>NC_060248.1:53415242-55915242 GCF_921293095.1 Ischnura elegans
TCAAACTGGAGGAAAAATATCAATAAAGTTCAAAGTTCATGCCCTAAGAGACATAGGAGTAGGAATAATTAACATATTTGAGTAATTATCAAGGATTCTGACTATGGAAAACATAATTGACTTTTATTCATTTAATCAATGAACAGGTAACATAACTTTTTTGTAGTTTATATATTTCAAGCCGTCATGAATCATATATTGATATATGCAATGTTTGATCTCCATTTCTTCAATCAAATTAAATAATTATCTCCAAACTTCTTTGCAATACTCTGTGATTAGAATATTTTGGTAAATATTGTTTGTGTCCGTAGACGTCCAGTCGCTCTCCGTTGCGGCTCGTGAGGAGAACAGGATGCGTTCCAAGTGTAAAAGGACGAGTATTCTGCTCCACAATTGTCAGGTTTTGGTCCAAAGCCGAATCTTAACCTACGGAGCACTAGCCTCCCAGTGAACTAGAGAGAGGGACTAATTCAGACGGTTATAAATTCGTTAAGTGCTTTGACGTCTTGACCCTGATTTCTCCCAAGCTCCTTCCCTCCCAAGCTCAAGCCCCAAACCAAATAGTAACCAGTGGTTCTTTCCCTCCAATGGTCATTTGCTTGTTTTTGATGATTGTTTATCACCGTATGCAAGACGATGTCACATCAGCGACGCCTTGGACCACACACTGATGGAGTTCTAGCCTTAACCCCTTCATTTATGCTCGGCCATAATAGGATGTTGGTCCTGGAGGGGATGGTGAAATATCAAACCAATCACGTTGCACGAAGCGATTGAAGATAACGACCTTGTTCGGTTACATAGTAATAGATGGCGTTAGTTTTCACCGATAAATCCAAATCGCCGTCACTGTTAATTCCACTTATTCCAATGATAAGAATGGTATGTGCCTTAGGAGCTTTGGTTTATAAAAACTCAAGTTACTACAAGTATAACAAATTGGTTAAAGTGAAAATTTCAATATCAAGGCTCCGTGAAAAAAACATACCCTGCAATTAAGCGCTGAAGATAAACTATGTAAGTATTCCTCATAATAAACTTCATTACAGTAATATGTATTGTAAATTACCTGCATTTCACCGTGATGGAAGTTTGTTTTTCTAAGAAATGCTGATCTATTGGAATAAAATATTGTCGCATCCCTACGACGATCAGGACAGGACCCTGAAAATCGGGGTTGTGGACCGTCCGGGCTACAACCGAAGGAGCTTGGGAGAAATCAGGGTCAAGACGTCAAAGCACTTAACGAATTTATAACCGTCTGAATTAGTCCCTCTCTCTAGTTCACTGGGAGGCTAGTGCTCCGTAGGTTAAGATTCGGCTTTGGACCAAAACCTGACAATTGTGGAGCAGAATACTCGTCCTTTTACACTTGGAACGCATCCTGTTCTCTCACGAGCCGCAACGAGAGCGACTGGACGTCTACGGACACAACAATATTTACCAAAATATTCTAATCACAGAGTATTGCAAAGAAGTTTGGAGATAATTATTTAATTTGATTGAAGAAATGGAGATCAAACAGTGCATATATCAACATATGATTCATGACGGCTTGAAATATATAAACTACAAAAAAGTTATGTTACCTGTTCATTGATTAAATGAATAAAAGTCAATTATGTTTTCCATAGTCAGAATCCTTGATAATTACTCAAATATGTTAATTATTCCTACTCCTATGTCTCTAGGGCATGAACTTTGAACTTTATTGATATTTTTCCTCCAGTTTGAACCATATTTTTCTGAGTATTGGAGATAAATAAGTGGTATCCATCTGTGACTCCATCACTCAAATAAAGCTAACACATTCTAAAAATTTTTTGTTTGAAAGACGCATGACGCATCCGGATCACATAAAGGTTGGATCATGGTAAGCTAAGAAATAAAAGCTTTAGGGGGGGGGGGGGCTTGGAGCGCCTGCAGTGGGTAAATTAATCGCTATAAATGAATGTGAAAGAGATTTCTTCTCGTAAATTGACGTCTAAAATATATTTGTATGGATTTGTGGGATCATAAGTCATGTTAGGAGCTTGTAGACCTGAGTTCTAAAATTTTACATTATAATGATCGAATTCGGAGCAGGAAACAGCTTTGCCTCAATGGAAACTACTCTCACATACCATTTTGATGACGCATAACACTTATATTGCTTGTGGAATTAGCTAAATTAAGCTGGAGATACGTAACAAAAATTGTGATCGAAAATTATCTGTACGAAATATCAAAGTAAAAAAATCGCATTAGGATGATGCGCATTAAAATACGTTGATTATGGTAGAAGATTGTGATTACTTTTTGAATGAAAACCATTGACTTTTCGAATAAATAAGTGATTACCAGCATAGATGTATCCTAATGATAATTGAGAAAATACTTCAATTTTTTGACATAGTTAGCAAAATAAAAACAATAAGTGAAAGCATGAGAGCTTAGAGAACAATGAGAAACGAGAGGAAATGGGTATCTCCTGTCTGAACCAACGAGTGTGCTTCATGACCAATAAGTTATTTGTAGTGATACGTAAAAATTGCTAATGTGATAAATGCGATATTGATGCGATGCACGTGAATAAATGCGACATAGGCGCGATGACTGGACTTTTATGATGTTTAATCAGCAAATTTGTCTTTTCGATGGTAAAATTCGTAAATTTAGTCACGAGCTCTGTGGAAATGCTCTGCCGGCTCTTACTGCTGATTGAATGAGACTCAAACTAGACCATACAGGCAACACCACCGCCCCCGCCAGCCCATTTTCGCACGCTTCCGTCTAAAAGGCGCAAAATCGGTGAGTTCACCAATTGGAATATAGAAGCATTTCTCCCTCTTTACCTTTCTTCCTGAGAATGTTTTTTTCAGACTGTCACCTTGACTACGGTTATTAAAAACGCTACCAAAGATCGTTAGCGATCTATACGACGATGACATTTTGTGTTTTGCCTTGTATATCAGAAGGTGCTTGGCTCAATGGAATAGACCCGAATGTGTAGGGTAGACAGAGGTACGTTTGCACATGGGGTAGATTTACGCGGTGCACTTTACCTATCCGAGTTAAAACTATAGCGCGCCATAAGTCATAACATATTAATGTTCTTCCTTAGGGCCTATTCACGAGATTGTTACGTCAATCAAGCATCGGTCTAGCGTTATGTAAGCTTGTCCCAAGAGCGGGCAAGTTAAGTCTCCCGTCTACCCAACGTAGATAGAATAAATAAAAATGTCTTTCTAACATGCCGTTGTACTACTTATTCTTGTAGTTTTCTTGAGTGCACATTTTTTTACTAATAATTTTTTAATAATTCAAAAATTATTAAAATCAGTACAACCGTTCTTTATTTATAAATGGTGTTTTGAAACCGTTCATTGATTATCAGGTGGTACGAAGTTCACCGGGGTGATCTAGTTTAGTATATATCTAGTTCCTTAATTAATTTTTTCCAACACATTATTAATAAAACTATTCCGTATTTTTTCAAATAACTGTGTTTCACCGCATTTTGTCGTAATCTACTGGTAATGTATAATGAAAAAAGAAAAATATAGACTCTACTCAATGCTATAAACTATAATTGAAGGTGCTATAAAATTAAAATGAAAGTGCTATTTACACGTATCTCTAGTTATTAGTAATGTTTCTGTTTTATTTTGAGGTGTTGTCAATTTTTTAACATCTTTTCCGACTTTTCGACGCATATTTGTCATCTTCATTGACTTCCCACGTCATAAGTATAAGCACCCGAGTTTGACGTAATATTGTGAAGTGATGGTTCGTCTAATAAATAAAAATAATACTCATCTTATATGGAGGACACTTGTATTTCAACAATTAAAGGCATAACTGCATAGATAGTTACGGAGTCATGACCCCAGTGATACCCCCTACCCCTCAATCTCACTAGAAAAAGTTGCAGAAATAAGAAATGAAAGGAAATGGAAAAAATGTCAAGTGTTATTTATGAGTGTTGCAAACGTTGAGATTCAACTTTAAGTTGATTATGAGTGAAATATACGGAATTTCACGAGTTGGGAGGAGGAAAAGTATAATTTATTGCTATAATAATCAATGAAATAATTAATGAGATCTGCTTCTTCAAAAATATATTACAGATCATGGAGGAAAGAATCGGAGTTCTTAAATCTCATTGTTCATTATGATGTTAATTTATTCGCTTCCTTTTGTTATGGGAGGATGGGAATCACCCCCTACTACCACGACCGCCACCTCTTACACGACCGCCACCCCATACCCTCACCAACACGGCAAGCTTTTCCTACTCATTTAAAAGGGTTTATTTCCTTTTCGTTGTGGAATATATGATAATGTATCTAATTTATCAAATATCTGATATTTTTTCTATCCATTTATTCTGGCAGTGATTATTAAGGAGAAGACTACAAGATGTACTGGAGGTGTTCACCTTCCTCAAGAAGTAAGAGTTGGAGGATGGGTGAAGTATCGGATGGAGAGGGATTGTTGACCCTAATTAATTATGATGGGGGAGAGAGAAATCTATACTATCCTCGGATGTTCAGGATGACTGAAGGGGGAGTATGTTTTTACAACTTAAACGGGGATGAAAAGTTTTATGTACGCATATTGATAAAACACATTACAAATGGAATGAAAAATGTATTATTTATTTCTTAATTTATTTACCCAGAACAATAACCTTTAAATATGCTAGAAGTTGCATTAGAATGATGGAGATGGTCTTTCGATTTTAAAAACGGAAAAATTCAACACTAATTTGGAATATTAAAATAGAAAGTATTAATGTTAGAGAGCAGAAATGTTAATACAAAGTATGGTTTCGTTTATTAGCTTTAAGGATGAACATTTTCTGTAATAGACGTCAAAACGATATATCGTGAAATAGGGGTACCCTTGCACCCTGGCAATGGAGCCTCAAGGGTCTGAGGAAATTTAATTGTTTCATCTGAGAGATAATAAAATGCTAACAGCTATGTCGTTTAAATCATACATTTATGTATTGAAATGTGGAAGATATTAAAGTTAGATGCTGCTGTGACGTCATGTGCTAGCTTCGGCATGCAGCTTTGGAGACTTACCGGTTGAATACGTAAAAAATAATCAGTGATTAGTATGCTACGACAAAGGAGGAACATTTTCTGTAATAACTGACAAAACGCCTACTCTTCAAATAAGATACCCTGGTGTCCTTACTTTGGACCCTGAATAAGTCTAAGATAGTTTGATGGTTGCATTCGAAGGATAATAAAATGTTGACAGCTATGCCGTTTAGAGCAAAAATTTATCTATTCAAATGTGGAAGATATTTTAGGTAGATCATGCTGTGACGTCATGCGCTAGGATCGGTATTCAGTTTTAGAGACTTTCAGTTTGAATTCGTAAAATATAATTAGTGATTCGTATATTACGATAAAGGAGAAACATTTTCTGTAATAGCTGTCCAAACGCTAACTCTTCAAATTGGATACCCTAGTACCCTTACTATGGACCCTGAATGAGCATTAGGAAATTTGATGATTGGATTCGAAGGATAATAAAATGCTCTCAGCTATGCCGTTTAAAGCAAAAATGTATCTATTCAAATGTGAATGATATTAAAGGTAGATGAAGCTGTGACGTCATGTGCCAGGATCGGCATTCACTTTTAGAGACTTTCAGTTTGAATTCGTAAAATATAATCAGTGACCCGTGTATAACGATGAAAGAGGAACATTTTCTGTAATAACTGTGAAAACGCTAACTCTTCAAATTGGATACCCTAGTACCCTTACTATGGACCCTGAATGAGTATTAGGAAATTTGATGATTGGATTCGAAGGATAATAAAATGCTTTCAGCTATGCCGTTTAATGCAAAAATTTATCTATTCAAATGTGAAAGATATTAAAGGTAGATGAAGCTGTGACGTCATGTGCCAGGATCGGCATTCACTTTTAGAGACTTTCAGTTTGAATTCGTAAAATATAATCAGTGACTCGTGTATAACGATGAAAGAGGAACATTTTCTGTAATAACTGTGAAAACGCTAACTCTTCAAATTGGATACCCTCGCACCCTTACTATGGACCCTGAATGAGTATTAGGAAATTTGATGATTGGATTCGAAGGATAATAAAATGCTCTCAGCTATGCCGTTTAAAGCAAAAATTTATCTATTCAAATGTGGAAGATATTAAAGGTAGATGACGCTGTGACGTCATGCGCCAGACTCCCCATTCACTTTTAGAGACTTACAGTTTGAATTCGTAAAAGATAATCAGTGATTCGTGTATAACGTTGAAGGAGAAACATTTTCTGTAATAGCTGTCCAAACGCTAACTCTTCAAATTGGATACCCTAGTACCCTTACTATGGACCCTGAATGAGCATTAGGAAATTTGATGATTGGATTCGAAGGATAATAAAATGCTCTCAGCTATGCCGTTTAAAGCAAAAATTTATCTATTCAAATGTGAATGATATTAAAGGTAGATGAAGCTGTGACGTCATGTGCCAGGATCGGCATTCACTTTTAGAGACTTTCAGTTTGAATTCGTAAAATATAATCAGTGACCCGTGTATAACGATGAAAGAGGAACATTTTCTGTAATAACTGTGAAAACGCTAACTCTTCAAATTGGATACCCTAGTACCCTTACTATGGACCCTGAATGAGTATTAGGAAATTTGATGATTGGATTCGAAGGATAATAAAATGCTTTCAGCTATGCCGTTTAATGCAAAAATTTATCTATTCAAATGTGAAAGATATTAAAGGTAGATGAAGCTGTGACGTCATGTGCCAGGATCGGCATTCACTTTTAGAGACTTTCAGTTTGAATTCGTAAAATATAATCAGTGACTCGTGTATAACGATGAAAGAGGAACATTTTCTGTAATAACTGTGAAAACGCTAACTCTTCAAATTGGATACCCTCGTACCCTTACTATGGACCCTGAATGAGTATTAGGTAATTTGATGATTGGATTCGAAGGATAATAAAATGCCTTCAGCTATGCCGTTTAATGCAAAAATTTATCTATTCAAATGTGAAAGATATTAAAGGTAGATGACGCTGTGACGTCATGTGCCAGGATCGGCATTTCTCTACTACTGAGTTTCAGAGAATAGATGTCCCTGGGCTAGTACCCTCCTCAGCAGTTGTATCGCGGGCAGTCGCCATAAGGTGAAAAAAATTCGGGAAGGGAGGTTTGGACCCTCCAGGTGCCTGACTTCCTGTCATCTCTATGCATCCTAACTCAGAGACCGTACCTTTTCATCCTCAATACCACGAATAGGGTGATTTCCTATTTTTTTTAAATTGCCTAAATCGTAAGATTATTACTCCTGGAGTACGTTTTTCATGATTTTAGATTTTAAAATGACAATAACTATTTATCGCGATTTTATAAAAAGTGAAAATTTTAAAGCGCGCGAAAACGCGACGGCATAAGTATGAATGCTGGGAAAAGACCGTGTGACGGCTGGCTTATGCTGTGTGAGACCAACTGGCTGATGGCTATGAACGCCGCTATGATGCAGGCTGCTTGCTGCCGAGAATGGCGGTAGCGTGAAGTAACCTGCTAGCAGGCAGCGCTTGGCTTAAATAAGGATCATTAATACCCAATCAAACAAAGGAAACTTTCCGACTATAGTCAATTTTAATAAGTGATTATTAAAGATGTTTCCTTGAACTCTGTGCTATATGCATACATTGGTAATCTCAGAAGATGTAAAACTCCTGACTACTCGTATAGCATCTAGGTCCCAGTGACGTCACGTGGAGTGGCATCGCATGGGCGCCAATCTGGCCTTTTTCAAATTATTTTAAAATTGACCATTAACATTCGTCTGAACTGGTATTTCTAAAACAAAAAAATTGTATCATACGAATACGCTAATGTTGGGTAACGAATCGCAAGCAATGCCTTTCGTTTTCTTTGATGAAGGAAACTACCCTATTTTACCAACCTGAAATCGCTTCGGATGAAATGAAGGAATACTCTAATTCAAACACTCATGCACCATTATTTTTACAAAAAATAATGATGAAAATACTTCCATTGGGGGTCCTCACCAAGATAAGAAGTATCAAGTCAAATACCTATTTCTTTCTATATAATAATTTGTATATTATGAATACAGTAATAGTGGGTAACGAATCGCAATCAATGCCTTTCTCCTTCTTTGATGAAGGAAAATACCCTATTTTATAAAAGGGTATCCTCAAGTCGGCCTCGAAATATGTTTTCATCCATCGCGCATTTAAATGAGTTTACGTGCTCGTGTCGCTGACGAACAAAAAGATCTGAGTTTTACGGGGAAATAAGGTATAATTAAGGGTATCAATCGAAATGTATACACACGATGCTGTAACCAATCAAATCTATTCTTCTTAAATGCTATTCCTCTCAATGGCAAACATTGTACTGTAAAATATTGGGAAAAAAGTGTATTGCATTGCACTCATCACCACGCTGCGGACAGTTTTGAAAGCCGATTGAAATGTGACCGAACCGACAACAGAAATCAGCCTTCTATGGGATGGAATTGGGCCTCCTCCATGCAGTCCCCTGCTCAATACTCGTATTCTAAATACAGGTTGTTTATTGATTTATTTGTTTATGGATATGTGAATGTTCTTTTACTGCTGGAAGAAGAAACTCAGTTTTTTCATGTTTCTGTATGATTCGTTTGTTACCCTATTGTCGGTAGCCAACTGAGTTAATCGATTTATTGATATATGAATACGTTCAATGTTCATTTTATGTTAGAAGAAGAAATTCATTCATTCATTAATTCAATCGATTCGGCTTTTACTTTGTGAAAATCCATGTTGAAATAAAATACACAACCCTGGTAACTTTTCCAGTGAAAAGTTATCAGGGTTGTGTATTTCATTTTTTCATATTGTTGTATGATTCCTTTATTACTACTGCGTCCATTGTCCACGCACACCTTTTAATTTAATTCTATGTCCTGATGGAGTTCAGCCTCCTAGAGAATCTATTTATCCTAATCGTCGCATCTCATTCCAATTTTTTTGTTCTCCCAAACCCACCACGTATCCACGCTCGCGTATAACCCTTTCCTACTCTCCTTCCCGCACCCCACTCCGGGGTCCGCATCCCCACCATTGAGCCTCATTCGCCGTGGGTGGCATCTGTTGTGTGGGTGGCATCAGTGGTTACCCGCGAAACCAATGTTCTCCAGGTATTTTGGGCCCGAGTGGGGAGGAAGGAAATTATCGGCCGGAGCAGGCCTATCTCCCGATAGCATCTCTTCGCTCTAGGGTACGAGTTAACTCCCACCCACCCAATCCCAATCCGACTTTGCACGAAAAAAGAGAAACTCCCATTGGCTCCATGCTTCGACCCGTTTTGTTTTTTATCTCTGAATCATCTCCCTGTTCTGAACGAGTGAAATCGATTTCTCAGTCATTACATTAACGAGAGTACTGTCCATCGCCCACAAACCCATTTGCTCCGACGGAACTCGGAAAGATATCAGCTGCTGTCGCCCAGGGTGTTATTATGCTTCAACCGACTTGCCTGTTCTTGTTCGCCCGGAAAAAGAAAGATGGCGTACAAGAATTGTATGTGGCTTTTTCGAACAGCATATGCAAGAGTAGAATCGCACGCCTGGAATAGCCTGATCAAGTTATCGTTCCTTTAATATATTTTGGCTTCATTTTTGGTCAAAATATGGTCACAATTTTTCCCCAACGCTGGTATTGCACAATCTTGAGAAATTAAGATGAACTAAGGCGGTTGATTTCAGCTTGTTTCCATATAGACAGAATGCAAATCGATGGATGCCGTGCAATTGTTTCTCCTAATTAACGTATTCGAAGATGTAATCGTCTACGCATTTAAACAAAGTATTTGTGCTACGAAATCTATGACACATGTAAAAATAAAGCATGAATAAAACGGTTTAATGAGTCTGCGCAACTGTATAATTACCACTCTATTACAATTGATTTGCTGTGGGCTGCTTTTTTCTAAAGATTATCTTTATGAGACCTTGTTATTGTACTATTAGATACTCTTTTATCAAGCATATACTTTTAATAAAGGCACCTGCATGTCTATTCAGCGAATAATTAATTTGTGATGCTGTAAGGCTCCATTTTATGCTAGAAGTGAAAGTAATTTTTTGGTAAATTAATTCCAGTAGTAAGCTAAATTACCACGAACGTGTGTACAAAGTGAAAACCAATTTGCGGGACTTTCAGTTGTAGGTGGAAACCAGGTACGAAAAAGCGCTAATTCTTTGCAATTTCTTCATTCATTAGCAACATTTATTAAGCTGCTGTCATTATTTTGTATAATATATTATTGGAATATTCATATAATATGCGTATTCGTAAAATAAATGGCTATGGGGATTGTTTTATGAGTGGATAAGAAATTTTCCATTGTTGAATTTTGGATGTAGGTTGGTCGAGAGCAAGTGCAGAGCATTGCAAAATATATTCTCATCGGCGGCATTTATTAGCTGTTCTCATTGTATGCCAATTTAACAGAATCATAACGCAAAGAAAGTATCGATTGAATTATAGGCAGGTTTAATTTAGTATTACCTTTGTATTTAATTACCTTTCATGTACGTTACCTGTCATACATGGAATTGGTTTATCTTAGTAAAACTAAGAACTTACTCGTAATAAAATATAATATACATGAATCTACATAAATAATTTTACTATTTAGCTAGAAATTTTAAGTATTACGTGATTAAAATCACGGTAGCAACGACAACCCTCGCTCAAACATAATAATAATATGCTTGAATTCATGCTAGAGATGTACCGTTACCACTTCAATGCAAGTTGATACGAACATTCAATGCTGTAGATACCTTCTTATTACACGATAAAGCCGTGATTTCCTTAAACGTATATTTCTCTCATTATTGTGATGCTAATTTCATAGTGGGGAGATCATATCTCAATGAAATACGGTGGGTAACGGCTACACAGTGGCTATTTAAATATTTTTTTTCGGTAATGAAACGACTATATACGTAATAGCTACGCCTGTAAAAGACAATAATTGAGTCTATTAGGCTCAATAAATGACAAAAACTCGATTATAATCGATTTTCCTGAAATAGCCTCGAATTAACATAGTTATCGCAACGATTTTGAAGTGGCTTATGCATAAGGGATGTTAAAAAAGATAGGATTAAATAACCATGTTTATTTAATTTGTTGAAAATTCCAATACTGAAAAATGCTATTACGTACAAAACAATGCATTATGACATCGACACCTACCTAATGCATTAGAATATTCATGAGTGTGAATGAAGCGTGTCTGACTACCCATTAAACATAGATTTATCGGTTCGTAGAGAAGGAATGTGAGGCAATGGCAATCGCTTGTATGCCTACTGCATAAATACCATCACCATAGTACATAACATTGAAAATAAATATACTAAATCTAATAAGTAAATTTGGATGGAGAAGTGCCATGTTTTTATCATTGTTAGTGTGTTATAGACACGGAGCTTTATGATAAAACGTTTTGATGCAGTAATGAAGGGTTTTCAAATGTTTTATCCGTGAAATTAGGAAGGTATGCCCTTATTTGCGAATTCTAAACGCCGAAATTGGTGTAAAAATTATTTGGCGCCATATTCTGCTCAATTGGCTAAAATAATAAGGTGATGAGGCGAAGATTTATTAAATAGATTGATATTACGCACGATAGACTTGCTTATAGAGATCAAAAGATATCCAATCCAAGGATGATATTCGCCATGAAAAAATGTGTACTTTCACGGAGAACTTCGTTCTTGGTGTTTATAACTATGAATGAGTGCGCGCGAGTGCGTACGAAGTCACTTGTTACATGCAGTGCATCAAAAGATGGCGTCTCGGAAAATTTTTTTTCGAACGGAGCACACAAAAGGTTGAAATTTAATCAGGCTTTAAGTCGCGTATTCAGCCTATAACTAATGTTGGAATAAATAAACATATACACACTACATAAAAGTGGTACAAGTATTACAATAATTTACAGGAATTAGTTAGAAGTTATACCTACATCACTCCAGTAAAAGTTACGAGAAAGTAACATACTATTGATAACTGCTTAATACTCATGAATGTCGTAAATTTTCTTGCAGAATTTCAGGTGACGTAGCTCGTTAAGGAATTAGAACTTCCTAACAATAATCTCCATGAAGTTGCATTCATACGACCGGTTTACATGTATATCCGCAGCCTACGTATGCTACGGTATATCACATGTTATCCGGACTTAATATATTTCCTAAAACCGTCACGTTATCAATTGCATATCATCGTCAGAAGACACCGCTTGGATAAAATATTTTGCAAGTTTTAATTTGCAATGTATTTGGATTTCACCATATTAACCCGAAGCTAACTCGCTAATCCCGTGAGGTCAAGTCTTAACCCTTAATTGCAATATTTTCTAATTAGGTGACGAATTAATTTTTCCTTATAAGAAAAAAGAATGCTAGAAGATATTCATAAACGCTTCAATTACTACATTTTTAATTAAATTTATCTGTTTTTTTATTTTTAAGGAAAATTATAATATCTATGACAGATGATAAATAATGTTTTGATCAAATTGTGAATTACATCTATATGTATCATATATGACACACATACTCATTGAAAACTTCTCATTAGCGACCGCACTTTTACTGATTACTTTCTTATAGTGATACCATAATTATACTGATTACTCTAGAGATGGCTTGGAAAAATATTCAGGTTGTCATGCGGAGAGCGGACTTCCTTCTACATAATGAGAAGCTGATCACCTGCAGCACCTTCTGACTGCTTCGAGAACCACATAAAGTAGCGGCGGGGTGTATCATATCTGATACACCATGCGTTACAGAGGAAGAATATTCCCCTTCAGAAACAACTGTGTACTGTTCCAGTACTGAGTATAGTGCACCATTGCCATCACACAAGCCAGACCCCCTGTAAGAGATCTTAATACTAAAAAATCCACTTCCGACCACACTTTCACTCATACAAAACTTAGAGGTGAACGAGACGAGATACGACAAAAATTCATAGAATATAAAATCGCCTGAAACTCTAAGAAAAACATTCAAAGCACTAAAATGTCTATTTTACTTCTATGCACTCGGTGTTTGTATGATGCTAAAACCAGTGAAGGGGTAAAGATACAGGAGAAAGTGGGTATTATGTGGTGGCTAAAGTATTTTATCGGTAAAGAAACCTTCATTGTACTTAATAATTACGCCCGTAAAAGACAGTTAACACACTCACCCCCTCACCTTATTGGATGTCGTCCACATTCCTCCTCCTCACGCTTCCGCCTCCTCCATCCGCCCGCACCCGGTGAGTGCAACTTTCCCCGCTCCCGACGCTCATCTCGCAGCCGCACCTCCCGCTGCTGCTCCCTCCGGCTCACCTCCGTCCTCCCATCACTCTTGTCCCAAACTCGCGCACACGTCCGTCATTCGTCAGATGTTTGAGGAGAGATTCCGCCGTTTGCCGCCGAGGGTAAAAGGGGGCGTTCTCATCGCGGGGTGGTTTGAGAGAAGGAGAAAAAAATGGGGTTTGTCCGCCGAATTGGATAGAACGTTGAGGGTTGCGCTCGGGTGGATAGGTTGCCCTCGTGGGGATAGGGGCCTTGCAGGCAGGGGAAGGGGAAGTAGGAAGAAGGTAGTAAGTGAGTTTTAGGGTGTTCTAGTGTGTTATTCGGTAAGGATGAGCGCTTGAGTGAGAGGGCCAACTAGGGCGAGCGTAGAGGAGCAGGGACGCAGGGGGGGAGGGGCGAAGGGAAATTATACAGAGGCACCGCTCTCTCTCTTCAAGAAGAGAGGAAGAGAGCGTGCGTTTGGAGTGGGGCGGCGGGAGATCCCTTTTTTTTTCTTTTTTCCCCCGTCGGATGTTTCGCCATATGTAAGAGCATGGGGATATGTGTGGTATGGGGGAGGGTCTCTAGTGGTGGTGCCCCCTCTAAAGTTTCGCGGCGTGGAGGGGGGCACAATGGGCAGATAAGTGGCGGTGGAGGAGGTGGAGAAAGGTGGTGGTAAGGGGGTAGGAGAAAAAAATATATCCCTATCCCAAGTTCGTCGAAAAAGGATGTTTGGATGGATGGTAAAAGGGAAAGGTAGGACGCGGAACGGCGGCCGGTAGCAAACGGAGGATTTTGGCAGGGACGAATCTTCTTCTCCTTCTGCTACCGATTTCTTTGTCTGCTGTCTTCGGATGACGACGTGGTCGGGCCGCGACTACCTCCGCTATCCCGCCCCAACGAGTCCCCCCCCCCTCCGTCTTCTTCCTCCGGGGCCGCGAAGGTTTGCTGGGAGGGATGGCAGACAGCCGGGTGTGTTTTGCGAGGAAGGCCAGGGGTGAGGAGGAATGGAGAACAGCGGAGGGAATTGTGGAGGAAACTAGGATGAGAGGCCAAGTAACGTGGGAGTGGGTTACTTAAGCGCGCGGAGTGGGAGGGGATGGGGCAAGCCAATCGGTGGTTCCATTGTTGCTCGTTGCTTGGAGGACAGGTTAAATTTACCGATAGGGGTAACTGCTATCTTACCCAAGATAGGGAGCTAATTAAAATCTAAATTTACAATATTTTACTAGGCATAATTTCCTGTTTCACAAGGCGTAAATGTGCGATATACCCATTTTATTAGTAAGCTTCTTTTAGATACTGACTATGATGGGCCATGCAAATTTTAGGTGACCATTTCAAGGCTTAACATTCAAATATCTGCAAATCAAGCGGAGAGAATATATTATATTAAATTTCCTATAGATTATAAGGATATAAAAATGTAGACTAGCTAATATTTTTCTTTTTATGCGGACGACTTTATTCACTAATAATTTTTTCGCCAATATGAAAATAATTTAATATTAGACATCCCCAAAACTATTCAATCACTCTGGGCTTCGCTGTTTTATTCAACTACCAAACCATTCCACTAGTTACTTATAATTTCGGAAGAGTCAATTAATGGAGCGAATAAAGGTAATTGATTATCTATATCGCTCTTGAATCTTAAAATGGTGACGCAAAAATATGTATTCGGCAAGTTATATCTCAAGAAAAAAACCTCTGGAAAGAATCTAAAAATTCCTTTTCTTTGGAGCTATTTATTGTCAAATTCACTTCATTCCGTCAACATGACAGTGTTTCTAATGGTAAGTTACGAAGACGGAGTGAAGAACCTCGAAGGAAGCTAGGGTGAGTGGCCAGGTGGGTGGATCACGTGGGAGTGTGTTACTCAAGCAAGTGGAATGGGATGAGGTAAGCCAATCTTTGGTTCCATTGTTACGCGATTTCAGGGGGTTTGGGGGCGGAGGGTTGAGAGTGGCTGGCTTTATTTAGAGTTGTCCTTGGGCACATTTGGAACGAGATGGGCCGTGGACAAATGATGGCTATCTACGTGGAGAAATTTGTTTGGAAGGTAATGAGCGTCTGAGATGAATAGGGTATGTTATTTGAAACGGCCAATGAGCGGACGAAAATAAGCTCAAGTTTTGTAAAACTTCAACAATTGTTCGTTTACAGTTACCTCCGTCATGATTTGCGTAGCGGAGGTAATTATTATTAGAGTATTTTCTGCTTAAGTAACAGGGAGTATAAAATGTCTGATATGCCAGAGCGGACTTGTATTATCGGGAGCTCTACATACAAACCAATTAGAGATAAGTTAAACTGGTGAGTTTTAAAGTTTTCTGCGCCAAAAGTACGCTCTTTGTTAAAAATTATTTTTTCGAATCAGTCGTATTTCGTTTCCATGCAAACTAATGATACTAATATTTTTCTCTGATGAATTTGAGAGATTTTGGATATTACTGGGCAATTAGACAATATATGAACTGATTGTTGAGTGAAAAGTGGCTCAACACAATTTCTTTAAACTGCAAGTCTTTGAGTGGTATAGAGGCTTTGGAGAAATTAAAAGGCGCGAGACAAAACAAATCATCGAGTTGAAGGAAAAGGACGTTTCAAAATACTCTCGGCTGGTGTGCGAGCAATGAGAAAATGGTACATACCTCGAACGGATTCCGATGGAATGTTAGGAGCTTCTCCTACAAAAAGAGGGCACAGTGGTGGAGCTCAAGAGCTACCCTTGGCCCTCTTACAAGAAATAGTCAACAGAAGAAAAAAGAATAGAATGGGTGAGATAGAAACGGTAAAGAGTAGAGGGAGCGGAGGTCGCGGTGGCAATCCCATTGAAAATGAAAGAAAGCGTGAGATCCGATGAGGGGAGTGAGGATGAACTTTAGGGTACACTTATAGGAGTGGACGAAAAACCGTGGAACGAACGGGATGGGCAAAGGATTTTTAAGGGGAGACACGTTGAAGAATGAGTGTGGAAAGGAATTGCAAAGGAGGATGAGGAAAGGTGGTCCTCCGGAATAGGGTGGAAATATTGCCGTTTTTGGACAATTCCTGGAGAAGAATAGGTTTTTTCTTCTCTTTCTTTTCTCGGAGAGAAAAATAGTTGGAGGGGTTTCGCTGGGAGTGGCCCACCCCTCAGGAATCATTTTTTTCTCTCTCCCTCTACATCCCGAGATGAATCTCGCCTGCTCAAATAAAATTCCTCACCGTGAAAGGGACAAAGCTAGTCTAGAGGAGGGAAAAATGTTGTCTGCGGATGGAAGTCCTCCATTTTAGATGGAAAGGTAACAAAGGAAGACGCGGCTATGACCAATGGATGACTACTTTTTTATAATTCCTAAGTGGCATGCAAAATAATTTTGGGAATATTTTTATAGCATCGAAGAGGGAATAGGAGATGGTAGAAAAGGGCAAGGAACATCTCGAACAATATAATTGGAACAGGTAAAGAAGGATTTGTGGGAGAAGAAATACATTGGTGTGAAACTATTAGATGGTAGGAGAATTGAGTGGAGAGCTGGCTGCGTCAAGCCTTCGGATTTTTGACCAGAGATGTTTATTATTACAGTATTCAGATTGTTTCATTCCGTCAGAATGATTTACTTCTTATTGTTTTTAGCTCAGCGTTCAAGTGAAATGAATATTGCATGTGTTCGGTTTCGGGAAAGATAGATATTGTATTCATCAATTCAAACCTATAAAGTCAACTAATTATTTTAATTTTCCTCTAGATGCATGAAATCTGGTCGGAAAAAGAGAGTTTCATATGATAGCAGAAGTTAAAATACATGCCTCTGGGTCGTAAAAAACTGATTTTCATAAACTGGCCTAGAAAGTACTATTTTTCCTAACATGCTTCACCTAATCTCTCACCCTAGCTATTTTCTCTTGTAGCCACTCAATAAAGTCGTTTCAAAATTTTCTCGGATTTCAACTGATTAAATCAAAGTATCATATTGACTCTAATACTGTGCATTTCTCTAATTAAATTGGGTGTGACCGTAATAATTCAAAAATGCATTGGAACGACGAGTTGTTTGAAATGGGGATGGAATCAATATCCTGTATTCTTCAATAATTTCACAACCTTCAATATTTTATTCCTCCTGATGTCATCCTTTACTTTTATTTTACTCTATCTTGATACAATTATTGTGTAAAGAATCTAAATAAATTATCCTTTAATTCATATTCATTAATAAAAGTGGCATTAACTTGTTCAAACGAGCCATTTTGATTTTCAACCGAATATTTTTTATATTTTCCGACATTGCTACCATCTCTTGTTAATCATGAAATATTTATTTTCTGTATGCGTAAATGCATCAGTGTCAATCTTCTCCTCTTATTTAATGCGTTACATAATTTAACTCATCGACAATATTTCCTGTTGTTCATCACTGAGATGAATGCGATACGTTTTGACTCTCACTAAAACCTTGCCCTTTTATATACTTCAATCCATTTTCTCACCCCAAGTGTACTCTCCGCTGCTTATGCATAAAATGATATTGGAGAACGTAAGCCTGATTGAGACAATGATTTTTTCGATAGGTTTTTCGGGACCAAAAGACTCATAAGAAGAAACGCCCCGGAAACCTCAAATCAAACTCAAAAGAGTGATTGTTTGACCCATCATTTTCAAAATCACACGGTCTAACGCCATCCCTTTTTATATAGCTTATTCTGTCACTTTCCGTAATTACAACTATCATCCAATTTAAATCTAAGCGTGACGTTACAATCGCTGTTTGTGGCTGTGCGTTCTGATTGGCTGAAGGATGTTGCCAGCGACGGAAAAAGAAATGTGCCGAATGATTGGGGAAGGGATGGAATTTTCATCCCTTGCAAAATCGATCGCGTGAAACTGTGATATTTCCCATGATGAAAGAGCACAAATGGTAATTCCCACACTTTTCAATTCCAAAACTCAACAACCGACCCAGGTTTCAACACATTGTGTCATTTTCATGGAAAATTGCAAATTTTAATTTGAAATGTGATCTTAGGTTTTTCCGGCGTATCAGTTGCAGAAAAGTTTCTCGGGTTTTCCACCGGTTGATGTCATCCATGTCTCCCGACGTTTCGATCCGCGACTTGCTGATCGAAACGTCGGGAGACATGGACGACATCAGCCGGTGGAAAACCCGAGAAACTTTTCTGCAGTTAATTTGAAACCTTGAAAATGGCACAATGTGTCTAAAACCTGAGTCAGTTTTCAAGTTTTGGAATTAAAAAGTATGGAAATTACCATTTTTGCTCTTTCGTCATGAATATATCGAACACCAAATCAAGCCGGAAACGCGAATTTATATGAGTGGGTGAAAGCCAAGGGATACAAGTGATTTCTTTTTTCTATTTAGAGTTAGGTACAGAAAACAAACGAGATCAACTAGAAATTTAGTGGTGCATTTGATTTTCCACTCGATGTCAGCACAGAAGAAAGAAACACTCGTATCCCGTGGCTACCAAGTTTTTGTGTATTTCTTCTAACAACGAACTTTACCTAACTCTGTTGAGAAAATAATCACTTGTACGCCTTGGCTTCTCACCCCTTCATATGTGATATTTCCGCCATAATTGGAGCGATTGCTCAAGCTGTCCCTCGGCAGAGATGGTGAATATGATCGAGTGAGCAAGGCTTTAGCGCAGAATGATTCATCACGGACCATACTTCGCGATACTGGCCAAAATAGGAAAGTTTCCTTCATCAAAGAAAACGAAAGGCATTGATTGCGATTCGTTATCCACCATAAGTATATTCATAATATACAAATTATTTGGTTTTAGAAGTCCCAGTTTAGACGAATGTTAATTGTCAATTTTAACCTCATTTAAAAGAGGCCAGATTGGCGCCCATGCGATGCCACTCCACGTGGCGTCGCAGGGATCTAGAGCTTTGCGAGTAGTCAGGAGTTTTACATCGTGTGAGATTACCAATTCATGCATGTGTCACAGGACTCAGGGAAACATCTCTTAATAATCACCTATTAAAATTGCCTAAGGCTGGAAAGTTACCTTCGTTTGATAGGGTAATTATAATAATCCTTATTTAAGCCTAGCACTACCTGCTAGCAGGGTACTCTGCCACATGATAGCAACCTGCATCGTAGCGTCGCTCATATCCTCGCCCCAAGGTCACATTACACGGCGGCAGCCGGAACCAGAATGACGTCACACTGGCTTTTCCCAACATTCATACTTAGCCGTCGCGTTTTCGCGCGCTTGAAAATTTTCACTTTTCATGTCTTCGCAAAAAATAGATATCGTCATTTAAAAATCTAAAAGCGTGAAACACGAACTCCAGGAGTAATAATCTTTCGATTTAGGCAATAAAAAAAATAGGAAACCCCCCTATTCCTCTGTCTGCTTCATTGGTCACACTAAATGGAATTGGGACAATGAAGACGAGGTCACGGGGATGGGAAACCGATGAACCTTGGCACACAAACTTACTTTCCTGCCCGATCTCTCGATGCCTTTAAGCTTGGCTTCGATAATAACCCAGCCTTTAACTCGACGAATCCCTCATGGGAGCTCACAGCATTCCCCACATGCCCTTTTCATCCCGGAGATCCTTCTATTTCCTCCTTCTACCCTCTCCCTATAAATTCCCCCTCTCTTCCCAACCTACCCCTCCCCCCAACTTCTCTGCTTTGGCATCGCCCTTCCGCCTGCGCTCGAATTTTCTACAATTTATACGTCATCAAATCCGGGGCCAATTAGCCGGATCCGCTTTGAGAATCATCTGTTTTGTCGAGACCGCCGCAAGAGGGTGGTGCGTTGTGTTGTGAGTCGGACCAATTCTTTCCCTCCTTCTCCGATACCCTCCTCCCTAACTAGCAGCCGTCGAGAACTCTATTCCTCCATCGCGCTTCAGGGATGGACAAAGAGAAGGAATAGGCACGAAAAGGAATGGAGGAAGGGAAGACCACGGTCGAATTGAGGGTATAAGGAGGACGGTACTTCGGCTCAGAGTGCACCGGAGGATTGAGCGGAGAAAATAAGGTGGGCGAGGTTTGGTTTCCGAGTCTCAGACGGTAGCGATGAGGAGGAAGAGCCATTGTTGAGGAAGGGGAAAGGACTTTGGGAAACAAATGAATTGGGCCGCGGAAGGAGTTAGTGTTGTTCGAAGATGTTGGCGAAAGCAGCTCCTATTGAAAACATGACGCAATTAGGGGAAGCAGTGAAGTTCGCCGTGTGATTTTTGCGCTGGGACAAGGAAGCGCGAGGTATTTTCCATTGGGTTTATCTCTCGTTGAGCCATGAATTAGGCGTAGTTTGAGGCTCTTCCCTGATGGATGGCTCTTACGAGCCCGTAGTGAACTACAGGTATTTGTTCACGTGGGGAGAAGTTGGGTTGAGGAAACTGGGCAGACTAGTTGTTCCTAAGAAGTGAATAAATATGCCTATTTCAAGTTCCATCAATTTCGCCCCTTTCAAGCTCCTAAATGATGCTTTTTTACTGCAGGTAAACTGTTAGTAAATGATAAGTTTTCCTTATAGAAATGATACATTCAAGATTTTGAAATAACACACATGATAAATGTTTATAAATTTGGAAAGAGGAACGTAGGAGACGAATTTATTTGTAAATTTTGATGTACTACAGTAATGCTTTTACTTCGGAGGAAATCGAAGTGGAGATAATTGCAAATGAAATGAAAGAGAAATTTAAAATGTGAAAGTTTTTCAATATTACTTATGTAACAAAAATGATATCATATTAAATGAATCCCTAGCATGAATAGCAACAGTTTTTTAAGCACATTAAAGAAATTTATTTCTTTGCTGGTCCACATACTCCATCAAAAATGAGATTATTTCGAAGAAAGATGTTCTAATGAGAAAATGAGATGATAATCGTACAATGAGGTTCAATACTTCGACGCTGTAAAATCAGAATGAGGTAAAAAAATAAAAAAGTGGAAAAAAATGTATTTATTGAAACTAGATCGAAGCCCATGTAGAGTTCAAACAAATTTTATAATTATCAACTCTAAAATAGTCATGGGTGTACGCTTTATGGATTTGATTTTTTGAAATTACTGCACGCATACTGGATATGAGATTGACAGAGGCAAGAGTAAGTGGGCTCAAGATAGAAGTAGACTTAGAGAAGGACGCAGCAACTATTGGTGAAATGATGTATAGTGGGAGAAATTTGATGGAGGCGTGAGTTAACTATGGGAACTAGATTTGAGGTGCCAGGCTTAATTTTTTTCATTAGCCGAAATAATATTTTCACTTATATTGCCACCGACTGCGGTTTTACCAGTAAATGTTCCTGAACATGGCCTAAGCTATCGAGATCGTAGTCTATATACATACATCGTGGCCCCTTCACAGTTCCATCCTCCGGAGAGGACTAGCGAAAAATACGAGAAGATTGACAGCAGCTGTCGAAAAACGCGATAGTCATGGAGTGCAACGCTCGAGGAACAAAAATAATTTTTTTTTTCACTATCGGGACTAGATGCGAATATATTAGTTCTCAGTGGAAAACTGCTAATTTATTTCCCCGCTCCTTTAGAAGGAATATCGATGTTTTGGGGTAGTAGAACGAGGGACATGTGCACGGTGAAGGAAACGAGAGGGTGGGGGTAGGAAAGACCCCTTCCCCACCCCCATGAGGCGTTGAGGAGGGAAGAAGCCTCAACGAGCGACCGTCGTCGGCGATGGGTCTTTCGATGTCGTATCGTGTGTCTACGGGTCAAATCGGACCCGCATTCGCTCCCTTAAATGGCATGGTTAGGGAAAGAGGCACGGGAGGAAAACGGGGTTGGAGAGGTAAGCGGCGGAGAAGAATGAATCCGAGGGAAACTGGAAAAGAATGGTGGAGGTTCATCAAGCGGCGGGCCGCGGGCCCAGGGGTAGGCAATGGGATGGATGGATGAGGGTGGAGGCACTTTGGAGGGAAGGGGGGTGGTTTTGCGAGATTGTTCCTACTGAGGGTGGTGGAGGGTTGTCAGGGGGAGGGGCTGCGGTATTTTCGCCAAGGCGGGAGGCGGGCGGCGGCGGCTTGCACGACGGAAGACCTGCGTCCGCTGACTGAGGGACGCCTCTCGCGTTTTCAGCTGGCATTTCGTCGGGCCGCTCCCGAAACCGCATTCCTCGGCGAAGAATCCCCTATTGCCTCCCTTATCCTCCACTCCCCCTTCCCCCGCGCTCCTTCGCCTGTTTCTCCGTTTCCTGTCTCCAGACGTCACCATTCCATCACCGTCCCTCCGCTATTTCTCCTTTTTCCTCCACTTCTTCACAGCGTGCTTTCTCCACTTGTGTCTCTCCGTCCTTTCCTTTCCGTCTACTTCCTCTCATGCATGAAATTCTAACGTGTTTTCCGCCAAGGGTTAAATTATTTGTTGGGAGTTCGGAGAATGAAATAAACTTGCAGAATTCGGTATTGCTACATAGAATCAGGAATTTTTATTTTGGTTTTAAAGTTTTTAAAACTTTTTGTGTCATGTAAGATTTCACTTTTTCCCGGCGTATGATGGCGGTGAATTCTTCTCGGGTTTCCATCCGGGTGAGCTCCATCTCCATCGCTGCCGACGTTTCGATAGAATCCTTTTCTATCGTCATCAGGGCCGATGATGCGAGTAGGAAAATGCCAGGTTTATATATCCTCGGTCGTTATGTTGGGTCGTTCTGCCGTCCAGAACGACCCAACATAACCTCCGTCCGTTTCTTTATTCCATACAACCATTACCTTTTGATCTCCATCCTCTTTTTCTCTTCCTTCTCCAATCATTCTTCCCCGTCTTATTTCTTCTCATCTCTATCCGCCTATATCTTCTACTCTTCTTTCACAATTCTGTGATACTTCCGCACGAGGTTCATGCTATTCGGAGAAGGCGGCCGAGGAGTGAATTAAAATAACGAAATGGGGTGTAAATATTATGAATTTGGAGATTTTAACTTTATTTAAGGATAGTTATAAAAAAACTATCTTGGTTCTCATAGCTCTCACTTCTGTTAACAATCAGTTTTTATTTGGCGCTAATGTCAACACATCTTTGATGCTTGATAATGTGCTTACATGCACCTATCTAATAATGTGATAAAAAAGGGATATGACATGCATATGCTTTAATGAAAAATCTATGAATGCGATTTAAATTTTTATGGATTCGGTGTTGGGTTAGTTGAAGAAGATGAATTTCGTAAAGACTGTTACAATATATGGTTCATAGATATTATCTATGGGGGGGGGGGGGGAACCTGTAAGAGTTAACTTTACGTATTTTCAAAAATTCTACCGTAATTAGTTTTTCGTTTCCTGTACGCGGTTTGATTTTGGTCCAGGGAAAATCCTTTTCTTGTAAAAGTTGCCGAGGAAACTAAGGAAACATGTAATGAATGTCTTTCATCTACATGAGGAGTTCATCAAAAAGTAAATTCCCAACGCTTTAGCCTTGAAGTCTTCAGCTTTTGGTTTCACTCTTTTTCGTTTTAATGAATGTTCTTCGTTGGTCTCTATTCTACCTCTTTCTTAGATCTTTGTCCACTCAGCACCTCACACGGGAGGGAATTTCCCGGTCTCTTTCTCCCGTAGCATTTCGACTGAACTTTGTCACAGTCACGCAACGCGCTCATTTCTGAGACATTTCCACGACTGACTCAAGATGTTCGAGGAGCGGAAATGTGCAGGGCATACCGTGATACGGTCATGCTCCAATCGTGCTCGAAAAATTACAGGAAGGAAGTAGCGAGTGGAAAACTATGAGAATTATCCCCACCCCTTTCTTCACAGTCGCATGTCGTTTATAAACCGAAATCGTTGAGCGTGCGCGTTCTCTATACTCGTTAATGTTGCAGTATACTTTCTCCAGAAATGGAAACTTTACCTAACGGTCGTTTTAGACAAGATAAATTTAGAGGGGAGTTTTAATTTAGAAGTTATGTTATCAAAGCTTTACGAGAGAGTTGCTCTTATTTACTTTCCTTTTCTAACTATTGATTTTATGACCAATTTATTTATTTTTGTGCCGTTATTTCACACTTATTTTTCTAAGCAGGTACTATATATTCAAATTCTAAGTGTAGGTAGGTATTAAAAAGCATTGAATGGATCCCTCTCCTTATCTGAACCAAAAAGTATATTTTAAATGCTGCTCCAAAATTTATTTCTAATAGTATGATACCTAAGTAGCGACAACATTTTTCGTGTTTTCTTATATTTTTGTTTCCGATCGCTTAATTATTTAAGCGTTGTGTTCTGGCTCGCACGATTGATGTAGTCTGGTATTTTAGTGTATTAATGGTAGCATTCGCCCATGAAATTTCTAAAACTTGTACTTGTTACGTCAGCGAAAAAAAACTTAAGAGCTGAAGTGAGTGTTCCACGAGAGTATGTAATGATAAAGCATACTTATCTACAATCGAGTATCATGTTATTTGAGAAAAAATCTGTTTAGCTCTCTTAATTTTAGTTTATGAGCTTAAGGGGGACTGTTTATAACATTCCATGCTCCATCGACCATATTTGGTACCTTTGATTTTTGAAGACTTTTACTTATATTTCTTTTACTCTTTGTAGTACTAGTTGTCATATTTCAAAGTCAAATAATTGCTCTTAAGGTATTCCACATGGGTATGCTTCGATTATATATGCTTTTACAAGTGTATTGTCAAATATATTTACGACTGAAAAGCGAGTCTAAGATTTTTGCAATATTCCAGCTCCTGATTACGCGCAAACATGCTTCCCTCAAATTCTGTATTTAATTTCCAGTGAACAATCAGAAATAGCACGTATGGCATTATCTTTTCGACGTGGCGATGTGAAGCTATACTTTTGAAAAACAAATCACTTCGTGCCTTATCGGGTATTGATCACACCGGCAATTGAAGCAGTATCAGTCATCAGCACTTATGACGTTGATGGGACAAATTTCAATCGAATTTCCGCTGAATTGGTCGTTTTATATCCAATTAAGCTCTTAAAAATGTGCATTGTTTTCAATATTAATGGCCTCAACTCTATTGAGAAAGGTTTTGAAAAACTACCCTCTTACCTTTCTGGTTTGAACTCAGATTGAAAATTCGAAGAAAATTATTTTTACCAAGTGAGTAAATTTATTATCACTTTCTTAGTTTGAGCGCAAGGTGTGATTAGCGCAATGGAAGCATCGCAGCTAGCCCACTGCACTTTTCTAGCAGTGAGTTCCAATATTACTGTAACTGATGACGACTACTTTAGGAGAGCTTAGTTTACTGTTATCCTGGATTAAGAACAGGCTTGTAGCACCTCATTTTATTATCATTTATCATAAATGTAAATTTTTACCGATTTACAATGACAAAAACTTTTTCGTAATGCTGACATTCTTATTACTTGGGTCTTTTCTAATGGCTCTATTAAGAATACAATTGAGTGGTACTTTGGGCATGAGTTGGTTTAATATTCTATGCTTATATGGGCAACAATAATCATAGTCAAGTTTCTGTCCTTCTTCATTTAAGGCGACGCTTTCATAATCGCTGGTGTATCGCTAATACTGCCATCTGTCCACAACTTCATCCAGTGGCATGGTGTAACGTCTGATTTTATTGCCTGTGTTATGATTTAATTTTTATTGCCATGTATTTGCGGTATTTATTTTAATTTTTGAATTTATTAGTTTTAATATGGGAATGCTTGTGGTAGCCAAGAGGTTATTGATCTCCCTGAAATGCCACGTATGAGATAATTGATTGTTTCAAAGAGGAGGGGGAATATTGGATTTGGGGAATGAAAGAGATTGTAAGCCACTACAGGGGTTAAAAATTGTTTGAGGTTACAATCAGTTTTTTATGATTGTCAATTCCAATAATATAATCTTAGTTAAATAAGACATTACAATATTTCCACAGGATTAATCCTGTTGAAAAATTGAAATATCCTATTTAACTAATAAATCCGGTGGAAATAGGTATTTCAAGGAATTTCACTTACATTTAACGAATATTAAGAACTTCCACCACATCGAGCCGCATATCATACAAGACAAAAAATATAATCCTTTACGTAAGATATAATGCGAATGATTTCAATTTCAATGTGACTACAACGAATAGTGAAAGTTTTTGTGCTACAGCGATAACAAAAAAAATCTCCAAATTTCCTTCTTCTCAAGTTCTCTTGTAGGAAATGTACTGCAGAACATTTACCGAGATCTCTCCCCCACACCCCTTCCCACGAAGAGTAGAAAGAGAACGTTCCGACCCGTGCTCCGTGCCCGAACGATCGAACGCGTATCGGATTACCGCTCTTTTAAGTGCCCTATTGCGGAGAAAGGAGACGAGAGGACGGGGGAAGCCTTGGAGGGGGTATGTGGGTGGTGGATGAGGGCATTGAGAGGGATTGGGGGGGGGAGGGGTTAGTCGGACGTGGAATATCAGGGGCTGGGACCGTCTCAAACATCCTGGAAGAAGAAGGAGAAAGAGTTGGATGAGCATGGATGCGGATCATGAAGAGAGAGACAAATGTGTGGGTACGGTAGGCACAAGAACAAGAGTGGGTACGCCTCTTACGCAGTCCTTGAACCGTCGGTCATGCCTTTGATCTCACGCCCCATTATTTTTTTACCTGTATTAGGGATTTAAAGTAAGATGAGGTGGGGAGATCTTCGTACATCAGGGGTGGGAGCACGTGAAAGGGTTTCTAGCTTTTTTTTTATTTCCTTCGCCTTGTCGGAGGCGGGAAGCGGTCGGCGGAGGCGGAAAAGGGGGCAGGTGTGGGCGGGGTGGGACGCGCCGCCTTCAGTGGGGTGGTGGAGATGTAAGGAGCGGGGACGGTCGTGGTGCAGTTGTGGTGTAGGGTGTGGTAAGATTGGGGACGTGCTGCTCCCAATCTCGTGGGGTGTGGTTGAGGCGTGTGTAGAGGAACTGGGTACGCCACCGTCGGCATTTGGGCCCATCGACTAGCCACCTTGACTACCCCCTCGGCTCCACTCCCTCACCGGTGTCTGAACCAACCCCCGAAGCCATCCTTCCGCTCTCAGGATCGCCTCCTGAAGAGGCGGGGGAGAGTTTCCTTATCTCCCTTGTCTTCTTGTCCACTCACGCCACCATGCCATTCCCCAACCTCACTTTCACCCCTCTTAACCCTCAAAGACCGAACTAACTAGCCAACTGATTTTTATTATTTTTATGCATATACTATTTATTTTACAACCAATTATGAGATATTACGAAAGAAAACCCGAACAAAAATTTTTAAATTCGTTTTCAAGCATGTTCCCAAATGGGTACACGCCACAAAATTTTGCTATCGTTTGAAAAAAATAAATATAAACTTGACCATAAAATTAAGTTTATCATGTAATAAATATTGGTCTTTTGAATAAATGGACATTTGTTTCTGGAGAGCGAAGGTAGGAAAAATAAAAGAGGTGATGAAAATAACAAATTTTGGAAAGGTATAATTAAGGACAAATGAATACACAAGTTATATGATTCACTTTAAAAATGCATCCATGCTTAATAAAACAAAAGCTATAAAAGTAATCACAGATACGAAATATAATTTTCACGAACTTTTATAAATCAGTTCCCAAATAAGAGCATTGGACTGTGAACGGTTAACTTCCTGGCGACCACTCTCGGAGAGTGATTATAACCGAGTGGTGGTATTAATTAAGAAATAGTTATACTGTGATATGGTATTTGGAGGATGGGACTGATATATGTGGTCATTCTCCTCAAGAAGGAAGGGTTAGGAAGGAAGGGTAGAGAGAAACCTAGAGAAGCGTCGGAATTAGCCTACTCATAAGGAAAGGCTCTAATTGGGCCATGGCTTAATGTCAAAAATCTCTATCCCCACTAGGAATGAATGTAACCCAAACCCTCAGTGTTTGAAAACAACACACAAACCATTGCAATATTCAATAAATACTGCCTTTTTTAGGTGATCCGTGTCAAGATTTTAGAAAGAAAATCAAACAACTAACACATACAACATTTTAACAGATATCTAATAAACTCCTCTGGAATAACTTACTTCACTTTTCCAAACACAATTTATTTCTCTACGGCCATGGTTTTGCCGTCAATACGTCGTCTTATGTTTACATTTCCAATTTCGTAAAGAAATAAATTTTGCGTGGAAAATGTGTAATTGAAAGTTATTCAAGATGAGTTCTAAGTTCAACGAGGTGTCACCAGAAGCTATAATTTTTTTCCATTAATATCATTAATGGAATGTACCTATGCTCTGTCCCAGTGGCGTAACTATGGGGGGGTTGAGTGGATCCCCCCCAAAGCCTCAGGGAAATAAAAAAATATTTAAAACTATTGTGTAATTTTATGTGTAAAAACTGCTTCTGCTTTAAGTTAAATATTTAGCGCCTAAATGGTGTAAAATGTATTTCCAGGCATGTGATTTTTCAAAAATTTCCCCGGACACCCCGTCGTCTGTGGGAGGGGGTCGCATCTCACCCCCCCTCAAAGCATATTCCTAGTTACGCCACTGCTCTGTCCTATTGTACACTGTTCACGCCGGTCTCGGAGCAACTGATCGCAGGATATCACCTCTTTCCTCTCCCTCTCAAACCCACCTCCACCTGCTCCCTCCCATCTTCTCATCCCTTTGGGTCATCCATGGGACGAAGAGCTCCTCGTGGTAATTCGTCCCACCTCCTCCCTCCATTCTTCACTATCCCAGTGATGCCGACATAAGGTAAATCCGGTTTAGATGCCCCCCCCCTGAGGAAATGTCTTCATATCTATGACAAGTGACAAGATTGTAGGACTTCAAGATTGAATATATTATTTATTGATAATTAATACTATTCGGACATATTTTGATTGAAAATTGTTCGCCGCGAAATATTTCAAATTTTCCACAGATAATTCATTACGCCATCTCTGCCAACTCTCGGGATGAGACGCCTCATCTCAACGAGAGAGATACCCCGCCACAGTGGGGCGTCTCTTTTCTTTTCGCTAATTAAAATGTTTTATTCTGATTTAACTCAGCTCGAGCTTTTTATATAATAACACACATAAATTAACTTGAAATTAGGGTGTAATTCAGCGTTTAATTTAACATTTAAACACATTAAGGGCTGGTTTTTAATGGCTGGGTAGTTAGCGTTAATTCGAATAAGATACTTTTGTAACCTAACTTAAAAGTATTTGAAATTTCAGGACAGCGGTTAGTTAAAAAGGTGACCACAAATGGAAGACATAGTTAATTTTGATTTTTATGCTCCGAAAAAACTTAACCAGGTATCATAAAACCGACCTTATGAAGCAACGTTACAAAAATTTGCACACCTTCCGTGTACTGCATTTTTGTTATTTGACGAGTAACTAAACCCATCCTCACCCCGTCGGACTTAAGTACGTATCCATCGGAACATGATACTGTCGTAACCTTAACTTAAAACTATTTGAAATTTAAAGCAATTTAAAGTAGTTCAGGACAACGGTTAGTTAAAAAGGTGATTACAGGTGGATGACATAGTTAATGTTGAATTTTATGCTCCGAAAACAAATCTCAACCATACATTATAAAAGCATCCCTTAAGAAGTAGGCCTTAAGAAGCATCATTAGCAAATATATTTCCCACCTACCAAGTACCGCATTTCTGTTATTTGACGAGTAACCAAAGGCATCCTCATCCCATCGGACTCGTATTATAGTTAGTACGAGCGTGATGCGCCCGCTCCCAGCGGGCTTCCCCCGCTCTTTTCAATGCAGGTCCACAGAGGGGTAGGCGCGTTTCTAATTTTAAAATGTAGCAAAAAAGACAGGGTCTTATGTGCAATTTAATTGGAATGTTTATGTACAAATTGAGGTCAGAGGACCTCTTTAAACACAACATTGGAAGTAATTACACTACCCTCTATTAATACTTGTTTAGCGTTTTCCTTAATATTTACAAAAATATTTTGAAAAGATCTTACCCTAGAGAATGCTGCATAAAGTTGGCCATGAAAGAATACAGGGTCAGGCAGGAATAAGCCAGCTCTTTACAAAGTCTGACCCTGAGACTTGTTAATAGTCATCGCATAGGAAACCTTAACGGGAAATTGTCTGCGAGTCAAATTAAAAGGCATGGTGGGATCCGACGGCGTTAACTGCATTCTTGTAATAACATGTATCTGAAACTAAATTGGTATCAATTAAATATCCTGAAATAAAGGTTTGCTCTGCACCATGGAGCAAGTGCGTGACGTCAAGATGGCGGATCGCCTCATCCCCTAAGAGAAATATCAAGGGACATTGTTTAAAACCAATTTTAGGAAACAAAAGCAATATTTAGGAAGTAAGATATGCCGTCGCATGTTCTCTGATAAATTCTGTGGATTTTGGTACCTTATTTGTAGAGTTTGGTTGCGTATAAGTTGAGAAAAAGGTATCCATACAGTAGAAATAATGTAGAGAATATGTAAGTATCCACCCCCACGTGTACAATCCCACAACCCCCTCTGTCTTTCCCTCGCTCCTAATCTCCTTACACGTCACACGTGGTTTCCTTCCACTCCTTCCCCCCCCCAACCTTCCACCGAAACCGATCCAAGCTCTCCTGATTTCCTTCCTTTATCGTGTGCTTGTCCATTATAACTGGGAATAAAGAGGACGGATAAAAAACTTTCCCATTGTCTTGAAACCAACAAACTCCCCCGCTCCCATCTCCTTACATCCTCTCGTTCCTATTCCTCCCTTGATGAGAAAAAGCTAAACAATAAGTAGCTCCGTCATCATATCAAAATCTTCCTAAATAGTCCTATTTTTACTTCCTCGAAGAATGTTTTTTTTCATCCGTTCCTTGTTTCCTACCATTCAAACTATTATAGCCCTTAGCTTTATTAGACGGGTAGGAGGAAAAGAAAAGTGGACACGGGAAGGGTTTGGTATCGGGGAGAAAGAACTTATAATCGGCAGAAAGGAAGTGGAGGAAGGAAAATATTTACGCCCTGTGAAGAGCTTTCGGAGAGCAGTTTTATTGTTCTACCAATTGGTTTCAGGGCTTGATCAACCCTTTACTCTCACTGTCTTCCGCCCGTGCTCGACCGTTTTTTTTCGTGCACCTCCTTTCCTACCCTAGGCTTGGTTTTTATTAGCCGTTAATCTTCGTCAATTGAAATGGTGAGCCGTTTACCCTTGGGAAGCAGCCATACCGGTGGGCTAGTGCCAGGACAGATCGTAGGGTAGGAAGCGTATTCAACAAAATGCATAGCAATCTTAAATTTAAATACAAAGTAAATATAATTTATCATCAAAAGTTCCTGGAGTATAAGTCGAATAATGCAAAAAGAAAAATAAATAAAAAACAGACATTGAATACCTTAGAAAAATTCATTTTTATTTACTTAATCGAAATTGATTGTAACTAAGTTAGGTAATGGCTTAGTTACCTGCTATCAATAAACAAATATGTGCAAAACTTAGGTATGTCAAAATTCTTGTGTATTCCCTTCTCATTTTTTAAATTATATTATTGTAAAAAAACTGTTTTGTAACCTTTATTTATGTATCAATATTGTATATTATTTTATCTTATTGAAATGGTGAGCCGTTTACCCTTGGGAAGCAGCCATACCGGTGTACTCTCATTTGTTTCACTCATAGCCCTGAGGAAAGTTTAAAATAAACCGAAACGTTGGCAAAACACTTTTTTAATTATTTAACTTATACTCCAGGAAATTTTGATCATTAATGAAAAGAGGTCAAGACAAGAGAAAAAAGAAAATATAATTTATCGATAAAATTTACTTTCATTGACATTTTTAGAATGACGGTAGCTCAAAAGTGGATGTAGTCGTTTGGAGAGTGCGAGAAGCACGAGCCTGCAGCTTTTATTGCGGTTCTATCGTCGCTATGGGTCAACTACTTCCAAAATTAACTTTCCATAAGAAGATAACACACCAAGCGTTAGCTCCTAATGCTATCACTAACTAGAACAAAAGACCACTGATATTAATCATAATTTACCACCAGGTGCAGCGTATAATTATGCTCCTCAAATAGGGTGGATTCCTATTATTTTTTTATTGCCTAAATCGAAAGATTATTACTCCTGGAGTACGTATTTCACGCTTTTAGATTTTTAAATGACGATATCTATTTTTCGCGATTAAATGAAAAGTGAAAATTTTCAAGCGCGCGAAAACGCGACGCGTAAGTATGAATGCCGGGAAATCTCTCCGTGTGACGTATTTCTGGTTCCCGCTGCCGCCCCTCGAGGTGACCTTGAGGCGAGTTGAGCGCTGATACGACGCAGGCTGCTAGCGGGTAGCTGAGTTCCCTGCTGGCTGGTAGCGCTTGGCTTAAATAAGGATTATTAATACCTTATCAAACGAAGAAAACTTTCCGACCCTGGCCAGTTTTAATAAGTGATTATTGAGACATGTTTCCCTGAGCTCTGCGCCTCATGCATGCATTGGTAACCTCAGACGATGTATAACTCCTATCTTCTCGTATAGAAACTAGGTCCCTGTGACGTCACGTGGAGTGGCATCGCATGGGCGCCAATCTGGCCTTTTTCAAATGAGGTTAAGATTTACCATTCCCATTCGTCTAAACCGGTATTTGTAAAACCAAATAATTTGTGTATTATGAATACAGTAATGGTGGGTAACGAATCGCAATCAATGCCTTTCGTTTTCTTTGATGAAGGAAACTACCCTATTATTTGCCAATGTTTCATTGAGGAATTCAAGAGAAACAGCTTATCGTTTGGTGTCACTTAAACTTTTGGCCATTGATGGTAAAAGCCTCCCCTACCTTGGGCCTGAGTTAAAACTTGCGTGCTTTGAAGAAGACACTTGACATACAGCTCTTCGTCCGTCGGTTGGGACTTTAATCCGTGTTTCTCATGGCACCTTTCATTGAGAGTCAGCGGATTCTGGTGCTGGATTTCTCTCAATTGTTCCTTTCTCGGCCTTTCCTAAGGCGAACATGGCGTTAGCTGTCGGTCATCTCTTCCAAATATATATTTCATTTTGTACAAAATATCTTTTCTTTCAGTAATTCTCTCTGGTTCAATAATTTTATTGAAGCACATGCTTATGAGGATTGTGGAATTTAGGCTATTTCAATTTGGAAATAGTGCCTATAAACATACTTGAGGACTTAGAAGTCAAATTGCGGAGGCTATTTATGGGGCTAAATAAACCCATATCATTCGTGAAATCGTCAGAAAATTACCAGAATGAGTTATGACTCAAATTCCATTGTGTTAATGCAGGGGGCATAATTTTTTAAGTATTTGCTCAGCATTGTGTGATATATTTGAATGTCCATATGGAGAGATCAATTATTGACGATTATTAAGTCATGAGACCAAATACTGCAAGTTTTGGGTTGGCTTAAGCTAGCTTACACGCAGTCATCAATGGATCACTGACGAGACGAGGTTATATGACGAGAATATTGATGTTCTTGGGACTGGAAAGGATGCAAACAATGCGGTGGTGGAGATAGTGAATGAACTGCTAAAAGGATCTACGTCACAAGAAGCAAAACTGAGCGAATTCTAAGGGAAAATTCGTCTTTCCCACGCATGGCACGGTTGGCTTTTGTATTGACTCATGAATTGAGCGACTCATCTGCTGAAAAGATAATTTTCCTTTAGATACAGCTTCATACACATATTTATTGCTTTTGATCCCATCTGAGATATAATTCTTGCAATGCTTCTTGATGTTCATAGCACAATATGGACTGAAAATCACACCAGTAATATGTCAGTTAAAAATGGATGTTATTAAAGTGAACTCTATGCTAATCCTTAGAACCACGCAAGGTTGTTATATCCCCACTTATTTCCAATATGAAGTATCTCTGCGTAAAGTGAAGGTGTAAAACGCAGGTTTTTATGCTCACTATGAAAGACGTAACGTGAACTGTTTTGCTGGGTTTGTAGGTGTATCTCTGTAATTTAAGTTCTTCTTCCCTCTCTCAGATAGCATTTGGAAGGGAAGATGTGATAATTTGCTGAGTCTCTACGCGCAGTGGGAAAGGTCTTAACCACACTTACACAATATTTCTCGTAGCATCACCGAAGTTAAGGGCCCAGAGAATGACGATTGAATGACTCATTTTGAGTTTCTTCTGACGACTCTGTGATAGATAAAAAATCGTGTCTCAAACGAGTCGAATCAAATGCGTTAATATTAGTTACAAATTAATACTTTTTATGCCGCAATCGTTAAAGGATAGGTGTAAGGGAAGAAGGTCAAGGTGGTTACGATTCATCCCTAAACCATGGAGGAAGATAGAGTATTCGTAGGGTCGGCGCAATGGACCAAGAAAGGTCTAAGGGCACTTGAATAAAGCCAATATGATAGTATTATCAATCTATCCATCAATTCTATGCGAAGTACAAAATTCCGTAAAGGTGAATTGATAGACCTCTTATTACTTACATAACTTTAGAATGGATTTCTTTGGGATGGAGGTACAGTAGATTCCGGTTAATTGGGACACATCGGGATTTGTGCACTTTGCCCCAAATAAGCGGCTGCCCCAATTAGGCGAACCATCCTGTATATGGGCATAAACAAACGTTGAAGTGATGGAAAGAAGACTAAAGAATGTTTATAATGCAAAATAAGTTTATTAAGTTATTAATTTGATGAAAATCAGTGATTTTAGATAATTTATTATCATTTTTAAGAATTAAAACAATTTGGTTAAAAACATTTTTCAAAGCCTCGGGCGACGCTGAATGAATGTCTTCCACTAATTCCCATTAAAGAAAAGTCCTATTCTCTTGCGGATAGTATAAAAACAAGAGCTATCAAAATAGGGCAAGAATAGGAACATTTGTGGAAAATAAGAGTGAATCAAAGGAGGAAAATATAAAAAAATAGTATTCTGAAAACAAAAAATTTTAATTTTGTCGCGAGTATAGAGTCTAAGTATGTCGCCGACACATGGCCCAATAAAGCGGCATACTGTCCCAACAAAGCGGCATACTGTCCCAATAAAGCGGCATGCTGTCCCAATAAAGCGGAGAACACTCTTGGATATTCCTCTATTGGGTTCTGTTCTTCAAGATCTGCCCCAGTTAACCGGCTGCCCCAAGTAACCGGTGGACCCATTAAACGGAATCTACTGTATTTACTATTATACAAGGCATATTTATAAAGTAAGGACCGTTTGATTATATTTAAATATTGGCGCTTCAGAGCAGTTTACACCTTCAGCGCCATCTATTGATTAATTAAGAAGCTACACCATCATTTGTTTTGTTTGAGAAGTCGTTCGCTTGCCCGTGCATGCAAACAACAAAGTACGCGATAGTCGTTGATCCCGCCGGCTGCGAAGTGCGTTCTGTCATACGATTTTTGTATCGAATAGGATCTTCGACTGCTGAAATTCATCTGGAGTAAAGCCTAGTTCAGGGAATTACATCTCTGACTGAGGGAAAGGGGATTGTGCTGGTGTGGTGGCTAGAGTTTGGGCTTCCCACCCGGCGGGCTCGCGTTCTAATCCCGGCAGTGGCAGAGAATTTTCTGAGACTGCCCGATCCCTGCTTGAGTGTTGCGTGGAGGACGTTTCAAGCGCAACACTCCGTCCGTCGAATGGGAGGTTAAGCCGTGGTCCACTTGGCGCCTTTCGCTAAGAGTAGGCGGAGTAGGCTAATGCCGACGCCGGGTTTCTCTCCACCCACTCTTCCATACCCTTCCCTCGTGGCGCAAATGACCTCAGCTGTCGGTCGCCTCCTCCAAATACCATACCAGTGAAGGAAAGGTTAGATAATGGTGCCGTGAAACCTATTTGAAACAGAGGCTCGGTGGACAACGTTTCGAAACCGAAGAGGAACTCAAGAACGGCGTTGTCAATACGTTTTCTCTCTCAGGTGGCGTACTTCTATGCAGCGGGGTTAAAGAAGCTGGTGCAGCGTTACGAAAAATGCTTAGAAGTGAACGTCGGTTATGTAGAGAAGTGAAGTAGGTTTTTAACTAACTAAAAGTGCCAATAACATGTGTTACATAAGAGTAAATTTTCCTGTGACCAAACGGCCCTTACTCTATGAAAATGCCTCGTATTTTTTAAAATCATCTCAATCATTGTCACATTATTTAATATTTCATCATGAAGTATTGAATTTTTGACGTTTAATGAGAAAAATAAACTTTTATGAGGCCAAAACTTTCTTCAGGTAGAGTGCATGAAAAAATTAATGATATTTCCGTAAAATGGAGATATTTTTCATTTTAGAGAAGGAATTTCCCCCATCATTGGAGTTGATGAATACTTGGTGATGCGTGAGACGTGATCTTCCCCTCTTCGCTCCATTCAATTGAACCCTCGCGATTTGAAGAGAACGCTGGTGAGTCAATTGCCAATCGATTTTTCACTTAATATATGAATTGACCTTTCAGAAGTGGTATTTTGACACACTCAATCACTGTGTGAAAATATTTTGGCAAGAGTCAACTCCCTTGAGCGCTTCCTGGATGGATTTATTGTGTTCTGCATTTATTGTCCAGTGAATTTGTATGTACATATAAATAGCTGATTTTTCTTTGAAGGAGCTGAACGTTTTTCCTTGAAAAATGTTCGCGAGCATTAAATTCCCCTCCATTATTAATTCCACAGAAAAAATGACGTTTCTCGGCAAAATTCTATGGAGCAGCGAAGCAAAACTGTAGTGCGGAACTCTAGGTTGTTTTACATTTGATGATTACGGGCGGTCGTATGGAGGGAAAATTGCTCTAGCTGAAAATAAGAAACGAGTAAAACAAGCCCTTGATTGGAATAGCTGCTTGAATATAAATATAAAAATACTTCAATATTCTACAACCGTACCCCTATAGTCGTACTAGTGAAAGGAATAGTACGAAACACCTTGGATTGAATTACCATCCAATTCAAACGCGTTCATTCATTCATTTTGACGGTGATTTCGTGAACTTCATTGCATCCATCAGAAACAAAAATGTCCAATGGCTATGGAAAACTACCAATGTTAATAGCAAGATAATCAATAAGAATAGATTTTTTCAATTGAAGTCCATCTATTTTTCAACCCAAATCTAACTGATGTTTTTCCTGATACGTTTTCTCATAACTGCGACAATACGCTATCTTCCCTACGGTAAGAAAAAAGCATTGACCTATCGTCCAAGTACTTCATGAAAGTTATCATTTTAAGTATGTAATTTCGGTAAATAATTATTCTGCAACATTTAGATGGCATGGACAGCAAGTCCTGTTTTATATCGTTGGCATGGAGCTTTGTTCGAAGAAAAAACATAGCTGCATAGGCGTTATTCTTGTGTGTTGATGATAAATCAACCCTATAGGAAACACCCTTGGACAATACGAATGGGCAGCCAAAAGAATGAGGAGCATGTGGCTGTAGTGACACTCTTACCATAGTATATGACGATAGTGACAGTAATTTTTACTTTTTTCCGAACGGATGCGAGTGTTACGCTGACATGAACTCGTTCCATCACCTCCATTGGAAATACTGCGCATATTGAACTTCCCTTGTGATCATGAGGAAATTGTTATGAATGACCGAGAGCCGCGAGGAAAAAAAATAATTTCCCTACGCTTTAAGCTCCTTCCGAGGGACGGTAGACCTCGTTTTATTGGTGGGGTTATGGACTTATGGGAAAGAACAGTGGTGAGTGAGTGGGACTAGGACGATTGAACGTTGGAATGAGAAAAAAATGTCTTGGAAGCGGGGGAGGGGGCGCGCGAAAGGGGGAGAATTGTTGACGGTTGGCAAGTGGTTCAGAGGCCCATGTAGCGGTTGACAGGTGTCATTTGTGGAGAGTGAAATTGGTGGGGGGGGGGGGGAGAGAAGAGCTGCGTTTGGCGGGAGAGGAAGGAATCGAATTGGCCAACGGAACGCCGCGCGCTCTAGGAGGAGGAGGGGCGCATTCAACCGTGGGGCCGCGGGTAGCGAGGGTGGGTGGAAAGAGGCCATCCAGGGCGGGTGGTCGTCCCCGCGCGGAGAGGGGGAAGATTGAAGGAATAGGTGGTTGAGTGGAGGAGGTCCCTCGGGGTCATTACTGCAATTCAGGACGTCAGTCACGGAACTAATTGACGTGGTGAAGAGCGGGCAGTGGCGGCCGGAGGCCCTCCAACGTCGGCGAGGGTGGCCGATGTGTCCCGGACTGTATAGTTAAGTGGGCGAGAGAGATAGAGAGAGAGAGAGAGGGAACGGAGTGACCCGCGGGGGCGGGAGTTATTTAGTTGCACCGGGAGTATGGGGGGAGGGAATTTTATAGGGACTGCCCGGAGGGGTTTTTTGACGCGGGGATGTTGGGTTGGTGGGGTCGCTCCGATGAGAGGGGGGGAAGAAGCACGGGCAAGAGGCGGCCGTTGGGAGGTTGAAACGTGGGTCGCGGAAGGGCGAGTCGGGAAAGGGGGAGTAGTAGTATATGGATTGCGGCCCGCGGTCGAAGGGCCACCACCACGGCGCTTCGCTGGGGAGGAAGAGGGTGGGAGGGGTCGCGGGCCGCCGACGCGGCCGCCGCCGCCGCCGCTTAGGTGACTCTGGTTGGACACGCATCCTGTCTGGTAGACGCGGTCGTGGTGGTGGCAGGCTGGTCGTCTCCGCCGCCATCACTCAAACGCCCTTCTTGTCTTCCATTTGATGAGATGGGAATGATGTGATGCTGTGTGGGCGGACAAATTGGTAGGGAGTTAAAAATGGAAGGGGTGGGGTTTATAGCTAAGTGTGCATGCTTGGTGATGGCCTTTTGTGCGTTTGTTGCGTGCCTTCTGGGAGTTTTTTTTTTCTATTTGTCGGGTATTGTGGGGTTGACGTTCATGGGAGGTCATAACGAGCTTTACGTGCTGCAATTGGCGACAAGAGTGAGAACTGGGTTGATGACATAAACAATGCTTTTGGTGTCCACTGGAATTCATCTTAACCCGTGGAATAACTAGACTTGACCTGAGAGGCAGAGGGTATTTTGTTGTGGCATGGAGAAAGTCGTGAAAGACGAAGAATATGTCATGAAAATCATGGCATATGCATGGTAGGTAATGTGGGCCGAGTATATACCCAATGAAAAAAGGCATAAATGAATGCCTATTGCCTTTACTATACCTTCTGATCAAAAATGAGGGCGAGTACCTACGTTTGAATAAAGATCTGAGGCTTTCGCGGCGTATGATGACGTTGAAGATGGAGAGAGCCTCACCCGATGGGAAACCCGAAACAACTTCAATGAATATGTATGAGTTTACGACTCATCAGTATATTTTTAATCAGTAGAATTAGGTGATAAAAATCGTCTAAATAGGCAATCAAGAATACTATAGATTCCTTTTTAAAGCACGTATTTCTCGCTTGAAATTTTCATTTAATTCGTCGATGGAATCAGTCTCTACGAAAATTCCCACCCAGGATATCCAAATAGGTTTACTTCCCGCCGCTTAACTTGTTTACTTGTGGCGATTGGATACAAAGTTAGGGCATACTTTCGGTATTCAGTATCTATTAAGTCATTAATATATTTTGGTATTAACAGTATATTCCTGGCATAGTCCTGTGGAATGTAACTACCCCCATAAATATTCATTCCTTCCGCATTCGGTGATTTTATGCATGGGTGCCGGCACAACATGAATAATATATCAGGTTTTTTTTCAGAAAGAAGCCTGGGTTGTGGGCTGTAAAGGTTCACACAAACGGTATGCGTGGGCATATATTTAGATCTAATGGGCTCAGTAGTCGTTATCACTTGTATATTGATAGCAGGGAAATGTTCAAATTGGAAACCTAATCTCCAATAACAACACTATTGTATTTGCTTACGCTAATTTTGATAATGATAGTGTCGTTTGATTTATTTTTATCGTAGCTCATCAAGCTCATTTACTAATGATTTAATGGAAGTTTGAAGTCATTAAGAAACTACTCTCTTATACAATGTATTTGATATTAGATCAATGATAAATTTTGTAATATACTGAATATATTAGGTGATCCCCTAATCCTCTTAAATAATTAATTTTAATTTCATATACAGTTGATCAAATACCAATTTCCAGTTTCATGCTCATATAATGCTCCACTAGTCGGGGTGATGTAGAATTTTAATGAATATTCATAGGTCACCAATACGCTCTTCCCTCTAGCTCAAATTATTACTTGGTCTTGTTCACCCATTGTTTTGAATAGGAACAGGATATAGCTATTTTAATTTTCCTTTTCATGTGCAATTCAATGGAATCAATTAAGGTTTTCTTATAGATAGGCGGTACTTATATTTTATTCTAGTGCATTCATGCACATTTGCTAAAGGCCGCTGCTATATCAGTTGCCTTCATTTATGCTCAAGAAATGCTAGAAGAAATTGCCTTCCTGAGACACATACATGATCATTTCTCATCAGTGCAGAGTGGATAATCCTGAACGGATGACGAATAAATGCATTAATTATTCAATTAACGATGTTGCAATTTCATTGAGGGATTCATTTGGAGTGAGTACATAAGTTAGCGATAGCACGAAGAATATTAAACTTACAACATGAATACTAGAAAGTTTGCGAGTAAACTCATTCTCCAATGCCAAAATCGCTCTTGTAACATTTTTCTCTTCACACGGATTCATATTTATTTCTTGAGGTAGTAACTTTGGCACCATAATATCCTGATATTATTTGGCATCCAACTAAGATTAGAATATTATTAACTCCAAAACTTTTTTCCCATTTAAAGTACATGATGAAAACATTTTTCTCCCAAGCGTTGGCTGTAGTGGTTTAAATTTCAACTTTACGGTAAATTCTGACGCCATCTGTACTGTAACATCCTCCATCCTTCAATAATTTTTTCTGTTAATTGATACAGTTCATTAATACTCCCGCATTTTCTGGCTATTTTTGCATGTATGTCGTTATACATGCCGAAATTCCCTTCTGGCAGTATCTACTTTGTAGGTTTATCGTATCACATTCCTCCTCCATATTTCTCTACTTCTGCACTGCCCCGTCACCTTTCTTTTCTAAGCATATAGGCGTATTGTATAATGTATCTAATAGCTTTTTCGACCATCCGACTCCACCTAGGGTCTTTTTGATTGCAAGATTGATAAAGCTCTTGGAACTTTTGAATTAATTGAGAGAATCCTGCCATGTAACAGGTATGCCTTTCCGCATGTTTCGCCTTTAAACTCATAGTAGGTATATCCGAAGTTTCCCCCATTCTCCACCTCCACTCTATCGCCACTCTAACGCCTTCAAGGGTATAAATTCTAGGTACTGATACTTGTAATTGCCAGATGATGATACGCTGTATCGAAACCGGTCGCAAATATATTTTATTTTGTGAAACAGCGAAGTCTTTTCTTAACCTTTGTGCATCATGAGGGAGTTTCACCATGTTACGCCAACCACCATCGCATTTATCATAGTATTTAGATATTACATTTTTCAGCGATTCATGAATGGGAGTATTTTTACGAAGTACCTTACATTTGGGGGTTTGGAATTGGTTCATTGCTAAAAATATGCTATCGTACTGCCTGGAAGTTAGAGGATCCCGCATTTCGCCTTTCTTGTGTATCTGACGAATGACTGAGTCGTGAGACAGAGAGGAGAAAGGGGGGAAGGAGCAGGCGGGTGAGAGAAAGATGGCGCAGGGCGCAAGGATGTGTTTTTTTTCGTTTGATGCCAGCAGCGTCGGTGCCCTTTGATATCGCCATTACGTATTCCTTGGGAGAGTGTCTCAGCTTCTTTCCACGGTCGCGGACTGAGCCTCGGGCGTGGGAATCCTCGCGAGTCTCCGGGTCGGATGATTTTTCCACCTCCCCCACACCCGCATCTGCCTTTGAGATGGGAGGGCGGCGTGCGTGAGGACACGGCCGCGAGCCCTGGTCGGGATTCTCGGTCACGTGTGAGACGCTTCGAGGAACACCCAGGTCAGCGGGGCGGACGAGTCGGAGAGATAGGAGCTCTACGATAGGTGGGACTCGCTCTCTCATAATTCTCTCCTCGCTTCTAGGCTAGACTATTACCAGGGGAGATAAACTACCGAAGGGAGAGCGTCTCTGCATCCCATCCCAAGTCTCTATCCGTTGTGTAGAGAAATGTTTCAGGCCCACTATGATGAAGATTAACACATAATACGTTGGTAATTAAGTTATAGGGAAATTTCCACAAATGGATTGTACCAACTCACCACCTATAGATCTGTCTTTTCTAAATTTTACATCCAGATCCTAAATTCTCGTCGGCATAGATCGATCTATATTAAAGCAATTTGTGCAAAAGGATTAATGATTCAGGTAATGTAAAAATGTATACACATATATGAGTGGATGTAAAGCCAAGGGGTACAAGTGATTTCTGTTTTTTTAGTAGAGTTAGGTACAGAAATAACGCAAAGAAAACAAAGGAGATCAATAATATATTTAGTAGTGCATTTTATATTCCACTGGATGTCAGTAGATAACAGAGACTTACTCATATCCCATGGCAACCACGTTTCTGTATATTTCTTTTAACAACTATTTGTACCTCTGTTTCGAAAAAAATCACTTGTACTCCTTGGCTTCTTACAACCTCATATAAAAGAGGATGTCTGTTTGTCTGTCCGCTATGCGTTTCCATACGGCAGCACGAATTGCAAATTACGTTAGTAAATAGGTGCATCTTATGCTCCCAACCCCCTAGTGCTACTTATCGTGGCGTCTGTCGCAAGGGCGTGCCCAGGATCATAACTAGAGGGGGAAAGTCATAGTTTATGGAGGGGCAAGCCAAGTTGTGACATTTGAAAAAATAGTTTTATTTTAGTAGCATATTTTATACTAATACATATCATTTTTCGTGGGTTTAAAGAAAATTTGTTGAATACTTTCCTTTCAATTCAGTTTTGATTTTGCTTACCGAATTTTGTGATTTTTGCTTCTAAGGGGGGCAGCTACCCCCCCTGCACCTTGCTGGGTACGCCCATGGTCTGACGCGTCCTATGGGTCGTTTTCTCATTACAGTTTGTTGCGTCACAAGTTGGACATCCTGCCGGATAGGCACATGTCTTAACACGCACAATGATAAAGCATTGAAATCCTACATGATTATGAATTCTAAGTTTCAAGTTTCCCTCTTCTCTGGGTATTGTACCTCCCGAGCAACGCCGGGTGGCCAGCTAGTAGACTTACATACATGATGCTGTATTAGGTTTCATGGAGCTCTACGATTGGTGGAAGTAGTTCTCTCATATAATACTCTCCTCGCTCCTAGGCTAGACTATTACTAGGGGGGATAAACTACCAAAGAAAAAGGGTCTCGCCAGCCCATCTAGAATATATTTACGTTTAGAGGTTTAGATGTTTAGAGGTATGTTTCAGGCTGAATACGGAGGAGATCTAACACATAAGTAAAAACATTTCTGGAAGTTTTTCACAAATTGTATTGTGCCACCTCCCCACCTAGGGATTTGTCTTTTCTATCCAGATTATAAATTCTTATTGCAAGAGATCGATCTATATTAAAACGATTTGCCCATGAATTTGTGCTGAAGGATTAGCAATTCAGGTACAAATAGACTTGAAAATATGATGCTCTATTAAGAGTTCATGCAGCCCTATGATAGGTGGGAGTCGTTCCCTCATAATTCTTTCCGCGCACCTAGTCTAGACTTTTGCGGAGATTAACAACTAAAAGGAAAGCATCTCTGCAGCCCATCTCAAATCCCTTTCCGTTCTATAGAGCACATATAGTTTCCGTTTCTTAATATGGTGGAGACTTGCTTTTGAAGGGAATTTCAGTAGGTTTGTGGAGTTCCCTAACTTTATGGAATAAATGTGTTAGGGATATCTAATTGTTTCATTAAAGCTACCTATTGGAAAAATAAATTATGGCTTTGTATCTTTTATTTTTTCTTATTTTCACGGCTCTAACTGAAAGTAAGCTTTCTCAATATTCGCGAGAAAGTATCCTTTCCGGTGAAAAATGGGTTTTGCAACATTTTTAACTTTTGTGATTTATCTTGGTATTTTTTTCTGTAACGCCATCGTCTACTACCGGCGCAAAATCGTCGTTTTAGTAGAGTGCATTGCCGTGAGGCGATTTTCATCTTTTTGGTTTACTTTGAGCAAGAGGAACAATATAAACATATCCTTACATGAAAAGTTTAGGAATTTTATTTACATATAGCATACGTAACTGCGATATTCATTTTCTTTTCTAAACGTTGGAAATGGAAAGCTACCTTTCGGCCATTTTAAAAATCAAAGAATGGGTAAAATTTAATTTTGAAAAGCTATTTGTAATTCGAAGATGTCGTTCTGTCAATGAAAAATACAATAAAATGCACCAATCAGATATTTTGCCCGTGACGAGATGAAGAAGACGACCGTTTCGCCGTTCCAATAGTTTTTCGCGTGTTCTTCTTCACTCTTTCGGCCGTAGAAGCTAAACGTTTACGTATAAATAATGTTTTATGATTTATTGTTGTGATCCGATAAACAGCGAGTAAAACGATATATAACTTGACCGTATGGAGCTTCGGCAGGATATTATACTAATGCTTAAAGTTCAGCGTTCTACCTTTTTTTGCGCCGATAGTAGTCAAGGTTACCTCATAACATGTCAATCGAAAGTTTCGATTTTAGAGCATAAATTACTCATGTTTTCACTGCAGGGTAATAAAATAAATTGAATAATAACATTTCAGATACTAGATGTACTTACTATGCCCTGAACAAGTGTTTACAACTTCACGTTTGATTGAATATCAGACTGATTTCTCACATGTAAAGTTGTCAGAAGAGTAATATTTCCCTTTTATTTCTCCATCATCCCTAAATTTCTGTTTTATGCATTATGTTGGTCCGTTCAATTTTTGTTCATTTCAACTGCATGTCACTCCTGTTTGAAAAAATGTAATGCTTACACACATTGAAGTTTTTTTTGTATATCCATGACAATGCTATCCGTTTGTCCAGGATAATGAATCCTTTTATCAAATAGATGTACCATCTATAATATTTTGGAAAATTTTGATGGAACACGCCCTTTTCTTGAGTTTCTGCCTTTATGATCGCGTGGGAGGGAGGGGTTCTCACGTTTCCGCTTCCCTGTTTTCGGGATAACCCTTCTCAAGCCGAACGTGTGTGAGATCGGGTGGTAAGATGACTCCGAGCTTGTTTTCCATCTCCCGGCGCGTAACCTCTGTCCCTCATCTCCGCCATGCGACCCCCACACTCCCCCGTATCGCCAAACCTTAAAGTGTCCCTCCAATCTTTTGACCTGGCCGTTCCGACACGTTCAGGCTGAATCACCTTACACACTGCGTCACGTCGTTGGCGCTAACTCTCGGAGAAAAGAAGGGAAGATCGTGATACTGGGCGATGGAGGGAAACGTCTTGGATTACCGTGTTCGTGTAAAGCATTTAAAATATGGAGCATACGTACATGTCGGTGACGGGTACTCGGTTTTCGTCTTCTATAAAATGATGGTACCATAATCAACGATGAACGGTAAAGTGGCGATAATTCGTGTCCAGAAGTTATCGTTCTCCCAGTTAAGAGATACCGGCCTCGATGGCGGGGGAAGGAGGGTAAAGTCCTCGCCTATCAAACGAGAGGTGGCGGGTTCGAGTCCCGTCAGGGTAAGTTCCACTTTTCCAGAAAATGCTTGTTCGTGCACGTAAAATTGTTGAAATGTTTATCAAACCCCGATTGAAAAGCCAATAATGTATGCTGTTTTGGGTGGAATGGAAATAAATAAATTAACTAATAAATGTGTTTTGCGATTATGAACGTAGGAGACTGAAATTGAGGGCTTTTCTTCTCATTCATTCAAACGCAGTGCTATTATTGTGACGGAGCTAGAGTGTATTGCGAATGTAAATTTTCAGTTCAAAAGCTAATTTTTCTCGCCATTATTTGGCTAACTTATTTTTCAAATCTGCACATCTGAAATGGAAAAAATCAGCTGAAAGATACGTGTATCGGTTGGTAATGTTACCGATTGATACATTAAAACGTTCATTATCGGGTTTTTGACTGGTATTTTGATTAATCGGCAGTTGAGAGATTCAGGTTCTAATCAGACGAAAACTCGGAGCATCTTTTATCAATTATTTTATCTAAGTAAATAGCCTTTGCTTATGGTCGTGGATGCATAAACAGGTTTTAACTTTTTGTATTACGTAGGAAGTCTTTCAGGAAAAAATTAATAAACGTTGAGATGATTATAGTTGCTTTAGTTATAAAGGACTTGATACTCTAATCAACGTGTCTATTTGTACGTGTTATTTTATGTGGCTCAATTCATTAACATCTATGTCGCTCTCAACTCACGCCATGCGATGTTAATATCATTTGAATCTTTCTTTTTTGCGGCGGCAGCGTGAAGCGCTCATCATTTGCCTCTGTTTTTCAGCATCCGATTTTAACATCGGCAGTCCGTGGTCGCCCTAATTAGTTCCCCTCGTAAAAGTGCATGAAACACGTCCCCCGACTTTATTCGAGCACCGGTGAGCTTGCACGGTTGGTGCCAACGACGGGAATGGCTAAATCGTTTAGAGCCGGCAATCAAAGAAAGGCCAACCCCCATACTCTACCCCGGATTCGCGGTAGGGATGAGTTAGGCGCAGTGAAAACTGCCCCCTTTTCATTCTTATGGAATTTAAATAACATTTTCCGTCAGATCCAACAGATATGGTAATGTAGACGCGAAAATAAAGAATGATAAAGAGAGAAAAAAGAGAGAAAGAGAGGAGAACCCCTGATAAAACCGGAAAGCGTAGTTTTTACGGCAATTTAGGGACTTTTGCCGTCCCTTTTTACAGAGAAAGAGAGAAAGGAGTATCCAGAAAACCCCTTTTTTTCGTTTATTTTTGTGGCTTGGCAATCTCTTATTTTTCCCCGTTCTCTTCAACCCCCTTTTTCCCCATCTCCTCTTTCCTCCTCGTTCATTTCCTTCACCCTTTTCTCTCTCTCTCTCCTGTTCTCTCTGTTTTTCCTTCTCTTCCGTCCGCTTTTTCCCTTCGTTCCACTGCTTCATGGCTTCCTCCTCCAGCTTCGCCCTGCCGTTAAAAATCCCCCCAGCCAGGCGATTTCGTCCGCCTGCTTTTATGATCCGTGACTCCCCTCCCCCGAAATGCCTGCTTTCCCGCATTTGGCCGACGATCTCTCCACATAAATAAGTGCCATCCCTCTTTCTTCCTCGAATTTCCTGGTCGCTATGACTACTGGAAAAATTCCGGAATCCAATTAAAAATTTCGGAAATATAACTAGTGTGGCCATATTATCAGGAATAGACCTTCTGCGGATTTGTACGATGAAAAGTGATGGGTATGAACTGACAAATATTTTTACGTTATCAATGAACCTTAATATTTTGACGATTAATATGTCATGAAATAGATTTAATTCTGTAGCTTGTGAATAAGTGTGTACATTCTTACTCTGACTCATTGCCATTTTCCTACTTCATTTTTAAGTTGGTTGTCTATAATATTTCTACGACGTAAACACTAAGTTTATTTATTCACCGGAAAATGGCACCAGTGCTATTGGATCGTGTAAGAAAAATTAGTATGACAGATATTTTACCCACAGTTAATTTAATTTTAGCAGAATTTGCCGATGTCTTGAAAATGGAACATCTGTGTAGTAATTTTTTGATGTCCGGTACGTATGAGTTATACGTTTTTAAATTAATTCGTTAATTAATGATAATGAGATTATGAAATGATAAAAATACCTAAAAATGAACATTGCAGTATTTGTTAATACGATGTTAAATGTAGGAACACTTATCATCAAGTATGTGATCAAAGTAGTATCAAAGTAAAATTGAGTAGCCGCAGTAAGAAGGTATATTTTTCGATACGCATGATAAAATATAGCACGAAATGACTTAGATTTTACACAATGCATAAAGAAGAACTTGATGAGGTAGTAATTTTGCATAAACTTTCAGACACAAGGGCTGATATTGATGGGATTTTATTATTAATAATGCAATTTTTCTCTTATTTTTGGCTCATTTCTTGCTCAACGTGATGCTCAATATAATTACTCACTTCTTTTACGGATTATAAATTCTAAGTCTCAGTTCATTAATGGGAGCTAAAAGTGGATTAGTGAAACAAGATTTTTATTACTATTATAAAATTATATTTATTATAAAAGAAAATATGTCATTCTAATAACACCGAGCGTATTTCCATAACATGCTTTATTTCATTAGTAAACGTTGAGTCTTGCACCCAGCAACTACTAAAAGAAGATAAAAGGTAAATAGTCCAACTTGGGCACGATGCCTTTCTACATTTAGCGATTCATTTATTTCAGCTGAAGCGACACCTCATAGGCCACAATTAAGTATTAATTTAAACCCGGATTAAAAAATCATATAATCGTACAGCTATGAAACTGACTCCAAATTAAGTCCCGGATAAATAATCATGGTAGGCTAACACGAATTTGCAGAGTCTTTTAAGTTCTTTTTTGATGCTCGATGTTTATGTGTATCCACCTCACATTCACCTGCAGGAACACTGCCGGTGGCGGTATATGAAGCACTCGCCGGCGTGAGGGAAAGCTTCCACCGAAAATCGCTCCGCGCCTCGTTTGTCAAAACGTACGCAGGCATATTTTTTTTACGACGCGTGTCGCTGGCGGCACCCTTAATTACGCGACTAAAGCCCTGTCGACGCCGCAGTCACGGGCGAACCCTTTTTCGTACCGTGGAGAACGGCATTACATGCGTACAAACGCGGGCACGGTTTCACGTTGACGTTTTGAAATATCCTCTCCATCGCTCTCACCCGGCCTCTTGTCCCCTCCTTGCCTCGTGGTGTTATTACGCCCGCCGGTGCTAAAGCCTCTCGCCCGCCATGTGACACAGCGCCGTGTGACTGCGGCGCCGGATTAGTGCGGAATTAATTTTAAAAGCCGTGAAACGAATCCGTGGTGCAAGTGGCGGTGGAGCTCGTTTCAATCCGGCTGGTTTTTTTTTCATACCCTCAGAAGATGTTTTTGTGCGACTGTGACTGTATCACTAATAGGCATATCCAAACGCATAAATACTCTACACTCTATGTCCAAACGTTTGATGGATGACTTTCATTTTTTTGGCTTAGATCTTCATTTATTTTAGGGGTTTAGAAGTCAAGGGGTACGAGCGATTTTTTTTCAAAACAGAGCTAGGTATAGAAATTAGGTAAAGGAAATAAATGAGATCAACTAGATATTTAGCAGTGCATTTGATTTTTCCACTCGATGTGTGTACAGAACAGAGACACTCGCAGGGACGCCGACTTACCAAAAATATTGGGGGGGCCCAAACTGGGGATCTTGCCCCGGGAATTTTTTAAGTAGTGAGTTTTAAGTTTTTTAAGCATTTTAGAAGAGTCGTATGATCAAAATTAGAACCCTTATAACTTGAATCTCGATATCTGGACACTCCGGGGAAAATGAACAAGCCTTACACATTTTTCCTCACACCCATAACGAATTTTTGAGGGGTCTCGGGCCCCCTCAGGCCCCATGGAGTCGGCGCCACTGCTCACTCGTATCCCTTGTCCACCAAGTAAATACATTTCTTCTATCAATTTCTGTACCTAACTCTGTTTAGAAAAAAAATCACCTGTACCCCCTCATTTTTTTCTATTTATTTCATCACGTGTTAGGTGTGTCAATTAACATTTGCATGCTGGTCATAACAAATTTGCTTCTCCGCCGTTCTGCCTATCTACCCTAATTCTACGAATCTGTGGTGCAAGTGGAGGTGTGATCGTTTCAATTCGGTGCATTTTTTTATCCTCAGAAGATGTTTTTGTACAACTGTTATACTGTGTCAATAATAAAAATATCCAAACGTTTGATGGATGACTTAAATTTTTTTGTTGCGTAGATCTTCTCTTATTTGTTTTATTTTTTTATTTCACTAAGTTTTGGGTGTATCAGTTAACATTTTTATGTTGATATAAGCAAATTTGCTTCTCAGCGAATTTGTTTTTCTATTTATTTCATCCGTTGTCTGTTGTGCCAGTTATCATTTTTATGTCGATCTCATCGACTTTGCTTCTCTGCCGTTCTGACCATCCACCGTAATTCCAATAGCTAGGTATTCTGTTAGCATGTAATGTTATTCATCACCTTTCCACAGTTTAGTGAGTAATTAATGGTGACATTTTCAAAAAATTTTATTTTAAATATTGCCATTTTTCAAGGGAATATTTTAATTAGAATGATAAAATTATATTCTTTAGCAAGCTTATTTGGCAAATAATATCCTGTGCAAAAGTACATTTTTAAACTCTCACACGAGCCTATTTGTCAGCTCCAACGTGCATATAAGCAAAATGAAATTATTCGCTACCATAATTCATACTTCTGCGTAATGACTGGCTAGGAAAACCAAGTGAACAATCAATATTTAAATCCGCAGTCCTTATTTTAGCCTGTAGTGACGTCTTAATACTGAGGAAGCAAATGACCCTTGACTCTATCGGGATCTATTTTAGGACGGCGTTTTATCACTTAATCTAATGGAAATCCGTGCTTGACCTCAAAATTATTGTTACAACACATCTTTGGGGTATGACACCCTTATTTCTAAGCTATATTAGACTTAGTTGCTAAGGAGATAAGTGGACGCAGGATATTTTTATCTGCGGTGTATATCCGTCCTGAATGAATGGAAACACTAACGATGATTGCAACGCTGCTTTCAGCACATCACGGCTTCAAAAGTGTGCTAAAAAAATATGGCGAGCTGCCACGTTTCTCACGGTTTGAAACGCTCATTACCGCTCCGTGTGTAATGTGAAAGGTATGTTACAACTCCAGCCGAGTTCTCTTCCTCGTACTCCTAAGGGTTTTAAGTGGCGAGGATAGAAGTCGCCCCTTGCAGTGGTCTGGTTTTTTTTAAATTTTTTATTAGCGAAAGGAATCCGACCAAGCATGACCACCATGTCGCGAGTCCAAACACCCGCCTATTTGACACGGGTGCGGCGTATGGCAGCTCCTTTCCAACCCTTGCGATTACTTCCCTTCTCTTTATAATCTCGTGGCTCTCTCCATATCTTCCTCACTTTATTTTTTCACCGTCATCATGGAAAATGTCGTCAGTTGGTATCACGTAGGTTTAAAAAATGCGAATACAGTAAACAAAATGAAAATAATTAATGTCCACAAATTATAAATAATTAAAGTTGGTGGTTTGAGGCGTCACTTGGTGGAATTTACTCATAATGAATGAAAATTAACTTTGTTTTTCCACATAAATATTTATTGGAAAAACAAAGTTCATTTTCATTCATTATAAATAATTAATTTCCCACAAACCATATTAATTTATTACACACTCCAGTAACTCCCCTCTCGAGCCTTATTATTTCCGCAATCTTTCCATTTTGTCCACATAAGTTAGTTTTTATGTGTGCATTTTGCTAAATTGCGACGTTTCAGCGACTGGACGCGGCGGCTAGCCACTCACTGGCCTCTACCTCTGTGTGGTTATCTTTATTCTTTTTTATTTTATTTTTCAATTCACGTCGGTTCGTGTCCCTCTGACCATGGACATGCCGTGGCCAATGGCGGTCGACCCTCCTCGGCCCATTCTCGGCCCCTCCTCATTCATTCATACGCAGCCGCGAGTCCAAATGGTTCGTCACCATCCTCTTCGGGGGGTCCGCATTTACCACTGCATGTGCCCTCGCCCTCCCGTTCCTCCTCCAGGCACTCAAGCGCTCGTCCCCCCACTCGAAGAAACCTTACGTACCAGAAAAAGTTGGGGAGCTCAGCTACTGTTGAAAAGTTGTAAACATTAGCGAGCACCCATTACAATTTTAAATAACAAATGGTTAAAGATAAAAGTGCAGTTGCGGTTACTATGCATAGAAATTTTTCAAAATTTGATTTGGCGTATTGTTAGTTACTTTCACCTCTCCAAATTAGCGAGCACCAATTGCAATCTGAAAAGATGCTATCTTCCAGTAAAAGAACAGTTACAGTTACTTTTAATAAAAAAATTTCAAAATACTTTCGAGAGTTAAAAACAATTCGAAGGAGTAATTTTTCAGTAAAATATATTTCTAACTAGAAAATGATGAACGTTTTTCAAGCATAATTCATAAGGTGATGATTGAAGATATTTATGCATAATTTTAGGGTACTCACGACTTCATTGGCTCAGGAAGCTTTGAGAAAAAAATAGTATTTTTTGAATACTTTAAGTAAATAAAAGGTAATACTTTCGTTGTTTTCATATTGCGATTAAAATTCGTGAGATGCAGTGCCCTGATTAAATTAATCGTTGAAGGACAAGTTGAACGGTGAAGGGAGAACTAGAAATAGATGGTCCAGGTGATCAGGAATATAAGGCAGAAGAAATATGTAAGAATTAAAGAAGTAGTCAATGAGAGAATTGATCGGAGAACTAAGTCAAACCAATCTTCGGATTTTCTGACTCATGGTGGTTTGACCATTACAAGAAATAATACTTGTTACTATACTTAAGTTACCTAATACTTACGTTAACTAATATGTAGTCTTTACCGCTGACTCGGTAACCTCTTTACTCTCAATCTCTGGTCGAAATATAATGAGAAAATTGCAGGTGATACTTTAATTTTTTTGGCCCGGTCAAAACTTTGTGGCCCCTAAATGCGCAGAACTTCAGCGATTGGAGGGGGAAGAGGCTGTGGTGTGAGAATTTCGGAGGGGAGGCAAAGCGCTTAGTCCCGAGTGGAGCGCAGACCACGAATGCAGTCAAATCCGAAGCAAAACTATCAATTTTAACCTACACATTCATGCAAAAGTTAATTCTTCAAAATAGACTAGCCCGTGCCCAAAACCGGCGTCCGCGCAGGGGCCGCCAAGTTTCAAACGGACTCTGCCTATTTCTATCAAAAGTGGTAACGATTCTGTCTTTGATAAGAGTGAAGCTCAGGTTTCGATTGCATTCAAGTCCGAAGAAAAAATGACTGTTTTAACCAAGGGGACTGCATAGTGGAGGTCCAATTCCATCCTAAAAATGGATGATTTCCGTTTACACTTCGGTCGCATCGGATTTCAAAAATGGCCTCGACGCGGTGATGAGTGCAATGCGATCCAATTTTTTTTAGTAATATTTTGCAATATAATGTTTGTAATTGCGAGTGTTAGCATAGAATAGTAATGAATTTGATAGTTCACATAATAATGTGTATAAATTTCGGTTAATACCCCTAATAATAACTAATTTCCCCGTGAAACTCGGATCAATTTGTCCGTTACTAGCGACGCTAGAGACGACTTTTGTAAACCCAATTACAGCCGAGGTGTACGACAACACATTTAGAGGCCGACTTGACGATTCTCTTTTGTAATATTCGAGGTTTCAACCAGGGATGCCGACTTACAAAAACTATTGGGGGGGCCAAACCGGGGATCTTGCCCCGAGAAATTTTATAAGTAGTGAGTATCAAGTTTTTTAAGCATTTTAGAAGAGTCATGTGATCAGCATTAGAACCCCGATAACTCGAATCTCGATATCTGGACACTCCGGGGAAAATCGACAAGCCTGACACATTTTTTCCTCACACCCATAACGAATTTTTGAGGGGGCTCGGGCCCCCTTAGGCCCCATGGAGTCGGCGCCACTGGTTTCAACCTTCACTTCCATATGAAGGTACATCTTCAAAATAGATTCGCCCATGCCCAAAACCGATGTCAGAGCAAGATCCACCAAGCTTTGAACGGACTGTTGAATCCCTCTATCGCGCGGACACATTTCCCTCACGCGTCGATTTTTAAATGGACTTGGTGGGAGAGAGAGGGAGGGTATGTACCCTTTTTTTTCTCCGGCTGTGTCCCTCCCATTACACTCGTGCGCCTAATGCGCGCGAATCGTCCCCTGAAACGGATTCATCACGCGTTTCCCTCTTCCTCCTCTCTTTCACGTAAAACTTCAGACCATTCCGAAGAGGTCGTTGGTTGGCGCTTATGTGATATTTTTATTTTTTACCCCGTTTCCATCACCAACACGATCGTCCGCCAATTGGGATGTGGCGCATGTTTCGTTATTTTTTCCCCTCATATCCTCTCAAAAAAAAGCTTGCGATGTTCCGTGTGGCCCATGCTCTCCTTTCTTCTATTGGTTTCACCGTTATTTTCTTGTTTATCGATGGTAAAGATTAATCCCATGTGAGTCCATTTACTTGCAACAAATGCTATAATAATTATTGCTATAAATTATTAAATTTTACATCTCAAATGTAATTATTATATGACGTTCTAACACGCTCTGTGTGTAGGAGCCTACATATTTCATTCTAAAATACATGGTTAGTTTAGTCTACCCCAGCCTAACAAAAATTTTAGTAGCACTGTAATTGTGCTAAATGTTCTGTATCATGTGAACCCAATATTTATAATTATACCACTTTATTAGCCTTGCAGCTAGGGGCTTTATTATATTAATGTAGGAGCCTACATATTTCATTCTAATTTCAATCTACACCAGCCTTATTAAAAATCTTTAGTAGTACTGTAATTGTGCTAAATATTCTTTATAATGTGAACCCAATATTTATAATTAGACCAATTTAAAAAGTTTAATTCAAAGCCACCACTTGTATTTAAATATGATTGGAATAATCAATCAATAAAATCAGTTGTGAAAGTAGAAACATGGATAGCATATTCTGTTACTTGGGTTTTATTGGCGGTGTACACCTCTCTTATTTAATTATTCAAGTTTATTTAGTGAGGATATGCATTCATATTATCCTTCATCACGATTAAATATTTCTACAGACACAACTCAGAGAAATAAATGAACAATATTTTATCACTCTTTTCATTTTATAAGTTTTTAAAAGCAAACTTACTTCTATTTAATTTGATCCTCACCATATTATGATGCATGTAAGGAGCAAATGTCTTCCGAGTGACAAATGTTCTCCATAAATTAAGTAGGGGAATGCATTAAGACAAACAAAAGCCTGGACCCGTTTTTAAAAAAGCGAGGACGGAAGCGCCATAAAAAATTACATAATTCATAATTTTGAGACGATAATACTTTCTTTGGGGTGCTGAAATTACGACGAATGCGGGTTGGATCCGGGGAGAGGGGAAAACTAGGAAGATAAGAGGGTGGGAGGTACATACAATGGCGGGAGAGGAAGCCAGTGAGAAGGGATTCAAATGGCTTTGAGTTATGTGCCTTCATCAGATTAAAAAGGAGGAGAGGGAGTACGTGAGAGAAAGGAAGAAGGTGACGCCCAAAGAGTCGCATTGTAAGGGCCGAGAAGGAAGTCACCCATCCCCCTTCTGCTCTGTCGCGAATACCGTGCTATTTTCTTACTGAGTAGCCGGTGGCAGAAATTGGAACGGAGAATATGTATTTTTTCCACGAAGGACTTCCAAGAGTACTTGCTCTAGCTGAAGAGATATACCTCAAAGGAAAGAATTGCAATCACTGGAACTAACACACATCAAGTGCCATGAGAAAAAAGTTCCCTGAATCGGGAATCGAACCAACTACCTTTGGCAACGAAGATTTCTAGGATTTCGCGCCGGGAAAGGTCTTCCATGTTTCCTTTCAACGTTTCGATTAGCAACTCGTCCATCGTCTTCGGTTATTCAAGAACTCAGCGCCATTCCGTTTATGCCTTCTGCACTCTCAGCGTCTCGTGATTGGCTGCCAGTCCCCTTGAATTGACAGGAGGTGGTCCAGTATATAGCCGCAGTCACTGTTGATCTGCTGTCGTGTCTGAATGTATTCTTTAACGAAGCGATCCCAGTATCAATGGGATCGACACAGGAGCTCCGCTTCTCCTCAGTGAATCATGTGGTTTTTAAGGTGCTCAGCCAATGCTGATTTCTGGTTATCCTAGTCGTAGGTGTCTACGGTGTTATTTCACCCTGGTCTCTATTGTGCGGCTCACCTCTCCAACCATCTGTCTGAGCAATCTTTGGAACTCGAGTATCGTCTTATAATATCAGCGTTGCAGTCAAGTTGAGTTTTAGTCAGGAACAATACTTGAGCAAAGTTCTGGAAAATGGCCCTAAGCGTAGTATTCTAGTCGGTAAAGCAATTTCAAAGCGACCAAAGGGTCCTAGATTCAATAACCCGAGGGGACACGAGTGAAATTTTTGGAAATCTAAAAAAAAGTATCCTCAGTCGTTATTAATGTTGGAAGGAATGGAGCTGCTCCCCTTTCTGTTTGCGTACATTTGTTTCATCTTCAGATAGTTTGGATATGAGTTCTACCCTCATTTATTGAAAAAAATTCGGGAAAGCGAACTGGGTGAGTGAAGTGAGTACTGTAGCTACTATTGCCCACTTCTACCTTTCTCATTTTTTATTTTTCACTAAAAGATGACAGAAATTTCTTACCAAATGTGATATGTATTTAATGATAATTGATAGAAAATTAAGTTCTACCGAATGTATTTTCAATTCTCCATTATATTTGTACATAATGTGATTTTACGTCATAAGCCAATCGGGAGAGCCATGCAAAGCATGCATTAGATATGTGCGTAATTTGGTATGTCTAAGAAATTATAATAACATTATTGGCGGGTATCTATTCCCAGCATGAGCGGTAAGTTTGCAGGCATCATATAGATCGAATTGTGCGAAAAATCCACCGAGAAAAAATTATTCGCCATGACCAGGATTCGAACTCGGATCCCTAGATTTCCGACTTTTTGCCGTATTTCCACAGGGGAGAATGACGCCTCGGTGGCTTAACTGGCTAAAGCAATCGGCCGGAAATTGAGGGATCCGGGTTCAATCCCGGTCAAGGCGAATGTTTTTTTTCTCTGTGCATTCTTCCCACAATTTGTGCATTGCGGGTGACTTCGTAAAGTCATCACCGTGGCTAGTCCCGGTATGATTAAATTATATACCTCGACCAAAATTATCTGCGATTTCAAATTTAAAATAATGAGTTACGTAATCAGATTCAGGGAGACATATTTTATATTCATTTGGCATTGACACTCAAATGTGATGCTGGAGCAGTGAACGCCAAAATCAGAACATTCCCCACACCTTCCTGCTCTGCATTTGTGAGCACCGTATTCACGGCCTACTCAGACTGCCGCCGCTCCATTTTATCTCTTTTTCTCCGTCCTTCCGTCGACACAATAAAGTTTATTTCAGTCCTCCCTCGCCGTTCCGCGCTTGTAAAATTATTTTCCCCAGCGTCTCCCCTCCCTCCAACTCTTTACGGCCGCACTCTTTTCATTTACGGGCGTCGTTAGCGGTCGCTGGCCACAACACATTGGCCTCTTTGCATCCTAAATGTGGCGGGACGAAGAGCCGACAATTATGCGGGGGACAATGAGGGTGCGTCGTTATATTTTTTTATTTACTCGACGAAAAAAATTGAACTCGGTGACAATAACTCACACCTCATGTCGTGGTCACCCATTAGCAAGCATTTTTGAGGATGGAAATATTCGCAGAGAGCCTAAAAAAACGTGAACTTCATCCTTTTCACTGTTATCACGTTGTCGCCCTGTCCGTCGTATTAATTTAATTACGCATTTACAAAAAACGGAATTAGAAGGGTATTCTTGGATTCTCTAGCGGATCAGGTTTTTTTATGCCCGGCGTTTCGATGCTCGACACGCGCTAATAATAAATCGTGATTAATGTTGGTCTAAGTATGTATTACCTGCGAGCTTACTACCAACTCGTCCTTAGATTTATACCCGCCAAAAACGCTGTTATAAATGCTTAGACACACCAAATTACGCAAATATGTAATGCATACATCGCTTGGTCATCTCAATTGGATAATGATTTAAAATCACGCAAAATAAAAAAAATTAGGGTTACAAATAATTTCGAAAAAAAATTTAACTGCTAATTCATTATCAGAAATGGTCAAATTTGCTAAGAAATTTTTGTCTTCATTTCATGAAAAACATACGATGAGAGAGTTGAAGTGATCATTGGTAGCCACAGGCTGCAGACTGCATAGAGGCGGCCCAAATCCATCCCATAGAGGGCTGATTACTGTTGCCACTTTGGTCGCATTTTAATAAATTTTCAAATGTCCTCGGCGATGGATGCAATGTGATCCATTTTTTCCAATATTTTTCAGTAAAATGTTTTTAAATGCAAGTAATGGCATTGAGTTTTATGAATTTGATAGATCACATCACCATGCGTTTAAATTCGGTTGATACACATAATTATACCTTCTTTCTCTTTAAAACTCGGATCAATTTGTCCATCAGCTACGCAAGTGACGACTTTTATAAACCCATTTAAATGCGCGGTGAATAACAACACATTTAGAGCCGGAATTAAGGATCCCCTATTGAAATATTCGTGTCAAGACTCTTCAGTCACTATAAGAGTGCTTTATCCACTGAACTACCACGCTTTCCCCGCGACGTTTCAGTGCTCGACTATCGAAATGTCGACTATGGGAGAACTGGCCCGGTGGAGAACCCAAGAATAATTCCTACGATTTGTTTTCCCGGAAAGTCTAAGGTCCTATTTTAAAACATCGGAATATTTGGTGACTAACTTTAATGGAGCCACCCGCATATGCTCTCTCACTCACTCTCTTAGTTATTCAATGCCAAGTTTAGTAGGGATATGATAAGGTAGAGCTCACCCCATATTACGGCTAAGGCCTATGAATATTCTTGCTTTCAGGGATGAGGGGGGGCTCGTTTCTTTCCCTATGCCACCTTGAACGTCGAGGGTTTTTGTTTGGGTTATCCGAAGGGTTCCTCCGAAATTCTAACCCGGGATTCTCCGGTTAGAATCCAGTGCCTCTACCCACTATAATTCCTGCGAAGTGCACATACTCGCATTAGCTTGTATTTGAATTCATGGTTTGGCTGCAACTTCAAGATGACGGCGCATTGCGCTCGAATACATTTTCATGTGCAAGGGGAATGCATAGAGAAGGCCCAATTTCATCCCATAGATGGATGATTTATTATGCCACTTCGGTCGCATTTTAATCAGTTTTCAAAAATATCCTCGTAGCCGAGTCGTAAGTAAACAAAAGTTTATATATTTCTTGAAATCAATGAGTAGAAGGAATCATATTTTTTATATCGAGGCATATTATAACCATCCTCCTTGAACTCTAAAATCCATTTCAATATTGATTCGTATTTCGTGCTATGATTAAAGGAATATTTCATTTATTGCTCATGTTCATTATCAAGCAAGTTATGTCAAGTTATGTTGCAGTAGATAGGTCTAAAATACCAGTCTAATAACTCACTTAGCAAATTTAATATCATCTCTTGAATAAACCACAAGTAGGGATGATATTTTTCTGTCGAGAAGTGTAATAAATATCCTTCTCGCCCTCAAAAATCCGTTTCACGATTAATTCGTAGTTAGTGCTATGATTGAAGCGACATTTAGTGGTATGATGCATAATCAAGCAAGTTGCGCCAACTTACGTTCCTGTAAACGTGTCTAAATTCCAGCCTGATGACAATACTTGACAACTCTTAAGTCATCATTATTGAGCGATGATTTGCTCTGGATTTAGGATGCTCCTTCAGTTGCACATTTACTGATTTCTCAACCGCAAGAAAAGCATTGGGAATCAAGTTAAGTTGCTCTAAACGGGTCTATCTACCAGCCTAATAACACGCCGGGCAATTCTTATGTCATCATTATTGAGCGATCATTTACAATGGTTTTAGGATGCTACCTCACATTTACAGATTTCTCAACCTCAGGGAAAACAATGAGAAAGTCATCCGTTCCACAAATTTTGCCTCTTCTACCCTCTAGCCATGTTTTTCTTGCCTCCAACACTCCCCCCTTCCTCCCTTTGCAGTGTACAAGCAACATCTCGGCCCCAACCCTCATCCTCTCCCCCTCCCCCTTTAGTCTCCTCCTAAGCTGTCTTGCAGCGTTTTCACGCCCGAGGAAGCGGAAGGAATCGCGGTCTTTGCCGGCCCTCTGCTGCCTCCCGCCGACCTCATAAATCAGTGCGCTGCGGCGCCTGCTTTTGTTTTTTGTTGCTCCTCCTCCCCTTTCTTTGCGCTCCAATCTTTCCCCCTTCCCTCCCCGATCGCGGCGTCGAGGCGGGAGGCGCCTCGTCGAGATGGTGTGTAGGTACTCGGGGCCGACGAGGATGGCGTCGGCTCCACCAACCCAGGACGTCTTCACATCCGTCCATGGCGAGGGGAAAAAGCGGCTCTTTTGAGAATGTAGGGGTTTGAAGGAAGGCGGTGAGGGTGGAAATTAACGGGGGTGATTTTTAATCTCCCCACCGTCCCAAAGACTGCCAAAGAGCATTAGCCTTTATCGTATAACGTCAATGTATTTTATTTTATTTGGCTGATATTATATTTCTACGCGGTTGATATTATTTAAAGGAGAGTTGACGGGTTTCGAGAGTTTTTTAAATTTATTTTCAACTTCCCCGTAAAAAGCAAATAACGGCCTTTACTAAGGGGATTCAAACATTAGCAAATGACATAAAAAATATCCACGTCCTGGGCTGGGACAACCTACCCCCGTGGGATTTGAACACTTAACCTATGGTTTGTCAGGCGAGGATTTTACGCCACCGCCACCGTGGCCGGCAGTGACATGGGGACTATGGAAAGACAGTCAGCGAAGGGGCTGCAGGGTCTAGTGGATGCGTTAGACAAGCGCTGCGAGGTGTATGGCATGAGGATCTAACGATTTGGTCGTTGGATCCTTTTTCCTCATAGAATGGTCCTCCAAGATCGTTAGAACATTAATGGCTTTGCCTGGTTTCGCTAGGGTCGAGCCGCCCGCCTCTGTGACGGTGCGGGATTCCCTCATCCCTTCCCTTCCTTCCCTATCCACTCCCAGGAGGCGTCGTCGGGCTCCTATCGCGGCGGCGCCTCCTTCCTTTCTCCTTCCCGTCCTCCCCCCTTCTGGGTGCAGAGGAGAAAAGCTCGCGCTTACAGTCCCTGCCCCAGGAGTGTAACCTTGCGAGCCCGCCCTGGAGTCTCGTTTCCACTGTATGGCATGAGGATTAATCACAAGAGGACCAAAGTTATGCGGTTTTTATAGCACTCGAGGTAGAAGTTGACTTTTGAAACTCAATGTGAGGTAGGTATAGGAGGAGGATGAATAGGAGGTAATAGGAGTAAGGTAGGCGGGGAAAAACTTACGCGGGTAGTGCAATTCAACGATTTGGGCAGCATATTTGAGAGAAACGGGTGCTGCAGTAAGGACATTATGAAGAGATTTGCGTTAGCAAAGGAGGTGTTCATGAACAGGAAGGAGCTTATTCGAGGATCTTCATGTAAGACTTTAAAGAAAAGGTTAGTGTTGGTATAGAAGATTTGAGAGAGCAATTTCTCTTATAAATACTGTGATTACATGCTTTTTTTTGGTGATGTGCTCTATTGGTATCTGATGTGACTATTGAAGTATTTTAGGTGATTGTCCTAACCTAGGCAATGTAGTAGACATATTACCTAGTGTATGCACAGATGACTTTCTGGTGGCTCCCATTATATTTTATAGAGTTAGTGGAATATAATAGATAGAAGGAATAGTTTGGTCACTTTCATTTCTAAAACTGACCGTTATCAAGAGTTAGTGAAGACTCTGATCTGTGTTGACTATCTTCTCTATACTTGCATTTGGAAGACTGGAGATCTTCCAGATATGGGTATAGAGAAGAATGGAGAAGTCGATGGAGAGCAGGAGCGACGTATTACTTGAGACTTATTTATTTATTTAAATTCATCATCCCGAAAACAGCTACACATAGTGTGTGAGGATATATAGCTTCTGGGTTGAGCACGGAAAATACGGAAGGTTTATATTGTGTAAATACTGACTGAGGGTGGATATTGAATACATTGTCAGCGGCAAGAATGATGGGTAATCGAGTGAGACGAAGGAAGAGAAAATGATTTTTTGATAGAATGAATGTCAGTTGGCCTTACTCTGAAATGAAGAGTGAAGGCTATGATGGAAGGGAAGACCGCCGTAATAATTCGTATAGAATACATGAAAATCAACCTAGATTGGTGGAATATTTCTGAAAAAAACATATTTGAAATTCCATGATTTTTAAGCTAACATTTATATTGGAGAATACGGTTATACTCGCCATCGTAACTTTGGCGCAGGTGATCGCAATGACTCCGTAAGTAGTTTTAGAACTCTCGCTGATTCTTTTATCACAATGCGTTCATTGCGTTTATCCCATTAGTATAAAAATCAATGACATTATTTCAGTCCACTCCTCTTTCATTTTAATATTTTTCAGCGATAGTTACTGCGTATACACTTTCAAATTAAGAGACCACAGGCTAGGCGATGCGTAGGTACTTTTGAGACGACGAGGATGGCGTCGGCTACGCCTACACGAAGTCTTCACATCTGTCCACCGTGAGGAGAAAAATGACTGCAGAATATTCAGCAGCGAGAGAAGACGTTGAGCTCGTTCGTTGTCTGGATGGGAATCGTTGGGTGGAAATTAACGCCGGAAATTTGCAAACTCACCGCCGCCCGGCTTTGTGACTGCCTTAAGAGCATTTGGTTACATGGCATAATTAAATATTTTTAAAAATTCAGGTGAAAATTTTCATGTGAAAGTTTGGAAAAAATTATTTACATAATATTGACAGCAGAAAAATGAAATTTTATAAATTAAATTACTTATTAATTAAAATTGTTTTACAGGTAGTGAAATCATGTGCTTTTCAAACTGAATTTGCTCCCTTTTGCGATGAAAGCAGGGTTTATCTTGTAGACCTCTTTTTTCAGTGGGGATAACCTTTTTCATACCTTAAAATAGAATTCCAGCAGCTTCGGTCAAGATAGTTTGCCCAATGCATTAACATATTTTTTGCAAAAATTATTTTAGTTTGACGTCAGACCAATTTGATTTTAATATTTTCCACCGATTTTTAAAGGGCTAATCTGTTCGTGTCAATACTTAACTGAATAGGATGTGATTTAGTACTTGGAGCCGACAAGGATGGGAAAAAGTGGCTCTTTTGAGATGGTATGGGGTTGGTGACAGGTAAATAACATCAAAATCAAAATTTAGGAGGCGGAAAGCTGGAGTAAGATAGCTTTCTCAAATACTCCAAAGTCTCCGGTTTTAAATTTATTCGCATGCATTACGTTATCAAAAGTACCGATTGCACTTTTTTACGAAAGTATTTCATTGTTGAAAGTTATAGTACTCGAACTATCACTTCCAGTTATGATAATCTCTGGCATGGCGTCAAATACTCTCCCGTTTAATGAAATCAAATCCTCCGCCCAACTAATCAATATTCACCCGAATAGATATGAACTTGATATTAAACCCTGCTACAAACTATGCTTAACTTTGTACGGAGACGCTATCTCGCAATCCAATCGCCCAAGGAGAGCAAGCAAGGGCAAATAAATATCAAATCAGGCGGACACCTCTGACATTCCTTTGTTACAACGGATTATTATCACTGAGAGGAGGTTAGACTCGACAAGACTCTTTATCAATGGCCAGCTCCCATAGCGAAAGGGGCCTGCGCACACCAACTCACACACAAGGCCGTCATTTCGAATCCAGCGACCGACACAAATTCATTCATCACCCCATTATCGCGATCTCGCTCGCAACGCGATTAGGCGCGTATAAAAGAGCCGGGCAGCGGTGCGTATGCAGCAGTGTAAAAAGGAAGAGTGCACGGAGAAGAGCGAGAGGAGGAGAGGGATAAAGGAAAGGGTAGAGGAAGAAGGAGAAACGAAATGGTCCGAAAAACCAGTTCAAAGAGAACGAGACGAAGAGGAGGAAGGCGGCATCCTTATAATTCTTTCCTTCCTTTTTTCTCTTCTTTCCCAAACACTCCTCTCTCTCTCTCTCTCTTTTTCCTCCACCAAGGTCAGACTTCTCTGTCGGTGATTAGTAGGGCGAGCATACAGACGTCTCCGCACTACGCAGATAGCCATCGGCATATCCATCTGGAGCGAGCGCTATCGTCTCCCCCCTTAGTCTTCGTTGCCGGGGTAAGATGCGAAGGTTAGAGAAACGGAGAGATGGCGAAGAAATGGGGAAAAGGCAGGATTTCAGATGGATAGACAACGGAGGGAGAGAAACAAGGAAAAGACAACCGGACCGGTCCCGTTGACTGATAGTTTTTTTGGGAAATAAATTGCTCGCGAGTACGATGATATTGATTTTACGAGCAGATACTAAATATTTATATGCCCTATTTTCTAGGATTTTGGTAGTCTACTTACCCGGATTTCAGCATCAATTTCAGTTATTTCGAAGCTCATATCTATGTACAAATATCAAGATTTATAGTAGCTGCTGTTTGAAGGTTGGGGAAGGATGGCAACTTAAGATTGTTGTAGAAGCAAAAGCTATCAAATGTGCAGCGGAAGGTATTTTATTGGTTTTATTTACCCAAGCTACAATAGAGATTGAAAGGCACCCAGTAACTAAATAAATTCATATTTTGTGACTTGAACTGAGAGAATTGTTGAAGTTATCCGCTATTTACTTAGAAGTGGTTAAGGCACATGGGAAAACCCTAATCCAAGACGCTTCCTGCCTAACTGCAGGTTCTTCCATTTTCAACCACAAACAGTGTTAATTCCAAAAACATAGCTACTCTGAATCAGTAGTAATTGCAAAAATACTTTGTGAGTAATTTTAAGAAAAACTCCCTTACTTCTTATTACTTAGAGAAAAAATTAATTATTGAAGCTTTGTCCAGTTACCATAGGCGCCATGAGTAGCTTTTTCCGATGTTTCTGATTGGAAGGAGCATGATTTCCGCGAATATAAAATAACTTTCTGACTATAACAGTCTGCCATATTTTATTTAAGCAATGCTTTAAATATGGTTGAGCCATTTTCCGTGATAATTTATACATTCCACGTCAGTAGAAAATGAGATAGGGTGCACTCTACGAAGACCAAGAGAGAAAATGTGCATTATAAAGAAAAAAGAATAGTTATTTACCAACTTTTCACAGCTTCTTTCGCTTATCTTAGTCATTACAAGTAGATAACTTAAGTTTTTGGTACATTCTGGCTGTTTTTGTAAGCATTGCGTTTTTAAATATCATTTGGTACATTACCGCAATGAAATCAGAAACTGGCCTTTCAAGGCATTCCCAAGCTGCGGGCACAAACATGGATTGAACTACATGTAAATTGCACTTCTATCGTAAATTATGCCAAAAAACCGTTTTATGCCAATTTTTCGTTGAAATTGAAACAATTCTTGCGAAAGTGTATTTACCCAATTAAGGGACATCCTTGAAGGAATTACTGAAGATTTTTTGTTACTCTTGTGGCGGTATGATATATCACATTTTAGCTCGAGTATACGTAGCTATGGAAATAAATGAAAAGTCATGTTAACTCATTTTCGCAACTTAATTGATCGCACATACTGATTTTGAAACTGAATACTAGTTGCTTTAGCTAATGATAATATTGGCAGCAACTTCGAAACCTATTTTTACCCACTTGCAGTTCAGTTTTAGCCTTACTTTGCTATCGCTCCATTTATTTCCACCCTGGGTTTCACCTGTCCCAACCCTTCCACGAGATATCCATCGCTTTAAATGTGGCCAACGGGCGGGATCTTGGATTTGGCAGCCATCTCCACTGATATATCTCTCGACGGCAACCTTAAAAAACTTATTCGAGCGTGTATGATTTAGGGTAAATATACTGGGTATTTTCCCTCGTAACAACTATCCAAAGTGCTAAAATACCCATGTATGCCCTATACTTTGCAAATATGCGTAATGCGTATGCGCAAAAATGCGGCTCGTAGGGCATAATGTAGATGTTAAAGTATTAATATCTTACTTACTCGTAATGGAGTAACGTAATGGAGAATGGAGTAAGTGAAGCGATGAGAGATAACGCTACCCAGGTTACATGAGTAGACATTTTTTAGCCAGGTGGATATCATTCACAAAGTGCATCTTTTTTATTTGAACAACGATCTAGGAACCATTGAAAGTCATCTTCTAAACCGTTAAAAAAACTGCTCGTCGATAAAAGTCACTAAATCAATGTTAGCAATGTCATTATGCAATATCATCATATTTGCATGTAGAAATAAGATACTAATGATCACTCATAGAGGTGATATTTCTTAAAGGCTATTCCATTCGTCTAACTGCTTTCGCCCGTTTTAGACTTGACATTTTTTCGAGGGGAAGAGAATAGAAGGGGTGGCAGTGGGGACGAACGGAGAAAGAGGCGCCTCCCTGGCTGTCCATTCCAGGAAACACAAGAGTGTGATCGGCTTGACGTCATCGGCTGCGGGGGGAGAGTCCTTTCATTCTCTTTCCCACACGTCAGTTCACCTCTGACCCGGTCTGTCTTCTATCATATCTACTCTAACGACGTCACTGAAAGAACGCGTATGGTGGCGTGAAACTAATTGCAAGTAATACCCTGTTATTTGGGGGTTAAAAATGGTTAGTTAACTATACTCTGTATGAACTCATAAAATGAGGGCGGATAATAATATTATGTATAAGCACTGAATGAGCAGTTTTGAAGGTTCAGGGCGATTAATCAGGTCCCTTAGTTGACAAAGTTTTGCTACAGTTTATATCCTCGAGCCATAAAACCGAAAAAAAATATCGGAGCAGGTTTCGCTCGTTTATTAAGACTGAATCACACGGTCATTTTTTCGTCGCGAAAAGTGATCACTTGAACGATCGCTTTTTGCGACCGGAAAAGTTAACGCTCGGGTGATCATTTTTCTGAATCACACGGTCCCTCCCGCCGTCGCTTTTCGCATTATTTCCGATATCGCAGCTCCTTGTCAAAGGACCCGCATCACGAAAATATATAGCGTGTTTATGTTTACCTATATCGTTCCCACGATTGTCAAACGTTGCGCTGCAATCGCTCCATACGGGCGTGCATTCTAATTGGCTGATATGGTTTTTCAGTGACGGTCTCAGCGACGGAAAAAGCGACCAGGCGAGTGATGAAACAAGTGATGGGAATCCTCATCATTGGAGTGATCGCGAAAACCAATTTCGGGGGACGAGAGTGAGCGCTGGAGTGATCACTCGAAAATGACGAAAAAAATGATCGTGTGATTCAGGCTTTAGTTATTCAATTGTTAACATGTTAATAACCCCCGATGTAAAAGGACGTATAGAGCTGTTTTCGGTGGTATGGAAAAAATATTGTTATTAACCATTTAAAATAACTAGAATAAAGACTCAGGTCATATATGGTTCAGCTTTTCTTCGTTTATGTATTTTTTTCACAATAGTCCATCCATTGAAATAGAATCCTATGTAACCCCCGGTTTCCTTGAAACTAAATTGACTTTAAATTTTATTCAGAGAGAATGCGCCAACGATTATTAGTGACATACCACCGATTGACGCTTCCGTTCTGGGGATCGTTGCCACCCCTTCACGGGGGTGGAATTTTTTTTCACAAAATAACTTCGGAGATTGACAGAGGACCAAATTTCAAACAAAAAATGAACTTTGAAGTCTCTTTTTTTATGAACGTACTTTTTTATTTATTCAAGATTGAAAATTCGGAATTTTTATGGGAAAAAATGACGCCTTCAGATAGTTTTTCAGGAAAGAAGATATTTAGAGTCGATAGAATATTTAGGGATGGAAATATATGCCAGAAAATATGATCAAGCTGGCGAAGCCGAAAGACTAATTGATAATTTAACAATTACTCAATACTGGAAACAAAATCTCCACGTGAGAAAATCGGTGAACTGAAGCATGCATTGCCGAGAATTCTTCTCAAATTTTTGCATCGAAATACATGATATCATTATTTTGTTTAATTTTGGAAAATAATTCTCGTATTAATCATAACAGACACATTTTGTAGCAGATCAGTTTTTAATTTTTACCAAATAATTTTACTTTCACGGCTATTGTTTTGGAAATATTAATAGTTATTTGAGCTAGCTATGACCACGTTAAGTAAATTAAACTCTGGCTTAGAAAACATATAACAATGAATTTTCAATTAAATCGTCTAGCCTTCTATCCAATAATGCCATATAAAGTATCCTTGAAAAGTATCGATTACGGTGAAACTAGCAAAAATTAGGAGATATAGTAACAAAAAAAATAATAACAATGCTGCATTTCCCAAAAAAAAACTCGTTCTTTTTAAAAAGGTTTTGAAGTCCTAAAAAAAATCCACGCTCTGAGAGCAGGAACTCGTGCCAAAATTTGATTTTTGATCGTTTAAAGTTTTTACAATTATCAGTGTCCATTGTTTATTCTACTAAAATTATAAATACTAAATAATGCCAGTCTACAGTCTTATCAAGTTAATGGGTCGCTACTTTTCTTATTACTTACTTTAGTGTATAAGTTTCGTAAATTTTGGTCCTCTAATACAATGTGCGCAAGAGGGTGATTATTTTATGAATAGATTCAAAGCCATGTGCTCTTTTTATTTCACAGAATTCCCACGAATTTTTATCGCCGCACCATAAAAAATTATGCTGTTGCTCTTATTTTACTCTCAATTGTTGATTGAATTAAAGCAGGAAACATAATATTTTGGTATTGATCGTATAAGTATATTTTTAATACTTGCCAAAACATAAAGAGTACCATTAGTGTGTTGATAAAAAATTGAGTTATATGGGTGACTGAAGAAATAGAAATAAGAGCGGAGATTTTGCATTCCCGATAATTTGTTCCCATTAATTCCCTCTCGATTAGCACTTGTGCTTTTTTTGCGCCATGGTATTCGTGAATTTCCATGCAGACCGCATCCGCTGGGGATGATATCTGTGAGGGGAGAGGGGGGTTGGAGAAAAAAATGAAGAACAGCGACCGTTTCCTCAGGGTGGACACCCTCGGCCGTTCGACATCACGATTCGTTTCGCCCACACGCCCCTTACATTCCGTCGATCCAACTCGACATATCCCGCCGCGGGAAGAAGTATGGTCTCCCTGGCCCTTAGGCGCCACCACCCAACCGACCCTTGACGCGTTAGACCCTCCGCGCGTCGGATCGCATCCCCCCCGATGGTGTTTTGTTATCCTCTTTGCCGCCGGAAGATCGCCACACGCATGAGGTCGGGGCGGGCAGGCGCCAGCGTGACCTTTTCGAAATGGCTGCCGCAAAAACCGTGACCACCAATCCTTAAACTGCGGCCACCCACCGAACACACGTACGTACTCATAGGGGACACGAATGCTTGGGATGGCTCTCTCTCAACCACCATGTTCTTCCTCGTGGACCAAAAGTTAAATGGGCTCTTTCCACGGACTTTATTTTGCAGCGAATATTAAGGCCTGGTTACACGATACATTAACACGCACGGGTTAATGTCTAAATGTATGAACGCGAGAATGAACGCCAAAATGCAACGTGTAATCGCCCAACTTGTGCGAATGCGTGAACAGAAAATAGAACCCGTTCTAATTTGGTTCATACATTCGTACATGTTCCGTTCCGGTCCACCAAAATCATTCACGCAAACGTACATTAACTTGTACATGTTAATGTACCGTGTATCCAGGCCTTAACTCATAGTTGATGATTAAATTTAATCTCATGGCAAGGATTGACATCAGAAAATCACCTGGCGGAAAGCCAGGTTATGCGTAGAAAACGTAGTAGCTGATCAAAGCTGTGGATTAAGACGATATTTCGCTAATATTATCTACAAAGAAATGTACTACGTGACGTCATAGGTAGGCAGTCTCACTTTTAGTCTCCAGTGGACTCATAGCCTAAGTGTCGACTTATATAGATGTCAAAATCGAAGTGTAAACAAGGCTAAAAATCTTTGATTTCCGATAGAGACTATAAATTACCATTATTTCGAGTTGCTGGTTAAAGGTTGAAAAAGGTGATTTTTCTGAAAAAAGTTCTGATCACCGCCAGTTATTATGATTCATCTTATCCTTCTTAAATCGAAATTTATGACATTGCATTCTAATATTGAATATAATCAAAACTTGTAGAAGCGTAAAAAAAGCGATATTGGATTTAAATATGCTTATCCTATGGTATGCATAATGAATGGAGTAGAATCATTAAGGGAAAGACAAAAGATCGTAAAGTGAGATATTTTCTAGAGAATTATTCGCAGGATAACGGATGGAGTATGTATCATGCTATCACGGGTGAATATGATAACATTATACGTACTCATAATGCACTGAAAAGTAAAGAGGGAAAGGCATAGTGCAAAGTTTCTTCACATGCATACTGAATATGGAGTACGTTTTATAACGCGCTCAGGAAATAATTTGCATTTATTTGGTGTCAAAGGCTTAAACATCACTCTACTCTTTTAATTTAAAGATCTAGGGTTGGTAGGATGGAATTCTATTGATTATCACCAATGAAATAATAAATAATATTTCGACTATGCAAAAGCTAAGTGACTATAAGGTTATTATATTTTTGTCCCAAGCTATTTAGATGGAAATAGAACATTCCCGAGCGTCCTAGGCAGGAATAAAAGAAATATATTATTTAATATTTTATTTTTATTTGTTATGCTTTATGCTTGAAAATATTAATTTTAGTTTTAGCTAAAGTGCTTGCGTCTGATGAGGTGATGATAAAATATAATATTTCGGCACCCATCAATAATATCTTATTTTCTACAAACTATCACCGTTTCAAATTCAGTTCACCGTTTCACCGTTACGTCAATACAACCATTATTGCTTAGTCACACATTTTGTTCGAATCAATGGTTCAAAGTTTGACTACAGAAATTCGATGTTGTTCGAAATCTCTCATTTCATTCCAATGCTGTCGTCGATCATCGAATCTGGCGACACCTTTCGTCACCTCACCCTCCTTTTATGTCGGATTTCTCCCTCTCTAACTCCTCCGTTCACCCATTGTTTGTGGGAGAAAGGATCGCCTTATATCATATCTAAGGATGTTCGTGTGTGGCTAAATAGAGAGGAGAAAAACACGATGGAGTTGCCACGACAGTCTGCTATTGTGTCCTCATAAGCAATAAAGAAAAAAATACGCCTCATTTGATGTTAAAAGTTTATCTATTTACGATAGAGGGAATTTTTATTTTTGTTGGATCTCAGAGGGCGTCCCTTTAGACTGTGCCTTTAAAACTCAAGATAATATGCAATATATTTGAACTCAATTATGCATTGTAATAACCACATAGTCCTAAGATGCCTCAAAGAAGTTGAGTTAACTTATGTATTTTGAATGTTTGTGGGAGATTCACTGTGCCGTCAAACTTTTACTCATGATCACGTAAAAAGATGCAATATGGAGTGATATGAATTGAGTTGATGAAGACTTTAACTTTTGATGAATTTGTCTTGTGTATTGTGTATTTTTTCCTCCTAAATTTTGATGGAACTAATTTTGCCGTGTACAAGGTGGTGCAAACTGAAATACTGGAGTAGATCATATTTACCTTCTAAGTTTTATTTAAAGGAATGGTTCGAAAAATTTTAAGAGATCACTGCGCTAAGTGAATTCTTGTAGGTGCATATTGTTCGTTAAAATGGAACCTAACCTTTCATTACCTAAATATTAATATTATTAATAGGAATTCACCAAATTGTCCTATTTCGGAATAAATTTTTGAAACCAAATCGCTAAAAACGTAATTTACTAGCCAAGAAGCTGTGTAGAATAATTATTAAGGCTATACAAAAAAGGTACTTAAAAAGTACTACACGATTACTAAGGACAGCAGGAAAATTTTAAGGTGCATAGTTAATATAATCAAGAACACACACAAAATATCTAAGGTTAATGACGTTTTATTACGCAACACTTTTCTCCTAAATAGATAACAGTCTCTTTCCTCATGAATCCACCTTATTGGCAATTTTCCCAGTTCATTCTCTCTCACAAACTTTGAAGGAATTTGACTATTTGGATTTCATTTTTCTGCATTATAAAGAAAAATATATCATCTAAAACTTTTATTGAGTTTTAAGCACTATTTTTAAACGAGAGACTTTCAGATAGATACACTTTTTGATAGATATATACCAACTATACCACTTATTTTTCTCGCGAGAGCAAAATTCTTTTTACAAAATTCAATTCAATTGCAGTTTTCTATCCAATTTTGTATTTTGACCGGCTCATTTCGCATTCGTATGCTAATGTGTAAGATATTCTCTCATATCTCGGCCATTACATTTGAGGGAATGAGAAACTAAAGGGTACAAGTGATTTTTTTCTCCAAACTGAGGTAGGTACAGAAATTAGGTGAAGAAAAACAAACTAGATCAACTAAATAATAAGTATTGATTTGATTTTCCACTCGATTTTAGAACAGAACAGAGGCTCAATCGTATCCCTTGGCCACCAAATGTTTGTTTATTTCTTCTATCCATTTCTGTACCTTACTCTGTTTAGAAAAAAAAATACTTGCAAACCTTGGGTTCTCTCACCCTAAATTGTTAATGGATAATGTAGCATGGTGGACAATAATGATATCATATTCCTATCCCCACGAGTAAACCCAATCCAGCGATGGGTCGAGGAAAAGTCTCCCTCTGTTCTCTTTGAATTGTCCCTCACTGCTCCTCCCATTCGACCGATTGAAAAACAATAGGGACGCCCACCATGCTCCTTTCACGGAATTTCTGTCGCTTTTCATCGATAAGAGGTGTTTTGTGACGTAGTTTAGTCACGTGTTGTCGCCAGATGCGTGCGTGTTTTTTTACCCGTGCACGCGAACTGTCGAAGTCGGTGGGTGAGGCGAGGTTGGTTGGTGGTGGTTGGATTCGATGGATCGTGCAAAATTGATGGGAGGATCACACTGCCGCTAGGGTGCGGGACTGCGGTTAGGCGGCGCTCCAGACGAAAGAATGGGCTGGGAGAGTGGACTTCATTTTTCTTTTTCGAAGACCTCATCGATATCCAAAGGAGTATCTCCACTCATAGTGGCCCGTGATAGTCTTTAGATCCGGGAGAAATTCTTGGATTTTTAGGAGCAAAAAATTTTCATGAATTATTCATAAGCTTATTTAGTATATTTAATGTGACCGTGGTGTTAAATGACGCTGGCATGCGCTTACTCATGTTCATATTTATATTTAACTTAGGGCGCCGTTGTGGATGGTAGGTGAAGCTAAGTCAAAAATTGAAGCTTATACGTGGAGGAAGGCCTCCATGTTATAAATAACAGATACCTTTTTACTTTCACAATTTATTTTTTTAATTTGACCGCTTTCGGCTGTTACACCCTTATCAAGTACAGAAAATATTTTTTTATTATTTATATTTTCTGTACTTGATGTTGGTGTAACAGCCGAAACCGGTCAAAAAAGGTTTTAAAGAACATATTGTGGAAGTAACGAAGTGTCTGTTATTGATAAATGGTAGATGACGGTTTTATTGACGCTGTTTTCCGCGAGGCAAGGTCATTTAAAAGGAGGTGAAGAAGTAGTGGCCTATTGGATCTTATTGTGATCGCAATATTTCTGACTGAAATTAATAATTCACTTAGCTAAATATTTTATTTTTACTCAAGGAATGATTTCTTATGCTCAATCACTCATCTAAAACTATGAATTTAACATTTTTAAGTCCAGAATTTTAAATATTTTAATTTAATTTAATTATTATTTTCAATGCCCCATAGTAATAATAATCACAAATGTAGATGCTTTGATGGCATTGATGTTGATGATTACGTATTTTCGGCTAGGTTTTTGTTGATACAAATTATCCCTTTTTAAATTTTTAAGGCAACTAGTGGATAATAAGAGCTTCGATTTATATTAAGATTTTTTTAGGAGAAAGTAGAATAATTGGTATTTATTGTCTTTGATAAAGTTTATGAATCTCTGTTTCCTCTGTCAAAAAAATTAACCATTTTCTCATGAATCGGGATATATATTTCGGATGGGGATTAAGGGATTGGTAAATTAGCAGTAACATTTTGACTACAAACATGTTAGAATTGCACTAAATTAAGCATGAAAAACTCCCTGAACGGGTAATGAGAAGTAACTCCTCCGAAAAAAAATCCATCGGAAGAAAAGATTATGAAAGGTAGATTGATGACATGATCCACGCGTTTGGATAACGAGCCGTGAATCGTGAATCGATGCTATCCTATGAAATGAAGTTATCTGCTTAGAAAAGGAAAGTTGGATGCGGAATGTACCCAGCACAGGCTAAGAGATGGGGGAAGACGTGAGGCCTGTTCTTTCCGTTCGAGCCGTTTGCTGTGGCGTGACTTCTCCACCGGCGACAACGTCATGGACTGGTTTCAAATATTACGCAGCCTATGGCTACTGACTTTGTCGTGCAACTTCATTGGACATCAATCATACATCGGCGACTAAAAATAGTTTCTCGCCCTTCCTATAAAATGCTCGAACGGCGCAATGAACCGAGGCCACGACTGGAAATAGCTTGTATCGATCCTGAGCATGGTGTTTATCTTTTCATCTGTCTTGTGTGAAAATAAACGTTAGATATCAATACCCACGGCGAATATGATGTATCTAGTACATGAGCTTTGCATCGGCTGCTGTGGGTGGCTGATTTTCCGAGAAGAGAATCGACGAGGACGAAGAGTCTTGCTGAGATACGTGCGATTGCATGGACGGAGATTTACTGAACATTTTACGCAGGCTTGATCTTTTTCATTTCATTTCACTCTTTTTATCAAGGAATAAAGGAAGAAAATGCATACAGAGATTTATAATATCCAGTTTATGCTTGTATCCATCGTGTATATACTTATATAGCATATAATATTGATATCTTTAGCGCACTACTGGGCTAATTACGATCCGTAAAATGGGTTACAATAAAAATGATTGAAATATATACTTCTTATCATTTTTATTTCATCAATGTTTCAAAGTACGAATCGTAATGACCTCAGCAATGCGCTAAAGATAGCAATTTTAATCGTTATACATACCATTGATAAAAAATGTCACCTGAGTATTACTTATCTCAATTTACTGTCACTGTACTGAAATAGTGTTTCTTTTCAAACCCGATATTTTGGCAAAAGTTGGGCATGAAATTTGTTACGGTGCAGCATTACTGTAGGTACTTTGAATTGTTGCTATCGGGCCCTTTGCTCAACTTTTAGGTGAAGTTAAACTGACGATAATTTTTATTGCACGTTTTAGAATAAAATAACTAACCATAGTGAAGAGAAGTCGGTAGCTATGTAAATGTTTACTGCAGGACTTATTAAGTGTAGAAATAAACAAGGATCCATTATTTAAAAGAGGAATCTATGAAAACTTGCCATTTATTATTTGCTCTTGGTATTCGAAACATGAAAATTGCTTCTCAAGGTACTAATTTGAATGCTTTTCTCGTAAATTTCTGTGTGCATGACAATCGCTCCCTTTCTTTTCTTTTCTCAGGATCGATATCATTCTACGTAATCATACTGGGTTGACTTGCCGGTTCCTTAGCTCCGTCATATCGTCGATTCACATGCAATCAATTTGTTTGCTCCTAGTGTCGCGCCATATTCATAATTTCTACGCCTAATATCAAAGAGGTTCGTTTGAACGTGAATTTGAAATTAATGCGGGGTTGGACTGTTAACGCCCTTAACAAGCATTTAAAAAACATATGCCCAACCCAAGTTACGTCGCCATTATCTGACGGTCTCCTTACTGAGTACACCCTTCCACCCCATAATCTTGTATTCTCCGTCATTCCACCTATTTAGGGGGCCCGTTCGCATTCTCACGTAGCGCGTGACGCGTGACGAAAACAGCGCCACCGCCCGGAAGGTGGACGAACAAACACCGCCCGGCACGCCATCTGACGAGGAGGCGTCGCATTTATTTTTTCAAGCAGTCGGCGTTTGCGGTTTGCTTTCCGTGCGGCTAATGGGTGCCGCCCCCGTAAAGACGCCATCGTGACCTGAAAGGTCGGCGTGGAAGGAGACTCACAGTTCCACACCACACGAACTTTCTTTAAAAATACAACGACTCTTCACCCTTCCTTCACCGCCTCACCCTCGCCGCCTAATTTCTCGTCATCCCTTTCATCAGCGAGACCTCAAAGTTCCCAGTATTTTCCTTTACTCACTTGACCTCTTCTGTTCCACTCATATCCTTCATTTTACGCTCCTATCAAACTTCCTATAAACTCTATTCTTCCCGCTTATTGATCAAAATGACACTCGCAACCGTGCCTTTTAACTTTTCGAGTTAGATAGTGGATATCGATCTGTTGGTGAAATCATTAGACATTGGGGATCGGGATGGTATGGAGACTAGAAGTGATGGCTTCCCACCTCGTTGATCCGGATTCAAATCCCGGCGGTGGCAGAGAATTTTCAGAGACTGCCCGATCCCTGCTCGAATGTCGTGTGGAGGACATATCAAACGCAACACTCCGTCCGTCGGATTGGACGTTAAGTCGTGGTTCCCTGAGAGCATCTCGTTAAGATAAGGCTAATGCCGACGCCGGGTTTCTCTCCAACCTTGCTTCCTTCCATACCCTTCCGTCAAGATGCAAATGATTTCAGCTGTGGGTCGCATCCTCCAAATACCATACCGATCATTAGACATTGCGTCTAATGGTGTTGGCATCATAGTGCGTTTTAGTGCATTTAGCATTTTGACACAATAAACCGATTTTTTGATTTTGGAGATAGGTAATGGGTTTCGGGTAGGTAATTAGGTAGGGAGTTGGCAGTCCATTGAGGGAGCTTGGGTTCAAGTCCCAGTGTTGTCCGTTCTTATGTGCAAGATGACTGGACCAGCTCTCCGTCCATCAAATAGGATGCTAAACTGTGGTTTGGCTAAGCAAGCTAACAATGTCACCGGGTTTCACTCCTCTCTTCCATCCTTTCCCTCTCCATTCGCAATTGATTTCCGATGTTGGCCTTCTCGTCAAACATCATCAGCACCACTAATTCCAGTCTACCACCGTGGTCACGAATCTAATGGGGGCAATATTGATTTTCAGCAAGATATTTTGCTCTTTACATAGTCACCGATGAAATATGCAAAGGAGAAGCTTATTACGCAGTTTTTTTATATAACCAGAATATTATTTAAACACCACAATTCGAACAGCGCTCGAAATTTTTATGGTTTAAAACATGCTTCCTCACTTTTTTTTCTTCTTAAGAATATTTTTAGGGGTAATTTATTTCTCACCAAAATGATCTAAAGAACAGAACTTATTGGGGATAAATTTAGTTCGTCTAAATTGTAAATATTCCTTAATATTTTCATAAGGTAAATGGAGATGTTTTATTACTTAATTTATTTATAAAATTAAAAAAATAATATTCGCTTTCGGTGTAATACCGTGTAAATAGTTGACTCTTTTTACGTCGTAAACTCACGTCAACATTTGTTTAAGATATTCCACGTAGGCATTTTCATCGGTATTCATATTTAGATTCAGGCATAAAACACATTCTGAAGTCACTTTATATCGGTTGATTAGAGGTTCAGCGGAAGCGAAGAGGGAGCGATAAATAGCAGGCACTCCGGTTGAGGCAAATCGCCATTAGCGGCTCCTCGCTTAATCGCCGGCGGTGGGATTCGAAAGGGGGAGATATCGGCGGGAAGACCGGAAGGCAAATAATCACCGTAATGAGGCAACCATGCTCCGCCGCGGTAGATTGATCGAAGTAACTTATTGGTTTGCCTTCTCATGCTCGCTCCCATATCTTGTTGGCAGAGATTTTTTTTTTAACCCAAGGGTGGATCTGCCCCACTATCGATTCGGTGAAATCTCACATCAATCCAATCTAGATGAGGAAGCAGAAAGCGGCACAGCGAATCGAGAAGATCCAACGTTATTTATAATATACTAACAAGTTGGCCTAGTCCTATTTTTGTGAGATAAAGAACGATTCGTCATGATGAGTATTCGGATACCCCAGAGAATATCAATCATAAGCGTGATAAATTTGCGGTAATTGTAATTATCATAGAATTTCATTAAATTCCTGACTCTCCTAGCCCAATATTTATGAGAAAAATAACCATTCATTATGATGAGTATTCAGATACACCAAAGAATATTAACAATTAGCGCTATTAATTCGTATAAATTTTAATTATCATCAAATTTTATTTAATGCCATTCATGCTCACAAATATTCTGTTCAAACGGTGGAATATAATATGTAAATAGGTGTCATATCTTAATGGGCGACTTTTTAGAAGACTTTAATTTTTCGATACTCAATTCATAATTACCTTCCAACTTCACATATTTCATAAGCAATATAGAAATAATTTTACAAGCTTTAATATTTTGGTCGATGAACATTATGAGAATAAGATAGGATATTTTTTTCCTTATATTATTGTTTTTTAAATTTCTAAATTAAGTTTTATCCATGCACTTGAGATAAATATTATTTAACGTGTAATACAGAAGTGTTAAAACATAGATTTTGCGAATACGATAGGCTAATTCTGTTACTTATGCTACAAAACAACGCCCATATTTTCTTTAAATTTCTTACTTAGGTTTTTCCATACACTCGGGATAAATATTTTTTTACGCGTGGCATAGAAAAAGTGAAAACTATTTTTTAGTTTTTGTAATACTTGGTCATATTTTTTTAAGGTAAAAAAGAAATGACAGTGATAATACGGGCACGAGGAGGGAGGTAGGGAGGATATAATATGAGAGAGAAATGTGGGATGAGGAAGGGGGCGCAAATCGTTAAGGAACGGTTGGCTCCTCTCATTAAGGAAGCTGTTATATATACTCGGGATAAACATTATTTTACGCGTCGTGTAGAAGTGGTAAAACAAATATTCTACAAATACAATCTGTTAGTTCTGTTACTTATACTAGAAAAAATACGTATATTTTTTTCAATTTTTGACTTATGTTGTTCCATTTTTAAGTATATCGGAACTAGCCACGGTGATAACTTTTACAATCCACAAATTGTGCGAAAAATCCACAATGAAAAATTCATTCGCCTTGACCAGATTCGCCTTGTTTTCCTGTGCACTCGGGACACATATTATTTTAGGCGTGGTACATAAAAAGTAAAAACAATTTTTTAGCCTTTGTAATACTTGGTTATATTTTTTTAAGGGGAAAAAAAGTTGACAGGCACGAGAAGAGAGGGAGTGAGGATGTAATATGAGGGATAAATGTGGGAGGAGAAAGGGAGCGAACATCGTGAAGTAACGGGTCTGCTCCTCCCAACCGCCCCGACTCGAAAACTCTGGGTGCGGTCCCTCCATCTCACACACTCCACCTTATACGTTTTTCGTGCTCCGCCATCTCCTCTGTCGTTTCCCCGTCTACATTTTCTTGTCCTACACCGAGGCCCGGTCTTCCTGCTTCCCGAGGAGTGACATACACGTCCATATCACCGCTCTAATTTACCGAGCGACGATGGGATCTCGGGTATAAGAATACTTTGTCCCCGACCGCTCGTAATTCTAAGGAGCCACCCTATACTCTCTCTTTCCCATCCCTATCACGTTGTATGTACCCCAAACCTTTCGTTTTAAACCTTCCCGCTTTACTCCTCTCCCAGCCTGGCTTACGATATTTCTCCTCAATTTTCCCTCTCCTCTTTCGACTTCTCCACCTCCTCCAGCCATTTCGGACGGTCAGTATTTATGCGGATGAGATATAGCGGGGTGGATGCTCGCTTCTACATATTTCCTTCTCGTTGCAAACCCTTTGGTGGCCAAGCCCTCCTGACTACACACGTCTCTACCCTTCTCTCCCAAAATTCCTGTCTCTTTACAAGTGATGTGGCCTGGATCTTGTGATGAGGGTATTTAGAAGTGTGTATTTACCAAATAAAATGTCCATGGTCTGAACAATCACCAAAATTTTGGAAATAAACAATGGCTCTTAGGGATTTATTACAAATTCGACTTTTTCTACGGCCTACGTGATTCTTTTTTCGCTTAATAACCTTCACTTCGAATAGACTGTACGTTGGCTTTTAAATATTTTTATTAGAATTTTTAACCTTTCGTCAGGCGCAATATTGGAATCGCTGAGTTCAGGCGCAATGTACGTGACAGGCACAGATGCGAAAAAAACATTTTTAACTCTTAGCATGGCTCAGTGGAACACATTTAAAGTTTAAATCACCAATAATTACTGTACTCGAACACTTACATGATGTATTTCCAGAATTGCATATACCCCTTTACATACCATTATATGGTCCCATACCGATACAGCTAGGTGCGATATAACGCGCTCTTAAGGCTAGTAAATATTATATTATATGCAGTGTGTTTTAGCATCTGAACTCTAAGAGATCGGTGTTTTTTTTATTAGTCTATCTTATTTATCTAATAATACTTTTATTTTGCTTGATTGTGAATTCATTTTGCTTAATTATGCTGAATCATCTGCCACTGATCTGTCGACATTAAATGCGAAAAATGAAAGTATGCATGGAGTGTGTCAAAACAAAGAGCTACCATAAGCGTCAAGGGTCTATGCTGCCCAGTGTCACGGAGAAATGAAAAATAGCTCGTGCTGTGCCTGCCAGATTCATTGCGCCCGACGAAAGGTAAAGTGAAACATATTATTCACACATGACGTTCACCACCACTAAAATGGTCGTTTATAAAATTTATCTTACCTTTAGCTAATGTAATTCGAGGTCAAGCAATTACGGTTTACAGTAATCGTGGCAGCCTAAAATACCTGGGTATCGATGAATTAAAGAGTTTTCGACCGGATTTTGCTCGTGATATTTGTCCGCAAAAAATAGAATGTGACATCTCATTGTCAGTGTAATTGCAAAAAGTAAACGTGATTGGTGGAAACAAAAAGAGTGCTTTCCTTGTACCCTGTGATGCGGGCGAAGGTCAGCGTTATGTGGGGCGTTCTCTTTTACTCCATGTTTCGCGTTCATCTCGACAACGTGATAAAAGAGCTGTAATTTATTGCTAGTGTAAAAATATAGCAATACATTGTTTCTTAACAGTGGAATATTATTATTTTGCATTTTTTTAGAATTCTATGATTTTTAACCTAATTTTCAAGCCGGACGCTTTGAAACTTGGGCATGTAGGCAAGGTGAGACTTGATGAAATAACCTTGAAATTATTTTTTCTCCTTTTTGTCTGGGAAAGAGCCATATCTTATTTCGAAAGAAAATTGATTCCTTCCGCATCTTAGTACTTGTTGGTTGCTTGGATGAGATTGGCGACGATTGAGGTAGGAAAAAGAGACGATTCAGGTGCCCAAATCAATGAAAAGAAGCCCTAGGTGATCATAATTCAGTGCTTCCCTCGGTAGATCAGAGCACTACCCCGAAAGTGTGATCTACATGAGTGGGGAAAGGGATTTGGGGTTGGAAGAGAATTCCCGTTACCGCTGGCGATTGAACGGAAATTTAAGTATGGAAAGCCGTCGCTCGAGAAGGCACAACCCGATATTGTTTTCAACATCTCATGACATTTTTGAGCATTGTCCATATATCTCGATCTGATTCTTTAAGATTTGTATTTTTCATACATTACTATTATTCTTTAGATATATTACATCGTCTTTCTTTTGCTAACGAACAATTTCATGCATCTAATGGCCTCAACTAACGTTCTCAGCTATTGATTCTCCTTTAGTTTCTGACAATCGGTTCATCCAATAAGATAAGTCAACAAATTGGGCTAAATTATTTGGCCTATACATTTTGTCCGGTTTTTGATTCTGCAAAATAGTTCTGCTACTCAAAAGTATTTGCAAAATCGTTTTCTATGGCATATAAAGCAATCCTTCCCGTCACAAGATTAAATCTTTATATCTTCTTTTTATTGCGTAAGATGAAACATTCCATTCAGTATTTTGATAAAAAAACGGGCATTTCCATTGCCAATTTTTGCCACTCAAGAAATTTTTAGCTTGAGCCTCGTGCGTAAAACCCCCTTCACAATCCGAACACCTAGTTGCGAAGTGTTTTAATAAAAAACTTTGTAAATTTCACATGTGATGCAAAATCACATGTGAATTAACAAAGTTTTTTTATTGAAAATGAAGCAGTTTTACCTAGTCACCCCTCAAAGCATCAATTTTATTGTAAAGTGTTGTTGATCAGTGCCTATTGTGGCCGTTTATAAGGAATTGCTAGACTTCATCCATGGTGATGGTATAAAAATAAGCTGCCGAACAGTCGGACAGGAAACGTGACAAGCCTTTCTACATTGTATTCAACCCCTTTACTCCCGGATAAACAGCGTAGGATGAGCAGTGGAAACATTGCAGGGGATTCCTAGCTCTGGAGTCCCAGCGGAGGTGAGGCACGGCGCCGGTTTTGAAGGGAGAGTGGAAAGGGATCTTGTGATTTACTCCGACCGCCTCCTCTCTGTCTCATCCATCGCGTATGCCGAGGGCCCCCTTTCGATTCCAGACGCCCCCATCCCCACACCTCGGCCACCCACGTCCTCCAACATCTTCCCGACGCCCACCATCGTCTTCTTGCCTCTCTCTCTCTACTCCATCTGAAACTCCTCCGCCCGTACCTTCTCCGTCTCTTTTTTGCAGTTACGTTCGCTTCCCATTCCTCTGAGGTTGAGATAGAAGGAAGTTCCCACTAAAACAAACAAGTCGAAATTAAACTCCAGCATTTTGTATTCATTCCCAAATAAATAATGCTTTCGTCGATGAAATCATAACCGTTGGAAACGATTAAAATAGAGAGAAACGTTTGAGACAAAAAGCCGATAGGAAGCCTAAAAGTATTGGCGATGGAATAGAGACGTATCTCGTTCAATATATTGAAGAAGAAGGCTGAAAAGACACAGCGATGGAATTAGTATCAAAACTAAATTCCAGCATGTGGTGTACTTTCCCAAATAAATAATACTGTCGTCGATGAAATCATTACTGTTGGGAACCATTGAAATAAAAAAACAAAAAAAACACTGTACTCAAGCACGAAAACGTTGTAAAAAAGCATTATCGGAAGAAATGTTTTTGGCCAAAGACCGATTGAATGAGCCTAAAAGTATTGCCGATGGAAATGGGATGCGTGTTGTCCAATTAATTGAAAAGAATGCTGAAAGGCATAGTGCTGAAATTCGTGGCTGCAACAGCAATGATATCCTTATGAACAGGAAAAGATTAAATTACTCGATACCTAGAGAAAGTATTCGAAATACATGTAGGTATATTACTCATTGTCGGTGATTCAACCTGAAGGATGGCTTGTATTAGTAAGGGTTTGACACATCCTGGGCCATTCCGCAAATAAGTGAATTTTGATATGCAGGGTAAGGGGACCAGTTCCTTTCTCTGTGTCACATAGTACTTTGTAGAATATTTTATAGGGCTGTTTTGAAGGTTTCAACCTTGTACCCTTCGTCAAAAAATAAAATAAATTACTTTGTTCTATTCCACGATTTATTTGAAATAGCACGACCCGGGTTTCTGCATCTTATGCTATCATACATCATCTGATGATAGCATACGATGCAGAAACCCGGGTCGTACTATTTAAATAAAGTGTCGAATAGAACAAAGTAATTTGATTTATTTTATGATGGAGCAGTTCCACAAAGTAACGCCTGATACCGTGTCATATATTGTACCCTTTGATTAGCAACCAAGCGCTCCACTAACTAAGCCACCGTGCTCATTAAATGAAAGTAATAGAAATGTATTTATCTGTTATAACACTTGAATCTACTGTGTGAGTCTAATTAGGAAGATGTGTGTCCAAAGTTTGCCCTATGTCCGTAGTTCGTTCTTCTGCCATTCCCCGTAATGAAACCTGATAAGGTCTAGAAGACGGTCGCATTACGTCAGCCCGATACTGCCTGATTATCTGTATTTATTATTTGTTTTGCTCCCTTTCACATTCTCAGTAGAACGTAGGTTTAGTCTCCAAGTGTTTTGCTTTACCTGAAACCGATTTATGGGTCGATTTTATTTAAATTAACAGATTTCTTAACAAAAGAAACTTCTAATTTTCTCAAGTTGACCCAACTAATAGTCCGTCCCCTCTTCGTAATTATTTTGGCCCTGTATATATTACGGGAGTTCTGATCTGAAACGCCAGGCATGAAATGGGCACCTTAATGTGAACCCAAGAAGCATATCTATCAAATTTGTACCTGTTTTCATAACCATGGCATTGCTAACCTTCACTGTTGATTAGAATAAGTTGAGCTACCAATTGGCTTAAGTTAAATTTCCGAAAATAGTAAAATCCGGAAGCTAGTTCAGTTGGGAAAATAAGAATCCCTAAAACAGGTGTTCTCATCAGCTAGGAGAAGAATTGGTGTTAATCTACTGAGGGCTTAGTTAATAGCCAACTCTCTGCGGGTTACGAGTCCTTAAGCTACCTCTTGGGGGACAAACACTTATTCTCTTCCCCGTCGATAATTGCCTTTAAAAGCGAGTTTCGGAGATGCGCATTTAATTTTCGCAACTTAGTGGGCATTTTTCTATCTAAGGACAAACTCACAGCCAGTGGTCATTTTAAGCGCCCAAGCATTAAAATCCTCCTCATCCTCTCGTGTTTTGGCAGTTACCTTATCCTCTTTCTCCTCCTCCTTCTCTCCTCCTATTCCCTGCCTGCACACACTCACTCCCCTAACCCACCCCCACCCATTCGCCTTGCCCCCGCCCCCTCTCCCGTTTTAGCCCGTCCGTGGCATGCGTGGCGAGGCGGCGTTAAATAAATGACGATCGGACTCCGCCGCCTGTGCGACTGGATCTAAATGTCACATTACCGTCACGTTTCGCGGCACGACACGGCAATGCACGGCGCCACCATCGCGTGCACGCCTCCCTTTCTCCCTCCCCGCCCTCCTCCGTGCACGGGACCCTTCCGCTGGCTCCGTGCCCCACGGCATCACGAGTGCGCCACCATCCGTGGCCTCCTCCTCCTTGCGGCTAGATTTTTGCTTTAATCCTCGGCGGCCATCCGCCACTATTTTAGCCCTTCCCATTCACTATCACTTCCCTCACTTTCTGTTTCCTCCTAGCAATAACTATCCTCCTTCAACCCTCAGCTGTATGAATTTTTACAAACCTGCCAAAATAAATTTTCCTCTTAAAATATATCCAGAAACGCTTCAATCACTAAAATTAAGTATAAAATTTGTCTTCTTTTAATTTTTAAAGAAAATTTTACAAATTATTACACTTTACCATCCACTATCACTTCCCTCACTTTCTGTTTCCTCTTAGCAATAACTATCCTCCTGTAACCCTTAGCTGCATGAATTTTTACACACATGCCAAAATAAATTTTCCTCTTAAAACATATCCAGAAACGCTTCAACTACTACACATATTAAATTTGTCTGCTTTCTTTTAATAAAAAAAAAAAATTACAAATTATTACACTTTACCATCCACTATCACTTCCCTCACTTTCTGTTTCCTCCTAGCAATAACTATCCTCCTTTAACCCGTAGCTGCATGAATTTTTACAAACTAGCTAAAATAAATTTCTTCATATAATATATCTAGAAACGCTTCAATTACAACATGTATTAACCTTTTCTGCTATTTTTTAATTTTTAAAGAAAATTTTAAAATCTATCATATAGTATGATACATACTGGTTATAGACAACTTCTACATTAAATGGATATGTATCGCATATGATACACATACTCATTGAAAACCTCTCATTAGTGCCCGCATTTTAATAATTACTTTCTTATAATGTTACCATAATTATACTTATTACTCTAAGAGATGGCTTGGAAAAATCTTCGGGTTTTCATGCGGAGAGCGGACTTCCTTCTACATTATAAGAAGCTGATCACCTGCAACACCTACTGACTGCTTCGATAACCACATATTGTAGCGGTGGGGTGTATCATATCTGATACACCATGTGTTAGAGTGGAAGAATTGTGCCCTTCAGAAATAACCGGCACTAAGTGTAGTGCATCATATGTGATACAAAATGCGGTGAAACGTTTAATATTTAAATTCTGTTGATTTTTAATGAAATACTGATATCTAATCCTTTTGGGTAGTTGTTTAAGGAAGGAGAGGAGAGGAAGAAAAGGAAAGTTGATCGAAGTAGGGAGGGAAAAAAGAAAGCAGTATATTGAAGAAATTAAAGAGGATTTGAAAACAGCTGACGTCTGAAGTTACTAGATAAATTATAGAATGTACGTACCCAAATTTAGAGTTAAGTCGATAAAATTGTACAAATATCAGTGAGAAATTTGACGTATCCATAAGAATACTATAGAATAAATGGTGAATAATGTAGTTACAGAATAACGTAGTGATACAATAATGTAGTTATTTATTCATCAATGATGTAATGAATCTTGCTTATGTTCGAAGATGAAAGACCAAATTTGCAGCTATAAAATGAGGCCTTCATTTTGGGAGGCACCTTGGCCACGTTTAAGTTAACCAATGAGAATAGGTCGAGGTAGTGAGCCCCCTTAATCAAACGCTCCCTCGGTTGTCAACAGTAATAAGTGTTATGGGTAAATCTTTATTGTCCCCTAACCATTAATTAGCGAATATTAAACTTCCGGAGATACGAAAACCTTAGTACCAATTAAATTTGGGGTAAATAACTCCGAAAATGGTTTATCGACTGACTTTGTATTGATTAAAACGGGAGGAATGTAAGTGTTAACCCACCTAGGGCTAGGATAACTGTTTTGTTTCCCAAATTTTGATTGGTGTTCGGATTTTTCTGCCTTACAAGATACTCACTAAGCCAATCAGTAGCTCAATTGAATTTTTTGAGAATCTTTATTAAACAAATATGAAATAATTGAACGATACTCATGCAAAACTAATGAATACTGACATATCATAGAAGTTATTTTTGGGTATTAATTAGCAGCTATTACGATACAGTACGCTAAGTCTTTATAGGTGAAGATGTGCTGAAGAAAAAATAAGCTTAATAATTCATATATTTTCCAGAGGCATTCAACATTTCTTTATCCTCTCCTATCTGGTTGCCCACTCCCCAAGTTGTAAACTCTTTCTATTTATGATAAATTACTACTTCGTATTTACGTAATGATTTGTAGAACATTTGAGATTTCATTTATTGACATGTCAATCAAAGAAAAACATGTTTTTAGATTGAGCAAGGAGGAAAAGAAGGAAGGTGAGCACAGAAACACTTCATTCATTGGGGTTATATAAGATTTCATTTTATTCATCAAATCTTCCTGTCATCCAATTTCGTTATTCATTCCTTTTTACTTGCTGCCATTCCATCCTTTAGTTAAGGCAAACATGAGTTAACACGGGTAGTAATAAGTAGTACCCCTTGAATCCTTGGTAGATGTCCGCCATTTTTTGTAATACCTTTCTACAGCTAACAAGAGTAAGATACGAGATACGATAAGATAAGAGTGAGTACAAATAAAATTTTATTTTGCGAAAGTTATTAGTTCCCTTTTTATTTTTATCTTTAATTCCTCCTTTCTTTATGTTTTCTTAGCTTTTTACTATCGATATTTCTGTATACTTCTTGACGAGTTTTCCCTCGCTACTAAAATCTGGTTTCTATCGAAATGAATTGCATAATAACCTGACTGAAATTGGCCAATTTAGCCCACCAATTATCCCCCTTAATCTCGCTTTTCTTGCTTATCAATGGTTTTGTCACTCCTAAAAAAATATTTTTTAATCCGCTATCAGATAGCCTACTTGATCATATTCTATCAACATCGTTTTCGGCCTAACCTCAATCCCTCATTTGATAAAATCTTAATCCGTCCATCCGCTCTTTAACCCACCTGACTCTGCTATTTTAGAATTTAGAAACGATAATGTCTAAGATTTATCCAAAGACTCTTGGATCGCTGTTTTATAAGATTGTTCTCTCTGACTTTATCAGGTTCCTCTTATTCCATGCCGCATGTGTAAATATTTGAGATTTTATAATTTTTCGAATAATTTGAATAAAATGAATATTTTTTTCTAATTTGGGTCATATTTTGTACTTTATATCTTAGCAGTTTTATTTTTGAAATTACCCACTGTTACAAAAAGACTTCGCGCATGGAAATAACTATCCGGAGTGGTAGGTTTTACTACTATTTTGTAGCATCCGTTTCTTTTTAGCTAACTGTACCTCTTTGTTAGTGATCACTTTTAAAATCATACTTGTAAACGAAAAACTAAAGCGCACCACTAGGGAAGGCATGAATTATTTTTCATGATGACTCGTGTCCTTATTTCCTTATTTAACTTCATCAGCACTCTAAAACGTATCCATGATCACCATTATTTATTTGCACCATTTCTCAACATCTTTAAAATGGTCTCAGAAATATGTTGCCATTGAAAGCTATCCGATTTCAAAATCTACCACGGAAGCAAATATTATAGCGCTTACACCCATATAAAACGAATCCAAATATTTTTTGATATTCTTATTTTTGTCTTGATAATGTTATTAATCCCACCCTTCCATGAAGCTCGTTTAGTCCTAAGATCCACCCTCAGTCCCAACTATGAACGTAATTTGCAAACTCTCGTTAATTTGCAGCATGGTACTTCTTCGTATTCCGCTTGGAAAATTTAATTTAGAATTTTCGTTGAATTTTTTTCTTGCAGCTTCAATTGCTCTCAGTAAACACCTACAGTTTCATTGGAACACAGTAGAGATAATGATTTCATTTCGTCGGATTACGGGATTTTTCAACAATCCACGATAAGAAAGCATTCAAAAATATTATTTTCTTCCAAGGCCGGACTATTAAAATTTATGACGGAATGAGGAAAAGATAAATGCCGGTAATTATGGCCATAAAATTAGATTTAATCATTGTTTGTGCCATTGACTGAGCTAAATGTGTAACTTGAATAGCTGGAAACGATTATTATAGTGATATCTTTCGCTATTTCGGTCAATACTTACTGGTGAAATGATTATCTCAAGAAATGAAAAGTGTTCTGCTCATTATCTTTGGTAGGCAAAGAAATTGTGCCAGAGTTATAAATGAAAAAGTATGCATCATTCCCGTTTTAACTGATTAAAATGAACCTAATAGTCATTAGCTTAATTATATTGAATGCTAAGGTAATAAATAACTAAATACCAAGATATTACGTTTTGAAGCATGCATCCTTTAGCAGGATAGAATAAATGAACTGAAAAAATAACTATTGATTAAAAATTTTATAAAATCAAATAAAAATATACCAACACGTTTCCTTTAGAAATTTGCGAGTGAGAGATTCCAGTTTTATTCTTAACTTGCATTAATTAGTTTTCAAGACTTGCATTCACCGTTATTTTTGCACATTCGTACTTCACGTTTTATCAAGCTTGTAGCCATAAAACGTCTCATAGCCTTGCTTTTATTTTGCACGTTCCATAATGGAGGTGTCGGTGTTTTCCCCAGTGGTGTAACTATGGGGGGTATGAGGGCATAGATCCCCCCAGAGCCTCAGAGATACAAAAAAATCATTTAAAACTATTGGCTAGTTTTGACTTACAAGAACTGCATCTGCTTAAAGCTAAATTTTTAGAGCCAAAATAATGTAAAATGTATTGCATGTCATTGCAAGGCATGTCATTTTTCATAAATTTTTTCCGGACCATCCGTTGCTTGTGGGGGGGGGGAGAAATTGCCACCAAAGGCCATCCCATCCCCCCCAAAGCATATTCCTAGTTACGCCACTGGTTTTCTCAATAGATTCAGTTGTCATGTTGGTGGAGGATTCAATCGGAGAGACCAATCCTCTACCCATGTTTGACCAAGCGCAGTACATCTACGTCAGTTGCCCTCGCTGAATTTTGAGGCAAACCCTTAAATGTACCACCTACAAGGTCCACTACCGCACGGACATCGAATTTTTATCCCATAATCAGAAGGCAGGAGATACCCGTTTCTGGCAGACCTAATTGAAACCTCAATCTCTTCGTCCCTTCGGGGGAATATTTATTCTCGCTCCGCAAGGTTCAATACAATAATTTACTTCCATCTTGATCCTTCGGCCTCCTCGTAATTGATCACCCAACGAGCCATGCTCTCTGATTGGAGGAGGAGAAAAAAAATGGCGTGGACGAACAAACACACGGGAACACCCGAGGGGAATGGTAATCGTTTTCGACCACGTAGGTACCTACCTACTTCACCGAAAAGATGTGTAGGGGCGAAAAAAATACATATATTGGCCGAAAAGGAGGGCACAAAAAAAAAAGCCGTTTGGCATTAGCATCGGGAAGTTCGACGGAGTTAACCGTTCTGATTGCCTCATCTCGGGGTAGGAGGAAGGACGAAGAAAAAAAAGCGACGCGCTTATTAAATCATCTCGATTGATTATTAACATCCAAAAATGGTCCTGCTCCTGGGCTCCCGTCGGTCCGGGACCCGTCGTCGAGGCAACAGGGTCGGGTGGTCGAGTCAGCACGGAACAATCGCGATTGCTAACGCCGCCGCAGTCTCCCTGCCGGTGGTCCAGTCTCCAAGGGTGGTCCATTACAGATTCTGACGCTCTCCATCTCTGCCTTTACCTTCTCCTCCTCTGCCTTTTTCCTTGAAGCAGCTCTTTACATCTCTCTCTATCTCTTTCTCTCTCCTGCCCTCGTCCTTCTTTAGCCGGCGCTGTCCATGGCATAGTCTCTCGGTTCGCTCGCGGCGGAGTCTGGATAGGTGAGTGGGATGGGCCGGGTAAGGAGAGATGTCCGCGGCCAGACGCGTAAACCAACACGCCCTCTAGAAGGTGAAGGAGGTAGCGCGGCGGTTTTCCGACCGGAGAGCCTGTCGGGGTGATTCTCAAGCCTTATTTATGCAACTGCGTTTGTTGAATGGTTACCGTTGAAGTAAAAATATAAACTTGCATGAACACTGGCCATTTTAAAATGATAGGTTAACCAAAAATGCGCAGAGAAGTCGGGCGTCGTAGTGTGAAATCTGTGAAATCATCCGTCTACCTGTAGTTATCATGCACATGTTTGATCCCCGTCCATTGTTAAACTGGTGATGCTGTTTGAAAATTCTAAACCTGGGTAGTAACATCAGATAGTGATCATTAAAAAGTAGATTAAAATTTCTTTCGTCTACTAATAAATATCTTCATTGCATAACGATTCCATAACGATCATACCTTCCATGCAGCTACAGGCATAGTCACTGATTGTTTACATATAACTCTATTTTAGATTTTACCAGGTTTATTATAATGTCTTTGCCCGGTTTTTGGGTGCATACATCCACAAATTCATATTCAATCAACGATTGAATATGCTGTAGAACTATGAAAAATCTGCTTTCGATTCCACATCAATCCTTTTTTTGCGTCGAAAAATAACGTAAGCCATAATTGAAACTTAAGCAAGATGAACAAGCCTAATTTTTGGTCTCTAAATGTCTTTATGGTGAGGAATAGATCTTTAAGCTAAAAATGTCACTTTGTGAAGTAAATTATTGCGTAATATACACTTTTACTATCATGGATTTAACTGAAAACGGAAATGCTGCTGATGACAGTTTGTGCCAAAGCATCTGTGTGGAAGTCGGGTATTTAAAAATTTAAAGTTAAATAAATTACCTAAATTTAAATTTGAAAATTTTTATGTTTTCCTCCCACGCAAAAAATTTTACCGGGTAAAGGATATTCACAGTACAAATTTTGCAGAATACATTGCATTTACATTTTTTAAAAAAAGGTGAACAGATACGTTCAAAGCCCAATCAAAGTTTGGGTAAGGTCGTTCAGAATGGAAACTCTGGAGGAGTCTCAGCGTTGGTGATAGGGGATGACTATAAAGGGGCGAAGGGTATTCGAATAACGAACGGCTCTGTAAATGGAAGCCGGGGGATGGAGCAGGAGGAAAATGCTGGACGCCATGAGAAGTGGCGTGTGCGCTTGCGGAGTGGGTCTCAGTGCAAACGGTGCGGAATACAAATCAGCGCGCGGAGGGTCGAGCATAGATACAGGCAGAGACCTTCATTCCGAAAATCCTTGGCGAGGATTGGCTTCTGGGTGCTGCATCACGCGCGGCATGAGTATTTGCATTGCCACACCCAAATGCTTCACTTAAAATGTCTCACTATGTGAGTAATATATAGCAATTGTATGATTGGCCATAGTTCATTTCCGGACTCTATTTGCCATTTATGATGATTAATTCAATTATCTCAAGGTACGTAGTCACCTAAACCTGGCTTACGAGCATTATTTAGCTATCTTATTTGCAAAAAAAACGTCAAATTTTGTCACGTTCCGACAGAAACACTAATTTCAGAGAGATGATACGCCGAACGGACAGGTATGGGAATTAATACGCCGCGCCCCCCAATCACGACATTAGTATAAACATTAATCGCAAATACTCAACTTAAAATGTCACGCTATGTCAGTAAACATAGCAATAGTATGATGGTCCATAGTTCATTTTCGGACTCTATTTGCCATTCATGGTGATTAATTCAAATATCGCAAGGTACATAGTCACCTAAGCCTGGGCTTATGAGCATTGTTTAGCTACCTTATTTGGAAAAATTAAACGTCCAATTTTGTCTAGTTCTGATAGAAACGATAATTTAAGAGGAATATTTTCCTGAATGGATAGGTATGGGAAATTCATTTTTTCCCCGAACAATAGAGGACGAAAACAACAAAAGAGGATAAATGCTGGGCGGAACTTCGTTGAAGCATTTCCTTTTTAATTATAAACGGTTGGTGTACTAACAGCCCCCGCCAACGCTTATTGAGATGGCTTTCGGGGTAGTATGTATAAGTAGATGTAAAGTAATATTCTTTATTTAGGGAGATCATAGCGTTTTTTTTTAGTTTGGCTAAAATTGGTTATGGCTGCCAAGTAGGAAGCTATTTTGACTAATGACCGAAGGTTGTTCTTTTCGAATCCTGAGTGAAGACTTCGGACTCGTCCGAATGAAGCAATAAAGCATATTCAGAGTGCAATGTAGCTTAGGGAAAGGAAAAACTCCCCACCTGGAAAGAGGGTATTTCACTCGCGAGTGACATTATCTATCTCTATCCTCATGTATATTAACCTTCGAGTTGAATTACTGAGTGAGCGAAAACAAAAAAAAATTCTCCTTATTTTACTACCATTTATTACTAATAGTTCCTGACTTACATTCTCGGATATGTCGTAGTCAATGATGCAATGGATTAATTGGAAATTTTGCAATATTTTCAATTATTTTACCGAGGTATCATCACACTGGGCTTTCAATCATGTATCGCGGCTTTGGACAAACCACCAAGTAGGCAGATATGGAAATAAATGAGGCATTCCAACTGCCTTATTATGAGTTATTATGGTCTTTATCGATAAAAAATAAAAAATAACATAGGTTTTGACCAAGTGTCAGAAATGAAAATGATGCAGCAAATAAAAATAGAGTAAAAAAACAAAAATAGAACAATATCATTCCTAAAATCGAAATGTCATTGACAATTTCCTTTACTATCTCAGGAGGAGTATTTGTATAACTTTCATTGAAGACTGATCATGGTATAAAAATAGGTCTTGGTAAATGAAGAATGTAACTGCGAACAATCTTTCGCTAAAGACCACTTAATTACTGAACATTTTCCAGAAGACCTCTAATATTCCTGCGGCAGAATCGGTTGAGCAATTCCGGAAAGAGAATAGAACATGTACATAATCTAAAAATTAAAATTTTGGGATTTATTTGGTGGAATAAAAATTTCTATCATTTCTATCTTTAGGATAAAATTATATCATTTCTAATGTGAAACATTCTTTTTTTTACTTTTTTTGAGGATTTTGGACTTATTTTGCTTATTTTCAGTGTTATTCCAGTGTACCTATTCTTGTGGATTCATTTTTGTAAAGTAAATTCATAGATGAACATGGCCACCTGAACTCATTTGAAGGGAAATAAACTAGCTAATCCTTTCTTAACAACTGTCGCTGCAAATTTCCTCAGGTAACCTCATCAAGTTATAACAATTTTTTCGTCCGATATATTATTTTTGGTTCTCATCCTATTCCAAATAAAAATCAACATATTAAGTGGGTTGGTTATGTTCTAACGGAATAGGGCCATTTAGTTTGCGTTTTGTTTTATTTATTCATTTCTTCCACTTTGTATCATTAATCCACAGGTATTTCATTCGAGACACGGAGCTCCCTAGGACTTAGACCGCACCCCAAAACGGACGACTCGTCAAGACCTCCTGCCTGGAAGATATCAGAAACACTGCCCCCACATATCACGGAGAAAGGAGACTGGTTCCGCATGAAAAAATGATAGCGAAGGAGGAGAATTACTTTGGCGAGTCCACGAATACATTCTGGTGAGTACCCTTGACGACATCGGTGAAAATTTATGGAATCAGACCCGGTCCATTGTTATGCGTCCTGGTTGCTGAGGAGACCTTTGCTTCGATCGCCAATGATTGGTTCCTGTCAACCGATTGTCACGCTGAAGCCGTCCGTCATTCAGAATCATTTGGCCCTTCAGCGAGATACGGATTCGATGGTATTTTTCTTTCCTTTAAATATATTTAGAGATGTTAATCATCAATTTCATGCAATTAGCATGCCATTATTAATTTTTAAGCAGAGTATATAAATTCGATAGATGGATATTGCACCACTTAAAAAACGTACTCGGATTACTAGGATTTGGTATTAGCATTAATGACGAATTTTTAAGAGCAAAAACGTAACTACGATCAATTATACATATCAGTCTCGTTCACAGCAACTTGACATGGTAAACTGGTGGAGTTAAAATGATAAGAGAGCCTTTTCCTAGTTCATAATACTTAAAATAGTGTTACTGGACTTGGCATAGATACTAAATTCCTCATAAAATCATCGAGTAGCAAGGAAGATATGTATTCCCATTGAGATTCAGGTAAACTAGCGAAATTTGTTTCTAAAATTGGTTTCACAATTGATTTGCGCAACAGATATGATTGGTGGGATACTCCCGCTGTCGGTATTGTACATAAGCCACGTTACGTCAAGTAAAGTTGTTGTGAATGGCGCTTTACGACATTCAGTTACGTTTTACGGCTAGGTTACGGCTAATTAAATAACTGCGGTGCGCTAATGAACCATTATGTGCGCTGAAATAGATTCCTAAATCTCCTGCAGTGAATTTTACTGCGCTGTGCGGGAGTTTGGCCAGGCGAAATCACATGATTTACAGATACACTACCAACAGGTTTACTTACTAGCAAAGGTATTTTAGTGCCGATAGAATAATAATTATTCCATTATTATTATGAATGGGAGACAAACCAATATCTTGAGAACGTGGTGGTGGTGTAAAATCAAAGAATATTTATGTTTAAATGATATATACTGTGGGGTTAAACGGAAACGAACTTACTCAGGTTATGCATTAAATGAATACAAAATCCAAGTAATCCGTATACGTATGTGAAGTAGTTACTGTATTTTATCTACCAAATGTATATTCCCTGCTACAAAATTGATAAGGAATGTCAAGTTAATTACATTGATTATTAACTTGTTCAATGTAAACACAAATATTCTGTTTCAATGCTGAGTAATGATAAATGCGCCATTCATGCCCCATTTCTAGTTATGGTGGAGTGTACTATCATCCAGCATATCCTTATTAGGGTAACCGAAATGAGTGCCCTTTGTATCCACAAGCACGATTTATTGCTGCGAAGGTGCTTTGGCTGTCCAACCTCGAGTCCATTCAGCCGCCTTGGGTAAGTCTTTGTGGTCATTAACTGCCGCCTCATTGGAGGAAATTTACATGAGCACCGCCGGAAATCTCGAACGATTAACTCTAATCGCAGTGGCCCCATCTGCTGCCTCGCCATCTCGTTTCGTGGTGCATTTATTGTGCTACAACACGATGCATATCGCTCGCCTGTAATCAGGACATGAAGTCTGTTGAAAAACACGCATAGTCAGATAACTTTCCCATACCTAAGACCGAAAATTAAGATGGATTGTTGAAGCGATCAAAGTGGAATAGGTATTCGTCATGGTCAAACTAATTAAGCGGTTAAGCTCAGGGTTCTAGGAATATTCCTATTAAGAATTTGTTGCTTGAACAACGGGGAACAAAAGCAGGCTAAGTCTGATTTTCTTTGCTGGATTCCCATGGGTTTGTATAATAGCTATCAATAATCTTTTTCTCCACTGTATTTGTTATTTTGAAGATGTATTCTATATTACTGTAAAATGGGATTTATGAAATTAGTGTTGCAACTTATTCTAGTTAAAATTTTAGCAACTACTTTTTGACTCATAGTAAGTTTACTAATGGCACCTAAATTATCTTCAGATATTTATCTTTGCATTTCAAATAATTTTTACGGCGGAAAATTATAATGAGATCTAAGCCTAACCTTCAGCTACGTTCGAGCTAAAACGTTTCTAGCCCTTTATAACCAGCAATGATTGTTGAAAATAACTAAACAATATTATTGCTTAGCCAAAAGTAAACAAAAATTTATTGGAGAGCAATGTGGTAGTGATAAATAGTGCATATTCATTGCAAATAAAGTGGCTCTATCTTGTTAATCTATTGCTGCATGTGAATTTGTAGCATATTTCGCCCATTGAACATCTATAATAGAGAAATTCCAACGTAAAACACGTTTTATTATTAATGCTGTTATGTGAATTTCACAATACACAGGTACATTTTAAAAACACATGCCTTTTTCTTCGTGAAGACTCTTTGAAAAACGAGAGATGACTGCCGTGAGAAAGGAGTACTATGGAAAAGAAAATAAAAGAAACGTGAATGCGTCAAACGGATCAGTGAGTCACGAAAGAAAGAGGCAAAGTTAGAAAGCGCCTTCAGGATGGCTCGATTGCGGAATTTTGTAACCCTAGATCCTTGGGCGAGGGTTAAGAGTGATGACGCCCCGGACACATAAAATCCACATCCACAAAATCGGACCGACATAAGAACAAACTTCTGTAAGCACTGCGCGAGCACTATATGCGTAAAAATGGAAGGCTTATCAACGTAATAATTTAATGGATGAAAACTCACCCATCTTACATCTTCCTTCCTAACTTATAACTGTAAAAATACTAACTTTTACCGCTAGGATTACACGCCTATTCTGGTGTTTATAAGTTTTGCATGCCACATTTATTACTTATATGCCTCCCTTTCCCAACTCTTTTGTCTAAACAACTCCAGTGGACGACAGGTAAAAAGAAACATTTTTTGCTTATGCTTACTGTTCTATTTCTTGATGAAATTTCAATTTTTATTTTAACGAAATAGGAACAACCATGTGGATGAATTAAAATATATGTATGCAAGAGCTCTCATATTTTTATATCTGTGTAAGTGTCGTTGATAGATATGGACCGAAATTAATTTAGGCTACACGAATAATATCTGACTATTTAGTCTTGGTGAAAAATACATTTTTTTCCTTTCCATCACCATTCCTCTCTTTTGGTTGAATTAAGCGTGCATGGGCCAAAAAGATTTACCGAGGTATCTTAGTCACAATTAGAACTTACCAAATATGTGGACTGCATAGCCAGTATGTTTAGCCAATCCTGCACTCATTTCATCTCTCTTTGAAAATAGTATACAACGTGAACTCTTGAGGGGAAAGGAACATGACAAAATATACACACTTATTAGTAAAACGACCATTTTATGCCGTTTAAGTACGTAAAATTCACTTGGGCACTGTCTTTAACTAATTCCTGTGCACATTTATGCGCAGAGTGAAAATGTTTTCGCACCAAGAATGAAATATGCTATGAAAAAATCATTTGACTTAGCTGGAATCGAACTCCATATTTCCTGACTGCCGATCAGGTATGCAGCCAGTTATTCCTGGTACAAAACCTGGTTTAGCTAAATTATTTTTTCATTGGGCATTTAATCCTTGATATAAATAATACTTTGTTGTCTAATCTTGATAATAAATTATTTCTAATCCGATTTCTTCCACCATCATATCTCTTTCTGCCGAACAAGTATATAACCAGTTGCTCCTGGATTAATCCCGGTTAAAACAATTTTTTTTCATTGAGATGCTTTGATAAGAAATTATTTCTAATCCGATTTCTTCCTCCATCATCTTCCTGCCAGTCAAGTGAGTAACCAGGTACTCCTGGATTAGTCCCGGTAAAAACAATTTTCTTGTTTCATCGAGCATTTCATCCTTGATGTAAATAATATTTTGTTGTTTAATCTTGATTAGAATTTGTTCATCTTTTATCTTATTTACATCTCCAATCTATCTCTTCATTCTCCCTTTTCTATCTCCCTTCTCTCCCTTTACCATCCCTCACTTCTCCCCTTTCTATCCTCCCTAGTATCTCTCTCCTCTTTAGCCTCAAACAACCTCCATCCCTTCCCCTCCTGTCGCACGCTCCTCCGCCCCCTCGCGATCTCCATAATGAGATTCCGGCAATGGCGTCCGGTGAAATGGTTAGCGAGGACCCCCGTCCCTTTTAGAGGAAACGGTGGGTGGCATGGGGTGCTTATAGGAGTTGGGCGGTCGAGGAGGTTGGGTTAGGCGTTCACCTCGGCGAAGGGATGGGGTTCGAGGAACGGTGGAGTGAGTCTCCCTTTCTCTCTCTCTCTCTCTTTCTCTCTTCTCTGTTCTATCCCGCATACGCTCGTTAGCGAAGTCCCCACCTTTCTTATTCCCTCTCCTCTGTGTCTTCGTCGTCCCTCTCCCGACCGCCTTAGCCTTCGCCAAACTAACTCCCCCTGACTCTGTCTCTAATACGAGCACACACACATTCTCTCTTTGCTAATACGCTAAACTTCCTCTTTCGGAGTCCCCCTAGTAAGTGCCGTGCGTCAGACCCCGGGAGTCCTAATGCAGTCAGGGAATCAGAGCTCGTATTTTTATTTTGCATTTATTTAGCCGGGAGAGGTCGAGGGCGGGAGGAGGGGTGAGCATTGGGGTCGGGGGGAAGGGGGGGGAGAGTTTTGTGAAGTGACCGAGAGACAATTGGTTGAGCGGCTTAGTCCTTCCTCTTTTGGGGAAAACCTTCTCCGCCCCTCCTACTCCTGCGGTTTAATTAGGGACGAAAATGTTCTTGGCTGCATCCGTGATTTAAAACTGCGATAATTATGGGAATCGCTTATTTTAAAAAAAGGCTCCTCGTCGTAATTATTATTAGTACCTCTGCTCAATTATTTTGAAACCTACCCCCGAGCCCTTCCAAATATTGTTAATTTTGATTAATTTAACTCTCAGTGCCACTTTAAGGTAGTTTGAGCGAGATAGATCCGTAGTCACAACAGCGACTGAATCTTCTCAAAATTTACAAATATCAAGAGTTGTTAAGGTTTTTGATACAATTTTATAATTTTTTGTTGGGAAAATATTTGCTTCAGTTGCTTATTTTTCTCGGTAATGAACAAAATATACGTATTTTAAACTCTATCTTGACTTATTACCAAAGGTACCAACCGTACTTTTAGTAATATAATAATAAGTTTCCTTAATATAGTATGGACTTAATCCCGACTTGGAGTACGATATCCTGGCATCTGAAATGTTCAAACATAAAACTATAAGAGTTACTTATATTAGAAAGCAATTTTAAAGCATTGTATCGCAAGAAATGACATATGTCTAAGAGACGTTCGACTTGGCAACAACGTCAAATTTCTTAGGTTGGTGCGACTCTCAGAGAAACAAGTGAATGGCTTGAAGCGTTACAGGAGTGCAGAGATTTCGGTGTTGAAATATACTTTAGAAAGTCGAGTATTTCTCTAACTTTTTAGTGAAATATGCCAGTTTTTCAGCCTTCTCTGCTTCAACGATGAAGCCATCCACTAGTAAAGCGGGGCGGTTTGTGCGGAAGAAGGAATTTACGAAGGGACAGAAGAGTTCTTCTCGAACGTTCAGTGAATATAGGTAAGTGTTCTAGTAAATACCTCATTGCGAATTTAAGAATGGAAGTATGTTATTAGCTGAAAATAAATTTTTGTTTCATTTATAGTGTGCGTCCTGTCATGTGTTGGGAATGAGCAAATGAATCGGGTTTTGGCAACCCTAATTATTCCGTCTGTCGCCAATTCCACTTGGAAAAGGTAGGAGCGATCTGTGGGGTCAAAGGTTGAAGATGCAATCGAGTACGGAAGCTGTGGAGGTGGAGAAGCTTCTCACTTTGGCCTTAACACCGTAAGTTTCACCGCATCAGTAAAAAAATGAGACTATAAGTAGTAGCGTTATTGGTCCCCCGGAACCCAATGTGAATGTTAATTCATTTTTTTTAATGTGCTTTGTGGTTGCATTACGTTCTTTCATATCTCTTGGAAATATTCAGTCGGTGTGCTTTTTATTTCCATGTACATTGCATTCCATGAACATTACCAGTAGTAGGTCCAATATATAAACTAAAATTTAGTAAATGCAGAGGCTTTAATTTTTTTGATGATTACTTTGTTCAAGTGTAATTTTAAATTAAGTTTCATTTAATTTTTTATTGTCCTTCAATGTAATTTGTTATTGGTTCCTTTGGATGAAACCATAATTGATTAAGTGACTGTTGACTGGAATTTGGTGATGTGAGCTATATAAAGTGTTTGATATTTAGAACCAGAGAATTACCACAGATTTACTGTTTTTAACATAGAAAATCAATAACTGCTGGATTGTGTTAATGTGGATTATAAGTTGATTAATTATGGTGATCTGTTATCAGGTCATAGGATTAGAAGTCTATCTAACATATATTTTCAACTACAGTATACTTATCTTAAGTATTTATTCAGCAATTGAAGACAATCTAATTTCTCCTTGATTATCATTCCTTAGTCATTGTTTCTTAAAGAGGTAAAGTACTCAGCACAGCCCTTTTACTGGTGTGCTCAGTGTTGCAACTATTATTCTATGCCATAATTTTACATGCTACTTATTTATCTAAGACTTTCAATATTCTTCGTGGATCAATAACTTTTCTTGATTTCTTAAAGGGATTACCTGTCTCCTCTAACAGCTATTTGCATGTGCTTGCCAGAAGAGGAGTATTAGTTATAATTCAATCAGCTTTGTTTCCGTGGCCATACCCTTTCCGTATACCCTTTCATTCAGTATACATAATTTATTTCAGTGGCATGACTCCCAGTGAAGAGTCTCCTATGCAATGCAATGATGGAGCTGAGGTAGATATCATTGCCTCTTATGATTATGGATGGCAGAAGAAAGGCAATGGGTAATCATATGACAGTAAACCTGGTAAATTCCATCATATTTTCTGGGAAATAAATTATGTATAAATTGTTCCTCTTTATTATGTTAACAGTTAAAATGTCTTTCTTTTTACATTTACAGGGCATTGGTCTGTCATTGATTACCACTCCAAAAAATTACTTGCGTATTATGTATGCAGCACTATCTGTGCAATGTGTAGAAGACACAGAAGGTGGCAATGTTACAAACCCTGTGGAGTATTTTCAAGCTTAATGATTTCCCAAATGGCTACAGCTGGCATTAATATGGAGAAGCTGGTGGAAATACTGGTGGTGGCTACAGCTGGCTCAGTAAATGTGGAACTGAGGGAATAAGATTAAGTACACATGTGAGAGAGTATCAATGGTAAGCCCCATGTTACCATCCAAAGGAGAATAGAGTTTCACAAGTCTATTGAGGCTATTAGTAAATATTTTGAGGAGTTGAGAAAACTTAAAGAGTAGACTGATAAATTATCTTATGCCTTATGTATAGCATGGTTGTAAATGTACATAGTAGAAATGGTCATACTGTAAAGTCTATTAGAGATTTTTTAGCTTCTTTAAGATTCTCCCCACGTCCTCTGGCTTGTGGTAACAGGTGTCTCCTGAGTATTTTAACTAGTATCTTCAGGTTTGCTGCAAGGGTCTAAAGGTTTGCGTGACATAATATTGGGCAATTTTTCCATTTTTTCTTTTGGGTGATTATCTTGTATACTGGTTAATGCGTCAACGCCTTTGAGTGAGAATGACTCTTTAGAAACTCCCTCCTGTATTGTTAGTGGGATTTTGTCAATAGGGCTGATCAATTTCTTTGCACACCTTGATTGGCAAGAAAATTATGCTGTCCCTCCCAAGGGATTGTTGTTACAAGGGTAGCAAGGATTTTATTATATTTGCATCGGTGAAAGTTATTTTAAAGTACTGTTTAACTAATTGCCATCTAATTACTGAAGGACATTGTGTTCCACTCTATGTATATAAATATCTTTATATATAAAATTAACCTGAAAATGTCCACCAGCTTTTCCATATTATGTAGAAATAAGGTTAAGGCAAATCTGGTGGTCTCCATGTACAATGCTATTGGCTCCTGAAGTTAATCACAATCAAGATCAGCTTACATAGCTAACATTGGTAACATATTCCCTTTCGTATTATATCTTTTGCTCTTACAATGACTTCGGGAACAACCAAAGTTGGTTCACAGGGACTGTAACTTGCCTCCTTACTGTAGCCTTCATTTTTTCTTCTATTCTGCTGGAGTGGGGCATATGCAGTGTTGAATGCTAGCAAAGAAATGTTTCTTTTTAAGACTAGCCTCTGCCCATTTCTTCAAAATTTACTGTGAATGCCTGAAGTGTATTTTTTTAACACTGATTTTACGGAAAAAATCCCACTACTATGTTGGAAATATGAGGGAACATTATCACAAGCAAGTTAGAGTGATAAGACAGCAGAGAAATACCTCATATACAAACAAATAAAGTATATAGTAGCCAATTTAACGTCTCTTGGGAGCCCTGGCTCTCCTTTTTATGTTCTTAGCCAACACTGAGTGAAACTGAAATGTGTATTGCTGCATTTATGTAACATTGTAGAGTGCTTTTCTGTAAATATTTTGTAATTTTTGTTATGTATTAATAAGAAATATGCATACCAGAAGTGTAGTAATATATCATTTTTTTGTCTGATTCCTTCCTACAAACCCTAAGTTGGTAGCTATGTGCATATATTTCCAGAATAGGGCCTTGAGATGAAAAGCAGAATATTGAAATTGTATCCAGTTTAACTAAAGGTAAGGGGGTATTGCAGTAGGCATAAAGGTGAATGGCAAGCTTCATTTAGAATAGTGTTATGGAGATTTTAGTAGTTGAAGCTCAATATTGCGATTCTTTAGCTTTTAGTATCTCTGTAATGATGTAAGCAGAAGTCCATTTGGTGTGAATTTCTTGTTCCTAAGGGATTGTTGTAAGGAAATGGCAAGATGCACTTCCTTTTAGACTCAATATGACTATTATTGGAAGATTAATTTATACTTCGGTTACGTTCTATCTAAAGATTAGATTCATTTGATTGCTTCGTGGTTAGTAGTCAGCCCTGCATTCATGACGTGGAAATCTACAGTTACTGGAGCAAGAACTTTCCAACAGAGCAATCTTGTAATTTTGCATTACGTGGAAGAAAAGATAGGTAATTTAAAATCGATGTCGGCCAATGTTAATATATTCGGAGGGCTGGTTCTACATTCATTTTTTCGAAAGGTTTCCTCAAATTCGGTTTAGGCAACAAGATTTAGTAGGTTTTATGCATTGTGGGATGAATTCTGATTTCCAAAAGGGAGATGATTCGACAGAATTTTACCATAAACGAAATGTGTTGTTTGACTTAAGTGTAAACGCATGACTACACTCATAATATCTCGCTTTGAATCCTATCCTTTCGTTTATGTAAGGTTCGGACTGCGTTGACTTAAATATGAAAAGTACCTGTCAATAACTACCTGTTAACGTTGTTCAATAGGTTTCACGCACGGCTCATACCTAAAAGATGGTTTGAGCCACTCGATTTCACCACAAATAGCAAGTTCATTAATGCGGATGGAGAATCGTACTTGTGAAAGTAAATATGCAGACACCTTTAGTATGCGTAAAATCGGTAATATCTTTCCTCCCAAAGCATGCCAAATAATATTTACGTACACATAAGAAATCTCTTTATTCGAAGTTTACAGAAACCCAAATAGTATTAGGAATCGCGAATCTCATATTTCACTTCCCAATGTCCACCACGAAGTAATTTTTGTACTTGGAATTTACTGCGACAATATGGAAAGTCAGTACACTAAACTCTTACGCAATCAATTATATCCAGTAATGCTTATTCCTTGTATGCTGTCGTATGCGATCATGTTTGTTTACGTTTAATTCTAAAGCAGCGTTGCCAAGCCGAATCTTCCGGCATCCGGTCGTCTGCAGGAAATGCCTGTTCGACGAAAAGTTTTTCTTTTATATTTTAATTATACTACCGGTGACCTATAATTTTAATGCAACCAAAAATTCATAAATGAAGTTTACTACACTCAGTTAGTTTTTTGTCGATTTCTATAAACGGGAAATAATTCTTTTTAAATAAATTCTGTCGCCAAAGCGCATGGCTCCTATCTATGCCATGTAAATCAGCTTCTCTTTGCTCACAAATATCTCTGAATTTAGCCCGGTAAGGGGTGTATATTATGATATCACTGGAAAGATCAAGACTTTTTCTTTACAATGAGATAAAAATCATAGAATTCTATGATGATTGATTTTTCGCTCAAACTACCTTAAGAAGACATTAATTGACTTCTTAGGGGTCGTTGTTGTTACTGAGCATCATTATGAGGAGGTTATATGGAAATTAGCCTTTTTGACTCAAAAGTTTGGAGAAAAGTTGGTACCACGAAGTATGCTGAACTATCGAAAGTAGAAGGTGAAATATTTTCAATTTGTCGATTACTTGTACCTACCTATGGAGAAGGAATTACATTTAATGGAGTATAAAGGAGATGCCCTCTCTTATCTTAGATATTCTGGTCGTGCTTCAATAAATTGTCGACATTATAATCAGATGTTCTTCGTCTGAATTTAAGTGTGTACTGCAACGCACTTTTCGTATCTTTAAGTTCAAAATTATATTGTCTATGCACAATGACTCTAACCGTCTTAATCTTGAAGCTCCTTTTGTTGAATGTATTCCATCATTGAATTTCTTCCAATTTTCCAGCGACTCAGGCTAATATTTATAATTTTGTATTTTTATCATTCCTAACCTTTATTCTTTTTTAGATTTTCGGTCATTGTATTCCCTTATAGTTGAGTTATGTGAATATCAGTGACGTCTGAGATTGTTTATTTAAAATATAATTAGAATATAACATACTATGTTTCCAGGAAATAGCCTTACCTCCTCGTAATTTATTTTTAAAGCAGAATAAATACTTAACCGCGTCGTGATCCTAAAACATGTTCAAAAATGGGCCACAGTGAAATCTATTGTAGGTTTTTGAATGAGAGGTTTTTATCGAAGACCGCAACACAATGCATCTACGTCTATAAAAGAGTCCTGTCGCTATTCTAGCTACCGTTCTATAGAGAAAATATCTCTCGCTCTCCTCCCTTCCTCTCCGGCGTGCGTATCCCTTTGGCTGTGGCTAACCTTTTGAGGGAGGCGGCTTGAGTGTGCGCCATCAATGAATTCCGTGAAGCGTCTCCACTCGGCAAAGGAAAAATTCCCTCCTCCCAACTGCTTCAACCCCTGGCACATCCAACTCCTCCTTCGGCCCATTCTCCAGGAGGGCAAAATAAAAGAAGAAGACGTGGAGGAGAATGAGGCCGTCTTACTCCCTGCAGACGACGCCGCCTCCTCCCCCTCGCCCCTCGTTCATTCTTCCACAGCCCCCAACAGTTCCTCTCTTTAACCCTTTCCTGTCCCCGCCCCCGACCACTGCCCCCAAACCCTCCCGCCCGCCCCCCCCTCCCATCCCCTCGGTCTCTTAAGGCTCTAATCGAATGAAACCCCATCTCGCGGGAAGGACCCGCAAAGCAAATTCGCCGGGACTCAACCGGATAGCACCACGCAGCCACCCAAAAGTGAGGAAAGGGGTTGAGGGAGAGAAAAAAACATAATCCTCAGGCCTCCACCTTCCTCGTCCCTTTGCAAAACTCCAGCGCGCCCAACGCCAGCCATGCCATCGGCAGTAACCCTTTGCCACAGGGTGGAGATGCGGAATAGTCATCATGGGGGGTTCGGGTTGGTGTAGTAGCTAGAATGTGGTCTTCCCACCCCGTGGGCCAGGGTTCGAATCCTAGCGGTGGAGGAGATTTTATAGTGTGTGCCCGATCCCTACTTTAGAACCTTGTGGAGGAAAATGAAAGTACAGCACTCTGTCCGTCGGATAGGACGCTGAGTCGTTGTCCCCTTGACGCCTTCCGTTAAGAGCAGGCTAATGCCGACACCAGGTTTCACTCTACACTTACTTCCCTCTGGCTAATGGCCTTAGCTGTCGTCGCCTCCTCCGAATACCATAGCAATAGAAACCAGGGTAGACCGAAAAACACTGTGAGGTAAGGCCTTGAAATATCGTAGTAATAAAAGGTAGCTTAATTTAGGTTAATAAACGGTGGAAAATATAATATTGAATGAACTTTAATTATATTTCTTATAATTTTACAAATCAATATCAATTTATATTTGCTACTCGATCGATTTTCATGCTGAATATCCTTCGCAGGTAACTTTTGCCAGCTCCTAACTTCCATGATGAAAGATAACAGCAGAAATCATTTTTAATTCCCTGAAATTTCCTTCTACATATAATTATATTTTCATGCATTAGGCGAAACCTGATAAATGGTGGGCAAATATCACGCATTTCCAACGTAGCCAACGCAATGACAGAGTGCAATAATGAATCCTCGTTTATTGTTTCTTGTATGCTTATCCTTACTCTGCTACTGCTCATCCTCATTAAAAGGATTGAAAATTTGAATTCTCAACAAAGCGTTAAATAGCTTGACTTATGAGCAAATTTTAAATATTTTCAACGTGGTCAACGAATTGGAAGAGTAAAATAATGGCTTCTCGTTTGCTACTCCCTGTATCCTATCCTACCTCAGCTCTTACACCTCATTTAAAGAGTAGTGAAACTTTAATCTATATAATGTTCAATTGGGAGTACATTTTACACATTTTCAGAATGGCAAGGCATTGCTAGAGTAAAATCATCCAGCTCAATGAGTAAAATGATAATTTCTCATTTGTTCCTCTCTTCACTCTTATCCCTATTGTGACCCTATGCCTCTTCAATAAAGGCAATGATATTGCTACTTATGCATAAAATAGAAATTAATATATAGAATTGGAAGCAAATTTAGCACATTTTCAACGTGGCCTTCGCATAAAAAGACTACTGTGATGAATTCTCGCTTGTTCCTCCATTTATGCTTGTCCTTACACTACTCCCATACCTCCTTAATAAATAAATTGATATCGTTACTCATAAAATAGAGATTAATTTGTAGATTTGGAAGCAAATTTTTCGCATTTTTAACCTAACCTACGCACAAAGAGACTACTGTGGTGAATTCTCTTTTTTTCCTCTCCATTACTTGTCCTTACTCTACTCTTATACCTCCTCAAAAAAGGCATTGGTACTATGATATATAAAATAGGGATAATATGTAGAATTGGAGGCAAATTTTGCACATTTTCAACATGGTCGACGCACAAGAAGACTACTGCAAAGACTTTTCACATATTCTTATTTGTATTACTGCTTTTGCTTTACCATTATATCTCCTCAATAAATAAATTTACTTTTTGTTAGTTATGCATAAAATAGGGATAGTATATAGAATTTGCCTACGCATAAAAAGACTACAGTGATGAATTCTCGCGTATTCCTCCCTTTTATTCCTGTCCTTCCTCTACTCCTTCCTCAGCTCCTTCCTCCGCCCTTGTACTCCTCCATACGTCGCCCTTCCACCCCTTTGTCCCCGCAGAATCTTCCTGCCTTCCCCTTTCTGTCGCACACCTCACCCTCCCCCTCCTCGCCTGCTCCATCCCAAAAACCTCGCCCCCGCCCACCACCTCCATGAAACCCTTTTATCTCAGTCGTCGACAATCCGAAGCTCCGCTCCTGGGTTACGGGGGTGGTCCAGAATTATTCATGAACGGTTCCGATGCCTCGTTGATTTCTGGACTGTCCCCCGCTCGCTCCCACCCCCGCCCGCCTTCCAACCCCCTTCGCTGACGCCACCCCGCCCCTCCCCACCTTATTCTACTCTTCTCTCCTTCTCCTCCTTCACCGCCTATCCTAACTTATTCCTTTTTCATTTCTTCGTCCGAAATTGTGCTGCTTTCAGGGATTCCTCTGTGGATTTCTTACTTCAAAGTGCATTTCAACGTTTGTACGTGCTAAAAGTAAGAGAAGCAGGCGAGATATAGTGAAATGACATCCTGTAAGTATTGAAAGAACATAGAGATTGTACTTTTCCATAGGTTTACTATTGAAAGTACGACGCGTTTCGACAGTCAGATCATTAACGAGTACAATGAGGATTTTTGGTTCCGGAGCTGTATTTATTCCGGAGGTATATTCATTATTATTATTATTATTAATTTTTCCACAAGATTTATTTGGAGGTCTGCCAGTGTCGGGCCTTGCCAAGACGCTGCCTCAAGTTACAATTCATTTAAAAACAATCTAACTGTTCTACATGTATCCAGTATTACAGGTTTTTGATATTATTATTATTATTATTATTATTACTATATTTTGGTATTATAAATACAGCACCGGAACCAAAAATCCTCATTTTACTTGATAATGACTTGACGGTCGAAATGCGTCGTACTCTCTCTCTCGTAATAATAAACCTTTGTAAAAGTGCCTTCTCTCTGTTCTTTCAATGTTTTGTAGGTGTTATTTCAAACGAGACCCTTAGTCGATCCTTTCCATTTAATTAACGTTCTTATTTTCTGTTTCCCTAAAGGAAATGTTGATAAAAAGATCGGAAAGTCATTGGCGACAAAAATTGTGCCTTCATATCTGTTATTGGTACAAAGTATATTATGACTGCACTCCTCATTTCAATCTTCCAAGCATGCATAAAAAAATGCTTAGTAAATATGCTTGATTTGATACGGCCCACACCATTTGCATAAGGGAAAGTATTTAAAATTTCACCTTTTCTAGTCGTTTGAGCCGATAATAGCCCCAATTTTATCTGCATTGACATAATTGTTTTGGCTTCTTTCGTAAAAAAATGATCGGGTGACGTCATGAAGCATCACAGCGAGGTACTTCATTTACATTAAACGTTGACTATTTATAATGGCAAATCACGTTTAGGTATTTAGCGAAGCATTTTCTTGTGAATGCAATTTGTTGAATTGTTTAAGTAGTACTAAGTAATTTTCGATTTTTCTTAGGAAAATTTTCCCATTGCAAAACTTAGGTCGGGAAATTTTAATAGGAACTAATAGACCAGAATGTTCATACGATGAAATCGAAATTGAGTTTTCTATGAAACAACTATTTAACAGAGCTTAGAGATTCTTTACGTAATTATTCTGCCTTGCATCCTTCATCATCTATTATGTGTCTCTTACCCTTGGCCTGCCTTTTCTATTTTCCTCTTCCACCTGTCCTTTGACGACAATTTCCATCACACTATCGTGTCTAATGATGCATCCGTTTAAGTTTCTACTCACACATCATTGCAAAATAAGCAGTGCCGGAACGCACTTTCCATAATTTGTTTTAGAGGAGAAATATTACTCTGTGTGTTTTTTTATTACTAGTTATTATTTACATTATTTTTTTGCTTTGGTTACGAATTCATATATTAGAAATTTTGAGGCAAAAAAATAAAAGTGTTTTCTGATCATTATATCTTGACCATGACACCACTGCTTCTACCACAAGATTTTCAAAAGACTTCTCTAAAACCATAAATATCTCGTTTGGAAGGATGAGAAGCCAAGATGTACTAGTGATTTTTTTCTAAACGGAGTTGGGTACAATAATTAGGTAAGAAAAAAACGAGATCGACTATATATTTATTAGTGCATTTAATTTTCCACTCGATGTCAGCACAGAACTCAGACACTCGCATCCCTTGGCCATTAAGTTTTTTGTGCATTTCTCCTATCTTTTTCTGTTCCTAACTCTTTTTATAAAAAAAATTACTTGTACCCATTGGCAGGGGCGCAGCTAGGAATTCAGGCTAGGGGGGTTTCAGGCCGAAATAATATTGCGGTGCCTGTGGGTGTGGTATACCCGCCAGGGTAAGCGGGAGGTGCGGGGGCCCTCCGCCAGAAAAAAATTTAGGATAAATGTTTCACAATGTTGAGTTTTATAGCCTTCTGAGGGATATTTTGTTAATACTCACACTATTCTATAAGCAATATTAATCCATTTAAGTAAAATAGATTTAACTTAAAAATTTCTCTGAGCTCTGGGGGGTGGGGTTTATCCCTTAAAACCACCCCCTCGCTGCGCCACTGCCCCTTGTCTCCCCTCGCCCTTATTTATTCCAGGTACGGGTAAATATCTAGGCCATAACATTAGCGTTAGAAAATTCAGCTACCCAAGCACGCGATGGCTTGCGTACGACTCGGCGTGCGTATGACTCCCCATGCCTTTCCCCGTCGCTTTCCCCACCATATTAGCGCCATTCGCGATTTGATCATTTATTCTAGATGCGGGTAAATATCTAGGCCCTTAGGTAAGCGTTAGAAAATCCCGCCACCCAAGCACACGAGGGCTAATAACTCAACGTGCGTATGACTCCCCATACCTTTCACCGTCGCCTCCGCCACCATATTAACGTCATTCGCGATTTGATCGTCCACTATTCACCCCACCTCCAACTCCTGCGGCCGCCCCCTCCTTTCTTCCTCGCTCGCCTCCAGCGATAGGACTCCACCCGCCCGTGGGTCGGCCCACCTCTCGCTTCCTCCGCCGGCAACTGCCACCTCCGCCCCCGCCGACCTTATCTCCTCCACTCCCCCGCTCACTTTCCTTCCATTCTTCTACCACCTCCTCCTCCTCCTCCACGCCCCCCTGGTTTTCCCGCCCCGCCCTCTGCCGCGGCCCACCCGTTTAGTAGTGAGATGGGGTGGAGTGGGGGGAGAGAAACTTATCAAAAAAGGGAATTTTGTGCCCTCCTGCGCTTGTTGTGGCTTTGTTGGGGTATGCTTGGCTAATATTCAGTGGGTTGGCAATGTACTGTAACGTCGTGCCTTGTTCAACTACATTTTTCTTTATTTTATTTAATTAACCCTTATACGTTCAATGTGCCGATATATCGGCTTGTTGTCAGTTTTCACCTCTAAAGTCTCAAAGTGCCGATATGTTGACCCTATGTTTAATCCCGCGTGAAAAGTGCTTGTTTATAATATATTGAATTAGTTTCAATTTTACACTGGAGATTATATAAATTTTCGTCAATCCTGATTTTTTCAGCAGTATTTAATGCTCCATATAAACAGAATACTTGGTTTCTTCTCCCAAATTCCTGATGCGTTCTTTAATCATGCCTGAGCTGTCTGGGAGTGTAAAGGGAAATTTCCGTGGTTGCGTAAAGGTTAACTTTATTCATTTAATTTCGTTCGTTATTTTGATTGTATAAATTTATGTGCTAATATAATGCTAGGTTGATGTTTCAGATTATTTATTGTTTGTTTGAAAGAACGTTGCTATGTGTTGTTGTCTAAAAGAAGGGGATGGTTCGAAAATAAGTTTAAGAGAGAAGGCTTGTAATTAAGATGGGCAATTTGGAATTCAATTATTTCAGGTAAGTTGATATTATTTAAGGGATCCCAACGCCTCAGTACCCATGGCGTGGTCAAATGTAAAAATGGATTTTCTCGTTTCATTTCAATAGTGATCCGAAATTAATATTTAGTTGTTTTGAGAAATTGACCAAACTAAGTTTACATTTCAATTTTAAAAATAAAAAAATGGATTTGATACGAAAAAGGTGCTGTGGCAGCAATATATTCCCGGCAGTTAATATTGTAGGGTATGTCATTTCATTTGAAACGACATCGAAACCCATTTACTTTTTGCAATAAAAGCTGTAGCATCAATTTGGCAGCCTCTTTGGAATTGATATTGTATTACTGTGGTATTTTATTATGGATTTGTATTTAAATTAACAATAAAAAATATCCAGTAGCAAATTCTCTTTGGTTTTAAAAAAAGTGCTGCCGACCAATGAACCCATTACTGCTTGAAAAGACTAAGCATGGACTCTAAAGAATTCGTAATTCCGCTGTATACTACAAAGAGTTGTTTTTATTTGGACGATTTCGCCCTTTTTTATTCATTAAAGCCCAGCAAGGTAGTGCAGACAATCTAAGAGGATGATAATTGCCCTCCTAACAAATGTTTTGACAGTAATTACTTTGGTTTTATTTCCAACTATTTCAAGCACCAGCCAAATCTGTTACTGTAAAACGTGCATAAATACAAACTATGTTTTCATATCCCAGTAGTACTCTAAAGTAGATAGCAATTGGTATAGCTTTCCTTTTTCCCTTAAAAAATCATTGATAAGTGAGCCCGGCGAGGCAAAGTTACATCATTTATGAGGCGAATAGTGAAAGCGGCCCTTTTTTTATCTATTAGCGTCACCGACGGTGGTGTAAAAGCGGACGGTCCGAGAACGGATTTCCTGGGATGATACCCGCCCTCCTTAACGGCCACCGTCTGTCGTCGCGTCGTCGGCGCAGGGAAGCCAATGAAATATGTGCCGGTGAGATTAAAAAGGAGAGAGAGAGAGGAGAGGAGGCGAAATCTCGCCCTCTCGACGACGACGCCGTGTGTGCCACAAGGGCGCTTTGCGGGCCCATGAAGAGAAGGGACCCTCCGCGCCGACCACCCCTCCAGAGGGCCGCATTACTCATGCCCACCCCCATTCGGACACTGTCATAATTTGTTTGCCCTCGCTCTCCGGACCTTTCCGGCGGACGGTGCGACAAGTCCCGGAGAGACCCCCACGCCGATGTCCTTCCCTACTCACATCCCACCAACATTTCTGTCTGCCCCTTTACCGAAGACGACCAGCCTCCCTACCACCCTTCTATGCTGAGGGGCGTTTTATCCTCCCTCTCAAAATATGCCCCTCTTTCCTTTTTATATATATATATATAACTCCCCTTTCTGGACCGCGTCGCAATCTCCTCTTCTTTTTTTTCCTCCTCCCTTGTGGACCGCCCATTCTCCACCATATACCCTACCCTGTCCTTTCCCTTTCTTAAAAATTCCCCACCCACACATGTCCCCGCGACAACCGCCGGGCGAAATTCCGGCGCCCGGACATGAAAAGAGTTGGAGCTTGAAAGATGGGGAAGAAGGCTGGTCCGCAATGAAATATGCGCGTGATTATGGAATCGTATAAATCCAATAGGGATAGGCGATGGGGGGAAGGGCGGGCGAGGGAATTGAGGGAAAGATGGATGCAATGGGTTGCTTCGAAAGCGGATGGCATTCGTGGTGTACCGCGTAAATATGTCTAAAATGCCGGTGCTTATTGACCGCGTTAGAGGAGCTTCGCGAATTTTTATGCTGTCTAGACCGAAGGACTGCGTGAGGGGACTAGTTACATAGCTAAGAGTTATTTTTTATTTAAGTAATTGCTCACATATAGCATTTCTACCAATTTATAGTTACGCAGTAAATAGTGGAATTGCGGTCAATGTTCTATACTTCGGGCGAATGTTGTTTAGGACTCTTTCCCGAATTTCCAGCCGGTTGAAAGTATTGCAGGGCAACATCGTTTCTGTGGCATACTCTTGCCATTATCATCAGGAATGGAGGAAGACAAAAACTTCTCCATTGAAACGTCTTTAAACCCTTTTCTCAGGTTGAAAACACATGAGAAATAAGATTTTTATTGCAATTTATCACAAATTAAGAACCATAGCGCCTTGTACATTATGAAATATGATTGCTCTGCGCTCTGGTGGCCCAAGATATTTTCATATTTTCCCTAATAATCTGCGTGAAAACTCGTGTTCGATAGTCGTCCCAAAAATGGACGAATGAAATACTTTTCCGTGTCATTATAGTTTGAAATTGAATACTTCCGCTCTCGTAAAAAATATTTGAGTCTATTTTCACTGAGAGTAAAATGCTTTAAGTTGTGAAGGCGATGAAGATGGACAGGTAATATGTGTAGCTTTTTCACAGTTATATTTTTCTTCGATATTTATTTTACATATTCGAAAAATTATAACTTTCTTGTTTTAAAAGTCCCTATAAAACCATAGTAACAGTACTTACTGGTGCTAGACGATGCGCATGTAGGAGTATTCATCATTTAGGAATCAAAGGCAAAATGCTTAACATAGAGAGTTTAATTAGGACATAGTGTTAACAATATCTTCAGCCTTCATTGCGCTGAGTTCAACCACTGAGGTGCTGATTTCTATACTGCGAACATTTAACATTGTATTGTAATATACGTGGAAAAATACTGGAGCTTCTAGTAGCGGTTACATATTCGCAAAAAAATTATTCAGCCATATGTGAGTAATTTAATTACTGATATTAGTTATCATTATTCAAGGTTATTAAATCTGTTTTCCGAAGATTGTATCATCGATCAATTATTGGTTATTGCAGGCAAATTTCATTTTATCATCGGCTTGCATGGATACACATATAATTGCACGAACTCTTATGCGTTAAAATATGCTCTTTCATGTTATTTCTCCCAGAATGAATATTATAATTGACAAGTCCTGGAAGCTTAATACTAATGGATGAGATTTCGTATGCTTCTAAGCTTTTTCTCTTTGATCTGATCAATTCTGGTAACTCCTTTTTTTCGTTTTCTTTGAACGCAACCACCATCTCTGAAATTTAACCCTTCTCCTATGAAAGTTATACTATTTACTCATAGTTACTGCAATGGACAACTCATAAACATTTATGTTTATTACAGGGGTCTTTCTTTTTCCTACATTTTATGGAGCAAATTTTACTGGGAATGGCATTCCAGGATGAATCTACTCTTCTTTACGAATCCACTTTTCGTCTAAAACATTTCCCCTTCAACTTCCTATCGTAGCCACTCAGGGATAGCTTCAGCTCTTCCTCCGTCCCCCCATCTCATATGCCCTTCGAAGGAGACGTCGGTGAACCCGTCTTTGTGCACTTTTGAATGGCAACAGAGGGAATGGGAAGAGGAACTCGACACCGCGGGTGAAGTTTCTCAAGAATGGGAAAGATAGAGAGGGCAAGAAAAATGCAAGTAATCGGGAGCGAGAGGAACTGTGGTGATAGGATGACAAACATTTGCATACATTCGCACGCAAAATATGGCGCGGGTTGGACTTGTGGCGGTGAATATCTTGCGTGTGGTTGTGTGTGTCTGAAAAAAAAAGAGAACGCACACACGCTAGCGAGATAATACATGTAGGAAGGAGGAAGAGAGACGTGTAGGCGGGTAAGGAAGTTCTTTTTTTACTATGCGTATTCCGAGTTTCTTTTTTTTTCTCTCTCTCTCTTTCCCTCTTAACCGTCGAATGGAATGTATTATGTATGTGTGGCCCTGTGGCTAGCCAGCCAACTCCGCTCCTCTCCTTATATATTCTTTCTCTCCCCTTTTTTATTCTCCTACTGCTCTCGTAAATTTCATTTTATTGTTTTCGTTTGCGGTCCCCTTCCGCGACCGAAACACTTTTGTCAGGCGACATATCAAGGGCACTGGGCTCTGTGCTTGGCCACCCGCCTTGAGACAACTACATCCCCCACCGCTACATCTTCCATCCCTTCCCATTCTATCCTCTCTTGTGGCCTCTATCACTCTCCCTCTGTATCTTCCTTCCGTGGTCTTTCAACCACCGCATTCCTCTCTCTCTCTCTCTCTCTCTCTCTCTCCCTCTCTCTCTCTCTCCGATTTCCCATTCAGCATTCAGTTCTATTTGTTATGCGAGTTTTATTCTATGCCTCCATCCTTGGAAACTCATGTTGTTTGCATCGGACGAATCGTCATATCTTTCTCCCGCAAGAATTCAAGCTTTCGCTCAAAAAACAACGCTTCCTCTGCGTCGCATTTTTCTGGGATGTAGAGGAGTACCTTTTTTCCGAATCTTAAGTATGAAGTGTGTCTATATAGTTTAGTTTGTCTCCTCAAGAACACTATCCTTGAATTATATAAGTCTTATAATATAATATACCATGCTAATTCGGTACATTTTTTAGGGTCGAAAAGGTTCATTCTAAACCAAGAATGTTGCTCGGCAGAAGTTTTATTCCCAGCTGTGGGTGTATTGAAGGTTAGTTTACATTAATTCAAATTCATAAGCAACAGCCATGTGCGAAATGGTAGCGAAATGCAAAAATTTTATCTTTTAAACATTTCCTGAAAACAAAATACTCCTATTTATTGTATTATTTTGTGATTTTATAGGTATGGAAACGCCTTTCACCTAATTTATAGCGCTTAAATTTAACGCGTCATATTACAACGTCCAACAAATCTATGTTTTCAAGTTGTTAAAATTGTTATCTTTTCCTGGCCCATTAAAATCAAACACCTTACCTTATCTGAACACAACTCAATTACCTTACTTGTATATTAATACACCTTAAAAAAAAAAAGATCCGAGCATACACTTATGAACACACTGATATCATTACTAAAGTCGGAGGCTCTATTTATCGAAGGCGGCTATAGAGCTCATTGTTAGTCATTAGGATTGGTTGTGAATAATTCCCTGAGTGAAAAAACAGCCACGACCTCCATTGGAAGCCTCTTCAATTACACGCGTTGCCGCTCGCGCTAGGAAGGCGGGTAATTTCACCTCGTTACACATGGCTCGTCACGGCCCCGTCATTCCTCGCCGCCACACTTGAAATTTACCATCCGCCAGCTATCTTAGCCTGGATTTCCTGGTGCTCTGCAATTCAGTCTCAATTATTTAATTCTTTGAGTATCTTAGTACTGGAATTCAGCGAAAAAAGAGTGAATATTTGTTTACTTTGGTACACAAATTATGACTTTGGCATTCAAATATTTCACATCTTATCATTTAAGTTTTATGGTTAAGTTATGATTCGAACAAGTCTAGAAACTGCGCAAATGACATCAGCTGTTGGTCCTATATATGCCACACTAGGATAGAGATATCATGTATTAGTTTTCATCTGTAGCACTACATAAGATCCTTGGATTGGTAAGTATCCCTTCTATCCGCTCTTTCTCAAACTTCCTCCTTCATTTCCCTGATCTTCATCTATATCTGATCTTAACATTTCTCATATAATCACTGTGTCTTGTGACATGGACATAAACCGGATCCATTTTCTGAGATGGTGATCCTCTTTTCCTTTCATTCTCCTCTTCTTCGCTTTACTTCCTCTTTTCGCACTCTATCTGACCGTTTGATCTTCAGCACTCGCCGCCGGCACCAGGTTTCGAAGGCCTCTCTTTCCTTATCAGCTCCTCCAATAGTCCATGTTACTGATCATTAGAATGATGTAGGAATTACATGGTAAAATTTTTATTTTTTAGAATTAAACGATGATGACAAGGATATTTCATATGATGACCGTAGAAGCCAAGGGGTACAAGGACAATTTTTATAATTTTGAGAGTGTATATAATTGTGAGAGTGATGCATAAGTGTAGTTAATGGCTGGTGGGGTACACAATGACTTTATATATGCACTTATCAGTAATTCATTTTTTCCTTTTGCCAAAACAATATTGTGTACCCCAACAACCATTATATCCGAAATCATAAAAATTACGCTGCTACCCCGAGGCTTTTAAGGTCCTTATATAGACTTCTGGTTCATTCTTACGTATTCGAACTCTTTTTAAGCATTTTCTCTTCCTCAAGTGTGATGGATGTATACCCCATGATGAAGATGTACCCAGAAAATGGGGTGAGATGCCAAGGCCCGTAATTGTTGCTACCCTTCGTCTCCAAGGTCTTAGATCGTTTGCTAGTTGGGGCCAGAAGTTAAGGCCGTTACGTCAAGAGATTCCCATATAGACGTGCATTAACTCATCGCAAGCCGTCCTGCATAAGGCGAGATTTGGTTTCTTCTTCCTCTTTGCGAAGTAGGCGGTATCGAGTTCTCGCCGGCCGGTGTTGGCCAAGGGGTCGCGACCCTTGGGCATCTTCCATCCCCCGTGACCGACTTCCATAGAGAGACGCGCATCGCGGCGAGACGAGGATGAAGAGAGCCCTCCGATGGTTATTGTCTGGGGGACGAGAAACACGGAGAGTGGCCGTGCGGACGACTAGACACCGCACATATGAAATGGAAGAAGCCGCCTTCGGTGAGGCGGACGAAAGCCGGTGAAAGGAAACTGCTAATTGGAACTCCTGAAAATTCATGACGCTCGCGACATGGTGGGAAATGGCGATGGGAAGAATCAACCATCCCCAGACTACCAAGGAGGGTAACTTGATTACCCCTCGTGATCTCGTAAAGCATGACTCGTTACATCTTCCAGGAAAAATTGCTACCTTCCATTCGTATTTTTTAATGCTTATTTCTTTTAAGTTTTCCTGGATATCACACAATTACTCATACCACTTCTTTTTAACAGAGCGCGACCCGGGTTTCAATGAATTATTATCATCTTCTGGCGCATATTCTTCTTCATATTGACTTCTTATAATGGAATCCCACAGTGTTAATCAAGAGTTAGTCAATTTTGCTTATTTCTTTAATCCATATTCTTAAATGCTTTGTGATCGCAAGTGTTTATCCGTTAGCATATTGACAGAAAAATGATTAAATCACAATTGTGTCTCATAATAAACTTATTGAAATTATGAAATGCCATTTCCCACAAGAAAAATACTTTTATTTAGACCTGTTTTCATTGTTACCGCATCATTTTCAGGGTATCTACATGTACTAAAGTTGAAACTCGGGTCGAATTAAGAGCTATTTTTATTGAATATTGCACTTCATAATTACAGTATGTTACATAACAGCTAAAGAAAGGGTCTCCATCGGCCGGTAATTTTACGGCGTTAATCCATAGAGGTCGTAGAGTTTCTTCACCTTTATTTATTTATGCCAATATGGACAAATTCCTCTCAATATCGCTGGTATCCCTGGATTGTATGATCATACTAAACAATGTGGCTTATGTTAGTAGGGGTGATATTGAGAAACATTTCTCCATCTATATATCACGCAGTGCCTGCTCAGAAGGCAACAATGACTATGGAATCATGATAAAAACTGCTGACGAGTTTTATATTTTTTATTGGCAGTGAACTCGTAGTATGTCCTTCATGTATGGAAAGCCTAATACCTATGTAAACTGATAATCACTTTCGCAAATTTCAGGTGCTGGTAAAATAGTATATAGAAACGTTTCTGCATATTTCTAGGGCTGCTGACCGATATTTTCTCTTCGTTTGTCATTTTTGATGGAATTAGACGCGGGGCGCGACCTCTTTTTCTTTTAAGTTCATAGATTTGATCAATGAGACGTGAAATTGTACCTGACCTGCTACTTTTACCTACTGCTACCTTTTACTAGTTTACTACTACCTGAGTACCTACTGCTCGCACTTTTCCACGTCAACTGCATATATTGTATGTAGAAATTATAGAAATTATTATTGTAAAATTAAAGGAAAATATCCCGAAATAATCCATCCGCCATCTTTTATCCTTCTTGTCTGGTTTTTCGTTGTTGCCTCACTTATAATCGGATGTCCTCATTCTGTCTGTCCATCACATTGCCTCGTCTAGATACTAATCTGATGACCTATCGTGAACCTTATCAATCCTCTATCCTTCAGCATACCTAAATACAACCAAACACTTCCGTAAGTGTTGCCTCAACAATTTCTTTAGATCTACGGACAAATCTCTCGGTTGAGACTTCTGGCATGCGTTTCATAGGAATATTTTCGCCAAGCAAACGTAATGATGGCAAAAATAAGTTCCAAGATCATATGGGCTCATGAATACGTACTTCTTATCTTTGTTCATTTCTAAATAATAAGGATTTTTTCCCATCGAGGTAGCCTAAGAGCTGATTGCAAAACTGAGATTAATTATATTTTAATTAGAACTTTATGCAGATTAAGCATTTATTCCGGCTAGTCCCACCATTAAATAATAAAGTGATTTAAATTTTTTTCTAGTTTGTAATGAATAGCATTATCTTAACTAAATTGCTCGTTCACCTAATATTTCAACACAGACTGCTCCATCAATTGGTTTTTATAGAATTTCATACTTTGAGTTTTTATTTTTCCATGCCGTCGTTTTTTATGTAGCAATCTGATGTTTAACCGGTGGGTTTTCCTAAAATTTAATGCCTTAGATATTAAATTCAGTAAGCACTGAAGTTTAATTGCATCTACGCGTCAGATACTCATGACTTATACGATAATCATAACCGAACCGAGAGAGCGTAACATCGTTGAAACCTACTTACGACATATTATTTCACGACTTATTGATTTATTTATTTTATTTAAAAAACTAGAAAAGGCTCCTTTTATTTACGACCCAAAGGTTGGTTCATATAGATGAGGGTAGAGCTCACCCTGACTAAACCACGGGCGTGTGAATTCGCATATTCAGGGTGTGGTGCCAGTTTCTTTCTCTGTGCCTCCTTGCACTTTCAGGATTTTTTTGGGTGGTGTATTTGAGGACTTTTTTGAACCTGGACTCCTAAGGTCAGCAGCAATGCGCTATACACAAGGGGCCTCCGTTCTTCCTACGAGATTTACAACAGGTCATGGGTTAATTCTCACGTACGTTTTGTGCACATGGTGTGTTTTCCCGTTTAGCATTAATACCGTATTTATTTTTTCTTCTCGCCGTACATTATCATTCCATTTCATTCTCTCTCTCTTTCTCTCTCTCTCTCCTCTCTCTCTCTCTCTCTCTCTCTCCTCTCTCTCTCTCTCTCCTCACTTCTCGTCTTCCCGGCGTCACACATACTTCGTTTTTATGGCCTCGCATTTTTCCATTTAATTAATTTTTTTTTTCTACGAGTTGTCTCTTTCCCTATTTCTTTCCCCCCCACTCTTCCTTTGCCCCCTCCTGTCCTCTCTTTATGGACGTTGTTTTCCATCGCGAATCGTGTGTCGCTCGTCGCTGTCATTTGAGTTGCCCGTTTGTCGGCGTTTCAGTGTGTTGCCTCATCTTGTGTGTCGCAATCGCCGCGCCGATGCGATGGGGGCGCCCTCTCCTCCACTCACACCCCACCCCCTCCTCACTCCTAATTGCTCTCGTCCTCATGTGACCATTGCCATCATCCACGCGTTACTCCCTTCAATCCGAATGCTCTGGCGAGGATATCATATTCATTGCCCTTTAGCTATTCATGCTTGACTTTGTTTTTTTTTAAGTTTAAACTTAAAATGTCATATGTACATAAGTACATGGGCATGCGTAATTCATTCAATCAGAATATAACTGATAACTTTAGGCTTTAATCTGTAAAGCCTTTCCATTATAGAAAATAAAATTTTAGGGGGAATAAACTTTGTAAGTTTCGCGAATATATTTAAGAAAGCACGACCCGGGTTTAATAACATAGTTACAACATGTCACGAAACCAGGTTCGGGCCCTTTTAAATATATTAATGAATCTTAAAAACTTTATTCTCTCATTTTCAATCATACATTTAGGATCGGTGATGCAGTGTCTCTCCGCAGCACTTAATATTTTAATACTCTTAGAACTCAAAAAATTATGTCGCATAGACTTCAGTTTCCGGCGTCCAAATGTTGCCTCGAACTCGGGACTATTCATACACCAGCACTCCACCCACCAGATCTGCATTACCTCTAGCAATGGGATATAGCATGATCAAAAAAGTGAGAAGGACAAATTTTCTTAGTACTGGTAAGCACGGTGGGTGATTTAAGGGAAAGGCATAGGAATAATCAGGTCATCTAACCTTTTTAGAGATCCAAGTTAATGGGGCAGCCAATAATATATCAATGTCTGAAGACGTACTAACTAGTTTGGTATTAAACAAAGCTAAGAATTTTTTTATAGAATTTTGTAGAATATTGGTGGACTAATTATATTAACAAGCATCAAATTCGTTGAGAGAAGCGTCTTGTGAAAACTTAATGTGGGGTTGATTTATGTATGATAGTTAGGCCTTGACGCTCGTTATGGAATCGAAAGAGTGGCTTTTGAACCGACTCTTCGATCAGTAGCTAACCTATTGAGCCATCGCGCTTACCTAAGGTGAGTGATTACTAAACGCGTAAACGCGTTAAATGAAGGCTGGTGTATGATAACCGAAGTGCAGAGAGAAGATCTTGATATTTCTTTCGATCCTCTGTAACTGGATAAATGTTTGCTTCAGCAGGAGTAACTCACTACCGATGATAATATCCCTATGTTTGATAGGTTTGCATTAGTTCCGGCCTGCGGACTTCATTCTTTATATCCGCGATTCTTCTCATTTCACCTACTAACTTGGATAAAATGAAAGTAGTTCGGCTAACGCCCACCTACTTTCATTTTATCCAAGTTCCTCTTCCTTCCTCAATCACCTGATATTCTTCCCTCCTTGGTCTTCAGCATTCTTGCATTTATTTGCACAAGATCCATCCACAACTTCAACATACTCTCTGTTTCTTCAAGGGATGTTCTTCATGTTAAATAGCTCGTCGAGTCTTGTTCTCCCTTCGTTACTCTAATCTTTTACACACACCTCCATGTACACATTCTACTCAGAAATTGGTGTTTTAGAGTAAAATTATTACAATAATCAGACTTGGACATCTTTTCCTAATAATTATTCACCATTAACTGATGATGAAAAATACCTTTCTCTCTAAATTGAGTTTTCCTCGCATCGTGGTTATTGTTAGGAGCAACTCCACCAGCTTTGCTGATTTAAAATACAATGAACAGGTAATGATACCTATTGATGTATAGTCAGTGACGTGATTAATGTTAATAGCATTGTCTTTGATATGGCAGACACGTAGATGTTGCTCATTGAATTTAAGTTTTATTGTTTTAATTGTTCCAAATCAGCCATGCATAAACAGAAACATGAAACACAATCATATGATCAGGAATTATTAACTTGCCAATCGCAAGTTGCTTTTATATTTTCTCCTTCGATAGGATCAGCTTAATTAATATATAAGGGACCTTAGATAAACTTTCATTAAAAACCATTGTTTTTCAACCTTTTTTCACCTCCTCCTGAATAGTTAAGGAATGCACAGAAATATTCGCCACGGAGACACAAAAATAATTAATTTCCCGAGAGGAAATCCCGGTGGAGGAAATTTTGATGCAAATTCACGTAATTAGGCAAATTAGACCCGGAGGAAATAAAGTCATCCCGCGTCCCCCATTTTTTTGAAGAGACGTTAGAGGGAGCCCAAATTCGAGAGGCAATTTTTACAGGAAAGATGGTTATGCTAATTGGAAAATTAGAGGGGCGTTTAAGGCTCTTTTTTTTTTTAACAGGAGCAAAAGAAAAGAACTCAGTTGGGTGTGTGAGTGAGGGGTGGGCGAGGTAGGAGTGGTTGGAGTAGAAAATGATGCCAAAGAATGGGAAGAACGTGGGAGGGGACATTGAAGGAATTTGGGCACAAGGAGGACGCATTTATACGGGGGCGGAGGCGGGGAAGGGAACGACAATTACCTTAGAATAGTAGTGAAGTTTTCTCGGGTTTCGCACCGGGTCAGGTCCTCCATTTCTCCTTCCAACGTTTCGGCGGACAACTCGCCCATCGTCATCCGGGATTCAGGAATCCAATACCAAATCCTATATACCTACGTCCTGGTCGCACCGAGACTATAATCACAGGGATGACCGCGCCGAAGGCGCGAACTGTACAGCTGTTCCGGTGAGTGTATTACTCACCCGAACCAGCCAGTTAACATAAAAATTTTAATAATGGCGTGAGTGTATCGTTGTCGGTGTAGTGTGATGTTTATGAGAAATTTAAACTTAAAGTTACACTAAAAACAGCGTCTCCTCATTGGCTACCAGTCCCCTCGTATTTTTAAGACGTGGTCCCATATATGGCTAAAATTATAGCGACAGTCTCTGTTGATATTATTGATGTTTTTTTCGAATCTGAATGGATTCTTTTACTAAGCGATCCCAGTGTCCATGAGATTAACACAGAAACTTCGCTTATTCCCAGTGAATCATATGATCCTCGAAGATGCAGTGCTCAGCCACTGCCGATTTTTCCATTTGTCCTGATCGTAGGTGTCTACGATGTTCTTTCAACCTGGTCTCAATAGTGCGGCCCGTCTCTCCAATGTATGAATGCGGAAAAACCTACATTGGTTTTGTTTCAGAAGTCGTTTGCTTGCACATGCATGCAAAAATAATGTCCGCAATAATCGTTAATCCCGCCAGCTATGGAGTGCGTTCTGTGATACGATTCTTGTATGCGAAAGGATTGTCGGCTGCTGAAATTCGTCAGGAGTTATACCTAGTTTATAGGTCTACAATTTCCTCTTCTTGCACTTGAAATAGTGGCTGGGTGGATAACGCAACGTTTCGAAACCGAAGAGGAACTCAAGAACGGCGTTGTCAATATGTTACCTCTCTCAGGTGGCGTGCTTCTATGCAGAGGGGTTAAAGAAGCTGGTGCAGCGGAACGAAAAATACTTTGAAGTGAACGGCGATTATGTAGAGAAGTGAAGTAGGTTTTTAGCACACTAGAAGTGCCAATATAATGTGTTTCACATGAGTATATTTTTTCCTGTGACCGAACGGCGCTTGCGTAGTGAATATGCCTAGTACTATATTTGATTCATAATTTAGTATTTTAGAATGAAAATGGTAGACTTTCCAAATAATTTTTCACCAGTAACTGATGACGAAAAAAATATTTCTCTCTAGCAGTGAGGGTTTCTCGGGTCATGTTCCGGGAAAGGTCCTCCATATTTCCTTCCAACGCTTTGACTAGCAAATCGCCCATCGTCCTCAGGGATTTGCTGAGACCCGAGAAATCTTCAGTGCTTTGCTCGCCAGGAAAGAACCAGACATTACATTTTTTACTCTAAATTGAATTTTTCTGGAAAACCCTAGTCAATATTATGGGAATATCTACCGGCTTTTCTTATTTAAAATATACAGAAAAAGTAGTGATGTGTACCTTTGATGCGTGGTCAATGATTTGATTTTTTTGTATATAATGCCGAAGAATGAGAGGAACGTGGGAGGGAGATGGACGGAATTTGGGCGCTAGGCAAATGCTCGTATGCGGGGGTAGAGACGAGAAAGGAATTACGATTACCATAGAATTATAATACGCTCCTGACAATAGGAATCCATCTAGTACTAGATAAAGTGCTCTAAAGTTTCACTGGGTGAGAAAGTTCGTTTCGTCCCACTTTCCTCGAGACAGCGGGCATAAATAACCCTCTCAATATATTTAAAACCCTAAATTACGTTTACCTTCGATTCGTCAGGAATGAACCAGAAAATTCTTCACTTAAAGTACTAATTTGGAATAATAATTTTGGAGCCAGTAACTTTTCTTTTTTATGTGATATTCTATTTAAAGCAAAGTTTAATTTATTTTAGCTCCATGTTACTTGGTGTATCCATAACATTTGTGGGATTGTTTTTTGTTTTGCTAGATTTCTGCTTGGAATGTTCCTTAGATTAGGACATTCATAGTAATGATAGCATATGGCTCCATCCTATAAAATCCAATTCTTGGTCCATATCGCATTACTTCAAGCTGGGTTCTATTGCACACAAATTGAGAGTGGGGTGTAATTAGCCTTCTGTCGGGCGCAATGAATCTGACAAGCACATCGCTGGTGTTTTTTCATTTCTCCGTGCCATTAGGCGGTACAGACCCTAGGCGCTTATATTAGCTGTTTGTTTTGACTCGCTCTATGAGCCTTTTCCTTTTCGTATTTATGCCGACAGATCAGTGACGGACATGTAGCATAGCTAAAGAAAATAATGGCACAATTAAGCAAATAAAAGCATCATTATTAGCTAAATAAGTTATAATAAGTTAGTTAAAACACACTGATCTAATAGAATTCACATGCTGAAATACATTGCATATAATAATACTAAAATAGCCTAAAGAGCTCGTTGGATCGCACCTTGCTTAATCGGTCAGGGGCCGTACATGACAGCATGTAAATGGGTCTATAGATAGCAAATAAGATATTATGCAAGTTTTTTGGATATTTCCCCTTTACTAACACCACTGCTAATAATAATAATACCCAATATAAAAACAACCTACTTAGCAATAGTGAAATATCCAAGAAAACTTATACTGGAATACCACAAAGTTAATAATGAGTTAGAGAATTTCATCATGTAAGTATTCGACTACACCATTAATAGTGCTTTAGACTTCAAAGGTATACCACTGAGTCATGCTAAAAGTTAATGATGTTTTTTTCCATATCTGTGCCTGTCAGGCACATTTCGCCTCACCTCAGCAACTGGAATATTGCACCTGACGGAAGGTTAAGAGTAATACAACAAATTTCATCATGCTGAAGACGGAAACTAGGTCTTAGATGAAAATTTGTGCGTGCACAGCTAGCCAATTTCTGCCAATTTCATAATGCTTCAAACTTGGACTCGTTCACATAATAATTCGTATCTTGCGGACGCTTGTTCACGCGGAGTCGGCCAGGAGCATCTGGATTATATCCAAAATCCATTTCTATTTCTCAAAGTCATCAGATTATAAACTCCCACGACGGGTTTTTTCAACCTGCTGCAAATATAATCGCCATGATATCCCTCCTTTTTCGAGCTCCCGAAAATAAAACTCACAGATAAAACAACCAACTTTCGCGGGTAATTTTCTCAACGGATACAATGTAGCCATGGCCAAACGTGAAATTCAGTGATAAAAGTTTCGCGAGTGATTCCCGAAAAAGATATACTACCACTACTGTTGTTTTAAGGCCGGCCACATAAAAAGATAGAGCTTGTGAAATCCATTAAAACAACCCGGAGCGCAAACGAGCTGGGTGGTGATGAGGAGTGGAGGTGGAGGAATTACGCAGACAGATGGGAGAGCCAGAGAATGTGGTGGAGAATGATTGCTTTTATTTTACATTTTAAGAGAACTTTTAAGGGGAAGGGCAAAGGGTGGAACAGGTCGGCTAGTCGGAAATCGCCGAGAGCAGGGGCGTAGTGAGGGAGTGGACCCGTATAAGTGTAAAATCACAATTACTTTGCTTCATAAAATTGAACGAAATATTGAAAAATGGTGAATACACAAAATATTTCTTTGGATAATGAATTTTTTCGATTATGAAAAGTGTTAAAATTAGTTTAAAACCTTCTACTTATTACTCTGTTTTTTTTTAATTCCCCCCCCCCCCCCTGGTTTTGGAACCCCCCCTCCACGAACGAAATTCCTGGCTACCCCACTGGCCGAGAGCACCGAGCTAATGCTTATATGAATAATATCAATTGTTTTTCGCTTCAACTTGTGCTATCATCAACTAGACAGTCCTAATTGCTGACATGATGATTGAAAGCACCAAGACTTTTTGAAAATACTTACTATTACCGATTGCTGTGAATGAGAATCATTTCATCCTTTTCGATAAATCGAGATAGTTGGTGTCCAAGAATTTCAATATGGCTGGGCCACTCTCCATCGCGTTAAAAATTGGATTAATCAGGATTACAATGAATTTTATCCTTCTAGGTTGAGGATAAGGCGCCTTGCCCCTCTTACTTCGCACATCTGAAATGTCATAGGAAAGCCGGCGCGATCTCGCCGTTTGAGCTTAAACACAAAATAAATATTAAACCACTTTCAAACAGCTCATCACGAGGTCGGCTGGTAGGCAAACGCCGAAGGCCCCGAGCTAATACGGCCCCCAAAGCGCTGTCGTATATCGTGAAGCGTATGTGAAAGGTTTTAAAAAATAGACTCAGATTACTCAAACCAAAGTTTTTTTAATTCTTCGTTTTCAGTAGTTGATTTCTTTACCACATACTCGGTGTAAAAATATTATATAAATAATAAATAAAATTAAGGTGCAAGAAGATAAATGAGAATATAAGGTTTTTTTCACAAGTTAAATTGTAGAGTTTTTTTTTAGATTTCAGTGCATTGTCAAGGAAGAAATTCACTAGAGCGATAATAGAACCATTATTCATTATTAAATTTTTTGAGCTGCGAAATTCTCAGTTTTTATAGTATATTTTCGTAAGAAATTGCTAATTTTTATTAACTTTTATATATCCATGTTGGCAGAACACAAGAGGTAATTTCTACAATTTAATTCGAAACTCAACAATCGACCAAGTTGTTAACATACTATGTCATTTTCAACCTTGACCATCACATAATATGTTGAACTCCATAACCGACCATATTTTCAACATATTATGTGATTTTTAACGTTGAAAATGACATAATATGTTGTTATATACATAATTTTCAACCTTGAACATCAAATAACATGTTGAACTCAATAACCGACCATAGTTTCAGCGAAAAATGTTATTTTCAAGGTTAAAAATGACATAATATTTTGAAATCATGGTCGGCTATTGAATTTTGAATTAAAGTGTGGAAAATGCCATGTGTTTTCTGTTATCATTAATATATCGAAACTTCATGAAATCAAGCCTGATACGATTTTTAAAACTTTTATTCGGTTTTTAAGTGCCAGAATAGTATCAAAATCCTTTCCTGGACATGCAATTTCTAAATATTTTCCGTAATCCCTCCAAAAAGGATGGCCCCATCAAGAGCCCCAGGCGAGGGTCCCCAATCACCCCAGACCGCCCCTTGGGGAGGGGTTTTGGTATTTAAGAGCAAAGTGTTCTTTTTTTGTCAGAGAAGGATGATGACACTAGAGGGAGCGTTGCGGAAAGGAACATTTACGTCCTCATGAATTTTTACGGCTTTTGTCTCTCTTTCCTTCCTCCCACCGTTCGGGTGGTCGCTAATGCCGTACGCCCCCGTCTAAAAAAAATTCCTAGAAGCAAGATTACTACCGCTCTTGCGTAGGGGGTTTTAATTTATTTTTTCGGGTTGGAGTGGGTTAGGTGCGGATGTGGACCCTGCCTGGGGAATATGTGCGCGTCGGAAGGGTTAAGGGTGCGTTGACAAAAAGGGTCTGAAGAATGGGTACGTTGAAGAAACAATGAAGGAGGTGAGTAATATCTTCCCCTCCGTTAAAAAATCTCGCCGCGTTAATGAAATTTCTAAAAGAGCCGCACCGCGTGAATTTTAGCGTCTGGTTTGCAGGATCCCGGAGTCTTATTTCGCAAGACATCAACGGCGATGGAGTTGTGAAGTTTCGGATTTTTTTTCCGAAACGCCTCACCTTCAATTTATCTCAATATGTTGACATTGCAACTATGATAAATTTGGTGAGTTCAGTGAGTTCACTATGATAAATGAGTTCACTGTCAAATGACTTTTTTTGGAAAGAAATATCGACCTGCCTAAAAATTTCGATTACAAAACTTTACAACGCATGTTTCTTCGAGGCAGTTGAAATATTTTGTAATTGAGTTTGAGTTTTTTTGAGTTTGAGTTTTTTTTATTTGAGTTTTGAAATTGAAGTAGACAGAATGAAGCCGAATTCATCATTTTCAGGGCTTGATTTTTCTTATTTTTTGATGAAGTAGGTAACTGCTCTGCAAAGATAAATTAAATTTAGCAACAGAGTCAATGCTGCTTGCCTAACTTTATACATCAATCGAGTGTTTCAGCTGGTGACTGGTGGTAACATTCTGAATCTATTCTGGGAGAAAATAAGTTTCAGAAAAAAACAGAGAATACTTGTTCACGTAACTAGGAATGCTATAATTCTATACTGTGAGCCATTTATTGTGGCTCCTTAAGGACTATGAAACTCACCACCGGTCAAATAGAAGTAAGAAACTTGCGATCAGAACGTATGTTAATTTTCAAGGTGCGAGTTAGCAGTCAAGTCTGAAAAGTCTGTGCTACTTGAACTATTTCTATCACAGCGATGGCGAAGTATGAACGCAATAATAACGCACCACTATAAATTATCGTGTATTAACTCTGAAAATGTGTAGATTACAAAATCAGTTACAAAATCGGTAGCTGCTCATTGTCTATGATTACGATGGGTATATTTTATTGAGATTCGGATTTCCTCTTATAAAATTATCATTTAAACGTTAGTATGCATATATTTATATAAAGCTTAGTAAATTTCTATTCGGAATAATAATACATTGGTCTGTAATCGTTCATGAGATAGGTATTCTAGTTCGCTTTCAGCTGTCCACCTACACAGTTCCGTTCTTCTCTCCAACCAACGCCCATTTTTCTTGTCTTGCTGTGCCTTTGTGTGATTATAGACGCCACCTGCCGTGCAAAGAATCTGGAAGTAATTTATGAGGTTGTCGGCAAAGAATTTTTCCTCATAATGGTGAGCGGACATATTTTGTTCTCCCATTTCAAAGCAGCACGAGAGACTAATCAGTTGATATTCTTTTCAATGATATTTTCCCTCTTTAACTAAAAGTTAACTTCTTTTTCCTATCCTAAAAGTTTTCCTGCCTTAATTCGTATATCGATTAGTTGCTTTGCCAATTTATCATAATGATGCATATTGAGAGCCAGTAAATCAGGAAAAATTGTTCTCTCCCAGTTTTTCAATAAAAGATAATTTTTCCAAAAATATATTTACAGGAATTTCAAATTTTTAGATTTTTTTAGCTCCTATTATGAGATTTTTAACGCAATGCAATTGCATATTTTGATCCGTTGTGGCTCTTTTGTTTCATTCTTTGGCTATGCTAAGAACAATTCGTAAAGAAAGGCGATTGAGGAACGACCACCTCCTACCTCTTACTTATTGGTAATTCACGATTTTTTTACGATTAATTCTTTTGAACGTTTTACGAACGCATCTCCTATTCGCGAATTCGATGAAAACCTAAGTGCTGGTTGTGAGAATACTCAAGTAATAAATTGTAGAGATGGCTGTCGTGTATTTTATAATAACCTCCATTTAAAAAAAGCTGAAGTGGCCTTCTTGCCAAGATACTTGGTCAAACATGCATTAATTACAAAGAGCACGTTTTATACTCACATTATTTACATAGAGCACCTCTATTCTTAGTGGAGATCCATACCGGTGTTGCCTGGAATGGATAACTAGGTCTAGGTAATTCGTATGGCACAACCAATGGATCCTTGAACCATATCCGAGTTTGGAGAGAGCTGCCTCTACTTGATACATTCATGTGATTAACTGGATTAAAAGGGTAAGAATTATGGCTCTATCTAGATGAATAGATTTTTGTGCTTAGTTAAGACGGTCACAATTTTTCTTTAGATTCAGGTCAAAACGAGTGTCTTTTAAGGTTCATCAACCATATAATTTCATGAATGTTATTATACGGGTAAGAGAGAGAATTTCCAATTGTTTTTGGCTTCAACTTGTATTAACTGGACAGTCCTAATTGCAGACATGATAATTGAAAGTACCTACTAGATTTTTTTTAAATTACCTACAACTACTGATTTATGTGATCGAGAATCATTTTATCCTTTTCGATATATCGAGAGATCAATATAGCTGAGTCTGGGCCACTCTCCATCGCGTTAAAAATTGGGTTAATCAGGATTAGAATAAATTTTATCCTTTTAGGCCGAGGATGAAACGCTTTCAGAATCATTTTCCCATGCCGATACTCCCACTGCACAAGCACTCAACTGTAGCCCACCGAATCAAATCCGCTCATCTAGAAGCCCAACAACACGAATGCGCTCAGCTGACTGTAGCCGAATTACAAACGCTCACCTCCGAAGCTTGGCTAACTGGAGGTGGCGTTTGTCCTCCGGCTACTTCCATCTGAGCACATTTGTATTGCTGGGCTCCTAGATAGCGGGTTTGATCATGACCACCTAGTAGGTGGTCATGGTTTGATTCGGAGGGTGATTGTTGACCGCTTATGCAGTGGAGGTATTGGTAATCAAACGGCTCACCAATGACTGCCAAAGAAATCAAAACATCGGTGTCATCCAAATATATCATCACTCATCAAGGATACTCGGCCGTAAAATATTCTTGAAAGACTGTAGGAATGGAAAATTAGCGGAAGAATTAACGCGCATGGGAATTATTTGAAGCATTTAAAAGTGCAATTAAAAGGCCTTGGTACTACGAAAACGTTGACCAGATACGGTCCCTTTTCTTTGTTTTTCAGCTTCTGTATCGGAATTCAATTCCAAAATTCAACAGAATTCAACAATGAATAAAATTTTTAATCGCGTATAGGACCCAAAATCTTGAGAAATAATTAAACAAGTAATATCCCTGCAATGTGAATATTTGTATATATTTTCTAGTGATTTTCATCTTTAAGCCGAATTCTCACTTTGATTCTCATGTTTAAACACTTATCCTGAAATTTCGAAAGAAAATATTTAAATCTAATATGAAAATTATTCCCTCGATGTGTATGTTTTGCAGGAAAAATGTTAAATGCTTTCGTTTGGGTAACTAGAAAATTTCATTGATCTTGTCCCTGCTCTGCCGCAATTCCTCAGCAGCACATAAACAGATCCGACCATTTAGAAACCCAGGGACACTTCATCAAATGTTTTCACCGGGAATACTTACGGCCCTCCAACTGATTTTCTAGCTTCCGGCGGCTTCTTTACCCTCGGAAGCCGCTCAGGGTGACGAATGGCTTAAGATAGCGCAGCGGGCGGGGAGCGCGCGTCAGGTGTTTCTTTCTCCCCTCCCTTCATATCCCATGATGAATCGCCGCTCACGGCACCGGGATTAATCGCTCATTAATAGGGTTTGCACACCTCGACCTCAAAAGTGCATATCATCTCCCCGCTGCCTTCCGCCCCCGACAAATAGTTCCGGTTTTCCCGTAATTCACGTCCGATTCGGCCAGAGAGACACTCCGCTTTTAGCTCAACTACGTCCGCCATTTCTCCGCGTCGCCAAAGTACACCGCCCCCCAACTTCCTGCACCTACCACCGGTGGCGTAGCCAGGAATTTCGCTCGGGGGAGATCCGGGGGAAAATTTTTTAAAAACAGGGTACTAGGAAGAGGGTTTTGAAACAATTTTAACACTTTCCACGATCGAAAAACTTCATTTTTCGAAAAAAATCCTTTGGCAAATGCATGATTTATCAATATTTTGTTTTGTTTTATGTTAAAGCAAAGATGACCACCTTCTTTACGTACGCCACTGCGTACCACTAATATGAATAAGATATTCTGATTAATATATTTGCAGGATTTTTCGCATCTTTCAAACCTCTTTTCGCCAAAATCATCTGGTATGTCTCAACGAAGGAAATAAAAAGGAAAACAATGACTTGAGTTTTTTCTTTCTCTTGGCCTCAATTTTAAACTTTGATTAGTGTATTGGAATGTAAGCCTTTAGAAAGAAGTAGGCTGACATGTCGTTTATAGGGATTTTATTCATGATAATTTATTTGGTCGCTTAGCACTTATTTAAATAATATCCAGTTCGTCGAAGAATTATTTCCCGTTATTTTTTTACTAACAATTTCGGTGTTTGTCAAAATCCTTTATCAATTGGATGCCAAACGACATGTCATTGCTATAAAATCAGTTTTGATAGAGCGATATGGAATTTTTTGAGAAATATCCGTCAGACAAATATATTCGTAACATTTCGTGCTGTATTACGGGTCCCAATATTCTCATTCCGCCGCCGCCTTTCAGCAATCGGTCTGGTTTCTAATAAGACAAATTGCAAGAAGTTAAGATGTCGTGAATAGGGATTTTATGTACGAGCCGTTATTTAGTCGCTTTGCTCCTATTTACAGAATATCCATTTCGTCAGTGAATCATAACTGTTTACTTTTTTTACCAACGTCGTTCCTCATCAATATCAATCATAACAATATCATCAATATCAAGCAATGACATGTCGTGTAGGAGTAAAAAGACTTGTCATTGCTTTTCATTGTCGTTTAGCAGTCAAACGACATGTCATTACTTACTTTAAATCAGTTTTCATGGAGCGGTAAGGGTATGTTTCGAGACGCAAAATAGACTTTTCGGTTGGCAAGTATATCCGTAGCTTTTCGTGTAGTACTCCGGGTCGCAATATTCTCATTCCGCCGCCGCCGCACGACCTCCGCCATTCCTCTACCTCGTCCTCAGAACGCCGCCCCCTCCTCCCGGCCCCCCTTCCCTCCCCCCCTCGACCCCCGCCTCCGGTGAAGCCGTCCATTTCCCCGAGGGGCGGTACGCCACGACCGGCCACCCCTTTTCAGGCGTCTGGGACGCAAGGGGGTTGGCCGCGGTAATCGTCGCCCGGGTCCGCGGTGGGTAGGGTGTTGATGACGTGTCCGCTGCGGCGGCGAGGTGCGCGGGGGCGGGGGGGAGGCCGGGTATATTGCCGTGGGCGGGATGTATAAAAAGCTAAATGGTAGGGAAAAGGGGGGGGGCTATAAAGGTTTCGGAGGGGGTGGGCGGGGCGGGTGGTGGAGTAGGGGAGTGGGGGAGGTGGTGGAGGAGGAGGGAGGGGGATTATATTGCACGCGTCCACGAGTGCTGCTACCACGCGGCCCCGTGTCAAATTAGTGGCCGCAAAACGTTCGCTTAAAAGGTCGCGCCCGGGGTGCGCCCTGTCGTCCGACTCCCCCTTCTCCTCCCTCTCTCCTCCCCGCGACCTTTCTCTATATATATCCTCCCCGACCCCTCCTCTCGCTTTAGTGCTTCGGGTGGAATTTGGCGTGGCATTTTGTCGCAATTGACACGGGGAATACGACTGCGCTTAAAATTTGGTCGTAAGTTTGTCACTGCGACAGTTTGGTGGTCCAAAAGAAGGGAAAGTCTTCGCATTTTTCATGCCGCGACCCCAATTGTGATGAATATTTACTGGGAAACTGTTTTCAGTAAAATTTCACTTCAAGGCGTACACTAGAAGCTGTGCCTATGACCTATTGACATCTTACAAGATAGGCAACGTGGATATAACTATTGATTTTTCTCACATGCAGTGAGTTGGCACTGGTGCTTACTAGCAAAGTTACTTTGATACCTTCATATCCCTGAAAAGAAACTTACTCATAAAAACTTTTTATGCATACGAGCAATGAATTTTTGGAAACCTAAATTATTTTCTGAGCTCACAAACGCCGACAGTTTAACACAACAGTTTTGGCACCGACATGTTTTATGTATTTTTTAAAGTTAGAGTTACACCGACAGTTAAATTACCTAAGAAATGGCTGTATTAACAATTTATTAGTTTACACTATTTTTAAGAGCACTCAAACATGTCTATAAATAATGTGTTGATTCGAGAAACCGATTAAGATGAAATCCTACCTCTTATCTTGAAACTATATTTCTTTTGCTATTGCCGCAGCTCAAGAATAGTAGAGCTCTTCTTTGAACCTTTAGTAATTTTTCTCAGTTTCATATGGCAAAAATTCAAGCAAACTAGGCTTGCAGAAAGGTAAATGTAAAGTAATGCGACCATAGCTACATAAGTGCCCACCTAAAAAGGCAAGTAAAAGGAATTTGAACTCTCATTTTAAACCAAATGTTTTTAACCAGCTTCACTAAATAATTCGATCCTTCACTTCACACACAAAGGAAGAAACGTTTTTTTTTTTGTTCTTTTAGAGGAGGGAAGTTGAAGTTAAAATAACTAAACTCTGTTACAAAGAGGGCGCAGTGCGCCACCAAAGTGGAGCATTAGACGACGCATAAAGAATGCATCATCGGGTAAAAGAGGGCTTTGCACCGCTCTGCCGCCTTTCTGTTACTCCCTGCATGCCGGAGACAAATAAGTCAGCCGCCAGGGAAAATCCACCGTCGTGGACTCGGAATCTTCAAGGGGGAAGGCGGTGCACGGCGCGAGAAAGATATCCTGCATTGCAAAGTGGGAGGTAATTATCGCCGCTGAATGTCTCATCCTCCATGCAGGGGGCGTGCGTGTGTGGCGCCGTGTTTTGTTTCCCTCCCCTACGATTCTCTCCAGGCAAAAGAGTTACTGCGGAACGACTTGCTTGCGAGACAAAAGCCAACTCGAGCGAACATTTGAGGAGGGAGATGAATGGAGTGGAGAGATGTGGAATAACGGGCGTGATGTAGGAGAGAACACGGGGATTTAAGTCTCAAAGTGGAAAGAAACGAAAAGAAGAGTAGGGTTGCAGTAAATGCGAGGCATCCGAAGATCGAAATATTATTATTATTATAGTATCCTACCGATTAAGGTAGGTTTCCATGGAGTGTTCAAGAAGTGATCTGGAAGCTCCCTTTCCTTCCAGCACTGCCTTCTTTAATTCACCGTAAGGCCTAATCCCATTCAATCTATATAAAAATCCTATTCTTTTCCTTCCCCTCCCTCGTTTCCCTAACATTCTACCCTCTAGCACCATTTTCAACATCCCCTCACAGCTAAGCACTAAATCCATCCATACCTTCTGTCTCCTCCGTATCTCATCTAAAAGCTGCCTCTCCTCGCCAACCATATACAGCACTTCGTCGTTCCTTTTCCTCTCCGTCCATTTCACCCTCTCCATTCTTCTCCATACCCACATCTCGAATGCCTCCAATCTTCTCTCGTCTTCTTTCCTCAGTCAAAATATAAGCAAAAAAAATAAAATAAAATGACGAGCTTAGCATTTTATTAGTAGGTACCTCGAAAAAACGATCCATTGATTAGGATGGGTTAAAAAATTATAAAGTTAAAAGTGCCTACATTAGCACGTTTTGGTGCCCTCATAATAATTCTTCTTTGGGTCCTACTCTCCTCAAAACAGTACGTAAATACTTTCCCTTCTGATAAATTATTAATCTACCATTTATCACTCTCTGTAACGTGTATTCTATACTCGGAACAGTCAATCTACACCCTCTGTTTCTTGCAAAAGTAATTAGTTTTAACCGGTAAAGACTCTCTTGATGATGGTTGGAAGATCCAAAAACATATTAATAACGTTCCTGAACTAGGAGGTTTACCCCACAGATACTAAGCAGGCACATTATACAAAACATCAATCCAACCTATTTCGTCAAAGTTATGGAAAATATAAGTATTTATCTCTCATCGAAAATACTTTTCCTGAATCTAACAAACAGAGCAAATACTTTTAAATATTTAATATCTGCTGGAAAGAGAAAAAATCATACAAAATCCAATAAGCCGAGGAAAAGTTAAACCACATTTTTGGTGAACATAGCACGGCAGGTAGTATTTGTACCTTAAATGCACATACATGTTTCAAAGTATTAGCACACCTGAACCATCATCTTCAAATACAAGGGCCAGTTATTTTACATTCAGTGATGCGATGAATTTAGACCAAACCGAACGAGAGAAGGAAATGTGATGTTTCTGCGCGGTGACGGCAATGACACGGAAAACAAAAGGTAAGATAGATGGAGACGGGGATTGAGGGGAGAGACAAGCGTTGCACTGGCAACAAGAGGCTTCTTCATATTTACACCAAGCAGGATATTTTGTCACTTAAAAACAACATCCACACGCAGAAAAAGCAACAGTTTTGGATTTAACTGAGAGTTTTGAGAGGCTAATAACTTATCCCGTCAAGAATTATATCGTCCTGATCTAAAAAGATACAATATGGAATTCAGAGAAGTTGATGTCATGATTCGACCCATAGATTGTACAAATTGCAGGTAGCAACATGCAAATCGAAAGTTAACGATAAACAAAGATGGAGGGTGAGGTCCATGCATTTTACGGAGAACATTACGTATTCAGATAATCAAGTTATGTTATCCATGTTCACCCTAGTAGTATGATAGGAGCATGTGAAAAAACCAAATACATCATACTATACAGCTATACGATAGCAAAATACTCGTCCTGATAGCTATAATTAACTGCATTTGGCTTTAAATAAAAACTCTCATAGCTTTTATTCACCATATTTTTCTCGGTAGTAAAAAAATGGTACTATAACTTTAAAGCAATTAGAATCGATGGAATATTCGCCTAATAAAGTCTTTAGAGACAGGTGAAAGTGTCACGTTTTTGAGAGGAAATGGTACCGCATTTCAATAAAAATAAGTAGGATAATATGATAAACCATGCGCGCCAGAAATACCATTACCGTTTTTATTGCTCACCTGCTGTACCATTCCATCGCGTCACTCAATGCTGTGCTCCCTTTTGCGCTATTACCAATGACCTGTACCCTGGACCAAATCGAATGACGAAGGATTGCATGCAGTGACGAAGTACACACACGAAAAGCGAAAGGTAGCGAGGAACAGTGAGGGGTTGGAGGGGGTGGGGGAGGAGAGAGTCATGCGTTGCGCTGACAACAATAGGCATCCTGATATTTACGTCAGTCATGTTGTTTTGTCGATTTTCACCCGAACATCTGCGTCCGTCAACGAGGTGGAAGCGGATAACATTGCGAAAGATTGGCTGTTTATCCCGTGAGGGGTGTGGGAGCGGGAAGGTTTAGAAGAGCATATGCGCGGCAGCACCGGAACGAAGTCACTAATGGGTGCAGGAGAGAGGGGTTGGAGAGGGGACGATTTGCGAAAGAGATGTGATCGGGAGAGTTTGGAGGGGGGGGTGGGAAGTCTACGAGGACCACAAAGGTGATCCTAATCGAATTTACGGTGGAAAGTCGAGGGGAAACAAGCAGTGGATTCACACCACGAAGGTAAGCAGCGATGGACGAGTGACGGCGAAAATGTCATGGGAAAGTGATGGAAGGTTACAGTGACGAGTTACGGTATAAAAAGAAGGAAATTTCACAAGAGAAAAGGATTGATAAAAGGGATGGGGGGAGAGGATGGGAAATATTATGGTGGCATAAGAGTTGAATTGGTCCGGTGCTGATGATGACTCGTGCAGATAGAGAGTGGTTGGAGAGGGTTATCGAGGGGCATTGCAAGGTGGAGTGGAAGGAACGCTGGGGCGTGCTCCGATAGGGCTTTTGTGTTGAGCATAAATGCGATCGACTCCATTGAGAAAAGAATGGTCAGTTGGGCTCCAATCGTGGCGCGGATTTGCAAAATGACGCAGATGATCGCGGAAGAATGTAGATGCTGATCCAGTGGCTCTGAGGTGGTTCCCGTGGCTCACAATGACTAACACGGCGCATATTGAGCATTCTACGTAAGTAGGTTGATAATGATAAAGAGCTTCGTTTACGCATTTGATGGGATTTAATGGCATGCTTCCATACCGATGAAGTAAAGCTAAGTCACCACAGCGTTTGGTCAAAATAAACAAAACATTGAGCGTTCTTAGATATGTGAATGTGCTCAATGATTTATAATATTGTCATGAGGCACTTGATATAATTTTAGAATTCTCGGTGAATATTAATTTTAGCATTGAAAGCTGAAACTAGTTCAATAGAGTAATAACGGCATTGTTTCCTGAATAGGGAAATCAAGTTTATATACTTTCATGACAGTCGATAAAAATTCTAACTTGATTCAGGCAATTGAATAACTTATGTTAGTCCAAAAAGCTATTTTTAATTGGTACTTATAATGGATTTCAAGGAGAAGTAAATTTATCTACTTGAGTTAAGGGAAGATCGGAACCTTTAATCTTAAGTAGAGCTAATCGTTAAGTATATGTGGTTGGAAGATAATTATAGAAATAAATTTATTTCAATTGTACCTACTCCTTCGATATTCTGAGAAAACCTTCCGTGAATGGATAATGGCTGCGTATTAAAAAGAAACCGTTCATGCACTGTAAAAAAAAGTTTCAAATTTATTTACGGGTTTTTTCAGAATAAATTTTAACTAAAAAAACCTAACAACTTCCACGTAGAAATATTTAAAAATGGTTCATAATTTCCCCTAAGCCAGTTCCTATATCAAGTTTTTCATTTTCACAAGTTGAGCATGAGAAAGTTGGAAACAAGAAAAAGACCAATTATTAAACACAAGTTACAGCCGAAATTAATGAAACATGTCACATTTTAGACAACTGGAAAACCGTGGAAATATACAAATTTGACACAACATATGATGTATATCTTCTACTGAGGTAATACCTTACTCCTAAATTATTAAAAGATTAGCAAATTAAGGCATATAACCAAATTGTCAATGATAGGATTACTACAATACCATCGAATCTACAAACCAAGTCGCTCTTTGAACGCTGCGTGTTTTTCCGTCGGCCAACTCTATAATATCCCCATCTGCCGGTGCGGTTGAGAATCGCGAATGCTTTCACTACCGCCTGAGAGCACTTAGCGAATTCCCAGAACGCAGGCAAACGACATATTTATGCCATCAAGAGTGTTTCGGAAGCAGGTTGACGGGAAGCTTGTGTGTGTGCAGAGTGGACAGAGGAGTCGGACCTAATCTATAGTCCGGACCAGCGGTAATCCAAATGTTAAGACAAAGGGAGACAATGAATGAATGAATATGTGCAATAAGCGTGGAGGGACAAAAGCTCCCTTTTCAGCAAGCCACACGCGACCCCGGTCTACCGTCAGCCCTGTAGGTGCACCCGGTAGCGAGTGACAATCCACCACGAAAGCATTCAGTAAGAGAATGTCAAATATATTCGAAAATGTTTGTGGTTTTGCAGTGAGTGGGGAGCAAGAAATATGCTGCTGGACATTAAAGGTGGATGGGTACTGAAGCAGGTGGAGCCGTTCAGCTATCTTTTACTATTTATTTATTACCATGCCACCGAAAACAGCTGTATATGGCCTTTTACATCAAGATTTTCAACTTATTAACAACTTCAACGTACACGAGCAACCATGCCCATGATACCCACCTACCCAGACGGGATTCGAACCTGCAACATCATATTAGGTAGGCGAGGAATTTAATCCACCGTCACCGAGGCTGGCAAGAATGAAAATATTCCTGATGGAGGAAATCGAACTATGTGGAAAAAATATCAAGGGGATAATGGAATTAGAAACAGAGGCTTTTATTAATTATAATGTGTTTGCATAGGAGGATCGTTGTGCAAGAGCTGGTGGGTCACGAGCTAGGAATTTGAGGCTCGAGATTAAAGCATAAGGGTCGAAACTTGAGTTGGTGGATCAGTTCAACTATTTGTGCAGCACATGAGAGGGAATCAAACGCAGCAACATGTGTATCTAGAAGGAAAGTACGTAGAAAAAGAAGTACATACGAATAAAACAGAGCTAATGAGTGGATCATTATGTGTTTAGAAATAGCAAAAAAAAGATAGGTAAAGACTCTGGTCCGTAGTGTGGCGCCTTGAGGTGAGGAAACGCGAATGCAGGGGAAAGATGACGGAACAAATGGAGGTATTCGAGATGTGAGAAGGTTGTGGGACTCATTCCGTGACCCAGCATCCCCAAAGATAACCAAACCAATCCTCTCCACACGATCATTCATAAACCAAATTCATACTTTTTTTACGACCCTGCCTCCCTATTAATGGCAGCTGGATCTCACACTGAAGCTTCCCACGCTACCAGATTGTATCCATTCATAGTTATGCTTGGTATACTGTTTGCCTTCAATCCCAACCCAGTTCCTACAATGCCTGATGTCTTTCTTCCATGTGTCCTTGATCTGATGAAAGTACACAGTACCTACTCTCGGAGGGATTTTCCTTCCACTTACCTTCCACCACATTTCTCACACAATTACTGTATGTCTTGACAGAGTCCACCAACTAGATGCTTTGGCGAATGCTGCTCCGCGGTTCTCTTTCATCTCCAGTTCTATGGTATACCTCCTGGTTTCTCACCTCGACCATTCATTGTGGCTAGATTTGCTTAGTATGTAAATATGTTTAAGTGAGTATGCCGGTACAAGTTATAGCCACCCAACGTGCGTAAATTTATTATCACATGGTAACTTTCGACCGTACAGATATTTTTTTTGGGATATGGACTCTTATTCTATAACGTCCAGCTTCTATGGTATGGAAAACAGAGTACACACTCACCTTACACTCATTGTCCCTGACCAAGGTTACATTTCGTGCTAGAAACGGCAAGTAGTTCAAAGCGCGGTTATAAATTCAATTAAGTACTGCTGGCTTGTGTAGTATAAACATCGCAGTAGATAAGTTTTTCATGTGAAGAAAGCCACTCAGATGATAGCTTATGCTTCCTGCCATCGTTTCAAGAACTTCATTTCGATTTTTCTTTGTAAAATACGGTATGAACAAGCGTGCATATTAAACGCGTATCTCTACGCGTAACGCGTTTCTTTAGAGCAGTTAGGTATTGGAAATAGAAGCAGAGAAACCAAGGGAAGGCGAATCTGAAAGTTACTACGAAGTAATGATGTACAAATGATTGGCTCATACTGTAATGAGAGGCTTCTAAGAAGAGTGGAAGTGGATAAGTGAGGTGTATCTGGAAACCATACGCACAGGATAGGGAAACTTAATCGTCCATATATAGAGATATTATGGGTTTATGTAATCTATCGTTGAAAGGCAAGAGAACTGGGCATTGTCTTGACAAGTCTTGTGTGGTATGATTGTAACAATGGTAATGGATGAAGAAAGAGAAGAATTGCGTAAAATCAAAAATATTATCTGATGGGAGAATTGTGTAAGAGCTTTTGAAGTAAGAGGTAGCTTTTAACCGATCTCAGGATGGTTAACCTCTTCAGACTAATGAGTCTCTGAGCTGTTTCAATTGTGTTTGAGGCTCCTTTCATAATCAGAATGGATGGAAAAAATGACATCACAGCGGAATTTGAAAGAAATATTTATTGACAAACATTTTAGAGTATGGTACACGTATGTGTACCATGGGGTTTTTACGACAATTTTTTATGCACTACGGTAATACATATAAATAATTCTCATCAAGAATTCTTAATTATTATACATTATTTTCAATTGGTGTAATATTTACAAACACTATATATCAGTTTTAAACTATTTAATATGCAGCTTATGGAATACAATTTACCATAGGTATGAGCACGGAACAAGAAAGGTATAAAAAAGCAAAATGCTTAGAGAAAGTAAAGACGTTACCAAAAACGTAAAAATGTGATTGAATGGGGAAAAATGAGAATAAAATAAAACTTAACCTAGAGAATGTAACCCCACAATGAGGAAATCGTGGGGCTCTCTTTGACACACCTATTTCATAGAAAATAACTGCCAATATATCACGGGGATATGAGGAATTATCATTGAAGTACTGAAAAATTCAATTTACAAACTATTTCTATATTTCTTTGACCAAAAAAGTGTCTCCCTTGGAGTGTGACGTAACGCATAAAATTATTAAGAGAAGTTAGTAAAAGTTTTGGTTAAAATAAGAGCTCAAATTTCTTTACTTGCCCTATCTGTTGGGTACTTATATAATTATGGTAACATTCCTTTAGTGTAGTTCTTGTATATACACCTTTCTGGATTCCCTGTTATTTTGGATTTTAGCCCTTTTACTCCTTTTATAACAGTAAAAATACTTTTCTTTAGAGTATGACAAAAGAGATCAGTTTTCAAATGATATTTTCAATTTTTTGACGAAAAATACTCATATTTATCTTTTAGTCTTCGAACGTTGAGTATGATATGGTATGGTATTTTATGCGCGTGAAATTTATCCTGGCATACTCTATTTACTTAATATTGTAAAAACAAGTTTTAAGTGCTGGATATTTTCAAAGAAGCTAGAGCTAATAGTGCATAGAGCTAATGTGATATGTTTCCAGGTCCAACAGACGCGATAAATTAGGAGTGATATTTTTCCGAACGGATGGATATGGGAATTCGTTTTTTCCCCTAACCATAAAGGACTTAAATAAATGCTAATTGTAATTTTGCATTTCCTTTTTATGCGTAAACGGCTGGTGTCCTAACAACCCCTGCCATACACCTTTTAGGCGGCTTACGGGGTAGTATGTATATGTAGATGTTTATCTTCGAATGTTCAAAAAACTTTCTTTTTTTTAAATGCGGAGAAATAGCACCTTTTCATAGATTAATTTTTACATTCTTTGGGACTTGGCAGGCGTAGAATTATCATTTTTTATTTGCCGTGCTCTCCATTGCTTCTTCATCTCTCGAATAGAGTTCAGGTAGAGTAGCTGATTAACTCAACTTGTAAAAAGTTGCACGTTTCACTTTGCAAACTTTTCAACGCCTTCATAGCATAACATATCATTCTCAAAGGTCAGGAGAAAATATGATTATTTGTTTTAACACTTCTTTGGTAGGTACTTACGTATATACGGACTTTAGTACCGTATCATGGTAATGGTGTTTTTATGATATTAGGAATACCACCGAGTGCATTATTATTTTATCCCGTTCTTTGATAGAAATGTAGTTAATAAGCTCTTATAAAAAAATTTTTTTTAAAAACCAGCCTTTATATTTAGATTACAGGGGATGAGCAACGTTTATATATGACACAAAGCAAAAAAACTCAGTGACCCCGAAAAACCAAAAGTGACGTATTAAAAAGTCACTATATTTATTAAATTTTCAGTGAATGGTAAGCCCCTATGTTTCAAAATGCCACCCCTATGCTTTTAAATGCCTACTATGTGGATATGCCTAAAGTGGATAACTTTTACTGTGGTCGCAAAACACGAAAATCGACCATTTGGAACTTCTTAGATCAAAAACATGTTTTGGGGGGCTATAGGTTGACTGGGGGGTGGTTAAAGGAGGGTTGGAGAGAAAAAGTTATATTTTCATGTATTGTCATCGGAAATGAAGAAGTGTGCAAAATTTCAGCGTTTTTGCTTCACAGGAAGTGAGTCAAATTTGAGTTACAAGATTTGTACCAGACAAACAGACAAACAAACAGACAAACAGACAGGTTGGTGAGTTGATATAAAGGCTGGAAAAATACTAACTCGGTCTACTCCAGAATTATATCAGGTAAAATATACATGGATCTCTCTTTATAATTTAAGTTTAAACGAAATTTATTTTTGTAGATAAGTGGCAGAATATTCCACCATAACTATAAAAAATCGTTGTTTGATCGATGTTTTATTATAAGCTTCAAAAAATCGCTAACTGCAGAAAGGAATCATGTCCACGTTGGACGATTTTGAACGGCTGGACGAAAATCTCTGGCCAACTCTCTTCAAATATTATACTTACTTTATTAGAAAATATATACAGTTTTCAAAAAAAGTCATGTTTAACAAATATATTAAAACTATATACCTATGTGGTGCATGTGGGTTTACTAGGCTTTCTTTTTCTGTCCTGTAAAGTTAGCCAAAGTGGACATGATGCCTTTCTGCAGCAAGCGGTTTAAAAATGCTTGCATATCTTGACCTCGTAATCATGTTCAGGAACTTTTCGAAAAATTATTTTGTTCCGTAAAAGGTGACCAAATACTTAGGCAACATGCACATTGAATATAAGTTTTCACACACCTTACGTGCCAGCATCATTTACTGACGCCTAAGCAGCAGTCTTAATTGTTTAGTGAAATTATCTTACATTTTTCCTTCAAGATAACCACTATTCCGTTTTTCACCCAAAAACTTAGTAGTAAATGTAAATTACCTGGCGTGGTTTGATTGTTTTTGACATTAGGTTATACCTTAGGAATAAATGATGCCACCTTCTATGCCAATATTTTAATACTAATGCCTTTTTCAATGGTGATCGTAAGATCCTGACCCAATTTCTTCTTTTCCACAAAGAATTGTTTAAGAAAAATATGTTTCTATGGTCAACGGAAGGGAACTTTAAATATAGCAATAAAGATTTTACTTCAAAATGTTCTACAAATGAAATCTCAATGATTGAAAAATAAAACGAAGAAATAGGTGGAAATTTATAATGTTGATATCAGATACCTCCAAGTTTTCTCTTTTATTATGTTGGTTTTATAGTCTTGGTTATCAACATGTTTCCTAGTTTAAATCTTTCCGTAGGAACCTAAAAAAAAACGGATTTTTTATGATAGTAGAATTTTATTACAATCTTAGAAGGACTGGCGATGCCATCAGTTCATCAAGGGACTCAGCTCATCGAAGTATGTCCAAGGCAGTCAGCTCATCTGTCCTGAAAAGAAAAAGGATATTCATTTTATTGTGGGGATGTGGAAATCTGTGGATGAATTATATAAAGAGTCAAGCCATTACGAAAGCATTGTATCTATTACAAGAAATCTCTTTCGGATGAAATTAATGAATAAAATATAGCCTCGGTCAACAAAGATGATCATTTTGTCAATTTAACTTCCCCAAAAGAACAGCCACCATAACATCATTTGAATTAAATTTTTCAGTCAGAAAAGTTGTCCGGATTGTTATCATTATTGGCCTAACTTATTTGTAATCTATTTACCTATCCATTTTGCCTTTCTTAGTAGCTATCCAGCAATAAAGTCTCTGATTAACAGTCAAAGGAACAACCAATTCAAAGATATTTACATATTTTTTCCAAGAGAGTAGGTGAGAAGAGAACATTTAGAGTGCTTTCGATTTTATCACAAATTTATGAAAAATAACAAAATTATTTGGCATTGTTCAACAGTTTACCTTTCTTCTCATTTATTACATCTATATGATGAGTCTGAGATCTCAAGTATAAAAATTCCTATCACGTATTTCATAAGGAAACACACTTTAATTCTCTTGGCAAATTAGGATGAAATTCATCTGTTTACGATCAGTTCCTATTTCTGGGCCATGTTGAACTTCCAGATTTTGTGTTTGTAGTCTCTACAGTGGGCTGTACCTGGAAAATGTACCAGTGAAAAGGCAAGGTCGATAGGTAAGCGGCTCATTCCCTAGATTACCGCGTTCCTAATGCAAAGAACGTTGGGTGTGAATACGTGAAGTGTGGGGTAGTTTAGAGAGGAGGCATACCTTTAATACGACCTTTAATTGTGCTAAAATATCCGTATCCATTAATTGCCAGTTTCTCTTCACTCATCCCTAGCTTTTTTCCAAGTTCAGCCTCAACCCCACCATCGCTCTGCGTTGTAATTAGAGAACTGGACGCTAAAAATAATAGAGCCTAGCCTCGCTCTCCCCGATATGGTAAACCTAGTGCCCCCTGAAACGACCTCCTGGCATACCTCCGTCATTTCCCTCCCGACCCGAGGCACGCCAAGCGATTAATTCGTCTCCGGCAGAGCCACAAAAAGACAAGCCGCACGGCAGCATCCGTAACCAAGAGAGAGAGAGGGATACGTCACATTTTTTTTCAGATGTCACGATAACCTTTATTAATTCCCTCCGAGTCGTAACGCGATAAAACGAAGCGAGAAGACTTCTTCCTTTTAACCCCCCCGCTTCCGTCCCGCTTATGAAACCTTCCTTTTCAACCTTCCCTTCCCCGTCGGCCACCGTGTGCTTTTTTGACCCCCGCCCCTCCACCTTCCATCCCCGGATGATCCCTCACGAGTGCAAGTGACCGTGACATCTCCGGGCTGAGGACATTAGCAGGCCAACCAGCGGATCCTCCTCCCCTTCAAGGAGATGTTCCACTTCCACCTGACCTGATCCGCCTCCCTCAATCTAGACCCGCTCATCTACCCCCTCCCCCCCCCGTTAAATCCTCTAAAAGTGAGAGTGTGTATTTTGGACTTTTCCGAGGAAAAAATATAGGGAATGAGAAAGAAGAGGCATCATTGTGTTCTCACTGATCTTAAGAGTTTTGAAATAATAAAGGGAGGCTGAAAACAGTGTCTGGGGGTAGCATGTTGGGTAAATGAGGGAGAGGATGAGAGAGAATAGGAGTTTCAGATAGAATGAAAGAGAGTATTCAAATATAGATAATAATCAATGAGAAAATAGTTAGTTGTAAAAACATGCTCGCTGAAGCAATAAATCATCGCAGATCATGCACATATTTCGTCATGATAAACTTCAATATCATAGTAAATAAAAATATGTCGCGGACTTAACGCTGGCGTTAATGAACAGGAGAGAGATTATGAGAGAATCGTTATGTAAGAGTTACAGAAAAGGTTAGTGGAAAGTCTGGTATGGGGTGCAGTGCTTTACAGTGCGGAAACATACCTGGGAAGGAGGACGAGAGAAGACTGGGGACGTTCGAAATGTGGGTGTTAAGAAAGTAAATGGGCGGAAAGGAGGAGGAACGACGAAGTGCTGGACATGGTGGGCGAGGAAAGGCAGCTTTTAGATGAGATACGGGGGAGACATAAGGTATAGATGGAGCGAGTACTTAGCGAGGAGGGGATGTTGAAAAGAGCGTTAGAGGGTAGAATTTTGGGTAAACGAGGGAGAGGAAGGAAGATAATAGGATTTTTTAGATAGATTGAAAGGGTGTAGGCCTTATTAAGAATTGAAGAGGGAAGTCTGTAAAGGGAGGGGAGGCTGCAAGAATACATCTTAAATACTACATGAAAACATAACTTAATCGGTAGAGCATTTTAATAATAATTACGCCTGTCGAGCCAGCCTCAATGTTAGGCCGCAAAGGATTAAAACACAACTTGGTCTCATGTATGAGAGCAATGCATTGGTGCTCATCATTTCAACTGGCACGTGATACGACACCTTCCCTAGATCCTCTTGCCTCCAAACCCCTTCTCCGCGATCTCTCTTTCGCCTTTTTGAGCCACACCACCGCCACCTACCCATTCCCTCTCCATTGCTCCCTCAAATAACAAACCTCAACCAGCCGAGCCTCCCGTCCTGCCCTATTAAGCGTCCCATCCACCGAGACCCCTTTTGGCTGCCTCCTCCCTCCTCGCTCCCGGGGCTTCGTTAAAGGCGCCGTTGTCCGCTTAGGCGCCTGCCGGCTTGCGGAGGATGTCGCGCAAGGCGGAGGAGGAATCGGGAGCAGAAGAGTGTATATTCGTCGGATCCGGAGAGATAAGCCGGCGGCTCAAGGGGACGCGGGCAGGTGCGCTGCTCAAGGGAAGCGTGACGCAAGCTCTCGTGGCTTCGTGACGCATTGAGAGTGTGGCTAGGGCTCTATAAAAAGATGGAGGATGCGGTTGCGGGAATGTGACATCTCAGGACAAGAGAGAGACTCTTCACTTGGCCAAGGCGTTACTTTTCCATCGTTCTCCCTTGCCTCCTCCTCCAGACACCACGACTAAAATGTAGCCTCAAGCATTTGTTCCCAGGAAGAGAGGAGAAAAAATAAGGATGGATCGTCTTGTGGAAAACTCAACCATTGTGAAATATATTATGTGAAGTCTTATGAGGTTTCACTTACCCAGTGATTCAACTCGAAGGTTGGTTAGGATAGGTGAGGGTAGAGCTCACCTCAGACTTAACCGCGAGGGTGTGAATATCACAAATTGAGGGTTGCACCTAAAATGCATGCACAATTTGGTATCCATGATATTTCTGGCGATTGTAACTCGGTAATGCGATATCCCTCAGATGTAATGGCAAAAGGGTTCTGCAATGCAGGTTGTAACACGAATGCCAATTATTGGTATTTTTCTCGGGACGGATTTCATTCGTGAGTTAAGTTTTTTATAATAAAGGAAGGTAATGAATTAGATCATTTTAATAAGGCCTATTTAAAGTGTATTTTTTAAATTCATGACCTATAACTTAAGAAAATAATTAAGTGGTGACGGTAATGAAAATCATAAAACTTTACCCCCATTTGGAACTATTACTTAGAAGAAGTTATTTTATTCATTTCATAGCTGGAACTTAGGAAGTGTAGTAACTGTTATGAAATGAACTAGGCTGATTTTTATGAGCAAAAATAAAAGAAACAAAATCTTACCAATGCCAGGTGTAAGAAGTTTGTTCATTTTGCTCTAAAAATTTTTCGATGGCATTATAATCTCTTTCTTTGCCTCTAAGTGGCCTCCCGTATCAGTTCCCTTTCATATCCACGCTAGTTGCAGGGTCACGCTAACTACTTAGTATTCTTGAACTACATTTTTAATAGATTTTTCTCTATTTCCACAACGCACAAATAATAGTCGAAGTGTAAACATGCTGTAAGAACATACTACAGAGTAAATGGCTCTTAATTTCAAACAATACTTCAAAAATTACGCAATTAAAATGATAAACACCCTTTATGTGTATAATGTACGTTTGAAAATTTATTCTTTTGGGATTCAACCCGTCCACATGCAAACTGGGATGGTAGGAGGTATATCGTGTTTTCACTTTTATCCGAAAGCGATATCTATGCCGCCCTTTTTACGTCCTGAGTAAGATGAGAGTAGTTTCTCAAATACTTCGGAGAATGAAAAGAAAAACTATCCAGTTTCGCGAATAAAAGAATGTCGCAATTCCTTTTCAGACGGCCTTTCGGGAAATCGATGCTCGCGTAAAAACGGTTACGCTCCCCTGACCTTCTCGCGGGGAAGGTAAATGAAAATCATCCACTTGTGTTTCCCCACTTCCCCCACACCCCCTCTTGACAGTTTCTACGTTTGAAAAGAAACTGTCCATTTAATTCAATCCTCGCCGTTTGAATGACGGTTTTTTTTATTCCCTTCCGACAATTTAAACTCAACCTTTTTGCATCCCATTGTGCGAGGCAAAGCGGCGAAAACCACAGAACACTCCTCTTTCTCCTTCCCGCCTTTTCTTTCTTTCGCTTCTCCTCCATCTTCTCTTCTTCTCTTCCCACACTCCTTTTTACCTCTCCCCAACCCCTTATATCCTTACTGTGGGCTCATTCTCCCAGACTCACGGCTCCTCAGCAACGCAGCAACTGCCTCCCTCTTAAAAACCCAAGCTGTCTCTCTCTCTCTCTTTTTCAAGCCCTTTTCCCTCGGTGCATATTCAACGACGTCCAAGATGGCGGCGACCGCAGCCGCCGCCTGGTCGTACACATGTCGCCCTCTCCGCCTTTAACCCGTCGTCGTCGACAGAGGGAAGCACGAGCGGTAAAAGTCACATGCGGTGGCGTCGCGGTGTGGCCCGAGAGCTCGTCAGACAATCACGGGGAAGACTTGGGAACGGAAGGGGGATCTTCGTCAGTGCAGGTGATTAAAATGACCGAAATGCTGAAGAAATTTTGTTGGCACAAGAATATAAAGAAAAAAAAAAGAAAACAGTGATGTATTGGTCATTTCTTTCTAAATCCATGGATACGTTTAATAAAGTTGATCAAAATTTATGTGAGTGCTAAAATATTTATTAGTTATAGGAAGGAGAATGAAGTTTTTTGTCAGCATAAACGAAATGACTGACGTAGGGGTAGAGAAGTGAGATAGGCAAACATTTCTCAATTTCATTCATAAATTTCATGGTTTGGAAAAAATAAATTTCGTTGGTTGTAAATAATAGCTTTCCTAATGTTCGTAAGTATAAGAAAAAAATCAGGAAGTAACAGGAAAGTAGGAAGTCATGAGCTACGGGGAATATAGAACCATGAAAACCAGTGCGATGGGTAAAAGTTAACAAATAATGCCATCGGTTTAATATATTTTGCATCAAATGTATTCTTAGTTATGCCATTTTTCATTACCATAAGTGAAGAATCATAAGCACAGGTCTATAATGTAAGGAAAGTCTTTCAGCCTAAAGGAAGGTAGATATAAGAAAATTATTGGCCAGTGGAGATCAATAGCGATTAGCCATCCATCATGCTATAGTGTTTTTGTAACTTTTCGTCTATACGTATAAAAAATGAGAAACATATTACATACAAGTAGAGCTAGGAGAGTAAGGTGGTCCATAAGTTAGGACCACGTCTAGACGGAAGTGAAAATGTCAAGGGAAAAGTCAAGAGAAATTTCCTCAATCTTTGAAAGGAAGCGTCCCTACCTATTATCTCTAAATGCATGCAGTACCAACAGTTTAACTATTTCAATCGATTTTCTAATAGTTTTTTTTCGGATGATTTACATTGTATGTATTAGGGAATGGAGGATGATCATGACTATGGAAGATACTTATGAAATTACGAGGACCACATGAGAGTAAAAGTACATGCCGTCTAAATCGAATGGAAAGAGTGCGGAAATCGAAGTTAGAGTTGAATTTATGGCCATTTATGACTCACTGAAATGCGTGTACAAGGTTTAAAAGTGCAGATTCTAAGGGTGAGATAAAACTGTAAAATTGCTTATATAACTTGCAACTAATGAATTGTGATGTGATCCGCTAATATAAACGCATACACAAGTTATTTTTCGGAATATTTATACCTGAAAAGTTTTCATCTTCACATTCATTTTCTCAATTCTCCGACACCTATTTACGCGCGCAATTTACAACCATAATTCCCACATATAGTCACTTGATAGACATTTTGTTACTCTACATTACATTCAAGATATATCTAAGGTAAACAATATAAGTACCATGTAAATCTGTAGGATAAATGCGACGATGAATGAGTGAATAAAATTACTATTTTCTTAGTCCGGCTAGCAGGCATATCCAATATAGTCCGGTGATGCACTTGGTAACTACCTTCGCTGAGACCTTTTACCAGAATTCTTGCATGCTGTGTTCATTTTACTGTGAATTGTCTCGAATTTGCGTACATTTGGCCGTGAATATTTCAGCATTTTATTTTCCGCCGTGTGATGATTCGGGATAAAAGCCAAAGCACTTTGGGTGTCGTAAAATTCTCAACGCCAGCATTCGTAGAGACTCTTTGTTGCGACAGTGGCATCTCTAACACAAGTGATGGGGAGCCTTAAATCGTAAGAGGGTTGATGGAGGAATAAAAATATTGCTTCTCTGAAACTGCTGCTAGTGAATTGCTTAGAAGCAACCCGAGCTGTCATAAAAGTGAGTAGATAAGTTTTCTGCATACCCCTGCTGTCTGCAGCCGTAAATAAACGAGACTTTCTCGAGAAATTCATCACTTGCCTGCCAAATTGTCACGGGCTGGAAAGAATGAATATTTCATGTGAGAAAACTGACGACTCAGCTCTTGTGAATCTGCTGGTTTAGCAATTCATGTCTACGTCGCAGACTTCGAAAAAATCTCTTCTTACATGATTATTTAAGTTCTCTTCAATTTAGTATAGAATTTAAATTTTTGCTTCAGGCCTCTGAAAAACAGGATTTTTTTAAAGATTCATCTTTTGAAATCTCTCTAAAACATTTCTCATATATAAGTGGAAATGCATTCCGAAATGATTATTTTCATATTTTTTTAATTGAACATAATAGAGAAAATAGCAAAAAATAATAAAAATAGTAATTTAACCAGGAAATTTTGCAGCTCTGGGGCGTTTATGAAATAATAATGCATTGGGAATATCATCTATCAGTCAACTAAAGAAAGGAGTACTAACAGAAATCTGTTGTACACACGGCATTAAAATTGGGTTGAATGTCCCTAGATGCCATATCCGGAACTTATTCTTACGATAATAAGGTCATCCTCCATCCCGGGATGCCTTATTCCATGATTCACGATTTGAATCGAAAACGGCGAAAAAAGACAAAAATGACTATGACTTTGTGCACTCGAGAAATTTGTTACATTATTGCATTTATTGTAGATAGGCCACACTTTAAGCTAATTTTTCTGTTATTTTACCAAAGTTTCCAGCTTTTTTTAACCACTTTTTTATACGGACACCGCCATTGACCCTATGGCACAGTTATCTCACGCTACAGTTAAATAAGTGCTTTGTGTTTACTCTATAAACCAAAATTTGGTCTATCTCTCGTGCAGTGAGGGTTAGTCTCCAGGACATCTGGTGTTGCAACGTTTTTGACTCGTTGGGTAGTAACGAATTAATGGGACGCCCAATATTCACGCTGAGATTATCTCGCAATGGGACCGCCTCTACACTTCTAAAACGGACAGCATGTTGCACTTGAAGTAGTATCCATGCATTAAAGAGGGTCAGATAACCGCATAATAGCAATACCTTTACGTAGCTATTTGAAAACCAGTAATCGGTTAAGAGTTTCAGAAAAGCCTTAGGAGAGGGTTGGGACATAGCATTTTCCCCACAAGGTGGTCAAGAGGCAGCGTTAACGAAGAGCAGACAGATGATTCTGAATGGCGATGCGACGGGAGATAGGGGAATTTTGGGGTTGCGATGCTATCGGAGATAACACTTTAAAATCTGGTTTCAAGGAAATTCAGATCACTGAGATTCAAGCTTCTGACGGGTGGAGGATGTTTTTTTTTTTCGAAAAACTCTATCTAACCATGTGTGTATGGTACCTATCCTGCAAGCTAAATCAAAAGTACGAATCTTTTCACTTCAATTATTCTATTTCGCAACGAATTCTTAGTTTCACACTGGCACTATGGTCATGAATTTTTCAGGATACACATAGAAAGAGCCTATTTAACATTTGTCTGCATCTCCAACTTGAAATTTACACCTTGGTATTTCAAATATGTTGTTACATTTAAGAACTAGTAAACTTCGACACAGGTCTACTCTATGCACCATGAACTTTCCAACGCAAGTCTTTAGTTAGTGATTCGTCACAAAATAGAGGATTATGTACCGGTCGAGGGAAACTGTCCTGTTAAGGGGATGGGTCTTCCCTGATTAACTGCTCCTAATCAGCCTAAGATTTTTTCACAACCATGCTGAGAGCATAAAACCAATGCCGCAAGACACATTCAAGCTGTCATATCAAGGGTTTTAGCAGTGGGTGAGTTTTACTAAAATATCAAGTTTTACATTATGAGGCACATTTTTTAAGATACAGCCAGATACCAACTAAATGTTAGTCATTAAAACTTAATTAGCCTCTTTCTGAACATTCTCCATCTCGTATGGAGGTGAAGTTATCGAACCATGAAATACCTGCATTTACTGTAAGAACGAATCTATCAATAAAGAAGAGAATCAAAGGGTCAGTCGCGGGCCAAACAATTATCAGCACAAAGCAACATTAACTCAGCATTTCTTAGTTCGTAATTCTCTTGCTAATATGTCGCATCCCTATTTGGTGGAGATGATCATCAAAGCCAATAATAATGCCCGTGTTGTATTTTTCATTTCCATTTAATTGGTTCTGAATATTTCTCTCTCCTTCGCTGAAAACTTTTTCCTGAACAAGGGATAATTGTATTCTCATCCCCTTGCCCATCATCTAATGACCATAATTGTGTGACTTTTTTCCCTCGTCCGCACGTGATCATAGGACGTGTGGCGTTGTTCGGGTGGGCGGGGCAGAGGGGGAGGGGAGGCGGAGGAACGTCCTTGGTTAGGCGCGTGGGGTCGCAAACTAAGCAGCGAAAATGAAACTCTTGTCTTCCCGGAACACGTCCCAAGCAAGGGATGTACAAGAATGGACCATATATATACCTGCGGGCCGCTGTGACCGTGAAGTGTAGTTTTCTGGAGAAATGGACAGACACGGGCTATGTTAAGCCTTTGTCTTTTCAATATTTTGATGAAAAATCATTGCAAATTGATGACCACGGCAAAGTAAAATAAGTTTGCTAGTATTTCAGGTGGCATCTCGTCTCATAAATGGCTTGTAAATTTTTAAAACATAGCTAATATGCTCAAAAGCCTCAGCGTTGCAGAGTTATTCGTTCATACATCAACAAAATGTTCTCCATTGACGTTCAAAACATACGTTTTCAAAATATACCGCAATAGAACACCAGAATATTTCAGAGAGGGGACAAAATTACTCAAAATGATAAACCACTTCCATAAAAATTAGCAGTACGAGTATCTGAACAGCAGCTATTCTCACTAGGCATGCGCATGAGAATAAATCTTGCAGTAGTATGACGACTATGCCCCGCAGAAATAGGTAGTGACACTTTCATATTCGGCCATGGCGTGAAGTCTTATTGTAACGCTTGGGTCTCCGAGGCCGCAACTCACCCTTACGGAGTGTTGACCCTGAATCATTGGATGTATTTCACTGGTCATAGATCATATGATCTAGCCAAAGGTATCGTTTTCGGCTCATGCGTTTTTTATATTTGTGTCGTCATTGGGTTTATTATTCTCGCATGCAGTGAAACCTATCGAAACGACCAACTCCGTTCAGCGGTTACCAACATAAGCGGCAACTTTTCCCAGTTCCAAAAGCGTTGCCCTTGGTGCTTGGTGCTTCAACCTAAGGTTGATTTGGAAATACGAGGAAGAACTCACTCCAGACTTTGAATTTCAACTTTGAAAGACAAGACCAGTTCCGATATCGCACATTTCGGGAGGGGAGGCCAAATACTTAATTATAGGCCACCTCGCACTTAGCCCGTGTAGGCATTTTAAATTCCACCTCTATTTTGCGGCTGCCTCCTTAAAATGTCAGCGAAAAATTTATTTTCGGGTAACGTCCAATGCAAAGGCCAACTTGCAATGTTTAACCGACCAGCCCTGGACATTTACTTCCGCATAATGCTTTGGAATATTCTTGATAGAAATCAATGTATTATAATATATAAACTTTGAGTTCTAAAGAGCATCTATTAGGTATTCTTCAGACAAAAGACAACGAGCAATAGTTGAGTGGGTTTTACTTAATAGGCATTCCAATCGTTTTATTTATGGGCTAAATCTGATGTGAGTAGATATTTTTTTTTCATTTTTAGGATAGCTGAGTGATAATTAGCGCTGCCTCCGAGTTCAGAGTCAATTAATGCCCCCAATTATGACAAAACAATTTCAGCACCCCTTTTAAACCCCTCTACGCTCAAATTCTCTTATTTACCCCTGTTTATCCCCCCTCCACCATAAATATCACCCCGTCGACCCCTTAAAATCATCCCTTGGGCGTAATTGCGATAATTCATCGTTCCCAACGGGAGACCAACGCCGTCATTTCTGGCTCGGGATCGTTTTATTTGCGCCCAGCATATGTGTTTTTGTGTTTGAGGGGGTCGGCGTTCGTTTTGGTGAATTTCTCCCGTCGGGGGTTTAAGCCATTTTAAGCTGCTTGATCCGCGTACCCTCTTCCTCCATCATGATCCAATGTCCCCCACCCCACCTAACCTCTCTTTACCCCCCTCCTAATTGTCCCCGAGCCCTTTCTTCGGGCCAACCAGTTCCTGATTGCTTCGCGTGAATCCACCGGGGATTACACCCGGCATCACTCTTTTTCCCCAATTTTTTTTAGATTTTTATTATTCAATTTTTCGAAAAATGGTTGAATTCAATGTGAATTGAAAAGGTTTCGACGGTTGTAGACCACTCGCTAAAAGATTTTGAGGCGATAAATCGATACTACATCATGACTTTACGTATTATTATTAAGCATTTCGATTAGAAAGCTTTACGTCTTATTGATGCATTTTCCAAAAATTTTGAAACATCACAAAAATAATGTCTTCGTTGGTATTTTTATTCTCTATTGCAATTTAAGTAATAGTATTATCTTGTTATATGTATTTGTCACTTGAGGAGGTATTTACTTGATGATTATACTAAAAGGTATTAAAGTGGATTTTCGCTCGAAATAAAGCTTTTGAGAAGTGATATGTATTTAACTTTATTTACATGTCCTGTAGAAAAGGTATCCTGCTGCACTCTTTTGAAGTATTTTTCGATAATTTTTAACCGTAGAAAGCAGTCAGTTAAAAACAGAAAATTATCAATCTACCTCAAATGCAAATGTGTAAATACTTGGGAAACTACAGATGAATATGAAACAACGAAGACTAAAAACCTAAGAAGCTACCTAGATGTACACTACTTAAAATTGCAGCTTCTCTGCAGTATTGTTGGGAAGAGAAGATGACATTCTATTCTAAAGCGTTTTCTGATTCTGTGACTTGGACGATTACACTGCTGATGGATGTATTTCGATTGACACTCCTAAGGGTTGTGCAGAGTAATGAACTGGCGAATATTCTCCAGCATAGTAGCAGTCTATCCATTCCACCTTTGCTCAAATCACCGGGAATAAGCCAACCAAACTCTTGCAGTTTTATATTCCTTGAAACGACGGCCTCGGTGCCGAAACAATGGAAAATGAAAGCCGAGACTGTTCCTCATCCCCGGCTTCCGCCATGTGGTTTGCCGGTAGCTTGAATTGGCCCTGCCGGCAAAGGACTCGTACTTTTTTTCGCCACGTTTACACTTTTTTAGGCTGAATACTACACTTTTCGTGAATCTTTTGAAGATGTGTGATGTATAAAAATAAAGGTTTAAAGCTCAATCATTGCCACGAAAAAACTGCAGTCAGCTGTTTTCTCGCGAATAATACACTCTTGATATTATCCAGCTTCACCAATTTCTCATTATATATTGGTGACTTAAATGAGAGTAAAAACGACAGCGTAAATTTGGCTCTAACTTGTATTTATACGAAAATTTACCAGGCATTATTTTCAGAAATCTACTCTCAACCTTCAAGTTTACAGTAGGAATGCATGATACTAAAGTATCCCTGAGGCTCTAACGATATCAATAAATCGAGCTAATTGACACCCTTTGGAGTTTAGATAAAATTCATTTCATGTATTGGTACTTCTGTGACATGTGCTGTTAGTTATTGTATATTTCACGGTAGGAATTACTTAGGGAAACATTAAAGTTGAGTGAAGAGTCGATTTAACGTGACTTATTTTGTGTGACATGTGTGTAAAACGTTTAAAAGCTTGTAATCCTTGGGTTGATACAGTGTTCTGACTTCTTGACTATGGGTAAGACTATCCAGCTGTGTTTTGAATACGTGGCAGCTACTTTGGATTTCTTAATTAATTTTTCTAAAGATAATCATAAAATCCATCAAAAATACAGCATGGTGAATACTAAGGCAAATACGTGGATCTCATTTTATGGTTCATTCTTATCACATACCGCTCAGGTAGTGAATCAGTCAATGTATGATTCATGAACGTGTCATTTGGTTTTACGAGCAGTTTGAAATTTTATTGCCTACCTTACACAACGTTATTCATCCCAGTATGGCTGTGGAAGTGCGAAAACCAAATGCTGTGATCGTTAGTCGGCTTCTCAGCTCATTGCATTCCTACCGCGGACAACTTTGAGTTTTGGGCATTTTGTTGCTGAATTAACAATTATGTGCATCAGTTCAAAGGAAATTTACACCAGTCTATCAAATACAGATAGTATCATGTATTCCTACTGTAAACTTTAATGTTGAAAGTATATTTCTGAAGATGATGCATTGCAAATTTACGGATATATACAACTTTGAGCCAATTTTACGTTTTCGTTTTTACTCTCATTAGGTCAAAAATTTAGAGTCAGGAAATGGTGAATTCAATCTACCAATCGTGTTTACACTTTACGTGAGTAATATCAAAAAGTCTGTGTCTATGGGTTTAATGGATCTTCATACGTCATTTCCCAATATCGCTAATTCCTTCCTGCTCATTGCAATTAGGTTTAGTTTCGGGGGTAACATTACTATACCATGATACTATAACTACAAAAAATTATGTAATGACAATAATTGATTTGGTGTGCTTTCACAGTTGAAAAGATAATGTAAACATGCGTAACACATATTACAAGATTTAATTCTAATCCTTGAATATTGGTGCGAAAGAAGTCACTACGTTCGTTAAAAATATTTTTCAGTCTTAGATGGTAAATTTTAAGCAAAATCACATGAATATTTGAAAATGTGGACAATTTATTGGGTAAAATTGTATCTTCCATAGCAAGCTCTGGAAGAAATTTTTTATAGGCTTCAATTTATATGAATGAAAAGGTTCATTGTAAGAATATTTTTTGAGTCACTTAATCGTTTTATTCCCCATGAAAAGTATATCTTCTATCCTAAGTTACCCATTTTCATTAAAGATTTAATCAAATAATGCGTTCAATTTTAAAGTTTCCAAACAACTGCAAAATTATTATTTGGTCGTAATTTTCATCCTTTTATTGGTACGCCAACTGATCCACGGAATTTACTCGTCATTGTTCCACCTTCCCATTTCCAACACAACCAATTCATCCTTCAATTATGACTGATCTGTTACATTGTTAAAGCCATGCCTTTTTATGGTGATAATAACAATAATGAATGCACTGTTTTTCGGACGTAATTTTTGACGGAACAATTGGGGATGAAATTATTTTTTTTAGCACTCTAAGACAGCTTGCAAAGTTAAAAACACCAACATTTGAGGAACAAACTCACCATCTCAGAAAACTAATCGTCTTAGATAAGGATATGTCCCTCGCTTTACGTCCAACTTGTGATTGTATCTCCGCTCGACCCCGCCGTCCCAAATTATTTCACGAGCGAAAACTTAATTTCTCCAATTTGGCCCAAGTTATGGTGCCATCAACCGTCTGGGGCTATACCTCGCCTCGTGCCACAGTTGTAACATTTTTTATTCCCCGTTTGCACTCTTTCTTCCGCCTTACCACTCCGATCTCCTGCCCTAAGGCCATATCCCAAACCCACCTTTCCGCCGACCCAACACTTAAACCATTTGCCCCGTGGCGACTGCCTTGATCACCTGTGTTCACCTACCCAACCACACCCCAACGGTAGCCGTTTAAGGAACCTTTTGTATCGTTCATCGATATGCGGAGGCCAGTATTACTTAATTAGGACCAGCGCATTTTCATCTTTCCTACGTTTTTATGACTTTCCGTTGAATTGAATTTAATTACAGATCATCAACAGATAGTTATCCGTTCCATGCCTATTCACTAGGTATTATCCGTTAATCGCTGGTTATTTTTGTGAGCATATCTCCTCCTGTGTACGCTGTCAACACAAATAAATGAGGAGCATGGATGTTATTTTTTGTGCCAAGTTTGTTTTATGCAAAAGACCGCTGGTTTTATGGCCATTCTTCCCTTTTATGGCCCAACCACCAGGTGAGTGATGCCCAACGGCTAACATTCGTCCAAAAATTTTTTTAGGCGAAAAAAAACAATTCAGTTTGGCTTACATTCTGTGGGAAATAACTCATTTTTTGCGCAATTATAAAATCATTTTCTTTGAAGCATAAATTGCCAAATTTTACGACTCTAAGGTGGTCATAATGAAATTGCCTTAAAATTTGGCCATCACCAAGGAAAAAAACTAATAATTGCGGCAATATGTGTAGGTTTATAATATGGATCAACCATCTCTAAGCTCTGAAGTAGTCATCTGATGCACTGCATGTACACTTTGCACAAAAAGTGTATAAAAACTAATGTCTATACTTAACTATGTCTTTATTTTTAATTGCGTAATAATCAAAGCAATTGCTATTAATTTAGAAAACAATTGCTATTAATTTAATCCCATTCAGCTAATGAACGAGGTAACAGAAACTACACACAATTTGATGAACTGGCTCACCGATAATAAGCTATCTTTAAATGTTAGTAAAACCCATTATTTAAATTTCAATCTTAAGAAGATAATAAATTTTAATCCAATAATTAACAGTTACCCTATAAAAGAACTTAGGGTAACAAAGTTTTTAGGTATCTGGATTGACTCTAATCTTTCATGGGAAGAACACATCAATAAATTAACTCAAAAAATGGCACAAATCTGTTATGCATTCCGTGTACTCAAGGAAATCACTTGTATTCAGGTATTGAGAACGATATATTTTGGCTATGTGCAGTCACTTCTTAATTATGGTACTCCATTTTGGGGCTCCTCTATCTTCCTACCAAAATTATTTAAAATGCAAAAAAAGATTATTCGCATAATAACTAATTCCAATAATAGAGCTCCCAGCAAACCTATTTTTGAAAAACTGGAAATCTTACCACTCCCTTGTATATATATTCTTGAAACAGTCTCTCTTATTAAAAAAAACCAAGACATGTTTATTAAAAATTGTGACATTCATAGTCATAATACAAGAAGCCAAAATGAAATCCATGTAAGTCAGCACCGAGTAAATAAAACAATTAAAGGCATAGACCATCAGGGAATACTTGTGTGTAATAAATTGCCAAGCTATGTAAAAAATATCAAAAGTTCCTTTAAATTTAAGTGTGCCGTGAAAAAACTACTTTTAAGGAAATTATTCTATAGTGTGGATGACTTTTTAATGTAAAACAATTTAAGTGTGTAATTGAAATGTGTTCACAAAAAAAATTGTAAACTGTATGTATTTATATTTTTTTATATTGTTTTGTTATTTGAGCATTGTTTTTCCATTCATATTGTGTAATACATGTAACATCCTTGACAAAGCCATGCATAATGCAAATGCTTACGGTGACTTAATAAATCAATCAATCAATCAATCAATGCAATGTAAATTCAATATTGGTTTGAGAAAGGGTATTGTGCCAAAGATATTAGCAAAGAAACGAGTCATACATATGGGAATATAAGAAAACTGGATTGCCGCAATAGGAATTAGTGCCGAACAAATGAGAACCATTGGAACGAAAAACTAATGTAAAAACTTGTATTTATGGGTTGATTACAATAATATAAGAACTTAGCAACTTTCACAGTTCATTATGGATAATACAATCAGGTGTTTGCAGCCATCACAATATTAAGCGTATACTGTACTCACATTACAATACTTCGCTTACCTCTTCTACAACCAAGTTTGAAGAACGAAATGTTTTAAGATTCATATCTTGCTTGATAACCATCACTCCTTGGGGCATTGAACAAAAGCCAGGGATACGGATCAGGGAAACAGTGCTTCATATGGCGGTCGAGACAGCGTCTCGTCCGAGAAACAAGTGACGGAGATAGGGTTCAGTTGGCTGGCGATGGCGGCGCTGCTTGTTTTCGGGGCGGGAAGACTCGCTTGCGTATTCTGGACGCGAATGGTGGCCGCGGTCACGCAAAATGCGAGCTGAGACAGAGAAATGGCCGGGGGAATTCTCAGGCGGAGATGAAAAACGCCGACGGGCAGAAAAAAAGAAACGAAAGGAAACGGATTCACATCTGTGATACGTTTTTGAAGGAGAGTGAGCACTTGTCTTTCTTCTGCCTCTCCACCCCTCCCTCTAACACTTCCCCCTGAAACACCTCCCACCACTTTCCAAAAAATTTGCTTGCCAAAAATTTCTCGCTAAAAGTGCACGTATTCTCGCGCGAAATATGTATTGTATATTTCCCAAGGAAGAGCAAAAGATATATTTTTCGGGAGCCTTGCCGATACGTCTTGAACTGATATATTTGAGGCTGAGTTTTTAAAACTCGAAATGTATATTATCCCTCTTATTGTCAGTGCTATCCTTCTTTCTGGGGTACTAGTGAGAAATGCGTAGAGTATTTTTATAAAATGTAGCAACTTGGAAAAAAATACAAAGCTATTTTATGACATATCCATAAGTGGTTTTTTTCCATTATTAAGGTTTAACTGATTATAATTGACAAAATCTTTTTACGCTGACTGAAATAAAATATATGAATGTAATAAATAATAGCAAATTAAATTATGTACTATGTAATAGCCGATACATCGGTCCGCCGCACTTAAAGGGTTATTAACGGATAACTTTGTATTAACACGATATTTCAGGATATTTTACATCCAAAAATTCCATTTTAGTGGCTGAAGAGATAGTTAAAATGATATATAACTACATATCTTGAAATTATTGCCAAAAGCAATTATTAACAATTGTCTACAATAGCCGGTAATTCCAGGGAAGAAGTAATTAAGAACTCCGAAGTTCATATGTGATTATTTATAAGACATAGGTTGGTATTTAATATTCACCAACTGGGAAGCACAATGAAAATGAATGAAATTAAAAAATAAAATTCTCTATCCGTTCGCCATTCGTTTGTTGAAAATATTGCAATTTTGTCGAAGACTTTTGACTTGAATGTGAACTCCGTTTTTTCGTCGTGAGAATTTTAGGCGTAATGAATTGGAGTATTTCAATGAAATTCGTCGATCATTCACAAGAAAGAGTGGCGTTTAATATAAAATTTTAAATAGATGAGAATCAATGAAATCGCAATGTAAATTGCTATTTCTATAACAATCACTCCCAAACTGATTAAATAATTTCATGTACCCACTCTAATTTAAAAAACAAGAATAATGCCCCAATTTCACATTATTTACTGGTTCATGAAATTCACCTTTTTTTGTTTACCTAAGCCTTGGATTCAATGATCGACTTCTTAATTGAAATGGGAAGCAAAAAAAGAATCAACCCCTATGAGGTCAACGCTGCGAAATTAAAAACTAAACTTCGTAATTATGACCAAAATATAGTATTGTAATAATTGACATATTTCCCATTTTGGGCTGAGAATATATATGTTGAATTCTCCATTACCATAGACACTTTAAGTAAATACTACAAGCCTGGAATTGTGAGCCACTAAATATATAATGATAGAGTAATTTTTCTCTTCATTATATCAACCTTCCAGTTCAGGCTTACCTTTCAAACTCTTTTAAACCCAAACGTCATTTTTTCCCTCCATAAAAGTCCTTTTTCGACATTTCCAATAATGCTGCTTACTATGCGAAAATTTTCATGAGAGGCAATAAAAGTTTTTCCGTTCTTATCAAAGAGGATGATGATTTACAACCACCTACCTACCGCTTACTATAGGCCATCAACGCCCTTGTAGCTGAATGCGATACAACGACAATTAGCATAAACAAATTGTTAAAGGAAACAAGCGGAAGATTCGCCTCGAAACGATCAGAGGGAACAATCAAACAGGAAGCCCCGCTGTTTGTTTTACAATACAATGATAGAAATGCTGGAAAGGGCTTTTAATTAGGGGAAGAACAGATGCAAAATGACATAAATATTTGATGAAGCAGTAAAAGTCACTCCCCCCCCCTCCCATGTCCATTCCAATTTGCAGCCGTTCCTCCCGGCAGCGACTTCAATGAATACGTAAGTCCCCAGGCCACCTTGTTCTCACCTTGTCTCCTTAGGTGTATCAAGCTCCCATAAAATGTCCTCACCGCCAGGGATATGAGCAATTTAGAGGCCTTCATTCTTTCTCAAGCCCAGACCGGAGGTCTCGGAGTTAGATATGTTAATGTATGCATCGATGAAACACATAAAGTGAGGTTTTAAAATTAGGCGTGTGCACGAGAGGTAAGTATGGATAAAATACTTTTACCGAAGAAATTAATCGATAAGGGAGTATTTCAAGCAGGTGAGGACGAGTTGCTTACTTTTCATTCCTACGCGAAAGGAAATAAACTGATTTTTTTGTGTAAGCAAACGGACGGTAGGGGCAATCTTGATACGTTAAGATTCACATAAGTGGTGCTGAGTCGATTATTCTTGTGATTGATGTTAAGATTAGTTTCAGCTACCAATGTCTCGAGTGTGTGCGCCTAACTTAGGCTTTGGAAGGAAAAAGGACAACTCTAAAGAAAAAACATTGGTCATGCCAAACGTCTTATACGGCCACATTAGTATTTTATGTACTTCAGGATAAAATTATATATGAAAATCACGATACACCAATAAAAATTGAAATTCATTATATGTTTTGAATTTTGTGAAGCCTTTCTAAGATGGGCACAGATTCGGAGTAAAGAGATTCATTTATTTTTTGAGACTAGTATTCATTTCAAACACATTTAATTCACAATGTCTCGCAAAGTTCTCCGCAACGCCTTTATAACTGGTTGAGAATATGATATTTATTTCAGAGTTTTCCCTTTAATACCGTAGGTACAATTTGTCGTCAAATTATTTGTCAGTTTTCAAACGTAACCTGCTTCAATAGAAAAAAGAATATTTTTTGAAAAATTTACTCACGAGCATGTCTTTTTAGATACTCCTAACTAAGAGGAATTTTCAATCCTTATCTAATTCCTTTTCTGACACGAATAATTTGAATGAATGTCTTAAAGATGAAAATTTCTCAAACCTTGAAAATGACACAAGATTGCCGAAACTAGTCTTAAATAAAGCTATAGTATCCTAGTGAAATATTCTCGATTCATACTTAAAATTATTCACATATTATGCCACATATTTAAAAATTCAATCCATGGCACAATTTAAGCAGGTGACTGTTCCACTTCGTCAACCCCTTTGTTTTTTAAACCCGTATAGAAATCTGTACGATTGGAATAAAACGGTACCGTTAGCCATGCCAGTTACCGTATGGTTGGCTTTATAAAAGCCTTAAATAGGTTCCATTATATATTTGAAATAAATAAAAACTTTCACGCTCAAATATAGACGCGGTTATCGAATTTAATTTCACGACGGTACTATACGAAGACAATGGAGAATTGTATCTTGCTATCTTGCTAGCCTTATGCTATTGCCTATTGCTGTTTGCTCTCCATTCGCTAGCCCTGGAGTCCCTAAACCATCTCACCTGTCTACCATCTCACCCAGAGGGCACGAGGAAAGAATCCGATGGAACAACTGCTTCTGGTGGGTCGGATATTCAGAGATAATGATCATGTCTTTATTAAAATTTCGTAGTCAATGGAGATCTTCGCCTTTCCCAGTTTTTTTTTCTTAAACTTTCCGTGCCCGCGCCTTCATCAGCCAATGAAGCGCGCTGCCCATCCATCTGACATAAACACTTTATTACCATATATTTTTTTCTTTTAATTTGGGTGCCGACGACTTTTTAAATGTGTGTATATTCTGCTTCATCCTTCTCCGCTACCTTTCAATTGGTGTTCGTGTGGAATCACCTCGATAGCCATCTTTTCAACGGGCCACCACGGTAGAATGAGATGCTTATACGTCTAGCCTTCCTATATTGGTTATGCCTGTAAATGGCTTTTCTCGCATGATGAGTTGATGTATTCGTACGCTCCTCGCCTTTCTCTCTCGAACGAGGAAGAAGGGAGCAATTCCGTGTCATGTCAAGACTGACCCCGCGGCGCACTTAAGGCAGGTGTGCAGAGAAGTTGAGATCAGTTCGCCACGAAAGTTTCTTCTCCCCTGCCGTTGACGTATTTTAGGAAATGAGAAGGGTATCATTTTCCGTTTTTTTAAGAAAAAACTGTTGCATATAAAATTACAAGTGTTTAAAAATCGTCGCGGGTCGGTGTGTGTGATTAGCATAACCTATATTATGATATCTTAATTTTCTCAAGAATCATTATTGTCCTACACTGTAATTAGACGTATTCTAATGGCTATGTGTGTGTATATGTATCACGACACGAAACCACTCATGATCGATACTACATACCCTTATAAATACGTTTTTTTTCCTCATCACATCTACGGACGATTTTCTTTTCCTTGCCATTCCTCGCTTTTCCAGCACCCTTGAAACAATAATATTACTAATATTATATTTTTGTAGTTTACACTACTACCACAAGCTTTTTGAATCCGGGTTATAATATTCCTGTCAATGAAACTAACATTTGTCTGTGGAAAATTGTGTGCAGGAAAATATATTTTTCTTATTTCCCTGTAGATAGATTATTTTTGTTTTCACAATATCTTGCTGAAAGCATTGAGATTCCACACACCTCTTCATGGTAACTCTACAGTGTATACTGACCTGTAATAGGAGTGTATTCCGGTCAAATTTCCGACAACTTAAGTAATTAGCACTGCCACAGTCTGGTGGCTCAAATCATGAGAGAAATATTCATTGAACTGTGGACCAAACTTCTCTGAAACCCAGTCATTAATCTACCATAATAATTGCCAGGGGATGCATATTTAAGCATTTTTTGGATAATTAAATATGACTAAAATTTCTTCTTTCAAAGAATTTAAGTCAGGTCAGAATTCCACTGGGAAGAGGCTCAAGTAAAAAATATTATTGGCGATTTAGTCAAATTTAAAAATAATGAAAATTTATAGAAAAATTGACCGTTTTGATCATCATTATCCATCCTACTATGGAAATCTTACATTCATAAGAGTTTTTTATTGTTACTTCTGAACTTAGAAAAATTATTATAATTAGCTCATCTCTCCCAACGCAAGCAAATTTCTATAGTTCCTGATTTTTTCTCCAAATAATTTTCGACTCAACCTTCAACTCTTCTTCAACCATTCAACCATTAAATATTTTCTACCATTTTTAATGAGACTTTTCCAGCCCATTTTCCATTAATGTGGTCTTCACGCTTTATTCTGTACCCCAAGATACAATTAGCACCTAATATTCTTTGAAAGACTGCTTCACATTCTATTTTCTCTTCTCCCATTCCCCTGGAAACTATCTCGCGTCTTACTTAGACGGTCCACTTTATTTTCAGTACCGTTTTCAGTACCATACTTTGAAGAACTGCTCCACAAAGCATTGCTTGACATTCTATTTTCTCCTCCCATTCCTCTGGAAATTATCACGCGCTTTACTAAGACAGTCAAATTCATTTTCAGCAACATTCTCTTAAAATAAAGATAAATTATTTTTTTCAGACCAGCTTATCCAGGAACCCATGCCTATGAAGTGCTCTCACGATGACTTCAAGAACACCAATAAAGGTTTCTGAAAAATTACTGATAACTACAGTTTGTGTCAAATACTCCAGAGTCTACGGGAGATGCATTCCTATCGTCCCTCACTCAGCAAACATTTACGCTCGGCTATTTCCTCAAATGGCTGTTTCACGCCACGAACAATTGAAGAGCCCGTGCGTGCACGAACAATCGATCACAGACACAACACACGAGGGGGTGACTTGAGTCGTTTGAAACCTCACCATGCTGACCCGCGTCTTTTCTCTTAAACGCCGTGACAGTCGTGACGACGAGGACTCATGGCACCATAAAAATTCTTCAATCCTACATCCGTGATACCTCCCTAACATAGAGAAGAGAATGTAAACACGCCAGACTATTCACACACAACCACGTCGTAAAAACGCGCGCATACATATTCGCGGGAATGATATATCGCCCAAGTCCCTCCTGGAGGAGAGTGGTCAAGGAGGTGGTCAAGTCGATTCTATCCGTGGTCGCTGATTCCTTATTCTCGCCAGGGTACGAGCCGTCCGTCCAGCCGGCGATTGCCACGGGGTTCCCTCTGAATGGACAAGGCGAGATTAGGGGCCCTCGCGAACGAAGGAGGGAATGGAATATGAGTTAACGTTTCCGTGATCCTCGACGTCCGTCAGTTTTTTTTTCTTTCGGTCACGACTCCTCGCTCAAAAGCTCTCTCTCTCTCCCACCTCGTGGAATCGACTCGTGAACCAAGCGACCATGGGGACTTTATAGAGGAGGTCCGATTCCATACCATTTAAGGCTAATTTCTGTTGCGATTTTCGGTCGCATTTTAATCAGCTTTAAAAAATGTCCGCGGCGCGGTGATGAGTGCAATGCGATTCACTTTTTTTCCAATATTTTGCAGTATGGTCTTTGCAAAAGCGAGGAATAGCATTGATGAGTACTGAATTTGAGAAATCGCATCGTCATGAATGTAAATTTCGGTTGACACCCCTAGGGCCGGATTCAGGATTTTATTCTAGGGGCGGGGGTGACACACGAAGATCTGACAGGCAAACAGTCTTCTCATACTTGAGATTAGTTAAACAACATACAACAATTACTGGGCAAAATGTTCTCTTTATTTTGATATGAAAGTTATCGATATGAAATTGAATGATTGAGGCTCCTACAAAACAATATACACAAAACACAACACACAAATACACAAAATAATACTTTCATAATAAAATAAATATATACAAAATAAGATAATACACAAAACAAAACAAACGTAATGGTAACCGTACTTAAAATCTTATCTACTTATATCCGACAGTGTAAATTCTGGCGGAATAAGGGAACAAACACAGTTGGTGTACTTATCTAAGACAAGTTTTTTTCCCTTATGGTCTCCTGCGCATATTGTTGTGCGGTTGAATAAAAGCTTAAGCGTCTACATCCGTCCATGGGTACTCTTAATTATCTCTTAGTTATCCCTTATTTTCCCGTGAAACTCTGATCAATTTGTCCGCCAGCGACGCGAGTGGAGACTTTTGTAAACCCATTTAAATGCGCGGTGGGTGACAACACTTTTAGAGGCTGACTTGAGGATCCTCTTTTGTAATATTCGTGCTAGCGAGGACGCACGCTTAGCGGAGGAGAGCACCACGGGACCCGCCTGCTTCAAAACCAACCACCCACACCTCCCCCGCTCAGAACGGCCAGCTTATTTATGCCGTATCCACTCCTTACGTATTCAAGAGGTTATGAGCGTACGAAGGTGTCCGCCGCGGTGGGAGGAACTGTCATAAGCCCACACTCTTGCGAAGGGGAGGATCCCTACGGAATGAGCAAGGGGCACATGGGTGCGTAGACAGTGAATAAATGAATGGTTATATCAGAAGATATAGGTGGAGGGCGGATTTATTCATAAGAGGCAGGAAGGAAGCATTGTGAAGTCATTGGGCTGCCGTGTCACGGGCGAAGGTGGTGGTTAGGGAAAGGGTGTCAGATAATTTGGGCTCCTTGCGCAGTCATGTCGTCAAGCGATAAGCCCTCATAATTGGTTTTTCTAAAAAGGGGGGAAAGAATACAATTTATTCTTATCTCCGATCGATGTGGGCCACATTACATGCAGTCTTGCGAGGCTTGAATTATTTTTTTCTCGGGTAGAGAATCAAATTTTTTAAGGTTTTTCATTTAAAAACTCGGCCCGTTTAATCGTTTTCATTCAATCAACCAGTTAATTAGAACATGTCAAGAAGTTATAAATGTGGAAACTTGATGAGAAGCACGTCAGCGGGTTATAAGTCCGTGATTAATACAACCTTAAATGAGCTTGAGGTTTACTCCACCTCACCGCTCCACGACCAAATATTTTTTTTCCTCGAAAGAGAGAAGAAATGAAACGGACTGAACATTAGCGCATACTCCTAATATGCAGTGAAGAGCGCTATTTGACTGAACCTGCCACTGCAAGCTAGCAATAGTAGCCTAGTTCCGTTAATGCTGCAGCTGTTTCGCAGGAGATAGGCTTTCATTGTATTTACCCGTGATTCGCACGATGTGTAACTAAAGTGACTTATACAGTATTATTTGAACCATTGTAACTCCGTCAGTTATTTCCAAGAAAGCGCCAAGTTAATCTTATCAATTGTTCGCTTACGCAACGGTTATTATATTTGCACCTGAGCTTACTGTAGAAGTCTGAATACTCTTCATGCTTAAGCAAAGGATTCTGAGGGATATTTTCATGGATTTTATAATGGTGACTTTCGTATTAAGGAGGGATGAATAAAATGACATGGAAGCCGCACAATTTTTTAATATTTTTTCGTGGGTTTTCAAATTTCATTTCACATCAAGATAGGAACATCACCGCACTATTATGCATGTTACTTTGCGTCAAAATCTACTTCTTATTTATATAAGATTATAAACAAGTGGACAATGATACTACTGTAGAGAGCACATATTCTTGCAGCCATAGCCGTTCATTCAGGTATGCTTCAACTAAGTTCACCTGTAATTAACCATTTGCTGCCTTACTAAGATATTCACCTGGAAAGTGTATCCTGAATCCAGTGGCTGAATGACTCTAAAAAATATACTCCCTTTTTAGAAAAATACATTTTACAATTTCACCCAAATTTTTTCTCACGTAAGTATTGTGGATTCCATTCCAGCTGTGTAAGGAGGAACGTTGAATGATGTCGTATTTTAAAGCTTGTGCCAGTAAAATTAATTCTCCATTCCCAGAGAAAATTTTTATTTCTTATGACGCCGTTCTACCTAATGAATACCAAAAATTTAGGCGTTTTCATTTCCTCCGCCATGACTTCATGAGTACTGAAATGTAATGCCTGAGGAGGATTTCATTAGATTGGAGTTATGTCATCGAAAGTTTGATCGAGAAGTGAAGAAAATTTCCCGGCATTGTAACTTCATCGCCGAACATGCGAACATTACGCCTCGAACTCGAGTGCGCGGCAATTACCTTAGAGTACACGTATTTTAAGGACCATAATTGATGTGTTCCGTAAATGGGCTGGAATGGGGCGTGGCCGAATAAGCCTGATGGAGTGCTGGAAGGGGAGGGGATTGCATAAGGGGTGTGGGAGGGGGGTATATGACGACAGGGTGGGGCCACAGTGGGATAAAGAGGGGAAGAAGAGTCCGGGGATGAGGTCTCCCTTTCATGACTATTCTTCGAGGAGAAGAAGAAGGTGGCTGGATGAATTACCGCGTTTCCGAGACTTGTATCATAATCGAGTATCCCTCAGGGCGTGTTGTTCGGGACTAAATAAGTGGGGGGAGAAAAGGGTTGGGCGTGTGTGTTCATATGCTTTTTAAGGGTTGTGGGTGTAGGCAAGGATATATGTATACCAAGGGCTGGAGAGGAGGAAAACGTTTTTTGGACGTGGTGTGGGTGGGTGGCGAAGAAATGAGAGAGAAAATAACTTGCCCCAACAGGGTGCGTGGATGGATAAAAAGATGTTTCTCCTTTGATACGGAGGGAGTCGGAGAGGGGTTAAATAGCCCCCTGTCTCCCTCCCCTACTCTTCCCTTCATCCTTCCTCCTAACCTCTTTACATCTCTCTTACGAGGTCTCCTTAAACCGTTCCGAGGCGAGTTGGAAGTCTTACCCCTTCCCCCCTGCATCGCCCTATCTCCTCCTCTTTAAAATTTCAGGCGGTGTGTGGTCCGAAACGGAAAAAATGAGTAATTTTGATGAGTGGGTAGTTCTAGATGGATGGGATCGGAAAATCGTGCTCGGTTCGTGAGTTCTTTCGGCTCAAGGGGAGGAGGAAGGAATAAAGGTCTTTTTTTCATGTTTTTCTTCTTGGTTTTTCCGAGGCTTGGTCAGGAGGATGAATGGGACGAGGTATGGGTGTCGAGAGCCAAAGGAACGATCATAGTGGTCTGATGGAGATGAATGTCCAATTTAATTTCACTATAAAGAGCGAGAATATATATTATGCATGGATAGATCCGGGCCACGCGTAATCATCTTGCTCCAGTCTATTTTTGCAATTGGTCCTCCTCTCTCTGTCGACTGTCAAAAACTGCGCTCGAGTGCTCGGGTGATTTTGCCCACAGAGGTAAACATGACATGGAGATTCGTCTTAATCTTGGCGAAAGTTTCTAAAATACGATTCCGGATCAAAAAGGGAAAATTGCCTACATCACATATTCCTTAAATATGCACTCCTCAATATTTCGGAAGAGGTGATGATAGGAAAAAAAAGGTATTTTAATTTTTTGTGGCAGTACTTAATAATGCTATACGTAATTTTGAAGCTCATTAGTTTTCATTCAAAATCATTTAATCTAAGGTGAAGTTCAAGCATGATTACAAGGCGTGTTCATGTTTATCTTCAAATTTGCCGTCGGTAAAGTGATATAGGTTATAATTCTTTCCGGATTTCCCAAGGGGTCAAGTATTTTGCTGTCTATCATAATTCATCTCATCGGTAGAGAATTTAGAAAGTGCTTACAATGCAATTAATGACATCACACTTTTTTTTACATCCTTCAGATAATGGAATCTTTGATTGAAGAGTAATTTCGGAACGATACTTTGTTCATTTCAATCTCTTTCAATGGTATAATCCAAAGATTATTTTAAATAGACAAGGGTAGAGCTCGTAAATTTTCCTATCATTACCTCTTTGGCCTATCTCCCGCCCAAGTATCACTGCTGAGGAAGAAGACAAATAATTCTCGAATTCCGCGAAAATTTGGTCCTTTTCTTCTGATGATTACTTTGGTAATGGCCAAAATATACAATTTCGGTAAAGTTTATTGACGTCAGATGATGGGATTGATGATGCTATTCTCAAAAGGCGTTTCCTTTCAGTTTGTCTTCCAGAAATGTCTTCGTCATTAAGAAATTGATTTATCTCATTTTACTCACAAAAGAAAAAAATGTCTACGCTATATTTGAAGATGGTTTAAAAGTAGAATGACCGGTTCAGTTTCGTCATAAGACCACCAAAACTTATATATTTATCCTGCGTGCTCCACTGAAAAAAAGTCTTCGTGAATGCGACTATTATTAAGACAGTATATCAGCTTTACCGGCCAATACACATGCATATTGGGGACTCCTGCATGTATTGTTTTCTAAACATTAATAAGAATAATTTGACTCATTATGATTAACGTAGATGTTGTTCTATAGTATGAGAATAGCGGAAGAAAAATAGTGGTAAAGAAACTCTAAACTTTCCAATCGATGAAAGTTAGACCGTGAAAAAGCGAAATATGTTTTTCTCATGCCAACAGGTATTCCAGACTAAACAAATATTAAATCCATAAAATACAGTATGATTAAATAATGAAATGCTTAATGAGCATGAACAAAATGTTCAACTCTGTCTTTTCGTCATTCCTATCTGCGCAATTTGATAAAGAGCCACTTAAGTTTCTTCTTTCGAATATTTCATCAAAAGGTTTTCTGTGCTCTACCTGATAGATACATTTAGTGCCAATAATAAAACAAAGTTAAATTCATTCACTTTGACGTTTTATTCAATGAGTTATTCGAATAAATTCGACGTTCTTCCATGACTTACAAAAGTCTCTCTCGTGCTTTTGCATTGAAATCCCGACTAAGAGTGTGAAAATTAGATAAAAATCGATTTGAATGACGTAAATACCTCATTTTCTAAAAATGCGTTTGCCTTCATTTAATGAGAGGCGAGATCATTTTCCTCGCGGGAATTCATACGGTTCTTTATTATATTTTTTTCAATCCCACTACCTCTTTTGACGAGATTTTTCGACTCGCATAATGATTACACCTAGGTGCTTTGGCGATGAAAAAGAAAAGGGAGACACTTTTTCATCACTCCCTTCCATTCAAAATCTCGCAAGCATGAGACCTGGGCCTCGTTCCGTGAGGACCACTCACAGTGCGAAGGTGCCGGCGTCGTCGCCATAGGCAGACGCGCAGATATAACCGCTAAAAAAAAATAAATGTGATTTTTTTCAACTGCCCGCCTCATTCCGTCCCTTAACGAATAACCCAGCACCCTGCCCACTCCCTGCATTCATCCCTCGATGTGAATCCATCGGCATGGAATAAAAAACTACGAAAAAAAAAAATGTATATATACCACCCTGATCTTCTACCGTTTCGGTCTTCCTAATTATTCGTCTTTTTTACCCGTACCGAGTCACCGTCCACCACCCGGTCATACGCGAAGAAAAAGGCCGCGATTCCCACCCTTATTCATTCCTCAGGCGATATTATTCGTGCGGTTTTCGCAGAAATAAATAAATTAAATACCCTCCGCCAGGGTTCGCCAGTGTGCTTTTGATGATTTTTTTCTTTTATTCGCCGTGTCCCGTTCGCTCCCTATCCTCATTTGGTCGCGCCTCGCTCCCTTCAACGGCGAGCCGAATGGCTCCCCAACCGTTTATATGTCGCGATACGCTTTGATGACCTCCAATAGCGGCTTAACCATTCCCCGCAGAGACCCTCCGCCACCTCCGTTCAAGCTAACCCTTCCTCATCACATCTTCCTTGCCGTCGAAAATAATATTTATCCAATGTACAGTGCTTCCAATGAAATTTTATGGCACAATAAAATCGTGTCATCAGATGCTTGGTTTATAAAAGGGATAGTCCTCGTCCAAGTTATACATACGTATTACCATGTTCATATGCCTGCTTCAAATGAATTTCAGCGTGTCGGCGTCCTTTTGAAGGGATTCTGCATGAATAAATCGTCCCTGTAAAATGACGCCTGTTCGACGAACTCGATGGAAATGGCTAAAAAAATATTTCCCACTCTTAGATATCTCAGATTTTACTTAAAATTATAATATGGGATTAGTGATATCATTATTATCAAGTATTACAGCATTTATATCGTTTTTTATTTCATTAAAACAAAAAAATCGCATCGATCTCTCAATCCACAGATATCCTAGGCATTTAGCGTTGATGTAATTGGATTTACCTTGAAGAGTTTTATGTACACATACTTATCAGTGTAATCAAAGTATTTTATTTCCGTTAAGTGCTTGGTGTATTCGTAGTCTACAGATATACTCATAATTCCATTAATTTGATAAATGTCAACGATATCTGGGCATTGAAGCCACACTCTCTCGTCTTTAAGTTTTCACATAAAGACAGTTTGTTTCAAGATAGTAAAACCTTCTGTAGTTTAGATTTGATAAGAATTTTACATGCATGATTATTTAGGTTGATGTCTTAACCGCACACCTAATAAATGCACAACTTAATATCGAAGAAGTGTGAGGCCCATTTACTCATGAAACTTATCTTATTTTTTGTAATCTTTTACCCTTGGATACGCCTTTAGTCGTACATTATACTGAAACTGTTTTAAGGCACTTCAAACTTCATTTCTCGGGTCTCTAGTTGTGGAGATTCACTGTATTGAGTGTCATGCGAGTGGCGAAAATAAGAGAAAACTAGGTATGTTTTTTTAGCATTTAAAGTTATTTCTTTGGTGACATGAAATGAAATATTTAATTTATATTATTTATACACCTGTACAGTAAAGTTAAACGCGAGGTGTTTCTATTTTCTCGGCTAGCATACCTGTTTGAAATTGCTTAGGAAAAATGGATGAGCATCTTTCCTACCTATTCCTGTCAAAAAACTATGTTTATAATTGAATGAGAGGAAAACAGACGCGCATAGTTTGTTTGGTAATAGTTTTTACCTCTGTATTAAATAGAAGATAACAGATGTATCATTGTTTTATATTAGTAATCTGATATACTGACTTACATATCCATCGATTTTACTCAAAAGTCGACTTAGGTAGGTCCAGGGTAGAGCGCGTCCCGAAATAAATCAACTACTTTATGCTACCTTGTAAGCCACCTGATAAGGCGTATGACGGGGGGTTTTAACACACCAGCTGTTTACGCAAAACGAGTCACGGGTGAATGAAATTCACGAATTTGTTTCCTTTTTCTCGCAATACAGGAGCACCCTAAGACTTCAGCAAGGATTCGAACCCGGCATACCTTGGTTAGGTGCCAAAACTGCAACCCAGTATGTTGCCTCCCCCCTCCTGAATCCAACGACTGATAAGGAATTTGTTGAGAACGTGGAGAGGATCCAGTATTGGAATCAGCGTTACCTAAACGGTAAGTGCCAACGAGAGCTTAGAGTAGAAAACAATTTTAGGGATATTAGTCACATACGGTTTACAATAGTTTGGCTTCGACGAGTTGGTATTTGGTGGGTATTCTAGTAATCATTAAAAACTTCAGAAAAAATATCTAGCAATAATTTTTCGCGAGAAACGAAAAATTGTGAATTTACCAATTGCTCACATTCAAGTAAAACATGGTGGTATATTTCGAAATTTACATTTTATATACTTACGCAAGCTGTTTTTAGAAATGCAGCTACAGATTTACAGTTTCAATGTAAGAGTATGGGTATCTGGAGAATTAATGCTAACATGAAATGACATCATATGCAATATATGCACACATATTTATGTAACACAGGTACGATTTCACGGTCGAACCCGTTTTCTGTCCCTATCCAGTGAACTCATTAAAACCACGTAATAACGATAATCTTTAGTGGCTCACACATTCTCTTTAATCATCATCAGCCTTGCCTTGAACTTTCCCAAAACGGCTGCACACACACACACACAAAGTGCGGTGCTCCCGACCGGAATGATATTCGAATTAATTAGCAATTTTTGTGCGATCATTTACGAATTTAATATGTTTAAGCGATCTTCACCCATTTCGCTGCATTAAGATAATATGTTCCCAAATGAGATTAATTTTCTGACAATAGTTTATTAATGTTCAGACACTTATCTACGTTAATAATATTTTAGCATGTCAGCTAAAAAAATCGAAATAACTTTCAATATTGAATTATTTCAGTCATTAAAAATCTGAGTTATGTTGCGTAAATTATATTATGATAATTATAATCTTTTGAGGTTAGAGATTCGATTTAAGTGTCGTGGAATCGGCGAAATTTATGCTTATCATATTGTTCGATGGATACCCTTAAATGTATTCATCTCAGGAATGATTTTACGGTCGAACACGTTTTCTATCGCTATCAAGCGAACTATTTAAAACCACATCATAACGATAATCTTTGCTGGCTCATTCAATTTCTTTAATCATCATCAGCCGTGAAAATGAATTTCAATATTAACATTCTCTCAGTCCGTAAATACTTGACTTAAGTTGCGCATATTATATTTTGAAATTTACCTGAATAGATTAGAGCTTCAATTAAAGAGTCGTGGTATCGGCGGAAATACTGCTAATCCCTCCTATTGCTTAATAGATACACATGAGTGTACACTGTATACCTCAGGAATGATTTCACGACGAACTTGTCTTCTATCGCTAATTAGCAGACTAATTGAAATCACATCATTATGCGAGCTATTTTTTGGCAAATTATACTCTAAAAATTAACCTGAGTAGTTTAAAGGTCCAATTACAGAATCAATGCTCAACTTATAGTTTAATGGATAGCACATAAAAATGTGCATCTCAGGAATGGTTTCGCGGTCGAACCCGTTTTCTATCGCCATCAAGCGAACTAATTAAAACTAGATGATAATGATAATCTTTACTGGCTCACACATTCTCTTTAATCACCATCATCCTCGCCTTGAACTTTCCCCAAAAACGGCCATACACACACATAAAGTGAGGCTCTCCCACCGGAATGAAATTCGAATTAACGAGCAATTTTTGGGCGAGCATCTGCGGCGGAGCTGCCCATTAACGGTCGCCGGATCCTTTTGCCTCGCGCACATCATCGCTATTGACGCCGTTTCAATGGGGTTTTATTCCTAAAAATAAAGTTGCAAAAGGCGTTCGCTGGAGTGCACTCTCTCTCTCTCTGTCCCTCTCACCCCACGGACGAGGAGAGAGGCCTATTTCCCCTCCCTCCCCGCCAAGGGAAATCCCTTAACACCCTTCCTTTCCCAACCCTTTTTTTCGATGCCCTTTACCCCCCCCCCCCCCCCCCACAAAATGCCGCGCGCTCAAATCTCCGAGCGCTCGCAGGTCGGCCGAGTCGACCTTTCATCCCCACCGCCAAGCCAGCCGCGGGTTCCTGCCGCTGACAGTCCGGGCACAGCAGCGGGGAGCTCATTAAAAAGCCAGCTCTCATACACTCTCTCTCTCCTCCTCCTCTCTTAATTGATTAAAACCCAGTGCCTGTGTATATGTGTGTGTTTGTTGCCGCTGAACTTCTCCATTGGTGTCCAAACTCATTTCAGGTTGCGATTTATTCGCTCAGGGGAGAGGCGCGCTTTTGCCTTCGACGCGAGCATCGGATATTAGCCCTAAGGGCTGTTGATATCGATATAATACCATTTTTCTCTAGAAAGAGTGGCATCCATATTGTGATATTGCATAAGGCAGCTTTCTACGCCACTTACTACCTTTTAAACCCATTTTATCCCTATTTAAATATGTTTTCTTGTTGGAAATAAATATATTTGTCCTGAGATCGGTGGATGTCGACATACCATCAATTTTCTCTAGAAAAAGCGTCATCGATATTGAGAAAATGCACAATGGCATCTTTCTGAGCAATTGATCCCTTGCAATATTTTACTCTTTTCATGGAGTTGATCTTGATTTTGCCTGGTCGAACTTGTTTGATTAAGAGAGAAAGGTGCTTTTGCATTCGACGTGAGCGTAGGGCATTACACTTGTAGATGATAAATTCCGTTAAAACCAATATTGTTCGTATTAATTTTTTTTGTTGAAATGTAAATGTATTTATTAACCCTGAGGACGGTGAATGTCGATCAACTTCTCCATTGGTGTCCAAACGCATTTCAGGTTGCGATTTATTCGCTCAGGGGAGAGGCGTGATTTTGCCTTCGAAGCGAGCATAGGATATTATCCCTTAGTACGGTGGATATCAATACAATATCATTTATTCTCCACAAAAAGTGGCATCTATATAGTGAAAACACACAAAGGCAGCTTTCTACGCTAATTAATACTTTGTCATATTTTAATCCTGTCGTATATCGCCAGATCAAATTTGTTTGTTTCAGGAATGAATAAACTTTTGCAGTCGACGTGATCAACTGCAAATAACCCCATATTATATTATATTACCCCATATTATTCGTATTAAAATTGTTTTAGAAGAAAAAAGTATAATCGTCAGTTATAAACTATTAATTAAATCACACGAATATATTCCAGGTTGGGCACACACAGTAAAACACACAATGAAAGATAAAAAGACTCAGAAAAATACATTTTCGATGGCACCTACTCCTAGTCTTTTTCCTAACTCTGAAGGAGGTGGTACGTGCCACCGCTAAATTAGTTTTGTGAGTCTTTTTATCTTCAATTGTGCTTTTTACTGTGTGCCCAACCAGGGATATTTTCGTGTTATACACCTCATCGAGGAACATCTTCAAGTATTTATTAAATCACAATATATACGGTATCAAGGTAGTCACCATTAAATACCATTGATATTTTTTGTTTCATAAAATACTTGATGTGTGTGCGCGTGAATTACAACGATTATACGCTGAATTTGAAAATGTATATTCAAAATAAAAATCGAATACAAGGTCTTATAATTGCCGGATATCACTTTTAAATTATTATGACGTTTATTGTACTTTCCGTGTTATTTAATTAATCAGGTTATAACCGAGTAATAAAAGAGTCATTACCGCGCTCATTTCAAATCAGCTGCTTCAGCGGAAAAGAAATTCTTCACCTACTTATATGGTACTGGAGTTACAGATATCGCGCTTACCAGACCATTGAGTAGGACAAATCGAAAAGCTGGAGCCCGAACTTGAGTCAGTAAGCCATAATTATTTGGAATAGGTACTGAACACTTGTTTTAACCCTCAGTTGGTCACGTGGTGTCTACCAGGCGCCAGGCCATTTTCTTTTCTTTGCCCGCATTGTATTTTCACTGTCAGGAACCTCATATTCCTTGGATCTTATTATTTCATGACTCTGAAATAGTCACCAATATGATTATGTGTTTGTCACATTTATGGTATAAATTTTTATATTTTGTTGTTTTTGGACGTCATGCGACAACTTGGTTTCAATACGTTACACGCTAATATCTTCCTGATATTCATCGCAAAAAGTTTTAATGTGTATATAACTAACAGCTTTTTAAATCATAAAATTTGGATATGTGTCTTATTGCCACGAATTTTTTCACTGTAAACAATCTAACACCTGAATAAAACTGTTATTGGGAAGAATTTACTATGGTTTTCACATAATTTGTGTGAACTTTGGCGAATAATACACCGTTTTTCCCTCTGCTACAATGTTTATGGTGACATATTACATTGATGTAGATGCATAACATTAACCGTAAACATGCACATAACAATTTGTGGTTGCATCGAATAATAACTTTCCGATCTGCTAGGAGATATTTTGGTTCAAGTTCAACTGAACGCGCTATCAATAAAAAATATCTCCATAATCAATAATTCTCCCTGTAGTTAAAATTATTTGTTAGGTTAATAGCAAAATCCGTGCTGTGAAACTGAAAAATATGTTTGTATTTACTGTTCAAATGAAGCACGTTGATATATTTTTGATTAATGAGAAACTGTAAGAAGCGTCAAAATAATTAGTATTCAGTCTTTTATTATCACAAATATATCGATCATTATTATAATAACTATGCATTAATTTGTTTCAATTATTGAAATTAAGTATTCAATGAATGATTTATTGTAGTTAAAACAGTAATTTCTTCTTTTATGTATTTTGTTTAGCCATTCCAAAATGGTGTCTATGAACTCAGCGCGACAAATAGCGTTCCTAAATGTGACGCGCCTGACGGAGGGTTAACCAGAAGTTATTTGATACGACATTGTCACCGTATTTTATCCCACCGAAATAAAATGCAAGAATATTGTGAGCCAGATGATTATCGTTTTTTTTTAATACAGGAATTATATATCCCAATTCCTCGGAGTAAATACGTCAACTAAGTGAATACCGTAGCGGTAAAACTATGTTAATAAATAATGCATCGAATAATTGCGTTGAACGATTTAATTCTAATTGGCTAAGATACGGAAGAGCATTAGAATAACAAATTCAATGTAACTGATACTTTTTTTAATCCGAGGAACGATAATTATGGTGCTTAAATTTTTTCTTGTCCTTCGACACGAGCTTATTGAATCCAATCTGTGATGTGAGACTGTTCCTATTCTGTGATGTAAGTCTCGGTTTCACGCTTGAGAGCAACACTTATTCGTACCATTTGCGGCAAAAAAATGTAGTTTCTGCTATTTCAAAATCGCCGTCCGTCGGTCGTAAAACCAGATAGTGGCAGCTATGTATTTTTTTTGCTCGATCGCATTCTCACCCGTGCCGTGCGTGATAGAAAAAAATGTGGATTGTAATGTAATCGTCATTAAAACTCTGCTCAAGAACGGGGAGCTTGCAGCGAGGAATTATAGAGGTGGGGCAAAAAATGTATAGATGAAGTGACTGATTCGGAATGGCAATTAACCCACTATGCCTCTCTCTTCTAATTTCTTCTGGCGAGTCCGCGGACTTATCACTCTGCCAATGCTGGATCGAGGCTGGTTCGTGTTCATGAACGCCTATGTTATGAAAAAATACAGGCGTGGTCACGTCTCCTCTACCGTACCTAGTGATGTAAAATACCTGGGTGCTTATAACTCAAGAGAAGAGTGTATCCTAGGCAATCAAGTAGTTATCATAAACACGTTACAATTACAAATTGTTATCAATTAATCTTTGAAACAGACAGAGGGTAAGGAATAAAGGATTCAAAACTTGCTAATGTGTTAGAAGCTTATTTATCAGTCAATCAAAATTTATATTACTGGATCCCCGTTGTGGTGAACGATTTCATTCTAATTGGCAAAGTTACGGAAGAGTAGAATAATAACAAATTCAATGTTAGTGTTACTTATTTATTCTGCGGCACGACAATTATAGCGCTTAAAGTTTTCTCGTTTCCTGTAAAATCCCGTAGACCGTTTTGTAGGTGACGTAGTACATGAGCCTTAGAAATTTTGATGGGTCCTTTACAATATACGAAATATCCCCTTTTTGAGTCCGCAAGTACTATCCAGAAAAAGTAAATAGTTATTTATGAGGTCAATCGTTAATTTTAAACTCTATTATTATCGCTGCCTCGAGTTTGCATAATACAAATATTGCTTGAAGTTATTAGGTCATAAAATAATTAATGTGTTAATATGGTCATTGTATCGATTTGTGCTACCTATTAATTTCGTTATCGGAGCTTTGAATGAAAAAGTATTATGCATAGGTATATAATTTCGGAATAAAAATATATAAGATCCTTGGCTGGGTTTTATCCCCGTTACGTGTTAATAAATAAGAAGTTGAGAGGTTGAATATCAAAGATAAATAAATTCCATTAATTATACCAAATATTTGAACATTTGGTAATTGTTTGAATTTATGGCTAATAAAATAATAACAGTCTAATGTTCATTTACAGAATTTCAAAGATATTAATGAACAATAGATATTAAAATGCTATTATTTTATTTCCAATAATTTAGGGGTACCTCGAAGTCAATCCCTGAGCTACAATTAACATAAATTGGCTTAAATATTTTCAATTTTGTCTCCATTGTCCGCCGACTGTAGCGGTGAATTTTCATATTCACCCGACGGTATACATAAAATATATCCTAATCACCCCTACCCCAGGTTGTACTGCAACAAGGCAGTTTAGTATTTAAGCATTCGCTTAAGTCATTCGTCAACACTCATTAATGAATACCTCATCCCCTAGGTGCTGTCATTGCCTGCCATCGCCTTTGAATTATACAAATACTGCTTAGAGTGAATAGACCATAAAAGAGTTAAGGTATTCATATGGTTATTGTATCGATCGATTGGTGCTTGTAATCAAAAAGGATTAGGTATAGGCAGTGGTAGATCCAGGATAGGGACAATGGGGGGGGGGGGGCTAACCTCACAAGAGTAGTGGAGGTCCGAATAAAATTACCAATCTATGTAGTGTAAATTGGATACCCAAGGGGGGAGCTATAGCTCCCTTAGCCCCCCGTTATAGATCCGCCACTGGGTATAGGTAAAGTGTATGTAGATAAGGGTGATTAGATAAAGCGATGACAGCGACCCGGCCCTCTTTACTAGACCATGGCCGTTCCATGATCACGGACGCCTACGTCATGAGTCCCTATCCTTTATGGAGGATGGGGGAAGGGAAAAAAGACAGGTGTGGTCTCGTGTCCTCCCTTCCACCTCACCCTCTCTCTATCTCTCTTCTTTCCACATATGCGTTCCCCCTCCCGTACTCGTCTCTACATCCCTGCAGCCACATGTATCTCCGAAACTAGTCACGTTCACTTGTTTCCAGGCGAGGAGTGTTTCCCCAACCTCCCACTCAAACAGCACAAGGCTAACGTTTCCCCCATACCACTCTCACCCCCACGCCCTGGCACCCAATCCAAACGTATGCTCTGCCGCGCGCCTTTTGGGTGTTCCTCCGGCCCGCGCAATCAGTACGACAACACCGTACAGCCTGTCAGATTCCGTCGGCGGCTCGCACACTCAGTATCATCTCGTCGAAGGGCGAAACGCGTACGTACGACACATCTCCCGCGAGGACTGAGATAGATTGGATTTGGTTTTTTCGTCTGCCAAGCCGCCTTTCGCTCCTTTTCCCCCCCTTCACCCGCCCGCCTATCCATTCACTCCCTGTGAGCCTACCTCTTCTGAATTCCACGATATCTCATCCTCTCGCGTCGCTCCTCTCGGGTTGAATTTGAGGATTTTCCCCCGCCCAAAACGCTTTGGTGTATGGTAATGTCGTCACGTAGTACCCGCGCTAGCAGCGCCACGCGGTCGGTTTCGCCCTACCCCATTTGACTGTTCATCGTCGGGATCTTCCCCATTGCTGAGGTGTAATCTAAATCCGGGTTCATATCCCACCTGAGTTCGTTTGAGGAGACATGGCGGCAAAACGGGGTCGACGATTTCACAAAAAAAATATTTCAATTCAAATATGTCCCACTAATTTTCTCTACCCATTCAAATATTAGGGAATGGGGTTTTTATTTAATTTATTCTGGATATTTCATTTAAATCCTGTATTTTTTTAGACTCTTTTGCCGATGCATAGTGTAGCATAGAAAATATGGAAATTATTGTGAAGTACTCACATTATTATGGAGTGCGCAATGGTACATGTAAATAATTATTGATATCAAAATTGGGCACCTCATCGTGCTCCTTATAATGTATTTTATTACCCATTTCTACAAATGATATATATGTTTAGAATTCCATGTATTTGAAGTAGGTAATAAAGTTGTAGTTGAAACTTGATTAAGTACTGAGATAAATGGCAAACATAATACAGCCGATTTCTGGAACTACTTACTAAGTATAGTCTGATGCATAAATATTATAACTTCAATTTCAGACGCATGCATTGGTTGAGAATTATAAACATGGAAAAATCTGCATTTCTCTGCAACCTCATTATGTTTTGATATCCTGAGGAATATTAATAAAAGTTGAAGGAAAATATTCTTTTCGAATGATGGTGCCGCACCCCCTTAAATGTTCCCTGTGCGTCGTCGTAACGATTATCCCAAAAAAAAATTCTCGAGCCCCTAAAATACTAAATATATCATTCTATTTTATTCCACATCCGTATTCCAGAGGTGACGTTTCCAGAATTCTCCGCAGTCCCAATCGTGGGCGGGCTCCAATGAAAAACGACGCGACCGGCGTCGTAAAGATGACCGATAATAGTGGCCAATAAGAGATCATTACGATCGAGGGGACCTCGCCAGCCCAGCAACGATTCGTCAGCCGCTTCAAGTGTCGGTTTGGAAAAAAAGACCTTATGTTCACGATAGGGATGAGGGGGGAAAACGGAGGAAATTTGGGACGATTTGGTCGACTGATTGTTCCATCACGTGACGCGTCAAGCGTTGAGTTTTTGAAAGGTTATCCAATCGTCGCATGCCGTTGATGACGGATAAAATGCTCTTAAAAATAACGTCGTGCTCGACGCCAGATAAAAGTATTTTATCCTCGTCGGAGATATTGTGGAGCTTTCATTTTTTATGAGCATGTAATTGGGGATCGGTATAAAACCCTGGGATTTATCACCCCGAATATTGCTATTAGCACGTACATTTGTTATTCCACACGCTATCGAAGTATTAAGGGTTCAAGCACGGGTTTAGCTTCTTGATGAGGCCACTTCATGCATCAAGTTTGGCTCATTTATGTGGTAAATATGCGTAATAGCTGCATTTTTTGTACGTAAAATAAAAATTGTGTTAGCCCATATTTTTAGGTTTTTTGTTATTCCTATTGCTTGGAAATCTATGTAGATTACTGTATCACTAACTCATCACTAACAATGAGTATTTGTTGAGCATGTACTCGATTCTCTTTGGGCATTGATGATCACCAATCTGTACCTTAAAACCTAATTATTCTAGCCTAAGATGATTTCAACGATTTTCAGCGCGTGACTTGGGTGGGCTTATTTGCTTAAAAGCGAACGACAGTGTCTCCCTAACTTTTTATCTTAATTATAATTCGAACTCGCTTTGGAAATTTTTGGAAAGCCTATGATAAACATTAATCTAATTCGTTTCAATAAAATGAAGTAGTTTAAAATGCAGTGAAATATCTTCAAATCCGTGTTGGTTGGAGGCAATTTTTAAATATGGTAGGATGTCCTAATGCTCAATTACCTGCATTGTCCTGGTCAGTCAGAAAATTTGGAGCCTTTGGTGAGCTCCCAGATGTGAATCAAAATTCAATTCTGTTTTCACGGTCACTATGGATAGTTTATTTGCTGATTATTTCCATTTCCGAAATATTTTTAGTATTACAAAATATTATTATGGAACAGACGATGAGGGATTTAAAAGAAAAGGAAAAGGTATGCCGAAAAAGTTAAGCTGATAGGAAAGTGGATTGGATACCAATTTCAAGCTCATCTCATGGTTGTGGATCACCGATGATGATGACCACAGCAACATGCGTAATTCATTAACTTAAGTAATAAATATGCGTAACTTACGAAATAAATAATGCGTAATAAATTAAATTATATCCCCTAATTAACTTTACAGGTCAATATTTTTTTAAACACCTAGATATTCTCTGTAATAGACCCGCATTAGTCTAATGAGCCAATTAAGGAAAACGTTGCACCATTCCGTTGTTCAATATGTTTTTCCATACATTCTAACAGACATACAGAAACTGCTATTCAGATTTTTATAGCCTTAGGTGGATAAAATCAGAAGCAACGTTAACTCAAATCTTTCGACAAAACAAGTTGATCAAAACTATGGAGCCGTGGTTGAAATATAATTTTCCTGCTTTAACATATTACTACTTTCTCAGTATTAGCAAACTAATTAAGTAAACAATGCCAAATTACGTTAGCTGAATAAAAACGTGATGCGGTCGGACGAGATGTCAAGCCGTGGTCATATTGGTGCCTTTTGTTGAGAGCGGGCTACTGCCGACGCCGGGTTTCTCTCCACCCTTCCCTACCTTACGTATCTACCTATGGCACAAATAACATCAGTGTCGGTCGCGTCCTCAAAATGCCAGTAGTGAATAGCTATGTCGGATTGGGCATTAGGAAGATTGCGCGACCGCTGAGGGGACCCCTTTAGGAGGGGGATTGGCAGGGTACGGGGAATTTTCGAAAGAGTTGGCTTCTGGGTAGAAGGTGATGAAAGGAGGGGTGGGAGTTTTCAGGAGAAGGGATTGGAATGAAATGGATGTTCCTTGCGGTGCGAGTGTGGCCACGCAGTATCCTTCAAGAGGGGATTATCCCATCAAATGCGCCGCTCGGATTTTAAGCCGCTGGAAGCGCCGAGGGTGTGGTTCGTGAATAGAATTGGCGTCGGTGTGAAACGGTAGATGGGCTAAGACCGCGCTAAAAGGGCGTGGATTAAAGACCGCTACATGGGCTACATACTTGACATGGGCTCAAACAAAAATTTTGGTTTCGATTCAGCATGTAGAATTAATACGGATTTGCTAAAGCACAGGGTTTAAACGAATTTAAAATTTATTCAAACTATCGATATTTTTAATTTGATATGAAAATTCGTATTTTGAAAATTTTAGCGTTTGCAGGGAGTTTTGGATAAATTAGATCATTAGATATTGTCCAAAAACTATAGAGTAATTATAGATTTCAAAATGAAATCAATGAGCTATATCTCTGGATGCTTACTCGTTAATTTTCAAATGCATGCGTATTTGTGTTGTAGATTTAGAATTGGCTTTTGATAATTTAGGCTGTATTTCAATGATTGCAATCCTGAAAGAAATCGAATTGTTTCATTATGACCAAATAATTATCCACAATTTATATAAAAATAAATTCGCTGTGATTAAATATAGATCCGCGAAGAAGTCAAGGTTGATAGCTTTCGAAATGTGAAGTTGTAGCAGAATGATGAAGATCAAAGGAGTAAGCAGGGATGCCGACTTACGAAAAATATTTGGGGGGCCCAAACTGGGGATCTTGCCCCGGGAAATTTTATGAGTAAGTAGTGAGTTTTAAGTTTTTTAAGTATTTAAGAAGAGTCATATGATCAAAATTAGAACCCTGATAACTTGAATCTTGATATCTAGACATTCCGAGGAAAATCAACAAGCCTGATGCATTTTTTTTCTCACGCCCATAACGAATTTTTGAGGGGGCTCGAGCCCCCTCAAAAATTCTGAGGGGGCTCTATGGAGTCGGCGCCACTGGAAGTAAGCATGTGAGAAATGCGAAAAAATCTAAGAAAAGTAGGAGAGAAGATAAGCCTCTAGAAAATCTTGGTGGAAAACGGAACAATTAATTTGGTCACGTCATGAGACACGATGATCTAAAGAAAATTATCGTTGAATGACAGGTGGAAGGGAAAAGCGGCAAAGGTAAAACACGAATAATGTTCACAGGTGAAGAAAAAAGAAATGGAATCTTTTCCAGTCGGTTTGTGTTTACACGGCTGTGGTAGTCCTTGACGAGGAAATTACATTCCCGTGAACTACCACAGGGGGGTTTTCTGTTTTTTTTTTTTTTGATGAGTGGTGCCAAATTTTACGGCCATTGGAGACCCTTTTCTTCATCTGTTAATTAATAGAGGAGGTAGAGCTCAATTTCCTTTATTTAGAGATATTACTAGCAGACCCGGCAAACGTTATTTTGCCATATAAATTATTTCTAGTGAATATATTGGTAGTCATATAAAAACAACCGACTTATTGTAAGCGTGTGGGGGTGTGGTATATGAGTCAAAGAAGAATGGAGCGCTGTGAAGGATGACGACCTGTAAAAGTAACAAAACACAAAGCATTCATTTTTTGAATGCATTGTATTTTTATTATCTTAATCAATTAATTTCAAACTACATCTCTTTAACAAATTATGGAAATGAAAAGAATATACATTATCAGTCTCTTAGTGCAATGAAGTGCACGATATTTTTAGTGCGCCCTTATTTAGCCAACGCACGTAAACTGGTTGGTTTACCCACGCGAGAATATGCCACATACAATTCCCCGCTAAAAAACACGGTATACCCAAATCCAAACCGCAAACAGACATCAGACCTTGAGATTTTCATTGCGAGTGCCGATATAATTGGAAAATGAAGCCGTTTGAATTCAATTGGCACATTTGTCGGGATAATAGGGATTCGTGGTAGTAATACATGTTCTCTTTAAAACTTTCCATCCAAAATGTTCACAAAACGTTCCTTTTCTCAGACCTACTGAATTTGCACTCAGCATTTTATAGGAATTGGTCCAGCCGTTTCGGAGGAGTTTGGCCACAAAAAAAAACTGTGGCACGAGAATATTATATATAAGCTTAATTAAGAATACGATGGAGTATGTAAAGCAGAAGAACTACTTAGGTGTTGCAAGATTGGCCAACTGGAGAACTGAGTGAAGAGTTGATTTTGATGATGATGAGGATTCCAACATATAGCGGCAGTGTGCCTACCTTTTAATAATGCCACCAACGCATTAAAATAATAAAGCGCCAGCAAACACTCCAGCCAAGTTTTATTTCCGTCCGTCAGGGAAAAAATTAAAATTATGCTCCATAAAAGTCTTCACTCGTCGCCTGACCGTTTGATCAAAACTCATCGTTTTAGGACGAACAAAAGAATTAATTTCCCCCCCCTAAAGTTAAAAGAGACTCGGTGTAAAATAAACCCTCCAAGCTCCACAAAACAGTGAGTGTGTGAGAAAGAGAGATATATTTACACATTTTAAAGGGATTTCCACGGTAGGGAGAGACGCGAGGGTGTGGGGCTAAGTGGGGGGGGGGAGGAGACAGGGGCCCCGTGGAGCAGGCGTGCAGCAGGGTTGAAGGCGCAAGGACAGCAGCGCCAAATCCCACCCACGCGGTGTAAACAGAAACGGCGCAAAAAGCCTCTCTCCTCCTCCTTTAGAAATTGCGAGAGCATCCCTGAGAACGGTGAAGGGAAGGGACAGAATGGTTGGAAAAGGAGCAAGGGGGAATCGGGGAGGCGGGAGGAGGGGAGAATTGAACACTCGGCAGAAGTTTGGAGGGAGGGGGTAGTTTTTGAGAGAAAAGAGCACCCAGGAAACGGTGGGGTGGGTTATGCAGTCGGCAACGTGTGGTGGGAGAATGGAAAGATGGGGTAAGGGAGATATACGCGTGAGATGGGGGAAGGTGGAAGAGAGTTGAAGATATTCGGGAGAAAAAGGGACGCTGGGCTGAAAAGGGAGTGAGATAAGGTAGCGATGTGAATGGGGATGCTGTAGACAGGATTACTCCTTAGTTAGCCTAGTCGAATCTATCGTCGCTTGTCAACGTAGATATTAATATTACATCTACGTACTACCCCGCAAGCCGCCTAAAAAGGCATGTGGAAGGGGTGTTAGGATACCAGCCGTCTGCATATAAAAAGCAAATGCTCAGACTAAATTACGACCAGCATTTATTAAACGATGATATAAATATTTTACATCGAATCATTCGATGATAAATAGATATTATTACGAAAAGTATAATGGAAGGCTTCAATGTTATTTGTAAGTATTTCGTTTGGCCAACATTATCGAACCTCCGATTTTCACCGATGATGGAGTCATTGCCGTTGGTCTACCAGTGTCTGAGAGTAAATTTTATGCCATTATAATATGCGTTTAATAATGTATTATTTCATACGATTCATTATACAAAGCCGGTAACTTTTTGAATGTGGGCAGTTAAAGGTCATTAGCAACCATCAATGACATATAAAATTAATTAGCACCATTGACCACAATACGATGATCCCTATCGACTGCTGATACCACCAATTATTTTACCATCGCACTTTGATGACTAAATATAAATGGCATAGAATAAGGGCAGTGATATAGTAATCGATATACATGGGATCATTTTTGTTTATTTGGGATTTTTTTCCTCTTTTTTCCAGAAAATAGTGCTTATCACAATAATAACATCAATCCCTCAAAGAAATCCCCACCCATTAATCCTGCCTTGCTTTTCCCCTTCTTCTCCTCGTCTTCGTGCGCGAGTAGGCTGACGAGGATACGAGGCACGATCTTCAGGATTGAGTGCGAGGATGACACCAACCCCTAGCAAGAACGCAGGGAGAGGTAGAGGCCGAACACGTCGCTAAGGAATACGTGGAAGATGTTGGGAGGTATGGGAGAATGAAGACGAAGTAAGGGCATTGGTTATAGCACCCTAGACGAGCTGATTCATTTGTTGATTCTTCATTCCGCCCATCCGGGCACTTTGAAGATGGTGCAAGTTTACTGTCCTGTCTTCCAGGACTGGGAATATTTAATTCCTGGTTTGGGGTAGGTGTTCAGTGTCTCCTGTAGACGACACTGGTCGACGGTAGCAGTCCCAAGAGTTGAGATTTGCTACCGCCATGGATGCAGCACCCTAGATTCCCATCCATCCCGAGGGATGTTTCCGCCTCCCATTCTCTGATCACCCGTCCCAGCTCCTGGCCAACCATCGCTCTTTCCCTTCCTCACGGGGAACACGAGCCACGACTCGCATCCCAGGAACTCTGAGGCAAAAATCCCTCGCTTCCTTCTTTTTACCACCACTCGAGGGGGAAACGTATTCCACGGTATATATATATCCGCAGGGATACCTAAGCCTCTCACTTGCGTCTCGCCTGTATCACCTCTTCCTTTCGTTTTCTCGAAGGAAACCCTCTTATTCTGTCCCAAACCCACCCTTCCACTCTGCGACCCCCTCTTCCCATCGCACCCCTATCTCAATCTCCTTCCTGCCCAACATCCTCTGAATATCTTCGGCCCTCTTCCGTTTTCATCCCCTCCTTGATCGATGCATCATTCTTTCCCCTTCTCTTCACTTTTCTACGATTACGATTTTCTGATGCTCGGTTTAAACCATCGGGATGCGGAGACCATCGACTGTTTCCGTGAACAATTAGCGTTAGATGTATAATTTGAATTTTTGTCCGGCGTATGATTTTTAGTAAATTTTCTCGGGCTTCCATCGTGTTTTGATTTGGTTATATGGTCCAAAAGTTTCAACTGCTATGTGTAATGAAATGGGGTTAGATCGCCCGTGACTTAGGATGAGAATCGAATTATTTGAGTGGTAAAATTCAGAAATATCAATTTAAATTTGAGAGACGAAGACAAACAGTAATCGGTGACTCATCAAAAATCTGAAAAAAGTTAGTGCAACGTAGATGACATGAAACTGTTTCTAACGCATTTATTTCATGTAGTCAGCACAATCGAATTATTTTCCGAATGAGTCGTCTTCCATCACCCTCATCAACTCCTTTTTTGCAAACAACCCCTTGGCCACACAACATTCCACGTTGCAGTCAGGCGTTACATTGGCGCGATCGACAGTTAAAATATCTCTTTGATGCAAACCGTCGACAGCGACATCCACCATCTTTCGTCATTAGCTGAAATTTTCGATGATAGTTTCAGTTAGAAAGCTGATCTACCGACTTTCTTCCGGCCCAAATCACATATCACTCACTCTCTTTCCTGCCTAACATTCCTTATTACTTCCCTCCTTTATTTCTTTAATTTCACCAACTTTGTTTCTTTTTAACTATTCTTTGAACACTGTGACACTATGGTAAAAGCTGAAATTTCAAATGAAGCGAAAATGGCGCCAATATGTTTGCTTTTGAAAACGTTTTTGATCCATAGTACCCTAAATGGAGTTACATATATTTCCTTACCTTTGACAATCTGTAAGCAGTATTATTTCTGACGTGGTTGATAAAATTATTATAAAACAAATTTCCAAATTATTTAAGATAGACACATTTTTGTATCCAATCAAGGTGTTTGGCTTGCAGCCCAATAGCGTAACGACATGTCGCGACGAACGACATGACAAGACGAGTCGAATTTCTGCGAAAGCATCATGTCAGCACACCATGCTTTCGAAATTATACTCGCACAACGGTACATTTACTTTTTTACATAAAAAATACATATTACACGAATTACGTCTATCTCTTTAAGAAATTCCCTCCCATATAAACTACCTTGCTTTACCTCTCTCCACCAACTGCATAAAATAATTTAATTTCTGGTTATGATTGTTATGTACTAAGTAATTTACAGCATGAACTCATACCCGCCAGCTATCCACCTAGTCACCCTTCCTTTCGCTCCCTTTTTTAAGCGAGGTTATCTACCGTGAAAATTTCCCATTGTGAAACTTTGAAAAAAAAATTAATTAAGCTTAAGATGATCTTAATATTTACTAGGGATGCACGGATCCAGGATTTTTTTCGGTTCCGGATTCAGATCGGATCCTTGATTTTCGGAACCGGATCTTCCGGATCGGATATTTTCGGATCCAAATGCATTTTCAAATTCCTGACGTTGAGATTCCCCCGATGATTTTTCAATCCCTTGGGAAGAGTCACACTATGTGCCAGTCGTATTTTGTCTTTTTTATCCTCCACGGCTGAAATTCTCCTACGTAATCTCTGCGAGAGTTTTCAAACAAAACGGTTCATGAGTCCGACACGAATCGCATGCGACGGCGCATTCGAAGATAGAATCGGAACTCTTTCCACCCTTATGGGGAGTTGCATTCACTGAAGCTATTATTTAAAATTTCGTATCCAGATCCGATGTCTTCCGCGACTTTGGATCCGATGTATCCGATGAAGGGCAATATCCGCGGATATTTGGATCCGAGGTATCCGATCCGACCATCCCTAATATTTACCCGTCATTCAGTGTTAAATATTCTTAAATCCGAGACAAAGTACGTATCCTTAGGCTCAGATACCAACTGCACTTTTTGCTTCACCAACTTCGTGCCTCTTTCCAAGAACGCGTGAGAATCGCTCTCATCCTTTTCTCCTCCCTCGCCACCCGCCATCTTCTGCATGCACGACCCTGAAGCCGCCGCGTCGACAAGAGGGTAGGCGCTGAATGCATCCTCTTTTTGCGAACCTATAACCTCTCCGAAAGGGAATGCAGGATTCTTCCATCACTTTGCAGCGCACTTCCAAACCAACCGTACTTACATATCCGTGAGTTCGTCGTCTTTTTTTCCAAACGGGGTTCGAACTCTGCTTTTCTTCGTAAAGGAGTTTTTTTTTATCCAAGTGGCGTTGTGCTTCCGTGAGCCACACTTGTGCCATGCACTTTTTTGTTGATTCTCTCACACTTTTGCTTTGTCTTCACGGTTCAGAAGTTTTCTAAAAGTTTCCAATTGATTTTGTAGCGCAAACAGTTTTGCTACGAATGGGTGAGCCTATTGTTGTTGCCGACAGTCAAGTGAAATTATAGTGAACTTCTATGTATGTCAATGCTACTTCTATTTGAAAATTATTTTTATTGCCATGGCGGAAGTTGCTTTTGGTCCTAAGGCGTCACTATTTTATCACTATCAATTTTATCTATGTTTACTATTTTATCTATATAATTTAAAGCGTTGATAATATAATAAAATAAGCGTAGTCAGTCAAAATTTTCTCATAAATTTAAGGATGTATCGTACTTTAGCGTATGTTATGAATGAAGCCTTATGGAGCTCTCTCTAGGTCTGGTCTTATGGTATCGATACTTGGCGAATTGACGTTTATTTCGCAGATTTTGCAGTTGTCTTCACGATGTTTGCTCAATGGAGACCCGGATATATTCGCAGAGACAGCTATTAAAACCTTGACAGCAAAAAATATAACCCGTCCAGGAATATATTACCAGCGCCCACATGTATATTCATAGAGTACATTTTGTTCCTTTTTGTATGTTACGTATTGAGTTGCTGAACCTTTAGGCAAAGGTAAAGTTTATCTCCACTCCCCGAAACTGTATCGTCCGCTATTGTTACCAATTTTTAAAAAACCAGCCACGAAAAGAAGAAACGTCCTTACTTCCACGAATGCATCGCTTGCCGTAAGTGCTTCGGGTCGCCGTTCTTGGCGGCTCCACGGCGGAGGAACACAGAGAGAGACTAGGGGAAAAAAACAAATGACAAGCTCAAAAGTCGGAAGCTTAATGCACGTACGCGACACGCGTAGCTGCTCTCTCTTGGAAAATTTAATCGCGGGCACGGCGTCGCAAAAACTGTGCCTACCACGCTCTGGAAGGGAAAGAAGAACGCCGCCAAGTCGGAGGCAAAAATTAAAAAGAAAAGAAAAAAAATTAAAATAAATCCTCGCGAATAATTCAGGGGGAGAGAGGCTTTCTCGCGCCGGAGGTACTGGAAGTGAACAAAGGAGGTGGTGAAGGAGGAGTTGGAGAGAGGGGTGGGGGTTGGAGGGTGGGGGTATAGGGGAGGGTGGGGGGGGGGGTTTAGGTGAAGAAGTAGGCGTAGGTAGTTGTGAGGCAGATTCACTTGAGAGATGTGGGGAGGGATTCCACCGGAAGTGGTGAATAATAAGGGGCAGGAAACAACTCGAAATTACACGAAATTGCCCTTCGAGGAGGGTGGGAGGCAGAAAAAGGGTGGTAGAGGAAAGAAGCTTGGATGTTGTAGGGAAGAAAAATGACGCGAAATTACGCTTTCGAGAGAATATCTAAAAAAAAAAGGAATAGATAAAAATGGCGCTCTCGACGGCTTCAGTAACTTTTTTCTTTCTCCCTTCCTTCCTCTTCTCAATTCTGAGACGGAATTAATAATACTTTGGCCCATTAATTTTTGATTTAATCGCATGTTCATGCATAACCATCAATCCTATTAATAGCGCCACACGCTGAAGTATTGTTCAATTTGTACCCTTAATGAAATTACTCCATCTCAGTGGTGTATTTTGTCGCTCATAACACCATGTTAGCTCGTTAGCTGTTTTAAGAAAGGTGTATGCGATTTGTTTGCGCTTGAATATCAGCGCGTTCTCAGTTAAGTGCTTGCATGTGCGTCGTGAAACTGTTATTACCTGCATTTGAATTACAATTACGCTATTTTTTTATCATGAGAGGGAGTGAACAGTGGTGGACGATTTGATGAGGTTAAAAATAATTCTCCTCGACAATTAACTCAATAACACTAATAGTGAAATGTAAAAAATATGCAAAAATTAAAAATTAATATTGCACGACCTAGGTTTCGACGTGGTACGTCATAATCAGACAAGAGAAGTCTTCAATGCAAATATACCAGACGTGCCAAGACGTTTTATATATTTCATTAAGCTAGGTTGATTCTATAGAGTCACTCCCGAGACAACGAATTGGATCAGTTATACTCCTTGTCACTCTACCTGAGTCAGAGAAGTACCTTTACCACTCTCTGATACTGTTTTCGAAAGTTGTGTTATTACATTTAATTTCAAATTGAGCGAAATTTCCACAGATAAAAGAATCATTCGCCTTGAGGGATATTCGAACGCGGATTTCCCAGTATCCTGTCGAGTCCTTCATACAATTAACCGATCCGTTTTCTCATTTTATGGAAATTAGTGGATTTTGGATTGCTTGTGACTCCGTAAAATTTCGCCGGTCCCGGTATACTTAAATTTTATTTTTAAGCTAAGCATTTGGAAAGTTTTACCACGTGATTTAATTTTTCTCTCAGGTTATGAGAAATTAATAAGTTCTTCGAAGATGATTCCAACGTAAATATAATTTATTAAGTATGGTTTAGTCGCATCATGAAAAATAAATAAAAAATATAAAAATGCAGATTATAGTTTCAGCTACTGTTGCCATCGTCTCCCTGACGACTGCATTCACCATTTGTTGAAACGTTGTCAATTCTGTAATTTTTAAGTTACTGAATCGGCTGAGAAGTTATCAAGGTTTTTAATTTTCACTAGGACGTGCATGATTACCATAAAATCCAGCCGCGCATACTGTAATTCACATAATTTTCCTAAAAGTTCTTCATAAGGCCGTAGTCAAGAGAAGCTAAGAAGAGAAGCAGCCTTTCAAGAATTGGCATGCATATTTATCGATATACATACGCTCTGGAGCTAGCGTAAATTCAATTAGTTGGCTGAAAATTGGCGAACAAAACAAGTCAAGCCAGGTAAAACTTGTCATCCTAAATTGAGCTGTTTGGATTTAATTTTCCACTCGATGCCAGTGCAGAACTGAGACTCACTCGTATCCCTTGGCAACCGATTTTTGTGTATTTATTCTAACAATTAACTTTACCTAACTCTGTTGAGAAAGAAAATCACTTGTGCGCCTTGGCTTCTCACCCCCTCAATTTAAATTCGGTAATATGTAATTTTTATCCTTTTTATTTTGTATCGCATGTGAACACATTATATCTAGTTCTTGCAACAACCAATTACGTTCCCAAAAGAGCTGTGTTAGCAAATGCAACTTATGATTGTTAAATTTAACAAGACCCTTAACCATGTGTCAATTTTGTCACTTAATTTTGAATTGAAGTTTCACCACAAGGTGTTCGCCATTTAGTTTTGCGGAACTAAAATTTAAGCCATATTGCGTGTTTAAATATCATTAATTTTTATCGAGGAAAGTCGTAGTGTGGCACACGTTATCCACTAGTTCAAAATCATTGTTGCAAAACTAGTGGACATTGGTTGGTAAGGGTGTGATACGATCGCCCTAGAAGACGTGAAGGGTTGAATTGATGCCCCTAAACTCAAAGAATTGGCATCGAAGTTAGATCGGCTGATAACACACCTTCACTAGAAACATGAAAAATACAGGAGAATATTAGCCCTGCAAACTAAGGGAAAAAGAAGTGTGCATTTCTGCGTTTATTATACCTTGCTAGGGAAAACGCATTGGGTACCGTTTTCCATTACCCATTAGTGAGACACACTATTCCCATTAAACATTGGTCCACTCTTACACATACTCTCAACTTATCTTGATCCACATTCTTTTCTGCTGACCAATTTTGCCGTTGACGGATTGCGAAGACGTAATTTCTTACCATCTCGTACCAAGATATTTACAGCACGATAGTATGGCCGGTACATATCTTTTTGCTCTCTTGCAGTAGGTACTCTGCTCTTTTCGCAATTACTGTCCTTCTAAACTCTGCACCTGCTTCTTCTGCCTTTATCTTCCACCAACTTCATCCTCCTATAAATCTCTTCTCGTATTCCTGCTCTATGTCACCCCTGTCTCTTTCCTTTACACACAGATAATCAGCCTTGTTTTACAAATTTTATCTCCCTCTCGGCGTCTGTACTTGTTCCATATCCCATTGTTTTCTGTGTTTCTCCTCTTTCCTCGCCCAACTGCTGTAGCATCCTTCTTGTAGGTTCGTAGCTTATTTTTTCACGGTCCAATTCTATCTGGTAACATTTCAGCCATTTTTTTCTCCAAAAGTGTATCTGATTACTCCGTTATTCTTCATTAAAGCTTATCGCTCTCCACTGATATTGTCTATGTGACATTCCAAAGAGTTTGGGAGTCCAATTGACCACTTCTCCTATCTTTCCTCTCCAAAATATTCTTGATTTTTCTCCCTTTATCAAGAGTTCTTTGAAGTTTGGCCTACGATCAAATCTAACTCTTCAATTATCTCTTGGGAAGTAGTGATTATTTGGTTTCACTATTTAAATCTCTTAAAAATAATCTCGTAGCGGGTCCCGTATTGGCTTTATCTAAATAAGCACCAATTAAATTAACAGATAAATACCATCTAAGTTACAGATTTAAATATTTTTCCTATGAATGCAGCTTTTATTGAATAGACTGGATGCTATATTCCACCAAATTCCTTACCGTCTATTACTCTCCTCAGTATATCATTTATATCGCAGAATAGTTTACAATCTTTGCTAGATACCTTACTTATTCTGCTGCCCATTCAAAATTATTTTTATAAATCCTTAGGAAGCTGGTATTTTCAGTGTAAATCACTTTTCATCAACAACAATTATTCACTTGTGCAACTAGAACTTCCTCGCGGATTGGTTGATAATAGATTCTTCAGTTACCAGAGTCATCATGTTATGATTCATATTGCCTTCATCTTTCTCTTGACTCTCTTAGCTAGCGAAAAAACATTCGCAAAAGTGTTTCTGTTCTACCCACCTATGCTAGGAAAAACTTTATTTGATACGGAATCCTTTCATCGCATCTAATCTCAATTTTAGTGTTAATGCCCATTTTCAGGCTCATAAAGGAAATGAATAAGTAGTTCTAAGTCGCATCATAATACATTATGGTCTTGACCTGAATTTGGTTGTATATAATCTAGGAAATTTGAACATGATAATATTGACGATTTCGTTTCTGAATACCCTACTTTATCACTGCATTTCCCCGCGTTTTGGAGCTCTTGTCCTTCCTTTCTTACCGTCAGGCCTTAAATAGGCTAGTTTTTTACTACACCCATTGATAATCGCAGTCCAGCCACCCGTAGTTGTCTTCGAAACAAACCACAAAAATTCGATCGCGCCTCCGCTATCTCTCCGTTCTCCGTTTCCTTTCAGAATGTTTTCACTTTATCGTGACTCCTACGCCCACCGTCACTCAAATGTTTATCTATCCCGACCGTTGGGGGCCTTTCGTAATCCGACACTCGTGGAATAATAATCATAATTTCGAAATTATTCTCACGGGATTTCACACGAGAATTCTTTCTCCACTCCCTTGCAACGCGTTCGACCCTTATCTTATTTTTTTCCGAATCGTTGCCTTGGAGATGATGATATTAATTCCGGTAAAAAAAAAATTTGAGATCGCGATATTCCTCAGATATTACATACCTATCGATCTTCAGCGCATAAAATTTACGACTTAATCGCCTCGTGGAGCCAATAAAAGCATGGCCATTATTCACAGTTTATGACTCTTAAAGTAGGCACTAACTCTCCGCCAGTCTTACCGTTTCTCTTAATAGCCCGTTGAATACCAATGTATTTCCGTGTCTGCGCCAGAATTACTTTTGGCGATCGCGTCCACGTAATAGGGAAGCCATTAAATGTCTGTTGCGTTCCATTTCTAATACCTCCGAGGGCATAAGACCAAGGGGTTAAAACCTAAATATTATTTATAAAAAATATCATATATTATGTTAAGAACTAAGAATTATGATACGACTTAAAACTACGCACTGAGCTATTTCTTAGATAAGCCTCAAAATGGGTATGTAGCCTTCAAATTACATTTGGTATTGTGAAAGGATTCCATATGAAATAAAGTTTTTCCACCTTCAAAGATCAAGGGGTTAGATCAACTGTATATAGTGGCAACACTTAAATTCTACTTGTTGGTAGCGAGTTCAATATCTTAACATGTACATACCGCAGCCACAAGAGCATCTCATTTTGCCGTGAGTATTCTCATTCATGGCCTGTACAAAAGAGACTGCTGGTAAATCGATTTCAAACGACCCTTTGCAGTGTTATTAATCTCTTTTGCGTTCATTTTCTCTGATACCCTCACAATTGCTGCCCCCATTACTGTATATTTGTATTTTTGTTCTGATTTTAGGTACACTGAACTGCGTAAATAATTCTCATATTAGCAACACGAATTGTATAGCAGTATTGCATCCTGTGATCGCGTATTCCTGATCTTTGGCAGAGTGATGGATACATTAAGCGATAGGTTTTTTAGGACAAATGTTGCTTGCAATCGTGCTGCTAGTCTCCATGTTTTTATAATTCATTTGTATAAACTCACTCCATCTCAATATGATCAACGTTTATTATGATTACAAATTCGAAAGTTGATGGTTGGAGGCATGCCTTAGAGGAATTTCGGCGCATGCATGGCAAAAATACTCATACCCACACACAGTGGCGTAACTAGGAATATGTCTTGGGGGTGATGGGATGGCGACCCCTCCCCCTCAGGCAAAATCTGGTCAATTTTTTTAAAAATGACATGCCTGGTAATAAATTTTACATATTTTGGAACTACAAATTGAAATGTAAGCCGATGTAGTTATTATAAGTGAAAACTAGACAATGGTTTTAAATAATTCTTTTATTTCTCTGAGGTTTTGGGGGGAGGGATCTATTCCCTCATCCCCGCAATAGTTACGCCACTGCCCACATACATGGCAAATGTACTAGAAAAATAATTCTTGTGTTTGTGTTGCGTTAAATTTTACTTTATATTTTAAACACTATTAAAAAACAATTAAAATATTCTATCAGACGTAATTGAAACCTTATTTGAACGGAAAGTAGTTATGATTTTTCGTCGGTATGGATTTTCTAAGCTTTCCTTCCATAGTACTTTGTGCAGTGTTAGTAAGATCCGTGGCAAGAAAATCCTTCACAGCCTTGAGCGAGTGCTTAGCCCCGGGGAAGATGAGAAAAGAATCCGGGCAGTATTACCCAGCTATCTCTTCACCCTTGGGAGCAGGGATGTGGAACACTGAGGAAGCACTGAGGCACGTCCCCGTTGCGAAAGGGGAATCGCTTCCTTCACGTGATATAGTGCTTGCAAATTTCCCCCCAGTCTCCACTCCGGGGGCGTTATAATGCTAACCCCGCCACTCCCTTGGGTGGGGGAGATAGAATGGGGAAGGGGGGTATCTAACACACTCGCCCGCCAGCCGACACCGCCGCTGCTGTTGCTTGCGATGCAGGAAGTTTCTTCCCAAGCGGGAAGGCGTTTCGTCGGTGACGTAAGGCGGAAAAAGGACCAGGGATTGGTGGAGACGCGTTCGGGCGGATATTTCAGGGAAGTGATCGTGAAATGATGCAATTTTCCCAACTAGGGAACCCGGTTAACTAGGTTGGCTCACTCACTCACTCAACCAAGTGTTCCCGACCCGTAAGGAGGCTACTTAGATGGGTGGGGTTAGAGTTCGTCCCTAACTCGGTGACTGGCATGTGAAATTTACTCGTTCAAGATTATTGAGGTAATTCATGCGAGGCCCGTCGGATGACTTTTATGTCTCTTAGAGACATGTATTTATTCTCACCGTAAGTGTGGCCATTGGAGACAGGGATACAATATTGAAACAATACTTTTGCAAGCAAAGGGTTTTGTCGAGAAAGGGTTTAACTTCGTATTTATATTCATTGTAAGGCGTTTAACTCGAATATGTCTTTAACCGCTCATCTGAGGAAAAATGGGAAAAAAATATTTTCGATCGGTATCAAATTTTTGTACTCGGTTGGCTCATCGATAAAAATATATTCCCAATCAAATTGAGAACCGAAGTGAGAATTACACCAGAATGTCAAAATTTTGGTAATGGATAAAAGTTGACATTAATCGCTAATAATTCCCTCTCTCTCTCCTCTTTTTAGGAGAAAACGAATCATTTGATAGATCTAACTTGATTCAAGTTAAATACTTTTGGTGTGAAGCATCGTTCTCGAGTATCACTCATTTAAAGAAAAACGGAAAAGAAATTGATTTTAGACGTTATTAAATGTTTGCTATACTCAAGAATAAATCATTTTTGTCGTAAACAGTCGCGCCAATAAAAAACTGGAATTTACATAGGTTGTTCATCTTCATTCAGCATGTATTTTCACAAACTGAAAGCTGAATCTATCGATTTCATAATATCTGAAAATTAAAATTCATATAACTATCTAAATCTATATCTATCATAATTCATGCATAACTATCGGAGGAAATGAAAAATCAGGAATTTGGCTATATTGCCCTTACATTTTTGCGTTGAAAACGTTAGATTTCTGTGGCCGAAAAAGCTATACTTCTGTATTTAATTGCATGGTCTTATTTTTTCGCTTTTTGCCCTTCAATTTACTTCGCACGATATTTTTTCGTTGCCACGCGCCATATTTAATGAGATTTTTTATAATATATTCAAAATTGATAATTAATTTTTGTGCATAGTATTGTATTTAAGGATGGTAGCCTTCCCACCGGTGTTAACCGCTAAACCTACCTATAGCTCCTTTAGTTTTTTTTATTACCAAAGCTGTAAAATTGAGAAATTGGATTAATAAATTCATTATTAACTATTTTTACTCAACCCCTGGAGTCAAACGGATGGTTACGTACATTTACAGTGACCACAAGATCCTCCTGTCTCCTTGGACTCGAGTCTTTCAGGTGCGATCACCACACCTGGGGGGGTTTTTGGAAGTTGGAGCGTTTCTTGGCAAAGGGTGGAAAAGGATGAGGCAAGTGAACGTGTTCGTTAAAGTGGTGGGGGGCCGGTTTGGACTCCCTTTCCTTTTATTTATATAAATATATTCTCTCTTTTCCCTTTTCCTCCACCCCTTTTCCTGCGGTCGGGGGGGGGATGGAGGGGCAGACGTGTAGGCGGCCTGTTCGCGGCGAAAATAGCACGCCTACCGCGTCCAATCGGGTGGTTTGGCGTCGGCTCCGGGGTGGGAGAGCTGGCAATGGATGAGTGGAGGAACGGTGGGTGGGGGGTTCTGCGGCTTCCTTCCTCCCACTCCCACACGGGAGGAAGTGAACAGAAAAGGGATCGTCTCGGAGAGGGGTACGCACACACACACATATATATACAGGAGGAGATTCTACAAAGAGGGTGGAAAAGAGAAGGAGAAAGATAGTATTTTACCTCCGCGACCTCTTTTTTTTTCTCTTCCTCACCACCACCACCCCCTTTGCGGCACCCTCCTCTTTCCTCCGCCACCCTCCACACGCCCTCTCCTCCTCCCTCGGCCCATAATTCCTCGCGATGCGAGAGACACGGAGGGCAAGGGAGAGATAGTGGTGGAGGACCGCCCCTGGCTGGCAAGTCTCCCGAGCAAAGTAAAGCAAATGGTGTGAGCGGATGCGGCCGAGATGGATGAGATAGGGAACATTTTATTTTGTGCTATTTTTTGGAGGGAGGGTTTTGGGAGATCTCGAGAGTTGGTGGTGCAAAAAGGGTGAGTTTTTAAGGGGTGCGCGCCGAGGAGAGGGTGTGTAGGAAAGGGTTAGCGGGGCCGATAAATGTTGGGAACGAAGCGGAAACCGGAGCACAGCTCTCATTTTCCATTCCCTTGCCGTTAACTCCCTGGAAATGGGCGAGGGATTTGTTTTGGCATGAAGGAGAGAAGTTTAACCCTTTCTAACCCAGAGCTGCTTCTGGGAGAAATTGAATTTCAAGGCGTCTAATTTTTAAAATGTGAAAATTTTCTACTCAATCATAATTATCGTGGCAGCTACATATTTCGCCATTAACCTTCACAGCACAAAAGAACATGTATCTTAAATCTTTCCTGAATAGAGCTGTGGTACTCACTGATAATTGGAATAAATTGAGAACTATAAACTATTTACACCGCAAAATATTTTTAAATAAATATATATTCCTTCACAGTGAAGAGATCACAATCTTAGAAACTGTGCGCGTGAATACAGGTAATGTAACTTAAACGGTACAATATCCAGAAATTTTATTTAAATCAGCAGTATAAAGTTAAAATCTTCACGGGTTTCCCACCGGGACAGTTCTTCATTCGTTGAAGTTTTAATAGATACCTCCGCCATCGTCTTCAGGGTGCTGATCTTGGTGATGTAGGAAGTTGTCTTTGAAACGTGGTCAGCAGGGGGTCCCGATGGGAAACTGGCTGAGAATTTACCTCGCAGTGGAATTAATGCGCAGGGAAAGAACCAAATACTACAGTCAAAGGAAAAGCTTGTCTTTAGTATTACCAGAAATTAATGATGTTGCATTTATTTTTTCAAGGTTGGAGGGAGAAGTTTTCGGAATTAGTACCGTGTGTGTCTATCTTCGTAGACGACGGTTTCACCGGTATTGCAGCAGGCTTCTTCAGGTCAATGAAATAAATTGAGAAATGTGCCATCATTGGCATGTGGCACCGTTCTGAATTTATGGTACATTTCACCGAAAACCTCTCCGCTGAATATTTAACACACCGCGAAAGCCTACACAAAGATTACTTTGTCAAGGGTTTGGGCTAGCTGAAAGGGATAAAGATGCCGAATAATGGGAAAGAAGGATTTTTGGGAGCTAAATTCTTGCACGGAGGACGCATCGGCGCAGTGGCGTAGCCAGTGGAGAGGTCCGGGGGGTCTGTCCCCCCTCCCCCCCAGAATATAAAAATACTATTATTTTCCTTCACAATAGAAAACTGAACATTTTTTTTAAATCATGATTTTCAAAATATTTTTTTTAACAAATGCAGTTTTTTCGATTATGAAAAGTGTTAAAATTAGTTTAAAGCCCATTACTTAGTACCCTGTTTACAAAACATGTGCCCCCCTGGTTTTGAACCCCCCCCCCCCCCCAACGAAATTCCTGGCTACGCCCCAGCATCGGCGGAAGGTCTATCGCCTGATCGCTCAAGAAGGGGGCGGAAATAAAATCGGTCGCATTATGCAATCCGGTGGCGGTGGAGTTTAGATCGAGCGACTGTGGTCCTTTCGAGGACGATGATGAGAGGCAAGAGGTAGGACTGGAGGAGTTGAAAAGGATTCAGAAAGTCTTGGAGGACACATCCCTCGGGCACCATTTACATATCGTCCTTCTTGCCTTCCCTATCTCTTCAAGGCATTCACAGAACTCTTTTCCCAACCGAGGGTTTTTTTTACTTGAAACGGCTCTGGTGTTTTTTCTCGTTTTCCTGAGTTAATAAAATGTTCTCCCCATTGTGTTGTGAAACTGGAACGGCGAATCTCTCCTCATCACCTTCGAGATTAGTAATCTGAAGGCTCCTTCGCTGCTGTGTAGAGATAAGGCTTCGTTTCCGTCGGTCGCCGCCATTTGCCGGAATGAACGAGGCAAACGGTGACCACTTAGGCATGAGAAGTTTGGAGCATTTTTGCATTATGAGGGATTAATTTTCCATCTATAAAATCTTTGGCCTCTCTGGACATTAAAATAAATTGAGGAGTGTGCTACCATTTAAACCGCGAAGTAGTTTTCGTTAAAAGTGATAAGACGTTGATTATCAAAAGACGAACAGTAACATACTACTATTAACTCATGGTCGGCCTTTATCCATTTCTTAGTAAAAAATTCTGAAACGTTTGAAATAGTTTTTTTTTAATCTCGTGATGCTTACGTTTTCTATGGCATTGGTTCAACAATCATTTCGCTATCCACTTCATGTGCCCGAAAATTGTGTGAAATTTGCTGAAACTTAGGTATTCCCTTTTTGAATTTTTGGTACAATGTAACATTATTTGCAATAAAAATAAAGCCGTACCATAATTATTATCAGTATCTTATATATTTAACGTAATAAATGCGATTTTCTGTTAACAAATTTATGTGTTTCTACCGACCCAGGTTTGAGCACACAATGGCATTCCCTGCAAATGGCATTAAACCTGAGTCGTTAGAAATAAATAAGTATGGAAAATAAGAAAGTTCTTTCATTATGCTGATAACCGTAATTTTCTTACCAGGCAAGTCCTAAAAATTATTTAAAATATTAATACAATATTGTATTCTCTGGTAAATCCATCGTAAAATTATCGGGCGAAAATATATGGAAAAAATAAGATTAATATTTTATCAATTCCTCATTTAAATTTTGGTTAAACTTCTTCAGCAATACTCTCAGTATCCTAGCAAAAGTCGGGTTTCGAAGTGGCTCTCTGAAGGAGGTGTTAGGAATGAAAAGAGGGCGGTTTTCTCTTTTGAGAGAGGAGAATAATTTCTTAGCAGCCGGCTGAAAAGGTTGTCAAAGAGTTCGAATAGGGTGAATACGGCAAGTCACTGCAAAGAAGGAGGGCAAGGTGTTATGGAAGGGAAGCTATAATTACGAACTTTTAACCTACCGAATAACTTCTTGAATAGGTTTTATCAATTCTAAAAAATTTAAAAAGAAGTTTTAATGGAATTATGGTGTTCAGTTTTTAGAGAAATTGCAGAATATTTATTGCTGTTTGTTGCTACACTGAATCGCAATTGATGTACGATATGAAAACAATCTTCAACTATCGAATATTTTTGGGGCACAATGCCTTAGCATTTTAAGAGTGTTTCAGTTTAATGCGTGTATGTGTCGTATAAAGGGGTTATTAAAAATGTTTATACTTCCAGGAATTAGTCATGGGCAAGTAGCAGAGTCAGGGAGGAAGAGAGATGGATTTTCACTTTCAAAAGTGGGGAAATGGGGAAGTGGGGAATTACTCAGCGATTGCCTTAAAGGTTTTTGTGACGAGTAAGGAAAAAGAAAATACGGAGTGCCGTTGGGTTGAAAATAAGGAGTCGTTGCAGAGACGGAGGAGGTGTTATGAAGTCGGAGCCGCAAATGACCAGCGGTAACATACCGCTGTTACTTAATGATCAAACTTTATCAGAGCATGAATATTTTGTTAAGAAAGTAATAAAATTTAAAAGTTTGAATTCATGTTTAAGCAAAATTCGTCAATTTAAAGTAGTAAAATACCATATTGTCATTAGATTTCGTATCGAAGCATAATTTACTCGTAGAAAGAATCTTTAATTTTCGTATATTTTTGTAAATAAGACCATTTTTCAGGTAGGGGAGAAATCGATGATACATAAAGAACGCCCTACCCAATTTGAGTATCCCTCTTCAATTCCCAGTCAGACATATTCCCTTTTACTTCCCACTATTAATCCTAACTCCCCCCTTACACTCATACCCAACATCTTCCATCTAAGACGGTTTTAACATCCCCTACTCGCTTAGTACCTACATGCAAATCACAAAATATTTACTCACATTAGGTAGCCATCTACAAGCAGTAGAAGTCGTCGGGGCGTACTAAACATGGGGCTGGTTTTCATTTTTAAAAACTGGTGCAAATTTCACGACTTCCGCTGAAAGGGTTTTCGAATGAGCATCAAAGAATCCTCCCAGTCATTACTGCAGGAGTGGCGGAGGAGACCGTTGAGTTATGAAGGCCAAACCTTTGAGTGTCGAATATTTTTGTTTGAGCACATAAAAAATGATTGAAGCAAGTATCGTAATATATATTCACTAAATAGGGTGATTAATATCATCTTTTAAGGTTTTATACAATTTAAGGTAGGTTTGTGAGGGAAAGTATGCGACTGACCCCGCGTGCCTCACTCGCCGAATTGAACGTCCCTTTTTAATTCCAAGTAAATCCTATTTCGTTCATTCTATCCATAAAGTCTCTTTTCTTCTTCACTAATCTGAACTAATTATTCCTAAAACTTAGACCATCCCCTACGAGTCGTAGAAGTCGTCTGAGTCAGGGCATAATGCGGAAAAGTTAATTCCAATTATTCTATCCATAATTTCTGTTTTCTTCCCCGCTTAACTTAACTATATATTAATTTCTCAAATAATACAGTCCTCTACAAGTAGTAGAAGTCGTCTGAGTCTGGGCGTAGAACGGAAAAGAGTCTGTTTCTAATTTTGAAAGCGAGTAAAAATTCCTCGACTTCAACTGAGGGTGTCCTCAAATGAGCAAGTAAGACGGGGAGGTAGTCAATGCATGGGAGGAGGGCAAGGTGTTATGAAGTGGGAGCTTCGAACCAGGTCACGGGGCGTCGTCGTCACTTCCTCGTGCCACCCAATTTGTAAAAAGCCGCTGAAATATCCGAGGGAGAAACGAGCGGGCGTAGCAGCTCCTCATCGCGAGGGTTTGTAAATAGGAGGCTGGAAGAAGAGGGTGTGGGGAAGTTTAGGATTAGCGCTTTCGAAAAAAAAGTCCCGTGCGGAGCGTGAATTCGCCTCGCCTCCGTCTGCGGAACCGATTGCCAGTTAAGGCGGTGAGGAGCACTTATGAAACGGCGCGGTGGCAAAGGGAAGAAAGTGAAAACTTTCTCTCGTTCAATCTTACACGGATGGAGGTGGTGGGTGGTTTTTTTACGTCACTTCACGCCGAGCATGGAAAAACGGCGAGACTAACGCGCCTAAGGGGAGAGGTTATTAATTTATTTTTTTTATTCGACGGAGAGCGAATGCGAAGTTGTGGATAGTCCTTCAAAATTCCAGCTGTGATTTGCGAATATTTTTTTTTTTGGAGGTAGGATTAAGGTGTAATTTTCAGCGCTTAAAATATCTCTGAGATATTCCGTTTTTAATTCTCTGGAACGTGTTATTAATGTCCAAGTTAGGTTAAGGATTGTTTGTATTGCCAATTTCAGTTAAATATGACACAAAATTGTTTTAAGTTAGTCATATTGATTTTGTAAGCGCGTTTAAAGGTTTATTTCCAAGTATAAAAATTATAAATGAGTCGATAATGATGGTTCAAGCACAGAAAAGCTGTGCAATAAATTAATGTTTAAATAACGAGGTGATCATTTACGAGCAAATTTTTTTCTGCGTGTGAACATAGTAACTCATCCTCTTTATTTGGGAGTAATTCATCATTCGAAAGGAAAGCAATGCATCTTTTCATCACGAAAATCCATTATTATTGCTATTTAGGTTGTGATAAGTATTTTGAGCATTCGCCAGAGTGAATTTTATTTCATGTGCGAATTTTATTTCGCCTCCGAGAAGATAGGTAATATGAGCACCAACCATAAGAAAAATCCGGACTTATTTGTAACAAAGGTAATTCTATAATTTTTTAATTATAAAAGTTATAGATTATTTTTATTTCCAGAAAGAGGAATCAGAAGTGATTTTCATCTTCAATTTTCTGTAAATGTTTTAGTTTTAATTGCCGCAATCACTTGGAGTTATAAAGACTACCATAGCGATGATATATTTAAGATTTTCCGCAAGTCTTCTATTGTGCGCAAAACATTTTAAAGCTAGCTTGCTTTTCAATTGCAATTAGGCATCATATATGATAAAATGTAAATAATATTATTTACTAATTAAATGAGTAAAGCTGTGATATTGACCCAAATTCATGCAATGGAAAGAAATTAACTACAATCTAAATGAACAATTTTGTTTCCTGAGATGACATGGTGTGTATGTGGTTATATAGTACTGTGCATTGATTATCTCAATGAGAAGCTCGTGTGTAACAAAAATATAATCGCAGTTTAATATGAATTCTATCAAAAGTCCATTTTGGCATACAAGGGGAAAGCTAGCATTGGAAATACCTCCTAAACAACGTCACAACGGTAACCATACCAATTTTGTCTCTTACAATCGGTTATGCGGAGGATGATAATTTGAGAATGGAGAATCGATCGTATGTATACCGATGTGGAGGATTTTTCCCACGCCGAACGATCTCGCAGTCATCATCGTCCCAGCTACCGGACGCACTCCAGGGGATCTCAGCGTGAGGTCGCAGGACGACGGAAACCCCAATCGTCCCTGCACCAAAGAATAGTCTCAAATAGTGGGCGTGATACGGGGCACCCAATGGGTGCCGTATTGACGCGAGGACCGTTGGGAGGATGATTGCCAGACACGGTAGGAGGAGCGAGGGCCCACCATTGCCATTGGGTGTAGGAAAAAAATTCAAAAACGGTCAGGACAGAGGAGAACGCGGGAATTGTGGGATGATTCTTCCGGTTCGTCCATGGTTTGTTCGTGGGAAAAAGCATGTCGTTTGAAAGATGGCACATCAAGAAAGAGATTGAAGACCGCATTCTTGGAATTGAGATATTCTGTGGTATTGGGTATTTTATTCCATGACAACCCTGCATAATTTAATCCTCCAAGGATGTCATTTATGACATCACAAGTTTAACAAGGATTTGACAAGACAAGGATTGGTTTACTGTGCATGGCTGTAGTAATAAATATAAATAAATTCATTGATTATAGTATTGATTTATTGCTCGAAGGAGCTTCATAAAAATCGCTAGAGGGATACTTGCTAACTGATTCAATGAGTCATCCGGAAACCTTATGAGACAATTACTTACTTACTTCGTTTTAAATGACAAATTTTCTTTCATGAGGACAGAAACAGCTCAATGATGTCCGCATTACTTACATTCAGAATCGGATGTTTACCAGAAGATTATATTGGCAGTATACAATTTTAATGTAATATTTTATACTGAAATACTTTAAATTGATTCTAATTCAAATAAAAAATATATCTAAGCGATTGCTTGATTTATTATTTCAAGCTACTCGTTATTTTAATCGTGTAATTTTTTCACTTTCTCGCGCTAGGAAGGCATGCAGGAAAAGTATGATTCATATGGATTCTACGAATCTTTTGTAAATTATACTTATGTAAGGTGTTGATTATTAATTATATGTATCTAAGGTGAATATTCAAAAAAGTATAATACTTAGTCGCTTTAATTTCATCATATTCTGGTGGTAATTAAATGGGCTAGGACCATGCACCTTTATTTGATACTCTTCTTCTGGGGCTCATGTTCATGCAGAATTTTTAAGAATGAAATTCATAAAGAATATATCATATTTATTTTTCATAGAGGTCATATTTCTGTACATAGTTTCACAGTCTCCTAGCTTTATAAATGGGGTGGCATTTGGCATGTTTAAGTCCATACGGCATTTCACACCCTCCCGCGCGATTGAAACTATTGAAATATATGTATTTAAGTTGCATTGTAAACCATGATTGAATCCTGTTATGATAGACAACAAAAAACGATGAACCCTCACTAAATGCCATTCTCTGCTACACCATATGTATATTGAAAGTCATCTTTTAGCCAAACATCACATCGCCGTGGCCAGTATCTAGTGGGATGAAGCTCTGTGACCTCCATTGTAGTTCCTGTTGGAGAATATAAATTACGTCCCACCACCAGTTCGTCTCGTCCCACGTAAATCTCGATTTGATGTGAAATAGCTCATGTTTTTGGGAATCGGGAAGCGGTCCCCTATAAGCCTTCGTTTCCCATCCGTAGGCGAGGTGACTTGGACCACACGGGTTACGGCCACGCGTGGGGTCCTCTTCGTGTCCCACGTGTGCAGGGAAGCAACCATTCCCACGATGCAACGCGCGGCGAGGGGTCGGGGAGGAGAGGATGCCATAGGGGAGAAACGCAGGTACTCGTGTTAAAGGGAGTCACGACAGAATACATATGAACCGTGTCGACCCCTCCGCCATGCTCTCCACCGCATGCTTAGCATTTTTTTAGTTCCGCCCAGGACCGCGAGGATTGAGGTGTCCCTTGACTCCTTCCACGTGTTCGGATGCCATTAAATTCGAAGCGATTCCTCCTCATTTATTTAGGAACAGCAACGGGTCTGGATGGGGGCCACTTTCAATGCTGTGTAAATGTTAAAACTGGTACCTATCAATGATACGATGGGGATACGAATATAATACGGCGCTACAATGTTCTGTATGAGTTTGAAGTTGCGAATAGATTATTGAGGTCTAGAAATGGAGCGGTCCGGAAGATATCATGCGCCCTAACATTCAGTTCCAAAATTACACGACGAACCGAAATCTTTAGAATCGTCCTATGATGTTAGGATTTGGAGATATTTTTCAAAAATATACTGTTTTCAGAGGTAAATGTTAAATACTTATTAGGAGATATTTATATAATAAAAGCAGAGAATGTAGTTGTGTCGGCGATTGAGTTGCTGTTTTATTTTGATAGGCATTTTAATTAGTATCGATTTTTTTAATAAAGCACTTATTAAGAGGTTGAAAGTTCCGAAAATAATAATGTAACCTTCCTCCATCCGATATCTTTGTCTTTGATCTAGGGAGGTAATATTCTTCTAGCTTCATTAGAGATATTCTGGAGGAAATTATATTTTTTAGGCCAATACTCCTCTATTCACATTCTTCTTGCGGGGCTCACATTCTTTCTGTTTTATTTCTTAAGGAATTTTTAATATTTATTTTAAATAGCGTACGTATTCTTGAGCATAGTTCCACATTCTGCTAAGCTTTGTAACTAGGGTGGCCCTTGGCATGTTCAGGTCCGCGCGGTATTTCACGCCCTCCCGTGAGCGGCGCTTGTTCAGCTTCCCTCTGAGCGAACCACACGCCCAGATGCACACCGCCCGTGAAAGCACATCCCCTTTCCGCGCGCAAGTGGTGGCGAGGGATATAACGAGCGAATGCGCCGGAGGGAGAGGTGACGATTGCCGCCGCGGCCGGCCGTAGGGCGGAGCCACGGGTGCAACCGAGCGTAGTCCCCGCCGCCACCGCCGGGAGGAACAGGCCTGCCACCCGCTTATTATAATGCCACCAACCTCGGAAATTATATTCCCTCCGAAAGACTCACCACCTCCTCTCCCCATCCGTCATCCTCACTACTTTTGTGTGAGACCATATCTGGCGAAAAATAAGGCGAAGCGAGAAGTGGTTATCTACGTAATGGAAAAGATTATCTCACCGCTGGCTTTAAGATATCTTTTTTTTCGTATAATTTGAATATCGCTGAGAAATAATTTTAAATTTATTAATTTATGACGTTATTTGGTCGAGTTTGATGGTACTAGGTGTATAGTGAAGTTCTCCAGGGATTTTTGCCTTGCGAAGTTGTTGTTGGCTCACGTTTCCATAGATTCTCCTGATATTATCCTCAGGGTACGAGGAGGGAGCCAACTTGACTTGAAACATCGGCAATCAACCGCCCAAGTTAATGGAATATTAATTAACTCTTTATTTGATTCATGCGCCGAGATTACTCCTGAGAGGTTAGATTTTAGTCCAGCCCTCCGCCTATCCTCCGTTCTAGGCCATGATCCAACCTGGATTGGGATGTCCTAATATGACAGGACCCGCGACCATTGAGTTGGCATAAGAGGAACTTCATGGCCCAGAATCAAAGCTAAATTTTAGGAGCCACCTCTAGTGAATTTCCTTTTCTCATGAAATATATGCTCTATCCTACTCATCAGTCGTGGTTTCACTATCATGGGCCATTTATTTTATAAAATTAATAATAAGGTATAAGAGAAATTTGCTATTTGATAGTAATAGAACATGAAAAGATGTGTGTTAAAAATACCGAAACAGAAATCTCCAATTAAATATGTTTTAGATGCTATTCTTCCAGATATGGAACCTCATTTATGGAGATTCAAACTTTCGTATAAAAGCAAATGATATGACATACTTGGACCATATAGAGGGTTAAAGAGAGGTCAATGTTCGTCATTATTACACATTTTGGTTTTAGGATCACAGAATCATACATAGGTAGGGAAAAGTAGGAGGGAAATCGTATTGTGCTTCGTATTGTACTTGTAATTTTATTGCAATTGTATTGTACATAATTGTATTGTGCTACAAAAAAATGGTAGTTTGGAATTAAGTGATTACTATAAAATTTAATTCATATCTATTCATGGTACAATTATAGAAAATGGCAATTTTCTCCCTATTTCTGTAGAGGCATGTACGTTTTATAGTCCGTAAGAGCATTTTTTAATTTATCATCTTTTTGAGATTTTACCCATACTATTCCGAAACAAAATACAGTTTTTCTCTTTTTTCGATTGCACGTTACTCCCATTTTCGACAATTCATCATCATTAGTGTTTCGGTTGTCATAGCATTAATGAGCACACCAAATCTTGGTGGAGTGGCTAAATAAAATATAGCTCTTTTCGCCGTCTACGATAAGATAGTGTGACGCGTTAAGTGGCGTTGGGTCTGCTTCAGCCTTGCCTTAAGTCCATCTGAGGCGTACAATCTTTCGTTTATCTCTTATCAGAGGGTTTTTTCCCGTGGAATGTGATTTATCGAATTTTTCAGTTTTGGGAGAGTAAAAACATAAAAAATAAGTTATGTATCGTCAAAGTCCTATCTCATGAATTATTCCATTTGTGGTAGCAGATACCTGCAAACAGTTTTGCTTCATTTAAATAGTCAATACGTACTAATGGATAAATTCAACTGACTCAGGCGTGATATTGTGGGATTTAGAAATATTGAAATGAGAGGTAGTTGCACTTTTCCACAATTATTTTAATACGTAAGATTTGTTTCGTGTACCATATGTTGTTCGTACCAGATGAAGGCTTTATGAGCCGAAACGAGTCGTACGCATTAAAATAATTGTGTAAAAGTGCTACTAAATTTATTTAAATAAGTAATAATGGATCTTTGTAAAAGAAACCAGCAATAATTGTTTAGATATTGACCAGAGCAAATCCTACAAATTGTTTTAAAGTTTTGAAAAGTGATGTGTAAATAGAAAATATACCTTGAAAAATAGCAGAAATAAATTTGCCATTTGATGTCAATAGAACATAAAAATATGTTTATTAAATTTACTAAAACAAAAATATCCAATAAAATATGTTTCGAAAAATAATATTTATTTTCTAAAAAGGCAAAACGGAGTGCTGAACCATAGATGTTGTTCTTACAGATATGGAGTCTCAGTTATGAAGATTCAAGCTCACGTATGAGAGCACATGGAATGAAATACTTGGAATATGTAAAGTGTAAAATTTAAGAAAGTGTTAAACTAATAACTTATAGCATAGTATTTTAATAAATCCTTATCATCCTTATTAGGAGCCATGAAAAACTGAAAAACTAACACTTTCAGGAAGGTGATCTCTTGAGGTAGGAGTATTCAAACTGAAAATTCACCTAAAATAAAGTTTGCCCATTGTTTTTTCGTTTACTTTATTTAAAAAAAGCTCTTCGAAAGTTTCTCTCATAGCCTTAAATAGCAACGAATATCGATTCGCTTATAAATTATTTTTCACGCCCCTGTCAACACTTCCACGATGTAAGCAAAACCACTGACAGTGGATTATCTCGAAAAAAAGAGTGGTAAGGTTTGGTGATTTTTTCTGCGTATCCCAACAAACAAATACGATTAGCCGTTAAATACCCACGCTGCCGATATCCCCCAAAGCGGCGTGTTTTACAGGAATCAGCGGGCGATTGGAAACCAATTTTTCTAAAGATTGACTGCATTCCTGATGGTACCTTAACAGTAAAAACCCAGGTTCTGCCCTTTGCCCTTTTGCTCGTTTTGGCGAACTAAGTTGTACTATCCTCTCCTTAGGGTTTTTAGAAGACATCTCATTTCTCCCACTCTTCTTAGCACTTCCACTACTTACGCAGTCCATCCATTTTATCTTCCTCATTCTCCGGTAGTTATTTCCTTTTCTTTTCTCCGGTAGCTTTCTAGTTTTGCGTGCTTCTAGATTTAACTTCTTTGCATCTGTCAACGTCCAAGCCTCACTTCCATGAAGAGACATTCTCTATATGTAGCATCTAATGAATTGTTTCCTTACTTTTATATTTGCATTATCAGCTGTAATTAGCTTCCTTATTTTGTAGTAGGTCCTCTTCGCCTGAGCTATTATACTGTATCGAGTTGCATGATTTTTAATTTTTTTACCTTCGTGTTGTTTTCAATGGATTCAATATTCACTTTTTGGTGATCTATTTGCCAACAAATACGTCAAATTTCGGCACTGGATGGAGAAAGCTAATTTTTTTTACAACTGCAATTATCCTCCCTCACGAAAATCATTTCTGGCTCCGCTCCTGATGAGGAGGGTGTGGCGTTGGTGAAGGGTGCTTTGGCATTGTGTGAAATGGTTTCAGGGTAAAGCTTAGAGGGAGTCATGCAGGCATTTGTCAGGGATAGGGGTGGGGAAGGGGTTCGGCAGGGTACAAACGCCGGGCGGGCGGGGAATTAAAAGCGAAGGGAGTCGATCAGGGGAGATTAAAATGGATTTGAAATCCGTTCCGGAAACGGGTTCTCTCCCTTCCTTCTCGAAGTCCCACAACCCCTGCCAACCACCACCCCCCACTTCTCGTCTCTCGAATGACGTAGCCGCCCGACGACGTCGTGTCCCTGTGTACACATGTGTGCGAGCGTGTGAATTAGTGGGGACCGATGAGTGAATCGGAATGGCGTCACGTGCGGTGAATCAAAGCCCAAGTTGGCGGGGAGGACTCGAGGGAGAAGGCGGTGGTGGTGTGAGGATGGCGGTCGCTAGGGAACTTCACTCCCGGATGCGAAAAAGGGTTACGATGGCTAAGTTCATGCCACGATGGGCTTTGCTGGTCGTGAGGTGAGGAGAAAAACTTTTTCTTGCCGGGGGATTATCGCTACGTTCACATTTATGCATTAATTTACTCCAGATTCAAGATTTCTTATATTCGTATTGATATCGTGGTTCGAAGAGTTAGCATTAAAACTGGTAGGTTGCCGTTTTCAATAACACAGGGGTGTTTTAATATGCAATTACGTCTTTTTTAATGAACCGAAATCAGAATTAGTATCTTTTATATAACCCCTTGCTTATAATGCAGCAACTAACGTATATACTTCTCGTGGCCTCTTCTTTATAACCCACCATGATGAGCAACATATATACCACGATTAGAGAAATCAAGCGTGATGAGATTAGAACCTGCGAATTATAGTTTACTAAACTGAAAAAAGCTCGATCAACAGGAAAATAAACAGTGCTAATGGATGTCTTCTTTAGTGGCGACACAGAGACGGGGATTGAAGTTAAAACCCCTTGGATTCGACGTGGAAAAAGGTTTCTTTTTACTAATTACCTGGGACTAAATATACTCATCCCATGCTCCGTATGCCTCCGATGACAGTCATCGCGGGATAGTCTGCGGTTTTTCCTTCAATAAGTCAGCGAAGACAACAGATTCTCCATTTTCTTCTGAATTTTGGTTCATGAAATGAGATGTCGTTATTTTGATCCTACCCCTCATCCGGATCGAGCGGTTGTATCAGTACGAGTACGGTATTAGTATCAGGAATGTTTATATCTGCCTTAAGTGAAAAAAATTAATAAATAAATATGGACGAAGTGAATGGAATGAGTAAAAAAATCTGTACGCTTCACTGTTAGCAAAAGTTCAGCGTAGCATGGGATGAAATGTGCAAAAATGTCCATAGAAGAAATCATTTGCTTTCACCGGAATTCGAACCAGGATCTCTATCATATGCGCCAGATGAACCACCCAGCCATCTACCCAATCACCCAGGTTGTAGAACAAGTACATAACCACGCCATGAATTGCTAAAAAAAAAAAGCCTTGATGGGATTAGAACCTGATAAATTTAGTAAACTTACAATACTGAAACAGATACTGAAATAAAAATATATAAAATTAAATAGCTATGATGATAAAATGGCTATTTCGGAGCTACATTGCCCGAAATGGGAATAGTTTCTTGGACGCGACGACAGGTGAAAAAGGTTTACGTGGGATAGGTTCATGCTATGATAGGCCTTTTAAGTCGTGATAGGTGCACAAGAGTGCGTTTCTTACTCGCTTATGATACTCGCTTTGCTCATGTTTATTTGTTCATTTTTTCAGAATTGAAGCTGGATACTAATTCCGATATCATGGTTTTCTTCTACCACTGAGAAAGAGAATACCACGGCTCCAGAGAGATAGGGAATTAGAGTAGCCTCCCGGATGCTAAGTGCGGAAAGGTCGGAATCCATTTCTTTATGGCTTGAGGTCGATATCAGCCATTTCGATCTCAATGTCGATGCTAAAACTCGATACCGATAGAATGGAGTGCTTTCAATCCGGCAACTCCAGAATAGAACTCCTTTGTGTCTCTGCTTTTCGAGTTGCACTTGTCCGCATAGAAACATGTACAGAAAACAAAATGGTGGCGTAAATAAATTTAAATCAACTTTTGTAGAAAATAGACAGCCCTCATTTTATGTCATTTCCATATTTAGGAATACATACTTTCTCTCACGATATAATTATGTATACCAGAATACGCCTACGCGTATCCATCATGTCAAAAGAGTCACTTCCTACTAGCTGTTCCTACTGCCGTTCCTAGCTGCTCCTTCCTACTAGAGAGTTCCTGCTAGCTGTCAATATGACCCTACAAAATCAGGTAGATAATAATTTAGCACAGTAAGTGTAAAAAAATTGAGCATTCCTCATTTATATGGTACTTCGTGTCGTAGACGTTCACTAAACGTCATGATTTATTGGATCCCACGTGTCATCTTGTTGAGTGGACGGTAGTTCAAGATATTTTACCCTGAATTACTATTTAAGGCTGATTCGAGTTTAAGAATAATTACTCATCAGCCATTGATATTGTTGATATATTTCTAACTCGCGCAAAAGGCCGACATTTCCGGAAGCTTTATGAGGCATAATGAGGAATATGATGATAGAAGATGATATCATATGCTACGATCACTTCTATTTATTAGAGCAAAGTGTTGATTTCCTTACCGATAAAGTTTTTGCGGATTATTATGCATGATAGACCTTAAATATGTGATTAGGACATTTGAATTGTTTCAATCCTAGAATTATCCACCATTTAGGTTGAATTTATAATTTTTCATAAGCTTAAACATTTTCTTTTTCTGGAGGTATTTTCTGATTATCCTCATTACACTGTGGAGGTTTTTAAACATTACCCTAAATATTTTTCACTGCATCGAGTGATTTATGAATTCCGATATGCATCCATTCTAAAAAATTTCTCTCTTAATTTTTAGTTTCTGTCTGACCAAAATATATAATGGACTGGCCCCTTACCCTAAATAAGTGATATTCAAATTCCTGTGGCTACATTCATATGAGACGAGCTCTCCCCTCACTTATCCAAACCAACTTTCGTGTTACATCACTGAGTTAGTGAATAGTATCAGAATTCAATATGGACCAAAACCCAGTAGTGTTCCGCAAAATTTTATTTGTTGTCGACTAATTTCGACGGCCATAGCTTCATTATCAAGATAAACGGGTGACAAACTGTTTGTCTTGATAATGACGCTATATCCGTCGAGAATAGTCGACAGCAAATAAGAGTTTGTGGAACAGTACTAGGTTTTTGCTACACCTTGAATACCTCATCGTTCTAGCAAGTCACACCAAAATCAGTTGATTTCATGGACCAAAAAATATCTAAGTATAGGGGAGAAGGCCAAAAAGCCATTCCCCACATCGTCTTTGACCCATTTTTTTGTATTTTTATAATTCATCAGGGCCTGGGGTGATCTCTACCCTCATCTATCCAAACCTGCCTTCTGGATGGATCACTGAGTTAGTGACAAGTATCAGAATTCAAAATGGACCAAACCGTAACGAAATAAGTATAGTATAGGCGATATTCTTTATCGTCACCGTCGCAAGTTTATTTTTTGTATTATTATTATTATTCATCAGGGTCAGGGGTGAGCTCTACCCTCATCTATCCAAATCAACCTTCGGGTTACAACACTGAGTTGGCGTCAGAATAGGTGTCAGGTAGGAAAACTATATACAGACAACAAATGAGATCAACTTGATATTTAGTAGTGCATTTGATTTTCTACACCATTTCAGGACAGAACAGAGACCCACCCGTAGATAAATTTCTATGAATTCGATTACAATATATCGATGGCTAAGTTGAAAGTTCTAACAACACGTGTCTCAAAACTTGGCCGGCTTGGCACTGATATAAACTATGTGTAATAGCATTAAAAAATAAAATTCAAGCAAAAAAACAACTCTTTGTTGGCAAATGTGTGCTTCTTTTTTCAGTTTTGTAAATTTTTGGTTTTTAATTTTAGCGTACAATTAGGAAAAAATTAATCGTTTTTTTTGCTCGCCTGAAAAGTTGCTATGTTTGAGTTACGTGTTGTTATAACTCAGTCATTGATATTTTGTTTTTTTTCCTTGTTTCAATAAAATATTATTATTATTCATTCGGGTCGTGTGACTCTGCCGGTGCGTTGCCCGGATACCGTGGTCTCCATCCCCTTCCTCCCCCCTAACCAGAGCGGACGGTCGTCGGCTGCCTGCGGGAATCAGTGACGCGGCTCGGAAGGACAAAACTGACTGGATGGTCGAGTTAGATCCTCCTCCCCCCACCTCATCCCTTCCTCATCAACTCCTCCTCGGCCAGTCCGTCCGCGCCGTCACACGGCTGACGTGTGCGCTCAAATGCCTCTCTACCCGTTACATCCAGTCATCATCCTCCTGTCCCCGTGCCGCTCATCCCCCTCCCCACCCAAACGTTCGCTGTCTCTCGCTCCGGATGTTCCGGCCGATAAGTCACGTGGTTGTGAAATTCATGATGGTCTTATCTAATTAACTGCTGAAATCAATGGATTGCGGGGTTACTTTGTGAAATCGTGACATGATAGATTAAAAAGTAAACTGTTTCTGTGTTCCACACTGCATTTATTAAAAGATTTGATCGTTTTCAACCTATTCAGGTCATTACCAAGAAGTGAACAAATAGATATACAGACAGGGAATATATATATACTTACGTAGGGTGAACTAGGTGGGAAAAGGAGACGAAATTCGAGTCTTATAATAAATACTGTGTGGAATAAAACAAAGTATACTTTTTAATCTATAATTAATTTTATACATATATTACTTATCAAATTAATGGCCAATTGAGTTCAGGTTTCTGTTACGTCAAAATGTGATCTTGTTTTTCTGTAAATATTATTTTTTGCAAAGTAAACACACCAAGAATGAAATTCGCTATGAAAAAAATCATTTGGCTTAGCCGGTATTCTAACTCGGATCTCAACCTGATCAATGCAACGTGACCGACAGTCGAAAGATCCGAGTTCGGATCCCGGCTAAGCCAAATGATAGCTTTCCTGGCGAATTTCATCCTAGGTGTAGGGGAGGCCCGGAAAACAAGCATAATGCGGGTAAGAAGAATAAACTGTTTTCCCACAAATCGCTAATAGCGTCACGATACACATAGGCCGGGTCAGCTGATTGGTAGGGTCAAAACTGTTCAAACAAAACAATGCAGGCGAGCATTTTTCGTTAGAGTGAATAAGGACTGTTTATTCTACTTTCTTACGACTTTCGCAAAGGATTGTGCATTTTTTGCACTAATTGTACATATTGTGATCGATCCTACGTTCTATTTGTTCTATGACACGTCTCTTTAAGTTTAATTTGTGGCTGTAGTCTTCCACTATCTACCATATCTGAAATTTTTATGCATCTTTCAAATATTGTGGCTTCGGACCAGACGGATATGGGCAAAACGAATAAGTACTCATTTTGGAGGAGAAACACATCTTTTATGTATGATCTTAGGTTTTCCCGGCGTATCAGTTGCAGAAAAGTTTCTCGGGTTTTCCACCGGTTGATGTCGTCCATGTCTCCCGACGTTTCCCGAATTCGGAAGATCCCCTGAGGATGATCAGCAAGTCGCGGATCGAAACGTCGGGAGACATGGACGACATCAACCGGTGGAAAACCCGAGAAACTTTTCTGCACATCTTTTATGTGACTACCGTATGTGACATGGGCAGACAGGAGTGAAGACCAGCCCAACTAACACCTCCAATAGTTTTATCTATCAAAAGCTAACTAAAAGTAGTGAGCACTACAGAAAGGGTCCACAAACCACTGTTATTTACTGCTGCAATGTAGCCGGTTGCTGTTTTCTTGCGATTTTCACTGTAACTGTTTTCATATCCATAAACCAGCAGCCCTATGATTGATTTGGTGCAGTTCTCCTTTTTGCTCTCTCACATCAGCTAACCTTTTCATATTTTCGTATTTCTTTTTTTACATCCATAATTACTTGACTTTAACATATCCATAGGCGGATTTAGAGAGGGGGAAACGGGAGCACCGGCCCCACCCAGACACTCAAAAGATTTTTGATACGGTTATCATTACGTCCGTTTTATTTTGTGTATTACATAGCTTCAGTCATTTCATTTCATATCAATGACTTTCATATGAAAATGAAGATAACAAGTCAAACAGAAATTGTTGTATATTGTTTTTAATCTCAAATATGAGAAGATCGTTTGTCTGTCAGACCATTGTGCCCCCCCACAAAAAAAAACCTGGATTCCACCTCTTATATTTCATTCGGGGCCTGTCTTGACTATTCTTCTTGTCCACTTGTTCTTCGACGAATGTCTTCATCAGCCTATAATGCCTTTTGATGTGGCCGATTGAGTTGTCCTGTCTTCTTGGAATTTTTAGAAAACTCCTCCTTTCCTTCAATCTTCAAAGGACTTCTTCACGACTCACTCCACGAATATTACAGTAGAGAATGCTCAAATTGGCCTCTAAAAGTGTTGTCACCCTCCGCGCATTTAAATGAGTTTACTTAAGTCGCCACCCGCGTCGCTGATGGACAAATTGATCTGAGTTTCACGGGGAAATAAGGAATAATTAGGGGAGTCAACCGAAATGTATATTCGTGATGATGTGATCAATCAAATTCATGACTCTTCGATGCAATTCCTCGCATTTGCAAAGACCATACTGCAAAATATTGGAAAAAAACTGGATCGCATTGCCCTTATAACAGCGCCGCGGACATTCTTGAAAGTCGATTAAACTTCGATTGAAGTGGCAACATATATCAGCCTTCTATTGCATGGAATTGGGCCTCTTCTATGCAATCCCGTGGACTCACTCGATCGATCCATTTCATCTACATCAGTTTTCTGACAATACTGCATTTCGAATGATTCTTTATTTATGCTTAAGAAAGTAAAAGATCCCATTTATATGACTCTAAGAAGGAACATAGAAACGTGAAAATCACGTGCGGCTTAGTATTTGAGTGAAAAGTGAGTGATAATTTTCGCACGCTTCGTCAAACGAAAAGGTATAATTGATAATCCAAAGCTTTTATTTCATAGAAAAAACTTCAAGAGACAAGTCCAGTTGCCAAGTCATAATCATTACATCCGTTGAATGTGCGAAATATAGTGTATGAAATATATGAACCTTGGTCCAAATATCTTGTCTTGAATGAATCAAGTCCAAATAATTGCAATCAAGATATATTGGCCAATGAATGAAGATATTTTACCTTTATTACTTCAATGAAATATTTATATCGTCAATCGCTTCATATTGTCGGGCTCCCTTTCCAGGTAAGCCTCTTAGAGAAACTCACGCATTAGCACACGAGTAGAAGCATTGCACTAATTAGATTCAGTGTTTACATCATCCAAAGAGCTGAACGTAAGTTAATAGGGAAGGATTTTTTTTATCTGCAAAGGTGGCATGCACGATAAATTTTCATACGTTCTCAATTTAATTGGTACAGTAGGTAGTGATTTTTTGCATGAAATGCCGTCAGATAAGAATTCTAGTTCTTTGGTGACTAGCATTGTGTAACTAAAGTTAGATCAGAAAAATGAATCATAGCACTTTTTTGTAAGGTGTTGCTGAGGTAATAATTGATTCATAATCATTTCTGTGCCCTACTGTTATCTTAAATAAATGCTGGCGATAGGCGATAAATCTTGAGATATTCATGTGCTAATGCAATCATATACCTACCTGACTTCTAATTTTTTTATGCTTGTTGGAAAAAATAAACTGGAAATGAGTACAGAACGAGTAATTATAGGGAATTATATTAAATTGGTGGATAATAGCTTCCGCCTTATGGAGGCATACGCGGTATGATTATATAGGGTTATGACAAATGAATGGTGCGCTTTTGAATAAGGTATAAATTGAAACATAATTACTTACAGTTAATGATTTTTATTTTTCGAATATGTCGTCTCGGACAGTTTTTAAAATATACTAATTGTCTTTCAATATGACTTTCAATATGTTCATCTACGGTCGCTCGACAAGCGTTCAAAGATACTCTACTTCTGTCAAAACATTAGTTAATATTACTTCGTTAATGACTATCATTGCTTAATTAATCCTGATCACTAAGTGATTTAGGTCGCAAATTGTTGTCTATAAACAAAGCTATTAATATGCTCCCACAAGAAATAACCGTGAAGTGTGAGATCTGGCATCTTCCTATGAATCAATGAAACGTAACCACTATTTTATGATAAACCTGTGCATCTCACTTGTGCGGCAAAAACAAAATTACAACTGTTTTCCAAATGCAATCAAGGAGAGTAACTGAGAGTTGCATATATACGTTTCTAAAACACGTGGAACTTAGGCTATTTACAAAGAAAAATATTATGAGGGTATCATATAAAAGTATTTATAGCCATATTAATTTTTTATTTTTTTATTTAATTTAAATTATATTGAATAATTTTTGTTTTTTTTTTAATTTTCAATGTTAATTTATTGAATAATTACTTGTATATCACTACTTTATATTATTTATGTATCGATAGTTCATCTAGAAGACTTTTTTATCGCTCTAATATTCACAGTATTATGAACTATTTCTGATTTTTTTTATGAACTATTTATATGATTACTATAAATCACAGTATTATGATTTTTTTCTGATGGTGATCCCATTAAAGCCTTTGAAGTCATCTGATGCTCTCATGTGTTCTCGTATTCATGTCTCAGTAAAAATGTTCATGAAGCGATAAATTTTATTATTATTACATTTCATAATAAAAATATAATGCATCTGTAAGATAAATAAATGCCCAACCATTAAAGAGTAATTTATTATATATTTAATTCATTCGACCGGGATGTAGTCGAAGTGATATTTTAATGCAAAATAAATCCGTGATGGCACACGCTGCTCTCGCAACACGTGCGTTTACCGCACGCGGGTCGTTCCACCCGATCAATGAACCCTCGGCCACCGGCATTCCTCGCCGTTCAACAAAGAGCGTATCCACGCGAGCCTCCCCGGCATTTCTCAAACTGTCGCGAGAAAGGGAAGGAAATTGAGAAGTGTGCGCGGAGTGAATAGCTCGCGAAGCCAGGTGCTCCTTGACCTCCCCCACGGCATTCTCGCGGAAAGAGGGGACGACAACGGCGGCGACCATTTTAAACTTGTCGCGAAAGCGTCTCTCCAATGGGGAACTTACGTGGAGGCGGCACCAGTCCGTTCCGTTGAAGCTTGATTTCTGCTGCCGCTTCCGTCGCTTTCTGATCGGTTTTCAATCATAATCGCTTCGTATCAGTGAGTTAACAATGAGAGGGATGAGGGGATAGATCCTCCTCCAAAGCCTGAGAGAAATAATACAATATGTAAAACCATCGACTAGTTTTGACTCATCATAACTGCATCGGCTAAAATTTAAAGATCATTTACTTACTATGTAAAATGTATTTCCAGGCATATCATTTTTTTAAATTTCCCTGGACCTCCCTAGTTGCTTGTGGGGGGGGGGGGGTTGACCCCTGCTTCTTCCGTCGCTTTTTGATCGGTGTTCAAACATAATCGCTTCGTATCAGAGTGGTAACAATGAGGGGGGGAGGAGGGAATAGATCCTCTCCCAAAGCCTGAGAGAAAAAAATATGTAAAACCATTGACTGGTTTTGATACATTACAACTGCATTGGCTTAAAGTTAGGGATCATTTATTAATGAGGTAAAAAGTATATCCAGGCATATCGTTTTTTTGGTTTCCTGGACCCCCCCCCTGTTGCCTGGGGGTTGCCCCCTGGCCTCCCTGTCTCCCCCAAAAGCAGATTCCTATAGTTACGCCACTGCTTCGTATTGTCCGGCTCCCTTTCCAGCTCAGCCGTTGGGAAGAAATTCACGCAAACTGTAGAAGCAGTGCACTAAGCGCCAGAGTTTGAATCATCCGAAGAGCTGACCGTAAGTTAATAGAGAAGGTTTTTTTTTATCTTTAGAGGTGGCATGCAAGATAAATTTTCATACGATCTCAAGTTAACTGGTACCAATACTACATTAGGTATTTGATTTTTAGATGAAATATCCTACGATAAGAATTATAGTAATTTGGGGGAGGGGATGACTACGGTGGCGACCATTGTAAACTTGTCGCGAATGCATCTTTCCTAGAGGAAGCGGCAAAGTCCGTTCCGCTGAAGCTTGATTTCTGTTGCCAATTCGGCCGCTTTTTAATCGGTCTTCAAACATTTCCTCAGCGCGGCGATCTGTACTGAGCGTTATATTTTTTGCAATATTTGCAGTGCAGTATTTGTAATTTCACTTAGTAGTAAGAGAGGGTAATAGCTTAATGGGTAGAACGCTTGGCTGTTGAGAGAAGGGTTCCGGAATCGATTCCCGAGTGAATCCTTGGAACGCCCCCAAGATAAATCCTCAGAGTGCGAGGTGGAACAGAAAAATTAACCGGCCTTCTTACCCTGAATGTTTACACGCCTGTGCCTAATTCCGGGGTGACCTTCATCCTCACCTGTCCAAACAAACATTCAGATTGACGCACTGAGAGAAGAAATAGCGATTAAAAGTTATAAATTTAATAGAGAATATAAATTCCTATCAGCAATCCTAATGATAATAAGATACAAAGAGCTGTAGTAATTTTCCAAATCCTTTGATTCAACTTATACACGTCTTTACCAAATCCTGTCTCTTGATAATGACGAGTAAACTTTGAAACCAGTTGCGCGAATTAAATAGTTTTGAAAATTACTATAGCTGTTAGTACCTTATTGCACTGAATTTCCAACAAGTGAACTCGTCTACAATCGATCCAAACCCTGATTATATGTTATTTCTCCGCGAAATTCGGTTCGCTCTGCTTATCAGCGACGCGAGTGGTGACTTCTGCAAACCCATTATAAAACGCGTTGGTAGGCAACACATTAAGAGATCGACTGGAGAATTTTCTATCGTAATATTCGTGCTTCCCTTACTCGCGGTCTCCACAAATCCGAGCAAGATCACGAGGCTTACGCGCCGTCCGACTGGAAAGGCCTCAAGTAGGTGCGTTGCCTACATCTGAGCCCTTTCATGTTTAATAATATAATTCAACCCTTTCTGCGATCACCCGGGCAAGATTTTGTCTCCGAAAAGGAAATTCCATCCATTGCGATAAGGTCGCGGCAACATTTTAAAAGCTTTCCGTGCGTACGAATTATTTCTTAATGGGCGAATAATTTTTTGTTGGGAGAGAGCAAGAGAGTAGGTGTTAAGTAGCATAATAAATTTTGTAATTCAGACGTAGAAGACGTAAGTTAGCGGATTTCCGTCAAGATTTATAGGAAAAAGAGAAAACTCTGCTTTTCTGCAAATTTTTGCCATTCGATACGACCGGTTTCAAAACAGGGTGCCAGACATTTATTTGAGCCGGTCGCTTCAAATGTACCTACCTATTATGTATGAAAAAGCTGTTTTCTTTCTTTCGAACAACATATTTTGATTCATTTCATTTAAACTTAGTCTTTTATTTGAAGTTGCCATCAATTTGTAATATATGTCACGAAAAATTGAAAAGATATACATATATATCCTATGACTTTATATCGCATTGAATGTTGATGCTTATCAGGAGTACGATAATGATGTGAAAAACGTATTTATGATATTTTGCAGTGTAGTATCTATACAAAAATTTCCTGCAATTAAGTGTGATGAAGCGGACACTAGATTACCTTGCTGTAATTACAGGCTTCCCCCAGAGTTGCTGTGATTCCTCCGATAAATCATACCCAAAGCCTATCACAATGAGTTTGTGGTCCCATGAATGACAGTTGAATCATTAAAAACGGGTCATTTCACCTACTTATAGCACCTGTAGGAAAATTTATTACGAAGAGGACTATGCTACTGGTTTCTACCATTGCACCAATGTTATTCTACTAAGCCTTTCTCTCAGCGATTAGATCTCTATCTATCTCTAGATTGGTATGTCTAGGAATTATTGTGACATAGAAGCAACAAAAATGTTCACTCTGCAGAAGAAACGGGGTATTTTGCTCTTCCGGATATGTTAAAATGGATAACCAATAACCATGGCCGGATTGAAATGGAAAGATGCTCGAGGCTATTTCACTTATGAGGTCCTTTCACCTCACATTTTCTAGCCTTTAAATTACACGACAGATAATAAAGTATATAATTACTCTGATATGCATCAGTGTTTAAAATAAGAAACGTTTTCTTATAACTGTACTATTTTAATTTTTCTAGCAATTTGAATGTAGGCCCCACTTGATCTTGAGGCCGTAGGCTGAAGCCGAGATATACGAAATAATACGAAAATCCAGCCCTGTCGATAACCTAAGTGTTCTGTATGCCATAACATTAAAATTATCCATCTATAATAAAAGTAGATATGCCAGCAAGTTGAGGCAATCAAGAAGAGACAAATAATTACAGAGGAGTGATTAAAATAATAATTTGAATAGTTATGAAGCTTATGCTGCTCTTTGAGAAAGAGGAAAACTATGTATTTGTTCCGGGGTTAGACATCGTCAACATGGAAGTAAATTAATTACTCTAAATATCCTTACACTTTACTGTTTTATTTAGTGCTTTAGTGCATACTCTTAAAAATGCGCATTTTTCGAAGGATACTAGTTGTAGTCCCAGTGAAAGCGTTGTTCTCTTTCCCGGTGGATTTTTTACAAATGGCACGGTGCTGTATTCTTTACGAATTGAGGCGTAGCAGGTCTCTTTTCTATACCAACCATTCCTGTTTCAACCACTTCTTCCTGCCCTATTGCATTGAATGCGTTTGCGGGAGCGGGAGGCGTAATATTCGTCGGTCAGACCGTTCCACGCACTAACACGCTACCATCCGGGTTTATATTTTCCCGTAAAAGCGGTGCTTGAACAACCTCTCTTCATCCTTCTCCCTCTCTCTCTCTCCCCACTTTCATTACTTTTACCCCACCTCCTCCCGCGCACCTCTCCGTAAGCGGGCGACTAACTGGAAGTCATTCTCTGCTCATCGATGAAGATGGACTCACACACGGCTCCTCAAACGGTATCGTCTCCGCTTCTCTCCTTTCCAGGAATCGCTCCGGCTCCGTTGGTCGCTAATGGGCGGAGAGCAATTCGGATGGTTAATCGGGGTAGGAGTTGCGAGAGTGAGCTTGTTCGATGAATCGATCGATCGAAAATGTCATCGAAAAATCGATCGTAAATGGTCGGGAATTCGGAGTGGGAACTTTGAGAGGAGGATAGTTAGCTTTTTCTGTGGATCGATTATTATTGGAGAAATTCGTCGAAAAATCGATCGAAACTGGTCGGAACATTTTTAATTTTCCATTAACTGTAACCACGATATAGGTCGAATCGACGATGATTTATGTTATTTTTAGAGAAATAGATTGATCCAAAAACATCAAAATTCTAACGATCCAGGTTCTCAAAATATTTTTTTTCCGTATTGAAGATTCGTGCTTTCGACCGTAATTAGATATTCCTGCTTGCAACAATTAATTGGCGTTGGTTCGTGTTGATTGTGCCGTTAGTGTTAATTTTTAATTGCCGTCGATTGCCAGTGACCGTCGATTGTCATCAGTACGATTTCCTATGATCGCACATCGATGAAAATGATAGACAACGATCAAATATACTTATTTAAAAAGATCAACACGATGAATGATGGGAAATGATGACTGATTATGACCGCGTTTTCGGTCTTCCATTTCCCATATTATATAAAAAAGGGACTGCATAGAGGACGCCCAATTCCATGGATGGATGGATGATTTCCGTTACCACTTCGGTCGCATTTTAATCGGCTTTCAAAAATGTCCGCGGCGCGGTGATGAGTGCAATGCGATCCACTTTTTCCAATATTTTGCAGTATGGTCTTTACAATTGTCAGCAATAAAGACTTATGAATAGCATTGAGGAGTTATGAATTTAATGAATAATCATAATGAATATAAATTTCGGTGAAAACTCTTAATTATACCTCATTTACACGAGAAACTCAGATTGATTTGCCCGTCAGCGACGAGAGTGGCTACTTCTGTAAGACCATTTCAATGCGCGGTGGGCGACAACATATTTAGAAGCCCACTTGAGGATCCTATTTTGTAAAGTTGGTGATCTGTGAATGAGAGACAATCGATTTTATTTAATATAACTTGTTAAAAAGGAATTAAATTGTCTTTATAACTATACTAGAAGAGAGTTTAATGTACAACTAGGGACTGAAGAAATGTAAAAGAAGAAAGACGTGGCAAAGAAAGGCCAAGACCAGGGAGCAAAAGGTCGAGAAGTGGTTTTGCTGCTGCTAGAGTCCTTAGGCGGCAGCCGTCCGAAGGCCTTTTTTTTACGCCATCGTCAATAGGGTGGTTTCCTATTATTTTTTTATTGCCTTAATCGAAAGATTATTACTCCTGGAGTACGTATTTCACGCTTTTAGATTTTTAAATGACAATATCTATTTTTCGCGATTAAATGAAAAGTGAAAATTTTCAAGCGCGCGAAAACGCGACGCGTTAGTAGGAATGATGGGAAATCTCTCCGTACGTCGTATTTTTTGTTCCCCCTCCGCCCGGTGAGGTGACCTTGAGGCGAGGCTTAGCGCTGATACGTCGCAGGCTGCCAGCGGGTAGCCTAGTGCCCTGCCGCCTGGTAGCGCTTGGCTTAAATAAGGATTATTAATACCTTATCAAACGAGGAAAACTTTCCGACCTTAGCCAGTTTTAATAAGTGATTATTAAGACATGTTTCCCTGAGCTCTGCGCCTCATGCTTGCATTGGTAACCTCAGACGACGTATAACTCCTATCTTCTCCTGTAGAAACTAGGTCCCTGTGACGTCACGTGGAGTGGCATCGCATGGGCGCCAATCTGGCCCTTTTCAAATGAGGATAAAAATGGACCATTGCCATTCGTCTACACCGGCATTTATAAAACGAAATAATTTGTATATTATGAATACACTAATGGTGGGTAACGAATCGCAATTATTGCCTTTTGTTTTCTTTGATGAAGGAAACTACCCTATTGCAATGCTAGCCACCTTGAGTCTCAAATGATCCCACTGATGAAGTAAGCTCTCAAAGGATGCCCTAACGAGGGAAGCGACTTTTTAACTAAGCCCTTCCGCTGATCAGGCAAGTTCAAAGATTTGAAACGCGGGAGAAGACTGCCAATTGTTTCATACCCGATTTTTAAATGAAATTCCGAGACTTTTTTACCGGTGGTAAAATACCTAGTTTTTTTCTGTATTTACTGGTTGAAGTAAAAAATGAAAATATCTCTGTATCTATTACAACACCACATCGGGAGGAAGCAAATCGCGATAGCTACTGACGGCCAGGGATGGCAAGTGAAACGCAACGAAAATGTTTCGTTTGGACCCGCAGGGAAACAAAAATACTCACCAAAGAAATTTTAAATCGCCAAGGAGTTTAGTTTCTACCTGGACGAAATTTTACCCCCGGGATATAAAAAAATTAATCCAAACTCCGCTGCTCATAGTAGTTTCGATCCCAGAAGTTGAATGGAGGAGGATAAGAGCGAATATTTTCGACACATTTTATGACAGAATAAGGACAGATTAAAGCATTGAGCTTAAAAATCGAATGGTCATTTTGCATTCACCATTCTCTTGTCAGTGGTGAAAATATGAATGCCCCGAGCATCTAATGGCGGTAGGTCGAACCTCTATTTCATTCAACCATACTTCGTAATCGGTGCGTGGGTCTAAACTGAACTGTTCGAAGGTCAAGCACGTGGTCTCTCCGGTGCGAAAAATTATGTGTTTCACATCGTTCAAGAAGTTTAGTTTAGTTTCGACCCGAAGTAGTTTTGACTCCGATTTCGTTTCGACCCTGAGTTTAGCTACCTGGGTGTAATTCTTTTTGTTTCGTTTCCGCATTTCCCTTCCGGGAACGAAACTATTGGAATTTTGACTGGTTTTGACTTTTGTTTAATTGCGATTGCCATCCCAGCAAACGACAGTCAATAAATGGAGAGGAGCAGCGGGAGGTGCTGTGATAAGGATTGCATAATTTTGGGTTATTTTAGGTGCCTTTATAGTTCATGAGTCATTTTGGTTTTCAAAAAATCATGAATTTGTCATATTCCTATAAAAATACATGGCTGTTTCAAGTTTTTTCTTTGAGAAAATGACTTCATTAAAACCACAAACACACAGCTAATCAAATACACCACAATTACTCCCATTTTGGGTACATAACCAGGCCAAAAATGAATGTCCATTCATACAGGTTTAATTTCCCTGCCCAAGAGCAAACGGTATAGCCCACGTGACTACAACTGGCGACGTAATTGTACTCATTACGTAGATATTCAAAAGCTTGTTCTTTGGTTAAAAAAACGGCAAAGTATTAATGAAAATTAGTTATAAATACAGGTAAAACCATTTGAACTATCCAGAAAAACTCCCGTCAAAAAATGATGTGTTGTCAATAATGAAGTGGATTTAACTTTCTGGGCAACCCTTGTAAATGTAATAATATCGTATAACCTGTTGCGCACGCCTCGTGTTTTGATATACCTTTCGGAAAAAAAATAAAAATATCGTAATAATTAAAATTTCAATTCCTTTTTCGTAGAAATTTCAAATCCACTTTCAGAAAATTTGAAAAACTCACACACAACAATTACGTAAAATTAGTTGAACTATTTCTCTCTCAATCCCTTACCGCGGTCTAATTATTCATTAACTCTCTCCCATGTCGTAAGCGGGACTGGCGTTGTCGCCGCGCGGCTTCGGCCCCGAGGTCCTCGCGGCGGGCCCTCCACCTTCTCCCCGCTCTGCGGCTCGTCTCTCCTCTGCCGCTCACAATTAGACAGCGCGCCGCGAATCCAAATCATGCGGCCATTGAAAACTCGCTCCGTGCCCTCCTGCCTCAGCGCGCGACCTTTCCTTTATTCCAGCTGCGGTAGAAGAAGACTGGGCTCGCTCAACTACCGGTGACAATAGCAGCAGTTTCAGTGCGGGTTGAATATTCTGTGACGACATAAAACGTGCCGTCGTAATGCATACAAAATGATCTCCACTAGTACAAATTTTTCTTCCTTTTTAGCAGAGTTGTTTTCATGAGATTTAAGTACAACAATCGCCGTATTATAAACCGTGATGCTATAAGAAATAATTTTACATTGCCTATTGATTTCATTGGTGTTTGATATTATATATCATAGCAACGTGTTTCACTTACCATGACGTATTTTAAAATGCATTATGATCTAACGTTACTTGTCTCGTGTGAAATACAAGTCTAGTAAATACGTCAGTAGTGTCCGATGATAGCCCCTCCGGTCTTTCCAAGTAAAAGTTGTTTAAGGCTACCATTTATTTTTTAACCATTATGATGAGCATTTTTATGGGGATTATTATGGCCATTTTTGCCGCTGTGGTTGCGAAAATTGCTCAGATGTCGAGTGAGATAAAAGCGCAAGCCTTACCTGTAAGCCTTATGTGGGTAGGTAATTCTGGGAATTTATCTTATTTTTAGAATTGTCGCCATATTATATGTTTATTGACTTGATTTTAATGCATAGAGTATAATTTACCTAATGTTTGTTTGAACACACTGACTTTCGGAGGAAAATCTCGCAGACGTTGCTATGCTAAAATACTCCAGAATAGGTAACCTCCCATATTCTCCACTCAACGTTGATGCTATCTATGCATGAAAACCTGAAAACGAATGCATTGTCCGAAGAGATTCATACCACAAACTTCATTGTTTTGGTTAACTTATGACACGCACTAAGATACCCAATTTTTTGTTCACTAACACTATTCTGAATATCCAAGGCAAGTTGTATGAATAAAATATGAACAAAAAATAGCTCTTAAGGTTCAATCGACTCAAGAGAAATTTTTTGCCTCAGATAATGCAGTTTTTTTCCAAAATGAGCGCGACGAGAAAGTCAATATGAAAAATCTAGCCATGGCTTCGTGCTTAATTTTGTGCATTCAAGCTGGTAAAAATACAGTTCAAACAAAATCATCAGTCAAAGTTCATTAAATTTAGTACTTGAATTAACTTTGGTACTTGAACCCTTAAATCAAGGTGAATTAAATTCAAAGACTTTTCACACAAACTCTCTATAAATCCTCATTTCTTTAGGTATTTGGCTAAAATTCAGCCAAATAATGTGAAATTACTATTAAAATGTACTATTACCTGTTATTATTAATTTAAATACGCATTCGTTCATAATGTTAAGCGTTCTAAAATTTACACTGATTTTTGCGTAGTCACTAATTATTTTGTTTTAATTCACTAATATGTTGATACGGCTGCCCTTCATATAAATTTAGTCCCATATTCATTAAAACATTGAAGTCCTTATTCAAACTGTAAATATTTTGAAAGGAATTTGACTACACTGGAAGTTAATGACTATCAATAAGAAATAATAGAATTTTCGTCCTCACATCATCTACTCAAATTTATTCTTTTAAAAATCACCGTAATTTCTTCATGTTTCCCGGATATTTTCTTTTTACTGCAATTTGAATTAAACAGTGTACATACATTCTCATTTCCCAGTCAAGACATTTTTTTTGGTCATTCATCCGCCTCATCCAATGAATCCACGCAGCTTGCATTACAATAGTATTTTCCTCCGAAATGAATTCAATTCGCAAAAAAATTCTTCCGCTATTTTTACCATAAATATCGCGAGCGATTACAATAATAATTGAAGTGGCCGAAGGGAGGATGTATTTTCATTACCCGTGAAAGCAGATTAGTCCGGGTGCATCTAGGGCAAGGTCCGCATGGATTATGAAAGGAAAACCTGCGTTCCCTCCGGGATGCAAAAAGAAAAAAAAAACGAAGCAATAGGAGGTTTTAATTGCGCGAGAGATCATCCTACGTCACATGCGAATGCATTTCCCTCCCATCTAAAATTGGGCAAAATTTTACGAAACAAAATTCCTCGAAAAATCCCCGCTTTCACTCCGGGAACGCGAACTTTCCTTCCCCTCATTCTCTACTCAACGCTTCGCCGTATTTATCTCTTCGTTTTCCATCCCATCCCCGTGGACTCTTTTGGATCAGGATATCCTCCTTTCCCTCATCCCTTTCTTTCTCTCCTGACCTTCCTCTCCTTATTTCTTCTCCTCCACATTTATTCCGCATTCACCGTCCCAGCGCTGGGACACGGCCTTTTTCTCTCGCTATTATATGTTCTCCACTCCTCCTCCGATGCTTTCAACCGTTTCCACTTAACGCTTAACTTTCCACGAGGTGCCGGGAAGTGAGGTGAGCTCTGTTTAATGGAAAGAGGAGAGAATTGGGGAAAGGTGAGATTGAAATTAAACCTCTGGATATTTTGAGGCATAGAGTCGATGAAAACATGACGAGCGGAAATAAAACGTGCATGGTGTAACAAACTGGTTGGGACTCGCGAAAAAAGAAGCATTTGCCAGTTTAACGAACGCGCAAAGAATAATGAGCAACGTCCTGAAAACGACTATAAATCTAGTTTGCTCGGTAAAGGGCTTGTGTAATTATGGGCTAATTATTGATAATAGAGCTTTCACTCATGAGCTCACACAGATGTTTTGTCCAGCGTATCAGACCATGTGATTTAATGGTGAAAAACGTTTTTAATGCCGAAAATCATCATGTTTACACCCTTTAAGGCTTAATTATCTCATTGTTCATGGTGACTCTTTTAGTGGGGAGACACATTTACAACCTATGGAACATCAAATACGTAAAACATTTTTCTTACTTAATTCGGTAGTGTATACGGGTTCAGCAAAAGAGGGTTTCTGGAAAACGCTCAATGCAAGTCCCTTGACGACCTAGATCCAGCAGTAATATTTAGGTTCTTAGCTGTCAACGCTAAAAAATACTGCTAAAAAGCTGTAAATGATAAAATATATACACTAAACTTGGCCTAGTTTTTTAATCAATATTGGTCTGTTGAAAATATTTTAATGTGGAAAGTCGCTCTTTGAGGAGACTGTTAACAATGTGACACTTGCTGAAAGAATTACGTGTCTAATTTTCAGTCAAACCGCTTTACAAATATGAATCAAATCGTAATGTATTTACATAATATATATTATCTGGCTTAAAAATTAGTGCGTCAGCACAAAAACACAGATACCAAAGATATTTTCATTGAGGCATACAGTACTACGTATTATTCTGAGTTACTACGAATGGTGGTAGCACGACTGCTAATTAACCTACGATTTTCTCTATTTGATTTTAGATATTTTTTTTACTTAAGTACACCGGGACTAGCCACGGTGATTTTTCCTCTGTGGATTTTTCGCACTAGATATTTTTTATCGTGGCACAATCTACTACGTATCATCCTGAGTTACCACGAATGGAGGTAGCTCCACTTCTAATTCACCCTCAAGTTTCTGTAATTTCTTTGAGTCATGTACATAGAGAGACGCTCTGGAATACACTTGTGCCGTGAGAACAAAGAACCGGGCTAGATTTATTTGGGAAGGGATTCCTTGATGCCAGCCACAAAGGCGAAGGAGGCGGAGAGGCTAAAAAGCAAGGAAGGGAGCTGTGTAGCTAAGAGAACGGCGAGCAGTTCTTATGTGGAGTGAGGAATGCGAAAAGAGGCAATTTGATCAGATTGAAAGGGTGATCGTGTATGAACCAGAATCTTATGTCACTTTAGAACATACGTGGGATTAGCCACGTTCTAAAAAAGAGTTATTATCAGTCTAATCTCTTCATGGCTTATTTGTCGAAAAAAACTGTCCATGCTCAATAGTTAATCCATCAGCTATAAACTCAGGTAGCAGGTTTTGTTTTAGCTGAGGCGTAGAGTTCTACAAAGTACCTCAGTGTTCTTCTCTAAACTAGAGGTATAAGGTGTCCGGACAGGTTTCATGATAATTTTACCAAGATGATACGATAGTCCTGAAAGATTTATTGGAGAAGGCTTTTCTCGGAGACAGTCACCAAGAACTTGGCTCGATGGAGGACTTGGGTTCCGAAAGGGAAAAGCTTCAAAACTTTTTTGAAATGGGGAATGCGAAAAGAGGCGAGTTGATCAAATTGAAAGCCAAGTCATAGCTATTCTCGAGTATTAGGTCAATAGAGAAGATATTTTGCATTAGCAACGGGCTGTAAAAGTTATTAGCCAGATTACTTAAAAAATGACCAGATCAAAATTCATAACATTAGCTAAAACTACTGAAGCGAGGGCATTTTAACAGTGGTATAAATTTAAATATTTTTATACATCTTCTACATCTCCACGATTGCTGGTTTAACTTTTCTCTCCTACACTTAACGACTTTCTCGACACACATTGAGACTACAGTAGAGTAGCCATGGATTACATCTGTACGAGGAGAATGAAGCAGCCAGGCCGGACTGCGTAGCAGCGGCAACAACGAGGAGGGTATTTTAACAATTTTATACTTTTCATATATCTTCTACATCTCCACTATTGCTGGTTTAACTTTTTTTCTCCTGCACTTAACGACGTTCTCGACACACGTTGAGATCACAGTAGAGTAACGCCATGAATTACATTTGTACCAGGAGGACGAAGTAGCCGGACCGGGTTTGTTTGTAAAAGGCATTCCTACAACCTATTCCAACATTTCCATTATACAACCATTCCAACGATCAATAAGAGATTATAAGAGATTATAACGGCAGCAATAGAACGCGTAAATAGATTGCATGACTTGTAGTGTAGCCTACTAACCTATGTAAAACTTACTGCATGTTTCTGAATTTCTATTCTATATTCTAATTCTAACAGCATATAGTAGTATAGTTTGTTATTATACGGGACGTTTCTTGGACGGTGTGGTGTGCATGTGGGAGTCCAAATGCATGCTGCATGCTGGTGATTGATCACCCCCTGCCAAACACCCTAGAGGTGGCTCGCAGGGTAATTTGTAGATGTAGATGTAGATGAACCTGGTCACCGGAGGCGGAGGTGGTGAAGGGACTCGAAAACCAAAATGGGACTGCGCAGCAGCGGCAACGGCGAGCAGAACTTTTGTGAAGTGGGGAAATGCGAAAAGAGAGGCGAGTTGATCAAATTGAAAGCACGATCGTGTGAGTGTGTGTGTGTGTCGGGGAAAAATGTCACAGACGGACGCGCAGCGAGGGTGATCCTCTGGCATCGTAACCGAAAAAAAGATAGGGAGGAAGAGAGGTGGGGAATGCGGGGGTGGAGATCTCGGAAAGGGTCTAGTAGGACGGCAGGGTGGGGTCGTAGGAAACAGTGGAGGGAGAGGCCGGGGAATGGTATGGAATCGAAATGTAGGATGGGGAACAGTGGGGTGGGCCGCGCGGACGGTTTTTGGGGAGAAGAAGGCAGTATAGGAGTGTAGAAGTGTGGGGTGGCAGAGGGACCTTTCCGGACGCGCGTGTTCGAGGGACTAGAAGATATCGATCTTTCGCTCTGGAGAAAGGAGTGGGTCTCCTTATATCTATTTCCACCTCTCTCTCTCCCTTTTCCTTCTCACATTTTCGAAACCTATGCGTTATGTGCTACTAGCTTGATTCAGATTGCTGGAGCAGCTCAGAACTGACATGTTTGACGTCTGATGAGGTCGGTTTTGTTTTGGTGGCATGACAGGTATCACGAGGGCCGAAATAAATGTTAAAATATGGCCATTTCCGGGCACATTGGTTTATGAATCCTTTCATAGTAAGTCACATCATGTTAAAACTTGTTGGTATAGAGCATGGACGCTGATCAAAGAGCCCGGGCTCGAATCCGGGATAAGCCTTTCAAATCCCCAAAAAGTTCCCGCTATATGAGGTGGTCCAGTTAAAGGATCTGGTTTGCCCACACCGCCCATGATAGTGAAAGTCAAAAGGCAGTGGTTGAGCCTATGGTAAGCACTTTCCTTGCCAAATCAAATCAACCTTCGGGTTATAGTATTGATAGAGTTGCAGTGAATATCTATGTGGTGCCATGGTATAGTACCTATGTCTCAGACTTATGGAAGCAATTATGAAGGTTGATATTGAACATAGGGGTTTAATGTACACCGGGACTAGCCTCATTGATAATTCGATTTAAAGAAACATTGGCCTCACTTATACTTTACTCGACTGGTAGCACAGCCATGGAGATCATTTCAAGAGGGTGATCTGTTAATCTTCTTTTGATTCCACCTCAAAACTATTACGTCCCTACATAAGGTTTTATCTGATTATTTGTTCGCAGAACATTTGGATTATGTTCGTGCCGAATTCTCGGATTGAAATAAGAGACGAAAAGGTAGCGTTTTCACGGTTGCATTTTAATTAAAGCAATCAAGCTAATTTCATTCGCTAGAGTGGATAAGATACCCGCTGAATTTATTGTCTATCCTTTCCTACAAATATCTCTTTTGCCAATGGAGCTGGTCGTAGCTACTAAGGGAATTAGAATATGCCTCCGTAGATGTCTTTGCTTGAAAGAAGAGATGGAAAGATAATTTGAAAATGAATTAGTTGCTTAAGAAATTAAAAAAAGAAAGAACGTTACGGATTGTATCAAGTAAGTTCCTAATGATTATCTTTATTTCAATATAAGGACGGCCTCATGATTCATATCGTGATAGTACACTACATTTACAGTTGAGTGAAAGCCGCACTTTTCTAAAAAGTTTTATTTTTACGCACTGTCATGAGAACATAATTTTTTTCCACATCGCCGGTCACAAATTTTTAAGTTCCATGAAGACTAAATTTACTGATAAAGAATCTCTTATTAATACCTTAAAAGAGCGTTCATTCATCTATATGCGTTTTTTAAATCTTCATTATAGGTTTTCAATATTATAATTCGCAAAGTTCCACCGTTAAATTCATTTAGGATCAGGATAAGAATTGCATCTTTGTAGGGAAGGAGGAGAGAAGCCCTCCGTAATGTAGTTCTACCCCGAAAAACAGCTTGGGGATCACATGCCAACGTCCCAATCAACGGACGAAGTGATGTACTCCCCTTACCACCCAAGTAGTGGTTGGATTACCGGAGGAAATTACCTATACCAATTGTGACTTGAACCCAGGCCCCCATTGAAGTAATCCATTGCTCAATGAATGCCTACGACTCTTAACTCCCCACATGAATTTTTATACGGCAAGTTTCTTTCCTCTGCCTACTCGTCTGTTTACCTAGACGGTTTCTGGGCAGGAGCCACGTCTGCCAACCCGGACGGCGCGGTTCACTTTCTGCCGGACTGAAATTGTTGATCATATTGCACTCTTGTACTCTTTATATCATACCTCCTATCCTTTACCTAAATAAAATTCCTCGAAAATCGTCTTAAAAGATTAAGTCCTTCCATGCACTGAATAAATAATGTGTTTTTTCTCTCTTGCCTTGCAATGTTTTCCGACGATGATGAAACGCAAAAACGTAAAGGCTCCGTAAGGCCTTCCAGGGAGGCAAATGTGACCTGATGTGAGATATTGGACATCCGTTGGGTAAACTAAGATGGATCATCATCAAACTACATAAGATAGTATGATGACCTTTCTGTAAAAAATAATTTTGATATCACAAAATGAAACTTCTTCTCACCGATAACCAATTGCACCACGTCGCAGTTGAAACTACTTATTTGGAATACTTCTTTTTTCCTTCATTATTTTCCATACTGTGCATCAATATCCAAAATATAGGTGCGTAAGTTTCATGTTTATCTCTCTGTTTCTCCTTTGACCTCAAATTACTAGCATTACACGTGGTCACAATAGTTTATTCGTTCGTGGCTTTGTAATAGAGTGGCGATGCGTAAGCAATTATTTTTCGATTATAACCCTTGAGATGAATTTTGAAATATTTACCTGGGTCGATATCATAAAATTTTTACACCAGTTTGCAAAGAAGAGCATTAGCTATTAAGAACGTAATGGCATGGTTCCCTCGAGTGGAATATGAGTGTTATTATTCTTACTAGCGAGATAATTTGACATGTAGTGTTCTTGTAATCGGAAGAAAAACATTAAAAACTATCACTTAACGTTTTCAGGGTTTTTAGATTTGATATTTTTCAACTTTCATCTGGATATTTAACAACAAAACTTTATATCTCAGGAAATACCTAGGAGAAATTATCTAATTTGGAATACAGACAAATGTTTAAAAGTATTGAATATACCCTGAAAATTTCCATATTTGTTTAAAACAAGTAATGCGGGATGAAAAAAAGGCCGGTAGAGAGGGGTTGACGCACCCTAGAAACAGGCTATAATCCTGACTTCATTTTCATTTCATTTGCATTGGCAAATAGTAACTTGTACCTCTACAAAGACTGCATGAATCGTCCACCATTCCTCCCGTGCAGCGACTTACACGTGTAATCCAATCGACGGAGTGATATCTCCCATAAGAGTGTAACAGAATGGATGGGTGAGAGAGTGTGGTGTAAGGCGCTTATGGAATCTCGCGTAAAGGCCTTACGAATGCCTGTTTATTCACCTCCCCCCCTTGTCCCCCCTCCTCTCTCCAACCTTCCCGCCTTCGATATTGGATCAATCCTTGCTTCCGCCATTCTTGCTCTGCCGACACAAAAAGAGGACCGGAGAGAGAGAGAGAGAGAGGGAAAAAAAAGAAAGGAGGAATTTCGCCGTTTTTCCCCGATGGCAGACGGGCCAGGCTCACGAGAAAGGGGCCGGGAAGCGTTACCGCCCGTGCACTCGACTCGCCGATTTCGGTGGTGCGACGCCAACTACGAGACGACGAGGAAAATGCAAAAATTCGTTCCGTTCCGCTTCTTTGTCCGAAGTTTTCGGCTTTCGAGGAGGTTAGGGAGGAAGGAAGAGAGGCACCCATGTGCATTGGTGCAAGAGAGTGGGTATTGATTGGTGAGAGTGAAGTGAAGTTCGAAGCTCTCCGTAACTTCCACCGCTATCGTTTTGCTCGCGAAAATTTTCTCCTCTCGCCATTTGCCGCAGAGTGCAGTGAGGGGGTCTTCGTAAACAGCTCTCGTTCTCTTCCTCGTGAAGTGATACCCTCTTCATAAGCTCGAGAGTTATCTCGTAAATGTTATGACTAATCAACATCAACTCACAACCGTTTTATTACATTATTCATGTCTGATAATGATAGTAGAATAAAATATTTCCAGAATTATGTCAAGTTCTTCCAAATATTTTCTTCTTCTTCTTCTTCTTCCTATCACGTGCCTCAAAAAAATTAGTCATAAATAAAAATTCCCATGAACTACACTTGATACTTAATTAGGTATATAATGAATTGCGATAACTTACACCATTCCTGCCTTGTTTCGTCTCATGCCAACATATTCTGGTGATTTTACTATCTGACATAATTGAATATCGCAACATCGTTGGGTAACGTTCCTTTCAGGCGAGGCCGATGGTTAAGTGTGAACATAATAGTAATGGACAGTAGTAATTTCCAAGCAATAGGATGTAACTTAGTGCTCCGTAGATGTTTGTTTTCATGAGCATCCCTGTATGCTCGGGACATACGTAATTATATTGTATTTTTGTTACATGACCCAGAGGAAAAAAAGTATCATAACGAGAGAATATATTCATTTTTTAAAACCACATTTTAGCCGTGGATGATATGGCAGATGCAAAACTTCACTAGATATAAGATAGATATAGTCTTCACTTTTAATATAAATGTTTTTCATGAAGAATGAAATTTAATTTACCACCAAAAAAATTCTAAATGATTGTAAATCCTCAAAATTTTTATTATCTTACTCGGTAATGACTTTAGCGCCCTAAGTAAACAGGTACCATTTTAAATCAAAATGAACAAGGAGATAGTTCTGTACTGAAATAATGGCTAATTTTCATTTGAGTGAGAAAACTCAGTCAATTAATATGTATATAGTTTCATCCGAAATTATTTAGGAGGTATCGGTTTGTTTCTCCAGGATTTCGGGATTTTTCTCATCTACTTTCCTTTGCTTCCATAATCAAGTGAAGCCTTTCTTACCTACCTACCTACCTGAATAGGTCGTACTGTGAAATACGCTTTTTGATCGATGGTTTTTCATGCCTAAATAGAGAATACAGAACTGAAAATTCATATTAGTCAGAGTGATTTCGCGAAATATGTTATAGAAGGTAATTAAATAAGTGGATACATTTTCGTTTATTATCTTTCTTTTAGCGAGCCTATCGCCAAGTAAACAAACCGTATCGTCAAGGGAACTTGATGAATTCTACTAAATCGAATTTCTTAGCACCTCAGCTATTTTTCTTACATAAGTACGTTATCACTGTATTTTAAAATAAATTATGCATAAAAAGAAAGCTAATGAATAAATGTTTTTCCTTCTATTTACTTTAACTCTCAGGGATCCAATTGGCAGAATTGAATGCAACAGTTTCGCATTGTGATGGAACAAATGAAAATGTATCGTTTGGATCCGTTAATAGCACCGCAACGTAAATACTAATGGGGATATTGTGAGACTTGAAGGTTGCCTCAGTTTCCATATTGGCAACACGCCGGCCTGGCAGTCTAGAGGTTGTGAGTCCTAATTGCAACCTTTGCAACGTCAATGATGCTGTTTAAGAAATTACGCTAGTTTACCCACAAAGAAAGCAGGTACCAATGCAAATTAAAATGAACCGAAAGATATTTGTATCCTAAAATAATGGTAACTTGTCTTTTGAAGGGAAAACTCCGAAAATCGGATATGTATATAACTTAATTCGATTTTATCCAAGAGGCACCTCTTTGTTTAAAGATGACGATTAGCGCACGACCAATTGTCAGTGAAACTTATGGTAAACATAAAGCCTAAGAATCTAATCGAATTTTCCACGATCGATTCCCAAATTGAACTTTTACGATGGAATAATCAAGTTCAAAATAAAGCATACTTAGTGTAGGCACCATTTGCAAGATTGAGTCGTATTTCAAAACAATCTAGAGAGCTCTCTCGCATTTGAATCATGCTGAGAATCCAAACAAATTCCTTGGATCTAGGCATCCTAAATAATGTGTATTTTTTGTGGCTTTATCTTAAAAACTGTTTAAAAATTAATGCTTTTTTTACATATTGCTGCAAGCAGGCTATTGCCTGGTGGCAGCATTATATTTACACAAATGAATAACAAGTCTACCTATCCAATAAGAAAGTAATATACAGAATAGACACCAGTAGTAAAAATTAATACATTAATTCTAATATCATACAACTAACAATTGAACATTGACCCAATTCAACCAATTTCAAACACTTCATAATAAGCCACTATGTCGTCAGCCAAGAGATGATAAACACTTATTCCTTAAAATTTTGGTATTTGCGAGAAAGAAAATGATGAAACGACGAAGAAAAATGACGAAATTCATTCAACTACGAGACAAATGAATACTCCAATTGAGTATGCAAAATCATGAAAACTTACAATGAGAGCAAAAATACTTATAAAATAATTTTCTATGAGTGTCTTTATTTTGTTTTTGTCTAGCTCTTTCTTATCAAATTTCCACTTCAGCACCTACTCTCTGCTATCATCTAGCACTACAGCTCTGCTATCATCGAAGGGATGAGTTTAATCAGTTTCATGACATAAACATTCCCTAATCGAAAGATAATTCTGTGACAACATGGTTGGGATATGGCTGATCACAATCATTGCAGGCGTTTTTAGCATTAGCTCATTTATGGTTTGTATCTAGTAATCATCACTAGAATATCCAAATTAATTAAAAAATCAACAGATACCAATTATCAATTTCCAAATCTCACAAGATTCTGTTATCAATTCATTTTATTGTTTTAATGACTAGGAAATAAGATCATTTGAGAAACCCATTTCTCGCAGTAGGGTTAAAACTGCTTGTAATAGTGACTAAATGTGAAAAGTAATGATTTACTTGATTAGATATTGTAATCCATCGGGATACTATCATCGGCAGGAAATTAGGTACGGGTGAATGTTTTTTTGGCTCATTACAAAAGCTTGACCCTGAGTCAAGGCTCACTGAAAAACTCGGAAGGTAGACGGATCCCCACAGTTGTTGCTTTTGAGGACCGAAGCGATCGTCTCGAAAATTTCGCGGGCGACGACAGGCCCAACGTTCGGTAAACCAACAAGCCCAACCTCCCGCTTGCGTCCGCCACCCTGTCATTTCTGCGTCTGTCTACAGATAGCATCGCTTAAACATCCCTTGCCATTCACCCCTGGCCTTTCGTGAAGACTAATACAGATGTATCTGCGACACAAATCTTAATTATAGAGGCCCTTGAGGAGGGAAGAGGAGGAGGATGGGAAGGACGAAGCTAAAGTGGTCTGCTGAGAATAAGTTTCGCGGGGGGAAATTGAGAAACACCTGGAAGAGAGAAAAAAAATAAATAAAAGAAGATCGTTTCGTCTCTCCTGCAGAGTCAAAGCTAACCAACGCGAGGGGCCAACCTGCATGGTTTTTCATTTTCTTTCTCTCTCTCTCGAAAGCTCGAGTCGAAAGAGAGCTTTTTAGTTTGGTGGGCAAATAGATTTCGGGCACGAGATACGGAAATCTCGATACATACAGCCCGAGCATATCATAAACGTATAGTTACAAGAGTCGAACGCATGTACTGAAAAGTTCTCCGCACAGGCGTCGAGGTGGTTTAACTCATATTATCTGATTCTTTTCGATGCGTTGTCTTTTATGGCAGTTGTTGAGTTCGGATCGCGTTTCGTATCACACCGGATTTCCCATGAAAGATTATTGGTTGGGTTTTTGTGAGCCTTAGTGGCTGTCCTCACGTCATCCACGACTTTCTTCTTTTGTCTGACAGCTTAATCTTCCTATTCTCGGGCTCGATTCCCCCGTCTTGTGTGTTTGAGGGCATTTTAATCGCTTTATAATTGTCGGATCTCTCGTGTAAAATGATGTCATTTTAATCTTACATCCGCAGCGAATCTGGGTTTCTCTTTTATTGCTTTGGTCGTCATGTAAGGAATACCATTTGTTACTCATCACAGAGTTTGAGATATTTTGAAAGAAATATTCCAACTATTTTCTTCGCTGAAATGTGGATGCATGTTAACTGATCTTTCGTGTAAAATGATGTCATTTTTATCTTCATGACCATGGAGAAACTGGGTTTCTTTTTTATTGCTTTGGTGGTTATGTAAGGAGTACCATTTGATCACGGATATCATCACACGGTTGAGCATTGGTATATTAAGAAAATTTCAAGCCAATTTAATCGCTGAACAAGGGGGCATATCATAAGACCTAGAAAGAAGCTTAACTGTTTATTATTTTTTTAATACTTTTTTTCCTGGATGGTGAATTTTTTGACCGTGTTTTCATGTTTTATACGGCCCACATTTACATTTAGTTTTTAAGACGAAATTATTACATTAAGGATTCATTTAACGTGTTATGCAAAAACTTGATATTTGATATATTACTGCTGAAATTTGACAATTGAATTAATGCCAAAAACATATTTTAAGAATACCTACCTTATTTTTCAAGATGTTTAATAAGCTTCATAATACATAAATGGACAATTATCACAAAGAACGGAAAAGGATTATTATACATACACGTTACTTGTCCAGTTAAAACATTATTAATGCTTCATCAAGTAATCACCCATATTTTTAAAATGACGGTAAGGTATGCCCTGGTGATGCATTTGAATGAATCACAACATGCGTTTTAAAAAAACACTGATATTGAATTGAATTGAATTGAATTTTAATACTCCAAGCTTGAATGTACACTTTTTTTTAACAGGACAACACAAATGGAGCTTTAGGTAGCTCCAATGGTTAAAAAACCAGCATGGGAGCTACCATCTTAAAAAAACTAATTTCACGGCAGACCAGAAACAAAAAGAAAGTATATATAATTTTTTTGAAGCATTATCACTATGAAACATACATGTGATACAATCACTTACAATAAGCAAGAATAAAGTATAATATGTGGACAGAACAAAATTAATTTCTTTTTTTTCCTCCTTTCACAAAAATGTAAAAATAATATATAATAATATTTATATTATTCACAAACATCAAAAAGATCATCCATATCACCATGGGACAACAATCAATCTTTGGGCTTTTTACTAAACTTATTTATACTCTTTAACTCTTTGATCAAACAAGGTAATTTATTAAAAATCTTCGGCCCCAAATAAAGAAATGATGTTTTAAATAAAGAAAGATTAGGCTTGGGAACTAGAAAATTTACATTCCTACGTAGGTAAGTTATAACCATGCTCGGTTCCAGAAAATATTCGCCACCTTATGTAGCCTTAAGTAAGATTAAGGGATTCCAAAAGTATCAATTTGTTGAAAAAAGGAGATGATGCTATATAGAATCATATTTCAGAGTTTGAAACCTACTTGTCTACATTGTAAAGCACCTTTCCGACGCAGTAGTTGTAAAAATAAAAGTATCGGTATTCAATGACGTGGTTGTTAAGCTCTGCCAACATTTTCCAATAGCAGCATTAATAAGCCAATGATAAGCTAGAATGGTTGGAAAAGACGTCATTAGTTAAAAAATTCCTCCACATGGGAATAAATGTCATAAGATATATAAGCGGAGGCATTGTGAAATCATTTTAAGTATGTGAGAGAAAACTCGCTGAGTCCATATGAGGAATACTTGTTCACCATTGCATCCTACATGCAACTTTCATAGACATATACTTAAGTCGACGTTCAACTTGAAGATCCTGTAGAAAGTAATTACACTGGCTTTTGAAATAGGAAAGAACCTCCATTGATGAGTTTCAAGATGTATCAAGCATCAGGAATGACCAGTTCCAGAGGCTGTATTGAGACCAAGGTGGGAAGGATTATTAAACAAACATTTCCACCATGCCATGGTTACTGTGATGCTATTTCATCATTTAAACTGATGACACAAATCGTAAGATTCCTTGATTAACGCGTTGATTGGAAAGTTCGCGAACAGTACCCTACCTCTTGGCATAAGATTCTCAAATCGAGTTTTGAGTTATCTTCTACATGCGGCATTTATTTTCAATACCTTGCTGTAAAAATATGAGTTAGCATATTGTGGCCCATTTATAATTTGGCCCATAATATCAATTATTTAGGTTGGAAATAATAGGATCAACAACTTTGCTATTTCCACATGGTAATTTCATTCAAATTCAAATTTCCACATTTACCATGTGGAAATAGCAAAGTTGCTGATCCTTTTCTTTAATTTTGATCCTTCTATTCCTGCGATTATGGATTTCCAACAAGTTTCGCCCGCTACTTTTAATTAATTAAATTATATAGGTAATCAAAGAGTAGATATACATTAAAAGCGTGAGTTTTTAAATTACTATTACATATGCCCATGTGCTATTACTTTTAATTGTTTAATTCAGAAACAATAACCCACGGATGTTAAAGACTTAATGCTCGTTAATCTACAATTAAGTCATTTGACCTGATATTATCTCTTTGGTCTTGGCTATAAGTGTGAAATTAATTGCAGTATATCCTTAAGTCTTCCTAAATATTGGGACTTGTGTATAATTTCAGCCGTAGGTATATGTCATAAGCAGCCTTCTCCTGTTTAAGATTGTTAGTTTTATATATTTCACACCTCAGTCTTGGTTTTGTATATATATACGGCGCTGGGGCTAAATGAACTGCTCCGTACAACGACTAGCAGATGGACCGGACTGCCTATCGTTGCGGCTTGAGCGCGGGCGGCGGACGACCCGGTAGCGTCGAGAAAACCGCCCGTGACGGAGCGCTCGTCAGCCGGTGAAGAATCAAGACAAGGCCCCGCTTTTAGCCGCGAGATGGGGGTGATCGTAGGAGCCGGGGAAAGGACTGCGCAGGACGGCGATACGGCAAGGAACACAATCGCGGTCCCATCGGAGGAATTTGAAGACGAGATGTTCGAAATAAGTAAGAGCTAGAGCTGATCTTAAAATTGAGAGGAGCTTAATTCGTTCCCAGCGTTTCCTAGATGAGCTGAGGATAGAGAAAAGGTTCGTAAGAGGCCCAAAGAATTGCCCGCCGGGTGAAAAAATAACGCTTAAGATCGCGGAAGATTTTTTCCTCCTACAGACCCACGACTGTGCTCGGGGAACATTAATATATATAGAGATATACAAGAGAGAAGGTAGGGGTTTGGAGATGGGAAACTTGTCTCAAAACTCTCACGCTCTCTCGCATGATCGGATCATGGGAAAAAATGTATATTTTGACGTTTGAATCGACTTCGCCGACGGCCTTCGTACGAGTGGCTAAGGATGTGGGAAAATGTTACGCGCAGTGTGAGCAAAGCTCGGGTTCAAAGGCAATGGGAGAGTGAAAGTTTTCTCCTTCAAAAAAAATAGACAAGACACTGAGACAATTAAATTATTCTTGTAAGGGAAGGAGTTATTAAAGGATGACAGAAGACATGGTAAATGACACCTTGTCGGTAACTTCACCGTCACCATTACATCTCCACCAAGCCAGCGGCTGCTATAGCACGAAACTCGGCAATTTCCTGCTAGGGTTGTCATTACTCAAACGATTCAGATAATTAGTATTTTAGCCTTCGACAAAGACAACATTTTCATTTGAATTATATTTCCGGGTCCTATAAAAAGCTGAAAAAGACTAATGCATTGCCGTTAGGATGGTTAAGATTATTTTTTTAACGGACTAAGGATAAAGATAGTAATTATCATGATTATCCTTTTACTCACTTTATCATTGGCACGACTATTTCAACAATGTGTAATGTGTCTAAGAAGCGGCACGCGGAATAGAATAAAAATGTATATTAAAATGCGGGTAAAGGAGGATTTAAGTGAAGATATGCGTGGATAACTGAAAAATTATAATATTTTTTAAAATTTAGTGAATGAGCTCTTAAAACAAACAGCAAAAGGGGAAGAAATAGTTTGCAAGTGCAAGAAATAAACGATTAGAATGATTTTATCTTCTTAAATTAATTTGATTAGGATGTTATTACGTTAGGCATGGTGTAAATATTGAAAATTGTGCGACTAGATTTTTAAAAAATGCTGCAATTCGCTAAGATAAGTATGTATTTATCCGAATATTTTCGTCATTCCATGGTTCCGACAAGTATAAGCCGACTTGATTATGAGATTAAACGTCAAAATTAATGTCTCAAAACATTTTCTCTCTTAAAAAAACACTTTTGTATGACCTGATCCTCATTGAAGTAAATTAGACCTAATTACACCCTGTTATAGGTATTATTATACTCCCACTACACATGCCCACTACTTTACAGAACCTGTCCGTTTAACTCTGCCCCTGGTGGTCCGATATACCTCAAAGCCATCCCTACAACCTTGCCTCCAGTTGCTTTTTATCGTCACCCTCAGAAAAAAATCCTAAAAAGGAGGAGCGAGGCTGCCGTCACCATGAGCGAGACTGTAGCTCGCTCTGGAGAGACTTCCCAAAACATCGACCTTCTCCGCTCTGGACTCCTATCAATATCGCGGCATCTCCCGCACCATCATCTCCTCCGCATACAACAGACGACGCGAACCTCACGCACACGACTTCACACATTTCCTCATAAACACACTTTCTCCCTCGCATAAACACACTAGCGCACAATGAGAGTCGATTCAGACACAACATACCTTCTTCTAACGCGAGGCTCGTGTCTCTCAATCTCTTTCCTCTTCCCTTTCATCAGCTCCCTCTCTTCTCAGCCTCGTCCTCTTTTTCTTCTTCCTCCTTCCTCTCCCTTCTTCTCCCTCCGCCGAAGACGGCTCACGGCAGGACGATCCATCTTCTCGTGATGCGACGAACCCTTTCGTGTGGCCATTGGGCGGGATAGTTCGCCCTTTGGCCGCGCCGCGGCGCTCGGGTGGGCGGAAAGGGATGGAGAGAGGGAATGGATGTGGATCGGGGAGGGGAGAGAAGGAGGGGGAGGGAGGGTTGACTCTACCTCTACCTCTCCCCCACCCTCCCCTGATTTCCCCTCCTTTCCCCACCGTACCCCCTCGGGTACCATTCTCAGCCCCTCCCCCTCCGCCCCTTCCTTTCCCCTATTTCCCCTCCCACCGTTCCCTCCTTCCACGGGGAAGGAGCGTTCTGAGAAGGGGCGGTGTCATCTTCAACGCTCGCTCCGGGGCCCGCTCTCCCTCCCTCGCCGTTTGATGGCTCCGCCCACTGCGGGGCCCCCGACGGAGCTCCCCCTTTTCTCCGCACGGCGTCGCACAGAACAGGAACTCCGTGGCTTGGACGTCCGCTCCGTTCCCTATCTTCGTTGCGCTTCCTGCCTTTAACGCTGCCGCATACGATTCGGCAAGTTCCCTCTCGCTAGTGCGCGTACGTATGCTTCGACCGATGTTTTCTGGATCTCGCGGGGGAGAGTGGTTTTGGTTCAGGCGACGAGTTATCGCGTCGAATGGAGAGAAAAATTGCAGGACTTCAGTTTTTTCCGGCATGGGTCATCGTCCACATTCCCTTTATCCGGGAAATCGTGCGAAAAATAGCCTGCTCCGTTGCCAAAAATCTGGGATCAACATTTTGCGGGCAAAATGATCAATTCTGAAAAAAACTATCTACAACGGTTGTTTGATTCAGTTAATTATTAGGACTGTACTTTGATAACGTAATTGAATAGGAGTTTCAAAGAAATATTTGATAAATTCTTCCGTATACAGTTGAAGGATTGCGAATTCTTCACAGTCCTTAAGTTTTCTGTAATTGGCTTTCGCCCATGACTTGATGAAAAATCGATTTTAAATTTTCCGGTAATATTTTTGACGTGTATTTTCTTGAGAAAATTAAACTTTTGGTAAAATGGGGCATCAATTTGCAATAACAACTTATACATAACTCCCCTTCAATCATTTTTCTGTATTCATTTCTTTCGCTCTCCGTTCTTTTTATAACCTGCTCACCCTTGATATAATTAAAGTGAGGAGGCCACATGCGTTGTACATTTTGCGCTCCGCGCTGTCCCCTTTGCAAAACCAGCAAGCCTTCTTGACGTCGCTCCATGATCTCTGCCATCACAAAATATTTCATTAGCAGTTGCATGGTATCTGTGGATATAGTGCCTGGTCAGTTGTAAACATAAAAGTGAAGTGTTCTGAAATTATCGCGCTCTTTGCTAGCCTGACCGCCATTAAGAGAGCGGAAAATATATGAATATGGGCTGAATCTAGTATTTTTGAGAAGATTCCTCCGCGACCGTGCGATTCACGACTAAATTCAATCACTCTTAGTATCTAAATATTGCCTAAAAACTCATGATCTCATACGTATCATCATTAGATTATGTGCATCGATCAGAAGGAGGAAACAGAGTGTTCCAATAATTGAATTATTATTGTCAATTTACATTTATTCCTCCGTCTCATGCGTACTGGAGACCTATTTTCATTTTGCACACACAATATAGCAGTAGTGACAATCGGTGGAAACAATACGAAAGATATATTGAAAATTTCGCGAATGTTATATTGAAATAGCAATGGAAGTTAAGCTTTACGGACGAAATGAAAATACATTGACCTCTCAGATGCCATATTAAATAAAAGGTTACCGGCTATACTTAGTGGAATTTAGAGTTTCCCTTGATAATGGTGCTGTTAGCAACGAAACCGGTTTGGTAAATATATTTAATTGGAATATTACTAAGGTTTTATCACTGTCATTATTTTAATAACCGGTCCGGATCTGCGACAGTTGCAAAGTATCCGTGAATTGAGTTGATTTTGAACAGCCAGAAACCTAAGAGGAAAGAGTTCAGAAGATAGCAGTAGATCACATTGACATGTGATGATTTTAAAATAAATTTTCCAAAAAATATAAAATGGATAGCCCACTGGGTTTAAATGATTATCGGTGCATAAATCAGCTATGAAGTTAAAATATTTAAGTGAAAAAGTTAAATTAACTAAAAAAAGATGACTTGTTCTCTTGGTCCTAAATCTACCAAGTGACGGCCGGTATAGCTCCTCTTTGGAGAAATATCTGTCCTACCGATTTCCTCCACATTTTTGCGTATTAAATCAGTACAAAGATGATAATAATCAACCTCGTTCTATTCGTAGTTTCTAACAAGAATAATCGATACTCAAAGATCCCTTCTACTTAATTTTTATTTCACAAACTCTGCTACACGTTTATCGATTGGCTTGGAATCGTCATCAGGCATTGTATAATGACTATAATGATCATACTGTAAATAGTCCGTCATAGGTAATAGATTGCAAGCCAATCCAAACACGTCTAGCAGATTTTGTGAAATCAATATTAAGTGGACAGTACGATATATTTGTGAATCATTTAATATGCTGTTCCGCGATATCTCTCCGGAAAAATGTAGACTTCATCCAACATGGAGTTTCACAAAGTCTTCAGGTCTTCCACCACGAATATTACTTAAGAGGATCCTCAAATCGGCCTCTAAATGTGCTGTCACCCACCGCGCATTTAAATTGGTTTACTAAGGTCGCCACCCGCGTCGCTGGCGTACAAATTGATCCGAGTTTCACGGGGAAATAATTATATATTAACGGGAAATAATTATTAGGGTGCTATCCGTAATTTATATGCATGATGATGTGATCTATCAAGTTCATTACTTTTCAATGCTATTCCTCGCGGTGATAAACATTATACTGCAAAATATTAGGGAAAAAGTGTATCGCATACCGCGCTGCGGACATTTTTGCGAACCGATTAAAATGCGACCGAAGTGGCGACAGAAATCAGCCTTCTATGGGATGGAATTGGGCCTACTCTATGCAGTCCCCCTTCCTGCCACCATGAAGTATAAGCCATTGGTAAGCCGTTGGTTGGGTGGGTGGAAACGGCGTCTTAGATGTAGGCAGGCCTTACGGGAGATGAACCTCCGTGTCTAAGAGTGAGTGGGAGAGGCCCTTGGAAGGCTATGTTGCTTTGTGTGCTCTTATGCGGGGGGGGGGGGGGGGGGAGGGTGAGGGGTTAGGCAAGGGAGCAAAGAGAGGTAGGAGAACAAAATAAACAAGGTTCTCTTCTTCCATCACTTCCTTTTCCTTTTGTTTGCCTTCGGCCGCTCCTGCTTACTCCCCCATCCCACCCTCTCAGGCGTCTCCAAACGGTGAGAATGGCCTCGCCACGATTGGGAAAGATCCTTGGAAATTAAATCGCCCTCATTACGAGAGACAGATAAAGTGGAATTTCGGTCATTTCTCCAGCTCTGGAGTGGACCAGGCGTCGTTGGTCTGGGGTGAGAACAATTTCGTCTCATAATTTCTAGGGAGTCACCTCTAACTCTACATACTACCCCGCAAGCCACCTCGGTAGTATTGGGACCAGGTGGGTAGCCAGGAAGTTCGTTCGGGGGGATCCAAAACCAGGGGTAAAAATTTTTGAAAAACAGAGTAGGTACTAAATAGAGGTTTTTAAACTAATTTTAACAGTTCTCATAATGGAAAAAACTTCATTTGTCAAATAAATCTTTTATAAACTAATGATTTTTTAACATTTCGTTTTCTTTTATGAAGGAAAGTAATTGTGTTTTTATATTTCGGGGGGGTTGGTCCGTACACCCGGACCTCCCCCTCGCTAAGCCACTGATTGGGACTAGTATGGGTCATTCTGGGGACATATAATGAAAGACACAAGGAAAAAGACGATTTGAGATCTGAAGGAACTAGTTTGAAAAAAAGAGGAATGGTGGGCTGCAATGTCCCAATCTTTGGGTTGCAATGCTATGGATGCTAACCCTCTTGTTGAGATTTTAACCCTGCCTCAAAAGCATATTTTATTAAGTGATATTCATCAGCATACCACCCGGAAAGCCGCCTAAAAAGGCGTGTGGCATGGGGTGCCAAGACACCAGCTGTCTACATATAAAAAGCAAATGCTCAAACAAAATTACTACTTGCGTTTATTAAATTCTTTTATTGTTAGGGGAAAAAGCGAATTCCTATACCTATCAGTTCGGAAAATATCTTTCTTAATTTATCGTTTCTGTCGGACTTATAAATGTAGTGTGGTTCTGATATAATGTTCTCCGCGTCGCTCTGAAAGATATCCATTCTCAATTTCTCAAGCAATCCAAGCCTAGCGCACAGCCTCTGATTTTGAAGCGGTTCCCAATCTCAACGCGCGTATCACCTGTGTAACGCATTCTGTGCGGCCGTAGCAGATTTTAGACGTACCGCGCAGCTTTCCTTTGTATTTTATTAAGTTCACGGATTTAAACTAACTGCACCGGATCACACATACTCGCTGCATTTTTGGAAACGCCATTGGTTTGGCACGGTTCAAACTTATTTGTCTTTTTATTAAAGGCCAAATTAATTCTATGATGAGGAACTACAGTAAAACACTTATTTAATATGTTGGAGACAGTAAGAACACTGAAATTAGAATTTCGTTGCTGATGCTCAATTGAGGGTATTTGCGAATTCGATGCATGGTGATTTCACAATAATTAGAAATATGCGAATGGTCTAGGTGTGCTTCATCTAAGTGCTTCATCCATAGTCCAAGTTTTAATTATTTTTTGGAAAATTTTGTAGTTCTCTTCGTCCTAAATCATTTGTGTGGATGAATTCAAACAAATGACGGTCGATACAGCTTTAAATATTAAAAAATACTTTTAATCTCTTAATACAACAATTTGGCCTTATTTTTCCGTGAATTCGATGCGCTCTTCAATGTAAAACATATCTCATGCAGTTGCAGTGAGAACCAGAAAGTCCTCATTCTCTTCTGTTCCCAATGTTTTGGAGCCTTTTAAGATAACATATTTCAATGATAGATAATTTTGAAGTCGCGCCAAGTCTTATAGAGGCATTAATATACGAAGACGAGCATACAAAATGGGAGGAATTGAGCTCATTGACCTCGAAGATGAAATATGAAATGAAAAACACAAATAACCGTTTATTATATTAAACATAAGACCATTTGTGTATTTTTCATTCCATATTTTTTACGAATACAGATGTAAGAATAATATATATAGGCATGTGTTTGGAAGAAGAAATTCTCATCGACTTGAAGGGTATGCAACACGCATATAAAATTGTTTATTGATATACCCAGTATGAATGCGGGTGGGAGCAAATGATGTAGTCTTTGTTCCGCTCAATGTACCTTGAAAAATGAATGTAGCGAAACAGCCGAGAGACAGAGCAGATCAACGAGGTTTGAGAATTCCTTTTTTTTACAAAAATTTGAAATGTATGAATGGCTTAAATGATAGCAGGCTTCCGGTATAAATCATCAGAGCCTATTCATCGTCTCATTACCTCCGTCTTTCCATTTCTCGGATATTGTCCCGGTAACTACCAAATGTTGATTTTGCAGCTCGAATACTTGTACATATAGAGTTGTGGTAGGGTGCATTGCCTTCACTAAGTGAACATATATCTTATGAAGATGGCATTCATTTCGTGACCAAATCATTGGAAAGAAATTGTAGTCGATAAAAATCAAATGAGTAAGGTGAATTTTCAATTAACAAATACTTATGCAGTTTTCGTTCAAGATAAATTTCCCAACTGCTTGGAATCTTCATATTAGATTAATGCTCTTAAAACCATATCTCAACTTTGAAGACTGTGCCCTTAGTTTTTTAGTGACTGAAGTAAATCTTTCGATGCTTCTCCGAACTTGAAAAGAGATTTATACTTATTCACGTTCAAGAACCGATTGCCATATTACGGTAACCTTCGAGCAATTACCTAACATCAAATTTGAGGCAGGCTAAAATTACGCAGACCCCCTTTACCTGATCTTCCTATAGTCTTGGACAAGCTTCAAAATAATTCTGACTTTATTATTAGTATCACATGTTGCGATTCTACGGTTATTAGTACCTGAAATAATCTCATAATTCTATTGGTACGTAGATAGTTGCACGGTTTTTAGGACAATAGTATTTTTTTTATTTTGGAGTAATGATGAAAAATATGGTCTTGTGACCCCATTGAAAGACTTCAAATTTATATTATTCACTTCTAACTTAAAATATATGGGTGTTATTTGACACAAACTTTGCTTAATAGGTGAGGGTAGAAATCACCCCAAAGTAAATCAGTGGTATTTGAAATCATTCCTGTATATCGTCTTCAAAAAGGGGTTTATCCTTTTAGCAGGAGAGAACACTAATAGGTACTTCGAAACATCAAATTATCAAAAATTGGAAATGAACCAAGAAGCCAGTGTCAAGGAGTCTCGAGTCAAAAATTAAATCGCGAATATATGTTCTTAAACAAAAATATGATCCCCGTTTGTTCCTTTACTTAATCCCGGTTCGGCCAGATTGATTCCCACATTATTTGAAGGCGCGTTTCAACTTTCTCGGAGAGCCAAATTCACTACTACCAACCAGTTTACAACAACGATGAGTTTGCGGTGTGTTGTTTGTGCAAGCAGAAACTTTAAGCACTAAATTTAAATAATTTGAAAACATCGACTGATTGAAACTGACATCATAAAAATTATCTTTTTTTACAGATTTTATATTTTTTTCATTTTTCAATTTCTTAAATAAATTCATTTTTTTCATAGCAGGTATTAATTTTTAGCGTTCTGTTTTTTCCTTTTCTTTTCGATATTTCCTCTCTTTTTTAAATATATTTTCTTTTTCATCATGTTTGGACACTTATTCAACAGCAATTAACCTTTTCTAACCCAGAGCTTCCTCTGGGAGAAATTAAATTTCAAGAAATCTCATCTTAAATGTGACATTATTGTGACCGCTACATAATTCGCAATTAAACTATACAGCACGAAAGAAAACGTAATTCAAATCTTTCCTGAATAGAGTAGTGAATGAAAATATTTTTGATGTTACCTAGAAGCAGCATTGGGTTTTAATTGGTTATTCATAAGTACAATCAATTCATAGACGATAGACTCATAGGAGAAAATCACTCCCTTTTGTAAGTGCATTGCGCTCCTCATCTAATCCATTGACTCCGTCAGCGTTTACCTCCTTGTAATCTTGCACCGCCTCGTACACTTTGGCGTCGAGGGCAGCTCGTCGTCGGTCGTCCCCTTGTGTGGATGGACCTAATCTTTAAACTCCGCCGCTCGACCCCTCCAATCGATACCACGGCCACTGTAGCAGTTCTTCCTCCTAACCTCCCACACTCCGACCCCTCCACACCACTCAAACAAGCTTTCTTTCCCCTCTTGCCTTGATCCCAACTGTATCATACACTTTAGTTCGAACCACGCGGACAGGAAATGTTCTTTTTGTCCTCAATCGTTCAATGAATGATGCAACTGTAATGCGTACCAACATTTTCTTATCTTTCTTTCCATCATTTCTTCAGGTCTAGCACCTTCTCTTGCAATCACGCAAGGTTCAACTTTCCGATTTGAGTTGAGCTGAATACAAACATTGGAAATTTTAAATAAATTGGTTTAGAGACGTCGATTTAGGATAGGGGTAAGCTAATACCGACTTTGGTAGAGACAAAAGGAAGAAGAGGTGACTTTTTTTAAATATCCCTCATCATGAATTAGATCTGAGAATAATATGCCCATAGAAAGAAAATTATTTTCTCGTGGACTGATAATGTCGTCACAAAATTTGTCATCATCACTGACCAAACAATTCTAAGGTTTATTTGAAGCTGCTTTGTACTCAATTCTTCGTCAGCAAATCTTTTCACACCAATGTATTTCCTCCCTTTCACATCCTTATTTACATCTCCTATGTATTTTTATCGAGATCTTCCTTTTTTAATCTGTCTACTTGTCCCTCGACGACTGTCTTCATCAGGTAATTATGTCTAAAGATATGGCCCAGTACGTAGCTTTGTCTTCTTCTCAGAGTTTTCTCGAGGCTTCTCTTCCCTTCTTGTCTTTTTAGGAGATCCTCAATTCTTTCCAAATATGTAGGGATGCTTTTTTCCTACATACTACCTACATATCTAACTCAGTTCCTCGAATCCAAGGTCTGCTCGATAATAAGAAGACCTCTTCTCCTGATACTCGTTAAGGTAGAAATGTGATATGATGTTGAATGATATTCGAAAGTTTAATATACAATAATCTATCACTAAAATTAGGATATTTGACACCCTCTATTCCTTTTTTCTTTGCTTGCGATCTATTCACATTTTTCACTTTTGAAAAACGCGTACAGGAATTTTTTCCTACGTCTTACTCACCGTATCCATTCTATTCCTTACCTACGTTCCTAATAATTTTTTCTTTCACTTAGTAGGAATTACATTCCTATGAGCTTAGTTTTTAACGCTGCCAAATTCTCAGTAAACAACTATACAACACGTAAATTAAATATAAAACACTTATATGATGTCTAATCTGCTCTAACTAAATGCTATGCCATATGTTATGTCTTGAAAATGAAAAATTTTGCTGCTCATTGTCATAGTTGATTTTATTTTCTCTTCCAAAGCATTCCTTTTACAAAGCATTTCTTTCACAAACATGACAACTCCACTTTTGAGCAGCAAAAAGGGAATTTAAATATGTATGAATCAGACCCAGACTTGAGAGACTCGGCTCAGTAACTGATTGCCGTCCAAATCGTTACATTGAAAATCTTTGCTCGGATATCATCAATTTCGATAATTATTCTGACAAATGAGTATCTATTCCTATGCCAAATGAAGGAGAAGTCATTGCGTGGATATGGTAATAACTTACGCTTCGTTTCTTGAAAATAATATGCCTATACTTTTCATTGCTATTCCTGTTGATGGATAGGCCTACTTATGTTAACTCTTTTAAAATTCTTGGATTGATTTTCTTCGATCCTCCCTTTCTCCCTATCTTATTCTGCTGCATTATTACCATTGATTTCTTCCCTCGCCTCCAGTTCGCCAGTAAGTATAGGTATGTCATATGATATTCCTCTTGGGCAATATTAACGTAATTTATTTCTCTTTTTGCTACCCATACAGATATTCCTTATATCTCAGGGATTTTATTTCGTGTATCGTTCTTTAAAATACTTTGCGAGTAACTATTGTTTTCCTGAATTTGGTATTCCATCATTCATTTGTGATGTATTTAATATTCTGGCGCTTAAGTGTCATTTGATGATTGACAAATGGAACAATTCCAATAAAACTGATTTTATTTAAGAGCTAGATTGATTATACTCTGGAGAGTGCATTACTTTCCGATTCCCCAAAACTAATAGAGAACACCCAAAATAAAGGATGTCTTACTTCATCTTTGTCCCATGATTCATCTTATGTTTGAAGGCATATTGAAACACGGCTTCAATGTAAATGCTCTAGCCTTTCTCACTAATAATGTCGGCATTTGTTGTATGGCTACTCTTAATCTCTGGGAGGTTCCAATTTTGTTGCGATAGAAATTCAGAATCAGATAGTTGTTGCCTAGAATTTTCAAATTTAACAATGTTTTGTATAAGAAGAAATTTAAAATCTGGTAAAACTTAGAGTAAGAATAGTTATAATTAGTTAGGGTAGCTCATTACTTTGTGAATAAATTATGATAATATTTTTCATGTTCTGCATAGCAAATTAAGAATTTAATGCGACTTATGTATACGATGAATGACGCCAACAGAAACTTCTCTGCCATTGCAGAGTCTGATTATATGATCAACATTAAAAGCTGATTATATGATCAACATTGTCGTAGAAAACTTTTGATTCATTTTCTTTTTCAGTCGCACTCTTTCATGTAATGCGAAGAATTTCAATTCTTTGTGTAGAAAAAGTGAAAAGCTCAACTTTGTAAAATATTACCATCTTATGAAATGTTTGGTCGCCAAGGTTATCGAATATAAATTGTAGGTGTTGAAAAAGGCTGATGTAGCATTTGAATACTTTGTCTTATTCTTGGAGTAGGTGTAACTTGTGGCTAAATTCACTCCTACAGTCAATACTTATTAATAGTTAATATAATTCAAAACTTATTTTCTATTTTCGAAAGCTCTTGCAATCACCTTCACTGCTAAAGTTGAACTTCAGTCGGATTGTAGTAAATCGTTGTTGCTGATTCTGAAGTCTGTACTAGATTGATTAAAGTTTTACCTTATTTTTTCTGCCTTCTGATGCTATTTACCCTCCCTTCCGTCATTAATGAGCGATTGCTCTGGATAAATTGCTACTGAAATCAATCCCTAGGAAGAGAAACACAATAGGTACCTACTTCATATTTATAGGAATGTTGCGTCGTAGCTGCATAGCTACATAAACAGCTATCACAAGCCATTATCAAGAATAAATTCTGTTTTTAAGTTATATAAATATTTCATTAGTTCAACGATGACGATATGTACTGACGATACTTCTTCGTTGATAAATTGAAAAAAGTTAACGAATGCGTGCTCTAAATTCTTTATATAGATTTTTTAGTTCGTGGAGGAGTAGCGAATTATTCACCGTGCTTTTACACGAATGACATTCAACAATCTTTTTCCCGGTCGGTACATACAATTATGTTCAAATGGAGAGAAATGTGAATCTCGGTCAATGATCGCTTTTGACTTGAGAATGATTTAAAAAAATACCGCAAAACTTCGTGACTCGACTTCAGAATAGTGCACCAGTCATGTCGCTGCTCGGCAGTTTCTTTTTTTTTCTCCTCCTCTCTCTGAAATCTCACGCCAACCCCATAATCTTCCTCGGCGAGGGACTATAGTTATCGTGAGGGATCGAGAGAACACCAATGGAGTCGTACCAGCGTTCCCTTCGCGACCCCCCGGCGGCGTTAGCAGTCCTAGCAACCCTCAGGGCCCCTCGAAACCTTCCAGCTTGCACCCCCATAAGAACGTTCGCCTTAACCGCGACCCCCAATCGCCTCTCCGGTCCCTGTGAGAGACGTAGAATTGGAGCAGGGGAAAAAAGGGAAGGTTTTTACCCGCATCAGTGGGTAGGTACTTCACAACTTGCCGCTATCCCACACGAGGGACCCCCGTCTGTGTGAAGTCCCACCACCGAAAGGTGGACTATCCCCAACACGCCTCCTGCCAGTCCATAATGATACGGAAGTCTGCGGGGCGTGTTCTAGGTGACAATCGCACGACCATTCGGGGTAAATGGGGATGGAATACCCAAGCCGCCATGCATATGCAGTCTGAGTACGACGGTACAGAATTTGTAGATATTTGATCGATATGAAATATTTTCCATCGACTTTTATTGTATGCACGCAATGGATACCCATCAACGTTGCTTATGAGTGTCACAAATTTAGTATCGAATCGGTTGCTTTAGATGCATCTCGAAATTGAGACCTGGAGCTAGTTACGTAGGCACTAACTACGAAATTCTTAGTATTTGGATTCCAAAAATTGACGATTTTCTTTTTCGATGGATAGTAAAATTCATGATAGATACATGACCGTCAATATTCGACAGGTTATCTTTTGACATTTAAAATCGGCAGCGATTGGCAATCCATGCCCCTCTGATGTTGACGAAAAATCGAAGATAACAGGTTGACATTAATGTCCATATTTCGTCGTCTGCAACAAAATGAAAGAACATTATCGTGATAATAGCGAAAATTGTTGGGTATGGAATTATTGTGCAACACTACCGTGTCTCGACCACAGAAGGTCGAATATATTAATAGCAGTTCCATTTAGGTCAAAGTTCATCACCTTCGTGCCAGTCAGTGGCAAAGAGCATCAATTCTCGAACCATGGATCAACCTTGTGGTTGTGTCCCCTGCCTCGCAATTCCCCATCCGCGCTTCTCACTCCATTAGAATCCGTTCTCGCGCCTCCCCTCCCCCTGTGCCATTTCCCACCCTCTCACCTTCCCCTTCGCGCCGCATATTCCACTGGCATCAGTGGCACGGGAACATTCGAACATTCTCGCCCCCGCACTCGCAGACGAGCGGCACAGCCCGCATCCACAGCTGCCGCCGGCATCTCTCCACTTCTCCACTGCGGCGAGTCCACTCGATGCGAAGTTGTTTGTCGGTATCGGCGCCGTTTTAGACCTTTCCCTGCCCGGCTCCACGCGGGTGAAAGTGACTGCCTTCTCGACTTCCTCGTGGATGAAGTGAGTTTTTGTACGAAGACGTTGTGTTTGCGTGGAATGAACATTGTCAGTCCACGTAAAAAGCAGTAATCAGTGAATAAGGACTAAGGTTTGAAGCGTCTTGAGATAGGTAGTTTACGTTGCACGTGATCAGCCCGTATGTTACTGTATTTTTCCAGCTGCAAGCCATTTGCGGTGGTTCGTGATGTTTTGTATGAAGACATTGTGTTTTCGTGGAGTAAACATTGCTCGTCCATATCAAGAATTATTCAGTGAATAAGGCCAAAGATATGGTACAACATGCAGCTAGTTCATTTTGTACTTGATTAGCCATTATATCACTGTATATTTCCAGCTGTAACTCTTACAGTGGTTGGTTTCTTAGGGAAGATTCGAAGAAGAATTTTGTATCTGTCGCCGGCCTTTTTCCTGGTGGCATTTCCTCTTGACCAGGGTATCACTTATCCTGTCAACTTGTTTCGTTTCCGGGGACTCAATTTGAAGACCTGTTCGCCGTAAAAATCCAAACATCTTTGCTGCCTTTCGCATTTCTTGTTTGTTGGGCCGATGTATGCATTTCAATTAATCCATCTTGAACTCATTAGTTGGATGTTTTGAGGAATAAACTCGGCTTATTCTGACAAGAATTGTTCGGAGTGACGGTCCCCATGTAAAAACTGCCTTTTGTCGGATTTTCTTCATCCTTGGGCGGAATGTCTCCCTCTTCAGTTTCACTTCAACACAAATGGAGGCGTTCGTGAGGACTCAAATACCCTCATCCCACGAAGAGGATTAGAAATACGAAGATCTTAGCAGCCGAACGCCGAGTTTCCATAGTCTAATCCTTTGGAGAGGAGTAAAAGTTTGAAGATCCATGCAGTTTCCTATCAGTTTTACTGTAAAACGATACGATATTTTCAGTTCCCATTCTTTAAGGAAGCAAGTGGAGTACTGGCGCCGGAGATCAATTGCCGCCGAGCCCGCTGAGTGTCCGATATCCTCCCCCGCCATCCACGAGTGCCGACGTGTATCTAACTGCCCCACTCCAAAGAAGCGATCCCATCGTCTTTAAGAAGACGCCGGCGCATTTAAGGGGGAACCTTATAGGAACCACTTCCGTCTGAGACGAAAAAGCTCCGACCCCCACCTTTTCCTCCAGTTATCTTCCAACCTTTGCCAATCCGTGAGGAGGGGGGGAAGATTTTCTAAACTGAGGACAAACTTTTTCGGAAAAATCCCTCCCTCGGTGGAGGCGGAATATACATTTCGTCGACGAAAAGCAACCTAGGAGAACGAAGGATTTTCCTCCGTCGTCGTGTCGAATTTTTATTTCCTTTTTATACAAATCCATCCTCCTATTTTCGGAGCCTTGAAAAGGACGAGTGTGGGCTGTGTTGGAGAAAAAGGGAGGATTTGGAGAAAGAAATTCTTCCCCCCCAAAACTCTCGTTTGCCCCTTGCTGAAGGAGAGCAATCCAGGAATACAGGAGGGAGAAGTTTCCGTTTTTCCGAGGAAAGAAAAACCCCCCTTATTCTCCTTCACCCCCGGCCAGCGTCTTGAGCGAAGTCTGGAGGAGAAAATAGCGCTCGGTCGCCCATTTTATTTTAAGTATCGCTCCCGCCTCTTCCAGTGTGCCCTTTCCCCCGCCCCCAGCCGCGGCCCCCACCGCCGACCGTCGCCTCCGCTTCACACGCCGCCTACCCTCAGATGAAAAAAAGGACGCGGCCCACAGCCTTCCAACTGCGGCCCGCCGTCGAGGAGATAGGATAGAGCCGCCTTGCATCGCCTCCTGGTCCGCGAACACCTCCTCGCCATTGTCCCAGCCGTTCTGTCCTCGTAACGCCACCCCTCTGCATTGTGTGGCCTCCCCCCTCCCTCTCCGCCCCTTCCCCGCCGCCGCCCCGCCCATCGCTCCCTCCCCCGGCTGCTTCACCCCGCCCACCGCCCTCCCCTACCTCCCCCTTCCAAGGGCCCGCGTCCTCCCCTCCCTTCTCCTCCCACGGCGCTACCCCGGCTTCCCTTCCCGCCCCACTCTCTCGCCTGCCGCCTCCTCCACCCCCACCACCGCCGCCTCCGAGGCCGTACGGCCGTCGCCTACGCCGCCACGGCCGCGCGTCGACCTGTGAAAAACACGCCTAGGCCGCCTCCCCATTGGTCGCCCTCGGAGCCGGCGACCAATCCGCGTGGTGCTCGCTCATTAACACGAGGCCCGGGTGTAAAAGCCGTCGGCTGGCGTATAGTTTCCCCACACCCTCGGTTGGTGCAAGAGCTGAGGGAGAGATAGCGAGAGAGAGGGAGAGAAGGGGGTGCGTCACGAGCGTGTTTTGTGTGAGTTAGGAGGGCGAGAGGAGCGGAGAGTGACGTGCTGCGGGCGCCCCGGTTCGTGCGAAGCTTGCAGGAGGCGGAAAAGGCTTCGCGCAGGAAAGCGGGGAGAGGCGAGAAGAACGTCGGCGGCAACAGCGGGCGTTCCGGCCGGCAAGCGAGAGGTGTGCGCGCCCGGGCTCGTGCGAGGACGTTCGTGGCGATTGCTTCGGCGGCACGACGGCGTTACCTTCTTCCCCACCGACCGGCTGGCGTTTTTCTCGGCGGGAGGCGAGACTGCGGATCGCCGGGGAAGTTATACACCAGGCTCCCCGCTGTACACGAGTGTAAAGGAAGGAGTCTCTTGGATTTATTCCCTCTCCTCCCTCAACAAAACGCGGTTGCGTCTATTTCTCTCTCCTTGCTCGTTGAGCAGAGTAGGCGAAGGAAAAAAGTGGTGGGGGCGGGGTGAAGGTGGTGTGAGGGGGTTGTGTGTGGAGGACGTGTGATTTTCAGTGTGCGGGGTGGCAAAATAGAGGGTGGGGGAAGGGGCAGAGGGTGTGAGAGAAGTGACAGAGAGCGAAGCATTGGTAGTTTTGGGGGTGGAGGCAGATGGTGCCAGTGTTGTATGATGATAGTGGTGCTTGGTCGCAGTCCGGTTCGACGTGAAAAAGCGACACCAAAGATATCGCAATAGTGCATTGGTAGAATTGCCCCTGAAATACGCATAGCTGTGGTGCGATTTTGTTTATTCGCGTCGCAGCATTGGATTTTCCGTGAGGAAGTTTGCTGCAGTGGTTGACACTTCGACCTCCCCCATCATCGCACGCCAACAGTGTAAGCCACCGTAGGTGACTCTGGATTCAGACCCAGTGTGTGAGTTAGATTTACTCTCGTCCCCCCAGTGGTTCGTGCATTCTGTTACGTCTTTGCCAGTCTGCTGAAGCTTTGACTGTGATCCTACGGAAACTGATTCATAGTGAGTTAGACGAAGTGCACCGATATATCAAGGATTGTTAGCTCCGAATAAAACTGCTAGAAAATGAAGAAAATGTTCTCTCGGGTATCGCTAACGTAACCCTACGTACCCGAAAAGTGAAAAGTTATCGAAATCTGTCTCAAGACTGCAACGCTACATTTATCGAAAATAATTCCAGTTTTGAAGAGTGAGACATTGCCGTATTCTAAGCTTTGAAGAACTGTCCTCCAAAGTGGTTATTGTCAGTGGAGGAGGTCTAAACTCAAGGGTTTCGACCCCCATATCCTCACGTAACTGCGCGTGCGGGCGCGCCGGCCGGCGGAACCGCTCGGCCCGCCGGCAACGGCGGGCTCGTTGGCCGGCGAAGCGGTGAGCGGACGGGCGGACTCCACCTCCGCGGGACTGCGGGCCGCCCGTTGCGGCGGCGCGACACCGAGGCGCTTGAGGCCGGGGAGATTGCTTCTGGACGGGCGACACAGGACTTCCCCATGAGATTCGACCACGCCGAGGACGTCGTGCTCCCCCCTCCTCCTCCCGAGATGGCTTACCATCCTTTCCTGCTGCAGAGGCCCACGGATTTCAGCGTCAGCTCCCTGCTCACACAACCGCAGGCGTACTTTCCGGCTTTCGCCCTGGGCCACCATTCGGCGGCGGCGGCTGCCGCGGCGGCCGCTGCTTCCGCCGCCGCCTCCTCTGGCCCCGGGGGAGGCGGTGGAGGCGAAGGGGGCGGCGGAGGTGGTCCCGGAGGACACCCTGGAGGCGGTGGCGGCGGCATGATGCCCCACGGCTACCCCGGTTTCCCCAAGCTGCACCCGCACCCGCTCCCGCCCGGCCACCCGTACGCGGCGGCGTCCGCCGAGGAGGTGCTGGCGGTGACGGCGGCAGCGGCGGCGGCGGCTGCAGCGGCTCAGGGCCCCATGAGGCCCCTCCGAGGGATACAGCCCGAGGACGATGGGGTGGTGGACGACCCCAAGGTCACCCTCGAGGGCAAGGATCTGTGGGAGAAGTTCCATAAGCTGGGCACGGAGATGGTCATCACCAAGTCTGGAAGGTAAGGACGAGATCGTGAAGTGTAGAAACTGGTGTTGTGTTGTTTGCGTGTGTTCTCCACTCCCAGTAACGGAGTTGTACCGTGTGTAATTTATGGTGTCGATGAGTCCAATAGATGCAACTCACGGAAGGAAGTATATCTTAGGTCTTTATATTGAAAATAGCCATAAGTGAAGTTGAGATATGAGTAATCACGTTTTCTCTATGATTATTCGTATAGTGTTGAGAAAGCACTCGTGATTTCTTAGGATAAGCATGATGCAATAACGAGGAAGCCGAGGTCTGCGCCGTTGTCTTTGTTCCGTATTTATCGGAATGGAATGACAATGTACTTCCCCTACGTCACTGCTTTTCCATGGTAAAGTGCTTCAGAGTAGGTGCCAAGATGTCGAAAGGAGTCAGAGTGAGGTTATCTTTTCGGCTACGGGTTTGAGTTTCCAAATCTTGGGTGTCCGACCTCACGGTTTAACTTGAAGTCTTTTTGTAGTGATAGAGCGAAGGTCGTCATACATCTTATATTCGCAATTTGAATCGTGTCTCTAATCTATCAAGGGTTATAAATTAGTTTTATCTTCTCTTCCTCAACCATGTTTTGGGTTAAAATGTTCGAAGCGATATGTAACAAAAGTTCATCGCCGAATAACCAAAGAGGTTGGTGGGAAGAACATAGTAATTGCATATTCCTGATATTTTTCACTCGAAGGTTAATTGTAGCATGCCGTCCATTAGTCCAAATCAAGAATTTTTTAGTGTGTCGTACTCTGTTTCATTTTCATACGACTTTATTGTATTAAAAAAATTTGCGTTCTAAGTGGCTTGTAATCCGTCTTCAATAATACCGCATTCATGATAAGAGCAATGAATGTGAAATTCTTGCCTAATTTGTGTCTCTACTCCAGTTTGTATTAAGATGTTAGGCGATGCGATGCGAATTTTTAAAAAATCTAGCCCTTTTCATCTACTGTGTAGGTAATTTCATCTCTTGCGTGAATATGCATTGCCGTTTCGTTACGTCTATTGGCAGTATTAGTTACATACTTTCAGTGGATGATTTTCGATATTTGTTGTTCGCCAAGAAGGAAATTAATCATTTATTATTTGTAGTAAGTTTACCCGTTTCTTTCCGAAAATCCTTACCCGTCTTTGGGAGTTATGGTTGAAAATCAAAACCATTTTTTTGTCGAACGTCTTTGCCAATGACGGTCTTATCAGTTCTTCGTTCACCTCTTCTTCGTTTCATAAATTACGCGGAAATGTTTCAATCGAATCATTTTGTCGACTCAACAACTTGTGGCCAACAAATTTTTAAGCTACGGCGTAACATCTATCAACGCGTACCCTTCATAAGCGAAAAATTATCCTGAGGTTATGAATTTGGTATACTTAATGTTACGTCAATATTGATAACGTATACTTGCAAAATAACCTAAAATTCATTTCTGAAACGGAAGTCAACGTCAAATTACCAGTGCTACCATCGAAAAATTGTCCGAAATTTTAGCTCAATCGCTAAAACTTATGTCCACGTAAAGTACGTAAAAAATGATAGCAATCTATAAAATGTTAGCATTAAAGTGAATCTTTTGAAATGCCATAGTATCTGTTTTACAAATTCTTAATAGTATCCGTAACGCGCTGAATTGACGCATCATTCCTGGTAACTTTCCGGAAATATTATTCATAGGGTTTGAAACTCTTTGTCATTCTTTGAGACTTATCGCTTATTTACTTAGTTTGAAATCCGTATTCCCAATATTTGAAAGCCTCAGGTGATAAGTATTTTCGTGAGTCATACTTACAATTAGATTTTTTATTACAGTCCGCTATGTAAGAGGCACATTTGCCGTGAATCGCCAAATATAAAACCTTTTACCTTAATTGTTTAATTTTGCTTCACCACCCTTTCCTAACTTTCATGATAGACATCTTCATTTAGTTATTGAGAATTCAAGCTTCCCAGAACCACGCGTAAGTATGAGATGCAATTGACGGAAATTCTGTTTGCCCTGGGTTACTGATTCTATATCTCACTGAAGGCAGAGGTTGGAAACAATTCGTAAATCGTTGAGAAGTCCAGGTTTTTAATTGTCTTTTTACGTAAAACTTCGAGTAATCGGCGGGCCAAAGGCTTTCCGCGGAGAAAATTGGAGTGCCAGTTAAAATCGAACTTACGTGATGGGATTTGTTTCCATTTTTGATGAACGTTTGAATTTATTTATCAATAGTTAGCGTACAGTTTATATCTTATCCTAAACTCTCATTACTTTGCCGTGATTATCTGCAGAAGAAAGAGACTACGCATGCATTTACGCCGCTAGTTTGACTAAGTTTTCACCAATTTCAGCCCTATTAGTAAGTTCGGAGATTTTGCGGAAAATTGAAAACTGCGTGAAACTATTTTCCTTTAACTTTTTTCAACTTTAACGCAGATTCTCTCCTAATTTTGATGTCGGAGGCCTTTATTAACGAAGAATATTCTACTTATTTCAGACGATATATTCGCCGTTCATTTCAAGTTTATGCGAGACACAATTTCTTTGGAATCTGGTGACGGCTTGTGAAATATGTGTGCTTACATATCTGGTAATAAATATCGTCATTAGCTCGGCTTAATCGAAATTTACTCTGCTTTCATTTGTATGCTTGATTGCCAAGTATCCGGCGTGACATGTAGCTTTTTTTGATGCTTTCCGGAAGGTTCACGCCTTGTGATTTATCAACTTCGGTCGTTGATCCCCGTGATGGATTCAATATCATCATTTTGTGTAGGTTTAATAGTTTTTATGATAATTGTTCTCAATGAACTCCTCTGACGTCGTAGCATTTGAATAGTAGTTTACGACTTCCGTTGCGAGGGCACCTATCACATTCGCTGGTCGTTGATTTAGCAACCAAACCTTGCCGCTTATCTTATTCCGTCCCCATACTTGTTTGAAAATAGGCAATACTTATTTCTTATTTCTCCAGAGATTGCTCTTCTCGAGCGATAAACCATTGTTGTTTCGGTGCATTTCTTTGCGAATATTACCTCACCTGTGAACGGTAGCCCTACCGTCAAACTTAATTAAATCGTGTTACAAATTTATGAAACAATTTAGGAGGGTAATTTGTATTTTTTAGCAACGAGAAATATATTCGAGTGATATTACTGTGAGAGTTTAGTTTTCAAGTCAGAGTATAACTTTTCGGACCTTAGTTATGAAGTGAGGTTTTTAAGTGACTGGCGAGAATCGCAAAAGAGAACCGATGCCAAAAAATTGCATACAAATTGTGCTTTCGTTTTATTTATAATCTTTATATTTCCATGCATACAAATATTTCCATTCCCCACGAAAGCACGCTATGAAATCTACCGTCTCATACCTTTCCTTTTGACTGCCCGATTGAAAATGTTATTGTATTGGGTTCTTACGACACCGTGTAGTTTATATTGCAGTGATGTCATTTCGCTTTGTCTGTTTTATTCGTTGAGTATAATTCCTCTTTAGATGTACGTCATATTTCACCCCTGCTTTCCCTCGCAATAATTTGTCATTTCCTGTTATTATGTGCTTTCCGTCTATTTTGTGCGAATCTTTCATGTTTTTGCGTAAAATTTAAGGATTTTTTTATTTTCATTCGAAGAGAAAGTTTCCTTTTTCACACCTATATGTACCCAATATCGAGACTATTACTACCATCACTTGCTCGCTTGCGAATGACTCTGATATGGTGATTAGTTATTCTATCATTTCCCCTTCACCATTTAAGCTATTTTCATTTATTCTGTAATTATTTAATAATTTTCTCTATGGTAAACGTTTCATTTCATCAGCGATGCACGTTTGATACAAATATTGCATGCATTTGCTTTTGATACAAAGCATGCAATTAGCCCAAATATCTGATCATTTTTGCTTCGCGATTGAAAAAGATGAGCTCTGGGAATGAAATAAAGATTTTTCTTTCTAATTTACATTCGGTAACAAGGCGTTTGCTCTTTCTACAACTTTTGGCCTAAGTTCTCTTTTCCAACTCATTGCGATATTCGCATTTGTCTGTACTAAGTTTAATTATTTTTTATGAGAGAATTAAGAATACTTGCTCATTGTTTCAATGCGATAAAATGCAGATTTTCAATGACTGTTCATCGTAGGCTCATTACTCTCCGTATTAAGAATTGTTCTGTGAGCCCGGGCAATGTCCAGGCATCGGTGAAACTCTATTCATATGAATATATTCCATGTTTTCAAGTTTCATACTATTATCCAACGGAAAGATGGGCGATGTCCCAATATTGAACTAATATTTTGTATGCAATTATTTTCGACGCGAGTTCATCGAATCACTGTTCCAACCTTTTTGGCCACCTTTGGTAATTTTAATCTTCCGTTGCGCTAAAATTGAGAGTTTTTGTGCTGTTGTTTGTTAGGAAAAATCATATTTCCATTCATTCAATACTATATCGTTAGTACCTCTACTTGCAGCACTAATATTATCCAATAAGTGCAGTTACTCTTTTACCGTTAGTGACTAAGCGTAAGTCTGCACATATTTTGATGGATAAATAATTCATGAGATAGTAAGATTTTCATTCCATCGGGAACGTGTCTCGTGGTGACCCAATCGCAAGTTTCGCATCACATTGCTCTTCCATCAGTGCTAGTATTTCGATTGCGTTTCCCAACCCTGAAGGTGTTTGTCAATCCTTATGAAGAAACGTTATGATAAATATAAATCGCAACGGGATAATATTAACAGAGGATTAGGATTTTTTGTGATTGTTAGGAAAACCATAGGTCCGCGGTTCTATTCCTGATATCAGTGATTTCTTGTATCAGTTGTTGCCTTTCGTGAAGTACGATAACTCTCCTTGGAGAAACCTCGTAACTTAGCGGATATGCAGTGACTGACTTGGTGTAAAACTGGTCGAGTGAATTCACCGGCGCTTAAAATGGCAAGAAAACATAAATTTATCTGAAGTTCTATTCCTCAAAAAATTCTCTAATCGAGAACCCTAGAAGCCAAGGGGCCCAAGTGCAATCTCAAAATGTTAGAGATTGTGGTTGTTGATATCAAGTGCAGATAGTGGTTGGTGTGATACAAGTGATACACTGAAAAGTACATTCACGTAGATTCAATCATTCACTTGTATCCATTTGTTACAAAAATATGAAAACCACCAAATATTATTTGCACTTATTTCCAGCATTATAAGAAATTTTCCCAAAATTATAAACATTGCTATTCCAAGGCCCTCAATTTATCGTGGGCTTCCTCGTACTCCCTACCGCAGAGTGGCGTGCGTTGCCGTTTTGTGCCCCGAGCGAACCCGGGGATGCATCACGCGAAATCAACCGTCGCGTCGCCCGCTCGCGTCTCCGCTGAATATACAAACAGACCCTGCGCCCTCTGCTCCCAGATATCCTTCTCTCTCTCTCTTTCTCTCTCCCTCACTGTTATGCACTCTTGTATTTTTGGGGTGGAGTCACGAAAATTTTTCGCCCCCGTAGTTCATGGAGAGAGGGGTTGGGTTTTCTCATGCTGGACTCCTTTCGGGAGGAAAGGAAGTGGAGGAAAAAGGTGTGGCCTGGGTAAAAAACGGGGAGGAGCTCCCCGTATTGTGTTTTTCGGAGGAAAAAAGGGAGAGATATGGAGGGGGGCGGGGGCGGAGGGGGTAAGAAGAGTAGAGAGAACGGGGGGGGGGGGGAAGGGGTACGTTGGTATATTATAAAAGGGGTAAGGCGAAAAAAAGGTGGGGGAGATTTTTCTCTTTCGCGTTCATAATTTTTTTTTCTCTCTCTTATTCGACGCTGTGATGTGTTTTTGATGGTGGTGGGGGGGGGGGGTGCAATTAAAAATGGGGATGGAGTTTTGAAGGGAGTGGGTTGAATATCTTTCGTCCCGGTGGAAAAAATGGGCGGGGATATATGCACGCGGCGTTATAAGGAGACATTGCTGGGATGCAGAAAGAGGGAGATCGAGGATGGGAATGGACGTTGTGGTGGGAATGGGATATGATGATGTTCGGCGGAGTCGTGGCGGGCGGTCCGCGGGGGACCGGCGGGGGAAGACGCGATCGGGCTGCCCGCGGGGTGGGAAGAAGACCGCGCCAACTTCCCTCTTCGTATTCCGGCCGTGGAGATACGGCGATGGCATACCGTGGTTGTGAGAGGTCCGAAATTTTTGCTTTCCCCATCACATTGTCGAGGTTATCGATGTCTTCACTTACGTCCGTGAAGATAAGATGGGTCTTGACTAATTCGCAAGAGCAAAGAGTTTATACATATCTCTGCGAGGGAAATCATACTTGGCTATCGGTCTGCCAACCCCGCGGGCATCCCAATAGCCAAGAACTATGCTCAGAATGATTTAGCAGAAAATGAGTGAAGATGATATTCCTTCCTAGTGATACCTAGCTATGAAATTGGTTCACAAAATGTTTCCAACTTTAATGGTATCAAATATGTTGATAATCAGTGCGCAGTGTAATTTTTCTGTATAATGAAATAATTTACGCATAAGACGTGATTGTTGGCTTAGTAATATTTAAAGCATATATTCTTGCTAGCGAAACTCGAATTATTTTACCCCTGCTCGAAAATGTTTTTATTTTTAGATCCCTACACTTGCGTTTTATTAATAGAGCACATATTACTTATAGCTCCTCGGGTATCGGGAGGGATGCTGATTATGAGTGTATAGCTGTGGATATCTATGTAGCAGTTCTGCAGTTCTATTTTCCTAGGTAGCTTCTTGTCCGTTTTCATCTATGTGGCATGTTTTGGTTTTCATAATAAGTAGGAGAATTTCATACATTAGAACAACGATAGCAATAATTGGGTTTGAATACTCATCAGCTGCTAAGAAATCACGCTGAGCGGAAAGAAGACATACATGGTTTTATAATATCGAACGCATTTTTTGCTATTAAACTGTTTATTATTTGGCTCATAATTGTATGCGCTTGTTTCATGAAAGTGAGGGAATTGAGTATCATAACCCTTAGGTCAAATTATATAGTTAATAATCTTCTCCAGTTTTTGGATACCAGTGTGGAGGCTGTTATTTTGATTGACGATAGGCTGAGTAGTAACTACAATTCCGTTATACCGTGACATGAAATCTAATCTGCGTTTTTTCCTTATGAGGAACGCAGGCTCTCAGAAATTTTGCTTGATTTGCTCTCCATATTTTTTTCCGAGGATTCGGAATACCATAATTCTTTTCCAACACGAGGACTGTTGGAAAACTCTTACTAATAAGAATATTTTATAACTAGGAGACTTCTAGGAAAGGTTGAATTTAGTTGGAATATTTTAAGGTTACGAACAGGCGATATTTTATCTGTTAAGTTGTTTTCATATTTCCTACTTAATAGGCAATAGTTTAGTGCATAATTGAAGTAAAGATAAAATATGAACCATTGAATCGAAAATGGATCAATCGCACCGATATTGAAAACTATCTCCAGAAAATTGTGTCCTCGGTGATGTAAAGCTTTTATCGAATGCGAATTTTCTGATCTTTGGATTTCTTCTCTACGCTATGCTTGTCTTAAGTTTTTCGTTTGAATCTGAATTCATTTTAGTGCCGAGTGGTTTTTGAGCTTATGTTAGAAACTATGAATATTTTCCTGTTTTTTCGTACTTTCGAAATAATGGCTCCATTTCATAGAGGAAAAGTGGATTTCTGAGTATAATTCTCCGTTATTGCTGTTTTATTTCGAGTAATCTTCGTTAGATATCTATTATTACGCGGATAATTTCCGAGCCTTATGGCGATTATCCGCGAAGTACCTTCTTCATCCCATATTATAGCCGGGTGTATAGCTTAGTCAGCAGATTAATTCTTCATGCGGGTGCGATGTTTTAGCTTTGAATGTCATCCATTATAATACCGTAGGCAGTCTAGATGATATCTCTAGGTAAGGCTGAGCAATTGAGAGAACCTTAGAACACTTGTGCCAAGAATGATTTGGCACAATATGTGTAAAAATGAAAATCCCATTAAGACTTAAATTCATGTCGGTTGAGCGTATAATAGATCATGTAGTGTTGTATCAGATGTCATTTTTTTTTAACAGTGAATAATTGCATTTCGTTCAACAGTACATGTGGTGCCACTGGATCGAACTTAGTCCCTCAAACAATATTAGTTTGTCGTTAAAAAAGGATTTTTTTAAATTGTGCCTGGAATGAAGGTAGGATTAATCTTGGTATATCTTATATCCTTTTTCGTTTGTGATCGTCGGGTTTCTTCTCTACACTGTGCTTTGTAAAAGTTTTTAGTTTGAATCTGAGTTCGTTTTTATTTAATTTCCAGTGTTCTTTGAACTTATGTTAGAAACTACGACATTCCTACCTCGACTAATATTCATGTTGGTTGAGCGTACATTGGATAATATGTTGTTGTATCAAATGTCACTTTTTGAAAAATTGCATTTCACTCAACAGTGCATGATGAAGGAGAGCCACTAAATCGTCCCTCGACCAATTTTATTTCATCATTAAGAATGGGCATTTTTGAAAAATTGTGTCTGGAATGACGCTAGGATTAAACTTGGCTTATCCTCGAGTAATCCATGAAATCATTCACCGTCGGAGATATTTCCGTGCTCGACGATTTCTTTTTCCATTTTCCCCGCGGACGCGTGTTCCACGGAAACGCAACACGCGAGCAATCCTCACAAGTTGCCTCTTCATTTCGCTCGCCTCCCGCGATGCCCCGAAAATCACACACCCTCGCATTACGCCTCTCCTTTGTTTTTTTTCATCCCTCGTTCAGCGAGAGAGAGAGCACCTCGGATTTCCCCGCATTTTCCAATAGCTTCCTCTCGCCTTCCGTAATAAACCGACCACCGCCGATACTAGAGGTGGGAAGAGCACATGGCGCGCCGCGGAGAATTCCAATCGGTGCAATATCTATAACCAAGTGGGGTGGAGTAGGGAGCAGAACTGGTGTACATGCACGTGTTCCAACGTACCTGCGAGATTTTCGTGTGAATATACCTGAAATCCTCTCCTAATATTCTCTCTTTTTTTCCCGCTCACTACATACGCCATTCTAATGGGGCTCTCCCACCTTTACCGCGCTACGACTACTACGGCCCCATCCGATTCTCGAAACGTGCGAAATCGTATTGTGTGTGTTGATACCCGACGTGTTTTAACGATCCTCTCGCTCACTCTCTTGCCTCGCTGTCGGATATTAGGTGCGTTCGATTGGAATCGAGGGAGGCTGAAGAGTGGAGAAAGGAGGGAGGTGTAGGTAAATGCGGGGAGGATGGGAGTTTATGTGTATCCGCGAGGTGTGGAGGGTATGTAGGATTATATACATACATACACATATATATGGGGGAGATGATGATGGGTCGGGAAGGGTGTGGAGAATGTGTAGGAATAGGTACCCGGAGGTGGGTGGTGCAGCCAGATTTCGGCGGCGTGAAGTGAAGGCCTGATTGGGTGCGTGTGAAGTGCGGGCGGGTGCCGTATGGGCTAGAGGTGTGAGCCGATGTGTGCGGGACCGTATATATGCCCTCTCGTGTGGGTGACGATATTCAGGTGGCTTGGCCCTCGAGCGTATGGGTACTTCATCTCCCCGCATCACATGCAAGTTCACCGCTGCGTAATAAGCGAGGTATCGCATCCTCTCTTCTCTCGTTATTTACCAGCGAAATGAAAAAAAATAGCATCCTGAGTCCACTACGCATACATCGGCTCACCTGTACACTACCTTCCTTTCCACTTTATTATACATTTTTCGCCCGATATTCCGAAAATAAAGACTTCCCCATTAATGGACCAATTCTTCGAGTAAGGGATGAGATTGGTGTATTTGGATGGGCAATTTTTGTGTATCAACACTGGTCTACGCATTCTGTAATCTCTCCTCTCCCATCAACCTTACTCATTTCAAGTTTTATCTTGCCAGCGGTAGTTTGAGCTCAAGTCGACCAAATGCCCATCATCAGCGTAATTGTCTATTTATCAACGCTTCATAAATTAAGATTATCTCTTCATTTGATATTTATTGCATTTGATGTATTTTGCATCATCGTTCTCTTTCAATTTTACATGTTATTGTCATTGTTTTCAATTACGTAGCAAGAGGAAAAATTGCTGCAGCATTGGTTGTCAGAAGTAATGCACGATAAGTATTAACACACTTTTAATAGCCACTTCAGTTTTGCTTCCCTTCTTTTAGACTAGCTCTCATCTCTTGCAAAATTATAATTATGCTTTAACGCATCTAATTCGCTCTTTCCTCGATTTTACGAATCAATTTATTCGACGTGCTTCTGTTGTCAAGTTTTTTTGTTTCACAATATGTTTCACAACTCTTTATTGAATTGTGGGAACGTGGAAATGCAAAAATTTACATAGGTATTACTTGGGTGGATTACAATTTGCACTTTTTATCCCTATAATTATTTAAACTTATTGCGTGAAACAGAAGCGTTGGTTTTACAATGTCAAGGACTGATAACAGTCATAAGCAAATGCAGCCTGAGAGAGAATAGGAATAAACTTTGGTTAGGATCGTTATGAATCAGTTTTTCGTGCTTTTCCTCTTTGGAGTAAATCATTGATAGTCATTGAATTGGCCCTGCTTTTTATTGATTTACAGTATCGGAGATTGCCTAAAAAAGATGATCGCGCAAATGCATTACCAATTTAACCTCTGTATGATGGATAGTGTTTGGTTCGATGTGACTCGCAAGTTCATTTCATGCCATTATTACCCTTTGTCATACTCTCTCATTAGCATTTTCGTTTAATGTCACCCATTAAAATTGTTTTGGCTGTTGCAGATACTAAAATGACTTATGATATCAGTGACAGGATCGAATGTTTTAACTCCGATCGCAAATGGTCGTCGAGCCATGGTTGCCCTTCCCAGATGAACATTTTTGCGTCTACGGTCGATATTAGACATCAAAGGGCGACAAGCGATGTTACAAGACGGAAGACAACTATCGGAAATGGCTGACCATAGCAAATGTGATCATAAACGACCATATAACAAATATACATCGTTGCCTGTATATAATATGCTAATAATCGACATCGAAGGTGTCAACTAGTGTGCAATAGAAAGGCTAGGGGAAGTGCCGTAATGTAAATCTTTACTTCTAATTCACTTCGTCAATCTTCGTTTCGAAGTGCGGTTAAGGTACATGTACGTTTTCGACAATTCGTGTTCTTCTGGTGAAAATTTTCTCCCATTTGTCTTAAATCCAACCCGTAGGATTTCGTGATACGAAGCGAATAGTCTGCGGATGGAAAATATTTCTCGTCGAAGATGCTTGATTTATTTATTTCACGACGTGGGAGGGAACTTACACACCCCGTTCGCGTGTATTATATATTTGGCCATGTGTGTCTCTTCCCTTCCTCTCATCTGAACAGTGGCGTTCCCCTCCACGCACATCTTCGTTCCCTTTTCCCAGCCCGCGGGCGTCGCAGCGCGCCGCCGCGCCGAGGCTGCCTCTGCCGCTGCCGCCGGCGGTGCGGCCCCCCTGCCCGCCCCCGACGTATTTAGGGTCGCCCGAGCCGGCGAATATCCTGCACTATCCGGGTGTAAGGAGGACTCGGCAATTCGACGCAATCACGTATTGCTCTATTTGTGTAAAACTTTTTATTTCGATTTCCATCGAGGAGTAAATGTACCTAATGGTGCCTTTGCAATGATATGAAAATTCAAGGTTTTTTGAATTTTCGTGTAACTTGCGTCAATTTACTTCATTTACAGATATTATATTCTAGCGACTCTAAGCGTAAGTTCTATGGTTATATGCTTGCATTTTGTTTTTATCATAATTCTCACGGTCGAATGGACTACAGTCAGTATTTGGCCACAGCGACATTTATTTATTTGTTATCTTCACCAGTTTTCTAATGCTTCGAGGAGCATTGCCATTGATAGCTGCAGATTCATACATCCATCTCCAGTTCCCGGTAAAAAGTAGAATGGAAGCGCGTTTATTTCCTTATAGTGATTAATTATTTGAATTATGACATGAAATTGGCATTCATATCGATAATATGCTGACTCAGAAAACGCTAACCTCCGTGGTTTGAAGGCCGTGTTTTTTCATATTTTCTGACTTGTCATTTGTTTCAAACTGACTCTGTTCTCTTAAAATTTTCATAGTGGTAGTGTTAGGGCAGTAATTCGTGGGGAAAAGAGAAATAATAAGAGCGGTCGATCCGGACTGACGCTTCCTCTCAATGAGCGTAAATTGCAACCTCTTACACGCGGTCTATGTGTCGCACTTGAGGTCACCCCAAACCTCCATCCCCCGCTCAATTCCTACCCCTCAATTGGCATCCCTGGTGTCGAGCGTGTGTGTTGCGTAGCAAAGGCGCTGATGCCTAAGGGAGGCACCCCCGTGCACCCGCTGGTGCGTCAGTTATAATCTGGGTACGCCACCTCGCCACCATCCACGTCTTCGCAGGAAATGATTGTAATTCGTATTTTTTGGCTCGCCCACTGTCTTCAGCAGGTCTCCGTCTTCCATTGCATTTTCATAACCAGGAGGTTGATGTAGTATGGGTTGCTAAAAAAAATCTTCGAAAATCACAGTGAGTTTTGGATATAAATGTTATTAATTTAAGGTTCATTTTGATTTTCAATGCTGATTCGATTTAAAGAAAAAATGTAATTTGTACTTAGAACCATCTTGAAAGTTGTTTTCAATTATTTATTCCGCAATAATTATTCGTCTTGCCATAATCTTTGTATATCGGTCTCCGTAGCGGCGGGGATAAGTCCTCGCATACAATACCGAAGATCGCTGATTCGAGTCCCGCCTGGATAGGTTGCCCTTTCCAAGACATAGTTGTTTGAGATCGTCTGTTGTTGATTGCTAAAACTCCCGATGTAAGGGCCTCGTTGTGCTGTTTTCGGGGTAATTGAGATGCATAAAAAATAAAAAATAATGAAGCTTCCTTAAAGTATATTGATCATGCTAGCAGAGTGATCATTTTTAGAAGATCCTTGACGAGTCATTAAAATCGCCATCATTTTCAGGCCACGCCCATTGGCAGCATCTATCGCATCTCCTTCCATAACGTATCGCACTCTTTTTCAGTTTCTTCTGCGCTCTGATGATTATTTCGATGAAAAATTCATCTCCAGTCGTCTGGCAATATTCCTCCGCGACTTTACTTCTCCCGCCGTATTCCCTAGTTTCCCTCGTTCCCTGCTTCCACCTTGTGGGTTCCCCGACTCTTCGTCATGGGCTCTGCTTCAGTCGTCTTCTCCCTTCGTTAATTATCGCCTCCTCGGCCGCTCGCTGCTTGAGGTTTCCCATCCTCTTTCGCAAGCGCCGTGGGAGATCCAAGGATTTCGGGGCCGCTACTCCAACGCCTTTGGAAGAATATCACCTCTTTTTACTGCGGCGGTCCGGCGAGGGAAAATGGCCGGTCTCGTAGTTGAAGGGCGAGAAAAGGTCAGCGTCTCCTACTAACTTTTGCTATAGCTGTTGAAGTCCTGCGTGCCGAATCTTGAGCGCCATTTTTTTCACCTAAAATGTTGAAATGGTGTTGCGTTAATTCAAAATTTGATTCGAAATGATAGAAGAAAAATGTCCCGAACGCTTTACCCCAGACTAACGTCATTGGAATTGTATGATATGATTATCGCTCGTTTGATTTGTTTTCAGTGGTGAACATTCGTATTCGTTCCTGAATTCATATTTTGAGGTCCCTGCACTGATACTTTTTCGGTTTATGAATCTGCCAGTATTGTTCAAAGGGTTTTCTTTATCATTAAGAGTGTATTTTAAGGCTGTATTGTACTTCCGATGGTATCAATGTGGACTAGTTTGAATCAGTTTTGCGTCGATTGTGTTATTTATGACCATTAATAAGCCTAACGCAGTATATTTCGCAAAGGTTAATATTACAGCCGCATACATGAACTTACGGTGGAATTTATGTAATTATTTGTAGCACAGTCGAAGGAGATGTTTCAAACGGGGATTGTCGACAACAATTTTCCCAAAGTTTGAATATACCTACTCCTTAATCGCAGATTTCAATGTGACGATGTTTGTTTTGCTGTTGAAAATGCAGCAGATGCATCAGGATAAAAACATTATTAAAATATATTGCCCCTATTAATCGATCATTCAAAATCTTCATGGAGAACAAATGTTTTCCGTTTTCCGGAAGGAGCATTTTACTACAAGTCCCTCTTGAAATAACAAATTTCAGCCGAATAATCGTTTTGCAGTCCTTTTCCGTTTCTTTTTCTCCCTTAGAGAGTCTATGTATTCATTTCTGGAAATTCGGTGTTTCTTTCGCGTAATCTGTCATCGTCCAAATCTCCGGGAGTAAAAATGTCATCTCATCACGTTCGTCAAAGCACGCTGCCACCAATCGAGTGAAAGAGCTAATGGTGACCACACTCGCAACAATCGGAGTTGGTGCGATAGTTTTTCGCCACGGATTCGTGCCCGCTAGCGACACTCCGCGGCCGCCGGCTGAAGAAGAAAAGGGAAGAGTCCACATCATGGCAACCAGGTAACCGTGGCCGAGAGAGAAAGAAGCATACCCCTTCTCCCCCCCCCCCCCCCCATCTCACACATACACAGTGCACATCTAGTTTTATCGTCCGGCTCAAGGGGGAGCAGTTAGAGCTTGAGTAACCGTCCACAAGGGGGGGACACTTTCCACCACTCTTTTTTTTTTATTTCGGGGTGGCTTTTAGATATTCCGGCTGGCCTCTCTCTTCGAAGCGCATGCGACCTATCATTAGTCCCCGATGCGTGGAGTAGTGTGGGGGACAGTGCGAGAGGGGAGGGAGAGAAGAATAGAAGGAGGAGGAGGAGGAAGAGAGATGAGAATTAAGGGGTGGGGAGCGGGGCAGAATGGCCAGGGAGGAAGGGAGAGATTTTGGGAGCAGCGAGAGAGAGAGATCTTTGTGTACGGGCGATGGGTGTCTCTCTTTCGGCGCATATACACAGGCGGGCGGTCGGGTTTGTTCGAAATGGGGGGTGAGGGAGTGAAATGGTTCGGGAGGGAGAGGAATAGGCAGATTAAGGAAGGTTGAGGTGTTCTATTCAGGATGGTCGCCACGCGTTGCATACACGGGCACCGGGAGAGACATCCTTATGGTCTCCTTCCTCCTCCCGGTAGGGTGAGATAGGGTTCGCGTCGAGGGGTTTTGCAGGGTGGGCTACAGCAGCCGTACTCTGGTCGTGGTCGCCCCAACCAGAGCTACCTAACCGAGAGGAGGGCTTCCATTAAGTCCTCTCATTCCCCTCATATTTTTCCGACCAATGTCGTCACCTCCTGCAGCCAATCCCCCCCCCCCGTTTGATCTTGCGGCAACCATGATTTGCACTTCATGTAACTTGTGTGTTATCCTTCAATCTCGTATGGGAGGCCAGTAATGATTTTAGCGGCTAGTTTTTGGATCTTTGGATCGTTTAGCGGCCTGGTTATCTTTCTCTGAGTTTGAGGAATGTCTTCTTAACATCGAAGTTGAGTATGGGTGATTGGATTTTAATGAGTTAAATTTAAATAAAACGAATTTTATTGCCGAAATACATCAGTGTTAATTAACTTAATTTTATAACATGATGATTCTGATGCATGGGCATCACAGAATGGCTGGAATAAATCCGGTGTGATTGAGTGTAGCTTTGTTTTTCAGCAATGGCATATAACTCTAATTAAGTGCTGTCAAAAACCAGGTTAGTACTTATAGTCTGAGGTTCAATTTAGTTTCCTCAGGATGAGGAATTCTGTTCCTTTCTGTGATTCATGGACTCTCTTCCTGTGCTCAAAATATTCCTAGCACTTTCTCAGGGTATTTTTCTGCAATTTTTCAAACCATACTTGACGCATGAATATAGCTTTAAAGGTATTGAATGATTTTTCCTCTGTGGAATTTTCACACTGCACCTGAACTCGATTGTGACTCCATAAAGTTACGCCGCTTGCAAGTGCGCGGTTATTTCCTTGAACAGTATTGGATGTATCTGCCATTTATTTAAGTTGAGTATTTATACTGTATGAGGCTGAAGAAATTCCACCAATCGCCAAATGGAAGATTCGTAAAGATTTGAAGTTACCGATATACCAGAAAATCATTAGCAGGTCTTATTAATCGCGGCATCTTGTGGCTAAACTGCTTCACCTCCCCATAGCTTTGTATGTACCTACGCATCGGCGCAGTGTATCGCCGTCGGCACCTCACCCCCCTCATATATTCCGCGTTTTAATTGTTCACACTTGGAATGTTTCTCTCCCCTCCGTCCGAGACAAAGAGTTGGAGGTAGGTACAGCCATCCGAGATGTTAGTGCGGAAGAGCGTGTGCAAACTGATTAATTATGGCATGACCCGAGGATTCATGTCGCCGGTCTCTTTTGTCTTTGCTTTTCTTCGCCACAGTGGTTACGCGTTTCTGTCGGGACGTGAAGCAATTGCTCATCCACTTCGCGTGTTGCTATGCTATTCCCTTCTGTGACTGATCAACTTGTGCATCGCGCTCAATGACCGTAGTCGCTCTCGCCAGAGAAACTCGGTGCTTCTACGAGCAAGTGTAATGGCCGAAGTGAATCCTGAATTCGAATTTCTCTCAATCTTGGAAGACTGGCCGCCAGTTTAGCACGCATTAACATTACTCGAAAGAGATGTTTTCTCCCTTGTCAGACACATTCGAATATCAAGTTTTTTTTATATTCCACTTTATTATTCTATTTCCCCCGAGGATAGGTTTCTTCTTATGTGATTACCACATGACTCTTTTTCACCTGTATGTATTAATGTATCTTTTATTTTCTTTCTTCTTACAATGATTAATGTTTCGTTTGTTTCCAAGTAACGAATAACCTGAGCGACCCTTTTCTAATTGAATACGACTCTCGTTTCCTCTCTTTGTTTCTTTATTAGTTTCCTTTTTCTGTGCTCTTCTCATGGCCTTCGTAATTCCTTGTAAATTACAATAGGCTTACATTTTTTCTTCAAACGAGAACGGAACACCAACTCAATCTCTAACTGTGTTGTACAATATAATAATAATAAGGACAGGAATTCGTTTTTCTTTCGGAGCTGAGTTGAATTTTAGCTCTTGTCAAAATTGTCGAAGGATTAATTTCCCTTTTCACCGTTTTCCCCTTCATGTGGTTGGTGTACCCAGCATCCCGTGCCACGAACCCCATCGGCCGGTCAGTGCGTTTTAGATAGCCGTATTTGGTGAAGCCCGTTTGATTTTTACGCGCCGTGACTCTCATGCCGGACATTAGCGACTGCCAAGTGTTTACTTTTACACGAACAGGCGACAGTGTGGGAGTCGCCTAATGTCCACCTTGCACTCGCGCTGTGAACATAAATTAGCCAAATCATTAATGCGCCATCGGTGGTACGTGCTGTCCACGGGACAGGAAGAGGCAGGGATGTTCGAACCCGTGAGATTGTGATTGGTCGCACTAACCATATAAGCTTATCATCCACTTCTCTATTCCGTGAGTTTATTTTCGTTTTATTCCTCGCTTAGAACCCCGTCAAGCCATACTCCTTTGTTGTACTTACCTCTCGTGAGAATTTTACGCCCTCCGCATCGTTCCACCTCCTTCATTTATTACCGGATATCAGTTTTATCTCTTCAGCCTCCATCGTGTATCTTCTACGCTTCTCAACTGCTAAGTGAGAGCATATACGTCGGGGAAGCATGGACAATTGAGAATATTCACTTATATTTCTTCATGCTTCCATCTTTTTCTTCTTCTCTGGCACGCTGTCCGTTTAGTTCCTCGACATGCGTAGTTTAATTTTGAAGAAGCAAAGATCCTCGCGCAGGAAAAAATTCAAAGCCACAGAAATTTGCATTTTAGGCTAAACTCTGGTTATTAACTTACCATGACCGGCGAGTCTCTTGCGAGTACTTTGCTTTTCGGTGTGGTAATCTTGATGAAATTAAATGAAGCACATTTAAAGAGATAGCTCAAAAATATTGCTTTTATTGGTTACGTAAAATATTTCCACAAAGTAGTTACTCCGAACAGCTTTATTCGGCTCGGGTAAACAAATCGTAACTACTAGATTGGAAAAAAACCTAATTTGGAATGTGATATTTACTTTTTTCACTACGATTAGGATAATTATTATTCCCACAATTCTTGTTTGATATTCGATGCATCAGTGGGCGGAAGTTTGAACCCCGAAACCCGCCAGAAGGAATATAGCTGGTGAGGAAGGTTCTCTTGAAAAGACTGAATTCAGAATTATTTTTTGAGGCTGTTGTAATTCAGGCAACTGTAAAAGCTGGAAAACCTGTAAAACCTGGAAAGAAAGGAATAGTCATGAAAAATCAACGACTGAGCGACCAAAAACATCATATCTGCTGCAAAAGTGAAATTTTGATTCTTTCTCATTTTCTTGCAAACAATGATATCTTCGATATCTCACCATCCTTCTCTCCAGATTCATTCAAGTGTTGCTCCAAGAATGCTCCATTTGTTTTCTTATTATTTTTGTACCCTTAGTCTTATTTCTATCCCATTTAAACATGATTTTTTGTTCAAATAAACACTAATGCCATGCCATCGAATAGCCATGATAAAAGAACACAAATGATATTTTCCACGTGGTTTTATCGTGGATATCAAACTTCCACAAAATCAAGCCAGAAACTATTTTATACTATCAAATAGAAATAGAATATAGAAATTGCGAATCCAGCCTAGCAAACTCTCGAAAAGTTGGGAATATGATCTTGAAAATTGCTACTTTATATTTCCATCGGGAATTTCTGCCCAGTACATGATTGGCCATTCTTTATCTACATCTTTCTGTTAATTTTAATTTCTCTCTCTAACCCGGCACTCCTTGTGACACCCTCCTCCACCTCCCGTCCCCCTCTAGCGTAACCAACCCCACCCCCTTTTTGCTGAAACCACTGCGTACCCCTCTTTGCCCCACCCCCCCTCCCAACTACACCCCCGTGTTCCCTGGGCTCCCTTTCACCTCTCGGCTTAACACCTCACAACACTGCCTCTCCCACCCCTACATATTTTCCCCACCCCCTCATCCCCATCTACTTCCTCGTCTCCCCCTCCCACCCCCGAAACACACTTGCAGCAAAGCTGCGTGCCCCCCTCCGCCCCCACCGCCTCCCATTCCACTCAATATTATCCCACCTTTTGCCTTGGCGCCTTCTCCCACCCAATTCGTCCACGCGGACCCCCGAAATTTAGCCGCCCGGAAAACTGTGTAACGTCGCCGTCGACTCCTCGGTGTCGAGACAGCATGTAATGCCCGCCTCTACTCTTTCTCTCTTCCCTTCTCTCTTTCTCTCGGGTGAATTTCGTTTCAGTGCACGTGTGAATGTGAGTGCGGTGTTCGTACGGATGTACTTGCGTGAGTGGGTTCAAGAACTCTCCGGATATATGGAATCAATGGTTAACAGCGATGTACGGTGGTTTCAGACTCCTTGGTCTTGTGAAATTTTATTTTTGATGGTTGTTTTGGGGGCACAAACTCGTAAAAATGCTATGAGCTCACGAATATGGAAAACTCTTCCTCAGTTGTGTATGCGACTGGCGATGAGTTTTCTCAATGGTGACGTAGGCGATCGTATTCCCTTTATTTGTGAATGCTTAGTTCTTTTTATCGTTAGCACTCAATTAGTCCCTCCGATAGTTCCCTGTCGAGTTTACTTAGTGGATTTTACTCGTCGTTGACAACCGATCATGTGATTGTAACTAAGTTTAATCCTATTTTAAAAACAATCATCGTTCATTCTGTTGAAATAAGGATACCCCTAAACTCATCAATTTTACTTTACCTACCAGTAAGTGATAGAGTCATAGGTTTCGAATGATATCCAGTCAATATCAAGATTATGACTAACTCAGAAACTAATGCCTGGAAAAAATAGCCGGCGATAGTCGAATGGCCAACCGCGTTGCTAGCTTCTTGATCAATTATCTGGCTACTACTCTACTTTCGTCACTTATTCTTATAGTGATTTTCAAAAAGTTGTGAGATATGCTCGGTAGGGAAAATTCCCTTGATAATTCTTCTATTTCGGTTGAATTTCATTCGCTATACTCAATGAAGATTGTAGAATATCATCATCATATATAGAGTTATAATACTATTCTATACATTTAAGGGTGAAAGAGAACGTCAGTTTATTGAGTATGTCGAGTTTTCTGTGTGTTCTTTCCTGGATGTCACGGATCGTGTTCTATCTCTAGAAATTCTTCGTCGAATGCTCCGTATTCCATTCCCCCGGCAGAGGTCGTTCGATTTGTCCCTTCGGCACCTTGGATTATCATAACAGGCTCCGCGTCTGCTCGGACATGATCTATTCTAAGTATTTTCCCTGTTTTATGCGTGGAGGGGATGCGATCAATGCACGGCAACACGCTTTTGTCATTTTCAATTTTCTCTCCCATACGCTCGGGGCAAACATTGTTCCCAGCATGAATCTCTCCCGCGCCTGTCATCTTGCGTCTAGATTGTGTCGTAGAGTCAGATTACTGTTTTCCACGGCGGATCTTACGATCGTCTGAAGGACTGTTATTTCTCCGTAATAATTTGACGTGACTGCTTGTACACACTCTCCCACTAGTGACGACGGTCGCTTTCTCTAAGTCCAACTACCCACTACCGGGCTTAATTCGAATCGTTGTAGATTGGAGAAAGCGCCTCTAGGTCTTGTCAGTCTCCCTGTATCCTAATAGGACTTCCCGCAGTTTCCTTGATTCATTGGGAAACAATTCGCATGCACCACCTGCAGCAGGCCGGTGCAGAGGTACGAGAAAACATACGTCCATGAGTGACTTTGCTGCGGGTTCAACGGTCATATTTTGATTTCTCGATCGGACATCCTGTTCAGCTAGTTGCTGATGCTGACTCTCCTTAGTTGGACACGCTCATGTTGCAGTTTCAAAAAGCCGCCTAGGCAATGACATCCTAATAACCATCAAAGGGCCGAAGTATGTTCACTGACAGCCTGTCGTAAAAAGGGTTATATATTTCAGGCTGCAAATCTCTTGAGTGCGTGCGCTCGTAATGTGCTCAATTGAAGCGTGCACCGTTTTCTTTCATAACGATTTCCACCTGAAAATACAACTTATTCTGGAATTTAACCGTCTAGCGACTGTCCAATGCCACTGAAATACTTAGAGAAATGTATCTATCGTTCATTTACGATGCCTACATTTCATTTTTAGCGGTGGAGTCTGTGAACGTTTCCGGCGTAACATGTTTCATGTGAGCTTTTCTAATCGTCCTATAGATCAATAGAGATCATAACCTGGGCGCAGAAAATAATTGGAACATCAAACGATGCTCTGAATGATGGTTTAGCGCATTCCCTCGTCCGCCCGCCGCGTGGCATTCCGTTTTCCGGGCAGCGCCGCCCCGATTGGCCGGGGAATCAAGCCGCGTCTCCTCGCAATTCTTCGACGCTCAAGGCTGCCTCATGCCGGCCGCTCATGGCTATTCTTGACTCACCCGAAGTCGACAAATGCTTATTCTGTCGGTTCATATTTATAAACTTATTTTTGCTTTTACATATTTCTTGATTCGAACTCGCTCATTTAATTAATACTGACTTTGATCTCGAATTAGTCTTAGGCACAAGATCAAATGAAACCATTAGCGAGATGAATCACTTAACTTGTGGTGAGAGTTGGAATTATGTAATCCCTTAAATTTAATCTTTGTAGTATTAATAGAGTAGGTGAGGATTTCCCAAAATTAATGCTTCGTTATTGACAGCTTTGAGTTCAAAATTAAGTTCAATGCTCCACAAGTAGCCCCCTTAGTTTTTGTATTGAGAGGCACTAAAATCGTGTTCTTTCGAAAAATAAATAAAAATTGATCAAGTATCCCTCATTTATTTACTTGATATTGTCGATATTTGTGCATTTCCAATCTTTGCTGTTTATGCAGATTGTTGTAAAAGAAACTGTTCTGTTTTACCTACTTACAATCATTATTTGTGTATTTCTAATGGCTATTTGTTCTCATGGAGATTGCCCCAAGAGAAACTCTGTTCTTGCGCACCTACTTATTATTTACGCGAGCATCATCGCTTATGTGATTCATTCCAATTCATCTACCCTCGTGAGACGCTTAAGCTTAGTTGTTCATCATTCAGAGCCATAGATAAGATGGCGAACTAATACGCTGGCCCCATTATCACCTCAATTTCGTCGGTAGAAATGGGTGGTAAAGAGTTTGATGGCAAGCTTTCAGCTCCGTTGCGACACACTGCATTCGTTCTGGGCGTAACTTTTAAATTGCTACGGATATTTGCACACTTCTTGCGTTATGTTTGGGGCTCAACACCCATTTCAGAATCCGTGATAAGTGTTTCCGTTATGCATCCGCCTGCCGACGCGAGAACCCAATTTTATCGTTAGTTGACTTCAAATCGGGCTTTCTGCGGGAGGAAAGTCAGTTCAAAGCTCAAATACGAAAATATCATTAAATTTCCGGAGAATATCAGAGGCTGTTTCATTTTGATATTTGGGGAAATTTCACTTCCACTTATTCAAATCAATTTTCGTATAATGTATATTATTTTTCTCTTACCTGACTTGTAAATGCTCTTATTTCTTGATAGTGCACAATAATTCATGAAAATGAAATTTCGTCAACGATACATGTGTATTTTGTTTACATTAGGTGCTTTTGTGCCTACAATAAAATATGTAAAATGTATTGCGAAGCAGAATGGCTTTAATTCAAACTGTGATTCAAAATCACGCGTTGAGAAGTAAATGTTGATTTCCCGTATTAGTTTCAATATTTTTTTAATAGGAAATATTTTCCAAAGAAATTTTGATTACCAAATATTAGGGACTATTTTTTAATTCCTTGTTGTAATCATGCGCATTTATTGAGCCATTACCTCATTATAACAGTCACGTCAACGATTAACTTGACGATGGCGATTCGATTTTATTGTATCAGCTTCATCGTTATTCATAATTTACCCGGTTATATTTTGACGAAATTAGCGAGGCGGTGTTGAATCCGAAAATTTTGCGTTAATTCGGAAATACGAAGCGTGTTATGTAAATCACTGCTTTAATGGAACCCTTGTGGACGACATGTGAATCATTTTTCACGTTTTCATTGCCCATAACCTCTATAATTCATTGTTACAAGTGCATCTAGTATTTTGGTCTAACACTCATTTTTTAAAGCCGTGAGAGCCTCAAGATACAACTTTCAGTAAGGTGCCCACCAATGATTCCTCGATTTATATGTGCCATAAAGTTTTTAAATTGTTTTAACTACTGCAAATGGATTGCAAACCGGTGAAAGAGGAAGCAAAGCAATTTTCTTGGAGAGTATTTTAAGCGTGATAAATATTTTTAGATTGATACGAAAGTTTCATTTCAAGTTTCATTCATGATTCTTTCACTTTTCAATGCATTTTTGGCATGATAGGTATTCTGGATTGTTTGTTTTACTTATTCCCCATTTTGAATGACACAATGGACTCATAATCGTCCATTAGCGCGAGGCACATGTGTACCACTCATGAACCTCGGGAGGACCAAAAGGTGAACCGTCGTTTAGATCTCCAATGGCCACTATGAAAATAATTACCCGAGTCTGACATGTATGTACAGCCTCTCTCAGTATGAGGCTAGGATTATAAATATCCTATGCTACCGTTATTAATCATAGCAATTTTAATCTCAACGATTGCAAATCATCTGGCGGTCATAATATTCATCAGACCACATAATAAGATTTACACGTGGTAAAACACACTTTCTTCGCATGAGCCGCTATCACGTTTCATTCGGTGATCGATAAACAAAACGTCGATCGTGATCACAGTCGATAGGATTAATTTCAGCTCGGACAGGAGAGCGATGTCAAGCGATCTTTCACTCCTTCCTCTCTATTTCTCATGCGATGGTCAAGAGATAAGAGCCGAAGGGAAAGAGCAGGTGTAGGTACGCACTGAACAGACCTTCGGTTAATTTTCTTCTGCTCCGCTCCCTGATTCAATTTTTGCGCTAGGATTTCAACCTCACTTTCCTCGCATTAAGAAAATGCGTGCGTTCGAGACCTGTTTCATTGTATCCTGGGCTGAATGAATGTCTCTTTCGCACGTGAGGCTCTTTAAACCTTCAATGATCTTCCCTGATGGTTTATTTTGGGCAAAATGGTTTCTTTTTTCGGTTTCATGTTTATCAAATCAAGGCTTCTTATGCGACGGCTCCTAAAAGTTAGCCGTTGAAGTATTTTATGCCTATTCGTAAAATTTCTTTATTATTGATGAAGGTGTACCTTGTTTAGATTAAATTTACGATCTTTTTACCTGTTGATAATGATTGTAATATTCATTGAATTGAGTTTTTTCCGATAATATTTTAACCGGATATGAAAAACTGGACCACGTCAGTAGTATTGTTTTAACTCACTACCTTAGTAGATTCAAAGCTTTACATCCGAAAATGTTTTGATGACACCAAAACTGCGCTGGGATTTACTATCATTCAAGTTTCCATATCATACAACGTTTATTTAGATACCGAACATATTCTCAATGAGGATTACAATTGATATACCATAATTTTGATTATTAAACTACGATATTCATAGACTGTATGGCTCGAAAGGAAATTACTTCTCATATTAATCAGTGGTTTATGATTGTAAATACTTAGTTCATTTTATCCTTTTATTAATTTCTCAGCTCCCATTTTATATATATGAGTAAATATTATTGAATATTGAGTTGTAAAGTACTTCAAAACCTCAGCTATTAGTGGAATTTTTTACATTTTTCTCGCTGTTTTGCACAAAGTTGGAAAAATTTTGGCTTAACGCGAAATTGTGTTTTTTTAAATCTTCCGTTTACTTTGTTTCTCAGAATGGAAGTATCCACCACTGGTGGTGTCCAGAGTCTTTAATATTCGCGGGGACATTGCAAGTTGTTTGGCGTATCCGCGCTATAATCAACGGAGCAATTCCGAATACACCCGATTCAACACTATCTTCTTCCGCGAAATCCAGACAAAGAGGCCCCACCAGCTCTGTTTTACGTTCCTCGGCGCAAACAGTGGAAATATGAGAAATTCTCGCCTTTTACAAATCTCCACCGTTTCGGTTTAGGGAGATAAGTTTTATTTCGCATGTTTCCATGAGCGGAGGCGGTCGAGTGTCACACGCACACACACTCACGGTTTTTAATGAATTGACCATTAGCATTCGTTAAACTGGGCGTTGAAGATTTCCACGCCTTCAGAACAAGCGCCGCTGTGTGCTTTATTTTTCCTCGGGGAAACGAGGAAAGCGTTTTGTTGATCATCTGCAAAACACAAGCGTCGATTCCATTCCCCCACCAAGATCTCAACGTATCGTATATCTACGATTTAACGAATCGTTTCAGGTGTCATATGATAGAATAGCTCCAAAATGGTTGATGTAAAAATAAAAATTTTTAACTCCGCGTCGAATTGGTTTTGACGCTATCCACGCGTTTTTGACGCTATTTCGCCTCAGGAAAAGGTACACATCATTATGCACTTAAATTTACGGTATTAGCTATGAGATACAATATTACTTACAAAAATCATTATAGTCTTCTGAGAAATTGTTCAGTGTAATTAATAGCATTGCGATTTTACATGCAAAGTAGTTAAAAAGATAAATGTACTATCCTAGAGGTATAAGTAAAAGAAAATAATTTTAATGGAGAACTCGGAAAGTGATATAAAGGTAGACTTGCGATTCAATAGCATAATAAATTAGTTTTATTGCTCATTTATCTATATGATTCGATTAACTAATAGTGTAAAATCCATTGATTTGATCAGTGAACAACTCAATTTTGTGAAATAATAGTTTCATGGAGTTAAATGGGTAGGATTATCATGATCTATTCATTATAGACCTCTCTCTCTCTCTTAATATATATTCTTTGCTCGCCTCTTTAGTCCCCACCGAAGATAGACTAACTACCTATGGTGTTTGCCAAACCGCCCACCTAGCTGAACCTACCGTTTGTCCTCCATCGTCGAAGGGAATAGGCAGTGTATTTCTGTTTCTCTTTCCCTCGGACGGCCTCTATCCCGCCCTCTAAGAATGGAGCATGCGCATTGTATCCACTTCAAAAACGCCTAGGGTGGGAGTTTATTCACTCTATTCCACGAGAGAAAAAATTATCAATTTTTTTAATAATTAAAATTTTCGGCGTGACCACTCGGCGAACGCTTTGGAAGCCGCGAATGTATATATCAAGTGCTCTCTCCCAAGGCAAGGCAAACAAGGTGGGGGTTTAGAAGGGGTGGGTTTTGGAGGGGAGATTGGCCGAAAAAGCTTTCGATTGAACTTGCAAACTTATTCGTTGCGGGAATGTTTTGATTTCTCTCGTGGCGCGGCGCCCTCTACCATAAAAGGCCGCCGAGGGTTCCTCGAAACACCTCTTTAGGGATTAAGGGATCAAAATTTTAGTTGAAGGTGGAGATTTGATTAGCGGAAAGGGTTATGCGCTGTGATTGGATATTTTATAATTTCATCTCAGCGATTATTGTTGTTAGTTATCGTTATTTTGGCTTCCGTAATAATTCCGCTGTAATGTGTGATTTCCGCTGAAACTTGCACTAAAAATTAGTATCAGTAAAATAGCTATGATGGCGTTCGTCTCAAGAAACTGCGGACTTTTAGGTCAAGGTATTTATTTAAATAATAATTATTTGGAAATTTCTGGCTTCAGTTTTGTGTTTCTTTGTACACTTAGCTGTTGCTGAACGAAAATCTCCATGCTTAGTTTTTAGTCAAACATTGAAAGTAAAAGTTTTTCCCATTAATATTTCCTTCACCATTTTGGTTGCTAGATCGCTTTTATTAAACTAGTTTCGCCTATATAAATTCCAATTCACCGGTCCTAATGTTTTAACAATAAGAATTCACTCGATAATGTAATTTTGATATCATTCCATGCATCGTTGCCTCTTGTTGAGCCGTACCGATGGTAGTTCCCATTATATAATTATCAAGCGTCTTTATGACCGCACAGCTGAAGATGTTTAGTAATGAGAGAATTTCCCTAATCTCGAGGGCATTGCCATTAAGCTCGCCCCCAGGGGAAAGGTCGCATTCTGATATTCGTAAATGATTGCTGGACGTCTGTGCACGTGTCATTTGACGAGAATTGGCATTCACCACAATATGATGAATGATCGAAGCAGATGGACCGTATGAAAACGTCTGATTTGTGATGCAATGGGCGAAGCTCTTTCGGGTCCAGCGTGGGACGCAATCGCTGGCTACAGGATTTTCGCTACTAATTAAACCGCGAAAATTAAACTGCGCAAATCATCTTCGTTCGCCGGCCGTGAAATGATCAATTATGCCGTGTGCGGCTCTCCATTTTAAATCATACAGTGTATGAATAAAATGTCAAAGCCGGTGGAGGGACGTGTGTCACCCTGCAACCGGCAGCGGTCGTGCGCGGGGGATATTATTGTCAAGTGAACTCGGACCGCGTAAATTGGATGGTGAGTCCGTCATCCACCGCGGGCGGCGCTCCTGTTGCCGGGTCCCTCGGGGCTACTCCACGGCGTCCAGCGACATTTAATCGGAGCGGTGTTTGTGCCGGATGCCGCCCTAGCGAACCGGGGTGATCGGTGCCTGGTGTTGGACCCAAACATTCTCTATGGCTTAGCACGGCTAGCATTCACTCCCAGCCGATATCCTCGCCCGCTGACGTCCATTTCCAGCTATTAATAATATGCAATGCGTCTTTAAACGGCTACCATCAGAATGAGGAATACATTTTTTGGAATAATTTTTCCGATTGTTCTTCTCTACTAATTTTACAGAACTTTCCTCTCGTATATTTTCACGCAAGCATTCAATTTGATGTATCCTACTGCATTATGTAATTGATTTTTTAATAGAGCGGGGAAATATTAGTGGATACTTATAATTTTTGCTCATCTTCATCGATCTCGCCATCAAAGTGCAATGGATTTTAATTCTTAAATTTCTCTTCTCAAACTATTCTCTTTACATTTTATCAGCTGTTGGGCTAATTTTGATCAAATTTTTAGCTCGTTGTTGTCGATTGTCGAAGATTCTTCCTCAGTATTCGATATGCTCTCCGATCTCTTCTGGTTTATTACTTTTATTGAATTTCAAATCAAAGTTCACCCGTAACTCGTAGTACTGTCACATACGTCAGCTCGTCAATTACACATGTTGACGTAGCTCTTGATTGCACTATGATGAATTTCTATCCTCTAAGCAAGCTTGATTTCTTCAAAGTGAACCGCTGTATGTCAATGAATAAATGTATCAGAAAACATAATAAAATAAATGGCTGGATTTGATTTCAAAGAGCGTAATTCTCATGCTTAAATTCTATATAGAGTCTGTATGAATATTAATGTGCAATTTAATATATTCCACCTCATACGGGACTAATTGCTTCGTATTTATGAGATGCGGCGGGAAGCGATGGTGGAGACTGGAAAATACCTCTCAGTTACTTCATCGACCACGTACTCAGCGTCTATTGAATTTCAAACCGTTTTCTTTCAAATGTTTCGGTCAACACGCTCAAGGTGTTTGTGCATTGTCTACTCGTACATTATGCTCGGCCGTAAATTAAAACCTTTACTGCTTATACTTCTCTCTATTCCTCTCTCTCACCCTTGACACTTTGCCAGGGAATGCACACACGTGAATATATGCATTGAGGGCTGACTCTCTGCGCCGAAGACTGTTTCAGTGCTACAAGACCTTTGGAAGTTCAAACACTCCAAGGTGGCTTTGCTCCCTCCGCGAAAGATTGTTTGCAAATGAACTTCCGCGAGCAAAGCTTGTGTATGTAAATGAATTTATTTAAATTGTGTACGGGAGGCATGGATCCTGGTTGACCTTTATTTGATTTACATAATCCTATTAAATCTTTTAATCAAACTTTTAACCGCTACTATATGTTGCTGGAGACCGTATCACCACAACGTATTTCAGATTCCGTGAAGTTTTTTCGGCAAGTGTTGGGAATGTTATTTTTTTTACCACCAATTTCATTGTGAATTGGACGTTTTATGAGTATTTTTGGAATCATCTTTGACTTTTAATCGCAAATACGTTATTGCCATCAAGTAAAAAAATCAATTCTTTCATTCCAACACAGGGTATTTTTTCTTTCCGTAGCATTGGATTTTTGTTATCATTATTGGTATTCCCATCAATGTAAAAGATGTTTGATTAAACATGAATAAAAACATCCGTTTATAATTCGGTAATTTATGTATCAGGTTAAGAGCTAAAATGTTCATTTCCCAGGGGTCATAACTGGGCTAGATAACCAATAAAGCAATGTCTTGTTCACTTTATGTTTGTTCCTGGAGGATAGAATCTGACTCAAACTTGTATATATTGAATTTTTTGGTAAATTGTTAACTTAATACTTCATATATCCAAAAAGGTTTTCATTAATTTGTTAACACCTGTTAGTTTCATAGGATTAACCTCGGTATTGGGTAATTTTTTCTTGTCAGGGCAGGAGGAAAAACGTCTCAATCGGTATCGTTAATTTTAATGTCATGGATTTTTTAAATGCCCATTGAACTTGAATATGATCCTAAATATTACATAAAACGCCCAGCCCAGCTCTTGGAATATCATTCTACTTTGCATTATTTCTGGCGGTTAAAATTTGACAAATTCTCACCAGCAGCTTTCAAAACATAAGGTTGGAGACATTTATTTTTCTAATATATAATCGGTGAATTATATTTAAGAAGGAACGTGCTGGCAGGCCACTCATATCGACAAATGACTATCAACGAGGTTCTCTTCCCATAAAGGTTTGTCCTGTCTCGGGAATAAGTATGTACCGTGCGTAATCTCTTTTTATTTTTTTTATTTTTGAATGAAATAGCACTTTCACCTTACCGGGGGAAAGCACGCGCAGCGTAAATCTATCCGCGAATAAAACATTAGATTTATCGCACCGTTTTGCGGCAGCGGCGTCGCGCGCATACACTGCGTAGGTTAGACCCGCCGACTTCAATCGCTTCATATCTCCCACCTGCAGTCTTAAGACCGTCACCTTGTAAGGTGGTCGGTCACCCTCTCTCCTCTCTGCCGGGACCTTCCACCCTCCCGGCCGGCCATTCACGCAGGCCATCGCGAAACTCCCTCCATCTCGCCTAGCGAGTAACGACGAGCTATGTAGAATAAAAGGAGTTCCCGGCGGGGGGTTTTGTGGGGTTAGTGTATGTTTGTGTGGGTTTTGAAGGATTTTTATGAAGTTCATCCCGTAAAAGTCACGCGGATCTTTCAGTGGAGTGTTTTGCCGGGATGGCTTAGGGTTATTCTTCTTCCAGCAGCCATCTCTTTTTGCATCCCTCGTGCTTAAAAACAGTTATTCCCGTCTTATTTTAACCAGCGCATGACCTTTTTTTTCCGTGGATCTCTAGGATATCAGAACTGTGCTATTCGCTGTGTATAACTTCTTAGTTGTGATCTCTGCATTTTTCACGGGTTTTCGTCCGCGTTACTTGGCTTGTGGACAACATTTTCGCTGGCTATCCTGCCATCGTCTTCATGTCGAAGGTGTCGGCGAGTGAAGACACGCAGGATAGTCAGCGAAATTGTTGTCTACAAGTCAACTTACGCGGAATATAACCCAAAAAAAAACATTCGGAGATCAAATCATCACCACGGAAACCTACGTTTTTAATTATGCTTAACACTCCGGCTTCTTGATATCATTTTTTGTTCTACCACTTTCCTAGTTCTTGCATTGGTATAGTGGTATATATGTATGGATTATATTCAAATTATAGGAATAAACAACCTATAGTTAAATCGAAAAAGTGACGGCAATTGTGAAGTATTTACTTCACCACTAAAATGGTGCAATTTTGATGGGAAGATTTACATTTTTTAAACCACTGACCAACGTACGTAGGCGTTTATCGTTTCAGGACTAATTTTTTTTCGTTTTAAATATTTTAACTCCTCTTTAATGGGCTAACGAAACTTCATTGACCGAGCGCTTGTGGCATCATAATTTTATTGACCCTTTTAGTGGTTTGGTGATTATAAATTTGGCTTTCGGATTTCATCACTATTCAGTCATTTCCAAATGTTTAGTTCTATAGGTGCTAAGATATCTAGGGTTATAATTACATTTGCCCGGAATAAATGGTAATGAATGCCTTTCCGCTAATTTGTTTTCCAAAATTACGTTTTTGTGGAGTGGAATTACCTGGGATAGGTCGATGTGACATTTTAGCAGAAAAGCTTGTGATCTCCATGCCCACAAGTGATTAATTGATTGCCTAAATTATGAACGGTAAAACGGCTTTAAGTACGTTTTGACGAATATGCTCTTATTATTGCTGTACCGATGGCTAAAATTTGTCATTGGTTTATTTCAACAATTATCAGTCGTAAATGCATCCAACGAATACTAGGGTCGCAATGTAATTAAAATTAGGATTCCCCTCAGTTTATCATTATTTCTGTATGTTTCCTGGTATTACGTGAATTTTGAGTTGTATTTACATTACGAATCAGGAATTACATTGCCGCCTCATGGTTTCCAACAATTCAGTTTTCAAAATACATTGAAAATCACAGTAATCTGATAATACTGCTTTTGTTTAACTATATCATTTTTCACAACACTTTAATGTTCCTCTGAAAACAGACTTGTAAAATACATGCATTGCTATAAGCCCTCTCCACTTGGGCTAATCAAAGTCCTTGTGGGCAAACTTCTGAGCCTTATTTAATGTGTACCTCATTGTAATTATGTCTTCACTGTTGCCATCAAATCCGCATCGCAATACATCAAAATCTTAGCGTCAGATTGCCAGTTAGACATCTTTTTCCGCAGCATATTTTCTCAGAGATTTAACCTAAACCTTAATAGCTTATCCCTTACATTAATATCATCGGTTTAATAGTTTCATTGGTTTGAACACACTTAACAAAGTGAGTGAATTAAATTTTATTTTAAGCATACGCCCGAGCACTTTTTTTATTATTATCGCACGTATTTCTGTCCCATCATTACCATCAATCCCTATTGCAATAAACTTATGCATATACATCGGTTTGAACTATCATCACCTTAGCATACCAAAGTTTTTCGACCAAATAAGCGAGCACTTTGTAATTTCCAGCTCATCGCGCTCATTTCGGTCCCATTGCACGAGCCAACAGAAAGCGTTACAAGCTTTTACGCGAATTGAGTTTGGAGCCGCTAGAGACTCAGAGGCTACGTGCTATGTTTAGATTTCTTGAGTAATTAAGAATAGATTTCTTTCACAGCGACATCATTTAAGAGCCTCACAATATTTCGAGGTCTGCAAGAAACGATAAAATTAAGAGATGTATTTAGCTAAATGGTTTGGTGTAGATTTGGCGATGTGCGTGTAGATTATTACCATCAATCTCGTCTTCCAATCAAAAACGCATCTTTTTGAACTTTCTTTACCTTGAACAGCTAAAATTTCCCGAGCGTACTCCCTAACACTACGTAATTTGCACCACATCTTACTTATTTTCTTGCCATAATTAACATAAATCCCGGATACCAGTCAAACGACGTATATTCATCGGATTGAGCGCTCTTTACCTTGTCCAGCCAAAAGTTTTCGATCAGACGCGAGCGTTTTGTTACTTACGCCTCATCACAGTCATTTTCTTCACATCGCGAATTTCCAGTTAAATTTTTTTCCCAAATATCGAGTTAAGTTTAGTGCTCATTTTACGTATTTTACTAACCCGCCTTGACGACAATCACAGCGTTGATTTGTATATAATTCAGAGCGAAATACTGTCGTTAGGTGCCTACGTTCAATTTCACATGTTATAGTGGACGACGATATGTGAGGTTTTGTGTTGAATTGACATAATTACCGTATTCTCATCGAATGACGTATTTTCATTGCTTTCTATTCTGTTTACCTTTGCAGACCAAAGTTTTTCGAGTAGACTCGCGAATTGTACGCAATTTACACCTCATCGTGGTCATTTCCTTACCATTACATTCAGTGGTGGCTTTTGGTGGCCTAGACTTGCTTTCGACACATTCCCCCCCGCCAACCACCCTAAAAAAATTTACCAGGTTTTGAGTCAGGTTTTACATATTTCACTACCCCACCTTGACTTCAATCATACCAAATGCCAATCATTTTATCGCAAATGTTACGGTGAATCATGTGTGAGGTTCCGTGTTGGATTGCCATAATTACTGTACTATCAAATGATGCATTGTCTTCGGCTTCAACTCACTTTACCTTGGCCGACCAAAGTTTTTCGAGTCCCGAACCCTTCGTAATTTACACCTCATCGTGCTCATTTCCTCACCATTATATTCAGTGGCCTAGACTTGCTTTCCGCACGATTCCCAGCCGCCAACCACCCTCGCGGCAACTCCGAACCGTCTGCGGAGGTCCTTCCCTTATTCCCTCTCTTCTGCGCGCATCTATCAATCTCCTCTCCTCCTCTCTCGCCTCCATAAGCGTGGAATTCCCTCTCCAATGCATACACACATACTCCCACCCACTCACACGAGTCTCTGGGGTGTTGTGGCGTTCGTTAGTGGGCGTTAAGTGAGCAACTTCAGTCGGATTCAGGGAACCTGCCTGTATGTGTGTGTGTGCGTGAGAGAGAGAGAGAGAGAGGGTGAAGGAGACTGGGAGGGAAGGTGGCGGAAGGGAGTTAAGGAGGCTCCGTCGCGACTACGGGAATCAAAACAAATACTTAATTTCCCGGATTCAGTTTTGAAAATACTGATTTTACGCGTGATACACCTTAATGTTGAAAATCAACGTTAAGTGGAGGGAGAATGGAGGGTTTTATGGGAAATAATTCTAGGGTAACAATTTTTCCAGGATTACCGGAATCAAAACAAATACTTAATTCGCGGATGCTCTTTTGAAAATTCTGATTTCACACGCATTACCCTGTGGTGTTGGAAAGTAACTTCAGAGCCAAGAGAATGGAGAGTTTTCAGTGATATAATTTCCAGGTTAACAATTTTTCCAGGACTACGTAAATAATAAATTTCTCAGACGCAGTTTAGAAAAACACTGATTTCACACGCGTTACCCTTTAATGTTGAAAAGTCACTCTAAGAGGAAGGAGAATGAGAGAAAAGTTTTCAGCAAATCAAATTCACGGTTAACTACTGTTATCTCAAATGTAAATTTTGAACGATATGTGAAGTTTTTCTTGTTGAGCAGATTTCTTAATTTATGTCCACATCGTTTCAAGGAACGGGAGTGAAATACCATGATTTCCTTTGGAAATTTTTGATTCTTGATGTCATTCACAAAAATTGCCAACTGTTGTTTAAACATAGCCGGAAGAGAACGATTGGATAGACATTTTTGTGCATTTTCCAAACATGGTAATAACTTTGTTTTCGGTGGATCCTCCTTAAAAGGTAAAAAGATAAGAATAAAACTAGTAGAGGAAGAAAGCAGAGGTGGTGCTTTTCACCGTCTGCGGTCCAAGGGGGAAGAGATGGGTGGAGGAAGTAGATTACAATGCACTGTGGGGGAATTATGGGTAGGGTGAGTTGGTTTTGGCGGTGAAGGTGGGAGGCAGGGAGTTTTGGCGCCGCCATGGTGTGAGCAAGCAAGAGCAGGAAATGGTGAGAGATGGATTTAATTTTGAAGCGGCGGTTTGAAGAGCTTCCCATCCGTCCGATATTGGTGCCGGCGCCCCGATTATTATATTAGCGGGAGGAGAAATTTTAATTTTACCCTGTTTTTCATCGGGATGGGAAGTGAATTGAATTTTTTCCTGCTCTGATTGCTTAAGCTGGTTTCAACGCGGATTATATCTGTATGCTATCCACGATGGTGGTGAATTGGTCTTTATTTTATCAACCATCATGATACATTTTTTGAGTTGAAGTGTCACTCTATTTTAATAGTTGGCAGTTGCCGAGATAATAGCTGAGAAATGAATTTTCATGTTTTCATAGACGCGTGGTTTTTATGCACCATTCACGTTGGTGAGGATTTTAGAGGGAAACATTTGCTCGGCAATTGTAGTTAGTTTTCTTACCTGCACAGCAAGGACCATGTTATAGAAGCGACATCCTCAACAGCGGAGCAACAAGGCAAATACTTTGGCTTTAAACTTTAACTTAGATCGCATGTACCGTTGATGCAGCCACGACACACTGGTGATGTGAGACTCCCCATCAGCTACTAGAATTAGAAATGGCGCATATGCATGCATGCATTTGGCAACTGATATAAATAAGTACTTTATCTGTGGCATGGGTGATAAGTATTTTTTTTGGCAAAATAAATCTTGGTGCCCACACAAATGAGTCGGATGCCATAGGCGGGACTAATTGCTAAGGGAGGAAATAAAATTTAAGTATGCATACGAGACCACGGTAATCAAATGTGTTTCAGCATACATATCAGTCGTGAATTTATTTTCATGCTGCTTAATGTACTGTAATTTTTTATTTGAAATCCCTGCGGTCCTCCTCGTGTTTTTACATTTATGACGTGTTGTACAATGGTTTTATGTCCCGTTGTATTCATTTCGGAATTATTCGTCAACAGTTCTTAATCAATGCCAGTGATAATGTCGTATTTTATATATTTTCGATTAATTTTCGGAGTTTGTAAAATTCTGTTCTCAACCATTTCCTGTGAAAGGTTGGTCGGAGAATAATGACCTCTTTGAAATGACGAATGTTCATTTTATACATGTATAATTTCATTTATCTTTTATTCGATAGTCCGGAAGAAGGATGTTTATTGCATGGGAATAAGCTTCTTGAGCCCATTCAGATTATCAGCTGTTTGCCTTGGGGGGATTCTTTCCCTCGATGAAGTGTAGCTAAGTATTCCTGCAGATCTTTAACGATAACAACTTTACTTTGATTAACCTCGTCCTCTCATAGCATGAAGATGCAAATTATCCCTGTAAACATTCTCTGAAACACACCTTCAAGTATAATATAATACAATTATCCAACAATGGCGGGTGAGGTAAAGCAATATGAGAACAGTTTATCATTTGCACAGGGAATTGAAGAAAACAATTGAACAATAAATGCGTAAAAGCGTAGTATTTGTTTCAAGGTGTTAGTTCTCCCAAAGGACAGCGGCTGTATTTCCCTTATAACGACCGTAACCTACTTTTTGAGAACGTGAGACCAGCGACTGATTGGCCTGTAGATAAGAAATTAGCAAGTATCCGGTCAAAATAATGATCAAACATCAAAGCTCGTTTCTGTATGAATATTCATGAGATCAAAACGTTTTTGAACGAGTGGGCTCAAGTATGAAAGGAGAAGAATGTTTTTAGGACAATATCTTAATCTCTATGGCATGTATTTTTTTGCTTCCAAGGGAGTAATATTTCAAGCTGGCTGAGTAATGGCTTCATCTTTTTATGGGTATCTTGAAGTGCGTGAAAAATTGTATGAAGAAGCGTGAGAAACACCGATACCTACTCTCTGTTGAATGTGAGTTATATTTTGTTTCAACTTCCATCCCTCTTGGAGATTATCATCATCACTCGGATCGACGTGATGTTTTATTTAAATTTGGATCTTATTTGCGAATATTCAGGTGAAGCATAAAAATTCGCAGAGTATAACAAAATCAAGGTTATCATATGGGAATAAAAATAAAATTTTCGAATAGGCAATGTTTGGCAACACTGAGCCGAAGAGATTGTTTCCCCAGCTCAGGCCGCTAAATTATGCTTGCCCTTTGTTTCCTAACTGAAACTTAAATTAGCGTTTAATTTCGGCACCGCGAAAATTACACGGGTGACGTCAGTTTCTTTGGTCGTGAAGATGACGGAATAGTATTTTTCTGCCGTGTAAATATAGCATTAAGAATGAAAGGTGGTGGTGGCCGAGTGGGTTAAGTGTTGAGCAGCTAATCGGAGGGTTCCTGGTTCAAACCCCAAGGTGAAGTTTCGGACACTCAAACAAAATGAAATTTCTGAGCCCAGAAAAATGAAATTAGGGATATCCTTACCCTGAATTTGGGATATTCACACGCCTGTGGCTTAAATCAAGTTGAGCTCTACCCTCGCCTAACCATACCGCCCTTCTGGTTGAATCTCTGAGTTAGTGATTGAATGTGCATGCGGGTGAATTCGTTAAGGTGTAGGCACCGCTGTTACGTAAGAGATGAAAATCATTTCTAACTTGTGTTTAAAGGTCAGGGAGGATATTTTCGTGTCGTCCTCGCAATGCCGCATCCCGTATGTTCGCCACCCCTGTCCTAATCTATCCAAATCCTCGCCTCTCCCCATCCGTGGTGGCGTTTGACTCACCTCATCTGCACCATTTCTCATTTCTCAAAAACTCCTCGCCACCTCGGCAGCCTCTCCATGAGCCCGCTCTTCCTCCACGCGCCCCGGGGCTCTGAGCCTCATCTCTCCTATCCCACTAATCCGTCCTCTCCCGGAAAGAATGCGCCTCGGCGGCTGAGGAAGGTGCTGCACTGCTCAACTCTAGGCTTGGGTGGATGCGGAGAGAGGAGGCGAGAATCTTCATCGACCAATGTCTAATGTCGACACTTTCGGTGTGGTAAAGCCCTCCTGGATAGCCTGGAGGTATTTTACTCTAATCCTGAATGTGTAGTATATCCCATAAGTATCCAAGATATGGGTGTGTGTGGTCGGCAATCGTTGTACCGACAAACGGCTTTATGTTTATGTACGATTAAATAAAAAGACTTACCAGGATCCATATTAAGAATATTATATTATAATAATTTTATAATATTTACAATATTCAACCCACGTTAATTCAATTCAAAACACTGTTGGCCACGGTCGTTACGTGAAAAGAATTCTTAGGTTTGTTTTTCTTTGTAAGAATTTCTATGGGAACTGAGGTAAGCTCTACTTGATAGTCTTTAAAAAAATTCATTATCCTGTAAATAAACATAGTATATTTTCATCAAATATTATAGTTTTCCCAATGAATGAACTCCCTTTGAAATGCAAATTTTTTAAACCCTCCCTCTCCCCCGGATGGTTACTCTTGAGTTACGCTAGTGTCGAAATGCAAGCGACCGTCAGCACGGCAATGTGATACCCCGCGGTGGAGATATATCCTGGTCCACGGCCGCTGCATCAGCGTGTAAGCATCGCGCGCGCAAGGGGTGTGAGGGAGGGGGGTTTTTCTTTTTAAGGTTTTTGTGGAGGTGAGAACAGGGCCATTGGAGGGGGGGGAGAGAGAGGGATGAATGGGGGAGGGGGAAAAGGCGCGGTAGTAGGGGTGGCGTGGCGATGGTTTTGGAGCCGTGGAATGAAAGGTCGCGGGAGAGGTGCGAACTCAAGTAGTTTTATTCACCGATCGATACCACTGACTGAGTACGAAAAACTGGGAGAACACCTCTTTTCTTTCCCACTCTTTCCCGCACGCTTATTTCTCCCTCTCTCTCTCTCTCTCTCTCTTTCTCCGTCTGTCTCTATCTCACCATCGCCTCTTCTCTTCCGCCTTCCCCTCCCCTCAACTTCCCTCATCTGCTCTCTGTATCTCTCATTCAACTGAATGCGTCACTACCTTCCCTCATCTCTGCCATCCTTCTGCCGTTCATAACCTGGCGCGTGAAATAATACTTTTCGACGAAATCCAACCGCGCTTAATAAATATTGTTAGGTTTGACAGATTCCAACTTTGTTTACCATGTTGAATTGTGAGAAACGTTTTTTCTGCTTCATTCGTACGCAAAATCCTCAGTGTAAGTTGTGATATTTGAGGAAAGGAAAGAAATTGGTTCCCCTCCCTGAATGAGATGAAAATTTTATCGAAAATTTTAGTTCATCTACCTTTGAGCTTAATTTAAATAGCCCCTTATTTCACGTTCTGTTGGCATTTTACAAAATTTAAAGTTAATTTCTTTCTCCATTGTAAGAAATTCGTTAGTTTTTCATTGTTATATCTACTATTTACTTCCAGTATTGTTTTACTTTTGTTATAATTAATATTTAATGCTAGTCGCACAACAACAAAATTCACTATATGTTGATGTAAAAAAAAGCTTCTGGTCCCTGATGATGCAGTAAGGCAATGAAAATTCTGGGATAAATAATAGAAATACGATAAAGGACTACAAATCATATGTTAAAATGAATGCTAGCTAATTCTACGAAAGGAATGCTAAAACTCACTGGAATAATTAAAATACGAATCGACAAGGGGCAGCGTTTCATTTTTTGTGAACACTTCAAAATTTCTCCTCACGAATTGTACACAATTAACTGTGATAGGTAATCCTCATGTGTGCGTAAGTAGGCGTAGGAAATGCTTCATTGAATAAGTTGCATGCACCAGTGTCACTCTGCTCTCGGGGTATCGAATCCTCCCCAGTTTTCGCGCGTCCTTGAGAAGACGTGGCTTACTTTCCGGGAGTGGATTGAAAAATTAAGGAAGCGTCAGTGGTCTCAATTTCACTCAGGTAACTTTTTCTCGCGCTCTCGCCTCCAAAGTCTCTCTCCCCGCGAGCCGCCTGCTGTCCTCTTCTCTCCCGACCAACCAACCAACCCTTTCTTCTTCTTCTTCATTCTCTTCCGCCTTCCATCTCTGCTTCTCTTTCTCCACCTCTCTCTCTCTATCTACTTGCCTCCCTTCCCCTCCTCCCACTCTTTAGCCCCCACCCCCTCGTTATCCCTTAATTCCCCTCCCCTACCGAGCTGCCTCCCCTCCCTCTCACGCCATCGTGATTTCACCCTTCCCCTCCTGCCTCCCCTCGCGTCACCCCTCCATCCCCCACCCCCCGTCTCCCTCTTCTCTTTCTTTCACTCACACTGTCGTCGAGTTCTTCTTTTTCTCCACCCCAACACCTCTTCCTTCTTATGCCAAGCGAAGCCTTTAAAACGCCCCTCTCTCTCTCCCTCTCTCCCTCTCCGCCCATCCAAAATAAAGTAAAACTGTACCATGTATATCCGTCGAGGTTGGGAGAAAGGGTGCTGCTAGTTAATTCATTTTGTTTTCTAAAGTGTTTCGCTAGTGTTTTTAGAGAAATTTTTCTCGCGGGTGTTATGTCGTCAGGGTACACGAAGTCTTTTTTTTTCGTATTTTTAATGACTACGAGTGGGCTTGGAAAAGTTGTGATTTTTGTCGGTTCGGGCGAGCGCTGGTAAATATTTAAGCTAGGCATCCCTAATAAGAGTTTAAATGGGTCAAATCATCTTGAACAGTGGCGTAACTAGGAATATTCTTTGGGAGGGGAGGATGAGATGGCCTGGGACGGGAAAAATTTTGAAAAATGACAGGACTGAATGTATAGGACCTACATTTTACATCATTTTGGCACTAAAAATTTAAATTTAAGCAGATGCAGTTATTATATTTCAATACTGGGCAATATTTTTAAATAACTTTTTTATATCTGTGATGCTTTGGGGGGGGGGGATCTATCCCCTCCCCCCCCCAATAGTTACGCCAATGATCTTAAAGATATTGCATAAACGTGTGATGAGGCTTTTAATTACAAGTGTGCTTACCTCGTTACAATCCAAATTTGAATGGCTACTTGTTAAAAATTGTTGCGAACACAAAACATCTTTCGCCCATCCTCTGCAAATCGATACCATGACTTGTCTCAGGCGTGACAGTTTACACGAAGAAGTGTGAAAGCGTATAGTGAACACCACTAATTACGAAAAAAATGGTACGAGGCTGGCAAGATCTCCTCTTTTTTCTCCCGTGGAGGTTCATTGACACATTAAGGAGGCACGCTGCAACGCTTGAAGCCTTATAAATACATAAAAATGAGCATCAAGCAAGCATAAGCATCTCTTTAAGGGGTATTTATACTCTCTCAGTTGAGTTGGTTGCAAGGTGTTAGGATCTTTAAAAGAACCTTCATGAACGTGCATTTAAATTTAAGATTTTCATTCGAGATATTTTTTTCCCATCATACGTAAATATTACCGGGAGAAAGGAGGTTCTGTCTTGGAAATATGTTTTCGTCATTTACGTGAAAATGTAGAATTTCTGCCTTTGAATTTATGTTGTAATCTCATGTATATTTGGCTTATTTTTCCTTGACTTCAACGTGAATGCTTACTTTTTAAAGGCACTTCGTGAATTCGGGAAGATGCAGGTATCGCTTTTTTATTTCTTTTGGTTTGCATCTGAATGCTGAAATGCAAGGTGGGCGTGGCTTCTTGTTCGCTCAACTTTCCTTGCAACAAAACTGTCTCGTTTCCCTGAATTGACGTGATTGTCAACCCTAAAGATAGGGAAGCCAATCAAAACCTATTTTGGTTGTTCCACATTGATAGTTTTATATCTCTATACTTATCAGGACCTAAGATTTAATTTATGAATTTGTTGAATAGTGCTGAAATAATTGTTCTTTGCAAGTAGTAATCAGAAATGAGGATTACGAGATCACTAGATGTAATTTCTGTAGATATGGATTCTTTTTTCTAATAACAATCTTCATTTGACAAATCAAAGGGTTTCAGGAGTAATTGTGTGAAATTTTTCCATAGTGGGAATTAAATTGCGAGTTTCACTCTCTAAATTTTAATGTATAATGCGAAATTCGCAATAAATTTAACAGTAGTTTGAAATTCACGTTGTAAATTTAATTTATAAAATGAAATTTGCAAGTTATGTTTGTTTCCACCAAGTCTTCCATCACTTGCACATTTACTGCCGACGCAGTCCATTGTAGGCTAATGCAAGATTTAGGCCGTGGAACTTTTGGTCCGCACTGCATTTTTGGCGAGGGCGAAGCTCCTCAGTGTCCTGACGAGCGGTGTGCATGAGGGAGGGTGGGGAGTGTGAAGGCGCGGATTACTCTTCCTTCTTTCGGCGGCGTGGGCCGCTCGACCGAGGAAGGTGGAGTGGGCCTCGGGTGCATCGACATAAGACGCCAATTTTTCCGCACACCATCCCCTTCGCTTTCCTGCCACCAGGCACGTAGCCAGTGAAGAGGGTTTGGGGGGCTTCAAATCCCCCCGAAATTTTTCCCTCGCGGCGGGTATCCGCGATTCATCTGCTGAGGAGTTCACTATAACCCAGCAGCATACAGGGTGTCGCATTCATCTTGACCACCCGAAGTAACTTAATGTCCAGATGCAAATTCAAAAATGTGTCATACAAATGTTCATTAGCCGTCAGGGGGACATTAATCAGCATGACTTCCTTCCTTGTGGCTTTGTTATTGACAAAGATATGAACAGCGGTATGTATTTTGTAAATGGAGGAAATGAATTGCCGAATAATGCCATTTACGGAAGAAATACCGCTGTTCATGTCTTTGTAATTAACAAAGCTACAAGGAAGAAAATAATGCTAATTAATGTCCCCCTGACGGCTAATGGACATTTGCTTGACACATTTTTGAATTTACATCTGGACCAAAAGTTATTTCGGGTGGTCAAGATAAATGGGACACCCTGTATATGATCTAGACTCTACATTTTCCGATATCGTTAAATTTTATAAATTCCGTAACGAATGACGAGTGTAGCTTTCAGCACTACGCAAACGCAATATGTAGATTAGGTAATGAGTTGTATGGTTTTCTGAAGCGTGCTAATGGACAACACGCTTTTAGTGTAGGCAGAGTACCCCCATACTCCCACACGAACCAAATTTCTGGCTTCATACCTATAGAAAGGATGAATCTTCAGGGCAAGTATATTTTTGGATGAAGTAAAGTCAAAATAATCTAAACAATTCTCCCACTCCCTGCTTACTTTTACGAGACTTGCATATTAAAACTTTTTTTAGTAGTGTAGGCAGCCTGCATACCTCCCTAGCACCCCACGAAACGAATTTCTGGCCACATAACTACCTCCCACCTCTGGTCCTCCCTTCTGCTCACGATTGCTTCACGACACAGGAGACAAAAGCCTTCCCACCGCTAACTTCTTTTCGCCAAGTATCACCACCTTCGCCTGCGCCCTGCTCTTTCGCACTTCACCCCGTGCGTTTTCAGTTCGTGCATCAACACCCCGAATGCATTGACGCACGCATCTGGAGTGAGTAAAAGTTTTCGTCCCCCTCTTTTCATTGTCACGAAGTGTTGGTTCGATAGGTGAGAGTGGAATTCAATCTTTGCGAAGTCCTTGGGGTGAGATACTAACGCTTTCGGGGATTCATGAGTTTGATTCGGAGTTGCTTCCTGTGACTGCTGGATTTCTCTTGAATATCGTCATTATTAAGACTCCCAATACTGGCTTTTTGTATGAAACTCTACGATAAATTCTCCTATCAACTCCTCTGTTCATACACATAATTATTCTGATTAATATCCTACACAGCCTACTATAGAGACCTCATCTGAGTCAAGTTTACTTGAACCCGCAATCTTCGGCCTAGATTTTTTACTCAACAAGTGACCCCCGGAGCAAATACAAATAATCAATTGACCACGAAAGTGTGATGGACCGCCTTACATACTCTGGTGGCTGCAACTTTTGTGTAATGGGTTGCCCACGGGTGGTTTAGATGTTAGGAGGGGTGTGATAAGAGGGAGTTGGAAGGACACTTTTGGGAAATAATTCCATTGAATTGACTAAAAGAATCAGTTTGAAAGATGGTTTCATGTTATCCACGTTACAGCCTCGAAATGATTGAGCCAGACTATTTGAGCACTGCATGGAATAAGTGATTTTGTACTCAGTCACGCGCAAGGGTGCCGAGTTAAATAGACCAAGGATGAAGTTTTTCATGAAAAAATATATGACTTAGACGGGATTCGATCCTGGATCTCCCAATTGCCAGTCTGGTGTGTTAGCCAGTTGCACCATCAAGCCATATTATGTGTTCGATATTTTTTAATGGCGAACTTCATTCTTGGTCTATTTACCAGGGTATTTGGTTAATGAACATTTCATTTCTCCATTCATACACAACTCCCCTTCCACTATAGTATGTTCTCCTGGCTGTGATACCTCCTTATGCGTTTCCTTGCGTCCATGCCCCTCCCCACAACTACGTACACCGTCCCAGACATCCATCCATTCCTCAAAACATTTCCCCGCGCCCTCGCCAAGTCAAGATTTGGCATTCATCTCGCATTTGCTTAAAAAAAAAGAAAAAAATACTCCTCACTCCCTAGCATTCGCTACATCCTCCCCCTTCTTCTTCACTCCCTCCCCTCCTCTCCCCTCTCCACTCACCCCACCATTCCACCCAGTTTCTAAGGCGGACCCCACCCCTTCTGAATTTAACCCCCTCCCTCCTAATCTCAACCCCCCTCTCATCCCCACGTACTTTCTCCCCTCTCTTCCATGCTCTACCTCCCCACCCTTCTATACTTTCCCATTCCTACTCCTTGTACCGATACCTCCTCTCTCCTCCCTGTTCCCGACTGCTCCTCGTCCTTATCCTAAATGAAAGAGGTACGGGCGGCGGAGGGAAAATAAAAGGAATTCTATCCGTAGCGAGCACTCGTCCGCGCTTCGTCACTCCCGAACAATTAAGAGCACCAAATTCCGTTCGCTAACTTCACATTTGTGTTCTTACCGTTCGATTGCAGTAGTTCTGTTTTTTTCCACTCTAGCTCTTCCGTCTCCTGTTTTCTTTTTCGCCTCCTTTTGTTTTTGGGCGACTGCGTCGCAATGATTGCTTCTCTTTTTTTTCTCTCTCTCTAAGCTGAGTGGTGAGTGCGTAATTTTTTGTGTGAAATTGTCGGTAATTTACGGCCGTTAATTTCGCAAAGGCGATCGGATCCGGCTGTTTTTTGGGAAGCTGTTTGATTCGAAGGTGTATGGCTGTTGTGCTGCGTAACGTGCTGCTCTTTTTTCGTATTATTTCTGTCTCCTCCTTCTTCGTCGTCGTATTTTCGTATTCGATTTTTTTCGTATTCCTCAAAAATGTATGGTGGTGGAGCCAATAAGGGAATTTGGCAGATATTTGTAAATGGTGAATTTAATGAATCAATTTCATGAATTTAATGAATCAAAGTTCCGTGTTTTGGCACCTACGATCCAATTTAATAGACAAGTGCTCAGCTGAGTGTATAATGAGGTGATATTCAACCTTTCGAGTGAAATTTGAATTGAAAATGTATTGTAATTGTCACATCTTTAGTATTTTTAAATTGGAGATACTTAATGCTTGAAGAAATTTCTTCTAGCAGATATGTTCATTTCCATTCTAAAAATTAGAAATGCACGTTCAAAACCACCGCTCATCCGAGAGAAAGTCCCAAACTCTTGTGATTCCTATGGAGTGTAATTTCAGGAAAAAACATTTTCGCTTTAGGAATCCGGCTCGTTGCTCCATGAACTAATGAAGCATATTACTATTGGAAAAAGTTTCTTGAACCTTAGTCTTGGCGTGTTAGTTAAAAATATATTTACATTCATATATTTTACTTTATTTTTCCCCGTTCTCTCTCGTCAATGTTATCTTTTTATGTTTGTAATAAATTTATTTGCTGTTTATTGCAATGTTTTTTACGTTGGGAATTTAATTTCCAAATCTTCATAAATAATAGTCGTAGAAAGATTTTATACTTTCCCAGGGAATTGTGAGGTTAGGCTATTCTCGGGATTACCACCGGGTTAGAAACTCCATTCCTGCCAACGTTTTGAACTCATTCTCAGGGCTGTTGAATGATAGCCCTGAGTGATAATCGACGGGGTAGCCAGGAATTTCGTTCGGGGGGGGGGGGGGGGGGGGGTCCAAAACCAGTGGGGAAAATCTTTGAAAAACAGGGTACTAAGTAGAGGTTTTCAAACTAATTTTAACACTTTTCATGATCGAAAAAAACTTCATTTGCCCAAGAAATATTTTGTAAATTCAAATTTTTTCAATATGTCGTTATATTTTCTGAAGCAAAGTAATTATTTTCTTTCGGGGGGGGGGGGGGGGGGACCCCTTGGACCTCCTCCCTGGCTACGCCACTGGTGATAACCTCAAGATAACCCCATAAATGAAGTTCCTAACCCAGTGGGAATCCCGAGAAGATTTTACCCACAATATAGGCATATTTATTTATCATTTATTTCTTAGGTATCACGAAGCTGGCTAATTTATCGATACCTATCCGTTGAGGTCTAACTGCTGCCTCCTCCGCGTCCACTCGGATTGAAGTTCTCACTTATTCCCGTGCGGCTTGCCCACAGTGGTCGGGGAGGGACGGCGGGCGTGGGGAAGAGCGGTACCCTTGGTGTGAGCTAGTTACCCTCGTTTTCACTGCACACGCGGTCTCGCTCGCCTTCCCCTCTTCCCCCCTAACACCGCTTTTCCCTTTTCTCTTCCGTCGCGCTGTCTCACAGCGGCGGAGCAACTCGTGTACGCAAATAAACCCCTTGTCTTGTACCCCCCCTACCTCACCTCCCCTCCCCCTCCCTCCGTGAGATTGAGAAACTCTGATAAGCACGTGAGCAGTCCCGTATTAAAAATACGAACCCCGTAGGGGTGGATCTCATGACGGCAACTCGAGAAGTCATCCGCGGACTAGTTTCCGTTCGCCTATCAGGTGTGGGTTCCAGTCTCTGTCCAGCAAGTGTTCCCTTACGTATCCTGCTAGCATAGAGAGAGGGGTTAGTTCGATAGTTTTATCGATCGGATTGGCGATTTTGTCCTTTGGTTTCGAAATGGTGTGTTTTGATTGCGTTGGAAGCAGTGATGTCATTTTTCCGGAACGGCGTTCCGGCACTGGTCAACGAAAGACATGATAGTCAAACAACAATTTTATCAATTTAGTTGCCACAAAATTTCTAATACATGCATCGGTAACCAAAACAAAAAAATGTAGTAAAATGTAAATAATAACTATTAATTAAAAAAACAAACAGGGTAATATTTCACTTGTAAAAAAAGTTAAGAAAAAGTCCGTTCCGGCACTGCTTATTTTGCCATGACGTCACTGGTTGGAAGGTATAGGTCACTTTGTTTCATGCGCTGGATATCTATCTAGTATCTGTTGCTGAAATTTTGTGTCACATAGATTGTAGATAGTCAGTCGTCATTGTTGCTCCCAATTGATGACGATGAAATATTATAATAATGCGACGGCTGTCGACCGTCAAAGTGTTAAAAAAAACCTTATAAAGTCGATTTTAGCTAGCGATGAAGTCTTCGATTGAACGATGACAGGGATTGGCATCATGTAAAATATTTTGATCGAAGGGAGCTGATGTTGAAAAATGGCCTAACGTAATTCTACGTTAACACGAACGTGCACACGGATAGGAAACCACTTTTACTGCCTAAAGTGCTTCCTCATGTCCGTCCGCACCTCCGGAAGCACTCCACAAGGCTCGAGAATGTTGTGTACACGCCTGAGATCGAGATGGAAAAATGCCTGAGCAAGTAGGATAACTCTTTCTCAGCGTCGGATTACAGTGAATGGGGCTCTGGACTTTCCTCTTGGTCCTCCAACGTGGAGGAAAAGGCAAGACTAGAAGTAGGAGTACATAATAGAAACGGGATGTTGACGTCGAGATAAGGAGGAAATGGCGAGAGGAAATGAAGTTTTTTGTCAACAATGTCCGACTTTTATTTGAGAAATAATGTCATCGGAAAATAATATTTATTTAAAGCATTTTAATATATGTTTCGGAATAATATTTTATTTTCAAAGACAAAGTTGTTTTGTTATTTTATGGAGCCTTTAAAAATACTGGAATTTCTATTAAGGGATTAGAATGAAGGGTCAGCTTTAATGCTAGCTTCGTATACATAGTGTCCAGGTTCGAATCCCGGTGATTTTCCAGGAGAAGGTCAAACTCTGCTGGTTTTATTGTGTTAAAGGCATGTCATGTAAAGAGTCAAGTCCGTCGTGAGGGACGTTTGGATTAGGTATTCATTGAGAGTAGGCTCACTCTATCGCCAGGTTTCTCTCCAACATCCTTGCATGTCTGTCATGCTGGGAATGGCCTCAGCTATCGGTCCTCTCTCCCTAATATACTATATACAAGTATCACTCCTGAAAAAAGGATGTATACTACGCAGACGAAAAAGATAAATAGAATATATGGAGTGGGAATATTTACATGGGGGAGAGGAAGGCCAGCGAATTCAGGACGAGAGCGTGGACGTGGTGGTTCACAAGGGGTTGAAATTATATTTATGGCAATTTTTTTTCGGTAAAAAAAAACGAAGACAACGCCGCCTCGCGCGTGAAGGGGGTGTCGGGTGCGGTCGTTCGAGGGGGTCGTTAATAAGGGGTGTGAGCGTATGAAGTGCGGGGGGAAGGAGGAGGGGGCAATGGAGAAAAATCAGCGAGACTGGGGAAAGTACTAGTGCCAGGTCGGCTGCTCTCTGTAAGGTTGGCAAAGAAGGGTTTGGAGGTGTTGGCTGGAAAACCTCTCTCTCTCTCTCACTACTACACTCTGTATTCGTGCGGGTGGATTACGGAGGGTGAAAGGGAGCAACGAAAGGATGGGGTGAGGGGTGTATGGCAGGGGGGGAGGGTGGGGACGTGTGGGAATATGAGTCGGGGAGTGGTGTGGGGGAGCGTGTGGTGGTGTGGGAAGTGCAGTCAGTTCCCGGCGAGGTGAGAAAAGGGATTAGGATGAAAGTGCATACGTACGCTTGTGGGTTATGTGGAGCAAAAGCTTTGGCTGCGGCGAGGGTGTTGAGGGGGGAGAAGGAGTCCTCGATGATGGAGGTGAGGGAGAAAGTGAGGGAATCGGAGGTGTGGGGAGGAAGGGAGACATAATAGAGGAATGGGTGTGGGGAGGGAATTGGAGGCCTTGAGATTATAGGTGTTAATTATTAAGAGAATACGTATTTATATTTCTGTGTTACATTGAATTAGCCCTAGTTACAGTTTCAAATGGCTGCGTGTTTTTAGAAGCCACCGAAACTCGACGTATATTCAGCGATTTATCATGTGTTACTTATATGTGGCACGATAAGGTGGAAATTCGAATACTCATTTGATTATAGATTGAATTTTGATTTGAGAATATCGTAGGGGCATCGAAAAACATCGTAAGGAAATAGATCAGGTGGAAATGTTGTGCAGTGTGTATTTATTCAGTATTTTTATCTATTTATATTTACTGACAAGTGTCATCATTCAGCATATTTCCCACAGCAGCTGATTAAGTGTGGCATCGTAAATAAACATTTTTTTATATTATAACTTACACGAATTTAATTACATTAACATCATTTATCATATTAAATATAGTATAAAAGATTGACTAAATGGCAATTTCCAGCATAAAATAAAATATTTAAAATAATTATTTGATCATATGTTAAGTCTCCGTGTCTTCTAAGAGTATTTAGTCAGTCATAAAATATAACTTGGACTACTTTGCTGAGAAACTCACCATAAATTAGAATATGGCAAGGAATGTGAATAAATTGTACATTACGAATTTTTAATTGTGCACTGGGTAGCAGTAAAAAATTAGAATTTTATCTTCTATGTAGTTTGTGGCAGTATTCTGGCCTAGTAATACTGGACTTCTCGGTTAGGAAAGTATGCAATTTTTTCATAATTTTATCGGTGATAAAAAGGAATCAAATTAGTGACGCCCGTAGGAATGTATCCCCTCCCCTCCCCTGTATAGTTATAATACATTTTAAAAGTACTGATAGAAGTTCACTGATAGATCGTTGCCGAGTTGTCGTGACTCCTTATAGGGTTTCGGTTGAAGGTAAAGAATCGCTAGATAACGGCCGGGTGAGGAAGGCGGTGAAATATGGGGAGACCAAAGGAAAGGAATGAGTTTGAATTCAGCGAGGGTTGTGTTTGGACTTTCACAGGTAGAGGCGTGAGGTATGAATTCTCGATGGCGCAAAAAAATAAAAAAAACAACCGATAAGAAATATTTTTCACGCCAAGAATCCAGAACGCATAGCTAACGAGATGGGTCTCCCCTTTTGTGTAGGGGTGGCGAAATGTTTTTATTATGCTTTTAATTTTTTTTTCTTTAATTTCGTCAATTTTTTATTCTCTGTCTCTCCAACCTCCCCTACCTGCCCAACACGATCCTCCCTTCTCTATCGCTTCGTTTTTTGAATGTCTTGTTGATTTTTACCCCTTCCTCGCGATCTTTCCCTAGCGCGCTTTTGACTTTTCGCACCGTTTCCCCTCCACTTCCCAGTCAGCCTTCCACCCTCCCCACCTCCCTCTCTCACTCTCTCCTCGCGAAAAATAAATGAAAGCGTGGCAAAAGAAATCCTCCGAGGAGATATCTTTTCACATACAAATCTTTGTGTCGCCTCTCCCTCTCTTCCGAACCCGAAAATCCCTGTCTCATTTCTGCGTTTCCTGACTCCCCCGTCGACTTACCTTGTTCTCCGCGTCCCTTCCCGTCCTTTCATTTTCGATTCCTCGTTTCCTCTTCGATATGTAAATAAGGGTGGATAAAAATAATCCGAATCGCTATGGGATCACGCCCCTCCAGTCTTGACAATATTTTTCATGCATGCCCCCTCATTGAACATATTGTTTGTGTTGGAATTATTGTGTTATGTGAATATGAAGAAACTGAATTTCACTGTGAATGATGACATGGAGTCGTATGCTACCGTTTTGCACCATTTTTTGCCTTGCTTTGCATTTTTGTCAACTTGCTCTTACTTAAAATAGTAATCATTGGTTAACTACCTTCCATTTCTTTAACGACTTCCATTCAGCAGGGCAATTTCTTTGCTGTGAAATATGTCATTAATGGTTGGATTCTTTTACGGATTCTTAACTTGTTGTCTCTCCCCCTATTCCTCCGAAAATTTTATCTAACTCAGCAATGTTAATAAAAAGTAAGAGCTTTGACTTCGTAATTCTACTTTGTTTATTTGACCGACCATAGTTTCGACGAGGCACGTCAACATCAGGGATTCGCACAGACACAAACACACCAAGTTATGCACCATCATTTGCATAACGGGTCAATATACTTAATTTATTCGGAATTACTGAGTCAATGCTGCTCATTTACGATGATTATCAAATTCTACCGGGTCACACCGGACACGGCTGCTTCCAGTTATGTAACTTTCTATGTTGTCTGTTATAGCTTCAGTACTTGATTTGAACAAATAGAATCTCGTACCACGGAAGCATCGTAATCCATTGTATCGATTTCCTCAACCTTCTGCTCCTAACTCCCACGTAGGCACGTTTCCTCTCTGATTTTAGCTTCCCGTCATTCTCTTTTCGTCTCCTTCGTTTTCCCTTATTTCATCATCCTCCCTCCTCTTCCCTTTCGCGGCCTCTTCCGTCTGATTTTCACTCGTCCACCCTACCATTCTCATTGACGGCACCCATGCCGCAAGGAACAAGGACGGCGCGTGCTCACTGCGGCGTGGTGTCCATTAAAAACATTTTTTTTCTTCGAACCGGTGTTCATTTCTCTCTTTGGCGAGCGTATTATTTTTTTGTAAGCGTGAAATTTCTGAGAACCTTCGTGATCGTCGAGTGCCGGGGATCTGTCTCGAGAAATTTTTGTTTCATCTCGATGATATTACATTTTGAAAGTAGTTCAAATTTTGGTTGTAAATGAATCTGAAATACCTACTTCGTATTCTATGGTCGTGCATCAAGGGTTATTGGTATCTACGGTGCCTTTGTGTATTTTCACGCCATAAGGTTTGTTTACTGTTAATACTACCAGTATTGAGAAACTTTTTTTCGGGAATACGGTTTTGTGTGTTTTGACGGAAAAATTGATATAAATAAGGAAAATGTATTCATAAAAACAGTGATAGACTCTTAAATGCTTATGAAGTTTTAATGTTTTTTTTACAAATTCCTCTTTCATCTCGTGGTGTTATTATTAAAACATAATAAAAATATTTTTCTTCTCCTTAGAGCTATTTTTTATGTTTATTATATAATTTTTCCTGTTATTGATTGATATCAGAAAGATATAATTAGTCCTCTAATCACTTTTAGCTCAACAAAGAAAAACGTAACTCTCTAATATTCAGGGAATAGTCATGGATGAGTGGTATCAATGACATTGAATGTACCTATGGTGGTCATAAAATCACCTGCCTGTAAAGGTTTCATTTTTCAAAAGAGATCTCCTCACTTTCACTGAGCGAATGATTACTTCAACCAAGGAAGAGTGTATCGCATGTATCTCGTGAGCGTCTTCTTTGAGTCGTCATGTTACTCTCCCGCGGGGACATCACGCCTCCTCTGTTCTTTACATTGGGAGGACAAACCGCCCGGTATTGTTAGCCAACACGAGCGTGAACAAATCATCCATTATCTCCTGTCAGTCATGAGTTTTCCCTTTTTTTCGAGGAGAGACATGAAGAAACCTTAAATACTTCCTTTCCTGTCCGTCCGTCTTGCCAACTTATCGGCTTTCCCTCTTAACTTTGCGCAGCACTGTGATTGCTCGCTCGTTAGGCTTGCTAAGGTTGGTACTTTGGTACCAAATCCGATTGATGTTTTCATCGATAAATGGGCGGTGTAAATATATCTACGCCCTATTGCGATGAAGTGTTGGTGACCACAGCTCCTCATATAGTCCAGCGATGGGAATGGGTTCATTATCAGTTGGTAAAAGTATGTTTAATTTTTTGGGCAATCCAACTCCTAGTCTGATGGGAATACTTTAGTTCATGTCTTCAACGTTAGGACAAATTCTATGTACCCTTAGCCGTTTATTTTTGGTTGATTACGGTATATTAGTCTAAATGTTCTCAATTTAGGATGTGCTTAAAAATAGCCAACAATTTTTTTTGTTTTGCCACCCGGTCACGCTTTTCATTTCAACTCACATTTCAATCTGCATTTTACTCATCGCAAGAGTGCAATCATTATCGTTCAGATATTTCCTTAAGGAGCCACGGGTAACCGAACTCAACTGCGCTTAGTTATCACTTTCCTTTGGATAGTGAGTGCATAGAGAGGTTGCTAGTATTAGACGTGTCTGGGGCAGAAGACCGTCTGGCACCGATTCCTCTCCGCTTCGTGGTCTCCTCCTTCGTGCCCAACCCTTTTCTGTCGTCAAGTTCGCTCCTTCGTCGCGTCCCATTGTTTCGGCCCTCCTTTGTTCTTATCCTCACCTCCTCCTCCATTACCGCTGCCCTACTTTTCCTCTCGCCGGCCACCAAAGCTTCTTCCTCCTCCGTCGCCACCCGTGTTCAATGCACTGCCCATTACGTCACTCCTACGTCACGACTTATCGGGGTAGCGAAAGGGATGACTTCCGAGACGGACCCCGCTCTCGCCCCGCGGAAGATGTTTCATTCCGATCATTATTATTTTTTGCACCACGGTTCGGCCGGATTTATTTTTCACGTTTTTTTTATATATTTTTGAAAGTTTTTTAAATGTAATCCTACGAGAGTTTTTTTATTAGTGCAGAGATGTCTCATGCCGATTATTATTATTTTTTACACCACGGTTCGGCCAGTTTTTTCCACGTTTCTTTTTATTTTTACGGTTTTTCATCAATTCTGCAAGGTTTTTTTTAGCGTGGGGAGATGTTTTGAAAAATTTAGTTAGAAGACAGAAAAACCTTATAGGCCACATCTTGAAACATGAAGGCCCTGGTGAAGACAATCGTCAAGGAGCGATTTGATGGCAAGAAAGGAAGAGGAAGATCTCGAGCAAAGTATATAGAACAGGTAAAGAAGGCATACGTAGGCGTGAAAAGATTAGCTGTTGGGAGAATCGAGTGGAGAGCTGCGTCAAACCAATCTTAGGATTGCTGACCAGTGATGATGATGGTGGTGGGGAGATTTTTACCGGAGTAGCGAGGCGAAGTAGGAAGAATGGTTGGTTTTGCCTGGGCGTAGCTCGTGTGGTTTTTGGCTTCCTCCTTTGTTTTTTTTCGCGTTTTTTTATTTGTCTCCAGTCCCTCCTCCCTCCACATCGGCTCCACGTAGCCCACTTGCCGATCGAAGGGATGGACGTCCGAGCGACTCCGCCTCAACGGATTCACGGCCTTCGACGTGAAATGTGTTAATGCTGCTTCCACGCTCGGCGACACACAACCGATGGGGTTGCCGTCGGAACTTTGTGTCCACTTCGGCGTCGAAAACTTGTGTGGAGTCCGAAATTGGGAATCGAGGGTTCTGATTTGGGCTCGAATTGGTGGAACCTTGGACTATTATCATTTAGTAATTGTCCCAGTGAAAGCACTTGCGTTCTAAAAATCATTTTGTGGCATACCCGTTTCTCCACCCTAAAAAATGTCAAATATTTCAAGAGTCAATTCTGATTTATAATCTGTAGTTGTGTACAATTGCGAAGTGAATTTGGACGATACGAAATTGTACCCAAAAATATTATGTTTTGAGAGAAGGAAACAAAATTTAAACCGTATGGTGATTTGAAGTTGAACCTCAAACTTCTTTGGTTATCGTTTACAGATGTTTATGAAAAGCGTGCGAATTTTCCGGTGAATACTGTTGCGATAATTTTTTCTAGCTTTCTTTGAATGGAAGATACTGATAACCATGCACGTTTAATATCCGTAATCAATCATCGCCTTCACCGTAGTAACCTTTTTATCGTATCAACGAGTAACTCTTCGTATTCTTGTTTTACCAGTCCCCCAGCATTTCATCTCAGCAGGATTTTAACCCCTATGCTTACTTGAGCCTTCGATGTAGCCAATGAGAATTGAATCATTTACAAGTTGAGCTACTTTACGTCTTTCACTACCAGTTTTGTGATATACCTGGCTAAAATATTTTTTTTTTCACGCGTCGCATCCGCTTCAAGCGCTGTTCCCCGCAGGGTCGACGCGCCTGCCGCGTCGTCATGGCAACCGTGGCGCGGATACTTGAGGCACGTCGGCAGAAACGTCCGTCATGAAGTTACACTCCGAGGGAAGGCACATTGTGTTGGGGAGGTGGTTTGATGTTTATCAGATGGACGATTTTTGCAATTGACACTCAATAGACTCCTCTGCGGGTGATTGGCAACAAATATATCGAATAAACTATCGCACGTAAAATCGTTTACTCTCAAATGCCTGATGTAGGATCCTTTTTTCTCGGCGAATTAAATAAATAAATAATTATCGGGTTTCTAGCACAGCGAGAAAACTCTTAAAACCTGGTTTACGCATCGAAGTCGATCGCTATTAGCAGTTTACTATTATGCTCGACTTGTTAACTACTTTTTTCGTATTTTTGCCAGCTTTAATTTATTTATAGACCCAAGACCTGTTGCCCATGTGATGTCTTGACGTAGAAGCCTTTAAACCGGAGCATTTCCTCATTTCGTGTTCTTATCATGCCTATTAAAAATCGATTTACGATCGCCAATCGATTTTCCATTTATCTCGGTTATATCGAGAATTGCGATCGATATTAAAAATCACCTATCCGTCATAGGTAGTCATAACCATCGATAATAGTTTCGATGGATAGAACAATTGAACAGCCCTCGGTAGATTTGTTGGATCACCAATCGATTACCACATGCCTCTGAAATAAATCGATCAATACTTGCAATCGTTATTAATAATCACCTATGCGTCATTGGCAGTCGTAACCATCGATAATGGTTGCGATGGATCTAACAATTGAAGAACCCTTGGTGGATTTGGTGGACAACCAATCGATTTGCCACATGCCTCGGAAACAAATCTATCGATACTCGCGATAGATATTAAAGCTCACATACGCGCCATTGGCAGTCATAACCATCGATTATGGTTGCGATGGATCGAACAATTGAACAACCCTCGGCGGATTGGAGACACACGTGTTTGGATCGAGAGGAGGGGGTTAGGAAGTATTGAAGGGTTGGAGAATGGATTGTTTGGGGCTTTTTGCTCCGCGGCAAAAAGGCCTTTTTGGCCTTCCTCAGGAATCTACCAACGTTTGGTCAAATGATCACGTGTCTTCTTTATTCACTCGCCGCCCTCTTTATTCTCCCTCTCTCTCTATCGCACACACATGTTCCTCGCCTCTCTCTGCATGTACTTGGCTGCCTTTCTCTCTCTCGGTCTCCTTGCCATCGGACAAATGCCGCTTTGCTTTCTCTATTGAGAAAGGGAGGTTTTTTTTACGAAGGGGTTGCGGGCCAAAATAGTAGGGTGGGGAAATGGCGGCGGAGAGAGAGAGAGGGAGGGTTGAATAAGACGGTTCCCATAAAGGGTAGGTCGTTGTGTGGGGTGGGAGATAGATCGGGGGAGCATTAGGGGGTTTGGATTGGGTTTGAAAGTTTTTCTCTTTCGGTGGTCGATTCTCAAGCCATCGTGCTTCGGTGAACGGAAATTAGTTTGCTTTCCGCGAATCGTGATATTGTAAAAAAATAGGCTAATGAAGTATAATTTGATTTCCGCGACTTATTTAGGCAATTACTATTCGTTAGACAATTACTTACGTAGGGAAATTCTTCTCCCATATGAATTAATCGGTAAGGTCATAATAGGTTTAAATGTCATTCTTTCACATATAAAACGATTGTTCGGTGATAATTCTCAAGCCATGGTGTTCCGGTGGTGGAAATTAGTCTGCTTACCCCATAATCGTAAGATTTTTAGTGACGAACTGATCGGTTGATGATATATTATGTAACTTCCGCAATCAATTTTGGCAATTATTATTAGTGTTAGTTATCACTTAGGGAAGTTCAGTTGTGTCAGAATAAATTAGGCGGGTCATAAAATATTTAAATGTCAATTGGTACCACACGCTATCACAAAGGAAATGCCACAGTTTTAATTTTCCTTGGCGTCAAAGGCTTTGATTCTACCGGTTGTTGGTAGTAGACAGTTTTCTCGATATTGAATCGGTTATTGATGTTCGATTGATTTGATGTCTCATCCGAGCCATTCGCAAACGTTCATCGACTTGGCCTGAACCTATTCTCATAGGTATTTAAGATCTTCCCTCTCTCACCCTTATTTTTCACCGGCACACCAGTGCCTATTCTTCAAGCCCCTAATCTCACCCCCTCAACCCAGACGTTTCTCTAACGTTTCTCCTTCCCCTTCCGCAAGAATCGATCTCCCCGGTCTTTTTTTTCCCTAGCGAATGCGATTTCATCGCTAGTGGACGTCAACTTCGCTATATCTCCAAAGCGCGGTCCTTACTATAGGTGGGTATGGAATTCTATTTGGCCACTCGGATAGGTTAATATGCGTAAAGGTACCTTTTGCGTGAGGATCATATCGATACTTGCCATGGTTCCGTCGGGAAGGTAGTACATTGTACAGGATCATCTCGGTCTTCGCCTCAAGGCGAGGTAGTTCTGTTCCAGGCAGGATATCTCTGCTAAGAAGATGTGGTTTCGTTATGTTTTTGTTGTAAATATGGGGTATAATAGACATTTTTGTGCTGATACTTTTGATAAACTTATTCCCTTTTTGGAGATTATTAGGCTCTTTTGTTGAAACCGCAATTAAGGAAGGTGGTGTTTTTGTTTTAAGTGTAGATAGCCTACCTTGCTATGCTCGTGATAGATGCTATTTCAAATGTAATGAGTGTGTATAGATTTCAATGTCGCCCCATTTTTCCTGCAGAAATATGCTTTTGAATCATTTGCATTCAGGGAAAATTGGTGACCATAAAAATGATAATGAAGCCACAAATTCTCTTTATCCTTCGCAGAAATGGAGGTGAATATTTTGAGCGGCAAATTCGTAGCGATAATTTTTCATCAGACTGACTACATTTAAAATTGAATATCTTGTCTCATTTCCTTACAATTTCCTCGCGTAAAATTCTTTTCCCCCCGATACTGAAGGGAAAACCATTCCCTCTCTTTCTTATATGTCTCACTCAATGCCGGCATCACTGGCCACTTGTGAGACGCTGGGATCGCCTATATATATATATCTCCAAAATCTATCAATTCCGCTCGCTCGTGTCACGCATGCGTGTTTAATACATTTTTTTTATCCTCCTCGAGAACGCGCCGGTGGAAAGAGAGAGAGAGAACAGTCGAGGCCTTTCGAGGGAAGCCGGAACTACTTACGTTTAATTGCTTTTTAGGACCCAATTCGTTTTTACCATTTGACTCCATTATGTCGTTCCGAATATATTTTCTCTCTTTCTCCCAAACTTTTTTTTTCGGAACGGGCCCGAAGCTTCCCCAAATGGCCCTCGATCACAATCTCTCAGGTGAAGGGTATATCCTCTTCACAGTCATTTCCCTTTTCCTGAAGATCGGAGGGAAGCGGTTTTAAATATTTGCTTTATTTTCCCCCTCCCCACTCCAGAACCTCCACTACCGCTGACGCCGAGCCAACTTCCCTCCAGAGCTTACCTCTGGCGGCGTCTCGGAGCCACTCTTCGCGAAGGGACCGGTTTGAACGCTACCTATAACCGACAGCCCCCGACGTGTAATTCCTCCCCCTTAAAACTCTTCCCACCCGCCTCCTCCTCCTCCTACACCCACGGTAAGGTTTTTTCGAGCGCTGGGTGGTCACTATTGCCTCGCTCTTTCTCCTTTCTCTTGCCGGCGTTAATAGTCTCATTAACACAGCCCGCTCGTTTTTAGTAGTGTAGGTACAGTATAAATTGTGTAGTTTCCAGATTTTTTTTAAATTCTACTACAGTCCTCATTGCCTCCTTTATCGTCCTCGCTCCGGAAACTGAGCTAATTAGGAATCGTTTGTTGGGACCGTGGAATGAAAGGTTATATCGGTTTGGATGGCGCTCAACTATTCGGATGCATCCCGAGAATGTGTTAGGTGCTTTCAGCCTTAATGACTTGTGTTTCCTGCATCTTTTGTAGTAATTAGCAAACTATAGTTCAAGTAGCCCAATATTTATCCATGCTCATGCCCAGTATTTATCCAAAAACTATCTGATATCCTGTACATCATACTGGTGGATATTGTATATTCCTACCTTTACGCTGATAGGGCAGCTGAAATAGGTTTATAATTTTATATCTCAGAGAATTTATTTCAAATCGGTATCAAGTTTAGAAGGCAGCGGTATGATCTCTTAGCTTTTGTCAATTAGGCATTCGGTATATAGTCGTCGTGTTTGTCTCAATAATAACTACACCCAACACACGTTAAACCTGACCGAAAATCAAGAGACTACTATCATATACAATTTATGGCTATTGAACCTGTGTATACCGACAAATCAACGACTATTTACAGTAAATAATCATTATCCACCATCGGCAGTCATGAACTACAACTCGTAGGCGGCTGCGAATTCATTGTTCGATATTTGGACGCCCATCATAGGCGTTACAGAGTATCAATCTGTCATCACCATTGAAAGCCGTCGCTGAATCTCCCTTCGAACCGGCCCGACATATCACGTACCCAGACTGGCGTCGCGTCCGACCATCACGCCGAGCAAATGGCTCTCTTCCGTTCCTGCATCTCCTCGGCGATGACTCCTCGCTTGCGTATTTTTTTTCGCTCATGTGCTTTCGCTACAATCTTTCGGCGAACTCTCCTCGGGGTGAGCAGTTGTAGGCATCGAGGAAAGACCCATTTAAGAATCCAGTGACTCACGCGCGTGCAAACCAAGGGGTCTCCGAATTGAATAATAGTAATGAGGATAATAAAAAGTGAAAGGATCGTGGGAGTGTGGGGTGGGGTTAGGGTCTTGAAGGGCCTCTTTTGGGTCCCGAAAGCCACATCCTCATCCCACGAATATCACAAAAGAGGATCCTCAATTCGGCCTCCAAATGCGTTGTCAACCACCATGCATTTAAATGGGTTTGCAAAAGTCGTCACTAGCGTCGCGGACGGACAAAGTGATCCGATTTTAACGAGGTAATATGGTATAATTAGGGGTGTTAACTGAAATTTCAATACATGATGGCGCGATCTATCGGAGTCAAAAAGCTCGATGCTATTCCTAAAAAGTATATTAGCATTATACTGTTGAAATATTGGGAAAAAAAGTGGATCGCATTGCACTCATCACCGTACCGAGGACATTTTTGCAAACCGATTAAAATGCTACCGAAGTGGTAACAGAAATCAGCCTTCTATGGTATGGAATTGGGCCTCCTCTATTAAATCCCCTTGTGTAGTCATCGAGGAAGTCCCATGTAAGAATTCCGTGACTCACGACAAAACCAAGGGGTCTCCGAATTAAATAATAATAATAAATATAATAAAAAGTGAAAGGATTGGGTGATGTTGGGAGTGGAAGGGGGTCTTGAAGGGCCCCTTTTGGGTCCCGAACCTCATCCTCTTCAGTCTCCCTCGCTATGCATTCGGAGACGTCTCCCGCGCATGCGCGCCGGGTCGTCCCGCGCCGGTCGGCCCCGCGTCTACCCCCACCCACGGCCACCTCCTACCCTTTTATAACCGGTATGAATGGAGGAGCAGCACTGCTTGTCGTTGGCACGCAATGCTTCAACCGTGCCTCACACAGTCTCTTCCCTCTCTCTTTGCCTCTTTGCTTTTCCTTCTCTCTCTCTCTCCATCTCTCTCTCTCCACACACTGTTCCGAGGGATGCTGGCACAGCCGCGGCTGGCCCGCCTTCGCCGTGGGGGCCTCAGCACACGGTTTCTCGTGAAGGAGATCGGCGGGCATCGTTGGTATGGGGTTGAAAAGGGCCCTGGAAGACAGAGGGGAGGGTTAGGGCGGCCGGGAGGAGGATGAGGGCATAGCGCGGGCGAGGATGGAACACAACCGTTTTTCCCGGTAGTCGGGATGCTGTAGGTGGAGTGTGAGGAAACCAGAGTTTTTTCGGGAGAAGATGAAGACCGAACACAACCTCCCGGTGGCTAATACTGTCAAGCGGGGGCAAATTAGGGGGGGAAGGATTAGGTGGAAATGATAAGGGAGGATTTTTTTCCGCCTAAAGTGGAAAGGGTATTGCCATGGTTAGTGTGAGATGGTTGTTTTGTGTTGGTTTTTCGGTGGTCGAGCAGTCCTGGGACGAGTTGGACGGTGCGTGTACATATATCTTTTGCCTCTGCTGCAGTCCGTCGTGGAAGGAAGATCGTGTGGACGTCGTCGTTTTTCCGTTTCGGTGCCATCGGTTGTGGGAGTTGTGTGTTCTCGTGTGTGATCCCTAGAGTGTGTTCTCTTTTTCCCAATCTGTGTGTTCGGATGTTCGATGTCTTTTCCGTAACTAAATAGTCTGTTTTATTTTCTGTCCGAATCGTCGGAGGATTCGTGGTGATTGGTTTTATTCCGGTTCACAGTTTTCGATTCGTTGTTCAGTGAAGATTCTTCAGAATTTTTATTTTCCTTTTAATTTATATTTTCGTTTAAATTTCTTGTAGGTCATTAGGCTCTAACCTTATCTAACTATTGTCTTGTTTCTTTGAATCACTTTCATTATCTGCCAGCTGCGAAGTGTTTTATATTATTTGTGCCCTGGCTTCTTTAATTTATCTAAAGATGCCATATAGTGACGTTTCCATGATTAATCATGTCATTCAAAATTAACTCAATGTAATCCAGTTTCACACTTTCCCGACAATCTTTTTAGAATATTGGTTTGAGGATACAAGTTTGTGGTAGATATATATTTTTACATATGCTAAAACTGTGCTTCTTTTTATTGAATTATTACAAGTAATTAATTTATGTATATTTTTCGGTTAGGGTTTGCAATAATCATTACAAGCTTCAGCATACATTAACGGTATATCGTTTGATTTTCTCACATTCTAATATTTTTTGTCACTCCAAGCGTATTCATTTATTTCAATTGCCTCGGAATAGGCACTTTCTATCTTAGTTTATGATGCCATAATCAGGAGACGCCAGTCGCGAAGCTTAAGATCCCACATCCATATCCTTGTTTGCTATTCACAGTCTTTTTGTTTCACTTTTATGGCTTTATAATTTCACGGCTTAAGTGACATCTTTTCCTTATGATTGCTTGAATAACAGTCTTGTAGGGTAAATATAAAAGTATATTCTTAAATTGCACCATACAAAGAACCAATGAGAAAAGAAAGCTATTTAATGAAGCCATAAAATATGGGAGTTCCAGGCATATTTTTAGATTGAAAGCAGCAATGATTTAAACGCCATCTTTTAACGAAAAATGAAGGAATTTTAGCATTCATAGTTTTACATTTGAATCATAATTTAAACGTTGTTTCTTTTATTCAGTTTTATCCCTTTATTCTCCCTACACAAGCTTGTGCATATTAAAGACTGTGGTGAATCTTCTTAGCCGGGTAAATAGCATACTAGTTTCTAATTCATGGGGAAAAAATTAGTCACTGCAGTGTCAGGACAAGATGGCAATTTTTGTGAATATTAGGTACGTCTGGTTTCAGCTGGTCGCCTGCTGCTATCCTCATTTTTTTATTGTTGTCAAAATAGTTAATGGTGTAGTTGTTAATTAAATTTGACAACCAAATTCATTCATGAAGTTAAAACAGTTTAACTAAAGCGCGCTTTACCTTCATAATTTATTATCTTTGGACTTGAATACATGTTTAATCCTTACTTTTATGGAGCTTGCAGAATGGAATATTTGTTAGACGTGGAAATCACCTCATCCATGTAATCAGGTAGCTTTCATTAAATTCTATTTTTCTTTAAACATGCACCAGTATACTGAAAGTAGGAATTTGTGATAGTTTAAACTTTAGTCTCTGTAAGCCCTACCGTGCATAGCTTTCACTAAAATTTTCTTAGCTTCATCATAGAATTTTCTTAACACCTCTTATCCTTAATGACTGTGATTAATTTTCCCTCATGATTCTAATTAACTGGTTAGTGTATTGGCTGGCTCTAGGTAAAGCAACATTGCTTTTCAAACGTTTAGACGGACGAGGATTGTTTAAATTTTGCCTGAGGCGTATTAGTTTTGAAACTAAATTTGCTAGAAGGGAGGGTGGCTGTAAATTATTTTTTCTATTTGAAGGAATAGTATGTCTATTTTTCATTACTTCACCTCAGGCGAGCTTGTATTGGATACCAGAGGATGATGTGAAACTCATCAAATAAGATCAGCTGAGTAAATAGTGTTCGGGTGTAGCAAGTGTATTTTGGCATAATCATATCGCACTTTCACGGAGTTCTTTACCAACCAACTGTTCAACTGCAGTATTGATTTTCAAGGGTTCTTGCAAATCTGTGTTTTCTGTAATTTCTCTGGTCAAAGTATTAGTAACCTTAAGCCGAGATTAACGAAAGATATTAAAAGGTGTTTAGGATGAATAGAAAACGGCATGTTTGTGAACTAAAATAAAAAAAAGGCGACAAAAGAGTATAGAGCTTCTAAGTAAGCTGTAGATACCAATGCTACTACATTATCGTCTCTATCTATTACTCACTTATATGAGCAAAGGCAAAAATTAGCTCTAGGCAGACATTTTGTCTTAATAAAGGCTCTTCCCCTGGGCGATGACCAACCTATCCCTTTCGTTAAACCCTTTCGAAGTGAGAGGATCTTCTATAAAATCTTTGCTCACACTTCCAAATTAGCGTCTCGCATTCATATACCCGGGCCCACGAAAAAATGGCCGGAAAGTTTGAGTGGGAGGACATTTTGTCTCACCAGCGATCCCGTGTCACAACCCGCGTCCCGGCTCCCGGCAGTGCGAATTTCCGGCACTTAATCGACGGCGAGGGGATGATTTTTCAAGGTTGGCAGCACCAGATTATCTCGGCTCCATCCCCGGATGAGGCAAACCGCCGAAGATATGCGACGCCGCGACAGGATTTATCGAGCACACATACACACACACATAGCCCTGAGGCGAGCCTCCATGGCGGCCGGCCGCAAGGCCTATACCTCCTCCTCCTCCCCCCACTCCAACCTCTCCCGCCTCCCACACCCCCGCCCAGTTCAAAAGGCGCTGGTACCCCACACCACATACCCTCCCACCCCCTCCCCCATTACCTCCCGCATGTTTCCCGCCAAGACACATTCATCCCCCTCCCCTTATACCCACCCCACTGCCTTTGTTTCCGATCCGGTTCCGTCCGTGTGACCCTCCCCCTTTTATAAACCCACCCCTACCTCCACTCCTCCCCTTCTCAACCTCCTCTTACGTCTTCCTCGCAAGAGCGAACGTCGTCGCCAATGCTCAGCAAGCCAGCGACTCTCCCGTCTCTTTTTTCTGCGATGCTTGATGCCCCCTGCTCTGAACGACAAAGTGAGGGAACGGACGGCATGGCATGTGTGTGTTGTCTCGTCGGGGAGTATTAGCCGGTCGCGGGACTCTTGCCGACCCGGCGAGGCCTCGGGGGAAGGCGGGGGTTTCGGTGGCAGCGATCTCCCCTTAAAAAATACTGCCCAAGGGAGCGAAAAGCACGCTGGATTAAGGGAGGTGGATTTTTCGATTTTTTTTTCCTCCGTCCTGGTCGTTTTTGGCCCTGCTTGACCCTCCCACACCCTCTTTCCTACGATTCCCACTTATCCCCTTCCTCTATACGATCCTCTGTCTCCCAAACAGCCTACTCTATATATCCCGCGAGAAAAATCCTCAAACCACACCCCTCCTCCCGTTTTATTCATCGTTCCCTTCTTCTTAAAGCTTCGCTCCCGGTTTCTTCCGAGGCCATTATCCAACCCTTCTTCGTCTTCTCCAACTACTAATTGCCATAGCTTCGCCTTTCCGCCCTCGCACCGCGTCTGGGACAATAATTAGGGCGTCTCAGAAGACTATACTGGAGGCCGCGCCTCGTTCCTAGGCAGAGATGTTTCCAGCGCGGCAAATTCCCTTCTTTCATTCATTCCCCCCTCTCTGTCATGCTCCAGCTGTCGTCTTAGACCTAGGAACGTTTTCGGGCATCTTTTTTTTTTCATATCATCGCTTAGATCGCATAACCCCTTCACATTTCTTTTAAGGAGCGAATGAGAGATCCTTATATTAGCTCGTGGTACATCAAGACTGAAAAGCCGTGTCACTTATTAAGAATGGTTGTAATCTGTCGGGGTGAAGACAGACATGATAGATTGGCCTATTAATTAGGTTTATCTTTGTGTGATGGCTGATATTTTTGATGCTAATGGCCTAAAAGTTTGCGACTATCTCCCATGAGAGCACATCTCTTAGGCTGTTGCATCAACAAAGGGTTCAGTGCAGATCATAACTAGGTATTATGATAAGCATTTGACTCTGTTGGAATTCAGTTCATTTGAATTGATGATCGTGTAATCTTTCTCGATCGTAATGCGACATTTATAAGCAAGTATATAACTTTTCAAATATTCACGAATTTAGATGTAATTTAATGGATATCTTCTTTCATTCATTGGATGGTTTTATCTTTTCGCCTCTTTCATGGAGGTATTAGTGAAAACTCTTTGCAAAACTAACTTGAGTCGGCTGTTCGTTTTACCTTCATCCATAGCGGATTTACAATGACATTTTCTGCTAAAAATGTCCTCCTTTGAGATAATGTGTAATAATTATAATTATTATACGTGCCAAACTTTTAATTATTATCATCAACTTATTTGGAACCAAAATAGAAAGTTCTCGTTACGACGTTAAATTTAGTCACTGCTGGATTTTTCCCGATAAATACCCGCTTCCCCTCACTGTGTCTAAAGTGGATCATCGGTGTCGCATTTGTTTGAAATGTGTTTATCCTCGTCCGTGGTGGTATGTATCCATCGCCTGTTACTCCAAACTGCCTACAATCGTCCCCGCACGTGAGAACGAAAGGAGCGAAGACTCGGGTCCCCAAGGGCATCGGCGAAGAGAGTGAGGGCGTGTGTTTATAAATCCATCGGATATTTCCCCCAACCCCCACCGCCAATCTCCCTCCCTTTGGGATAAAGAGAGACGGATTTGCCAATGTGTTAGTGTATACTTTTTTTTTCATCCACACTCTCACTCCCTCTCGCCTCCGTGCTCAAAAATGCAAATGGATGCCTTTGGGGAGTGTGGAGGGGGGTGGTAAGCGTGTAAAAATAGGGTGCGAAGTGGCCGAGCGGAGAAAATGGTTCTCTACTTTGGATGGATCGAGTACATTTGATATTGAGTGATCCAGACTCCGCTTCCTTTTTTTTCCTACCTCCCCTCCTTTTCTTCTTCCCCTCCCTCTCTCTCCCTCCTTCCCCCACCCCCCTCTCTCGATCCATATTCTCCTACACATACCCTACCTCAATCACTCCCCTTGCTCTTACCATTAAACTCGTCCTTTTTTCCCTGCGAAATGCTTTCTTTACTCCCTCCATCTCCTCCTCCTCCTCAACCCCTGCTGAATTTTCGTAATTTTTCACGCCGTCTCATAGCACTCCACTCTTCTCTTCTCCCCCACCTTTGCCTTTTTTTCCCTAACCCTCCGCAGACTTGTGATTTTTCTTTCTCTCTCGTGAAAGAAGGGTGTTGTCTCGTGTTTTTGGGCTGAGTCTTGCTTATTCTTTCACCTTGAGGTGGTTTTACTCATCTCATTGTGCTCGCCTCCACGCAATTTGTTTTTTTCGTGCATGGCGAATTGATTTTATTAGCATGCATGCAGTTCTAGTCAGGTCATCGGGAATAATTGAAAATAATATCAATTATTGAAGAATTTGATTGAAGAAAAGTGACCGTTTCATCGTATAGGTTGCCAACAGCATCAAATTTTGCTGTCTGATTCTAAATAGCCAAGTTATTTTTTAATCTATAAATATTCTTAGGAGTTAATATCAATTTTTAATCTCTATGTTATCAAATTCCACGGTGGAGCCTGAAATCATTCATATTTTGCTAATTTATCTGGTACGATTTTTTTAGTTCATGTCTAAGGGAGTCTCAGTTCATCGTTCGTGTTACCAATATTAGAAAGAATATTACATTATCATCAAAAAAGATCTTTTTGCCATGTATTTATTTATCGCAGTATTTTTTCTCAGAGCTTTAATCACAGAATTAAACTCGTACCTTTTTTATGGCAAATATTTTTGCTTTCAGTGTTTTTAATAGTCGATTAAACGTTCTTTGTCTGGACTTTTAGCTAGTTAAACTTGTAATGCTTCCATATTTGAACTCTATCTGTAACAATCCAATCCACTTTTATATGCCGGCACTTTGTAAATCGTGCTATATCCCCGGGCTTCAAAAAAATCTATGAAAAAGGAAATATTTCTGTTTTCCGTGCTTTCAGAGCCCACGCCGATGCATCGAGTGCATTGTTGACAAAGTGAGTGGGCTAATTCATATCAATCCATGGAATTCGAGAATAAATCGATATCAGAATTTTTTTCACTTTGTGCCTTTATTCGCGTGCGCTTCATCGCTTCCGAAGCCCCTGCTGTGGTGTCGATTTTACGCTTCGCACAATGGAGCCATTCTGATGGCTTTTCCTTTTGATGGGTCCGAAATATACTCCAAGCGTGTATTTATGGATTGTTCCCTGTGACGCCGCAATGCCTATTCTCATCATCTAATCCCATGGCACTCAAAAAGCTCTCGCTTTTCTTTTGTTCAAGTGTTACTCTCAAGTCCCTTCCATACCCCTATTTTCTTGTCTACTGTTATCATGGGGGATCTTTTCTAGGGTCGGAATTTTTTGAAGAATCGTCGCTAGAAGAGCTATTTCATCGTAAAGTGTTTTCCCACCCCTATATAGTGTGGGGTAATTTGAATTTTCAAGGGGTTTCGTGCTGGTCTTTAGTGATATACTCTCATAGAGCGTTATGAAAAGAGGCTGCTATACTTAATTGGGCTCATAGTACACTGCTTTGACTCACTCATTCTCATGAGTTAAGTTTGAAAAATTACCCATTTTCATTCGTTCGAAACGTTTTTAAGCAGTTAAATTTCATTTTAGTTAATATGATAACATTTACTTATCTCTGTTGCATTATATTTCCTCTGTATTATTACAATTTTAACGCCGTATTATTCACCCCTAACTGACTAAAAGTATTTAAGTGCGATTTTAATTTTGCTATTGTTTTACTGAATTTTATCTGTTAATGAAGTATATATCCGTTGTTAAATTGAAGCAAATTGAGGGGTTGAAAACAATTTATTCTCAGTGTCCTGTCTCCGACGCTTTTGCGGGTCCAAGACAGGAGGCGTATTCTTATGGCAGCTGTAACGTGTATTTCCGGGAATATCACGAATTCGATTTCACCCGGACTTCCGTGTAAACTTCTTAAACAAACGTTCCTTCCCCCGGGGAAGGCGCCACGCGAAAATCTTAAATGGAAAGAAAAAAAATAAATTGAACGTAGCTGCGAAAAATAAAGACGAAATCCGGGCATACGGCTTGGTGGTATCTACATCAGCCGTTGTTGCATTTTTCTCGGGCCGCCTCGCGAAGTGGCCATTGTGCGATGGAAGGAGGCGCCATCAAGTTGGCAACTCTGCATCCGATCCGCTTTTATTTTCGCTCCTCTTCTGTTTTCCTCATTTTATTTCATCTCTTTTTTTTTGCTCTTCTTTTTCACCCCTCCCATACCGTTTCCGCTCTACCCCCTCCCTCTCCTACACTTTCCCCCTCAATTCCTTCCTCCCTCCTCTCCCCCACCCCTTTCCCACATTCCCCTGCCATAGCCATCTCCCACCCCTTTCCGTATGCTGCACATTACCTCCCTTTCTTCGGGGAATCGTGAGTTTTTCGCTGTTCTTTCCTATCAAATTATGAAATTCAATAACAATGGATGCCACTGAGCTGAAAACGATGGAGTGCTGTTTGCTATGCTCCTTTCGCAGGTGCAATTGAAGCCTATCTTTCATCCATTCCTGAGCTCCAAAAATGACCGACTTTCATGTATTTTATGTGGAAAAATGGCGTGGAAATCAATAGAAAGAATAGTGCATTTTGAGGTGAAAAAAATGGTGTCTTCCATTCGACCAGATTGTCTTCCAAGTGGCCGCATCATCCAAATATATATAGGCATTCCTTTTTTAGCTCTGTGATACACACCTTTAGGCGATAGTTATCGAACAATCTAATGCTGTATCTTCGATTTGTGAAGGCCTGTTGGCTGTGGTGGTAGATTCTCGATGGTGTTATTTCAATGTTAGTTGATTTGGCGATATTCAGCGAACAATCGAATGTTGACTCTTCAATTTGTGGCGGCTGGTGGTCTGTCGTAGTCGATTCTCGGAGTCGTGATTCGATGTAAGTATTGTCGATTTTCATCGGTGGTAATTGTCTGTTTGCGGAAACGTTGACGCTAAGGAAGGAGGACGAGAGAATATTGGAGGCATTTCCATGGAGTCCTAAAGAAGTAATCTGGGAGCCTCCCTTTCCTTCCAGCACTGCCTTCTTCAATTCACTGTAAGGCCTACTCCCTATCAATCTATCTAAAAATCCTATTCTCATCCTTCCCCTCCCTCGTTTACCTAACATTCTACCCTTCCGCTATAAGATCACCAGAAAATACTCTTTATGGCGGGAGTATTTACTGATTAAGAGTTTAACAAAATATTTCTGGGAAATTCGATATACCACTCAACCTTTTACTCCGTTATACTATTGGCAATTATATAATACCTTTTTTTGAAATTTTGATGAAGAAAATATAGTATAATAGAATGTTGGTTCTGAATGAAGGCCGAAAATAGTTTCCACGAAAGTACGTCCTATGAATATACTTCATAATAATTTTTAATCGGGCAGGAGTCCAACAGGTTATCATTGAAATCCACCTATCCATCCTCGCCTCATACTTAAGCAACGACTTTAAAAAATAAAAGATTAAAACGTCAATATATTTTTTTAAACGTATAAATTTGCTCCCCCACCTAGGCTATGCCATCGATTCGGATTAGTAATTCGGCCAAGGAATTCGAACAATAAAAATCTCCAGTCGCCTTCGGAACCCGTTAGGACCATTTGGGCATCAAGACGAGAGCGGTGCAGAGTCGATGTCCCGGAGTAATGAAGAGGAGTGGTCTAAGTGAAGGGAAGAAAAGGGGATATATGGTGCAAGGGGACTTGTTTCTTTTTTCAGTATTTATCCGTTCGGTGGCCGATGGAGGGACGTGGCCGTGGGACGTGATATAGTGGATATGGTGCCGAGAGACAGGTGGGGGGGGGAGTGGTGGAAGAGGTGCGGGGATAATGAGCGGCGTGGGAGGATGGTGCAGATGCCGTGGAGGTGGCTGCCTCCGAATGGAGGAGGGAAGAGTGCAGCCAAGGAGGCGCATAACCTTCTTGGTGGGGGAGCAAAGTGTTAAATTATGATGGGGTATGGATTTATGTACATGCAAATATACCTGCATGTATGTGCAGTGGCGGATCCAGAGAGGGGCTAGGTAGAGCTACAGCCCCCTCCTTGGGTATCTAATTTACTCCAGATAAAATGGTAATTTTGCTCAGTTGCCGAATACATAGGATATTCCTCTAGCCCCCCCGTGTACCTATCTTGGATTCGCTGCTGTATGTGTGTGTATAATATATAAACATTATACATGTGTAATTTTTCGTAGAAGGTAAAGCCGTTGGCTATGATAGAATTGGTAATCTTACCCTATGTTCTTACCCTATTGTTCCTTGTAAAAATGACTACTAATATTTTTAAAGAAAATATGAATATGATCAGTTAAAATGAAAAAGTCAACGGATAGTTATCATGCTAGTAAGAACTCTGATTTTTGCTTCGCTTAAATCCAACAGGTTAAAACTCAATCACATATATCTATCCCCTTATCTCATTGAATAACCGATTATTTTAAAAATAGATTAAAACTCCATTTTTATTCTCCCATGGAACTTGCACCATCAATTGGGATTGTTCCTCGGAGCATCTATCTATTCAATGAATAAAATTCCTATAATGGTTGTGAAGTGGCAAAAATTCTCTTCACATTTCCATCAAATGTATACACAGTTGAAATGTATTGGGGTATCCAAAAATTTTACGATTTTTCAAATATATGCCCATGCATATAAATGGGCTGCAGGGATGGTGGTAGGGGGTTGTGAGAGTAAATGAAGAGATACGTGATGGCTACGGCAGCGATGATTGTGATGGACGTACATAAGAAAGATGTGCATTCCTCTGTCTTAACGCTTCAAGACGCAATGTCGAGGGCGTGCTGGGGGAGGGGAGGGGGCGGGGGTGGTAGTGTAGGCGGGTACTGCATCCTTGTGGGGTGGAGGGGAAGACTCCCCCTCCACCCCCACCTCCTCCGATTCTCTCATAACCCTCTCCTACCCCCACCTCTCTTCCCACGCTCCCTGTATCCCTTACGAGAATTTCACCCTTGGCCCTTCTCGGCTTCCCAATGCACCAGCCAAAAGGATGCATGGACCTCTACCCTGCTCCTCGGCCGTTGTAGAGATTGAGACCTTCCCAAAGTGATGGGGACCGTAGATTTGGTCTGGGGCTACATGACTTTTTTTCTGATGAGTTATGGTACGAGATTGAGGGTGGGTGAAGAGTGATATTTACATGTAAGCATGGATTCGTCTAATTTTTTGCAGAAATATATCTAGGTATGAGGAAGTTATTAAATGCCCTAATCCCCCATTATCTTTGCTCTGAATCTAATCTCCATTTTCCTTCCGGGATAGCAAGATATAGCAAAAAAACAAGGACATGAATGTAGTTGCTTTCCCCATAGAGTCGTGAATTGATGTTTTAGTGAAATATGGGTGATTCCCTCATTTGGACGGCATATGAATATGGGCATTTAATTTTATACGTCATGTTTTGGTATTCATTTACAATTTTTTTTTAACTACAAAATTTTGTCGTTACTTTGTTGAATTTATTATTATCCGAGAAAAATTCCATTGAATTATTTGGTATAAGTACTTATATATCAAAATTCATTTAGCTAAAATTTAACTTTAGTGTATTATTATGTATTTATAAAAAATCTTATCCTTCAAGTGGACAATAAATTTTCCTATACATCGGTAGATATTTAAATATATTTAATTATTTATAGACAATTAGAAACACTTAACTATACATGTTCACCCTAACGGTTCATGTCCAGGGGTAAATCTTTGCTTTCGACGCTGGTGTCTAACACATCATTTTCACGCGGAATTATCCCTCACCGAGTCCAAACTCTTCCCTTCTGCTTCTCTCTTGATATGAATTCGCTATCTGGCAGGCCTGCCACGTGTTCCTCGTACTGCTCCGCTTGGGAGCGCGGGTGCATCCTCATCTCTCTTTCCCCGCTCCCTGCCGCACCTTTCCTCCACCTCCGACCAAACACACCCCACCCCCTTCTGCACCCCTTCCCCTCTCTAGCGTCATCCCTCCCACTCCACTTGCGTATTATGCACCGCACCCGGCATCATCCAACACACACACACACGCTCCTTGCCTTCTTCGTTTTTGCATTTCGTTTTTCAACTTTTTATTTTTGGCTTCTGTCATTCGTCCTGGGAGGCTTTCACGTCCAACACTCCCGAAATTCTTTCGTAGGTTCGCTCAAATTTTTTTTTCCGATCCTCTTATTTATTTTTAATTTTCAGCTGCGGAGTGGGTTCAGGTTGAATTTTTTTCTCCTGCATTAAATGCACGTGCGCATAATTTGGGAGCCATGTTACGTATCTCCATTGCCCAACGCGGTTTCATATCCGACCTCTCGTGCTGCATTATTTTCGTTGCAGAGCAGAAGCTTAGGAACCCATCCTGTCGAAGCTCATGGCTGCGAAAATTTCGTCGATTTCGTTGTATTTTTCCGAGCACGGGTAGAGATTTGAATCTCGCAGAGGAGGGTGCGGGACAATAGCTATTTCCCCAAACAAAACTCATGGAGTGCTCATTTGTGAAATACACATTTTTCACGGGATACTTCGTCTACATGTGGAAAACGTAGCAGTGAAGTGTCTGGTACATCAAGTGTGTTCTCGGCTTTGTCCTTGAATTCCCTGTAGCACGTTGGGATGGCGTGATGTAGGTCACGTGTATTCTCATATAGAGACCTATAAGACCTACAGGTGATGACAAATGAATCTGACAGTGACGCATGTAGAATTTCTGAAAAAATAAAAGGTAGTCCAAATCTGACTGAATCATTAGTGCCTGAAGTTCGTATTGAAAGGACAATGTTTGTAATCATTTTCCTTGTCCATCTGCAAAATTACAATTATATCGGATTATTTTCTACAGGGATTTATTGTGACTCTCTGAGATGTTAACCCGAATGGCAATACTAGAGTTTAATCTGCGAGTCCACTTTGTCACCTAGTTTACACAGTGGTGAATAATTTTGTGAGAAAACATTAATGCTCCATAATAATTAAAGGTTTATCTATTGATCTTCCGATCTGCATTTTTTAGATGACTTTTGAAACTCAGAACAGGCATGAAAATGGAGAAAAACAACCAAGTTGTGGCATTGCAAATATTCATATTGCTCTGAGGTCGGTTCTGCCCAGGGAAAATGCTTGAAATATGCATGGAGAGATTGGGGTGATACGAGGTGTGAATTGGCCAGCCACCTCGCAAGAGAATAACCCTTGCTCCTCGTGGGAGTAAAACTGCTATAGATGGTTCCAATTGTTTTCTCGAGGTGGCGAGGAATCTCATAAACGACTTTCATCGAATTTTCTCGACTCGTCCGCAATTCTTCCACGAATTCTCTCCACCAGGGGGAGAAAAAGTTCTTAGAAGAGTCACCGACTCGTCACTCACTCGGGAGACTGCGAAACAACATTTTTTTACCCCCTCCACCCTCGTACATACCTCCCTCCTTCATTTTGACCTCCTGCAACCCCTGCCACCCACCTTACCTCCCCTCCTCTTCCAGACGTCACCGCCTCCCTCACCCCCCTCCCCTCTTGTGTTTCTCCCTTTCAAACACCTCCACCCCCTCTTATGAACGCCCCTCCCCCTTGTGTTTGCGACACCCCGCCCCGCTTCTCAAGTTTTTTTTCAACCCCTCACACCCCTCGCCGATGGTTTTCTATCGGTTCCCCCACCTCCCGATACGGCCTTCCCCTCCCTCGCACGCCTCATCCCCCTTGGTCTTAGAAACCTACCTCCCTCCAACTTCACCTCGCAAGTCTCCCCCAAAGCTTCTTGTTATTCACAGCTCCACCTCCCCTGTTTCGTTGCGTGCGGAAAATTACACCGAGTAGTTAGAAAACCTTCCCCTCTCTTCCCTCCCCTCTTCACCCCTTCCATCCTTGCCCCCTTAACCCTCCCCCCCTCACTCTTTATCGTATTTTTATCCCCACCCTCAATCTTTCACCCCTCAATCTCTAGTCCTCTAGATTTTTCTCCTCCTCAGCGACTATCGCCATAATTCTATAAGTCCAAGTTTTTATTGGACTTCTCCTTTCTTCTCTTCTCCTACTAACCTTATTAACGCAATTTTGGCTGTCTATTGTGTCTATTATTGCAGCCTACTTCGGTAGCTTAAAATGATGGACTCCTATGTCGATAATTTGAGTGAAAAAAGTGACACGAGAAGTTATTTTTGTAATTGAACGGGTAAAACGGCTGAGTCATTGCAACATAGCTTGGAACTAGTAGTTTAAATCTCTGTTTTAGTCGTCTTTCCGTCACTGGGAAAGGTGCTTCTATTTGGTTAGACTTTTTCTCTCGTTTCAGTGTTTATTTTCGTGTCGTCAAACGGTTAATTGGATAAATTCCGCGCCCGTTTGCACTGATGTCCTCTGCTGAATAATTAAATGCAATTCGCCATGGCCGGCGACGGCGTTACTTTAATTCCATGACCACACTCAACATGAAGAATCCCTTCCCTCTGTCCTTTGAAGGAGACATTCTTTCTCCCATCCCTCCTCCTCCTCCATCCCTGCCTCTTCCCCCGCTGCTTCAGATATTTTAGTTCTTCCCTTTTCTGGATATATCTTTTCCTCGTTCACACATTCCTGGATCACTAGTTCACCTTTAACCCCTTATGCTCTTCCCATAACTCATGACGTCGACATCACTTGCCCCTCTTTCATCTTTTGCCCCTTTAACTCCATATTTCACTTAAGGCGAAGGCTTGATGCATCTCTCGATTGATTTAGCATTTTCCTCGAGTGCATCTTCATTCAATTTTTCACTCGTGCGTCTCTCGCCGTCTTGTCTCTTAAAGACTTCACACATTACATTCAAGATTTCTTATCGGGATCTACACCAGGTTAATTCAGTCTTATTGGCCGACGTTTCGGAAAACGACTTGTCTTCCATTCTCAAGGCATGTTATAAGGCCGACATTTCGGAAAACGACTTATCATCTTATGACTTATCTAACTTCTTATCTAACGACTTATCACTCGAGGCGTGTTAAATGAGAATGGACGACAAGTCGTTTTCCGATTTAAAAAAACATTCGGGAATTCTTCTCAGGCTCTACACCTGGTTAATTCTGTTGTATTGGCCGACGTTCCGGAAGCGACTTGTTATCCATCCTCAAGACATGTTACATGAGAATGAAAGACAAGTCGTTTTCTGAAACGTCGGCCAATACGACTGGATTAACCTGGTGTAGAACCCGAGAAGAATTGCTGAATATTATTCACATGGAAAAATTAAAATCGTTTACTTCACAGAACGTTCACATTTGGTTCTAGTATCTTTAACCATCATGGGTTGGCTTGGTTTCCTTTAAAAATCCTTGAGCTTATTAACACGTTATGGTGAAATGCAAGCCGCCTTCACTTCCAAGAGGAGATGCTATCCGAGGTTTCTAACACTTATCATCGACGTTGGACTGTCTCTTTCGTTTTTTCTGTAAACTTTGTTAGATTTCATGCTTCGTCTAGAATTCCTCATCGTCTTACTAGTTTGATTTTTTATTTCTAGTTAATTTTATATCTTCTCCACCGTTAATGAGAATTCGCGACATGAAAATATTAAAACATTTCTCATAAAAGTTCTGTCATGATGAGTGTGCTTAAATTAATCAATGGAAATTGAGATTTAGCATAGCTTTGTGTACATTTTAGCAAAAATTACCGAAAATGTGAACTTGAGATAGCATCGAGAGGTAATTCTTAAAAACTTATTAATTGTATGATTTCTAGTATCAGTGCCAACATCTACCTGTTTACCTTTTAGATGAACTATTTGGCCGCGTCGACGCTGCGCTGCAAATGAAAAATACATTATTAATTCAAAAAGACATGGTAATGTAAGCTGTTTGAGATTCAGCGAGATAAGATTCCAGTAAACCAATGTGATAGCCTCTAACGTGTCACATTGGCGCCCAAAGAAAAAGAGCGCAGACTAATTTCACGATTGTCGTCATCTGTTTTTTCGTCCAATTTGCTCTGTAGCATGATCTTTCTCTGTCGTCTGCATGTGGCGGCCCACTTTCGCTCAAGCAGTGTCCCTGCGATGGGGACGCGGACTCGGGAAAAAATTAACACGTTTCCCCTAGCGACAGTTTCAGTTTTACTGCGCTGCAATTACTCCCTGGACGAAGAGTACTCAGGTAATGCAGCGCGCTCTGCCGAGGTGACGAAACTGAAGTGAATTCGGCCCCTTGCGAAGCTGAGTGTAGTCTCTGCATTCCGCGTCGACTCCTTTCGAGTGTATTCGAAAACATAGCATTCGCTCTCTCTCTAGCGCACATTTCGATTGCTAGGGAAGAGTTTCACCGCCCATAATGCTATCTTCCCATCCCATCGCGATATCCTCTCCCACACCATCGTCCCATTATTCTCGCCCGCATATCCTTTCGGCTATCTCGACTCCTTTCCGCTTCCAAAAATTCTCCGTCCCTCCCGAAGGGTTTTTCTTCATTCCGGCCTCGCACATGAGTCTAAAACACACGACCAACCAACGCATGAATCAACGCAACGGTCGTGTTACTCGTAATGTATAACATTCCCACTTGCGTTTAAACGTCATCAGTATTAACGAGTTGACATGGTTAAAAGAATCTTTGCTTTCAATCACTCTGGTTTTTCAATATTTGGGTCTGTTAAATTACATGAATGTGTGTGAATCGATTTCTTTGATCCACCGAGACAGCCATAAATTTCGCCAAGTAAAGCTGGATACGATTCGTGATTAATAATGGATTTGGAATTCGTAGTCACTGGTGGATTGTCAACGAAGCAGATTTCGATAATTATACTTTTAAAAGATTAAGCAATATTTCGTGAATAACTACCTCAATAAGTAGCCACAGGTGGTTGGGAATAATTTAATCGTGTAGAGGTAAAGACACCCTCTTCATCACTAACGTAAATGAATACCTGCCTGTAATCTTATCAGCCTAAATTTATTCTATTGGCTGTAACTCATAATTGTTATTAGCGATACACTTTGTCTCTCCATTGGGTAAATTTTGGTTCAACTGGGAACAATGAACTTTTTTGACTCGTGGAAGTCGATGTATTTTGTAGCAAGATTCATCGATATGTTGCCACAGCATATGTTCAGGCATATTTAAAATTAGATGGGAATTTTTTAATATTAATTTCCATCTTTATCTTTGTTTGAATTCATTTGAATAGATTCTTTGTGTCTTTTGCCATTATTATTCAAATGCCGTTGGAAAACAATGATATTATTACAAGTTGCACCTGTAAGTATATGCGATTAGTCCATGTTTGTTGCTCGTGGCCACCTACATAGAGAAACATTCACATTTTTCTTCACCTACCCATCGCCAGCAAGAAATAGGATTCGTTCGTTCAAAGGGTCTCAACTCGCTGTATGCTATGGTTCTTTCTCCAACTCCCTCCATCCGCGCCGGTGTTCTCCTTCATTTCCTAGGCTGTAAAGACGTGACCGAGTCGCCAATCGCCTCCCATTAGTCGTGCTTGTCCGTCACGTCTGCGTGGCTTACCGTACGAGGAATTCATTGCCTCAACTGTGTTCACCTACTGATAGGACATGGAGTGAATGGAGGGAAGGCAAGTAACACAAACGTTTGGTGTGATTGAGAGGCAAAGCAAAACATGAATCGGAGATAAAGAGTTATGAATGGCGATATTCTAGGTTTAGGCGATTCCTGGCAGAGAGTTGGTTGTACTTAGGGAAGAATGATGGCTTAAAATCCATAAGGAATAACAGAAAGCCCTTGTTGTCTTTATTGATAACTCCTTCATATGTCTCTATATCCAGCCTTACATCTCAGTTGCAAATAATCCCTTTTAAAGCAGTGTTTTTTTTTCGCTGATAAAAACATATTCTAATTAACCTTTTCTGTGATTTTTAAGTGATGACGTAGTGTAATTAAGTTTACGATTTTTAAGTGCATTTTTTTGCATTTTTCTTTTTATTGCAATGTTCTTTTGATCGTTCCAATGATAAAATAGTGTCCTTCATCGAGGGGAAAAAATTTCCCTCATTAAAACTGCCCTTACACCAGCTTCCCTACACCAACCTTTTGTTTACTCTCATTGCCTTAAAAAAATCTCACGTAGGCAAAAGTGGAAATCAGAGAATTGAGTATGACACCTCGATTAATAAAATCTTGGGAGTTCTACAGAGAGGCTAGGATTGAAACTAGGGAATTCGCCAGGACAGAAATTTGTACATTTTTTTCGCTAAACTCATTGCCAAATTGATACTTTTTTTTATCTCTTATTCCTTTTTTTAGAAATAGAACATCAATTATCATCCTCTCGAATTACTTTTTATCTCACTGTATATTAAATTTACTTAATTGTAATATACATTATTTAAATGTACACATATTCCTTTATATCCAGAATTGTCAATTGATCCGATCACCTCAACATAATCTTCTTAGGATTTCAATTATGATTGCTCTTGCCAATCTCTTAGATTAGAGGAATCCTGCCAAATGTTTACAACCCTGTTGGATACGATATAATTTATGGTTAATACATATTGGATATATCTCTCTTTGTCTAATTGCTTCTCTTAGACATAAAAACACAGTTGATATCTAAAGAATCATTTGTATCACAATAGAAACAAACCTGTCCTGAATTTCCTAAGCAATCTCCGCCTGACTTGCACCCCCATGTCTTTAACAACACGCCGGCTAATACCCTTTTTTTTACTCTTGCAAGTCAACTTTCAGCACCACTCACGAGCGCTCGACCTGTCTCCCCCATATTAATTATTTCTGTGTCCCCGACAGATTAAAATTGGCGAGTCTAGGAGTCTGGGTATGGTTGAAGGGGAGGGCACAGAGTGGCCGATAGAACAGGGTGTATATGCACCGCGGGGAATGATAATAAACGGTTGGTATTATGAAGATAGGGGAGAAAATAAAAAAAAGCCGCGTGGATAATGGGGAGGATGGATGGTTTAAAAATAGTAGGGGCGAGATCAAGTCGCGGTTGCAAATGAAGGTGCCACCCTCCTTAGTATATCTCCTTGGCCGCCAACTGCCGCAGGAGGGATCGGTGATGGTGGAAAAACGAACGGCACGGCGGGTGCAAATCTGCACCTCACCCGCCACCCACGTGGATGTACGCCTAGCCGCACCCCGAAGCGCGGACTTTGAGTTGGAGGTAGTTGGGGTGCAGAACCAACCTCACTCGCTCACCCCCTGGCGAGGGAATGGGTGCCGTGCTCCCCACTCCCGTTCGCGCCGCACCCGACCGCACCCTACTGTCGCGACGGCTCACTGCACCCTGCCGCCGCTCGGGCAAAATTCCCGCCGCACCTCATACGCGTTCAACACATCACAATAACCACGTGGTGTCGTCCATTGAAGTGAATATACGTACTATACCTGCTATCTGCTCTTGCTATCTTGCTTACAGGCATACCTGTTTGGTATTTGCTGACTGTTGGTGTGTGCTCTTCAGGGTATTTCCATTTGACATATATCTTTTTTCATCTATTTACTCTCCCACGCATTGTTTCAACGCCTAAGTTGGTTGTGATAGATGAGGATAGACCTCGTCCCATATTAGCGATATGAATTTCAAATTTACACATTTGGGGAAGGGGTAAGTTCTTTTCTCTGAGCCACTTCATATTTCATTGTTTATTTTATTGGTGTCCAAAGGCTTTATCCTGGACTTGAACCTGAGACCTTTCAGTCAGCCTGTTAGAAAAATACCCACGAGGATATTCGCAACAGGCTAAGCATCAACGGAGATATATAAAGCATACGATAGGCAACGGCCCGTAATTGCTTAAGCATCTTCGCGGTTTTACTTGAACATATCATTATGAATAATGTATGTACTCTTTCATTGAGTTATTGTTCACGCATGCATCAAGCATGCAAGTCAGCCTTTAATTGTTTGTTGAAAATTTTTAAATAGATGCTGGTGATAAGTGATTCTGACCTCCCCAGATATCGATGCACCCTCGGAATCTTTCACGACTGGGCAGTGCCTCGTGCTGTATTTTTGGAAATTTTAAATTTAACGTCAAATCGGGAAGTGAAAGAATAATTCATATTCCAGCAGTCTCTTCTCATCCAGCCTTGCTCTTTGCTCTACCCTCTTTTCGAAAAATTGCTCCCGCTCCCCACCTTTGTGGAAATAGTACGGCGAGTCGTGCGGAGGTGTCGGTCTTTTGCCGGGTTGAAATGATATCTCTTAGACCATGCGGGCATTCCACGCAACGAATGCGTCACCACAACCTCTCCCCCCCCTCCCCTTCAACCCCCGTCTACTTCACCCTTCAACACAGCTTGTCAGCGCTCTTTCTTCATCTCCATCCCGCTCCCTGTCCTTCTCCCTTCATTTCCACAACTGCCCAAGCTTTTCTCGCATTTTTACACCAGTCCATTCTAGTGAGGTAGCCCCTTTAAGTCTGCTGATAACTACCCTAGCGCCCCCTGTAATGCAAATATTTTAGATGGCTCATGTTTTCATTTATGCCATGGGGTGAATGTACAGAGTTTCGTTCTTTACTGAATCTTTTACGGCGTCCATACAGAATCTGTTATCCGTCTTTTATGCGACTGTTTGAATCATTTGAATTATTATTATTATTATGAGAAAAATTTTCACTTCGAGGAGAATGGAAATATTGCTTATGACTCAAAATGTTTAAATAAAAATTAAACTTAATTAGATTTAAAATCGTTTATTTATGTATGTAGCAGGTTTTCCCCGCCCCATAATTCAACTATCCTGGTGTATACAAATATATTGCCCATTAGTATAATCCGCAGTAGATATATGCGGGATATAGCATTGAGGGTTTTTGTCATTTCTAAGAGTCATATTTAGCGTTCTAACTCATGTGTTCTAAAAGCCTGTTCACTGTAATAAAGATATAAATAAATAATATATTTCAAAGATTTGACGAAAGTGTTATGCCAGGGTTATGCCATTTCCGTGGAATTATGAGACATTCTACATAACGAACGGTACCGGATATAACTGATGGAGTTAAGTTGTCCTTAAATTCGAAGCCAAATTACCTATACTATTCCCGAGCATAGAAGAACCGAAGATTTTTGTTTTATACCGGAATTGTACAAAATACTCTAAATATACCTTCAAGTCATCTAAAAAAAATAATATGATAAAAATGAATAAGTATTGAAATTTACAAAAACTTATTTTCTTTTCTCTTATTTGACTCGAATATTATTTATCATTCTATGACAAAGGTTATCCGCGCTATTTATTATGATTATGGTCTAATAATAGGTATTTATCGTCACAATAATCCCAAAACTCCTTCCATTAAAATGTTTCCCTGTAGTTTTAAGGCACGTCTCCTCACGCTTGAGCTATTTGCACCCTTTAAACACGCCAGTAGCGGCACGCCTCAGTGAACATCTGCGTTAACTGATTCAGCGCTTACGATAATGGCATTTGAAATCGAAGCGAGGGAGAGAAACCTCCGGATCGATCCCAGTAGCAAAGACGGAAGATATCCTTTGAAATAGTTAAATTGTTGATTGGGCGAAAAGGAAGTCGTTAAAAAGAAATGATTTTTGAATTTCAATCTCCTTCTAAGCTCCCCGCTCGACCCCGTCCCTGCCGCAATGGGAGTCGCGTATTTGCAGGGCATAAATATTCACATGGATGAAGTATCCTTTGAAGCAGCTTTGAATTGGAAAAGAGAGTTTTGACAGTAATTACGGACGGAGAGATGGGCAAATGTGATTAACTCCGAAACCCCTCCTTCCCACCTCATCGCTTCCATGTTTACAAGTCTACCTTTCCTCCTCCGCCCCCTCCCTTCCCCCAACGCATTCCAGACACCCCACACCCCCTCCTCCTCCCCCAATAACTCCCTTTTCCATCCCTCGCCCTCGCGATCCCGAGGGAGAGATCCGAAGCAAACGGCATTATTAAATGTTTCTCGTTATGGACTCCAATCTTCTCTCTTCTCTTCCTCCTTTTAGCTCGTACACCCAGACCTCAATTTCCATTCAATCCGTCTGGTAAGCATCTCTTCTCTCTCACTCACGCCCCCATCTCCAATGAACACACTCATCCCCCGTTTCCCACCTTTTGCCCGTCTTCTCTAAGTCGCTCCATTCATTAAGTGTCCGATTCTCGGAACCGTTATCTAATCCGCTCCACTGTCATCAGAGTTTTGTTCTTGTGTGTATTTTCAAATTGGTTTTCTTTGACTCTGATCGGATGGTTCTCTTAGATCTATTTTCCAGTTTGAAATGTTCTGGAAAGGGTTGAAGTGAGGAATGACGTGTTATGTGTTTATTGATGGAAGTCTTTTGAATGATTTTTGTTTGGAAATGAAGTTTCTTTCATATTTTTAGTTTGAATGTATTGTGATAAATTGTTTTTTCTGGTGTGTATTTGGAAGTAATTGTTTTAATGCTAATTTTAACCGAAATATTATCCCCAATGCAAAAGTTTTACCTGCATCAATTTCGCCTTTTACCATGTATTCTCGCATTCAGGCTATCATTGATGATGAAGTTAATGCTGTATGAAGGTGAAGTTTCTTTACGAGCATTCGCAAAAATAATGATAGATACGCAAGAATGTATCATTCGCCGCATTCCTTCTCGTATCCAGTTTTAGGAAGTCCAACCACCAACCTTAGAAAGATTATGAATTATTCACAGCATTCCTTCTCGTCACGAGTTTTAGGAAGACAACCACCAATCTTCTCTTTAATTTCTTCACTCGCCTCATCAGCCTTTTTTTCCCCGCAGAATACGATCCTTTTTAATGATTTCACCCATTCACACCAATCATAATGTTCTCACTGCGTACAGGACTCTTATCTCACCATCTCACAAAAGATTCCATTTCCTTATTACAATAACTGCGAAGACCCAGCTTTTCGAAGTGTAGGAAATTACTTCTTAATGTTCTTCTCCTATTGAAATATAGCTTCCATCCTCTCCAACCTGTCCTCGTTTTAATCACAATTATCTTTAATTTCATCGCGTTCACTATTTACTTGAATCCCTTCCATATTCCCATTGTCGAGTCCATTCCTCCGACTTCATTGTGTTTCCTTATAAATTCACCTCACCCCTATCTTCTCTTGCCTCCACGCAAGGCATGGAAATTGATCTGATTGGTGGAATTTTTGATCGAGCAGTTTCTCGCCCTCTGCCTGCAAATGCGTGCGCCTGTGCCATAAATCACCTTCCTCGTGCCCGAGGGAAAACTTAACTTATCTCTTTCTTTTTCGATTTCGTCATCATCGTTCGTTCCGACCCTCCCATCTCTCGAAATTTGTCGTAATTCCTTTCTTTCATCTCAATCAACGAATTTTTTTTCTTCGTTCGAGCATCACACCGTTTCGTGGGAATAAGTCGTTCAGGTGCGCTTTATCAGTCAGAATACGACGTGTCGGAGAAAATACTAGGTTTTTTTTAATGCTTCGCAGCGATTAATTTGTTTGTAATCCTTCAAAAAACCTTATCTCCAGCCAGCAAAAGTGGGCCGTCACATTGTTATACTCGATCATTTTGTTTTTCATTTGATGATGATTTCGTAGGTTTGGTGGTTTGTGGACGATCGGGGAACTTTATTAACTCGGCTTGTGCTGTAAAATTCGAAATCGTGTTATTTCAAAGCATCCATAAATTCCAACTATGGCATTCATCAATATGACGGTAATTTTTTCCATTTTACTGTTATCAGATACTGTTTTTCCTGTTACACTTTGTTTGTTATATCTTGGTCAAAATTATAGGTACTTTCTACCCATTTATACCCATATCTTCTTTTATTGTTGATTCAGTATTTTTTAGCCAAATTTTGGCGCAAAATGTTTTTTCTTGAGCTCAACACTTGGTCACTTCGTCTATTCCTTGTGATGCAGTAAGTACCAGATAATTGTATTAGCCTTTTTTAATGTGTGAATGCAATGATAGGAGAAATAATAATGAAATTTAAGGGTTTTATCACCCTCAGTTCTTATTCATCGTGTTTTATTGTTTTCTCTGGGTCTTTTACATCAAATTTTTCCCACAGCGTGATTGTGAATTATATCTTCATCTAATTGTGCATTTAAACTTTAACCTTTGAAACGGTCATAGATTATCAGGAATTTGTTGGTAATTTGGAAGCCACACTATTCTACTCCTAATATGGAGTACCTAGTGCGTGTTTATGCATTCTCTCGCATTTCTCAATTCCGTGACCATATTCTTTCCTATAATATATATATTAAATGAATAGCTGAAGATGCTGTCTCATTTGCCCATCTAGAGGGGGTCATAAATCCTCGGGAGGTAAAGAGCAAGGACTAAACACGGAGTCCCAGCTGCGATTCGTCATCTCAACTTATCTCCCTTCAACGCTTTGCAGATTCGTCGACTGGCAGCCATGCCTTTTTCCCTCCACTCTTCCCCTCAAAACCTTCTCTCTCGGTCGCAAAAGCTCTCTCCCCCCTCACGCGAATCCACGACCGACTGAAAGGGTCTCATACGCTCAAATCCGGAATTATACCTGTTTGCCCGCCCCTAGCCCCCCCCTCGTTCACTTGAGCTGAAAAATACTCATAATACCAGGATTACACGAGGTGCGATACCTAGTATGCCTCATTTTTCTATCGTCAACACAACACCTTTATCATCAAATAGGATGTAACCTCGAACTGCTGTTGTTTCTTTGGGGAAAAATGTAATGTTTTTTCTCCTACTTCAACGAATTTTTGTGAACGGAATATATTCATATGATGACTTTCGAGTATAAATAATAAATATCTCTTGTTTTAGGTATATGTCTTGTGTGGAGTTTTTGTTTCATAATTTTACTCTGATGGTAAAAATTAATGTCCAACTGCCGACCTCGACTGGTTATTTATTTTTTTATGATGCACGAGGCTTATTGAATTATATTAGTGTATTATTCAATAATTATAGTGTAATGTCCGCAAATATTTTTAGATTTCATATCTACCGGAGTTCATGTCGGCTGTATGAAATAGTGTTAGTAGCCATAAGAAGTTACCATAACATTGCATAAAAACGAAAATAATGCTAGATGATATTTGAATTCTGGGAACCCTACTAGTAATCAAGGCAACTAACGGCCGGCAAGTACATAGTTATGAGAAGTATCACTAACAAGTGACTATCTGAGATACCAGAGTGAGGGTGATGCCAAGTGTTGTGCTGTTAACGCGTGGTGAGAGAAGCACTAATTTTTTATAATTATAATTAATAATGAGAGATTCATTTATCAATTCTATGTGGGGAACTTAAAGTGGATTCAGTTACACCGATTTTTAGAGATATTACATCGCCTTTATCTGAACCAAAACATACGCGCCAATTTAACAGTGCGCCCGCATCCTCTTGGTGCCCCATTGAGTTAATCTCCATGTTACTTAAAACGCCTCTAATGGTTCGTTATGTAAGGGTCGTGACCGGTGGTGCTATCTGTGAGGCAAACGGATCGTAGTTGAAGTCGTCCGTCACCGCATCCAGCAAAGCGTGTAAGCGATATTATGACCCGATATTCCAAAATGCTCACTTCATCGCGCTGGCTTCGTCGAGCGTGCGATGTTGCCGGCTTGAAATCAAAGGAAATTCTATCAGTGCTCCGCATATTTGGTATTTTTATGGCGCCCGCTTTATCTCACGCAATTGCAGCATCAAAGCCATTTGATTTTTCTAGGTGTTTTAGAAATGATAATTTTCATTCTCCATTTCGTTTTTTTATCCTGTATCCCATTTTATTCCTTAACCAGTGTACGATTATGCGTTGAAAGTAAGATTCTTGCTCAATACTTACCTACCAATAATAACTTGTATTCAATGTCGTATTAATTCAAGTGTCATGTTGTATCTCAAATGATAAATTACTTAGAATGTCTGTGTGAAATAGTATATAATAAGCTGCCGCCAACTAATGTAAAAGCGGAATATAAGACGATTGATCCTCATAATGAAGTTTCATGAACACAGTGGCGCAATATTATTTAAATCAATTATAGGTGATATTACCGTAGTTCTGTTTACAGATGAGGATTGAGTTTTCAATGCCTAAGAAAATTTTATGGATACAATGGACGTGGTGGACCGTGGGGACTTATTACACTCTTGCATGTAATTATTCGTGGATGTCGTGAATTCTTGCTCAGTGCGGAAATGTTTTACGTTAGATTTGACAATGCAAAGAGAGTTTGCGATCAGTGCAGGACAAAAATAATAGTTTCTATCACTAATATTTCCGACACATAGGAGTATAATCAGCATTGTTAAATGTGAATTTCAAATATAATGAAAGATAACTATATATAAGGGGCTATGAGTCGGAAGTTTTACAAAGTGCAGAGAAACGATTTGCCATTTTCTCAAAACACATAAGAATTAATTTTGGTCAAGGTGTACTGTAATCAAATGATGATGATGACGATGAAGTGGGTTGTTATTGATGTTTTGATCAACTCCTGTCTGTTGTAAGTTGTGAATTGCAAAATATTTTGATTTTATACAATTTGGACAAAATAATCAGTTCCATTCTCATTAGAAAACACCACTCTTCGTGTGATACAATCACGTTTGAAAGGATTAATTGGAAATTTCTCGCCTGGTACAAGGAAAAGTAGCCTTTGAATTTGTAGACTCGCCTTTTAAGATATTTTTTAATCCTATTTTGATTCATATTAAGAGTTAATAGTGCTCCTGATAAACCATGTAAAGGGATAGTGAATTGTCACCTTAAAGTCTTTAAATAAAAATGATTGGTACCTTGCGAGCAGGCGTGTAAAATGAACACAGGTACCTCTTTTTAAATGTGCGGTCTAATATAATATTGGTTTGGGTATCAAATAGCAGTGCCATTGCTAATCACTCGGAGCCTTGAATCAATCGGGCACCAACACTGTTAATTATGCATATTCCTACTTGGCATTGTGTCGTCCGATAGCTACGCCTTTTGGGCGCGCTCAGGGCTCGTCTGGGCTGCACCCACCAAACCACACCGTGGGCGAAGCTGCCGGACTCCAGAAGAATAAGGGAGGGCGCCCTTGGTCACGTGGTCTTCCGGTGGGTGGGTGGACTGGGCCGCAGCGTGTGTGCGTGGGAGTATATGCGTTTATTCGCATGGCCTCTTGAATGGACGGCCGGTCGCGCCTCCTCCTCCCTCGCCCAAGAGGCGACGTTCAAGGTGGGCGTCCTCCGGAGGATGCAGCAGGCCGAGGCGGCACCCGCCGGCAAACAATTGCAGGTGACACCGCGCCTCCAGAGGGCCCCGTTTTGCTCGTTAGCGCGGTGGCTCTCTCTCTCGCCAGATTTTATCGGCGCGGCCGGGAGTCTAATCGCGGACGGTGGCTCGGCAGCCGCCGCCGACGCCACGACCCGAGAACACCCATTTACCTTCCATTCTCTCTCTCTCCCCTCCGAAGAACCCTTCCTCGTCTTTCCCTCCCCCGAACGAGACCGTTTTATACTTGCGCCCTCGTCTCAACGTGCATCTTTCCTTCTTCCGTCTTTTGCTACGGTCATCCTCGCGCGTATTAGCCCCGTTCACAACATTTTAACCCGTAACGTAACTTGCACCAGGGGCACGATTTTATTTCTTCGTAACGCCGGTAAACTAACGTTTCTTATACCGCCCGCATATTTCCGTTAAGTTGCGTAAGTTGCTTTAATTACTCGTATGATCGAAAAAATATTTCAGGCTTAGCGTAGGTATATACTACCTTTTTCTGACCCGCTAGCCGTTTCGATCCCGTAGGGATATAATAACTAAAATGTAACAGAATCCGTCCTCAAATTAATTAATGCCATATTCCCAAAGTCTTTCTTTCAAACCTTTCATTAATCGTATTATAGATTTTATGGTACTGAAGATAGTTTGTATGTCTCCCGATACACGAAAATGTCTACTTAGGTGCTGGTTTATTTCAAGGGAAATTTCAGCTTTACTGTACTACTAACCGACCCAAATGCAGATACGCCATTTTAAGTCATTTGAACCAACAGACGCTCTTCATGAGTCTCCAACGCCAATGTTATGCCAAGTTTAGTGAAGACAATGTTATTGTGATCAAGGCTCATTTGATCAGGCTTGATTTCATTCGTATCTGTCTTCTCAAGCTTGCGCGCTGCTCGATTGATACTACCATTGAGTGAAATGTTCTCAATGGAGAAATAAGAATTCAGAAAAAAATTTAGTTGTATTTCCGAAATTGCTTATGTGAGTGTGATCAGTAAGTAATTTTGTGATAGATGTTTTGGGTTTAGTTTGGCAATAATATGTTTAGAAAGATAATTTAGCTTTGGGGTACAGGAATAATGTCAGCGAAACTACAATTTGCTCTGAAACAATTTACCATCTGCATTTATTCGTTCAGTCATTTCAATTGCATGTCTCCAGTCAAAAATTTATGGACACATTTTGTGCACAAACTGCACAGTAAACCCCTTCGTCTGAAACTCCACGTTCATTGGGCCCTTTTTTAGGGGATTTTAAACCGGCTAGCGTGTGAGAAAGTGGAGGCGTTCGAAAACACGTAAGGGAAGGGAATGAAATACTTTTTTCTCTTCGCCTCTTTGAACCGGAAGTGAATAATTTCCCTATATCTATAATCGGAGTCTCGCTTGGACCCTTCTCTTTACGCTGCACGTTCACTCTCTCAAAACTCCTGCCCTTCAAATGAATAAAGTATGGATTTTTTCATGTATCGGGGAGCGTTATGAATTTTACGTGTTAAACATTTACGGAAAATAATAAGAAATCACTGTGAGCGATGAACTAAGCTCTGCAGCGAATTGGTTGTGAAATAAATCAATTTTTTCGTGTCCAAAATAAATATGCATTCATTCGTCATTATTTGGTGAAAGTGCTGGTCCCATGAATGCCATTATTTCGTAGAAAAAATCAACGAGAAGGATTCCTGAGACATGTTCAAATGGGAAGATGTGTCTCTAATGTGATTCAAAAGGTCGTGAATGGGTGACGTCTAGCCTTACATTTTCTTTTCTCACCCCTTGTTATCTTATGTGTCGTGCCTCCAATTCCTCTCGTATCATATATATTATTACGGAAAGGTCCTTTTCTGTCATTCCGTATACGCTCCGTTAATACTGCACCTGCAGTGATTAATGAGGTATCATTTTAAACGTTGAATCACTGGCTTCTGACAAAAAATTCAATCTCAACCTCAAAATTCTCTGTTTACCCATTAATGTGACATAAAAGTTTCAATTTTTCCATGCGATTACTCGCTCGAGATATATCGGCTCCACACATTCTAGACTTTAAAAAAAGGTTTAAAAACCCGTTAAATCCGTAAAAAAAACAAGAGAAACGTTACTTAAGCAGGCAGAAATATTATAAATAAAATCTAAGTGAAAGCGTGAAATTTGCGTAAGGGTTACCTAGTGCAGTCATATTAGTTCTTCATTTCAAATGTGCACTTGGCACGTGGGACTATGTTTGGAGGTTTTTTATGCTGAATGCAAGCTTGTAAAACCTTTTCCTATGCACTAGAATGGAGGAATAAAGGAAGAGAGAGGGAAGGAGTCTAAGACTTAAATAGAGACTAAAGAGCGATAGTGTTAAAAGTTTTTATTATTTTCCTGTTCCCTTCTTTCCCCGCTGGGCGGATGTCGTGGGAAAGGACCGAAAATTTTCACTCCCTCCTATTCTCCCCGTACGACTAAAAACAACCGGTTTTCTCATTTTTGCCTTTATCTCGGCCAACTATCGACAGGTGAGGGAAGTAAGTATGAACTTTTACGGAGCAAAGGAGTCTTTTTATGCCTGCCTCTGTGAAATGCGCGTGAGGTGTGGTATGGGCACACGGGCAAGTTTGCTCTTGATGGTTGAATCGGCCAGAAGCTGCGTGCATCAATTTTGTACTGCGGGAGGGTGACAGTAAGGACAAGTGCTTGAAATATTGGCGAAAGTTGGCGTCAAGATTATCGGCAGAGGTGTTATTATTAATATAATTCTTTTATTGGATTCATTTGGACACGTGGGAAGATGATGTGAAAATTTAGGTACTTAGTAGAAATTATTTTCAACTTTGGAGATGGAATAATTCTTCAAAATGTTGATGAAGATATGTATAATTGATTTATAGTAATTTCTATACATTGGAAAATTATTTGTTTCATGTGTTGAAAATTTGGAGCATAAGGTTACGGTGAAAAAACATGGGAAAAATTAAATAAAAAAATATGCAATATGTTGATACATTTCAGGTACTCAATTCCTTTGATAAAATTTTATGTGTAAAAACTGTTAGAAATATGAATGGTCGACTAATTGACATGCGGCGCGTATGGCTCTTTTCCTCGTATCTCTCTTGCCAATCTTGGAAGAAATGCGCGTGAAGGCCTCCCTTAACGCTCAATCATTATCTTTTTACGACCACGATTTCGTGGGAGTGACTATCCTCTCCGTCTTTGCAGCCGGTAGACTGCGTTAAAATTGTAAACCCCTCAACTTGCTGGGACGAGCTGACCAAGTGGCCCGCTTCCGAATTAACAGCAATTCCGCTCCGGTTTTTTTTCAGAGGGCGGAGGAAAGTGAGAGGAAGTTTTTAACGGACTGTCAATCAATTATCCTGAATAAGGCTCAGCTGCGTGTCCTTTTTTTTCTTCATGTCCCGCGTGAACATGCACACATGGGTATTGTGAACATCGTGATAGCAAATATAATCGAGTCATTAGATTGTGAGGCCACCTAATTCGCAGGGTACCAAACAGGCTAGCAGCTAGCGATCTGTACGCTGCTCTCCGGAGGTAACCGGAACAAATTAATTATGTAAATTTCAATTAAAATACAGTAGTCACTACCAAACCAGAGGGAAGAAAACCTTTGGCTGGAATTAAAGTTATTGCTACAATCGAGTGTTTCACCAATAAATCAGCTCCTGCCGTAAAATCAACTTGCGAATACATTTATCCCTGAAATAATATGTCTCAATTGAATGACCCAGTGTTAATACAGTGAATTAGCTGCAACTGTAGTATTTTTGCACGTGATAAATAATGTCCTCATATTGTGCACGACTGTCACTACCAATGGATATATTTAATGAGCAATCTTTCACTTTATAATTGACAAATTTATGCCTCAACTTCGAATGTTTAGAAATGAAGTTACCTTTTCCTCCGCACAGCGGCGCACAGTCAGAAGCACACCTGACAAAGGCATAAAATGCGGAGCACTTGGGATCATTGAGGCATTTTCCGGGGGCCCGATGACCGTTTTATATTATCTCAATGTTCACGATGTGTGCGGCGGTAAACTCCGACGGTGGCGGCTAGCCTACCGAGCAGGGAAAGGAGAATTGGTGTGGCGTGGGTTATATTGAGGCCCTGGGGCTAATTGGCCGTGGTCCGACGCCACCTGGTGGTACTCCTCTCACGGGATCGAATAGTTCCCGAGAGAGAACCGAAGACTTTTTTTTCCAAAGCCTGCGGCCGTTTCCGAGTCTACGGAATGGGAAGAGGTCGGGCCCTGCTATCTAAAATGACCCCAAAGACGTTTGTGTTTGTGCTACCTATCGAAAAAAATGGGCCGAGAAGACCCAGTCGGCTTACGCTATTCACTCATCCTTCAAAAATTTTCCTCGGGACTTAATCTCGATCGCGATCATTTGAATGAGCAATTAGTTTTATGAATTTATAGAGGTGCGTATAAAATACGTTCGCGTTCCTGGGTGTTCGGTTGTTGGCATGATGTTTCGGGACGGTGAACCGGAAAGCGACAATTTAATGGCGCGATCCGAATGATGTTATCCGCGATACGTATTGGAGATAGGAGAGTTGACATGACTCCCCGGAAAAGGTTTTGAGTGGTCGTGGTGGTGCCACTGGAAATTTCGCTTCGCATTGTGTTTAATAGTGCTCGCGAAATTATAGGTTTCCTCAATCGTTTCTTCTTTTTTTACATTTTTTTATCCACTGACTTAATTCAGTTAATTCGAGCCCGATCGTCCGTTGCATTTAAGGAGCTGTGTTTTTGAGTCGAGTCTTTTTTTTCTGTCGGTATAATCGTAGTTTTCACCCGGTATCATTCTTCCGAGATGGCATCTAGATAGCGCTGCTGAACATTATAGGACACTAATTTCGGCGTGAGCGTATTCCTTAATAAAACCTACATTCCCTAATAAAGTCTTGATCCCATTTGCTGATTATACTTTGACAAGTTAAATTGTAGACACAATGCCAACCTGAACGCTAATTTACAGCTGTAAAATCTCTTAATAAGGTCAAAATGGTCACTATATCTGTTTTAAGAGATTAGAATTTATTTCGCTTGAGTTGAGCATGTGGATGACATTTAGAACAATGCTAGCTAACATTCATATTAGACATTGCAGTTTGTATAATGCAATGATAGCATTTAGTAAGTATGAATACTCTTTAATTTCTGAGTGACGATAAATTTCATACACTTTGTAATTTTATTGTGGAATTATTAAATAAATGTTAAAGATAAAGTTAAATTAATAAGTTTAACCCCCGTTGTATGTAAGAGTATCTTCGAGCTTTATTGCGTCGTAACATAACATTTTTAGCGGTCTGGTGGCAAAACCGTGGAGGGAAATACCCATTCTCTTGCCTGCGAGCATTATTTTCTTAAAAGACACACAGCTTCGTTGGCTGTTAAAACTCTTGTGTACTTGTTTCAATAGCAAGGTGTTAAACTTGAGTGAGCCATTCTCCTGGGTTTTGTGAATCAGAGATGGTTGTAAACTAAGTCCATAGAAAGATAAAGTTTTTGCACTTCCTTTTCCATCTGGAATCAGCTTCCTTAATCTTGATACTATAGCGAAGTTCATTGACCCGCCATAAATACTCACCTCGTTCATCTTCCAATTTGTTATCGTAATTATCTCACTCATTGTTCACCGCCTTCATTCGTGAGAGTGGGGAGGCGTGAATAAAATGGAAGTTGGAAAGGAGAAACATCTCCCAGGGTTTTGTCCACGAATACTTAACGACGAACCAAAAAAGCCTTTAAAATCCTCTTCCAAAGACTTCATTCTCGAGATGTTTAGTCGAAACCGGACTAAATGGAAGTTTCTTCTTGATCATCAATCTAGACTTTCTTTTCCACAATCGTTCACGTTGAGTATGCCTCCCACTTCCTTCATTATAGGAATGATCTATAAGAATAGTATTTTATCATCGCCATCGTTTTGCCATTTATTTTTTGCATTTGGCATGCCAATACAGGTATGGGGAACATTATTTGTTTTCATACCGATAAAGTCCCAGACGGGGAAAAAGGAGCCAAGTCATCAACAAAGCAAACATGATGTAATAGCTAAGCCGTTTACTATAAGTTTTTGGGTAGATAGTACTGTCATGAGGCTTTTTTCAAACAACCCTTTGATGTTCTTTTGTGTCTACGTTGACTATTCTACAAAGATTACATAACGCTTCGACCATGCTGCTTGAAATAAGATGCTTGGGTAATGTTGCAATATGGCTTTTTGCATCCAACCCTTTTATGTAAAAGCTGAAAGCCGCAAAATTCATGGGATAACATATCACAGGAAGGACAATTCCCTTAAGGGCGTACAGAAAATGATGTGTTCGCGTAGCCAAAACTGAGAAAGTTCCCGCAAAATAGCGCATACCGGTGCAAATCTGTTTCTTGCGGGCCAAAGAGTTGGCAGGAAGAACAATTGCCCATAACAGCGTGCAGAAAATGCTTTGTTCGCGTTGACAATATCGATGAATTTGCTGTAAAACAAAACTTACCAATACAAATCTGATTCTTGCGGACCAGTCTTCGTTCACATACTGCAGCCAGAAGTATGTGTTTATGAGGACCTTATCTGTCTGGAGGACCGCGAGGGAGGCCAGTTGGCCGGTCGCTCGAAGGCGGCAGTTCTGTGTCGGAGGCGGTCTGCAGCGGGAGGCGAGGGGAGAGGGTAGTTGTGTGTGTCCGACCGAAGGAGGGGGAGGGAGAGAGGGGAGGGGTGGATAAAGGGGGCGGGCACAGATGGAGCGGAAGGGTAGGGGGTGGGATATGTGTGGGCGGAGATGGAGGGGGAGAGGGGGTGGTGGGTGGGACCTCCCCGAGGATACGGCATGCAAGCAGAGGCGGCGGCGTTGAACGAATGGGTCAACTGTGCACGAGGGCGACGAATTTCCGCGAAGTGAGGCCTCACTCGGAGGAGTAAATATATACTCCGCGTGAGCTCTCGTGGTGGGTGCTCAGTGACTTAAAAGCAGTGGCCGATATTGTTAACCCAACTAGCATTTTAGTATCGGGAATGGAAAAATCAGAATATATGCTTAGCTATGATAAATACTAAATAATGGGTTAGATTTTATTAAAATTCTGTCACTTCTACTTCTCCTTTTTACTATTTTATTTAAATTCTGTCACTTCTCCTTCTCCGCCTTTTTATTATTTTATTAAAATTCTGTCACTCCTCCACAGTATTAAATGTGATTGGATTATAATTTCCAATCGAAATAAACAAGGAGGAGTTATTTCTTCCTGAGTAAGAGTTTATATAGTTCAGATGGTCAACCCACCATTTTCTTTGAAGTCTTAGGTATCTAAGATACAAAATATTGAGCTTCCCAGTGTACACTACTACAAATTCTAATTTCACCTCAAATAGCTTTATGGATATAGTGCTACAACATGCGACATCACTCTGCGTTAAAAATTTAGAATTGATTAGCATTCAGATCAGGTTTTCACAGTTAGCCCTACATTTAGAATTCCATTGGACTATTTTATATCATTTGAATCTTGATATTCTAATGTCTGAAGGAAGTGCGTATTTTTCATTTTTATGGCATAAGTATGACATGATTATCTCACTCAACTTCTGTGTAAACTACTCCTTAAACTGAAATTTGAATGAGTGAGTTTATGATGAATTGCTGGATAAGTGGTCATGTTAAAAGTATATGTTTTTACCAAACTGAATTTTTTGCCCGATTTCGTCAACAGGTATGCAATGATATCAACAATGAAATCAGTTCTTACCAACAAAAACGAAATAAATTTCGAGTCAAGTATTTTTGTGATATTTCGTAGTCGCGGCAGAGTTATCTCGAGAAAGGAGGAGACGTTATGTAGAAGTGGCGTGGATGGTTGTACATGTGCATTCAGACGGGTTTGTTCCTCTTGCCTTGCGCCAGCCGTCTGCGAGGAGAGATGGACGAGGTGGTAAAAGCGACTACAAATCAATGCTTCAAGGACGAATGGAGACGGTATGGCTGGCCAGTTTATCACTCCTCCCCCCTCAATGTGCTTGCTCGCTGATGTCCCGCCATAGGGATACTGTCCTCACGATATTTCTTGCGGAACCCATGTTGTTTGCTGCTTATGCTTCAACTGGGTCTCGTTCTGTCCACTGTAAAGGATGAGTAGGTACTTATACAATATCAACTTCATTCGGTATAATTAAACAATGTTGATAATTGCGACTCGCGGGAGAATTTTGATACAGAAATAGACGTACAAAATAAGACATTATTGATGAGAATAAGCGGCAGAATTTTGATACAGAAATAGACGTACAAAAAAGACATTGATGAGAATAGGCGTGAGGAGATGTCGTGCGCAATGATTCAATTCTATGAGAGAATCTGTTACGAAAGCGGCACGTGGGAATTCTAATTTTTTATTTCTTCGGTGCATGATCCATTTTTCTTCTTTAAAATATTTTAATCGTTCACTCTAAATTCAGTATATGTCAAAATTTCAGTTTTTTTATCTGAGAAAAATGCACTCATGCAGTGCCATGCTTAGGCCAGTTTGGAATACTTAAACAGTTTTTTGTGGAGTGGGTAACAAGGTCAAATTGAAGATAACGGAAGGAAATTAAATTTCTTTCAATGGGACCATATACGAAGGTATCTCGGCTAAATCTAGATGTTATAAGTGACAATCAAATAATTATAAAGCTCGGCGATTGCTCGTGGTCGTTAAACGTGGACATCAGCATTACTCGCCAAGACAAAAAAATTGAGTCAAAGGATTAAATAGATTACGGAATATAAGGAGAGATAAAACGAGTAAAAAAATTACGGGCTGGTGTGCTAAGGGAGAGATGAACGGGGTAAGTGAAGAAGACTGAGGTCTTAATTAACGAAGTGCCAAAAAAATCAGGAAGGTGACGATTATCTAGAGGTCAAGCATGGGAGGGAAAATAATGAACGGGCTCGGTGGATCTGGACGGAAAATATAATCAGTTAAAGAAGGAAAGGCATTAAGAGTGATGAAGAAATTGTTTTGCTCGGGTAACTGTGTCATGCAATGATGTCGGGAAAAATTTCCGCTTCCCCTTAAATGTTACGGAAGACCTATTGTTATCATCCATGAAGTAACCTAGATCGTATTTTTCACCCGGTATTAAGTTACGTGTAAGGGTTCACCTTTTGTGTTAGAGTTTGAGGGCGCGGAAGAAATAATTCTTCATGTCCCAATACTTTGTTCTTGGCGGTGAAATATTTGTGTTAGCTTACGTAAAAAAGTAGCGTGGAAAAAACTTAAGTCACATCTTTCACTGCCGTGAAAATTAAGTATAACTAGTTGTTTACCTTACCTTATGTTTGAAAGTGTCTCCAATACCGTCAGGACTCTTGCCTGACATTTTTCCTTTTCAACTATCCTAGCGAATTTGCGCCTAAGTAAACAGAAAATATGTATGGATACATTAAGTACACTGAAAGAAAAGTGTTAAGAGATGTTAAGAATTTTTTTTGTTCCTATCGTATTTAAGAGCGGACGGAAAGAGATTTAAAGTAGCACGCTAGATAAATGTAGTCAATATCCCTGCACTAAAAATCCTCAGTATCCTTGCATTATAAAAATGATAAAATGTATGCTAAATTTGGGTACTGACTCAGACCAAGAACTTAATTAAAGTCTTATTTTTAATTATCTTTACACTTAGAAATGTATATTGTCAAAATAATAGAAATAGGTGATAGAGCTAATCCTTGGAATGCACTAAAAAGAGACCCGCGTTGATATCCGAGGCAAAGGAAGACTCGGCCATTTCGTTGAGCTCTGTTTCTCTGCGAGGAAGCTTTTCCCGTCGATTCCTGAAATTGGAGGCTGGCTGAGGTCCTGTCCTCTCAATCCCTCGTCATCCAGCTCATCTAATTAGGGACAGGGAACGCCCTTCGACCCTTTTTTGTTTCTTACCATCTCAATCCCCCTCATCCACACTTCATCTTCCTCTCCTTTCTTTCCCATTCCCATTTCTTTCTCCTTCCTCACATCTCCCTTCGTTTCTCCTTGTTCCATCTCTATCTTTCGTAGGCGGATGAATGGTGGGAAGGAAAAAAAAGAGAACCGTAGCGCTAATGAAGAGATGGGATGCGCGTGGCTCATGGGATTTGTAGCGGAGCGGCCATAATTGATTGTCACTCATTAGAACTCGTCCATGTCAGCGTTGCTCGGGCCTCTCTATTCCTCACCGCATCGCTGGGTGGGCCGCCACGCCCGAATAGGGCCCATCGGTGACCCTTCCTCCTCGCCCACACACAAAGTGAAGAAAAACTCTAAGCAGCACACCGCCCGTTAAACTCTCCGAACTAAGCTCGCTTTTATGGGCTCACGATTTTGTCATTTACTTCTGAGGGATATAATCAGTCAACCAAATCGAAACAGTTATGCTAAGTATCGAGAATTTAAACCATGTCATTCGGAGGTTGTTGCTTGTTTTTCGTTGGCCGTCATCCTCGGAGATAGTCGTTCTCTGAAATGTTTTCGATAGTTTATGATTTTCGAGCACCGAAAAGTAAAATAGATTATGTAAGGTTTTCGAACGTTTCTGGTTGTTATAATTGATAGGTAATAAGTGTTGAGTTACCTAGAGATGTGCATGTGTGTAAACCATTAGGTGGGAATTAATGTTATTGAGTATTGCCAGTTTTTTTCAGCACAAGTTATTAATGGAATTCCACAAAGTTATGGTCTGAACAGTGCTCACGATTTTTAAAAGTTGTCTTTTGTTTTCAAACGTGGATCTTCCTCGTTGTGTTGTTTTTCTCAGTTATCAAACTTGGAGTTTGTTGTAGTTGATATTCATCCTTAATTGAATGCAAATGAAAACCATCAAGGATCCCCGAAAATGGAAAATAAACATTCAGTGACCGCCATCTATATTTTGATAAATACCTGTGTATGGTCGTCATCGGTGAAAATGAAACGATTAGGAAAACCATTCAGCGACCTACTGGTGGTCGTGGAAGGGAGAAATTTGGTTGATTAGTGTCGTTAGTGTCTGCGGAGGGACTGGACTGGGCAGAGCGGTCATCAGTTGGGCAAGTTTTTAAAGAGCGGGTGGGTGGATGGGTTTCGTCCGTGGGAGTGACGATCGCCTTTCTCCCAGAAATGGGCTGCTTGGCCCGTTTTTCTCGTTACAGGCGCCTCCCCACCCGAACCACGCGATTATAGTCGACCATTTCTTCCGAAACCAACTCCCTCCACGGATTTTTACTTACAGCTCCGCCAAAAATGAAATTATTGACGCTTAATTGGCTGGTTCTCCCGTTGTCCGAAAGGGATTCTTGCTTCCCACTTATATTCCTCATCTCTTCGTGTTTCTCCGGCGAAAAAAAGCACCGTTTCCTGTTTTCGGCCACACGCATCGCGACTCCGTTTATAATGAACAGGTTGCTTCCGAGGTGTGCAATCATTTTTTTTTGGCCCCAAACCCAGCCCTAGAAGATTGAGAGGACGAAAGCAATATATACTTTCTTCCGCGGGACAAACGATTGTTATTATAATTTTTTTTTCGGCCTCTCGTCGACCTCGTTTGAGCGCAAATGAGACTGAAATACTCCCGAGGGTGATCATTTGAGAACGTTAGATGTTTCCGTATGAATTTTTCTTTGATGAAATTGAATATAGTCATCAAGGCAGTTTGTCTTTAATCAAATTTGATTGATGATTTATAAGGATTGGTTGATGCTTCCTTTTTCCTGATTGTAGACGTTGAATACAGGTTACGGGATGCTGTACTTCCATTTACTTAGTGCATATTAGGCTAACTATGAGTAAAAATCATGTTTTATATATTTTAGTTAAAATATTTGACGGATTTACTTTGTAGACTAATAAAATGATGTATGCTAGGATGTTGAGTTAAGTTGTAAATGTCTTCTTGTTTGATATACTCACTTTAAGTCAACATTATCGGGCTCCGTCTGCGGATGTTAACAAATTTTCATAGCCGTTTCGCCAGCTATCCAGATGGCTTCCTCTTGTGAACGGCTGATTATTCCTCTATGAATCTTTGTCGACAAACGCGAACGGTACCCAAAAATGAAAAATAACCTTCATCAATTTAACGGCGCGGAAACCTGCGAAGGAATATTATCTTTTATTGAATTTCCGCCTGTAGTATGAGATATTTATTTTCAATTCGCCAATGAATTTTTTAAAAATTCATGAGAGTACGATACCGAAAATATTTTAAATTTCTCAATAAAGAGGTGAGAGTATTTAACAGAGAAAAAACAACTTGGAAATGTAAATTAATATAATTTGTGTTCCAAATTCTTAATTGTCTGTATTAGTTGTGCTGAAATGAAACTTGCTTCCTTGTGTAAATTGATAAAAAATAAACTTTGTTATATTTCACTAAATATTTATTGAAAACCTCTACCAGTTTCGACCTTTTCAGGTCATTATCAAGAGGTAACAGAAATAGAATTATGTATATTACTGAATTGTTACCTGTTTCGTAAAAAATGTTGTTCTTTCCATCATCTTGATAGCATGCTAATGCTCTTTCCTTTCTCTCGACAGGTATGTCAGGGATCACATGCAGAGCTCTTCCCGGAGTGGTGTTCTCACATTTGGCGAGAGAAATCTCATTAACGGCGAGAGAGTGAGTTCCTCTCTCTCTCTATCTGCCTCCCTCTTCCTTCATCTCTCACCCGTGTACGCACACTTTGGTTGGGCCCTAATCCCGGAGGCAAACAGCACAGTCTGATCCCAACACCCAACTCCTCCTCCTCGCAGCGAATCCTCTCCGTGTTTGCCCTGAGATGGATGCAGCGGTGTAGGAGAAATAACGCGAGGAGGAGTTGAAGGGTTATTTCGGACGGGTTTGGGAAGCCTCCGAAAAGTGGGATAATTCCCTGCCATGAGGAGGCGAGACGGCGTTTGCAATTAGATAAAAAATAAGTGGGTCCCTTGTCAATTTCAAGCCGCTTAATTAATAGAGCAAATCTTTGCGGGAAGGCTTCCGTGAAAATACGGATATGAACATGTCCAAGTTCTTGCTCGCCTATAGTCGAGGTTCCACAAATTTTAAGCTCAGATATTTATAGCATTGATTTCGTGCATTTTTTGTATTTATAAATTTAATTTTAGGATATTAATTCTAATATTAATTTTTTGAATCCGAATTATTTCATTAGTCTTCAATTTGAATGAAAATGATTATATATAAGAATAATTTTTGGAAAATGTATGCCTCGTTGTCATTATTGAAATGAAAGGTAATTTCATTTTTGCACAATGGTTTGATCTAGATGATGGCTTAGTGAGCCGAAACGCGTCGTACGCATTAAATTAATGTGGACAAGTGCAATTTACTTTCATTTCAGTGTGTCGAACTTCCACAATATCACGCCTGAATCAGTTGAACTTAATTTTCAATAGATTACAGTAATTATCTCTGCTAGAAAATTGGTATTAACATAGGAGTTGCGTGCAGAATACATTATCTCAATAGGTTATGCAAATCACTAGTTGTGAGGGAAGGGAATGTTTATAGAGGCGCTTAGCGCTTATTTGTTTTCACTTCGCATGGATGTGGAAACCTCGTGAACGTGGAGATTATGTCTTGACAATATTATCCTATGTTTAAAGGCATTATGTTAATATCTTTGTTGAAGTTTACATTTGGAGGAATGAATTTTTCCCTAATTTATTGAAGTGCGGAAAATTAAACGTGACAACGTTCACGGCCAGCAAGAGAAGAGACCGGGGTCCATAACTCTCTAGTCTTTGAGCGTTTACATTCGGCCGTGATGCCTATCGCCATATTTTCGCGGGGAATTTCAGTCAAACAATTCCATCCTTTATGTCACTTCGTCTCAATATACGGCGACACCGGAGCGGCGATTAGCGTGAGCAAGTCCGTTTGCCCTCCCACCTTCTTTCGGATAAATACCAGTCCCTCTCCCGTTCGCCTCTACCTACTTATCACCACCACAAACACCGCCCATTTTATAAGACGGCCATTTATATGAAAAACACTCCTCTTCTTCTCCATTCTGCACGTGCTGTGTGTGTACCCACGCCGGGAAACCGACCGCCTTCACTGCCCGACCGAGATGACCGTAAAGTCTGTCCGAGAGAGAGAGGAGAATCCGCCCCGCAGACCTAATCTCATCTTTTAAAAACCCCCCTTGCTCGGACACCGTATTTCAACACTCTCCCTCTCTTCCACATTTTTATTTCTTGTTTTCTCGTCTTCCTTTTCCGTCTCTTTCCGCCCCAGACATTTTTACTTTTTCGTGTCTCCTCCTTTTTCAGGTTCTTTTAATCTCTACCTCCCTGTTCATCCCTCTTCCTTTCATTTATCTCTTTTTTATTTATTGTGCCTATAGTTTGCCCGACATGAAAATCATAATTACAGGGTGAAGTCAAAGGTCATTTAAATAATGAGAAGAAACAGTCGTTGACAACATTGGATTAAATTATGGAATATTTCCCGTAATATAAAACGAATTCAACTATTTTTTGCGCTAGTAAGCTCTTTTAAGAATAAAGCGACTGAGGTTAATTTGCCAAATAACCAAATACAATGGTTACTTTACACCCCCTAATACTGATTTTATTATTTAGTATGCCCAAGATCCATCAACGTACAAGTCAGTGATTCAGTATGAATTCGAAGATTAAAATGTAATATATCTACTAACAAAACAGTTTGAATTAAGTGCAATAATACTTTTTTTATTGCTATAGCCGTGTTTAAGACGAGATAGTTACCATAGCCTCGAGAAGAAGTGTTTCGTTTACGTTAAGTAACTGCTATTTTTTTATTTTCATATATGTCCCTAGCCTTCTTTTGTCAGCTGAGACTATGAGTTTGCTTCTTGTTTCCTGCATAAATTCTTCAAAATTCTTATAATCCTTCAAGTTTTGATGGTTTTTATAGGCTTAACAATAATTTTACCCGGTGATAAATTGAATACTTAACATTAAAAGTGGAATATTACCAGTGAAACGAAGACCTTTGCGAAACATGGCGTTTCACATGTTTTTACAGATTATTTTTGGGGTTAAAGTTCCAAATCACGCCCGAGAAACGTTGCCCGAGGAGTAGCAACATTTTCAACGTAGGTTGATCCGGTTTCCCAAGGTCATACAAAGCGCATTCTATGTTTGAACTTCTATCCAATGCCCTATCCTCCCCTATCTATTACAACGCTAAATGACTCCTTAATGACCCGTCCGCTGAGCTCAGGCTATATTGTGAACCCCCACCTCCATCTATCTCGGCTGCGTCCGCCGGCAGTGTCCACCATGCAGGGTCCCCCTTCTGCTATTCGTGTGCCGCGACCCACGTCTCCCCCTAGCTCGCTCCTATCTCACCGTCTCCGCTGAGACGCTACTTCCTTTTCCCCTCGGGTGGCGGCGCCCCAAGCTTTCCATTTGGCCCGCAAGGGGGACGCAAGGTGACGTCGCGAAACGTGCATGCTCCAGATCAGCCGATATGTCACTTTTATGTCACCCTTATCTTCCTATCCTTCTCTCCCTTTCTCCCTCTCTTTTCTCTATTTCTTTCACTTCCTCCCTTCCTTACCAAAGCCATTAGGTAGGGAATCAAAGCTATCATCATAGAGAGGAAGGAAAATAAAACCTTCGTGATAGCTTCGTAGGTTAGTGTGTGGACTCATTGTAAGTAGGTGAAGATGGATTTTGATCTCGGTCTATTTAAGATATATACCCTCTAAGGTAGGATTTTAGGGATATAAAATGATCCCTTGTGCGCTATTATCCTACCCGTCAAAGACCTATTTTTTATTAATGTCATGCCCCTATTGATCCCATTTACTGGTCTTCTTCCATTCATATTTCCTCTTTGCCTCTTACCTATCTATCGTTTCTTCCTTCTTTTAGTGTCTTAGATCCTCTAAGCTTTTTTTAGTATTTTCCATCTGTCTACTTTGATGTCGTTGGTGTAATCTAAATAAAATTCAAGGACTTAAGGTAAACGTTCGTAGGGTCTATTGCATTCATAATGATTTGATTGATGACGTATTTATATCACTTAATGATGAAGTAAATTTCTGCAAGGGTTCCCAATTCTTGCCCTAGATTTTGTGGTCTCATTATCTGGAAGAATTATTATTAAGGAAAGTACATAGAATCTGCTACAAAAGCTAATGAAAGTCATTAAAAAACCTTTTCATCATTAATTTAAGTTCTGATTTGAATTAAAATAGCAATTAAATGACATGAAATGCGTTCTTATGGTAATATTTTATTGCTGCAATACACATCTACTGAATTCTGTTAAGTTGCTCATGAATGTATTTGCTTTGTAGGAAAGCCGTTCCTATATTTCCCCTCACGATGTGGTAATTTTTTCAGTAGCTGATACGACTGAATTCAATGCGACACTTTTATTTCTTTTCTGAAGATAATTGTCATTCTCTTGTCGTCACTCGGAAGATCCGATAATAGTGGCTTGCGTCCAAGCTAATTCCTTTCAGTTGATATGGGTAATTTGTTCTCAGGTCCCTGGACAACACTGTTCTCGGAAGGAGGGATCATTTCGCGAAACCATGGGAAGCCACCAAAAGATTACCGATGATGATTGCTTAAATACCTCCAAAGCACTTATCTACCGCTTAGAGAGAGGTAGCTGCGCAAGCCAAGGCTATGGCATTTCCTGAGAATAATAGTACTTTTAAAAGTGCAACCTATAAGGTGCGCATTCCCTTGTTTAAAGATTCGAAAGTGCATACCTACGATAAATTCACGACCATTTAGCCGTTATTTTTATCACAGTGATAAAATGCTTTAACGGTGAGATTATAGGGAATTATTTTTCGTTACTTCCTCAGATGTTCCTTGTTATACAATTATTTTTTCAACAAAAATATCTTATTTAAAAATTCTTTGGACGAATTTCATTAAAAATACACAGCTCAACTCTTCCTAATTTATTTGGTTCATCAAGTAGATATCAATTTTTTTTACCCCAAACAACACAAGAGAATTTTATTCACACAGAATATTTTCAGCTTTTCGTGTTCGATATCCAAACGGAGCACAAGAACATAATTGAATGCTTAAGAAGCATCACCTTTTCGCTTTTTGAATCCTCGCTACGTTTTTGCAAGCATTTCCCCCGGACTGAATCCATGTCCAATCACATCAACCAGCGTGGCTACGAACGAAACACATGTTCTTTCCCGGAAACCCACATCCACTGTCTATCCTATATGGCACCAACAAAGACACCGAACTCCGCTAATCACGACCGTTCGCCTTCGCTCCTTGCTCTAACTACACCCCAACCAGTTCTTCCGAATTGTCAAGCGAAGCTCCCGGGGGAGAAAGTATATTTCGGTTCAAATCAACCCAACGAAGGGGTTTGAATCCATTCAACCCGGGTCGGGAACCTATGTATGTGCTAAGTAACTCAGCCCTGCTGCCCTTTGCCAGTCCGACATGTTCCTTTGCGGGATCGCTCGGGGACGCTTGTGGCCTCTGGGAAAACATGGTGTACTGACGCAGTCTCTCCCCTGTATCCGATCAATCCAATTTTTAGCTTCCAAATTTTAAAACTCCTTCTTTCTATGCGAAAAAAACACAAAATGTCGTATTGACTTCCAAAAATTGACGCAATTCTATTATTTCTACTGCTTGTCACTGTCTTTCTTTTGACATTAGAAGTATATCTCAGCAAAAATATAAATATCGGGCAAAAATTAATGTTTGAAATCCTCTTTTTTTATCTCGTCTCTCGTTGTAAATATGTTTTTTTTTAATATCACGGTGACTTTTGTAATGTAGTTAAGGTAATATCGAGAATACTTCACTGTTTACAGAAGTCCCACACCATAGGCGGTGATATATAGCCCGAACCCCTGGCCAAATTCACCCCTCCAGGGCGGGTCAGTCCCCTACAAACAACAATCCGATTGCAATCGTCGCTTTTGCAGGAGAGAATGTATCGAGAAGGGTGTGCGGATCAAATTAACGAGTCTATCGTTTGACGCGGTGACGCCCAGCAGTTTTTGTTTGGCCCCGTGTTACGAGGCGATTCATTTCGTCGCCCGGATACAGCAAGGAAGAGGACGATCGGCCCTTTATATTGCATTTTACAGCGATAAAACATCGACACAGTCGTTGTTAACGGAGTTGCCCGTCCATTTGCCACCCGGGATTTCGTGGGGAAGGGGCCGCTTTCGGCTTTAGCTTCGCAGTCGGAATCAGGACAACTCACTCTTCCAGAGGAGTGTTCCCTTCCAACATTTTTGCATCAAATGAAGTTTTTTTGTGAGTTGAAAAACTAATTTTCCGGAGACATGTATCCACGGTGTATAAATCACCATGTTCAGTTTTTTTTAAATTAAGTGAATTGGTTGAAGTGAAGTGAGTTTGGAATTATCCATTGAAAGTTACATTAGTTCAATTTGAAATAAATTAATGACAACTGAAAAATAAAGATACAGTGCAGTTTGTTTCATTATGATTACATTAGGCAACTACCATAGTTTGCACTGGTCATGGTGGGATCATAGCCTGCATGGGAGAATCACTTTACTGCTCTTAAATGTTACTGATATGAAATTCAAAACAGTACAAGCTATATTAAACTACGTGTTCCGAATAAAACATAAATGAGTTTCATCATAAATTGAGCCTGGTCTCGAATGCCTCCCTCCTCACTGTAGACTTAGTCTTGTTAATGTCTTTATAACTGTGCGCGCGACTTGCTAGAGAGCTTAAAACTTGAGTGGACCATTAAAGGTAACTATGACTACTGAAAATCGCAAGTAAAAAACATCCTATATGATGAAAAAAAGAAAGAATTTAACGTCTTAATAACTGATGGACATCGTTCCGTCAATGGAATCCAAAAGGAATAACAAACTTACGCTAAGATTTCGTGACGACCGATTCTTCCAAGTCGTCAGATCATTGGGTTAGCTCGGGCCTTGCTTGTCACCTCCTCCTCGAAGCACACCCTCTGCCACTCCAATTCGGCTTGTGCACATCCAATGCCTCCATATCGCAAGTCCTCCACCGCAAACTCCATCCTGCACTTCTTCGCGTCCTCGAGCATCGGCCAGCACGCGCCTATCCTCCCCGTATCTGCCCTCCACATCTCCTCGGGCAGCCGAAACCCACGACAGCCGATTGTTGGAACCTCGACCCAGGAAGGAGTGAAGTCCCCACTCAACAGGCGATTGACAGCGAGAAATCCATCTCTTCAGGGTTCAAAGGACAGGGCGCACCCGTCAGACGTCTAGTAGCCGGGGGCAGAGAGAAAGGCGGGGGAGGTACACCCACGGGCCCAGGTCCCTTTCAGCACCACCCGCTCTCTGCACGGGCCCTCTCCAGCGAGGTTCCGCGCCCCGCTCCTCATTGACTCGCCCTCTTCCTCTCATTGTCGGCGGTGGCAATGTTGTTGAGGGTGGAGACGTCGCTCATGGGCCCTCCCAAATCCGCCAACCCCCACGATCCAGATTTTCGTCCACCTCCTCCTACTCGTAAAAGAAGGTCCCTTACTTCCCGCTAGCGGCCCCTGCCTCTCCACAGCCGCGAGGCCTCCAGGAGGAGGACAGGCAGGCGAGGTACCCCCGGTGCCAGAAAAAGGAAGGCTTGTGTGAGGGTCCGCGTTCAAAGCCTCCCCCTCTGCGTTTTCGGTACTGTCCCGGTGTCGGTGCCCAAAGGCCCAGAAAAGGGCACCAATTCCCCTCGCACAATCCCACTCCACTCCGCGCCTGTCCCCCTCTTCTCATCATTTGAGTCCGGGCCGGAGGTAGGGGAGAGGTTTTTTTTAAGGGAGGGTTTTAATACTGGCCGGGACAGATGGGTATGGAGGGAAGAGGGGCAGGTTTGCCCGCGGCAAGCAGCAGCAGCACCGGGAAAGGTGGGTTTTTTGGGGTGGGGATTGATTCGGCCGGGTTTTGACACGGGGTTGTATGGTGGTGGGGCGGTATCCAGCGAGGCCGACAGACGAGTCTATTGGCTGTGGTTTAAGGCTCGCATCAAACCCTCCTACAAAAACCTCTCCCTCCACTTCTCCCTCAATCTCCTGCCTATTTTTTCCTACAGCAGCGCAATCACCGTTCTTCCCCTGTACCTAGCCGGTGGCTGGACTTCTCGCTGGAACCCTACACCACACCCCTGCTTTCGCGTTCCTCGCTCGGCGTAACATACGTCTATCCTTCAGTAAGGCAGTATAAACCTACCTCTCAACTTTCCATTATGCGGCCTGCCTCGGTTCGGCGAATGTCGGAGGGGTCATTTCCAGCTGCCTCGGGGCAAATCGCTGATTTTGACCCTCCGTGGATGGTCGAAGGACACGAGGGACGTAGTTAACTGATGGGGACAACGATGAGCTATTTCCTCGAGTAGGTATCGGATTAAATATCATCCATGGCCTTCAGAAATGCGGATTTATTAAGTGCAATTGTTGCGTGATTGTGATTGCGGAAGTATCATATGTTTAAAATATCGAGCTTAGGCTGTGTTTCAACGTTTTCATCATTTATCGCGTGTTTCCTTGCATAGCTATATATATATATGTCCCCATTAGTTCTATTTATGTTAACTGTTGTTGAAGGATTTAGGTACAAGGCTTGGTTTTTAACGGTTGATATTTTTGACGAAGCGAAGGACTCCGTATAAGTTGAACGAGAATATGCCATCTGTGTGCAATCATTTCAGGGCAGTAATTGTGAAACTTTTCATTTTGGAAATAATAAATGTAGACACTCCATGTGCAACGCTATGCAGCATATTTATTGAATATTTTTTATTCCCATTAACATTCCCGTCCACATGCCCCATATTGAAATTAGGCATTAATTTAAGGTGATTAAGAACTAAAACTATTGACGTGATTAATTACATTTTACAGAGATCAGGTGATGACACTAAAAATAATTCGTGTACGTCAAGAATCAGTAGTTTCATCAAGAAATGTCATCACTATCATTTCATTTATATGCTGGAGGGTCTTCATACAGTGACGGTGGGCTTTTGGTCATATGTCAAACACTAGAGCTGCATATATTTTTGCATAACTTTTTCGCCTTACGCCTGGCACCTCATCCCTTGTTTACAGTGACCTGATCCTCTTCCGTCTACGCTATTTGTGCTGCATTAATTGCTCGCTCTTTACTTCCCACTCTCTGCGTAATCAACACTAGCACTTTATGCATGTCACCGTTGACACTTTTACCCTATCCATTTAGTGGACGCCCACGGAATTGTTTTCGTCCCTTGACCCTTCAGATCTCTGTGTCTCCATGGTCCACAGGATGAACATAAGGGGAAAAAGTCTTGTGTGGTGGTTTGTCATGAGGATTTTACCACTTCCCGTGGTGGAGCGTCAATAATTCCCCACATCTTCGCATTCACCTCTTTTTGTTGATTTCTTTCGCTTGGACGACCAAAGGGATGACAGAGACCGGGGGATCGTTGGTGCGTACGTGGCTATTTTTGTGTCTGTGAGTGTGTACGCTCTCGCCTTTGATGGGTTTCGCCTTCATGGTGGAACACTTCCCCGTTTTCTGCCCCGATATCTTTCTCTTCTGTTGCCTTTCCCTTTCGCTCGCACCCGACTAGTTCTATTGTACAACAAAGCTCATGTACAACAGAGTGTCATGCTATTGGCGGTATTAAACGATGTATTAATGAAGCAGGAGTTAAAAGAAGAGTTTGAAAGAAATAACACGTGTAGCGTGTAGGTACGTGCAGGGTTTCGGAAGTGATGTGTCGAAATGAAGGTGAAATAAGGAAACAGTTGTCCAATTATGACGGATTTGCGTTTCAGAAAATAGTGTAAGAATTATTTCTCCCTCATTTAGATGTGCTCTCTTGTGGTATGGTAATTTTTCTAAATTTGAATATTTTTGAAGCAGCCACAAGCATTCTTTTAGACATCTCCCGTCACATAATTACCTAATAGTTGAATCAAATTTGATTTAGACCAAAGAAGATTTTTATTCTGTCATTTTCATCGGCATTGAAGTTAACTTGTATATCTTTTATTGCTGAAATCAGTGATTATTTTTGTGTATTTTGGCATCCTTGGCGGATAATTATGCATTAATTAATTTTATAGTATAATACCATTTTGCTCGGGTGCTAGCACACTAATGATCAGTATAGTATTCGTTTTGTAATATTCTAAAATTCATTATACCAGTTTTGATATTTTCTTCTCAGTCGGTTCTGATCAAGAAATATTTCTGAAACTAGTCCAAAATTTATCACATGGAATCCTGATATTTGGATACATCGCTCAAATTTTCACGAACAACAAATTTATGTCAACTCACGCATAGCTCGCGGAGGTGGCAAGAATAGCGTCTAAGACTGGCAATGATCAAAATGGCGGGTCCCCGTAATCCAAATTCTCGCGCGAAAAAAAAATTCAAATCCAAGGTGAACCCGCCATGCAAACGCACAGCAGCCGTGCCTTCGAAGAGATGCGAGTTCGCATTGCGAAATGAATAGTTCTGAACGAATGGAAGGTGATGCAAACTAATTCTGGAAAGTGTGGGCAAACAGTGTGAGGGCACATATACGAGGGATGGAAAAAAAATAATATCGTGCCCGTGTCGTCCATAATGGCAAGTGACATCTTTAACGCTTCTGCGTCCGCGATTTGCATTTCGTATGCAGTCGACGGCGTGGCTGCAGGGGGTGGAGCGTCCTTGCTTGCATCGGGGCGAGGGCACAAAATCGTTAAAAGTCCTGCGCGCTGCAGTTGCTGTGATTCTCCCAAGATGGCACGCTAAAATGTCTTCATTCTTAAATCCGGAATGCTCGGGGAAATATGAAAGAAAGCGTTGGATTTCGCCGTTGGGTTTTGGAATTGAAACGCTTCCATAATAAGCAGCGAGGGATGCAATGCGAAATGTCGAGGCGGAGTGTGGCCAGTTTCTTTTTCAAACGAGGTTTAGCAGTGATGATAACGGTGCGTGAATAGCCTTATGAAATGACACTCTCATGTGTTTATCAAGGTGTTTTCTCCTTGATTTCTGCTTATTCATGCAATTATCAAGTGGAGGAACTGCATAAAAAGCCGCAAAAATAGAGTTGCTGTGTTAGGTATGAGTGTAAACTGGTCTATCACGTGTGGAGTTTTTGTATTCATAAAATAATGACTTTACTTTTTTAAGTTCTCCTTACTTTTGCTTAGTTATCTCTTTTTTTTATTGGGAAATTATATTTCCTTCGCCCATTTACGCTCTTCTCAAGAAGCAGGATTAAATCTGTATGCATTTTTTGAGTTAAAAAAAATTGTACCCGCTTCTAAGTTTTGTTTTTATTGCATAAAAGTATTTACATGACTTCCTTATTTTTAAGTTTTGAATTGACAAAGAGACCTGTAATTGGGCAGGTTATGGGATGTGTGGGGAAATATAACCTAAGGGAAATGATGGAGTGGAATAGGGAGATAAAGGGTACTGCAATGATCCAAGGATTTGAGGACAGAATGAAATAATTACAATTATTTATTGAGTGGGTCACTTCATCTCTTAGTTTGTTATTGTTTGTTTCTTAGCTCCTTTTCGTCATTTCCGGCTTGACAAGTTTCGAATATTGTTTACAGAAATTCAAAGGTTGGATGCATTTCATATATAATTTGAATAATCCTATACCTTTTTCAATAATTAAGACTACATTTTGTGGTTAATTTTCCACCATTCACTATTTTTATCCAATGAAAATATCTTTTTTTTCTGTCTTGTATTCATCATGCTCTACGATGGGGAAAATATACGTCGATTATTTGACCGGCATATTTTCTAAAATTTACACCCATGCATCAACATTGAACATTTCCTCATTGCAAATTATCACTATTCTAGATTTAACAAGTTTACAATAGAGCTCAGAGATCAAAGTCATGGCTGCTGCCGTCGCCTAATTGAAATGAAGAGTACTTCCCTATGATACTCCATTGTTCGACGTGGCTAGAAAGAGGGCCGGGGGTGGGGCGATGCATTTTTGCCACCACAGCAGTCAAATCAAGCCCGCGCGGTACGCTGGCAAGGTCTCCCGCAGTTGAATTATTGAGGGCATCACTTTTGTGAATCTTTCCTTTTTCGGCCGCGTGCATCATATTGAATTTTACTGTTTTCGATCATGTCCTCGGACCCACGCGGGAATGAATTATTCTGCTTTTACGTCCCCACACGATATAATTCTCTATTGACGACGACTATAGGGGTTGCTGGCGATGGCATTTTTGGGAAATAAAAGGGAGGAGAGGAAAAAGATATATTCTTTCGTGCATCGGGCAGCGAACAACGGTTCGTTTTGAGAGAGGAAATTACTCGGCTCACTCAAAAAAGGACCGTATCGGGCAGGAAGGCACTCTGCGGAATTTTTCCTTCTTCGTTTTATGTATTTTTTTTATCGTGACGACACGGTCCGGGTCATAAGCATTCACGTCGAGGCCAAAACCAAAAAACTCCCGATGGCTCACACACATGCAGACAAGAGAGCAAGCGTGGGATGCTGAATTTTTTACGGCCAGGAAATGAGATTATGGTCCACCGCTCTGTCCTTTTATAATCCTTCAATTTATTCCCGTTTCTGGATCGCAATGCGGAGCATGGACGATATTGTTTTTGGGCCTCGCAAGCCCACCGCGGTCCAACACACAAATACGTGGCCGGAGTCACATGCATGCGTCATGATCGAAAAGAAAAACCCCGTGGCTTTTGTTCACCCTCACCCACCCCCCCCCTGAATTTCGGTCCACAATAGGTTTTCTCCCGACCCTCCTCTCACTCCCGAATATTCATGTGAATCTCCTTCGCCGATTTCTCCTCGCTAATTATATTGGGCCACCGAAAATTTTCGTGGCCACTTCCTCCTCCACGAATTAATTTATCCATCGGAGTTTATTTCATTAAATGCACTCCATTATCCCCTCGCGTATTTGGTTGAAAAATTCAGCTTTTTAAAAAATTTTATCGAATGTATATTTATGGATGAATTTGTTACAAATATTATCACTTCCACCATCGACCCCCATCCCCTCTCTCTCTCCCCCCAACTTTTGCAGTGTTAATTTTTTTCCCCCAAACTTTTCGTCATATTTTTGCTCACTTCCTCCGCGAGAGAAAGGATATCCTTCTTTTTGCAATAAATGAGAGGTTACGATTTTCCAGGCTTGTTTTTCGAGAGCCTTTCATATCGCTGGTCTGAAATGCTGAATGGAAGACGCGCACATGCTTCTGTGTCCCCGTCGACGCATTTGTTTATTTGTTCTCACGCTTTTGTTCAGAACGTTTATGTTTCATTTGGAGCGCTGTCGTCATACAACGCGTGGCATTAAATTGCAATAATGGAACGATTTGTCACCGCCGAAGCCCATTATCTTCTTCTGTTTTCTGGTCTAATTCTTGTCATTTGAATCCTTCGCCATGGGTCATGAGAGTGAAAATATCATATTTTTTTATAATAACTATGAATTAATGAGATCCGGAAGACGATTTTCGTTGCGCGAAAGATTATGCAGATTATTTTCATTTATGTTTCCTTTTAGCGTTGAATTACTTTTGCTTGGTATTAACTCGGGAAGTAATAAAAATTTCCAGAAAATAACAATTTACATCATCCACTGAGTGAGCGAGTTGAGATTTTTAAAAGTCAAATTTATGATTTTTTCACAGGATGATAAAGCAGATAAGTTTTTAGAAGTGTGACATGATTCATAATTGCTTAAGTAACCAATGTTATTGATAGAAATTTTGATTTAGGTTTTATTTTCAATTTACTTGTGCTTAATTGTTGATTTGGTGAGGGATTTTGCTATTGAGAACGCATGGACTATCTCTTTTTTCTGCTACTTCCTGAGTAACCTCTTCTTTCTCGTATTTAATTAGAAGCTATGGGAAAAGCTGGGAAGTTTTATGGATGCAAAACTGTAACTGTAACACAAGTTGCCCGTTTAACTTCTGCCTTAAAAATGTAAGACATTATCAAGTTTAATTGCCGTGGTATATGTGTCATGCTTTTTTGCGAAGGCTTAATTTAACCTTTCCTCCGTTGCCATATTTTATATTCCAAGTTAATTACTTTGTCACGACGAGAAGTGAGAGATCTTCAATATCATCTCGATAAAATTCCACCCTGTTTACTAACTGCCTGTGCTGTCCTTTCTCACGTAAATTTCAAAAAGAGTTTGACTAATTTTTCATAATGAGTGTGCTGCCAATTAATATTTCTCTTTTATCTTTTCTCCAATGATGCCATTTCGTCATCTCATTCCGATCGTTGGTTATATAAAAATGTGCGTGTTCATGGGCATTCTTAATTGCTTCCTTTTTCAATCATGAAAACCTTTCTTTTCCGTAATGATCAGACATTATTTAAATACATTCAGTGACAAATTACTAAATTTGCTTTTTCGAATAGTGATTCCCTGGCTAATTTCCCACAAATGACTTTTGATAAATTCTATTCGCGTCAAAATATGGCATTCCATAGCTCTTATTTTCAAATTCCAAGCGATATTATGTATGCATAAAATTAAAAATCCGCATCGTTTGTATGATAATGCACGTATTCTAGAAGAAGATACGTTGTTGATCGAAAAAATATAGTCATGAACAAGTACACATTTTTAACTACATCAATATCATGCAAACTTTTAAAGAAAACGAATACCCATGAAGCAAGAGCATTTATTTGCTGATTCTGTTCTGATCACTTATAGACTTAACATCTAAATTCACCACATAGATTGTATAAATTAAATGCCTCTTGTGCTAGTTTTTGAATTTTCGGCCATATATACACCTCATTCGTTCGAAGTACTATTTGATGTCTATTGGATTTTGTCGACTACCTGTGCCTTCATAAGTGTGAATAAGTGTCCAAACTTTCTCCTCTTGCAGATGTTTTTAAGGTTCTCCCAGACTAAAATTAGCTTTGCCATTGAGGTAGAATAGAAAAAAAATCGACAGACACTAGAGCGAGTAGTAATGGTGATCCTGTGTTTAATAAGGGTTTTCTGTGGGGGTCTTAGCTTACCTTGGCGAATGTTTTTGTAGCAAAAACGATCGTCATCCTAAATTTTGATCTCTATTGCCTAGGATGGCTTCAAAATTGCTCTTCGGGTAAAATCCGGAGTATGAATTCGCGCTTTCGAGAATCAACTTTTTGCCGTGCGATTCCTTCCGCTCGCGGGTGTTGATAAGACGTTTCAAGGCGGCGAAGACCTTCGGTCACTCAAGGGGACTCATGGCTTTTCGCCCGAGGACGTTAGAAGTGAATAGGTCGGGGAAGGAGGGGAGAATAATCCCCCCCCACTACCACCACCTCTCCCAATTCCATCTCCCGAGCGTTTATGTCCCCTCACACTCCCTCTCCCAGTGCGCGAGGAGATCACTTGCAAACGACGAAACGTCGAGTACCCGTGCGCGGCGGGCATGTCGTGCCATTTGCAAGGAGGTGGGCGGACGGGAGCTGAAGGTAAGGTGGTGGCGTGGAGTGTGTGCAAGTGAGATTTTTTGTTTGTTTTTATATTCCTGCTTTTACTTAGCTGTGTGCTGCACATTTCTTCGCGAGATGGAGTTGAGGGGACGGGCGAGGGGACCGCAGGAGGAGTGGCGAGAGAAGCCGGCGGGAGGTGTGCGGAGGTCCGTTGGGATGCTGGATGGCTTTTCGCGAGGAGGGCATGCGCTGTGGCGACACGGACGCGGCATTCATTCCCGCTCCCGACTCCTTACCGCGCCTCTCCCTCGACTCACACCTTCCCCCCCACTCTCGACGTGTTCAGGTTGAGGGGGGGAAGTTTGACACCCCTCCAATCTCTCTCTTTCTCTGGACTTGCGATACTGAATGTTTTACTCAGTAAAGTTGGGGAATGGCTTTGTTGATAATCGAAAACCTTTTTATTTGGATAGCTGCAGTCGTGGAAAAGGAACATTCGTTCACTTTGTTTTCCAGATCGTGTTTACTATTCGAAACCAGTGGCGGAGCGAGGGGGGTTTGGGGGATAAAAACCCCCCCAGAGCTTAGAGAAATTTGTTTTACAAAAATATGGTAATGTGACAAATTTTTCAATTAATATTAGGGGGCCTCCAAAACGCTTGCCTCTATCGTGAAGCGCATATGAAAGGTGTAACAAAAATTACCCATTCAGATTACTTGAGCCAAAGTTTTTCTGCTATTATAATATTGTACGCTTTCATTACTTGCTTTTTCTACAATATAATCAGAGTAAAAGATTATACAAAAAATGAATAGAATAGAGGTGCCAGAAGAATAATAAGAACCTGATTATTTTTGATAGGGTTTTTCGAAGAGGTTATTTTAGATATTTTTTTAAATTTCAGTGTAGTTTCAAGGAACAAGCTCACCAAACAGATAATAGGACCATACATAACCATAGAACACACATTATTAAATTGTACACGCTGAGAAATTCTCACTCCTCACAGTATATTTTCTTACATAATTGCCGTTTCTTTATTAACTAACATTTAGTTATGTGGAATGAAAATTTTATTTAACATGATGAGTACCCGCGAAAGTTTTAACGAAGAATAACATCTAGTTTTTAGGAGCCAGAGTCGCGTAAAAATCCATTTCCGGGCATCCATTGTCCAAAACTTTCCTGGGTAGGACCCTCGAATCCTCGGAGGACGGAGGATGAGCTCGAAGTTTGGGTAAACTCGGAGGACGAACCTCATGACGAGGACCCCTATCATGAACCCTATCCGAAGCCCCCCAATCAAACCAGATCGCCCATGCCTAAAACCTCACGCCTATTGAGACGGCTTGCGGGGTAGCATGCAGATGTAGATATCGGGGCAAATCAGTAAGAAACGAATAAAATTCAACAAATAATAGTAAACAATGAAATAACCGCAAATAATAAAATAAACTAACAGACAACTCCTTAGAAATTACTTCAAATTATATTCTTATTATACTTGAATACTCTGGTATTTAAATTAAGGAAGCCAATATGAACCCCGCTTCTTTTTTCAGCTAATTGATGCGACTTTTCCGTTGGAATACATATGCGTTCCACGAAGCAAAAGTGAACTTGACCAAAATGGCAGTTTAATAAAGTTATCGAAGTAATACGTGGTTCTTTCTTGGCGAATTAACTGTCCTCTAACGTTCTCTCAGGTTTCTTGCCAAGACAACCTATCTATTTGACGTTTCGAGTTCCATCTCTTTCCCCGTCCTCGGAACGTTGTGATATCTCGGGTAAACTCTTCTAGGGATTCCCACCGGGTCCAATTATTCATATAAGCCAACATTTCAAGCTCCGACTCGGGGTTCATCCTCAGGGCTGCTGCATTTCGAATTTTTTTTGTTTATGGTCGCTAAACCTAATTTCCCGATCCCGAGAAGTTTCGCCAGGAAACCATCACATCATATTATGATAATTGTTAATATGATAAAGTAAATTCAATGATTCTGTCTGCACGGCGGTCCCAGAGAGCCCTATAGACGCCACTGGTCCAGGCGATGCTGCTGTTCGTCCGGGATGTTGCTTCGTGGAGAATAACATGGCGGACTGCGCTGACGGTTTCCGGAGGGGTCGTGCGACATGAGGAGAGGTCTGAGGAGAGGTAGTAGCCCTTGGTGCGTGCTGGTGGTGCCAGTCTCCTGGTGCCCAGGAGGGAGGAGGGGAGACTGCGGGTTGTTTCTATCGAAAGGACGGCGGTGGGATTTGCAAAGGGGAAGGCTGTGTTGGTTGGCTCTTGAGCGGTGTATGATGGAGAGGACGAGGGGCGGGCGAGGAGGCCATGGCGGCTTATTTTATGATGCCCGCGTTGTAGACGGGGGAGGGAGGGCAGGTATTGTGAGTGAGGCGCGGGGAGGAGGGTGGATCAGATGGGACTTTGGAGGGGGTTGGTGGCGCTGTTGGATTTTTTGGCGGGTGGGCCTTGAAATATCTCGGCGGGACATTCCCCAACTTCTTCCCTCTCTCCTCAAGTTTGTCCCCTCTTACTCCTCGCGTCCACCTTTCTTTTACCTCTCTTTGCACCATACCGTCTCTTTTTTCTGTAGATTCTTCGCTGCGCATGACCAATCCGCTTAATCTAAAGACATGTCCCACTGAAATGAAAACATAAGCATATGGAATTATATAATTTTTGGGGTAGGATTTGGGAATGCCTTGTAGTAAAAATTAGTCTCGTCGGGCTCGGTGGTGGCGGTGTCCTCGCCTGTCAAACCGAAGGTCGTGGGTTCGTGTCCCGCCGGGGTAGGTTTCCCCTATTCAGGGGGTGGATGTTCGTGTACATTTAGTTGTTAATTGTTGTAAAACCCCGATGTAAATGCCAAGTTGCGCTGTTTTCGGTGGCGTGGCAATAGGTAAATTAAAATAATAAATACATTAGTGATAGCCCATAATCAGTCAGTGATATACTTATTGGCACATTTAGCTGAGGATACTATGCATTCGGAGTGAAGGGGAATACGAATTCTAAAGTTATAAAAAAACTAAGTGATTCAAGTCAATTTTTGCTGTTGTCTTACCTTAAGATGTTGTTTCTCTTTCCAAACGAAGCCTTATTATGGTAAATCAGTCTTCTTTTTTGGAGGTAGTTGCTCTAAAGAACCGTAAAATCCATCTTGAAGTGTATACTTTCGAACGCATGAAAGGCAAAGGACACTCGATTGTCTCTCGCGGGCGATGGCGGGATCGCTCCAGACACAGTGGCACCCCAATGGCCGTGGCAATTGTCATTGGGCAGCCAACTCCCGTCCGAGAACTTACTCATTACTCGGATAGGGGTGGCAGTTGAAGGCTGAGGAAGGGGAGAGTGGTGGGGAGGGTTGGGGGGTGGGGCAATTTCGCGCCTGTCGCGCCCGGGGCAGCGGAGGGATGCTGGGTAATTGGGTGCAGGAGGAATGAGGCGGAGGAAACGTCCCATCCACCCGTCACCAACAATCGCTTATCTCTCATGGGGATGCCAAGAGCGTTTGACGCTCCAGTTACTGTGTACTACAGACTTCCTTCCCTTCCATTATAATGCGAGGCTTTTTGGTTGTGATAGATTTTAATTTTTTAATCGCACCATGCAGTGGGATGATTGAAGACAGACGTTTAATTTCATTGAATTCGCTTTTTCACCGTAGCCGTAGGTTTTTTCAAGCTTCTTGGTCAATTTTACGTGTTTTTCTGGTTCTTAAAGTAAAGTTAGATGGACATTAGGAAAAACAGTTATAAATAATAATATAGTTATGATGCGAAGGAGATTTTTCTCCAAAAAGAGCTTGCTTCGAACTCGATGTAAACATCGGTTTTTTTATGTTAGCTAAACCGTGTGGAACTTTGGAAAGGTCATGAAGATAGCTTTAATCATGGACACGGCTCTTTAATTCATTCTGTTTTCCAGATCCTGTTTGCTAATCGAATAATTGCTTGCTACTTAGTTTCTATTATAAATTTTATGCCAAAACATCTTGATGATAGTGGGACATTTCGTATAGAGATGTTGGAATTAATTTAAAACAACGATTTACAAAGCTTTACGTGCTTAAATTGACCAAAAGCTCGAGGGAAATGTTTATTTTCTCGGAGGAATTTGACTTTATTTTGGTTTCTTACTTCCAAATTACAACCGTTTGAGAAAGCTTGACCGGTGCCACTTGTAAGTCCCGCTGAAGCAATATTCTTAATGTACTTCCCGAGATGTTTCTCCGGCTCTTCCACGTATTGTAATCCCGCTGCAGTGCATCGAATTATCCCACCAAGCACCGCTTCTTCTTCGTCCCATTTTCGCTTGGTGTCGCGTTTCGTCGGGCGGCCAGACTTCTCATTTTCATCGCCGTCGAGCAATCACTGCGGGAGGATGCTTCGGTCTTATGTGTGAGGATGATGGTGATCCGTTCGAAACAGAACAATAATCTCTGGATGTTTAGCGCGCGGAGGAAAGAGGCCGCCTCTTGGGTATCCACGCGCACTCTCTCACGCGTGTGGTGCAAACAGGCTCACTCGGAAATCGATTTCGGAGACATTGTTCTTCGGTCTTTTGGGGCGTTTATTGTCTTTCGGAATTTTTTCCTCTCGCTGGGGCGGGAGGCGCGGTGTGGCGCCCTCTTCTCCGCACCCCAGCACCCTCGGCGCCGATCCGTCAATTCCATTTCCGCACCACCAACACCCATCCCCACTCTCGCAGTTCTTTAACAGGACTCCTCACTCACAAAACCATAATTTATTGCTTTTCCGTGACTTTTTTTGTCTAACACATTTGGTACCAGCTTCAAATATTTTGAGCACACAAGTGTAAGGTTAGGAGTGATTTGTCTAACTTAGACGCTTTGGATATTGCTTTTGTTTATGCTTCAATCAGTCGAGAAAATCAGGCACGTATCTAGGGGGAAATTTTGCATATGAGGAAGTACTGGGGAAAAATTGCCAAATAAGTCACATTTTAAGAAGGGTCTACTCAATATACCCTGAGCATTTCAAGATGATAGCTTGACAAATAGAATGGTAACCGCTGTAAATTTGTGGAATATATTTTGTATAACTTTGTGAAAACTTATATTGAACCTGCAAGAAATACTTTGTACACTTACATAGGGTTATTTTATTTCACCATGTTTCCATCTAACTAATATTGTGCAAGTGTAGGCTCAAAATTTTTCTTGTTGAATAAACACGATAGCCTAAATTAAAAATAATAAATACATCACGAAAAAGGACTAATCAAGCGGAAGTGATTTATCTTCTTGTGAACCTTTATATATTGCTTTAATTTTTGTTTTGATCAGTCGGGAAAATCATAATTCGCCCTTCAGATGTGTAGGAAAAGTTATTAACATTGTGTCCATTATACTTTCTCTTCGATGTCCTCGCATGCAAGGAAGTACAACACAGCATCGAAGTATTTTCATCTCTATGTTGTATTCTCCGCAGAATGTAATCTATTCATTTTTTTATATTATATTAACAGAGACCATATTTTGATAACCAAGGGAGATATTTTGATAACGATGGGAAAGCACCCATTTCTGTGCAAACGTTACTCCTGCGTTTTACTTACGGATGTACCAGTATTCCAACATAAAAACTGTTTTTTCTTTACTTCTTTCAAAGAGGCATAACTTTTCTTAATTCCGATCAATAATATGCTTCGTATTGAACCGAATGTTCACTCTTGCCATCAATTTCAAATGGTTTTATTGCCATTGATTTAAAAAAATTGCAGTAGTCTGTTTTTCCATCGCCGGTCCACACTTTTGTCTCTTTTCCATCCCCTCAAATTTTATGCAGGCATTCCGACCACATTTTTATCCCCGCCTCATCTCATTCCTCTCTCCTCATCCCTTCCTTCCATTCCTTCGCCCAATCTTTCATCGTTATCGTCCTCTCCTTTCTTCTTCTCCCCTTGCCTCTGCGAAGACTTCAGCTGCGACTCCTTCCACCCTCTCGCATTCCTCCCCTTCATATTTTTTTCATCGTCTCTTTTTTCCTCTTCTCTTTTTTCTTCCTGTCGCAAATCGTGATCCACCCACACCCCCTATAGCCGGCCAACCCCTGCCATAATCCGTCCGCATCGTAAAGGGAGAGGCACCCGCCCTATGTCCCCTTCCCCTCCACCCTATTCGCGTCACCCACGTCTTCTTCTAGCCTTCCCCTCCCCCAATGTCTCTCCGTCGCCGCGAAGGCACCCCTTCCCTTCCTTGCTCCATTGTAATTCTGGACCTCACCCTATCCTATCCTCCTGCTCCCGCGAACCCTGCCTCCTCATCCCCCCGCCCTTCCTTGTGCCTCCTCCCACGCCGCGTGACCCCTTGTGTTTTCTGAATAGCCGCCTTTACTTCTCCGCCGGAGACTTTCGTATACTTGGCGGAAAATCCATCCAACCTCTTTCTGCGAACCAGCTTCCACTAAATAGCGCATAGTTTTGGGAATCAATTTAGGAGGCCGATACTTTATAGAACATCTTGTAATCAATATCTTTTTAGGGAAAGGGCTTTTCTGTTTAATAATTCTGATACTAATTTTTCTACTAGTAAAAACGATGCCAGGTCGACATATTTCACTGGATTGTAGCAAGGACGCAAATACTTCTAGCATTTGAAACTATTTATGTGCTAAATTTATCTAACTCATAAACTCTATCCATACGCCCTATAACAGTTTCAAGGGCATTTGGACAGATTTCTGTTGGATGTTATGGAATTATTTTGGGGGCGGCAAAACCCTGAGTGCCAAAAGTTGTCGATCCCTGACCCAGATGTTGCACACTATTTCAATGATTTTTCAAGCCACAAATTGCTATAAAATGGTTTATTTTTCATCAGAATGCATGCAGTTAATCGTTTATGAGATGCTTAAATTGTGACCATTTGGTAAAGGATCTTTTCTGCGTCTAATTAGGAATGATAGTGAGTAAGCTGAGAATAAATGATGAGTAATAATTCGGCCAAAACTGTTAGACGTGAACTTTTCAAGAGGCGTGGCAAGAATTGTTTTCTCGCTCAGCGTGGTGTTCAGCTCATGGCGGCCCGTGGGATACGAATGACCATTTCATGCAGATTATCATTTCTCCCCCTCTGCCCTACGCCAATCCACCCTTTTCCGGATAGCCCACAGCATCATCCCCGTCTCTTGCGCCCCTTCCTCCCTCCCTCCCCCCCGAAAAGGAGAACGGTCCACCGCTGTCCGTTTAAGCCCAAGGCACACACACGCTTCACGCTCATCGGAGAGGAGGCCTGCTCTCTCGGGGGGGTGGGCTTCTAATTTCTCCGCTGCCGCGGCATTTCATCGCGCTGCCAACTGCAGGCGGCGACACCAACACCACGGCCGCCGACTTCGCTGTTCGGGTCGCCACACTGTGACAATATCATTCCGCGGTGCGGAGTGGGAGAGGTTGAGGGAAATGATGGTCTGTGGGTTGGGGCGAGACATTCAAGGAAACGGCTGGTTTTGATTGGCGTGGTTTCATTATTTTTTTTTCCCCGTGGCTTGTCGGGGGATGGAGAGGGTGGTGGTAATCCTTTCTTCCCTTTGTTTCTGTCGGGATTAGTGTTCTCTCCCTCCGGAGGACTCGAAAGGATAAGGCTGCGGTCGAGATGAAGGAAGTGTCCTTCTGTCTCGTCCGACCCCTTTCCCTTTTATTTCGTCCACTTCCCTCGCTTTCCAGGCCTTTCCGATCGTCCCCCGTCGTGCCCCCACTGTTGAGAGCGACTCATTTTCGGTTGATGGTGATTTAAAGAGGACATCTTCGTCATCGTCGGTCAACAAGCCCGAGATTTGTTTGTTGCAGCCAGTGGCGCCGACTCCATGGGGCCTGAGGGGGCCTGAGGGGGCCCGAGCCCCCTCAAAAATTCGTTATGGGTGTGAGGAAAAAATGTGTCAGGCTTGTCGATTTTCTCCGGAGTGTCCAGATATCGAGTTATAAGGGTTCTAATGTTGATCATATGACTCTTCTAAAGTGCTTAAAAAACTAAAAATTCACTACTTATAAAATTTGCCGGGGCAAGATCCCCGGTTTTGGCCCCCCCCGGTTTGGGTTTGTAAGTCGGCATCTCTGGTTGCAGCTCCCCACTTGTGTGTGTTATAATTTCACCCGTTCATGATTGCGTATTTTAGTCTATCGTCATATCTTACCACTTGTTCTGTGGAAATAATGATAGGATACCATGAGTCCCCTCTTGCTCTTCGTTGGTTGCCTTCCTCAGATAGTCATTTTCATGATGTGACCAATTACGTTTTGCCATCTTTTTCGTGGGAATTTTGTTATATGAGATTGGGTCTAAAGGGATGGTGTTATCTTGAGCATTTATAATAAAGCCGTTATCTTTTAATCAAATGCTCTTGATTGCAGGTAAATAGAATCCAGCGTAGCAGTCTATTCCAGCTAATTGGTACATGGATTTGGTGAAATAATTTATTATTTTTGTACATTTTTTGCTCTTTTGTCACTATCTCGCACTTTTTTTCTAAGTAAATTAAGAGCAAGCATTTTAAAACTTCATCAACATGTGCTTCAATGAAGTGCATTCGTGTAAAATCGAGCGGAGCTGTTTAAAAATAAGTTTTCTTTACGGTTATTAATACATAGCTATGCAACTGGTTTTCTACCAATAAATTTCTTTGCTACTTATTGAAGCAGTATTCAATTGTTAGAGTTTCTTTACCGAAAGTTCTCACGAGAGAAAATTTTTAATACTTAATTTGAGATTTTGTCATCTTCCGTGGATGGTTCTTTTATGGGTTTTCCAAAACTAAGGAAAATTTTTAATTCTGTGCTTCATTTTGAGATATATTCAATTCTGCGTTTCAAATTCACTCGACTTTTCTCTGCTTATTCGTATAATCTCGTCTTGCAGAATATATTCATATTATCTCGTCTTGCAGAATAATTGAGAGTAATTTTTTCCCGCGTGCAGAGAAGAACAGTGATTTAGCCTTTCAAATCGAGTTTTTAATTCAGCAATAAATTTTCTATTCATTAAACCGTTTACCATGATAGTGGAAAATTTACATTGATCAAGCATAAAAAAATGTGTTTAATGCCATAAAATATCATGCTTGAGTTATTTCATGGTAATTTTCAATTTTGGTAATTTCTTTTACTCAAAAACGCAAATATAGCTTGTGCATCCAGTTAGCTTCAGAGCAAAATGGCTGCAATCATTTTCCTCTAGGACTAGCAGGCAGCTCATACTCTTAAAAATAACTCATTACTTGTGAAATAAGTCACTCATGCATTCTGGACGATATTCTGGGAAAGAAGGACATTGGAGTTATCGCATCGAAAGGACTGGATCGTGTCTGAGATTTTTTTGGCTTCAATTTTCGGTCGCCATTGATATTTCATGCAAGAATGCATTTACTTAATGCAAGCAGCTTTGGTGTAAAGGAGGAGATATGAATTCCCAGTCCATCTTGTTCGTGACGGGCGACGATTTGGTGAAACAAAAGGTTCCGAAATGTGTCAAAATTCGTTAATTAATGAAGAGACTCTCATTCTCACGTACTCGCGTTCATTTTCTCTCTCCCGCTCTCTTTTTTTCCGCTTCGTTTTTATTTTTCCTCGCGCCATTGGTTCTTCGCGCCGCTGTTGGCTTTTCCGCGCACACCCCCTTTTGGCGCGCCTCCCACTGGCGGGCAGTGAAACACTGACGGCGAGGCGCCTTATTGAAATCTCTTCATCCCTTTTATCGACTCGGGATTTCCTTCCACGCTCGGCCGTTGTGAAAACGTTCCGTTTCCTCTTTTTATTTCACATTTCCCATCGCCGTTTTCCAAAGAGTTTTGTCGTGGAGCTTGTCGCATGCGCGACTGCTCCGGAGATAAAATTATTACAGAAAAAAATGAGGAGAAGAACTGTGCCTACTCTTCGGAGTACGGTGGGAAGTCTCGCGTTGAAAGAGACCGCTAAAAAAAAAAGGAATCGATCGAAATATTCTCTCGCCGTTTTTCGCATATTAACCCTTAGAGGACCAAGGGAGGGCTAAAAAATGTCCACCTTTTTATTTTTTCAATATTTTAAGTACTCATTCACCCAATACAGATTTATAACTTCGTTACATTGTCAAATATAGGTTTAAAAAGATAAATACATCTTGATTTATATGGAAAATTTTGTTCGTACAACGTTATGAGAGCGTAACTACGCGGTGGACACAAAGTAACCCTCCCTTGGTCCAACCTGTGACATATTTTTCGACCGAATGGATTCGTGTAATATTTTTGTTTGGCATTATAATTTATAACTTAATTAGTTTAAATTAAGCATTAACGCTTATTTTAATTCAAAAATAGGCTCCATATTGCATTTATGTATTTAAAATATAGGATGTAATTACTTTGATTTTATTTAAAAAATTTCTACTTTACATAGTTTCAATTATTATTCTATTCTAAGAAATCAGAATTCGTAAAAATAGTTTTCAATGCATTTATCTTACATATTGATTAATTTTCTTTAAAAATTTTGAACTGCATCTTTAAAATAAATACTCTCTGTTTCTATTCACTTTGCTTACTCTTATAGGCTCTGCTTGACAGAATTATAAACTGATACATTATATCGAAAAAAAACTTATGAATACCCTTCTGAAATTTTGAATATTGAGCTCATTCCCTCTATAATACTTTCACAAAATCCTTTTCACTGTATTTATTTTATTCATTCATGAACAGGAAAGGGCGCAAAGAGCTCTATCCAGCCATTCATGAAGCATCTTTTACAAAATGAATTTTTGCATACCCCGGAAACACTTTGGTTACCTATCTAATCAGATTCGCAAGAATTCGAAGTATTTTACCTTCATGTCAAACTGGAATGCCATTGATGCGAAAATATGAGTGCAACAAGAACTAGCCCACTTTCTTACCGTGATATTAGTGTTTTTAAATTTATGACACACCGGCTAATTTACTCAATACCTTCACCCTCACCCTCAGCTTCTGCGTGATTTGAACTCTTGCCATTCAAGATGCAATCTGTATACAATATAATGCAATTTATACAATCAGGATACAATCCCAAAATTACCTGTCATACGGTGAGCATTTACGATGCATGGCATGCTGTCTGCAAAGGTTCTTGTGAAATTTTGGTCCTCATGTTGACATCTAGAGTTACTATGCGGTGGCTTTTGAGTGAAAGGGTTTATATCTTTGAAAAGTTTTCCTATCTGCTTATCTACTTGACTGAGAGTTATGTGAAATGAGAATTTGAAATTACAAGTGTCACAAAATAAATCAGTAATGAAGAATTGAGTGAAACTGTAGTCCATGTTAGTGAAATCAGTTCAAATAATGAGGTAAGGCAGGTAAAGGAAGTGACTTTTGTAGGAAAAAAGGCAGCTAGGAAGATATCGAGTACGTTGCAAAAATGGCAAGGAAAAACCAGAGTGATCCTCTTCGCGTGACTAGGCGAACCATTCAAAATATATTGCGGAAAAAGCTATGTTTACTACCAGCTGCTAAGGAAAAGGATATGCGCAAGTCATTTGAAAAAATTTCAACCCTGAAATTCTCGACATGATTTTACGGCTTACAAATGAAGAAGCAGAACGAGCTCGAAGTCTAAAAATGATACGGTAGAACTAAAATCCTTCGTAGGAGTTTTGATATTGTTCGGTGCAAACGGCGATAGAAAAGTTAGAATTGCATATTTGGTTACATAGATTTGGAAGGACCTCCTATATTGCTGCGAAGAGTTGAAACTGATTTCAGGAACTATTGCCTTATTTGATGAAAAGTCTACTCTTGGAAAGACAAAGATGAAAAGACAAAGTTGCACTCATTTTTCGGTATTCCAAATGGTCAATGCGATATCACCCATATATTACATTTGTGAACCCGATATGTTAGTTGATGAAATGTTAGGGGAAGGTGTAGATTTATAGTATTCATGAAACAATAACCAGGGTAGTATGGGATACTTATAAGAATGTTCACCAACTGTTATGAGAGGTATGTGCTCAACATGGAAATTGTTGCCTCAGAAAATAATGAACCATCAACACGCAGAGGTTCAAACGAAATAGTGAACGCCTGGTGGTCCCAATCAAGAATTCCGGAGGAAATATGTCAATGGGTAGATACTATAATTCTGTGGAGCCAGCAAAAGAACTTTATGGATTGACTATGGTTGGAACTATGCAGAGTAACAGAAAACGTATTCCTGAACAATCGAAGGGAACAGCTAGTCAGAAGATTTTTTTTAAGTTTGTTTGAATTTACGACCCGAGATCTGGGAGTCCACCGGTGACTCTTATCATTCATCACCAAAGAGAAGCCTAAGAAAAATATCGTTTATCCATCCATACAGCATACAGAATATATTCGTTTCCGATATAAATGTCAGTAATTGTTTCAAAAATAAGTTGGACGTAAATTTGCTCTACTACAACACCAAAGGAGGAGTTGATGTTATTGATCAAATGCTATGCAAGTATTCCACCAAAAGATCTACAAGAAGTTGGCTAATCTGTCTTCTTTGCACTACTCGACATTGCTGCCCTAAATGGATTCTCTCTTTTTATACTCATTTTCCTCAGTAAAATATCAAAAAAATTAAAAGGAGACATCATTTAGGCATATTTGTTGGGCCTTGAACTTGTGTGGCCACAATACAGTATTAGTTGGACAAGACAATAGGTTTACATAACAACATTTTAATGATGATGGAAGGGGTGGCGGAAGGAAAAATACAGCCGTCATATGTTGCTGTCAAAGTAATAGGCACAGGAAGTTTCCACGCGTGCAGCAACGCACTCACATCAAAAAGAGAAAAACCAAACAAATTATAAAAAACTATGATTATATGTACTATATGTAACAGTTATATTTGCTGTAAACATGGCATAAAAACTAACGTACACAATACAGGCAATAATGCTGCCTTATCAGAAGATTCGAGTTGATCATTCATTAGTGATTGCTAATGTTAATAATTTTATAACTTTCTCGGAATGATATGGTTATTGATAAATAAATACTACGAACAATATAGAACATAATTTTTTTAATTGGGAGACGTATTATGATTTATCATGTACTTTTAAATTAGGTAACTGAAAACGGAGTGGAAAATTTTAGGTTTATTTTAAATAATTATAAAATGGTTGTCGTGGAGTATAGCTGCTGAAATTTGACTTAAATTTGAAATACCATGCCTTATTGTTATTATACATGCACAGTTATCGGTGATTTAGAAACCTAATTTTCAAATAAGAGCATGAAATCCGGAACCTCTGTGAAGAAGTTTTATCATAATTTCGTTTATGATCAGTTCAAAAAGATTTGAAAATTTCAATATTTTAATTGCGATATTATGACTTTCAGCTGGATAAACAACTTTTAAAATGTTTTAACAATGTAAAAACACAATTGTTGAAGATATATTCTGTTTCATGATTAGTTAAAACGAAAAAATATAAGTGGACATTTTTTGACCCTCCCTTGGGCCACGGTGTAACCGGAAAAAGGTTGGTCCTTTAAGGGTTAATCTCTTCTTTTTTTAAGCAAATATTTCCATTTTAAACTTTCCTTTTTCCTCCTCCTCTCTCTTTCACACACTCTTCTCGGACGCTTTAACGTTAATGGTTTCCAGAGGAAGTCATCGTATCCAATCTCATTTTGGTCCATCAAACGTGATTAATTTTATGTATTTCCCCTCCGAGGGTTTTGGAGTGCGTGTCGCATATTTACTGAGTACGGGTTTCGATAAATTTAGAAATTTAATCTCATTATGTGAAAACTCGGTCGTGCATAATTGAGCCCAGTGTACACACGAATAGTGTAAGCGTAATATGCGTACATTACCGTTCATAGCTCGCATTACACAGGATTGACTCGTTTAGAGGAAACGGGTTTACATTTATCAGAGCTGGAGGTTAAATTAAGCCAATGAAGGTATTGCATAGTGGACATTGTCAGTTAATTTACACATGTTTGGAATAATTTGCTTCTTTCAAGTATATTTGGCATTTTTATGATCGAGGCGCTGTCTTTATAAGTTTATTGTTAGTTAAAAGTATTTACATGTTGGAGTTACGATTCAAATAATGATAGATCATACAGTTTTGTGTCGGATTTAAAACTGTATTATTGGTAGAAATAAAATTGCGTAATATTAGTTTATATTTATGACTTTTTAGTAAAAACACAAAAATCCATTTTGGTTTATTATGATTTTATAAGATGATTCTGGAGCGTGCTATGATCATTGCCGATTTTCCCCTGTAGTGGGTCGTATAGTGTATGGGGAATATGGAAACGTTTTTCCGTCGCCCTAAGGTCTTATCAAAGGCCAATTCCCTTCCTATTGGTTTCTCCTAACCAGTGAGGCACTTTTGTTGATTTTCGGAGCTTAAGTGCTTGGAGAGCACGCACGTGCGCCCAATCGTGGGCCGAGGAAACCTATCCGCATTCCTCGCTTGCAGCGTTTCTCTTTAACGCGGATTGCGGTTGGCCTCAGCCTCAGAAACCGCCGCCGTACGTGCTCCTACACGTTGAAAAGAGCTGAGGGCACGCTGGCTCTAGAGTGTGTTGCACATAAAAAGATCCATTTAGCGCTTGCGTCGGAGACTTAGCGCAATGATGTGCCGAAACTGAAGATCCAGTTTGACTATTTATCTCCACAAATTTACTCTTACTCCTAGGATCAGTGGCGGATCCAGGATAGAGACAAAGGAGGGGGGCTAAGTGGGGTTAAAAATTCCAGCAGTAGTGGGAGTCGGAAAAAATTACCATTCTATATAGTGTAAATTGGATACTCAAGGGGGGGCTATAGCCCACTTAGACTCCCCCAAAGATCCGCCACTGCCTAGGACAATCTTTATCTAAGGCGATATTTATCCTCATAAAAAATATCCTCTATGTAGATCAACCTTTGCCTCTCTTTCTATTATTCTTCTCTTCTCCCCACCGCCCTCCAACTCAGGCGAGGTCTCCTTAGGGTCCCTACCTTCAGGGATGCTACTCACAGCACTTCCTTCAGCTGACATCTCTCCTATTTCCTTAGCTCAGACTAGTAAAATCTTTTGGACTTAATCTCGTATATTGCATGAGGATACCGATTACCATCTTGGCTAATGCAGGGGGTTGAAACAAATAATACAAGCTGTGGTGCAGTTTTACTCCGGAAATGTATGTGTTTAAGTATCTAATTGCCGTCACCGTGTCAATAATCTTGCCTCGGAAACTACTAGTTATATATATTACCATGCGCTGATTAATGTTACGGATCAACAAATCTATCACTGATCGTTCGTTCGTGAGCAAAAATTGGTCTGACCATTGGCACCAAAAACGCCATTGAAAATAGACTGACTGCAATATTCCAACCACGCTTCTGTCGATTGAACCACCGAAGAGACTTGAAAAGGATACTGGCCGAGAAAGCATAAAGAGCAACCGGAGGAAAAGCAATCTATCTCCGTTTCCCCGGTTTTTCCTTTACCTTCTCCTCTCTCTCTCTCTCTCTCTCTCTCTCTCTCAACCCATCCCGCCTCTCCTTCCACTTGCTCTTGTAATGGCTCGGAAGATTTCATTGCCGCGGTCAGGAGGTGCCCGCCCATCGGACGCGTGCTGGTGGAATTGCTCGGGCAGCGAAAAACAAACAGGGCGGCGGCGTTTTTTCTCCGCTCGGTGGCCAGGTGAAAGACAAAGTTAGAAAAAAGCGGCCCCGTCGGCGAGAGGCGGATTCGAATGGCGAAACGATCGGGCGGAATAGGATGCTCAACGTCTTGCGTCAAAGGGAGGGATGTGTTATTCGAGAAAAAATCTCCCGGGACCAATTTGTGGCTTTACTCCCCTTTCCTCGGCTTCCTCCCGTTTCGCCTCCTCCAGGCTCTCATGCTCGAGTGAAGTTCCTCAGTGTTCGGGAAGGAATAAAAACGTTGCTGGCGTGATATTTGAGTGAAGTATTGATGATTTGATCTGTTTTGCATCCATCCTCTCAAGTTCCTGTTGAGGTTTTTTTCTGCTTTACCTGTCCTTTTTGTTTACGCCCTTTCGATGTTCAAGGAACCCACTTCCCTGTGCTCTGAAGTCCTGGCAGGTCTTCCAACATCGTTTCCAGGCTTCGGTTGTGGCAAAAAATTTTCGTTGGATGTATATTTCTGATATAAGTGTACCGAGAATTGGAAAACTCATACATAAATTTCCTTGACTGTTTGTTAGGATGGTTGCATGATCGTTAGTTGCGTTATCTCGAGAATTAATCAATGAATTGTCATGTCTACTCAACTTCTCTCTGATACCCGTTCATATTGAGATCATGCAATTGAGGCAGTTAGCCACCGAGCTGCATTCAGCAACAATTGTCATCATCCATTACCTTGTCATAATCTTTAAAACCATGCATTTAACTTATTTTGTACCAACGTGTTCAACCCTCTCATTATTCTTTGGGAGACAATAAATGTTAGTATATTATTTACACTATTCCATTATTTGTTGTTTAAAATCACCTTAGTTTCTTATTCGGTAATCCGTCAAATCTTCTGACTGTTTTGAGCTTGATACTCTTCGACTTCGTCACACTCTGAAAAAACAATAAATCTTTCACGACCGCATTGCCGAATTCCCTGACGGACTGGCAGAGTGCGATCAATCACAAGCGATGCTGAGCAAGGTGGGCGGTTCACACTCGTGAATGGAGGACGAGCGCGATATTTCTCCCTCGGCAAACACCATAGTGATGTCTGCCTGACGCGGGATTGTGTTCGACGCGTTCGGCGTCGGTCGCCTCGGGCGGCGCCGTCCCAAGATGTTTCGCCCGTGTCCGGGTGCTCGGCTTCGCACGTTGACGGATGTGGCGCAAGGTATCCGGGACGCGTCACGGCCCTCGCATTTCAATCCCTCATCTGGATCCCTCGCCTCGCTTCTCACTTTCGATGGCCCACCCACCTTCAGTCACGTCTCACCCTCCCTTCAATTTCGTATTTTGTGCACCCTTCCCACGGGCCCCGGGGTTTTCACCACCTTCCAAAATCGCCCGCGTCCATCGCTCCAGGATCTCACACCTCTCGTCATTGTGGAAGGTTACTCGGGATTTCCACCGGGTCAGGTTCTCTAACTCCATCTCGGCCGACGTTTCGATGAACGAGTTGTCCATCGTCATCAGGACAACTCGTTCATCGAAACGTCGGCCTAGATGGAGTTAGAGATCCTGACCCGTTGGAAATCCCGAGTAACCTTCCACAATTCTACACGCCGGGAAAGCCTGCGATCATACTTCACCTCTCGTCATCTTTTAGCGTAGTCTAATATCAAAGAGTCTATGCGTCCTGCGATCTTTTGATAGAATCAGAGGCGTAACAATGGGGGATGAGGGGGATGGATCCCACAAAGCGTCAGAGAAATAAAAAAATATTGAAAAATATTGTCTAGTTTTGACTCATAATGACTGCATCAGCTCAATGTTAAATTTTAGGTGCCAAAATGATGTAAAATACATTTCCAGGCATGTAATTTTTCAAATATTTTCGCGGTACTCCAGATGCTCGAGGGGCGGGGGTGTCGCCCCCAGGCACTGCCATTCCCCCCCAAAGCACATTCCTAGTACCGCCACTGGATAGAATGAATTTTAAGAATTGTGTTACATAAAATTTATTACCAGCAGCCCAAATTTTCACACTTCAAAACTCCAGGGTTTTACACGTGATTTGGTCAAATAAAAATAAATCGGTGGAATAAACCGAACACCTTTTTCATAATTTAAGAAGAATTTCAAAGCAGTGTGCAAAAGAGTATGGAGGATTTTCACGATATCGTATTGTGCTATAAGAATAAGCATGCCCACAAAATTGCCGTAGGATGAATCTAATAGGAGTTATCATTATAGAAATTCTTTTTTACATTTTACTCAGCATATGCTCGTTTTTTCTCCTACAATATCGTGGTTTCCGTCTTCCAGATACTGTAGTTTCCCTCGTCCCGTATTCAACCAGAAGAAGCCTTTCACATCGCCTAAGGGACATGGTCAAACGTGATCTAAAACTTCCTTCCTCCAGTTAATCATCTCTTAGAAACCTACGCGCGGATGACGGAATATCACCCAATGAGCCAAGAACGTCATGCAGCACTTTTAAGAGAGCGTCCCAGCTTGCTCATCCCTTTGCTTCCCCTTCGCTTTTGTTTATCGGTCGCTGGTGGGGTGAGCGGGGGGAAGGGGAGGGAAAGGGTGGTCCCCTCGCGCTGATGTCATCCTCGGTCGCGGAGAAGAGAATGGAGCGTCGTTCCGGGAGGCGGCGAGATAAGGGTCGCGGTGGGGCGTGCCCCCGCACTATCTTGGCCCCTTTCTTCTTTTCGTGCTAAAGGTGGCGGGTGGCAGGAGGTGCAGATAGCCGTGAAATTTCGCGCCGTGAGATATGAGAGGCGGTTGCCGGGTGACGAGGGGGTGTGCGCGTAAACGTGTCGCTGACGATGCACGTGCGGTTATGGGTGGATGGCAAACGACACCATTGGTCGTGCGTTTCCCTCATCGCGCAATTTTCGCCGCTACGTTTTGAACTTCTATTTTAGCAGTCACCTTTGACATGAAATTACAGCTTAAAAATCTCATGTAGATGGTAGGTGGCTCAGGGGAAGCAGCGTGTACTAGCGTTAATTTGTTCGCGTTATACCGGTGAACTTTGGTAATGCGATGATTGTATGCTCATCCTTTGGGTTTTGAGGTGCGATGGTAAAAAAGAGGGATCAGAAATTGGTGAAACTATTCGATTGGAAATTCGTAATTTCTACAAACCCCTGGGATATAGATAGAGCAACAATGTTTGGATAAATTCTGTATTTTTTAAATCTTTTTTAAGATACTACATCGGAGTATTTTAACAAATTGCAATTTTCCAGGGTATAGTTCATTATTTTTCTTAAAACATTGAAAAATTTTTTATATCTGCCTCTATGACATTGGTCTTCGAGTTATTTCAAACGTTTAATTTTGTACTGATCTTTGTACCGTTTTCCAAAAACTGGTTATTTCCGAGTTTTTTTCTGGCGCATGCGTGTAAAAGAAAATATACGAAAAAGACTATTTTCTCAAGTGTTTTGGCCCTCATCAAAAACTATTTTGACGCTGTTAGTATGCAGTAGATTGAGTTCTCCAAAAGAACCCGCGGACATATCACATTCGTTTTTTTGTCCTCGGCAACATTTGGACGTGAAACTTCGGTGTTTGGTGGGGAGAGAGTGAAGACGCATGACCATTTCCCGGATGTGGTTTCGTGAGAGCGACGGTCGCTGACGAAAAGAAGTCGTTGTGGAAATCGATGCTGTTTATCGTGGAAGCAAACCATCCATAAAATCAATCGCTCCGCTTGATCGTAAAGAGAACAGAAGAGAAGAGAGACAACGTTACCGCTTCTCTTGACTCCCACGCACAATTCCTTGTGTTCTTTCTCCTGCGTGGATTTCCACTTGATGTTTGATGTTCGCTTCGTTTTTGTAACTCATGCCGTTGATTTTGTATGAATTTGAGGGAATTTTATGGTGTTCTACAGGGGATGGACTAGACTTTCGGATGGATGACGCCGGATTCAAAAATCCAAGGGATTCAAAGCACCTTGTCATGAGTAGACCGAGAGTAATCCGTTGCCTGGAATAATAAAGAATGCGCAATAGACAGCTTGGGCTGAGAACATGGGAATGCACAAAATTCACGTAATAATCTGGTGCTTCCGTTATAATGTAAGCTTAATATACCTGGTAATCATCAGGGATCTTTGAGGTATGAAGTAAGTCATTGAGTTGTCCGTAAGGAAGTTTTCTCAGGTTTCTGGATGGGTTAAGAATTGAAAGTTTCGGCTGCTAACTCAGGAACCATGATAAAAGAGGACCAAAACGTCGAAAACTATGCATCCGTTTACCCGATTTGAAACCCGAGTAACGTTCCTTGAAGATTTTTGTCATGCAGGTGATGGAGAAATTTTTATTAGTTTTATGTTTATGAATGTTATCCGTAAAGTGTGCGTTATCCGTAAAGGTACGGCTCCCTTTGAAGTTATACCAACGTGAGCTCTTTAGATGAAGACTGACTATCCATTAAAAAATACTTATATCTTTTTGACCGTCGCACCATATCCTTAAGCGCGGTAAATTCTTTGCAGGACAATGTTATATGGAGCGTGGTAACTCGTAGTTCCTCTAGTAGTAGCGCAAAACTACATCATTTGTGTAGTTTGAAGGTCTTCATGCGGAATATGGATGCTTCGCTTCTAGTATTTGTCTGGTCTGAACTCTGTTTCTTATTGTGGAGTGTGCGCTGTCGCTTGGTCTATTGTGTATTTAATTCCTCATAGAGCCTGTTTAATTACTAGCGTAGTTTGTAACCAAGTATTTGCAGGGCTGAGAAGTGTGAGAGATAACTATCCATATTCACTCTTTACAGATTTTTTTGAGGACACTGGAAATCTTCATAAATTTGGTGTATCCATGATTTTTACTGTCTTAAAATAAATATTAGAAATTAAACTGTACATTGCAAAAACATTTTTCTTCATACCAATTGTCTATCGCTGAAATATATCGAGGAGCTTTATAATTTGACGAAATTTTCACGATTCATTCTGACTTTCCCCTATATTCTCTCTTGGTGACCATACCCCCTGAGGCTATCTTTTAATTGAGTTCCATATACGTCATCTTTCCGTTTTAACCCAATTTTTTTATAATTTCCCACTTTCACATAGTTTTCCTGACTTTTTACGCATCTGTTAGCTTGGTTTAAATAAAGTTTTCTCCTTCAATCCGGGATTTTGGGAGATCCATGCAGATTTTATCGTGGTAATTATTTTGTATTGTGGTTTACCGCGGTTTTCCTGTTCCTTTCTATGAAAAAGCCTTATCGTGGAAAGTGATTGATGGACGTGTTTATAAATTCTTTGGAAAAAGTAATAAGCTTCGAGAGGAAGAGAATATTTGAACAATACCAGAAGACACTTTTCACTACAATATTCACGCAGACAAATACTAATAATTTGTTTGGTGGGTAGAAAAAATCATGCTTTAGCTTCATAAAATAATCATCGATGTTATTCGTGAGAAGATGGCGTTGCATATTGCATGAAAAAATAAGTAGAAAATAGCCAAGAAAAGCTGTAGTCCACCAATTGTATGTGTTTCTTTTCGTTTTAAGAACCTATTTTTCGTTCAAACTCGGAGAGGTGCATACGTGCATTAAAATCTCTGTAGCAGAAGTCGAAGTTTTAATTAACTATCGCCATTGTGCACCAATTTATGAGATTACCTGTATTTCTGTGAAAATTACATAATTTAGGAGACATTTTCATTATAATACCACTAAATAAGTGGAATGAAACAGTGTAGGTGGGAAAATGAGGCGAGGACGTTTCAACTTTGACATTTTTTAAATAAATACAACATTATGCAGCGATAGTTGGCGTGGATTTTCACGTTCTGCGTGAAGGCATATGAAAGAATTCATCACAAGTCAAACCTATTGGTGACCGCAAATTCTTCTTAAAAATCACTCTCCTTAGCCGTTAAATCAGCCTTTCAAACCCTTCTCCTCGCTGGACTATGCTCCGTTTTCTCAAATCCCCTTCTCTCCTTCTTTCAAAACATTGGAAAACAACTCGGACGCGTGTTTCTCGACAGATAAACCACGGTTTTCCCCTATCCCTCCACCCCATTCCGCCGAACGGGGTGGACCAAGGGTGATCACTAGGGTGAGGATTTGGCAAGGTTTTTTTTTTACCCTCGCGGTTGGCGTTTGTCCTTTGTTTTACCCCTCCCCCTTCTCATCCACGCTTCTCTCCCTCTCGTTTCCAATCCTTTAGTCCCAATCCGTCTCTCGTCGTGCCTCTGTTTCTCTCCGACACTTCCCACTCTATCACACCCACTCGGGACCGCATCTTTCGCCAGCCCTTCATGCCTCCGCTTTGATGACAAGTCCCTATTCCCTCATCATCAGTTTCGAACTGGATTGAAGCATGATCGATGCCCACTATCTGGTGTGGGGATGTATATAGCTTCTATATATGTACATAAAAGAGGATGTATGTTTGCCTGTCTGCCACAAGTTTCCATATAGCTGCTAGGAGGATGTTTATGATTGTGTTTAAAGAGGATATTAATATGATCTGTTTGTTTGTCTGCTATTCGTTTCCATTCGGCTCTAAGGATTGCAACCAAAGTTAGTATAATGGTGCACCTCATGATTCTAAAGGTCGTAATGCTACTTTTAGCTGTTTCCTACTCGTCCTTTGCGTCGTTTACTCATTACAGTGTGTTACGTCACGTCAAACATCTTTTGGAGCTGGAAATTCTACTAGGTAGGCACACATCTTGACACGCTCAAAGAGGAAGCATAAAAATCCACTATGATTATGAAATCCAAATTCCAAGTATCCCACTTTTCAGGGCACTATCCTTCCCGAGCAAAGCCGGGTGGCCTGCTAGTACATGTATACATGAGGAGAGTGGAAAAGAGAAAGATGGAAAGGGAGAGAGAAGAGTTGTGAAGTGTGGTGAACAGAGATTTGGAATCGATCGATGTGGACGTTCGTCATAATTGCTTCGGATTCCGATAGTCCGCGTGTGTATGTGTTTGGGTTTTTTTTTCCTCTCTGTGTTCCCACACCACCCCGCACAGGGCCAAACACCAGTGGGAGTATTAAAGGGAGGGAGGGAGAGAGAGAGAGACCCTGGGATGATGAACCCCTAAACTCCCACACCCCATTCCCCGTGCTCTGCCATGCATTCGTTCCATGCGGTCGCAAAGCCGAAGAGTGCCACTGATACGTTAGCAATGCCGCCTGGTGGGTCCCCGCTGCAACTACGCTCCAGGGCTACACGAACGTTTGGTTCTCCTCTTTCCTCTCATCCTATCAATCCTCCCTTTTTCGGCGATGTACGTACACCACCCCACGCAACGTATTGCTTTGCCTTCGACCAACCCCTCTTTTTCCGCTAACCCCTCCGGTGGCTTCAGAGACCGCAGGGACCGGCCAAAAAAGTGTCGGGCCGCTCTGCAATTCCGGTCCTTTTGTTTGCTTTTTTTTCCCCCGTGTGAGAGTATGTACGATCCCCCGCAGAACCTACCCCTCCCCCGATAAAACCCCAAAAAAAGCGCAACGATAAATTAAAGGTCCTTATTTCTTTCTCTCATATCTCTCTCTCTATCACTGGCGTTAATCTTTTTTTTTAATTTTTTTCTCTCCTCTCTCTCTCGGTCATGTTTTTTTTTCTTTCGTGCAGATGATTTCGTTGTCGTCGAAGTGGTTTTCTCTGAATTCGATGCATCGGGCTATGTGCTCTTTTGTAACTCTCTTGTCCCCACATCGCCCACCCAATCTCTCTATTTTCGTACCGTTCCCTTTTTTTATTATTATTATTTCCTCGGGTGTGTGAGAGAGAGGTAGAAAAAAAATGTTGAAAATATTCCTATCCTCACCCTCTCTCCCCCAGATCCGTATTTAGGGATCCGCTTACTTCCGGTCCATGGAAAAATTTCGGAGCCTCATACCCCTTTGGCCCTTGCGGGTATGGATGTTTATTTGTTTTTGTTCTTTTTTATTTATTGCAACGCCTCTCTCTCTCTCATCGCGTCGCGATGTCCTCTTTTTTTTCAATCGTGGCGTGTAGGGTGAAATGATCTTTCTCTCTCCCCTTCTCATTGTGGTGGTTAAATGTCCTTTTTTCTCTCGCGGGAAGTGAGTGTGACCAAAATCCCATATGGGCAGGGGTATTGGGGTTCTATAAGGAGTGCGTTTTGATCAGCGGTCACTCAGAAGAGCGACCTCCAATTTTTAAGCTGTGGTCAAAGCTCGGGAGTTGAGTATTGATGAAAAGTGTTTTGGGAAAGACAAGAGAGTCTTAATGAATTTTGTTCGAAATACACTCCTCATGATCGGCGTCGGAAACGTAAAAATCACTTTCAATAAATTTTGCGAATGATATCCTCCAATATAAATATTGACTGATTTTCGTGATCACAAAAATTGAGAATCAGTTGGTGGAGACGTAATAATCACTTTCTATAGATTTTACGAATGATATCTACCAATCGTGTGGTAATTTTGACCGATTTTTGTGATCGCGACAATTTACAATCACCTCTTGAGCTAAAGTTCCATAGTAATGGTAGTTTTTCATGTCCAGCTTGAAGTCTTTTTACTGCCGGCATTGAGACTTCTTTATCTTTTTATAGTCTTGGAAATTATATGACAACGCAATTAAACGACTCAATTCGTGTAAAAGCAGCGCGTAAGAGGCATTTAATTCAAATGTCTCATTAAACTCCCTCTTCCGTGGCCATTATAAACTTACGACCGTACACGTGCGTGAGGGAAACGAGTGATTTTCTTCCAAAACGATTCGCCTCCTTCCCTTGAGGCTAACCGTTGAGAGAAACAAACGCACCACTGGTAAGGGAGGAGGAGGATTAAAAGATTAATCCGTGGAAAAATAACTTGCCGCACATCGAAAAAATTAAATAGGATTTTTTTTTTTTAATTTCGCCGACAAAGGAAATTAATTTCTCCTCTCCAGATGCGAAACCTCTAATGAAAAGAAAGGACTTAGTGGGGTTAACCTCGGAGCAAGAGAGTGGAGCTGCATATCCGTTGACCCTTTTGCGAGAGCACCACCGCTGCGACTGATATTATCTTTTTGTTTCCACGCGCAATCCTTTCTCTCTGTCCCTTTGCTCCTCCCCTGGGCGACTCGCATTTACTCCCTTTGTTCTCCTCCTCCTTCGTATTCCTCCCGCTGCAGTGAATCCCACTTTTCTTCCCTTCTCTCTCGGCCACAGCAGTGAGCTCTTGCCCTTCTTCGGCCGTCCGCAGAATCCAAGTCCCATGTGTCCCCTAACCCTTTCTAACCCAGAGCTGTTTCTGGGAGAAATGAATTTTCAAGATTTTTCAATTTGAAAACTTGAAAATTTTACACTTAATGATAATTATCCTGGCATCTAAATATTTCGTCATAAAAATTTACACAACAAATTAATATTTAGTTTAGATATCTCCTACGTAGAGCTGAAAGTTTAAACATTTTTGATGTTGCTTAGAAGCAACATTGGGTTCTATAGGGTTAACCCATAGACGCTCAACGTACCGATATATTGGCTTTCGGTTTTCAACTTAAGAGCCTCAAGATGCCGATATATCAGCCCCTTGTTTAATCATATGTTTAAGTGATTCTTTATTATATTTTGGGTTAGTTTCACTTTTATACTGGAGATTAGACAAGGGTTTACCACTCCTGAGGGATGGTATTACTTACACAGTATGTAGTGTTCCATATAAATTTTTATATTTAATTTTGCCTTTTCCTTGTATTGACCTCTATTTTTTAATAATATGGTGAAAATTATGCAAACATTTTATGCCAACGTTTCGGTTTATTTGTAAACCATCTTCAGGGCTTATTTTTTCACAGAGTTGTTTATTGATAGTTAACAACTCTGTGAAAATATAAGCCCTGAAGATGATTCACAAATAAACCGAAACGTCGGCATAAACGTTTTTTATCATTATGACATAAACTCCAAGATACTTATGATTATTATAATTAATTATTATATATCAAAGTTCAATAATAAGTGTACGTCGGTCTGAGCATGATTGGACTGAAAATGGAACTTTCCGTGAAAGAGGAAGTGTTAAGCCCTCCGCCTTATACAGATTTTAACTGAGCCAAAATTCCCATCCATGGTGACATAAATTAACTATTTCAACCTTTCCCCAGAATCATCACCGTGATTTTTGCCGGTATGAGACCGAGTCTCTCGCCTTAGCACGAATTTTTTCCATGATTTTCATTCTCGTGCGAGTCCATCCACTATCTCCATCGTGTTAATTCTTCCGACATGAATCGTACATTTATCGGCGGGAATTTTATGTCTTCCATTTCATGTTGTTTTCCCTCCAATCTTCTTCCCTGTCGCGCGCGAAATATTTCCACTTGTTTTACTGCCCTGCTTGCATCTCTCATCCCCGGAAAATCCCCGCGCGGACGGTGTATATTAGCACCAGCAGGGTCGGGAAATAATGCTGACTAATGATTCATATTAAGAAAAAAAGTTTACACGTTGACCACCTGTTGTCTTGACGTAATGTAGCATAATCAGAGCATATAAAAATAAGGATATTAAAAAAAGTGTACATATCTTACAAATTCGCATGGAAAATACGTTTTTAATACCCTTTTTGATGGGGTTCAAACAATGAAAATCCACTACTGACGAAGCCATGATTTTTTTTACTTTTTAACTTTCATATCTCCCTTTTTACGAAAATACTCTATTTTATTCTATCTAGATACCCATTCTTGCTAGCTCTCTATTTCTCGCCCACCCCTTCCCATTCCTTTCTCCCACAAACCAAAGAGTCCCTCCATTCCTAACCTTTTTATTGCCAGCACAATCACAGTGGTGTTAATATCCTCAGGGTTTTGTGGCGAAGCGGAAACAGCCGACGCCGCTGCCGCGATTGCAGCGGTACATGATTGCTCCGTAACGAGAGGGGTTAAAGGTGTGTGGAGAAAGGATGAGTGCAGGATAGGGGGGCGACCCTGTGAAGTTGTGAACGAGATAGGAAAAAAAGGGACAGAGCTCGGTGTGTGTTTGTGTGTGACAGTGGTGGAACTATGGGGGGAATGAGGGGATAAATATCCCCCGAAAGCCTCAGAGAACTAAAATAATGATTAAAAACTGGTGTCTTGTTTAGACGTATAATAACTGCATCTGATTAGAGTTAGATTTTTAGCGCCAAAATGATGTAAAATGTATCCCCAGGCATGTCATATGTAAACATTTTCCCGGAACTCCCATTCCTAGTCGCCATCCCAGGCCATACCATCCTCCAAAGCATATTCCTAGTTATGCTACTGGTGTGTGATATGGGATATCGGAGAGTTAAGGCTGCCATATTGGGCATAAAATATCGTGTAGTTGTTGTTGTAATGTTTCCAGGAATATGTACTCTCCATTCATAATATATTCATTGAAAACAACTCCTTGCTTCGATACGTTGAATGTTTGGTCTCCTTTCTTGTATCCGAATCTGAGGTATTGTATCGACTTATGTGGTATGTAATAGTTTAATAAATATTCACCACGTAAAATTAGTAATTTTGAACTATTCTTGGGAAATGAATTTTATGAAACAAATTGTTAGTGTAGTCACATCAGGAAACTAGTTTCTATAATGTGAATTCATCGCAAGTACTTAAGCTATGACGAATATATATAGCATTATCTAAGAATTAATTATTTATAAATAAAAATTAATCTGCATGCAATATTTACATCGTGAAGATATTTATTAACATCTCTGGTCTCTGTATTTACCAGTGAAACGGAGCAAAAAAATATTGAGTTGTTCGATTAAGTGATTATACTTTTAATTCGAATAATAATATCCGAATGTATAAAATCGGAGTGCATTAGAAGAGGGGGAAAACATCACTTTGCTAACTACACGCTTTCATTTTATTTTCACCGACTGTGGTTCCAACATGCGAATCAACCGTCAGCATCGTTGGAATTTTTTAGGAGATAATAATTATCAATTTCGGAAATCCTAAAAATAACATCGCGGGCGCACTGCACTGGTATCGATGTTGCATCCCCACTTCAGGGGTTATGGAAGGACAGGAAGGGGTGAGTGGGAACCGGGAAAGGAATCCTTTGGTGTCGGGGGCACCGCTGCCGCGGATAATACTCGTGCGGCGGCGTCGGCGTGTGAGGTAATACCGCCCGGGGTCCGACATTGGCATCGGTCGGGAAGCAGGCCAGCGTGTACATTCCACTCCTCTATGCAATGAAGAGATTGCGGGCGTGAGGGTGTGCAAAGGCGTTTATAGCGTGGGTGAGGGAATCGCTCATTTGGACTCGATGGCGGGCGTCGGCGTGGAGGGATACTTGAGGGTGAAAGTGTTTCGGAGGGCGCGAAAAAGGGTGTCGCGGAGGTTGCCGGGATATTGGAAGCGAGGGAGGGGTAGGGTGGGGAGAAAGTGGGGTGTGGAGTGTAATTATCGAGGATTCTTGTTATTCTCATCGCTCCGGTGCGAGGGCTCGTGAATGTGGGGGGGGGGGGGGGAGAGAGAGTCGTTTCGGGGGAAAATAGCGCTCGCAAAATGGTTCTTCTCTTCTCGGCGTGTGAGGATAAGAATCGCGGTGTCATTGATTTCCACTTCTAAAGAATCACGTTATTTTTTGCTATCGTGCGGGGATAGCGATTTCGTGAGGTATTCCAACCTAATTTCGTGTTCCAGCTGGAATATTTATTTGCGATTTATAGCTAGGTGTACTTTTTGTGTGTGTACCTTTACCATAATTCGCTGTGTTGATCCTTGGTCAACCTCAATGTTGATTTTACTTTTCTCATTTTCACATGTAAGTGGTGGAAACTTATGTTACAATAAAAAAAAATTTCCTTTCTCCTAAATAGTATAATCAGTGATATGAAAGACAGATCGAGCGAATACATTAGTAAATATTTATGGTTATACATATGTATGTTTTTTTCGTCTTTTCCGTTGTATAATATTTACTAATTTTCCGTTTCTTTTCTTTACAGGTAAGCGATAAACTGAAGGTGAACTGTTTGGAAAAATGGACCTATGGACTATGTGAGTGATATGGTAGGGTTTTAAAAAAAGCGTGATTTAGGCCAGGGTATTCATTTATGTATATTCAAAAAATTTCTTCAGTATGTTTTAATATAGGTACATAGCAAGCTCTGAACAAAGTTCGTATGAAATGTTTTCCCAGTCGATTATTTTTTATGTATAATGGTGGGAATAATCCGCATAATGTTACCTTAAGATCGAGTTTGTTCCATTCTGTAACCCTGGGAACTGGAGATACCATCACTCTTGATGTATGTTTCCCCTTCGGTGGAGTTCTTGCAGATTGCGCTCAAGAATGAGAAAGATAGGCAGTGATGGGAATGACAGTCAAGTGTGGGATATGGTGAGGATAGATTAGTCTGAGACGTGAAGTGAATTTAGTAATTACTCTGGGAAACAGTGTATTAATTGTATTGAAAAGATGAGATATCAACTATTATATTGAGAAGTAAGTGCAAAACTGATAAAAAGTGACTGGAATTCAAATTGGGACCTCGGTGAATATGGACTGATTTTTACGTAACACAACCATCTCCACTGGTGGGAAAAAGGATTTTAATTTTTTGAAAATTCAAAATTAGTGTCATCTAGCGTATTTAGCTTCCTACGAGGTGCTTATGTGTATTATATTCACACAAAAACGGTAAAATTATACTTTTAATCAATATAGATAAAAGGAAATAAGTTTAATGCGGCACTTATTGACTTTTAGCTATTATTTTTTTATAACGTGTTCACTTTCAGAATTAATTTTCCTGCTTGTAAAAATTCAGTCTATGAGTACTATTATGTGTTTGCTCTTCATTATAAGTGGTGCCACGCTTGTAAGCCTTGCATCTACCATGTGAGTGCCAGACTGAGGGTAGAGGGTCCATTTACACCAAAATCCAGTTCTCGTATTTTCAAGCTAGTACGAGTATGTTTTCCTCTTGAGGGTGCTTTTCACTGCAAAAAAATCATTTTCTCGTCATAACTGGGTATTGGTCCGGAAATTTTCACTCCGCTATTGCTCTTTGTAATTGGATTCCTCTCGATATCTTTCTCTCTCGTAACTTTTCCCGAATTTCACGCCTTCCCAAGTGGTGATGTGTATAAAAACATGTGTATAATACTTCTGGCGATTTGGTGGCGACTGAAGTTTCATCTGCATCCGCTTAGTTTGGTAAATGAGTGCCCCGGTATCCTTTTCATTTGATGCCTACCACTCGTAGTGACTCCGTGGCAAAGTGTATGTGCGTATATAGAAAAAAGTATGAATTCCCTGCATTTTTTTGGGGACGAATTAAAAAAAAAGACGAATAAAACGCGCCCACACTCGCGTTGGGTATAATTCGTCGCGACTCAATTGGACGTTCCGCTCATTTAACGCCGTGAATCGGCCAGTTCAACTGTGAGCCCTCGGCGGCCTTAATCCGACTGCTGAACATCTGAAAGCAGACCGCCCCCAGCATCCCATCCCCATCCCATGGAGCATCTCTCTTTTCGATACCTCTCTCCAGTCATCGTTCCGCGCAACCCTTCCTCTACGACTGGCCTCTCCGGAATCCAAAAAGGAACGACCTCGGCGAATAGGGAACAGTTTCTCCCGTAACACGACCCTCTTCACTGGTGGCATAAAGGGTTTTATTTATTTGAAATTTCAACATTATTTTCATCTAGCGTTATTTAGCTTCGTTCGAGTTGCTAATTTGTGTCATTGTTTTCATGCGAACACTTCCGATTTTAATATGACCGCTATAAAGTTTTTCAACAAGAATATTGGAGAAAGTATGAATTTTTGCGTTTAGCTCTTACTTCAACAATGATCTAGTGATTGGCAAATACAGACACTTTGAAGACAATCAAGTAAAAATTAAAGTATGCGATACCAATAAAAAAACTCCTCACTATTAATCAAATCATTGCCGCGAATCTCAATCACCAAAATATTTTAAGCTTGGTATGTTCGAAAAAACATTATTTGCAAGACATTTGGATGTAAGATCCAAAACTAAGCGAAATTAATGCTTTGTACGGGAAACTCTAAGCGTTCAATTTAAATGTAGTGCATTTTTCTTAATGTCATTTGAACAATTTTGAACTATTATCTTATGCACTACGATTGATCTTCCCTTTAATAAATCTAGATTCCAGCCGTGTAATCCCGGATCTTCTCAATCTACCTCTGGACTACCTCTCGCATTTACACTCGCGAGCCTGATACAGCATCTACCACATCCCTAACACCTTATACTCCTGGAAAAAAAAAATGTTCGAAAAAACCCTTTCGCTCCATCCCAGGGACGCGCACCCTCTGTTCTCTCACCCTAGCCGCCCCTGCACACCACGGGGGTTTGGAGAGTGATCGGTGGGGTGGTGTTCCATCTCGCTCTGTTGGTTTGGAGAGAATTTCATTCCTCATGAGTTGGCGGGTACCCCTTTTTCCCACTGATATCAAACCGCCTCCCCACCCAATCTCCCTCTCCATCGTCCCCAAAAATCCCAAACCCATGTTGCCTCCTCCACCTCTCTCCCCGAACAAATGTCGGAATGGAGCATTCTTTCGGGCGCGATGTACTGGAAGTGATTAATGTTCAATGGAGGGATTGCAATTTCGCTCCTGTGTGATAGTTACGTCTAGTGGAAAATCGTGTAATCTTTTCGTTTTTTAGTAAATGGGGTATCGAGTTGGTGTGGTGGCTAGGGTGTTGATTTCTCACGTCGTGGGTCCTGGTTCGAATCCCTGCGGTGGCGGAGATATTTCAGGTACTGCCAGATCACTTCGTGTGTGTGGTGTGGATGGTATTTCAGCTACAGTTCTCCCTCCGTCAGTTGGGACGTTAAACCGAGATCTCTTTGGCGCCTTCCGTTAAGAGTTGTCTAATGACGACGCAAGGTGTCTTACAACACTTCCCTAAAGGCCGTTTTACACGGGGCACGCACTAGCAAAATCTGACGTGTGTGCGAAGGCGCTGTCAAAATTGCATCGTGTAAAGCGGTGAATTGCTAGGACACATAAGAGAATGCGTGGACGTGAGATAGAAAATAGCCCCTGTTCTAATTTCGTTCATGCATTCGCGCAAATCCACGCCATTTTAGAAGTTGATGCAGTTCTGACCTGCGCAATTCCGTGTACCGTGTAAAACTGGCTTAAGGATCGGTTGGCCTATGCTGCGGGTCAAATCATCCAAATATCCACCAAAAATCGCAAAGAAAGCACTAAAATTTAATTTGATGCCTCTGTGCGAAGGTCACGGTGAACCAATTTGTCTATATTGGGAAATATTTGGTTGTTCCATCAAATATCCGGTCGAATTATAGTAAACGTTTCGACAGTTTAATCAAGTGTTAGTCTCTCGTCTATGATGTGAGAAAGATTTACAGAACTGCGTACAATTATATCCTCGCTGGCTGAGGTAACTGTTCTTAGTTACTTTTAAAAATCTCTTAAAGTGGGATGTTGCCTAATTTCTGAATAAGATTTTCGGATTGGAAGCGCGTCTTGTGTGGCTGCTTATACTGGTTAGTTTTGACTACTTCCGTCCCAGTGTCATCCGGAAAAGTGATTATGGATAAATACGGCCATCAAGTCTTCGTTCGTGCGGTGACTAAATCCAACAACGCGAGTGACTTACCTGAAAAAAATGAAAACAGCACCTTTTTTCGATTACCTTTACGAGCCATCATTCAGGAAAATCCTGGAAGAACACGTGATCCCCGTGCTCCTTGCCCTATAAAAGGTAGTGCTAGGTTTATCTCTTGCAAAGGAAAAAGTGAGAGTATTGGCAGTGTTGACGGCTCGGAATTATTTGTTAAAAAGTGCGGAGATGGTAGCAGGATGTTCGGCAACGGGGTCTCGGAGGTAGGGAAGTAGAAAGGGGGGTCTTTGGACCCCCGGCAGGGGTGTGGGCCAAAGAGATGGAAGAGAGTTTGAATAGGGAAGAGGAGAGAAAGGGCTGGACGAGAGTGCGTCGGCATGTTCTGAAGGAATAGCGACCGGAAGAGAGAAGAAGAACAGCGGCGGAGGGGGGGGAGGGATTATAGGGGTGGGGGTACTCTGGCGTGGATAAATGGGAGGGTGGGATGGGGTGGTAGGGGAGGATGAACGGGTGCGATGGTTTTCGAGGAGGGGAAGGAGAGCAGGTGAGGGATAGCGGTAGTGAGAGGGAATGAGGAGGGTGGAGTGTAGCCTCGTAAACAACGGCTGTAGATGAGTGAGCAGTGTAGTTTGCCGTGCGTGGGTTTTCCGTGGAGAGAGAGGGTTTGTTGGCGGAGCAGGGTTTTTTTTAAGGAACCGCCGCGGCCGTGCGTGTTGGGCGGGAGAAATTCGTTATAAGGGACGCATTCCAAAATTTTAGTCCACTCCTGATCCTGGCCCAAGCTCGACTCGGTTGGTACTACGTGGACTCACTTGGGTCTCAGAGATGACTCAGACTATAGTCCAGGGTTGATAAGTTGAGTCCAAGCTGGATTGAGTCGCCAAAGTCGAAGAATTCCGCTACCGTCGTCTCGCATTTTCAAAAATGAGATACCCCTCGTAAAAATACATCTGCGAGTGATATTGTAATACATACATCCTAGTTTTTTTTATTAGAACGAGACCATGGGTCAAAAGAGTTTGGTGAATGTATTTTTTTGTAAATTTTATGTCGGAGAGTTATCACAATTGCTCTAGGTCAAAGGTGTCGAGTTGAACTTAATTTGTAAAATAGAATTCCCACTGAAATTCAACTTGAGTCTGAGATCTGTAACACTGAGGTAGAGTAAAGTCTCAAAGAGCCATTTTTAGGAATATGGCCGTAAGGATGATCGTTTGGGCACTCATGGTATGGGCTGGAATGGAAGCGGTAGAGTCCTCTGAGATTCTTTAGCGGAATAGGACGCGAGTTTTTTCCCGTAAGGGCCACGTGATGATGGGATGTCATAAAAAGGCGGGCGTTGCGCTTTGTTTGCTTCACCATCATGTGTGGAAAGAATACTCATGTTGACTCGGAAATGAGCTCTAATGGTCACAGCTTTATTGCCTTTCTCCCTGTGAAGCTGTGCTTAATTACCGGTGCCCAAGATAAGGATGCATTGCGAACCATTTCCGGAAGCTGATAGCTTTAACAATTACAAGTTGCGGTTAGGTTTGTGCTAATTATTTTACACTGATGGAAAGCAGGGTAATAATATTCCTCGTTTGGAAGCAGCAAACGCTCTGATAAAATAGGGCGATTTGGCGGCCTGTTAAAGAACTGAATGTGTGGGTTTATATATCGGCTATTCTCAATTTAACTTTTTTCTTGCATGACAGCCATGTCTAGTGGAACAATCACCAATAACAATATGCGTATGTTAGGAGTCTGATTGGAGAAATTGCATTTCGTTTATGAAAATCGGAACTTGTTTTGATGCTTCTCTATTTCATTTCTCGTAATACTTCGTCATCACTCGACACAATCATTTCTAATTACGGGCCTCTATTTTGAGTCAAGCCCTCCTATCTGCGTCATTGTAAAAATGTCTATTTTGTTAGGGCTACTGGTTTCCTTACGAAGTCCACGATTCCACACCACGCAACGCTGCCTAGCATGGAATATGGTGTATATTTTTTTGCAAAAAAAAATTCGTTTTTCTCCCTCTCTTTCTGTGACTCGATCCGTGTCGGAAAGCATAACGGAAATACTGCTTAATTACAAAGGAGGTAAGAGAATGGAGTCTATATCGGCGGACGCGTATTAATCGAGTGCGGACTCTAAAAAAAATAAACGCTGTGGAGATGGGTGCGGGGAAAGACGTTGATGGAAGGGGGTGTGTATGGCGAAGGGGATGCGGCACAAAAGGGTGCGGGACGGAATGGAAGAGGGTGTATGGAAGGGGGTGTCGGGAAGAAGGAAGATTTCGAATTTTTCGAAGGCGAGCAGGAACGTCGGCTTCGGCGGCGCCTTGTTTTCACTCAATCCATTAACCCTTGGGAAAAGACGAAACTCCTTTTTTTTTCTCTCTCCCTTCCCATCTCTTCAATTCCAATCTACTCGAACGAAATGGAGAGAGGTGCCTGGGAAGGATGTATCAGGGTGTCGGGGGAAGGGGGAGGGTTTGAAATTGAAAGGAAGAGCCCGAAAGGAAAGGATCAAGGGGGTGAAGGAGTGAAAATCTATTTGGGATGGGATGGATGGGCCCGAGAAAAAGTCTTGTGGAGGATGGGAGTGGATGGCATGGAAGTGAATTCGGTGGTAGAAGAAAGTAGTGTCGGAGGAAAGTAAAGAAAAGGAATGGATGTCCTGGTCCTGGTAGAGTGAAGGAATAGAGGTTCGTAGAATATTTGGGCGTAAAGAGGCACAAATGGATGATGAGTCATAACTAATTCCTATTATTCAATTTTTCTGTCCTTGTCGAAGTCATAGAAGAGTTTTACAGATTATAATTATGCCTCTACGCCACCCATGATGACATTTTGATATGTTCACTCGCGAGTAATTCGTTATAACAAAAATACCATGGTTATCATTTTATAGACATTGCTTTCGCTCTTTCTCTCTTCGGCAAAAGATATTTAATTTACTGCCCGCTGAAATTTAAAAAGATTAAATTCTTAGATAAAATGTTAAATAAAGGCTGGCTTTTCTTTCAAGATATGATTGAACATTCTGATTTTATTTCTTGAAACTTTTATGTAATATATACTGCATTATTTTTTTTGGCGCACATTTTTGTCATTTGATGGTTGGTCAATTCTGGTCTTAATGGCCTTGAAGACTCCTTCTCCTTGATATTATCAGCTGTAAAATCAAAATGTATGAGTTATACATTATATATTCATTACTCGAGGAAGAGATGGAGATAAAGAATTCAGGAATTCATTCAGAAGGGGAGGAATACCTTAGCTTAGGGGTACTAAAAACACTATATCAGCTTCAACAGCGCGCAGTTGAGGATTCTGCCACTCGTATTAAAATAGTACTGAATTTAATTAGTAGAATTGAATTTGAGGTGTCATTAGGTTAATATACAATTAATGATTCGGGATTAAGCATGAAAATGGCCGTAACTAATTGATTGAAAGTAAAATCTGATAGTGAGAGTAGGTGATGCGTTTTGTCGTGAACTACTGGATAAAAAGAGATCATGCCTTATTATTTCGCTAATTTGTTTCGTGATTATTACTTTCGCTAATTTGTTACGTGACATTACTCGAGAAGATGTGGAGGTATCGTTAGAGTGAAAGTTAACTACGATTATTTCTGGAAAAAGACCACAATTTAATTTTACCACAATAAATTAAAAACATTAAAATGAGATTTACATGGGTATGAGTCGCGTAACTGTTTTCTCATAACTTGCTGCGCATAGTTAAATTTTTTCCACCTGTCATACTGACATGAAGTTAGATTTCTCCAGGGTCCTCACGCTATGCAGTAAAGCTCCCGTGTTTACACGGAGGAGAGCTCCGGAATCCGGAAAACTGGGTAAAGGGTTTTGGAGACCGTGGGAGAGGAGGTAGTGGGGGTAATGGGTTGGAGGGTGAGGGGGGGGGTAGAGCTCTCACACAGGGCGGACACAGGAAGGTTTTATTTTCCCGAGGAGGGAGCCCGGTCGGGGATGGATTTGTTCTATGGAGACGCCGCACAATGCTTTTTTTCGGGACGGCAAGAAAAGAAAGGCATTTGTTTTAAGGACCGATGGAGGAGAGGAGTTGGGGGATGAGTTAGAAGAGAGTTTGTCAGGGTAGGGGGTAGGGAAGGGCGGTCATTACAGATGTGGGTTTTCCAGGATGGCGGAGAAGGGAAAAGAGAGAAGGTGGGGGGAGGGTGAAGACAATATTCGATCGGCTGTACATAAGAAGGGAAATTAGGAGTGGGGATGTGGTAAGGGAATATATATAGAAGAGAGTGCCTTGGGCCCTGTAAGCTATGGTGATGTAGGACGGATAGGGTTGATGTGAAACACTACTAAACATAGTTATTATTATCATGATCTACATCTATATGCTACCCCGCAAGCTCCATCATTAGGCGTGTGGCAGTAGATGTTAGGATACCAGCTGTTTGCATGTAAAAAGGTAATACTCGAAGCATATTATTAAAAATTCTGAGACACTCATGTGTTGATAATGGTACGAAGACATCTTTTTTTTGAGCCGCTATCATGGAAACTTCGACGCATAATCCCACCTTTATCGCGGAATGGGTGTATAGGGTTTGGTACAGGGGTGGAGTAGGGGTTCATCAGCCTGGTAAGGTTCGGATTGGGGGTTGGGGGGTTCTATTATTTTAACCTCAATGCGGCCGACTCATTTGAGCTTCCCAGCTCCACCGGCTCTTTCTCTACCCCCCACTAACCCTCCTCCCACCCTCCCCGAAACCGAACGGCAGAAATAAAGAAAAAAACCGACTCGTTTCACCCCCCCACTCTCTTCCAGTCTATCTCACCACTTCCCCGGTCTGTGTGTCTCTCTCACTCTCTCCTAAAACAATCCCATCGGAGTCGGCGTTGGGATGCATACCAGCTTCGTTATGCGCTCCCTACCGTGTCGTTTAGTCGGCCGCCAGTCCACAAGGCCGGCGGCGGTGTGCGGACGACGACGCGCAGCTCGCCCGAGAAGAGTTGATTCTCTCTTTTTTTTAACCTCTTCTTATTGCCTTTCGGAGCGATCCTGCGCCCTCCTGGATGGAATGGGGACAATGAGATCGAGATCAGTCCGAAATATTATGACAGTGCTGATTTATATCTCCCGAGCGAAATGTTTCTGATTTATTTTCGTTCATTTTATCCTATCAGGAGTCGTATTCGAAGGGGCAGAAAAAGATAACATTGCAGAAAACCTCATTATTTACTCGGTGATGAGGTAAAAACAAAATAAAACGTACAATGCGCACCGGGGAGTTCATGAAACCCACTAGTCGGTGGCCGTATCGACACCTTTTTGCTGTCGGTACGGCTACCGACGATCTCCCGTCCTCTCGTCGGTGCCGCACCGATCGGGTTCGTACAGAATCACACGACTTCTTACCGGGAGTCGGTGTGACGTCGCACCCGACGAATCGGTGCCGCACCGATCGTTTTGGAGTTACAGAATTCGGCCCCAGCAAAGAGTATGCGAAATTGTTTTAGCTAGGCAAATATCCTTGTAGGGAGGATATTATTTGGATTTATTCGATTACTTATCCGTGGCCTAAGTAAATATGTAAAACTAACTGCAATGACTCTATATGATGAATGTTTTGGTTGCATAAACAACAATTTTATGTAAAACTTTGTCAGTCGCTTGAGGACATTGAAGCGCAGTATTTATTAAAAATCTATTGAACCAAAAATGCCATTAGAGTATGAATACCGGCCCCTAGAAATAGTCAATCATAACCCAAGGAGGTGCTTTCTGCTTTTTCTTCTTACTGAGAGTATTTGAGAGTTCTTTCACGAGTTATCTTTGAAGTCGTAAATAACTGAGTATTTCCTGATCTTAGTTAGTTAATTATCCTGTTGAATACGCGGGGGCTTCTACTATGAGCTATAGATGACTAGTTTTTTAACGCACCGCTCAAGGTGAACGTGGTCAAGTCGGTTTTGATAGGTTATCTTTGATATGTGTACGCGGTAGAAAAGATTCGTCCTTTCGAACTGTCAAAAATCGGGCAGAACGATTCGAATTTCAGCGAGTAAATGAACGCTAACTCAATATTTCAAACTCATTATCATTCGGGATGAAGCCATTTCCGGGCGAAATACTTGGAGGCCTCGGGTAGAAAGTCAATTATCAGCGTTAATGAGCGTGGGGATACCTTGACGTTATCGCCTTTCAGCTGAGCGTGTGGTCGTACCGCTTTGTGAAAGGTTGAATCTTGAAAACGGCATGCCTTGAATTAGATGTTGTACGATTTTTTTTGTATTTAACTACCCGTCAAAATATTATTTGTGTGCTTAACGCCTCGTGGAAAATATCTGGGCATTTTCACCTGGGGCACTATCACCATGCAGATATTTACCGCCAATGTCTTCCTTTTGCCCATGAAATATGAGTGAGTTTTGTCCTTCAAAGGCAAGAATAAGAGCTGTGCTAAGACGACGGTATTTACCATCGTGGGGCATTATGAATATATTGGAGGATATATGGAGGTATCAGCATAAAAATACCAGTGGTTAGCTTAATCGCCTTGAATACATGACACTAAGCAATGCTAGCTAGCCGTCTTATTAAACAAGGGCATGCATTTATTTCCCATTAAATGCAATTCAAATATATCATGTAGCAATCCGGAAAAATATAGCAGAGAGCGGGATGCTATTAATTTTTAGTGTGGTGTCGTGAAATAAGAAACTTCCTGAGGGAAAAAATAAGCATCAATATTGAAATCCTGTTCAAAGTAAATTTTATTAATTTTGAATCGCACCGTTAATTTCATTTTAACCCAATAATAAATGCGCACCGTTAATTTAATTTTAACCCCATACTAAATGCGAAGTTACTGAATTCGTATTAAAATCTCGACAAATGATGAATTTCGTGGTGAGATGGAAGAGAGTAGAATGTGAGCGATTAATTTATACTGTGAATTGAAGAGGGAATATTAATGCTGAAAGGCAGCCGGGCGGGATAATTCGTGAAATTATAACCTACCAACAACAACAACAATAGGTATTTTTTTGCTGAGCTTCGTTCAGCATTCTGAGCTGAGCTTCGTTCAGCATGCTTGGGCTCTTCAGACGATGATAATCCTCATATCGCTCTTCGGTAAGGGACTTATTCCCTTCTTTTAGCCTCCTGAATTGAAGCCGATGTCTCCTTTACGGAGCCATAGCCGGTAAAAATGCCTCTAATAATAATTTCGTTTTACTTGTAACACGAAAATAATTAGGGAGTAAATGGTTGTAGACGCCTACGGTCAAGTGCCTTCTACATATTTTTTCCGCATCCACCGCGAAAGAGTTATTTCCCTCGCCCGTGGGCAAAGGCCACTCGACGGTTCGGGATTATCCACCGCTCCCGCCGACGAGGCTCGGGTTTATCCGCGCGCACCGCCACCTAGCCGCGAAAACTTCAATCGGTGCGGATTTAGCGATCCCTCGCGGGCGGCGCGGCGCCACCAACGAAACCGCTCGCGGCCCCCACACTCGTGTGCTCTGCACCCCCGGTGCAAAGCCCACTCAAAAGCCGCGCCAACTACTTCACACTCCCGCACGCACTTCATGGAATAAAAGGAAAAAAAAATTACGAGCGACATCGATCGATAATAACGCGTGTGTGCGAAATTCTTCTGTTCCGTTTCGTTTTTTTGAGAACTGACCGCACTCAACAGGGGAGTGGATGCTGGGGTGGGGGAGGGACACCCGAGTCTGCCCGCACCCTCTACACCGTTCTACCTATGCTCCTTCCCCTTCTGCCGCACCCCGAGTTGTGGGGAGTCGAATTTTCCTCTCGCGCTACAGCTCTCTATCTGAAAAGATTGACCGTTCTAGCCTGGCACGTGGTGGAGGTGATCTAAAAGATACTACTTGTTGAAAAAACTTTCTAGGCAAGAAAGAAATGATTCTTAATTTCCTCTGTGAAAATATGCCATTACCGCGAGGTATCTATGCAAATATCATCAAGGTTAGATGTAAAATCATTATTATGGCGCCCGTGGTATATAAAATCGATGGAAAAATTCGTGATTTCACTATCGTTCAGGTTTTCACAGTTTTTGTTTGACGCACAGCAGTAGAATATATTATAGCTTATGTACGTGAACTAGCTGAAATTATATTAATCCATATTTCGAGGTAATCCATGTTATGATTGCTCTGAATTATTGAATTTTTAGGTAATCTCCGCAATACCAGTTGTTTCAGGTACCTACGGCTTATCTCAATTTTTCATTTCTCGTCTCTCGGTTTGTAGCTATCTTCGCTAAAATTCTTCAAGCCGATATCGTCGATAGTACAGCTGTTTGCCCTCGCCGAATGACGCATTATTCGTCATCCCCAACATAAACACAAACCTTTCGGTTTGCTGGCGTGGTGTTTTCCCGATGGCTCCGCTCCCCCCAACCCCCTTCGCGCTCTTTTGTTTTTCTTCGTCTTGTGGTTGCCAAATCGCTACGTCATACCCCGATCGTCAATTGTTTACCCGTTTGCTCGCTCTTTCGCACCCGCCGACGCCGCTGGGACTCTTCGGCGCTCCGTGACAACTGCCCGCGGGAAAACGCTTGAGCCAAAGCTTTTTCCATTTACGCTCTCTTTACCTTCGTTTTTTTTCCTCCTTCTCCTCCCCTTCTTTCCTTTATCTCCATCTCCCACTTGCCCTTCGTATTGTGTCGGCATCACCATCCTTCGAACTGATATAATTTGTTCACATATTATCCTTTTGTTCTAACTATTCCCTCTTCCTCCCCTAACGAATCTCGCGGGGTTATTTTTATTCCTCCAAGGATCCTTGATCATACGATAAGGGACGGCAAACGGAAACGCCAATTCATAGTGGGCCCGGGTTGGTTTAGAAACACATCCTGTTAGCTCCCTGACCTCCGTCAAGTTTGTAGCTTGCTTCTAGCTCTAATCATTGGCAAATATCTTTACTTATGTCGTAAAAATACATATATAGATCATAGATTACCCAGATCATCAGTTTTTCCTTCACATTCACCTGTGAGTTTGGTAATGTTGTTAGCAAGCTTATTTCTCCTACAGATACGCTTTTCCCTAATTTCATCTTTGGTAATGTTTAAGAGCTTATTCCTCCATGAGACACGCTTTCCTTTTATTTTATATCTACATCACGTGTGGGTATTGATTATTCCCCTTTTTTCATTTTCTCATAAGTAACAGTTCTTGATCCTTACCAATTGACTTCTATGCATAACGTCATAGCTTCACGATTACGTTTTAATATAGGAGTAGGATCGAGTCACATTATATGTTAAAATGGCATTAAATGGTGATCCTCCAAGCAGTGTAAACCACTACGTGTAAAGGTACAAATTATGACTATGCACAGTAGTAATTGTGTCCATTTGTGGTATTAAAAAGTGTTTCATTGTGCAGGACCAGTTTAATTAGAACACGTAACTTAAGATTACTAGCGTGCATTCTAATATAACATATATTGTGATATACTTGAGCCCGACTCTCAGAGATAGGTAAGTCCGCTCTAATCCCTGTTTCTCTCCCCATTTCGCCTTCTCCACCTCCTCGGTCGCATATTATTCTCCTACTTCTGATGTCCCCACCAGTTGCCCAAACGTCACCCTCTGCTCCTCCCACTCCCGATACCAAACAAGCGATGGCGCTGTCTCCAAAGTGCACGCGCGCCGCTCAATTCATGTGTTTTCCAAGGGACGCGTAATTTTTTTGTCTGTTTTCCTTTGTTTTTATTTTCATCCCCCCGTAGTGTTCCCATGTTTCCTTTTTTCTTGTGTATATATATCTCCTCTCCTCTCCCCCCCTTTCATTTGCTCAGACTCAATACGGGGCGATCACATATTTTTGTTTCTCTTTTCGTTAATCCCTCGCGGTCTTGGTATTTTTTATTCGCCGCCACAAAAGGCCCAAGTCGGGAAAGAGTAACGATTTATGGTAAGTTGAAGTGAGAGAGAGAGAGATAGCAAAAGGGAAAATAGTTGGAGAGGGTTGGGTGGTGGGATTGGGAGAGAAACTCGAGATTAGTGGGATTTGGTTTTTAATCGATGAGGCCCAAGGGTCGAGTGAATGAAAGGAATCTTGCGGCGATGGCGATGGAGTCAGCGGCGAATCGCAGGCGAGTGCTCAAAATATTGTTGCCAATCGCCGCCTCCCTTTGAGGATTTCTCATCTCCCTGTTACCCACCTCCCGAGAATCCTCATTTACGCTAAGATTTGCATTTTTTGCCGATTTTCTTGTTTTGTTTGATTCATCATGATCCCCCTTAGTTCATTTACAGAGTAACAGAGATTAGAGCGCACTTACCTCTTACAATTGGACACATCACATACACAATATGTTGCATTTAATTGTATGCAACGCTATTAATCTAAAGTCACATGTTCTAATGAAACTTGTCCTCTGCATTGAAATTTTTTTAAAAATATCCAATGCCTTTAAACACCATTGCTATTGTGCATAGTTTAATTAGCAGCAGCACACGTAGTGGTTTGCATTGATTAACGTTATTGAAAAGAGTACTGCTTTTTTTTAATTTAATCGATCAAATAAATGTGTTGTACATTTATCCCTTTGCTGCATATTAAGACGAAAGTTTACACCAATTGGAATTGAAAAACCTATTCTTATTCTTTGAAGAGTCAGTTGTTAGGGAAAAGTTGTAACTTGTGTGAACGGCTTTGGAAATGAGTAGTCATTCATCACTTAGGGATATGGTAGAGAACTGGGAAATCATTCTAAGTGTGGAGCGAAGTCATGGAAAGCTGTGATATTTGACGACTGAGAAGGCGTGCTGTGCTTTCCGTGCTTCCCCAGTCTTCGATAAAAATTTCGGAAATGGTGTCGGGGTTTCTTTATCAAGTGCTAAAACACTCGGCGCCCTTGGCTGACCGTGCATTGTCTTCCTTGGCTCTATAAGGTGTTGACCGCTTATCTCTCTCCTCTGGGCGAAGTGTGAAGCGGAAAGCTTTGCCCACACCAAACTGGCTTTCAGTCCAGAGCCGCGGTCATCCTCGAATACTCGCCCACGTTTCACACACCCACTCAGTAGATAGTAACAGTGCGACTCAAAATGCCTTCTTTGCTCCTTTTTAATCGACGCAATACCATTTTGAGTTCGGAAGGTAGGAGGATACATACGCTATCATGCTTGATTTACAGGTGTGTGCATTCGCTAAAACCGACAGAGATATGGTAGAAATCTCAAAAATCTACCAACCACTCGGTTAGTACCCTTTATACTTACGTTCGGTGATTTTAATGGCTGTCATATTTATATATTCGACTCAATTGTTACGAAATATCTTCTCTTTCCACGACAAAAGTTACCGAAAAAGCATTTAGTAATTTTATGGGATGTGTGAAAAGGTAAAAGTGAGCATTATGAATCATATCGGAATCGAGTTGTTAATTAAGATGCCACTAATTTTTAATTATCATTTCTAACAATAAGTAGCGTACTTTTATTTATAAGGTGATTTAAGTGTCTGAAACGCGCCCCCCCTCCTTTCTAGTAATTCTCTCACTTTAGTTGAAGTTCTGTATTCACTGGAGCGTGATTACGCGAACTATGGACTGGCTTAAGTGCTCTTGAAGGTTAAATTGCTTTTTTTCAGTTCGGTAAAAGGTATCTGTGATGACGTAATTCTTACCATTTGATATTATCACACTCACACCGAGATATTAAAGTAGTTTTATGCTTTATGAAGGCTAAAGTAAGTAAATTTAGGGTTGATATCCTTGAACAATTATAGATTTTGCCGATGACGCCAGGAGCTGTTTATGTGCTCATGAGTGTTACTAAAAATATGAGTACTAAGAGATAAAGGGTGGCTGTGTTTTACAAATGCATGCATTGCGGAGAGTAGGCACAAGCTAATTTTTTCGTATATTATTTTTTGCCTAGATGTCCTGAGGGTGAAAGTAATATTAGGTGAAAAGGTCCGAGAGAGCCTTGGGCTAAGCATTTTTTCTTCTCACTTCCTTTCTGCCCGGCAGAGAGGTGCCTCGCCTCTTCACAAATTCAGAGCCACCTGCTCTTGGCACTAAGGACGAAGGGGAGAATATTTTCGATTAATCGATTATCTGAACACATATTCTTTTGGCCGTGCCCCTCGTAAACTAAGCGGATAATTTTCAGGTCCTTTTCCCTGTTTTCCGGTGTATCAGCTCCCATTGTTTGCGTTGATAAGGGAAATACATGGTTTCTGTTGGGTAAAAAAAAAGGATTAGGTTCTGAAAACCGTCCAATAATTTCCATTCAATTACAGGTTGCTCGTCTCCCTTATCTTAAGTAGAGGCCCGGACATGGATCGTATATTTTCGATAACTACACATACAGTGACTGCCGGTCGCTGAATAACTCTTTCTTACTTGCTATCCAGTCGTTATGCTTAAGTAATTTATGGATTCTACATGTGTTAGCAAATGAAGTTGACTGTCACTAGCAGAATTCTGACCCGCATTTGTAATTTTTTGACGCACTTCATTATTTTTTATGGGCTCATCTTATCTTCATCTTATACAAGTGAAATTTTGTGAATGTTTTACTCTCTCGTACCTTCTTGGGAAAAACCTTGATAGAATTGTCATCATAAAGTTCATTATACATATTTTTATGCATACCTCAATCTTATTTGTGTGCTCCAATTACTATTTAATTTATGGTTAGGCTTCCATAGCTTTTAGTATATTCTGACTTCTATTAGGTATAAAATCTGATAGTTTTCGAAATATTTCTCCTTATTTTTTTATCCAACTCATTTTCTTTTCTTCTTTTGTTGGGAAAAATAGGTTAAAAGTGTTCCTCAGCTTATATATCTGTATGTTTTCTAAATTTTTCATAGTCATAGCTGTAGTACCAAGTCTCTTTGTCTCCAGATACACCTTAAGGAATATTATCTGTTTCATCTCATCGCCTTTTCCTAAGGTCACACTCTTTCCTATCTAACTAGTTTTTTTCCCATTCCAATTTACAAGATCTCTCCTTTCATTATACGCGGACGCGCTCCAAGGAACAAAGGAGGAAAAATAAAACTCGGGTAAGAAAACTTTTAGAGGACAGGCTGAGTGGCTCCGGCGGTGAGACATACCGTGTTTACTTTTGCGGGCGCCAGTGAATGACTTAACTTTCAGACGCTCTTCATATTCGTCCGGCCAACTACCGCTTTGCTGCCTCCTCTCTCATATTAAGCCTCCCACTGCCCATTTCTATGAAGCCGTAATTCTCGTCCTCTTGCTGGCGCCAAATGGAGGGATCCGATGCGATTACATAAACCGTTCCTTTTGCCTGTGTGCGAAATTATAAATTTAGATAAATTATGCTAATAATTTTAGGGTTATTTTCATGAAAAGATTATTTAGTAGGCTTCATTCGAAGTTATCACCGGTGTTCGGTGACTTTTTTCCGTTTAAGTATTTATCTTTAAAGAAAAAGACAAAAATACTGTGTAGGTAATAAACTCAATGTTTGAAATCGTACTCATTCCTGGGTAAGTCTCTGAAGACATCTACAAGAAAGGCTTTTAAGTTTTTTAGTAATCACTCCAACCCCGTTTCTTGCCAAGTAATTGTGTGATCCAATTAGGGGTCTGATGTCTCTTGCATTCGTTAAGGTAGAGCTAGCCCCACACTAAGTCACAGGCGTGTGAATTTGACTTAATCAGGATTTGAGGTTTCCTGAGCCGACTTGCGAATCAAGGATTTTTTGGGGTATGAGAAGGTTTCACTGAGGTTTAAAACCAGAGAGCGTTGATATTCAGCATAGCGGGACGATGTCTACAATAGGATATATGCAACAGGTTAAGCAACAGCGGAGATGTGCTGAGTTTATGCTGGATGACGACCCTAAATTGCCTAAGCATCGTCACGATTCACCTTGGACATAATTTTGTGCACTATACATAGATAATAATTGTTCATTAATGTTTGACGCCAATGAGCTATCGACCCTTACATTGTGTTAGAAGATTGCGTTTGGATTTACGTTGGGAATGCGTTCTATCTACCCCCAGTGGCGGATCCAGGATATGGACAAGGCTATGATTACGATTCTATCTAGTGTAAATTGGATATCCAAGGGGGGGGCTAATAGGCCCTAAGTTTAGAGCTAAGTTGTATTTCAATTCGTTAAAGAAGGCAAATATGTAGGAAAACATAACTAAATACTTTTGTACAAAGTTGTAACCCACAGGGACTTCGATTTTATCTAGTGTGTGTTTTGACCCAAAGGGAGGGGGCTGTAGACCCCTTAGACGTATAGATCCGCAATGTATCCGTCATAAATTTTCTGTAATATATATAATTAATTATTATTATTGTATTTATCCGCCCCCCCCCCCCCATTGATCCGCCACTGTCTACCCCCAATACGCACACCAACCTGTTCACCTGCGCCGAGCCCCTTCCATACCCGAAGTGAGGGCCGCGGTGGTCCGTGCATCGCTTCTATCTCCGCCGCCTATCACGGAGCACGCTCTGCAGACGCTACCAACTGATTCCTACGCCACTCGAGGCCGCCGCGTGCCTTCCTCCCCCTCCTCTTAACTACCTTCCCCTTGAGTCCACACGGGTGGTCCTCTTCCCCCACCCCACCTCTCCACCCTTTTGGCCTCCCTCCCCCACCCCTTCCACCGTCTCGGCACCGTTCGGTCCTTGGCCGCGGAGGGAAAGAACCACGGAGCCGCCAAACCTCCGACACCTCCTCACCCCACCCCACTTCTCACCCAACCTACCTGTCGCGCCGAACGCCAGCTAGCGCCGGTTAACTGCCCCAGAAGCTAATATCACACGGCACTATATCAAGGACCAATTTTGTAATGAGAAAGTCCTTAGAAGGGTAGGAGAGATGAGTAGGCTCATGAAAACCTTGATAAGAAGACGGAATGACCAAATAGGCTATATCTGAAGACATGATGGCATGATGAGGAAGACATCGTTGAGGGACAAGTAGATGGCAAGTACAGGAAAGGAAAACCTCGAAAGAAATATGTGGAACAGGTAAAGAAGGATTTGAAAGAGACGAAATACGTAGGTGTGAAAATATTATTCGATAGAAGAATTGAGTGGAGAGCTGCGTCAAACCAATCTTGGGTGAATATATCAAGAGCCGCCGATCGATTATGTGGCAATATTATAGGATGGGGTACAAGTGCTTCTTGGACTAAATTAAAAATATACGACGAAAGGTGGAGCAATTCGTCAATTATACCAAACAGAGAGTGTTGCACGGCTTTTAAGTGTATTTATTTGTCAAGAAAAGCCTCCTCAAAAACTGCTTCGAGTGAATCGAGAATTTGTATTCTGCTTTTACATGGATCAGGCTGGGAGAAGCTTGCCACTTCCGCTTCTATTGTCTAGAGTGCATGTACTAGGCTTAGATTGATTAAGGAATAAATCTATGAGGCTATCTTTCGGAGTGATAGAGCATCGCAGAACCTCGCTTAATTTCTAGGTCCCACAGAAACAACAGGTAGGCATTTGTTTTTTTCCTTCTAACAGTGAAGGACTACAATGAATGTTAGGTTTAACTTGGGCAGCCAAATTTCTAAGTCTCTCAGGCGGCACTAGTTTGTAGTTAAGAGCTATCTTTGCCGTCGACCAATGTTACTGTGTTTTCGACATTTTTCAATCATCCGCAATTCTTTTTGCTTTTCATGGATTTTCTGAAAGCTTCTATTGTCTCTAGACATGCTCTTTAAGGATTATCATTATCCCTCCTTTGATCATCTTCTCCTCTTGAGAATTTTTAAGTTATTCAGCAAATTATTTGTAGCCTAATTTTAGTAGGATTCAAAAGCCGGTATACATTGTACAATTTTATGGGCGTTGTAAATCGTTATGAGCTCCTTGGACGTTTATATTTACGACCGCATAAAGATCTTCATATGACGTCCAACCCTTTTCGGAATCACGGACGTGTCCCCCACTCAACTCACGTTTCAACCTGACGACAGCCCGCGGACAGTTTTAAAAGCCACCCTCCACGCCAGCAGGTGATAATTTAAAACGCCGTCCTTGATGACAAGGGCGTGGTTAGCGCCGAATAATAATATGCGAGTGGTCAACTGGCGAACTTCCTCACCTCCCCCTCACATGCCGCGATCCCTACCGGGAAGACCGGAAACCTTTCTTTGGAAACGGCACACCGAAATCTTCAACTCGTGGCGTACTCCGCCGGGAGAGAGCTAATCAATTACCGATGTGATCTCTCCGTCACTCCGGGAGGCAAGCGCGCTTCCTGGCCCACGTCCAGAGCCGAGGACGTGGCGGGGTGGTCGCGTTTGCTTATGGAAGGTTTTGATGCGGAGGAAGGAGCCCGGAGAGATGCCATCTGGAGCACGTGAGAGTCGATCATCGGACCACCGGTCTAGCATCCGCCGGGACGGTGCCAATGCTTCTCATTGCTTCTTCAAACCGACGCTCCCTCCTATTTATCCTATCTCTCCCCTCACCCAGTCGTATCTTTCCCCCCTCCCTCCTTTTCTTTCTAGCGCTCTCCACCTGTTACCCACACCACCGGCTTCCCTATCTCGACCGGCGCATCCCATACCGACCTCAGCTTCAAATGGCAGGCTATCATTTCTTCCACGCTTATCCCCATCCTTTGTCTCTCCTCTCCACCTCCCCTCTATATTCCTTCTTCACAAAATCCTCATCCCCCTCTCCGTCCACCTCTCTTTCTTGAGTCAACCGTGCCCGGACGCCTATATTAAACCTTTTTTTTCCTTCTTCGGTCTAATAGCCCCAGAGTGTAGATTGGTTGGCAATTAAAACGGTCATCCTATACCCTTACCTCCGGGGAGGTTACGGAAATTTGACCAATTTTCTGGTTGTTTTTTCTTCCCTCCAGTGGACACTTGTGATGAATTCATTCCTTAGGATGTAAAATATGATGGTTTTATGCAAAGTCAATAGAGGAAGGGTATATTGAATTTCATATGCGATGCGTGGGGGTTGCTAATGCCTTCCGGGAGGTACAGGTTTAGAAAACCTTTACTGATTATGAAGAGAATCGTATTCTATGCCACTGACCTTCATTGCTCTTAGGTGTATAATGCTGGATGTATCTTCTCACTTTTACTAAAATACACATATCTGTCAGTGACGGTCATAAAAATATACTTAATAGTTATTTTGTAAAATACATATTCATATATCTAGTATAACTATTTAGGATTAACACCTACGGAGTTTCTTTGTGTCATGTTGTGTGATTGATTTCCCTCAAATTAAAACACCTGTTTCGTACAGAATTTGTTTCAGTGTCGGACTGTGTATATGAATAACTCCTTACTTTGGCTAACTAATGAATATTTAAGTTTATTTGGAAAGGGTATACATTATTGTCTTTTAAATTATTATTATTTTTAGTCATTGAAGTATAATCTTTAGAGTAATTTCCCTTCGATCCTCCAGCTTCAATATCGAGGGTAATTCGCGCTCGATTTCATATCACATTCTCTAAGAAAAATGAAGCCACTAGGCAGGCAAAAATATTGATGATTTTGGCTCTGAATATTGATTTTTTCCCAAAATGATGCACACATTCCCCCAAAAACCGCTACATCGCCTCAATCATCCTGGATCCTTTCCCCTTGCCTCCCTCAATTCCGTCCCTCATTTGTTTTCCGAAAAATGTTTATGCATGCCCGTGTATCCTCATGCCCCCGCCAAAGAGTCGTACAAGCACTTCCGTTTCGTTTTTGGCGGAGGACGAAAAAAAAAGAACTCCCAAATCCGCGGGCATCCACAAGTGCGCGAATATTTTTAATGCACCTATCCCCAAGGATCGTCAAACCTCTCTCTCCCCCGCAAGCAGATTCACTGTAGTTTTTTTTTCGTGAACGTTTCCGCATCCATCCGAAAGTCACCCATGCCTTGAAATAATTTTTTTTTAAGTACACCTATCCTTTGGGTGGGCCCAATTGTTTTCGTCCAAAACAATCCCAACACATTCCTCCACCCATTCCTCTATACGATCCTTATTCTCAGTTCGTATCTACGTCCCCTCGAGTAGAGAATTTCCCCTATCCCCACCACTACCTTCATATTTCGCCCTCTCCCCTCTATGTATGTTAACTTTTTTGTGGGAGCACCACCACCCCACGCATTAATCGCAAAAAGTAATGGCACTTTTTTTTCGTGCATCCGAAATATCCTCGATCCTCAAAAATTTTACCTTTCGTACCCCCAAATGCTAAAACTGCCATAGGGCCCGCTGATCCTCCCACGATGTGAATCCAGTCCTTTGCGTCTTCCTGTTCCTTCCTCTCGAACCACCATCTACTGCCCTCCAGGACACAGGCCTCCGATTCAGCAACACCACTCCGGTATGGTCGCGACATACCTCCAATCATTCCGACACAAACACCGAAATTTTTTCTCCATCCATGATCTCTTTTCCCCAAAAAAATCTTCCTTTCTCTCATAACTCCCCTCACGCCAACAGTTATCATCATATAAGTCACCAAGTCCTCCTATCTCTCGTTCTCTCTCGTCATAGCCGATCAAAAAGTCATCATTTTTTGGGAATTTTGGCCCTAAACCATGCGTAGTCATCATCATCCCTCTCATTATCTTGGAGATACCATGTGAGAGCTCAAATATCTGTCTGGCTCTACTGATTTCGTAATTTTTTTCGTTGTCTCCATAGGCTATACGTTTATCTTCGGTAGCGCAGTTCATTCATTTTTTATTTTTTTTCGGTCGAGGATTGTTTGGAATGTGTACGGATTTTTTCACCATCGTGCGTTTTCGAATCGTCTGCCGCTCTTTGGTGCACATCACGGGCTGGCATTCTCGAGCAATATCCGGTTCGTGACCTCACTGTATACCCTCTACGTGCAGCTTCACCTGAGGGCGGCCTCGTAATAAGAGCGCCTTCGGTTCCGGTGGCGGTATACTGTGGGTGATGCTCGCCTCTCCATAATGCTCATGTGTTTGTCTACTTTTGCGTCATTTTATTTCTCCTTTCGACCACACGTAATGGGGATGGTGGAAATATTATAGAGTCATCACTAAATTGTATCGTGTCAGGTCTGGTATGCCTGAGATTTTCCATTTATAAATGAAACCCTTGAGAATTGTGTGTTTCTTCGCTGTAAAATTCACGACGGCTGTGATTAAAAGTTTTAATTAATGGAAAAGTAGCCTGATTCGGGAAAAAAATAAGTGAGACATAACGAAAAAACGAATATAATATCGATAACCGCAAATAAAAAGGTGCTTGCAGCACCGACATATAAACTACTAACATGTTGAGTATTAAAATTGGTGGTGAATTTATTCAGGGAAAGGGGTAAAATCGACCTACGTTAATAGTTGTCTTGTGATCCCTGAACAATTTAAAGAAGCCGAATCTCACGCGACCAAAGATGTGGTTATCATACTATTTCACTCTAGTGTTTACTCTATTACTTTGATATTTTAGTGGAATTTGAATTTTCAAGTTTTAGCATTTCGTAAATGTTAATTAACAAATCCCACGAGAAAATTTCATTTTTCAGGTAACCAATTTAAATGTGTAGGTACCACATTTTGAGTTACTTAGGCAGATTGTTCTTCATCATCGCTAAAACTGCTACTAGGGAATTATTGCATTGAGACCCAAAATGGTCAACGTTTTCAGCTGGCGTACTCATTAAACACGGTGGTATCAAGAAGATGTGTACATTATAATTGGTTCCAGAGCTATCCTCCTTCACGAAACGTGTGAGCCGAAAGTGTCGTCTGAAAAGTTTCATCGACGCAGAATTTGATTAGTCTAACTGGAGCGTATCCCATCAAAAATTTCATTAATGGAATTTTCCTCTGAGGCTCAGTTCTTATCGCGCACTCATTGTTTTTTTTCTTATTTGCTTTTGGCGTTGAAAGAGTCGAAATTCGATCAGCTTAAACATCGGTCCCCCAACCCATGAGCTGTGTTTTTCAACAGATCGATATTTCGCCGAAATTTATCAACACCCCTTCTAAATTTCTCCTCCTCCTTCTTATTATGCACGCCTACCTATAATTCTTGCGCCGAGAGCATTTGCCAGTGGTCTTGGGCCCCACGTCCATCTAATCCGTGGGATATTAATAGCCCCCCCCCTCACCCTGTGGCCTCCTGTCACCTCCTCCTTCCTTTACATTATTAATCACCTCCACATTTCTCATCATTTGCGATCACTCATTGCCTTAATCTATTTTTTATGAGAGATTCGATCCTCCCTCCCTGTTTCAGCCGAGCCTGCGCCCTTTATATGCCTCGTCGAACATTTTAACTCGATGCCTCATTTCCAGGGAGTTCCCTCATCTAGTCTTTATCCCAGTCGAAAATGTTCATGATTTCCTCGCAAACTCAAAACCCCTTGGCTGGGACCCTAAGCACTCTCACCTTAAACAAATAAGAAGAATTCCTTCAGTTATGGTACGGCCTGTTTAAATCGTAATCACTAGGTGTGGTTATAGTCATTAGGTTTGGTTATAGTCTTTAGTTCTGCTTGCCATGCTCAGCAATGACTGCTATCATGAGATTTTTCAATATGCACCGAGTATGGATTATTTGGCAAAATCGGCGACCAATAAAAATCCACGAAAGGCATAAAAGTTTAAAAGAACAACCAAGAATAACCTTCAAAACTGTTTTTACTCCAGATTCTCTTTGATTAAATTATCTAGAGAATTTCGTTGGCCTGCATTCCCATTGCAATAGTTCATGTAATTTCCAATAAAAAAAGTCAAGACTGCTGATAGTGGCGGAATAGTTACCAAATTCTGAGACTCCCAGTAGGAACCTTAACTATTTAAACGGTATGTGGCGAAAGTCAGCGCATTTATGAATAGATTATATTAAATGCTGATACCTCTCATCCTTTCTGAGTGCAAAACTTTTAGGAAATTAAATTTCCGCATTGAACCAAACGTGAAAGCAAAACCTATCGTTCAAATCAGCCAGTCAGATCCATCACTTCATCTCGGATTTAGCCATGTCAATCTGGAAGCCATGCGCAGATGATCCGGAAATCTTTCTTGTTTATATGTACTGCAGAAGGATCGCTCAGGTCCCTTATGGTGGCCTCTCAGGGGAGCGTAGGCATCTAAACCATACGCACCCATCTCCCCGAGTATATTGGTTACGGATAACCAGGCGTTCTCCACCCCGCCCCCGTCTCCGCCCACCATAGTCACCACGGGCAATTTTTTTCCCTCTCCCTCTCGGCCTCATCTCGTTGTCCCTCTGGAAAGGCTGTATTTATTCTTTCACTCCTTATCCACACCCCCGCCTCCTCCTGGCCACCACTCATTCAACTCCACCTCACGGCCAGGCCCTGGGCATCCCAATTTGGTGGGCAAGGCTGTGTTTTTTGCGTTAACTCATTCCAACCCACCCATCCTTCCTGCTAACCGAAGATTGGCGCTTCAAACACTGTGTTTAGGATGACGTTGAGTGCGGGGCATGAGTTTTTAAGGGGCCCACGTAGGCCTTTCCTCCCCTTCCAGCCTCCTAACCATGTCCTCCGTATCCCGTATCCGATTCCCTCCGAGTCATCCCTGCCCCATCCCAATCTTTACCTATGGCGAAGTGGCACGTTTTTCTTTTTCTGCAAAATGATTTTTTTTTTGCCTGCCAATAAGTGTGTTGGAGTGGGTTCGCACACTGCCCGCTGGCTGCGCGGGTGGGCCAGAGAGCGGACCGTGGAGGACGTTACCATATTAGTTTCCCAGCAGTTCTCTAATGGCAGCTTTATACGGAGCGAGTTTTTTTTCTCGTACGAGTAATTGAATACGAAATTGTATGCTTGTGCTAATATAATTAGGGCGGATTCTATTTTACCTGTAGCCATCTAGGCATCTCTGCACAAATGTGTACAATTCATTTTACGCGGTAAAATTTTCTTCCTGCCAGTGTTCATGCTAGAGCATGTATTCACCTCTCTGTAGTCATAGGTCTTGTTGGAAAGTAGGCTCGACATATATATTTTCAATGCAAAAAAGTAGTTGAATTTTCAAAAAAGGTATTGTGTTGGTTATTTATACCTTGAGGCAATGAAAATTTGCTGACATAATGTTTTATTCTAATCCAGCTTCATTTGCGCCTTTTCAGGAAGCTAAACCAGCATTTACTTTGTCATATCTGCCATCTCTTATCTATCTTTGCGTTGCTTGTCTGATTTAATTCCTTGTATTATTCACACTTTATGATATCATTCAGTTGTGAACTGAATGAAATTGCTGAAACATGGGGATGCACATGTTGTGTCACGTAAAGCGTTTGCTTCCTAATTTGAATGTCCAGTTTTAATACTGGTGGAGATTTTTTAAAGTATATATTACCTGTTCCTGTGTTCCTATTGTCTTGAGCGTACTTGAGTACAACATTCCGGTCAATGAGTCATGGTCCCTTTGGCGCCGTTTTAGGCCAGCTGTCGCTGAGTTTCTCTCTCCCTTCCTCCTAATCCGCCAATATCCTTATAGGTAATTTTTTTCCTAAAACTAATTCACAATAATTCATTTATGTGCCGTCAATCACCACAATTTACGGAAGAAGAAGCGTGCACACTTTCAGATAACTCTTGCTTTCGAAGTTTTTTTTAATCATCCCCTTGGATTTATATTGTCTTTTGCCTTGTTTCGAAGAGCAGAGCCATAAACAATGATTAGGAGTGACCGGTGTCTGTCGTCCATCCATTTCCGAGAGCACACTCTTCCCTCAATACATCTCTCTGTAATAGCGGCAGACTGTCTTCGAATGATTACCCGCCTTCGGATGACGCGTGGAGGCCAATTGTGAAGCGAGTCTCGTATCTCTGTGTTTCAGACAATTGCGCTCGTGTGTGCGAAAGTCTTGGTTTCCCGGCGCCAAGGAGAGCGTCGTAAAAGCGTCGTGGAAGGTTTCCGCTCACCCTGCCCGATTATCCTTCCGTTTTGACCTCGTTCGTTTATTGCACCCTCGCATGCATCCCCATCTTGTAATCGTCCCTTCAAATTTTTTTTCACTCTCGCAGACGTCCGTCGCCGCTGTCTGGAATCCTCGAACCGATAGAATGTCATTTACGGTGAGGTGACCGTTAGGTAACTTGTCTGGGTGTCGAATACAAAGGTGGGCATATACGTGGTAGAAATATCATATACGAGGCTTCATTAAAAAGAGGAACAATGTTTAGAGAGTTCAAAATAGCATTTTTGAAATGATATTTTCAAAATAATGTCCAATCTCTTTATGATAATCTCTTAACCACCGCGGTTTTGTCGGTGAAAATCGCTCAATAAAAAATTCTTCCGGACTTGGCTAGATTACCAATATATTGGTTTTGAGCAAGCTTATTGGCTGGGGAAGTCTGTGCTTCATTTCATAGTCTATGTGAACTTCTTATCCTAAAAATCGTAATAGCATCATTTTACGAAAAGTAATGTATTATCTCAACTGACTTCATGAGAATAAATTCAACCTAAAATTGAAAATTATTTCTCTTCAGTTTCGTATTTGACATCCTCCCTAACTGAATTGACTTCCATCTAATCGAATGAACGCCGAATAGTGGAACTCAAAATTTTGTTCTCCTGTACTTAAGCTAAGGAATAAGTGAAGCGTAGCAGGGAGCAATGGTATTTTACTATTTTACGTCAATATAATGGTCTACATTAATCTTAGGTAGAAATTAAGGGAACAACTACCAAGTCAAATGGGATTAAAGTTAAATTAATTTAAAATTAAAGTCGCGAGTTTTATTTCTCGCGAATCGTTCCAAAATGTTACTCGTCATAATTTCGAAAGTTAAAAAGCATGTTGGTACTCGTGCGCGTTACCATATCCGGAAACCAATATGCGCAACAGACGCATTCTAGCGATAAGTATTGACATGATCATTCATCGTCCCGAATGCTTGAGGCAAACATTTCGAGCACATCCGTCACAAATTGCGCCTGATCGACGAGCGCCCATAAACTTTCACCCTTCGCTCATCAGTCGCAATCGCTCCCGCAGGCGCATTTCCCTCGTTAGAGAAAACATTTGCATTCCCTTCCGCTGGGAACGCTTACTCGGTTCGAGACATGGGCGTACCCAGCGGGGGGGGGGGGGGGGGCAGGAAAGAGCACCCTACGAAGCAAAAATAAATTTAGATCAAAACGAAATTTTTGAACAAATTTTCTTTTGAAGAAAAATGATATTAGTAGAAAGGCCGTTCTACACAGGGCACGTACTTGCACAATCTGACGTGAGTACGAAGGCGCAGTCAAAATTGCGTCGTGCAAAGCGGTGAATTGCAAAAACACAAGCGAGAATGCGTGGACATGAGATGGCTAAATAGCCCCTGTTCTAATTTCGTTCATGCATTCACGCAATTCCACGATATTTTAGAAATTAATGCAGCTCTAACCTGCGCCATTCCGTTACCCGTGTAAAACGGCCTTAAGACATGGAACTAATATAAAAAATAATTATTTTTAGAGAAAATAATTTTATAAAATAATTTAGCGCCGTCATGATTGTGTTAAAATTTTGGTTTCATGCTAAAATGTTACTACTTGAGCGACCCCCCCCCCCCCATAGTTTTTATCCTCGGTACGTTCAAGGCTCGATACCATGAAGGAATGACGGTCGAATCATCATCCGTACGTTTCCCTGTAGTGCGTTTAAAATTTTGTGCCTTCTCATAAAAAATTGATTCATGAATTTTTCATCCCGATAATAATTATAATACGAATTTGTACCTTTTTCTAATCTCTCTCTCGAGGGAGACCCTATCTCGGGTCCCATTATTTATAATTCCTGCGAGCCTTGGGGCAATCCGCCTCGAAAATGTTCCGGAACGAAAATTCGAATAGGTGCGACCTATTCCGTTCGTTAGATTATATCTGGAATCCAATCGGTTGAAATTTTTTTTCAATGGGTGTGAGGCGTGGTGAAGTGGATTTAAATCGTATATTCTGACACCTGTAGGGAAGAAAAGGAGGTGAAATGTTTTCATCTTTACCTTAAAATCTTTGGGGGGGGGGGGTTATTTGGTCAGTGTGAGTTCTTCTACGGTTACTCATCATGTATGTCGCTCGTTAGACTTCGCTGGTGGATTTTTGTCGTCGTTATTGCATTTGTAGTGTACGTAGTAGTTCAGCAGAAAAGTGCTTTAAAATCTTACCGTTGCTCATTAGTAATCTCTCATCCTTTGTGAAGACTAAGTAAGCACATCAAATGTAGGTAAGGTTACAAATCTGATTACATCTTTTATTAGAAGCAGTTTTATATGCTGAAGTACAGGTTAATGAATTCAACTGTTGGCTAATATCCAATAGCCCCACTCGTAAAGTCAAATTGACAATGTTTTCCTGTAATATTACCGATTATTTTCAAATATGCCTAAAATTATCTTGTATGATGTTGGGCACGATATGGTGGAAGTTCTTAATTACCTAAAATTAACAAATAGACAAAGAGTCCTTCCTTGTAAGCAGGGAATAAGTCTTTGGAGATCACGGTTTGAGTTCAGATGAAAGTGATTGTTTTTTTTTGTTATAAATTTTGGTAATTTCAGGAGAGGATGTTTTTTTCATATGATTGTTTTATTAAAGTGATTTTTCCAAAAATCATTCGAAGATTTTAATGCAGGCTGACTCTTCGGTCGACCTCTAAGTGCGTCGTAAATCAGCGCGCTTTAAAATGGGTTTTTCTAAATCGCCACTAGGGATGCTGACCGATCATAATTTCACGGATATAAGCAGTAATTGAGTCTGCTAACCGAAATTTATATTCAAGATGCCGTGATTCATCACTTTCGGCTTTTCAACGTTAGTCATTGAAGATGCGAATACTATATTGCAAACGCTTGATATGAATGGATAGCTCTGCACAGATCTCCGCGCTATGGACATTTTTTGTAAACCTGATTGAAATAAGCACTTAAAATTTTCCATGATCATAAAATGTATTCTGACAAAATTTTCGAAGTTGCTACATCATCTTCAAGGTCATAGTAACGTCGGAATGTTGTACTTACATTGATACCTAGTTTGGAGTAAATTTCATAACCGTGGAAAATTGCAAGTGTTTATTTCAATATGGAAAAATTCCTCTCCATAACGCTGGAATATTCGGATTTTATTTTGGAAAACCGACTGCAATGCCGAATAAAAACTTCTGGGCTATATAACCGCGTCAATTTTTGGGTGACCACTTGAGAAAGCGACCAGCATCGGTCGGGAAACGTTGGGGCCACCCAAAAATTGACGCTGCAACAGAGCCCAAAAGTTTTCATTTAACACGACTAGTACCCGCGAAAGTTTTAACGAATAATTACGATCGAAATGCGTCCGAAGTGTCAACATGGCTGAAACTTGTACGGGATGGGCCGAAGTCTCCCCACCATGTAGTCTCCTTGGTAAGGATATAGAGACGATTGTTAGCGGAAGTTTCGGGACTGAGGCTTGTACGTCCGCCTGCGTAGAGGAATGAGTCTCGGAAGAGAGAGGTGCAGTGGGGAAGGGGTGGGGGAAGGTAGAGAGGGATGGGGGAAGCGGGGAGGGTGGGAGGGAGGGTTGGGTCGTTGCGGTGGAGAGGGGGGTATAAGCGCGTTTTGATTAGGGGGTTGGTTTTCTGCCTACAACTTAATGACTGGGATGGGATGGCCCCAGAGGATGATGTTCAAGAAACAGGAGGTCTGGGGGGTGGGTGGGGTGAGTTTAGGTGTGGGGCGGGCACGGGGTAGGAAATACTCCCCCAAGGTACCAATTTGGTGAGCCACCCAACTTCCCACCCGCCTCCCTTCCTCTTTCACACACATTCATTCTCTCTTTTTTCATATCTCTCTCTCTCTCCTTCCTCCCTTAAGCGCTGAAATGTTCTCGTTAGCAGAACAAGCGTGGCTATGCGTAAGGTTTTTATCCCTCTTGTTTTCTTTATCTCTTTCTCTCTCTTTCCCTCCGTTTATTGCGCGATTATGCCCTGCGTCGTCAACACAATCAGTCAGTCAGTAATGCGCTGATGTCTGGGTTAATTGTTCTTTACAATATAATTGTGGTACTGCCAATTTCGTACTATTCTATTTTGGAGACAGTTTTAGAACTGAAATCGATGGTGTTTACGCTGTATGGTTGGCCACGTCAGCGTGAATGTCTCAGGGGGAATGGAAATATGATTGATGATGTTATAAAGATTATCAGAAGCTCATAAATTTATTTTTGGTGTGGTGCAACGTAATTCAATTTAATAGGTGGTAATTTTTTCGTACCACGTATTTATCTGCATCAATAAATGAGCTTGTTTCTGAGCACACTTCTGAAAAGCATTCGCATCTTTACACGGAATATTTTTAAAAAATGCTCTCTTGTGACTTTTTAGAATGCACGTATATTTATGTGGGTCTAGAAAAATTTATTATTTTGATCTCAATAAAATTATTATTAGTTAGTTATAGTTAAAACCTTGGATAGTGGAATCTTTTTAATGAAACTTCAAATATTTATATCGTACTCCCGTTGTAATGTTTTTGCAGTTCAGTTATTTTTATGAGGATCGAGAGAATTTTTAATTAAGTTTATTAATTATATCTCAATAATTTTATCAGTTGTTAGATATTGTTAAAATATTGATTAGATATTTGAATTCATGTCGCGCATGCATTCCAATTTCCGGTCAAGGCATGGCTTTTGCGCTATCAAGACTAGAAGCATTGTGTCCTTCCTTCACACCATTCAATTCCTTCCCTGTAGTCGCTCTCCCGCAGTCTTATTTGCTCAATTCTCTCCTACCCTTAATTTACTCTCCCCTCCCTCCCAATCTCTCTTTCCCTCGTTTCCATCTCCCGGTTTAGTCTGTTAACTACCTCCTTCACCTCTTCCCTTTCCACACACCCATAGCCTTATCCTTTCCACCCATCCTCCTCCTTACTAGCAACATATATACGCGCACGTATATATAGGTATGTGTATATAAAAAGGAGAAGAAAAATAGCCCCCATCCAGATCCAACCCGCCCATTCCAAAACGGAATAGCTGGCAAGTTTGTTTTAACCTCCCCTTTCCGCGTCTCCCATCCCCCGGAGCTCGGAAAACCAACCTTCCCCGCCCCGTGCGTACAAGGGCTCGCCTCATCCCAGTGAAAATTGCGGGGCAGTTACCGCCCACCCGATTCCCCCCCCCCTATAACCTCACCCCCACTCCCAACACCCACTTCCTCCTCCTCCTCCCCGGACCACCTCCGCGATAAACACCCTCGCCTCACGAGTAGTCGAGGGAACCTCCAAAATCCTCACCCCCTTCTCTCCCCCTTGGATATCTTTCCCCGCCACGGTCCACGGAACTCCCGCAACAATTTTCCAGAGTTTTACCCTCCTCCGCGATCGTTCCCTCCTCCGAAAAACGTGGTCGAGGAATTTTTCGTCTCCCCCTCCTCCTCCTCCCGAGCCCACGGGAGTAAGAGAACTTTCATTCTTGAGTTCCACGGACGGATGGGTGGATGGATAAGGTAGAAAAAGTTTTCGAGGATGTTGTTTTCGGGGAGTGGGGGAAGGTGTAGCGTTGTTTGGGGCACTTGTACGAGACTTTGAGGGTGAGGCGATGGGTGGTTTTATTATTATTATTTTTTTGGTCGGTGGTCTATTATATACGGAATCTGTTCACCTTGTAAAATTGGTCGAGATGAGTTGATTGAATTTTATGCACAAAACTGGTTTCCCTTTCCTTCGCCCCCCCCCCCCTTTCCTCGTGCGAGGACCGTTTAAGACGTGTTCTCTTCTCCGTTGGGATAAGTTAAATGGTTACGAGGGGGAAGATTTTTCCGAGTTTTTTTATTGGCATGTCCTCATGGCTGTGGGGGAGCTGAGCAAATACTGGGTGGGAGGAAAAGAGCGTAAATGCTTAGTGCAGGATTTGCAATCATCCCGCCCCGATAGACGGGCTAATAACTTGCCACGAGGAAATTACTCAAGTCAATTTATTACGCTCGAATTTTAAGTTTTTATTATGATTTCCCTCCCATATATAAACCCTTCAGACAAGTGTTGACAATTTGAGAGAACCTGCTTGGATGAAGCTATTAAGTTGAAGTCATTTACATCCTGAATAGTTAATGATTTTTCAAAATATGTGAATTGATCGGCTACCTGCATTAGCTAAATAAAATCTGGCAGACAATATTCACTTCTGACGGGGAGTGGTTAGCGAGGAATTTGACTTTCTCAAGCGTTTCTCATGAATAAGTTATCGACGCAGGAACTTTATTTGTCTTGCCCTTTCATAAAATTTAACGTGAATGGATTTTTTGTAATAAGTATTTGTAAAATTATTTTATTGAATTCACACCTCTCCAGTTTTACCGTTTAACTTACGTAAAATGTTCCTGCGAATGTTTTTTTTTACTCTTGGCTAGCTGTATTTGTCATCATATACGAGGTATTTCACTCCTCTGCAAATATTATTTACGAACTTGATTTTTAGATATTCATTCATTTTAAGCTGAGGTTAGCCGACCCAGTCATTTGGTCGTTTTGCCATCTTCAATCTATTGTCATTTGATCATCCATTATTTCCGCTAGTTTTCGAATCATCAAGCTAGAGAACATGGCCGTAATCGATGTCCCCGAAAATTTGAAGACGCAAAACTTCTGCTATTTTCAACTGTGAGCTAATAGCCATTCATCGAATGCCGTCAAAACTGTTCATCTGGTTCAGGCGTGATATAGCAAAAGTTCGGCACACTGTAATGATTGTTGAAAACAATGATAGATTGTGAAAAAGTGCATCTGCCATCGAAGCAGTTGAGAGTCGTTGTAGTTGAGCGTCATAGTCACAAAAATTTCTAGGCGCTGACCGATCAAGGGTCCTTAACGGAGCGCGACCCTAGCAGATATCGAGGGGGAGTAGAATTAAGGTAGGGTCAGGGCAGGAAGCAAGTGGTTAACGGACGGGAGAGGAATTCGTGGAAGATCCAGGGAGGATCGCGAGAGGCAATGGGATGAGGCGGATCGTCTTGGGAGGGATTTTTCGGGTGGCGGGTGGGGAACGGCGATTTGGGTGGTTGCAGGCCGAGGGTAGCAATTGGGTGGGTCGGACCGGAGGGCGAGGGGTGGTGCGGGAGAGGAGAGGATGATAAATACCTCGGAGAGGAAGACGTTAAGGAGAGTGGAATACTGAAGAGGTGAGAATGATGGGTTACGAGTCGTGGAGGGGAGGTAGGAGGGTGAAAAATGGGTTCATTCCGCCCCAGGGATCTGTTGGTCTTCTCACCCCCGGGACGTTTTCTGGGGAAAAGTGGGTTAGGAAGGTTTTTGTGAGAATTTATACTCGTCCATCCGTTTTTGAGTCATCATCCTTCTTTTGCGATTCGAGCGTTCGGCCGGTTTTTTTCGGTAGGGAAATTTTTGTAAGTGCTCAATTTTTTTTTCGTCTCTTCCCCCCCTGCTCGAATCCATATGCCCTAGATGGTCGGGAGTGATGAGTTTATTATGCCTTTGGCCGGGTATCGTTTTCTCAACAACTCGGTCCGCTTCACGGTGGGATAAATCAACACGGGTGCGCGGTTAGGCCGCCATTAATGCTGGCATGTTGGCAGATAAGAGTTAGCATAATTGAGGTGCTTCATGGCAATCTGCGCGTCTTCGGGAAGAGGAAATATATTTTGATTTTCAGCCCAACAGACCTTCATTTCTGAACTGGGGTAAATAATTCATTACTATCGCCCATTTTGATGCAGTCGTGACTTTCTAACCTCCAGTTGAGATTCGTGAAGTCCCATGATATCTTCGAGGCAGGAGGTTTTTATTATTATCATCATCATCATCACTATTTCCTCCTCATTGTTAAGCGATCATAGTGCTTCCTGGAAAATGTTAAGCTATTTCTTGAAGTCTATTTATAGTCACACACCACTTTCCCTGTCATGCTGAACTGTAGATCAAGCGTAAAATAGACGGATAGGAAGTAATTTAAGTCTATTTGTTTGAGGTTAACGTTTTAGCTGTTCTTTTTGTGGCTTTTGAAGTTAATACTCGAAATAAATCAAAATTATTCCACCGATATTTTCAGTGCATTCTTCTGATTATTTTACCTCCGTTGTACATGGTCAATTGATGTTAATGACGGTCAATTCATGACTGTGAAAGCGAATCTATGATGATGGTTAACTATCTAACTGCTCAATACGATAGGAAATTGTAAAAAATTGCCTTCGGCATCTCTCCTCATATATTTACAAACAGTGACCAGTAGAGCATCAGCGCATTTAATGTCCGACTCTTCTGTCTCCCGGAGTGGCACTAACCAGTTGAATGATGCAATAAGAGATCGTACTGTCCTCTTAATTATGATTTCACCTCCACTACGCGTGTTTCGATTGGCTTGCAATCATCATAAAGTACCTGTGTGTGTAACACTAGTGGTGGAGTTTGTGTAATTAAAATTAAATGGGTAGCGCGATGTCTTTGTGCATAATTTAATATGCTATTTCACGATATCTCTCCGGAAAAAAGTTTACTTTCAAGCAGTTAGTTCAGGAAATTCGAAATGCATCGAGTGGGTTGCACTAGCCACTAACCTAAACCACCTACCGACTCGACTCTTTGATTCGGTCTTCCTCAAGCCCCGGCAGCTCCTTCCCCCACCTTTGCCGCATTCCTACCGCTGGACGCTGTCTGGAAACCCGACGGCGAAGACGGACCGTGAGTCGTTACCGCTGCATCTAACCAGCTGATGACTACGCCTTTCGCTGTGCGCCAAATGTCCGGTGCATACATCACCCTCATGCCGGGATTTTTCTCTCCAATCTCCCCGACACCGCCGGTCTCCTTACTTTTATTATTCCTCATCCTCGTACCTACTACCTTGTGAGTTTCTTTGCTCAATCCTCTTCACAACTTCTTCCTTCTCGTCTCTCCCCACACTCCGACCACAGCCGATCGTAAATTTTCGCATTATTCTGTCGTTTTTCTCCCTTCGTCTTCTTCCTCACGTTCTCTTTTTTTCGTTTCTTTTTGTTTATATTTTTCCTCCGTCCAACTCGGCGTCGAGATGGCCGGCCATGGAGTAACCGTTCACGTTCTCTCGACATTAAATAATACCCCGATTTTATCGCACTCGTTGGTAAACACCGTTTCTTTTTTTTATCACCTTTTTGGATAGTCATTTTCTCGCTGTAATTATCCTCACGCTATAAACGACGTGATGGACGGCGTTCAAATTTTTGTTGTTTTAAGTTTTACACGTGGGTGCCGTGCGCTGTAGTAAGAAAATTCAGAATATCGCAGCGCTTATGTGAGACTCGGATCAAATTATATATCCTGTTATCCCGATAAGAGCTGGCGCTTAATCTTGCTTATTCAATGTGAATACATTAAGCTAATGTTTATACTCTCCGCCTGTGCTCTTGAATTTTTGTTCAGCTTTGTGCCAAGCGTTGTTCTCACTTTATTTTTGATGAAAATTTACTGTGTTCACTAGGTTTTTCCATCAATTTATTTGATGGAATATAATTTAGGGAAATACTTTGGGATCCTATTGATATACAATATTATTTTTCAATTAAATTTACGTAGGTATTTATTCCGGACTTAGTATATATTCATATTTCTTTGTATTTGACTTGAATATTTGTGATACTGGATTGAATTAGAGCTCTGTGCATACATATGTAGTTAGACATGCTAGAGTCTTAAATTCATCAGGGTAGTCTTCAGAAATCTTTTCCCTTTTTCTAAGATGCAGTTTCACAAAGTTATCATTGAAATATTGAATTTGTAAGTGATTATAAGTGGACTCAGTTCTGGGCAGGAAAATGATACCTTTCGAGGGGTGAATTCACCATACATTATCAGTTAACAGGAAACTTAGTCTCCTGGAGACTAGTTACGTACTTCCTTTTATATTCAAGAGTTAGTTTCGTTTTCATATTATGACAGAATGGAGAAAGGTGTTTTTAAATCATGAGAAAAGTTAAGTTCTTGTTTAAGTATACCGGGACTAGCCACGGTGATAACTTTTACGGAATTACCCGCATCCGGGTTCGAATCCCGGTCAAGTTGAATGATTTTTCCTCTGTGGATTTTTCGCGTAAAGTTTGGTATATTCCACATATCCCATCAATTGACTTCGCTCAGGCCTGTCAACGTCTCCGTCGTCAAATTAGTAAACTGTGCGTGTCACAATATGTCTTCCGAAGCACGCCGATGATGTTTCCCTCCGTTTGCCTCTATTCGTCCCACCCGTCAAAGCGATTCCTCATCAGCTAATGCACTCTTCATCCGAAACCTTTCCCTACCCACTCGGGCCCACTCGAGCGAAGAAGGAGAGACCACGAGTCCCACGGATATGCACAATGGTTTTTGGACACCTCGAAGACGTCGCTAAAACGTCACGTTTTCAGTTTTAGCCGGCGCTATCACGTACGCACACCTTTCAGGCGGAAAAGGCTGAGCAGGGAACGGGGGAGGACAAGACACAGCAGCGACACCTATTGAAAAACCGTCGGAGAGTTTTTCTCGCGGCGCGGATTCTATCCTCGTCCCGACTCCAGGGACTCGCCGTACATAAATGATCGTCAGCGGCCTCGAGGAGCAGGAACGGACAGCAGCGCAAAAGGCTTCTCAGTGCGTGGAGCTCGCATATTTGTGACTTGAGCTATCTTGGCCTTAAAGAGCTGCGTGGTGGCCCAGTGTGTAGAGCGTTTGGGCATTGATCGAAAGGCCCTCGGTTTGAATCCCGAATGAGGCCTAGGGACACAGAATTAATCTCGAATACGACGTGGTCCAGAGTAGGGATCTGACGCAATCAATCTTAATGTGTGACACACCGTTCTCATAGCAATAGGTAATTGCTGAGACGGTTGTGCGGCAGCTTTACCTTTTTTATTTTCACTTGGAGGCCTGATCATATATTAATAGGAAAGCAAAACTTGTGATGTGTGGTAGTTGGTAAACACATTATTAATCCAATTAATATAATGATATTTTTTTTAAGTTTTGAGCCAATGCTATTTCCTATGTGGGGTATAAAACTTTTCTTCGCACAGCCTTTTTCCTTTTGCTGTTATGTATCAATTTGTTGCTAGTTTTTCAATCCGAATTTTGATTTGTGGATAATCGAGGACCGAGTTCGCCCCGGACGAAACCAAAGGTGTTTGAATTTCATGCATTCCCGCATTGTACCACAAATATCGGTTTTCCTCCGAAAGAGCGCTTTTTTTCCGATCAAAAATTCTGCTTCTCAATCGTATTAATGGTAATTTTTTGAATAGAGCATTCTCCCTTCTCTGCGGGATGGGGTTAGTCGGACGCAGATTCAGCCCTCACCTCCCAGCTTTCAAAAATGTGCGTGGTGATGGAGCTCCGGACTGCACGCTTATCGAAAATGGGCATTTTTCCACGAAAGCCGCGTTTATTGCTAAATCTCTTTTTATTTTGCCACTCTACGGATTAAGATAAAACCTCTCACGTAATGGGAGACTGCTAATGTGCCGTTTTTTTCGCGATAGGTTATTATAATGGGATGCCCGGACTAGTCTGATAGTATCTAATAAGTGGAAATACGCGGTGGAGTATAATTTGCATATATTTTTTAAATAAAATAATCGCCCTTAATTCGATTATCTTTTGATTTCAAATGATTTCAATTTTTTTTCTCAGCACTCACTCTGAGCCGGAATTACAGCTCATAAAGCAGCTTAAAAGAAATATATTTTCCCTCATCATTGTCACTCAAAGTGGATCCCAAATGCGTTGCTGCCTAATAAATGTATCTCCATAAAATATCCATAAAAATAAACTCAGTATGGATGAAAATTGTAACATTTTTTCATGCAAATATTTGGCGTTTCACCATTGGTTACGTTTAATTAAGTGCTATTTTCTTGTGAAAATAAATAATGTGAAGATTCCCTTAACTTGTTCATAAATAGTATAGTTGGCTTCGTACCAAAATGGCTGGTAGGTACTTGCTCCTAAAAGTACCTAATAGCCGCCGACAAATCATGCTTGACCGTCTTAACTTTAAAAATGCGATCGTAAATATTTTGTATCCACGATTTGGTAGTCTATTGTGCAAAATTACATTTTAATCACAGTCCTCCAACAAGTGAAGGTGTCTCTCCGAAAGCAACTTCGAGATTTCTACATTTAGTGATGGTAGTCATTTAGGTAATCGCTAGAACACTCGAACTTGCCTATTTTTTCATTCAAATGTTTGGCGTTTTATTATTGACTACGTTTAATCAGTTACGCACTGTTTTCTTTTGAAAATAAAAAAATGTAAATATTCGCTCAACTTGTTCCTAACTAGGATAGATTCTCTCTTGCCGAAATGGTTGGTAGGCACTTGCTCCCGAAAGCACGGGAAAACCATTTTTGCCTATCTTAACTTTTAAAGTGCTACTGTTAATTTTTTGTTACGACGATTTGGTAGTCCATGGAGATTACATTTTACTCACAGTACTTGAACAAGTTCAAGTGTCTTTCCAAAAGCCACTCGGAGAATTCTAGTTTTAATGGTGGAAATAATGTTGGTACTCGCAAGAGCACTGGGACTTGCTCAAGGTCAATCTTGATATGATTCACGCTTCGGTTTCATTGTCGCCTTCCCACCTTCCTTGTTCTTAGGCTTGGGCCGCGAGTTTCTCCCGCTGCCATCCCGCCGCTCCATGCCGCTACGAGGCCGTCGGCTAGCCGCCTCGCGTCCGAGACACACACACTGTTCGATGGAGACCCCCTGTGGCGAACTCGCTGAGAGCCAAGCATAATTCTCCGCCCGCCCACCCCACGCCACCCGTCGAAACTTTAGTGCCGCCTATCCTCATCCTCCTCCATCTCCAACCTCCCTCCCTACCCCTGACCCCTCCCCCGTCTTACTGCCCACACCAAACGTAACTTAGGTTTCGCCGTAACTACAGGATTCAAATCGAATACTTAAGCTCAACCTTTAGATTTTACTTATTTCCTCAAATATACGGCCTTCACATATGAGTATTAAACTTTTGTTTTTTTATTATAACTTATTATTAACATATACAACCAGTGGTGTCATGCTGCCGGATCGCGCCGGAACGCCGTTCCGGCACTGGTTACCAAAAAGATATAATAGTCATATCTTTGTTATATCAATTTTGTGGCCTCAAAATGTCTAATATATAATTCGTAACTAAAACAAAAAATATTGTGATAAAATGTTAATAATAAGGTGTAATAAAAAAACAAAGTAATATTTCACTTCTAAAAAAAGTTACGGAAAGTGCGTTCCGGCACTGCTAATTTTGCCATGACGTCTCTGCATACAATGCATAATATTCGGTATGCTTATTATAATTTTTGAAACACTAATTGAAAGATATATTGAGTGCAATTATTCTGTTTTTATTACATGAAAAACTTTTTCGTGCCATTATAGCTGACTTCTGCGCCCTTTTTATTCACCTAATCTGCATTTGCCGGCCGGTCGGAGAAGACCTAACCCATATGCCATCGTTTCGATGTTGTGTTAATTGTTTGTCGTATTTTTGGGTAACATATTTTAGTCAAAGTTTGGCAGTCATATTTATGTCTAATTATGTAGGACCTTCGGTTTGGCAGACGAGAACCTTACCCTGCTGCCATCGTTACGCAATGTCGCAAATGATTTGGAACATCATTGGGTAATTTATTGTCTTCTATCGAAATATGTAGTTCTCTCTGCATTATCTCTTTGATTTTGGAAGTAACGGTCGGAGTTACGTCATCAATTCGATATGAATGGACCTTGATTGCTGGAAGTCTTGGTCATTTCCCTGTCGACTTCTTCGTCTGTTATACCTTCGACTCGAGGCAACGATGCCGTGGTAACATAATACCTCTTCTTTCTATCTTCTTCCCTCTCCCTTCCTCCCTCCTCCCCCCTCCCTTCGCGTCCCTTCCTCTCGGCCTCCCGCGGGTTTTTCAACTAACACGGCGCCCCATCGATGCCGAGCCACGGCCGCATAAAAGGTTTTTAGGGAGTTTGTGTCCAGTCGCCCACGTCCCCGACCACGCTTTCAACCCTGTCGCATCTTCCTCCCCAATCTCCCTCCATTCCACCTCATTAGTGTCGCCATGCTAGTTTTCTTTTTTTTCTCTCGTCATTTGTTCGCGTCCTTGTTTGTTTTTCATCACGTTGCCGCTCGCTGTTTTGTGAAAATAACTTTTCTTTCCTTATTTTTTTTCGCTACGCCTCTACCATTATTATTTTTTTTAATCGTGCCGGCGGTGTTTTTATTTTTCTTTATGCCCCTCAAGTATTAAGCATAAACCCCGAGCGGATGACACTAAGAGCTCTTTCTCCAAACTGGACGAGCAGGTTGAGGTTTCTTTGGTATCAAATGCGCAACAGCTCAATTACCTACCAGCCGTACGCCCCGGGATATGTGGATTGATTTTAAGTTTTTTTTTTACTTTGGAGTGATCTTTTGCGTCGAAAGAAATGTGCTTTGGGTTGGGCATAAATTGTGGCCGGAGTGGGTGGTGCAACTTTTGAAGCTTAAATTTAGCTCATATAAATATAATTTGTTTCCATTCTGGAGCTTGCTGATTCGTTCTGTGTCCAGTTGAATGTGCCTGTTGACTCTCTGTATAGTTTGAATTTAATTTTTTTAATAATTCTTTTCTCTGAAGATAAATATTAACAAGCTGAAAGAGAACAATTTTATAATATTAGGACAAAAAGGGAATTTCAATCGCAAACTATACTTCCAGTAATCCGATCAACAGGTTGAGGATAATTTTTTAGCCCATATAGTGCTCTTGATGGTTTTTATTGCGTAGTATTGCAAAATGGATTTTTGTTGTAATCCTTCCTTCTACTGGAATCCCCTGTTTTATTTCAGAAAACGCTGGATATATATAAATTCTTGAACTAAATCAGGAACCATACGCATCTATGATATACTGGCGACTTAGCTGGTTATCGCACCCCTCGCCTTTGTGTTTCAGTGCGTATGCTACTCGTGGTTTTGACAGTTTATTTGCGTCTATCAACCCCGTCATTAATCGTGATATTGTGAATATGTGAAAAGTTCTATGATGATCTAGCCATCCAAGTAGTTTTACGAGGACACTTTGTGAGCCCTCATTATCGTATGGCCGAACAAACACTATCTTTGCCATTTTTCTGCATTGCTCTACCTCCGTCTCTTCGGCTTCCTCATCAACGGGAGAAAAAATGTTGAAAATCTTCGGAAAAACCGAGTGGGTGAGATTGGGTGGGGAAGGGGGAGGAGAAGGCATAAACTTTTACGCTCGAGCGACCACGCTAATACATTTCTAGAGCGGTTCGATGGAGAGGGCCCGAAAAGATTTCGAAGACGGCTGCTGTGGAGACGACGAGAAGCAAGCGGGTAGTTGGAGGTGGCTCTTCTTTCTCTCCAGAAGTGCTCCGGGCGAAATAATACACCTACAAGCAGCCTCCGTGGCGTTTGGCAGGGGATGGGTTTACTTACCCAAAATGCCGAACGCCGCATTTCACGTAACTGTAGGTGCTTGTAACGTGTCTAGCACGTAAGTGGCGGAGTTCAGCTCTCACCAAATGCGAACGATACAGTCTGTTCGCAGTATTCAGATCAAGAAATGCATGCATTCGGAAGCTAAGGTATCATAAAAAAATCATTTCACTGAAATAAATGTGTACTTACCATATGATACCTTTATAGGCAATGATTGATTTCAATATTAATAAGTAACTACAATGCCTGACGAAGACTAGGGAGTTAAAGGCGGTGAGTTATGGAGTGATCTTTTATTATTCGGTATAATAATGATATCTCAACCTCTTTGCTCTCAACCCTCTTTCATTAATTTTGTGATCATCGTTCAATATACTGTATTGCATTAGATTCTCAAAATGTCTTGGACTTCGTTTGAAAATTGTTGAAAGAGAGCAAGCTTTGGAGAATCTGGTCCAGTGGGAGGGATGCTGTGTCGGCCGAATTTCACCTTTCTTCTTTCTTGATGGGAACGGAGGGAAATGAGACAACGGTCGGGAAATGGAGGGCAATTGAGGAAGGAAGGAAGATGATTATGAGCAGACCGTTTCCGCATGTTTTTAACCCGGTCTCAAAAGTTAATCGCTCCGTCTTTATTATCTTCCTCTCTCTCTCTCACGACCAATATTCGCAGTAATTTTTATTACCTCTTGCCTTCCTGATTACTTTCGGGGAATAATCCTAATTGAACGACTAAAAAATGATAAACCACCATGCTTATCTTTTGTCTGCAGTGAAACAGTGAAACAAATAGCAATTCTGAATAGGTTTTCCCTATTTTTTACTATTTTTTCCGAAGAAATTATCCTCTGGTATATTTTGGGAATGCTGGGGCTAGTTTAAAAAAATGGATGGTTAGATGTTCCGATAAGCATGAGTACTTGTCTTTTTATTTACTCGTAAAGATGGCGATTCAATATCCATAAGTTCCCCAACTATGTGCCTTATTTCAACCTAATGAGATGCTATCAATTTTATCACTCATTTATCCACATAAACTGCACGCACAATTTTTGAATACGTAGTTCTTAGCATGTCCGTTTCCACAAATTGTTCAATCTTAGTTTTGCAAATACACGTTTATCACCATTTTATTTCTATTTCCTTCTCTAAGGTCGCCCAATTAACACTAATGTCATAATATGTACCAGATACTTACCATTCATTGAGAACGGAGACCGACTCTGGTAATGATGATCGACTCTTTTGGGCATGATGTAAAAAGAAACAGTCCCTGAACCGAATTGCATCGCAGGGGCGTGAATAGGAAGGAGTTATTCCATTCCTTAAAATTGGTCTAGGGGTCATGGGGCAACTCGGAGCCAAGGAGTGGGGAATTATCATGGACTACGCTAAAAAGTAAAAAAAAAGGGGAGTGAAGAACGCGATGCGAGCTTCATCTGTTTAGGGTACGCAACCGAGAGACAAGCTCCGGGGTTCGAGCCAACTCGCCGGGAATAAATAAGCTATACGACGTCCTTATATTTTCCGCCTCCTCCCCGTGCTGGCGCCCACCTTGCCCCACCCGAATCCCAGCGTCAAACATTTGCCCACCGCAGACGCAACCTCTTCCCTCTGCCCCCACACCATTCTCCGGCGGTCTTTTCGGCCCCCCCCCCCCCCTCCCACACCCCGTCGCTTCGGCAGAAGGAAACCTTCGCACCCCCGCTGGCGTCTGGTCTTCCACGTCCCGCATACGCGAGGAGAAACAAATGAATAATCGCTGTCGGCTTTTGTTTGTTCTGGGCCTCGGGTCCGCCGACGCCACTGCGCGGCGCTGCGGTCCGCCGCGCCAACTCCCCCTATGACCACTGCTGCCATCTTTCCTTGTGGCCCGAAGGTGGGGGATCTTCTTCTTGTTCTTCTTGCTGTAGTCGCTCATGTCTCTTCCCAACTTTCCAATCTTCGTTCCTTCTTCTTCCTCTTCTTCTCACACTCCTTGATTTCGCTTTCCTTTCTCCCGTCGGCGGCGTCTGCTTCTTTGCAAGGAGACGGCCAAAAGCAGTCAATCGGATGTCGCGCGGTAGCGCAGTGAAGTTTTTTCAAGGTTGTCTTGGCTCGTGCGTGTTGTACCGAAAATACTCGGCTGCATTCCTCCGGTGGGTATTTTGTCGGCACGATTTTTCAGTGTCGGCAGCATGTAGACTTTCACGTTGGGCTATGTTTTCGTTCGCTCATACTTATTGACCATTGATGAAATGTGTCGATTAGCGTCAGAATCTATAGGTGCAATGACCACAGAAAAATTCAGTAAAAAATGATCTTTCGTGATCGAAGTAATGTTTTCCTTGGTCATCATCAGATTTTGAACCTAGCTTGATAAATTCAACTTCCTTGTGGTATCAAGCTCATAGATGTCTAATGAAAATCCCAAAAAGTACAAAATCATTCACTGGAATGGTATTCGTTCACATTTATTGTTAAAAATAAGACTCGCGGAAGGAATTAATTCATGCTTATCAAGAAGAAGAAAAGTTCAGTTTATTGATTTTTTTTCTATATTAATTAGAGTTCTTTAAACTTTCTCAGGAAACTGGTACTTTCTATTATCTTGTTCGAAATTGATATTGCTAAAAATATTGTTCAATTTTTGCAGAGGACAGGGACAAGGCATGTTTATATGTGCTTGGTGCTGCATCTGTTGTTTCTCCACCTGTCGTTTCTTTTGGCCGAATTCTTCGTAACTCCTCACATCGTCGCTTACGTCGCCCACTCCCTTCCTCTTTGTAAAGGAAACCAACCTTTCGATCACCTTTTCTACCTTCTTTCCCTTGCCTTCCTTCAACCTCGTCCACCGACCTTATCACTCATCTGCTCTCCTCCCTGACCCGAACACCTCACCCTCCTATTTCATCCATCCTTTTTTCTCATTGCATTACTTGTCCTCACTCGTATCCCCAACACTCGCCGCATTCCACCAGTCCTCTTTCACAGATTGAGGTCCCCTCCTTTGCCACCAATACCATCTTGGCGACTTGCGAATAAATATCTTTTCCCTCGCCCTTTTTCGTCCCTTCTCGCTGCAGCATATTCCTTTTGTCTTTTCGACTTCGAGAGAGAGAGAGAACCCTATCGGTACGTCTCCCCGGGTTACTTCTTTTTTCCCGCCTGCCCCGTGAGGCGGCCTTTTCCCGCGTCAAATGCCGCCGCGCCGTTGCATTTGTTCGATTTTATTCGTCTCATCTTCGTGAGGTGGCGATCGTGAATCGGGAGACATTTTGCAGCGGAGGAGTTTGAAGGATGAGGGGGATGTTTTCGCGCTGGTGCGGTGACTCGCCTAACGATCGCATGCATACAAACCCGCTTTTCGAGTACATACATGCATACCTTAACCACCGCGCACGTGTACGTAGTGAGATTCCTCGTAGTTGAGGCAGACAGGCAGCAACCAAAATTTATTTTAACTTCCCTGATGCTGAGTATCATTTTATTTGGATTCAGACTGACTTTTTTATGAATAGGCCAATGCTTCATTATTCCATTGGATTTGATTTTATAAAAATCTCCTTTCCTGTATCTTTAGTGTTTAACTTTATTTTTTTAGCAAACTATATACATGATTAGTTGTCAGAATATAATGTCGAACTACTCGTACAGCTGCGTTTTTGTATTACAACTGATATTCAAGCGTTAATCTTCGTTTAATATATTTTCTGGGAATCAATACTGTTAGATTTTTGGGATTTCCAGAAAGCTTGATTACCAAGAATCCTAGTAAGAAGAATGCTTTGCCTAGCAAGAAGTCCGAGGAATGATGAGGGTTCATGGGCAACCCATCAGTCAAGAGTTAAGTTAAAACGCTCATTTTACTGCTGATAGAACATATTATCTAATTTTCTTCAATTCGCCGCCCCAGTAGAAATGTAAACGTTGTAAAGTGATGACCCTTGTGAATGCTTATGGCATCTCCCGCTTATGAATTAGTGACATGTTGAACTTGAAAAAGGAACTCTGAAAATTGTGAATCTCCCGTGTGGGAGAACATTTTTTATATAAATGGCACATTTGGCGAAAAATGTGTGATCGGCGCTGCACTTAATTTTTGCTCACTCGTTTTCTTCTTTTGTTTTTTTTTGAAAATTCCGTGAGTTAATGCCCTGTGTGCCGGCGTCTTGCTTCGATAGGACCGTCTGATAATAGTCGGCGGTGGCGGCGGCTGCGGCTCTGGGTGGGGTGCTGAGTAGAAGGAAGATATGCGGGCATCGTGAGCAGAAACCGGGTTTGTAAGGACAGATAGATGCCCTTCGCTTTTTTCCTCTCCCCCCGAAACCAACCCCCCACCTACCTAGTGCTTCCTGACCTCATCCACCCCATCCCCGCCCATCTTCCCATCTTCAGTGATTCAGCCGTCGGGAGGCCGAGTTGCCGGCCTCTGCATCCGAATCTTATTGAGATCTCGCGGAAGGGTGTCTGCCTCACGAGGAACGGGCAGGGAGGGAAAGCTCTTTGGTAGGCTGCTGGAGAGGTGAGGCGTATTCGGATGGAGGAGGTGTTTGGGAAGTTGGATGGATCGGAAAAGGATCATTTTTGTTTAGTCCCTTGGTTATGCCTCGAAATGTTTATGTAGTCTCGTGGTTATGCGGGCAGAGTAGGGGAGTAGATACTTGTATAGAGATACTTGTATAAAGATTCCAATTTTAGCTCTTCGTATTTTATTTCTACTCAGATATTTTACCTAGTTTTTGCGGAACAGGGAAGTAATTATAATAAAGTTGAAAATTCATACGATTTACAGTAGCTAAGGTAAAAGTTTGGGCCCGGAAATGTTTAAGTTTCCGCGAACAGAGTAGCAGTATTGATAGTATGGAGAGTGCAATTTTATGTCTCCATATTTTATTTCTACCAAAAGAAATGAAGATTTTTTTGTCTATCTTGAGGCGAACGCGGTAGTAATTATAAACACGCTGAAAACTAACATCATTTACGGTAGCTAAGGAAAAATTGTGAAACAGTTTACTACTTGTTTTGTCGGAGCTATGAAAAGAGTTCACACAGCAGAGTAAGCCTGCTATTATCTGAAACATACTGTACCCATATTTTATCATTAATTCGAAGTTATTGATGAAAGTGGTGCCTTAGATGACTTAGAGGTAATATGGAGGCAAAGAATTATGACATTTCCGAGAGTAAAATATAATTCTTTATGTGAATTAAGATGGCTGGTTTTGACTTTAGAATGAATGAAGGAAAGCTTGACCAAACTGAAATAAATTATGCAAATGAGGTATGCAGCCGTGAGTGGAGATTCTTGGTCGTGATCTTCCGTGTGTTCCCGTTTTCAAAGTAACACGTTAAAAACCCTGACTTGTAACTTAAAATGAAAAATCTCCAAAGAAGTTCTGAAAAATTAAATTTTATAAATATCATCTCCATTTAAACATCTTGAGTCATTTGTCGTTTGTTTCATTCTGCATTATATATACTCCCATTTGAATTAGTTGTTTGCTTGTTTTACCAAGAATGAGATTATCTCCTACCCCATCTTAAGTCGGGAAAATGTTCCTTTCCTTCTTTCTTTTTCCAATATTCCTTTTGAAAAATCCAATCAAACGATTGGCCATTCGAAAAGCTTATTTGTTTTCCGTTTTTTTCTGCCTTTTATTTGACTTAACTGCGTTCTTTATGCGATTTAACCACAATATACGGAGCTTATGGCCCCTTGCGAAGGCTTCCGCTTTCCTCTTGTCAAAAGTTATTAAATTTAAAGGGATTACCACTCTACCTCGAGAAAATAAAGTGGTCTAATAAATAAGATATTTCAAATCACGCTCCAAACCTTAAAAATCGAGTCCAATCCTGATGACTCGGCGAAGGAGTAAAATCTCTTTCCGTTGCGTACTGTGAAATTTTTCGAAGGCAGCCAAGCGAGCAATACATTTAGCTGATGTTGGCTGGAACTCAATTCTCACAAGCCGTGTTTACCGAGTGGAGGAGGCCCCGAGGAAATTTGAGGCACGTGTGCCCTCTCTCCCTTTTTCTCGTAATCTCTCCAGCGATTTCCGTTCGTAGCCAATAAGTTTGGGAGACATCTTTACGACTTCCAATTTCGAGTAACCTATTCAGACGTCTCGACTTCCCAAGACATTATGTACATACGATATGATTTGACTCCTTTGTTGGAGACACAGGCTGCGTAAAATTAAAAAAAATCTCCGAAGTTGAGGTTACCGTCGTGTTTGCATCCGAATGTGTTTATTAATGAGTTCTCTGGTTAATTGAATTCGAGAACTTTGTCAAAACGTGATCCAGTTTCTAGGAATGGTACACATCGTTACCTTAAGGCTCTTAATATTGATAAAGCTTATTTCGATGGATACGAACAGTTTTTGTACTTTTCAGTACTTAATTGATAAATGAGTTGTATTTTCGACGTGGTATGCTTACTGAAAGAGAGTTTTTTACTCTCAGTTAGTCGAGTTATTTTCAGTTTCAAAGGGTACTCACCATAATTCTTTCCTTAAATATTTTTACTCTAGTTTGACACCTTATCATACGGTAATTAGGAATATTTAACCAATGAAAGCGGTGCGTATCGGTTGAAGAACTTTGATTTTGTACACAAAATTATTTATACTACAACGAACCTTACGTGATAAAGAAGTTTCAATATTAATGACTTATTATAAGTCATTTTTAAGACTACAAGTCACCAATTCTAATCTTTTTCATCACCCCTCGCTACGAATCTAATCACCACAATTGTTTCGCAGTATTTCCCTTGCTTGGGTATTTAACAATGGTATTGGGCGGTGAACAGTATCTAGAAAGCTACTACTGTTCAAGCGTGTGGTAACTTTCACAAAAATTTGTTTTGACTAGCGAGTGAGATCCAAAATTACCTCCACCAAAATTACGAGATCAACTTGTGAAGGCAAAAGACCCAACCGGGCTAAAAATTGCTGGAGTGTACGCCGTACCATGTGAATGCGGAAAAACCTACATTGGAGAGACGGGCCGCACTATTGAGACGAGATTGAAAGAGCATCGCAGACACCTAAAATTAGGACAGCTGGAAAAATCGGTAGTGGCTGAGCACAGCATCCTGGAGAATCATATGATTCACTGGGAAGAAGCGAAGCTGCTCTGTCGATCTAATGGATACTGGGACCGCGTAGTAAAAGAATCTATTCAGATTCGGAAAAACAGAAATAACATCAACAGAGACTGCGGCTATAATTTAAGCCATATATGGGACCACCTCCTAAAAATACGAGGGGACTGGCAGCCAATCAGGAGACGCTGAACCGCTCTCAACCTTAGAATTATGTAGGTATATATACCCCGAGATTTTGAGGAATTGGTATTGGATTCCTGAATCCCTGAAGACGATGGGCGAGTTGTTCATCGAAACGTTGGAAGGAGAAATGGAGGACCTGACCCGGTGTGAAACCCGAGAAAACTTCACTGCAATTGTTCGCCGGGAAAAAACAAAAAATTATACCTAAAAAGTACGTTTCTTCAAAATTTTGATTTTCCAATTCAAATTTATTATTTTTTGCAAATTTTTGGGATCGATGAGTAACTATTCATTTTTCGATTGTGTTCTATCTCTCCGTCTTCCCAAACCGCTCTCGTATTGGCATCGTAGGAGTGGACCGGGATTGTGGTGGAGTATGGCTTCAATTCACGTTGACCCCAATGACAGACGCCTCTCCTCTCATTGGCAGCTGTGAAATTTCCTATTCGCAGATACTTTAATCTCTTACCCCCGACACTCCGATAACCTTTTTTTCCGGTCGTTTGGAAGCCAAAGCGGCGACGGCGTCGGCATCTGGTGGCCGGCCGCTGATTCTCTTATCGCCGCAAGTGGCGAAACTGCGTTCGCCTCCTTCTCCTTTTATCTTGGATCCTCTCCTCGGGGTGGCTGATTTATTTTTCCTCCATTAAGCAGGCGAAGACGGAAAAAATGCTACAAAACATAATAGATTCACGTGCCGACCTTTCTTTGCGTCAATCATTTGCATAATGAGTCCATTGATGGCATCTGGGCCATTAGTATTTCTGTTTTCTGCGTGGAGAAAGATGGTGGTTAATTAAAATGGGCGTGTATTGACTGCGAAAATATTTTAATGTGTACTCAGAGGCCAGGTTCAAAGGCCATCATCATATTCTTTACCCTAAAATATTCCATAACCCTGTAGACCTTCTTATAAACGATGTGTTTGGAATAAAGATTTATTTGTGATAATAATTTTCATCAAGCAACGGTGTTGCGACAGTCTTTACTGAAGTGGTTATAACGATGCCTTTTTGGGATCTTTAATAATTATTCTGAACCAATCCTTACTCCGGTATGTATAGTAAGCTAGCACTGAGGATTTGAGGAATTTTAGCTGATTTAGAGGCAATGCTGAATCATCTAAATTTTAAAATGTCGATTTTTAAAAATCCTGATGAGCTTCATTTTTAGACATACTTTCCGGTATATCATAAATTATACTGAGTGCGATTCTGCAATTCGATTTTTCGACCATCAGTTCTGGCGTACCGGTTTCTCTTCGCTCTTAACCATTCCTACTTCTAATCCAGCTGTGCCTCCTGCGTCTACGCCCCCCACGCCTCTAGTATCTTACTTCACGGAACTCACCATCCATCCAACAATGCCTTCCAATCCAAGATCTCTAGCAAACCCTGAACTCTCTCACTGCTCCAAGTCCCTCCCAATGTCTCCTTCCTTATCTTCAATTCCTCCACTGCTCTCCTTTCGTTCATTTCTATTTTTAAGCCCGTCTTTATTCTCGCAACATATTCCCGAATTATAGAATGGGACTATGAGGACTTTCTCGAAAGATGTTTTTTTATAGAGTCACTAAACATTTTCCGAAATTATGGGGTAATCTAATGTGTTAAAGATGAGCATTTAATCATAAAGTCATGAAAATATGAAGTGCAATTGTATTCGGTCCTTTTTTTATACAGGACGCCAAACACGTGGGATTCAATTCTAATTTAGCCATGGGTATCATCTATTGCTGGAACTATTGGCACCAAAGGTAAATAGTGCATATAGCTGCACTTAATTTGCTGTGGTTATCACCTAATTCTGGAACTGACTCTTATTCCTCGCAACATATGCCCGAATTATCGAATGAGACTGTGAGGACTTGTTTGAAGGATGTTTTTTTATCGACTCACTAAACATTTGCCGACCTTGTGAGAAACACTAATGCGTTAAAGATGAACGATGTAGGATAAAATTATGAAATTATTTCGTGCGATTGTATTCGGTCCTTTTTTATACGGAACGCCAAACCCGTGCGATTGAATTTAGCTAATGCTGGAACTATTGGTACCAAAGGCAAATGGTGCATATAGCTGCCATTGATTTAGCCATGGGTATCAAGTAATTCTGGAACTATTGGCACAAAAGCTAATGGTGCACATAGCTGCACTTAATGTAGCCATGGGTATCAGCTAATTCTGGAACTACTGGCACTTCAGGCAAATGGTTCGTAGAGCTGCACAGTGTATACTTAACGCACATTACCTGAGGTCACCTTCCCCAAATAGACAACTGGGAGTGAATAACTCTGAAGATGAATAGTGGGAGAATAAAGACGGCGATACTAGTTACGCGTGGATGCCGCGCGGGACTTTTTGGCTTGATTGGTCTGAGGAAGACGTCTTGGGGAGGGTGAACCCGGTGGCCTTCTGCCGTAGACTGACTCCTGCCACCCTTCCCATTGCTGCCTTTCAACCCCCGAGTCAGAACCTACGAGGCCTTTTGTTCTGCGACGCCCTCTATCTCGTGGTGCAAGGAGAAGGTGGTGCTGCCTCAATTGGGAGATGGATGCGCCGACGGCAGATAAGGGACCCAGGGGAGAGCTTCTGGTCCGCACCGCTTGTGTGCGTGGATGTCTTTGACATGGGGTGGGTGTATTAGGGGAGGGATGCTTTTCCCTCTTTGCCTAACTTGCTGGTGTGGCAAAGGGATAGTGCACGAAGGGTGTAGTGTAGTGTACTCTTCCCCCCACAGACCTTCAAGTAGTACTTTTCATCCGGATCGTAGTATGAGAAAGGCATTAGAGAGCTATTCGTGTGAGCACTTGTGTGAAAAAGGAATGATTTTTAAAATTGGAGTTATTTTACTATGCCATGTATTAATTGTAGTTTTTGTACTGCATTGAACTACACTCGCAGCAGAATAGCAACAAGTCAGGATGTGGTTGTTCGGTCTAAATGAGTTTTTGATTGAGGTAGGAAAAATGTTGTCCTTACTGAACACAAGGTTAGAAGAAACTATTATGAGTACTTTTTAAAATCATTTATTCAACTTTCCGTATTAAAAAATAGGTTACATTTATATGAAGTGGATGTGGTAGGGTAGAAATTCAAAAAGTCATCCCTCACGGCCATTATAGACCATAATAGTGTTCTTTGCGGTGGACAGTGAAATAGTATAAAAATTGTGTGACTTGTTTTCCACTAAAATACGCCTAACCCGGAAAGGGCGCGCGGGGTGTATATTACCCCATGGTTCTTCTTTATTTTATGAGAATAAATATTTGTATCAATTTAATTCGGTGGACCTTTTTTAAAAAAAAGAACACAGCATAGCTATATCATTCCAAGGAAAGAGAAAAAAATATTTTCTTTCGCCTTCTAATGTTACATTTCGCCGCGTGCCCTCTCCGCGGTTATTATATATTAGTAAGATGGTAGTGGTTGGTCAGTGAAGTAAAGCATTAAAATATAGAGTGATTTTTCTTCAACAAACGTTGGCAGTGGGGGTGACAATAATCATCCCTCCCTTACTCACGCCCCTACTACGGGGCCAGGGCTCGGATTTCAACAAACGAATTTCTAGGGGGTGGAATTGGAGGGTGCCCAAAATAAAAGCCGGTGGATTTTTTATTTATTTAGATGGACGCGATAGGACGCGGGGTTTAACGAGGTGGAGGGGGGGGGGCGGGAGGGTAGCTGGTGGTGTGGTGGGTGTCGTTTCTGATGCGGTGCCGTAGTGAGCCGTATTCGGGCAACCCTTTCGTCGGAGCGGGAACGTTGGAAGAGACGGTGAACAAGGGAACTCGGGAGGATGGGGTGCAACGCGGAGGGTGTCGGGAAACCGTTGTGCGATCAGGGTGGATACGAGTCGTTGGGAGCGAGATCGGTCGGAAGTTTTTCGGGGAGTCACAGGTGGGGTAGGACGGGTGAAGTCAAAAGTCGTTCTGGGAGCGATTCTTGGAATGTGAATAACTCGATTGTTTGTGTTGCGTTGGGTTGTCTCGTTGTTTTGTTTTTTTTTTAATCCGGGGATATGGAGGAATGTGCACACGCTACAACATGCCAGCCGTGCGCAGGTGCTACCAAAAAGTTTTTAAGGAGTCCCAACCCTTTAAGACAACCCTTTTGTTTTTTGCATCCCTCCGTTCGGGGACAAAGAACATTTTTCTTCGTCCGTTTCCATCGGAGGTAGAGAGTGTGTCGCTCGGCACTGGGTGTCTTAACCCATTCCACCACTCAAATTAGTCTCGCCGATAAAAAATCAGGGCCCATAAGTTATTCAAAGTGGAAGGATTGATGGCCTATATTTAGATCAAGAGTTTTCGATTTTTCTGAGCTGCTGCCTTTTGGGGATATCTAATCTTCTTCGCTATGCGTTCAGGGAAATTTGAGTATGGAGGCAACAGGATTGTTTACTGTTTACTGAGTTGGGTTTAGAAGGCTCATTTAATATTACATCCGGGTCAGAAACTATTTGAATCCTCGCCTTGTGCAATCAATGTATTTCGTTTCGAATGGCTTAAAAAATACGTAAATTGTTAGAAAAACATCCCTACATTCTCTATTCGTAGACTTTTGTGCTTGATTTTCAATATTTCCATAGGATGAAAGAATTTTTTGCCAAACATGAAATTGGGTTTTATGTATTAGGTAACGGTATACACCCTCAGTTGAGAGCATAATGTTACGCACTACTTTTAGTGATACTGGATATTTCGTTTGTTGGCATAATAAGCCGTCATAAATATTAATAAATGAATGAAGCATTGCATGAAAATACTGAAAATGACTATGAGAGACAATTCATTATGTTTGACTCTGTGGAAGGGTGGGATTTTAGCATCAGTAAAAATTTCTGTCGCCATCCCAACGTGTAGTCAACCATTTCTCAAGTGCCTGCCCTCTCTTGTCACCTAAGCGCTAAGGGTCATCAGAGGCTTGTTACTGCAGCAATGCACCCTTGCCTCAGGGAGATGCACTTTAGCGAGGCTGGATGCACTTTAGTGGGGAGTAAAGTGGGACCTCTCGCCCCCGCTTCCTTCTTCCCACGCCGCGTCTCCTCTCACGCACCCCCCCTCTCGAGATTATCCTCGTGTGCACAACTCCTTCGATCCTTTATCCTGCTACTCTTTCTCTCTCCCGGTGCTTTTGCTCACCTTTGTCGGAACCATCCCCATTGTATCCCCTCCCTATTACTCCCGATTCTTACACCTTGCCCACCGACCCAGGTAGCCGCCACCTCCGACCGCCCCCGCAAAACCCATAAGAACCACACGCTCCTTATGCCCTCCACCGTCAGCGGAAAGTTTTCCCTCAGATGCCCACGAAAAGGCGGGATGCGCCAGTCTTTTGTCGATTCTCACACGCTGCTCTGACTCTCCACACCACCCTTGTGGACCTCAAGAGAAGACTCGGAGATGGTACAAGGGAGCAATAGCTGTGTTGAGAGAGTGTTGGTCTATAGGGAGTCCATTGGGGCATCTCCCACACACATACAAGGTCCCCCCCCCCCCCCATCCGCCTCTTCCTCGTCCAACTCCATCCTCAGCTTTTCGCCGGGCCGCCTTGACCTCACGCTCTTATGCTCATTGACAAAGGTGTCGTGGGGGTTTCCCTGTCGTACTGTGAGATCCGTAAGGGTCCGCGCTGGAGACCAAATGACTGCTCAATTCGCCGACGCCAGATTTTCTCGCGTGGCCATCGCCCACGGGTGGCTTACATGGGTGTTTCTTTGACGGCGATGCAATTTTGAGTTTATGACATGACCTTTCATCGGTAATAGTAGTAAGTCATGTAAAGAGAGCAGTGATGAACCGTGACCTATTACTAACATTTAATAAAGAATATTTTAATTTTGTAAACTTTGCTGGGCAACTGATGTGGAATAAGTGTCAGAAATAATTTGCCTCCTCTTGCAGAAGGATAAGCGTTTCCGGTAAATATTTTAATGCACTTTTACTGCGTGAAAACATTTTTCAACTTCATCTTCGAAGGAATAGCAATCTTTTTTGCATCTTCAAATATTCGTACCTACTCAGATTTTGTAGAAAAATCTATCTAGAACTTAATCTTAGAATCTGTCATAGAGCTTGGAATGTTCTGTAATTTTGCAAATAGCTTTTTATTTGAGGTCCTATTTCCCCCAGTGGTACGCACACGATGCTTTCTAAATCAGTCTTCCTATAGACTAACGTGGAATATTTGGCTGGCGTGGCAAGTCGAAGATGGTAATTACTACTGAAATTTGTCAACGAGAATTACTGATTTGATCATACAATTCCTCACCTATATTTCAAAATGTTCGGATCAAAAGACTCTTGGAAGTATTCTCAAACTCAAAAGTGTTACATTTTCTACTCAGTCCTCAATGCCCACTTGACCTTTTCGTACCGAGTTCCCAGTCAAGAGCATTACTCCCGCTCTCTTAGCTTTTCATCTCGAACGATTCCGCACACCTTTTGGTGGCCACACCAAAGTCTCTTAACCTACAGTTGCATCCTCTGCCATTTCTGCTGCCGGAAAAAATTGTCATCTCACGTCCCACTCCACCCATTCACTCTTGTTTTTTTTCTTTTCTTTTTAATACCCGATCCCCATTGGATCTCTCGCCTATGAACATCGCTCTCCTCGGCTCCCATCCCGACTTCTTCACGGCGGCCGAACGCTTTTTATCCTTGCATTTTTCGGGCGCCCTCCGTTCCACATCCTCGTAACCACCTCGGCCTCTTCACATCCAGGGAAATCCTTTGTTGGCGTCTCCTTATGCATTTTTTTTCCTTCTCCGGATTAATTTTTTTCCCAAAATCCCTCTCCCCGTCTCAAGATGGTTTCGTAGGTGAATTTTTTTTAATAATCCATCCAGGTTCTTTCTCGCCGAGGGCGCGAGAAGGGACTAAGTACTCCAGGAGGAGAGTGTGAGAACGACTGAAAAAATATATGTGTGTCTGTGTAAAAGGGAGAACCCCGTAGAGTTTGAATCCTTTCACTTCAGCCCTTTCAACAGCCTTCTCTGCTCCTTTTTTTATTTCTCGTCTCCCTCCCGCGCACAAGTTCGGTCGCGGCTTCTCACTCTTCATATATGTATGTATACTTCTATCGAAGCGCCTGCAAGTCTACAATCCTCCCCATAGTGATTGTGCAAGGGTGTGTGGCTGAGTGGGTGCGGTGAAAAGGGTGAGGATTTGGAGCGGCAAGAAGGTGACGCGAATTGGGTGATGGGGGGTGCGGATAGGTGAGATTGTGAGGCCTCTGCGGTTTATGTTAGGTGGGTGCGGGAGCAGTTGGGATGTAGTCTTAGGGTGGCATTCAAGGAGCTGGCTCAATCTTGAGCCCTCACTCGGCCTCGGTAGTTAAGATCTCTGGCTCAAGTGGAGTTTGAATTAGTGCTCCATTTTAGAAAATAACTTCTTCTTCTTTCTTCCAGGATTAGGCTACTAAGCCTGTTCCGGCTCCACATTACCATCTTTTCCTTGGTCTTCCTATACTTCTCTTGCCAATTGGTTGATATTCCCTTGCTTGTTTTGGAATTCTTTCATTTGGCATTCGAAAAATAACTTCGAATAACATAGAAAATAACTTCGACTCAAATCACGAGTGAGAAAAAATTTAAGTCTCCTTACAGGCAAATGAACTCCTGCCACGGTAATATTTAGTTTATTAACGTATTGAAAATACATATACATTCTATCGGCAGGTCTTGGCCTAACCTATAACCATGCCCATACCCTCCGCGCGCAGCACCTTCAAGGCGGCAGGTTTGTCCTTACGAGTCTTTGAGTCTCTAATTAAAAAAAGACAATGCACTTAATAGGTGGGATTTCGGGGGGGGGCAAGTTTTTTCAGTTTTGAATGAACTAGGGCTGAGGGGAAATCAAAGTAAAGGAGCTTTCAGCATGCAATAGTAAGTGGAAGTATGGAATATTTCATTCACTTAGTTTCTGCTCGAGGTTTTTTTTGGGACGATTTTTGATCATGCCACAATTTTTGATTCTGTCGAAAAGGATTTTTGATATGAACTTTTGGAGCTTAAATGGCAGTTTCTGTTTTTGTGGTATCTCAATAACGGAAATAAGAAAGATTTTATACAAATTTAGTGGTTTCATTTTTTCCTTATCATAATTTTCGTATCATAATTTGGTGGTAAGTTCCCAAAAATTGGGCAAGTGTCCCTTGATATCTCTTAACCAATATCACTCACAGTCCATTATCAATTATTTCAGGTATTTTTTTCCTGCTGATGTAGTCGTGATTCATACTTCTACTCAGTGTGTACACTTGCGATTTTAATGTTTTCCTTTTTCCTTCCAGAGCAAAATTAATTTTATGTTTGTCATTGATTTAATTTGTTAATTTCTATAAATTGGCAAATTATCTTTTTCTTTTACTTTCAGAAAGATTGGTTTGTTTTACCACATGTTGCGGCTCCATTTTCTGTTATATATATTTATCATTTATCATTGTATCTTCTGGAAACCATTTCATGTCACATTTAATTGAGTTTTAGGAGATGTATTTTTTTAAGATATCAGTGTTCAATTTTATTTTCAATCTTTCATAAAACTGAGAACTTAAATTTAAAAAAATCCTTATGATCCAATGAAAATAAGAAGTCTTTTTTAAGACTCTCAAGCTGAATTAAGTTTTTCTCGAATTAAAAAAAAAGTTTCAATTATCTTTCAGTTAATTTCCTTTATTCATCATTTGAAGTTTCAAAGTGCTAATTTTTCATTCATGCCTTTATGTGGCAATGCATAGTCTTAACTCTATATTTTTAAATAACTCATTCTCAGAGTATGTTTTCACATGTGAACATAATTTCCTCTCTTGTTCTCTTCAGCCTACCATCATATATGATCAACTACCACTCACACCACCAGTACATCCAACAGATCATTGGGTCCGACATGAAATTTCCACTTGAATTTTTCATGTGTCCAGGTTTTGTGTCTCTTATTTCCAGGCAGATGTTTCCTCAGATGAAGTTTCGGGTTTCCGGTCTCGATCCAAAAGCCAAATACATTCTGCTGCTGGACATAATTGCCGGTGATGACTACAGATATAAATTCCACAACAGGTAGAGGATCTTAAGACAAACAAAATGACCTGTCAAGACTGGCTTCTTCATTTCTCGCCTGTTCTTTTGTCTTTTTTTCCTCCTAAAATACGTATATCATATTCTCGTTTTTTTTTAGTGTTTCGCTTCTCTACTTTCATTCCATTGCTTACACTGCATAGGAAAGCTTCTATTCTGCGGTTGGCCGTGGCTGAAAAGGATTTGCCTGTTATAATGACCCCTATATACCTGAAAACCCTGACAGATTTGTCAGAGCTTAATAGTTCCTTCTCCTTTTTCCTATACAAACCTGTTATGTGACGAGGTCGGCTCGTTTTAGAGAAGACCTCTGAATTGTAACAAATCCCGCATTGTCCTTCTCTCTCGTTTCATATGGTATCTCTATTGTGTCTTGCAGGCGAATGTTCCCAGCCTACAAAGTTCGGGTAACCGGCCTCGATAAAAAGGCCAAATACATCCTTCTTATGGACATCGTCGCGGCAGATGACTGCAGATATAAATTCCACAACAGGTACTAAAAATAAAAGGGAAATGTTGATGAAGATCGAAAAAATGTGACATAGCTGACTTGATGATGAAAAATGACGACTTTACGATTAAGTGAGAGTCAAAAAGAATATTTCAGCTTCACTTAGCTCATTTCTCCGATTGTCATTTATTTTGCAGCCTAGGAGAGAGCGTTATGAAATAAATTGTACTACTCGATAAAGTCGAATTTGTAATTTTCAATCAAAATTCAAAATGAATCCAACCTTTTAATATTCTAATGTATTTGTGATTAATATTTCAACTCGTTGAAATAAGCGGAAAAGGTAAGGGATGAATACGAATTTGTCATAATTAAAATTGAAGTACTAAAATGAAATGACTTTGTAAATGTCGAACAGATTTTTGGAAAATATTCATAATTCCGTCTTAAGGTACTAAATTGTGAATAAATCTGATATTTTGGACAGATAAATATAATATTTGAATGAGAGAGCTTTGTTGGCATTGAACATGGGCCCGCATGTCCTATTCATTGCGATGACCTGAAAAAAACTTAACCTCAATCCCTGCGAATCAACTTAGCTCCATTTTGCATGTTTGGTGTGTATTTATTTGAATTTGGATCATTAACCAAGTGCATGATTGCTCAAACTCACGTGACTACCCATTTACACAACCATGGATTGCATGATTGCCTTTCTATGACTTTCGCCATATCTTTTCTTTGCGCTTAACCTGGGTTTGCTGCAATATTTAATGGCATTAAAGAGTGGATGAATATTTTCTGATTCATTGTTCTGCATATTTACAATTTTTTAATATATTAAATCAGAGCCAATGGTATCAGATCAATTACGTTGGTGGTTTGTGCATTTATTTCCTCTTTTATTCTTTTGAAGTTAATAATTTTTTTATCTAGTAATTATCTAATCTAATAAAAAATGTGAATTGAAAGATAAACACTGCAATGCAAGGGTAATTCAAAATACCAGTTTCATGAATACCATATGAATTGCCCAAAACTGGCAATTAACGGTTACTCCCTTCAATATTTAAGTAGTTTATGAAAATAAATTCTATTTAAATTAGATTTGCTGATTTGGTATTCACTGAAGTACCTTTATGCCCTTTGCAAATGCATGCCAAGGCGTTTTCTTATTTGCCAAAATATTACAAAATATCCAAGTTCCAATCTTTCTTTACTTTTTTCATAAGATATTTACCCTTATGTTTTTCTTAAACATAACTAACCTTGGGGAAACCCTAGCGAGGCTTTAAATTTATTCCATAAAAATGAACTCAGTGCCCTTCATTATTGCAAGTTATAATGCAACTTTCGAGAAAATAATAATGTGTCAAATCTTTAGCATGGAAATTTCTTAAGAAGTACCAAAATGCATGAATTCAGAAAGTCAAGAATGTCAAGTTCAATTTATCTGACGAGATTCCACAATCATCAGCTTGAATATCCTTCAGAGTCGAGATGTTCTGCATGTCTTGCATGATAAGTGTATTTGTTTTGTATCGCTGCGTGTGGTTTTGTTTCAATGAGCATTTCACTAAGCATTTCTCTCTCTTTCTCTCGCTCGGCAGCCGGTGGATGGTCGCTGGGAAGGCCGACCCCGAAATGCCCAAGAGGATGTACATCCACCCAGACTCCCCGTCGACGGGGGAGCAGTGGATGCAGAAGGTAGTCTCCTTCCACAAGCTCAAGTTGACGAACAACATCTCCGACAAGCACGGCTTTGTAAGTACTGTACGTTGTATCCGAACATTATTACAAATTCTCTAAGTTTAAATACTTTACCATAAGGGCATGTCATGCATTCCCGGAGAGTTCAAGAACAGCTATACCAGCCGTCATCTTCCTCTATACTTGCCCTTCCATCAGGTTTATTTATTTTTTTTGTTTGAAATTCGACAGAAAGTCACCAGTGTGGCAATATAAAACTGGAATAAATTTTGTTTTAACCCGACGATTGAATCTGGTGGCTGAGAATTGATTTAGATCATCTTTTCTCTATTGTCCCTACTCAAAAAAGATCCAATTAATGGAAATTTCTTTCATCATTGCTTAAAAAAATACTATGGGGCAGCTTGAGGATTCAAGATTTGGGATTGTTTTTGCTGTTCTTTTACTTTGTAGGAAATATTAGTGCGTATGAATTAGAAGTAATATTTGAAATGCATCTGGTACTCTCGTTAAATGGTGATGGTCTCTAGTTTATCTGAATATAATATGAAGTAGTGTACAATTAGAATTGCATTGATGCGCGAAATATCGATTAAGTTGTACATAGCGCATGTAACGTTATAACAGCATGAAATTGTTTTTCAATAAATATGAGTATAGTCGGAAAAACTTGGGAACTATAATAATCCATTCCATAATCGAGGAAAATAATATGTTAGGAATGATTATTCCATTTCTGAAAAATTGTTTTGTATTATTTTTTTAATGAGTGTTAGGCGATGACATTCTTTATATGTCAATAATTTTATTTTTTATTTATTTTTGCTGTAACTACGACATTATCTGCGTAAGAACTAGATAGTTAAAGAAAAATTAATTTCAACTTGACTCGAAATAATTACTCGCAGTGCGTTGCAGATTGGTAGAATATATTTTAGATGCGATATTCAATCTGTGATTTACCCAGAGGATTTTTTATATTTACGGCCGTTGAAAAAACCATAAAACTATTGCAAAGGAAAACATGTAATGCCCTTGAAGCTGTGGATAAACGTATAATATTCTAAATTAATAAGTCCATCACAGACTCGTCCATTTTTAAGTGATTAAATTTACCCAGCCGTGATGATTTATTTGCACCGAGTCCATAATATCACCTTTACATCTCGAAAGCATTAAGTCACATCTAGGATTATAGCCAAGTTTATAAGGGCCATACTGGTAAGGTACGAGCACAGAGGCTGAGAAAAGCCTTTGGCTTATGCGAGGTGCTAAAAGCGTTCCGAGTGTCGGACCCCGGGTGTTATCGATGCACCGTGCGTGTTCGCCGCGAGTTCACAGTTTCAGATGCGCTATATAGGTTTAGCACATGAGTCGTGCAGCGGGAACTGAAGGAGAGTCACACTCCGGCAAGAGTCGTCCGAAAGGCCGAGCCATTGCCGCCGTGCGACCGAGAGAGTGTAAGAACTCTCTCTCCTCCTTTACTTTTTCTCCCCCTAATACTCTCTTTCTATCTCCACACACTCTTCAGATCCCTCTCCCCTTCGAACTTCTTCTCCTCTCCTCGTTCCTTCCTCGCGGGTTTGTTTTTTTTTATTATCTTTTTGCTCCTGTCGCGGTGGAAGTTTTCTCTCCCCCCCCCCTCTTTTCCCACATGGCTTCGTCCTCCCGATTCGTCGAGAGCGGTCGTCCAATGGAAGGCCGTCTTCTTTCTCACACCCTCCCCTTAACACCTCAACCCTTTTTCAGACTCCCACTCCACCCCACCACCACCTCCCTCCAACGCGCTTAAGAGATGGAATAAACCTACCTCCCCTCCCAATCTCCCTCCCTCCCCCCTCCACCCCGATACCTTCACTCCTCATTGTGCCCGCCACCCACCTCCCCTCCTCCGCCCCGTGCCACCCCTCCCTCGCCCCCCTTCCCTCACCGAGCTTCCTCACACCACTCTTTTCGCTCTCCTTCCCCTCTCCCCTCTTATCTACCTTCCCACCTCAATTACAATAAGTTTAAGTCATTCCTTCCTCTTCCTGCTACCTACTGCTCCCTCCCGGCGTCCACCTCGGAAATTCGATTATTCCGCGGTGCAGCCTGGGTTATGCACGTGTGAGCGCCCCTTTTTTAATTTATATAATAAGTAATATGCTCGCCAGTATTTTTCATGTATGCACATATGTTTTGCTAATTCTGCTCCTTACGCTATGTTGTTTGGATTTGAATGGACGGAAAAGTGACCGTCCTCGGCGTGCTGCCGTTTATTAATACACACACCTGTACTTTTATGGATGCAGTAAATTATGTATGATATGTGTTGGTTTGGACTGGATAATTGAAGGTGCGCGTTTATGATATCTTTAATGAACAGTAATAATCCTCCTCGGTAGGGCTTATTGTGAACGTTGTTTTCTTAAATAAAATGAGATAAAAATATTTCAGTACAATTGACAGTATCTCTCAATAACTCTCCCGGCGCATACTTCCAATGTTCAGTCTCACCTCAGTCGAAGGAGTTGTTATCATTTTCTAATTTTTTCGCCCACGCGCCGTTAAAGGTGGATGTTATCCTCGTATAATCATGTTTTTGCTCTTAGGTATGCTTACCTGTTGTGAATAAATAAGTAATATGGAAGTCAATATTTTTGTGAATTCATGTTTTTGGGACGGATATTTTCTTAGATAATTATTTGTGCTCAGGAGTATTTTGCTGGGGATATTTTTTGGGGAAATTCCATAACTCAATTAATGCAGAATACGTTTAGATGCATTAATTTGGTATAATAATTTTCCATGAAGTGGGTGTAATATAGCTGTTTGTAATTTTTTGAGATATATTATTATTGAGAGACATGGAAAACCCTTAAGTTGAAAATAATGACATATCATTGTGAGTCACTCACAGACATTTAATTATTTAACCTTGTTTCTAATATTTATTGGTAATTTTCGATGATATCTGGAGCTCAGTAGCTTTCTACCGAAATAAAGGGAATGTTTAAATATCGAACCTGGTGAATGGAATTTTTTTAATGCCTCTTGCAACCAGTTGTTGAAAGTAGTTTCATGACTTTAATTGAGGCTGAAAGATGTGTTTCTCATTATTAAAAGTTCATTTTCGCATAGAAATAATTGCATCGCACTCTACAATGTCGTCCTACATGAACCCATTTCATGGGCCATTATTATCGCTCTCGTTTATTATATTTCTAAGTATCAAACTTCGTTTCATACATGTTTCCTGGGGATACCGGAGAGTTTGCATCAGGAGCTTTTGCTACCTGTAGTACAGTCGTTCGAGAGAGGTTTTGGGAGAAGATATTCCTGTTTGCACAGCACAGATACCAGGAGCTACCTTACCCTGTCATAACTTTTCACCCAGATGCATCGCACTCCCGCCCAGCAACCTCTTCGCCTTGTCTAATACATCTCCACCAAACTCTCCCCTAACCTGCCCACGCCTTGATAACTTGAGCCTCCGCTGAAAACAAGAAGTTACCCCTTTGCGAGAAATATTGAAGTGGTAGCTCATATTTGAGCGCAATTTGCGATGGCCTTCATGAAACACAATAGACTCTTGCACACAAGCTACCATGATGTAGAATTTCACGTTATTGTCTTTAAATTTCATGATATAATCAGAAAGGTTCTCGTAATAAATGGAAGCTTGAATGCCTTCTGCAGTAAACTTATAAGGTGGCTCGTAGAATGTGTAGATGGTTGATTAGCAAATTGTTTGTACGTTTCTCCTAGGAGGCATTGTCATGTTCGTTTCCAGCTGGCGAGTTTTATCAAGATCTTTTGGGAATGACTAATGTCCTGTAGTGTCAATATGTGCTCCAACTGCTTTTCTCGAAATATATAGCCATAATATAGAAGGTAATACGTGCGAGACTTCGTTTGAGATCAAGGAGAAATTAGTTATAAGTTAACTATGACCAGAGCATGCTTTTAGAAAGATGGCATGATTATCAAATCATTCTTTTGAATAGTAGAATAGGATGTTTTATTCGAACGTTTGCGTTTCAGATTTCAGTCATATTATATTTCGGAATCAAATGATATCAATCCTGGGTTAATTGGCGACTTTTAAGGAATTCAACTACTGCTGCATTGCATCAAAATTGAGTTCAAATACAAACATGTGTACTTCGGAGATAAAGGCCAACTTTTTGTGAATTGGATTATTTTGAATTTCTTAAAGGGAAGTTGAACTTGTATTTATACTCTTTCAGTTGTCTGTAACAGAGTTACAAATCCAATATCCAAATGGGGGTTATTAGTACGAGCCCGGAACTCTATTTTTAGTTCGATGTCACAGTCATTTCGTAAAAATAGCATTTTGACTAAAATAGTTCTCTCAATATTATCCATCGAGTATAAGGTGGTATTTCAGTTTGTCCACCCTGCGTAGACTATTAATGTGCTGGGAGTACCGTTCTCCCCATCAAAAACGTCTGCTATCTGATCAAAAATACGCATTTCATGCCAGGATTGGACCGAGATTCGCCCCAGCATAAGCTTTCATACAAGCTTTTAAATCATGCCTAAAATTTATGCATTTTCGTGCCGCCGTTAATCAGATTCGAATCCGTCATCGGGGGACTTCAACGGGTGCGACCCAATGTGCTCCGTCTTGAAAGACCCTCTTAAAAGCCTCCGTCCTAGATCCACGCGGAGATAAACATTAAACCGGGCTCGGTGCGTTTTCTCGAAAAATTTCGATCGGCACACGATAATGATCCGCTAACGAGAGAAGAAGCTGTGGAAAATAACGCGTCCAGGGCTAGGTTTTATGCGTCCCATAACTCCCCCGCTTCATCGCTTCATGAGGACGATTTGAAATGCTTTCCCTCCGCACGCTACGCTATGGGGACCCTCCCACGATAGGTACAGGGTTGAGCCATTTGATCAGCTGTTTGGGCGGTGGAGGGCAAATTATGGCATAGAGGAATTACGAGCTTGGGAAGAGAGGAGTTATTTGAAAGGGAATTCCCAGGTGAGGCGATGTGCTCGGGTCATTCCGTAGCCTGTTGCTGCTGAAGGTGATTGGGAGGGGGGTGAAGTGGCTTCCTATGAGATCACAGGTGTACGCATAGGCGAATTAGTTAGACAAGTTAACGGGGATAATGTCAGTTCATTCTGCAGGTTATTTGCGTTTAGCTTTATTTTTCTCACAATGTTTTTATCGCAATACTCAATCGGTTGTTGAAATTGAGTATCCTAAGATCGTCGAAATAGATAAAGACTATGAATATAATGTTTAACCCTTTGAGAAAAAAATACCAAACTATCGAATAGGCAGATGACCATACCAAGGATTAAATTTTGGTGTCACGTACAGCCTCATTCGGTTGTCATAATGTGCTGTTGAATTAGTGTCAAGAATAATTCGTACTCGACAGCCTTATGTTACGAGGTGTTTATGAGCACTGATATCTAGAGAAGTAGTACCATCATCAGATTAAACCTTCATAAATTCTTATGCTCAAGATTTACCCTATCCTTGATGGTTTGTCGCATTAAATAATGGGAGTAAACTTGTCCTTGCAAAAATGTATCATATTTTAGATCATTTATCTAGGCCATTATGATCAATTATGTTAGAAACGAGGTTCTTTCGCGCATTTCGTACTTCTAAGTGGGCTCATCACATCAGTTCCACCTGTTTTTCTGGCGATATATTAGTCATTGCACATAAAATTTATCTCATCATTTTGAAATTTCCTGAGTATAGGCCCTTGCCAGCGTATGACTGTATCATAAATTTAAAAAATCTATCTTGGTAATCTCTTAGATTTAATTTTATATTTGAGGAACGGGAAAATATACAAAAAGGTTCATCCTTTATGCTTAGAAAATTTCAAGGTGAAATATTGAGTTTTCAATTTCTCCTTATACCATATCATATTTTGGGAGACAGCTCTCGATCCTCGTAATAATAATTAAATCCCTCCCAGATCAGGTTAGTGACTATGTGAGCTGTCGTCCGTGGAATATTTCACTTATCGATTTATATTATAATGAGCCAAGTTATTGACAAAGCCTCATGCTTCCCCTGAAACCAGTTGCCTGGAATTCTGAAATTAAGGGGGAGGGGGGGGGGGGGGAGTATTAAGGGGGTCCAAAACTAGGGAGGTCCAGGGGGGAACTTCTTTCAAAAACAGAGTACTAAGTGGAGGGTTCTAAACTAATTTTTACACTTTTCATAATCGAAAAAACTTTATTTTTAAAGAAATCTTTTGTACATTCATGATATTTCAATGTTTTGTTTTCTTTTATGATGAAGCAAAGTAATTGTGTTTTAATTTTTCGGTGGAGGGGGCATCTGGACCCCCCTCGTTACGCCATTGCCTGAAAGGGAACATTCCTTGTGAATTCGTGGCTGCGGTTTAAAGAGGCGCGGTGAATGGGATTCGTGCAAGGCGAGGAATGAGGGCGGACTCGATAGGAGGTGTCGCGCTCTGGGAGATGCTCTCTCTCTCTTTTTGGGTCGATACGAGTGCCCTCTTGAAAGACCCCGAATCACACCTCGGCGCCGCAGTGGTGACGAAACGCCAGAGTGAACGACACGGAGGAGAGCCAAGATTCCTGGGGCGAGTCGGTTCATCCTTTCTCTCTCTCTCCCTCTTTCCTTCCCTTGCCCCGAGGGCGAATCTCGCTGAATGGGCTGCAGCATCCGCTAAGTGTATCTGTCTTCTCATTTTCAGCAGTACCCCCCCTTGTTTCCCCCGAGTAGAAAGGCCGCACTTTGGGCGAACATTTCCTTCGCCTCGGCGAAAGTTCACGTGTGTATTTCGCGTTTCCTCTCAGCTCATCGGTGAAGCGTGCAGATGTAATTTCTTTCGCTACATTTTCTCACGAGTGTCTCCCGGTGCAATTCGAAAATCTGTTGTGTAGCTTCTTCATTCTCAGAATTCAGAAAATGGCCTGGTTCAAAACAATTTCTTTGTGTTAGAAGCTGCTCTGGTTTGGTGTGTTCTCCACAGGTATTATTTGTGCAGTTAGGCAAGCATTGTTTTCAACCAGCGTGAAATTAAACCGTCTTCCATGGAGTCTGGAGGTATCATCAAAGTCAAATAAACGAGACTCGTTTTTTGCTATTGAGATGCTATTATGTTACTTTTGTCATGTTTTCCATTTTTATTATTATATTTACCACAGGTGAGTTTCTTTGAGTACACTTACTGGAACTTTACAAATCACCCATTTAAGTGTCTTGATTCTGCATTTTATCTGATCATTTTGCGAACTGTGCCCTAATAATGGGAAGAAAGATACAATCTCAGCCTTCCACAGGTTATCTTAAGTGTTTTCAAGGTAAAAAATCGCTGATACTCCCCCTGAAATTAAAGGATTTGATTCGTCAGCACATTATTTAGGAGGGTCACTGCGTCTGCAAGCAGGCTCAGAAAATTATTCAACCTGTTCAGGTTCACCGTCAAATGCTTGACTCCAGACCGTGAGCACGCACTTGTTAGCTTGCGACGGGATTTCGACGGTGTTCCACTTTTTTTGTATTTTTTTTTTTTAAATCCGTGCCGCACTTGGTCAGGAAGCGCCCCGCAATCAGTATGCCTGACTCAACCAGATCAGCCAGACACGTCGAGTGTTTCCGTCTGGCGGCTACGTCGCCACTCGGGGTGATATCCCAGACAGCAATGTCGTCAAGGCACCCATCGCCTTGTTTATCGTCTCGAAGGCAGCTCGCTCCTTCCCAGAATTCCCGAAAAAGATGGCTCGATGCGAACTCGTATATACCTTTCTCTCATAATGAATAAAAAGGATCAGATGGGCTTGAAGTTGAAGAAGAACCGGGACTCCTTGAGACGGGGAGAGCCGCGCGCCGCGCTTTTCACCAAGTCTGGATGGCCCCCCAGCTCTCTTAGCGTTTTTCGCTGACGCCACGTGGCTGGGGATTTGAAGAATTCTTCACAATCATGGCGGCGTCGGCGGCGGTGTCTCAAGACGCCACGTGGCGGGAATTCTGGCGGGGCAGGGCGAAGTCACAGACGCCCGTCCTCGACGGCATCGGTGAGATGATGAGGGCGAAGATTCTGAGGAGAGCAAGGGGAGTTTAGAGGTTCAGACACAAGGGATGCGACCCCTCTCGCGACGTTAGTCAAGTGGTGGCGTCGGCGGCTGTGCGCGGCGCGACTCGATTGTTTTCATTTCACCGCGTACCTCCCCAGGGCGGCGCTCTCGTCGCGAGACGATCGCAGCCGATTTTTGCGACAGGTTGAAGTGCATTGCCAATATTTTTCAAGCCGTTCAGAATAATTTTCAGACTTGTTGGAGGAGGTGAAGAGGGTAGCGCGTGGGGTTGGGGGATTGATGTGAAGATGACGGCGAGATAAGTCGGAGAAGTAGGCTACTGGAACGCTGGGGATGAGCTTAATTGATCGCGTGGCGATGGAGATGTGTGTACATATATCGATCGTGGGGGAAGTTTGCTGGTCGTTGCCACGATTGTCCTCCCACGCATGTGTGAGACACCCCCACCATCGGTAATTAGAACGAATGTCGATGGTAATCTTAGAAACTTTGGCTCAGTTTTTCTCAATCATACTCGAAGCTCCACCTAAATATTTTGTCAATTACTCTGGAACTTGATTTGAATTTTTTGCCTTTTTTATCCATGACGACATTATTGAAAACAATATTAATCGGAATTTAAAATGATAGAGATTGACAGAATTCATTTGGAGTGGTTCATACTGAATACAAGACTTATTTTAAGTCTCATCTTATTAAGGTGTATTTGTTACTATTTCTTGTTTACATGAGTAATAGTTACAGAAGCTATCGAATATTATTACAGTTTTAATCACGCAAATTTATGATGCGCATTCACTCAAAACACAAGAGTAATTTTGAAAGTAATTGTGGCAGTGTTGAGGTTTATTTGAAAATTTTAACTATAATACTCACTTGGAATAGCAGCCACAGCAGATTAAAAATTGCAAAAAAGTTTTAGCTTAAATGACAGATGCCTTAAAGCAGAGGGTGGTGTTTTCGGGAATACATTGTAGCATTTAAGGTAGTTTTAGAGAGAATAAAATTGAAAAAGTCTCGTTCGATTCTGAATATCATGATAGTTGATTTTTTTACTGTTTTTTTCATGAATGATAGATATTTTGCTACCTGCTGATGACTTAAAAACCAATGGATTAGTTTTCAGGCATTCACTGTGGCGTTTAGGTTGATTTTAGGAAATACAAAATGGACAGAAACCTCTTTCCATTCTGTTTAGCATGTACTTATATTTCTTTTACGCATCTTCGAAGGAAATTTGTCTCTTTTTTGATAGTGAGTTCGAAAATTAACCTTGTCGATAGCATAAAGAGCACGTGAAATCAGCAATCTTCTCGGGGTGGAGAGCGTGCTTTTGATCGGATTCACAAGGCTCGCGCGCCCTCGGTGTGCTTATTTCAGCGGCTGGAAGGAGTGCTCTCCTCAGGGTCTTGAGATGTCTCTTTTGAAGGGCCATCGGATCCGTGAAGAGAACTCTCTCGATAATGTATTACTCGAGAGAGAGAGGTAAAAAAGGGAATATGAAAGATTAGTCGGGATACGGAATAACACGATCGTCTGTAAAATATCGGTGCTTGGTGAGTGAGACTACGAGTTTACGATTATCGCGGTCGTTAATAATCATACCGGGGTCTTTGCCCTGTCATTGATCTTGTTAGATCATGACATTGGGGAGTAATTACGTGTCTGGTGCAATAATTTAATGCAACGCAATCAGTGTGGAGCTAGCATTTTTCCACAATTCTGATGAATGAAAATTTTATGACTCACCCCCATACACTACTCTTCCTAACGCCTAATATTTCGTGAAATTACGAGTATATTTATAAAATCAATTTATTTTCGCAGATTATGATTTAGCAGCGATCAATTTCCTGTGTTACTTTTTCTCACAATAAAATTAAAAATAGGAACGGCGGTCAAAGGACCATTTCATTTTAAACCGCTGAATGAAATCAAAAGCAGAATTTTAGATGGTAATCAAAATAATACTTCATCGACGGAAAAATGTTTTGGGTAAGAAATAAAAGTTCCTTGTCAAACTTGCTTGAGGTTAGTAAGATATTTCCATTCTTCCGAAAGAAGACCGTGTACAATATCATAGTACTGTAACTTTGAAAATAATTTAAAGTGGAGGAGAAGATGACAAAGTAGTCGGCCAAACACTGTGGCTTCATGCTAACAACTTTCATTAAGACTCATTTGCATAAGTCCACGCATAATTTTCCCCACGGTAATGGTTCATTTAGTTTGCGATAATATGGAGTGCGTAAGGAGAGTAGTTTCAGTGAAGAGGGTAGGTAAGATGGCGGGGGCGCGCACGGGTGTGGGGTTTGGAGGGTGGCCGTGGGGTGTGGGGGACAAGAATCGCTTGCTCCGCCTCGACAAGCCACTACACTCGTCTTGGAACGGAGCACTCTTCCCTTTTATCACCACTCTGCCATTGAGGGCCAGCCTTTTACTCTCCGGACGACCTCTCCCGTGAAGGCGGGAAGGTCACTGATGACGTCCAATAGCTGCAGAGAGAGAGAGAGAGAAAGAGTCAAAAGGGGCCGAGAAGAGAGTAAAGTGTATAGGATGGTCAGACGAAGTCTCCCCTCAACCTCGAATCAACATTTCTGTGAGGAAGGTGCCAATAGCCTCACTCTCATCTTCCAGACACATAGAAATTAGCGACCATCCGTCAGTGCATTCTTCGTGCATTTTTTCATTTACTTTTTGGCCTTGTGAAGTTTTTACAGTGGTTCTTTTATAGATTAGACAGGTGTTTCGAGTATTCCTCTGCAAACGTTCATTTTTTTGCTAAAGAAAGTTTATCCAACGTTTCAGGCGGCTCCCGTAGGTTCATTGCTTCAGTCATTCGAGATCATGTTCGAGATCATCGAACCGAATGAGAGCGAATACGATGTCGAAGATACCACCCATTCCGGCATATATGGACGTTCGTGGAAGATTAGTGGAAAAAATTGTTAACTTTTTAGGACCTTTTAGCTATGCCGATACAAAGTAGTAGGCCAGTGTACTTTTCAAAGGTTTTCTGTCACCACCGGATTTTACGTCAAATCTTGTTGCTTTTTAATGTTCCGTTCTCGTTAGTGTTCCGTAGACATGCTCCCTCCAAAAAGGCCAGTGCAAAGAAAGTATACTATGGAAATCTTTCTAATTAACTTCTGTAGATTAAGAAACAAGATGAAAAAAGTTAAATCGTGATTAATTTTTTTCCGATATGGATCGCGTATTCCGGATTATCGCGGAGGGTCGTTTGCGGCGGCAAGTCCCCTGGTTTATGAAAATGAAATTTTACTAATGGCCTCGCAATTCCGTAGGTGAAGCGATGATCCTTTTTTTCTGCATGGAAGGGGTTTTCTCTATGTATCGAAGGTAGACCCAAGGCGGGGTAGCCTACGGAGAGGGTGTATATAATCTGGAAAAAATTCCACCTATTCTACATTTCCTCGCCTTCCGCATCACACCCTCTGCCGACTCATACAGGGGACTCATTCTTTTATATTTTCATCCCCCAAACCACCCCATCTTTCCCATCTCGTTTTCTCCCTTTTATCTTTCCCTTCCGCCAGCACACAGCTCTCCCTCTGCAACCAATTCCCATCATCGCGGACACCCATAAAGGACATCCCGGACCGATTCCCTCTCATCTGCCCCAAGAGTTTCTTTCTTGCCGTATTCCCTCCCACCTCACGTTATCACCCTCCCACGTCCACCGAGGATCCTTCCCAGCCCCCAGTAGCGACGCCGCTGGGGTCCCTCGGCGAAGCGGCGATGGCCTCGGGGTGCATCAGATCCGCCGCGCTACTTCCCTCTTGGACCCACGCCGTTTCCTGCTTCCTCGCCGCTAACGCCCCAATCATCATCTTCTCCACGTCCCGTGGCTCTTTCTTCCCGTAATTATTTTTTTAAGGCAGGCGCCCATCTAATTCCAGAAGTCCCTGTGCCCACGTAGGCTATCCTTTTTAATACCCCAGAACCCGTCGTCGTCAAATTTTCTTTTAATGCCATCTCAGGGACGGTCCTCACGTCTCGTGTTTTTGCTTGGGTTTACTCTTCATATTCGTGCAAGACGTTGTACTAGAGGTCTTACGAGCGTGGGGATTGAATACTAGTACTATTTTACTGCTTATATGGCCCTGGTTCAAATACTAAGCAATAACCTGATTCTTTCTGGATGAATCTCGAATACTACGTCCGTCGTTTAGTTCTCTTGCCGTCCTTAATCAAGGAAGATCTCAGGCCGGTAGTGATCTTCTCTCCTTCATGATATCTAGATAACTGTTCTCCCAACTTGGAGCTAAGATTATTTAGAGACGATATTGAAGTTTTATGAAACATTTTCTCTGTTCTCGGAGACCTCACTGATTATTCAGAGGCCTACAATTTGTTTATCAGTAGCATTTGCACTCCGGGCGAGGTTTCAACGAGGGAAAATCATCTGCCTTGACCTGGATTCATACCGATATCACCTGATGAGACCGTGAGATCTTGAACCAATAAGACACAAATACCAACAAATAACCCTAACCGGTTTCTTGAGGAATTAAACAGACCTTGATCGGTTTTGTGCTCAACCACAGCCTCTCGGACTATTCTAGTTGACTTGCACAGAATCATACTTGGGTTGATTTTACATAATGTTTTATTTATGGGTGGGATCGCTGGACGGTATTTAACCCAGCCGTGTTCCAGGCGCCAGAAATGTTAAATCCATGCCACCATTGGCTTTATATTTTGCATTTTCTTTAGCTACGTATGGAATTTCTTGGCGATCCGGTGCTAGATATAGTTTTGTTTTTGTATGCGTTGTAAATGTAATCCCGATATTGAGATTCCTCGTGTTTTGGCCGTGCATATTGCCTTTTCATTCTCCGACTCATGTGGACTCGAAGTCTCATTCCATTCATGTGCTGCATTGAGGGAACTATTTCTCTGCCACTTTCCCCGCTCTGTTCTTCCTTGGACCACACACCCTACGTTATGTCGTTAATCTTCCCTCGTTCGTGTCTCTCCTCTCTCTCCCTCCCTGCATCCACATCTTCCCGGCCAGACATTTCACATTCATCCTCCACACTTTCATCTCGCCGACCGCGATTATTGCTTCTCCCGCGGTGGTCCCGGGCTCGACCCCAGACCCGCGAGAGAGCGAATTATACTTTCAAAAAAGGACCACCGTGGTGGTTTTAAAGACGTGTTTTCTAGTTCATCCCTCCCACCGCCAGACCTCCCGTCTTCCCGGCGCAATGCTATCCATTTGGCGTTGCTCTTGTCTCCTCCATACCCGTTAGCGTCTCTTAAATCTCTCCCAGGCCTGAGCGTCCTTTGCAAGAACGTCATGAGATACTCTTTACCCTCCGGATCCCTTTGCACACTAGTGGAGGGTAACAACCTCTTTATGCGTACTCCCGTATGAGCTCAATGTTTAATTCAACCGCGAAAATTTATCTCTTCATTCGCATCTTTATCTCGTGCAGCCGAGTTGGAAAGGTTAGGGTGATTTGACGTAAGTTAACAGTCGTCTGAATGGGTTTATGCGTCTCAGCTCTTATTTAATTCCTCTTTGTTCTTCACCACTGGCAGATCTATTGGGGGGGGCTGAGGGGGATATTGCCCCCCCTCTTGGACATCCAATTCACACTAGATAGAATGGTAATTTTTGTTCGGACCCGCAATACTTCTGGGAGTTTATCCCATATTTAGCCCCACCCTTGTCCCTATCCTGGACCCGCTACTGTCCTTCACTACATATCTGTTGCTATTCTTTATGTTGTGTTTTCTGAAAAAAAAATTGAGTTTAGGGGTATTGCTATAAAAATATATTAGTCTATCTGGTGTTGAGAGTTATGGTTTACATTTCCAACGTTCTGATTTTTTTCTGCTCGAAGTGTCGAAAATGATTTGCGAAAGAAATCAAAGGTTCAAACTTGAAACATAAGCTCTCGCAGCGAGATTGCGCAGAAAGCGCAACACGTAGCTGCTCCCGAAAGTCTTTTAAACCCTAAGCAAAGGTTCTTAATGAAGAAAAAAATTAATCGAATAAGATTAATTTAAAATATATTAATAATGCAGTAGTGTGAGTGGAGTTATGATAGTGCCCAAAAACGTTATAGTTACTCACTTTAGTGGTATCTGCATTTTATTTTGAATTTAAAATAGGATATTATGGGACATTTTAGTCCCGTTCATTTCCAACAATTCACCAAGCGTTTATTTTTCGTGGAGGGAGGGGAAACCCATTTGTCTCGAGTCTTTCAATTTGTTTTTCACTTGGCGCTCTCGAGAATACGGCAGATGACGTAGAGTTCCTGTTCGCTCTGCTCAAGACCCGAGTTTCGTTAATGTGATGGTCGTGTTCGGCACGTTCACCCGTCTCTATTGTTTTTGGATGATGCTTCATTAATCTCAACTCCCGTTTATTTTTCTCTCCTCGGGTTTGGGCGAATGCATGAGCTCTAAAAGGATCCCTAAAATGTGTCTTGCAGCGGTACCTCGACCCCGGGGCGAAAAGTTTGCGTCCCGTCTCCCAACGTCTTCATCCTCGCCACGGTGTCTTCCGCAGCATGCGCTCCTTCCTCTGCATCTTAGGGGCGTTACCTAGTGGAGGGGCATCGTTGCAATCACTCCCACCTCCGAGCAATGAAAAATCATCACGTTAATTTACCTCGTAGAATGTAATATCAAGTGCTTCAATTAGACGATTTTCCAAGCGTTCTCCACTATTGCGGAGAGGTTCAACTCTCTTTCTCAGCGGCTTGTGGTAAACAGTTAATTCAGTGTATAAATTTCCTTGTACCGTCCCTGAAAAACCTGAGTTCAAACTATGTTTTATAGGATTACGAGGGCAAAACGGGCCGACAGAACCATCTGGTGAGATTAGATGACAGTTACAGCAATTTTCGTATTATTCTTGTGAGGCACTGGATTAAATTTTATAAGCTAAAGTGTACTTTCGAAGGCAACGATTTGGTATTGATTATCATGGAACTTAAAATTACTGCATTGAAATAAATTGCAATGTTGTGTGGTTATAAAAAAGAAACTGGCTTCTAAAACTACGAATGGTGCTGCTATTGAAATAGCTGTATCATTGGCACACATTTTGCTAATAAAATATAAACATCCTGTCGGAATATTTCAACATTATTTAACAATGTGTCGCTATTAGGTTATCCATAAATAAACTAGGGTTCAACTCCTTCGAATTTTTTTCTGTGTTACCCGTACGTGTGGAATGTTTACCCCTTCCCAAAGGCCTTTCTCTGGGCACGCACTTGCATCTTCCCCACTCCCCCCTCCTTTGGTCCATGAGACTTCCCTTCCGCCATTGGTCCGGCTCCTCCTCGGACATAAATCACTCTTGATAAAGACTTCTTCAGCTCCATCCTCCCTCCCAGACCATTACTCGCACTCTCCTCCAGCCTCCACCATTCTCCCTTCCACGAGAACCCTACTTTCTCGATGAGGATTCTGTAGCCCATCTTTTTCCATCCTCCCCAACACTCTCTGGATCTGACTGCTTCCCAGACGCCGTTCTTTGCCGTCTTACCCCCCCACCCCACCCCTTCTCCCTCCTCGCGAGTCTTATTTTCTTTCGCCCCCATCCACGGCGTCTTATCGGCCATTAGCAATTTGTTTTTATCGCTGCTTTTCATCCGGCGGACCTCACTTTCTCTCCCACCCATCATGCTGGCTGGCTGGCCCTGTCCCTCTCCTCCATCTCGAGAAGTGGTTGCTTTGTCTTGATTTATGCCCGGGCTACGGTTCGTTTTTGTTTTTGGTCCCGTGAGAGAAAGGGGTAGGAGAAGGAGAATGCATGGGATTCTGTTTTATCGCTGTGAGAGTGAGATAGCTTAGGATTTCCCTCCCCAATAATCTCCCTAGGGGAATGGAAACGTGAAAATTTCTTTAATGTTGAGTGAAAAGTAATGTCTATGCGTGCAATCTTTGTTCAGTTGAAACTGAGCTGTGTCTTATTCGTGGCTTAGATGGATAGGTTCGTGGTTTTGTAAGTTCTCACGTGATATCTTTGCGTGGTAAAGGTTCGTTAATAATCGTTCGGGGCAATAGCTTGCACCAAGCGTTTATGTTTCGTGGAAGGAGAGGAAATCCCGTCTTTCAATTTGTTTTCCACTTGACGGAGTAGTGTGAGATTAAATTTCGTAGTTATCCCCATGATTTATATGAGAATGTGGTTAAAATATTTATTGGTTTATCTATTATACTCTGGTTGTTTATCACAGGACTGTCACGATAAAAGTATATTCCCTCAGTGTTTCAGGACAGTGCAAAATACAGTCATTGAAGCGTCATGAGTAGAATGTGAGATCTGGTTCACATATCGTGAAGTTAGCACCTGCAGGATACTGGGAGAAGGACCCTGATCATAATGATCATCACTGGTCAAGAATTGTAAGATTGGTTTGACGCAGCCTCCGCTCAATTCTCCTGTCTGCTAATCTTATCACACCCACGTATTTCTTCTCTTTCACGTCTTTCTTTACCTGTTCCATACATTTAATTTGCAGCCTACCTTTTCCATTCCTGCTAGCCACATTTCCGTCGACCATTGTCTTCATCAGGCCTTCATATCTCAAGATACGGCCAATCAGGATGTTTCGTCTTCATATTTTTCATTAGGCTTCTCATCTCTCCTCAGTACTTCGTCATTACTTCATGCCTGCGCGAAATGTCGCGTTTCGTTCACGTGTGAACTGACCAGTTGCGAGATGTCTCGAAGCGGGGACCGACCAGTCCCACGCTGTTGCGCCCGATCGAGGAGTTGCCATTGATCTTCAAGGAGGTTCATTTGCATCGCTCGCCTAGGTGATGGCTGCAGGAATGAATAAATCGTGCCCCAGCGTCTCCTTCCCACTGGATCGGGACTTTTCCCTCCTCACTATTGGTCGCGCCGACTCCGTAATGGCTTGTCTCAACCACTCCCCCATCGCCCGAGTTTTTATCTCCCCTTACTTTTTTCCAATTTCCATTCGTCCATCGAGTTAAACTTTTTGCTCTCGGTCGTCTTCGGACTAATAAACCCTCGCACGTATAATATATATATTTTTTCTGTTTTTCATCCCTCCAGTCGAAGTCCGCCCATAATCTCTCTCTCAGGGGATTTTTGCGGAGTCTTATTTCACTGCTGTCACTAGCCACAACATCTCTTTCCAAGCCCCTCATCATCATCCTCCGCGTGTTTGGCGTTGTCTTTCGCCCTTATCTAACTCATCCCTGAACCGCCGTCCGTCCTCCCAGCTCATCTTGTATCGTGCTTTTATTTTGCCTCTCTCAGAGTGAGACCCCTTTCCCGTTTAACCTCTTTGACGAATTACTACACGGCCCTAAAACCCGGTTCGCAACGAATTAACTTGGCGTAAGTTGGAGTGGCTCAACTTGCGACCCGTACCGATGTCTGAAATAATCCATCATTCGCAGTTCAGACCGAACATTGATCGTGAAATCAATTTGTGAGGATACATGGAAAATAAATATTAGGTTCACTAATATATTTATTTATTATTTTATTTTACATAATAGATAGGTTTCATGCAATTGAGCCTGAAGTCATCAGCAAAATATATGTGGAATTTGGATTGTTTGACTATCATTGTGAAATAAATAAAACATCACATTTAACTTGCTACCCAGTAGATTATTTCATAGTAGGATATATTATTAACCATCATATCAACACATTAGTCGTCTCACGAAGTCTCACTCAATCGTTTTCATCATCGGCTAATTTCAAGATAAATTTTAGTTTTGCTCCTACAATGACTAGGCCATTCTAAGCATTTTTGAACTAGCACACGCCTTCTCTAGTTTACAACTCCATAGTTACGCCAATTGAAGCTGTGAAGAAAGCTTTATTCACAACAATTTAACTTGTAAATATAAAGCTGTAAACTTCAAAAATGTGTCTGTAAACCTTATTACGACGTAAATCGACGGATAATTAATGCTCATTCATTAATACTCAAATTGTGTCTGAAAATAAAGAAGCTGATGATAAATGAAGGTATTAAATTTTATCGACAATTATAAATAACTGAAAAAAGTCATCTAAAATTAATTTTACGAAAAATCCGCAGAGAACAAATCTCTCGCCTGATCAAGGCTCTTGGCCAAGGTTTTTGTGACTCTGTAGATTTTTCGCACAATTTGTGCATTGCGGTTGACTCCGTTAAGATATGACCGTGGCTAGTCGCGGTTTTCTTAAATTAAAATTGATTTTACGATTGATCCGTGGTCGGAGATGTATTTTCGCTTAATTTACTTATTGTCCTAGGCCATAATGAATTAATTGAGTTACGCCAAGTTAAGTTGCTGTGATCAAGGCTTCCTCCTTCTCCGTCTCTCGACGCCCCACCCCTCCTCTGGCGGATATATAGCGAAAAGCCTTCTTTCAAACCGACCCTCTCCGCCCCCGTCTCCCCTTCCCATTATGCTTGGCGTCCCATTTCGGACCGTTCCTTCCCCCGACCGCCCGCCAATGTCTTCGCCGGTTTTTAATTTTTTTATTGCTCCATATTTTCGGCCCGGTCTTTTCTTTCGTCCCCCTCTACCTCCGTTCGGATCCGTCCTCCAATTAAGAGACGGGGTCGCGACCGAGCTCCTCCGAATCTGTGCCTTCCAACATACACTTCGCTCCCTGTGCCCACCCTCCGATTCGTGGGATATGGTTTATTCAACCCGCATTCGACGGGCGGGCTTCGGAGGTAGTCTCCGTAGCTCCGTTTCTGAAGCCGTGTTGAGTTCTCAGTTTATCTTACCCTGGAGGCCAATTCTTTTGGCCATCCTTTTTCTCTATTTCAGTAATTTTCTAACACTTTGTTGGAACTCAAAGTAGATCCTCCTTTAGTTGGATTTTTAGAAGATTTATCGGCATTAAATTTGCTTTTTAACTGGACAAATTCTTTATTTCATTGCACTTGAAATTGTATTGCGTACTCGTATCGTATCGTTCCAGTCTGAGTATTTAAGTGGTGATACTTTTTTCTTGATTTCATGCCATACAATGGGAGTATTAGGTTAATTTTATAGGCTACATAAAGGGATGTTGTATAAATTGCCAATGTCTCAAATTAAGTGCCTGCGCTATTCATTGGTCATATCATTGTACTTCTTTCCGTAACTGTGCCCTCATTCCGTTGACTCGATTATTTAGCAGATTTTGATGGCTACTAATTGTCTCATTTAGTTTTTAAGTGCCATAACTCTCTCCAGGCCATTGTAAGAGCGAATTCGATTGGGATACAATTGTAACTTTTTGTAATGGAACCAGTTCGAGAAATGGTTACCTTAAATTTACCTCGAGGAAATTGCACGCTCAAATACTGATTATTTCATAGCTGCGGACTTTCTTTTACTATTTTCTATTGGTAGCACGAGGTGTTAGGCCTCGCGACGTGCCGCGGCGTCGTTGACAGTCGTTTTGCCGTGTCCATCGCCGCTCCATCGCCTGCGTTTTCCATTCTCGGAGAAGCCGGTATGTCGTGGACTCGTATTCAGAATGCTTCTCGCTTGTGAGGCACTCGATGAGACAGGCGCGGGGAAGACGTGGAAAAGGAAAAAAGTCTCAGTGACAAGGAGACGCGGGCGTGTTTCAACTCAGTGCCATGTCAACGACTTCTCGCAATGTTCCATGCTCAGCTTCACACCACATACGCCTATTCCGATAGATGCCTACGCATTCTAAGCATGATTAGGAAAAAAAGGCGGCGGTGTAAGTAAGATTTTTTCACTTGAAAACTTCTGCTCTCTTTCCACTTAAGCTATTTATATGTATAGCGGATGCATTGGAGAAAGCAAGTTAGTAATCGTTGTTGAATAAGTTGCCACTATGCGTTGGCGTTTCAGGGCTTAATTGACTATTTTAGTGGTTATTAGGTTGTTAAAATGCCAATTGATGATGCTGAATTCTTTAGTCTGAATAATGCCACTATCATTTAATTTTTTTACTTGGTTTACAATCTGTAGACATGAAGTATCGCTGTCATCTGTAGGGAAGTAATGCCCAAACAGACGCAGTCTATAATTTAAGCTTTCATAGCATTGATTAGGCATAGTGGTGCTTATAATACTTGTTAAAGGTTATTTCGTAACTGCTTTAAAAATTAATATGTTAGGATGATTAATTTATGAGGACCATGAATATTAATTTCCAAAAATATGGAAAGCGAAATTGGTATTTCAGGCGGTTGCTTTCGAAGTTTCATTTCCGACATTGTCTGTCGCACCAGTCATTTTCCTGAATACGTTACAAAATGCACGATATAAAAAAACTAATCGTGAAAGGATTTAAATGAAAGGAGCAAGTTTTCAACGTCACGGTAGATAACAGGAAAGAGTTATGTTTTTCAAACGCTTTCGTGAAGCGATTTATCTGAAAAGGGAGCTGATTAGATTTGACATTTTTTGAAGAATTGAAGTGGCCACGGCTGTCTCCTCGGTAGGACTACAAAGAATTAATCTGTTTCATGGCTCTCACGTTTCCCCCGACCGTGTGGTTATTATCAGCGGTTTCGCAGGCGAGGAAAATAAATTTCACTCGACGAATGTCGTCCATTCGTATATTTTTTTACTCCGGGGTAGGTCACTGAGAAACGTGTCAAAATGTCCTCCTTGCCGGATTTCGGGAGTCGTAATCTGTGTTGAGTAAAATACTTGGACATATCGTCGGCATGGAATCGGTTCGTAATTCGTTTTGCTCGTCTTCGCGTCAAATGCCAATGGATGACGTAGACGGAGGGCAAGTTATGAAAAAGGAATCGAATCTTCACGGCGGACTTGGAATGGGTGTTATTTTACCTTTACTGCTCCAAGAGTCAGCAATTCCCTCCAATGGTATTCCTCCGTGAAAGCCTGATCCTGCGAGTAGTGTTTCTCCTTTCAAGTGAGAGGCAGTGATATTACTTAAATCTGTTTCTGGAGAAAACCACGCTTCTCACCCCTCATTCATTAATTTTAGAATCGTTTCGATTTTCGAGATCAATTTAATATTTCTTTCCCTCAATGCGAAACCTGGGTTGTATCTTTTTTTTAACTCGAATTATTTTGCGTTTTATAATTACTCTTTTGCTAGTCGAAACTTGTCTGTACTAATTCTAATTGAGTTAAAATTATTTCTTGTTTCAAAGAATTTGACCTTGCTCGAGGAAAGTAGAAATGTGTATTTATTTTGATTTCAAGCATTTTTTTTTTGCCATTGAACATTACTCTCGGTCACCGTGCACTGATTTATAAGGGTATTTTTTTCTCCTGGATATCTTGCGGACTGAGATATGAAAAAAATTGTATTAATACTTCAAAAGGTACCATTCCAAAAGGTGTTGGGAGATTTTGATAAAACTTTTAATTGCCACGTATTATATAATTAGGTACGAGTGCTCCTCCGACCTTCTCGGCATGAGTGCTAATTATTTTTGATTAGCAAGTGCACACGGTCTCTCGGACGTATTGAGTGCGGCGGGACCGCGCTCAAGTGCCGCGGGGGCGCTTTTAAAAGTGTCCGCACCCCGTGACCGCAGGCACCCCTCCCATGCATTGCAGTCCGTCGGGCGATCGCCAACCACTCGCTTCTGCCGCCACACCTTCGCGCGCCAATCCCTCGTCTAAGTCGCGCGGTCTCTCCCTACGGATTGAGTTTACGAGTGAGGTTAAGAGGAAATACCTATTTTCGCACAGCCCTTCCCTCGGTCATGTCTAACTCTTGAGGTTGCGACGGGGACATGTTTGAAAGGTGATGACGCGCGTGTGAGGAATGCGAATAGTGCTGATCTTAAGGCGTTCTCTGTGTAGCAGAACATACTCAACTGCGGGGCAGACACGTTGCTCGGGTCTTGTTTGATCTTCGCACTTGAAGTTCACTTGCACTACTTCCCATCGCCTTTTTCAGCCTTTAATCACTTAATGTTCGCATTCGAGAATCGTATAAATATCCTTTAAGTTAGTTCACCTTAAAATGTGCGAGTTAATGGCTGTAAAAGTAGAACTCATATATCTTATTATGCCAGTACTATCTATTGTCAAATCAGCGCCAGGTCTTGTGAATCTCAATATGCAAATGGTAGTACAGGATTTGACAGAGTGTAGGTGCAAGATAAATTGCCCATGAATTCATGCCGTAGGTAATATATTTTATTGATAGTATATTGAATGCATAGTTTCGAACGTTGAATGAGAGAGGCAATAACCGGGATACTAAGTTTTCCTAAATGAGAGTCGAGTTAAAATTTAGGTGGTGAATCATCAAAATTGATTCTACCCATGATGATGGCTCCATCAATGGTTAAAATCGTGACAAAATGCATATCGGTGATATTAATGTTAACAGATGACTTCTTAGCAGTTTGATATAATATTTCGTTTTTGCTCAGCCCTGCGAATTATTCCGCCAAGACAATTTTGCGATCGAAGTGTACATGTTATTTTATTCTTTAGAAACGAAACTTGTGCAAAATTAATCGTCACTCAAATCAATTTATCATTGAAGAGATCTAAGTCTCTCCCCGATCTTTCTACGCATCTCATTTTGTCCACCTAATATCACATTCGCGCTATCTCTCACAGCCCTTAAAGCACCCGACTTCCGTGCCTCGCGTTTAATTAATCCCAATTTCTGTCCTCTGCCCGGCGGATAAAGTTTCCCCGCCCTTCACAACACCACGCAACCCTCCGAAAACCCCGTTTCACTCCGCCCTACTCATTTCGGGGGCCAATCCAACCCAAATAAAGTCGTGTATCTAGCCATCTCGTTCCCTCTTGCCGCTGTCCCCCGTGTCAGAGTCCTCGCGCCCCTTCGTTTTGACATCTACGTGCGTGTATGGCTGCATGCCCAGTCTCTCTCTCTCTCTCTATAGCGCCCTCTCCACAGGTTTATCTCGTAATCGTTTAAGCCAGCGTACTCGGCAGAGAGAGCTCAGAGGGTGGTAGGAGTCGGGGTGGGAGAGCGGGGCTATAACCGGAATAGAAGCGCCTGCGGTAAGGTGACGTCCATTACATGAATGCCATCCGCTCTCGATACGAAGCTGTCCCCCTCTTCGACAATCCCACGTCCCTCTTGACCTCTCACGGGCGGACTTGCACCCTGCCGCCTCTCTGCTTACAACCCTACACTTGATCTTCCTCCCTCTCCCACTTTCTCACCATTTATTCTGTAGTGGTGTAGTGCAGGTAAATGCCGTCCTGGTCCGATACCAGGCATGCTGTCCTTTTTTCATATAAAATTTGATTCCATACTGTAATCTTGTGTATAAAATTTGGAAAAGGTTTAAATTCCTATTTACCTGCCCAATTTTTTTCCAAAATTTAGAACTCGTGCGAATAAATACACGAGAATTGTTTTATCTATTGAATTTGCGAAATAATTGATGTTGTTATGTACGTAAAAATAGCCATTAATGCAGTACCCGATACCGAAGATGGCTGTTGGAAGAATGGCGTCATTGTTGTGAACAATAGCCAGTGAGAACCTGATAAATCGAGAGAACAGACTACAATATCTTTTCCACGGAATACTCAGAATATGCGTGAAGTATTTTGCGTATCAGTATTTCCATTTAATAATCATGAATTTTCTTAATTTGCTTTAATTTAATTATATTTTAATTCAGCGCTTGATTCAGTTTTAATTTCTTGTAGTTGATTGTAACACGTTCGCTGGTATTAAATGGAGTTAGTCGATGCAAGGATGCGATATAAATCATGAGCCTAGTAAGCCCGTCTAGTATAAGTTAATTATTTACATTTTTTTAGTATTCTCCTCAAGGAGCATTAAGCTAGCTTGATATTTCATTATCTTAGCTTCTCTTCATATCGTTTCACGTAAAGACTGGTTTTAATTCGTTTGAAAATTGATTCCATACCTCGTCATGCTCCAGATTACACATTACTGGAGACAGTTTGCCGTTTCCACGACTGACATTGCTTGCTATGAAGTGAATAAATGAGGATGTTTCATCATATCTGAGGAATATCAATCCGTTACTTGTGTTTTGAAAAATACGTTTCACAATTTTTTTCCAAGTGATTGCTCGCAAATGAGGCTCTGCTTTCCCTCATTCACATAATGTCAATCTCCACTTCAGGAGTCTTTCACCCTGTACTTTCCATTGAAAATCCTCCTTGATCTTGTTCACCTTTCCCTCTGGTACGCCAGTGGTATTTTTATCCCATTAAGCCCCCTTATCTAAAGCCTGCCTGTGCATTTATTTTCGCTGATCAAAGTCTTTCGGTACTTGAAAAGGTCTTCAGGCAATTTGAATATTGAGTTCATTATTTGAGAAGTGAGTTCGAAGAGGAGGTTTTAGATGAACGTACAGAGGCTTCAAAAGTATTCGGAAATGTGGAAGACAGTGGAATTGTGAGGGTGTCCGGTCACTATAACCGGAACTAATTGGATACTGCTATCCAGTCTAGCAAGTTTTATCACGAGCTGTTAGTGTACGAATGTAAAACTGGTTTTTGTGTATAATTTGTGTTCCATTCGCGGCGTTATCACAATGATAAACCGAGCATTTGCATTGCCTGATGATAATTTTTGAGTTGTAGGTACGAATGTGATATGGTGGATTTGTTCGAAGGTTAGCTCACATTTGCGACTAACAAATATGTTGTGTCTCTCGCAGTAATTCCATGTAGAATTAAGGCATACTTTTTAAATTGAGACTGTATCTTTGCATGGCTATTTGGCTAGTATGCAATTCAATAAAGACCAGTTGGCAATATTCGCAACAGTGGAAAAGGATTTGATTGCGTTGACAAGGTTTTGATATGATCCAAATTTTCCTGTAGATGGTGAGCATATTAGAGCGAAATGTGTACAGTGTTTAATAAAATGTTAACACAAAAATTTTCTGTGTGCTAAGTATCAAAATTTAACCGCAAATGTCTTCGATGGTCAATTTGTAGTATTAGGTATGCAAGCAGATGTTGAAAAAGATATACTCTCTAGACTCTGGAGAACTTTTCGTAAAGATCACATAATTTATACAAGTAATTCGTCATTAAATATAATAGGACTGGTCTAGCAGGATGGAAACTTCCTCATAGACTGGATTCGTTTCCAATCTTGCCGCATTCCACAGACGACAGTTTTTCAGAGCCAGGCACGCAATGACGGAGGAAAAATAGTTAATGGAGTGGCGGGTGCATCGGCGAGCGACAGCTATCGACAAAAAACATTCCCGCGCCTCCCCGTGATTTTCTCGCCGTCAGCGGCGAATGCCTGCTCATTGACGTCTCGCCGCGCCTTCTCCTCCCCGGAGTCTGATCCAACTGGTGCGGCTACACACATTCCCGCTCCTTTGTGAAGCGCTCATTGCTTCATCCTCCCACAAGCGATAGGCGCCCCACCTATCTCCCGAACCACAATTTGTTCATCCCATTCTGTGGCGTGCGCAATAACATCTTCTTCCTAAGGGGACTGCATAGTGGAGGCCAAATTTCATCCCAAAGAAGGGTGATTTCTGTTGCCACTCCGGCCTTATTTTAATCGGTTTTCAAAAATATCCGGGAGCGGTGATGAGTGCAATGTGATCCAATTTTTTCCAATATTTTGCATTATAATGCTTGTAATTGCGAGGAATAGCATTGAAAAATAATGAATTTGATAGATAGATAGAATTATAGTTTAAATAAATTGCTGTTAAAACCCCCTATTTATCCCTTATTTCCCCGTGAAACTCGGATCAATTTGTCCGACAGAGACGCGAGTGGCGACTTTTGCAAACCCATTTAAATGCCCGGTAGATGACAATACATTTAGAGGCCGAATTGAAGATCTATCTAGTAATATTTGTGCTTCTTCCCATTGGTGCCTTTTGCTATACAGTGAAATAATTTGGCTATCACGGCCTCGGCCGTAACGTCACTAAGGATATAACGACATTCGTTCCTAAGTCCCGCCAAACTTTAAGTAGAAGTATTGATAAAACCTCGGATTTGTCATCAATAGGTTCCAAAACCTCGTATATGACGTCAGCAAAATCTGGCTCCAAGCAACAAAAGATTGTCGAAAAGTAATTTACAGATTTTTTTGGCAGTAGAACTTCATTAAAACGTGCTTGTAAGTTTAAGATTTTTTATTTAAATAATTTATTTTACCTTTAAATGAACATAATACTTTATTCGTTGCATTAAAAATACTTCATTTTGATGACTTTTTTACATAAAATTTCTATAGGACAACATTAACACTCATAAATTTAGTTGTATTTACACCAATAATCTTATTAAAGCATGTATTTCATGAAAAATCGTAACTTTCTATTTATCCTGTGTTATTGATCAATTAGTTAAATAGCCCTTTCAAAGTTTCACTTTGATATAGCGACAATAATTGTGTGGTTCCTAAAATTAACGTTATAACCAAGTTATACTGTACACCCCTTCCCCCCCCCCCCACACTTCCTCCCCTTCCCATCCACACACTCCCCCTCTCCTCCTTTCAACCTCCCCCTCCTCCAGAGCCGTCTTCTTTCGATTCTTCCGGTGCGTACGCCGCCACGGATATTTTTTTTCCTCTTTTCCAACCCAAACGCCTCTCACTTCTCTTTCTCGTGTGTGTGTATATATCCTTCACCCCCTTTCATCTCCGTTTCCTCTCTTATACTTTATCTTTCTCACATTCTCTCCCCAATCTCTTTCTGTTCTTTTTCCTCCTTTCCTCCAGCTCACACATTGGATTCTGATCCAATCCCCTCTTCAAATGAATGAAATTCAGCTCCCTTTTTTATTATTCGACATCCTCCTCCTCCCTCAACACTGTTCACATCCTCCCTCTTCAGCGCGCTCGTGTCGATATGATGCCCTGTTCGCGCTTCCATCGCTCTTATGTATGTATAAATCGTGCCAGCCAAAAATGTGTCCGCGCTGCTTGGACTGCTTGCATATTATCCTGTGTGGATCGGAGCGATTTGGTTTGGTAATTTTTTTTTTCGTTCTCCGATCCTTACGTTTAAGAATTTAAAAGAGAATCAGTGCGTCTACGGTTAAAATATAACCTTCAGTGACGAAGTCCTGAGCATGGGCGCACCCAGCAAGGGGCAAATGCCCCCCCCCCCCCACTAGAAGCAAATATCGCCAAAGTCTTTAAGGAAAAGCAGTGCTGAATTGAAACAAAAGTAATCAAAAAAATTTCTTTAAACCCACGAAAAATGATATATACTAGTTGAAGATATGTAACTAAAATAATAATATTTTTTCAAGGAAATAATCTTGGTAATCCCATGGCTTGCCTCCACTAATTATGATCCTGGGTACGCCCTTGGTCCTGAGGAAACGAATTCATGCGAACTAGAACCAAAACCTTATTGTGTGAAGATTAACCCCTAGTATCTCAGCAGAGCCACAGGTTTAGGATCACCGATCAAACAAACTTATGGATTGAAATATTGTTTAAGTACGTGATTAATTTTTCAGTCTTTTTGTTTCCAATATTTAATTTATTATGCGGTTCAAGAAATAGAGGGAGCAGCAATGCGTGTTTGGCCCATGTGGAGATTCAGTGCATATGATTTTGTCAAATAACTCAATAGAACTACCATGCCAAAACTACCATGCCAAAAAACGTAAAACACTATATTTGAAGTAATGCCTGTGTTCATCCTTTACTAAACTTTAATTTTGTCGTTCGCATAGTTTGCCTAATTTTAGCACCAATTTGCTATAGTTAATTATTCTCTTGCCGACTGTGAAAGTAAACTTCTGTGGAATATACATGGCAATAGTGGCGATACTGGGTAAGAATGTGGAGGCCGCCGCGCTTAGGCTAAGGAAACGGGCAAAAACTATCTCGCGGCCGCCCGAAGGAAAGAAACTGGCACTTCCTTTCCCTTCCCGCCGCACCCCTCTCAATCCGAACCCTTATTCCGCACCCGTCGGCGCTTCCCCTCCCCGCCGTCGCCCCTCGTGCGGCGCTGATGCCGCCTCTGGTTGGTCGTCGGCGTCGGCGCGCGTTCATCGGAGTCACATCAAAGGGAAGGCGAAGCGGCGACGCACCCGCTGCCACCGCCTTCTGTTATTCGCTTCGCGCCGCTCCGAGCCGCACGTCACACCCTCTCTATCCATTTTTCCTTTCAGCTCAACCCTCCCTCCCTATATCGCACCCCCCTTCCCGCGCCTCCCTGAGGGGGTTTTCGGGGCCGGAAAACGCCCAAAGGCGCCCCCCGTGTTTCCACCCACTCGACAACACATCACCACCTTCCTTCTCCCTCCCTATCTGCTGATTCCCATCACCCGCGCATTCGATTTCCTCTTCCGAATCTTGAGCATTATACCTACTCTAAGGGTGTTGAGAGGACGCGCGTCACTCCCGAAAAGACGACCTTTTCTTTCGTGGCATATTTCTTGTTTAGAGGATAACTTGTCGTCTTGAAATTTTCAGTGTATATAGGGTGGACTCTTAAGCCCTATTTGCCTGTCTCTCTAAGGTTGACGTAACTTCATTATTTTCTTATATTTAAATTTGCTTAAAAAAGTTGTGATGCAAATAAGTGCTAATAAGAGGTCAACTGAATGTAATCTGACGATTTCACAATTTAGTCACAGTTTTAAATATGTAATGTGCCTTTAAAAATACAGAATATAATAATTTGCATAGGAGTGATTATTCGTCTTATTTGAAGGGAATAGGACGGAGATAATGACTTATAGTCGATGGGTGCAGGATTCATCAGTTTTCGTACAGATCCCGACTGAACCTCGGCACCTCCGATTAATGCTAAATCTCATTATTTTCGTTAAAAAATTAAAATCCGTGCTCGATTATAATTTGATGAGTATATTTTTTGGTCACCCACAGTCGGAAATAATGAAAGATGACGATTCTCAGAACGCAAGAACCGCCAAAAGCAGGTCTCTATGTTAACGATTCATTAGTGCCCACATAAGCATCAGAAACATCGATTATATGTCCAAAAGTATATGGAAAAATTCGGCCATCGAAGAATCCCACCTGCAGATCCTCTTTCCACGCCCGTGTGCATCACATTTTTCGTCCACCTTCTCTGCTCACGAGTTGTTTCTGCAAGAACGAGAGCGAGGCAGCCGGATTCTCGCACGCCCCTCGTCTGCGTGGAAGAATGAATATATGTATGTATGCATGCATATTCTCGCGGCACCGATAACTTCGCCACCCGTGGTCCTGCACCCACTCAATCCCTCCCCCCTCATATCTCTCACCTCATGTACACAGTTCGTTCCCCCTCCCCTCCCTTACCTCTTCCCGCGACCCTCATCTTGCATTTTTAACGCGCCAGTTTCGCGAGATTCGAGGGTGGGTGTGTGTTGGATCGAAAAAAAAAGAAGTCTTCGGAGCTCTCCAGGTTTTTGACGCCATCCATTCGTTCGCGTTCGCGGTTCAGGGTGGAGCACACGTCCAACCCGACACGAATTTTTACATCGCGCCGGAGGTGGCGAGTATGCATTATTTTCATTTCCTCCCGGACCGCCTCCTCCGAGGAAAATATTTCGTGTTCGTCAATGCGTTTATGAATCCGTATCCGCAAGACATGGGACGTAGCGTGGAGCGACTGAGTGATGTTGTTTTGTTTTTATTTTTCGCGCGATAATCTTCCACGGGTTTGCCGAACACGTTCGTGAGCCGGAAGTGAATGTCGAGGTGTTTATAGAAGGGCGTGGTTTAGCGAGTCAATGCGTTGATTATGTGGAAAAGAACATGTCCATTGTTTTAGATGCAAGCCGTCTTAAAACTAGCCCATTTGATTAGCGGTATATTCCTCTTAACGTTTGTTATCTCTTCCTGTTTCTTTTCTTTTGCTGAGAATCGGGAGATATCAACGTTTAAATTACTTATTCTTGCATTAAGTTCATGTATTTGAATTGTCTTAATTGAGTTCGGCACTGCTACTTAATAATCCGTCAGCGCTTTTACCTAGTTTAGCGAAATACGTTAAGAGTCTGTTAATTTCTAGTCGATGGTCTTGATGGAAGTGTTCTTTTTTAATTTTATAAACACCGGTGTTTGCCTCGTGCTTACCTCGAGTCTTCAGCCTTTCTTCGTCGGCGTCTATTTCTCGTATCCGCTCTTTTTTGGAACTTCTCACAAGATTTCCCTCTGTCGTCAACGGTTTTCTCGATCGTCAGGCATAACATTACTCGTATCATTATGCTATTAGTACTCTCTTTGTGTTTTAGTTTGTTTTCTCAGGATAGAGATCTCGGTTCGGGATTCTAATAACTAATGAATTGTTCCACGTGGCACGCACCGAACGAAACGGGACGAGCGTTCGCAGCATTCTCTTGCGGATTCATTATCTCACAAAGTGAGGAAGTACCTCCTAGTCATTCCTTAATTTCCTCGGCTGTCAATTCCACCGACAGACGGTGTCAGAAGGGATGCCTTAAGAGTGGAGAGGAGATTGCGCCGCCGTAAAGGGCTTTCCATGCGGCGTCGCTCGGGAGGCGGTGGGAGCTTTGACGTGCACATCGCTACCAAGTTGAGGAGCGGGAAAGGTAGAAGAAAGGAGCTTTCAGAAGGATGTGATTATTTCGAGGGGCTCTTCACCAATCAAATCCCTCCGAACCCCTCCCCTCCGTCAAAGTATTCCTCATTCCCCCCCCTCTCACTCCTTGGCTCTCATTTGTTAATCGCCCAATATTGACGAATATCTACACGAATTCCTATTCATTTAGAGCGCCTTTCTGGCTTATATTGGGCCTCTCTACGCCATGACTCTTTGTCAAGAATTTTCGCTATCCTTTTCCTTGTGAATTTTTGCTCAATAAGTGTCTTGATCTCAGAGATTGTTCGCACTACACACCTTCCCATTGCTAAAAATTTGTCACTCTTAAAATATCATAGGTTTTTTCTAGATTTCATCCAATAGATGGACAATTGAAAATAATCAACCTCCACTATGGACCGGGAATCGAACCACGGGCCTTTGGCTTTCCGGGCCAATGCGCAGACCACTACGCTATCCAGGTTCTTTAATTCCCATGGCAATTATACCTTATACTTTTTTCTCATGGCAATTCTTGTATATTTCACCGCCGTTCACGCGGCAGGGTTTGAAAATATTACACACTCCACTACGGTATTACTAAGAGAATTGATCTTCAATACCTTTATCATATAATTCGCTGCTGTCCTAATACTTTCTTCATATGCTTATGGATGAATCGTGGAGTATATATGGACTGTTGAAATGCCTGTTATCTATCGAAATGAATTCCTCTTGGTCTTTTTCCTTTTCTATGCTACTTTACCTTTTAATTTTTATCCTGTCACCCATGTCCCACTACTCGACAGAGTCTCGTAGAGTGTGAGGTTTATCATTGATGAAATTTCACGTATCTTTGTCATCCTACCGGCCCCCGAAGATTGATACTCCGCGTTCCTTGGGAAACTGATTCGCTCACTCTTTTCCATTCGCTCATTTTGAATCCTAATCTCCGTCGTTTGTCTTGCCGCATTCCCCGATTTGCTTCTTCAGCCGCCGGCCACTCCGCGCGCCCCTCTTCTTCTCACTCCCATCGCCTTGAGGCCATCTTCCTTCCCGCGGGCGAAATCATTTGCGTCGCCTCCTTCCCTTCATCTGTTTTCCCCCCCTCCGCAACCACACGTCGCAGCTCTGCGACGCTTTTGTTTTTACGCCTCGAGGTGCTGATCCGCTTTTGCCGGCTCTATGAAAAAATGAGAAAAAAGATATATATGTAGGTGTATGCACGCGGAAAAAAGGGGACTTCCGCCGACTTCTCAGAAGTGTGGGTGTCTGTGTGGTGATTGCATCCCTTTAGAAGCGATTTCTTTTATCATCTTCCCCTACAGTTCTTCCCCCGGTTTCATCCCAAGGCGATCTTTTTAGTACGCCCTCGATGTGGGATCCGAATTATACGTATAACGCTGATTAATTTTTCGTCAATTTGGTGGAATGAGGGTGAGTAATCAGTCGCTGTCACGTCCTCTGGGAGATCTCAATCATTGGCGGTGTTCCCCTAAGTAGGGCGAGGAGTTTACTCATTGCGGAGAAACATTTGAATACATATATCCTCCTTAAAGATTGCCCATTATTGTTTTGTAGCTCCGCGTCGCTTTCAGGACCTTTCCATATTGGTAAGGAAGTTCTCACTTTGCTCTAAGTGAGGTAATTATGGTTTGCGGCTTGTTAGTGAAATCTACTTAGAATTGAATAGGATTACTGTTTGAAGGCGAAGTGAGGTTATACTTACAAACAACTTGCCTCGAGGGATTTTTGTAGTGACTTGTTTAATAAACGGCTTTGTAAACATCTTGAATTACCGCTGAGAAACTTGCTCAGTCTTTTACATCCGGAAATTAATCACCACCAAAGTGAAATCACCCCAAATCAAAAGAATCAGTATCTGCCTACGTCTCGCGCTTATTTATTCCATCAAGGATATTCATTTCCTAAGTAATTCTCAAAAAATATTATCGCCTACCAAATTAAGGACTCCTTCACCGAAAGATCAACATACCTTGAGTTATTTATTTGTTTGTGGAAATAAATTTCGTATCCTCTCTCTTTTAGAACTTTTCATAACATTTTCATTCGTATTTAATAATTTTCTCCATCATCATGCATAATATTACTCGTATAATTGGCGTAGTAGTACTCTTTTAGTGTTTTATTTGGTCATCTGTAACATTTCATCCGTAGTACTGATTATAATTTAGGAATGGGTCATTCAAAGTTGATTATGAGGGAATTTAACGCATGCCTACGTGGATTGAATTATATATCACTTTATTGTGCTAATTCCACCGAACGAAATTATCTATTAATACGAATTATTGACTTTTAATAAATCAACACACAGCCGCTAAATGCCGAGTAAGCGTTCGGGGTCCTTTGACGGCAAACACTTTGGGGCAGTAAATTTTTTATTCACATGACGCCGGTGTTTTCTCTCGCCCACCTCTCAATATTATACACGCCCCGCGTGTGTGTTTTGTTGTTTTTTTTGTCATCGATCGAGAAGGTGTTATTAATATGAACGTGAGAAAGCGATCCTGTATTCTTCGACACGATACCTGGTAAAACCATCTTCGCACTTCGTGCCCATAAAATTCTGGCTCGGGAAAAGCGTCGGTCAAAATGTTGATCCGCGAGATGAATTCATTATCAGCGCAGAGCTGGGGTCTCACCTTGAATACCTCATTCCATCTATCGTGAAACTACCCACCTCCCAATCTCCGCTCCCCTACGCATGCATGTACCAAATGGCGTGTACTTTTCATGCGTCTAATACCTTCGCCAGCCAGTAATCACTCTTCTCCTCTCGGGCTCAGCGTAATGTAATGCAAATGAGAGATTGCGGCCGTCGTGGCATCGACGGTTTTTTTAACGCCGAAAGATGCACTATTCCCGTGGCCCTCAACTTTTACCCTACCGCTAACCTCGTGCAGTATTGCGATGTCGTTTTCCATGTTCTAGTATGGTGTTCATGCCAATGAGTATGCTAATAGTAGGCGCTTAAAATTTTATTTTCCATCGCTATTAAGAGGTGCGGCTCAAAGTGTTTGAAAAGGTTCGCTGGTGCTCTGCTCCCCGTATTAAAGGAACGTTGCCAACTTGGTTTGTGTTGGACATAAAAACTGTTGCAGTTAGAAACTGCTGGAATGTGATAGTGGTTTCTTTACTAAGCTGCTTGATCTCATGAGTGAATTCACAGATCTTATAGTAAGTAACATGAGTGGTATTTGTAGATGTGGCTCTTTAAGATTAAATAAAAAACTAACCGTTGTTATCAATAGTTTACAATGCGGCGCGATTTATAAATTAATGCTTTTTAAGCTGCAATAGTTCATGTACTACAACGAGAAGGTTACTATGGCATAACACTGCTTGCCCGACTTTGCGATTTTGCGTGACTCGGGCGCCCGTGATAGAGGAAATTTTCCGAAACCAATTACTACATTTGCAACTAAGTGCTATGAGCAGAGTTGATGTTTGGCGTAATATTTGAAGCGTGTTCCCTCTACATTGGACGGGTTTCCTGCACGTAATATCGCGCGCCAGAATCGTTACTGCGCGCGCAGGATGCATTTTGAAAGTGGACCACTCCGCTGCAGTGAGCAGCTCTGCACCGTATTCTATCGAGAATATTATTTCTCGCGGGCACTGGCATTTTAGCTGATTGCATCCGTTATTTGTTCTCAATTTCTTGGTGCTCGTGGGAGGGTACGAGGGGAAAAAATATTTATGTTCTCGGGGTGCAGTGAAAGGCGAAAGCCTCATGGGGTGACGTTGGACTGCCTGCACTTTTAACCTACCCCATCCTATCGACATCCCTTTCCTCTTATCCCCACTCCTCTACAATCATCTATCCCTATACCCGAAATTTAGCTTCTTCGAAATATGATCATTCCAAACAACTTTTAATTATTCCAAGCAACTTTTAAATTCTAGTCTTGATATTTTTATAAGTGCAGCGTTGTTCAGTGTTTTACACGTGCCGTACACATCAAGAATAGTAAACACTTTTAATATTCCTGCTTTTAACCATTAGCATTGAACAAAATTAAATTTTTGATGTAGCGAGAGCTTGTAACATATTTTGCGCGGTTTTTTTTTAATTTCCGTATTCCTGTTTTATATCTTAATATATCACGCAGCGATGGGCATGAAAACAGCAAAACTGAGTACAATTTTAAGTTTATTTTTCGACTCATGCACTAGTTTTTCGTCTATATTTTTGTGTACTGTATAGATTTCCGGCATATAACTTCACATTTTCAGACCCATGGTTGCTCTGTGTAATAAATAATTCTTATCCATCCATCTTATCTATATTCCCTCCTTCGTTTATCTTATTCTCTTCCGCTTATCTATCTCTATCGGCCACCATCTATCGCTCTTTCACACCTAGCCCCCATTTGTTGCCGTCTTCCCCGCCCCTTCCACCATTTTGGCCTCCTCCTCTCCATTCCCGCTCCGCATCGTTTTATTGCTCAACGGGGAAAGGGCTCCCGTCTCTCTCTCTCTCTCTCTCTCTCTCTCTCCAATGAGAGTGGAATGACACCGAGGTGCTAAGAGGAACCCAACCTCCCATCTCCACCCTCTCCTCATCTCAACCTCTTTCTTTAGCCCCATCTCCCGCATATACACCTCCCGCCTTCCATTTCTAATTTTCAATCCGATGCGTTCTAACACCATAGCAATGCTTGAGAAACCTAAATGGATCTTTGGGTTAAGACTACCTCTCTACCGATTTTTTTTCGAGAGGAAATATATGCTTGAAACTTGCGCCGACATCTTAAAATATATACCGGCCGTATAGAGTAGATCCTAGTCAACTTCAGCGTGTACGTGAAACTTTTAAAGTTTCCTCAGCAGTGACGTAACTAGGAATATGTTTTGGGGGGTTGGGATGTCCTCGAGTGGCGACCCCCCACCCCTGGTAATTCTGGAACCGCGATAATTTTTGAAAAATGACATGCCTGGATATTCATTTTACATCATTTTGGCGCTATTCATTTAAATGTAAGCAGATGCAGTTATTAAATTTCAACACTAGACAATAGTTTTATATACATTTTTTATTTCTATGAGGCTTTGGGGGGGATCTATCCCCTAATCCCCCCATAGTTACTGTACCCCCATCCCTCTCACTGTTCCTCAGTTTACCCTCGGGTGAAACATTTCAATATTTAACTGTAGAAATGGGTAGTTACTTGGTACATGTGGACTCAGGAAAAGTTGGTCTTCTCAGATGCATATACTTACCCTAAAATAATTATATTTAATTGGTTTATTTGGTGCGCATTTTATGTTGATTATCCGGGCGAGCGAGAATTATTTGTTAATTAACTAGGCGTAATATTTTCAACATTTGGCATGCACCAGACTGTATCCTTCCTCCCACAGCACCCACCTCCATTCAAAATACTCTGCTTATTAATGCATTTTTGAATGCGCAGGCACTCCGGCTCTCTCTTCGGTACCCATTTATTCTTTCCCACGTCCCCTCTCGCGATGGGCGTTTTGTTGCTGGGTGTAGTAGATATTAGGGACTCGGTGTGAGAGTGAGAAGAGAGGAAAGGGAAGAAATTATGCATGAGGGGATGAGTGAGGGGCTTGAGTCATTCCACTGCTTCGCGACCTCCGAGCGCTAAAATGTGGAATTTAAAAAAAAATGGATGAAAAGAGAAGAAAATATAAAAAACGATACTTGGGTGAGAGAGAAAAAATATTTGTATTTATGATTTTTAAAATTATATACGTATATATTCGTTAAATATGTGTTTATGTATATACATGTTGGTATACATACATATATAAATATATGCTAACCTTTTTTATTGTTATCTTGTTCTTCGGATGAATAAAAAAATGGAAGCTTGTATTATAAAACGGAAGGAGTTGAATAGGAGGGAATTCTTCTGGGGTCTGGAAAGCAGGAGGATTTAATTTTATTTTAGGAAGTAAGCGAGACTCGGGAGGTGGGAAGCGAGGATAATATTCGTTGCAGAATGAGTGGGGAAGTGGAGGGGAGTGTCGTGTTGAAAATGAATCTTTCGCCCGTTGTTTTACCCTTCCTCGAGTTTCTTGCGTCCCAAGCGGGGATTGCCAAGGGACTACCGGAAGGAAGGCAGTAAGATAATAGTGATAATAATTATTTTTTATTGGGGCAAGATTAAGACGAGAATTTTCCCTCTGTATTTAACACGTGGTAAGTTATCAATAGTGCATATGATGATAATTATGTTTCATCTCAATTGCTAATAGGCAAGGTGAAGATGATATCATATACCTACCTCAATATGAGACGGTATGGGAAAGAAGAATAAGGGATAGAGTCAAAATTAACCGGTGGAAATGACGGAATCGTCAGTTTTTTAAATATATTCACAGGGAATCTACTTGGATATTCGTGCACGAACCCTTCACCAAAAAACTCACGGCAGGAAAATGTCTTCCTAAGAGAGGCATCAGGAGAACCAACAAAATCTTGCAAATAATGTAATGCTAAGTGATGGAATACCTTGGAAAATATAAAATTTTAACGTGGTAGTAATACTCTAAGATGTGATAAAATCTTTGGAGATTTAGTAATTTCAATGCAGAAGATGGTGGTGAGTTTCGGCTTTCATGTTTTTGATTCCTCCCCATGCCTAACTTACCCCGTTCACACCGCGTCTACACAACGGCTATTCTCCCTCATTCGTCCACCATTACTTTGCCTCGTCCATTCGATTTCTTAGAATAAAAAATGCTATTAGAATGGTAGGAGAGGATATTGTGATGATCCTTAAATGTATACAGGAAGGAAAGGGAACCTTAAAAAAAAAATATATGAAATATGACTGGAATATTTTCCGTATTTTTTTATTATTTTAATGGCTTCAAGAGGTGGTGCGGTGGTGGGGATAATAACAGTTTCGGGGGCACGGTTAACGCCTTGGAAATTTTTTAAGTGGCGGAGACGGCGTCGGCAAAGAGACTCCTGGACCAGAGAGTAGCAGCGATTTTCGTCGCCTTTCCGTGGGAGCGTTTATCAAGTTCGCACCTCGGCTCTAAAAATTATGGGCACTGGTTCATTTCAAGGGATTTCCAAGCCCCTCCCCCCCACCCGGGGGGCCAACGGCGTTTTCCTTGGGTCCTATTTCTTTGTTTCATCGCGCCCGTTCCGGAATCTGAGTCAACAGTTTCCGTGGGTTATGTAGCCGTTGCATCGTGGGGTTGTGTCTCTCCTGTTCACGCCGGCCCATCGCTCACAATGAGGCCCTCCGATTGCTAATCCCTTCTTCAAATAGCAACGGAGTGTTTCGGTCCACTCCGGAGTTAGTACTGCCTGGTTTGACGTGTATACCAACTAGCGAAAGTTTGTCGTTTTAGTTTTTATGTGGTTCCATGTTTTTGTGGGTGGTTCGTATCCATTTTATCCAACTTCAAATGCGGGGAGAGTTTATAGTGAAGCAGTGAGAGTGATAACATAATTTTGATAGTGTAAAATGATGCATTAATTATTATTCACCATTTCTTCCGAATATTTGGCTCTTAAACGTGAGATTTTTCCATGCTATCATGCGAATTTGGCTCAAGATTCATCCATTTTTTTACTAATTAGATTAGTATTAATGATGCGTTAATTTAATTGAATACTTATCAGCACTGTTATTTCAATTCGGAGATGAATGAAAGTATTGCGTTGAAAATTCTAGTTGACAAATAGTTATATGTGCTAAGGAGATAGGTATTGCTACCGCTGACCGTCGTGGGGTTAGATATTTCGTAGCCCTTTCTCCTGCCCATTGGGCGAACCAATCCTTTCGTAAGCTACGGATCATATCTGTGGGAAGCCATCTTGATTCACGAGTGCTGATGAGAGTTGGCAGTCATTGGGATGTGGCTCACACTGCCGTGATGCACTTCGTATTTTAAGAGGAGCCGTTATTTTTTCACGATGCAGATCACGAGATAGCAAAAAAAAAAAGGTTGAGTACCAGTTGGTGGGGCAAGAGAAATTGTGTCCGTGAGGATGTGCCATTAATGGGAAAGGAGTGTTTTTTAAATCATGCTATGCGACTTGTATAAACTGTATGAACGACCTCGGGCATATAAGATTATGATTGTCTTATCCTTCTGCTGTATAGCACGCAGTTCTGGTTTGGAATTTCATGAGAGACTTAATAACTCGTCAAGGTTTGTATTTTTATACAAGTGCAGTTCAAGCAAGGTCGACTGCTATATGAATATTAATTTTGCATTGCGATGAATCGACGTCATGATTTTTAGGTTTTACGATTTTGTTTCCCATGAGAAGTTGGTCATTTGCTATGGAATACTTTGGTTACGGGTGGATTGTAAGAATATATTATTCTCATGTTAAAAAAATGCCAAATCGATAGGAATTCCCAAGGTTATTTATTACGATTATAGTTACTTCTTGAGCTAGAGTGATAAGCAGTTTTACGTATATGAGCTCTTTTGTCATCATTTAATCATGTTGTCCCATTTGCGGCAGGAACCGACTGTTGTACTTTTTATCTGTGTCATCATAACTCGGACGTCAAGTATGTTGAAACTCATGCCAAAAATCTTGTGAATGAATACTGCTTCTTCAATGTTAAAATACCATTCGGATAAGTCTGATACCTCCGAACGAGATACTTCGAACCGTGAATTCAGCCTATCGTTATTGGATTTCTACAATATGGAAAGCAGAGATGATAACAGTAATTAGCGCAGCTATTCAACAGTCGCGGCAGCCATTTCTGATATTATTTTAAAAATATTGTTCACCATGTTCTATTTAGGATGTATTGGATTGGATTAGTATGTAGCATGCGTTGTATTTGACGGTTTTCAATTTGGAAGGCGTTTTGATATGAGTAATCCAGTCTCACTGAATTTTGAGCACCTCATCCAGATTCGGTGAGGACGAACAGTGGACATTCCTGATATATTTATTAATGTATTGCTTACCATATTCGATTAAGGATGCAGTTTACATATGTCGCATGCGTTGTATTTAACGTTTTTCAATTTCGATGGCGTTTTCATATCATTAATCCAGTCTCACTGAACTTTGAGCACATCCTCCAGATTCTGTAAGAGCGAGCAGCGCAAGAGTGCGAGCCCACACCGTAATGGGCGTCGGTTTGCGCTCTCCACTCCAGAAATCGGCTGGATGGCGCTTTCGTGGGGCGATTGAAACGTGAGTAAATTCTCCACTCGCTGGGCGCGCACCAAGCGCTTTATCGAGAGGCGGCGATGAAATCCAGGCTTTTTATTCCAGCACCGGCAATTAAGTGGGCGGCGAAAAAATCACTCCCGCGGTAGTTGACGCGGATCCGGGAAAAGTTTTTGAAATCCTCTAGGGATCCAACCAATTAGGGCCCCCTCACCCCCGCCCCCACACTTTTTCTTCTTCGTGGGATCCTCCAAATGTCACGGGCGTGATAACTTTTCACACTTCCGCCGTGCGACCCCAGAACATGTTCTCTCCTCTGTGGTGCGTGGCGTGGTTTGGCCTTCCACCCGTGCCGCACCCGCCTTGTATCTGGAGTGGCTTGCGGGTGCTGCGGCTCCATACAACCGACTCCGTTCCTTTCCTTTTCGAGTGGTTTGTGCACGTCAGGATTGATGTCGCCTAGGCGAGGGGAAAAATTGAGAAATAATTTTTCAAGTGGCGGTCCGCGAACGTCAGCTCTTCCGAGCTCAGGGAAATCTCGTGATGTATGGTGCAACATACTGAAAAATATGAAAATTTAACATATACGATACATGGATACCTCCCGCGGTTTGTGGTATTTCGTCGTCATGAGCGTACCTTGTGGTGAAAATTGATTATGTGAACGGTAGCGTTTACTATTCTTTGATCTTTACCTCTTTCCTTCCCCAGATTACCAAGGTTTTCTCATATGTACCACTCTCTTTCCCGTGGCTTATTTCATTCGGAGCTGGGTTTGTCACGTGATGGGTAAAAATGTTCGTTGATTATTTTACCTCGTAGGTGTTTTGTGACTTTATTTTACTCACGTCATCTTCCTAGTTAAATAAAGAACATATATACAGAGAATCATTTAATAAATTTCTTAACAAATATTTATTTTGGTATGTAATTTAAAAAAATAAAAATCCCTGTGTGTGATATTTCGTTTAAGGTACATAAAAAGGCCTAGCGTTCCACGCAATTCAATCATTCAGAAGTTAAAACGCGATGTCTTCCATATAACAATTGAGAAAATCAGGAACAACCCGGTTATGTTAAAAAAATGGCATTGTAATTTTTAAAAGAAATAGTAAAGGCTGAATTTTGTGTTTGTTGTCAATATAAGCAATAGAGAATTACCCGAAGATTAATCGATTAAGATTAATTAGGAGGTTAATCGTATATGTAATAATCGCACATCCTCTAATATTACACATACTAATTTGTCTGTGAAATATAAGTTTACTTAAAAATTTAACTTATGTAGTCATACATTAATAATGATGAGTAGCAATACCTGCATAAAATTAAATAATAATTTCATAAAAACTAGGTCGTTTTCTCTTTTTTTCTCTGTCCTTCGTCCATATTGGTTTCGTTTTAAATCTGCCAACGCTTGCAGGGATAATAAACGCTCTGTGTAAATGCCCAAAGTTTTTTTTAAATGAAAGTGCATTTCCATAAACTGCCGCCTAAACTATTTAAATTCTACACGATCCTAAATTTCGGCTCAACCCGCACCCATCGTCGGAATGAACGCCTGCGGTCGAGGATCAGTGTACGCCGAGTTCCACGCGACAGTTTTCTTCGCGACCGCCCGGCGGGAGTCGGACGGTGACGGGATGTGCCGCGAGGAGACTCCGCCGAAGGCTCCATGCCGCCCGCCCGCCATCCTGCTGGGCGCACTCCGCGAATAAGACCTCCCCGCCATAATCATCTCTCTCTCTCTCTCTCCCTCTCTCTCTCCTTGCGAGGACCTCCGAGTCGGCCGCCGATGGCGCCACAGGTCGGGTCCACGACTCTCAAGGACGTCTCTCCGTATTCTCTCTCTCTCTCCCTCGTGTTCGAGTATCCCGCAGCTTCCATCTTCCTCTATTCGCCGTCTCTCTTGAGAGCGAGAGAGCTGGAGCGTGTCTCAGCGGGCGGTGGCCATCTTTGAATCTCTCTTGCTCGCCCCGCGGCGTGAGTAAAGCGGCGTTATTGCAGGCGGGTATGGAAATGGATGTGGTAATTCCGACGAGGAGACGCCGGCTCTCCATGTAGACCATGCAGGTGGTGTCTGGTAGTTAAGATGGCGGAAAGTGTAGAGGCGATATGGAGTAATTGTTTGGGAGATGAATCGGAAATTAAGCCGGGAAGATCATGGTTGTATATGGGAGTTAATCTGCCACGGGTAGCTAAAATTGAATTCCTTAGCGGTTGATATACATTCAGGGTTGTTAATTACCTCTGATATATGTTTTTGGTAAACCCCTTGAAGTAAAGCTCTATGTTACCAGGCCTTGTTAGTTATAATCTAAGGAAGCGTTTGAGATATTGGTCGAACTAATATCCGGGTTGTAACGCTGAGACATTACCTCTGGTAGATGGTTTTGGTGCACCGCTTGGAGTAAACCTCTATATTGCCAGTACAGTAGAATCTAAGGGAACGCATGAGACAGTGGGCGAACAAATTTTCTGATTTTTACCCTGATAAATTTAAATTTTTGCCGCTAATGTTTTCACTTATTGTTGTATTAATGCATTCGGCGTGTTGTAAATTAAATTTTTTCTAAATAATTTTACACATACGTTAGGCGATGAGTTGAATTGAATTGATGATGAATGAGTTGAATTTTTACTCATATTTTGACTTGTATCTTTTATTTTATTCAAATTATCAGCATGTGACCGATGATCATGGCGCTGGCGGTATCTGGTTTTGTTTTTCTTCATTTGCTTGACAGTGGAATTTTTCGTTAGTTCATTGCATTGCAGAGTAAACGAGAGGTGGTCTTCCTCTTAATAGATATTCTCGCTTAGTCATATGCGCCGCCTGAATAAATTACCAAAGTCTTAAAATATACAAAGTTTTCGTGGTTTTAGTCTCATTTCCCACCATGGAAAAGCTGTAACCCTTCGAAATAAACTCCTTTCACGCAGCATGCCCACCTTTGGTGCTTACCCTGTCCTCTTAGCTGAAACTCGCTGTTTATATATGTTAACGTCAACAACCAATGAGAAAAACCATTTTCCACTGTGATAGTCGTCCCTCTCCCTACGTGGGCAGTCCATGATTTGTTCTCGTCTACTTTTTTTACAGTCTGGCCAATCTAGGAAACGGGAAGGGAGGGACAAAATTGGATTATCGTTTGTCGTATGTTTTACGAGCGTCGGAGACTCTTCGAAAGCGTTTGTCGGAGCCACGAGTGGGCGAACTTTTGAGGTGTGTGCTCAAGCGACCGGTTTTCCATGCCGCGAAACCGACTTTGAGAGCCAACAAATTTCTCGGCCACCGCAATATTCGAATGGGAAGCGTGGGGTCAATCGGCGATCCGGACGGACTGGGAGAAACAAAAGAGTGGCGACTAGCTATTGGAGGTCGGGGGTGGGAGAGTGAAGAAGTATTAGTAGCGTAAACGCTGCAGTTTTCGCGTCGCCACTAAAGGGCACACGGCCGCTCGGGTAATCCGTCTATTTGTCGAGAAATCTCTCCGGCGACAAGGACGCAAGTTTCGTTGTCATTTGCAAGCACGTGTGCGGATTAGCAATAGTATTGTGGTAATGTATGCCACTTTTTTCTACCCATAAAACACAAGTTTCCTGACGTCGGGTCGGAGGAATCTTTAACAGATGAATAGCTTTCGAAACGAGCAAATATTAGCAGTCTATTGACCCAAATCCACCCATATCTTAGAAGTCGCTGTGAATTTATGCAAAAGTTTTTGCGATAAAAACTTCAATGACCTATCAAGGAGGAGAATGTTCAGATATTGGCTTGGAATGAACGTTTTTTATGGTTGCACACTAACGTTTTTTTAGCCGTTACTATGCAGAAACTGAACATAAATTATGCTTGCAACCATGTTATTATTCGTGACGATAAAAGTCATTAAAAATCTGTTCTTAATAAGGTTGAATGTTCGGCTTTCTGTAAAGGTTTGATGATATTCTGTGAGAGTAAGTTTAGTTTACCGCCATGTAAGCCACGTTATATGGGTTTTGTTTCGAGTGCAAATCGTAGAACATTATGGACGTTCTCGAAAAATACTCTAACAACATTGCCGTGGACATGAATCAGTCAATTATTACAGATCATTTGAGGTCTCCTCTTAAGTCGTCGTCCGAGCGAGTTGTGGCACAACGCTGACATGATTTTTTCTGCCTGCTTACAAAATAGAAGTGTTATGCGTCATATGGTGGAGAATTACTGGAATGTTGGGTTCCTTTTGTCTTTATTTCCGATGTGAAACGTGTGCTCGAAAAAAGTCATGTATAAAACTCGTTTCTACAGGGGCCCAATTTAGTACATATAAAGAATTGAGTCTCGGTTTTCCTCATCCTCCCCTTTCCATCATCAGTCACACGGGAGAAAACTCTGAATATTACTTTAATTGCAAGTACGTTCATAACTTATTAAGGGTACCCATATCCTATTTCACGGCGATAATATCATTTCTCAGGCATACACGTGCGGTACTCTAGAAATTAGTCATCAGGTACGTAGGTAACTTTATTATCACGGCGAAATAAATGACTTTTCCGTCGAAATATTCTCGTATTTTTTTTTTCTTTTTTTTAGTGGTCGCGTCTCTCCCTTGATAACGAGAGAAGTGCCGCTCCTCCGATAAATTTTAGATCGATTTGCATCGGACCTCCACCCCTATCCCTCCCCACGTTGTTATTTTATAAAACCCGATTGCTCATCGCAGTCGCGATGCGGCGTTTGCACTACCCTCTGGCGGCGAGGGGATGAAATATTCCGAAGGTGACGTCCGTCCATCTCTTCGTTTTAACCCCCCACCCCATCGCCCCATTACCTCACCTCGCTTCCCCCCACCTCTTCACCATCACCTTTGAAATGGCCACGTACCACCCATAGCTCGTCCGAGCCATCCGACAAAAAACCTCATTCGTTAGGTAAACACTGGCTTTGCCGGAGGTCCCCCCTTCCCCCGCCGTGTTATTAGTCCCTTCCTAAATTATTGGCGTCTCCTCGGCGATCGTAACGCGTTTGACGATGTGCCCGGTGGTGACTGTAGTACGGTGGGAGGCAATACGATGCATTACGACCCTGGGGTAGAAAAGAGACGGAGAGAGAGAGAGAAAACACGCAGGATAGTGAAAAGGATGGATAGAACACAGAAAGCCCCCCCAACAACTATACAAAACTCACATGCTTGCACCATCAGCAAAGGCATCTTCCACTCTAGCAGGACGTAAAACAAGTCCACGCGGCTTTTATTTTTTTGACTGTTATTGCTCCGTGGGTGAGAGTAAGGGTGGCGGTGGTGGTGGTCGTGGAGGAAAGGGTGAGGAGTTTGGCAGGGGGTGTAGAAGGGAAGGTTGGCTAGGGCGTGGGATAGTAGTCCACGCTGGAGGTCGACGAAATGGCTGGACAGCCGCCCTCTCTTTACGGCTAGGTTGTGCGGTCGTTCTCCGTGCGTTACACTGGCGAACGCGAAAACCCATTGGACTCGCCGTGGAAGCCGTAAAAAATATATATAAACGGGAGTAGAAGCTGGGCGCCTCCGCACCTCGTTTCACATCTTTGGGGAATTCCTTCACCTTATTCCTCCTTCCATAACGACTTCCGCCCCCTCAGATAGGTGGCGCAAGGGAAAAGGTAGGTGCTTTTTTAGGAGTACTGGAATGAGTTTTGAAGGGTTTGACCCCTTTGGCGACCTGACAAAATCTTTGGAATGATGAGCTCGCCCAAGAAGTTTTATCACAAATACAACGAAGGTATCCTATGTATTTCGATGTATTTCGCCGTCCACAGACCTAAATTAAGAATTATTTTTTAATTTTTATCGATTGAAATGTATGAAGCCTAATGTGATCAGTTGTAGTCCAGGAATTACTCATTTAAGATCAACGGATAAATTGATTAAGAATGGTACCTACTGTTTTCATATCCCCTAATTCCCTAGCCATACGCAATCTATTGTAAAAAAATCAGAGAGGACAAATGTATTTGTTTCATAAACTTTTCTCTTGATTTGAGGGTCAATTTTCATTATATAGTGATAGCTGAAAATCTCTTCCTCGTGAATATAAGCCTGTTATAATACATCCCTGTTAAGCATTTGCTCTTCTTAAGCAGAAGACTTCTTTCCACTTTTTAATGCATTGTTTGAACCATCGTTGAATTTAGGAGAATGCAGATATTTTAGGAACATCACATCAATGCTGTATGCTTTAGTAAAATCAACTAAATGAGATAACACGAAAGTACTTTGTGAGCGTGAACATACACAGCAAAATACGTTCATAAATAAATAATTAATTGAGGGAAAGTTTTCTAGATTTAATTTTCCTCAAGACCGCCATAAGCAGTGGTCAGCCTCCATATTCACCTTGCTTCCTCCGTATCCATGTTGGCGGTAGTCGTCCGGGAGGAATTGCCCTGGCCCTTCAGCCCAGAGATGTGACACAATCCGGCGTCGTGGCCGGCCAGCATGCGGGTTACAGGGAGATAGAGAGATGGGGAGGGTCGTAATGCGTTGTAAGTCGTTTGCCTTCGGGTCGTCGCCGTCTTGTCCGCGTCTGTGTGACTATTTTACAGGTTTCACGGGGGCGGAATGAGTCCCTTTGCCTCCCCCCCAATCCCTTCCTAACTCCCTAACGACTATTCATTTATTTTTTTATGTATTCGTCCGCTCGCCCACACATCTATATGTCCCAAGAGTGGGTTACTCCGTCGGAGGCTTTCCTTTTTTGTAGCGCCGGCCTCCTCATCCTCGTCTTCCTCTCCGTCTCTACTCGTGTCGTTTCTGTCGGTTATTAAAACGTCGAAGGCTCCTCGGAATGAGAGAGGAATTCGGCCGGTCGAAACAGAGGGAATAGGGAATGGATGAGGTGACTGTCGCGGGAATTTACTTGTGTTGGTCTCTCTGGGTTGGTTAACATCGACATGCCTAGAGAATTGAACTGTGTTTGGACGTATGGCGCAGTAATTGGCGTGGACTGTTTACTTAAGGGAAAATCAATTAAATGATTATCATTTAACTCAATTTCTAAGAGGTTTTGTTCTATTTAAGCCAATATTCCATTCTAAGCCAGTCAACCATTCCTCTTATAACGGTATTTCTCTCCTGGAAGAATTTCTCGAAAAATACATGCCCTTCAGATTTTTGTTCAACATTTGAAGCTATTACCCTGGTGAATCAACGTCTTGATACTCATTCTGTTGGCTACATTAATTTTACATTTCATTCTAACATAATCATGGCTTATCGTTCTATTCTTGCCACTAGTTACATTATTCTAACTTCTGTTTGCGACGCATGTCATGACAAGGATAAAATAATAAAATGTCTCTACACTGTTAGTATAATCCTGTTCATTGCATTTAATTATAGATGCCGCCATCCTCATTTAACCTGAGGAATAGAAGTTATATCTTCCGGTACATAGTTTTCTAAAAGAAAAAGCGTGAGAGGTCTAATAGGAGCAAATCGTTGATGGTGGCTTTTACGAGCAGCAACTCTACGTGCTGAAAAAGCTATAGCTAATTAAGTTACCTATTCCTCGAAAAGAAAGCCTGGCTTGCACTCGTGGAGGATGGTCAAATTTTTTTTGTTCCGATCACAGAGGCAGGAGTCTGTGATATTATGCCTGGCATAGAAAATAGTATGGCTCTCCAGTAAGAGGCGTTGTGTCCAAATGGGTGGAAGCGTATCGCGATTAAAGCAGCAAGAGACCCCCAGAATGACGCTCTGGGTTTTAGGTAGGAGAAAAAATGCATGGGCCCGCGGGCGGAGTGAGATAGTTGATATAGAGTGGTCCTTAAAAATTCTTGGAGGACAGGTGAAGAAGGGACGAAACGGATAATGCGGTGAGGGAAGGTTTTTCATGGGTTGGTTTTTGTGGACGGGTTGGAAGTTCGCGCCGCTTTAGAACCTTCTAAATCTTTTAAACTCGAGACGCACTCACCCGCGGAGCCTCGCTAGTCCATCAAGGAACCCATTTCACATGAGCCTTCAAAAACCATTGCCACCTTCCCTTCAAACCACCGCTCCGACCATTAAGAAGTGAGGGCACAACCATTAGTGCGCGCCATTTTTGGTGTGATTCCGTGGTGAGGACGGTGCGGTATTTTTTTGTCCGCCGCCGGAGTGAGTCGTGCTATGTGCAGGAAAAAAAATTAGAGGAGTCCCGAGTTTATAGGTAGGTGGCGAGGGATTGGATGATGTGCCATGGGAGGCGGAGTCTAGAAGCTTATGTGTTGTGCGGGTAATATTTGATGTCCCAAAGAGGCCTATTGAGTCCCGCACTGAATATTATCCCGCCTTTCCCCGTATACTCAAAGGGTACATCATGTGTCGGTAACCTAATTTTTTCCTTTAGAATTATTCCTTCTTTTACCATGCCCACACCTGTGTATCTTAATTTTTTCGCGTCTCTTTTTACCGATTAATTGCGGCTGCCGTGTTCAGTTGTTTATTTCCCCGACTCCTCTTTGGTTGCTATATTGCTACGCGTTCATTCAAAGTCTGTCTCGCACACCTTGCTTTTTTCTCTCCATAGATAGCACCCCTTCTCTCGCTTTTTTTTTCTCTTCCGTAAAAGTATTTCCTTTATCTTCCTTCCTAGATCAAGTTCCTTCGTTGGCTAAAATACCTTCGTGGCCTCCCGGTCTTTCGGCTATCGGGATCAAGGCTTTAAAAATTTATTGCACATTACGTTGATGTAAATACGATGAGCGCTTTCTTATTCGAACCCGCACGTTGAATTCAGCAGTTTTGGAGAGATAAGATAGGACTCCTGGGAGCAGGGCGTGTTTTATTTTTATTTAATCGGGGATCTAACGGTCGCTATATCGATATGTATACATATATATGTACGTATATGGGCCGTAAAATTGGGATTTTGTGAGGTCTTTCGATTTTATAAACCAAGCTGCTGATATTTTATTTTATCTAACGAAAATTAATTGAGTTTATCATCGTAAAATTTTATTTGTACTTCTTAACATATTATAATTCGATTCTTTAGTGCTAAAATCTAATTTTGGGGCTCAAAGATACATGCTTGATTACACCTACCATCTCACTCTCATTTATTGGTGCGGCTTATCGGCGTCTGCGAGCTTGTCACCAAGTATATCTCTTAATGCTTGTGAAATCAAAGAAGTGCTATCATAATTAATACCTTGGTGAGCAAGCTGTGAAATGGGTGATATTTACTTGGATTTTCGCTTATTCGAACACCTTGTTAATCGCAAAATCTCCCAATTGAATTATTGTTTTAGACATTGCTCTTTGATTTTTTTCTAAGGATTACTGCCATTGAAACACCCGTCTTAATTATTTTACAGGGTCTAATCATGGCCCTTATAAAACTTTGTTTGCGGGAGCAACACGTGAAGTTACTTCACACAGCCGGGAGTAATTCTATCTAAAGAACGACGAACAATCTAACAATCCTTCAGACCAGACGATCCATCCGAAATCTAAAATTATACACAATTGATTTGTCATCCACTCGTGGCAATCAATTTTCTTTCGAAAATCGGTTCATTAACAAAATTTGATTATGATTGACAGTCGATTTACCATCAAAAGGAAATATTGATGTATATCACCAACAATGGTAGTGTTTATTGCAATACTTTTTCACCTGAAAAAGTAAAATTTTACGTCTTACACTTAGTTAGAGTTGAGCTCTAGCCTCACCAATCCATAACAAACTTCGGGTTGAATCAGTGAGTGAGTTACAAGAGTTCTTGGAAAAAGGAATCGGCGAAGTACTTTTTAAAACTCGATGAGGTGGCTAATATCAATCATCTTCTTTTTTTTATTAAGTCCACTAATTTTTAAGTGTATTAATTACCAACTATTAAGCCTCCCGCAAACAGTTTTATAAGGACCATTGTTAGACCCTGTGAAATAATTAAGACGGGCGTTTTAATGGCAGTAATGCTTAGAAAAAAATCAAAGAACAATGTCCAAAAAAATTATTCAACTGGGATATATCATTTTATTAAGTCTACTATTACATTTCTGTTGGCGAGAGACTAATTATTGCCAGTGCCCACTAGTTTCTCTGCTGGCGGGGGCAGAAAAGCCGCTCAACTCATTACAACTGCATTTATAGTCTGAGTAAAGATGCATGGGTGAGAGAAGATGGCGGTCTTCCACCGCGGATGAGATGGAGGGAGAGTCAGTCGCCTCCGAGTTGCGAGGTGGGTGCCGTGTGGGTGTAGCAGCTGCCGCTCCACTCTCCCATCTCACAACACAACACTTCTGCCGACCTATCCCCTGGGGGGGTAGTGGGTGGGGGGGGGAGGAGGGCGCAGATGTGGCGACTCCCTTTACCCGGATCCGTTTCGTTAGCCACTTAGAGGAAGTGGCAAATCTATCGGTAAAAGAGCAGGAGGTGCCCCCCGGGAAGGGGGTATATACTGACTGGATGTAGTAAAGAGTCCGGGATGGACAAGAAGGGAGGAGAGATGTGTAGAGCCTTAGGGTTTATACACGGGGATGAGTTTAATACCGTGGGAGCTCTGGTGGGATCGTGGGGAGTCCTCCTCAGGCGTGTTGTGGACGGAGGCCGAAGGAGGATAGGAGGGGTATGGGATCGGAGTGCAAAAGTGGCGCCGCGTCACTTCCTGGGGTCAATATTGTCCGAGCGGCCGCTTTTCTCATGTTTTGCGAGGCTCCGCCGTTAGACTGTGTGTGTCCACTGTGTGAAGGGGTGGGGAAAGGATGAGGGAACAGGCTGGCCGGTAGGGGGAGAGGCTGAGAGGGAGAAGCAAGGACGGGAGAGAGGCAGAGAGAGGTAAATGGATATGTTCTGAGCGTGTTTGTGCGCTCCGAGAGTGAGGAAGGAAGGAGAAATGTTTATTATGATTTATGCGGATATTTTGGCTCGGACGCCGGAATAGATTTTTATCCGGGAACCAATTTGCTCGCTTCCTCCCCGCCCAAAGAGATCAGTAATTGTTGCCTTCTGCCCCTTTGCGAAACGTGGTTTTTACGAGGGCACCACCCTGTGTTCTCTAGTACCATGGAGTGAGGGAGGAGCACTGTTCTTGTATCCGAGTTTTAAGTATGCCATCTGATTAGATCATGACATGAATACCTACATTGTACGTTTTACACTCACATTATAAATTTTATCGCATTGAATTTTATTTCATAAAGTGAGTGCAGCTTGCAATTGATCATTCGATCATGTTAGATGAATGATATAAAAAATTAGGCCTTCCGTACTCATCACATTTTTTCTCCTTGTTTAGGCACCTTGCCAGCTTTGGTTTTCTTCGCTAAATAATAATCATGGAAACCTGCAGGCACTTAAGCTTATTTTAATTTATTCCTGGATTTCCTTAATATATATTAGGACCTCAAGCAACAATTGGTTTCCGGTAGTATAAAAAATATATTTCCTCTTCTCTGCGGCGATAATCTGAGGGCATCTCGTCTCCATACTTTTATCCAGAATTAGCGTGTTAGTGAATAAAAAATTACATAACCACTGTTGGTGTAATAATCACATGCAAAATAAGACATATTTCAAATATAGAAATTAGAAACGGGCAATTAATACTCTGCGCAAGACTCTGGTGGAGGGGGAACGGTGGAAGTAGTTAATAATAGCCTTTCGAAGAATTACAATTTTTGCCCCCTGTGCAGAGATAGGAAAAATTTTCCTAGGAACTGTTGGAGAGACAAGTCCGACCTATCGCAGGACTTTCGCCTCTCGCCAGCATCCTGCGGTCGCGGCAGCAGACAAGTGAGCCGCGAACGGCCGCGGTCTCCCGGGAAGAAGTGTCCGTGCGCGGAGAGAACATGACGAAACGGGTTAATTTGACACTCTCGGCGAAAAGAAAAAAAATATACGTTTCCATCCCACCGGGGAGGTCACTTTGAGACGTGACTTGGAATGGTTCGCGGGACGCGGAGGACAATTGAACCGCGCTTATGAGGCACTTGTCGCGGGAAACACATTGCCCCGATGATGAGAGCGGGAGGGAGGTGACTACTCGAGAGAGTTTTACGAGATTTGTGCGCGGTCGATTTGCTCCCCTAAAAGGGTCAAGGAGCGAAGCCGCGCTCGCAGCCGCTTAGCTTGGCGTAACTTGTCTCATCGTGAGCGGGACCGATAAGTGAACTTTCGTGTCAAACTCAGTTCGGACCGCGTATTAGTGAGATTTTAGGGCGATTGGAAGGCACTGCTATATCCCGTGTGATGGAATTTCACGAAAAAAGTACGAGGTTCGTTAATTCAATGGAGTTAATTAATCTTGGCCTCTGTATCCTGATTTTCGAGGAATTGAAATGGTTTTATGGCCGTTAGAAGATTAGGTTACATCGCTTGCTGATGGCAAGAATGGCAGAAAATACGAGACACGTTCATTTGTAAGGCATGGTTACACGGTCCATTAACACGTTCTAGTTAATGAACGTTTGCGTGCATGATTTTGGTGCACCGGAACGGAACATGTACGAATGTATGAACCAAATTAGAACAAGTTCTGTTTTCTGTGCATACATTCGCACAAGTTGGGTGGTTACACGGTGCATTTTGGCGTTCATTCTCGCGTTCATACATTTAGACATTAACCCGTACGTGTTAATGTACCGTGTAACCAGGCCTTAAGGTAAAAATTAATATTTAACTCTCAAAAATGAAATCTGATGAAATATTTTTTTGTTCTAATGACGCTCACTTCAAGTTGAGCTGCGCTGGTTAATTTCTTGTGAACTGTAGCCGACTCTTTTATGAAAATTCTAAATTAATACTTAAGCCAACTTAAGTCAAGCTGCTGTGAACGAGACTAGAGAATTTGGAGGGAAGGAAAGGGAGGATATATATAAAGGGCGTGTGTACATTTAGGTTAGTGCTTTGTATGTGTAGCGGAGAAGGGCGGGCTAGTTTGGCGGGGATAATGGGCGAAAGGTGGTTCTGTTGTGGGTGGAAGTTTTAGCTATATAGAGGGAGAGGAGACGGGGCTTATGGGGTTGTCTTGTTATCCGTAATTTTAGAAGCCTACGACAGGAGGCCGACGGCGGCGACATATAAAGGTCCCTCCCGGTTTTGTAGTGGTGGTAGGGATGACGGGAGAGATTCCGGGTCCGGTCTCGTCCCTTGTTTGCGCACATGGACTGGGAGCCTCCCGTGTTTTCAAAACGCATCGTAATGTGTATATAAACATAAGGGCGGTAAGAGGAGACGGGGTAATGTGCAGAGTGTCGGTGAGTTTTTCCGACCGCACCTCATAACCCATTCGTTGTTTCGTGTGTGTGTGTGTGCGATGTCCCGAAGGCAGCGTCCGGCCTGTGCTGCAGCCGCCAGTGTACTCACCGTTCCGCTGTTTTACTTCTCTCCCTCGGTCGGGAAAAGGGAGGAGTGATGGTTAGCGCACCAACTGGGGTTCCCCATTCTCTCCCCACCCCTCGCTATTACTCACTTTACTCATCGTTCATGGCGATGCTGTCAGCACCATCCGCCCAGTTTTGTCCCTTCCCCGCCGTGGGTGGCTCTGCCCCGGTCGGGTCGAGGTCGCGGGTTCAAAGTGGGAGTAGGCCGTGGTGGGAGGTTCAGGAAGGTCAATTGGGATTCAATCAGGGGAGGTGGTATGGCTAACAAGTATATAAGCTATGTAAGTATGGAAAGTAGTGCTTGTTGGTAAGTTTCTGCTTAATGGAGCGATTATTATTGTTGTCTTAGCCTGCTGTATTTGGAAGAATCTCGCTGGAATTAGGATGGTTTTCTGTATATTTTAATCGACTTATATAAATTTTATTCCATACGGCCAAATAGCCTCATCTTTAGCTCATATTCTTTCATTCAGCAGATAGTTTCGCATTTTTGTGCAAGTAGGTGAAACAGGCTGAGAGTAAACTACTATGGAAAGCCTACACGAAAAATTACCGTAGCACGTTTCACTATTAAATTTTATGCCTAGATTGGGAATGAAGTTTTAGAGATGGTGATGTATCTACATATGTAATTTTACGTCATATCTATGACCCAATCCACTAAGCTATGCCTTCAGCATTTCATTTTACCCCGTATAGTGGAAATGCGACATCTTTCGAATGGTAAATAGCAGTTGGTGCCTGGTTTTCATTAAGCTCTCGTCACGTTTCACTTTTTTCTCCAAGAAAATTTTGCCCCGCTTAAGCGTATTATACCCATACATTCTCACTTTGTTTGATGCCTGAAAGCTATCAATACGGTCTTACATGTCCACCTCTGTGACAGTCGCAGATCCCGCAAAATCCAAAAATCTGTGAAGACTCCGAAGGAGATGAATGCCTGCCGGACTATTCGAGCAGTCTCGGAGGAGTAAGTGAAGTAAGAGAGCCAGACCCTCACGGCGGGGATGGACTAACAGGTAAAATGGTCCCATAATCCGCTTGGATAAACACAGCCGCCCCGCCATCATCATCATCCCGTTGCCGCACCTTTTCCATTCTCTCTTCCCACACCACCGCTCCCTTTCCCGACGCACCCGTCCGCGCTCCGACCGCACAACGTTCTCTGCAGCCCTCTGCGGCCAACCAGAATCTCTTTCACTCTCTTTCCGAGAGTTTTTAAGAGGTCCTACCTACCCTTTCCTCCTCTCCGCCCCACTACCGACCCCAGCCAAAGCACACGCTCCGACCCCGGCCTGTCCCGCTCTCCTCTGTCACCGTGCCACTCAGCACTCGGTGTTTTGTGACGCCGACTGCAGAGTCCGCCTCCCTCCTCCTCCTCCTCATCTCCTTTGGTGGAAGCCGACGTTGTCTCATTCCACGTTTGTCTTCCCAAGGATACTCACTCTCCCCTTTCAGTCCCTATCCGGCCGCCTCCCGTACCACGCCGCGTCTCCACACACATGGCCGGGATTATTCTTCCCGAGCCGGACTCTTAATGCACGAGTTCTGATGAGGCGGAGATATAGTCATTAACATCTCCGAGTCCGGCTACAGCAGTAACGGATACAGGAAAAACTTAAGGGGAGGGCGCAAAAGATATTTGGAGCTACCTATACTTTTATCGTAATGAAAAATAATCAAATTACGTGCAAATTTTAAGATTTATTTCAACTGATTATCCGCATATACAAGAAATTGATATCTAATGGTATAAAAAAGTTAAAATTGTGGTTCTGCAATGTTCGGCAATGCGGGCAGTCCCACTAGGGGCGGAGGTGCGGGCCCGTTGCGCCCCCTATATGTATCCGCCCGTGGGCTATAGTCGTTTATACGCGAAGATCGGTATGAGATTGGTTAGCCAGAGGTTTGAGGTTAGATTTTCTCCTTGCGACCAATCGTTTTCTCGTTGCAATCAATTGTTTTCTTTACCCAGCATGGTTTTGTGAATATAAAATGAGAATTACGTATTTTATCACCGACCCTACCTGTCTGAAGGTTGCATACGGTTTTATCTACGCTAATCTTCTCTAAGGCAGGTTTTTTCTTGAACATGCTGGATTCTCGCTAAAATTCATGGGAATTTTTATATTACCAATCTTAACAGGTTAGTTTCTCTGTTCGGTTTTATCTATCCTCAAAATGTATCAAAGACTATGGTTATATAACTTATTTTTATTGTTTTATAAATGTCAGGTATAGAAATAAATTATTTTTTTCTTATCTTGACCTCGTTTAATACATATTAAAATAGCTCTTGGAGTGTAGGTCACTCACCTACACTCCAAGAACTATTTTTATATGAAATAAATTATTTGAACGTTCCAATTTTGCAGAATGGTTGTTATCACACTCACTACAATGGAATAGAATATTAAATGTTCTGAAAGGGCGTCGCATCAACTTAGGATGTATGAAATTCGGTGCATTATGACTTCCTTCTCGGTTAAGACGATTTTTCGTTTGAAACGTCATTCAAATTCCATCTCCGTCGGCTAATATGGATGGGTATCATAACGTATTCTTTATTTTTTCGATCGGTGGCCATTAAAGTTACGTGACCGCGGTTCAACGGATACAGACTCATCCCTCGTCGTCTGAGGAATTTTACATGCGGAGCCAATTTGTTGACGGTAAGCGCGGGACGGTGGTCCGAGGGGGTATTTTGTTTTTTCGCTCGCCCCCGAGCGGCTTGCGGTCCTCGCTGTTCGTCCGGGCGTGGAGGGTCGTCCTCGCCGCCGCCGGGCCAGCGGCCGCCACCGGGGTGGCCCTGTGCATCTGAGCGGAAGGCGAGCCGGCTCTGGCGCCGTAATTAGCACACTCCTTACGACGTTCTCTTCTCTTTGAAGGCCTTTCCAAAAGCCACGTCCCTCCGTTGGCCGAGTGTGCCGCTCGCCAGTGCGAACTTGTCCTCTAAAAATACCTAACATTTTAGGTTAGGACTGGCGTAGAATGTCAACTTCTTGTGGAAAAAATCGGTATCAATTGAAGCCGCGAGTTCCTAAACGACACGAGTCATCTAAACTAAGCGTCGAGGCAACATATTTTATAATGCATTCTAAACCCTCCAGTGCTATAATTATACATATATCCATCATTGAGTGCTGAGTAATTGAAACCACGATTTCTTAAACAATACAAGTCACCTCAGCTAAGATTTGGGATTAAATAGTTCTATAGAATTACGAACCACAAATCTTCTACTTTCTGTTTTTTTTCAAGATTATGTGTTGCTTTATGCAGTACCTACTCTGAAAAAATCGAATTGACCATCTCAAATGACCCGTAAAATAACTGAGCATACGAAAACCATGTTTAGTGAACTTGCTTAATTTTAAATTCGCGGCTCATAACCTTCATTGTACCTCAGCGAGAATGAATGTCTTGACAAATAACTTTTGTCCATGTCATTTTAATAAAAGATTTCCATGCCAAATTTAGGTATGGAAAACATACTTGAGTATGGCAAGAAATATTTCAAAACATACTCTTTGACTTCGGAAAGCCATCGAAACTATATTGATCATCTATTCACAGCCATTGCGAATACTTTGTCGATGGATTAAACGAAACTCTCTTTCTAAATAACACGTCCTGTCTATTCGAAAGTGAAGTGTAATACGTTTCTAGTATCGTAACCATCAGTTTAACATACGCTTCTGACGGCTGAAGAGAGAATTGGCAACGTAGAATCATTTTCCCCGAGTTCATAGTCCAGCATTCCAAGCTCTTTGATTGAATATATTATCGCTCATAAAGAATTTTCCACCACTATCAGGGTCAAAGAGTATCAGTGACACATTCTCGTCGGTCGTGTGATTAATGAGCTAATCAACGACGCTTATAAACATTTGTTCTCTCACTTGACAGCGGAGCGCTCAAACATTCGGTCGAAAAATTCGCGAAATATCGGATTTGCGTGTATAAATAGCAACCGAGGTAAATTATAATTTCAGAGCGTTGATATTGTAATATTGTAGCCAGGAAATTTCAAAATATACCGTTTCAGGATAATTTTTCATGAATGAATTAGTATGCCTATAAGATCAAGGAAACGTTCTCCATTTTTTGGGGTTTGTAAGGACAACAAAGTCTGCCCCCAGCGATTATTTCTAAAGTTTTAGGTGGTCTCTTTCTCGCCGGTCCGGTTGCCCTGCGTTCACTATCTCCAGTTTGCTGATCTCAGCATCTTTAAACGTTTATCCCAGTATTTCTTTCGGAAGAAACTTCGCCCGCTGGAGAGCGCAGGACACTCGGAGGGGATGAGGAGTCTTATCTCGCCCGGAGAATCTACAAGAAAATCTACTGGTAGCAGCAGACGCCACCGGTCTTGGAAAAAGTTTTGTTCCCGGACACAGAAGCCCATAATTGGATGGAGAGGATCCCCTGAATTGTTAATCTCAATGAAAATATATTTCCTCCCGAGTTTCTGTGATCTTAAACGCTCCAATGAAACGATCTGCGTTCGGCCGGTGACTCGAAATTTATTACAGGATCGGATTGAGACCGAACCGAATCGATTTTTGCCTAGTTTCAGAATGTAACGCCACATATACGAGCGCTCCAAATTATATCCTGGTCGCCCTTTATGTTTTGGCCGAGTCGATTGAGTATTCATGTGGTAAATTGGGAGCAGAATCAACTCGTTAGTGTCGATGGAAGGAAACAGTTTTGTGACCAGGAGGCATGGCGATCTCTTATGGCTGGACAGCCAGGCTATGGAACTTAAATGGATCCTCATGACATACGGAAGTGGCTGTCCTTTTTTTAAATCGTTCTGAACGCGACAATGCGGTCTTCCGACGTGTCCCATCATATTCAATGCGCCGCCCACGAGTGGCATCACGACACCCGAGGCCCTCTTTTCTTCGTAAATGCGATATGTCTTTCCTTTTGTATGTCCAATGAAGCCTTTTCACTCATCTACTTTTACTGTCCGCGACAAACCTCTAGAGGCGAGGGACCTCTTGCCATTCTCACTTCTAGCGTTTTCGCCACCTTCCTGTTGAATTTCAGATGATAGCAATGTAATATGGTAGCTTGAATTGAAATAAATTCAAATATAGATTTTTTGTCCGAGGTTGATCTCTGTCTAAGTTCAGGAATAGTCGTTGACCATCATTGTTCACCGTTGCCGAAGATATAACTGTTCGTATCCAATATTTCTTATGGTAATCCGAAGGTTTGAGTGTGGTTTATATCTCAGTATTATTCATTGATTACGTATGCATTCATCCAAAATAGTTGTCCCTTTGCCATTTCGTGAAACATTAAGTGGAATAGTACAATTATCAACTTGAATATTGATCAGATCATTAGTTCACCTTAATCAGCAGTCGATTTTGATTTCCCAAGTGCTGTATAAGTAAAGCTGAGAAGAGAACATCAATCAGAATTATCAGCCGTAATCATAGTAATCAACACCCAGCCTGCTAACGCCATCCTAATTCAACATTTTAAATTATAGGCGTGCCTAAAACAATCGCTTATAGTTTCGATTAATCGAGAAAGCCCTCCTACATCTCCATTACTCATCAGCCTCTCCTTATCCCCAACCTCATCCACTCTCTTCAGCCCCCGTTTTTTTTTATCCAGGTCGCCCTCAAACTCGCCCCTTATAACCTCCATCCGAGAGGGAAAAAAGAGGGGACTTGTCAGTCCTCGCCACTTATCCTGCCCTATCTCTCTCCGCTGTCCTTCGGGAGCGCGCACCAGAAGAAGAAAAAAGGTCCGAAAAGAGGGCTACCTACCTATGCCAAAGCACACACACACACAACCCTCTCGAAACGTCTTTTAGGACCCCCGGCTTCTTCAGCGGCGGTCCCCTCTTTTACCTGTGCCCGCCCCCCCGACTACCACCGCACCACTATTCTTCCCACCGCGTCCATTATCCCCTTCTGCTCACTCTCCGGGTTAAAGTAAAGCTTTCTTCCCATCCCCCACCATCCCGCGGGGGCGCTCTCCGTATCTTGTCCACACACACTCTTGAGTCTGCTGAGCCCGTGCAGAAAAAGGAGCCGCTCGGCAGTCCGCTAGGGTCCTCCTGCATTTGTGGTGGGACCGCGCACCGCCCCTATCTCATATCTCCGTGCCGTGTTAACGTATTGCGGTGGGCGGAAGAATTTTCTGCGTCGGGGGCGGTCAGCGTCAGCGCCGCGGGGATGTTAATGGGGAGTTATGTGTCTCGCTCCAAGTGAAGAGGGTGATGCGTTCTCTATTTGTCGCATTGTGGGTCTGATGCGTCCAATAAAGGTGGCGTTCATTCGGGAGTCGTAGTGATGATTGCGAAAATTTGCGTGTTTTCGTCATACCCATTGTTCAATTTTGGAGTCATTGGGAATTGAATGTTGCTTAATCGTAATATAACTTTTATTCGTGCCTCATGCTTTTCATAAGAAATTTCATTATATTTTCATGTCCTCGAAATGATCATTTTGCTTTGTACCATATTAAATGTTAAAATTTGAAAGGCCGATGCATTCATAAATTAAAGATACCGGAGAAGCACAGGTTTAATGTCAAAAAATGAGTTAAAACTGGTAATTGACGCATGAAGATACGTGGTTCTTAAATTTTGTCGTTGTAACTGAATTTAATTTTTATTTTCAATGCATTTTTTACCACCAAATAATGGTGAGACGGAAGGTAAAAATGCAGCTTCTTCATACAATACAAAAATGCTTATGGTAATGTAAAATAATAAATCTACCAAAAAGCATTTGTCATCCAAAATATCCGCTGACTGTTCACCGTTATAGTGTCGCGCTATCTGTTAAAAACTAGTGGTTGTTATGCGTTGTTCGATAATGAACGACATTTTTTTTCAACCTTTCAGCCGTTCTCGATCGACCCCTGCATCTTTCTTCTTTCGCCGCTTGAGCATCTGCTCCTTGATGCTCTGCCCGCTGTATCACCTGCTTTACCCCTATCCTCCACCGTTTGAGATCCAGCCCATTCTTGTGTTTATTCATCAGTCTGATAACATCTACCTACTCGACTATTTTTTTTAAAACAACAGTCTAAGCGATGTATCATTAGTTGACACGAAAACGACCATGTATCACAAACTAACGATTTTACATACTTTTGGTTAGTTTTTCGGTTCCTTGGTGATTAAAATTAAGAATTTGTTTTGTAAATAACTGAGAAACGGTTTTCAAGAGTTTTGTTTCACTATCGTTTTTCTGATTGAGAGATAAATGGAGGAGATAAATTGAATATCTTGTGTAGCCGGTGATGCTAATGCTGCTGGCGAGGTAAAAAGCTTTCGAAATCAATTTTCTCTCTGATACCAGTGGCGCTGTATTTTCGTGCGTTTAAAAGTTGATATTTTCAGCACCTGGAAATACATTTCATCCTTAAAGAATATATTACGATTTCATACAACGGAAATCGCCGAGCTTTGCTGAGCTCCGCGATATAATTTTAAAGTTATCGTTAAATTTTTTGATCGAATTTAGCTTTAAAATCGTTTGAAACTATACTGTGAATATAAATTTCTAAATCATAAAGGGACCATTGCAATGGTATCACTTTATAAAACCTTCAGGCACTTTGCTGTGTCAGGTGAGACGACATACGCAGTATTCATTTTTTACCCGGCCAACATTTTATGTTTGAAAATAATTGCCTCAAAGTCATTGATCATGTAGATATGTTATGGATTGGACTGGTAACTGATGAATGGATCAATATTTCGTACTAGTATGTAAAGAGTAACGATTTATTTTCGAAATATTCTTCTCAGTGTATAAATTCAATGGGAGTACTTCATAAATAAATACAAGGCACATGAAAGACACCATTAGTAATTGAAAATTATCTGTGCCTCAAACACGTTCATTATTAATAGGAAAGAATGCCAACATATATATATTGAGCTGTATAGAATGTATCGCACGTACGAACGCCACTCTTTTCAATCAGGGGGCGAACTTTTAGAAAGCTATCCTCGGTCGGAGAGACTTTTCAGCTCTCGAGGTAGGTACTCACAAATGAGTGCCACGATGCCCCTGCTCAGTCTCCCACGCTTCGAGAGATTTTCCTTTTTTAGTCGTCGACCCACCACCAAGTCGCCACGCTGCTCACAACAATGTGGAATTCGTCTGCTTCCCTTAGATCCAGCCGCCTACTCTCCCTCCCCACCCTAACTTCCCCCCTTTCCTCACTAATTCCCCCCACCCCAGCCAACCCACCTCGCTCCCCCACCTCCTAAGTTTTCTGCACCCCTTGGCGCCCCGAAAAATCGTGCCCTCTCGCTCCGCTAGCTCGTCTCTCCGCGTTATCTATCGGTGTGGGTTCCCCTTTTTGCACCCGCCGGCATAGGCCCGTCCGACAGAAATACGAAGCATAGGCCGTCGAGATGTTTCCTATGGTTTGGGCGCCGGCGGTTGAGTGTCATCCTGGCTTGGACTCGATTTTTAAATTGTAAAAATGAATGAATGCTATGGTGAGATTCATGCTCATGAGTTAGCATATTTTTTGTCGGGTTAATCAATGCTATATTCTGATAGATGGGGAAATGAGTTTTCAAGAACGTTACCTTGAACCAAGAACCTTCATATGCTTTCGTGGGTATTAATCCGAACAGATCAGGCCTGCGTTTTTCATCATTCTTTTTTCTCATTTAGGAGTTGAGGAGAACCAAATGCAATTTTGTCCACTTTTTATCTGAAATATCTGGTATTTTACAGATATATTATGAGTGTTATTTTATGAGATTTTATGTGTGTTATTAGCATTATGTGTTCTATACAGGCTGTATCTGATTGCTACTTTAAATACGTTCCCGAAGCAACTTATTGTGCAATTATTCTCACAGCTTATTGGTGAAGTAGGTTTTAGGTAGGTAGGTAAGTAGGTTTTCCTCAAGTTGTAATATATCCACGGCCATGGTTTCGACTCAGTTTGTTACCTTCAGGCCACCTTGTGTCAATGAAGAGTGCGAGGCCCTGAAGATGATGGTGCCGAAACCATGGCATGGAATATATTTTTAGTTATTCCCATACCACCGAAAATAGCACATATTCGCCTTTCACATGGAGGTTTCTCAACAAGTTATCAATTGCACGTGCACGACAACCATGACTAGAATAGGGGTAACCTACTCAAGGGGAACACGAAGCTGGGACCTCTTATTTGGCAGTGGAAGACTTGCCACAGAGTATTATTGAAAATTGTGAAAAATAAGAAATGTAATTTTATAATGGGTGAAGAATTTCAGCCAAATGATTCCGGAAACTTCATTTTAAACGTAGATTTCCTAATTTCTCACGGGTTCATCCGCTCTCCATATCTCCGTCTCTCTTTCTCCCACGCGTCTCTTTCTCTCTCTCTCTCCTATATCACACACTTTCTCTCTCTCATCCTCGCACGCAGCCTCTCCGCGCCGGCGACGCGTGCGTCCCAACACACGGAGAACCGCCTCCACCCCTCCCCCGCCGTCTCCTCATTCGCCGGGCACTTTAAAGGGACCGCCGCCGAGGGATTATGTGGGATCAGTGGGTTGGATGGATATGTGTGGATGGTGGGTGGCGGCGAATGTCCACGCACACTCGCAGAGTGAGAGAATGGACGAATGCTTTCGGTGCGAGGGACGGAGTGGAAAACAAACCCCCAATGAAATAGCCGCACTCCATTTGTGTGTGGGCGCATAATGAAGGGAAATTATCTGGTATATGCTTCACAAAAATGAGAATATATCACTTTCATCAATGCCAATAGTTTCCAGTGCTGTGGTGAAGAGTTTCCATCTGGCAACTAAATTTTTAAATCTTGATTTTACTGTCGGCCCATTTCATCGGTCCATCGGTCTTTGTGAACTTTCTTTTTCAAATTATGATCTTCTTTGCTAGCTATCATGAAGAGCTATTTTTGTACTTCATATTTTCCTAATAATGCCTATTTTCCCCTTTCCTGAAAGAAAATTGTAGCTTCTGAGGAAAATTGAAGCTTCTCAATAATTTAAAAGATTCTCCGGCTGAAAACTTTTACCATCTCTAGCTTTATTTCACAGCTTATGCTCTTGCATTAGGTATTCCAGGAAAGCACTTATTTCAACCCAACGTTGACCATTTGAATGTGCTGCTCTCATAGCTAGCCAAAAAGCATACTCATTAAACTGACAAAAATTGATATCAGGGAAATATATAAATTAGGGAATTACAAATTTCATGATTTTTACGTAAATGTTTTGGGTCAACGTTCGCAGTGGATGTTACGTAGTTTCGAGGAAGGAGAAAGTGCGATGGGAAAGGCACGGTGGTTCCAGGGTAGCAAGCTCTCAGTCAGGGTGACTCCAGAGTGCAGGGTATGGGAGGAGGAAGCAGGGTTTAGGTAGGGCGGCACAAGGGACACACAAAGGGATGGACAAGTGAGAGAGAGAGAGAAGGGAGACCCTTAATCTGAGGGTCAACGGGGATCGCTAACCGAGACGACACCTAGAAAGGGACGTTTTGAGTGGACATGAAGGGGCGGCGGTTTGGGGCCTTGTGAAAAAAATAACAAGCGTCGAGTGGCTATAGTGATGTTTATCCCCTTTCGGACCCTTTTCACTATCTGTACCCCTTGAAAGCGAATGAATTGCTCTTCAGCGTCCAAGATGTACCATCCTGTCCTCTTTATTAGTTTGTTCCATATTAATCCTGAAGCTCCATAACTTCTTCTTTATTTAGTTATAGCTGTGATGAATGTTATCTTGGGAGTCATGGTCTAGATTTTCTCTCCCTGGTCATGATTCTATTACCTTTCTTTATAATTTTTTTCGTTGAGAAAACCAAACCAATAAATACTCCGTGACTTGGTAGATGATTTAAATGGATGTGCTTTATCGGAATTTTTATTTTTCGCAATTTGTTAAAATTAAGAGTAAGTAACCGTGTTTACGGTTTTATCCTGCGATTTTGAAATCTTAGTAAGGTACCAATTTCGTCATTTGAATCTGTTAAGAAAAAGGTGAAACATGAATATTTAAATTGAAATATACGCCAACTGACATCTGAAAACAGCGCCATCTTGAACAAAACCTTATGTCCTTGGATACGAGATAATAATTTGAACCAACCGTGAAAGGGATTGTGTCAATGACATTTTTCAATGCCGAGGCATGTTATTTCTCTTCCATTTTTTTTTCTTATCATGTAATAATTGAATTCATGAGGCTGGCTTCTTTGTGTAATGCATCTCCCTTCTTTCAAACTTCTTGGTTATCGGGGCTCTTGGTGTTTTTCATCAAAACTTTATCAGATGCTCATAATTTTAATGACTCAATCGACGCGCACAAATGATGAGCTTCGCTGCATTTATACCAAGTTTGCTTGGCACCATTCAATGGGAGCTCCAGACGTATTTTTCTCTCCGCCGCGAGGCGGGGAGACAGGAGCGTTGAAATCATAATAGGAGGTTGCCGTCCGTGCACGTTCTTAGCCTCGGGGGAGCGTGCTTTGGAAAACCCGTACAAGATCCGGGAGGCCCTCCTGGAAGGGGACTAATTGGCAAGGTGTAAAATTTGCAGCTTCTTCAGTTTCCACAAACAAAGATTCACGCCTTAACTACATCTCGTGTGAGTCCCGCTGTTAACCCAACCCCGCCGCGTTCGCTATCTCGACAGACTCTTGCGCGAAGCCTTAATGATATACATTAGTTTCCTCTCGCGCCGCTATCTGATCCCCAAGGCGAGAATCATAATCAGCCGCAGACCGTTGTGGGAGTCAACTCTTTCTCCCTCTCTGTGTGCAAATGGAATCGCCAAGGAGTCGAGGATGAAGGTGAACCTGGAAAGGAATGGTTTAATTGTCTACGGTGTTGCGCACAACGGCGCTATGGGCACCAAGGACACAAGAGTGTATAGATGGATTCTGCAATTTGATTTCAGGTTCATTTTTAAATGTATTTTCGTACAATTATGAAGAGGTTCGATTAATTGATAGTGAAACAGCTTTATCAGAAATTTTGTATGAATATATTCCTCAGTTTTCGCAGGTTATGGATTCTAAGAAAGTAATTTAACTACATCAAGTTCCTGATTCTGTCATCTCCGGCTTGACCTTTCACCTCAAAATAAATCGCGATCGTAACTTGTTTAACATTGACCCTATTAACCGGAAACGATATAACCTCAAAATTTACTCTAACATGCTCGTTGTTCGATTTTTTAACAATGCCAGTTCTCTACATTTCTGAGATAGAACGAAAACAGTTAATCAGTTCGGAAATGCCAATATACATCGGAAGCAATGTAGTTACTCGATAAAGTTGTATGGAATCATAGTGAGTCTTGATACGTGTATCTTGAAGTAGTTGTTTCAATACATTTTTTACCTTTACATCACTTTTGAGTGGGGGATAACTTGAATTAAATCCTTTTCTTGTACATCAGGCGTCAGGTGTGACAGAAGAGCAGAGAGAATATCACTGCGGCGTGTTTATCGAAGGATAGTAGCCAGCGCGGAGGCCATGGGCCACCTCGGGTGACGGAGAAGTGACTTGAGGCTAGGGGCGGGTAACAAGGGAGTATTTGCGTGGGGAATATGATTGCGAGGGGGCGTCCGAGAGTGTTACCTTGAGGGGAGAGGTGTGGGAGGTTTCGAGGATCGAAGAGGTTTCTGGATGGTGTCCGTTTTGAGACGCGCGAGAAGCAGGCCAGGGTTCGCGTGTGAAAAGGCATTGGGCCTCCGAGGGGAGGTGGGACATGGATGGGTGGGCGGGTGATGTTGGGGTAGTTCCGGCCTCTTTCGGTGGGAGGGGGGGGGAGGCGAGGGAAGGTGATGAGTGAGTGGAGGGGGTGTTTGGTTGATGGCGTGAGGAGTCGGGTGCGCAGATAAGGATGTGGCCATGGGAATGGAGAACGGGTGGAAGGCTAGAAATACACTTCGCCCGGTCGAAGCGGTGGTTTTTTCGCCGGAAGCCTACGGGCTCCTAATCCCCTACGTTATGGAGCCTTCGGATGATTTTATTCTTGTAGCATTCTCAATATTCTGAACTTACAGTCATGATTTTATATCGAGAAATCCCTTTTTTTTTTTGCTAAATCGTGAAGTTCATTTCTTACTTATTCACTCATTACTCTTATTATTACATCTAAAAAGCCGATGTCCTGATGCAATGTATCACGCATGAAGTGTAGCTTTTGGGTTAAATCTGAAAATAGAGGAAATTCATTATGAGTGGAAAAGGAAAAGACGGTCTTCGTGCCGCCATTTCACTCGTCTCTGAAGGTACACCGCGCAGTAGCGATTCAAGGGGAGTGGTGCGATTGAATTTTATTCGTGTAGCATTGATAATTATGATTCATAATTTCACTCGGGGAGTAGGTACTAATAATGTTGTCTTACAATTCGAAGGAGGGGTATGGGATAGGGTTTTATGTTAGATTTGGGAAACCTGATGAGGAGCAATTAAGAGTATTCTTTTCTTCGTCGCTAGAGAAAAAGAAAGAGAGATATGCCGATAAGACGTGAGAGGAATCAAGTGGAGTGCCTCCAAGAATGAGTATCCGGGGTGAGATGTTTCACGAAGAAATCGCGCCCCGCTGGCGATCGTGCCGGGCGATTGTTCACCATTTAAGGGGAAAGCGGTGGGCGAGGCAAATTGCCGGCATTAACTCCGTATTAAATTGCACAGTAAGTATCTAATACGGTCTACAAGGAAGTTGTTATTCCTGATACATCTTGAAATATTATCGTAATTCTAAGGGGTTATGAACATCTTTTTCTCCACAAGAAATCTTAATTTCCTTGAGGATCAGAAAGGAAAACTCAACTACTGAAAGATTGGTATTCGTGTAATGAATATTTGGTATAATTTTTTCGTCACAGATTGACAAATTGCGATTTTGGTGATCGTTTTCGCCAGAATGTCAACTAGGCATTTATTTCTGCTATGTATTTCCTATTAAAATTGACAAAACTATTCGTCATATATTTCAGTTGTTGGAGTTAAAGTATCATTTGCCGAAGTTAGGCTTTCCTCAAGAATTCTAAGAAGCGTGGTGCCCCATTGAATAAGCGAATAAGGTTCATGTCTCTTCGGTCACTCCGAACAACAGCTTATATTCGCACTGCGATGAGGCTCGGGGAACTGTCCCTGTACAATGAATATTTGAATTGCATACAGCTGTGGCTTAGTTCTGGGTGAGCTCTGACATCACCTAACCTACCAACCTACGGAAGTACGGAAATAATCATCCTACTTCCCGGCGTCGATTGTTTCTCAAGAACCAAGTTAGTTTAACTGATCTGAACATATTTCTTTTATCCCCGAGTGATCTCGCCCTCGAATTAAATCCTCTGCCCCTTTACAAAAAGAACTCTTCTCCAACGCTAAATATACGAATTTCTTACACATGTGGCTCACTACGAGGTCAGTTCTACTCTCACCTATCGAAACGAACCCTCGAGTTGAACCACCGAGTGATTGAAGGATACGTCCGTTGTTTTATTTTGGAACTACTCCACGAAATCCTCGCACACCCATGTCTCCATGTCGCACTCGCCTCGTGAGCGGGGATTTCATTGATTGATCTCGGACCAATGGCCCCGGGGCGGCGTCTTATCGCCCTCCGAGATCCCCAAATCCCACCTCCGCCAGTGGTGGGAACACTCGGCACAGCGCACCCTTTTCCGCTCAATTTCTTCACACATCATCCCTCACGCCCCAGTCACGCTATGCGGGGACGGAGGCGGGCAAGGTGGGGGGCGGTGGGGGGAGGCGGTTTTGGAGGTGCCTCCACACCGTGAATAAATCAAATCCCCGAACCGAGTCGACCATATTTTCACGCTCGTTCGTCGCCGTCCCAGGTCCCCGCTGTTACGCCACGTTGCTTCCGGTGGTAGTTTTGGATTTACGTCGGTGGAGGCGCTAGTGGGGGAGGTGGTGTGATGGTGGATGGTGTGATGACCCACCGTAAAACTAGAGTTACTTTCGCGAAAATTTCCAAATATCTCTACTTAATCTCTTTTACGCCAAATACCTATTCTGGCTACGTCTCACATACTTCGATAATGATTTCTGTACTGACGTCTTTGTTCGATATATTTTATAGGAAACCGCAATAAATCAGCATAATTTCTTATGTTCATTCGTTCGATAGTTTTTTTTCTGCGTGGAAAATGATAGATTTGAGAAAAAAATGGTAGTAATTTTGGCAAAAAATGTAGTTATATTACATCATCGGAAAAAATTAAAATGGAACGTGACCATTCCACGACAACTCTCTCGATAATTGGGAAATGACTCCTCTGGACTGTAATCAAAATATGTCAGTTGAAAGAAAATGGCGTCGCAGTATACACTCACACTTCTGGAAAAAATGTTTAAAAAATGCATTGAATCATCTATACTTAATGGTTATTTACGTTTTTTTTTTAATTTCCTTGAAGGATGTCACTTATGAAACCGACTCTTTCATTCACGGAAATATCCATTTAGTTTAGATGTACCCGTATTTTTTATTCTGAACTGTGCAGTCACGGTGGGAACTCTCCAAGAATGGCGTCGTGGTGTGGGTGACGGACGAAAGAGGGTCTTCTCCCCCACTCCACCTCCTTCAGCTCCGCTTCGCCCTGCAGGCAAGTGCACCTGCCTTACAAGGCAATGCACCTTTGCAAGTCGATGCGATGCGGGAGGGAGGGGTGCCGTCAGCGGCGTGTGGGATGGGAGGAGGAGGGCGAAGATGACGGCCGAGAGGGGTGGCGGTGCTGCTGCTGCCTCTGGCATTTGTTTTCTTTTTTTTTCCTTCTTCTCGCCCCCGCCCGTGTTGGTGTGCGTGGCGTGTTCTCCGCCAATCCGCGTGCCGCATCGATTTTTGACACCTCCCGCCCACCACGGGCACATTTCTACGCGGTCGCCGCTATGCCTCCCACTTTCTCCCCCACTCTCTCACGTCCCTGTGCGCGGGGACGTCTTCCAACCCCCCGTCGAGCCTCATTCCCACCACTCGTCAAATGTTTATCTCCCCCCGGTGGTGTTCCCTTCGTTAGGATTACTGTTGCACCGACGACCCGGCTATTTCGGGAGCATCGCGATCTTCATGCCCGTCGTGACGGTTAGGTGGCTGGAATGGAGAGGGGATTTTGTTTTCGGGCGATGGGGATTTTATTTTTAAAAAATATATATTCGGTCAGTGAAGTTTTCCAACCAGTGAAAAAGCCTGTGGGGTCTATAGCGCACACTCAGGTTTTGGTTCCAGATTCTTTGTTTGGGCCAAATGCAATTTTTAAAGAGTTATGAGCATCGGGATATCGCATCGCTAGGATTTATTTTTTTAATGTTACGCAAATAATAGTAGGCAGGAAATTTGGCTTCCGAAACAGGAGAGGGTTAATACTTGGCGATTGAGAGGCATTGATCCTGTCTGAAGAAATTTGTCACGGAGATATATGTATTTAAAGTGAATAACTGAGTGGATGGTATGCAAATTACCGGTGGAATATTTGGATAAATAAGAAGTTGTTTGTTACTCTTCAATCGCGGATTGGGAAAGGAATGTCACCTGGTAACCATCTGTGCGTCGAAGATAGAAAAAAAGCGACGTATAGCATTTCTAATGCGGAAAATTAGTGAAAGATCCCGAGATATCATTATGATTATACGGTGATCAAAATACATTAGCACAGTAATATATCTGAAGTAGAGAGTTAACAGCTTGATCATGGATACTTGTCATCTTTCTAATATTCTATTATTTTGAAATTCTCGTTGGACCGCATCAGGGGCGCAGCTAGGAATTACGTCTGGGGAGGGGTTTAGGTGCAACTAATTCCGGGGTGTGTGGGGGTATGGAATACCCACCAGGATAAGTAGTTTGTGCGAGGTAAATACATTACGGAATTTTAAGATAAATGGTTCATAATGGTGAGTTTTACGGCTTTCTGAAGGATATTTTCATTAAACCTTACACTATTCTATTAGTAATATCAATCCAATTAAGTAAAATGGATTAAACTTAAAAACTTCCCTGAGCTCGGGGGTTTTCATCCCCCAAAACCCCCCCTTGCTGCGCCACTGGACCACATGTCAATCCATATTCTCGTATCAGCTGTGCATTGAGTGCAACATTACGCTCCCGTTGTCTCCATCATCTTCACCCCAGAGAGAATCGTGAGACTCTGTCGGAGCAGCCCATCCATCGTGCATGGGGGTCGTCTCTCCCGAATTTTGGCCCACGGAAATGCGAGGCGTCGTCTCCACAACCAGGAGGGCTGTGAGAATATTGCGTGTGAACGTTCTGGAATGCTTCGCTCATACGTGGGCAATGAGATTTTTGGAGGATGTTGTGCAGGGTTCACGCGTGAAAGGATGACGGGGGCACACGGGGTGATGAGTGGTGAGGTGATGCGGAAACACAACGACGAAAACAAAATGAAAGGCCCGTGGTCAAAACGAAGGGAATGGGAAATGAAAACTACGGGTGGGTGGATGGGATGTGTGGGATACTCGTGGTGTGACGGGGATCCGCCAAAAACTCTAATAATTTTAGGCTAAAAATCGCTTTCATCCAATGGGTTATTATTTTTTCACAATAGCGTTCATGAATTAGAAATGTCATGCTTGAAGGATTATCGTGATGAAGACATGTTTACGTGCATTTTTGAGTAAATATGAGGTATGAAAAATATAAAATGACATACTTCAAGACACTTACGAAAATCGTTGGAGTTGAAGCAATAAAAGGAAAAAAGTTTTTAATCCTTCAACTCCTTTTATAAAGGATTTCCACCAAGTCATACCCGTCAGGTGCGCACAAGGAATTAAGGCTAGGGGGGTTTTAGGCGTAACTAATACTGGGGTACGGAATACGGGAGATGCGGGTTCCCTCCCCCAGAAAATTTTTAATATAAAATATTAAAAATTGTGAGTTTTACGTCTTTCTGAGGGATATTTTTATTAACCCTTACAATATTCTATAAGTAATATTTATCCAATTATGTAAATTGGATTCAATTTTAAAATGTCTCTGAGTTCTTGGGGGGTTGTTCCCACAAACCCCCCTCGCTGCGTCACTGATGCCCGCAACTATTACCTATGTCTATCTACAGAAATATTTAATAACTTTTCGTTAGATTAAATAAAATATACGATTGAAATAATGGAAGCTGGAAAATGTTACTCTCGTTCCATACTAAAGTTTAGCATATCTGCTTTGGCGTATTATCTTGGTCAATTTGGTAAAACCTCATTCGATGTAAGAAATAAACTGTTTGAGGCATTTCCTTGTTATTATTACCGTAATTTAACATCATTTCTGCCGGATCAAGCCTGAATTGGTAACTTCCCGGATGAAATTATTGCATCTCACGCATTTCCTTTTCGAGTAAATGCATTTTTTTCCTGTCATTACCACGAGTACGTTTAAAACCGTGCTCCCGCACTCGTTCGGTCCGCTCCCGCCGTCTTATCCGCGCGCCACGTTCATTGTTCTCTCCCGTTTCCCACCGCTAACAAGAAGTCGGTGCGCGCCCCCACCTTTCCGCTCCCGCTGCGTCGGCAATTTCGCGAGAACGAGTCCCACTGGTGTCCCCCAGGGGCTCAAGCCCTGCACTCGACGTAGCGTTTTAGAGGTCGACCCACCTCCCTTCACCCGCTCGCCCTAGGGCCGGCCCCGCCGAAATGCAGCCGTGGAGGTGCATGCGATGTGGGTGCATGGTGCAATTTCGATCGTGCTCCACCCCCACCTTCTCCGATGCCGGCGGAGTGAGTGGGTGGGTGAGAGGTCGGGGCTTTTTGGCTCTCCTCGCGAGAAGAGGTCTACACGACGAAAGGAAAATGGCCGCGATCCTGAGTTGGCAGTTTTTGTCCTCCTCCTCCTTCGCTCGGTGGAGAGAGTGCAGCGTGGTACATATAGTACTTAGCCATGTAGCATTCATCGAAATTGGCGTTGACGGAGAATAATGACGTGGGTTTTGGGGAAAGTTAAGTTTTTTTTTTAGTTAAAATAAAATTAAAATAACTTGGCCCATTTTTCATTATTTAAAAAAATTTGCTTTGCGCATTTTAACTGTCAAGATAGGTTAACAATGAAGATGAGCCACCAATTTTATTGATTATTCTCCAAGTTCTCCTGTCCCTTACTTTTATTCATATGTAGTTCGTTTTATTGTCTAATGCTATTCATTTTATTCATGACTCCTCTCATTTTACCTCACTCTTCTCGACACTGCCGACAGTAACTACCGATCGAAGATCTGTCGACATTTTTCCCTCTATCATGGTTTTCAGAAACTCCTTATTCAACTCTCACTGAATCCACTTTCTTCTTTTCTTTCCATATACTTACTCGAAATCTTTCCGGTCCTCACCAACCCTGTTACCTATGTTTGAATCACTTTTTGCTGTGTATTTGTTTTCCAGAATCTTACATTCACTGTGGTAAGCACAAGATTTGCTTATTCATTGGTCCACAACGTTTCCCGCATGAAAAAGCCCCCGACTTCACTTTGGGATGATGTATCCCTGGTTTGAGGGATTAAAAAAAATGCAAAACGCAATGTAGGCGGAGTAGGACCTTTTGGGATGGGAGAGGTGAGTTCCCCCGCTTGAATTCAATGTGGTCTCCAAGAAAACGTCAGAGAGGAGAGTTTTCTGAGCGGGAACGAGCATATGTTCCGTCATCATGCTCCCGCATGCACGTATGTGTTATGACGTGAGAACGGGAGGATAATACCTGGTACCCATTATAAGGAATATAATGGTTAATGAATACCCTTTCTAAAAACTTCTACACGTCAACGTTCATTATGATTTCAAGACATAATAATAATACTTCTTTAATTGGCAGAAGAAATATTTAGACATTGCTAAAATATCTGCACATCAGTAAATTGTAGACCTCTTTTAAATTACGGTCTTTTTAAGTGATATATACGTCGTAGCAACTCAGGCAGGGTCTTTATGTGTGTGTTCTGAGTTATATTTGGTCGCTTGGGAAGGGTTGGACGATGGTTTTTGCAGTGTGTGGGTGGAGTTTTTGAGTGTCACCTGCCGGGTTCTCTCGTTGGGGGATAAAAATCGTAGAAATCCTTTTATTTTTCCATCCTTCCAACGGATGAGGTCGGACGGTTTTTAATTTTTTTTAGTATGCAAGCCAACATGGCGTCCACGCAGGATAAAGAGGCGTGCAGGGTAATGTGGGGTTTGTAAATGAAAGTTTCAGAATGCAAGGTTCAGGTTGGAAGGATTGATGCAGTCTTCCCATCTCTTTTTATCGTATTCTCCGGGAAATTGTGTCATGTTTGCGGAAAGTGAAGTCTAGGAAGATGGAAGGCAAACTTTTGCAGCTGCACCGCCAGGCGTGGGTGGAAAGTATTTTGGGAGAGTTTCGAGGTAGCGAGGGAAAGATTCAGGGGATATATGTATGTATACTTTTTTTGGTTCAAGAAAGGGTGGAGTACGTGCATTACAGGATAATGGTTGGGAGATGGGGAATGTTGAGGATAAAAATGCAGCCGAGGGTGCGTCTCAAAGGAGATTTTCGGTGAAGAAATAAGGGAGACCCAAGTGTTTTCTCGTTGCGCAAGGCGAATACAGTGCACTTACTCTTCAAGGTTTCCGTTCTGACCCTTAACTTTGAGTAGGGGTGGAGGTCACATTAGTGAACTTACTACATTGTCTCACCCGGCAGCTTAAATCTAACAGAAATAATTTGCATTTTCCAATCCAAGCTGTCTCTTTCCAATAATTATCCGAAGATACAAGCGTGATGGAATGGGATTTTTCCGTATCGAAGGCAATATTTGTAATTTTCCGCGATTATAAAATTTATTACGACCTAGGTTTCGATTTATGACGTCATCTTCAAGTTTATGTAGTAATTTGATGTCAACTTGTAGATGATGTAGTAACACTGAAAGTTAGGCCGTAATATATTTTATAACCGTTGAAAATTTCTGGTATTTATTTCTTTTATCAACACCGCCACCTTTCCCGTCAGAGAAATCCATCTATTAAAAAAAACCACACCAGTTTCTGTATGGATGTCGCTCCTTCAATGGCTGAATTTCGTCTATCTTATCTTTTTATAAGATTATTCAGAAGGGAAATTTTAAATTTTATTACCCCCGGCGTTTTTTCCGTTTATATCTTTTGTTTTTCTCTTTACGGGGGTAGGTATCTGCTCTATCAAGGTTGCGTGTTTCCGATGCAGCCAGTAATCGAAGTATAATCCATCTCAATTTTCTGCGTCAATTTTCGTGGGTATTCTCACTCCCATTAATGTATGGATAAATTCCTCTAATGGTGACTTGATACCGTTGATTGAGCTGTTGTACGGTAATACAGGAGCAAAAATCCGAGTAATTTCCATTGATGTTTTGGGCTGGAAACTTAGCATGTTTAGGTAAAATGTGAATGAACCGATATCCTTAACATTGAAATTTCTGCTGCTTATCTGAAGCAAGTTAAGCCACATATTCCGTTTTTCTTCTGCTACAGCAAAAAGATAAAAGTTTCAAGATTCTGTAATTCCTTCGTTTAGAACCCAGAGAAATCGGCTTCCATATTGAGTTGAGTTTCCAAATTTTCCTCCCATATCTTTCCCCAATTTATTCCTTCTTAAGCCTTACTGATAAAAATTTCGTTGCTTTTAAAGTGGCCAGAATTTTGAATCGGTAATTTGCTGTTTGCGCCAAGATATTTACCCAATTTTTGCTCAGCCTTTTATTATGTTTAATTTTACCCGCCATGAGATGATATCTAAGTTATTTATATCTCATTCTTGAAACAAAATATTAAGCAATTCTATTTTAGCCAGGGAGATTATTTTGTTAAATTTCCCATGAGGTAATTATATTCTTCTTCGAAATTACAGAGTAGCTGAGATTTTGTTATCTAAATCATAGAGTAATTGCCAACTTGCTCTTTGCTTGCATACTTTCTCCTCATCGTTTTTTTTGCTATATGTATTACTACTCTGTATAGGGTTTCTTCATTTTGGTTCGTTTACCTCATTTTCTTCTCGAATCCTGGTTATATTTTCATGTCCCTCCTTAAGTGCTAAGCGCCCATCACTGTAGTCACGCGAAGCTTCTAAAACGGCAGCTTCTCATCATGCTTCTTGTTTGGAAGCCCTTCGGCAATACAAACTCTGTAACTTTCTCTCTTTCTTATCCTTTTCTAGTTCAATCTCTTAGAGAACCATGTAATGCATGATGCTTGGGTTGGAACGGTGTAACTTAAAAATCGTCATTTAAAAGAGGCCTGCATTATATTGATTTATGCAAATGTTAGCAATGTTTAAATATTTCTGCTGTCAATTTCTCTCCAGAAAATTTAATGATCGATGGAATCGAGATTTTGTTTTTCTTTGGGAGAGGAATTATTTTTCCCCCGTCGTATAATTTTTAGAATAGGTGTTCAATAACCATTATATTAATGTGAAAGATGCCAGGTATTATTCGCTCAGTCACAAATATTCTTCTTTCCATTCTCAACTGCCTTAAGGGAATATTAGTACCTAAGATTAAGAGGATTAATTTATATAAACTTGGTAACAAAGTATTATAAATATTTCCATTGGGTTAAGTATAAAAGTATCGATGTTTATGTCAATGCTTTTTTTCTGATAGCGTTTGAATACTTGGTAGAAATTTCAAGATGTACTCAAAATACCCATTTTGCAATATGAGGCATAAATTATTTAGAAACAGATCGCCTTGATGTTTACGACGAGAAATTACGAGAAGAAACATTTTTTCTCTCTAGAAATACAGCCGTTCTACTTGCTCCGCATAGGAGTCATTTTAAACACGAACCAGCATTGTAGGCGTCGAATATAAGTTTGGTTTACCATTCGCACGAGACGGTGTGGCCGGGGCGAGAGGACAGACACCCGCTGGGAATAATTTCACAGCTCCAGAAACGGATCGAATGCCCTCAAAAACGCCTCATTTTCATTCATGCATCGGGTCTCCTCGTGGCTCTGGCTCTCACGGAGGGACGCCGCCCGAAAATATCCCATCACGCGAATTACGACCGATGTAACCATCACGCCCCTTCGGTTTTAATGCAATCCCAGGTTCGTCAGATGGTCCTCTCACCCTCGGGCGCCGGCAAGGGCGTGTCCGCATGCAATTAAAAGCCAAACCCTCATCCGACTGCAACCCTTTGCCGAGACTGCTATCTGCGTCGTCGTGGCACTAATATTGGCCTGCTATTCCTTCTATTCCTCACAGAAAAGATTTCTCGCATGCATTCATCCCGCCCTTAAAGATGTCCCGGCCTTGAGGATTGGTTAAAATTTTATCTACGAGAGCTTTTCAAAGTATGCTATTCTCATTGTGATTTATTGACTGTTGCTCTTAAATACTGGAATATGTGCGTTTTCGAATTCAAAAAATTATAATTTGAAAAGTTTTATGAGCTATTATGGTTATATTGCTACCAAGAAATACTATTTTTAATTAGAGCATGAAAAGCATTGTAAAAAGTGTCTGGTATACGGTTTGCCGTTACATGAAATTAAGGATGTAAAGCAAAATTTAAGCAATTAAACTCGATGATTTATTGGTTATTTACAAATAAATGCTGTGTCTGAAGTCTAAATACGTTTATTGTTGGATAATGGCGGTACGGCTAATTCAAAATGGCGAAAAATAATTTAAGAATAAATACATGAGTATTTCACTTTCTGTGTTCTCCTTCTGCTTTTCGGCATCTAAGTATTTCATCTGTGGAATAGAAACTATTTTTAACAGTGCATGCGACAAGTATTCGTTTTGAAACGTGTAGTCACGGCAGGGCCCCTTCAGCTCCCTTCGGAGGCAGACATAAACCCTGTGTTCCCTTCCCTTCCACGAACCCTTCTCGCCCCCACCTCCCTCCATGTCGGCCACATCACTATTAGGTGAGAGTAATAGCGAGATAGGGGGGATGAATCACGCGACTGCACGCTTACCGCTCCCGAGGAAAGCCACACCTCGTTTTATCTGGGATCGGACCCTGGGTCTCGCCATCTCGACACCCTTCCAACACCCAGCCACCTCGCCGAAAATCGTGAGGGCTTCCCCAAATACGCTTCCGATCCCTCCCTTGCTCCCTACCTTATTCCTCAAGCCTTCCTGAATTTCCTTTCTGCCGTCTCTTTTCCAATGAATCTCCCTCAATTCATCACCAGGACTAGTCGGTTGGTTGAGGAATTCATACTACTTACGTTGTACACTAGTAGGCCAACCGGCGTTGCTCGAAAGAATAGTACCTAGAGAAGTGGGAAATGTGGATTTCAATATCATATACAATTATAATGTTTCCTCTTTGCGTGTATTAAGATGGGTGCCTACCCGGTAGGATGTCGGGAGAAGTAATATGACGTGATGTAACAAATAGTAATGAGGTATCAACACAAAAGATGCGTTAGGCGCCACCAAAAGTAGCACTACTGGGTTGAAGAGCATAAGCTGCACTTATGTTCTAACTTCGGTTGCAATCCGTGCAGCCGAATGGAAATGCATTGCGGACAGACAAACAAACATCCTCTTCTAAATATATTGATTTTCCGTTGCTCTTGGGAAATGGTTTTTAAATGAAAACACAGAAACATTATAATCATATATTGATATTCTGGAGAAAATTAACTTTTCAATATACAGTGGGGAGTATAACTGATGATTTCAAGCTTAACTTTGTGAAACCTTTCTATTATGAGCAATAAAAGGATAAACTTTGTTAGGTTCTCTAATGTATTTGAAAAAGCACGACCCGGGTTTCATACCATTAGTTCGTAAGGTTACGTGACGATATAATCGTGTTGTGAAACCCGGGTCGTAATTCTGCAAATATATTAGTGAACCTAGCAATTCATTCTTTCATTTACTCTATTTGGGAGCTCTGGAATTAAGCATTGAAATTTTTTTACCGGACGCATAAGTGTCTTCATATACTTAATTTCGTTCTGAGCCTCTTCATTATTTGATCTGCTGTAATCGAGCAAAATATCTCATTGCAATATTATCCGTGGCGAATTTCTATTCTGATGATGGTTATCATTGAGGACTTATTGCAGAGATTTGGAGGCAGGGAACCTAAATACAGGTATAATTTCTCCGAGTTTTCTTCCGTCATTACTCAAGAAAAGAATTGTCAAGAAATGCACCTCATCTTTATTGTTGACATGGATTTAATTGAAAATCTCCGGCAAATTTATGCATTCTTGAAATTAAATAACAAAAAAACCAACAGAAATATCTCCGGTGATAAGTTAAATAGCTTGTCGAGTAGGTTAAAACAATGACAATTTAATTAAAACTGGAGCTTCTTGCAGATAAATATTCCACGTGTATGCATACTTCGAATTTCTTATTATAAGCTCAATTTTTGAAGAGAAAGGCAAATTGATTTAACCGTCCGTTCTTCACTCCGGGCGAAGTACTTCTCCATAATAAGAGCACCGTTGCTTCATTACCTTCGCGTTTAATTGTTATCGGAAATTGAATTTGGAAAATGTAAGTGCAGCTGTTGAAATATAAAAAAAAGAATATCTCGCGTATTGTTTTTAGAAGAGCTGAATTTTCCGCAGAGTGAGAGGCGAATGAAACAAGGTAATTTATATGAGGACCAAAGAAGAGTTTGAGTAATAACTTGAAGAGTGGCAAGCGTCGAGGAATTCGGGAAGGTGAGAAAGAAAGTATGTGAAACTGAACGCGGGAAGGAAAATGGAAGGGGTATAGAATATCTGCAGAAAGGGGAATTAGCGGAATTGCTTTTGCTTATCCATAATTATCATGTAGAAAGGATTTTTAGGAGTCTGCAACATATCTATTTTTAGTTCTATAATATCGATGCCTGGATTTTAAATGAGGTTTGTCATGATCACTGCAATGAAGCTTTTACACAAAAATGTAATAATAATGATTATCAACATAAATCATCAAAATGATGAAAACATTTGGGTGATAATAATATTAAAATAGACGTATTAATATAGGTTAAATTTGTGGTAGAATTAAATAATTAACAATTCAAAACTTAATTTCGTGGCCATTTATACCATGGATGGTATATATCCTCATCCTAGATAATTTCGTAATAAGTAATAATTTTCATGTGAGCCTAGATATCCGCCTTGATGGAATCTTAATGTCGCGTGATCTTAGATCGAATATATATTTTAATTGTCGGGTTGTATCACTGTTTTACCTTCCTCCTATTCACTAGATGGGAAGTAGAACGAATGACGTCTGAAGAGGAGAGGGTGAGAGATGCGAAATTGATGAAGAGAGAGAGGTAGATAAAGAGAGTGCGGCAGAAGAGAGAAGAGAGTGGTAGGAAATAGAACAACAGTTGCTGAGTGAAAGACTTGAAGCTCCCGGTCTCACCTCTCCACCTTTAATTACGCTATCGCAGGACACGGAAAGCCACTCCGTCCCGCTCACTCACTCATCTGCCGCTGCCCCCACCGCCCCCGGGAACATCCAATCCACCCATCCCCACTCGCCTCCTCCTCTCGAGGTTGATACTAAACCAACCAACTCCTCTGGTGACAGGCCTTTGCTGCTGCTCAGTCCTCAAAAACGCCCTTTCGCCACTGTCAAAGCCGCGAGCGGCACAGTAAGAGGTCTGGCAAATGAATTTCGACCCGAAATTCACTGTCTTTCGTGTTTTTTTTTTCAGGGATCAAAAGTTTTCCTTCTTGTCACTTTCCATTTTTAATTTCCCCACCGACAAAGTTCTCTTTCGTCTTACTCACGCGCGTAGGTGTTGAAGATTTTACGCGAATGAAAAATAGCAAATATGTACATGCAAGCGATTATATATTGCAATATTGCTGGCAAGATTGAAATTATAAGCTCTTTCTCCTAATTAACTGAATTTCTGCCAAAAGTTTATCACGTTCATGTCAATGGTAATGCAGTGGTCAACTTCCGATCCATTGGGTTAATGACATATTTAAAAAACGAGTAACATAACTCACCAACTGCATTAGATCACTTCGAAAAACTAATAAGTCGTCAATTTGTTTCATAAATCGCGTGGTAAGTTACCTAAGCATACTTTTTCGGCGTGATACTGTTTTACTAAATGGATCATAATTCGCTGCCTAACGAAATGCACCTTTTATTTCGTGATTAAGGTATTCTAAGGTGTATATACGTCAACTCCCCTTTATGATTCCTCTAGCGAAGACTCTTTTGTGCATTGGTCCCGCGAATGGGCGTAAGTGTTGATGACAAACGCCGTGAATAACTTAAATATATACTGAGGTGATTAGGTGATTGTCAAATTACTGGCGCCACGGGAAATTTGAGGGTTCTCTCATTCGAAGAGATCATTTCTCTCCTGAAAGATTATCCGTGCTCAAAGTAATATGTTGTCGAGAGATAGTGGATATTTCATTCGTTTAGACATCGCGTGACCAAATAAAATTATCCGTGCGAGATTGCTAATGCCAAGAATTTTTCTTGAATGAGCATTTAAGGAATAATTGTAGTTTTCCGTAGATTTGAGTTTCTGACAAGTCCATATGTTTAATTCTGACGCTAACACTCGCAGCTTTATATCCATTAATCCAGTAATAAAATACGCTATTTTTTTAATCATCCTCCTCGAATCAATGCACACTTACTGTTTCTGTGTCAATGAAAGTGAGATTTGTGGCAAACTACTTTCTATGTGATTAAAGCCATTTTTTATTTGCTCTCTCCGGAATTGTGTAGTTGCGGAAGACATGTTTTGAAAAGTTACAGGGTTACCCCATCATGTTGAAGAGACCAGCTGTCTTAAGCCGGTCTCATCGACATGAAGAAGAAAACTATTATTGCATGAAAATCTTTCACCTTACCGCGTTGTCGTCTTTAATTAAAAAGTGCGTGAGTTATCCCGCTATTCTAGCATCATCAACCTTGGCCACGGAAGCCTTTTATTCTATGTCCGGAGATAATTTTTTGTCAAAACTCTTACCGTGGGAACGTTGGCCCTACGGAATCATCCATGACTCATTGATAGAGTAAAGCCATATTCATCACCGCTTGCCTCAAAGACGGTAGCGCCTATACACTCCACGAAAACAGACAGCGGCATCCATTTGTCTTAGAGGTTAGGTGCCATTTTCGTCCTGAAGGATATGGCCGCCATTACGTCCCAACTAAAGCTACTCTTAACTAATAAACGGCGCAGTCGCATTGCCTCTGGCAGGTCTCCCTTAAATAAATTATTGATGACGGCTTTCAAATCGTTCGAAAGGAAATATTCGTTGGTGGGTACCTTAGCGAGGGTCGTGACCCCGACCGTTCTCCCTTTGGCGGCGAACGTCATCAACCACCTCCGAGCGAAGTTCACACGCCAGCACTCTTTTCACGCTCACGAGCAGACATTCGCATTCACGAGACTGGATCATTATAATGGTTACCGTATCAACGGTAATCCATGGCATTAAAAACGTTCAATTGAGATTATGGTACTCCAAAAAATAATATTATGTATCTCGTAAGGAAAATTAAAACTTGCTAACTATTTTCACAAACAATTTTTTCTAGCTAGATTCAATTTACATTATGTTTCCACCAGATTAAGCCTGAATCAACTCTCTATAAAGGTATCTTTTTCTGTTCTGTAATTCTCAATTAAAAAGATGAACTAAATTTAACTGATATATGGTTACAACGAGTCATAATTTATTCCATTGGATCCCTTTATAGATTGAAAAGTGAGAATTGCATAGAAGGTTGCTTCTTATGATGGCCCTGAAGAAGAAATAAATCGCAATATTTACCCTCAATACACAAGAGTTTCCTATGCTACGGTTTGAGTGAATTAACCGGGAATTTTGACTTCAAGATAGATTCCCACCTTTGAGCCTTGCTGTGAGAATGATAAATTTTGGGGAAAAGATTGTTGGCAAAGTAATGTGATTGTTTATGTGTTTCCTTAAAAGACTAGACGCTTTTAGAGGGTTAGATTTATTTTTAGGCTAGATTAGAGGGTTTACAAGTCAAATGTCTATGTTTATAGTTACTTTCATTGTGTAGATGACTCAAACTTAAGTTTAACGTTTACGTCATATAGTAAGGGCCTTTTTTTTCGTGTATAGTGTGAACTGGTTTGTGCTCTCATTCACCTGTTCTACTTTTCTCTCCTGACTCCTCCACTTAAATTTGTCCTTCCCTCGGGAATCTGGCCTTCTCCGCTGCTTACGCTCGCCCGGGTCTCTTATCAGGAAGCGGGCAGGGTGGACCATCGAGTAAATGAACTGTGATTGAGGAGGCAGGGTGCGGTGGGAATGTGGGAGGGGCGTGAAGAAGTGGAAAGGGGAAGAAGGGGAGGGATTTTTCTCTTGCTGGGAAAAAAGGGTTGGAGGGAGGAGAGAAAGGTATTCCACGCGATCGGGAAATATTTTGGGCATGAGAGAGCAGATTGAGTATTTTTGGTCGCTGATATCGTATGTTCGTCCGCTGCCAAATATTGGATTTGGCATGATATCTGTCGAATTTGTCGGCAAAATAAATGTTTTACTGACTGATTGGCGTACGCTATGTGAAAGTTCAGCAATTGTTCGGTAATTTTGGACAGAATTTTAATCCAACCACGCTACATAATTTGTAATGGCTTCTTTAGATGTAATTTTCCCTAGCTGATGTATTTTCTCTGGCTCTAGAGAAGCAGCGCAAATAAGGTTTGGAAAACACCATTTTCTTGGTTTGCCGAAATTGCTTGCTTTTTGTTCTAATTGCGCATGTTCCAAAAAATATATTTGGAGTGGAAGTTGCTATTCCAGACGTTCACATACGGCTACCGTTTAACTATTTTCTTAATTATTTGTTGTGATAAGTAAATAAGGTATAATGATGTCAGTTTGAGTTCAATCGAGCAATTAAAGCTCTTTCAGTACCAAAATCGAGAAATCCTGCACAAATGTGTTTGCCAGCAATTTTATAGGATATGATACTAATTCTCTGCAAAAAGGTTGTCTTGAATTGAGTGTTTTAATATTAAATATCGTAAAATTTCCTACTTTCTCAAGACGCCCGCACAACTATAACTTCCCTTTATCTTAATCCTTTGAGAGGTGTTTTCGATATCGACCAACCTTCTCTTTCAAGGGTGACGTAAGGCCACACGCTTGGTCGTATGCTTTGGCATAATGGAACGATAAGGAGCAGTAAAATACAAAAAAAAACTCTCAAGGCAACGCACGAGGACACCCTCCATGTCGTGCCAAAAGATGAGACAAAAGCGTTGTGCGTGGGCAAACGGCGTGGAATTCGCGTAATGGCGGTGGCTAAAGTGCTTCGATAAGATTTGGACGTTGAAAAACCTTTCGCGTATTGAATTTTGTGGGAGGTCTCGCGGTGTCTTTTCTTTCTTGGCTTCATTCGTTCGGTGGTTCGATGTTCTGTTTGAGCACTTTGTATTCAGCGGTAAATTTTAGTACATTATTGAAGCGTTGCGCTCAATGAAAATTCATTCTCATCGCTTTTATGCCCTTCTATTTTAAAGCTATCAGGATATTCCCTATATTGAACAAATGCCTCGGTTTAAATGCTGTGCCAAGAGGTAAATGAAAGTAGGTATGACAAATAAATGTCATGTGCTCGGATGTATCATGTTGCCAAAGGATATTCAATAATTATACATACTTGTATATAATAAAAGTTATTCAATAATTATTCAAGTAAATTCCATGGTCATTTCTGCAGTGGTAAAATTACCGAAAGAACTCATTTTCCTTAGATCAATTCATTATCCTTCATCGTTCTTCACATTTAGAAGATAGGACTCCGGTCATTCGAGATAAAAGGGACGTTGAAAAGGAGTACATATTTATTTTACCTGAGCTGCGGTGACATATGTGTGTAGGAAGCTTGTTTGAACGTTAAAGAAAGTCCCTCCTCCGTGTTAACGTACTTTTAAGTCCTCTCCAGCCCATCGTCCTCACACAGTCCACTTAATTACTCCTCCTTCATTAGAGAGTGGTGAGCATTTTTAAGAGTGACGTAACCGTTGCAGAATCCCTGCTCCCGCAGCGAATTCCTTATATATGAGCTCGTCTAGCGTAGCGAGGAAGGAAAGGCGTTCTCCCGTTTCCCCCTTTGAAAAAGATAGAATGTTTTTTTTCCGTTTCCTTTTGCCAATTATTCTTGTGATATTATATGATGCGTGAGTAATGTGCCGCTGTAATTGTAAGAGGTTTCCTAAAATACATTCAGCCTTTTGCCGCCACGCGCCGTAGATAAAGGCTGTATTCATACATTATTCTCCAATTTTTGAACACGATTAGGTTGTATTGATACAAATAAATGGTAATTTATCTATTATAGGAGGGAGTAATTTTTGGAAGTACTTATTGAATTATTCCATGCATAATTTTTGACTCGTACAAGTAAAAACTATCCTGGTGGTTTAATGGGTACATGTTTGGTTTAACTGAGAAGAAGAATCGAATGGGTGATCTAAAGATTCTTTAATTTTGCGAAATACAAAGAGCCTGCATGTGAAGGTATAAGTCTATAAACAAAATAGACTATTTATTTTGCAATTTATTTCATTCGATATCAGTTATAGAAAATAGTCCTGTATTTTTCATCTCTTCTCGCACAGTAGTTCCTTCCATTTCCTTTTAACCTCTGCCTCACACTGGTGTTAAAAATACCGCCTTCTACACCGCCGCAGTCGTTATCAAACAGCCATGTGGGTGGGACAGAGTTAGATTTTTCCATTTATCTCGACTTGAAAGTGATAGATATAAAGATGGTAGCGAGGAGGAGGAGGAGAAGGCGAAGGAGCAGTAGGAGATTTAAGTGCTTGGAAGATAGGAGGAAAGAGGAAGGGAACAAACGGGAATTGGTCAAAGTGATCGCAGACGAGAATTCCCACCTACCCCACACCTTTCTCTCTCCATAAGCCCTGGGTGGGCAGGTTGGAGAGGAGAGAGAGGTAGGAGGAAGAGGAGATAGCGTCCGAAAAGAAATGCGTGTATTCGGGCACCTTAACTTGCCACCGTACTGCCGGCGGTGGCCTTTGGGGAAGGGTAGCATTAAAGGAAGCGACGGAGAAAAAAGGGTGGAGGAAGAAGTAGAAGAAGAAGAAGTTTCTGTGGAAGGGTGAAGGGAAATTAGAGTTAGTCGGAGAGAATGTTGAGACAGTGGAAGGAGGGAAGGTGTCTGTGTGGTGGTTTTTAAGAGGTTGCTAGAGGTAGGGTGGTAAAAAGCATAGCATCGAGATGAAAGGAGCAGTGAGAAGAAGTGTTTGATTGGACGCAGGCTTGAGTGTGGGGTGGCGTTCGGCTCTGCCATCTGTTCACTGTGTCTCTCCGACTATCTAACCCTTTCCCTCCCCCCCGAGAGAAATAAAAGGAATCACACGGTATCGCTATTAAGAGTAAGTTCCCGTATCTCGGTCTTGGTGGGCCGCAGTCCCAAGTGACAGCCACTGAAAAATTGGAATGGAGATGGTTTTTTTAAATCACCATCGAGTTTTCCGCACTAGCCTAATGCATTCCCAACACCTTTCCACCCTAAGCGTCAAAGTTGGAGTTATTTTGATTATACTTTTCGATCTCCCGTTCGGATGGTCCAAATGGAACACCTGTCTTCATTTTTATCTCACTAGGCATCCCTCGTCAACGGCTTCTCGACATTTTTGTTTTCTATTTGGAAAAATATGTGCTCACGTTTAGTTACACATTCATGGCACTAATGTGATTTATTGTGGATGAATAGCCCCTCTGAGCATCATTAGAAACGGTTCATCTTGCTCCTTTAGAAACGTAATGGGTCTTTAAAGTAGGTAACTATGGATACATAGATTTGAGAAATCGGATAAAGTAATGTAATTGCTTCATTTTAGTCGATTGATTGATACTTCTGAATCACTCCTCAAGAACTGTTGAGATAGTTTGTCTCTTTATATAGACGTTTGCATATTATGAAGTTAACTATTGATAGGTTTTCTCATAAGTTGTTTTGCTCTGGGGAAGATGTTAAGAAAATTTTAATAAAACTCTTCACAACGGCGTAGAAATTTTCTCTACGTGGTTTCCTTTCATGACGTCTATTAAACTTTTTTATGTAATATAACAATTTTCTAAAGTTTCCTATGAATAATTTCGCAGACTTTCAGTACGACCTTTCTAAATTTCATCGATATCTTAAACGGGTCGGTCCATTTTGATGATCTCTCTTTCAGCATACTCAAATTGTAAGCTTTTATTTCTCTCTTCCCCCTTGATGCTATAGGGTATAAAACCTAAAACTACTCTTCGTGGACAACTCCGCTGGGACCTTCACCCTTCCTTTTCCGTCTAAAAAAATCCCTCTCCCTTTCCTTAGCTCCTCCGGCCACACCAATGCAACCCCCAAATGCATCCGGATAACGTAACCATTAAGGAGCTTTTAGGCCCCTCTGAAATCGCATTACTGGCGGTTACTGACCGCACGCTGAGTTGATCCCACCCGAATGCGTTTAGTAATAGTGTATAAATTGCGGATCGCGTAAAAAGCGTGCCGCTCTTGGCACTTAATGTGTCCGTACTCATTTGCGGTTTATTGTGAACTCCCACGGGGATATCTCCCCTAACACCGTTCTGCTCATTGTCTTCCATCTCCATTCAACATATCACCTTCTGCCTATCCCGAATCTATCATTTTTTGCCCATTTTCTTTCATTTAAATATGTCTTTTTGTTAATCTCTGTGCTTATTTCTTGCACATGATTAGGGGAGGCCATATTGAGTCACGTTGTACTCAGAGGAGACCCTCTCAATGTCGCCTTCTGTGCCGTGATGACATTTCATGAAAGTTCACTCCGTAACATGGAAGACACACACGAGTATACCTTGGTTTCTTGGAGCTAAAAGTGTCTTATCTTTATTATATTTAACAAAAATACGGGTGAAAATAATAACTGTTGCCCGGATACAGTAACTTAAAATAAATCTAGGAGTTTCATGTCAATAAATTGATATCTTCTGGACTGATTGTTAGGTACTGCGACTCTTGTTACTGCGCTTGAGTTTTTACAGTTAGTAGGCACTCCAGGTTTAGTTCTGAACTCCCACTTTATACCAAGTTATATCTAATTAATTTGCTGTGAACTAAGGCGTAAAAAAACCATTTACAGTCGACAAAAATGACAGTTACCTAGTCTTTAGTTCTGATAAAACTGAGATGAGTTCATGTCACCGCTTCTGATCCTGCTTAATTTACCGTCGTATAATCCTGAAGGAAGTGTATGTAGTTGATTGAAGTATGATTAATTCTGAGTCTTTAATGATTTATTATTGGCTTTGAGAGAAGATTCTTTATTTTTCCTTACGATCATTTCAATTTTTTGCCCGGATAGGGGAAACGAACGAAAGTAAAGAGAAAAGGTTCCTGATTATAATAAATTAGTGATCATTCCTTTAAGATTATTGGCACCTTGAGCAGTGAGAGTGAAAATGGGTGGCGAATCCCTCCGGGGTCCATCATTTTGTGGGTGACCACACCCATTACGTCACCCTTGGACGTTTGGGGAGGGAGGTGGGCGGGCGAGGAAAGCCGTCGGGCGGACGGGGCAGAGGGGTCGTTGCTCATCACTCCTCCTTATGCTGATGGAGTGGGCGCCGACGTCGGTTCACTTAGCCCAGCGACTAGGCGCCTCTTGTTTTGTGTGCATGGAGGGAAGACGGGCAAAGGCAGGAGGAGGTGGCGGCGGCGGCTGAGGAGGGAATTTTTAAGTGAGGTGTTTGCCTTATTTTTTCCCCGTGAGCTCCGACGACGTGGCCGCCTCGGAGTCGGCAAGGAGTGAGAGTGTGTGGAGGCGAACTAAGTCGAGGGTCCCCCAACAAAGGAGGGGGATGAGGCCAATTGGCAGCTGCTTGATTTATTGCCCGTGAGGGGGCGTATGGCCACGACTCGTCTCGCTGCCCTCCTTTTCGTCTTCCTTCCTCGTTCCTAGTCTTCCGCCTTTACCCTCCCCGACGAAGTCTCCACTCCCGGCTGGAAGCCTCGTGGTGTCCGCCGCCGTCGACAAGAGCCCTCGAAGGCGCCACTGACATAACTGCCGCCGCTAACTTCCCTTAATCGGGGGCGGTACTAATATCCTCTTGATGGACAGTCCGCTGGACTCTTCTCCCAATTTCAAACCCCTCCCTCAGGGGGTCCTTAGCGAAATGATGTCTTCCTCGGTCGCTGTCGGTCATCAAATCACTTTCGCCTTGGCCTTCATCCAAGCGTCTCACTTTCCGCCCGTCTCTTAATCATTTTGATCCCATTGGTTCGTTTAAATAATGAATATTTTTTTCCATTAACGTTCGGTGACCCAACTTAATGCTCGAGCTCGTAGCTTAATCAAAAAATATTTTCATTCCCTATCCATCCTGATTTCCCATCTACAACCTTAGCCGCCAAAGGACATTGGTTAAGCGATGGTCCATTCTATTTTTCAGTGATGGATAACTTTTGTCGTATTTTTTTCTTGGCGTCCAATGGAAATATCTGTATTCTGAACTATCTGTTATATGAAACATGATTTGATGCTTTCCCAGCGAATAATGTGGGTTACTCTTCCCAGGATTCCCGCCGGGTTAATTTATCCACAATAGCCTACGTTTCAAGCTCCGACTCGGGGCTCATCATCAGGGCTTCTGAATGTTGTTCAAAACAGCAGCAGCCCAGGAGCTTGAAATGTTGGTTATTATGGATACATTAACCCGTTGGGAATCCCGAGAAGAGTTTACCCATATCTGTTACATCATTAAAACCTGCTGAATTCTTGCGTTGAGGGCGATTTTATTCCCGCTGGAAATAAATTCATTACCTTCTGTTCATTGAGTCCAATCGGAACTAAGCAACAGTTGTAATTAACGAAATTCAAATAGCTATGCAACGGTGAGATCGTTTCATAAACCCATTTGTTTATATTAAATGACAGTATACTGTTCGTTATAGGAGCATTCAAAGCCAGCACGCTGATGTTAGAGGAATAAGCGTACTTAGTCCTCATTATTCTATACTTTTCTTCGATATTCTGTCTCAATGACACGCGAAAAACTAACATTGCCCAGTACAAATCATTCCCCACCACTCATTCCTTCTCTTCGGACTACTGCTCTTCTTTGCTTTCCCATGCTCTTGGCTCTTCCGCGCGTCGTGCAAATTTACTCCCCGTGAGCTTAAGCGACAGGGAACTAGAAATAAAAATTCGCAGGAAGAGGAGTGAGGAGGAGAGATGGAGCTGTTTTCGGTCATTATGGAACGATGAGGTCATCTCAAAGTCCAAATAAAGAAAAAATTGGAGACGGCATTTAGAAGTGTCGGAAAGATGAGAAGAAAACCCAATTGGATGAATTCCTTTCACGACTAGTGGGCTGCGTTATGAGCTTTAATTTCATGTATTGCGTACGTTTTCATTCACTTTAGTTAATTACCTGCCATCAGTGACGTAACTATGGGGGGATGAGATAGATCCCCCCCAAATCCTCAGAAAAATTAAAAAATTTTAAATTTATTGGCTAGTTTTGGCACTATAATAACTGCATCTGATTAAAGTTCAATTTTTAGTGCCAAAATTGAGTAAAATGTATTTCGTGGCATGTCATTTTTTTTAATTTTACAAGATTTTTCTTGGTGGTGTGGGGGATGGGTCGCCACCTCAGACCATCCCATCCCCTCCCCATGGCATATACCTGGTTACGCCACTGCCTGCCTTATTTTCTTTAACATTTGCTGAATGTGCGTGAATAACATTATTTACGTCCTAAAGTTAATCTGGGATAGTTGATCCGGAATTTGAAATAAATTCAGACTTGTTGGACAAAAAAAAGCATTCCGTTTCAGTCTAATGAAATCTTTAGGCGCGAAAAAATCTCGTAAATTTCATCCCTTGATCACCGTAAACACAGAACAAAAACTAATGGCTAACTTAGATTCCAGAACACACATCGTTCACGTGTTTGGGAATTCGTTAGCATGAGACAACACGCCGCCGCATACGGCGGAATTCTAAACAGTGAGGTAATCAAGGGAGGGCACTCCAGAGAATTAAAAAAAAAAAACAATTTGAGCCTCGAATTTGAGAACTTAACCACTTTATCCTGCGCGAACCTTCTTCATGTGTGTGTAGCGACCATGGCGATCGGCATGGAAAGAAGTACAGCACCAGCCGGAAGGTCAAATGTGGAGTGAAGAGGAGAGGGTTTGAGTTCCGGAGAAGCACACCTTCTAATTAAGCGTTTTTGTGGAATCTAACAGCCTCACTGGGAGTCAGTAAGCTTGATTAATATGCCCACGTTCTCTAGTGCACATCTAACAGTGTGCTAGCGGCTGGCATCTTTCAACCATTCAACGCTTGCTCACATTTTCTGGACAGCACTTATTAATAGGCTATCGCGATGGCTCAATTCATGGAAACTGTATTTGGTATTCCGTTTAGGACCCAATGGGAGGATGACTTTCGTTGTCATAGTCTAAATCGACAACTCCATTTCAATGGTTCATGGAGACCTTATCGTCATTTCTCACTCGATAATCTTCGATCAACTTGCAGGCAATGGTCATATCATTAATTGTGTAACGTAGACAATGGTGGTTTAATTTGTATTGTTCTTCGATTCTAGATATTCTTCCATTGTTGAATCTCTTTGGTTGACAGTGACTTGTCAATAAAGATTGATTGGAGATGCGTTTCTACCATCGTCGGTAAACGAAGGCGAAACGAAGGAAGTTAAAAATCTTTGGCATCTCATTTCCAATCAACCTCTTTTACCTAGAATACTTCAGTCTCAAGGGCTAATAACTCCTGCACTAAGTTGACGTATTTTTGCTCGAGGATAGGGAAAATTTGTCTTCATAGCCAGGATTCCAGAACACGTGTCACTTTGTTTTCTACTGGCCTTCCTGAATGCACAGGGTGTTTTTTTTATTTAGGTAGAGAGAAAAAACGGGTGTTTTTTTATTCTTTTCTGTCCACTCCACCGTTCATTGAGTCTTCGATCTCTGTCCTCTCCTCTCATTCCACAACGTTTCTCCAATCGCTCACCTCCTTTCCCTGTTACAACTCAGCCCATACCTCCACGATACAGCTGAAATATTTCCAGTTTCCTCGTGTCGGTTTCTTCAATTCCCGACTCCCGGCCTCCCCAGCTTGTAGACTCATTTATAACACTCGCCGAGTATCCAGCTTTCCGATGCAGTGAAGCGGGTTTTGTTTTAGCTTCGTAACTAGGTTAACGTTCTTTTCAAACGATTTCCCAAACTAACGCCAAGAAAAGTTTTTTCGTTCGATCTATCCTGAGATATTTTCGTTCCCTGTCTTTCTTATTTTTTTCCGGAAAATTGTTGGTCGTTTGTGCCATCAAGCTTGCTCGTTTTAAAATTGTGAGTAATGCATTATTCTCCGTTTCATCTTCGTCAACCTTTTGATGGGCGTCACAGATATGTTTGGAATAAAAGGGTTCCTCAATTAATGCTTCACTTGATATGTTGCAGCATCTGCCACGAGAGCCAACGGTCCGTGATTTCTAAAAGCTATACTTTTGTAGCATAACTTTAGCGTTCAGAATGTCGAAATAAATGAGTTTTTAAACTATTTTATATTGCGAGCTAAGATTGACTGAGCTTTTGCATCCAATAATTTCAGAAAATATGTATCGCGTTCGTTTCTGTAACAAATTTAAAGAAAAAGTTTATCATTGTTATAAGAAAGTAGTGGCTCTGACAATTTCCTAGCCTGCCAAATATGATTTGGAATAAAAGCAGTGATCCAATTTTTTATCTTTCCTTTCAAATGAGTATTGAAAAGGTCACCGGATCTATGGAAAGCAATGTGAATTTCTGTATTCCTCAGAATTTGCTTTCTTCAGTCTACTCATCCTCACAGAATTTCTTTAATTGCTTTTTCTCGTGCATACTACCCCGCGCAATTTATCACCCGTCATCCAAACTAATGGTTGGAAATATTTGAAGTCGTTTATAATTTTAAAAATCTAGCTTTATTTTATTTTAGCCATGGTTAAATGACGCTTTGAGTTGCTCCATATTTTTTCAGCTCGTTTCTATTCATAATAGAATATCTTAAGACCCATGGAATAAGTGTGTTATGACATGCGCAGTAGTCTCCCGGCCAAAAACGAACTTTTTGCCAAACTGAAATTGAGATAAAAGAAAAAATTGTTTTGAGAAATATCTCGAGGGTATGGTAAAGTTTTGTTATACCTATGTGGGGTTAAGTCCGCTCTTTAGGGTGGATCGCTCAGATATTTGGTGCGCGCGATTGGAGGAGGGAGTGAAGGCTTACCTTTGAGGCCGCTGGACCAGCGGGGGAGACGGCGTTGTGGGACTGAATAGGGAACGGGCATTCCAGAAAGGGACGAAATCCGCGGCGGAGGAGCAGGAGAGGAGGCGAAAGAATGGCCGGGGGGACGTCGACAAAAGAGGAACGTCGGGCGGAGATTGAGGAATAAAAGACGCGGCAAATTTCCATCGCTTCCTCCTCGGGTTTGTCGGCGTGCCTCATCCCCCACCCCCTCTCTGTTTCCCATTCTATCCGCGAGAGGGCAGGAGGGGATGTAAAAAAAGAAATAAACCACCTTTCCTACCCTCATCTCTTTCTTTCCTCCTCACTCTCTCTCTCTCTCTTCTCTCCTTAGTAACCCCTGAAGTACCTCCCGTTCTGACCCATAACGTCTCCCCACCATATACGCGATTCCTCTCTTTGGAGAGAGGGGGAGGGTAAATAGAAAATTTTGTCGTGGATAAAAGGGTTTAAAAAAATAAATAAAACGTTCCACCTCTTGCAATTCTCCAGTTTTCACCAAAACATAATGCATGAGCCTCGCTGCCGGCTCGAATTGCACCGCGCAAGGGAACAAATGCGGGGATAAATCACGTGATCCGGCCGGCCCTGAGGCGGTTCGCGCGGCAAGCAGCGAGGGAGGCAGAGGACGGAAAAATTGAGGGAAATTGAACGAAATTTTTACGGGTGGGAGTTTGTGCATGGTTGATCGTTTTCATCGTTATTTTTTCCTCCCGACGTGTTCTTGGGAAGGATGAGGGAGCAAGTAGGGATGTTAATGAATTTAAAGGAGTGGGAGAGAGAAGGAAACGTGGGCTGCTCTTCCCTCGCCATGTTTGCGGGGGTGATTCCAAAAAACCTCCCGTTTGCAGTGAAACGAAGGGATTTCCTCCACGTATTATTTTTACACGAGAGGGGTCGAGGATCACTCCCGCCTTCCTCTTCGTTGTGCTTTGCAGGGGATGATGGTGGAGTACATTTTCCGGTGGTTTTCCGAGAAATTGAGCTTGAGCGAGCCGAAGGCGATGAAAGATATTTTGCAAAGTAAGCGTCGATGTGCAGCGCATGGAAAAAGTATCGAGAGATGCAATTTAATTTTACGTGGCTGCTTTTTCCCATTTTTTTTACTGTGGAGAGCAAACTAAAGTGGTTCACTTTACCCTCGTAAAGTAATAGTGGATATGTTAGATCGAAAAATGAGAATTCTAGTTTTTTCTGAATGTTTTGAAAATTAAATACACTCAATTTCAGTGACACCGAACTTGGTTTCGTTTACCCTAACCATTTCTTCATCGCAGCATCAAATATATCAGATCCCTATAAATATTTTCTGCTTATTGCATCAAAAAATTAATTTCAGAATTTTTACAGGGCTTAAATAGAAACTAATGTATGGGACTTACCTTTCGATCTTCTATGAAACAGTTTCGCCCTTTTATGCAGTATACCAAATAGGCATGTAGTCCCCGTATCAATTCGCTCCAGTGGCGTCACACCATGTATTATGTCATCAAAGCATTATTCATGGTATGATTTTGAGCAAGTCGATTGCGCAAACGACGTTAGAGACATGTGGCGCTAGTGGTCGAGGACATCATCATCATAAGTCAACAATCGTAACCGTGGTTTGATGTTGCTCTACATTCCGCTCTCCTATCTGCTATCCTTTTCATAGCCACGTATTTCTTCTCCTTGAAAATCTTAATAACCTGAAAGCGTTCATATGTGCTTCCCTTGCCATTCATCTCGTCTACCTGTCCTTCAGTGAATTCTTCATCAAGCCACCATGTATCATCAAGCTTATGAATAAGCCTTCTTTCTAGAGTATCTATGGAAGATTTTTTTGATTTGGGGAGCAATGTTTTTCCCTAGCAACTTTCCTTCTATCTGTATCGTTGGCGCGAGCGACCTGATAAGGTCAGAATATATTCAAACTGGTGGTTACCTTTTATGTGATGATAGTACTACAGGAACTAGCTGTGTATCCTGGTAGTGTATGTAATTTCTCCTAGGATGATAGTGCAGGAGAAAGGATGGGTGGCATATAAGTAGTAGGACAAACCTCATTCTCCTTCTTCTCAATCATTCTGGCAGTCCCTGCTTGCGAGTCCAACCTGCACACATCCCCCTTTTTATTTACTTCCTTTGCACTCCCGCACACCCCTTTCCTTTCCCCATTATTCCTCCACTCCATTGGTCGATGTAGACGAGTGTGGGCTTTTTTCTCTCCCTTGCGGGAGCCGTAGAGTGGGGTGGTGGGCCGGGCCAGGAAGATTTTTTTTTCTTCGAAAGGAGGGTTGTGAAATGTGAGGAAAAGGGGTTGGACTTTTTTAGAGAGGGGTGTGGTTTTAATGATTATTTTTTCATTCCCGCTGCCGTCGTGGAGGGTTTGAAGGAGGAGAGAGAATGCGGTCGTCGGCGGTTCCCTCTGTCGGTATTTGCATGTGTTCCTGCGGCGGTCCGTGTGAAAATTTCAGCTCGTGTGTGTGGGTATGTGCTGCCGGTGGGCGTTGGCAGTGGTGGGCTCTTCGCGAATAAAAACGCGCCCTGGTGGCGATAGGGGGAAGTAACCCACCCCCCTCTCATCTCATCATCCATCCCCTGTTCGTACTTCCAATTCTATCGTCTCCACCCTGCCGCAAATTTTGGTCCGATTTTTTTTTAATACCCCGCGTCAATTCTCTTTCTCATACCTCTTGTTTTTTTTTCTTTCTTTTGCCCCTTCTCATTTTCTTCCTTTTTCACCTCTTCCTTCTTCAAGCCCTCATCCACCGGCTTCCTTTTGTGCACTCCGTTTTCTTCTTCGCCCGACCTCTTCCATTTCTTTATTCCACATCCTCATCTACTCTCTCCCCTCAACAAATGGACTAAAAATGCTATGGCGTCTGCGCGCCGTTTTCATTTTTGTCCGGGGATAATTGGCCCGACGGGTCTCTCGAACGTTCGTTTCCTCCGACCGTTTTTGTCCTTTCTTCATGTGCCCAGCCTCATCAAGTACTTTATTTATTTATTTTTGCCCGCAACCAGTCCGTACAGTGCTTCCAATCCAACTTGCCTCAATTCCACCACTCTTCTCCTCACTACGAGAGTTCTTGTTTGTTCCATTTTCTGCCATACTTGGATGACTGACGCCCTAACCAGACCTGGAATTAGTAACTTCACCTTATTTTATCTGACGTTTCATCTAGTAGCTTTTCAAGTTTTCTTGCCTTAAGTAATCCTCTGACTCTATTTGATTTTCCAACCTGGGAATAAAGGCTGGAAGGTTGCTTTTCTCGCCATAATAGTACAATATTGCTAATTGAATATGTGGCTATCTGTGACTTTATCTCCCTTTTTTGCTATTTTCTATTCATGAAGAGCCAGACATAATTATCCGTAGATGACAATGCGTATTCCTAATTACGAGCACTGTCTTAGCTGTTTAATAATTTAAATTTACTGGGATTTTTGGAAGTCAACGAAGTCTCCTTTTCATTTTCGAATATTAACTTCCGCATAGTTGAGCCTAATACCATTGAAAAAATACTGGTATGAGTGGAAGTTGCTAATAACTTTTAATTTATTGACATGTTGAAGTTCCACCAGATTAAGCCTGAAAGTAATTATTCCATACCATATCCACTATTCTCCTCCTCATTTTCTATCCTGCTCCGCATCCTTGCGACCGCCAATGGAGATCTGTCGGGCTGAACGCCTCAGCGATGCACGCGCACCAACTCTCGGCGGCCCCGCGGTCCTCGCCCGCTCCTCCGCAGCCTCCCTCGGCAATCCTCCCCTCTCTCGTAATGCCCTTCGCGGTCGCTCGCTTAAATGCAATGCTGGAGTGGGGATGCTGAGTGGGGGGGTCTTTTTCTCTCTCTCTCGCCTCTCCCTCCCCCTCTCCGAGCGCACAGGACGATAGGACGTGACGGGGACTCGAGTTCGACGAGACCGCGGCGGATGCTCCAATGGGATCGCTCCTCGCGGTCCACTCCACGACTCCCCTCGCCTCCTCCTTCTTCGTCTTCCTCCTGTTGTCGTGTTTTATTTTCCGTCCCCTCCACACCCACGCTAACCCCTTCCTTCCTCCTTCCCCTCCGCCGTTGCAACCCACAGGCCGCCCTTCGCACACCGCTCTGAGCACTGCCGCTGCCTTCGCATGCATCCCATGTAACTCGCTTTCTCCAACGTGCTTTTCTCATGCTCTCCTCGCCTCTCTGCCTTGTATTTCCTCTCTCCGTGTACCTCATTTCATGCATAATGTTAACATCGCTATCCTGCAGATGCTATTAAGAAGTTATTGCAATTATTTTGCTAAGCAAAGTATAGTGGCAGACCACGGCTTACGGCTGAAGATTCCGTTTTTCGCTCGTCAAAAATTCCATAAATTTATAAAGACGAATATCGATAAAAAGTATTGGCAATCATATTTTGGTTTTAATTTTAATGTAACTTTGTTATTACCTCCATTTCAACTATATAAACTGACTTAAAGTAATTTTTGAGACAGTTAGTAATCTCAATCTTTTGGACTCAGAAAATATATTACATGCACGCATTTCCGAATACGACGAGCATTGATCGTAACAATGTAATATTTACTAGGTAAAAGGTATGATTCAAGTGGATTTTTTCATTTTCAACGATTTTTATTTTCCTAAGGAAGTGGTTTCCTTATTTTAGTTTTATTTTCCTTGCATGAGAACGAACAGAATGACGAGATTGGAAATTTGAATGGTACTAGTATCCTTTTCCGAGATGCTAATTTGGTTATTTATGCCCTGCGGCGAATCTCGCATCCTTCTCTACCAAGAATAGCCTCCTGCCAAGCGCCGAAGCCCTCTCCTGAAAGTACTTCCGACCTGCACTAAGAAAAATAAAGCCTAAAACGAGAAACGGTGCTGCAACCCCTCTCCTTCGAAGTGTACACCGGGGTGCAGCCTTGGGGTGGAGTGTTTGGGGGGGACATCATCATATATTTAGGGACCCCCGCACACGCTTTCGGCGCCCGCGCGTCCCCCAGCTCATACGAGAGAACATGCCAACTCACTGTGCTCCTTGCGCCGACTGCTTTTTCCCCGAACCGGAGTAACCTCCAGGTCCCCCCCCCTCTTATACGTGGGTACATATATTTCCCCACACCCCCTCACCCTGTTTCGCCAGAGCTAACCACGTCCAACCCCTATGTGTACTCTACCCTACCCCCACCTTCGATGAAAAAAAAGAGTCCCGCCTCCCGTACCCACTTTCAGGAAACACTCCTCCTCCTTTTGCTATGGCGGCCGTCGAAAAAAATGAAAGGATCGCGGTGCGGGGAGGAAGGGGGTGTGACGTATGTGTGTACACTCTCTTGCGCGCTGACGAATAAAAACAAAAGGAGAAAAAACGCCTCGATCGCCTCCTCTCCCTTCCACCTTTCAAGATCTTCGAAGCCCGTCCCTCTCCGTGTCCCTCCCCTTTCTCGTAAAAAAGAAAGACAAAAAAAAACACGGCCGAAAAATAAGTCCCCCCTCCTCATGAACAGACAAGCTCACACATGCATCGGGCCACAACTGTCGTCGGGCCGCGCCACGAATCACGGGACCCGTACCTCGAGTGGTTGAAGAGGAAAGGGGGTGGTACTCCACATTATGGCGGGGAATAGGGTGTGAGGTTCGGGCAAGGGCGGAGATAGGCCGTCCATGAAGTGCACTAGAAGGCTCGGGTGTCATTTTATGATTTTTTCGCTTATTTTTGATCAGGTATCGTCGAAGGAAGGTTTTTTTTAAAGGAAAAAGTACGCGCAGTGTCCTGCCTCCGCCCTATTCAGTGAGTCGTGATGGCGGTTATCAGGGGGCCGGGCAGTTGTGTGGTGATGTGAGGAAAAATAAATAATTGGTGAAATGTGTGACATGGCGCACTTGGGACGAGGACGGGTCTCGAACCTTGCTTTCCTTGCCCCTTGCTTTTTATTGTGGCGGTTCCTCCGCGGCTAAGTATTTCAAAACTTCGGGCGGTCCATAGAATAAAAGGCGAAAATATGATATAATATTTAACGAAAATTTAGATTTACAGCTCCTGGAGTTTTTAAAACTTTATATCCTGCTGGATGCCACTAGGTTTTATTAACTTAGGTGGACGTTTTATAGACTTTTGCACGCGCCATGAAAATAGAGTTGAGGTTTTTCTCATCTTTTGTCATTACCGGAGCTTCTTTTTCAAATTTAAATTTTATTTTGACGCTCGGAGATGTCTTCTTCCATTATTCGCTGTTGGAGTTGATTAAATACGGAAGAAATGCTCGTAAACAAATCTGTAAACAAACCCGCACTGCAATCTGTAAAATTCCAAGACCAAACTTACAATAATTTTTCATTAATTTACATATTTTTCGCGTTAATGTTTTCAATGAGAGCGCTGCTATTGACTTAAGAACACAGTAACTATACTTGAAGTTTTTTTTCTGCGGTTAAATTTGCATATAAATGGGCTAAGCTATTTCACTTTAACGATTATAAGTCGTAAATTATATTCACGAAAAATTCTCAGGTTTGGTACCGAATCCGTGGAGGTTGTATTATTATTAAAATCCATGCGGCCATCCATAGCGAACTGTAGAATTTTATAGTGATATAATCACATTTTATTTTATAATGAATTTTGCTATGGTGACCCTTACTGAAGTTACTATATTTTGCTCAAATCAATTCACTTTCCCAAAATTATTTGCATTTCTGTGACGTTCAGATGAATGATTGTATTTGTAGATTATAAAACTTCTGAATCTTAAGTATATTCGATTTCTCAAAACAATAAAAAGTTTGGTTCATTTATTTTATAACGAAAGTTGTAAAAATGTAAATGTACCGGGTAAGCGTAGTATTTTGAAGTTTCTATGAACATGGTACTTCAATTATGTTTTTCTGGAGACTCCCAAAGATATCTCTTTACCCATACATCTGTCAGTTTTCCCCCTCGTCTCCAGTCTTCCATCTCATCTCATTCCTCATACGCTTTTCTGCTCCATACACGCCACCCTCATATGTACACCTACAACTCTCTTCATTCTCCGGCTTTAATTGTAAGCGTACCATCAAACTCCTCCGCAATACGTGGATCCTGATGCACTCCGCCTAACGTGTTTCAAATTTTTCCTCCTTGCTTTTTTGCTCGTCCCTCTTCATATTCCCACCAATTCAATTCCGGTGCTCTTTGCCGCACTATTTCGTGGCTATCACGTGATCAAAAACGGCGCTCTTCCGCGACGAGGACGCCATCTTGTTCATGCAGTATTATTTTACAGTTCTTTTTTTTGTATTTCATGAAGCGTTGTCTTTCCTTCGTATTTCTGTTTCTTACAGTGTTTTATTTATCTGTCTTGGTCGTTCCCGTCTCCATATCGCTTTATTTCCAATCTTCTCTCACTTCCATCTTTTTCTGTGGTCCATCGTTACCGATGGTTGACTTCGCGGAAGTTTCTCGGGACTTTGCTATTGTAGTGTGAACTTCATCCCTCTCTGGGATTCTATTAAGTTTTAAAAGATTGACTGTGGTCTACATGACATATTTTCAGTGAAGTTTTTGAGAGTCGAGAGTCAAGATATATGCCACTTGTGGACAGAAAAAAATTTGATGCCCTCAGAAAGATTAATGTTACTGTTACATTGTGTGTGCATAAAAGTTTTACACAAGCCCTCAGATTTTTTATATAGCTCACCGTAGTTCTTTCTCTTATATATGAGGATTCCAAAAGACATCTTGAGCAACCAGAAACGTTTTGTTTCTAGCTACGTTGGTTGATGTATCGAATGTTTTTCAATCAAATCAAATTTGCTTAACGTTGAGAAATGAAAGCTGTTATTTAGTAACTCTTCGGAAACTACTTTTTGTGATTAAAATCTAAGCTTTTCTGGAATTCCTATGTTGCATCCTATAATACTGTGCGTTCTCTCCTAAAATTGATCTCATTCCAGCACACATTCTGTTTTAATAGCAAGAAGTGCACGTCCGCGCGGATGATATCTCTCATGAAATTAGTCTTCCCCCTTCCTTGCACATGTTAATCCGTTCCGTCCCTCATCGACCGTGTGTTCCACCTCCACTTACCTTCCTCCTCGGGTAGGTACGGTCCTCAAATCGTCTTATTTCAATCGGCTGTCGCAGCAATCTCCTCTTATTTTCCCTCCTCCTCTTGGATTTCCCTTTCACTTCACTCCAATCATCTCCTTCCGTGAGCACAACCTCTTTTTCCCCACACTCTCTCTCTCTCTCCTCCTTGCTCTTTTCAACGTCCGTCCCTTCATTTACCTCTCCCCCCACCCTCATTCCAATGCCTGCATTCTCATTCTGCCTCTCGGTCGCATTTATCTTTTTTTTTTAGCTAAAATGAAATAAAAAAAACATTCGCGCACCCGGGATGAGCGAACGCATGCTTTTCCTCATATTTATATTTCGTTCGCTTTTTCTTGCACTTCTTTTTGTTTTTTTCCCCCATCATCCCTTTAGCTCCTCCCAATGCTCCTCCATGGTTCTCCTCCTACTTCGTCTTGTCTTGCGTCGTAGTCTGCAAGTGCGCACCTTGGCAAACATGGCCGCTCATTTGCATGGCATCTGCTTCTTCGGTGGAAGCGTGGGGGAGAGGGTAGTATATTGGTGGGTGGGAGAGTTTTTGGGTGAGCGGTGAATATTTTTTCGGGGAGTGGGAGCAGTTACGTGGATGAGGTGCGGGTGCAGGCCTCGGGGATGACGGTGGAAGAAGGAACTAAATATATGTGCATCTCTGTAGAGAGATAAAAGGTAAAGGTAAACAAAGGTAAAGGAGCGGTCCAAGATGCTGTTGGGTGCACTTTACCCGAACGAAGGGGACACGGTCGGGTTGGGAGGGTATCAGGGAATGCATTTTAATTTCGCAGGGAAGGGAAGGTAGGGGTTCGCATTCTCATTTGCCCCTGCATCGGATGCATCGCGAGTAAGACGTTGTTCATTTCTCTCGCTTTCTTCACATCTTTATATATTTCTCTCTCTCCTAAGATTGATGCACTTGAGATTTTTTTATTAAGCGTGCAACATCCAACTCCGTGTAAATCCCTAAACTCCCCCAACCCCCGAACTTCATGCACCTAACGTCAAACTCTTGGGTGCATCTTACTCGAGGCTTCTTTCTTATTATCGTTGATGAGGATTTTTTTAACAAAATCTCTCTCCCTCTCTGTTTTGATTCTACAATAACCACCGTGCCCGGAGAAGTACTCCCCAGATGCATTGTACTCTTAAATTTTGTGAGCGGAGCCCAAGAGCCCGGATACTTCTTCCTCCTCTTTCGCTAAATAATTTCGGAAAATCCCGCGTGGTACACATCGCTTTCGACGCGTATTGTCTTTTAATTTTATGTGCGTGCATCATGGGGAAAACAATTCGGATAGCGTTATGCGTGTGCGTTTTCATGCTCCAGGCGGAGTTTGGAAAACGTTTTCTCGAGCTGTTGAAAATAATTCCTTACGATTTCCTTCGTTTTTTTTGTTTTTCAGGGAAGTGATATTATGGATTGCGTCCTTCCTTTTCTCTCTCTCTCTCTCTCTCTCGAGAAAATGCGAGTTTCTTTCCATTTATATTTTTCCGCTGCACTTGCGATTAACGTATTCAAAAATTGACGTATTTGGGAATCACAATTGATAAATTTAGGTTTTGTTTGGTTGTGCATTGTTTTTTAGTAATGTTTGCGAAATAAGCGTAATTACAATCGCTATTAGCTGGGAAAATGGGTGTCGAAGAGAAAGAGATATTTTCTTCCACTAATAGTGTCTCCTTTCGTTCAAATAAATATTGCAACGTGGAAAATGATTAATTCAAATTTTTGTAAGCTTAGTGTTAAGAAATGAGTCCAATTTCTACGTAGAACTCCGTTTGTAGCAACACTTCATCACAACTGACTGAAGAAGGAATAATGAAATATTTGCATAAAAGGCAATGGTGATATCATCCTGATAAAGAGTCTATAAAGACGCAATCAGTCGACATTAATTTCTTACCATTCTTCACTATTAACGATAGCTTCCCTGTCTAAGTACGCTTTCTCCGTCGTTGACCATTTTAGCCCTCTTTATGCTCTCCCTAAGTCTAAGGAGAAATGTTAGGGTAACGGTGCACACTTTCTGGATATAGGGTGTTGAATTAGAGGGGTATGGGGTGTTCGGATAAATTGGAGTCCCTCCCCGGAGACCACCAGTGTATGTAACCCTTCGTGGGTCCCTCCGAAAAATGAAAGGTTCCCAGAGAGTGAGTGCTTGATGGGAAATCATAGTGAGTCGGTTGAATGCTCACGGGGTTGGAAGAGAGTGGGGTTAAAAAAGGGACCTTCAGCTTTTTGAAGGAAGCAGGGAATTGAGGGTGATGATCCGAGATGAGAGAGATACGCCACATTCTGTGAGTATACATTTGGAAGAGGAGGCTGACAGCTTATGTCATTTGCGCATCAGGGAAGGCTTTGGAAAGAGGTTGGAAACCCGGCGTCGAAACCTTGGCCTCTTAGCCTGCTGCTGTCGAAAGGTGCATAGGGGACCGCGGTTTGACCCCTCCCACCTCAATTTATTTTCTGAATATCGTGCTCCAATACTCTATTTATTTTTTATGTTGTTCTTATAAAATGGAATGGTAGGTAATGAAATGTTAATTTGGAGTTTGTTATCAATATAGAATAGTGAAAAAAGCTATTATTATTTCATATTGCAAAGTATCTAGTTATATACATCGAGAACGCACCCATCGCTACTCGTATAAAATCATTTTATTGCTTAAATTGCATCATATTTCATAGGATATGAGTTCTTTAAGTAGATTATGGATTATTACATTGTTAAACTTTCAAAATATGCATATTTTCTCCCTAAATAGTGCTAAAATTATGAAAATCTGATGACGTGCTAACCAAGTCCAAGGCATTCAATAGTCATCACATGGACTGCATGCTTTACATGAACGCCTCTCCACAAAGTAGGGATCGGGAAGTCTCTGGAAAACTTCTATCTCCACAGGAAAATGAACCCGAGCCCACATATTGAGGAACATGAACTACGCCCACCATACCATACCCACCGAATTCGGTGCTGTGATCGCTGACTGCAGTGGCTTGGAAGATGGAGGGGTTTGTTGCGTGCAATCGAGCCCCTTTTCTTACATTTTCACGCGCTGATATCCCAGCTCATGTCACAGTCCTCGGCCTGCTGGGCTTTGTAGTCATCAGAAAAAAATTGTGTGGTTGAAACTGTGAAGGTTTAGGAATCAGGCGACAAAATTTCTCTAGAGGACTCTTCTCAATGAAATATTTAGAATCAGTTGAGCCTTTGCATTTTAGTTGGAGAAGTTTTCGAAGGTGGCTCTTGATATAGACACACTTGCTCACAGTTGAGCACAGAACCTACTGTGCGGTGAGCACTTATTATCGAGGTGTAAATGATTCTTTCTTAGAATGGGATATTTTGAGTCTACTCATGCGAAACATTTATAGATAGATAAGAATCCAATAAAAATTTAAGGAATAAAAACAACAAAGCATAAGCCGCTGTCTATAGATAATAAGTTAATAAATTAAACACGCCATGATCAAAATATTTAATTTTTATAGTCTAAGTCATGCTTACAGATGAAATATTCCCGTGCACGCGCTGCCCTTAGGATGATATTGAACGAGTCCTTGCAAATACAAGTTGCGTATGAGTAACATCGGCTGTATGAGTGCGTGCGGTTACACGACCGGAATGGTTTTCATTTCTCACGCGCCGCGGCACTGCTCTCCACCCCGGAGGGTGACGCTTATTGGATCGGAAGTTTTTCGGGGGATCCCTTTTTGCCCACAAGTCCCCGCGGGCATTTAAAAAGGGATCCGGAAAGGAACAAAAAAAGAGAGAGGAGATAATAATAAAACCAATATCCTCTCTACTCGGATCCCGCTCTCTCTCTGTGTCCCGCAGCAACACCCAAACCGTCACGGGGAGTGGGAGAGGGCTCTCCCGGTGTCATAATCTTCCCGCACCCTATTTCCTCCTCACACTGCAATTTCAACCCTATCATCCTTGTGCACGGCCGTCCCTTTTTCGCAATCCCCATCGAGGCCCACCCCAGCGTGCCATATGCCACTTCGTCCGATAAGCGGGGTGTCGGCGTTGTCGCCCATTGCACTCGTTGTCTCTGCCGTCTGACGACACCCAAGGCGGAGTGTGTTCGTTTTTTGTTCTTCCCATATTCTTGTTATCATATTTTTAATCATTCATCGAGGAACGACGCCAACACTGTTCTCTAAAACGGTGAGTGCCACTAAGCAAACGTCTGAGTAATTGTCCTCAGAGTTAGGCCTCTTACTGGTTACTTTGTTCCCTATTTATCATGCTCAATTTTCTTTTAGTACGAATAATTTTTACAAGTCGCTTTTGTACCGGTTTGGAGTTATTTGGCGGCTAGAAGAAGGGATGAATCCTTCCTGGCATTAATTCAGTTCAATTATGGATGAAGAAGAAATTTACGGCACTTTGAGCTTTGAAATTAGCTTATTTGTTCGTCTGATTTTTTCTTTCAGTTTCTTTGTACGCCCCATAGCCAATCATTGTTCTAGCGTTCTCTCCAATAAGTACCCATCTTCTGAATCCACAGCTCAATTTAGAGGTGGGCGGATTTGAAACACCTTGATCACTTTGGTGAAATTTCTCCGAGCGTAGCTTATTGCAACTAGGCATTTCTTAGTGTTTTTTTTACTTTTATCAGGAAAGATTCAATATATTAGTTTTCAGGTCAATTACGCTAAAGGTAAAGATAATATTTACAGAATTCTCCCCCCAAAAATTGAGAACTTTGAGCTCTGTTAACATGAAAGTATTTTAAAAGAAAAGCGCCGCATGGATAACGACTCCTACGGGAATAATTTATTGATACCTTTCGCCTAACATGAGGTGAAAACTTAAAATAATTCAATCCACAACTGAAGTCAAGTATGTTAGAGGATCGGGATCAAAAATGCTACGAAACTAATTGCCTGTGCCCAATCTTTTAAGTTTCTCAACCGAGTCCGGTCGGATTTTTTCTCCTCTCTTTTTTTTTAAATTCGTTTCGACTGGACCCTGGGGTTCAAACGGCAGTGTCGTTCAATTTCCACGCTTAACTTCAGCGCGAGAGAGAGAGAGAGGGAGAGAGAGAGAGAGAGAGAGAGAGAGAGAGAGAGAGAGAGAGTAGTCGGCTCTGGTCGACAGGCCAACCGCAGTCCTCCGCATTCTCTCTCTCTCTCACTCTGGCTGGAAAATAAAAAAAAATCGAACCCTTTCCCATCCCAGAGTGGCGCGGCAGGATGACCCCGAGCGATGCCAAACAATCCCCTTGTGTGTCGGCAGTGCAAAATAGGGGTTGTGACCCAATGACACGGCCAGTTTGTCGTGAGACCCATCGACTTCCGCTAACCGCTGCTGACCTCCGAAAAAATTTGCCCTTCCCTCCACTCTTCGTCGTCCGATCCCCTCCGCTACGCTAATCCCCCTCGAGCCACTAATCTCCGCTCGGCCAAAAGCCGTTCAACTCGAGGAGGATTGTCGTCGGCAGAATTAGATTGGCGCGGAGGGTCGGAATGGGAAATAAATACGACCTCAATGGCGTCACCTGCAATGGACACCTCTCGCGAGAAAATATTTGCTGCGAATCCATTTTTTCCTTTTCAGTTTTTTGTTGGAAATTAATTTATTCTCTACTCCTATAGTTTAATTTTTTACGATCATCACCGACTTAGGATTAATAATTATAAGCATAATTATTTCACGATGATTTTATCCGGCTCAAAGGTTCAATAGTAATTTACATTGCAATGATTATTATATCAAGATTTATATTTGGCTGGATCACTTTTATCTTGACGAAAGTTTAATTAGAAATAGTCTCTGACAAGGCATTTTATCAGCGGGTATTCATGCATCCTCTTTCTAGATATTTTCATGCAGAACCTTAATTTCTCGTCAAATTTTGTCTCCTGTCATTTTTTTATGACTTTTGGAGAGTTCTTATTATTTATTCCAGCTTGTTTTGTGAACTGTACTTTAAAAGGGTAGGGCTTACTGCCTTTCTAATACAGCCGGTGGTAATTTTGAGAATCGGGTGTTTTGTGGGGAGAAGTTATTCCATTTATATGTTCCATTTCATTTCCCGTAATTATCTTATTTAATTCCCAAGTATTTTCATCATTACCATGCCTCTATCAAGGGTGTATCCATAATTCCATTGCATCATCGATTCATTTTAAATTTTAATTCTTTTTCTAATTATAATTCTTGGTTCTAATCCAGGAATGTATCACCAGCTCTAGCGCTTTCTAATTTCGTGTAAGGAGAATTATATTAGCATGCACCTTTTTCACGGAGGCATCATATTTGACGATTTTTTTGCGCTTAACTCGCATTTCGTGATCTTCCGGACACATGCACGGGAATGTCGGACGTGCGGAGGCCGCACTATGACGTGCGACATCTCTCGCGTAGGCCAGTACGGCGCCACACACTTAGCGCGTCCCGACTCTCGCGGCAGGCGGGCAGCGCGGCTCGCAGTGAATGCTGCACTCCGCTCTCTCCCACGTCTCGTCGACACGCTCGCGAGGCCATAGTCGCGAATCCCCTTCAATCACTAAACTCCCTTTGGCAACCGTCAGACCAGTACCATTTCCCACAACTCTCCCGATCAATTGAAGGGCCCCCACCAATGGCCTCCCACTCATCCACTCCCTCTCTCGCGGTGGCTGGGCGCCGGGCCATGAGGCCTTTCCCATGCCACTTTAGCAGTGTCGCCGCGTTGTGTCAAGTGGTGGAGGCGGGTAGGGTATTGGCGGTCGGGGGCGGAGGATCGTGGCCTGTGGGGAGGTGGGGAGGCCGCGAGTGGGCCAGTGTCGAACCCGTTGCTCACTTCACTGTGATAGGCACATCGGCCGTGTTTTTCAGTCCGGAATGCCATGTAGATATCGTACTAAACGTATTATTCTTTTTTATTTTTCTTGGCCACTGTTTTTTTAAATTAATTTATTTTTATCAAGATTTGGTCTGTTCGTTGCAGTTATATTTTAGTTGACAGTACGTAGTAATGTTTTGTGGGTGTTTCATATAAATTAAATTGCGACATGATTTGATTATTTGAATAAATTTGCTTTTTGTGCATCATTAGCCCTGGTGATGTCCGATAAATTATGCAGCACGTCGGCTAAACAGCAAAATTTATTTATTTTGACTATATCTTCATGAAAAGAGGGTAAGAGAAGGCATTCATGCTGCAACTGTCCTAATCTAGTTCCGTAACAGTTAAATCAGTATGATGCCTCCATCATGGATGTATCATTAAACATATTCACGGAGTATACAAAAAGTCAGAGGAAAATATTCACAAGTGTCTTTCTTTGCTCCTTGTGCCTTTTCCTTTGTTTCCACCAATACATTCCATACACACTTCGGTAAATGCTTTTCGGATATGTTCATCACTTCTCTAAAGCGTAGAGTATGATTCATGGGGACCTTCTCTTTCCCTTTTCCTAGCGGAAAGAGAGGTCGAATGGCCACCCTACCAGTTCAACCACAAGAGAACACTTAGAAAATAGTTAAAAACCTGCGACCGTAACTGACCAGAGAGGTGATTGACTTCTAAATCCGTATATTACGTCGTAGGGGAGCCCATTTCGGGAATGCATCGAGAAAAAAAAGCGAAGGTGATAAAGGGGAGGCGAAAGAAAAAGCCAGCGTCCTATAACGAGATGAGAGATAAAAGGGAAGGGAATTTTGGTGGAAGGCAGCGAGGGTAAATGCTAGGATGGACGGGGAGTCACGCCAAAAAGATTCCGGGTGGCCTTTGTGGATTTACGACCCTTTAAGATGAAAGGGTGTTTTTGAGGGAGGAAATTGGGGCCTCCTTAGCTGTAACCGCTCTTTTTATTTCCTCGTGGCTCCATAACGACTTTACCAACTCCTCCTCTTCGTCATACCTCCGTGTACGGGCATAAAACCATGAGGATCTCCGCTTGTTCTACCCGAGGTATCCTTTGCCTCTCTTGAGAGGACATCAGAATAGGGAGCGTCAGCGGAGTTTTTGTTTCATGGTTGAAAGGTATTGAAAATGTTTCGTAAAAGTTTCGAACCAACCGACTCGTGAACGTAATCTGTAAAATGTTCCTAAGAATTTGTTTCTGCGGTTGCGGATTCCATCCGAGTATCAAACAAATTGTGTAAGACGTGCTTCGAACCTAGACTCATCCTGTAGGGATGGATAGAGTAATTTTATTCGAGTTATATTTATTGTGTGATGCTTATTTAATTTTAAATTGTCGTTGATTGGTTATTGATATGGCTAATTGTAGGAAGAATTAAAGGTGACACGGGTAGTGATAGACCTAATGTATTTACTCTTGGTTCATAGTCATGCTTGTGTAAATAATGTACAATTATGACATGTGCTCATAATGCCACTAATGAAAAATTTAAGGCCAGCGATGATCATCCGCTACCGATATCAGAGGACGTTGGGCAAACAACGAAAATCGGAAACGATTGGAAGTCGATTGTTTGTGAAAATCGATCTCAAATGAAAATGATCATTTACATGCCATGACCAGATCTTTCGGCCAGCATGAGTGACCAATACTTCCATTTTCTATTTCGAATAGCCAAGTAGTCAACATCGATCAGTGTTACATACTTGGAGATTCGATCGCCTAAGATCGTGAATCGAACAGCCCCGCCGAGAACCTCCTCTAAGATAACTCTCGATGCTAATCCACGCTCGTGGAGCAAACACGGATGCCCGAAATGGAGCATCGCGCCACCTCACCCTCTTAACCATAAGCCCACCATTCCCCTCTCCTCCCCCCCCCCCTCATGCCCCCTTCCACCGCCTCCCCAGACTCCCCTCCCACCTCCTCGCTCTCCCACCAACTTGGCAGTCTGGCGCCGTTACGCCCCACCTCTCAAATTGGCTCTCGGGCCATCGGCGCCTGCCCCCTCCCCCCGCGCGCCCCCATCACCAAGAACCCACAACCACCACCACCACCACAGGCTCAATGGCCCTCCCTCCCTCCTCCTGCCATTCCTTATCCCCACAGCGTGCCTCCCCTACTCACTCTTCCCGAGACGTGCCTTCAGGGGATCTCCAACATCCCCACAGCACCCACTACCACCTCCCGCTTTGAGATATTCTCCCTCTCTTCCCATGAAACCACGTCTTTCTTCCTTCCCCCGCCTATTGCTCTCCTCCTCCTCCTCCAACCCAAAACCCGTACTTAACATCTGAAGGAATACAAACTGATTTTCGACGATTGTGGACTCTAATGCGGGGCGATTGGAGGTGGGGTTTTGGGGATGCGTATTTATCGGTTTCCGATCTCTCCTTCGTTTTGGGTTTTGCTAGGGGATCTGTTTGAGACGCGTGAAGGGGTGGAGGGAGAGATAATACACACATCAGCGTGGTGGATCTCGCTGTGTGTGTTAACTCTGCGAATGGAGGTGGTGGTCTCCGGCTCCTCGATAACGTGCACAGTACTCCACTTTGGTCTCGGCTCGGACCTAATAATTTTTCCATCCCGATTGCTATATTTTCTTTTCACTTCCTGAAGACTCGAGCATATATAATGGATGGGGCAGGCACGTAGTTCCATTATTTTCTTTTATTTTATTTCTTCAAAAATAGTAGGATAATATTTAGGATCAAGAGAGGAGACGTTTTTCAAATAGTGAAGAAGATCGTTAAAGGAGACTCCTTTCTTTAAAGGTTTTAAAAATTTCTTTTGTATAAAAAAATCGATGAACTACTGAAGATTACGCCATAAAAGTGTGAGTGATTCTCTTTCGTAAGCACCAGGTTCCCCAAAAACCGTATAGTGTAGTCATAGATTTTTAACCAATGTGTGGTTCAAAAATACATTGGCTACGTATAATTTCGATGGCTTTAAATTGAATTTTTTCTTTTACAGAAAAAATTTTTTGCATCCGGAAAAATTTGAATTTCGAGGTATTAGCCATTGTTAAAAGTATAATGTTAGTGTAATTAGGCTGCATTTCACATTCAAATTCGAATCCTAAAAGTGACACTCTTGTCCAAATAATTACCACTCAATTCATTCCTCCCAAAAAAATTTCAAAAAACTTTCTATTTTCGTTCCCGAATCCCATTAATACGATTTCAATTTCACCAACGCCACTCTGCCCACATTTCGAGACGGTGGCGCTGCCCCCGGTTATGGTTTCGAGAGGAATTTGTTCATCATCAGCCCATCCTCTCTCCACCCACCACCCCGCAGGGTTGCGCGCTCCGTAGGACTCCTCGAGAGGGCTAACCATCATCCCGGGAGGAGGCTGAAAAATTCCCCGCCCCCGCGCGTTCATCCCCTTGAGGAGGGGGTGGTGACTTCCTTCTAAAAATCCACTCTTCCCCTCCCCCTCCAGATCCCTCCGTCTTTAACTCAATTCCCCATCCTCTTCCACGAAACCCCCCCCCTCCTCTGGACCTTCTTAATCTATTCCGTCCCCCGCATCCAACCCGGTCCCTTGTCAATTCCATCCATCCAGCCACCCACTTTCACCCCCGGAGCATCGTCGCCGTCTCAACCCCCCGTGTCCCACCGCCCCCTCACCAACCTATATTCGCCATCCATTCCAATCTTGGTCCACCCCTACTCCGTTCGACATTCCATGATAGAATTCACCAACCTCTTCCGTCTTACCCTCTCTCTCTTTCTATGTCTCATACCATTAAGGCATGTGCAAACCCATGAATGCTCCGTCAATCTTTCTCTTATATATCGTTCTAATTCCAAAACCATGCAGAGGATGTAAAATTAATAAAATCTGAAGTTGCAAGCGTGATGGAGTGAACTTTTTCATATTGAATTGAACAGTTTTGAACAATGAGCAATTTTCCATGATCATAAAATTTGTTCTTGAAGGTGTTGTGGTAACATCGAAATCTATGTTGGAATATATTTTATGATAGTGGAAAATTTAAACTGTTTATTTCAATACAGGATGTAGAAATGGGTGATAATGAAAATTGAACACCAAGTGTGGTGGAATACAAAGTAGGTATTGAGTATATAGTGTATTTTGGGAGATCCGCTGTATTTTTTTTTGTGTAAACTGGGCAAACGAGCCGCGGCGTATAATAGAGGCCCGCTGCAGCGCATATATCTACATCATACGAAAATGCACAGCCATTAAGGTGACCAGATTGACGTGACTACAAGAAATTCTCATTATTTTATCAAAATCTTTCAGTGATTAGTTTGATTTGGAAGTATTTTTTCTCCGGTGAAAGTGCGAGTAATTATGTCGCATATACGATGCGAACTTCTCTACTAATTAGTAGTCCCATCTCCCAATTTCGCTTTTGATGAATATATCCCAAGGTTATTTGAAGGTATATTTATTCCAATGCAAACTGATTAGAAATGCCTTATAAATGCTAAAACATACGGTGCGCTTTTTCAAGCTTTTAATATTTATTCCTCATCATTTCCTTGATCTGGTAAAAATGTTTGTCTGAAATGCCGCTTCTCAGTGTTAGAAATTTTGATTCCATTTGGATTAAAATTTCCTCATAATTGTTCTTTGTCATCAAGCGATTCGACCGCAATTTTTTACGACCGCAGATGGCATCAAAATCATCCCGCCATCCGTGCACACGCGCCATGTAAATACATCTATCTCAACTTCCATCTCTATGTTCTTTTATCTCCTTTGGGCCTCCTCCCGCCTCTGGTCAGTCGTGCAATCATTTCCACATCCATTCAAGCCTCGCACAAAAAAACGGGAGGAGAAGGAATCCCCTCCCTTTCCTTTCCTCCACATAATTTTTTGTATATCTAAGCTCCCCCCCCTCCTCGATCCATCCTGCCTACTCGAACTCCGGCGGGCCATCCCTCCTCCATTCCATTTCATACATTTCCCCCATCCCCCTTTAATTAGCTGTTTGTTTATCTAAACTGCCGGTTGACAGGGGGCCCTCCTCGCCAAGACGGATTGGGCATCTTGACGTGAGGCATTGGGGTAAGCGGGGGGGGGGGGGGGTGGGGGGGGGAGAGAGAGGGCCTGAGGCTTCGCTCTTCTCCCCCGCTACGGATGATGATGGTCGGGGATGGGAAATGATGGTCGTGAGGGTGTTGGGGCCTCGGAGACGGGCCGGCCAGTCAGATAACACGAGTGTGAGGGACGAGATAGGCACGGAGGGAAAAAGTTATTGAGAGATGGAAATGGGACAGGGCCATAAGTTACGGGGTGGAAACCAAAATTTCTCTCTTTATATCGGATGGTATATATGAGAGGATGCGCATGGGAGAATTTTCCACCTCTTTTCCTTTTCCGATCGTGAGCAATCTGTAAGTTTTAGACGCCACGGTGTTCGCAGCCACTGTCACTGAATCTTGTGCAATATTAGCTATAGCAACTTGAGTGGTATGTGACTAAATATAATGTTTCATACCTAATTTGATGTTGCCCAGTTTTTATCAAAGAGCGTGGAATAATCGTATAGCTGGTTGTACGAAAGAGAACTTTATATCGGATGGTAAATATGCGCATGGGAGAATTTTCCACCTCTTTTTCTTTTCTAATTGTGTGCAAGCTGTAAGTTTTAGACGCCACGGTGCTCGCAGCCTTAACGGTGACAACCCAAATTTTATGTCACTGGATCTTGTGCAATATTAACTATAGCATCTTGAGTGGTATGTGGCTAAATATACTTTCTCATGCCTGATTTGATGTTACCCAGTTTTTATCAAAGAGCGTGGAATAATCGTATAGCTGGTTGTACGAAATAGGATATTTTCCTTTGTCATGAAGCAATCATAGCATGTCGTTTTTTTGTCTTAAGATCGCTTCAAGACATTGAAATTGAGGCATTTCTTTTATAAAAAAAAAGTATTTAGTATAAAGAAAAAGGTATTTAGAGTGATTCCTGGAAACTGTCGTGAACTATTCCAAAAAATGTCGAGAAATGTTGGCGCGTAGTAGAATTTTGGGACATAGCCACCTATTTCGCCAGTTTTCGTAACCCGGTTCAAGGAGCTCTTAGTGCGAGTATTAGTTCCGCATTTCTGTTTTCGGTGACGCCCATCTTCTATTTTCACTTTAAGCTGTCACTCTGAAAGCCGAGGGTGAAAAGGAAAGAGCGTGGCAAAAATGGTAACCGTAATGGTTTAGGCTGTAACAAACCACTTTATGTAGAAGCTTTAACTATGCCGTTCGTTTCAAGGAGGAGGCGAGATTTTTTTTCTGTGAGCCTTGCAATGCAGTAATTCTACTTTCCATCATACGGGTTCAGTCTATGAATTCTAATAACTTACAAACAGTGCTATTTATGTTTTATAATAATTTTATATGCTTTATCTACAATTTTTTAATGAACATTTGATTATTTACTCGAGATTTTTACATTAACGCGCTGATTATAAATGGCAAAGTATATTTTGCATCCAATTCTTTCTATATCCTCGCTCTCATGCAGCTTTCTTAGTATCTTTTCTGCCGTCCAAATCCCATTTTAGCTCTGAAATGGCCCCGAAAAGAGACTGATGCATTAAAATTCATCCATTTCGCTCAGGCTTTACGAGGTGCTCAAAAAACCACGTCTAGCCTCTTCGATCCGAGTCACCAACTCCTTTTGCAGCCTCTCTCTCTATAACCTCTCGCATCTTAAAATTTTATGCCACCCATACTGTCCTGTCGGGCTACGGAGCCTATTTTCCTTGCAGTCGTTAAAATCACTTAGAATATGAATGACTGGTAGATCATCTGTGGAAATCTTAACATTAAAATTAGTTTTCTAATAACATTGTTGGCATATTAATGTATTTTACTATTCAGGAATAGTTTTTATATCCGTTTTTGACATTTATAATATGCTATAAGAAGTGACTTTGGTGGTTTAGTTTCAGGGATCTGGTCATAATACACGTACTTAAAGATGTGAGATTTCCTCTTTGTAAGATGTGAAGGTGAGGTCTTTTTAGTCGCCGAATTTTTCTCCAAGTCGTTGAGGGCCTTAACGATTTTCCGTAATCCTTGCATGACGATGGGAAGGAAGTCTTAATGGGATATGGAACGAGGCGGGTTCGGTGGCTAGGATGTGGGAGGTTTTTCGGGGACGTTATTGCCCTTTGTGGGTCTCGGAGCGGAAAGCCTAAACGTTTTGTGGTGTTCTATCTTGGCGCCACTTTTTCTTGAGTCGTTCCTATACCAACCCTCGCCTTTATATCACTAGCAAACGTAGGCGAAACGCTTTCGTATTATTATCAATGGAGTCATTGTCTCAGAATCGAAGTCTTAATTAATTGATCAGGTGATTCGGTAGGTGAATGAGAAAGATAAGTTATGATGAAAAAAGTTTTCTTCATTTAGTCATTTATTCAGAACATCAATATGAAAAATATGCATAAGTAGCCGCCCACTTTTCATGTTTCAATGATGTTCATAAAAGCTCTGGTTAATTAATTAATTCAGAAAATCCGGCCTTTGAAGGCAAGAATCGCACATTGGAATGTTATTGACAATGAGCCACGCGAGAGAGTTGTGCGAGACTTAGAAGTGGCGGAGAAACGGTGAGCCACCCGGAAAAAGTTAGTGATGTCATGATCTTACCATTGGAAAGGTTAAGCGCGTAGAATATACGCAGCTAATAGCACGGTAATTAGTCGACGCGTCGCAACGGATTGAAAAACGGAAAAATACGAGTCTCCTTATATTTCAATCCCTCTCGCAATCGAAAATTATGAAAAAAATGGCGAACGAGCCCAATTTCGCAGTTTCTCACCAACAAGGGCTTTTATATCTGGAACATGTCTATTGGGATAAGAATTAGAATAGGAGGAGATATAAAAAGGGGAAAATCGCCGATACTCTATCCTAGTTTTGTGAAAAAGTGGCTGAAATCGATTTTAAGTTGTTCAATACATTCTTATTAGTGGGTGCAAGGAATTTTATGAGAAAATCCCATGCTTTTAGTGACTGTGGTTTCTTTCGAAAGTCAGTCCCCTTCCCGGTCACCAATACTAGGTTTGTCGTTCTCCCCTTTTCTCGCGACAACCGCATCCTTCTGGGGTGCAACCCTGTCATATTTTCCAATACGCTCTCGTTGGAAGCTTTAGCTTGAGGGGTGTGCAAGGGAAGGGTACACGTGTTAATGAAAATCCCTGGGAAGATTTGATAAGTTTTCCGGCACAAAATGGAATCAGCGCAGCTCATACCCCTTTCTTAGCTGCCAAAGAGGGCTATCTCCACTAGCTAGTCAATAGCGTCTTGATAATATCGTGGTTGAATTATGGCTATAAAGTAATCGATGCCTAATACTAGAACACGCGAACCTGTTCACACTCACGGCATTAAACTGCAGGTTGCCGATGGCAAAGTGATATTGGCATACGTTTTCCATATGATAGGAGATAAACTAGATTCATTGAAGAGCATTAAATGTTATCCTAATGGCACAATTTAGTTTTTGCTGGTTCCCAAAGGTAAGAATGACCTCTCTGCTTTGAATTGGCATTTTACACCATTATCGTCACCATGGACAAACCAAGTGCAATTTTTGTTCCATTTGCTTATCATGTGGTGTACTCAGATGAATTAATTGGCTAAGATCAGTGAAGAATTCCCATCTGCCTAACAACCTAATTGAGAAGAATTTCATTCATTCACATTGTATTTTAAATTTAGGTACTAGCTCCTAGTAGTAACATTTATGAAGGGATTTAGCATCTGAGTGGATGGAATCGAACCTCGCCCGCTTGAAGCTCATTGGGTAGCTTAACTCGCCGCGTAAAATTACCTCACCGAGAATGAGACTGCAAATACCTCTCAGAAATTTCATTGTCTGCGGCTATGGTCTTTAAACTTGTGGGAAACAATAGAATTTTGAGCGTTTATCATCTCGCGCGGCGGGCAACAAAAAAGAAAAGCAAGTCTGCTCGCGTCGTCTCGCCGTCCCCCCAACCCATCCTTGGTAATTCCCGTCTTCTGGAACTCGCTTAGTTTTTAACGACCCATAAATAAATAAGTCTCGAGGTTCTTCAGGATATTTCAGCGTTTGCGGGTGAGAGTCTAGGAAGGAAGCCTCGAGTTTGAGGGGAGGGAAAAACTTATTCTTTTTTTTTGAGCGCTCACCAGTTAATTTCGTAGATGCTGCTTCACCTTAAAGAGAGAGGAAAGGGGATGCGAGTGAACAGGACGGTGGGGAGATACATGAAAGAAACAATTTACCGGCGCCGCCGCTCGGAAAGTCGTCATCGCGGTGGCAAATGCGTCGTCTCCAGTAACTCACGAAAGGTCTTCTTCTTCCCTCTCGTGTCCCATCACAGCATTCTCGTCCATCTCAACCGGTGAACTACACTTCTATCTCCTACCGACCGCGGTCCCTCCAAAAGATGGTCAACTCTCGTGTCTCCCCGGGGAGTTTGGGAGCGAGGCGAAGGAAAAAGAAAAACTCTAAGGGCGATTCTTATCTCTTTAGTTTTAGTCAGGCGGTAATGGGGAAGGGAAGGAGGTAGAAGTTTCGTCCGAGACCCCTGACTGAGTTTACCTTATTCTGGAAACGCATCTTCCGTCCTCTTTCCTTCTCCCTACACTTTTAGGTCGCAGCTAACTTACTACGCTACTCCTCCCCTCTTGTCTTTCTTCCCAACGGCCACTTGACCTCCGTTAACTGCCTTTGCGACTCTTGAGAAGGGCCCAAAGCAGTCAAAAAGTTTGTTCTCACCTCTCCTCTACCTGGGACCCGTCTCCTCTTCGTGACCCTTGTCCGACTCTTGTCGCCCAATTCCGCCCGTTTTCCGGAGATGGGAAGCATCGTTTTCTTGTTTTGTTTTATTCGTTATGGCTCTGTAGGCGGCGATGTCTTTGCTTCTGATGCGACTTGGGTTTCAAGGACTTTCTAGCACACCTATTTCCCATAAGCTTCTAGATTTTTTCTTTAGTCGTGTCGGGGGTCACAAAAAGAGAATTATAAGAATAGGTGAAACGAGTATCAAGAATGTTAGAGCTACCGCATTTTCAGCGTGGTGTTTCGTTGGTTTAGTCCTCCATCTGTTAATTAAAGATTCCAAAGCTGTTATGCAATCAGAAAATGTTTTTTTTTTAATTTCTGGTGAAGTGAATGCGGTAAATTTTCATATTAAATTGTGTATTTTTGTTTTATAAGTAGCGCATTCCCCTCAGGAGTGGAATGAATAATTTCCGCGATATCACTTTTTACTTTTGGCTATCTGAAAGACTTTTATGAATCCCCGTGAAATCCACTCTTAATCTTCCATAAATGCTTTCTGAATGCTTATATTATCTTGATATATTATTAAATCACGTTAGTCCGTTAGAATTTTTTTTCATATTTTAATCGTTATCTGCAGTTTTATGATCCCTCCCATTTTCTCCTACTTGCAAGGTGTATCTATTATTTACCCTGTAACTAATCAGTCTCATCGAACGATACAGATAGCTTAATTAATCACGTACCTTAAAAGCATATATTTAATGCCTTGGGAGTTTTCATTTTCTAACTGCTTATCATTACTAAATCACTGAGTATTAACCAACTAAACCCCTGCCTCAAGTTTTACATGCATGAGGGAAAGCATGAATATTTTGCAGAAATTACAGAAAAGCATTCGACCTCATTTGTATGCTGGGCAGGCCGTTAGGTCGAGAGCCAGCTTTTCCATTTTCAAAGACGGCACTTCAAAGTTCGTATTAACCTCCCCAAAAAAACTTTCATGGCTGATGAACGACCCTAAAATTATGAATGGTGACAGAATTCCCGGGACCCGATCGAAGATAAGGCCTCAGCATGGTACATGAATCTCCTGCCCGCAGCCGTCCAGGCACACCCTAGCGAAGCGAGAAATTTCGGCATTTTTCCTCTGTATCGGCATTTGAAATCCCTTTAAGCCACCATCCACCAAATTCGTCTGACATATGGATAAAAAAGGTTTCGTACCACAGTTGTCATAATTCCGTCCCCTTCTCTATTCTTCCTGAATCTATCTATCTAGGTTTCCAGATAGATTTCGCTCTTTCTTGGCTTCAACCTTTCTTCCTCAAGGAAGTATCTAGAGAGTATTTGAATTGAAGTTTTGGGAAAATCAAAGAAATGGTCTTCCTCGTATTGTCTAATAACTACCGTTTTAAAAAAATGGGCTCTTCTAGTTATATAGTTGTTGGTAATGGTATTCAAATCCTGTCATTTCTCCAGCAAACCCTTCTTCATCACGAGAATAATTCTTTTGGTTTAAACAAAGTGAAATGAAGCAGTAATACAGGAATAGAAGAGCCGCTTTGAAAAACATTGCACTCTTCACCACTGCGTTTAGTGTCATGATGAATATAAAATATGAGCACTTCGCCGCATTATTACCAGGGTATTTAAATAATGTTATGACTGAATCCATAATTCGTCAGTTGAACATGCATGCCACAGTAATCGAATTACATTGCTAAGGAAAATTCAATCACAAATTTGCATCAAAAAACGTATGGATGTATGATGTGTAAGCAACATACTCTAGTAGTATGTAAAAATTGGAATCATGCATTAATTTTGAATTGCGTAGTAGCGATGAAAACTTCTTTAAGCTAGGTTGTCCTCCCTCTCTCTCTACATTTTGGACTCTTCATTTCAAAGGAAAAAAAAGGAGTGTTTCCCTTAATCACCGACTGCATCAGCTTATTCCATTGTTTTATTCGCCCGCACCTTTCATTTGTCATACTGTTTTATGAGCACCTGTCACGCGGATAGCTTTGCCTTCTGACTTCCCCCCTAAGACCTTTCCCTGGACTCTCTCCTCCTCCCCTACCATTTCCAAAAGGGACCGCTGTCCCTTATATACATTTCAAGTCCCAAACATTTCCCTCCCGTCGCGTTCCGCGCCGTCTTACGGTCTTCAACGACTCTCACTCAAGCGTCCGCCGTACATTTATCCGTCCAAACATCCAAACTTAACGCTCTTTCTCGTTCTTCTGTCTTCACTCCCAGGTCGCTATCTCCTTATCTCTTCTTTCCACTCCCTCGTACACCTACAGGATCCTTGGCGGCGTCCGTTTCATTAATATACCAAATTCGGCGTTCCAACTTCTCCCCCTATCCCCTTCCCACTCACCTCATGTCCCCGCTAAGTCCAAGGGTTGACGGACGACTTTTCTTGCGTTATTAGCTTAAATCATGAAGCGAGATCTTGTTGACACCCTTGGAGAATTATTAAGGGCCACCGTGAAGAGGATATTTCGAACGATCTGCCGACACTGCTGCCTTAGCGTATAATATTATTTTCTCTTTCGAAGTTTTTGTCGCGATGATTTTCGTGACTCCCTTCCCATGAAGGTTTGAAGAATGTACTATTTTTTGTGCAGGGAATGGAAAGATTTTAGAATTTTTTTTGTATGAAGCTTTTATTTTTTGTTTTCCCGCGTGACGGTTCTCCTTCTCTTAATGTGTCGTTAACAGTCTTTTCGTGTCTCGAGCCGTTAATATGTTTCCATGCGCCTGATAAAGTTTTACTGAAATTTAAATACAAATGTTCTTGCGGGAAACAAGAGTTTTTAAGCGGTACTTGATGGTAGGAACAACCGTTTCGTCCGAAATCTTCCAATGTTTTTATTTGGCTGCACGATAGCCTGATTCCAAGTGAAAGGAGCTGATACACAAGACGTGTTTTTAACTATTCCCGAAAAATCGTTGAATAAATATCGATATCCCGTAATGCTCGTGATATGGTCTCCATTTGAATAGTACTGGCTTCGATGGAGTGGATTTCGTTTCATTGGTATTCATGGCGTGCCTTTTCGTTTGTGAGAGAGTTGTTATTGCATTTTAACATGCAATGTTTATGCTATCCTTTGTGCGACTCGCTTCCTCTTGGTCACGTCCGCTTGGCCGATCGAAGCGTGGGCTGGGAAATCCATACTAATATCTCAAGGGGCATACCTTCCAATTGATCTGGACGGCGCTGATATCCATCGACTGATTTTCGTAATGCAAGGCGTTCGTTACGGAAGCGTTTCGCCCCTGCCGTGAGACCAAATTAACCCCACTCCGAGAAATGGGAACTTGGAGCGCCATCTTCGTGAATAATTTTGTACGCACGTTTATATAAATCCGGGATAGTTACTAGCTTTCTGTATTGAGTAGTCATGTGGTTTATCACTTCTCAACTTCGCAAATGTATCTACCTTAGAATAGCTTGAGGGAGGTTAATTAAATAAATTGATAGCTTTGTCTATCAACGTATTTAATTCACTACGAGATAATTCCACGAAGTCGGTTCTCTCGAAGATATAGGGTGCGCCTGGCAAAACAGAATACTTTGGTTACTCTTTAATGAGATTTGGTAAATTGATCTCTTACCCTATTTATTCGTTTAACTACCTCGTATATACCTTGAATTTAAATTAAACTAAATACAAATGTTCATTTATGTCACGGGGTATGCAAATGAACGCTATAAATGTTTTACATTATAGATCGTTTTATATACATAGCCCTTAAATCTGCAACTATATTTGATGGAGAAATGCCTCTATATCAGGAAAAATTAAATATACATTGTTTTGATTCGTATTTTATGGAATCCGTCACATTCACCAGCAATATTTAACACTTAAATTTTATATCTAATATATGAAATCATCATCGTTCTATTATTATTTCGGAACGTCACGGAATATTTACGTAGTTATTTAAGATCATTAACCTAAAGTGCTCCTCTACCTCCCCAGTTAGGTGAGTGAATTAGCTTGCCCGGAGTAACTCCAATTTGCTTACCCAACGTAAACCACCAAAGCTTTCCCGCCTCAACCGATGCGTACTTCATTTCCAGCCCGCGGGGCTGCTCCGTTCTCTATTCCGTTAACGTTTGCTCCACCTCCCCGCTCCACCGCCCTCCTCCCCCTTGCAGAGAGACCCTGAACGCTCTCTAGCGGCGAAGAGGAGGAAATTGTAATTTCCACAGTTTCGTGGAGGTCCCCCCCCCCCCCTTCCATCGCCCGCCTCCCCACGAAGGCAGCCAGCCCTCGGTGGCGTGTGAGAAGCCACGCCTCGTCTCATTGTTTGCTCAGCGCCGCATTCGTCGCATGTTCCAGTAATCGCTCTTCTTCTGTTTCCACCGCCTCCTCCTTCCCTTCCCTCTCCCTAGCTCACTCTCTCACGAATGCTGAGATAGTGGATTTTCGTCGGAAGAGGGCGATGCATGTGAGCGGTTGATTCCCCCTTTACCACCTTTATTTTATAATTCTCCGTGGCTCTCAACAAGACTTGATGCCATTTATAGAACAATCTATCTCTAGGTGTTGGGAGAAAAATAATAAGATACAAGGAAGTAAAGAAGATGATATGGAGTTGTGACTAATCGCAAAATTTTGTTGTTTTTATAGCAATTTTTTTTGCAGTGATTAGCTGAAAACATAGTATTTCCTTGATTTTATTCTTTATCGATATAAAATAGCTCTAGGTATTGAATATTAAATGGAATAAATTAGTAAGTCTAACAAAGGTTTTATTGATGAAGATACTTTAGAGGACATGTAAAAAACAGCTGTAATTTTGAGTAAAATCATGCATAAAGTACTTACTTTAGAACCATTAAAACTTTCTAAGTCTTAGTCCTTTATGGCAAGAATTAATATACAATAATATGTGCTCTCCATAACTCTGCCAATTGGAAATAGAATGAAAGATTCCTGATGAAATGAGTGAAGGTATGGTACTACTTACCCAATGTAATGTGAAAACCTCATTCTTGGCACATTATGCGTTCTTGATACATTCAAAGAAGCAAAGCGTTCAGCTTCCTTCTTCTGAGGAGGAATACCCTTTACCGAGAAGTCTTTACTACCACATTGGCTTCGAAGCAATAGCCGTGGTATAATCATGCGTCATTTGAGTCGGAGCGCTTTGGCGTCACCAATGGGGGCGGCTTCCAAAAACCACTGTCTGAATTCGTGCTCACTCAACTCGCTATCCACGAAAGGCTTGCGAGGTTCGCGTTGGTGTGGGTTCGAAGATAAGGAAATGATGAGGGCCGAGTCGGAGGAGCGAAGCGGTGCGGGTGTCGGCTTGTGAGATGGAAACGAAACGGGAGGTGTTCGTGGAGAGGTTATTTTTCGGCTGGAAGGTGGGAGAAAAGGCGGACGGGAGAAGTGAGGGAGCGAGTATCAAAAGTGGATTTCCGAGGAAGTGGAAATTCGGGCTCGCGTGCACTCGTGTGCTGCAGTCGGGAATGGTCGCCGGGGTAAATCGCGTTATCGCCTCCATCTTGGTTCTACCGCGAAGGTTCCCCTCGGCCACACCTCCCTACTTGTGTCGGCAGACTCAATTGTTCCCCATTCGTATCCTTCTTTTAAGCTCTCTTCTCCTTCTCCAATCCTTTTTACCACGTTTTCTATACCGTCAACCGTTTTCTGCATGTTAGTCACGGTGGATTTATTTAATCGATTCGAAACTAACAAGCCTGTAAGCTAACTAACAAGCAGGTAATTTAAGTTTTTAGAAAGATCGATTCCCGATGAAAAAATGTGGTTTGAATGGTTTCAGCTCAGTTCGATTAACATTTCTCAAATATACAACAAAATAATATAATGTATCCAGATTAGTAGCAAAACATGCGCCAAAGTTAATGGCGGTGCTTTTGTTTTCAGAAAATTATTTAAATCAATTTTAATAGATTCTTTTCGAAACAAAAAAATCTATGTCATGAAAAATGTAGTTGTTTTAAGAAACTTTTTCATTTCGTGGCTATTTTACTTTTTTACAATCCTTAGTAAGGTTCATTCTCATAACCTTTGCGAGAAATGTGCGACACGCTGAATTTTAATGCCAAAAATTCATTAGAATAATGTTGGATGAAAATCTATACCGTAAAGGGAGGTTTAGAAGCAAAACCTCATGAGAACGTTCAACAATGAATATATTATAGTTTTTATTTCCGAGATTCCTTTTTAATTATATTCTTTGCCTTCACTTGCTTGCACTTTCATTCTTTAACCTCATTTTATGAATACAAATAGTCACGGGAGGGTGTAAACACATGCAGTTACTTTTTCATCTTTGGTAATTTCGTCCTATTGTAAGTTCTTATTTTACCAGTAGTAGTAATCTGTCGTGTCGCGAGACACTTCCTTTTGTTTATCAATATATTTCGGTGACATATTTTTACAATCAAGTTTAATAATTTGTCCACCATTTTCTATAAGGCGAAATTATCATTGAAATTCTTCGCAGCCGTACTTGGAATACGTATCATTTTTTTTCTTTTGAAATTAATGCCGATGTAATCTCTGGCATGCCGCGTCGACAATTTTTGAGTTTATATTAACTTCCATTTCCTCTTGTCCTACTAGACGATTCAGAGGTATCTTTTACGATATCTCATTTATAATTCAAATCCTTTTTCCATGAAAATTCCTTATCTAGCTTCTTTGTGTGCCTCAAGAGCCATTCAGGCATTCCGTTGCTGTCACTGCCTTTTGAAAATCCTTAATAGTCATTTTCTGTTAGCAACCGTTTCTTCGATTTTATCTTAAGGATTTTCTTCATTAAATGTCTGGGTTCATTCTATTTTATACATTTTCCAAATTTTCTTCTTTACTTCCATTACCAAATTCCCAGTTCTGCCTTGTACCTGCACCTGTCGTTCTATCTCGTTCTCTTCTTCGACGTTGGAAACGCACCTGGTGTCATATTAAATCCCATGCTATTTTATATTCATAACCGTAACGGTTATCTTGTATGCATGACATTGGGGATATTTCTCGAGGCCTTATTTCTTAAATAACGTCATTTATAACTATCTATTTTGAGCGAATTTGCCGGTTAACTGCTGACAAGTTTTTATTCGCCCGATTACAGAATTGAAGGAGATACATTTCGTGACAGCTAGGTTTGTGTGATCAAAAATTATTTGTAGCTTATGAGTATATATAAGCAACATTTTGAACTTAAAATCGAATTTCATTTCCTCGAAAATAAAGCAAAGCTTGTTTTAAACCGTGAAATGTATGTATAATTCGTGCTTTTAGAGTCTTAACGGAGAACTTATTCCTTAAAAAGTCTCATACTATTAAACTCGTTCACGCATTAAAAGTTTAATGTATCACTATGTAATTTGTAAAAACTGGAGAGAGAACGGATTTACGAAACCTATTTGTATTTTTTTAAACAACTGACGCGTTAATGAGAGGAAACTCATTCAAGGGTTCGCAAAAACTAAAATTGGACGTTATTTATTGATGTAGGTAATTTTAAAGTATTCTACAGATAGAGGTAGGTTTCCATCGAGTATTTAAGAAGCATTCTGGTAGCCTCTCCTTCCTTTTTGTACTTCCCTCTTCAAGGATTAAGGTATAGTTGTCTAGTTTTCTCATTCCCACGTAGAGTAAATAGTGATTCGTTTCGTCGTTTGTCAAACCCGCGACGTAACCGGGCGAAGAAGTGGAGACTGCGTGTATGTGATGCGCTCACCCCTGGTTGAATGTCGGCATCGGCTTGGCTTGCGCTCCGGCGTGGGTGAGTGTCGTCGGGGATTAAGTTTTGTGGTGCGTAGCCGCCTCCCGAATTCGATTTCCGATGTGCCGTCCTCCATTTTTCCCTCGTCGGCCGAGCACAAATGAAGTCGTCGGGTGATGTAACGGAGACGCCGCGTTTTCTGAAGGGAGAGGGAAGGAGAGAGAGAGAGGACTTTGCGTTCGATTAAACTAATGGAGGGGTTGGGAAATTGTGTATGTGTGGAGGGGGGTGCTTTCGGGATGAGGAAACGTTTCCGAGGAATCGGACAGTCATTCCAATGGACATCCTCTTCACTTCGAACCAGACACGAACTTCCTCCTACTACTACTGTGCCCTTCCAGGAGTTTTGCCTTACCACCCTACCACCCTTATCCCGCCCGCGCCTCTTATGCACACCCTCCAGCGTTTCTCGGACAACCTCCGTTTCGGATGGGTACCACTCCCCCCCGAAATTTCTCCCCCCCCCTGCACGAACCGTCTTCTTTCATTCCACTCCCGATGCCCTCGCGAATACACTCTCGTTCCATTCACGCGTCTTCGACTTTTCACGTCCCTTGCCCGTTTCCGTCGAACGGCATTCACGGTATCCTCCGGGGGAGTTCCTCAAGGTTCCGACCTGGGTCCCCTTCTATTTCCACCACCCGGATTGAATTTTCACCAGCGGCTCTTGAAACTGCATTGGGATTCCGGTGGTTCGGTCAAACTCTCTTGTTGGATTATGTTGTCGGTACGAAAACCGCCCCCTTCGCCGCGTTTTTCCTTCCACAACCCACGAAGCGTTGGGTACCCGCTCACTTCCGTTTCGGACGTAATGAAAAGGATTATGGGTGGAAATTTTGGTTCCAGTAAAATTTCGTTCAATTAGTGGAAACCTTCCATTTCTTCTAGCGGATTAAGGAGGGGTGGTTCTGAATGGATATGGGAAAAGTTCATCGTATTCTGGAGGCATCGTTATGTTACCATGGGTATATAATCGGAAAACTTGTGAGTGCTTCCTTTTCATGGTAATTGTTACTAAGTTTGTCATAAAAAGGGAAATTTTTGTGTAGAATGTGGTTTTATCCTCGCAATTCGCCATTTTCAGTTTTTTTTTGCGTTTGAATCTTATATTGAAGACGTTTACGCCCTTTTATATATACTTTTACTCGTATGTATTTGGTTGGAATAGCTGTTATTTTCCTCGATAACCAGCTGAAAACACGCTTTTTATTGGTTAGATCATGTTTAAGAAGATTTAAAATCGCGCAAGAGAAATTACCATTTCCTGATCTGACTGAAATATAGTCTTGAAATCGTGAAGTCCTATTTTCCTTTAAGTTATTGAATTTGTATTTGTTTGATTTCATTTCCATTGGCAAAAAGCTGGGGAAATCTCACTTGTGCTTAGCTTGAGGAAAGTTTCATTCAGAAAACTTTCATACGAAATGCTTGTATGGCCTTCTTATGAAAACTGATAAAACCCCTGGAGCAAATTTACCCCCCGCACGACCACCCTGAAATATTTGTGACCCGCCACAATTTTCCAGTGGCACCATGTCACTGGATGCTGTTCTCTCCGGGACAATAAGACCTCAGAAATTAGCACTCCCCAAATACCCCCAGGGGTAAGATACCGTGCCTATATTGTTTGCAGCAGCTTCCTCCACAATGCGTGCCTGCGAGACGCATAAAACCCTCCTCCCCACCCGCAATTACGCAAAGAGGATTACCATGTGGAAGGCTCTTCCTCGTTTTCTCTAATCCTCCCTCGCGCCGCCTTCACTCCATTCTTTAGAAACTTGGGGTCTTACAAAATTCAACGCGTTATCGTTCGAGGGGGTTTGGGGGGTCTTCTTCTTCTTCCCAGGCTCCCCTTCCACACAGGTGTTGCGGGCGAGCGGGATGGGGAGCTAATTGTGAGTTATACCAGAGGTTACGATGGGGGCGGAGCGTTGAGGAGGATGGGGGGAGGGTTGGGAGGAGGGTGAGGTTTAATGCCGTGGGGGGTGAGGATTACGATGTACGTTTTATTCATGAGCAGGGTAAAGACCTCTCTCACTCTCTCTAACCTCATCTTCCAGTTCATTCTTATCCATCACTTATCCTACCTTCTTCCATTCTCTTCCATCACATCACCCCACGATTCCTCTCGTATTACATTTTACATCTTTCTTTTGTGTTCTGCTTGCTAAGATTGGGTTTTCAGAAGGAAAAATCCTTTATTGGGCCCGTTTATTGCTTAAATTAGGGCGATAACGTTCAGCTTGATGATTTTTTTATTCATATGATGTAATGTCCATTTTTAATCGTCATGTTTGTCATTTGTTTTCACCGCTTTGAGATTATTAGAGAGAGAATCTTCTTAGAGACAAAATATGGGCTTATTTTCGATGGAATACTGGTTAGTTTCCTTGAAATGCCTCCTGAATCTTTATTTTTCATAATTGTATGTCCTTCATATTGTATATTCATTCTTATATGTTTTTATTTTCATTCTTTCATCATTTTAAAATTCATTTACATGTATTTCGTGTCGTGGATTAAGGTGCTGGAAACAACCTTCTTAACAAGAATATTATTCCTTTTCTTCTCTGTTTTCCCCTTCTTTGTGATGTCTCTCATTTTAGACTGAGGATACTCAAAGTAGAAGGAAGTTATAGTGGAAGATTGTGATATATGGTGGCGATGCACATTGTCGAACGGTATGGAGTCATCGAGACAAAATGCCCATAGGCAAAATACATGACTGGGAATGGAATGGCGAGGAAAAACGGCCTTGGAGGTGGATGACTGCCAAGTAAACCGCTTCAGATATTTACCGCGGTAACGCTCGTGAAGTGCGTCTAATCTTTTGGAAGAAAACATGTGTACCTATTATATTCCGCGCTCGTAGGACGGGAGACCAGTGAGAGCTAATGGTTTGCTTGGAGTGCACGTTCTCAAAACTAGATGCGTTTGATCCCTTCGACGGAGTGTCGCAAATGAGATGGAAATTTAAAATGAAAAATATTTTCGCTCATTGCGCTCGAAAACATGAGCATGATACTCTCGGATAGCGATAGATATTCAATTTCATCCATCTGATTTTTCCGAGCCACCAGGACGGTCGTAAAGATGTCTCCTCGGTCTGTAGGCGAGTGTGCTCTTTGAATAGTTGCTGTATTTTTATCGCAGCGGAGTGCGATGGTTTTTGGATCGACAAATTCTCTTTCCATCCCCCGCTTTATTTTAAAAGTGCATGCAGATGAGGCGTCGCCTCGGTCGATACTTACAGGCGTTCGCGTATTTAGACGTCGCTTAAGGCGTTATTACGGAAGCGATACATCGGCGATTCTTTTTTTTTTTTCTTTATTCACAATAGGTCAGTCATAAAAACGAGATCGATGCATATAAATATTTAGGGATCGGTGAAGAGGGAGAGAGAGGGAAAAAAAATTCATGGCATTGATAAATTCGATGCATTTTGAAGCAGGGAATAAATATTTGTGATCGTGCGGGTCAGATAACAATCCGTTATTTTTTTATCCCCAATGTGAGTGTGTGTGAGTGAGTGTGTATATATATATCCTCTGTTTGGTTTGCAAACGATCCCATTATAATGGCCTGTTTCCTGCCCCGAGACCAATTTGCTCTCCTTCATTTTTTCCACATGACCGTACCTTCCAATAGCTTCCTCTCCCCCGTCCTCCACCTTTCCCCCACCCTCTATCCCTCCTCCTAACAATCCTTTTGACACGCTTCCTCACGTATCACGAATACGAAACCTCTAATTCCGTAATCCTACGGCCTACGTGTTCCACGGTGAAACACGGGTAGTAATCACCGTCACGGAGTTATTTAAGGTGTTGATTCTAACACGTCAACTCCCATCTTTCATTCCTCCGTCTGCCCACTCTCGTCCGCGATAACTATCCGTCTCACCTCCCTGCCTCGTATAAGCAACCCGCCTCTGCATACCCAGGAGCATTTGGAAACGCTGAGACGAACGATCTTTGGTATTCAAAGTGAGGAAGAAAATATTCATGCGTATTTATATACATTTTCACCGAATAGAACCTTTTATAAACACCCTCCATAATGTGTAACAAAAGGATATATTACAATTTGAATGGGTAATTATGTATTTTTATCTGATCCAAAATTATAGAAAATTTATTGAAACCAAATATTTGTTAAATTCAAAATACAAGTATAGGTTCTTCACTCCAGTTCACGTTGTGATTCGATCCGTGTGTGTGCTGGGAAAATATGCCTGCGTAAATACATCCCTATGGATCAAAACTTAAGAAACTTCGTAAAATATTTCAGAATTTCGAATGTAAAATTACATATTGGGTGAAATAATATGCGTATTTTCCCTAAAAATATTGAACACCACTCTCTTTAGCCATTTCTCAGTTTAACTTACCGTCCTATTGATATCGGTTTTTCTCGGCATCCTGACTGCAGAAGACCTTTTCCTTGTACTATCGTTATATCAGTTTCATATCAAAAACGTCCATATACTGTTTGAATCTCATTCTCGAACTTTAATACAGATTTTCATTATTTATCAATTTTCACAATTACGCGCCGTGGTCAACATTTTTCTAGGTCTTTACGAGATACAGGTCGCTCCCAACCTTCCAACTTACCCGAGTCATAAGATCACCATATAAAATGCTCTTTACATCTAAAGGATATCAACTTGATTTTATTATTCATCTCACGTTGCGTGGGACGATGGCTGGGAGACATCCGGTAGCGATTCCGACTCGATTCAACTTTTCACCTTAACAAGCTCCGCGTCGTGATCGGTTGAGCCTCTTACAGTGACTTTCGAAACCGCCTTGAGAGATTCAAAGGACGCCGTGGCTTTGGGAATTTATTCTGAAAAACCACCATTTCCCGACTCCCGTGGTATTTTGCCTTGGTATTTCGAAAGTGGTAGCGCAAAGTCGAGGCATTTATTCGGTCGGGATCAGTTTAACCTCTTCCATGGCCTCCATTTCCCTTCCCATCCGCCATTCTGCTCGGCGACTATTTGCATTGAAAATGGTATTTTATTAAAATATTTTGTTTTATTACCCGTGTCCGACGTCAACACTGGCGCACCTGTCATTTATCCTTATCTTTCTGTCCTCTTCTTAATTTAGATCCATTTAAATTCCTCCACAAAGATGCTAATCGCGAGGCATGATCATTTTATGTGACCCGCGGCAGCGAATAATTTGCCCCTGTCATTCATCGCAGTGAGACCATTTTTATTCTCTCGATTCTCTATTTCGGCGTTAACTTTTATTTTCATTTTTTTGCAAACTATAATATAAGTTTTTTAAACTAAATCATTAGGGTAATGTAATGAAGTAATTCCATACATTCAAAGGAGAGAAAATATTTAATCTTAGTCCATATATCGTGCTCTAAATGAAATGCAACTGACACGTTTCCGTAAGATCATGGTTCAAGTTCAGTTTAAGGTGAATTATTTGTTCCGTGGAATATTGTAGAGAATTTTACGTGGAATTCTTGCAGAGAAGTTGGTGAAAGTATAAAGCAGATAATACCATGATTATCCCTAAGTTCAGATCAATGTTTAGCCGTCAAAATTCGATTAACAACTTGTCTCAGTAATACGAGCTCTTGTTTTTTCTTTTTGTGTATTTTTTAAGCCTACTCACTGTTTTGTTCAGGAGATTCTTGGCCTTAAAAGTGCCCGCTCCTTCGTTAAACAAACCAATTATTGTGATAAATATACGTCGAGTATTTCTCACTCGTTCCGTCGTCTTCTGGGCGCTTTCTTCGGTGGCTCTTGCATCCTCTCGGCGAGAATTCCCTTCTTCTCACTCCCTCTCTCCTCAACCCTTCCTCCTTCCTTGCCTCGGCTTTCCGGATCATCGCGTCCGATCTGATGACAGTCTACGACGGGTAATTTTAGGTTATGGATGCAGGGCGCCACCCCTTCGTAGACGCTCGCCACCCAACAACTTCCCATTAATGCCCTCCCATCGTCCCCTTGGGCTCCGTCCCCGCCCTCCTCACCCATCATTTTTCTAGTTCTTTCATAAACCCCACACATTCGGGTCGGGTAAACCATTCTCCACCCAAGCCCACGCTCTGCTCCGCTTACTTTTTCTCCTCTTTGGCATTCCTCTTTATTCATGTGAGGCTTAGGACCTTAGGGCCTACAGGGATGAATGGAAGGAACTAACTTTTTTATTTCTAGTCTACCGTGTAGTGAGTATGCCCTCAATGGTTAATCTGAGGTTGTTAGCACTTCAAAAATTGAGGTGTTTTTTTCGTTTTCTTTGTGAATATTCGTGCCCATCTCTTACTCATGTAATTGGAGTTTTCTTTTATCTAAATACATTTATGTCACACATGCATTTCAGTTGGTATTCATCTGCACTCGTATTCCCTATTTAATTTTTCATCTCAGTGCAATTTCTCTACATTCATGTGAGGCTAGGACCTTAAGGCCTAAAGGGATGAATGGAAGGAACTAACTTTTTCATTTTTCTCGTCTGCCGTGTAGTGAGTATGCCCTCGCTGGTTAATGCGAGGTTGATGGCACTCAAAAAAATAAAGGTGTTTTCGTAGTTTTCGTAGAAGGAGTGGACCCGATGCTTTTTAGGGATGAATGGAGGAACCTAATATTTTTCCCCTCTCTTAAGTAAAATTTCTCTCTACAGAACTTCTTGATGCTCCTTAGAAAGGTATAAATAGATGTATCATTAGGCGAAAAAAATTCAAGGACTTTTCTTACTTTTTGTACCTTACAGTGAGAACTTGAACGCTTATCAATTCAGGAATATTATCAGGAGCAATCAGTGACTATAAAGACTTGTTTGTTTTATGAAAATAATGTTTTTACGGAACGGATAACGCTGGGATTTTTAGAACAGTCGAATTCTTTGTTCTATCCTAAGTTTATATCTTTAATAAAATTTTTGTTATATTTTGGCCAAAACCTCATTTAGTTCAGACTTATCTAACAAGTATAATATAAGGATGTTCATCAGTTTTCAGCATTCCTTGATTTATCACGTGTCATACTTACATATTTTCAAATCGAAGTCTCGTAAACAAATTTCTTTCATTGAACGACTTTATAATTGTGAGTTTCCAGTCACTTCCACCCCACATGACTCGTAGATAAGGCTCTCGTAATTTTATTCCGGAAAATCTTCTATCCCTACGAGTTTATCAGAAGAAGAGGCCATTGTTTCCTGATTGCTAAGACGTGAATGAAGAACAATAAAATTCCTAATTCCTAAAGCGCCAGCCAATAAACCGATCGGGCGATAATGCATCCTCACGATGGTGTTCATTCAAAAACAGTCTCGAGGAGACTGTGGTCGGGGGAGGAACAGGGAGAGAGGAAAAAAAACGAGATTATAGTCACGGATACCTCCACGGATGGGCCAGAGAAGAATGGAGAGCACGTGACGCGACGTTTATTTATTTATTTCTCGTGAACATTTTCTTTTTCTCACCCTCGAGAGAGAGAGAGAGAGAGAGGATGGTCGGGTATCGGGAAAAGTGCGCGAGGCTACAAATTTTTATCCCACGTCCGTCTTGTGCACACAACGGCGTTTAAGGTTCCTCTCGTGGGGTTTGTACCCCCCCTCCCCTCTTAACCCTTCCTTTTCCTTGGTCAGGTAACGTCCCCCGGAGCACCGGAAGGATTGTGAGTGAGATAGTGAGGCGATGATGATGATGATGATGGCGGTGTAGCGAAGGTGCTGTTGCCTCCTGCCAGCTAACCACCTTCCTTCATCTCACGTCCATCTCACGTCCTTAACCCCTCGCGGATATGTGTATATACCCACCTATATTTTTTGCTCATTCTCCTTCTCTCTCCTCTGTTTGTTTATCCGTCATTATTCCCACCCTCCTCCCCACACCCCTTCCGTCCGCACCCACTTTTTCTTCTTCCTCGTCCACCCATCGCAGTCGCCGTGCTCTCGATGGATCGATTAATGGGGACCTTAGTCGATGGTTTTTGCCTTCGATGGTGCGATGGTCTCCCAAGGTGGTTTTGTAGTTTGTAGTAGATGTCGATTGTATTTTGTTTGCGGTCCTGAAACGTTTATAGTGGGTCCGCGAATGACTATCATACTTAAAGGCCGATCTTGATTTTTTTTTGAATTTGTTGGATTATTACACCCCAAGATTATGAATATTCCCCAAGTGATAGAAATTGGAGATCCTCGAATATCGAGCAATTTTAGGGAATCGATCTATAGGTTCGTTCGACGTCCGACTAAGGTCGATGAATTTCGTCCGTGAATAATTGACTGCCGTGTGAAGTTGACGTTTTCCTTCTATCGTAGTCTTTGAATTTTCAATGTCCACATTCGGTATGGTTAACAATGCTTTAATTTAGCTGTCGGAAGTAAAAATTAATGTCAACTTTGAGCCACTCCTTTTTAATTTCTAATAATCGTGGAACCAAAAAATAAAACTGAGTAGCCATGGAAAAAACTAATTTTTAATAGTTTAATCTTGAACTTCCTCAAATTACAGTCGATTTCAGCGAAGCATATCCCAGTTCTTCGTGCAAACTCGCTCCATACTCTCCTCGTGAGCCACAGTCAAATCTCCTCCTCGCCCACCTCTTCATCCTCCTTTGTTCTCTTCTTTTTTCGCCCCATAACAACTCCACCAACACGTTGATGATGGGTGGCCGAGGAGAGGTGTTGGTTTTTGAGGAGGTGTGGGTCAGTGGAGGAGGTGGGCTATTCCTCCCCACATGCTACCCCCCAGGAATTCGTGGGGAGGAAGGGGAGAACACCTCCAGATATCCCAGCATTCAATCCTTCGGACCATCCTCCGCGGCGCAACCACCCTAAACCCCATCCCCCCAAATCTTCCAGCCTCCCAAAAACTAATACAGCCTCTCAACCCTTTCCATCCAACACCGCCCCCCCCCCTCACTCCTCCCCCAAAACCCCCCGGAGACCGACGAAACTACCGCCATTATCCAAACAAGGTGTCGGATGGCGTGATAAAAATGGGCGTAACCCCACAACTAGATGGTCGAGGGGCCGAGGATGATTTTTCGGACCTCCTCACGCTCTCGACTTAACGCCCTCCCAACCCACTCCTCCCCTCGGGCGCTAATTTTCTCCCATCCCCCCCTCCTCCTTCCTTCGCCTCGCCCCCCACCACCATCTCCAGTCTCTCCTTTAAATCCTCGTATCCCTCTCTCTCTCTCATCTCCTTTGTCTTCCACGTCGAAGGAACGGGCACCTCACACCCCTCCGATATGTGCTCCCATTCACTCCTACGGAGATAACCCACGCACGCACTTCGTTCTTGCGTTCCATCCTGTTTTCTTCGCCCTAAGAACATTCTCAGGTGGTGTTCGGTACCTCACAGATGTGGTAAAGCTATGTTAAGATCATCATTGCACTTATAAAAATGGGGACCTTGATTTGGAGGCCAATGTTTAGTTAATAGTCTGGTAAAGGAAGTGTTCTTCTTAATACCGCAAACTTATAACAATTAAGATGCTTCAAGTATTTAAATTAAGGATTATAGCGCATAAATTACAGGGAGATGCCACTAATGACGGAAATCAATACATTATTAATTGTGTATTAGTCCTCCAAAATTTGATTGATACAAATTTTAGTTTATTATTTAGCATAGTGTTGCTGAATTCCTAGTCTTGTTACCAAACTTCACAATATAGTGGGGGGTATGAACTGGAGTATCGTCATGAATTGGGAGATGAGTATTCGATTTTGTGAAATGATATCTGTACACGTTGATAATTTAAGTCAACCTCTCTAAACGTATCTCTTTGCGATGCAGATAAAATATGGAGCTTTTTCTCAGCTGATGCTTTAGTAATGTTTAGAATGTCTTCATTTGAATATACCCTCTGTAAAAGATTTCTCAGCAAGTAAGGTACGAGAAGACATTTTTCATCACGTTAGCGAGATTATCATCTTCAGTCATTCATGGCAGTCAGCGTTGCACAGGTTAACCTGCAATTTTCTCCAGTGGGGACGATGGTTGGCATTGCAAGAAAAAGGCTGAGGACTTCTTTTGATAACCACCAGGCCATAAAGTTAAAATGCTTTGCTTAAGCTTCTTTATTCTGGAAACTATGCACATTTTTTTTTTTTTACTTTCATTCTCTTGAGCAGCATTGGTTCTCCTCCTCGGAATAAAAAAAATAACCGTCTGATAAGGAAAATTCTTGCTGCACTTTTAATGACCAATTAGAGATTATAAAGAAATGGGAAATTAAGTGGAGTGGATGAAAGACTTTTTAAACAGATAAAAGAGTGAGATAAAGAAGGATCACATAAAAGAAGATAATTTATTTCCCACTTTTTTTTTCACTCAAAGGGGACTAAACTTTTCCCTTCAGTCCTCTCTCTCTCTGCCTCACCACTTTTCCGCAGCTACTTCCCTCTCTGTCCAAGCATCTTCCCTCTTCTTATCCCACCTCAACATCTTAATTAATTTTACTATTGATCCTCTCTCTTCCCTGACTCACTCTCTCTCTCTCTCCTTTACCTTTCTTTTCTTTTGAGTTAGCAGCAACTCAAGTCCTTCCTTTTTCGCTTTCTTCTCCTGCCGGCCATATCCCCTCCCCAGCAATCGCCCCCTCTATAATACCAAGACTCATCCTCCTCCTCCCACTATTATCTATTGTTCATCCTCTCAATTATTCGAGAGAAATCTAGGGAGGGATTCTTCGGTTCGTCCCAACCCACCGTGCGCCAATATATATGCCCCCTTACGCTATTGCGATGACCCTTCTACCTCATCTTTAACTTCAGGTTCTTGATAGGTCATTTTGTTGCATGTCTTCATTTTTTTAAGAACCTCTTACACGATGATATCCTGACTGAATTTAGTGGACGAAAACTTATAACCAATACTGGTTTGGAGCCCTATGGATTCTTAGAAGCCCTACCACTTTTTACTACTCAATATTATAAATAATCTAGTTTGATAGAGTAAGCAGATTCTGTCTTAACTGTACCCGATTGCAATTTTAATCATTTAAAGTAGCACTGAAATTTTATACTGCAAACTAAGCCTCTTATAAACTACTCTTAACTGAATATATTTCTGGCCCTCAAGGGAATGTTTTTCAGGCCTTCCACGAAAGTTACATTCAGTCTCTGAATTATATATACTTTTCTATGAGTTTCTGATCGAATTCCCATGCGATTCCCATTGATCAAATTGATGAAACGTAATCATCAAATCCAGTTTGAACAAATAAATAGATTATGTCAGCAAAAGAGACTGACACAATGCAGTGAAAAGGATATTGCCTGAATGCGGTCCGAAATATATTATCAGCAATGCTCGAAACATGCTTGAAGATTGCCGGATGTGCAATCCTCCTCCTTTGCTCTAGATTATTTTTTGTATTGTGCGGGTGTGTTGACAGTACTGAGTCCTGAGCTGTAATTTCAAAATGCAAAGAAGGTAACCCTATAAGCAAGGTACGCGATACCCTCTTTAGTCTAATTAAAAATCGCATCTAATTTATCAACTTTAGAGGCTTTTTAGTGGTGTTGAAGTCCCAAATCGCAAAGTCAGTCACATTTTCAACAGTTACAATCATTACAAATATTCCAACCATCCAGGCATCGTTGGCACGCTATCCGTCCTCCTCCTCTCTCAACCCTAGAAACCCTCAGATGCCTACCCTTACACCCCACTTGTTTCCATAATGGAATCCATCGCATATTTTTCCTTCCCACCTCTCGTAGTTCAACCCCTCAGAACTCCCCTTTCTGCTTCTCTCTCTCCATCAAAACTTCCCATTTTTTTTCCTCGTCTGCCCCAAGAGAGGAAACAGGATTTACGAAGAGATGATGGGTTAGAGGGCCACCCTCCTCCCCGTGAGCCCACCGAACACAACTCCATCTCGCCATACCCACGCTGCACTTCGTCTCACTTCGCTCTTTCTCCTCCACCACGCACAAACCTCACGTAATTTTTACGTTCTCGCCTCTCACCTACTCCCCCGCCTTCCCATCAACCTTCTCCGTATCCCCTCCGTACCATTTCCTTTCCCTCCGGCGTCCTTCAGGTTATTTTTTCTCTCCATTCCGACGTGGCTAATCGTCTTGGGAGGGCGACGTCTAAGGTTTGGAGAGGTGGTAATGAACGTGAATGGGGTAGATATGCGCCGTTCGTAAGTTGCTGAGAAGCTAATTGTGTGTGCTTAGTGGGTGAATAGTGTTATTTTATAAATGCAATTATGGGTCAAGAAATGGAAATAGGCAACATTTATTGTTAGATAATAATGAATCTTTTTTAACTCTCAAGTTTAGGGAATCTTTTGCGTATTTAAAAAAAAATTCACCTCAACTTTTGGGTCTGCCTGCCCTCACATCAAGACAGATGCGCAGTATCCCATGTGCATTATATTTGTATGAATATTTTATTATCTTTCAATTTTATCAGTATAATAAAATTTGCTGAATGGTTAGTTTGCTCACGTAGGGTTTGAATAGTAGTTGATGAGTCTAGACATGTTACCCGTATTGTCTTCGTTTGTAAAAATCTCGTTATTGTGAAAATTTCGTCAAGGAATCGTAAGTGTGTTCTTGCTAAACAAACTGGTAATACAATTTTTGAAAAATTAGCCCATTATTAACCAGGTTTTGTCTGTGAGATGTTCTACAATCCCATTTAGAAAACCTACCGTTGCGTTGTAACGGTGTGGGTGGAAATAAGATAAACTACAGAGACAAAATACTCTTGATTCCGGAAGATAACATAGCATATTATGTTTTTTTTGCTACGGCTAGACTCGACTGTGTGTTTTATTTCATTGAAGGTGAAAATTCCCTCTCTTCGTTTCCACCTCAGTCTGGTCTCGTGTATGATGCGAGTGAGAAGTGTCGGTCGGTCGAATGTTGAGTGAGTGTAGCGTCTGTCGTGTCCCAGGGGAATTTTTCCGGTGCTCGAGGCATGCGATGCCCGCCACAGCTCCCCGCTGCGCCGCGAGCTAATCACGAACGAGGGTGTCAGACGAGTCGGGTCCCCGTCTCCGCGTGAATGTTTGGGGAATTGGGCGCGCGAGCCTCATATAACGGGGCGATGATGCGGGGAGGGTGGTAGTTTTTATTTCTCTTCATTTTGTGGAAAGATAGGAGAGCGTGACACGCAAAACGAGGAGAGTGCCTGTTTCATCCCCCTGCCGTGATAGTGGACAGATGGTTACCCCCTTTTCCTAAGATGATATCCTCATTTTCTCTATGGTTTTTTTGCAAAATTGTATGCGAAATAATTTAAGTGATCCCGAAGTTTCTAAAAAAAACCATTGATACCTTGATAGATATATTATTGCCATATTGGTGATATAGAGATCACCTCGGTGTAACTAACATTTATATCGTGCTAAATAGTTTGTATAACCCGCTCGAATGAAATATATGGAACAAGTAAATAAAGATGTGAAAGAGAAGAAATAAAAAGGTGTGAAATGATAAACTGATAGAAGAATTGAGTGGAGAGCTACGTCACACCAATCTTAGGATTGTTCACCAGTGGTGATGATTCAGTGGCTGACTCGGCTTTTACCATCCAAAGTCTATGTTCATGATCAAATGGCGAATGATCACAAAAAAATCGATTAGACTATTGCTAAAACTAAGTCGTAATTACGATTCAATGTGTAATGAATTACAAATTCTTGATTCTGTACGAATGGCTGCGAGAGCCCAGTTCCGCATTTTTCACGAAACCAGGACGTATGCTCGCGTGCACGGCACACGGTTCCACGCGTCATGATTAAGAAATTTTGCAAACATGTCATCTCACGTCGAGGTAAAAATGAAATTCACATAAAAATGAAACGACTCCGAAAGATGAGGACGAGGAAGATGACGGAAAATAACCTCTTAATTTACCAGGAGACACGGCAATTTTTGTGGGCATCAAAAACCTGCGTGTCTGCATCGAGAACACGCGCTTTATTCTGTCACATGCGCGTCTCGTAAAAAAATAAAACGTCACGCACGAAGCCGAACACCCCGCTGCTCTCGAGTACATTAAAATATACGATTGCGAGGACCTAATGGGCTTTGATGGACAGAAGGGGTCGAAATGAACGCCATTCTCAGCTGTTTTACTCGCCGACATAGACTTCCGTACCTATACTTGTTACGTATCCTCCAAATCTTTTTTTTGCATTGAGAGATGCTAGGCACACTATTGTGGGTTGTGTATTATTATTATAATTTTGCTATTCGTAATTGCGAAATGGACTGGAGAGACTTTGGTACATGTGCACCGAAAGATTACCTTCACGCGTGGCGGTAAGTTAGAAATCCGGCACTTTTCGTGTTGTGCCCCCTTTCGACAAATATCCAGCATATGGATCAAGGGTTAATACAACATAACATGGAGGCTCCGCACGTCTTATAGGAGCTTTATAGAGATCGGCGATGCCATTTCTTTCGCTTTTTAATCGGCTTTCAAATATGTCCCAAGCGCGACTATAAGAGCGAAGCATTAATTTACAATAAAATCAATAGAAAAGCTGTCTTGAGGAGTACCATTGAAAAGTTACATTATGTCACCGCGAGTATAACTTATGGTTAACAGCTTGTATGTAAATATAGTGCATTTCCGTGCGAAATTCGGATCGCATTACCGTGAGCGTCGCGAGTGGCACAACTTGTAAACTAATAGAGTTTCGCGGTTGGGGACAGAACATTCATTTGTCGACTGCAGAATCCACTGCTGTAATATTCGATATTCGCATATCCTTGGCTCTCCGCTTTTGATATTGGATTCTATTTTATCCACTGCGAAACCCAGAAAACCGTCCGAGAAAACCCGATTCGCCGTAAAATTGCGCGCATCCTCGAGCGCATATAAAAATTCCCTGGCAGTGTTGTAAGTGGTGGGGAAAGGGAAGAGGCGAAGAAGGCCTTGAGGAGTACGAGGCAGAGATAGAGAGATAAGTGTATTTTTGAGGGATGGAGTTCGGTTTGAGGTATCGGTCATCGCTTGTGTTGGTTTTTCTCAACCTCCCTCGGCAGGCGTGACGTATTGATGAGCCCGAGGTATAATGGGGGTCAAAGGGAGGGAGGGGTGAGGTGTGGGAGAAAAGTTTCGTGGGAGGGGGAATAGGATAAGGAACTGGCCGCGAGGAGGGGGGGAAAACATGAGGCGCTGAGGTATGGGGGGTAAATGGCTGGTTTGGGAAGGTGAGTTAGGCTTGAGAGGTGGGAGTCACAAAAAGACGCAGGAACGAAGCCCTATGTCTATCCCTTCGGCGCCAGAAATTGCTCGGAAGGGTCTTTTTCTACTAGTTAAAAACCCTCACCTGCTATTTCAAGCCCCTGAAAGGTGTTCGTTGTCATCTTGTTCCTCGATGATATGTTCGGACACCACGGCTGAAGGAAATGAGAGGTTGATACTTCTCCACTCCTACCATATGTAGCTCATTCTCAAAAGTAGTCGCCGTATTCCGTGTTTTTAATGGGCTAGCATATTTTCAGAGAAATTGCCTGTCTTAAAAAGACATTTCGCGTCATTAAAATTGACCTATATTTCCATGAGTTTTTTGCAACAAAGTCTAGGGAGCATCGCGTGGAGACCGAATGTATGTATTTTCGACTAAAGCTTTCCATTTATGAATTTTTTGGCATCTTCCCCATTGGCTTCATATGCCTTTGTTTCTATATTTCCCCGTGCTTGCAATCCTTCTCAAATGTTTCATTGGTCATTGTTAGCGAGGGTACAGTAATAGAGTTTCCAGTATTTTTTTCCTAGTGCTGTGAAAATAATGCCGAAGAATGTTTTCTTCCCTTTCTCATGTATAACGGATTGTTTTACTTCTCATACGGTTTCTTTTCTCCATATCACTTCATCACGTGGACAATATAAGTCTCCCGATACAATGCCCTTCACAACACATTAGACTTTGGGTTGAAATCCTTGGGTTATTGCTCTGAGGCCATCATTCACCATCCGTTCAGTAATGGTTTTTGGGTGCTGAGACGTATAGCATATTACCGACACTCCCTTCTATTCAGGAGGCGTTGAAGCCAATAAAGGAAGCACGCTTGGATACCTGCGGCCTAAAAGGCACACGCTGTTCCTATCGGCGGGGGTCCCACACCTAACCATCTCCCTCTCCTTTTTTACAGCTCTCTCTCTCTCTTCCTCGTATCTTGTTTTTGCCTCGATCGCCGTCGTTTTTCCGCATGGCTTCTCCCCAACGTCACGTGTCTTTACTGGAGAAAAAAACTCAAGGATTCTTGCGTTTAGAGCGCTCGAATAAAGTTCTGCAACAATTTGAATTAAGAATCGAAAATGTGATAAATCAAGTTTTAACAGACTTATTTACAAGTCTTATTTAATGGTTCAATAATATAAAGTCAACTTTTTTCGGAGAGATTTCGTGAAACAGCGTATCAAATAATAGAGAATGATATTATAATGCCCTCTAATTTTATTTGAAAGCTCGCAGCACGTGTTTCGGTTGCCTTGCAGTAATTGTTTGGTACTAGATACGTCATCAGTACCTGATGATTTCGACTGCCTTGCTCGTACCTGAGAATGATTGCAAGGCAATCGAAACAAGTGTTGTGAGCTCTCAAAAACGTTAATGTACAGTACGATGATATTTGTTTATTATCGTTTAATTAATTATTAATATTATTTTCAGTATCCAGTATCTATATCCGATAAAAATATATTAATTATTAATAATATATTTTTACTGGATAAAGACTTACTGAAATCTCGAGAGAATCTTTACGTTGTAGCTAAATATTAATAAATGGGTGATAGCATGGTAGCATTTAGGAGAACGCTCAAACATATAGTTGAATTACTAAATTATAAAATTTATTATTACGAGCGGTTCATTATTGTCAAATCGGTAAGGAATTCCAGAGCGTATTTTGTTATCCGATCAGGTCGATTTGAGATACTTAATCGCGGAAAATTATGAGCTATTTCGGTAAAGTTGATAAACTCTGGTTGGCGAGAATGTCCTGATATATGCATGCGGTGGCTTTTCTGCTATCCGATGTTTTGCGTTGGCCGTAGAAACTTGAGGCGTCCCGTCTCCTTCGAAGGTGTTCAAATGGAGGCTGGAATCACTGGGTTCCCGCCAATTAAAACTATTATCCCTTCCGCCGACGGAGATTTATGTCGGAGCCAGTCGGTCGGTTAATCTGCGCCGATCGCTTTGTGTATATTTCTTTTAAGGAGGAGGCTGGAGGTGATCGTTTATGTTGGCGGTGCCGCAAATTAGCACCCCGCATGCTTCGACCCTCTTGCCGACCCGTCACTTTTCCGGGAACTCGGCGCCAAAGGTATTAGGGATGTTTTTAGTGATTTTGAATATCCTGGTATTTGTGGAACTCGGTTATTACGGGTAACCCATGAAAAAACAGCTACTTACGAAAAACTAAGTAATCATGAGCTGCAAAAGTCTTACCCCTCAGCAATTTTAAATTTATGAGGAGATAATTTTCACCATAAATGTCATCTTTTCGAGTGGAAAACAAGAAAAAATCCTTTCAAAGACCTTTAAAGTTATCCATTAATGATTGAATTTTTACCTAAAAATAAAATATCCGCTGATAAAATACCGTTAAGGGTTTGAGTTCATAAAATTGAAACTGTGTATTTTCGATTCGCCCTCAATTGTTGGTGTATTTTCTGAGATCATGGCTTTAAACGGGGCAAATGAACATTTGGAAATAATAAGTTCACAGAATATTCGTGGGGCCATCATCTCTGAAACGTCTAAAGTCGACGCCGGTCGTCGCGCCGAACCGCGGGGCGTCCCTCAGTCCTCCGCGGCAAGCAAGCGATCCTCGTCTGACCCTCCGCTCCGCGTTCTTCCCTTTCCTCCCACTCCGTCCTCTTCGACTTTTTCGCCAGGCGATAACTCACTCCCGTGTCCCTCCTGGGGTGCATCACTCTCTCGCAGCACAGGTACGCCACACAGCCCCCAACCGTCCTGCGACTCCCCACGCCCACTGCTCCGAACAGCGGATGAGTCCTGTCCGCTAACGGGGAGCCATCCACCAAAACACGCGCTCGCTTCTCAGCAGGGTTTTTCCTCTTTCTTACAAGCCTCTTTTTGCTCACTCCGTATTCGTCACTCTTCCTCTCACGCCATTGTCTACTTTGTTTTCCTATTTTTTTACGGAGTTTAATAGATCGCTAAAACAATTACTCCCTCAAGTTGGCAAAATAGGTAGGTACCCACGTTAATTTGGTGAATAGAGTAAAGCGTAATTTCACGTTATTTCAGTTTAGTGTCAATTTCTCTAATTTCCATGAGCTTTTTTGAAACACCTAATATAATTACTATAATTCTATTTTCAAGAAATAGTTGTGCACTTGTTGTGGTAGGTATTTTTCGTGGCCTAGGTTACATGCGTAGTGTCATTGTGTCTTCTTTAGCCGTAATTTACCTTATTTTGTTTAAGCAAAATCACTAATAACTTGCACTGATCGCGGGAGAAGTGATTTCTTTGAATAACCAGCTATTCCCATCAAAATCTTGACTGTCGTTTTACAGTATTTTCTATAGAATGTAAAAAATATCTCGTGTAAGTATGAGAATTATTTGTCTTGATGGCTTGCTTTGCAAAAGAAACTAGAAATAAATCATTATTTATATTATCTGCATTGGTTTTTTTTTTAGTGTCTCGTTCTTTAATTCGCCTCACAATACCTTGATAGCTACCAATTTTCAATCCATCATGAACCTATACGACTTTCGCTCCACGTAAGAAGTTTACGGAATTTATGCATCTGTTCGTCCCCAAACCCTGTGCACGAAAATGAAAGATCCATGCGCCCCTCAGTATTGTTGCCTAAAACGCTTCCATCATGACGCCGTCTTGCCAATCCCATTTTCGTTTCCTGGATAGGAATTCCAGTTCCGTGTCCGTCATTTTTCACTCCTTTCCACGCGTGCCCACTCCCTGTGTGCCTTTCGGACGACCGAGGGGTGCCGTGGGTAGGAGTAGTAGGTGAGTGGGAGCGACCATTGGAACAGGTGGAAAATGTATGGCGGTGACGAAGTGGCGAGCTGGTGAAAAGAATGGTCGAAAGGCGGCCGTTTGGTGGGTCGGAAAGGAAAGGAGAAAAAACACCGGGAGGCAGTTGAAATTGGAGTAGAGGCAAGTCGGAAAAGTAAACTCGCGGCTAGATTTTTACGATAGCGGAATCGTATGTGGAGGAAGAAGTAGTGGGAACTTTTCGAGGCTGATCTTGTGGGAGGGAGGTTGAGTTGCGGACAAGTTAGAAGGTCCCTCTTGAAGGAGCACGGGACTCGGTGTTGGTGAGGGGGTGGTTTGAAAAATAATGGCAGGTCTATGACCCAAATGACACTCGCGGTAACACCCGAGTGAAAGAGAGAAAGGTAGCAGTCCCTTCTGGAAAAGGTCGCCTTCTGTTTTTTTTTCTCTCGAAGCCTACTTCTTGGTGAGCAGTTTGAAAGCACCTCCAGTCCGGGTTCACCTTTTCTTCTTGTGTTTTTTTCTCCGCACGAAAAATCCCCACCATTTCGTTTTCCTCTGTTTCGTGGATTTTCAGTCTCCAATTTGGCCACGGTAGCAAAGGGAGGGAATGTCCGACCGCGGTGATAAAGAAAGTGGTTATTCTGTTCCTCCGCCTCCTCCATGTCTTTCTCGATTCTTGAGCTCAGTCTCAGAGCTACCGGAGGCGTAACTCGACAATGGGCCGAAATTTTATCAAGAAAGAAAGCTTTTTATAGGGAATTCAGCGATTTTAGCTGTTGATTTATCCACGGCCATTACTTTCTGGTGAGTGCCAGTGGCATGATTTGGCCTGAAAACTGCAATTTATCGTGTTTCTTTTTATCAAATGGCCACATGAATGACTGAAAACGCTCCGAGTTTCATGTTTGGGACACATTCTTTGGTTTTCATCGCATAACATAGCAGTGAGCAAAGGAAGTTAGTGAAATTATGTCTAGAGAGTAGAGTACCTGCAACACGATATTTTTGTGGAAGGTGTGGGTAGTTACTGTAATGGCGAGTGTATTCAGTATTTGTTGCAAATGACAAAAGTTTTTTGAAAGTTTCATTGAATTGGATAATCAAGTAATTAAATAGTACAGAAAAAATGTCTTCGTTTAAAATTTAAAAAATAGGTAGCAATTTAAAAAAATACATATGAAAAAATATTGAGAAATATTTCGAGCAGCAGCCCTTTTTGATTGTTTTTTTATTCGTGATGTCATGGTAGATTTAAGTTCTCAACTGTTTTAACTCAAAGATAATAGTATGTTCTATCTTTATCTCCTAAACATAGTGGATACGTGAGTAAAATAATATGTCCTAGAGGAAAACTCGGAGCGTGACACCACGTGAACTTGACTACGCTATCGATCTGGGAACTTTAAAAACGATTCAGTCGCTGAGGCTATTTGCCAATGCAAGAGTGGAAACTTCACTAGGTTAAGTGGTTCTGAAATACCGTGACACATATTCTGTCGATACACACGTCTCGGCTACTGGAAACAACTTTTATTCAGATAGCAACTTTGATGTTGGAAAGTGATAGATTTATAGCCAGCTATTTACATGTGGTCTAATGCTTCAGCCGTTTGAATATGTAATTTATTGGCCTTATTTATTCTTGCCTTTCTTGTGCTCGGAATATGTTGCTAACCTTAACCTGATATCTTAGGTATCGTGAGAGAAGGGAAGAGAAATATCTCGAGTGCAAAATGGTGCTGGTAAATTACTCTCCTCCGATATTTTACAGCTTTCCCAATCGGTCAAAGCAGTACAACAGGAGCCATTATCGCTAGATACAAATGCTTAGCGTTTTATATATTACGTTAGGGTAGGGCTGGATATATGGGTAGCAAAAATTGCTGAACCTTATGCAACAACGGTCCTTATGACTCACAAAAGACAATATCATGAGTGGCATTGTTTCTATCGTATACTACCTAAGCATTTCTCCTTTTTTTCCTCTCTTTAGGGACTGCTATCATTTCTGATGCCCATTATTTTGATCTTTTTAATGGTCTGTGCATAGATATACTGCAGATAATAAGCGCTGAACGAGTAGTAGACACAATTATACAACTCTCTATGTTATTTTAACTTGTTTATTAAAATTGGTGTGGAAGTGAAGAAAAATTATAAATTTCATCTCGCAGACCTGAAGATGGGTGAAAAGTGGAATATACCATCCCGGGCAAAACTTGATCCGCCTGAGGTTCAAGTGTGATATGGCGTGCCAAGGGACGCTTTCCGTTTGAGTGGTAAATAAACTCTAATGAGTGGCTGGGTTGGAACATTTACCGCACATCCTCCCGCGCCTCGCATGAGCTTCGTTTTTATTTCAATCGCTTCGTGGAAGGAATTTCGGCAGGCACAATAAAATAGGGTATCGCTTACATTAGAAGTTGAAATTTTATCCGTGGCCGAGTGAAATTTCCGGTGGCCAGTAGCGGCTATAAAGTATATTCGATATAATCTTAGGGACGTTGTTGTGTCCCTAAAAGTTTATTGGCCTCCTAATAATATCCTGTTTCACCCAGTGACTCGAGGTTGTAAAGTTTACCGAGGGGAAGAAGCGAGGGTTGGCGGATAAAAAAAACACGTAGGTAACCTGTTACGCAGGGTGCGTAATGCTTTTTGTCCCAGCTCTCGAGTTCTCCCCTGGCACAGGCCATCTTTTCAAAGTCGCTAATTTGACCGCCAACACGCGTAATGGATACTCTCATAACTATCCAAGTTAATGAGTTTTCACCTCAAGTGCTGCGTCGAGGCATTACTGTTAATCGCGTCGATCTTGATTGCCGTGCGATTAGCTCAAGTCATGGGGGTTACACTCCACAGACTATTCGATCGGAGAAGCAATTATATTATATTGGATAGCCCTGTGCTAATCCCATAAAACCTATTCAAAACGACTGAAATACAATTGCGAGTCAACTGTATCAGGTAATGGTTCTTGCATGAAGATAGGGATTTTTACGAACACGCTGAAGTACCCGTCCTGCTCATGTCGTCGCATAAATAGGTGCATTTCATTTTCAGCTGTTCTCAGAGATAAGGTTCTTTAATGACGAAATGGAAAATTTAGCTTAGCTAGTTAAAGATTGAAATTTGCAGTCGGATATGGAATACTTCACGTCGTTGACATCTTGCTAGATAAGCTAAATTTTAACGATCGAATTCTCTCCATTAATTTGCAGTTTGCGTGGAACTAGTAGTTTTTAGCAAAAATAGGAATATCCTCTTTCGTCCTATGGTTATTTTTCCGCCTTTTGTGCTCGTGTGACTTCACTGTAATTACTTATACTTATGGCGCCAGCCTTTCTTTAATATTTTATGGGTGCGCAATTGGATGATGAATAATATATGTATTACACTCACGTAATGTTCAGTCAGCGCCAATCTCAACTCTGTCGGGGACGGTAGGAGGGGAATTCACCCCTCGGAGGTGAGAAAAAAGCAGGGAATCAACATTAATTTGTAATGTCACGGCCGCACCTTTACCAATCTTCACAGGGTATAAAGCAGCTAGATTCATGTCCCTGCCGTCCAATAAAAATTCGGACGAGTGGGTCCCTTCTTTGCTTTTTCGTGCGTGTTCTCTTCGCACGGAAGGCAAAGTCGACACGAATGTTTCGTGATAGGTGAGATGCGTGCATTTTAGTGTCGCCTACATTAGCTCCCTTGTCATTTCTTATTATTATTTTTTGAAGTTATACTTTATTGCATCACAGGGTTCTCTCCGAACCGAGAGAATTGAATAAGTTTGATTGTACTTATTTACTCTTTTCTTGAGAGCCAATCGATGCGTCTATTGTGGAAGTATTTAGACGCATTGCGTAAGTGGCAAGGGAATTCTTATTTCGATCCGATGCTAATGTGAATAGAATAGAGCTGATATAGATGTTAAATTCGGTAAGTACTGATGTCAGAGAGCAATAAGATGCCTATGCTACAATATGTGCGTATTTAAGTAAAATGACATACTTCATAAAAGCAAAAAAAGTACAATTAATGACTGTACCATATTAAGGCTGTGTGAAATTAATAATGCGTGAATACAAGTACAAGCATATTCACCATACTCAATTTCAATGATAGATTTTTGATTGTACTTTCCCCGTGATTTTGACCATTTCAATTGGTATTCCAATATAAGATACTTTATTTCAAGAATGACATGATGATGAAAAATATCTCGAGACTAACAGATGGTTTTCCACTTCTTTCAATTTTTCGTTTCGTACCAAACTCGAGGATTGCGGTCCTTTTCCCTTACGTTCCACCCGTATCACTTTCTTCCATCCTACCCCTCCCCATCCGCTGTTAAATTTTCGCTCGTTTCGGCCCCTCTGAAGACGTATCCCGACTTGAAATACCTCCGCAGGTGTTGATCGTGACACTCGGTCGGTCCCAATCTCGTCCTTTGGATATCTGCCGCTCTCGTGTTCATGTAAATCCTTCGATTCCCATCCGAAAAGGGGTCAGTACTACTTGTGTGAGGAGTGGCGGCCCGGGCATCGGACAACTCCCGCCGCCATCCCCTCGCCCCGGTCCCGGATTAGTTTCCCAGCTCTGAAATCTCGTGGCGGGGGATGGAATGCAGGGAGACTTCAACGCTCGAAATACGGTCTTTCGATCCGGGAAATTTCATTCCCATCTCTCTTTCTCTCGCGTTTCCTCTTTAATTTTTAGCTCTACTTTTTTCTTCACCCCAATAGTCGATTTCTAAGTTGCAGGGATTTATATATTTTTGACATTTCGTGAGAGAGGGGACTTCAATATGTCCGATTGGTAAATGTATTCCCAAATTTTATTTTGAAATGGGATATATCATTTTCAAGCATATTAATGTATTGAGAAAAGTGTGAAGAAAAAATTCAAATTGAAGTAATTTCGCGAAACCCGAATGAGTGTATTTTGCCTCCCTTGGGATGAGAGATAAGGAATATCTGGATTCCAATCTCTCAGAAAGTGGTTTTTATTACCTGAACCTTATTTTACCGCGTTAGTTATAAGCTTGGCTATTGTCTGTGATATTCGCAGACTATTTCTGTTAACCTCATGATAGCTCGGGAATTCTATATGGAGATATTGGCAACGAAATCGGTTTTTCTTAAACCACATTATTTTTCATTTGATGATGCTATTTTTTCCTTCATGTTTTTCATCCTAAGATATTTTATTAGAAAAAATAGTGCCTATTTTGGACATGTTAATAAAAAATGCTAATTGAAAATCTATTTCTTCTACTGTGTATACGTCTTTGCCTCTCTATTACCTCGTGGCCTCATAACTGGGACCGATAGGCATTTCGTCCTCAAAATCCTTTCCAGCGCGCCCGCTACCCGAACCTTTGCCTATCTCTGCATTGTATCAATGTATCACTCCTCTTGTCCCTCGAGCCGTCTTAGTCCTATCGTATTCTAAGATCCCCGCTACCTGTGACACGAGAACCTCTCCCATTCTCCTCACTCCAATCTGTCTCTCCCTTCTCTTCAAATTCCGTTCAGTTTCTAACTTCTAATCTCACGTATTCCTTGTGTAGTCATCCGGAATTTACCTAACACATTCAAGCTGCCGCTAGGTGCTCGGAAAATCGCTCATTGCTGGATAACTAGTCTTACCGCTAACCATTTAAAATTACGAATGCGCATTGACATGTTTTATTTTATTTATTCTTAAAGCCTCACAGTTTGCCTCTCCTCTAACGATTCCAGCCAATTTGTGAAAGGATATAACTGGTTCATTACATTCGCCCGTTTAATTTTTTCCGGCTCGTATATTTATTAGTGAGAGCTTTCTTGGCCTCAAAACTCTTTTCTCTAATTGACTCGCTTGCGCGGCGAAATCTTTCATCTTAGCATTTCCTTTGGCAACTTGAAGAAGACTGACGCACGGGGAAGACGGGATGAATACATTAAACCTGTGTACAACATGCCGTCAAAGAGATTTAAAACCGTTTAATATATAATGGTAAGCCCTTAGGAAGACCGGTAGCGAGCGGCCTAATATATCCTCCATTTAATCAGTGCCTTCATTAGGTATTTCTCGGATCCACGGCCTCCCACATTCACACAGGACGACACTTGTTTCGACGCGGGGAAATTTCTTTCGGTCCAAATAAAGGCTGGATTTCATGGGCCCTTCATAAATTCGAATTCCTTAAAACGCCCAGCGTCCTTATGCTAATAAACGAGCCTTATACGGTCAACCCCTTGTTTCCAATCTTGCGTCCACCCCTGTCCCTACAACTTCTTTTAACACTTCTTTTTGCTCTCTCCCCTGAAATATTCCCTTGTCCCCTTCCCGACGCCTTACACCCAGAAGGCATTTCCCTACTCCGTCTATTAACGTCCCTCGGAAGGAAATCATTGCGTTGTCCCTGCAATCCCTCTCTTGCGTCAATTAAGGGAAAATGCCTTGGTATTTCTATAGTTTCTTCTATGCAAGCGTTCTTTGTTCGAATCGACAGTGCTCTCATGTTTCCAAAGTAACTCTCTCCCTTAAATAGAGTGAAGTCTGAGTGCTCAGCTCATACTGTTTTGACTCTGTTCTGAATTCTTACTCTCAAAGAGAAAATTTATTTATACGATAGTTGTTGTGAGCTATGTACACTGAAATCATTATTACTGCGAAGTTGACCGTGAAATTGCGGTTTTTGCAATCGTAAAATCATATTAAATAAATAATAAATGCTGAAATTAAAGTGTTGCAAAGAATAAAGCAAAATAATGTCTCCCAGTGTAGTAATTTTTCCTTACGAAGCCAAATTTATGTTCCTAAACCGTATGTTCAATGTTTTTTTTTTGTAATTAATAGGTATTGTCATAACTATGAATACTAGGGTAATAATGGCACCTGGTTTTAGACTCAGCTTGATGTTTATTCAGAAAAATCTACTATTAACTACCCTAATGACATGGAGGAATTCCCTGATTCGTTTTTTTCCCCCAAAAATTCGTCTTCTCCTGCGTTGTGCACGCTATAGCTTACTTCCCTCTCCCCCAGTCCCACTTATGAATACCTGTAGTGATCATCAGCGCGAGTCGCCCCTCCGTCACACCGCATCCAACCCTCTACAATAATCATTAAAGTGTACATTTAGACATACAAGTTTTCCCGTTAGGCCCCCTTACATTTTTTTCTCACCTTCCTCTCCACGGGCCTGCTTTTATCGTTCTCTTCCCACACGCATTCAGTCGCCTCCGCTTGCTTCCCTGGCATCTAGCGTACCTCAGCGGTGGATTCCGATCATTCCACCTCGCAAAGATTCCCAATTCATTCTCCAGCCATCTTTTCCTTCTTTTCCATTCTTCCAACTTCTTGTCTCTCTCTCTTGTGGACAACATGTGATTTCTTTCGCCGTATTCCGTTCAGGTCCAAGAGGTGATTTCTTTGTTCACTGAACAGTTTATATTCTTGAGAATGTGAGTGCAGATTTCATGGTGAAACTTGGCAAAACGAAACGGAAAACATGTTGCATACAGATGATGGAATACTAGTTTTAGATGTTGCCTCTTCGGGAAAGCCTTTGCTACGATTAGTTAAAATAGTTGTTTTGTATACACAGTAAGGGGAGCGAAGACCTGTAAAATACCAGACCGTGTGATGTAGTGATAAGCAGTTACTTAAACATCCAAATACATAAAACGAAGTCTATGCTGTAACTAAATGGGAAAAAATCAATTTATAGACAGTTAAACAAGCTACTAAATAAGTTATTATTAAAGTAACCTAACTGAAATACTCTTTTTACATTAATTTTCATATACTTCCCATTGCATATTTTCCTACCTTCCATTTGGGATTGTATAACTACTCTTTTAGATTAATCCTCCTGTTTAACCTATGTTTCCATCGCCCTACAGGACATATCTTCTACCCTCTTCCACTCTATTTCGTCGTCTCCCATTGTGGTTTTCTTTTTCTCCCATTCCTTATGTATTCGCCTTTTCCTCTCTCTTCTCTTTTAGGCTCTTCGTATATATATCTCTTTTCTCTGGCGTTCTACCACTTTCTCCAGCACCGTACCTCGTCCACCCCTTCCTCTTCCCTCTGTCTCCGTCTCTTTCCACCTCCTCCTCCCCTCCCAATGCTTGAAGATAGCGGCCCGCCGAAGACATAAATCCAAACTCTATCTCCTTCACCCTCATTATACTTATCGCTCTCAATCGGTTCAGGGAGGGACACACATGGTCGTGGTGTGTGCACGTCGCCGGGTATGCATTACAAAATGTGCGCGCTCCGGCCCCGGCGAACCGCGCGTGTGATTCTGCAAAACGGTCCTCCCTCCCGTCCCGTGGACTCGAAGCGGTGGAACTCCTCTCCCCCCCCCCCCCCCCCCCCCCCCCAGCTCTGACATTTAATTGCGACATCGCAACGAATTCTTCTCGCTCATCTCGATAAAAGGGCGCCATAAAAATCGATCCCCGATGCTCTTCGGCTCTGTCTTCACGCGGTTAAATCAGCGCAATCTGCGCGCTCGCTTTCGGATCATCAAAAAAGACGCAGCACCTGTGAGGCAGTGAAATTTCTCTATTTCCCGGGCGCGTATATCCATCTCGGGGATCGCGTATCGGGAGTAATTTTATTTATATGCTTGTTGCTTGGCGTGGCGACTTGGTAGACTCTCCGAGCCGGTTACTGTGTCGACAAAATGCGTGGCAGCTTAAAGGTCGCGAGTTTGAATCCTGATTCGAGCATGAGTTGTTTCCGAGCTTGTATGCCTGGGGAAAAAATAGGCCAGTATTACGCAAAAGCTACTACTTTCGCCTATAGCAATAAGTCTTAGTTTAGGTTGCATCGTCACTGTATAGAAGAAATTTCTTTTACAGAAGTGAGTTGCTGACGTATGTCGTCAATTAATTAATGAAAACATTCTTGAACACCTCCTCGAACTTGTATTATATTTTAGCCATTTAATTGAAACGGTGTCTGACTGACATTCTCGGTTTTTATATGTTGTTATCATTCTACCATTATTTTATTTCTATGGCATAAAATACGTGGTCCTATCTTACTTCATCTTCATATTATTTCCTTTGGTGTAAATAATGGTGCTGTAACTTGTTTAGGCCGGACATTTTGTTCTTTTTTTCACAATTCACAAGTTTTCGCACGATTTGGTCACACACAGGCATCGTTGTATCGTATCCACCAGACGTGTGACCTTTTGGACTTACTCAACGCGACTGAAGGAAAAAGTTACTTGCTCAATGCGGTATACCCATCGTGACAGTCAAAACCGGCTTCTCCATGCGGAAACAACTGTATTGATCCTCACGAAGAATGATTCTAATGTTTTTTTATGGAAAATGTTATCAAATACGAATATCGGTTAGTAGTCATTATTTACTTGAATCTCTAATCAAAACACTTATACAATCCTTTTGCACTCTTTATATATTTTTTCAGATTTACTAGATTATTATCATAGTAGTTTTTTTCTGAATTATCGGACTCATTTATCTAAGAATGGATTGGCAGTTTTATAAAAAGAACTTTATATTCGCCCTTGTGTAGGTGAATATAGGAATCAAATAGGCAATAAAAACTCCTAGACAGTTGGAATCGAACGGGTACCCTCGAAAGAATGAAGTAGCCAGTGTGCATAGTCATAAGAGGAGCAGTCTCACTCGTCAAATCCCTGGAAAAAGTACGTTTAAAAGAGGAAGAAGAATGTGTAGTTGGGAAGTGGAAGATTCGGGTCGGATACTAGCGCGTCGGAGGCGGCAGCGCAACGGTGAGATAACGAGAAGAGAAGAGGCGGAGGCCGAATCATAATGTCTGGTCGTTATCGAGGCACCTTTGGGTCCCACGCAATCGGCTCCATCTCTTTCCTCCGTTTCGGGATGCTGACTCGTTGCTACGATCCCCGCTGTCTCTTGACGCCGCCTACCTCTCTTTCCATCTCCTCCAAGAAGCACCTACCTCCCCCATTTCTATCACTTCTTTCTTTCTTTCTTCTCTTCCTTCGCTTTTCTTGTTTACCGTATGCAACCATCTTTTCTCATAAACTCCCTCAGGTTTAAACTTTAGGTGAGATTCGTTGTATTGTGGTTCAATAGCTTGCATTTGGTGGCCTTGGCTTTTATAATTTATTGTTTGCTAACAATTCGTTTCCATTTATTTGAGCATAGGTAATGATTTCTTTCGATGTCATCTTTTCAGTGTTTCAAATTATCTTCCCCTAACTTATTCAAGTATTCAGTTTTGATGCCTGATTATTGATACATTTTATCAAACAGTTTTTTTTGTTGAATGTTTTTTTATTATTTTTGAAATGCTCGAAGGTTTTTCAGATCGAGGTATAAATAAGATTTATTTTTCGATTTTTGATCATTCAGTCAAAGCGAGAGAGTAAAACCAAGCGGTTGAGTTACAATAATCGTTAGCAGTCGTCAAACTATGGATGGGTCTTTATCGATATTTTCTCATGTCAGAGTGATGTAATGTGGGAAAAGGTATAGGCCTGAAAAATAAACCAAATTCACGTGCTAAATTTTCTCTGAAACGGAAGTGGCTTAAAAGAAAATTAAACTGCCATCCCAATTGCTTTTAGTATCATCTTGCATGTAATTGCCTGAGAAGTCTTCAAGGGTTCTTCACCGGGAAGGTATGCCATACACGCTGTGAAGACTTTGCCAGAGTTGTGCGTCGAAATTTTGGCATCCGCCGTCTCACTTACCCGTCGGGAAAACCCGTGAAGACTTCATCAGCACCATGCGATGGGAGTACACTTTGTTCCTTCATTGCTTGTACTTTCTCACGTCTCTATTTTTCGCTCGTAAAGGGGTAGGTATGTGATTCGCGTTTATGTCGTGTGGCCTTCTCACACAGAGTCACCTTCCCTCCCCCTTCCCTTTGGACCTTTCCTCCCCTTCCCTCCGGCCACCCTCCTCCCAACCTTTCGGGCAGGCACGCATCGCAGGCATACCAATGAGGTTGGTTGGGGGTCACCGGAGCGCTTCATGTGGCGCCATCTCCTCCACCGAATTCTTGCGTGAAATTTTTTTCACGTTATTATTTTTTTATCGCCAAACCTCCCCTTATCCCTCTGACCTCCCTCTTACCTCTTTTTCGCCCTCTCTTCTTGCAGTTTTTTTTACGATTTTTCGGGCAGTTTCCTCCTTCTCTTTCTTCCTTAACTTTTATTCTTCGCCGAGCGGCTTATCTCGCAATGTCATAGTGTGCAGTAGATTTCCATAGTTGATTATGTTCATCGTTGTTTTTCCTTTTTTGTCATTATGTCTTTGGCCAAGTGGATTCTTCAGACGTAGAAAAATATTGATTTTTAGACGAGAAACCGATGAATCAAAGTGATATAAAAAGTTATTGTTTATTATCCTTCCGTTGAACGAGACATTTTTTTATTTGTTTTGTTATTGAGGTGTTCCGTATGCCAATAATTGGTACATTTATAGTTCAATACCAATAAATCTTAATTCTGGTTTCGAAAATCAATGGATTCATTCCGGTTTATGATAATTATCTCTAGCATTAATGAAAAATCACCCTGGTATAAGGAAGTCATGTAAATTATATTCTTAGATTTGGTCGTTCAAACAATGCCTGCCTATTTTCACCACACGTACACGTTCAGAATCGCTCATTTGAGCGACCTTCATTGAACTCAACTCGGACGCCGATGAAGAGTTCGAGAGCTGCCTGCGCGAAATATAAGGGGATCCTCCTAACGAGAACGATTGGTTCGCGATATGTGTACGTGCGTAGGGAACAGACAAGGGACGAGATGGTGCGGTGAGATGAGGAATTCAGTCCGCAGCACGAGAGGAGGAAACTGGTCGTTCAACTTCCACCGTTTCGGGGAGAATTCAAGCCGTGTGGAGTTGTCTCGCGTTTGAAGTCTGTCGGTGCTGAGGCCAAGGATGGCCGTCGCGTCTGGGATACGATCAAATGCCATTGGGAGACGCGTGGTCATCCAGCATCCCTCCAGCCTTCATTCGTGCAGCCCTGGTCTCAGAGACTTGATTCTGTTGTCGTTCAATTCGTCTTCAGTTATGTCTTCCCTCCAAATTTTTCTGCTTAGAATGAAAATCTGTGGCCTCAAAGTAAATAAGAAATGCCATGTCAAACCATGTCAAGCCATGTCAAACCCTTACGCCAGGGGTGGGCAATTTTTTGGGCTCAAGGGCCACTTTGTATGAGCGGAGGTTATCGGATGGATGCACTGTTTACAATGATTGTATCCGTCAGTTCATCGATATTTAATTTCAGAAAAAATATAAATTGTATAATAAAAATTTTAAAAATAGTGGTAGTTCTATTCTACTTATTTATTTGGTTAATTTTATATTCGTTAGATTTTTAGCTTCTGGCACATTTAATTATATAATCAATTTAATTAGACAAGTGTACCCTATCACTTTTTTAAGTATGTGTCGGGCCATCACAAACTCTGTGGCGGGCCGCAATTCACCCACCTCTGCCTTAAGCATTTGTCTAAATTTTTTGACTGCTTTATAACTCTCATGATATTGAGAGGAGAAAAATACGGTAATCTACCACAAAATCATGTAACTCTAGCTTAATCCATTGCTTACTAAAAAGCCTTTTACTTTCTTGAATTAATTTTTTTTTTACTCTTAAAGGGCAATCTCCCCATTTTTTAAGGGCACTGCCTCGGCTGACCGAAAGTAGGTAGGCTACCATCATCATCTACTCCACTGTTATTAGTTCGACGTTTGGGTTCACCCTAAAGTTTTCTTGCTATTGAAATTTTTCATACTGACTAATTTGTTCATTCTAATATGTTTTTACTGCACCCATGTTTCTTTAAGAGAGGAGTTGTGTGCTTTAGCTTTGTTTTTGTTCCAAATAAATTTGTCTGTTTCGCAGATTATTCTTTCTCCTAGACTCTAAAAATCACGCCGACAGCTGTTGAGCACATAAAAATCCACTTCTGGGAATGCCAGTGCACGTATTTTCATGTTTTCTTCATGTGGATACCTTATGGGTTCGGTCAAGTTCTAAGACGTATTGCTTATGTTCGAAGTGAAATGGCCTAGCTTTGCTTGAAAAATGTCGATTGAGGATGTAGAAATTTCCCAAAACATAGGATATGAAAAATCACATTAATTTTAGTTGCTTTTCTATTGGGAGAGGAAGATATTGGCAAAAATGTTCAAGTGTTTAAGTATTATTTATTTTGAATATCAGGTCAAATATGTTTATCGATACTTATTTCTTCATTTGTATGAGTTCAGCTAGAATAAAACGGGATAGATCGCTAGGTTTAACACGGGTATTAATGGTTTGAGGATGCCTGAGGGGACCTGAGGGCTTCTCTATATTGACGGGCACCAATCCTGCTTGCTAATTGGCATCGGTCCGGTTTAAATTGGAACCGATGATAAGAATGAAGCCACCTCATCGCTCCCTCTGCTTCATATCCATCCCATGCCATCGGCTGCTTTTCCTCTCACTCCCCGGCATTGCCTTTGCGGGCTTGATTTTTATGGCCTCTGTCCCTCACTCGATTTTACGCGGTCTATAAAAATGAATGACAACATCGGCGGAGAGGCCTTCAGACTCGTCTTTTCCGATTCCTTTTGAAGTGACGTGCCGAAATAGCGGTATCAGTCGTTTTGTGTATGTCCACCCGGATCAATAGCCGTGGGGGGGTTCATGCCAGGTCTCCCTTTTCCCATCGCGCTTTCTCCCTTTGTATATCCTTGTGTAATCTTCCCTCTTGTCTTGATTTTAAGGAATATATTTTCTGTTTTCATTTGCGCAGAATTTCGTGTGATGACGTCGAATTTTCGCCTTGCCAAACAATCGTGTAACAAGCATTGACAGGGTCCTTAAGCGTTTCGAAGCATGATGGTCGGTCCTCTTGCGAATCTAAAGGGAGGTGAACAAAATGATTATGCGGAGAGATCAGATCGATCGCTATCGAAGTATCTTGATAAACCCCCACCGGTTTTTTTATTCTTCAAACATTTTCATATTTTGTTTTCGTCCGGAATTTTATGCCCATCGCCAGCAGGTACGTACCTACCCACCATTCAGATTGGGTTCTCTTCTTTTAGCTATTTTTTTTTCATTCGCGCGGTGCTCATTTCGAATGGATCGTTAATTCGTGCTCTTTATGTCTTCCGGCGGTGAGAGACGCCGAAAATCCCCGCGGTCCGCATTCTCCGGAAATTTTCACTGTGGACACCGACTTCCATTTTTTTTTCGTTAACGTTCATGTTTTACACCGTTGATGGTATCCTCTTGCGGGTTTTCCTTTTATATGATGCGAGTCGGATGAGAATTGATCGTTCTCACTTTCTCGTTGTCCATGTGCGTCAAATTAAGCTAGATCGCAAGCACCTCCTGATTCTTGGTAGAGAATAAAGTTAGGTTACCTATGACCTTTATGAAGCCTAGTTTGAAGTTTAACCATGGAAAAATCGTCGTTTAAAATTTGAAACAAAGTGTTCGACAAAAACTCACTGGATAAAAACCAATTTCCATGAAGGAATATTTAAATGTACGTAGTTACGCTCCACAAATTTTTGTGCAATCATATCCGTTATGAATTAACTCGGAGGTAATACTTCTCCAGAATCATACATCCCCTCCCAATAGATCACATATTTATTTTTCTGTACAAAATGTTATTTTCACCGTCACCAAACGTTACAGCTCTCGAAACCGAACAGCAAAATCAATCATCGTCATCATCCTTGTCACTTTTTCTCGGAAAACAGACCATAGTAGCCGAATCTCTTCGCCTTATAGTTGTGCAATGCTACTCCTAGCGGAGAGAATTGAATGCTGATAGCAAATAGCCATGAGCGTCAAAGAATTTGGTCAGGTCATTACAGATTTTTTAAAAATCTTTTTAGAATCCTTCACACGTCTTGAGGTTGGGCGAAAAGGATGATTAGGAAGAAGGGTGTCTTATCGCTCGTTATCATGGTAACTGACTCCGCGAGGGCAAGCTACTTAGTTTGAAGGGCTTATCAGTCTTTCCACTAAGCACTGCCTTGAGGATGTTTCATGCTATCGCCCCAAGAACCCATGGAGTGACAGCGCTGCCCACTGAAATTCACCTATGTCTGAGAACCACTGTCAGGCTATGCAGATGCACCCTCCGACCCTTTCTTTCCTTGCTTCGTTTGTCACTCCTGTTCCCTCCTGACCCTTCCCCCGTGACCCTGACCCTCTCTCGCGTCCTAAGCATCCATCACGCCCAGTGGCGTGTCGGACATTGTGTGCCAGGCACCCCCGCGGTCCGTGGGGACGGTCTGTGCTCATCGGTAGCCAAGCCGCGCGCACGAGAGATCTTGGGAGGTAGGATGGAGCGGGGCAGTAAAAGTTGTGGAGAAAAATGTATGTTTTGTAGCCGAAAAGGTTGCGTGTGGGCACCAAGAAATGATATTGCCTTATGGAAAATGTGTTCCAATAGATGTCACATCGTGGGATTTATATATATTCATGTTGATATTTGTATCATCACTTAACAATTAGTGGCAATTGTAACAATGTTAAGTTCAAACTTTATACTTCACGACCCCTTATTATATATATATATTTTTTTTATATCACCAGATGTGGGTCAAACCCACATCTCGTGATATAAAAAAAAAATATATATATAACAATGTTAAGTATATACATGAAAAATAATGTTCTGAGTTACGTGTGATTTTCTTTTTTTTCTTCCTGAAGGCCGTTTTAAAATAAGCGTTTAAGTATTAATTCTTAGTTACGCGACGAAAATAGCAACATTTCAAATTATATATTTCCACAATGGATAATGCTTTGACATATTGCAGGTTAAACCTTATTGAAGAAATCTTACTCGAATTATTTATTTAGGCTTAATGGACAGAGTGAATGATATAATACGACTTTCAGAGGTAGATTCCTTGATCAGATCAATTCTTTGCTTCAGGTTCTATTATATACCCACTACCATGGAGTCTTCTGAGGGCCTAGATCTATTTTTGTATCGCTGAAGTCCTTCCTTGCTTAATAGTAATCTGAATATATTCGTGATGAAATAAAACATTCATAATAAAACTCGATTGTTTATCAAGCAAGCACAATCCCAAAAGTGGATAGATCATTACGTTTAGGCCATGAGTTTCCAAGATAATGATAAGAGATCAAAGCTTTCCTTCTTCTTTCAATTTATTTATTCAGAATGAGCTGGTGATGTAAAATCGTCACACAGGGTCTTTTGTTTTCGCCTCGCGAATTCACAAGTGTTGCTTTGGCGTCTGAAACTGTGTGATGAGGGTGTAATAACTGGCACTTACTTGAGGTCAAGAGATAAGCGATACTGTTGTACAGCTTCGTGGCATCTTTTAGCGCTGTAAACAGGAAGCGGGTGGGTAATAAAATGATGCCCGTTGAAAAGGGAGACAATATCGAATGAATTTTCGCAAAATATAATAAAACAAAATGGGATTTTAATTAATCGTTATCGAGTTTGCTATCGTGCTCCGATTTAGAATTTTAGTTTAGTACCGCCGAAGAGAATCTCTTAAATGTTGTTTGTCCGTCAATCGCCGGATTCACGCGTGCATTGAACTCTTCGATGGCCATAAAAGTGAAATATAACTCTATTTAACATGGTTTGATCGATCCAAATGCTTCAGCTCGGTGCAATGGAGCCGTCCAACGGGAGGAATGTGTTTCTCACAGAATGGTATCGTCAATCACTTTTCATCATTCACACAACCATGTCTTACTAATTTATGTCCCGTCTTTTCCTTCGGTCGTTATCTTTGAAGATTCATACCAATCGACTAATTTGCTCCAATGTGACGGATGGTCTCGAGACAGATGAACAGACTAGATTTTTTGTCCACTTCGCGTCATTCACTTTTCTTGTCTTTCAAACTTTGTCCGTGACTCGGCTGAGATGACAGATGACTTGGAAATAGAAAAATCTAGTAGTGAGGCCAGAGAAGTATTGAATATTTCTCTAAAACAGTTGGAAATATTAATATGCTGGAGATTGTGGCTTGATGGCGGAATATGTTATGGAACCTTGTGGAGATTTTTTGGGTGTAAGATAAATGAAGGCGTGACAATGAAATGAGATATGAACTTAGAATGATTAGCATTTCTGTCTATTTGTATCGAGGAATTTTGTAACAGTGAACAGCTTTATTTCTCGAAAATCCGATTGTTTTTTTCACTCGTTCAAATATCGAGATTAATTCAACAGAGAGAGTCTATGAGCTTTCATTAATATTAGACGTTAATGAATGCGCAAAAATTATTACAAAGAGCATTGTGGAGCTGCTCAGTGATGATTAATGGAGGGTAGTGTGTTGAAGTAAATGACTGGTAGATATGGAGAAGAATGGGGGTGGATATCTCAATCCACGATCGAAAAGAATGAAGACTTTAAGACGTCAGCAAGGAATAAAATATTTTTATCTTCACATCTTGCAAAGGTTTTACTGTATAATTACCATAGCGAGATAAATCAAGACGGAAAATTGCTATATTTTTGCTCTGTGAGGGTTTTTCAGTACCATGAACCCGGTAAAGGTATGTCACGGAAAGTCGTGGTAGTAAAAACATTCGCATAAAACCCAAATACGTAGGTGATAGATATAGTGATCTATATTATTTTAATGCCGTTGAAGTGTAATTTTGCTCTAATTTGGGTTTACAATTTACAAGATGACTTTACCGAGAGAAACAATTACACACTCGTTTTTAAACTATATTCATTATGTTTATTAAGAATAATGGTATTTTTTCTCTCGAATAATCTGTACACTCATTAAAATTAAACATGTTATTCGCTTGCTAATCTTTGAATCCTCGTTTTTTCTCATCATTATGGAAGTCATCAAGACTGTAGTAAAAATTATAAGTTATATTCAAATATTCTCTGTTAGGCCTTCATTTTTTTAGGATCGGTAACCTTTCGGCTCTCTTCTGAGGGTCGCCACATGACGCACCGATCTGTTATTGGGGGGGGGGACAAGTGGGGGTTGCGAGGGAGGAGGTCGGGCGTGGATGAACCATGAACCGGGGGAGGGGGTGTTCATGACCCGTGACTTGTGGCGGCGCCGTCATCAGCGGAAGGGAGCTCTCAAAGGAGGGGATTTTGGATGGGGGAAAGTTCGGAGGAGGGAGTTGGGGTGGTAGAGACAATCCCGTCGCCACAGTCCGCCTTATTTAACGGATCGCATGAGAATTAAAAAGTCTTGTGGTCGCCCTCATGCATTTTAGGCACGACGCTCCATGGCGTCCCCACCGGCATCTGTCGCCTTCCGCTCGTCAAGCTATTCCCTCTTTCAATTTCCCCAAAGAGAGTGCATCACAAGAAGTTAATCCTGGCAATGGTCGTTCCATTAATTTATCCTCCATTTTTTTTCTTCTAACATTTGCCTAGCATAGGATGGAATTGGCGAATTATAAGAGGGACCTCGCTGGAGGTCTGCCTAATATCAGGTGGCGGCATACTTCAGCGATCGGAAAGGACACTGATGGATTCGTTCCATGATATCGGGCTCAACTATGTGGAAGTTGATATTCACAAATGAATAGAAGACTTCGTTGAGAATAAATCAGTTGAAGTCAGCGAATTCTTCTTTTCATTTGTGACACTAATGGAGATGCGATTGAAATCTCGGTCGCAATCTTTTCAAGCGTGTTAAAATTTTATTTAAAAAATCTTTCAACCGAAATATTTTTCTAATGTTCAAATTAGTGGTTGAAAATAGGCATCCACATGAATCCACATGTGTTGAATCCTTAATTTAATTGCGATTTTTTTCGGAGATGACACAAAGTTTTGAGATTTTCTGAGCCCAAAATTGACACTAATTTCACTGCTATGCGCTGAACACTTCCAATCTATTCTCTTTCTCAGTCTATATTTTCTCATTGATACCCTTCCGGTCTGTGCCTAAACCCTGTTGAAGCATCCGCGCCTCCCCGTTTCAAACCTCCTCTCCGGACAAGGTCCGCCTCAATCCGTCAAACACGGTCCATTAAGAAGCTTGGTTTTCCGAGGAGTGAGGTTATGGCGGCGGGAAGGAGATCGGGATGAGCGTTAGAACCGTGAAGACTGGTAGACGGTGGAGCGGGAGGATTGTAGGAGGCTGCAGAGCGGATATGGAGGACGAATCGTATCTTGCAACACGACGATGAAAGTGACCGCCCTTTTGAGAAATGAGTCTATCAATCCCAAGTGTTCTGCTTGCAAATTGGTTTTTCGAGAGCGTCAAATTGAAGCGGCAAGCATTTACGATTGCCATCAATTGGAAGAGCTGAGGAGTTTCAAAGGATTTCTGAGGTCATGGCGATATGAAAATATTTCGCAATCGGGGTTGTTAGAGGTTGCATGAGGGTAAGGAGTCACAAACTTGAGTAATTACAGCAATTTTATTATATGTGTATAATTTGGAGGTAGGCGGATGCTGGAATTCATACGTTGGTAAGAGGAAAGCGTTGAAAAAAAACTGTTTACCAGATTTTCTGAGGAAAATTGTGTAAGAGAAGAACGGAACGACGGGCAAAGAGTCTTGTGTGGCGATATAATCATCAAAGTTTCCGGAAGGAACTCTTGCCGTACCTTAGAGCTACTTTACCATAAATATCGTTGGATGATGCAATAGAAATTTCGTCGACGAAAATAGCCGCTACCTAATGATTTACTTGTCACACCTCATAGTTAATCTATTTTTTGCGGCATTCATTATGTCTCTAAATATACTCCTGGGCGTCCAACTTCATCAACACTTGGGGTCGAAAACTTTAATGATGGTAATTGCATAAACGCGTAACACCTGACCCAAAAAGAAAAAAAAACCCATTCCCAGATCAAGAATTTCCTTGATCAAAGCATTCCGCCCATCCACGGGACGTCTTTGACTGCTAACGCTCCTTCCCATTCAATTGTTTTGAATTTCGAAGCCCTTTTCGGGGGTAAAGGAAGAGGCGGCATCGGCGGCTACGCGAAATTTTATAAAGAGGGAAAACTTTGGGAATAAAAAAAAGAAATATCGGGAGCCGGGAAGGAAGGAAAAGGAGACTGAAAGCAAAGAGAGAGGGATATATAGGAAGGAGAAAATTCTTTGCGAATTCCTCACGATGACAAATGAATAAAGAGGGGAAAAAAATGAAAAAAAATATATATGTATAAATCCCGAAGCTTCCTTCCATTTGTGCACAGAGAGGAGAGAGGTTCGACATTCCGGGCTTTGCAGGCAAACGAAAGAGAAGAAGAGAGTATATAAGAGAAAGAGAGAGAGAGAGAGAGTAGAGACCCTGTATTCATACAGTCAACGAGAGAGGGGGGAGTGAAAATAAAAAGGCCGAGGACGAAATGAAAGAAGAAATAGACGCAAAAGAACGGAGAAGTATCCTTCCTTCTTTTTTTGTTATAAGAGAGAGAGAGAGAGCTCGCGGACCCTTTCAGTTTAGTAGTAGGTAGTTTTTTTTTCGTCGAAGGGATGCGGGAAGGGGTACGAAAGTCATTCGCGAGATTTATATAAATGTGTGTGTATGTATATACATATATATTAATTTATAAGAGGCGAACCCTTTTGAGGAGTGGAGGTGGCACTTGCGCGAGGTGGTAGTAGGGGAAGGAATAAAAAGTTGTTAATCTTTCTCGGTGCCGACTTTTGTCTTTCAGAGGGGCGATTCCATTGGCGCGTTTGTGCGGCTTTTCCTTTGCCACCACCGCCACTTCAAAACCTCCTCCCCACTCCGTTTACACCTCTCCTCTTCCCGGCGGCGCCCGCGCAGGTACGATCCGAAGAACTTGCGCCTCTCTCTCTCTCTCTCTGTATGTATAATACATTCCGCCAGCCTTACTTCCACCCCTCCATTCCCTCCTCGCCCTGAACACTTCGTTCCCGATGCATGAACGGAGCGGCTTCATCGGTCGATGCGCGGCATTCTGTAAGACGGCCGAAAAGGCGGAAGCCGCGCCGGTGTGGTATGAAGTGACGAAAGGCTATGCATAAGTAATGCGGAAGTCCAATGACGGGCGTGAGGTTTTATTCCGTGGTGGTTGGCGGTGTAGGGGGAGTATAGGGGATTAATTTCTCGTGTGCGGCTTAGTTTGGGGTTTTTGATGCAAAGATGGATCGTGAGGAGTGGAAAATGAAATGTTGGAATAGGTTTAAAGTGGATAAATAAAGGAACCTGTCCCAGTTTTACATGCACCTCATCTTTGGAGAGAGGTTCGTTATATGTCATCCCGTCGGTGCTGCAGTCAAAGTTTTAATTAAAGCAACTCGGGGATCAGTGGCTTTTTGATACAATACCCAATTAATTTAAGCTGTGTTAAGGAAATTTTCACATTTATAAGTCAAAACTACGTATAAAATACATGAAATGTCATACTCCTCAGTATTATCTTACCGATAAAGCATTCTTTCATCAATCATTATTAACGGTATATTTATATCGAGCTTTCGCCACTTCTTCTAACTTCGCTTCGCTTGGCATTGATGATTTTATGAGTCTTACTTATGTCTTAAATTTGTAGCTCTATAGGCTTGCGACCATAATAACTCGTGTCGTACGCTATGTCTTGCTAACTCATATGCGTGAATTCAAGCTAGTTATGAGACGGCAAACATTCCCCTCCCTCCATTTCTTGTTGATCTTCAACGGCCTCATGCGGTACGCAATTAGCATGCCCATTACGCCGGGATAATGTCCCCCCGTTCTCCTCCGTAGTGCAAGAAAGGCTCGAGTAGGAGAGGCAATAAACCCCAGAAAGAGGGAAACGAGGAGACGGAATTGAAAAAATGAAAGCGAAACGAGAAGGGAAAGCATTTGCTCCATCCATTGAGGTGGAGAAGGATGCGGTTTCAGCGAAAGCGCCGCGATGCGGAAAAGTGTAGCGCCGCGGAGCTATTCTGGTCGCTCGAGGGGTTGGCTCCTGTTGATGGTGATGATGTCGGAGCATTAAAAGGCCGCCGCGGGGATGAGGAATGACATTCGCAACGAGCGAGAATTGTGCCTCGCCGTTGGATGGAATGGGAGCGCGAGTTGGTTGGGTGGTCCGGTCGGGGAAAATGGAGGTGAGCGAGCGTGGACACGTCGGAGCCGAGGCGTCGGTGGAGAAAAGACTCTAGAGATGATGTTGTATCTTCGCGGGATTGAAATGGCTCGTTGTCGTTCAGACTAGGAGAGGCTAAAAAGAACAGCGGTCGTTGTGACGTGTGGATTGATTAGGGCGTGTTACAGTGTGGAGGGAATCATTTTAATGGCTAACTGAGCACTTCATATCTACATACCGCGAGCCGCCTGAAAGGCGTGTGGCAGGGGGTGTTAGGACACCAGCCATTTGCACATAAAAGGGAATGCTCAAACAAAATTATGAGTGGCATTTATTAAAGTCCTTTATGGTTCTGGGGAAAAAGGAAACCGCACATCTATCCGGTCGGCAAAATTTCTCTCTTAATTTATCGCTTCTGTCGGACCTGGAAATATAGTGGGGCTCTTAAAGATATCCATTCTCTATTGTTCAAACAATCTAAGCCTAGCGCGCAGCCTCCCGTCTCCAACGGCTCCCAGCCTAATTCGCTTAACATCTGGGTAGCGTTATTTGTACGCCCGTAGCAGTTTTTGACGAAGAGTTAGTTATGTTTGTACTATTTCGTATATTCGACGTGCTGTTGATAGAATAAATTAACTTTTATAGATAAATATTTATTTCCTAAAAATATTCGACGAACCATCAGTAATCAAGAATCATTGACTATTATCAATTCATTGTTGTTTTTTTCAATTCCCAATGCTGTTATCGTACCCTTTCGAGTGGGTATTACTTAGCTGAATCCATTAGAGAAAATTTCCCATCCATAACTTGCGTGAATTGCCCCTTTTTTCTAAGTCAGCTGCTTCTTACTTGAAATTTCAATTTTGCTCGGTCCGTGTTAAGAATAAATCTAATCATTGAAATAATTTCCGGTTAACCTGTGATTATAATTTATATCTGACAGTTGATGGGTGATGATTGTGGAAGTGGTGGAAACATCGGTGATGATTTAGATGATTCGAACCATTGAATAAGGTGTGTTCTTTACGAGATTGGGAAGGATTAACGTTCACGCTGGTGGAGAGGAGACTTCGAGCGCAGTCGGGCGTCTAGCGGCGGCGTTTCCCTGGGAAGAAGGAGATACGGCCGAGACGCTCGACACCCAGGCGCCCGAGTCTTCCATCGTTTACACCCCCGTCTCTCCCACCAAACGACTTCATGTCCTTTCCCCGCTCTTTGCGCCATTCCAAGCCCTTCTCTCGCGGGTGGAGGAGCCCTCTATTCCCGCCAACGAGGCCTCCTCCTTTGGCCATATCCAGACCACCTCGCCATTCTCTCGTAAAAACCTTCCCTCCCTCCATTCACCCTCTCTAAGGCGAACTGCTGCTCCCGTCCTACCATTACTTCCTTTCCCGCCACGAGGGGAAGAAGACGTTCCTATTCTTTTAATACCTTTTCACTTCTCTTATTATTTGGAACCTACCGTCCCGAGTGAGACTCTTCTTAACGGGAGCCTTCATGATTTTCAGATTAATGTTCCTCGCTCGTGAATGACCCGTGTGGAGCAACGTGGCGAGAGGAATGTTTACTTTTACGATTCTAAAAATGAATGATATGAGTTTTTATTTATTATGTATGAGTAGTCTGAGATTTGTTAACGCCGAAGGGAATAGAGGTCCGAACTAAGAATTTAGCAGCCTCAGACATTCCGCTGATTGTGATTTTTAGTGTGTTTTTTTGAGAGAACATATAAATACCAATTAATGTTCACCCGCAGTAGTAATTTCGCATGCTGAAAGAATTACTTCAGGCCTACATTCTTGACTTATTTTATTTCTGGGAAATGCATCTACGGTAGATGTAAATGTTTGTTTTTTTTTGGTCCTCAGGTTTCCTCCAACTAGGTACTACACGGCATGCGGCTGTTTTTCTGATTTTCTGACAATGCCGTTTATATCATCAGGTTCAAAGTTCTGGAGCTATTTCCGGAATTTTAGGTTAACTACATCCTCTCAACACTAACAAATGAGGAGGAAATCCGAGAGTGATATAGGCAGATATTGTCCTTTATAATACTATGAAATTCTATCGTGTTAATTCTTTTTGCGCCTCGATCGAAAAGAGGAAAATCTTCAATATTGTTAGCATGAGATGCGTAGGAATAATCGGAGCCTATCCGTAATAGCTTCCCAACTTCCCATTGTAAGGCCACCAGTAAAAGGTAAAATACATGCTTGAAAGATCGCCTCGTTTGGTAGGAAGGATTTGCGAAGGAAGGAACTCTGTCGAAACATCTAATAATGGCTCTTAAAGCTTACATTGAGTAGAGGAGCGCTCTTGCCACCCCTTCTCCTCGACATTTTTGACTTGAGTAGCCAATCCTGCCCCTTCCTTCCACTCTTTCGACTGACATTCAAGTAGGACCATGGAATTCCCAAAGAGAGAGGGAAGATAGTGTAAAGCGATAGCGGACGGAGTGGTTGGAACCGGAGGGAAATTTTTTGAAAGAACTTTTATGCTCCAAAACCCCTCGAGAGTCAAAAAAATGGGAATGGAGACGAAAAGGGTGAAAAGGTTGGGAGGGGGGGTATAATAATAAGAATTATTCGCAGCAGTAAGAATCGGAGATATCAGGAAGGGTTGGAAAGAAAAGGAAGAGTAAGAAATGAAGGAAAGGAGGAGAGATGAGCGAAGTGAGGATTAAGTCAGTGCGTGAGGGAGTGGAGTGAATCTTGGAAGAAGTGGCTGGCTAAAAGATGGGGTGTTTGGTGGTATATTCGCTGCCTTGCCAGGGGAGGATGAATTGATTGGAAGGGATGAATGTTCTTTTTAAAAAAAATTTAATGGCATGTCGCCTTCATTTATTACTACTAACCCCTTCCCGGAGACTCAAGTTTGCCGGTGAAAAATTCCGGTATCTTCTAATTCAAATTTTCTTCCCTAAATTTTGTTTCCCATTTCATTTTGGGACCAAATTTTCCACCGTCATTCCAACTCGAGATGCTTGAATTCATTCTCGGTAACGTGCTATGTGAAAATTTCTCACATTTTTTTAAATTTGGTTAATTCAGAGATTTACGGAAAATTATTGCGAATACCGCATGGCAATGAGAATCGTATGCGGCGGCGGTAAATTCGACTGCAATTGGTGGAGTTTGAATGGATTGTTGGATATTACTAGGAGCGGATGTCAATCACCAATGACAACATCGACTCTTTTATTGAAAAGCTTAGCCCTTGACAAAACCGGTAGCTGAAGAAAAATATTGCCCTATGAATTCAATACTTACAGGCGTAATTTTATGGAAGATAATAAGTGGATAATGATTACAGCAAGTACATTTAACACCACAAAATTTTGTTCGGTACTACTGCATCATCATGAAGTACCTGATGATTACATTATGGCATCGAAAGAAATTCTGTAGATTTAAACTTAGTTTCTTTAATCATTGATCCATGGGTTAATGAAATTCGTAGCACTTGAACTAAAAAAAAGTGCACAGTGCTGGAGCTAAGAAAATTCTGTGTTTAAGTCTACTTGTTGGGATTATGTTTTCTCACAGACCAAGTCATAAACACCCATTCGTGAGTTCACTACCTTGTGGGTATTTCTCCGGCTCGCATCTCGAATCTCAAATGGTTGTCCTTTCGAAGTGATTGGAGGAGTGAACGCTACGGTTGGGGAGAGGGTGGTGTTTCTCTCGTGGACGATTGAAAATGGCCGATTATGTGGGGCAGCACTCTTTGCATCTCTCCGCCGCGCCGCTCCCCGCGCCTCTGCACCTCTCCTTGCCTTTCTCTCCGTCGCTCGGCGTCTACTCTCTCTCTCTCTCTCCGCGAAAAGAACACCGTTGTGTCCTGCCTTTGGCGAGCCGTCTTCGTTTCAGCTGGCCTGAAATATTGCCGCATTTGTATTCTTATGCATATTTCTACTTTTCGAAATTGCTCGCGATATCAAAGCGGGCTCTCCTCCGTACGCTCCGCGGTCCTTTTCCAGAACGCTGAGATGCAAGCGGAGTCCTGTAAAATGTTGATCGAGATTGATTTCAAGCCGTATAATATTTACGGATATTATTTACTGTGTATTTTCATGTGTTCCGAGCAACGTAGGCGGGTTGCGCTTACATTTAAATTAAAAGAGGTATAAGCGTAGGGATAGATAGTGTACAGAAAATATAGCGCGGAAAGGTAGTTCGGAGGGATATTCATGACCGAAAACTCTGGGAAAAAAGTACTTTTTGTCGACTCAAGAACATCGTAGAGGTCATTCTCCCTTTGGTATCATATTTTTACATTTCAGCAGTCATTCATTGTTTCTGAGTTATTAACTTCATAATTCAATATTAATTTTGTGGAAGTCTTCGTAATTTTTCAACATTAGTAGTGTCTGAAGTGATATGGCAGGTTTTTAACAAATACTGAAATTGCTAAGTGAGTTAATACTGCTTAAATATTATCAATTTCTGTTTTGAGAACTTCATTCTCTCAAGGGGGACTATTTAAAATGAGCTTATTATTTTGTCTAAAAGTCAAAAATATTATCTATATTCATATAAGTCTGTATTTTGTAAAATACTTTGCAAATGTACTTTGCCGATCTCAAATTATTCACTTATAAAGTATATACTTCGAATTTTTATTCGTAATTAGTTAATGCATTGACTTTTCCAATGGTGGAGGTAGTGGAATAGATTATTTTATTTCCTATGGAATACTTAAAAAAGCCCTACCGTAATGAGGAGGGGAATTGTCATTCTCTGACATTAATTGCTTCATCGAGTTTTGCGCCTCGCTCTTTCAGCCAACTCAATGATTTATCTTATTAGATTAAACCTTGAGTATCTCGGAGGCAAAAATGTCCCAACCTGCTAGCTTTGCAAACCCGAACAACTTTCTCAAGACTTTATACTTGAGAATCCGGCACTCTCCCGTGGCCTTTGCAATCGAAGGAGACGCACCTTAATTGATAGGAAGCGTAAAATTCTCCTGAAATGGACCACGTACCAAGTTAGGATCCGTCCCGTGATCCATTCGTCGGGCAAGCGACTCGCAAATAACAAAATTCCGTTCGAACCCGTGCATTGAATTTATGAAATAACCGCTGACATTACACATGTTCGAGTGATATCGACGCGGGCATGCCTTTTTTTCCCCGGCCCACATGCACGCTTTATTTATTCGATCATAAAAAGCGTGGAAGTTTTCTTCTCTCTTCCCGACAGAAATTTTTGCTTGCGACGCAGAAAAGAGCTGCTCTAAAAAAGAACTCGATACTTCAATTTTTTTCTCCACCATGTCTCCTACGCCCAGGTCCCACGGTTCTATCTACGTATATCGCCTCCTTGTTAGTCTGAGTGAGATAAAGACAGGGGAGGGAAGGTGGAGGGTGTTAGGATGGAGGAGAGAGGAGAGCATATTATTTACATATATATATTTATGTACAAGTGTACATATTAAAGGGGGAGAGAGGAAAAATTGGTGGGAGAAGGGAGGGTTGATCGCCGGTTTGGCTGAAGGGAAGGATTGGGAAGCGAGGTTGCTCGAGCGATATTTAAATAAAAGCGTTGGCGAGTAGAAATGGTGCTTGGTTGTGTCGGAGAGTAGAATGACGGTATGATGAAGGGGCGGAGAAGAGCTGATTCGAGGTTTATACTCGCTGAGATTTTTCCAATTGGTGGCTAAATACAGGAGATTTGCTCACCCCAGGTAAACATCAAAACTTAAGCGTCTACAGATGAAGCCAAGTAATGTCTGATGGGTTCCTGTATTATAGCCTGCTCACCACTGGTTGTGTGTTAGGATACGAAACCAATAATTGTTTGCCGACTCTCCCGAATTCAGTGAATCGTATAGGTGATATTCGTCTTCTAAAACGAAGAGACTGCATGGTTGATGAACTGTCACTTCTGGTAAATGTTTTTAGCGTCTTGAGATTTTAAAAACCCCAGCTTAGTCGGTTCTTCGTTTTCATTTTTACACCCTTCATGTTCGCTAGCGCAATGCTTGAATGATCGGAGATTTTTGTGCTTTTGTTATGATTGGGTGAAATAAGAATAGCGGTCAACTTTTTCCGCGAAATATACTGAAGGATAAAGATTTTAAAAGTGATTTTTCGTATTTCCTTGGGGAACTCTCTTTCAATATTGTGGTTTTATTTCGAGCGAGTGTGCGAAAAGAGTAAAATGTCTATGGGTAGTTAATATAGTAATGGCAAATGGAAAAATTACTACTTAATATTTTCTGAATCGTGTGATTCCATTGAAACCTTATAGAATCGTTTCTTGAAACTTCTCTTGGTGACTCTTCTCCCTGCGTGCTACTCAACATACAGCATCAACTGCATTGGCATTATCCGCAAATACCAAGCAGCCTAGAGAGAGAGAGAGACGCACCACCCGTAGCAGAATTCAAGAATCAACGATCACCCCCTCAAGACGAGAAAGGTCAACGTCGTCTCAATGGCAGGAACGTGAGGGATAGGGAGAATGGAGAGAGGGTGGAGGAGATAGCGCAATGGCTCTAAGGAGTGAAATGGAGAGATCTTCATTCTTCTGTTAGGGTAAGGCTCCTTGGGGATACGCGGCAACGCTAAGGGATGAGAAACTCCGCCCCATCTCGTCTCCAAGGGGTAGGACAGGGGCTAAAGTGATTGGAGAGGTTAAGGAATAGAATGATAGCGGCGCAAGATGTAGCCTAGATTCTGGAACGCAGGGAGAGGGAGAGAACACGGGTCATGGAGCTTTGGCATCCGCTAGCCTCTCGAAAAGTGCGCCTGAAGAGGGTGGATAGGTATCGAGGAAAATACTCGAGTGGCCCAGAAAGTGTTCTTGAGCGAATATCATATTCGAATCAAGTGGAGTGCGAGGGTAAGATATCGTACTCGTGAACGAGGTACCTATCTGGAGATGGGATAGGATGCGATTATACCGCGGTGGTGGCTTTCGCAACTTCGCCATTTTTCTTCGGGAGGGTAGATGGAAAAAAAATAGAGGCCGTTCCCCGCGATCTCACGCTCATGGAAAGCATGATAGAGTAGTAACCGTGTGTACCAGGAGCCTGTAACTAATTGAGTCTTGTGAGCTTCAGTTTTCCCACGTCTTTTTTAATGTCACGATTCCACGACTTGAGTCGTCAAAGTGAAAGCTGTTTGAACACGAAGGTGATCGGTATTTTTGTAACTTGACTCAATGATTCCGCATTCTAATTTGATAAACGATTTTCTCTAGATTTGAGATCTTTCTCAATTATGGATTCAGATGGACTGACAACCTTTCAAGCTATCCCGGAAGTATCATTATAATAATTTTCTCCTGTGTATGCCAATCATGTTTCCTTGGGTTGACATCATGACGGAACATAACATTTCGTTTTGAAGTAATGGACTTGTTTTTGTGCTTAGTGAGTCTTCCTTATATGCTAACGCATGTTAGTGCACAGACTTTTCTTAAAAGGAATGGGTATTCAATAATTGAGATTCCTACCCATTGGAACAAATATATTTTTGCATAGAATTATAACTCCTGGTTAGACAATTTTGACGATTTATTTACCTTAATGTGATCGATTCAATTTCATAAATTAGTCACGTTTTATGGTTTTAGGGTGTGAAGCATAATAATAAGTACAGGGGCTAACGGCGGATTACTTTTAGTGTTTTACTTATTCACTATCATTCCTTTGAAATTATTTGATTTTCGTAGTCTCATGTCATTATTTTCTTCACTTCAGTTGTGAGGTAAAAGAATTTTCTTCCCAAACACAAAGTCAGTATTCCGGAAAGAATAGGAGATTTTTTTGATAGCGTTTCTATGTTTTTTATTCAGATCATTAACAAATCCTCGACACATTTGCTGACGCAGAATTAAAAACAGTAGTGCCTGTTGATGGCGCGCTCTGCTTTCGATGAAAACTTATCTAAGATCCTCCTCTCTTGGTAATAGTAAAAAAGTAGGAGCGAAGATGGATAAACGCAGGACACTGAGTCGTAGTTAGTAGATGGATGAGAAAAAGCTGGGATGTCTCTGGCAGCTAAACAAATTCTACACTTTTGCAAAAGTAGGGTTACCGTCAGCAGTGCGTGTTGATGGCGTGCTCTATTTTGGATGAAAACCTCCGTAGGATCTTCCTCTCTGGGTGATAGTAAAAAAGTAAGAACGGGAGATGAAGAAACGTGGGACGCCGTAGTCGAAGGGAGTGGATGGAAGTGAAAAAGGTAGGATGACTCGGGCGAAAAACTAAGCGAGGGTGATGGCATCGGGAGCCAGTGCGTGTGCTACTGGGTTTTGTCGGATGGGGTGGACATATCTTTTCTGCTGATTCCACTGGATGGTGATTAGAGAGGCTGACTCCGCCGGCCAATCAGCCACGCCTTTTTAAGCTTTTCCCACCCCTCCCTCAACCAACTCGTCCTTCGCCCAATGCACCCATCCCTCATCCCCCAACACCTCCCTAATGCGCCCCATCGACCCTCTTTTGTTCTCCTCGTACTCTCCCGTCCTTCCTACATTCTTCCTCCTCGACCGTTTTCTTCGCATCTTACTTTTTTATGTTCCCGTCTCCCGCCTGATCGCGTCTCACCAGTCATCCATGCTCTAGTTTCCTCCTCGGGTGCCGTGGAGTTCACTTCTCTCCTTAGGAATTCCCTGACTTTCCGCAGCAGGCGTTCCCAATGTTCATGCTTTGTGCGCAAGTTGTTGGTGCATTTTCGGTGGTTCTTGTGGCTAGGTTCATTAGGGCATGCAACGAAGGCCATGGGTTGAGGGCTTGTTTCACTTTTATGGTAGAATATTAAGGTAGAGATTCGACGACGGAAAATTTGGAGGATTTTTCTTGCGAATTGAACTAAAATATTTCCATATCATGTACTGATATCATCCATTAAACTTTTTATGAGGTTATTTTTACTTGAGGTGCGATGAGCATACCTAAAAAAATCTTTTATAAGGACATTTTTTCCCTACGCTTCAAACTTAAATGCCCATAGTTGTGGAGCAAGGTTGAAATTTTCGTTTATGTCCGAACAAAGTTTATGTACTCGCTCGTGACTTTAGCCACCTTTAAGTTGGTGGGTGTATATCTTGAGCTTGTTTATTTCACCTTAATTATGTTCTTTACTTTGCCCCATTATTTACCATGATGTTTCGATATATATCTGTAACTCTAGTTGAAACTGCGGTAACTCTAGTGAAATTCCAGAGGGTTTAGCTGAAACCATGAGAAAATTTCATCATTCGATGATCAAATCTAGAACTTTAACCCTACCTAAGTTATGTCGTAGTAATTCCCTCCTTTCTATAGTTTGCGATACCTATTTTGCAGCTGTGACGCCCATGATTTTTGTGATCTCAAATTTCCTTGTTTTTACGGGGATATTATTACCCATGTAATATTACCTCACTATCATTGCCTTTCTTCAGCATTTTAGTTTTGCTATCGCGAGTTTTACTCCATTTCCCTTTTTACTACAACGCAAAAGGTCCTTCTCCTCGGTATCATTACGACCTAGCGATAAATCGAGTGGCTCAGTCATAGCTGGACCCATTATGCCAGAGCGCCTCTCCGTCAATTTGATTCGTCATCGCCTCGCTATTGACCGCTCTCCGGCTTTTTTCCTTCTCCGCCGCGGCGTCGCTCAGGCAAACTCCCCTAAAAACCCTACGCCTCATTTTTATTGCCATCCCATTCCGACTTCCATACTTCTTCCCTTCTCCCTCGCGAATTTCACGACTTGCATCTAATCGTAACGATGAGGCGGTGATTATTACTTTTGTGGAGGAGAAGGGGATTACGGTGCCTAGGTGATGCGCCAGCGAAAATGTTTGGTTCGGGCAAACGCTGACGAGGGAAAAGTATCCGTGGCTTGTTAAATAAAAAAGATCCGTATCCATCCGGGTTCGGAAGGATAATAACAATGCGAACGGGAGGTAGTTGACTTAGGGAAGATGGCCAAGGGTATAACCGGGGAGAAATTTTACTTTTTCTTAATGCTTTATGGGACTGCTCTTCCTCATCTTGGTGCAGTAATGAGGTGGGTACTTGGTGGACCTCTCATGCTTTTCGCGTTTTGCCGAGAAATCTCTCCGCTCGGATATCATTCCGATATGCCATCTGTAAACCTTGGTATCAAATGGAGAGTTAGTTGACTTTCTCATTTTTAATTAAACTGTCTTGGAGTAAAGTTTAGATAATTATTTTTTTCTCTCTCTTATTTTGACCTCGTTTAATACATGTTATAATAATTCCTGGAGTTTAGGTCAACGTATTTTATGAAAACAAGTTATAGCCAACGTTTCCATTTATTTTAAATCATCCTCAGGGCCTAACATTGTACATATTTATTGATATTAACATAACATAATATAAATATAATAGCAATAATAATATTAGTAACATAATATCAATATTGTACTGCACTGAATTATACCTAAAAATTCTCCTGTGCGGGTAATTGAAATCGTATTCTCTGTGCCATAAATTAGACATAAATATCTTCTTTCGCTAGGCCATTAATTATTTGCTGATTGACCACAATTCGATGATAAAAGTTAAAATTAATGTATGTTTTCTCCATCCCCTTTTTATTTTACCCTAATGTATACTGGCTTTCCAGCTTTAATGAATTGAAGTAGTTAACATATTTGGCGTAAAAGTAAATGGAAACGCGTTTACTTTCTGCTCAATCCGTGGTCCAGATGGTAACATTGAAAGGAAATGCAGCATCCTGACATTTTTTTGCGACAAACTAAGATGCGTAGGAGACGATGAGCGGGATCAAAATTGAACTTCGTCAAGGGAATCCCCTCGGAGAGAAAGAGAGAGAAGTCGGCTTGATTCGTTAAGCATCAGACCGTTTCCTTTTTTTATTATTATTATCATCATCATCCGAGCGCACGCTGAAATCCAACACTCCCACTCACGCAAAGGCGTTTCCAGATTTAATTAGTCAATTTCTTTTTGCGCGGCGACAGAGCATGATGGGAGTTGATTGAGATGGACGGATAAGTGGGAAGAGAGAGGAAGGAAAGACGTAGAGGGGAGGCTAGGAACCTCAGTGAGAAGAGTAGTATGGGGTTGTGTGGGTGGTAGGCAGGATGAGCGATTAGGAAACCGTGGGGTAGTATGGGAAGGTATAAAATGAGAAGTCGCCGATTCCCCAATTGGAGCGGGGAGGTTGGTTACTGACGAGCGCCGCTGACGTCGCTCCTTTGAACTAGCGAGGCGAAGAAATGGTTGAAGTGGCGGGAAGGAGGGTAACTCCGGAGTGGGATGGGTGGAAAGATTTTTTTTTTTTAGCAGTCAGGAGAGAAAAAGAGTAGGATTCGAAGGGAAGGAGAGGTTCAGTGGAAAGGATGCGATTGATAGCGAGGAGATTTATCGAAGGTTTTGAACGAACGGGTGAAAAAAAAAGACGAGCGAGATATCTCGTCTTGCCGCACGCCTTCGCACGCACCCGGCTAACGACGCCGCTCCTGCCGCCAGCCGGCCCTGTCTCGCTCTGCCGCCGATGTTCTCGTTACACGGGCGTGGCGCCAGGAGTAATATCCGCGGAGCCGAGTGGCGGAGCCACTGGCTGATTGGGATTCGCGGCGCGGATTAATTATCAGTCGTGAGGGAAGATTTGTGAGAGGAGGGCGGAGTAAATCGTGTTTTGGGAAGCCGGGCTAAGCGTTGAGTAAACCATGAGCAAAACCCTCTTTTGGCGTTGATCGAGAGATTAGGCGATTTGGTATCGAGCATGCTTGCACACAACATTACTTTTATATGTTTACCTGAAAGTTATTTCCCTCTTATAGAGATAATTTCCAAAGTTTGCTATACTAACCTCAGTATTGCAGTAGATATTATCGAGTACTCAAGCGCTGAAGGTGTTTTTTCACCCAATCCTTGGATTTATAACAACCGGTTCATCAAAGCCTAGAGGCGGATAAAGGCATAAAATCCTGGAGAGCGTAGATAATAGGGAATACATGCATGGAAATAATTGCTAAATGCAGAATTTACGGTTCTGTGAATTATGCATTTTTTATTTGCTTCTTAGAAGATAGGAGTTATTTTGGCGTATTATACATGTATAATGAATGGAATTAAGCGTAAATATTTTCGTGGCTGTAGTAAAATTTTCTCCTTCGATAAGAAAGGGAATTTTTTTTCGTTTCCCACCTACGGGACCCGTCACTTACTTTTTCAAGTTTAACTATAACTGGAGGGAGACTATGTTGACTTAATTATTGCCCCCCTTGAAATTAATTATTGCGGTATTTTATTAAAAATAACAGTAACTATTAAGTTCTTTGCAGTGTTAACCTCGCGCGCTTGAAAGCAGTTTGGATCATTCGTCCGAGAACGCCTCGTGCGCCTTACCCGTAAGAACTGAGTCACGTGCGACGAGAGCGACATATCCCCTCTGGCGGAGAAGTTTGGAACTCAATGAGCAAGCCGTTCACGTTTTCCCGCCAGAGATATTTTAAATGGCGGCGGGAGAACGTGTGGCGGTCAATATCCCTCTGCGGTCTGAGATTGTGGGACCGTCGCATATGCTTTAAGCGTTCATTCCTTATTATCAAAGATTAAATATTACAAATATATAAATTAAACTGTCAGAAAAGCGATTTCTAAAAAAATAAGCACATTGTTCATTTACGTTAGCTATACAACTTAGAATGTCGCTGGTTTCCTTCGCATTTTATTAGTGCCTCATTGGTAATCCGACCATTTTTCTTGGATCTAGTCTGTGAAACAGCTGGAAACCACTCTGTGTTGAATTATATTCATATTTTGGCACAGAAAACGTGAATTAAAGAGAGAGCTCAAGATTTCTACGCCAATTTGGAAAATTTCATGGAGTGAATTGATAATTCTAAAATGTTTTTGATGTCAACACCTACTTGTGCCGACTTGATAACGACTTAGATAGGTCTTGAAATTTTATAATATCGGAAATCACGTAATTTTTACATCGGGATCTCAGAGATTTCAAAAGTAAAGCCATTACAAAAGTTGATATACCTACTCTACCGACAAAGGTTGAGACTCGCTCAGAAAGTATTTTGGGGCTTCAACACTTTTTATCCATACTGATTGCCAATGTTTTTATACTGCGATATCGAAATAAAATCGTAAATTAGACGTCAGTACCTCATATATGTTAAAGAGTAACGATTCAAAAGTGACTGGACGCGCTTAGGATAACGTCACAGCTCCGCTGAGACCTTGTCGAACACATCACTGATTTGGGTCTCGAATATATAGTCTCCACTCCGACCACATGTGCGTACTACGAGTCCATCCCATTCCAACTCTCAACCTCTCTCTACCCCTATACGCTATTCTGCCCTCTTCCGTCCACCCGCTTCGAACACTCACGCCTAATTGGACTCCTCGGGCCATTTCAACTCCCTCCTCCTCTTCTCTACAATTCCCCAGCCTACTACCCACGTCCCTCCATCGCTTCCTCCAACTTCTTCTTCCTTCTGACCGTCCTCCAAAGCCGCCATCCCCACATCATCCCGCTCTCCCTTTTAAAACTCGCCGCACAATCCTCCAAACAGTCGTTTCGCATTAGGTTTTTCACGAGACCGTGTGGCTTGAACACACACACGCTCACGGTCGGTCTCTTCCCACATCCTTTCCCCAGCGGCGACTTCCGCCAGTCCCGTAGTCGGCGGCGGCGTTGTCGCAGACGCGGCGAGAAAAGCCGCGGTGGCTGGCAATCCGCAGATCCTTTCCCACGGCAATAGTGGAGGGCAGCCCTCCTGATCCTCGGCGGTGGTGGTGTGCGGGCGAACGTGTACCACGGTCACCCGCGTCGGCGTGCCTCAAACCGATTCTTTTTCTACTTTTTTTTGCGTGTATATATTTTTTCTTTCTCACTGTCACCAATGGAGCTGGGCAGGGTCGATATCCATTCTGGCTTTAAGCATTGTTAATCTCTTGAAGGAGGTTTTCTCTCAATTAGCGTCGTAGATTCTGGATCTGGGGTGATCACGCTGCGCTCCCTATGAAGATAATTATTTCCAGCAAAAGGCTTTAGATTTCATAACTTTCGTGAAATAGTTTAAAAGTTAATTTTTGCAATTGCAATGCACTCAAGCAAATCTCCTGGGCTTTTAACCTACCTGAATTTCAAGGAGACATTGGCCCAATGAGTTTTACTCAATATTTTTGCCCGTAGAAATACATAAGCAGATCAGGGCAGGAAGTTGAAGGTCTAGATTTTCTGTCTTATTACATCTCATTAAGACGCCATAGGAAGAACGGCTATTTGATTGAAGATGACAGCCACGAATGTTACAATAGAGGATCCTCAAATCGGTCCTAAATGTGTTGTCACCGCTCATTTAAATGGGTTTACAAAAGTCGCTATTTGTGTCGCTGACGGACAAATTGATACGAGTTTCACGGGAAAAAAAGGTGTTAGTAGTGGTATTAACCGACATTTATATGCATATGCATACAAATTTCATCACTTTTCAATGCTATTCCTCGCAATCCAATACATTTTCCTGCAAAATATTGGATAAAAGTTGATCGCACTGCAATCATCACTGCGTCGCGGACAATTTTTAAAACCAATTAAAATACGACCGAAGAGATAACAGAAATCAGCCCTCTATGCGATGAAATTGGGCCTTCTCTGCAGTCCCTTTGATGACAGCTTTCGCCAGGAATTAGGATGATGGGAAGAGATACGTAGGTTTCGGCGAACCGACTATTTATTCTGCACAGGGAAGTAGTCAAATGAACGCTTCGTGCTATGTTGCTTCTTCGGTCAGTGACGTCACCCTGTTTAAAGGTTATATATAGGCTATTCTATCTTCAAAGAAAACTAATCCGGCGATAAACAATAAATATTTTTGAAGTATAATACTTCCCTGACGTTTTATCGGCATGGTCTTTCAAGAGTGCATTCTGAACGTGCCATAGACTTTAAGTCGTTGTCTTTTATTTCTATTTTTCTCAATTTAACCATCGCAAATTAAAATCGACCACTGAAAGAATCCCCGGTCTATGTTCAGTGTGGACCGGGTCAAGGAACAAACGGGGCGTTTCCTTTCATAAAAGCCTCGTGAGAAGAATTCCTCTCCTTCCCTCCTGGCTTCCCGTGGAGTGGGGCCTGACCCCATCCCCCTTTCGCAGTCTCGGTCCATTTCTCAATGGCTCGTCTCTCCCGCCTTCTTTTCACGGGGAAAACTGCGAGGCTGTCACCTCCAATAACCTGAAACGTCATAACACGGAAGGTCAGAAATTCACAGCCCAGGAAACCACACAAGGAGAAACCGTGGGCATTCTCGAAGTCGGAGTCTAGCTTGACATCTATCTCGGTGACTAATTCGAGTTGATCAAACGTCAACAATAGGCCGCTCCTTTTTTCAGAAACGCCAACGGTTTTGAAAATTTTCATAGACACTTTTTGGGATTTATATATACTTATTTATCCAACTGATCAAGGATTAACTTAGATACCTACATCTGGCTCCTGTCTTGGAGTTAAATTTTCTAATAAACTTTCAAAATGATTATATAGCGGCAACCGCGTTCGATACGTATGCATTGACATAAATTTTACGGAAAAGAGCGCAGTTATAATGTAACAATATGGTACAGTAAATCAAGGACATTTTCTTACTTAGGATGATGGGAAGCAAGTGCTAATTATTGAATTATTCACATGGAATGCAATGAAAATAACTGTCACATGTATAGGAAACTCTCAAAGGACATCACAGCTGCGATACTAAGTGCCAGTATTCGTGATACGTGGTGATATAATGCATAATCATGTGACTCATTAGTTGTAAATATGTTTCATTCGGAAGGTATTCACTAGTCTGTTGAAAGGCTATATTACCAAGAAATGTTTCTCCCTTTCAACGAGTCATAGTTTCAATATCGCATTACATTAGACGCACGCACAGAGGCGACCATGGATGGAAACGGAGGTGGCTTAGGGAAACTTGGCCGTTCCCAACTTTTTCACGCGAAATTTTCTTCGAATTTTGAATTTTTCCGTGACTTGACAGCAAGCTCGTCCCATGGGGGGTCCTATCACTCTCCATTGCTGATTTGGCGCGCGTCTTTTCCTACGCAAAATATTCCCTGAGCCAGAAAGGTGTCAAAACTTCAGCTTTTTCCATTCGCTTGTGGTTACCTTCCCCATCCCAACGATCCCCGCTCGCTCTCGCCGTGGAGGCATTATACTCCGCTTCGTCCGACCCATTCACATCCCAGCCTCCTGGGCTCCACTTCCTGTCCGCGGGGCGTTCATTCATATCGCCTCCTCGGTTTCGCAGCTTCCTTTCTCCTCCATGTACCAGTCCTAGCGATAGCTTATGCCCTCTAAATGCGCATAACAGGGATTTGAATACATTTATGGCGGTTCTATGTGCATTTTTAGCAATATTAATACTTCAGTCCTTTTGAATAAATTAATCTTACCGTCTCATCCACCGCGTCTGTTAACTTAAACGTATTGCGCAATTGAAGGACTAGTGGAAGAGGAGAACGGCAGAGGAATGCCTAGGTTGAGATGCATGGAGTAAGTGATGAGTGTTGTAATACAAAAGAATTACAGTGCTCTGAATTGCTAAAATATTAGCGGATAGAAGGATTGAGTGGAGAGCTACGTCAAACCAGTTGATGAGTGAACGATCGTAGTCTTTCCCGGAGAACACTATTGATAAAATCTTCTCGGGTTTGGTGCCGGGAAGGTTTGTCTTCACCCTGATGATGATGAGGGAGTTTCTCATCGAAACGTTGGCCTTATACAGCTTTCCCCCGAGCCATACACGAGAATATTTTATCAATCTTATGAGAACTGACTTATCTTATGATGGTGATGTATACACATTGTCCTGTCCTGCCCAACTTCTGTTTGGCATCTGTCTTTTTGATCATTCGAAGTGACGTATCTTTATGCATTCATAGGGAGCACTACCAGTGAGATTCACACACCTTATCGTGATGAGTACCCATTTAGGCGCAGAGGCGGATACCTACGGGGGGGGGGGGGGGGCGCACCACCCCCTTGCGAGCCATCTCATTGCAGAACAAGAATCGTAGCTTTTTTATCATTAGTCAGTCTTGTATATGTGTATAATTAATTTTAATAAAACGTTCTGAAACTTTGCAAAAGACTTGATTATTTTTCTTCCGATAAAAGTAAAGGTAGCTCAAGATATCTTTTGCGCCACCCACTCCAGTTTTTTCTTTATCCGTCATCACAGCTTATGTATGTGCAATACCTGCGACTTCGATGCAGTAAAGCCTATTAAAAGGAGAAGCTAAGAAACTTCTGGTGCTTTTCTGGGGTGCGTTGGTTCTCCTTTTGGGCTACAACACCTTGACGCTCTCCGCTCCCTTCCTGCCCTGTACATATATATATTTCCACCTCCGTTCCCTCCTTTTGGTCCTTACCTTTTTTATTCACAAAGAGAACCCTTCCCCCTTCTCCTCTTCCTATTCTTTCTCCACGGCACTCCGGCCTCCCGCGTTCCTCACCCACTTCCCGTCGCGGGATATAAAAGACTGCTCCCTTCCACGCATTTCCCTCAGTGCGTCCTTTGATTTCGGCGTCGTCGGTGGGAAAGCGGGTGTAATATGCATTTCTAAATGAGAGGGGAGCATATCTCCGGGCTCAATTTCGCGGTCCGAGTCGTGCAAGGTTCTAATTGTTTCGCGCTCGTTCGCGGCGATTAGTGTGGTAGTTCGCGCGACGTTCCTCCGCCGTTGAGGCGGGTCGATTGCGTGCGGTGAATTTTTTTTTCGGGACAGTGCAGCCGCGGCGGAATCATGGTGCGGCCGAGGGTGGCGAGAGTTTTTTCTCAGGAGGCGGGTCAGTTTACTTTTCGGGAAAGGGCTATAATCGTTCGTCATTACCCGTGGAAAACTCGCGAACGTTCTACTTGGACGTGAACGGGGGTGAAATACTTATTTTGGTTAAGTTCTGAGGGTCAGCATCGAGACGGTGTTTTTACAGGCGTCTTTTTTTTATGTTTTAGCTCACCAATTCAACTCATGATAGTCTATCATTTGTGCACTGTTTGGAGTAAAAAATATGTGAGTGCGGTTTTATTTATTTACTTATTTGCAAAGGATAGCAATGCGCCATTGTTTTTAGAGTGATTTTTTTCGTTTACGTTTTTAATAATTTTGAAAAAATTTTCTTGTCATCGTCGTTTTTAGATAAAATTTTCCGTACCGCAAAAAATCATAAAATTTGTATATATTCTTGTTTTAATTTCAATGCTCCATATAAATTATTGAGGGTTGTTTAGAAATGGATGTGGTTCCTAAATTAGTAACTTCAATTTAGCACGATTGCCATGCTAGTGCAAGTGGTGAGTGTAAAATTATAAACAGTAGCTAATGTAAGTAATTACTATGGTTGGTTAGTTTGGTCTTGTTTCGCATTTCGTATCATCTCTAACAAATACTTTTTCCTCCTTTTCCCCCTACCCGATCCCTTCCTATCCCCATTTTTTCTACTCCATACAGACGATTCTCAACTCCATGCACAAATATCAGCCGAGGTTTCACCTGGTGAGGGCCAACGACATCCTGAAGCTGCCCTACAGCACGTTCCGGACCTACGTGTTCAAGGAGACGGAGTTCATTGCTGTCACAGCTTACCAAAACGAAAAGGTACGGAAAATATTGCTATCTATATTCGTAATTCCTATTTTAATTTATGTTTATAAACTTTTCATTGGGAAATAATGGAAAAATTTTGGACCGTGGAAAAGCACATTTTTTATTGATACGATCTCTGATGACTACAAAAAATAATGGATTACTAGTAAAATGAATGGATTAGTCAACGTGAGGTACGATAAAATTCCATAGCGTTATCACACATGTTTTTTCGTCATAGCATACTCTCCATGGATGTCAGCGGGCCGATTGAATTTTTGCTCTTGGAATAAGATTTTTAATTTTTTTTTAAATTGACTTATTCCTTTCAAGTCATGAAGCTATGCATCATTTTGTCATTAACTTTAAAACTTGAAAATGAGGTAGATTTGTTCCGAACTTTCATTTCATCCAGCTCTGCCCGAGTATTTTTTTTTTAAGTTTGTGGTTCAGGCGTCTAGCAATGAGAATAACCAATCGGAAAATATCGCCATTTTATGAAACTTTTTCGTCCTTTTTAGAGACTGCCGGTTGGAATATTTCATATCTTGTGTGATGTGAGGCACGATGTGGCGAAAATTCTTAATATTAGTAAATTTGGACATTGCAATATTTCCACTGGATTTATTTTGACACTACGCGTTTCGTTGTTACAAACACTTGATAATTTTATGACCTTTTTTTGATAATATTGAAGATGGCAATCCGATCCGGCACTTGATAATGTTATTTGTAACAACGAAACGCGTAGAGTCAAAATAAAACTCATTGGAAATGTTCAATTTTACTAATGAAGTATTTCAGCTGAAAATTGCGTTATTTCTACGGCATCTCTTGACCGGCATCTCTACAGCATTTGCTAGTCCTTTTTTCGTTTATAAGTGCTAGGCGTCTTTTCGTTTCTACCCTTCCCTTTGCCTCATCCGATTCTGCACATCTGGAAATTTCCTCTCTTTTGTCTCACAGTCCCGTCCCCCTCTTCATCGCGACTCTTTCCTTCTCTCCGGGTTCCCGTTTTTCTCACGACCGGGAAGAAAATTCCCATAAGGCCTCGTCTCCTCTTTGTCTAGCTCAACCTGTTCTCTCCATCATGCCGCGTTGATTTCTTGCCTCCTCAAGAACCCGAGTCTCTCTCTCTGCTACCTCGACTCCCTCGCGGAATTTTCTTCGTTGTCATCCCACTCCCCATCACTCCCGTCTTCAGCCTGCCGTGGAATAAGTGTGAGCGAACAGGTGACAGCCCAGCTTCTCTGCGAGCTTCTTTCGGCGTTTGCTCTTTGCGTCGACGTGTGCATATTTCCTGATTACTTCTCAGTAATTTTCCATAGTTTGGATGTTTCCGCGGCCATAATTGCTTTGGAAATATTCAGTACTGTTTTTGGTAAAGGGTCGGCGTAATCTCGCTTTACCTCCTTCTTTACCTTACGCACAAGGGATAGCTAAATGATTTCTCCGGCGCTATGTTAGTTTTTTGAGTTTAAGCGGAGACAGCTTATCCCTGCACTCTAAGTACAGTGAATATTGGCAAGGAATGTTTGAGACATTTTTGGCATTAAATTTAGAGATATTTTTATATTTACGGAATATCTGAAAATGTATTTGAAAACTGAATGTTTAAAACAATTCATCAAGCTTCTAAGATATCAGAACATTTTTAACGAATAAGGTACTTGTTAAATTTTTCAAAATGACACCTAAAAGTTTCTTGCGTAGAATCCATTTCTTATGTCCAGCCATTTAGAGCGTAGACGTTTCCATGAGCTCACGTTAACTTGCTGCAGTTGAAATTTTTTTAAATTTTCAGTGGAATAGTTTGATTAAATACGTATTACGTCGAAAGAATACCCACGTAGCACAACGAATTTTCTCGAAAATCTTTCAATTCTAACCTAGGTATGTGCTAACTTCTGTTCAAATTGCTATTGTTTGAGGGTAGCCAAAGTAATGTGGGAGTCATGAGGAAGGGCATAACTTCGTATCCTCAGAAATATGGAAACGCAGTTTCGCTTAAGGTAAATGAGACTGAAGGAAAATGTGAAGTGGAGTGAAGAGCTTTGAGGGAGAAAAGCAAAGAATAAGAGTACCATTGAGAAAATAGGAAGAGTAAAATAGGAGAACCCTCTTTTTCAAAATTGGAAGGGAAGGATGTCTTCCGGGGACTTAAATAAATATCTCCATGTTTTGTTTTCGTCGTTTTTACGTATCTTGAAGAATAGTATCTTTTGAATCTTAACGGCCGCTGTTTTTATTTCTTTTCTTTTTGCTACCGATTTCTCGCGAAATGAACTCACAACGATTGAAGCAAGAGCTCGAGAAATTACGATTCTGGAAACTGGTCAGCGGAATCGTTTTCTAGTTTTTTTTTCTACGACTATTTCCAATCCAAATTCATGTGCTCTCATTTCAGACTTTCTGTCCGCTAGTCACTTGTCATTTTAACCGTCGCTCTAACGAATAGTTGGGGTGGGAAGTAGAAGAGAGGGGAAGAGTAACGACAGTGGGAGCGATTTACTATGATTTCTTCCCGAGCGACTCATATTTTCCCGATGCGCTGCGGTTGCAATGCGGATGTTTCCTACGGATGGACTTTCGCCGTAGATGTTTTTCAAAATCTAAGGAAAACCAACCTTAAGGAGCAAATAAACGAGATTTATTTATAGAGATATGTAAATATGTATAAGCGCGATATTTGTTGCTACCGCGTTTCAATTCTAATTTGCCGAGTGTTTAAAAGGTATGCATTTCGTGAAGAATTCCGTTTCATCTGCAATGACCACGTAAAAAGCTTTTTTTGTCCATATCTCTGATCTTAAGTCGATGATACTTTTGCTTTATCATTACTCAACATAATATGTCACTATAATGTAGTTGATGTGTCCTTCAAGTTGGCATAGGAGGAATCATGATCTGTTATTTGGTACAGTTTTAATTTCTATCAATTGGGAGTTTTACGTGAAATATACGGGGTTAGTACCTAGACATTTTTATTCAGGAATAATTGTTGCCGCTTTTAGAAATCAACATGTGGAATAGTGATCATTAGTAAAGAATTAAGAGATCATAATTGTTAGGAGAGAGGTTTTAATTACTTTTCAATTCCACCAAAAAGGATTTATTTTACGTTCAAGTTAATGCATGGAAGAACGGTAAATTTTAGCTAGCAGTCCAAAAAAGTAAAATTGCAAAGTTTAATTAATCTAAAACAATTGTTTGAGGAAGAATATATTCAGATAATGAAAATATTTGCGGGCATTGAATTAAGGCGCTTGGAATGAAGCAAAATGAATCGAGTAATTTGAAGTCTCCAGCCGCAGAAAGTTACACATAATTAACGAGTTTGGGGAGTGGTGTTGTATTTGTTTATGCAAATGTAATCCCTCAAAATAAAGTAGCATAAAAGTCCAGTGATCAGGCACTGAAAAAAAAATCCGGTGAAGCAAATTGAAGTGGTTATTTCTTCTGCGCATGTTCGAGAGAAAGGACCTAAATTAAACTTGATGTGAAATTAAATCTTGTTGAAATTTGGTAATTTTTATATCGTTCATTGCTCTAACTTTTATACCAGATGTTTTTCGTTACTCTATTTTATGGGTTCATTCATCGTCCACCAATGAGGACCCCACCCCCGCTATCTCATGCCATGTCCTCAATCTCTTTGGGGAGTCGCACCCTCTATTGCTTATTTGGCATCGTTTTTTCTCCTCTTTACTGCTTTTTTTTCAATCCTTTTGGCGTAAATGATGTCATGGGCACGTTTAAATTGGATGCGTGCGCGTCTCATTATACACGGTCCTTTTTAGACGTCACAAGGGCCAATGGAGAGGGTCAAGAGAGTGGAATGGGTAGCCTCGTATATGGAGAGGCCACGCATTGACACCCCGCGCTGAAAAGGGTATTGTCCACACTCATTCCTCGTGCGTTTCGCGCGTGATAAATATTCACCTTGGATCACGACGCCCGGCGAGGTTATAAAAAAATAGTGCATTGAAAGGTCCAATTAGGTCCGGAGGGCGACACCATAAATTTCGGTCCTGGGAAGATATGCATCTGGGTGAAAGGAGGAAACGAGATGAATCACTCCGATACGGATCTGAACGGGACTATGTTTTCCACGGCCATTTCTGATATATAAACACACGCGGGATCACTCCGTTGGAAGCGTATGCACACACATCGCATCGAGGTTAATGAATGCAGATTAAAACTTTATCAAGGAAATAAGTCTTAAGGTTTCATGGAAAGGAAGAAGGAGAGATAGAAAGAGGGATAGAAAAAAACGCAAGGAGTTTCTTTCGCTCGGCCCCATTAAAGTATTCATGTCGGCAAGGAGATCGTCCGATAGACCATCGTGCGTACTAATTACTTAGCGATGAAAATTTTCTGTTGATTTTTTCCTCTGTAAACGCATAATAAGGTGATTGAGAGACATTCAATGTAGTGGGGTACATCATTATTGCGGGGTAAGTTTTACGAAAGGTATGCAGTCATCTTCGATAGCCTTCTTGATGTTATTTCCTTAAAAATTTAGAATAAAGAGTCTCTTTGGGGAAGGGAGTAGAGAATTTGAGGAGACATATTAATTTTGATATTAAATGCCAATAAAGCGCCATTTTGCTCGAGAGACATTAGTCCGCTTCTTCCACCAAGTATGTTAAGCCCATTGGGAGAAATAGATAACTTGAGTCAATGAATTCAGTTAAAAACGATAGTTTCTGCTGATAAAACTGCCAGCTTTTATATGAGCCCATTTAAAATATGTAGCATGATGGTTGGTGGCGGAGGTTGGCATGCGAACGACCGCCTCCGTATGATCTCTTACCTTTACCGTATGGATAGGCGCACTTAATATTTATATTTTTGAGGCACAGGCCACAATAAAGCTTAAGTTTGTCTTTTACAATTAATTTCCATTGCAATTTGTACTTGGATATGTATTTTACCGTATGAAATATGGAGTAGTTGTCTCCAAAACAAAATATTTTCTCACTGGTCATCCTTTTACGTTTGTATTTCAGTTAATACTTCTTATTCATCGAGGCTCGGGCACCCTTAACCTCCTCCGATTAATTACGCCCTTCTAGCAATTAGAAAAAACTTTAACACGTTTAAGGAGACGGTGGGTAAAGGTTAGGGCGAGGCAAGAATTTTTAGCGATTCACGCGAAAACGGGAATCTGTGGGAAGATGGCCGTGTTTGGCGAATCACATTCTTTCCCCCATTCTGTGATTCCGCGTTCGCTCATTAAGGCGAGAACAATGGCGCAATGGAGGAGTGTGACTCGGCGTTGTTTGGAGGGCTCGTTGTTTAAGGCGTGGGTGAGGGCCAAGCAGGGCCCAAAGGGACATCCTCCCCTCGGGTGGTGGCCTTAAAAGCGCCAATCCGGCAAACGCCTCACACCCTTTGGATTGACTCTCCGCCGCAGACGGCATCAGACGAGCCACCCCACCCTCCCGATCGCCCGAGCACCGCTGACACATACGTGCCGCGCACTGCTGGTACTGAAGGTTCCCCCTCCAAGTCCCCGCCGTCATATAGCGGACCCCTTACACTCGTTTGACACCCCGGGGGCGTTGGGTAAGGCGTGGTGTTTGGCCCTCAGGGCGGGTGACGCCTGCGTCGAAAATGGAAGCTGGGTGTTGCTGAGGTGGTGAACGCTTATGATGGCGCCGAAAATATCAAATTGAATCATAAATATAACAATTTATGGTTTCAGAGCGATGGTTTTATTTCAACTCTAGTGGGTATCATTGCATTTCGACGTTAACGCAAGGTTCAGAGAAGATATATGTTTTTCTTCGAAGATACTTAATTTCCATCCAGAGTTTTGCTGTATATATGTACAACCTGCATTATGAATTGTCGTACAGATTTTGTTAATGTGTTTAATTCGGTGAAAAATAACTGCATGCACGTAATATGAAAATATTATTGGGTATGGATAGCTGAGAATGCAATTGCAATGCCGTCATTAGAAATGCCCCTCAACAGTGAATTCCTCGATGATTTTAGCGATGGGTTCTGAGGTTTTCTTATAAAATATTATTTTATAGGCGAGGGCTCTTTCTCACTTTAGAACATGTAATCTAGAATGATATCCTCTCCTTGAGTTGCCAGCGAGGTCGGTTTTGTAGTCACCATTGTTCGACTGATGAAAGTAAAAATTTGTGAATGAAATTCAGTTGGATAAAAAACTATACGACCACAGGCTCTGTATATAATAATTGTGTCAAACGTTTGTTGAATGAACGCTACGGTGAGTGGAGAGTATATTTATAAAAAGTTACAATTATATCTTTTGTGTGAAGGATCTAAAATTGAAAATTTTAAGCCTTTCCCTAATGGAAAATGACCAAAAATTATGGAAAAAATATCAGCGATAGTCCTGCTAATGATACTGCTGTACAATGAAACTTGCTGACTTGATAAATAACCACTGTGGGATGGTACAAATCATTTATAATTATGTCTTAATTACAACGGAGATGAGGTGCATTAATTGAAGCTTTATCTTGCGGGAGTGACGTGGGGCGTAAATGCGCAAATTAAAATGGACATGGCACTGAGGACCGACTGTAAGGACTTGAGCTAGTGGCTGCACCCGTCCGTTTGTAATTGGCTTGGGGTTGAGAGAAAGAGAGGGAAGGAGGATGGGTATCTTAGGATGGTTGAAATCGGGTCGTAGAAATAGCGAGGAACACACGAGCGCGACTACTTAGCTGGTGGGGATGTTCGGGCGGGGACAAGTTGTGAAACTGGGAACCATCAGTTTTAGCGCCAATCGCGATCCGCGGATGCCTTGAGCCGCGAAAATGTCATGAGCAAGCTTTATTTTTCAACGTCAAATATCTCGCTCAATTTACAGTCATCGCGCGGGGTGACAATGTGCTTGTACGCGTGAAGGTACCAGAAATTAAGCGTTGGTACAATGTGCAACCATGATCGCAAAAACTCTCGGATGGGCTGGCACGACTGGTCAAAAGTTACGCTAAGATACGATAGCGCATGAATACATTTTATTAGCGAGCAAGTATCGTCTGCGTACGGTTTAAAAACGAATTTCACCTCTTTTTAGTTATTTTTAAAAGTTAACTTATTTATAAAAGTTACTTTTTAATTATGCTTTGAAATATGATCGATGATTCCTACAATAATTCTTCTGGGTCGCATTGGGACAAAGAATACCAATCCAGCGTGGTTGGAGGGGTGATAATTGGTTTTTGCCTGTGAACCATTTTGGCTGAGAACAGTGGGCTGGGCTAATCCGGCGTTCAAAGATGGTGAGGATGATAAATCATAAGCAAGATGCCGAGGTGGTGTTGAGCGCAAAAGGGCAGTTCGGAGTTGAGTATCCGCACTGGGGCCGAGTACAGTGACGTCGCGGCGGCGCGGTAGAGTGTTGGGAGCAGGAAATTGAGGCGAGAGCCCGTTGTGTGCGGGAGCGTATGCAGCACCACCACTCCGCGGCGTTGGTGTCGGGGGTGTCACCGTTCTATGGCGCAGAGAGGGGGAGGGGCGTGCGGGAGTGGGAATTAGGAGTAATGGGGGTCGCAGCGGGGCGTGGGGCGGCGAAGGCGGGGGTCCCCTGTGCATGGGATGGAGGATTTCCTGCTTCTTCCCCCCCCCCCCATACACCTCCCATCACCTCATATTTTTTCTTTTATTTTTCCATTTTTTTTTTTTAATTTTTGTGTCCCCTGTCGCAGCAGCCATTACGGGGTACTTCCTGTTGGCAGCCCGGCCCGTGAAACGCATCTCCCGTTACACGCATACACAATCCACCCCACTTTCTACTGTTCCATGCTCCCTTTTTGTGGCGGAAAATTATTGTTTTTGCGCTGGACGTATGTTGTTTTTTTTTTTGTCCCCGCATGTCGTGAAAATCCTCCGGTCGGCTAATGGCGTAAAGTGAGAATTTTTCAGTTTTCCCGTTTTAATGGTAGCCGCGAAAAAATGATGGGCATAGTGGTATGACCGCTCCTCGTCCTATTTTTAATAATTTGTCAAATTTTTTAATTTGTTCTGTTGGCACGGTAACCGAAGCGAGAAAATGTCACGGGTGCGCTATGCTTTTCTTGATGCCAAGAATTCTATTTTACATTTGTTGTTACCCTCTATCCCCGATACGGTGGGAGCTGATGTCATTATACAATTTTCTGTCCTTTCCATGTGCTGTAAGGATAGAATGGGTCATTATGTGACTCATTTTTTTTTACTTTATATTTTTTACCTTACGCTTTTTTATCCTGGTTTAGCGTAAATTTTGGCGTAGCAGAATAAACCAAAGTACACCGTTCTTTCTATTTTCTAGGAATTCAGTGCCTACAAACTTTTGGGTATTGTGTTCCATAATCAGCGACAGAAATCCATGTTAGTTCAGCGTCCCGTTGGAAATAAATTAGTTTTGAAAGCGCAGTCATTACTGTTGTGCGATAGAGTAGGCAAGCAAAGGCTCTCATCTTTCCATTGTGACTACGAGGATCTCCTAGTTTGCTACTACAGTAAACTTCTTTGCCCTCTTCTCATCTATTTATTTTTCAAAACCCAACAGTACAGAAAACATCTCCACACACTCATTATTTCCGTGGCTCATATCTATTATTCAAAAAACTTTTATTTGGCAATCCGTTCACCTCTCACACGAAGGATGAAATATCTCACCGGAGCCATTCTTCTCCTGGGCCTTCATAATTTAAACACGCAATCTATAAGGCGATCTGCCTACTACCCTCAGTTTCTCACTCTTTATATTTTTATATTTTTGAGAGAGAGAGAGAGAATTTGAAGTCAGGGTTTTTTTTGAGAGGTAGGCTGGGGGTTTGCATCCACGACGAAAGGAAGGAGGATCTGGAATAATGGGAGAGGAGCTAGTTCATTGTTGGTCGCCATGTTTTGTTCCTCGTGTTCCAACCACCCCTCATCCCCTGCCACTATCCTTCACTCCGTCCTTGTCTTCTCTAGCGCGCGCTCCCAGCACTCAAAACCGCCCCCCCCCTCCCTGTACTCTTGCATCCCCCCCCCTGCGTCTCATCTTCACCCTCCTGGCCTACCGCTCTCTCCCAACCCCCGAAAAAAAACCATTTCCGACCGCGTTATACACCCCCTCTCTCCCGCGTCCCACAAGTCAGGCTGATGCTTCAAAATGACAGGAGAGGCCAAAATGGAGGATAGCTCCTCTTCTTTCCTACAGCGTCCATTCTGCAATTTGAGGGAATATATAACGAACTATCTCCTCTTGACTTTGAAAAGAGGCTTTATCTAATTGGAGAGCGGGAGCGAAACGTCTGTTTTTTTAAATATTCGTCATGTAAGATGGTAATTAGTGTAGCTACGACCAGGGTCGTATGTTCTAATATTGGTTGCTAATGCTTGTATACGTGTCGTGTTATTTATTTACTACTTTTAAATTAAAGGGCTGGATGTAAATTTCTAACCGGAATCGATGTTGGGGAATGTTAACCCCACGGTGTTGGGATATAATTGATACACTTCCGCCTGTGTATAACGTGATTTTATAATTACAACAAAGAGTAGCTTTCTCTCTCTTGGGTGATTTTTTGCTCATTTCCAATTGGTTTTACTCTTCGATAGTTACACAGTGTTACACGTTTGGTAATGCAAATGTGGGAATTAATTTGCTTCCGTGACAATTAAAAATAGTTTTTTTAGTGAATAAATCAGTGTTGCTCTTACCGGACGTTAATTAATTGTTAATTTTATTTTTTCTTCTTGTTTTCTCCAATCAGATCACGCAGCTGAAGATCGATAACAACCCATTCGCGAAAGGCTTCAGGGATACTGGCGCTGGAAAGCGGGAAAAGAAGTGAGTACAGAAATAAGCTGTCAAGATAGTGGGAAATACGTATTCAGCTATTATGGCGTCCTGTTTTCATTAAAAAAATATAAGAAATATATGGCATATCAACATTTATTTCTTGGCTGTGAAACTGAAACAGTTTTATGCATGTAATATCTAACACTGCATTATGTTGGAAAACCATTGGACTCGATTGATATTTCTGATTGAGCGTAATTAAATATCATTTTAATGGGTCGAAAAATCAAATATTTCAGTTTGAGCAACATAGTTTCAATAGATTGATTTGTGAATTCCATGCATCTTCGTGCTACCCCGCTTGATACAGAATGGTCATGTGGTAAGTACTGCTTGGACACCAGCGTTGTACAGAAAAAAGAGGTCTATGAGACCGATGTTGAGGTTGCCATGATAGATCAGTTTTTTTATGATCATTAATTGCACATCAAAACATGTATTTTTTGTATCATCTATTTCTTTTTGGCCACCACCCCTTGATCTCGTTAATTATACTTCAAACTTTATGTTTCACGACCCCTTATTATATATATATATTTTTTTTTAGATCACCCACATCTCGTGATCTAAAAAAAAAATATATATGTTAATTATACTTATTTACGTAAAATTTCCTTATTTTAGGTATCATTAATATTTCTATAGAGCTACTATTCACTTATATACATTTTTTTCTGTCACGTCTACAAATATAGTTCGGCGTCAAAATTGTGCGGATTTCATTTTTTTTACCTCGTGCATACAATTGAGGAAGTCTTTTTTTGATGGCGGAAATTAAATTCTTCGGTGCATGGAGATAGCGTCTGGGGTCGAAGAGGCGTGAATGGGTTAATCATATTCAATGCATTTCGCCCTCGCTGCCCCTTGCCTTTCCTATCCGGTCCACTCCACTGCCACGGGCAGCCAGACTCTCCTTCCTTTCCTAAATTTTTAGTTCTGCCCCGGGGCTATGTCATCACCTGCGTCCGCTGAGCGCTCTCACAATTCACCCCTCCCACCTCCTTCTCATACCTACTTCCGTCAGCCTCCTAGGAGCACATTCCCACGAACCCCTTGTGTTCTCCGCCCCTTCGTTCCCTCAACCGCCGTCGTACCCTTTGCGCGGAAAAGAGGAAGATTCGGGAAGGAAGTTATGACGTCTTCTCACCCCTTTCTTTCACCTCTGTTTTTTCATTTCCCTCCGCCGTTCTCGCGGGTCTTTCTCACCTCATCATGGACGTACCCAGCGGGGTGTAGAGGGGACAACTGCCCCCCCCCCCGCCCTAGAAGCGAAAATAAATTTAGTTCAAAACAAAAGTTAGGATCAAATTTTTCTTTTGAAGAAAAATGATATTGGTATAAGACACGGAACTAAAATGGAAATCATTATTGTTTCAAGCAATTATTAATTATATTTCAATAATATTTCAATGAATTAATTATAAAAACTTATAAATTGCTGTCATAATTTCCTTAAAATTATGGTTTCATTAACCTTTTCTGTGCAAAAAAGTTACAACTCGAACGACCACAGCTAGTTTAGCCCCCCCCCCCCCCCCCCCAGTTTTGATTCTGGGTGCGCCCATGCTCCTCATTATATTTGACCAGGGGTTTATCCTATCTTGAGGGGACATCACGGCACAGGAGTCATGGAACCTTAAGTGATACGAGGTAGAGTCAACTGGACCAAACATAGTGACGGGGAGATCGTATTGACAAGTACTGAACTTCATTCCTCTTTGTCCTCATTTTTTTCTTTTTCGTCGATTTGATTAATTTATTTAAATCGTTTCTCAACTCCTCATCTTGATCATCCGAATGTCTATTAATTCTTCCTTCATCTGTTAAATATCAATGAGGAAAAGCAGTGACATCGTTTTTGTTAATTTTTGGCGGATTATTTTAAACAAAACAAATCGTATTACGATTATCGCTTCATTAGGGAAAAGTAAGCATTTTCGCACCTTAAAACCCTTTGATGAATCTATTATCGGCTTTAATTTTTGCTTTCTTAGAGAGATAGTTCTGTTGGTAAAGAGCTATAATGAACATACTTTGTATTACATTGAACCATTATTAAACCGTGGCAATAATCATGATGTGGTGCTAGATATATTTCCTGCGGAGTTTACAATATTCATAGTTTCTGGTGGCCTCAACTAGTGAAAACAATCAATTTAAAATGACCCTATAAAAATTACATTTTTACCCAATCGGCGGCCATATGATGAAAAGAAGCTGTGTATTACCCTTGGATGTTAGAGAGCCATCACAGAATCTTGGAAATTTTCTTGATACTTTCTTGTAAAATAGTATATTTGAAATTATTTTAAGATTAAAAGTCGCTATTTACTTAGCGTTTGAGATGCAGGAAATGAATCTCCATCCTTTTGCAGTAAGCTGGTCATGAAGCTCTTCCTGCGTCTTCCCATTTTTATATCTGGCTTAAAATAAGCGAAATAATCAGATGGAAGATTAATAAATAAATCGAAGCAGCCTTGGTTCGCTTGCACTAGTGATTCTTTGAGTGAAAGCTAGTGTAAAAGATACAATGGCGATGTGCCTTCAATAAGATAGCCAATTTGTGGCAAGGCATTTTTATCTCCCAAATTTCTTCATTTTCCTTTTTATCTTACGCATTATTTCTATTGAATAATCGCTTCTATAGGTGCTTTACAGCCATGAAGTTTAGAAGTACAAATTGGAATTGCAATGAGCTCTTTGAAAGGAAGAAAGTAAATCAAACATTCTCACCGCCGAATAGTCTTTGTCGTCTCCATTGTGTGCTCATTACGGCCGCGCGTGCCATTTTCCCCGATCATGCCAAAGGGCGCATGCGTGCCTCCCACTCGATCTCGAGTGACGCTTCGAGAGCACGACCAGGGCCGTGATCGTGCCCCCGGTTCGGTTCACGCCCCGCGCACAACAGACACCCTCGCGACCGTCCGTCCTCTCTCCAGCTGTCGTCCTCATTGAAGATGACAGCAGACTTCCACGGTCGCCGCGGGGTGTCTCCGGGGGGCATTGTACCCCCCGATTCGGGGGTGCTGGGCGAAGCGGGGGCGAGGCGCCTCAAAAGCCGGAAAAAAAGCCCACGCACCCCCGCTGGGCTGGGGGTCATTGAGGGTGAGAAGAGTGAGCTTGGGGGGGGTGTCCTATCGCAATAATGGGAAGGCCTTTTCCGCGCTAGGATTTCGCCCCATTGGCGGGGTGCTGGGTTTTTCGCACGTCTCCGGGTGACAGGGGGGGCGGGCATACGTTGTTGAAAGCGAACGGATGCGAGCATAACATGGTGGACCAAAAGTCATGAGGTTTATCACAATGGTGGTCGTTCCTGTCTCTATCTTTGCCAATTAATATCCTGAATTTAGCGAATACATCCCGACGGAATATGAACATTCAATTGTAAGCTAGCATTTAAATTTTATTTCTGCTAACTCATATATTTTTCGATGAATTTTGATTTCGAGCCGTATGATAAGTTGGAGTCGTATATTGAATTCGAATCGGAGGCGAAGTTAGAAAATGAAAAGTTGTGTTTATTATCATTATTAGCTTTTCTATTCCTACATCTCCCCAATATAATATTCTTGCCTAATATTGTAAAACTGCTCATTATGTTTGGATTTTGCCCTGAGTGCCTGTTATATTCCTATGAGTGGATAATTACTATTTGTTTCACTTAGCCTCGTTACACAAACTTTCCGTGCTCAACATTATTTATTTAGCTCTTTAATTTTCGGTCATATTTACTTAAATCTATTAATTCTTTCGTGTTTTATATAATTCGCAAGTCTACTAATATCAGGTATTTAAAGTCGTCTTCGTTTACTTGGGAGTTCTTTACTGAGCTGCCTTTCACTCGTCGAAAATAAATTCTCCGTGGTCAACTTTCTTTGTCCTCGAGTAACGGTGGGTGGACATCAGTCAGGCCTGAAATAATAATGGGCATTTGACTCCCGTGTACTCCGGCATAGTTTTGAAAGATTAAACTCCGGAGACAAAACGGCGTAGAACAAAACTTGGTAGGCGGGAAGGCTAGTGCTTACAAATGGCCCTAAGTTTTCTGGGCACAAACGCTTAACAAGACAAGGGAGTCGGACAAAGGGTTTATTTCCATCCCAGCCCACCATTGTCATATCCCTTCCAAAAGGGACGGCAAAAGCCTTTAAGGGACCTTCCACCTCCCCCGGGGTCAAGGGAATGAGGACTTTTCAGGATCTCCTTCCGGGGTTTACAGACGTGCCTGCCTGCTTGGCTGTAATGCGGAGGAAAGAAGAGGCGAAAGATGCGAGCATTCTTCCTCGTGCCGATTTCTACTCAATGGTTAATTTCCTTGCACTACCTTTCCTTCCTGCCAGCGAAGATTCTTCCTCTTTTTCCTCCAGAAAGTCGAATTTAGGGATAAGGGAGAAGACTTGAATGCTTCACGTTTCTCTCTCCCTCTCCTACCCCTTTCTTTCTACTCGTACCTTCTGTATTAGTAATTTCTTTCATAAATCTTTTCAGTACGTCATTATCTTACCTCTGGAATAATCTCTCAGATGTCTGAATAGAGTATTCCTACACTGAAATTATTTAAGACCATTTTTAGCTCATTCCTTAGTATCATCATAAATCATTCATAGTGAGGGAAAAAGAGTTAATATATTAATTTAGTCAGTGGCGCAGCAAAGGGGGGGTTTCTGCGCCTATGAATTTAGTTATAGTATATTAATTTCAGCACTTTTATTGTCAGTGGTAACCTTGACATTGCCTGAGATTTCGTACTAGTTCATTGATTTCTAGGTCGCTATTTTATTATCATTCTTTTTATTGATTCTGTGCTAATGCAACGAGGAAGATTTATAAGGAAAGCGAAAATTTGGTGATGTAACAATTTAAATAATTTTATCAAACCCTCAAGAAATTTACGGGGGAAATACGTACAATAAATTTTGAAAGCCGATTTATGTATTTAATTATTGGATGTAGTAGCTCTTAATAGTTTTAGCTATTATGGTCGATGAATTTATATTCGACATTTTGCTGGACTTTGCCCCAAGGCGATAAATTCTTTTTCTCTTCTCCCTCCATTATGATCCTCCTCTTCAAAAAGCCGTATTTTTCCGGTTACACGACCCCATAACTTCCCTTCCAGCCCCCCAAGTACATGCGACCAACGTTTTTCTCCCGGGGAGGAGGATTTTTGAGCCTCCGGAAGAGAGTGGTTGGCCGCGCCCCCCCCAGAAACCCACCTTCCCTCACGTTTTCTATTATTCCTTCCCTCTTCTTCCCACATTGTCTCTCCATTCTCCTCCGATTCAGCGACCACTTCCGTTCACGTGCGACTGTTAATTTGATTGGGCCCTTGTGCGGGGCGCGTCCCGCGAGAAAGAAGGACTCCCGCTCAATTTTTTTTAGGTCCGCGCGTGTTTCTCAGCCTCCGTTATGGCGTCTGCAACGGGGAAGGGGTCTGGCCGACTGAGCAAAGCTGTGTTACGGCATATCGAAGAAAGATCTGGCTTGTCTATTATTATGTAATCCCTTGAGCTTAGGGTTTGTACTTTTTTTCTTTGAGAAGTGTATTCGGCATTCGTTTCGTGGAAAAAATTACCCATATTTTTCGGAAGAGTGGAAATTCATTATTATTTGTGACTGGTCGCAGTTATGTTTGTGGGTATGGGCGTATCAAATTTTGTCTTACATTCCGCCCGTCATTTCTGTATGGATTGTAAGGTGTTTCATACTTCTCCTATGTATCACCGAAACATTCGAATCTGAGCAGCATCCGTTTAAGTTACTTAGTGTAGGGTATATTTAAATAGTATTGAAGATTAATAATGAATTGACCTCATCCCGTTTGGTCACCATTTCTGCTATCAATATTAGATTGGTCAAATATTTGGTCAGATTTTAATGGATAAAAAATATTTTATCTTATTTTTTAATATTATAAGTTGTCTACTCGTGTTCCTAGTCGAAAATCCACCTATGTTAGTCCCAGTTTTATGAGAAATGTTGATTCATTCCTTTCAATATTATTCGTAGTTATTTTGTTCATTTAATTTAATGTACTTGATGCCACTGTATTTATAGCATACTAAAAATGATTTAAGTCTTTCATCGCGCTTTTATGCAGAATTCCCTGATAATATTACGCTCCCCAGTCAGAGCTAACGTAATCCTTTAAAAAGTACAACGATCAAGCGCGTCAATCGTCCTTGTGCTTTTTTATCACCCTAATGTGTAACCAGTGCAGACCGTCTGATTCAGTGTTCGTACACATGCCGCCGGTTTTTTTTCCTCTCTTTTAACTTCCACGGCTGCTCATGGGGTTTCAACGGATGGAGAGACGGTTATGAAGTAAATAGGATGTCTGCTGACGTATAGGTTAGCTGTTTGGCTCGGGTAATAGACTTCGTGCTTTAGACTCATTCGCTTCGATAGATATGTGGAAAGGAGCGGGAAAGGGGTAAGACTTCTTTCTTCTCCCGCGTTAGCAGGTCACTGTGAGTTACACGCGGGGGGAAACCTTTCACACGTGTCAGAAGTAAAGGGGTTTCCGTGCAATGTGGGGATTCTCGGCTTTCACTGCTTAGCTCTGATTCTTTTTTACATCTGTTGAAGCTGCATGTAGTGTCTTAGTTTTCAAGGGAAATGAGGAAAGGGGTAAATAATTTTCAGTTTCCTCTTCGGTAGCTTTTTTGTTATGCATGATAATCTAAATATCGCTAATCGGAGAAAAAATTATATAGATATCAAATTACATTGAAAACCTAACGATCTTATAGAGGAATTCGACTACAACACTTGATTTAAGTGAAAAATGTACTCTTAAATCTCATCCACAATGTTTGATAAAGGGAATTCAGCGATTTTTGGGAAATTTTTCATAGTTTTTTTATCTTTTCAGACGAAGTGTTCCCTATCATAATTAAATGATAAATAGATTAGTCGCCTTTCTGACCCAGGAAGTTTTTGAAACTTGAAGACCTCGCCTGTAAACCCAGCTTAAAAAGGTTTACGAGCACTTTTAAGGTTGTACGGATGTAAGACCCCTGACATGTGGATTGAAAGGAGAACACGTGCAGGAATCTATCTTTGTGGCACCAGAGTCTTAGCCTAATTAACTAATGATAAATATCGTGTGGCCAGTTTGATGTGAGCTGTTTGTTACAATAAGAATATATATTTTCTCGATCCTCCTGGGAAAACTGCGTGAGGTTTCAAGCGCGTAAAATTCCATTAACATAAAAAAATAAACCGTGTATTTAAGTGAACATAAGCGATGGCGGTATCTGACAGAAAACTTTTATGAAACAAAATATTTTCATTGATTTTTTATAACATATTGCAGTGCTTCATTGCACTACTGTAAAAAAGGCATGCAAATTTTTTTTTCAATGTTTCGGTAATAATTTTACGTCTACTCACAGTAAATATCTCAAAAATATGTTGATCGCAGTGTACGACTAGATTTCATGTATCTTTTCAGTTATATTTTTGGTGATATTCCGAAGTTGTCAGCAATGAAGAGTATTTTTTTTGTTTTAAATTATCAATGATAAAAGCATTTAAAATTTTATATTTTAATTATATCGTGTTAACTCCTCAGTTGGGATTGTGTGAATGAGCTGATGGGGTGAGGGTGTGAGTCGGGTTGTCTAACCTCCACGGGGCGCCAGTTTTCTCTCTCTCTCTTTTTCCTCCTCCCAGGAACCGCCATCTTATTCCCCCGCTGGATCATCTCAAAGCGACGCTCTCTGCCATTCAAAAGAGCCCTCACCACTCCCATAATACACCCCTCAGGACGTCCCCGTCACCACTCCTCCACTTCCGTGTGAAATTGGGACTTTTCACGCACGTCGAAGTGCCAAGCTCTCTGCTTTTTTTTTATCCTTACCCTGCCATCGGGGAAGAAGGACCCTCCGCTGCCCTTTCGCCCTTCGAGAAATCTGTCATCCTTGCCCTCTCACGAACCATTCTTCCTCCACCCCCTTCCACCCGCCAAGCCTTTCAAGACCATCCTCGCCTTCTTCGCCTCGTCACGCAGCTTCAACGAGATTTTTCACTCAATCCTCCAATTACAACTCTCCCTTAGTTCTGCTCGATTTAGCATTAAATCTTTCTTAACTTCAATTGCGTGGCCTCTAACTGATGTCATGAACTGCTATACGGCATCAGTTCTCTTGCCTGGAATAATAGATTTTTGTTTTTTATATTTGGGATCAATTAATCATGATATTGTGACGTATTTCTTGAGAAACCTAGTTCACTTCTAATACACCTGTGTGTAATTTGTAATTGATGCAGCACATGCATTATGCTTAGCAAATTACGGTGGCAGCAGGGTAAAGTCCTCGCCTGCTCAACCTAAGGTCACGAGTTTGAGTACCGCCTTCGTAGGTTGTCCCTATCAAGGGCATGGATGTTCGTTTACTTTTAATCGTTAAATTTTAATATAACACTGATGTAATAGGTCAAGTAGCGCTGTTTTTTGTTGGTGTGGCAACGAATAATATTTTAAAAATTGATAATAAACTTTAAATTGCGGATTTTAATCAAGTCATAATTAATTTTGTATTTAGTTAACTTCCACAGAGTTAATCCTCAAAAAATTACCTACTCAAATTCCATCAAATTACGTTTAAGGAAGTATAGCTTATACACATTTCACACTTAACCTTGCTGAAGTTCGTGTCATTGTTGGGCTCAGAAAATCATTTTACGAATACGGAAGCCTCAGGAAAATACGGGAGGGTTGGCAACCCTTCTTGCTCGTTTGAGGGTGGAGCACTCCAAAACCCTCTGCCCCTCCTCCTTTCCCTCTGCAGCTCTACTTCCGGGCCCTTGAGCCACCAAATACACTCCTCCCACGATCTCCCGCTTCTCTCCGCTCTAAACTACCACATATCCCCGTGGCCCTTAAAAAAAAAAAAATTCCACCCTCTCCCATAAATACATAGCTTTCGTTTCCCCCAAAAAACGCGAACACAATGGGATCCTGCGCGCGGGTCCAGAATGGTTTTTCATCTCGCTCCACGGTGCCAGTGTTCCTTCGAGGAATCGGATACAGTTGCGCAGGATGGAGAGTTTGAGGAAACAAGGTGGCGCTTTCGGGGGTTTAGTTCTTTTTATTGCTACTGCGGGGCGGGAGGGTCGCCGGCTTGGAGACATAATGGCCTTTACACGAATCGGGAGCCGCCAAGTGGGGAATTTTCCGCTTCCTTCCTGCAGCGGGAGCGAAGAATATCTCTATCCGCATTCATTTCTATATTCCGTCTCCTCTCCTCTCGATCCAATGGGAACATCGCCATCCTTATCGTCTGATTGGCTCACTCCTCCAAGTGCCCTGCATAATTCATGGGGAGGCAATTGGTGTCCCCTTTCCTTATTCTCTTTTCTTCGAAGGAATCCCGTGCGAAAAGATTTGGTCGGAAAAATATGGAAATTGGCAGGATCAAGGGTTCTTCAGGAGTGCTCTTGCTTTTAAGCAAGCTAAGTCACCGCCTCAGGGTTTCTTTCGTTATTATTGTTTTCGATGGCTAATCCTCGATTTGCAATTTTTCTTTGTGACTTTTCGAGTCAGAAAAAAAAAAATATTTATACCCGTATTTAATTGCATACTGGGAATTGGGAATTTGGGGGTTTGATTTTTGTATTCTTTGATCTCGGAAATCAAGTCTTTTGGAAAAGTATTTTGATGTATCGGATAGATGTAGGAGGGAAATTTTACCATATCAAAGTAGAAGAAATATTATTGACGTCTTATCACCTACACCTGATGTGCTATAATGTAGTCTACGATATAATTTCGGTTTCAGAACATAACTTGCAGTTATCTATTATCAAATCATGAAGCATATTTAGCGACCTAAGCGTACTGTCTGGTTCAAGTGCTTTTTGTGAAAGATACGTCATGTAAGGCATGAAAATAGAGGAATGAACAATGGGTTCACGCCTAGGGTGTGAAACAAAAAACAATACCAGCAGATTTAACCAGCAAGTATCCCTTTGAGGATGTTCACGAGCAAACTCCCCGGTTCCGACATAATGTACGTACCACTCCACCACTTAATCCTGCTCCATCAGCGTGTCCAAACCATTTCGTGGCACTGCCCCTACTTGTTTCTGCTCCATTCATTTCACCTTTTGTGGCTCGCCCTCGTCTAGAGCGTCAGATTTTTAACGCCCGCTGATTTGGCCATTGTTTTACTTCACGCGCCGGGTGTGACAAAAGGGGAACTCGGAGTTTGAGATTTATGCACCCAATATTTCAAGTGACATACCCCCCATCGGACATAAAAGAGCCTCCTCACTCGGCCGTTAAATATTCCTAGAGGTGTGAAAAAAACTCCTTTCGATGTCAATTTGTTTCAGATTCGATGAGCTGAAAGGATGTCGATGGGTTTAGAGTGCATGACTCTTTGTCTACGCTTGGCGAATGTAACCAACGTGGAGGATCAGTCTTTTATTTTGGGGATGCTCATGTCGTACTGAATATTCAGTGGTTACGATCGTTACCCTGTTTATTTTAATTTTTTTTTGTAGATCCGGTTTCATTTCAATTTGTTTTTTTAATTAAATACCATCACTTACTTCACACTTCTCCAAAGATCCATGTTTTATAAAAAAAATACTTTGTTTTGGTGAAACTTATAGTACTACAGTTGAATATTATCTCAGATTTAGCAGAGCCAGGTGACTTCTCGTTGTTTCTTTCTGACATTTAACATCGACTCGCACTGTAAGTATTAAAAACCCTGCTAATGACTAAGTAAATCTTCAATAAGATATTGCTAAGTAGTAATGCCGCAATAATTATTCAAAGTGAGCGAATCTATCCGCTCACACATAATTACGTGCAGATGGTGCAAACATTTTGTTCCTACATATGAGGCTATTGTCTTAAATGGCATTTATAGAATAGATACTTCGGCACGCGCCTGTCAAATAAAATACAAGTGCGGTCACCATCAAATACTTCGGAGAAGTCGTAGGCGATAAAATGCGCAAGTGATGGCGTGACTTTGATTAAAACTCCCCATCTAAACGGTGGCTTTTATTTTAATTGCGGCTCGGTGTGCATGCAACTCATTCAGGTCATATTTTAAGTTAGTTGTTCTCAAGTCCTTGACATCGATGTGTATCTACTCTTGGGAGCTTACGTTGCTCTTTGTGCTCTGGCAACATTAGTTACTCCGAGATTACGGGAGGTGGAGAAACGGTGTCTGCCCGTTGTGATATAACCTCTAAAGAAAATATTTTTTTTCCATCACATGAGGATTTCAATTGGTTCATTTAAGAAATCATTTTCATTTTTTTTTAAAGACTTCTCGCTAGCCCACTCCATTTAACGCTGACGTTTTTTATGAAACAATCCCGCCTGATGATGACTGCCTAGTGTATTTTCCCCTGAGGAAAGCAATGGTATCTCAGGGTTTTGCATATCCTCAAACCTAGTTAAGGGTTTGTAGAAGCAAAAATGCTGTGCAATCGATATGAGTCCATTTACACAGGTCACGGGTACCTTAACTATGGGCCAATTTTGGTAAAAAATAAAAGAATAATTACATATTTTCTAACTGCCTTAAGGGAGGAGTTTCCGTTGTAATTTCGGTAGTTGAAAATTGAATTAAATTGAATATCAATAAATATGTACAAAGTTAAGCCCTGAGGATGGTTTAAAATAAACATAAACGTTGGCTAAAACTTTTTTTGCGTAACATACATTGACCTAACCTCCAAGAGCTATTTTAACATGAATTAAACGAGGTCAAGATAAGGAAAAAAATAAATAGTTAAAAATAATAACATTAAGAAGGTGACTTAATGTTAGTAGTCTCATTGGTCAGACATCAATGACCAGTATCTAACTTGCTCGAGGAAAATTGTAATTTTTTTCGCATATTTATGGTGAATTTTTATTCTCACTAATTTCTAATAATTCGTGTTTGGATGAAAGCATTTCTCGTTTTAGCTCCCAAGTTCACTTCTTTATCATGCTCTATATCAAGAAATTATTATGCCAGCGAATAGATGTTTTTCTTGTAATATACTCGCCTGTGTGCTCTAGCTATTGATCCCTAAGTTATGCATGGGCTTCCAAACTGCCTCAAGTAGTCACCAGTAGTTTCAACATTCGCGTCTCACACGTCATTCACCCGTCGTGAACTTCGAACAAAGCGCGTTAAGCGTCCAAAGAGGACCTCGAGAGAGAGAGGCCACGATCCTTCCGGCTTCGCATGCGGGCGTCCCGACTTAACAATTGGCGACCGCGGACCGCCTTTTCTTAGCGGACACAAAGCGGGTCAGAAAGACCCCGTCGGCTCGGGTCTCGGGAAGTGTCGCAGGCGGGGGCGAAGTCAATTCATTGCCCAATCCCTAGCTCCCACTCGATTGTGTCAAACCGAGTTATTAGTGTCAAAACGTTTTCAAAACCGTCCATTTTCTGCCCTCGCCTAAGTGGCCGCCCGGCAGCGCGTGACATGTATCCCGCCTTGCGCCTCTTGGAGTTGGTGGTCGGGGAGTGGAGAGGGGGTTTGGAGGCTTACCAACCTCCTCAAACCCAGATCACTTGTGTTAACACGATCAGAGTTGCTGTATTGCACACGAGCCAATGTCTTTGGACATTTATACTTGTGCACTCTACGAACACAAGGATTGGTCAAACAGGAGAGGAATTGTGCTATGCACTGTTTGGAAATTTATTTAAGTTTCGATCGACATCTGTGAAATTTTACGTTGAAGAATTACTTAAGATTTTAACTGTTTTCTCGCAGTTAATGCGACGATTGGGAAGGTGCCATGTCCATAACGCATCAATTTCTGACAATCCAACGGAGGTTTTTTCAAGATTCAATTAATTTTTCATCATATCTACTGTTAGGCAGAAGGGACTTCATTATTTTTCATGGGATAACATGTTCACTTTAACTTGTGTAATTGAATTCTAATAAAATCCGTAAATAAAAATCCTCAGCATATGTATCCATGAATAGTGGCCTGTAGGAAGAAACTGGCCCCGTACCATTAATAAAGTATGAAATTCGCATGCCTTTGGCTTAGTCCGGGGTGAGCTCTTCTCTCACCAAACGAAACCAACTTATAGTTAAATCACTTACTGAAACAATTCTCTTCTTACCTGCACTTTATACTTTCGCTGGTGCCAGGATGTATTAACCGCGCAATCGTTATCTTCTCTACCCCTTCTCCACTTCCCGTGATATCACGATCCATCTCTTAGATAACTACTCTTTCTTCCCTCCCTTCCCAACCTTCTTTCTCTCTTCCACACCGCTTATAAACTTCGCTTCCCACTCGGCAGGGGGGCATTCGCTCCGTTTCTCCCCCTCTCCGCGATCCCCTCCCCCCTGCCCGTTCGTGCATGCATAATCACACGCTGCCCCCCGCCAAGGTGAAGAGTGCCACCGAATAGGACGTGCAATGGTTCGGGAGCAGCCCTTTCAAACGGAAGGATATCTCGGGAGGAGGTGTGGGATAGGACCACCACCACCACCACCTTTTGCATATAAAGACTCACACCCGTTGCCGCCCTCTACAGCTAAGCAATCCTTTCCCTCCCCATCCCCCCCCCGTATAGCCTCCCCAATTTCCTCTCCTCTTCTCGTTCTTCTCCATTCTTTACCGTTTGTGCGGTTTGACCTTTGTGAACAATAGAGGGCTGCGACCTACCCGCCACCTCAGGTGGAGAGAGCCGTGAAGTTTGACGAGTTTGAACGGTCGTCGGTGACGTCAGTCGGTCCCCAAAGGGGACCCAAGTAAATGAAAAGAAGTGGAGAAGTAACGGAGGTAGTATGATAAAGCTTCCCGTCTTTCGTCGACATTCAATCGTTGCGTGAATTTGCGCGATTTAATTTTTTCTTCTTATCGCTCTCGATGACTAGTTTAGCTCTAAGAATGCGTCATGTTTGCATTCTTCTTTTTGAAGATATCTTTGGCAATCACTTCAGAGCTTTCTTAGTGGAGACTGTATTCAAAGTGATTGCCACGTGTAAGATTTATCGTAAATTTCGTATTAGTTCGTGGTGTGGTCAGAATGTGTCGCATAAAAACAATTATTTGAATTTCATGTGTTATGAGTTGTTAATTTTTACTTCAGTTATGCTAGAAACTCGTAAAATATCTCTTCATTTGAAAATTTATTTTCTCAAAATTAAGTAGATTACATATTTTACCTAAGGAGCAGGGCTTGATGATAGGAGCACGACTTGAAAAAATAGTTCAGCCTTACACGGAACTGAAGGAGATTCATTGTGAGAAAGGACACAACCCTTGGTGATTATTTTCATGATAACGTTCCAATTCAATATTTCACGATTCATGATCGCACCGAATGCTCGTGCGTGAATCGTGAGCTAATGTTTCGGTCAGTCCTTAACTCACCTCAACCAGTCAGTTTGCAAAAACAATTAAAGTGAAATGGCGCAGATGTAACGTTGTCGTTTGTAGTGTTATTTGTGTGACTAGGAAGCTTGATAACTAATTCATTGGCATTACACTTGAACAGTTGGTAAATACAAAACTTAAATGTTATATTGCGGATTATTCGTGCCGTAGGAAAGCAATGTATCCATATATGCCTCGTTCCATGGCTGTAATTCTCCGCTTCCTTGCTCTTTGATTCCTACACGAGCTCTTGAGGGGTGGAAGGCCAATTAACACATCTACATCCTGTGAGATTCGTCTTTCAAGAACGCTCTCGGAAAAAGAACACATCTCCCTCCGCATCTCGAAAGAGTGAGTGGGAGAGATATGCATGGTGAAAGCATGCGTTAACCGCATCTCGTCTCCGAGTTACACCCTCCGTGGCTCAACACTGGATGATGAGCGCAACAGATTTTTCATTTCGCGCCGACATTTGCACTCTCATTCGCTCCCGTGCCGCGCAACACGCTTGACTCAAAAAGAGTTCCGTTCCATTTTTTTCGTCGCTGGGAAAGTGGTTTAAAAGGATGAGCGAGGAGAGTGGTGCGGTTTTTGGATGACGCCGTAATAGGGAAGGCCCGAGCTGCCGGGTTTTGACGCAGTGGCGCTGGTGGCGGCAGAAGGGCTTGAATGCGGGGGCAGAATGCGCGCATGCAAATGTTCGCGCTGTTGAGCTCTCTCTCTCTCTATGCACTTTATTTTATTTTCCTCCTCGCCGCGCGTGTGTGGAGATGTGAGGCACCGCCGTGGAAGCATTGGATGGAATAAAGGGTGAAGTTGGGGATTTTGAAAGGACGTGACGGTGCGTGTATACACTGCCAGGCTTGTTCAATAGTTAGATTAATCGAAATCAAGATGGCTAGTTTCGATTAGTCGATGGTTTAAGGACTGCAGATTCGATGGTAACTTGCAGTAACAAGTACGGGTAGCGGAAACTTTTTTGTTTGCATTGAGTTACTTAATTAATCGAAAATAGATAGTTTCCATGAATCAACCGTTGGATCATCAAATATTCGACTTTATTTTCGTCTTATATAGTTGGCTTTGATTAGCTTGTTTCATATCATCGTTGGTATTCAATTGTCGAAGTTCACCTATTATAATATATTGTCGTGCGTTGGCTGACGAGGCCAAGGCGATTTTTTGACAGTCATTATTGATATCGGAGGCTATCGATGACTTACACGTGTCCAATGAGGGTAGAGAATGTTAAAAATACCTATGTATCACGCGAACCTGATTTTCGCCTCCTCCACTGTATACGCGCATGTCAAGTCCGTGTGTTCCGTGAGGTTAATCTGCGAGCCGATGGTGAGAGGGCGCTGTGAGGCCTCCTCGCCCTTTTGATCTCTTTATTTTTTACTTTAATGTTTCACTCAGGTCTCTTTTACAACTCTCTCCCTATTCCTTTCCCTCTGACCTTCCTTTTCTCCCTTCCGTCCATTCTCTAGGCTGTTTTAATTTCCCCGCTTTTTTTCCTGACCGTTCCACATTTCTCTCCACCCAACATTGCCTCCTATCCTTTTTCCCCTTCGTACTCTCCTTCGCACCCATTGTTTCGCTCTCTTTTATGCTTTATTTATATATTTTTTCTCCCCTCGCCGTTTTCCCGCCATCCCTCCCTTTCCCGCCGCTTTGGCGCGTGGCGGACTTCATTTCGCTCGTCTTTTTTTTCCCTCCAGCCTCGGCTAACACCCTCTTTTGGGCATTCTCTGCAACTGCCTCTCCAATTGTGCCCACTTTTAATCCATTTGGGTCTCAATGGAGTGAGTGAGTTTCGCCTTTTCCGCCGCTAGCCGGCTGCCGAGGTTAGCGGAATGAAAAGAGGAGTGGATATGAGGCCACCGAAAAGTCTTCAAAGGGAAACGTGGGATACTGGTGCCGCTGACGTATTCACTGAATTATTCGGTTTTAAATGCGGGTCGTGATATTGAGGCTTTCTAATCTACTTTGAGCGTGTACTTGCCGATGTATTTCGGGTTAAATAGCATTGGAATCGAGAGGGTAGAGTTATATTCTCTGTTCTGGGTGAAGCTATTCATATACTTACCGAATAAGCGACGGTCAAGCTTTAGTTATTGCGTACATGAAGCTTCTATGGCAGTTACATTACATAGTTTGTCAGCCGTCAATTTGGAAGGAATTGGTAAAATGAGTGTATCGGGTATTTAAGAAAACCTGAAAGTGCATTAGTAGTGCAAATTTTCGTTGAAAAAAAATCCCATCCATAATCAGCGCGGACTAATTCACTGTTTCCTTAGACTGTCAAGTATGATGATATTGAAAATGATAATATTATTATTTCTCCATAGTTTAAGGTTTTTTTCATTTCTCTTGCATTTTTATTACCTCCTTTTGCTTAGCAATCTTCAGTTATAATTTTTTACCCTTACGAGAGCATCCCACTGCTAAGGTAGACAGTTCTCTGTTCAATGGTGGCACTGAGTCTCTGATGAGAAAAAAGTCGAAAAAAGCCTCAACCATTGGGAATATAATGGGTGTCAAAATACATGAGCATATATTACCTACAATCGACACCTTCCAACCATTTAGAGGACGGGAAGTGACAAGCCGCCCTATTGTGGCGGAGGCAGGAAAGCCGCGCACCATGACGCGTCCTCAATGGGACGAATAGGACGTGTGCACAAAGTTTCTAGCATGACACCGAGGTCGCGGTGCCACCCTCGGCTTTAGTTTGGTAGAAAGCAGAAGCTGGGTACATGGGCGGTAGCTAAAGAGAGGAATGAGATAGAGGCAGGACGGTGTGGCGGAGGAAAAAGGACCACCTCGGGCCATGGTAAACACGCGCTGACGAACTCGACACCCCCTAAACAGTCGGAAACATTTTGTCGGACAAAAGCCTAGTGTGAGAGAGGGAGTATATGTGGTTGTGTCCAAGGGAGCAAGGAAGAAAGGAGGACCCAGAATAGGGTGTGAGAAGCGAGAGTGAAAGAAAGAAAAGGATTGTGTTGGAGGGGCGAGAATGGGTGTACGTGTGGACTACTACCTACTGCTAGGGAGAGAGCCACCACTTCCCTCTCACTCGCTGGAGTGTGTAGCCGGACTCTCTCGCGACAAAGCCCCGCACACAGCTCACGGGGCAACAATGGGACCACCCATACGAGGGGCAGCCAAGGGCGAAAGAGGAGAGGGAAAATAAAGAAGGCTTCTTCCCTCTCTCTCTCTTCCACTCCTCCTCATTTGCATCCTCCATTAAACCCTTTTAAGGGAGGACACTGTAAAGGAGCTTCGTTGGCCGCGTACACGTACGGCTCTGTGACCGACAGAGCCACCCTCCAATGGGTCCACTGGCCCTCTCCAGAAAGTCATGGTCATTAGTGTGATACCTCTCTGTCTTGGAAGCTAACAATCCATTTTCAGAACGTTCAATTTCGCCAGAAAAATGTTTTTGATTCCCAGCACGCCTCTTATTAAAATCGGTGATGACTTGAAACGACTTTCAATTCAATAACTTAGCAAAGAATGTTTTTTTGTTGGAGAAATTTTGAGAATATTATAAAAAAATTGAATGCGACATGGCTTGAAACATTGTGACTTATATTGAAATTGGTTGGGAAATACTCCAGGAATTCAACCTTAGAAGGCCGGACTCCGGAGTTAAGTTATCTGATAGTCTCTCAATGAAACAAAGTCAACTGATATGTTGTCGAATGTGAATGCGAACTTATCTCTCTGAGATTTGGAGGATGCTTCGAAATTACATATATGAAAAAATATTTGCCTTTAACGACGTCCGGACTCCGATCCCCGGAATTGCCACTAGTTGCCAGTCTGATTTGCAGAGACTTTCTATGCAGTTTTTTGCTAGAATTAGTGGACAAGACGGTCAATTCTGCTGGACATGGATTTCCACGAGGTAGATAAACGAATGGTTTTTACTTTAACTTTACTACTGCTATACTTGACGAATTTGCATTCCTAACGTTCTCTTTCGGATGACTTCATTAAGGTACGCCCAGTTATTTTCTCGAAAAATTCTGGGCTCTGAATCGAGTGGCCACCATGAATAATGACATGTAAACATGTGACTCGGGCGGTGGCGGCGGCGGTCAGGGGACCACGGGATAGAGAGCCTTCCTCTCTTTACGCAATCAGCGTCAGATCTGGAAAGGCGATCCCCGCAGCGTGGGCGTCACAGATTGGAAGGCCGACCGCCGCGACCTCCGAAGCCGTCGCCCACTGGCTCGAATGAGGGAAGCGCCGGAGAGAGAGAGAGAGATTGGGATGCGAGATGGCATCTCGCGGGCTCATCTGTGCTGCAGCACGGACAACAGAGGGAAGCCTCTGTTCCGGGGTCGAGGCGCCGTCTTGGCTGCGATGCGGATGAGGGCGGAAACGGCAGGAAACACGGCGTTCAGAATGCGTGGAGCTGGAGAAATAGCGTGAAATCTGGGGTGGCACTCTGCGCTCATGGTAAATTTGAATGCACCGACCTTCGGCTTCTGCGTGTGTGACCAAGATTGAAACGTCAAAACTCTAGATCACGTAATGGGACTCATTGGTTTATGTTTGATCTTAGGTTTTCCCGGCGTATCAGGTGCAGAAAAATGTCTTGGGTTTTCCACCGGTTGATATCGCCCGGTGGAACACCCGAGAAACTTTTCCGCACCTGATACGCCGGGAAAACCTAAGATCAAACATAAACCAATGAGTCCCATCACGTGATCTAGAGTTTTGACATGCAGAAAGGTTTCTCGGGTTTTCCACCGGTTGATGTCGTCCGGTGGAAAACCCGTGAAACTTTTCAGCGTTGTCATTGGTTGAATATGACAATGAAGTTCGTTTTTATGTTGTTAATTTCGTTAGACTATAATATTCACGCTGAAGGACAAGTATTAGGATATCAGCAAAGCCTATTTGTAAGAATTTCAACTACATTTTCTGTCCTAATGCCGAAGTTTGAGTATCAAAACTAGTATAGGCTTTCAGTTTCTGCGTGACCACATTGAGCACTCTAGTATGCACTTTTTCTGACGCTGTATCACGGCCCTTACCGAGGGTAATTTATTTAAAAAATGGAAAAACATTTTTCTTTCCGAAATATCGCAATAATTTTTGTCAAAACTTCTTTAAAATTGTATCTTCGTAATTTAAAAACAGCTTTCCTTAGTTCTCATTTACCATTTAAGAAAAAAATATTCCTTCTATAAAATCATACTCATTGTGATTAAATTAATTTCTCCGGACGTATCTTAGGACAATCTTAGCTGAAACACCGAAGCAAAGCATACGTGTTTCAGATAATAATTGATAAAGTGAGAAAAGAAATGTCACAAATGAAAAGGCGACTTCGTTGACTTCCACTAATTTATTTCCATGGAATATGTTTCGATCCATAGAGGTCATTGTCGTACCAAGGAAATAAATCAGTGGAAGTCAACGAGGTCGTCTTTTCATTTGTGAATATCAACTTTCGCATAGTTGAGCCTGATGCCATTGAACGTATGAAATGTCACCTATATTTTACCAAACCGCTTTCTGTGAAAATGTGACTTCAAATTAAAATATCGCAGAGGCTGCGTATGTTTTACTGATCCACTAGTGACCTTTTCAGAAGTCTATAATCTTTCTAGACACTGTGAGTGCAGGGCACGAACCGGCCCACTCCATTCCCTCCTCCTCCCAGCGACGCCTACTTCCAGCGAAGATTCGGAACCGCTTTACGCTTCCCTTCCGCCTTCCCGACAATTTTCTCCATCCCCGCCCTCCTTACACACGACCCGTGCACTCCCGACCTTCCTTCCTGCAACCAACCCACCGCCGACCCCTCATTCCACGTCATTAGTCCAACAGAAGTTCTCCCCCGCACGCCCTCCTTGTCTTCTTCCCTTCTCGCCACACAACCCGCTTCCTTTTCCTAGAGTTTAGTTCTCACTATTTTTGCTCAAATGCTCCGTGACCGGAGTTTTGAGGCGCCCGGCATGCGGGCGACAAACTTCCCGACGAACCCCGCCTTCACTCCCCCCCCCCGCTCTCCCAGTTTCGTTCTCCATGGCCCGCACATACGAATTCAAGCGCAAGAAAAGGGACTTTGTAGGGGGTGGAGGAATCTTGTCTGAAGAGGGTGTCTTCGGAGAACTGTGACCAGCGTGCTGTGGGACTGTCCAAAGATTGTGTCCTTGAGTATTTTCAGGATTGTATTTATTTCTCAGAGTCAATGTAACCAATTATGATTGTTTATGATGAGATATTCGAGGGTTAAAGTCACAAATAAATCAAACTAAAAAAATGGGGTCGCAACTGTTTACATATCAAGCGATTGTAAAGGGCTCTTAGGTGTGGAAAATATAAATTTCTCTTTGAGGGTAATGTCATATTAGACAGAGTATGGTCAATGGTTATAAAATATTAATAGAAATTCATTTAAAGCTCTGAGGAAATTCATATAATTATGTCGCAGATAGGACATTACGAGTGTATGGAAGGATAGGCTTATTATTTTTCTCAGAGGATAGGCTTATTCTATATCAGGACAAGTGCTCGCTTTATTTATGGATTTGTTCATCTCCGGGGGAACATATTAAAATACTTTTAATTTTTTAAAATTACAGTGTATAAAAATCATGTTTATATTTTTCATTTTTTTGCGATTGTGAGGTAAATTTATTTTCAATATGAAAAACAGTAATTCAAGCCCCTCGGAGCTGTGTGTCTAGGCAATTAAATTGTACCAGTCTGATGCGTGAACGTAAAAACTTCGTTTGAATCAATGAAGTGTTTTTATCTCTGCGAAGTTATTACCTACTAATTGCGGAGAAAGAAAAGACCGAGGGCATTCATTCAAGCCACGGGAGGCCGATTCGGGCGTCGATTGGACTTTTAATGTATTCAGCAGCGAAGTGAGATGTAATCGACGCCTTCAGACTTCCACGGGAGTCGCACTTTCCTCTCCCAAAGGCGCGGCATATCGCTCCACGGCGCCGCCGTTCGTCCAAGATAGGGCGCGCAATATTTCATTTTCCACTCCCTTCCTCTTGGCCTTCCTTCTTTCCTTCATTCATTCAAGTTTCGTGGAAATGACAAGGATCGTAGTTCTCTCTCTGGAAAAAAATGACCCTCCCGACTACTCCTCGCATTTTGTTTTTCATAATTATCACCCCTTCAACACGTTATCGTTCTCATAATTTTCTCGCCTCAGTCATTAAAAAACAGTCCTTTTTTCACTTCAAAAAATAATATCCCTCTTCATTCTCTCGACTCGTTAGAACCTCTCATGCTGACACCTCACCGTACCTCTCTCTCACCCGTTCATGTTTTCCCAACTTCATTTTTGCTTCTTTTCACACGCTTTCTCTATTTGCTCCGAGAATATTTTTTCATTCCATCTCTCCACAAACAATCCACTTCTTGTAAATTAACGAGGGTATCTATGTCTATTTTTTTCATCTAGTCAGTGATCCTTCGTGATTTACCTGAGAGATGTTCTCAAACTTTTTTTGTTTATGAAAGATGATTTTTTCGTAGGGACCCTGGCGTCATCATAAGATATCTCTTCTCGTTTTCCTGAATATTAATTCCACTACTCACACTCAATGCTCTTTAGTCAGCGCTTATATTATTTCCTCCAAGTTTCTTCGTGGTTGGTATTCCCTCTTAGACAAGGGGTGATTTTCTCTCCGCTATGCACTCGATTTTTTAGCATGGGAAATTCTCGGAAGATATTACTTTTGAAATAATTACTTTTTAACCAGTAAAGAGATCAGGTAACGTTGCCTCGGTTACGTCTCAGCGATGATAATTTTAGTCTTTAACGTTTTTTTTTTTTCAGTGTTAAACAAAATTTCAACTTTCCACCACCCCTGGTTTCTCGTAAATAATATTTTAATTTATGCAAACAAAACTGCCATCAATGAAATAAGTTAGCAACCAGAAATTAATTCAATGAAGCTCATGACGATGCTTTTTGCTCCAAGTGGATTTATATCCTTGATTTCTGCCGCCTTTATGTCCCTACTTAGCACCTTAAAAATAAGTACCTTTTCTGTCACCAAGTATTCTTTCACCTTTTCAACGGCTTTCTCTTCGCTTACTTAGTTGATGAAACCTCGTACATACTTTGTGTTCGCCGGTACATTTTTCCGCGGACGCCTTGTCTTCATAAACTGGTTGCACTCATTGGAAAGAAAAGGTGGTTTGCTCCGTTTCCCGCTCCAACGCGTAGGATCTCCGCTACCTCTGGTTAAGAGTGAAGGAAAGCAGAATCTACCTTTCAATTATTCAACGCTCTTAATGTCTCCCGAGCTTTACATAGCTCCAGTGTGGAATTCTCGTATCTCTCTCCTCCACTCTTCTCATTCATTTCTCAAGTCCTTTTATTTTTTTATATTTAACCTTTTATTCTGCGCTTCCAACTATTCTTTCCCGTCACGACCTCTCACTAGATGTCTCCTCTTCTAGCCCCTTCTGAGCACTCCATCTGAGAGCTAGAATCTTTCTTCTCTCGATCCCAACCTCTCTCTTCATATCTCCCTCACGGCGAATAAAAAAACCTTCTATCTCTTTCTCCTCTCGCCTACGCTTCCTATTCTTCGCCACTCGAGTCACAAGACCTTTCGCATTATTCCATAGCATCTTTGCGTTCCGGAGACGCTCTTCCCCGTCTCTCGTCCTTCCCCTTCGCGTCCCAAGCATTTCCCCGTCCCCTCCTTCGCGAGGCTCCTTCAAAAAACTTCTCCTGTCTCCCTAATTTGCCTCCTCAGTGCCATTCTCAGAGTGAATCCTTCGAGTCAGCCCCCTGTGTTCCCTACCTCTCACCCGCCTGACACGTATAGATGTATCGGTACGCCCGGTATGTGTTTCGACTCAAATTGGTATCTCGGTTTACTTTTTCAAAATTGTGGTGTTTTCACTATAGCAGTTCTCGACGTGTTAAAAAGAGAATGTCTCTTGAACGTATTGGGGAAATCGTTAATAGAATGATGGGTAATTAAATGGTTAAAATTTCGATTGGATAGTAACTCTTTCACTATACAGCTATATATCACTCCAGTCCAAATGCTCATCGCTGCATCTCTTTCGTAGTCTTGCCTAATTGTTACACCTGTATACACAGACTTGGAAAACACATGGCAAAATTACTTGTTTATAATATGTTGAAGATATTAGTGAGAATTTATATTATCATACCGAAAAATTTAACTTGAGGTTTTTTTCCTTTTTCATTTTCTTTTCATTACAAAGTAATATTTATCATGCCACGCTGGAATGCATGGGAGCACTTACTATTTTTTTGATCTAGTAAAAATTATTTGTTCCACCTTGTTTATGCAGTTTTGCAAAGCTGTGAATTGTGGAATTACTCATTTCGTATATGTCGCAAGTGAAATATCGAGACTCGGTGTCCTCGTCATATCGTGGATGTTTCTACTTCTGAGACTATCCCTCACCCCATCTTTTGCTTCCGTGTCATTCACGTGTACGCATTTCTCGCCTTCGATCCTCGCCCTTTCCCTGTCGCAGCATCTTTTGTCTCTCCCCATCCTCTCGAGCGCTCCCGGCATTGTCCCAGTCCTTGGCTCTTTAGCACTTGTCTCCTCCCTCCCTCTCTCCTTGTCTCACCTCGTGAGTACGGCGACGAATCAAGTGGGCAATGTTGGGTGGGTCAATTTCCGGGTCTTGTCGGTAAACACTCAGCGTCCGTCGGCGGGGAATAATGGCAGGAATAATTTGATTATTTTTCGTTTCGTGTGCTAGTAAGTGAATTTTTTTTCGCCGTGAATTGCGAACGTTGAGCAACAATAGTAGAACGTAATTTTTTTTTTGTATTCATTGACAGAGATACTCAACTAGATGCTTTGTAACCACTGGGTCTTGTAAAAGAAAATATTTTCCTCTCACCGAGTTTTGGCGTCCTCTCGAGACTTTTCGTAAGAAAACTCCATTGTTCTACATGTCCCCATGGCTCAGCATCTGCAGCAAATATTGCTGTCGCATTTATTATCAATGTAATTCTAAAAATTTCTGTCAACAAATCCTGTTATGGTTTAAGCTTTTCTTTATACTTTCTTTGATGCAGTTACTTTTTTTGCGTCTCATTTTTGGAATTATCGATTATATACTTACCATCAGTAACGAAAGCACCTACTTGGTTGAACATTTTTATTCCTTTTTTTATTGTTAGGGTGTTTTCTCTCTAAAACTGTATCTCCAATCTATAATACTTCATGCCGTCTATACCAAGAATGTTTTGGCTTTGCAAACTACGAGTGAATATTCCGTTCACAGGAGCGTTTTTCCCAACCAGATAGTGCAGAGTTCACCTCTTTCGCGTTTGCCTTGAACCCATCTTTTGCTCCCTTCTCTTCCACAACTATCCCATTGACATAATACAAATAACCCCTCTCTCCTTTCTTCTATTCAAATTCCTACCACTCTTCTCTCGAGCGTCTCCCACCTCGGAGGGAAACGACTCCTGAAGGAGGTCCTAGGCTCGCTAGCCCCCTTTCTCCCCCCTGCCTCCCCGCTGTCGCTAAGAACCCTGCAGCTACCAAAGTCAAATTAGCCTCCTTTTTCCTCCCCCCCCCATGCCAGAAGCATGCCCCTTCATATCTATTCCTCCTCCTGCTCCTTCCTCTCCCGTCCTTATTTCGCATTCTATCCCATTCTCCCACCCACTTCAACGAGACTCCCATGTATATAAAGAGAGGGAGAGAAAGAATAAAAAAAACACCCATCCAGGATACTCCTCCAAGCGCGATGCCCTCCAAACCGCTACCCTCTCTATCCACTCCCCCGAAAAACTCGGAGCGGGCTACCCCCTTCAACTTTTTTGGTGATCTCTTCCCCTCAGCCTGGTGAGCATCCCCACCCTCGTGGAAAAACCTTCGATCGTTTCCACCTCACCCTCTCCAACCCGCAAGTCCTCTTATCTCCATCCCAAAGAAGGTGCTTCTTATCCTCCTCCGCCTCCCTGGCCGCCCTCCTTCACCTCGTGCCCCATCTAACTCCCGCGCTGTCAAATGGGGCTCCTTTTAAGGTAAGGCATGGCCGTTGTACCTCAGCGAAGGCGCGCAAGTGCCTTCTCCGTAGGCGACCGTCTTCCTCTTCCACGCTCCTCGCCTTATTCCTCTCGTTCGCGCGTCTTCTTCCCTTTCCTTTTCGCTCCGTCTTCCGTCCTCTTACTTGCGGTGGTTCCCACTTGACTTCCCCAGGGCGCATTGCCGCGGTGTTCATTGTCGCGCGATTTAATGCTCCCCTAAGACCATCCGTGGCAACGAGGGCTTTAGAGGCGGAATTAAAAAGGTGTCACCTCGACTTTTTGACGCACTTCACCTCTTTTGACGTTTATTTTGTGTTAATCTTGCCTTCTTGTTTAGAGTGCCGCGGCAATTATTCGCTCCCGAGGTGGTGAAGATTTTTAAAATAAGCGGTGAAAATTTACCTCGCTTCGTCTCGTGTAGGAGTGAGGCAGTTATAAACGTGCAGTATTTAGAGGTGTATTTTAACGGCTTGGAGGCCCTACGTCTGAAACGAAATTTTAAGCTTTTGTGTAATTATTCCATTAAGTATGTTAAATAAATTCTCCTAGTAGTGTTTTAAATTTATTCTCTGCGCACTTTGCACCCTGAAAATTTTATTTCCCCTATTTAATTTATTCTTTAAAAGTTTCAATCGCGATGATAACAACATTATAATATTTTAGTTTAATTCCAGAATTGGATATTAATACATTGAAATATAAAATTAATCTCAGAGTAGGTACCTGCTAAATCAATAGTAATGTAGATATTTTTGAAAATTACGTAGTGATTTATCTACTTTTATATTTAATAGATAATCTCTTTCGGTAGAAAACAACTAAATCTTTATTAAAACCGTATTTTGTAACACATGTTTGGCAGCAAGGTTTGGTACATGCTAGTGGAATTGCTTTTCACGATCCTTTTTAGCTCAGGACTAAACGACCTAATGCTTCTTTTGTTCATCTTACTTTAAGCCACTTTGTCTAAGTGTCATATAGGTCCGATATTTCGAATTTTTAATTTATCTTCCCTTGTGGGCATTTATGAAGAACGAGAATTTCACCTCGTCTTTGAGGGGGAAGTCATCTTTCGACGAGTGTTGCACGAAGAGAGAGGAATTTTGCACTCCTAAATAGAGAGAGAGGGAGTGAGGTGGTCGAGGCTAGAGAAAAGGCGGGTGCGTCGCAGGCGCCAGGGCCTCCTTGCATGGGCGACGTTCTCCTTTTCAAGCAGGCGTCGAGCTGGCGGCAAAGGGTAATCTTGTGCTCGCGCCGCAAGCTGTGTTGTGGGCGGCATAGGCTGGGTTCGGTCGGGAAGGCGAGAATTGCGAGCTCTCCGGTGGTGTGGGCTTTTGAGTGGTGGCGGTTGCTGAGTGGTGCTATTTCGGGTGCCGCCCCGACGATGAGGGAAGTCGTTCGGGTGAGGTATAGGGAGGTGCGTTCATTAGCACTCTCCACGCCACCCACCCCTTGTTTCTGCCGAGGTGTGAGGTGTTTTGTGAGGGAGGGCGCTTGTCTGTGTGGCCCATTAGGGGACTCCCGAGTCCCAAGCGAAGTGAAGGGCGAGTTTGCAAGATGGGTAGTCGGGTATGGTGATCTGCGCTCACTCGGTGGTTGGGTATTTTTTTGTTCTTTTCGAGGTTCATCGATGTTGGTGGTACACATATGCCACGAGTTGGAATTGTTAACTCGCATATTACCCTGTATATCAAAATCGGATTTTATTAAAGTTTTTCCAATTTCTATAACAACCCTTTTTATGTATGGCAGGCTTAGCAAATATTAATTGCGCAGACGTATTGGTATATCTTAGTTATCTCTTTGTGCTCCTGTATTTCATACTTCTCCGAAATTATTTTTTTACAAATATATTCAATTATTAATTTCATGTATAGAATAACAATCTTTTTACTTTCTGATTCTATTTTTTTTCATCGTGCCTCAACATAGTATAATTTGCTTCAAATCAGGCTAATTAAAATCCTATCGGAATCAAATGATGTCTATAGATGCAGAGGAAAAATAAATCAAAGACAGCTTAGAGCCTGTTTTTTTGTTACAATATTTTATACAATCTCCTCAAAATTATTTGGGACCATACATGATCAGAAAAGTAGCAATCTAGTAACGTCATCTCAAACACGGTCAACAATCATTTCTGCTTCGCATTTGCTAGGCTGGTGTTCAAGCATCCTCTTACGCGTCAAGCGGAGTATTCATTAGAATTGGAAAACCCAAATTGGAATTCATTAAAATTGGAATTCATCACGTGAATTACAAAACCCAAAGTTCCTCTTTTTGCATGCATTCTTTCGTTGTATTTGCTCAAATTTTGCTGGAGTCTTAACCGTGACATACCCTCTTTTCTCCCCTCTGTTCCTTGAGCAGGCGGCAGGCCCTATTGGCGGCGCAGCGGCACCAGGAGGAGCAGAGGCTCGCGGAGCAGCAGAAGAGCATGGGTGGGGGCGGTGGGGGCGGCCGGGGGCACAACGCCATCCCCGACAGCAGCAGCGGGCTGGGCCTCGGTGGCCTGGCCCGTGGCGGCGCCGACCCCGAGGACGAGAAGGTGGACGTTGTGGGCACGTCGGACGGCGGGCGCGTCGACTCCTCCTCCCTGCATCACCACCACCATCACCACCACCACCTGCCGCAGCCTCACTCGGGTGAGTCCGCTTGCCAAGCATTCATCCCAAGCTGGAGTGCATGGGTGTTGGTTATCTTTTCAATTAATTCCTGCTGCTTCTTTATTGCTTTTTTGCCATTCCACAGAAAACTATATTGACCTTTGCTTCAATTCGACAGTGCAGAACCATATTGTATCTGTGTTTTGTAACTAGATAGCTATTGAACGTGCTAGAAATAGAATTTATCTCAATTATATTCCCTCTTTTGCCTGTTTCTAAGCATTATGTGTCGATTACTTTTGCACGCATGTATTTTGCTTTTATGAAATGCTTTATGATATACTCTATACTTAACATGCTGCTGAACGTACCTTTCTGTTATTAAGCACGTTGGATAATTATATGCATTGATTATTTCGTTTAAAACCTTTAGTAGATAATATGAATAGTATAGGAAGCACTGAACTTTCTTTCTTGCTACTTCGATTTGCCCACGATTATGCAAATTTAGACCAATCCATTTATTCTTTCCCTTTTTACGCTTGTTATTCAAAACGTATGCCCTAAAAAACGTATCGTGGCAAATAGGGAAATTATAAAGCATGAATTTTTTGATTATATTTTTAACTTTGACCACCAGCTGAGCAATGGCTTAATGTTGCTTGCTCTACCTTTCACATATGATTGTATTTATGCTTTGCATTTTATGGACACACTTCTCATGTGGTAATTGATACGGAGAATGGGATGTACTAGGGAGTATCTTCGCATATCTATATCTCAACTTGCTCCAATTATTACGCTGTATGCCTGTACTGCACGCTCCCTACCAAGGAAAAATGCATGCTATATTGTAGAAGGTAAGCGGTAGCAAAGCTTGTAAACTAGATGATAAACGACATGAATCTGTGGACCATAGAGCGGGCCTTTACCTCGAGGGCCCCTCGCTTCTGATTAGCCTGGTTCTCTCTGCCACCAGATCCAGACGACCCGCTGAGGAGACGCTGCGAGGACAGCGAGCGAGAGGCTAGCGACAGCTCCTCCGAGTCGGGCAGTGCAGCCGCCGCGGCGGCGGCCGCCCATGCGGCCGGACACCACCCCTCGCTCCCCGGCCCATCCTCCGACTACCCCAGCCCCAACATCTCCGTCGGTCCCCCCATCCACCCGCCACACCTCCTCCCCTACCTGTACGGCCACCCGGCGGCGGGGCTGTACCACGGCGCCGCGGCCGCAGCGGCTGCGGCTGCCGCGGCGGCAGCGGGCGGCGGCGGTGGAGGCGGCAGCGGGGGCGGTCACGGCGCCTCCGGCCTCCATCAGCTGCTGATGCCGGGAGCGGCGGCGGCGGCCGCAGCGGCAGCCCACGCCGCAGCCGCGCACGCCGCCCATTCGCCCTTCTCGATCTTCTCCGGGTCCGGGGGCGGAGGCCACGGCGGCACGGGGATCCCCGGCGTCTCGCCCGGCCTCCTCTTCAACGCGCAACTCGCCCTCGCGGCGCAGCACCCGCTCTTCGGCCACGCCTACTCGGGACTGGGCTCGGCCCTTGCGGCGGCGACACCCGCCACATCGGCCGCCTCCGCCGTCGCCCCGCCGCTCCTCTCGGAGAGGCTGAAGGCAGCGGCCGCCGCGTCTGCACACCACCATCACCACCACCGCTTCGCCCCTTACGCGCCCCCGCTGCCCCCGCCGTCGGGTGGGGCGCCCGCACCCACCGCCCCAGCGCCGCCCTCCGCCCCCTCGTCCCTCCTCGGAGGGTCTCCCCTGGGGTCCGCCTTCGAGACAGTCACTCCCGGTTCTCACCACGGTGTGGGCAGCAGTCCCAAGCTGTCTCCCCTGGGGGCGGGGATGGACTCTCCGGGGGCGGAGATGCCCCAGGCGTCGTCGGTGGCGGCGCCGCCACCCCCGCCTCCTCCACCTCCACCCATCCCACCCACGTCTTCGGTCCCCGGGTCGGCGGCCAGCGAGCTGAAGAGCATCGAGAAGATGGTGAACGGGCTGGAGGCGAGTCATGAACCCGAGTCTGTGGACAAGTGAGGCTTGGAGGAGGGGGTCGGGGGTTCGGATATGATTGGGGGGCTGTACTAATCGCCGCCGCCTTGTGCAATTCCCGTTACTGCCCCCTCGAGCCCAAGACAACCTCAAGTGTACGATCTACGGTAGCGTTCCTCCCACGCCTCCAGCCTCTGATGAGTGAGAAGTGTTTGCGGTGACTGTGCGTCGCATTATCGACACACGGCTTTCTTTCTCCCCTCGTCGATTGAGCACGCGGTTTAACCGTCTGCGCGATGGATGTCAGCACAGTCATGACTTTTTGTGCGAGGCGAAATATTGGGTTGGAAAAAGACACATAGCAAAGCTTAATTGTGTGTATAAATAATTGAATGAACACTTGATGTTGACTCAGAAATTTGCAGGTGTCTTTTGTGATCACGAGTGAGTGTTTTTTAAAGAGTGTTTTCGTTTTGTTGTGGCATGCTGTGCAATCATGCGGGAAGATTCCGCATTGCGCTGAACATTTTCGCAGCGGAATGAAGAACTAATACACTCTCGCAGCTTATAGACAATGTGTGAAGATGCCTGCATCTCTTTAGCTGAAGTTTTTAGAGTGAAACTTATCAGCGGACTGATAATTATTGAGTCGTCGACCTGAGTTTGTTGTTCTTGTAATTTATGTTCCTCAAGGGCTATACATATTATATATATAAAGTATACATATTATAAAGTATGATGAATATATGAATATTATATATTATATAGAAATATAAACAACTCTCTGAACTTGAACACTTCGGTTTGTGTCTGGTGAACGAAATTATTCAGAATGTGTACATAAGTATAAAAAAATTGAGATCTAAGCTAAATAACGCAGTGAATTGTGGATGTAGGTATCGTAATTGCATGAAGTTTTAACAAATTGTCACCTGTTTATACCAAAGAAAATGTGGGAGTCCGCGATTGGTGGAATGAACGAGACAAATACGTCGCTGTTTATTTTTAACCCTGGCGAATAAACGTGTGTAACTCCACATGACCCAATCGTAACACAAGATTTCATTATTTAATTAATTTAGCCGTAATGAAGTTTCCCGGAAAGGTGTTTTAGTGTAATTCTTTTTGTGGTATAATACCCCTCGCAAATTACGCGTGAGGATTTTCCGAAATTAATCACAGGTTTTGCCTTTAGCTCTCTCCGCTGCGCTTAAGGTGGCTATCCTCTCGGTTGTCGGTGAAAATAAGCTGTTTACAATTTAATAGTCGCGATTCATTTTGCAGTCACTGCCTAAATTTCGTTTTCTTGCCATGTTTTGCTATGGCACATGAAAGCTAAAGCATGCGTATATTAAATATCGGCACGTGCCAATTTCCTATTTTTGAATTTTCTGAAGGTGATTTTAACGGTTTCGTGTTACTTTTACTGTTTACAACAGGAACATTTTGGTACAGTCTAATTTATCTTCCGTACGTGTGAAGCATTTACGTAATTTTTGCATAAACGTTGAGGGGAGTTATGGAGGCTCCAGCCATGTCAAGAGAGAACATTTTGTACAAAGGTAGGTGTGTGGTTGTTGAAAAATTGCCAAGAGGTATCATGATGAACGTCGTTTCCAATTTACCCCCATTTTCTTGAAAAATCTTTTTGATAGTTTTATCTTTACATCAAAACAAAATTTTCTAGGCATGGGAATTAAATTTTTATGCAATTAATGTTTTTCGTACCCTGTTTGCACACATACCATTCGCCAAAATGTACTCTCGGAGCAATGCTAGTGCAGTGAACTGTGGCCTTATAACTGTAAACTCTACAACCGAGTGAAATTGACTTGTAACTAAACGTAAAGTATTCATTGCGTAAGCATTGCGCCTTGTGGCTGTCCTTCAGCGTACATAGTAACACGTTGACGATTTTTAGGGCAGTGGTGTGTTGAGTACCTACAATGTTCAATACATAATCTACATAGGACAAAAAAAAAGAATCCAAACGGCTCGTAAAGTTATTATTTTTTTGTTTACTGAAGGATGAGCTCGGTTCTTTTCTTTTTTATACAGGGAGAGAGGTGGCGGTGTTTGTAGAAATCTCAGTCTCTTGAGATTTTGGAAAAAAACCCGCAGTTATGCTCCCTTTCCCTGAATTTTTAATGTGCAATCCCCCCCTCCTCGTTCTCTCCCGCGAGTGTATCCCATAGCAACGGGTTTAGTATCGGCTTCAGATCCCTCCATTCCCGCTTCCATGAACCCTGACGCTCGTCCTCCGAGTCGAACCTGACTGCATGAACGCTGAATCCTCGGACGGCTTTTGAAAATAGGTCGTACCCATGCTTAATTACAATATGAACATGCCAAGGGTTTCCTCTTTTTTTTTGCAATGATTCTCAAATATTGTGTAATATTACAATTCATTTTGGTGCTCCCTTGTGCAAGGGAAATAGGAAATATGTACAAAGAAATGTATAATACGGTATATATGTGTGATATTTGTTTTTTTTTCTCCTCCTCTCCCATACACCTAATAGATCACGACTTTTTATCTGGGATTCCTCTCACAAATAGTCACGTCCTCTCCTCAATAATTTCTTTTTGACTCCCTCCTGCTATCTCACACTCCTTAGATTACGTGATTAAAATTTCGCTCTTTTGCATAGTAATTAAGAAAGTAAGTGGACGGTTTTCTATTAATTTAAATCTCAATTTATATAAATCTCTCTACCTCATTAATATCGGTGAGAGAAACGCAGCACTTAAAACCAATCGTGTTGCTTTCTTTTGTTGAAATACATGATGACAGTTCAAAAAAGTTAGTTGGTCTCATATGTCATAATTTTATTTTTTCTACCGTAATGCCATATGGTTGAATCCGACTATTGTTCGACGCTTTCAGATTAGCAGTGATTAGTAGCATTAGCAAACCTCATCCAATTCTCCTGGAATCCACGCTTTAAGCGTAAAGCCCAATCAATATGAATTGCCCAATGCTACTGCATAGAGCGACTGTTGAATGACTTCGGTTCGCCCGAAGTTGTTGCAATTCCTTTGTAGCTTGTGGTGTGACAGAAATGTGGCCAAGAGATTATATTTTATGAAAAAGCCTACTTATAAAAACGACGGAGTACCCAGTGTGGTATTAGAGGAAACAAAATCAAATTACTAATCTCATTGAGCAAAACCTAAAAAAAAATTGTGTGATTTCGAGAGAAGCGTGATGGAGTTTCGTGGCAAAGCCATAGTCATTGTGTACAGCGTCGTCTTTCGAAGCCATTGAGTGGTCGGATTTTTGAAAGCATTGACAGAGGACCCTAACTGATCTGTTAGTGAAACAATGAATGCACTTTTGAAGTAAAAAAAAATATGATGAGATAATAACAAAAAAAATGGTTGCGTGAGTGAGAAAAAAATGAAAGTGTACGTGCTTGATCGAATGTCAGATGTTACTATTTTTCTGTTTTTTGTAAATGCAATTTCTATTTGTTACTGTATTCTTGTCTGTTTTCTGTTGTTTTTTCTTAAGCCTTCTGTGAGAAATATGTGTTGTTCTTCTCCGATCTCTTAGAAAGAATGTTAATAACGGTGAGACTAGGAGTTGATGAGAGAGGGGGAGGAATAAGGAATGTTCTAGGACGATACAATCTGTGTGTTTGTGTGTGTATGGCGGAGAATAAGAGAGGATCATGTTGTGTGAGTCGCGGGCTCTGTGAGAGAGGTGGTGTCGTCATATGATGGTGAACAGTTCAATAAATTTATATACTACGACACAGTAAAATAAAACAATTGTCTATTATTACTTTCCCCTTGTCTTTACCTATGTTTCCTCAGTTGGAACGGCGCTTTTGTAAGCTAGCTTGGTTCTTGCTTTGCAGTTTCAGGCATAAAAGTTATTTTGGTGTAGGGTTCATGCCCTGTTACCATAATTGCATCCTGAACATGTGAAATATAATCACTCATGTCTGAGTGTTGAGTGAAATTTACCCTCGCCTATCTTAGCAAAATTTTACGTTGAAGTACTGAGTGAATTTGTTAAAAAAATAGATCAGTAATTGCTTGAATATTTAAAGAAAGGTTTTTTTGGTATTTTTCTGTTTTTGGTTAAAACATGGTAGCTTACTACGTATGATAGATTCTTACATCTCCTTTGTGGAAACAATTTTTATAATGACTAACTCCGTTCTTGCTTTAAAACTCCAGAATCTAAAATAGTGGTTTCAACATCATTGATGATGTTATGTTTGCGTACGTAAGGGCTCATGTCCTGGCAGAGCCCTAGAGCACACTCAAATGCTGGGATGATAACTGGAACCCTAACGTGAATATGTGAAATATACTCTCCGGTGGCTTTTTCCTGGGTGAGTTTTTAGTGAGTGAGTTGGTCCAAAAAATCTAATAATAAATTTTAAGAAAGAAGATTTTGAAATTGAAATTTGGTTACATCATGGTAGCATTCACGCAATAAATTCAGCGTGCTAATATTTTCTCGGAAACTTTTTGTTCAATGTATGAGGGGCAGAATGTTTAACACACCTTTCAAGTCTCTATGTACAAGATAAGAGTTTGCAGAGGTTAATAGAAAACATTTGAACCAGAAACATGTTGCGGTACCCTGATAGCCATATACAGCTTACCATCATGAAAATAAGAAAAAGGAATTGAATGGAGAAGTGCAAAAAGGCATGCACTCTTTGAAGGTAAATCACACACAATCTCTGGCACATGATGCATAACTATAATCTGATAATCTCCAAGTACAACAAATTCTTCATCTAACTTTTTTGAACTGAAGCAAAAGATATGAATGAGTACGGTGCAAAGAGGATATAAGTTGGTCCTTAATAATTCCAAATTATTGCCAGTTCAAGGGTTAGTTATACCCTAGAGAGTTCAATAAAGCTGCAATAACGCCTTAAGTTCATTACACAATCACCATAATTGCAAATCATTTTATGGCATTGCCATTGATCTCTTAGAATACGATAATGGTTTCAGTAGATCCAAAACAAAGTTCAATAAATTATGCAGCATCTAGTACTATCTCCCATAAATTACAATTCATGTTCAGCAATGATACAGTTATAAGTAAAGAGTTCTGTCTCCCATTTTCCCAAATTTTGTTTGTCCGTTTAGATTTAGGCCTTTGGTCGGTGGATTGGCAGTGGCAACAGATACCTACACATTTCATTACTTGCCTCTATCGTGCCACTAACTAATTTTTTATATCCTTACTGGCAAACTTCTTCAAATAAAAAATCGTAAGATCGTAATTTTTTTACTGTAGCATATCATGAGAAATAAAATTTCATACCGTCACATGCTTACGATTAATATAAACCATAATGAAATGAAATGGAAACTGTATGAACTACTAAAATAACTTCACATAGTGAAATTTACTTCTGTCCGAGTTCCGATGCTGAAGCATCTTTTTTAGATCTGTAAGATGGTTCATTGAAAATTTTGTGGCAATGAATTTAATTTTGAGGAAAGTTACACACCAATATTTCACATAAGATATCAACAAACTCGGAAGAATTTATTTATCTCGCCATAGCCGATACTATACTTCTATCATTAGGTCTCTGCTAGTAATCTTGGACTGATAGTAACCTCGAAATTATACAAGGTCAAGAATTACGTTATTCATACTTTTGCCTCACTGAGGTAAGGTGACTGGTTGAACAGGGGAGTGAAAAACTTCACCACCTTGCGTGTGTCTGTGTTGCACCACACCCTTGAGTCTATCAGCCCTCGGCTTAGTCTACATGGGATGTGCAACCTATTCGACTTGCCGGTAATTCTGAGGTAGTTTCTCTTGCCCTCCTCCCAGACGTCAGTTGCGTTTAGAAACCGCGAGTGCTTGGTGAGGTATGAGCGTATTACAACTTGACTTGCGCTCTGGATGCTATGATGCAGTGTTATAAGAACACCACGTGGTGTGCATACTCCACAGCACCACTAGGGAGTAAGTATTTTATAGAGTAATGGAATATATCTCCAATTTCATAGTTGAGTGAGAGAGCGTCTCGTCGATGAGGGAGGCATTTGGAGTTGTACCAACTCCCTGAACCTGGGATCAACTGTGCATTTGGGTAAGTAAGAAAAATTTTAGTACCCTGAATTAACAGCGGCAGCGTCGAATTCTCTCCAAGACATATTCACACCACTATTCATTATAATCTTAGAGAATATTGCAGTTTTACGTGAATATCGAAATACTAGTTTTGTACAGAAGCATTACGGGTTACGATTAGTTCCACTTTGGTTAGAGTCAAATTAAATTAGGCTTACTTCCGGTTCTAATGTAATTTAGTTGAACGTGTTTATGAATATATTCGGGCCTTTCTGTGTCGAAGTACAAAAAAGGACCAAGCTCTCTCCGTATCTTCCATTTCAATCTGATTTATTTATATTTTCCGCTCGCGGCATTTTGTTCGTTTTCATAAATTAAGCGAAATAATTTACTTTATTCGCAGACTGTTGAATTTGAATAATTAGGATTTTCTATTATTATTTTGCAATTTATTTCGACCAAGGAAAGACAACTCTTCCATCAGGTTTTAATCCAATGCGTGTTAATGATATCATAAAATTCAATAAAACATTTTCGTATCACATCTAATTATGTTTAAAGGTGGTGGTTCATGAGTGGTATTTGGGTTTCTGTCTAATTTCGATTTTTTGTGAAAGAATTTGATACACGTGCCTTTCCCTCATTTAATGATGTTAAGAGGGGACATTACTCCCAGTCTTTATGCCATTTTTCATCACGCATCACTCGTTAAAAACTTACGCATATCATGTTGAAATTTTCAGGGCACACAAAGTCAGACATTGCCATTATTTGCATGTATATGAAATATGAACATTTTACCTTATAATTTCGGGAGCGTAGCAGTTTTATGCATGGGTCATTTAAAAACCACGAATATTAATTGCGTCTTCTTAAACTCCTCACTCCATTCAATAGAAAAGATTCGAGCGGTGACTTGCCCCAAAGTAGTTCTTGTTTTTTTTCTGTCGCCCACAGAAAGTATGTATGATGGAGAGTAAGCAGAGGAATAACAAATTGCGCAGGCCGTGACATTATGCAGGCCGTTACTCGAAGAAAACCATGGAGGCGAAGGGAAAATTTGAGGGAGCAGCATTAATGCGTACCCTGCTCCAATGCGAGAGGTTGGAAATGACCTATTCGATCCCGTGAAGTGTCGTTGATGATAGAGGAACTATCGTCAAATGCACAAGAAAATAAAGCTGAAGTGCTTGGGAAAGCAACCATGGCCTTGGGTTTGGCGACTTCATAGAGAGGGGACCGATAGGTTCCGTGTAACCTTGATTTTTGTAGCCACTTCGACCGCTTTGTAATGGGTTTCCAAAAATGTTCGCAGAGGTTAGTCGAAAGCGATCAATATATTCCATATTGTACAGTTTACGCATTACTAACTTACTGTGAATTAAAAGTAACACTCGGAATAAATAATAAACTCTGAAAAACTGTTATAACCGCGGACGACACCGGGAAGAAGGTACAGGGATGTTTACATCATGGATGCTTGTAAAAGACCACCGAAAAGGTAAGAGATGGACACTGTGGCCTGATAGCCCTGCTCTGTGATTGGCTAGTCAGGATGGTGTGATGTTCAGGCCGCGGCATTGATTTGTTGCCGTCAACTTAACAATTCATACACCCACTGTTGCCTCCACACAACATTTGTAAAAGCAATACTACCTTGCACAATTTATATATGATCACAATAACCAAATATAACACTTAAATAAAATTTACAAACGTGAGGAATAGAATTGAAATATGATGAATTTGATAGATCAGATTATTTCGAATATAAATTTCGGGTAACAGCACAAATTACAGATTATTTTTCCGTGAATGCTGACCTCTCTCCCCGTCAACGCCGCTAGTGGCGACTTAAGTAAACCCATTTAAATGCGCGGAACACATGTAGAGGCTGAGTAGAGAATCTTTGATCGTAATATTTGTAGCCTTGAGTCTCTATGCTTCCATCCATTCTTTCCTCGTTCCTGTGATTCGGGTGTTTGAGAATGGGTTTGTTGTCGTGGCTTCTTCAATAACGAAAAGTCGTTGCATCGGGTAAAACAGGCTCACTTGTCGGTGATATTAACGACCGACTGCAAGCGAATACAGATTAAGTTGCTGAGCTGATAGTTCCTCTCAATCATGGCCGCAGCTATGAATTAAGGCTAGGGGGGTTTCAGGCGCAAAACACTTGGCTGTCTGAGGGTGTAGAATACCCGCCAGGGTAAGCGGGTTGCTCGGGGGCCCTCCTCTAGAAAATTTGTCAGATAACTGGTTCAAAATGGTGAGTTTTACGGCCTTCTGAGGGATGAGAATAAAATAAAATTGTGTGGAAATTTACCATTTTATTTTATTCTCATGGATATAAAACATTCCCACCAGATATCGCCGGACACTGTGAATTATCTTCGGAGGGCTATTTTATTAATATTTACACTATTTTATAGGCAATATTAATCCAATTAAGTGAAATGGATTAAATTTTAAAATTTCTCTGAGCTCTGGGTGGAGGGTTTATCCCCCCCTCCCTCAATCCGTGTAGCCGTTTGGAAATGCATAGCGGACAGACAAACAGACATCCTCTTTTATATTTGTAGAGGTTTATAGATGATAAATGAAACAGCGATTGCCAGATTTTTATTCCATTCCACTTGCCAGTTGTTAAGCTGAGAATTATATTGCGTTAAAAGAAACGTTTCTTTGTAAAAATAAATTCAGTATACAGGTTTATCATAAAAGAATGGTGTGGCTTTCAAAATTGTTTACACGAAAACAGAATTACTTGCAATTTATGTTTTTCTTCGAACATGTCAGTTTTTATGTAAAACAGTTTTTTTACATAATTTATAAATTTTGATATGTCGCTCAAAAAATGCGCAAATAATTCTCACCGTCTTTCTAAACATCAGTTAATATTTATTCGTCAAGAATTGCTGTCATTGCTTCATTAATCCCGCTCATTAAGTTTTGGTCACGAATTTTTGTTAATAAACAACGCTTTCAATGTACCCTGATACCAATACAACATATAAAAATATCCCTACTATATTCCTAGATGAATTACTGAAACCGCAGCATTATTTTATGATAAACCTGTACTAAAATCCTAATATCTCCCTTCAACCTATTCTATCGAACCCATCCATAAAAGTAAGGTACATATATTCATAATTAAAGGTAATGAAGTAGGCATATTCTTAAATTTTGTCTCCCAAATGGCATGAAATCCTGACAAATACGCTTGGAAATTAGTCGAGTCATGTTTACTCGAGTCAGTATCAGTGTCAAAAGGTCGAGGGTCGTTCACTGAAATGCGCCCGCCGCCAATCATAGGACACAGTTTTATTTCCTTGATGACTTGAGTCACGATGGAAACTCAAATCGTGACATATCACTGCAGGGTATGGAGTGAGACACGAAAACGGGCCGAGAGAATGATAAGAGGCCGACAAAAAAATATTTAGAAAAAACGAATGAAATGGTTGGGGGGGGGGGGGAGGGTAGGTTCCCTTTTATGTCCTTTCCTCGAAGTGGCGTCTCAGTTGAGTCGGGCTTTGGGCCCTTTGTCCCCGGGGCGTCAATTTCCGATTTCTCCGGGCCCTTGCCCATATCCGTCCCATGGGTCCTGGCGACAGTTTGGCGCGATTTGTCGCTCCCTATTTCGCCGAACGACCCGTTTTTCAAAGCTAATAGATTAAGACGTCCGTGACCAGGAATCAACTCCTCACACCACCCTCATATATCTCTCTTCCACCCACCGCTTCAAAATATGTTCCCATCTCTTTTCTTTTTTCTCCGAGCGGTTCTTCACCGTCGCCGTCCCGGTCAACCCGTCACTTTTTGGCCTTTCCAAACAGCATGTATTAATGATCTCGCTTTGTTATACTCCTTCCTCTAGGACTTGCTCAAGGGGCCACTATCTCACGACACTCTCTGGAAAGTTGACCCAGAGAGTAACCGTTTCTTGTGACGTATGCGTTCATGAACAGGAAGGAGCTTTTGAGATGATCCTTACGTAAGAGTTTAAAGAATAGGCTAGTGAAGAGCTTGATCTGGAGTTTGCGGTGCGGAAACATGGAAACTTAAAGGTGGAAGAGAAATGACTGAATAATGGAGAAGGTTAAGTGGACGGAGAGGGGGAAGATAAATGGAGTGCTGTAAATGGTGGGTGAGGATAGACAGCTTTTAGGTGATATACGGAGGAGACATAAGGTATAGATTGAGCTAGTACTTACCGGGGAGAGGATATTGAAAACAGTGTCAAAGGGTAGAATGTTGGGATACAATAGGGGAAGGATTTTTTGGTAGAATGGATGAATATGATTTTTAGATGTAATGAAAGGGAGTAGGCCTCATTGTGAATTAGAGAGAGAATTCCATGAAGGGAGGGGAAACTGCCAAAGTACGTATTAAATATTTGGTGCATAAAAATTGTAATCGAATAGAGTACCTATGGAAATAACTTTTAATTCAATGGTCCATTTAGAGGATCCGCATCACGCCTGCTCAACTGGTCTTGTTCTGTCTTTTGTGGTGAAATATTATTCATTAAGTATGTTTTCTATTAATTCAATCTTTAATCTTAGAGCTTACAGTTATTCGTAATAATAATCAACTTATTAAAGTGCACGTGTTGCCAGCAATGTACCACCAAAATATATAGTTTGAAACTCCATACAGACGTTACTAAGGCATCAGTAAAATAAGACATGAATATAGTTGGTATGAAGGCTTCCATGGTCCAAAAGATCGTATACTTTACGAACTTTTGCCGCGTTGGGGGTATATTTTGTTCTCGAAAAATGAGTCAATGCGGAAAACCCCGAAATGAATGTGATTATTCTTGAATATGCTTCAACCCAAGATCTCAAAGAGGGGGTATTTCCATGAGTTTTTATGACCTAGAAATATTACAATCATAATAATGTTATGATATTGCCATTATTAAATGTACGATGTCAAATTTTTGGAATTATAAATGAAACATATATAAACGCCATTGAATTGATATTATAAAAAGAATTAATTTCTCTTGATTAAAGAAATTATTTACCAGCTTTTAAGATTTTGACTGTTTCATTGTTTATTTCTTGTCAACAACTCGGAACGGATTTTTCCCATGATAGTTCGACTATGGTTGTTTCGTTTGTAGCTGGTATAGCTGAAATTTCGAGGGTCCAGTGGTATCATTTATTCACCATAATCGGGATATTTCATCGGCATGTGCAGCTCTAAATATGCACGGTGGAGCTGAGAAAAATCAATTCGTCGCAGTAAAGTTTTCCAAACCCTGGGCGACGTTCATGAATAGCAGTCGAAGAGACAGAGTTGACGTAAGAGCCGTCTTTATCAATTAAGCATCCAAATCGGTCGGTTTACTCGGCATTGCCGATCCACGTGTTCGATTATGACCCCACTTATGACGGATGGCTGCGCGGTAATGAGGCGGAGAGTCAATTAGCATACGTGAGTGCAAAACTTGGCTCACGAGACCAATGAATTCTACCATGATCACTCCTGTCAACTGTACCTCTAGCCAAGGTTTTCTACTGCGAAAAGTCCTGTTTTTGCGCCTATATCACGCATGCCACGAAGATAGAATATGGGCAATCATAAGGGCATTGAATACTACCATACCATACCATACCATATTGAATACCATATTAAATGTTTCTCCAAAAAAACTCCATATATTTCAGTCCTCGCACAAACTTAGACCCCTCATGCCTACATGCTGAATGAGGGAAACGGGGATTGGGCTGTTTGGTGGCTAGTATGTTGGCTACGCACACCGTGGGATCGGGTTCAAATCCCGACAATCATGGTAGAGAATATTGAGCTACCTGATCTCTGCTTGAGTTCTGTGACGGCTGTTTAACACGGGGATGACATCGCGCATTCTGACGTATGTGCGATGGCGCAATAATAATTGCGTCGTGTGAGGCCGTGAATTGCTAGAATAGATGCGAGAATGCGTGGATGCGAGACTGCAAAATAGCTAATGTTCTAATATCTTCCATGCAATTCCACGCCATATTGAGGAAGAAATGCAGTTCTAACCTGCACAATTACGTGCCCCATGTAAAACCGCCTTTATTGGAATGGAATGGCTGGAATATTTTTGTTGGGACTTAGCATTACATATCATTTTAGCAATTGCAAGCTCGCATTCTCGCAATTTCAATATTTTTATGCGTGGGATCTTCGTCTCCCTTGACTAGCCATGGTGATAACTTTACGGGAGTCACCTGTAATGCACAAATTGTGCGAAAAATCCACAGAGAAAAAATCGTACGCCTTGACCGGGATCCGGGTTCGAATCGCGGTCAAGGCGAATGATTTTTTCTCAGTGGATTTTTCGCATCATTAATTATACGCGTAGAGTTTGCTCAAGTTTCAGGATACTCGCATTTGTCACCGTGCCTTTTCACGAAACAGACCAGTGTTTCAATTACGTTGGGCACTGAATTCCTTTTTTTTGTTCTAACAAGTAAGTAGCTACTCGCCCACTCAAGAGACGACGAAAATTCGTGAATGAATGATTTAATTCGAGTACCGTGTAAAGCGGTAACGCATTTGTATGCGAAATAATTATTGCACGAAATATTGAGAAATGAATGCAGAGCTAACCTGCACAATAACGTGCCCCACGTAAAACGGCTTTGAGGAAGGCGCTTCAAACGCAACATTCCGTCCGTCGGAAGGGACGCTAAGCCGCGGACCCCTAATTGCACATTTCGTTATGAGACGGATAAATAGCAACCATGGGTATCTCTCTACCCTTACTTTCCTATTCTTCCCTCATGGTGAAAATGGCGTAATCTGTCGTTCGCCTCCTACTACTATACCTAAGAAATGAAATGTGTGAAAGAGGAACGGGAAAGGAATAAGATCAGAGATAGTGAAGGTATGATAAACAGCCCCGAAATTATTCAGAGTTCATTCTAGAGTTATAGCATAACCTAGTTGCTACATTGCTTACTTAATGAATGATAGATATTTTTACAGCTGCTATTAAAGGAAACTATTGTGGCATTATCGTCGGCATAAGTTGTTGTAGTTGATACAATCAATATTAAGACATTCATGTAACTTTTAGCCCAACTTAAACAAGGTTATCGTGTGGTTTTCATTCCTTGATGTCTCTGTGAGAAGCGACCCAACGCACCCCTTCTTTAAAGGGATTCTATCGCCGGAATTATGGAAAAGCATTAGCGTTCGACTGGAAATCTGCCGATGAGGCTGGGAGTCACCAAGGCAAACAGCAGTTACCATGCCAAGGGGACAGCATAGTGGTAGCCCAATTCTATCCCATACTAGGCTGATTTCTGTTGCCACTTCGGTGGCATTTTAATCGGTTTTCAAAAAAATTCCGTGGCGCGGTGATGAGTGCAATTCGATCTACACTTTTTCCAATATTTTAGTAATGTTTGTAATGCAGTATAATGTTTTTAATTGCGAGAAATAGCATTGAGAAGTTATGAATTTGATAGATCACATCATCAGAAGCATAGAATTCCAACTCCATGCAAAACGGCATTGACAGGGAAGAGTTTCGCCGACAATAAGTTCAGATGGCACTAGCGTCGGCAGCTCTGCATTTGCCGCCAAATTCAAATCACTTAAACACGACCTCCCTTTCCATTCCATCATTTCAAGTCTGTTTGCTTCAACTCAAAATGCCTGCAAACTCGCACGCACCAAATAACTGATTCTCAGGAGCGAATGGGTAGTTTCATAGTATTTTTATTTGGAAGAAAGAGCCACCAAGGCCTCACGGCAGTAGGTTATTGGTTATCTTAGGCTATTACACATAAATTAAAATCAAATATAAAAGGACAAAGATAATATTTATTGTCAACTAGTACATTATTTATGATAATAACATAACTTAGCCGAACAGTTAAGTGCTATATTTTTTTTCATGATGGAGTTCTGAAGCATGATTCATGAACTCCTGGATAAATAAAGAATAGAAAAAAATACAATTAGAGTGCATCATTTGAAATGGTTCAGAAATTAAAGGAAAATTACACCTCCCCATGAAAAACACAAAAAATTTCTGAGAAATGCTAGGACTTTATGACTTTCAAATAAAATCAACTATGACTGAATTGGTCTTAACTGAGTATTGCACTGTCAAACATAATTTTTAGACGATATCCTCAAAGATGAGGTCTACAAGACAAAAATGGCAGCATGGATAATTCAATAATGCAAAACTTTTCAAGGGACTAGAAATACAGCTCAGTGATTTCTTAGAAGAAAATTATCTTAGACTGTTGCACAGAGTATTTCAATACCAAGTTTAAATTAAAGAAAGATTAACATGACATCAACACAAAAATACACAAAGTTAAGTTCACTAACAACACAATTTGTGTAGATAAGTGAAAAATAAAGGTAGGTATTAATTAAAAATGATTTAATTTCTTTGAAATGATTTAAACAGTAATTATAATTACATTATAATTATATCAGCTAAGTATAATAAAAATTATGCATTCCTTTTTCGCAATCCCTGGAATTTAATAATAATCGCTTCAAGCAGATGAAATTCATTTGGATTAATGATTTTTAATAGTCCTATAATTACTCCACGGGAAAGATATGTCATTATCATTTGAGAGGAAATAAACTGACATGTCACTATTCTTCTGAAGAGTTCAATTAAGTTATCCAAATTTAAATATCCAACAAGGACGTTCTTGAGAAAAGTATTTCACAACACATGACAGCAGATGCAATAAAAAATGACTGTGACTAGCTGGCTACTGTACGAGGAAAAAAGAAAAACTTACAACCCTTGGAAGGGCGGTCCTTAACTGCGCAATAGCCACGTATTTCTTACGATACTCCAAATTTTGAAAATTTATTGCGATGCAATAAACGCTGGCAAATGCCGAAATACTTCGATTTCACTAAAGAACTCCGAAACAACAACAACACAGTTTACATGAGAGGACACGGATGTCACATTCATTTGTTTTTTCTGATAAGACTTCGACCGAAAATATAAATCATTATAAAGAGTCTTTTAATTATCAAAAGGAAAGGCAATATTCCGTAAATTTGAAATTTATGGCTGATTTATGCATTTTTATAGCTACAAATATTATATTTAACTACAACAATAAGAATAGGTGTCGAATATTCCTGCGGAAACTTTTCTCCTATCCTGTTGAACAGCCATGATCAGGAGTACAAATTTCGTTAAACATCCCTAATTATACCTTATTTCTCCGTGATAATCGAATCACTTTGCCCGTCAGCGACGCGAGTGGCGACTTTTGTAAACCCATATAAATGCGCGGTGGGCGACAACACATTTGGAGGCCGACTTGAGGGTCCCCTTTTGTAATACTCGTGTATCACCCGAAATGAGGCGGCCCGAAATGTTCCGTAAGTGGTCACCTAGTGCGAGATAAGACGACTGACATTGCCAAATGATAGAGGCGTCTACCTCGGGACTTGAGCGCTTATTTGGCTCCACGCCCTTGCGCCGAGCAGCCCTCAGTTGAGTCTCCTGGCGAGGTGCTTCAACCTATTTGACCTGACGGCCCAACTGAGCAAGTTGCTCTGCCCAGAGCCTCGTGCAACTCACGGGAGTCAGTCGAGTTCAGGGAACGCGAGTGCAAGGTGAGGCTGGAGTGTTCTACTAGCCTTGTGTAATGTGGAGTAGAAGGTGCGTGGAACTACAGTGATAAATTAGCTTGGAATACTTACGTTGTAACTTCAGTAAAACCTTCTTACCCAGAATACTAGAATGAGTTACTATTGTGTGAGCGTGAATTTGCGTGGTCAGGGAGTTAATTCCGCCATCCAGTGAAATGTGCTGATTTAAGCGTTGCATAATTAAACTTGCGCCCAAAATAACTGGTGCTTGACATTTAATTTTTGGAACATTGCCGGCAGCACCGTTGGGAAATCCGTGAGATATATTATTGCTAGTTCATCGACATGTGAATGAAGATACCGGGAGTGTGGCATAGTAACCATTGCCAAGTGATCACCGGAGCGAGGAAGAAAATCGTTTGTGAAGAGGAGTTCAGCTGGCTGTTCTGCAACAGGTATTTCCTATAGGTCTAGGGGATTTGGAATTTTTTTATTAACTTTGCAATAAGTGCAATTAGCTCATCTCTCAATGGAAAATAGACGCCGCTGCTCTGATAGGGGATATTCCGGTATGACAGGGACGTCTACAAATTTGCTTCATAATGAAATAATTCAAACTAAAATTATTAAATTTTCTTTGATAGAATTTATTTTTGATTTCATTTATGTAATACCTATCATTAATATCATTAATTATTTATTTGCGGCTAAACTTATTCGTGATAGCCACTTGAAAATGAAAGTCAAGGTGTTCTTGTAGATGAATCAAATTTAACGCTGTAGTATATTGTATTTTTGAATTTGAGGCAAGACGAGTAAAATACAAAATGGGACGCTGACTATGTGGAACAGGGAATTATTGAAATTGATAGTCGCGTTTCTGACTACCCTCATGATTAGATGAGAGCTTTAGCCATCGTGTGGCGCAACTGATCTTACAGTCACACGGTGAAAGATTTTTTTTAATTGATAGCAATCGCTCGGTGGCAAAGTCACATCATTCACGTAGCGTTTCTTTATTTAGACATGTGCTGCTCAGACTTTCAGCTAACTTACAACTTCATTACTCACCACTGGAGGATGTCAAGTAAGTTTCTGAGAAGCGCACTGCGCACGAATTCAACACGATTTTGAAGAATTCTTTTTTCAATTCTAATTAATAAAAATATAAGTATATTTTTACCATTTATAAGATAAAAGTGTAATTTTTGTAATTATATTTCGTTTTTCAGACGTAAAAATAATTTGCCTAGTCCTATTATCTAAATAGCGCATTAATTGGACCCTAGGTGGATCGATGATTGTTTACTTATTAGTCTGTGACCGGGACACACATGACGTTGCCTTTAGAATGTGAAAGGGAATCAATGTTTGGCGTTTGAGATATAGTTGGAGGATATCTCCTCTTCCTCCGCTCACAAGTCGCCCTTATATTCAACCCTACCCTCTTCCTTCTTCTCCAACCTGCCCTTCCTATCCCTTGACCATGCCATTTACTTGATATTTGGTACATATTTTAATAGTCGCATTGAAATGACATCTACCTGACTTCCATTGGAACTAAATGAAAATAGTATTAAGAAAACCATTTTTTTGCTAATTTTTTCCCGTCTTTTTTGCCGTATCATCATAAAAGATTGGTGCGGTTTCAGTATTTCGTTGGAAGCTAATAGGGATAAGGTGGAGATAAGTGGAGATCAAGTGCAAGCATTCCGTCTGTCGGATGGGACCTTAAGCCGTGTTCCCCTTGGCGCCTTTCATTAGGAGTAGGCTAATGTCGATGCCGGGTTTCTCTCTTGTCGAGCAACTTAGGGCGCACGTATTGACATTTATAAATTATGTAAAAAAATACTGTATAAGATATCATGTTCGAAAAAAGCATCAACTGAGAGTATTTCTGTTTTCATTCAAACCATGTTCAAAACCGCACCGTTCTTTTATTATAACCATCTATTAACACCTAAAAGTGATCATAATAGCTCTAAAGTCGTATACGTAACAAAATTAGGAGTTTAGGAAGATTGTTCTTATGTGTGCCTGGCAGGAATATTGTGCTTGAACTTAGATATTCAAGTATTACGCCTGGCGATTATTAAAAAATTATTCGAAATGCATTCGTAACAGTCATACATAAGTCCCATAATGTGATGAAACCATTGTGCTGTTTCTCATGTTTCTCCGACTTGTGGGCCGGCGCTAAAATGAAATCTGCTGTAGAGTAGTCAAAATTTTTTTCAGACTTGTATTTCGATCGTTCGGGGTAATTTTCTCAGATTTTCCCCCGGTAATGAACAGAAAGGAATATAAAACTTAGGTGTTTTGTACGATAGGTGTGCAGAGGAGATAAGAGACAGGGATGCTGTAAGCGGTATTATACCTATATCGAAAGCGATTGATACCCGTGTTTCATGACGTGGTCTACCCACATCATGGTAAACAGGCTGTATTTTTTTTTCGTATGTCTCTCCGACTTGTAGGTCCGAATGCTGAGAATCTGAAGCGCTAGAATGAAATCTGCCGTGAAGTGGACAGTATATTTTTTCATACTTGTCTTTCGATTAATCTGGAGTACTTACCTCAGATTGTTTTCCTCGGTAATGAACGGAGAGGTACAGAAAATATTTGTGCTAAGTTCGGCAGGTGAGGAGGGAAAGCATCTAGCACAGGGGTATCCAAAATACGGCCCGTGGGTAGCGTATCTCGCTCGTTTAACTCTGCGAGACGCCGCAAGGAGCATTGCAGCGCTGTACAACACGTCAAAGTCGCCTTCAACTGTTCGTAAATAAGAAATACGCCACCGGATACTTCAATATACGTTGGTATCGAATTCTTCAGTCATCGGCAAATTTGCTCTCCGGCCCGCGGGGCGATTCGGAAATTGGAATGTGGCCCTCGTGGCCTAGTAAATTGGAGATCCCTGATCTAGCGGATATATCCAAAGCGATTGCTGCCTTTGTGTACCATATTGTGGTCAACCCAATGCATTTTTTCGCATGTTTCTCCTACTTGTGCGTCCCAATGCAAGGACTCTCAAGCCTGACCTGATTTCCCCCCTGGACCAAACGAAACGCACTCCTCCATAAGAAGGAGCATCGTGCCCGCTTCCACAGATCTCCTCATCTTTGTCAACTTCAGTTCGCCTTTGGAGCTGCACATGTGACGTCGCCCCGACCCCAGACACTATGAGGCTCCGTCTCGACTCCTGTCACGAACGCTATCTTTCTCTTTAGAGACCATCGTTCCGGAAAATGTTCTCCCATCAGCGGCTCTTTCTCTCCCATCCCTTCCCTCAACTCCCAGAATCTTGCCCCATTTATGCGTGTAATGACTGGGACCTCAGGGCGACCCCACTTCACAACGGGACGCTTGTGTTCCCAAGCCGGATAGTTAGCGGAACTTTTCTTATACGCGCCGCTGGCCGACTTCTAAAGAAATCGATGGATTCGTGTGGCGCCTTCATCGCCGCGTATAATTTACTTCTTTCGATTCTAATTCCCTGGGTACCCCGGCTTGATATACCAGAGTTAATCAGCGGTGACTATAAGTGATAGGAGAGAGCGTATGGTATCTATTTTTTAATCTCCTGAATTATCAGTTCAGGGAGGATTTCTTTCAAGGTTTCATCGGAAATTATTTCCTTTTCTCTACATTTATTTGAAAGTAAATACGCTTAAATCACAGCGAACTCGGTTCCACCATGATGAGATTTACGGTTTGATGATTAAGCTATTTAATATTCTAACATGTATGTCGGTATTGCTTTTGAAGGGAGATTTACTAAATTTTGTTCATTAATTGTTTATTTGGGAACATTACCCGTTAAAATAAAGAGCTATTTTCATAAAATTTGCAATGAAATCAAAATATGCAGTCCTTGAGAAAGAAACTGTTTGCGTCCCCTGCAAAGTATAAAAATGGAATATCAAGTTATTATTATAGACGCTATTTTATTCGGATTCAGTATATCTTTGGAAAAATAGAAAGTCATGGTATCCGATCGCTGTGTTAGTTGTGAATGGCGTAGGCTTAAATTCAGTAGGTAGTCTGGGTTCAAATCAGGAAAAGCGTGTAGTTAATAAAAAAAAACTGCCGTTTCGTATCTATTTCTTACTCAGTATTCGGTCCGCAAGAAGAACGCAAAACTATGAAATGTAAGCACGTGATTCTACATTAGTGACGAGTTTTCAAACTTACTTGCGATAACCGGCATCCGATTTTTTCGAATTTCTTTCTCCCCTTCCAATTTCCCCAGAAATGCAGGATATGACCTATGTTGTACGTCTCCTACAAAATCCATCCATATCATGCATTGTGTAGCGTTTACTTGGAATATTTTATTATTTTGATTAAAACTTTATATTATTTATTATGTAATTTTAAATTAGATGGGTTGCACCAAAAGGATAGATCAAACATGCAGGACATAGAATTAATGTGAAGTATGAGGTAATTCCTTCCCAGAAAATTATTTTCGTGTAGTCTCATCGGGAAAACCCGAGAAAAACACGTAATGAATAAATGGGTTTCACTTAAATATATTGCATTCAAAGTATCTAAATTGAACTTTAAGTGTTACAAAATGCAATAGTTATTAGAGCAGGGACCTTCCTGATATAATTTATATCAACAATGGTTCTATAATTCTCTGCTTATATTTTTAATGCCCCATTATTTTGAGAAAAACAGCACCTAGTGTTGATGTGGGTAAACTCTTCTCGGGATTCACACCGGGTTAATTTATTCGTAACAGCCAACGCTTCAAGATCCGACTCGGGGTTCATCCTCAGGGCGGCTTAATGTCTTTTTATTCGCCGGGAAAGCATCAAATCATATTTCACCAAGTGTTGATGATTGGGGCTAAACTCTTCCTTTTGGAATGATATACTCTGAGAGGATAGATACTATACTATTAAGAGGAGTTGTCACTCCCATTAGACTGGTCTTCTTTTGTGACGAATTACTCGATTAAACTTCTGATATCTCCCAGCAATTTGCAGAACACGTAACGTATATCCCAGGAAACAATGCCTTATTTATAATGAGGCCCCAAAAATTAATATCTCTAATAAATCAAAGGTAGGTTTTCTCTCCTTTGGCATAATGTGAGCCCTTTAGTTTATTTTCTTAATTGTTTTAGTTGCTTCATTGCAATGTATTTACATTCTCCTTACTTTATCCAAAGTTAATATGGCAAAAAAATTTCTCGACAAAGTGATTAAGTATTTAAAAATTATTTCATTGATAAATATTGAGAACACTTGTGTCCTTTCGGCATGATCGCCCAAGCGATTGAGGAGTCGGTCGTGCATGTGTGCAAGCTTAATATTACCTTCTTCGTAAGATGTTGCGGCTAATTACTCCCAATGAATTTCGTCTTTGTCCTGAATCTCATCGCCCGCTTGAAAATGCTTCCCTCCTAGCCGCATCTTCATTTCAGCGCAAAGATGTAAGCCACACGGAGCTAGGTCGGTATTGCACCGCGGGTGATCGAAAATATCCCATTGAAATTGGTCAAGGAGCAGTTGGACTGCATCAGCGCTGGGAGGGTGGGCGTTGTGATGGATCAGAGCACTACCAGAAGTTAGCATGTCTCGTCTTTAGTTTTTAATGGAAATGGACGTAACGTTTCGCCCCGAGCAGTACATTAACGTTAAAATTCTAAATTTTTCTACAGAAATAGAATTGAATCATTTTAATCCTCTTAAATTTTTTCAAATCTTTTAGCAGAGAAAAATAAATTTATGCATTATATGTAATACAATGGGACACTTTAAAACCATTACGAGATAAGGGTTTTGTGCAAAATGAAAAAAAAATGCGTTTGTATATTGTAAAAATGTTATATAAGATCATGTTATTGAAATTAGGTAAAATGGTATCAATAAATGGTACTCACCTTTTTTAATGCCGCTCATTGTACAATGGTACCAACACTAGAAACTAACTTTTGTCATCCAATCCTGATATTCAAGAGAGAGATAGAAAACAGCTGAGTATGTTCAAGCGCAGAATGTATAAAATACTACGCAAGCAGCGCTCAGCTCTTGGAGACACTATTAGGTCAGGAAATTATTTAAAAAAACAGATATGATGTATGGTATCCAGAGACTTAAGGGGATATACGATTCTTGGATCAGAAAATGGAATGTTTTTCGTTGATCTGTTTATTTACCTAGGAAATAAAAAATTACTTTCAGCCTTACCATAAATTTTTCGGAGTGGTGCTCCAGATGCTTGTGTCACGAACATAATGGAGCAGATTTGTTTAGAATTAGGGTAGCTAATTAATCTCCAAATTAAAGTGGATGGATCCAATGCTCCTGATTTTTTTAAATTGTAATTTACATGAATATCCTTGTGAAAAAATTCCCCTGTAACGGACCGTGGACCTTCGGGAATCGAGTCGTGAACCTTCGGTTTTTCTGGCCACTGCGGAGATCATCACGCGGTTAAGGTATAGACGACGAATCACGTTTCATATCAATAATGGAATTATCCACGATAAAAACTATAAATGGCAATTTCCACATATTGATTCACAACCCAACTACCGACCATGGTTTCAACATATAATACCATTTTCAAGGTATTTGACCCGTTAATTTTACCTTGAAAATTACATAATATGTTGAAACCGTGGTCGGGAGTTGCGTTGCGATTTAAAGTAAAGGAAATTACCATTTTTAGTCCTTTTCATGGATATATCGAACTTCCGCAAAGTCAAGCCTGAAAAGATTCTGTGCATTAGTGATCGAATTAATAATCATCGTACGAATATATAATATTTTCCCCATTTCGCCTCATAGCCGTTGAAACCCTCTCAGACCACCGCGGACTACACCCGTCAATTTCCCACTTCCTTCCTCCCTCCTCCCCCCACTGTCACTAACTATCTCATTTCGGATATATTGGTCTGCTTCGACCGTGGAGGTCTCCCGACTGACTGCCGCCTTCCACTCCCCCTTCCTCCCCCGCCCCCTCTCTCGCCTTTATCCACGCGGAAACATTTCCCCCGGTCCTTTAATGTGGCCGCACGACCCCCTTCATCTGCCCGTCACCCTCCCCCCCCCCTATCCTAGCGTCTTTTACATCCCGCCATCACCATACTCTCATCCCTTTGTCGCTTATGCGGAGCACGAGCGTCAACCGAGGCCTCTCCTCGGGATCACATTCCGGGACTTTTTAACTGGCTCCAAGTGGCGTATCTCCGTGAAGACGATTTATCGTATTTATCGTCAGGTTTCGTGAGAAAATCCTGTTAGTCTACGGTATCCACTGTATGATAAATAATCTAACGATTTGATCGTTGGATTACTCTTCCTCATAGAATGATCCTCCATGATCGTTAGAACATTAATGGCTTGCCGGGTTTCGCTTATAGTAGGACCCTCTTCGCTTCTATAGCGTTGATGTGTTTTTCCCCGTCCCGTCCCTTCCGAACCTATCCCTTCCCAGAGGCGTCGACGGGCTCCTATCGCGGCGGCGCCTCTTTCCTTTTTCCTTCCTCTCCAGCCCCTCCCCGGGTGATCGGTCGCATAAGCCACTGGCTTGGTTCCCGGCCCCAGTGTGTTGCATCCCTGAAGGATTCCCCTTGACCCCTCATACTATTTGCGTGATAAATATTTTTTACAATTAATTCGATATATTTCTTTTTTCACTTATTAAATCAAACAATAAAAGCTTTATTTAAACTAATAATTTTGCATTAGTAAAAATTGTGAATTTTATGCATTTTTTTACTTCATTTCCAATTTTTTTCGATTCATACATTATGATCTTCCTTTTTCATTCTTGGCATCTGCTTGTCCCTTGATGATTGTGTTCATCAGGCCATCATGTCTCAAGATGTGGCCTATCAGTTTGTTCCGTCTTCTAAGAAAGGTTTTCATTAGGTTTCTCTTCCCTCCCTCTCTTCTTAGGACTTCCTCATTATTGAATTGATCGATCCATTTGATCCTCATAATAATAATGATAATAAATACATAAAATTACGAATTATTAAGTCACATTCATAACAAATTTACTTGGCATAGCAGCACGTTTGATGCACTATTTTTTTCATTCCAGCTTCGGACTGTTTTTTGAATCCTTAAAATGGACTTGTCACAGAGAAATGCAAATGAAGATTTATATTACATATAACGTTTCATAAAGACCCACCATCATCAAAATCACTGGTCAACAATCCTAAGATTGACTTGACGCAGCTCTACAGTCAATTATCACATCAGCTAATCTTTCCACGCTTACGTATTTCTTCTCTTTCACATTCTTCTTTATCTTTGTGCACATATTTCGTTCGAGGTCTTCCTTTTCTATTCTTGCCATCTACCTGTCCCGTGACGATTTTCTTCATCCGGCCATTATGCCTCAGGATGTGGCCTATTAGGTTATTCCATCTTCTTATCAAGGTTAACAATAGGCTTTTCTTCCCTCCTTCCCTTCTTAGGACTTCCTTATTACTAACTCGGTCGATTCATTTGATCCTCATAGTAATAATAATAAATATATAAAATTATAATTCTGTTATTTGGGAAGCAAGATAACTAGTGACGGGAGAAACAAGAAAGAAATTATCAGCAGAATAGCCCAGGCGAAGAGAGCATTCCACCAAAAGAGAGACGTGCTTACAGCGGGAAACTTAAATATGGAAGTAAAGAAACAATTTATAAGAACCTACATCTGGAGTATGCTCCTATACGGAAGTGAGGCATGGACAATGACCGCAGCGGAGAAAGCAAGGATAGAGGCCTTTGAAATGTGGTGCTACAGAAGAATGATGAAAATCAAATGGATCGACCGAGTTAGTAACGAGGAAGTCCTAAGAAGGGTAGGAGAGAAGAGAAGCCTCATGAAAACCTTAATAAGAAGACGGAACAACTTTATAGGCCACATCTTGAGACATGATGGCCTGATGAAGACAATCGTCGAAGGACAAGTGGAAGGCAAGAATGGAAAAGGAAGACCCCGAACAAAATAAATGGAACAAGTAAAGAGAGATGTGAAAGAGAAGAAATACGTAGGTGTGAAAAGATTAGCTGATAGGAGAACTGAGTGGAGAGCTGCGTCAAACCAATCCTAGGATTGTTGACCGGTGATGATGATGATGATGATATAAAATTATGAATTATTAAGTCCCATTCGCAGCAATTTTGATTTTCGTAGTAGCATCATCACTAATTTTGCATTCCAGATTCGGATTATTTTGAATCCTTTACATTGACTTGCCACAGATTGGGATTGTTTTTTTTATTTTTTTCATCGTCAACATACCTTGATACATACTGAAGTATCATTTTTCAATTTCTTCCATTTATGTTTTTTTTATTCGCTGGAATTATTATTTTCGTAATGCCTTCGAAATGTCACCAACTTTTAAGGAAGTGCATGAGCATGAATAACGACTGATAACGATAAATTCTCGCTCAATTGACAATCGACTACCGAGAGACATCAGATGAGCGAAATAATCTTGTTGGACAACATGGTTGAATGCAAATTAAAATATAAGATGGGATAGCAATAAATGTAATTTGCATGTCAAGGCAAAAATATTTCATGTTAAAAAAGGAATAAATACTAATGCAAATTCACAAGGGAAAAGATGGTAGAAAGAGAGATGTTGTGATTAGAAAAGTTATTTCAATGGGAAAAATTTTGCAGAGTGACATGTTTGAGTTCAAAGCTAGCGTATTTGTCGTAGCTCTATGCATATGATATTGAATTGAAAATATAGGATATTGAATGCTAAGCGTTTCCTTTATCCTACATCATTCCGTCAATTGCATTGAAACCAGAGGGATTGGACATTGGTTTAAAATGCCTGAGACAAATTTGAGTTTTTTCTACAAAACTGTCGTCATTCATCAAGCATATGGCACTGTACGCGATAAAGCTGCGTACAGCTCTGAAAAAAAATCATTCTTTATCGGAACATTAATTTCACTTGTAGCAAGCGGAAAACTCAAAGGGACACAGATGATATGTGCCGCTTTGAAAAAAATATTTTATTTAGTTTATCTTCTTTTCCAACCACAAGATTCCCTCTAGAATTTGGAAATTCTAAAATTTTGATAAATGGCTTGGAAAGTAAAAAAAATACATTAGGGAGCTGAAAATAAACCATCGGTCAATACAAATACGATTAATATTTTCGTGGTCAGTCAGTGATTTAATTGGCGCTTGAGCAGTGGAATATTCGTTTATACGTCTTCGCTGTGCACAGAAAAAACTCAAAAATGAGTCATTGAATGATCAAAGTAATTTTCGTAATCGGACTTGGGTCATAGGAAAAGGAATTAGTAATAGCTGTTCAATAGACCAAAGAATGTTCACTTGAGTATTGAGATATAAATTGAATGAAGTTATAATCTTAATTGGAAATTATTTAAATAGGCCTCGATTATGTTCATTTATTATGTCTTTCTAATAGATTTAACTTATTTGGAACGCACAGTCTTGCATAAAAATGCACAAAACGTCCCTAAATAGAGGTAGTGGAAATCTAATATCTCCATTGTTAGAAATAAGCTCTTATCACGATTTTTGTTTATTTTAAATTATTTCGAAATCACTCTCGATAATGAGAGCAAAAGGAATTAGTAATAAATATTTCAACCATAGAATCTTGACATTTATGATATTTAACTCTGTGCCATCTCTGTACTATGAAAACAAGAAATTGCGATACTGAAGCTCAAACATCACAAAAAAGAAACTCGGCGTTGAACAGACGATTTTGAGAAATACCAATGCCTGGCAGGGACAGCTAATATTTCGTAATACTTTAACCACTCATTTAATTTCTGTGTTTTAAATCATATTATCAGTTTGGAAGGTACCAACGTTTACATTAGAAACATATTTCTTAAACCTCATACTACCTAGATTTAACACAATAATTAAATATTATGCTCCGAATCCTGAATATGATTCACAAAATTTGATGCAAAGAGGAGTGTGCTTTTACCGCTGAAGTAAGTTTGACGTAATGAGAGAGTTAATAAATTAAATTTTTTGACATTATTGTGTGAAATAGTTCTTGGTAAAATTTCTGATATTGTGACATTTACTGTCGTGTTTAAAAATTTAAGAAGTACAATTCGTGATGTAGTTTAAAAGGGATGAATGGTAAAGAATAACTTGTAAGATGTGAGTGAGAAAAATTTTTCTTTTAAGTAGCTCCAAAAAACATATTTTATTGAGGGATTCTTAAGTAATTATTCACCGTAAGTCTTTTTATCACGATTAGATATCAATTAATATTAGATCTTTAAATTCACTATGCCATAGGATTTTTCGGGCAAATAATCTTTTCAAATCCTCGAATGATAAGTGAATCCGAAAGCAGACGCGCTGACGATTTCGACGCCTGAACTCTCCACGCTCGGTATTGCGTGCCAACGCTATTCACAGAAATAATCCTTTTTGGATTCGTATGAATAAGAGAGGGAGACTTGGTTGGGCGTGTGAATATGATAGCAGTGTATGAGAACAGAAGCCAGATATTGCTGACAAAAGTTTTATTGGCTTATTCCTCGCAAATTCTCTTAAGTTGGTATTTATTTTTCCGTTGGATCGCGAGGAATTATGAAGGTGGGAGAAACCTGAGTGAGACAGACGGACAAATGCCTCTTGGTAGGACTTAACCCATTAATCCCCAGCGTTGCGTAAACGCAACATTATAGAATCGTAATTATTAGAAAAAACCTTTGCGTCAGGATATTTTTTTCTCTGGTTTTCTGAATTCCTGAAATACCTTTTGTTCTTATTCAGTTATTTTTGGAAAAATTTTCACCAAAATAATAATTTTTATTTTACTTCGAAATTTGCCTATTTCGAAGAGTTGAAGTACTACATATTGTAAATCATTTTTTACAAAGATTTATTGAGTAATATTACAATAGGTAATGTTTTCTCTTAGTTCGAAGTTTCTTTATTCATCATGTTTATATTTGTCACAAACTTCCGTCGTTACTCGCATAAATATGGTTGTTGTAAATAATGTTGCGTTTACGCAACGATGGGAATTCTCTGGTAGACCAGAGGGCTTTTCTCAAAGCATAACGAAACTCGTCAGTATGTCTTTTAATCGACAACTTAGTCTTTTGGAGGCAATTTAGCTGCATTTTTGGCACTCAAAGGTTGTGAGTTTGCAAACCAAAAGGTAAATGGCATCTTGAATTCCAAAATGGCCATCGGTACGAATTTTACATTGAACACTGGTACTTCGTGGGGTCAAACTTGCGCGCACACGTGGAACCGATACAGGGCAATGTCACTCCCATGTCGTTGAGTGGAAGGATTACTTAGTAGACGTTAAATTCAGCTTCAGATGCATTCAGTTTCAGAGATGGTAGAATGAGAGGATGAGAAACGTATTAGTTGAAGCAGGATTGTGATGGAAGGTGGAGTGTTCCTCTATTCACTCATTGTAATTTTCTCCGTGCAATCCTGAGTTACCTACTTTTTCTTTTATCGCTTAGGTGATGTAAGGCTAATAATCTAGCTTCAGTTGGATTCGTATCAGTTAGATAGTCCTCTGAAATGCATCTTTATCTCTCATCCAGTAATCATACCAATAATACCGCAGTAGTTTTTGGCTCGGCGTTTTGCAAAATGATTCATCCAGGGGTTATTTCTACGCCTCAGACGTATACTTTAGAAGAACCGTCAAGAAGGTACCTGAAGAATATAAATTAACAGGAGAGGTGATGTATAATATTTTCTAAACTTTGGAACTACAATGGGGATTACATCTTCGTAGTATTTCAAATATGGATGATTGCAGTAGGCAATTCAAGGCAAATCACAGTTTACTCAAGTAGTATCTAAAGAAAAATCGTCCAGTTAACGCGCACGCCCAGGCAAAAGATGCAGAGAACAAAAGGTTCATCAAAATGTGAAAAAATAGATTCTGCATCCGTAGTAGTCCCGAATTTCTGCGTGAAAAAAATAATAGAAACACTTATTACTCAGTATGGAGGCCACTCACCAATCTGTCACTTATTTCTCAGTCGAAAATTACTTGAAATAATTTTGAGCAACTCAAATAACTACGATGAGGAGATAAATAACCATGCATTTACTCAGAGTAAGGCAGATTAAAAAAAATATAATTGAAATCCTAATGTTGTCGGGGTATCATATATTACTGCGCACTAAGTTGTACTGGACAAGGTAAGTGGAGATGTCTGTCGCAATTGTGAGGCAATGTATGACGCGGATTCGGTTTGATGAATTACCTAAATAAATATCGACAGCTCTCCGATAATTCTCAACTACACAAAGTGATAAATTTTTTGAAGTCGGATCTATTCTCAACAGACTAAACGAAAATTCCATTCAGTTAGGAATTTTCCTAACAAATGGTTCCATATTTCAGGTGGCACACAGCTAAAATATTATTCGTTGGGAACAATTCAGAGTAGGTTATACATTGTAGTGTCTTGTCTCTTCTACAGGCTATTTTTATCAATATTTGCCATATGGAGAGGCGGAACTTGAAAGTGTTATTTCGTGAAAGGTGTTCACGAAGATTCCCGAGGAAAATCGAAATATCGTCAACGATTACAATCAGGGAATGGGAGGGGTAGATTTACTCGATAATTATGTTGCATGTTACCATATCCAGATTTAGGGCAAAAAACCTCTATTCCGAAAAGGGGTTGATAGTTCAAAGTTGATTCCGTGGTGATTTTATGCCAAAGTCACGGGCAAAGCAATTCCTTTGTTAGAATTTCGGTCTGAGATCGTAAAATTTTACTGAGGCAAGTAATCGTTTCCAATACAATGCTGATGAATATGCTGACTTGGCATAAAAATCGGTGCCCGCTGGCGGGACACCTTAGGAAAAATGACATACCAAGAGATGCCCGTGAAGGGAGAATTGGGCATTTCATCCGCAAGCATACTCATAACTCCCGGCAAAGATGTAGAGTGTGCAAATCAAAGATAAGTTATGTTGTGAAAAGTGCTACGTTTAATTCAACGCTGAATATTATTGAACATTACATCAGAAAAGACGATAAAAAATAAAATACGCAACCTAAGTTTTAAAAAGTTATTTTTTATTTTTATTTACCGGGGTTTTCCCAGCGTTGCGTAAACGCAACATTATGTAAATCATGTATTATGATGAATATAATATTTTTTTCTGAAAATTAATCTTAATTAGGCCAAAATAAACCGTAAAATACGAAATAACCTAAGGTAAAAGCCCTATATGCAGTCTGGGGAATAATGGGTTAAAAAAGTGCGAGCTTTTAGCAGGGCTGGGCAAAACTGCTAAGCTTTATGTGGTGAAGGATTTGTAAGTCATTGGGAAAACGATACAGAAATCGCTGCCTCCCTCAAATGAGCTTATTGGCTACACCTGGAATATGAGCGGATATATGTCTCCGAGGAGATGGTGTGCTAAGACTTACTCACCGAGAAAAAATAAGTCCATCCCGACATGTTCAATGGAAAGGATTCCTTCCATGAATACCACGCATGCTACCTGGCTGTATCTGTGGAAGTTGAGGAGGATTGCATGCTGAAAATTCTAATCACACCTCGATTCGAAGAAACTTGAGATAGTATCGTCAGGGTGGATTACGAAGGTACCTATATCAATCCGTTTGCGTGTTATATCAAGGCACATTATGAGGAGAGCCTCCAGTACTCAAACGGCTCATTGCGTCTCCACGGATTTGCGAAACGAAGACCTCAGCCACCAAATGGATTTTCATGGTTTTATGGGCATTTTGCGAAAGGAAGGCCATCGCGTGCAAAAAGGATTACAAAGGCGGGATAAGTGGAAAAAAATGCAAGGGATCTAATGAAATTCTGCACGGCTTGTAAGGGTTACAAGCCAAATCAGGGGGCAATCCCCATTTAAAGCCGTTATTGAAACGAAATGCTGGATTTTTGCGATATCCCAAAGGTGTATCGTGTGCGAAGCTCGTTTCCAATGTGGGTAAAGTTTAAATTGGATTAAGAATATCAGCTTCTATGTGAATGAAGCCTCGGAAGCTTTTTGGAGGAAAATTGAAGCAAATCTCCGGCTCTGTGACCGATTTATTTCTATCTCTAAGGGAAAGTTTGGAGCGATATCATGTACCTAGGGGGCTGGAGACTTCTACAGGCGAAGGGGTAGAAGCTATCTTGGTTTCTCTATAAATTAAACAAATTTCAATATTTTCATACCAAATTTTCAGCTCGATTCCTTAATAGCCTCAAAATTCTATTTTTGTAAAAATTTATTGCAAATAATGTAATTGAAGGTTAATATTTTAGAGTTTATTGAGGTGAAGGGTCTGAAATCTCATTTCAGTCAAATTAGCAAGAATATTTTAAGTTAACAAAAGCCATGTTTTGTAATTATTCTTCGTTAGACATTATAGATTAGCTTTATTATAATGTTTTCACTTTCTTCTTTTACACAATTTGCCGGCTTTGCCATTCTAAAACTTATGAAATGTATTAATAATTATGTCAACGAAATAGATGAACATAGAGAATTTTTTTTTACATTTTAGCACTAATAGTAAAGTTACGTTTCAAGTGTTATAAAAGAAAAGCCCTTTGATTTATTTTATGTTAATGCAACTCAGTTTCATGAAATGCGTAATTACTCATGATATTTTATAAATTCACTTTAAAAGTAAAGAAAATGCTCTTTACCATGTCCACAAACTACGAAAAATAATTAACAGCCACACACCATTCCAAGACCACTCCGTCGCAACATGCTTATAAACCTTTCGAGTATCAAGGATTTTGTTTTTTTAATTTTACAATTTACAACTGCTCATTTAATTTGGCAAATTACTCATGCATCACTCGCATCTTAAAAAATATATCATCCGACGCCAACTGAAATGTTAGAAAGATTTGCTTTGTTTCTATTCAGTGCCATTATTTTAACGACTAATCGAGTGGCTTGAAAACTTATTTGCCTATCAAATGCATAATAAGACGATACAGCCACTAATATTGCATTAATTACCTGTAATGCGTGTTGCAGATTTTTATGCGTCCACTGGAGGCCATATGCAGTGAGAAGTAGCAAAAAAAATCTATATACATGGATTGATCTATTTTTGCTTTTGTTGCCCCTACATTATTTACATGTTAAGGTGAGTAAAATTGTATATTTAAGTTATTTTTAGGTCTAATGGGATAAATATTGAAACCATTGACAAGTGCGAAAATAAGCACTTGTGAGAGCAACTTCAGGTACGTTATAGTCTTACGGGACGATTATCAGGAATTCTGCTATGTTTATTCGTGGTTTTATTTTGTTCCAATTTAAATTGTTTTATAATTCATTGCAGTTAGCCTTTTTTTCGAGTTAAATTCGATCTTCGCTGTTACGATTTGAGACCTAAATGATTAAGTCAGAGTAACCATAGGGTTATTGGTCAGCTCAAGTTATTTCAGCCTATTTAATCGATTCTAGCCATAACATCAGCCTGAAAAATTAATTACTCCAATACGTTTAACATAACATGAATATTTCTAAAATATATTTTCTATTCATTTCATCTGTCGATGAAGAAAAAATAATTTGAAACACTTTCCCCATAGCTGTAAAAAAATTTATGCCACTCAATTCGATTCTTCGTCAATTCCGTAATAAAATTTGTATTTCTTGAAAGCGCAGAAGTACCAAATAGAATATTTTGTATCTAAAGCGTAGAATGCTTGAAAAGTTAAGACATGAAGGCAAGGATAGCAAATCGCTGCTTTACGTCTGTCTACTCATAGATGTTTTAAGTTTTCCGTAGTATTGTGGGGAACAGCCACTAACTTGTGTCACGTAACCTCGACGAAAATGCAAGCATCAACTCCCTTTTGCACGGCATTGCCATAGTAACACTACTATAGTTGAAAATCGAGTTATGCAAAACCTTCCATATTTTCATAATTAGTACTTAAGTTTTTATTTAAATTAAAAAATATCGTATTCATAATTAAATGGGTAAATATCAAATTAAACTTGCAAAAAAGAATATTTCGCTGCCTACATGTCTGATTATCTTTCATAGTCATTGCAAGAATTAAGAATTGTGTTGATATTTGATGCTCACTATTTTCAGTTCGATAAATTAAGCCGGTGATTCAACGGTATCCAGCGAGTGGAAAAAATATCTTACCACTACTTGGTAGCGTGGAGTTTTTCTATGCTGTAATTTTACTGTACTTCTTTGTCTGGATAGTTAGTTGAAATTATTTGATGGAAATATTTCATTAAGGTATGGAAGCAAACGAAAATCTGCTGAGAAATTAAATGAAAGAAGTAAAAATCATGGATACATTGAAATGAATAGTTGTTATGCAATTTATCATGATATTTTATCTAAAAATTAGAGGCCAAAAATTATGGTATCAAAGGAAACGAAATGCGCGAAACACTTCAAAGCAAAGTATTTGCAATCTAAATGCTTTTTATGGAAGGCAAAAAATGCTTTGGTTATATTCGATGAAGAGTTGTGGATATTACTCTTGAAAGAGTTTTATTTATGATGACAGCATAAAGAGCAATAGGATTATAATTTTTTAAGCTTTCAAGCCGTACTTTGCTTTGGTGATAACTCAAACGGAATTTTATCCATTATCTCATTTCGTTTATGGATTCCCTTGTTATGAAATGGCATTAGGCCAAAATATTGAAATAATATTGATCGAAGAAATATTGGTAATACTGACAGAAGCCTAAAGGATTCATAAATATCGTTTGCTTCATATCTCATGGAATCATAAGTTGGTATAAAAGCACTATATAATAACTTAAATATTAATCAATTACCTACCGAGGCTGTGTGTAGCTATTATAACACCGGTAACTTAAAAGTAAAATTTTAGCTTCATTTATAACACCACATTTATAACATATAGGTTGGTCTGAGAGGCAAGGGATAGGCCCATCTCTCAAAGCTGGGGTTTATGATTCTTGTTCCCTAATGATCATGTTATAAGAAAAAAATTTCTTTGCCTCGTTTTCGTGTGAAGTCTGGGATATCTGTGTTTAATTGCAATTGCAATTAAGTATCAGCAACGTGCAGCTTAGTACTGCATGGTATTTAGTCTTGGATAATGACTGTGGATCTCCTGATATTGGCCTATATACCCTTAAGTACGCTAGTAGTGATAGCTTCCCATACCCATTAGGCTAACACTTCCTCGAAACTATGAATTTCAAACCAATTATTATGTAAGTATATTTCTCTTATTCTGGGATAAGTATAGAGTGAATGGAATACTAAGGCTTACTTCAGTTACACAGCACATAAACTTTTCACATAAGAAAGTATAATTCAGCTTAGAATTTACCTGTAAAATAGTGAATTTCCCGACAAAAAACTCTACTGGTGTAATACTCTTAAATTAGACTGGCATTGTGGAAAAATCGAGACATTTTTATCATAGTTATTATTTTTGTATATATATTGCTATTTATGTACTTCACTTCAAGCAACATAAATCAAACGTGAGATGTTTATATGTGACACGCCCACTTTTTCTTTTATATCGCAAAAGAATATGCAGCATACAGCAAATCTTGGGTCGTTTTTATCTGCTAGGAGAACTTAAAAAAATACAGCGTAGGAGAGAATTTATTGAGAAATCGCAATAACTTCCGTCTCACCGTGAAAAACGACCAAATTGAAGCACGCTGTCGGACGCAAAGGACCATGGGCAGGGATGGAGGGGTAGTGGGGATAGGAGAAGAAATGGAAAGCCGGGAAACGAAAAGGGGCAAACGTGTCTGGATTCGAAAATGCAGCACTAGCAGGCGACGAAGATGAGGCATTGTTCGGTCGAATGGAACTGAATAGAGGAGGCCCAATACCATCACAGTGAAGGCTTACTTCTGTTGCCACTTCGGACGCATTTTAATCGGTTTTAAAAAATCTCCGCGGCGCAGTGATGAGTGCAATGCGATTCACTTTGTACCAATATTTTGCGGTATAATGCTTATAATTTCGAGGAAAAGTATTGAAAAGTTTTGAATTGGAAATATCTCTTCATCATGTTTATAGATTTCGGATTACAGCCATAATTAAACCTTAATTCCCTTGAATCTCAGATCAATTTGTTTGTTAGCGACTTTCGTAAACGCACTAAAAATGCGCGGTGAGTGACACCAAATTTAGAGGACGACTTGAAGACCCTATGCCTTATATATCAAGGCTACCGCGCGAATGTCAGTGGAATTCGCAAGAATTGAAATGGGAAATAATTTGGGAATCTATGGGACAATCCAACTCATTGAGACATCCCGCTTCTTTCACCACGCGCTTCAAGTAATTTACTGTGGTAGGAAAGATTCCCTCAGCATATGAACTCGTGTGAATTCCATAGCCAAACTCTTTACTCTGGGGTGAAATCCTTTGAAGCACATTAACATGATATAGCTAATGTTAGGGTAAACATATTTTGAATAGGCGTTACAATTTCATATATCAAGGAACATGATATCGTAGTTAGTAATAAATTACTAAAAAATGAATTTCATTCTATTGTTAAAACTTCCATAGATTTCTTAAGTTAATTCGTTTTTAAGGAGCGAGAATTTTAATTATTTCTTCCATTCATGATCCTTGTATTATATTTTCTTCATTTCTCACCACCAAAAACAACACAATAGTGTATGTTGGTCAACCACTAAAATGAATATTTTTGCAATCCACTCAAAGAAAAAAATATAAAGATGAAACGAATAAAGAACTCATATGCTGGAAAGCGTTGATATGTTTTAGGGAGGATTTGAAAACGGTGGCTGAGGAGGAGAAGAAGCATTTTTGGCCAGACATTGATGCAAGGTGTGGGTTCGGTAGAGAAGTGGCTCGTCTATAAAGAGGTATATTTTATCTGAGGCCTTCCTTAAACGCTCTTTATTTCCAATTTAAATTCGTTTAACTCAACGGTCTTACCTTCATAGCAACATCATGTGCCATGATAAAGCCAATTGGGTGGTTTCCTATTATTTTTTATTGCCTAAATCGAAAGATTATTACTCCTGGAGTACGCATTTCACGCTTTTAGATTTTTTAAATGACGATATCTATTTTTACCGATTAAATGAAAAGTGAAAATTTTCAAGCGCGCGAAAACGCGACGGCTAAGTATGAATGCTGGGAAAAGCCTGCGCGACGTCATTCTGGTTCCCGCTGTCGCCGTGTAAGGTGACCTTGGGGCAAGGCTTTGAGCGCTGATACGATGCAGGCTGCTACTAGGTAGCAGAATACCATGTTAGCAGGTACTCTGCTACTTGCAAGCTTATTTAATAAACCTTAGCAATAAACCTTATTTAAGCCAAGTACCTCTGGTACTTGGCTTAAATAAGGATTATTAATACCCTATCAAACAAAGGAAACTTTCCGACCTTAGGCAGTTTTATTAGGTGATTATTAAGAGATGTTTCCCTGAGCTCTGTGCCTCATTTATGCGTTGGTAATCTCAGACGATGTAAAACTCCTATCTAATCGTATATAAACTAGGTCCCTGTGACGTCACGTGGAGTGGCATCGCATGGGCGCCGATCTGGCCTTTTTCAAATGCGGTTAAAATTGACCATTGCCATTCGTCTGAACTAGATTTCTGAAACCAAATAATTTGTATATTATGAATACACTAATGGTGGGTAACGAATCGCAATCAATACCCTTCGTTTTCTTTGATGAAGGAAACTACCCTATTCCGATGAAGTAATTACAAAACATGGCCATTGTAACCTAACAATATCTTGCTAATTTAGCTCAAATGGGAGTTCAGATACTTCAACTCAATTCATTTTAATACATTAACCTGTAATTACAATTTGCAATTGTTTTGATAAAACACAAATTTGAGGCTACTAAGGAGTCATGCTGAAATTTTGTTGTGAAAGTATCAAAATTTGTTCAATTCCACTCAGAATTTGCATAAGACCTCAGTTCTACTTTATTAAATGAATTTGCAGCACTCACACGATCGATCTATTTGATCTTCATCAGTCTAATATAATATAATATTTGGGATAATTTCACCCTTACCCGCTGCTGCTATAGTTCATGCCTTTCTCTACCATAAAAAACCATGCTGCAAATGCATGACCAAATGCATTGCTTCCTCACGCACTAATATTCTCAGCTGTTACTTTGTGCGCCCCTATTTCTTTCACGATCCCAAAAAATTTATTTGGGGAAAAAGATAAAATAAAAAGTTTAAGATACCATAGGAAAAAAAGTTATTCTGAGAATTTTATTGTAGACTAGCCAACAAAATATTGATGCATGAAGTATACGTTTTCCTCGCATTTATTTCATAGTTACTGCGTATAGCCAATATAACCGCCAAATTGTTATTTAAATTTTCCAAAACTTCCCTAGAATCTCCAAATTTTTGTGCGTTCTCTAAAATTTTCTTCGGGTCACTCAGTGATTCAACCGGAAGGTTGGTTGCATTAGGTAAGGGTAGAGCTCAATAGAGCTCACACGCCGAAATAGGCGTTTGAACTTCACACATTTAGGGTACAGTTGCCAGCTTCCCTCCACCTTCCCCTGGGTCACCTCTCACTTCGACTATTTTGATTGGAGGCGTTCGAAAGCTTCACCCGAGATTTGAACCAGGGCCTCCTTTATCAGCAGCAAGTAATATACCTACTAAGCTCCCTTTTTTGAGTGAACAATGAAATTTCAGAACGGGGAAATGGTTTTAGAAGGACTTTCATGAAGGAGAAAAATGATGGAGGAGAAAATAGAACCCGAGCCTCCTCTATTAACAGCCAGTACTCTACCCACTAGGCTACCAAGCTCCCTTTTTTGGGTAAACAATGAAATTTCAGAACGGAGAAATGGTTTTACAAGGACTTACATGAAGGAGAAAAAGGATGGAGGAGAAAATAGAAGGAGAGAAGTGGGGGATAAATTGTAGTGCTGGGTCGTGCGTAAAGTTGGGGGTGAGAAGGGAGGGCGAATTGATGGAGCAGCGGCAGGCCGTGAGCTCTCCTTGCCGGTCCCTGGAACTAAATGGCCCGTGGTGGCCCGCTGTCACTTCCAAGCCCCACCCAATTAGGTCCCCTCGACTGGAGAATGGGGACGCGGGGGAGGAGCTGCACTCGTAAAGGGGAAGGGGGAGGTCGCGCGAGTTGCAGGGGCGGTGGAAGGCAGGGACTAAAGGGGGTACACCACTATGTTCGAAAAGCAATAACAGCAACTGGTGAATAAGCTAGGAATGAAAGCAATTTGCAAAGGTGCAAAAAGGGCATATATGTATGGCACTGAAATTTAATAACTAATTCTTCGTTAAAACTTTCGCGGGTAGTCGTCATGTTGAATAAAACTTTGGGCTATGTCACCGCGTCAATTCTTGGGTGGCCTCAACGTTTCCCGACCGATGCTGGTCGCTTTATCAAAGGATTCTGAAGAGTTGGGAATTTAAATTCTTACGTATAGGTATCTGTGTCAGGTGGTGGGGGGAGGGAAGCGGGAGGATGGAGGAGTGGGTTGTTGATTGTTTTCCCTTACTACGCGTTGCAAAGTACGGCTAATTTTAATGCCGGTGTCCCCGTTGAAATTGTTCTTCTCTTCTTTAGATATTTCAATGGCTTCTCTGACGAGTCTGTGTTTAAAACCTTTTACTTTGGCAACGATGTTTGCTTCCTTAAGGTCGATCGTGTGGCCCAGCGCTGCGTGTTCGGCTACCGCGGACTTTGTTGATTTCCCCAGTCGAATCGCTCTCTCTCTCTCCTCTAGGCGTGTTTTGACTGATATGCCTGTTTCACCGATGTAGTTCTTCCCACAGGTCTGGAAAGGAATTCGGTAGACCCCTTCTACTTGTAGTGGAGTTCTATCCTTGACGATTTTTTAAGAGATGTTTTATCTGCATGTCAGGAGAGAAGATTGTTCTTATATGGAATTTTCGCAGGATATTTCCCATTAATTATGTCACTCGTCCACTTTTCTCTCATTGTTTATTCGGCTACAAAAATAAATCATTGAACATTTTTTCAACGTAAACTAATAGCATATACGGTCGAAAGAAGAAGAGTGAAGAAGAACACGGGAAAAACTATTAAAACGGCGAAACGGTCGTCCGCTTCATCTCGTCACGGGCAAAATATATAATTGGTACATTTCATTGTACATTGTGTAGAGAGAACGACATCTTCGCATTAAAAATAGCTTTTTTTAAATTAAATTTTACCCATTTTTCATTTTTAAAATGTTCGAAAGGTAGATTTCACTTTCCGAGGTGTAGAAAAGTACATGAATATCGAAGCCACGTATGCTCCTCACGTACTTAAAATATACCTACCACAAAAACGAAAATTGCCATTGTGGTATCGTGCATGGCCGCGGGGCAATTTTCGTTTTTGTGGTATATTTTAAGTAAGAGGGACAATGTAAACACTTCCTCGCATGAAAAGTTTTAAAACATTTTTTTCATATAGCATACGTAACTTCGATATTCATGTATACTATAATGTAATTAATTTTCCAAAAAATGAGGAAAAAAACATTTTTTGTCTATTTTTGTCTCTTTATAATTGTTAAAATTAGCAATATCTCGGCTGTAGTGGCTGCATAAATTAATCGTTTCGGTAGAATATACTGAAACATTTTATGATGCCATGGCAAAGTTTATATAAAGATTGGGAGGATCGTATGGCGTCCTGAAAGTCATAGGGTGAGAACGTAAAAGAAGTGACTGTTGGTGCTGGATTTTTGATCACTGGTTGGGTTTTTTGCTCCCATATTGCTCCTACTCAGATGTCTATTCATTCTCGGTACCTATACCTGCAGTTCTCACACGATGCCTTGCATCTAAATGAAATACAAAGGAGGCAGCGCCATTCGTCAGAAGCTATTTCTAGTATAAGAGAGTTTTGCCCAGTTTTTACAAGATTTGTATTTGCAGCCGGTGGAGCATCGGAGACTACGTACTAGGTTTTAATTGCTGGAATATTAAGAACAGACATCTGTCAGAGCGACACAGAAAACATTATCATGAAACCGAAATAAATTTCTGACAGAAGTGATGAAACAGAGATAAGTATTTTTCTGAACAATTGGGTAGGCATAGGAATTCTTTGTTGGCCATAACAATGCAGGAATAAATTCTAGGTCGAAATCTGAAAGTCAAATATCTCGTAAGGCACCTATGTCTCTTAGTATCAATGTATAATACGCATTGTACAGAATGTTGGCTGGTGTCGAAACACCTCCCTCCACAGGCCCATTGAGGCGGCTTGCGAGTTATATTTACAGTTTATTTTATTCTATGATGAAGCGAAATGAGAGGAAGTCCTCGTACTAATGTGTGAAAATATTAGTTGATAGGAGAACTGATTGGAGAGCTGCGTCAAACTAAACTTAGGAGTGTAGAACACTGATGACGACGATGAAGAAAATTACTCCTTCATAAAACATAATTTCCAGTTAAAAACTAAAATAATCTCGATACTTGTGTTTGCACTTCTAAAATAATAAATATAGCCCCTTACGATATGATCCGTCAGATGTAGAGGCGAGAGGTAAGTGATCGTGATGTATCATAGGAAAGAGGAAAATTAATGAAGTAACCACTTCTGTAAATTACAAAATTGAAGGAAATGGAAAATCTTTTTATTTGTTGTTTGGTCTGCATTCTTGAAAGTATATAGCCAATGGTCACTAGGCCGGCCCTTATTTTTCAGAATTGCGAAAAGTTATGTTTTCCTGGTCTCAAAATGATCCAAATGAGGTCTATATTCACGTGTTAAAATTTGGTTACTTTAAAATAACGGCAACCCGTGCCCCAAGGGCCCTAAGTACTAAGGGCCCTCAATTAAGTTTTTTGGGGTTGAAAAAGTGCTATTCCTATGTAAACCGTAAAAGTAAAGTCTTTGGGCCAATTTTCTGTTTGTTTTGACCTATCTCTAAGCGTTTAGGAGATATCGTCCGTCGTAATGCAATCCCCCCCAGGGCGCCACCCCGCACCGCGGCACCGCTGAGGTACGGCCCGCACCACTTACTACAGACTTCCCCTCAACCCCCTCCCTTCCCTCGGCAAAGACTTAGCTCACACTGGCAAGATCTAGCCTCTGAAGAAATGTGCTTACCTTAGAAAGAATCTAATTGCCATTACAATACTTCCAATAAATGATATCAATTTATTTTCACTCTGTCCAAGAATTTCGGTACATTTTCATTGTATTTCTAATTCTTCTGACCCTGTTAGGAGCGGAGAACCACACCTTTTCCTTTCTTCTTGAATATATTGAAATATATTCCACCAATAACTGCATTTCGTTCTCCTCTTCATTTGCGTAAGAACTTTATTTCTTCAGTCTAAGCACATTTATACGAGAGATTAACTGCACTTCCCTCCTCGTGCGTCAAAAATTCAATGGTACCGCTCCTTGCAATTTCAAACAAATCATCAGGTTTTGTTACGAAAGATTCTCTTCTCTTCATCTCCACTGTAGTTCGCGCTCTCTTTATGTCGTTGCACGTTCATCCATTCTTTACGTCATTTTTCTAACTTTTCAATCGCCTTATTTACCGCAATAACAAGAATTCTAGTTTTGTACCTTGGTTGAGATGCATTTCTCACGGTTTTTCTCGCACTAAGTCTTACAAATTCGGACCCATTAGGTGATAGAGAAAACACAGTACTTATCTCACTCTAGGTAAATTTGAGCCGAGTATTTCTTCAATTTCTTTTCCAACCAGTTCAATGCCTGGATTTAGTCTTGATTACATGCCTTTCCTTGTTGGTCTATTCTTAAAATGAACGTCACGTTCATGATTAAGTATTTATTTCACTACTTTTTTCCTTACATCCTAAAAAACTTAGCACCTTCTATCCTTTGCACACTATACACAAGAACTATCTCTCCACAGTGATCTACATCCGTGAACTGACTACCTCGTTTCGTCTTCCTTGAATATTTCTACCTACTGTTGGAGCCCTGTTAGCCCTGCTCATTCCCTTCATTCCGTTATAATTCATAGACACAATTGTATCACAAGTTTATAATATTTTTACATAAAGAGCACTTTGGAACAAAGCCTGCTGGAGTGGTTCGCGGCCGTATGGCGGAAAAAAATCAAGGTTTAGAGGGTCGGTACCCAGTACATAGGACAGCGTTGAAGGGTTAAAATTGACATTATAGGCTTTAACAACATTAATCATGACACAAGAGGAACAACCTATTCAATACTGCACCATTAGCATGTACATCTTGTCATCAGGAGCAAAGTCTTTGCCGAGGGAGGGGAGGGGGTTGAGGGGAAGTCTGTAGTAAGTGGTGCGGGCCGTACCTCAGCGGTGCCGCGGTGCGGGGTGGCGCCCTGGGGGGGATTGCATTACGACGGACGATATCTCCTAAACGCTTAGAGATAGGTCAAAACAAACAGAAAATTGGCCCAAAAGGACTTTACTTTTACGGTTTACATAGGAATAGCACTTTTTCAACCCCAAAAAACTCAATTGAGGGCCCTAAGTACTTAGGGCCCTTGGGGCACGGGTTGCCGTTATTTTAAAGTAACCAAATTTTAACACGTGAATATAAACCTCATTTGGATCATTTTGAGACCAGGAAAACATAACTTTTCGCAATTCTGAAAAATAAGGGCCGGCCTAATGGTCACGTTGGTTTATAAAATAGTAGAAACATACAGTTCTAAACGTTCAATGGAAAAGATGTTTATTTTCTCACTCTGCGGACTGTCAATATTTCTATTCTCTGGTTTCATTCAGATAATTCTCTCATATCCGTTTTGCATTACTTTTTTTAGGTTGCTTTGGTCATTTTTTCGATTTTTTTCTTCCTTTTGTCAATTCCTAATCTGCAACATAATCCAGTGTTAAATAAAAAAATTAGATTTTTTATAGCGAGTAGTTTTATTGATTTTCCCGAATAATTATCATCAGTACTAATCAATTTTACGTGTATAATAATAGAAAAATGGGAAACTCGACATATTACGCGATTTACTACAATAGTTTAAAATAAAAATGGCATACTATGCGATGTAAAGTCGTACTTTTAAGTCCGTTTAAAATCTTTAATTCAATACTCGACAAGAGATTTCCAGGAATCATCATGCTTTTATTTTCAAAATCAGCGTTAATGGCCTTGAAAAATAACTCAGTGATGAATCTCAGCCCTTTTTTTCCTCCTTAGGGAAAGAAATGATTATTATGAATGCAATCCTCTGCTTCACACGAGCGTTAAATCTTCTTGCATCCACGAGCTGAAAAGTAGCGTGGAAGATTACTTTAGATCAATATCATATCGTCATTAATTGATCTAACTGTTGCCATGTCGTTAAATAAGATTTTCATAGATTAGCAGATTCTTGGGTTAGTGCCCGCAATAAATACAATCAGGAGGTTCATTGACTCCCGTAAAAGGAGGCGCATCTTTAAAAATTGTGGCTGGCGCACTTCCACACGCCAATTGTACCCGAGCGAGAAAAACGGTGTATGTGCCTCGTAGAATGCACACCTTGCATGATGCTACATTAACGCGCCTTGAGAGTCTCGGAGGTTAATTGTTCATTTCCTCAATCATGCAGTGGTGAGTTGCAAGCGTCCTGTGTATGATGCAGCCGGGAGTAAAAGTGGGTATTATGGCCGGGTGTGAAGTGGTAAATTGGACGGACGAGGTGAAAAACGCAAGTGAGTGCAGTCTTGATGCCGGAGGAAACATTTGCGCTCACCACGGGGCACCTTGCAATTTTTATATCCATCCTATCTCTCTCTTCGCTTCCTGTTATAACAAACAGGTTTCAGCGAAAAGGGTAAAGGTGTTGCATTTAAGTATTTTTGCGTCTGAATCTCACGCGCTCGATCTCAATACCCCTTCATTTGTCTCGCCGTTGTAACGAGCTCTTTTCGCTCGGGAGCCGTGAGGCGAGAAGTCGTTAGCTCGTCAGTCGCTGATCTATCAAATGAGGCATCATCCCTTCCCTGCATGCCAACACCGAGACCCCGAAGAGAAAAGTGGGTTGTTTTTAAAGGGTCTTTTGAGTCAGAAATTTATTCTTCTTGGCAAAACTAACATTTTTTAATTTCCAAATATCGAAAAGAAATTACTGCTGACCTCTGTGATTGTAGTGATTTGCGATTTGAAATATGTTTATATTTTTTGCAGTTGCCTAGATGTAAAAGATATTTTGAGGCAGTTTCCTTTTTTTGACTAATATTTTATTCAAAGTAATATTTGATTGTTTTGAATAAAATTTATCGCCGTATTTTTAGTACAAGGGAGAAATTCTACTGGTAGATATTTTTCCTCTCAACATAAGGGTGAATTAACTTTTTCTCGCTCTGGAATTCACATCAAAAATACATTTTTCTACTCTATTTCCATAATATATCTGATTATATCTTAATTCAGTAAGTGTGGACTACAACTATTTGTTTACTCAATGCTTTATTTCACTTTTTTCATTTTTTTCTTTCTGTTTTAGAGTAAGTAGCTTGTTTAAACTTCTGTAATCACCACTTCTCCCTAACTCTCCTTCGCCATCAGAAACCCCTTAAGTAATGTAGCACAAAATTGAAATATAATCCAATGCATTTTCAATCACGATGTTTTTCAAACCTGTTAAATGAACGGAGGTGAAATTCACATTAATTGCCATGAGAAAAATTCCCGGACTGGGAATGGAACCACAGGTCTTTTGCGCTCTTAGATACTTTCTTAAAACCACTGAAACGCTCCATTTTCCATTGGAATTAAGTATCTGAGAGAGATCAGTCGTCCTTTGCTCAATGGCCCGGAAATCGAAAGGTCCGCACCGGCCAGGGGAATGGAACCATAACAATTGCTTTGGCATATCCAAAGTTTGCTTTACCTCTCTATAGACGTGCGGTGAAATGCGTTAGGACACCAACAGTTGAGTTGTGACCCCGTATAAAGGAAAGCAGCACGATTCGTGAAACACTACTATGGACGTACAGAGAGCGTTACATAGATTTTAAACGAATCAGCCTGGGAGCCAACAGAGACTCAGAGGCTACGCCCTAGCCTTAGATTACTTCAGTAATTAAGAATAGATACCTTTCAGAGCGATATGGAGCACATCATATTGCAATCCTACTAAATTTTCAGGTCCGACAGAAACGATAAATTAGGAGAGATATTTTCCGAACGGATAGGTATAGGAATTAATTCTTCCCCTGAGCAACGCAGGACTTAAATAAAGATTCGGCGGAACTTATTACGTACATTTCCTTCTTATTTGCTAAATAATGGTCACCTACCACTCCCCGATACGGGTCTCTTTAGGCGGCTTACGGGGTAGTATGTGTATGTAGTTGTACGAGAGTTAAAAAAATAAGTTGGGGTTGTGAGAATTTTTATTTCAGAGTTTAATCTAGCATTTATTTATGCCGTTAATTGATTGTGTGAAAAACCAATTCCTATACCCACCTGTTTGGAAGTATTTTCTTTGTACTATATTTAGTTCGAATACTATACATTAAATCGAGGATCACATACGCTTGCCTCGTATTCGAGGTTAGGTAGCTTATATCCAGTCCGTATTGTAAAGCCATACCCAACAGTCAAAACAAGCATTCACGGTATGCGGAATAATATAATCACGTGTGTTACTAGCTCGATTTTTGGGTTTATAAATTTTTAAGTCCCGAAGCCCCATGGAAGCTTAAATATTGATGGCAGTTCATAAAGTTTTGTTCCAGGTACACCATAACCTTTTAAAATTGTCGATCGTTGGTTAAGCATATGTTATAGTTTGTGTTCCTTACCTACTTCCTTTACTTGATGGATTTTTCTTGATGATATGCGATGATTTATCTGGAATTCATAACATGCGGGAAAACTTCTAGACAATGGGTGAGATCACAATTGAAGCCTTGAATAAGTATTCCTACCGAGGCATCACAACAGTGATTAGTTGAATTACAACGCGAACGCCGCACCAATGTTAGTGTCATGGGGAGTCTGGGTGAAGTCGAGGCGTGCCGTACAGCGCTGTCTTCGTTCGTCAGAAACGATGGCATGCGGTACTACGAATATAGGTGGGTAAAACGCGTGAGCTTTCCAAAAGTGCGATTGATCCCAGCTTAAGTTATGAAAACGTTGGAAAATTTTGTCCCGGCTTTAACGTAGGCATATGACCTAAAAATATCACCTTGTATCACTGCTCAAATCTGAGGAGGGAAATTGAAACATTACTAAAAATTCGTACTTAATTGTTTTGGATGGGAGAGTCTAAACAGTTGTACAGGGGAAATTCAAGTGGTGATACAGGCCTCTCGACAAGGGAATGCTCCAAAATATGCCAAACTATTCATATACTCCTCAGTGAACTAGTGTTCCGCCAAAAAACAATCAATTTTCACCAGTTTTCAAGGGGTCCAAAAAAAACTAATCGATGGAGCATTTATTGTAACAATGTGCTTAAACTCAGCGGTTTAAATATTGCGCATGATGAAAGGTTGATGGAATAAGGAAATTGTTGATGGTATAATCGAAACAGGTCGCTGACAGGATATGATGGCATTATGCACTACTACTAGTATTGCACTGCTCATCAGTGCTACCTTGGCATGCGTATAAACACGCGCACATGATCGCAAAAGGTGTGAACAAAATGCTAGAGACCACCTAAACAGTGCGTAGGGAAGAACTCGTCGCCTTTTTTCCTCAGAGAAAATGGTGCGCGATACCATTATTTATTAATTGCATTGACGCAAGGCCCCTTGTGGATGGGGATGAGAGCGCAGTGTTTTAACCGGAAGCGACCGATTAAATCCTTTTTCGTCACCTCCGCCTTCTAAACTCCCACAATAGAATACCCTCGTGTCCATTACAGCGAGCACGGCCGCGCGCAAGCGCTATAGCCAACGCCCCACGCAACTCCTAGCTCATTTCTTTTCCCCCTTTCGTATTTTAAATTCCTTCACAAGGCACATCAAAGCCCTCTCTTCATCCTTCCCCATTCAGTCGCGGTCTCCGGCGGATGTCCTGCGCGCCTGTCAACCTCTTCTCAATTAAATGCGAGGCGATGCTGGCGTTTTCATGCCGCGTGTGACGGTTTTATTTTAATCGCGGACACTCTACAGGTGTTCCTGAAAAATTTTCTGCGTTCGCCTCGATAACCATCACAAATATTTCCCCCCCTCTTAGCCGATTTATTTCCGTTCCTGTTTTTCTTTTAACACCGATGTTCAGTGAAGAATTAATGTCCGCTCGAGCAAAGTTATGAAACATGAAAGCGAAGGCTTAACGAATACAAATGTAGTGCGGAGGTATGTCTTCTATTTTTCGGTATAACGAACATCATACCGCTACGTTCACAAAATTACTTTTTAACAGAAACTAACAATCGTAGAGGGTTGAGAATGTTGCCCAAGAAAATCGGTAAATTTGTGTTATTAGCCATGATGAAATATATGTTTTGAAAGAAACGGAAAATATTGAAGGATGTTATTGCTTTGGTGTTATTTGAATCCAGATATAAATATACTCTTTTGAAGTGTGGATATACCTGTTATAACATCCGTATCATTTCATATTAGGTAATAATCAATGTTAATATGGATTTCCTTCTAGCCTCCACAAAACCCTCACTTTGTTTTTAGTTAATTTTTTTACTAAATATTTATCGTTCTTACTTAGCCTTTTTAACAATTATAGTTTATGTATATAACGGCGCAATTCCATTTTATTAATGATGATTTTCCTCGTGGTTTCATTTTTTGAATCTTTCTTTGCGTTTTACATAATCACTTACTTTCAACGTTCTCCTATGCTATGATTCATACATGGCTGAATCTTCCTAAACTGCGATTCAAATATTAATGGTATTCAGAATTAAAATATCAGCGATAGTGAGATAAAAAAATAAATTAAAAATAAAATTGTTTTTTGACATTATAATCAATGCCAACCATGTTGTCGCGTGAAATCATAAGCTCCCATTTCGAATAATGGGTTTAAATAGGTTTGTCGTTCCTATCTTTTTCCGCACAAAGAGGTCGTGTCGGTATGTAAAAACATGATCATACTAAATAGTATAATATTTAATTTTCCTTTCCCCTTTATACCGAATTTTCCAGTCATACATTTTTCTTTATGCCATAACTTGGCGTGGATTTTATCGTACGTATTTTAAATCTATAGCACGTTCTTCAAATTGTTATGTTAACAATCCTCGATCAGTAAAATTTCACAACTGATCCCTCTATTGTAGTCTTTAGAGTCCAATATAACGATTTTTTGTCAAAAACAATTTAATCTTTGTCCTAGGTATGAACGCTAATGTCTGATCGAAGTGCAGTGCAAAAGATCCCCTCCTGGTGTGCCACCACCGCGGAGCAGTCCTTGGAATGAAAGGGGGATGCATCTCCAGATGTTCTCGCAAGGAAGAAGGAAATAAGATGTAAATTGTATTCAGGGATAAGCGATAGTCGTCTCGGTGCAAAGTGGATGGAATGGTTAACAGGGAGTAAAATACGGCGGAGGCTTTTCAGCTGGGAAGGGAGGAGAACCCCCGCGCCTTGTAATTTAAAGGCACGGGGGGTGGCAGGGTAAAGAAAAGGGGGGTTGTTGAGGGATCTCGGGCCAGGGTGAATAGGTCCTGGGGACTCGCTAGGGGTTAATCCCGTATGCAATAGCTGACAATTTACGTCAGCCAAAAACCGCCGGATCCTCTTACCCTGTCATCCCACCGCTAAATTGACACAAAACGCTTACAGGAAGAACACCCCTTTAATCTTAAAGCCTTTCCCGCCACCGTACCTCCCGTATCTTCATCGCTTCGCGTATCAGGGTTTACCAAGTTTCCTCGTGGCGTGAAGACCCAGCTTGTCTGGGCCTTGAAGAGAAAATCCAAACATCTTTTCTACCCGAACCAAAGCTGTTATTAAGAATTAGGCGATTGTGGTAGTATCAAGATCATCTATTATGTTGATAAACTCTGGGAAAAATATTCCACTAAATAAATAAAAAAAAATTCTTTCAATAGCCGTAAATAGCGGCTATATTTATGGCGTATGCCAAACGGCAAGGCTTCCAATTGCTATCAAGGGCAATCACCATTTTAACAAGTATAACTCTTTTTTCAACTCTTTGTGTATTCAGATTCATTACCGTGTATAGTTTTAAGCTCGGTGAACACTAGTGTTTGCATGATAATGGGATTTGATAGCAAATTTCTTCTGCATTGCTGGAAATTGTCAATATGTTCGTATGCTAACACTCCTCTTAGATTGTTTTGGGTGAGGATTAATGGCTTGATTTTCAAAGTCTCGTAGGTTACCACGCCCAATGATCCAACTGAAACTTCTGTCATAAGTGTGCTGTTGTTAAAATCTACTTAAATGTACATATTGAAAGAGAGAGCCTCGATTAACAATTTTATTTATTTATTCATTTAACTATGTACAAACAAGAAATAATGTTTATACAACAGTGTAAATTTACAAATGAAAACAAACATTCTGGTCCCTCTAAGCCGAAATTGGCTTGTCAGCAGGTGCCAACTTAAGCATTACAATTTGTGTCTTGTAAAAATTACTAAATTAACAATTTCACTAACAAACAAATTTTTACATTAAAAAAAACATTCTTAATAGCAATTAAGCATATCAATGTATAAAATACTGTTACATTCCATTATCAACAACCAGACAATATCCATGTCTTAATTTTTCTTTTTACTTCACTCAAAGATTTTAACTCTTTAAATTCGCTCTTCAAATTATTGAACAGTTTAGGTACAACAACTTTCAATTGCCTACAACCCTTATGCGTATAACATCGCGGAATCTCATACATTCCTAAAGCCCTTAAATCGATATTACTATTAATATTTCTTTTCCTTTTGTATCTATTATTAAAATAATTATCAATTATTAATATGTACTGATACAATTTATCAAGTGGTAATGTACCAAGGTCTTTAAAATACGAGTCACCTGAATATCCACCATTTTCCTCAAAGTTAGTTTGATGAATCATTTTTAAAATCCTTTTTTGGTTGGACTTCAATCTTTTCATATTAGTCACACCACATGATCCCCACACAGTAAGGCCATATCTGAGAAGGCTCTCAAAAAGACCGTGATACATCATTTTGAGTACATTTTTCGTGACGCTGTCCTTCAGATAATAAAATTTGTACATAATGCATCTGAGCTTTTGGTTCAATTTTGATACATGAGAATTAAAAGTGAAATTACAATCAACAATCAAACCCAAATATTTATATTCGTTCACTTGTTCTAAAATATTACAGTTACAAGTTATCATGTTGGAATGTAGACATTCATGACCGTGAGATTTAATATTTATTGATTTAATATTAGAAGCAAGATAAGTGATGTGCATTGTTTTAGATTTTTTTTCATTTAAAATTAAATTATTGTCATGGGACCATTTTAACATATTATTGATATCATTCTGCATATTATTGACGGCATTTTTGAAGTTGACATGACTAGATATCAAGACTGTGTCGTCAGCATACAAAAGTAAATTACAATTTTTAATACATTCATGCATATCATTAACATAAATTAAATACAAAATTGGCCCCAGAATCGATCCTTGGGGCACTCCCATTTTTATGCTGGTAATATCACTAACAACATTTTGAACTTTCACTACCATCTTTCTATTAAATAAATAATCTTTAAACCAATCAAGCAACAACCCTCTCACTCCAATATTGTATAATTTTTTAAGCAACAAAGTGTGATCAACCATATCGAAAGCCTTTTTATAATCAATGTAAGTTATTACAACATTCTTTCCTCTATCTAAATTATTTCGAATATTCTCTGAAAAGTATTCTAAGGCATCCTTTGTACCTTTCTTTTTTTGAAAACCATATTGATGCTCAAAAATTGCTCTATTTTTGTCCAAAAAATTTAACAGCATGTCTGCCACATATTTTTCTAATATTTTACTCATACAAGGTAAGATAGATATGGGCCTATAGTTCTGTGTTTGAAGGTGATTTCCACTTTTATAAACCGGACGAACAATAGCTGTTTTCAATTCAACAGAAACAATGGAATTTTCTAAACTATTGTTAATAAATTTTTTTTAAACCGGTATAAAGATGCTGTTAGATTTTAAGTCTTTAATTTTCATCCCATCAATTCCAGGTCCTTTATTTTCAATATTCTTAAGAATATTTTTAACATCTTTTTCAGTTGCATAATTTACCACTATACTATTATTTATTGTAACAGGACTGTACTCGTATAAAACTTCTGAACAATTTATTCTAAGCTCTTCGTTATCTTTTGAGTACTGCTTTACAAAGAGATTAACCACAGATTTTAAATTCATCTTACCGGAGAAATATTTAACAATAGTATGATCAGGCCCCTTATTTTTATCTGCTCCAGTGATTAACTTAACTAGTTCCCAAATCTTTTTTGCATCATTACCTGCACGAATTATACTATGATAGTAAAAACTCTTTTTTGCTCGGCAGATTTCTTCATTAACTTGATTTCTAAAAGTTTGATACTCCCTTCTATAACTCAAATTCGAGGGACTATTTTTCCATCTCTTATAGAGGCAGTCTCTAATTTTAATTTTTTCAATTATTTCTTTATTAATCCAAGTTTTTTTATTATCTTTATTATCCTTCCGAGAACGTTTTTTCATGGCTTTACTGTATATTCCTTGAAACAAACGTGATAATTCTAGATATATATCATTAGGAGATTGCGAATCTAACATTTGAAGATCGTTTAAATCAAGGCTTGAAATCAGCTGTTTCACCGTTCTTTCACAAACATACGTTTCAGAAATTGTATTATTTAAAGTAGTCAATTTCAATGAGGGAAAATTATCTTTTTTAACCATACCAACTGCTACAGCATAATGATCCGATATGCAAGTCTGAAATATCACCCCATCACAATGAAAGGCATTCCCTCGGTAGAGTATATGGTCAATGCATGAGGAAACTAAATTTCCATCTACTATCACCTCTCTAGTATTTTCTTTAATTAATTGTATATATCCTCTTTGAGCTAATGCATCTTTGTAAACATTAATATCTGTGCCAAGATTGGACATGAAATTAATATTGAAATCTCCACATATAAGTACATCTCTAGTTCGTAAATTAATAATTTCATCAAAAAATTCCTCTAAAAAATCTTTAAATTTGAGGTTAGGTGGTCGATACAGTCCCATAACAGTTATATCTACTCCTAATATATTTACAACACAAGAGATCGCTTCATAAGAAATACTATTAACCGAAATACAATGATAAATTTTATCATTAGAGACATAGATTAACACGCCACCTCCTCTACCAAAATTTCTAAGTTTAAATATCATTTCATAGCCCGGTATTTGGAAGTTCTCAACTTCTTCTTCCTTTATATTAACTTCCGTTAAAACCACAACTCCAACTTTGTTATTCATATTAATTTGATGCAAAAGAATAAGTAAGTAATTGAAATTTTTTCGGAGACTTCGTATATTCAAGTGTAAACACATTTCCTCATAAGTCTTAACTATTTTTGAACTTTCAGATAAATTATACGTATGACATTCTCTGTAATCATCATCTATGATAGAAAACAAATCCATTCTTATACTTAGTATTTAAAAAAAAAGTTATATTCACACAAGTTATTAGCAATTTCAAAATTTATTTAAGTCATCTTCTGACCTTATTCTGATGATTTGAGAATGTTCATCTTTTTTTACTAATATTTTTCCAAATTTGACCCAAACATACCTAAAACCTTTCTCTTTACTCTTTTCCTTAGTTTTCCACAGGAGATTTTTATAATAACCTGTGAGTGCTTCATTTATAATAATATTAGAAGGAAATCAAACAAGTTTTTTAAAATAATTTATTAATTTTTAAATTTTTAAATTCAATATTCATTTTAGTCCTGTTTAAAATGAACTGCTCCTATGAGTGGACCACAGAAAGTGCATGCTGCATAATTTATGTGGTGCTCCATTGCAATGGATTAATTTGAAAACACAATCTTATCATTTAAGCATAGCTAAATCCAAAGTGCTACATGTACGGAGTGCATTGATGGATTCACCCCGAGCCTTTCAGGATATACTGGAAGACAAGCGACGGGAATACTGACATGGCAGTGGAAATAAAGGGAACGGAGGGGTGGAATATTGCAGACTTCACTCAAGGCGAGACGCTCCCCGATAAAGAGACGACGACAGTTTGATTAGGTCCATAGAACGAAGTGTCGGAAGAAATCACTGGAGTGAAGAGAGGATAAGGGTGCCTTGTGCAACATGTCGACGAGGAAATAAAAACATTGGGGACAGGAAAGCGAAAAGAATCTGAACGAGACGTTGGCGAAAGGGACTAAGACGTCTCAAGTTGCTGGGAAAGGCGAGGTGAAATAAAAAATAAGGGACCCAATGTTCCGTTTATAAGTCAAGAAACAGCATTAAGCAAACGCCATTTTTGTGGTAGCCTTTGACTGACTTTAGAACTCTTAGTGGCTAGAAAGAGTATATTTTTAAAGTTACATGACTGGAATTTATTAAAATTTTGTAGTGGTATTTTGGTTACAAATTTTGTGTGGTAAAACACCTATAATCCATTACGAATAAAATGTTTGGCAGATAAATAATTATTTGCAGTTTGAAACAAAATAAAAACACATTTATGCTATAGAAAAGTTGTTCGCGAGATTAACTTTAGAACATAATATTTTACCTTGAAGATGATGACTAATTTACCATCACACCCAGCTTTCGTGATTTCTGTTGTATCTACCAGTTTTACCAGTCCATTTGTATATTCCATTCCATCAGGGGAGGGTACACTGAAAACTGCGATAAATGATGCTGGAAAAGCTAGTGCTGGGAAAGAGATGAGGAAGAACGACTTATTGATAGATAGTAGAAGAAGAATAATAGGTCTAATGTCTCACTTAATTGTCAAATTAATGTCAAAAAATTCTTAGTGGGACGGGATACAGGCCGGGTTCATAAGCCAATCTACTCTGCTATCTATCAATCTATTTCAATCTACTCTGTAAACCCTATTGAGGCGGTTTGCGGAGTATCATGTAGAAGATAGACTTCATCAGGTCATCATGCCGTAAGCTATGGGTGATTAGGTTTTTTGTCATCTTTTCAATGTTCTCACGAGGCTTCTCTTCTCACCTGCTCTTCTTAGGACTTCCTTTTTTCTTACTCGGTAGATCCTTTTGATCCTCATCATTCTTCTGCAGCACCACATTCCTAAGACCTCTATCTTTGATTTCTCCGAGGCTGTCTTTGTCCATGCCTCACTTGCGTATTCCAAGTATATGCTCGAATTTTTCCTTACTTATATCCTCAAATGTCCCGATATCATTAGATATTTCCTTTGGTGCAATAATCTCTTCGCTCCGGCTATTCTCATGACAATGTCTTTCTTGTTTCTTCCATCGCTAGTTATTCGGCCTCCCAAGAAACAGAATTCATTCACCTCATTCATTCACTAGTTTTCATTTCCGTACTTAGCCTTAAGTTAGCCTTGACTTCTCTCCTTTACTGTATTTTAATATCTTATTTTTCTTTGTACTCATTTTCAGCCAATATCCCGTCACCGTAGTTATATTTGCCAGAACTTTCTTTAAATACTTCTCTGACTCTGCTCTGACAGCTAACTAATCAGAAAAATGTAGCATGCTACTTTTTTCTCCGTGTATGTTTATTTCTGAGGTATTTTCTGTGGGTTCATCAATGGCTTTCTTGATGTAAACGTTGAAAATTACGGCTGACAAAGCACAGCCTCGTCTCACTCCTTTCCTAATTCTTGCTTCTTCACAGCTGGGTCCTGATTTAATCACCACTACTTAGTTCATGTAAAACTGTGGATTATTAAACTGTCATTGAAAATAACAACAATTTCTTTCAGGATTTCAATCACTGAGCTCCAATCCACATTGTATAAAGCCTTCTCTGTCCATAAACGCAAGAAACGCGGGCATATTCTTTTCCATTCTTTCATCAGCCTTAATAATAGTTGATTAATACAGTTTCATCAATAGTTTTTAATTCAGATGCGGTGGTAGTGGTACTGGTGGCTTTTGGTACGTCGACAACCAAGGTCATTTACACCGCCTTTCTAGTTTTCCACGAAAACTTCTCTCCAATTCAAAGCATCCAGATGAATAGCAATTAATATTCTACAAAACCAATACCGCGTATTTTTCATATTAGAGTATGATCTTATTTCCACGGCGGACATGTTTCATTGAATAACATTTTCATTAAACTTATAAAAGGTGCTGGTTGGAGTCTATGCCTTGGACACCATTCTTCCGCTCAAAAATGCTTTTTGAAATGGATGTTTCTCATCGAGGAGATGGAAGCCTCCGAGAATAACTAGAATGCCGTCCGACTGCGTCTTATCTAAATAATCTGACAGTGATATGATGTCCGAAAGAAGCGGCGTCCTCTTTCTTAATCTTCTCACGGGAAGGAAGACGAGAACCGGAGTGGCTTAATGGGGAGCCGTATTCCCAGCCACGTTTACTTCCGTCTTTCAATGGACCTGTCAACGTATCACGTAATAGACCCAAGGGAAGTTGGAAGCCCAAAATGCGAGTCAAAAGCTTGGATTGATTAGTGCACCCAATTTTTCGAGCGTTTAAAACAGATAGTCGCAAGGTGTTCGTGAAAAAATATGGCATTTATTCGAGGTTTTCACAATAAACATTCATTAATGTTGCCATTCACCATGCATAGAACAAATTATAATTGGCATATGGGTAAATAAAGTGGACCTCAGCGGTAAATTTCCGACTCAGGCGAGCTAACTCTTTGGAGCTGAGGCATTCCAAATTCGAGTTGGTCTTCATGTGCCATTATGAACATTCATAGAGGAAATCAAAGTGGTTACTCTGCTTCTACGTAGAGGAGGTACCATTTCGTACAGTTGAAGATAGATTTTTTTGCCACTTCATGCACATTTTAAACGGTTTCCAAAAATGTCCGTAGCGACGCGATGAGTGAAAAGCGATCCATTTATTCTTAATAATGCATTTCTGCACTTGCAATCGCGGGGACTGGTATTAGAAACTTATGATTTTATAGAATACTTCATTACGAATATAAATACGGTCGCCAGCTTCTAGTATAGCTTATTTCTCCGTAATATTCGGATCTATTATGCTGTCATTGACGCGAGTGGCGACTTCAGTAAAACCATTTAAATATGCGGTGGGTGACATGAATCGCTTTCACCAAGTTACGCCTCAAACAATTAACTGACAAGTCATTTATCGGCCGATTGGAGAATCCTTCATTGTAATGTTGATTAAGGGTAAACCATTCGAAATCGGTACCACTGTGACGAGTGCAAGCATTAGAGGAAGGTCACACTGGTGTATTATGACGTCCGCACAGTAGTGAATACAGAAAAACACGAGGGGGGAAAGGAATATATCTCGAGATACCTTTACTTTTGTCGTAATGAGAAATAATTAAAGTCACATTCAAAGTTTAAGAACTTTTTATTTAAACTTATAATACGTAGATACAAGACAATGCCATCTTATGATATAAAAAAGTTACAATTGTGATTCTGCTTTTTTAGGCAACGTGGACGGCCCCGCAAGGGTCGCACGCGGTACTCAGTTCCATCGTCTGGGTCAACTAACTTCAACTCCCACATGAGGGGCGGTACAATGCCACCGTCTTCCTACTTGCAACATCTCTCCTGCCATTTCTCCTTCCAAATCCACTTTCAGCTCCAATTGTACTATCTCTTTTCAAAAACATCGCCAAGTAATGATATGGTAACATATAAATTTGACGTTGTTCGCGTAAGCTTTGGGTTCTGACTCAACGGAGAAGCACTTTTGAGACTCACTCCATCATTGTAAAACTCGAGATTTTTCATTAAATTCTAGGCCTTTTGTAATTAAACTGACTTTCTTGAATTTCCCTTACTCGGATCAATTGTGAAAAGATTCTTGAAATGAGGTATTGGGGAGTATTTTTCTCATATTTTTCGTTCATTCACTACAGAATTTCTACAACACAGCTTTTGCTGTGCTGTGAGTGTTTGATTATTATTATAGTATTCTACCGATTAAGGTAGGTTTCCATGGAGTACTCAAGACGTGATCTGGGAGCCTCCCTTTCCTTCCAGCACTGCCTTCTTTAATTCACAGTTAGGCCTACTCTCTTTCAATATATCTAAAAATCCTATTCTTTTCCTTCCCCTCCCTCGTTTCCCTAGCATTCTACCCTCTAACACCATTTTCAACATCCCCTCACCGCTAGAGTTTGATTGTATAAAAAAATCATCAACATCACTGGTCAACAATCCTAGGATTGGTTTGACGCAGCTCTCCACTCAGTTCTCCTATCAGCTAATCTTTTCACACCTACGTATTTCTTCTCTTTCACATCTCTCTTTACTTGTTCCATTTATTTTGTTCGGGGTCTTCCTTTTCCATTCTTGCCTTCCACTTGTCCTTCGACGATTGTCTTCATCAGGCCATCATGTCTCAAGATGTGGCCTATAAGGTTGTTCCGCTTTCTTATTAAGGTTTTCATGAGGCTTCTCTTCTCTCCTACCCTTCTTAGGACTTCCTCGTTACTAACTCGGTCGATCCATTTGATTTTCATCATTCTTCTGTAGCATCACATTTCAAAGGCCTCTATCCTTGCTTTCTCCGCTGCGGTCATTGTCCATGCCTCACTTCCGTATAGGAGCATACCTCAGATGTAGGTTCTTATAAGTTGTTTCTTTAAAAAAATTATAACTTGAAAAATCTTTGGACATTTTCATGAAGTTTGACTTTGGATTGAGATTACTTTGAATCAAAAGCTAAAATTTGAGGAATAATGTGTTGAGGAAATGGCTAGTACACGGGCTAACAATGCAAATACACACGGATACCTTCGGATGCATAGGTAGCCCCTGCACTTACACTTTCCGTTGTGAAAATTAAATTTCAACAGATTTGAAAAAGTTTATGGCTCGTTTATTTTTAGCAGTCGCCTCTGCTACCAATCTTCTGCGCATCCACCTTTGGTATCGAATTTCTAGTACTTGCAGTTTCACCATCACAAGTCAGCAATACGGTGATTGTTTTGACCCAGTTCTTGCTCTGCACTCCTATCGGCTATCCTTTTCCAAATAATGCATTTCATCTCGTTGACATCATTCATAACTTCTCGAATATTAGTCTCTCACGGTCTCTCTTTGTTTCCTCTCATTTACTTGTCCTTCGACTTGTCTTCATTGTCATCTCTTTATCAAACCATCATGGTTCATGATGTGACCAATTAAATTATTTCATCTTATTCCCAGATTTTTTAAAATACTTCTAATTTTCCTACTCTTCTTAGGGCCTTCTCAGTACGCACTCGGCCGATCAATATTTTTTTGCAATTTTATTATTTATTTGGATGCTCTCACCCTTAAAGTCAATAATTCTCCAAACTACTATGCCTGTCTACCATAAATAATAATGCTTCACATCAGTGGCGTAACTAGGAGTTTGCTTGGGGTGGAGGGGCATGGGATGGGGACCCTCCCCAGGCAACGGGAGTTCCGGGAAAAGTTTTGAAAAATGGCACTCCTGGGAATATATTTTTCATCATTTTGGCACATAAAATTTAACTTGAAGCAGATGCAGTTACTATGAGTCAAAAATAGACAATAGTTTTAAATAATTTTTTATTTGTCCGAAGCTTTGGGAGGGGGGAATCTATCCCTTCATTGCCCCCCTTAGTTAACCCAATGCTTCATACGAAGTACCTGTTTCCTCGTTACTATGCTTGCTTTCCCAGCTGTCAGTAGATTTTATTTGTTAAAATGTCCTCTTGGTCTGCGCTTTCTGCTGACGATACCTTTATTGCACCGTCCATCGCTGGATACTCGGCTACCAAGGCAGCAACATTCTTTCGTTTCTGCAAGCTTATGTTTTCCTAGCGTAGCGTTGATTTTAGTCTCCCCTCTTCTGGTCGCGTGCAAGTTAGATTTTCGATTTCCGAGGGATTCCTACGCTTTTGACGGGAGCAATGGTATTCCCATTGGTCATCGCAGGTCGACGGTGCCCTAACCTGCGCCGTCGTAACTCACAAACCGCAGTCCATATCTCTCTCTATGCAAGAGGATGAGCCGAGGCGACGGACGCCGCCGCGGTCACCGCCGGCCACTCCCCCCTCTCCTGCACGCCAACTCCTTGGCGCCTCGCCCCGACCTCTCCCGCGTATCAGTCATCACGAGAGTCATTAATGCGCGCTATCTCTCCCACGAAAAAACCCTTTAACAGCTCTCCGGGCTGGCGCTGATACCGCCCGGGACAACGAGGCGTCTTGGAGGCGAAGAGGGACATCGTAATGTTGGAGATGGTTATGGCTTCGGATGCTGCAAGGTCGCGATGCGAGGATTTTCGGTGCGTCGGCTTCCTTTCATCTGAGATCTCGGTTTCCTCGTCTCCTCTCTTGCGGCTCCTTCCATTTCTTCTTCGTTCCAAGTTTTCCCGGACCATCTTTCCGCACTTCTGGTCCCTTCTCCAGTGACCAACCGTTTCGATCATCAAGTCTACTGTCCAACTCCAATGGGTTGGAGGTTATCTAGGAACTGTTATGTAGGCGCCGTGGATGGGCGCTGAAAAGTTACGTGTTTCGCTTCTCGAATCGGGTATAGATACGATTGGGTTTATATTTTACGGGGCATAAGGTTGCGGTGAGGGATGTGATAAGGTTTTAAGTGCTCCATGAAATTAATTTCCATCTAATTTACATTTTTATATTTTGCAGTTTAGAGCTCAAATTTACAGCAGAGTTTGTATGGGAAATATCTTATGGAGATAGTTAATACTCGTGAATAGTTTTAGGAATCCTCGGAAGGTTTATGCCGTAAAAGTTTGCGTGCCTTCAATTTAGAAAAATAAGCAATTGCCTTCAAAAATTTCAATGGAAACGCCCTGAGTGTCAACTAATGATGAGTACATTAATTATATTTATTTCGGGGATAAGATTGTGGTGATAGATGTAATAAGGTTTTAAGTGCTCCATGCAATTTATCTCCATTTAATTTACAGTTACATAGTATGCAGTTTATAGTTAAAATTTACGGCAGAGTTTGTATGGGAAATACCTTATGGGGATACTTAATATTCGCGAAAAGTTTTAGAAATCCTCGTAAGGTATATGCTGCAAAAAAATATTTAGGAAAGAAACAATCGTTAACAAAAATTGCAAGAACGAAGTCCTGTGTGGTAACTAATGATGAGTGCATTAATTTAATTTTCTATACCATCCAAATATTAAATTACAATACATTTGTATTGCTAAATAAATGCATGCACACATTTTTTCACGTAGCAGTCGACAGCAATTGTAATATCAGCTTTCCTAAAACGTAAAGTAAAACAGTAAGTTTGACAGGCATTATTTTCACTTTTAATTTTCTCCAACCCCAAAAATTACAAATTGTGACGCTAAAAAGACATATTGGAAGTAATGAAGGTTATTGAGAAATGTAAACAAAATGGAGCATCAAATTTGCGCCTCCTTCATACTTATAAAATGATTAAATCTGACTTAACTGTGGTCAAAAACGCCTCTCTTGCCATAACTTTCTTTCGGTTGTCGCAACGTTGTAAGCAGCTAATATAATTTCTTTCTTGAAATTAGCGCTTGTAACTAAACTTCAATTGAGTGTTCAGTTCTTCATTTTTCATCTACCCCCGCAAAACATTTTATCGTCCTTTCTCACAATTCAATGCCTAATGCGTTTTTTTGCTCAATATCCCTAGGATATGCGAGAAATAAATACTAATTGACTTCTTCCAAGTGGTCATTCCTTATTCATTTACAGATCTTTCCTTTACTGGCTAATCTGCATAATTTCAATAGAATATGTTGATGGAGACTTTCGCGGGGTGGTGCAGCATGCGTAGCAAGATTTCCGGGTTGACCTCCGCGTCGATTCATCTTCAAGACGACAGTTTCGCTCGACGCTCTCAAACACATGGAAGAGACTCTTACCCACGGACCAATCAGAACGCACCTAGCCCAAACCAAGGCCTATATAAGACGGGCAAAAAACCTGCATCCGATACTTCGTACCTGAAGACGCTAGCTGCAACGCCGGCGAAACTGTCGTCTTGAAGATGAATCGACGCGGAGGTCAACCCGGAAACCTTGCTACGCATTCAATAGAATATGTTTGCACTCATAATATATTATTATATTTTACTTTTCACACTAAATCAAATGCTGCTGGTGCTCGTAAATGCTTCACATACATTTCACGATGCTGAAATAATTGTAAAACATGCATATCCGGGAGGGCAGATAGCCACTGATCTGGCTACTTCACACCTGATGACAATCAAAACGGTAAAACTTGTTAATTACTTGCTTAGTAAGTTCAAGGTTCTTTGGTAGTGGCGGGTTTAATTCCGGAACCTCGAAATATTTTTCTTGGAAATCTCAATTTTCGAGATAATTTCGTGAATTTCCTGCGGGAACGAAGCAAGTATTCGATCGCTTTCTTGATAGCAACGCTGGCGTTGGGGAGTGTGAAGTGGATGGTGAGCCTGCTCTAATGGCTTCTTCCTGCAATGCGTCAAGTGCAAGTGGCTGATGAATAGTCTCCCTACCTCATGAAAAATAATGAATAGGATGTGCTCTTCGAGTTTATGGCATTCCGAATTACGATTGAGAGACATATCGTGTCTTCCGTTTGAACGTAAATTACTTCATTACATATTTCGTTTGAAATTTAATGTAAGCTATTGAATCTTTTCATATACTGTTTTTTTTAGACAAACCATTTAGTATTATAAAGTTTTTAATCACTTTCGATATTTTCGTAAGGTTATGGTAATTGAAAATATGCTAGAAAACGCAATGAAACCAGTATTGATAGTTTTCTTCCACGAAACCATTTAAAATTAAGTGTGGCATCTCTTTTTGTAAAATATTTAAGTTAATTATTGAGTGATTGTTAAGTGAAGATGGCGGTTAAATGGCTTTCATTATAACCTTGCTAAATAAATATTGTAATATTTGTGTCAGTCTCTTGACGCTACATACATATCTAATATCATTGCTGATGACGGGAATTTGTGAAAACAGTTAGCATATTTTGTATCTTAAAGTTGGCTGAAAATATAAACAATATTTTTGATGGAGATAAAATCGTGATGAAACTCGATGCTATAATTATTTTCAACGATATGAGAATTAAAAAATTAACTTTAAAATTTTATGAATAAATTTGAATCATTGTGAGAAATATGTTTTTTCTGAGGATCCTTTGTTATGCTCCAAAAATCAATCTTATTTTACAACATAAAATTACGTACCTCATAAGACTTTTGTTGGAGCTCTGAGAGATAATTGGAATGCTCGAATGAAATATTCTTAATGAAAACAACATTTATTCAAAAATTAAAGTGGCTAGCTAAGTATTTTTCATGTTGCAATACCAAAATACGTTACGTAAGGTCTACTTGTAAGTTTAAGAGGATGCCCAAATTTCGAGTCGACCCTTTTACATTTCAACATTGACTTAACTAAAGGCTGCATTTTTCCGGGTATCGCCGCGTCGTCGTTGTGATGGAGAAAACAGTTTCTCTTGCATTCCAACAGACCTCTACAGGTCGTAAAGCTTGATGCCGTGTCTTGGCACGAGTCTTGGTCGCCGTTATATAGGCAGCACAGTGGTGTAATTTCTCACTTATTGGTCGCCTTGAGAACAATAACCCATTGCAATATCATCACCAGTAAGGGGAAATAGTTGGATATGGTCAATCACTCAAATAGCTAGAGATAATTCTGTGATTTTTTTCGAAAATCGTTGTTAATATTATTCCAATTAAATATTTGTTACGGTAAACTAGAGTAAATATTATTTTAATTGGTTGAATTTTCTTCAATCTAAATATTTTTATTAACAAGAGTATCTTGTGCGTGAATAAAATTAAAGCAAAATTATTTTTCAATGACACTCTTGGACACCTGAAGTCGCCTGAATGCCACCCGTTTAAATTCTTTTACGTAGCACCTATGAGTGTAAAAGAAGGGATTGACTGTAAGTGCATGTATTTGCATTATCTACCCATGGTTCCACTAGTCTTATAGAATCTTCTGTCCGATAAATTCGGGTTTGATTCGATCGGCGTCGGGGAAAGGGGAAAGTGGAGGGAAGGCAGTTAAAATGTGTAAAAGGATTTGGATGGTCTTGTTCAGCCAGTTGGCTTTCCCCACCCACTTTTATCGCCCCTCTTAATCGTGTCCTTAGCGAAGGACGGAAGCCACATAACAGCCCACGTCAAGGCGTGGCGACATCTTAACGCAAATGATAATGTCCTTCTCTTCCTTTTACACTCCCTTCCGAATCCCATCAACCTCAAACACTCCAGCTAGGTCTCTTTCGGATGGAAAACACAACTTACTACTGTTTAGGAGAGATATCCCTAAACTAGTCTTTTTGAGCGCGAATGTTTTCAAAGCGTTCTAAAAATTCATTTTTTGTATCCTTTGTTAAAATCGATTACATATACGTAGATATCAACCGCCTAATGTAAGTGAGATAATGACGATAATAATAATATCTGTCCTGATCACAAGTTCCCCCAATTACGATTATTTTAATATGAGCTACACATTTGATAACACCCATGTCCATGCGACACTCAAAACCGCGAATATCGGTATGGCAGGCGAGGCCTTAACCACGCCGTCACCGAGGCCGGCATTGAATAAAATCTTGAGATTTCATAAAAGGGCTAAGGTAAAAAAATTGAGAAAAAATGGAATTGTTAATATTCCTTGTCAGCTCCGTTTAGGTATGACCAACTAATTTCAGCGCGGAAGTGATATTATCAGGTATTGCATCATTTTGTTGCAGTTGTCATAAAATCTAATTGACCGAAATGAGTAAAAATGGTAATACATATAACGAGGGCTAAGTTCTAACGACACGTATCTGAAAAATAGCAACTTTTCAGGAGAGCAAAAAACGATGTTTTTTTTACTCGTACACTACAATTAAAAACGAAAAGTTCATTAAAATGAAAAAGAGGCATTCATTTGCTAACAAAGAGTTGTTTTTTCCTTGTATTTTATTTTTTTTAATGTTATTACACTTTGTTGAAGATACTTGTCCAAACCGGTCGAATTTGAGATACGTGTTGTTAGAACTTAGCCATCGATGAATTGTATTTTTACTTGGTACTTAAATTTCGCTCAAATTTCAGGAAACCATGGTTTATAACTTATTAATATGCTAAATTTTAACTGTAGTTAGTGAATTCGCTGAAATATTCGTAAACAATGTACCTAGACCCGGGTTAAAACCACAAGTGAATTGACTTCCTTTAATAAGACAAAATGTATGCATAATGGCTAATATTTATTAGCGGTTCACACTCTGATTTGGAAATAATTATCCTCATTGCTGATTTGAGTCCTGAGCAAGGCGTTAAATCTTGGGATGTTTAATGAATGCTGTTAGTATGATACGCATGAAAAGTGTATCTATCATTACCATGAGATGGGATGTAAAATTCCGGAAATGAGGTTGATGCTTATAATTTATGTTATTCGCATTTCATCATGTATCATAAGTACAAGAAATTTTGATTCCCTCCCCTGCACGGTGCAGTTTATTCCTCATGTAAGTCTTTGTCCAAGTCCTAATGCAATGACATCAACTGAAGAAATTTCCAACCCGCAAAGAAAAATAAACATTTTTGTGGTTTTTGCCAGTTTTTCATTTCATTTCATCCCCTATGAGTCGGGTCGAAAATTGAAAAAAATATGTATTGTCTATTTTATTAAACTCTATCGCACTCGATGGTATACTGAAATTGGAGGCTGAAACATTCCACTGCTCGCAACTGTATCTGAATTGCTGAGCAAGGTTAAACTATTTCGTTGGAGTGTGAAAATCCTCCACAGACGAAATCGTTTTCCTTGATCAGAGTTCGAACCCGGGTATCTGTTTCCGACAGGAGTTGGCAGATTCGGGAAATCACGGTTCAAATTCCTGTCAAGGCAAACGATTTTCCCTCTTTGGAATTTTTGCATTCAATGTGAATTTGTAGGTGTCTTCGTAGACTAATCCTCCATAGACTAACTCCGGTGGCCAGTCCGTGGTTATTTCCATGAATAATATTGCGGGGGTCTTCATTCAGGAACTTGTTATGAAGGTATAACATTGTCATTTATTTCTACGGGTGGAGGGCATGGGGGATTGGCCAAGTCGGGTGAATGGGAATCTTCGTTGTGGCCCCCGCTCTTGCGGAGATTCCCACGTGGGGTCTCAAGGTCGAAGGCTCGCGACGGCTTTTAGGATCCCTGGACTCTTTCTGTACCTTCCATTTACCTTGGGCTCTGCAAGTTCGTGAACTTTAAAATGAAAGAACACACGATATCTCTGCAATGGTTACGGGTGTCAGCCTAAAAGGCTAACAAAAAAACTCGTGGGACTGGCCGACAGAAGTGAAAACTGAAATCATTATTATCCATTTATTTTTTATGTAGATTTAATATTATTAAAGAACTAATTTTTCCAGTAATACTCATTTTTCAACAAAAATTCAAATTATTTTTTTCAGCAAACGGTTTATTATTAAATAAATATTAAAAATATGATGTGTATGAATAGAAAGTAACATCATTTATACATTAAAATAAAATATGCTTTTATTTCTTTACCGTACAAAATTTTTACATCTATAATTTATGTTACAATGTTATATGCTTTTATTGCGCTATTTTAAAATATTTTTAAAACTATTATACATAAAACATTTTATACTTCTGAAAAGTTAACTTTCATGTACAGTTTGAACAACACTTTCACCATCTTGACAACAAGGACCATCATCATCAATTTGTAAAACTGGTACAATAGTTTCATGGTAGCTAAAACAAGAAATCAACAATTTTGATTCAAATCTATTTAAATGTCTTGTAAAGACCGCATCTATTGTAGTTTTATATTTCATAGTATTGAGATTGCGATCATTTGACATTTTTAAACCAAATTTATTTTTTAAAAATTCAATTAATGTTTAAAAATTTAAATTTCCAAAATAAAATATGTCTAAATTAGATAAAATTTATACAAATATGTGTATTGCCATATAATACGCATTGTATCGAAGAAGTACATATGTACAGTATAGAACTAGAAGCAGACAGATGCCAGTATTCAGTATGTGAAAGTATAGCGGTGACGCAACCTATACCATTGTATACACTATATGTACACACTATACATATGTATATCTCGCTGTAGCGATCACGGTGTCGGGTCCGTGACGCTCACGCGAATTCTATGCTTTTACCCCATCCCACAAAAGTGCTTAACGCCGCTAAAGAAGTTTTCACTTCAAAAAATTAATGACAAGTTTGCTCAGACGCCAGAAGAACTGAAAAATAAGGTAACTTGAATTGAAAATAGAATTTTCAATTCAAGATAAGAATCTATTTTATTTTTTATCATAAAAACACGAATAGTATAAAAAAGAATCCTCAAGTCGGCCTCTGTAGGTGTTGTCACCCACCGCGCATTTAAAAGGGTTTACAAAATCAGCCACTCATGTCGCTGACGAACAAATTGATCCGAGTTTCACGGTGAAATAAGATATAATTAGGGGTTTTATCGGAAATAATATACAAGACGATGTGATCTTTTAAATGCATAACTTTTCAATGCTATTCCTCGCAATCACATTCAAAATACTGCAAAATATTGGAGAAAAGCGGTTCGCATTGCACTCATCACCGCGCCGCGGGCATTTTTGAAAACCGATTAAAATGCGACCGAAGCGGCAAAGGAAAACAGTCTTCCATGGGGTGGAAGGGGGATCTCCCCTATGCACAAAAACATGATTTGCGAGTTTGGGGCTCTTTGACCAATTTGTGTCTTCGTGTGAGTAAGATGTGCAGGAAATTCCCCCGTACGCAACGACCTTGAGAGTGACCCATACCACGAAACGAAATTGAATCGCAACGGGAGCGTTTCCGAGCGCGGAATACCATCACTTCGCCGGGACTCGAGTAGGTACGTGCAGTGAATGGGTCTCGATGCTTTGACAGCGTGCTACCGCAAGAACGCCTCCGCCTCTCTGCCAGAACGTCGAGAGGGCCATGAAGTGGAAGATTGAGCACACCAATGCCCTTCTGAAGACTGTAAGAGGAGGAGGACAGGGAATAGCTTTTAAAAGATAGGGAGGAGGTTAGGGGGGATGGGAGGGAAGAATGGATTAGACAGGCAGGAAATGAGATAGAGGCATAGTGATGAGGTTAGAAGAATCGGGGGACTTGGCGGAAGAAAGGAATGGGGAAGATAATTAGCGGAGGAAATATAAATAAGACGAGAGGTCGGATGGAGTTGAGGTGAGTTGTGTGATTCTTTTCGCGGCCTTCACAGCGTTCGGAGCGCTCTCCTCTTAAGAGGTCGCATCTCCACCACTCGACCGGTATTTCCATCTTAACGTATTATATATTTTAAAATTTTGTTTTCGACTGTTCGAGCTCGCATAAGCCCCATTCGGAGTAACTTATTACGAACCACTCTTTGTGTGTTATGATTCTTTTCTCGGCCTTCACGGCCTCCGATCCTCTTAAGAGGGAGCATCACCACCACACGACCGGCATTTCCATCTTGTTGCTTTAAAATGTTGTTTTCGACTTCCTGAGTTTGCTTAAGCTCCGTTCGGAACAACTTAACGTAAAGTAACTTATTATGAGCCAGTTTAATTTATTCCTAGGGAACTAAAGAACCTGTACAGCGTAGTGATCTGCCCAGTATCCCGGATAGCCAAATGTCCGTGGATCGATTCCCGATCTTGGGAAATTTTTTCTCTCGGCAATGAACGTGAATTTCACTGCCGTTCACGCGGCAGTTTTGAAATGTATCAAAGGTGAATTTATGACACTCATCAGGAGAAATTTCGCCTCAAACGTACAATCGGTTTCGGAAGAAGTACGAAAGTTCTTTGTCTCTCTATAGGCAAAACTATCTTTATTGCTACATATTAATTTCAAAAGATATTTATCTCGACTAATGACTATTCCTAGTTGAGTTGCACTTTAAATTATATGTTGCTACGAACCAATGGGCGTTTCTTTCACTTTCCTCCTCCATAGCTTCACAAAGTTAAATTGCTTTCAATAAAGCTGTAAGCCGTCATAATTGACTTTGCAGGTTATATAGAGTATACCCTTGTCAAAATTAGCAGGTATTTCAAATTTGAAAATTTTACCTCCGTATATTTTCAGATGTAGCACTGTACATATGAGATAGAGATAAATTATGACAAAGTTTTAATATGTATTAACTGAGGTACATCCGATGTGAGCGTCATAACAGAATTCGGAGCGCTGTTTGCAAAACAGTTTCGCGTCATAACTCGGAGCAGTATCGCATTCCAATGGTTCAGCGATCGTTCTCTCCCCATATTCTTTATTTTCACTCTCACTATGTAAATGGGGAACTTGCATGGGTCGTCAATTGCTATAAAAACTATTTTGAACAAGTAAAACGGATATATTAGCTCACGAAAATACCTAAAGTTTCTCCATTCATCGTCAAAAGAAATAAAAAAGTTGACTTTGAAAATCGAGCAAATTTTCTCTGAGTCGACCACTGCGCGAAGACACCCGCGCGTTGCCGAGGTCAGGCGTGACGTTATAGGTGCCTAAACAACCGTAGGGAGTTGGGAAATACGCTGAGCGCATGCTGTAAAATTTGTTTTGAGGGAGTATTTAGCCGCTCATCGTCACTTTATTTTGTTCTGTTACTCTTGGGCAAGTTTTCCTATTGCTATTGTGCCACGATTATTCCTTAGGACATAAATAATGCACAACAAAATGATGAAATACAAGCGTTTTACCTCGCATATTTCAGTTATCAGAAAAATGGATGGTAACGTTGCTTCTGGTTGGAGTAGTGTACCTGAAATTGATGCCACGACCCTCATGGAATTTGTTATGACAACTTATTGCTATACGTCGGTAAAAAATCTCAACGTAAAAGAAACTTGTAAGACTGGAGGATAACGATCACTTACATTATGCATAATTGCCTCAATTTTCCCGATTTATTGGGATGATCCATGCGTCGGTGCATTTTCTAACCATGTACCACTCCGTTCATTCCAGTTTCATCTAGTTTTTTGCTTAGGTGAAAACACTTATTACTTGACACACTTTTAGATATTCAAGGGTTCTTCGGAAAGTATCTACGTTAAAGTTTACTGGTGGAAATATATGCCAAAATATATTGCCTAAGGAATTATATACCAACATGTCTTTAGATGCATCGGCAATAATAAGTTTCAACAGGGTCACCAGCCTTTGTAACAAGGGAGTTCAACAGAATTGTGATGGCTTAACGACTCTTTCTGGTGAGATTATGGAAGTGAAATATGAACATCACCTACTCAATTGAAAATCATCGGTGGACTCACTTATGCATTGAGTAGGCACTCCTGAATCACCCGTATTATGGCGCTGTTAGCCCAGCGGTGGACTGCTTCTGGCAATGCCTTATTATGTTTATGAGCCGTGCTGTTTAATTTTTCAATGACGCATTAGCGGAGAAGGTAGCCCTATCCGTCTTAAGATGGTCCGATTCTCTTCCAGCTGAAAATCCATTACGAATGCTTAGCTGGAGAACCTTAATCATAGATAAAACACTTAATTCCTGTGAAATAACAAATAATCTGTTTCTCTGCATTCTTTTCGTGTAAGTAGCGGAGTTTGAAAAGCTAATGCCAATTCAGAGAGTGCAAGAAAAGCACTTTCTATCATGATGAAAAAAATTAGGCCGTTATCTATGAAAAGCAATGGGCTGTTAAAGAAACACAAGACATACACTTATTGTTAAAAGAAACTTTTATTTCATAATAATGTAACACACTTTCATCACCATTTCCTTGGTACCACGGGTACGAATTCACAGCAAAACAGTCTGCACACAATTCACATGTGAGATCGCGAATCGTTTCCGCTGCCAACACGCACACAAGCTACAACGTATTTCAATAGTTCAGAAAAATCCGCGAACGATATAGAAGTTTACATAATTAAAAATAATGGGAAATAGGCAAATGAAATCGTTTAAAACTGAAAGTAACTACCATTCTTATATTCATCACGTATAAATAACTATCACCGAGCTCGTTATGATGAAAACTATTATTTATTCACTAAATTAGCCCACGTAAATGGCACAGTTGACTTTTCTCACTGCTATTCGTTGATATGTTGGTAAACTAGAAAAACAAACTTCACACTCAGCTTTGATCTTGATAGCTTGATCGTTAAATGTCATATCTACGGTGAACATGCCACTGACGATTTTTGTTTTACTGTCAGACATTTATCGATAGCGTAATATCACTGTTTACGATTCAGTCACAATGGAACACTGAAAATTACAACTCTAGGCCAATATTTTTCAACCTTGCCAAACTTTGTGCATTTCAATCACTGACACTGTGATTATCAGCAGTAGATTAATGAGAGTTCTCACGTTGAAAATAACACTATTTTGGCGCAAAATATGTTCGTAGAATTCTACTAGTAGCGAGCAAAAGCTGTATTCACCTTTTAATGCAAGCACAGGCATTCCTGTACGACGAATTTTCCAGTACCTACGAAGAAATAGATGGAGTTATTGTGTATAATAGCATAGCGGACATAAGAAAACATCACTATTGTTCTAATTACATAAATGAATTAGGTGCCGTCGATAACACCAATCAACTTACAATCAACGTATCCATCTTCAACGGCCGTGGCTCAGACTGCTACAACGGTGTTATTTAGGTATTATAAAATATTTGGTTTCACTGCTCTAGTTTTATATTTTATGCGCTTACTCAGATATTAATATTTTGTAAATACTACAAAATATGAGGGATTCGTTCCTCTATCGTCGGATATTTTGCTTTAAATTGAAAACAACCTAGACGTCTCACAAACGAAGCTCTTACAACTGCCGTTAACTATTACAGAGAATCACAACAATTGCTTCGTGTGAAGTTTTGGCACCTATGACGTCATCGAGGCTTCGTCGGAAGTGGCTTGGAGGGTGAGGGAGTTTTTGGCGCGCTTTAAAATTCGTTATATTTATCATTGAATATCTCGCGAAAGAAAACTCAGATTTACATGCAGTTTTCTTTGTTGTTATTATTATAGTATTCTACCGATTAAGGTAGGTTTCCATGGAGTACTAAAGAGGTGATCTGGGAGCCTCCCTTTCCTTCCAGCACTGCCTTATTTAATTCACTGTAAGGCCTACTCTCTTTCAATCTATCTAAAAATCCTATTCTTTTCCTTCCCCTCCCTCGTTTCCCCAACATTCTACCCTCCAACACCATTTTCAACATCCCCTCACCGCTAAGCACTAACTCCATCCAAACCTTCTGTCTCCTGCGTGTCTCATCTAAAAGCTTTCTCTCCTCGCCAACCATATCCAGCACTTCGTCGTTCCTTTTCCTCTCCGTCCATTTCACCCTCTCCATTCTTCTCCATACCCACATCTCGAACGCCTCCAATCTTCTCTCGTCTTCTTTCCTCAGAGTCCACGTTTCCGCACCGTAGAGAGCTACACTCCAGATCAAACTCTTCACTAACCTTTTCTTTAAACTCTTACACAACGATCCTCTAAGAAGCTCCTTCCTGTTCATGAATGCCTCCTTCGCTAATGCGATTCTCTTCCTTATGTCCTTACTACTGTATCCGTTTTCCTCTAACGTACTGCCTAAATAGTTGAATTGCTCAACCTGCTCAAGTTTTTCACCACCCACCTTTATCTTGAGTCTCACATTCCTCGCTCGTGATGCTTTACAAAACCGCATTACCTTAGTTTTCTTGTGATTAATCCTCATCCCAAACTCCTCGCAACGTTCGTATAACGCATCCACTAGGGCCTGAAGCCCCCTTGCTGACTGACTGATCAACGCCTGGTCATCCGCGAATCTCACTGATTTGAACATCATTCCTCCCACTTTTATCCCAGCTTCTAACTCATCCCACGCTTCCCTTACCATCTCTTCAGCATACACGTTAAAGAGCAGTGGCGATAGAGGACAGCCTTGCCTCACACCTCGGCCAATGCTTGCCCACCCAGATTCTCCGTCCGCTATCCTCACTTGCGCAGTCTGGGCCATATACAGATTACAAATCAGTCGTCTATCCCTCCAGTCAACACCTATTCTCTTGAGAATATCCATTAACTTTACCCAGTTCACCCTATCAAACGCTTTTTCAAAATCCACGAAACACACATATACGTCCTGCTCATATTCTAGGTTCCTCTCCACGAGGGACCTCATTATTGCTATTGCATCACGAGTTGACTTCCCTTTTCTGAAACCAAACTGATCTTCGCCCAAATACTCGTTTGCCCTCGCCTCCATTCGTCTGTTCAATATCCTCAGCACTACTTTAGCCGCATGGGATAATAGGCTGATAGTCCTATAATCTCCGCATTCCACAGCTTTCTTCTTTTTCGGAAGCGGAATTAAAACCGTCTTTACGAAATCCTCCGGCCAACATCCCTCCTCATAGATCTTGCGCACTAGTTCGAAAAACCTTTTCTTACCTTCCTTCCCTAGATTCTTCAGAAGCTCACACGGGATGTTGTCCACGCCTACTGCTTTCCTAGCCTTCATATCACGGAGTGCTCTCTCTATTTCTGAATCTAATATCTCCGGCCCAAGATTATCCTCCTCCACTGCACTTTCCTCCTCTAGAGTCAATCTCTCTGGTCTGTTCGTTCCGTCATACAGGTCCTCCACGTATTCCTTCCACCTACCCTGTACCTCTTCCCGCTCGGTTAGCATCCTCCCATCTTTAGCCTTAATTTTAGACATGGCTTGTCCTCTTTTGCCGCCCGATAGCGACTTAACTTTGGCGTACAACGCGCCTACTTCTCCATCCTTCTGGAACTTTTCCATTTCCTCGCACTGTCTTTTCCACCAAGCCTCCCTTGCCCTCTTAGTTTCACGTCGTAATCGATTATTCAATTCCCTATACATTCTTTTGCCCTGTTCTGTGTCCACGTTCTTCCACTTCCTCCTCTCCTCCATTTCATTAACCATTGCCTCCGTTATCCACGGCTTCTTTATCCTTCTACTGTCAACGTAACCAATTGACTTCTCCGCCGCTTTGACTATTCCCGTTTTTATATTATCCCATCTTTCCTCTACCGTCTTGGTACTTTCAATCTCCCGTATACTAATGTCCACTAGCTCCTGATATTCTCTCCTCATACTCCCCTTCAGGGCTTCTACGTTCCATTTCTTCGCCTTCCTAACTTTCATAAGTCTTTTGAATCTTACGTTGCATTTCATGAGCACTAGATTGTGGTCCGAATCCGCATCCGCTGCAGGGAAGCTGCGCGAGTTTTTCACACTGTTCCTAAACCTCTGTCTTACCATAATGTAGTCTATTTGATATCTCCCCGCATCCCCTGGACTTTTCCACGTGTACCTTCGCCCTTTATGATGATTGAACCACGTGTTTGTGATGAATAATTTGTTTCTCCTACAAAATTCTGCTGCTTTCTCTCCCCTGTCGTTCCGTATTCCTAGACCAAAATCTCCTATTTCGTTTCCATTCCTCCCTTCCCCGACTGAGGCGTTCCAGTCCCCCATCACTACCAGATTTTTCTTACCCGGTGTGTCGCTAATTATTTCCTCGAGCTGTTCATACACCTCGTCTACTTCTTCCTCCCTATGATTGCTAGTGGGCATGTAAACCTGGACCACCACAAGGTTGGTGGGCCGCGCCTCAATTTCTACCACCAGAATCCTATCGCTTACCTGGTCTATACCTACCACACGCTTACCCATCTTCCCGTTTAATACTAAAGCTACCCCTCGCTGGCTTTCTTCCCCTCCACTATATATAACCCTATACCCATCACTCCAATAATCCCCCCCATCCCTCCACCTCACCTCGCATAATCCTAAGATATCTATCCTCCCTTTATCCATTTCCCTTTTGATATTTTCTAACTTTCCCGCCCTCATCATAGTCCTCACATTCCACGTCCCCACATTTATAGCAGACTTCTTCTTCTCCATCTTCTTGGTCTTTTCTTCTTTCTTCATTGCTGCTGCCACTGATGTTGATGATGATAAGTCTCTGCAAGGATTTCGCATGTTGGCGACCCCGAGGACCTTGCCGACCTCGTTGCCGTGCCCGACACCCGCCCTTTGCGGACGGGTCCCGGGCGATGAGATTCCGAGGCTCATTTGGTTGTACTCCATGTGTTCAGGGAAGAGATAGTTGGTAGGGTTTCCCACTTCCATTCCAACAGTGTTTTTTTACGTGACACCATCACGCGGACTACCTTTCGTCTGGCTCCTACCCTTCGACCTATCTGGTATGGGTGGCCCTACCGGGAATAATTTAGAATTAATCCCGCCAGTGCAGCTCTAGGGGTCATAGGAGCGCGCAAGCCTTTCCACCGCGACAAGGTTGTAGCCCAAGGGAAAGGTTTTCTTTGTTGAATTCAGAAAATAATTCTATGTCCGCTAGTGAAATAAAAAAAGTCATGCAAGTTCCCCATTCTCCAATTCAACGATTGATTTAGCTAGGAAAAGATTAGGGTTGTAAACCTCAAACGAAATAACCCAATTAAGTAGATGCTAATGGTGAGTTTTAGTGAATAAATCACATTGGTGAAAATTTTTCCGCAATAGAGGCATTAACTTTTTTACGCTCCGATGAAATTCGTGCACTTTCGAAACGGCCAGTTTTGGCGGGAAGTCAGGCTCGAATGGCTCTGACGTCACACACAGCTACTTCGCTGACTTTACTCTAGGTGATCACTGGTGAACACCGTTATTCGTGCTGTGCTCTATTTTGTGGATGCCGTGGTGAGGAATGGCTTTTGATTGCGATTTTGTGAAGGCTATTTCTAGTACTGTGCCTAAAATGAGTGCTCTGATGCTCATAAATTTTATAAGAAGTAATGGCAGATTTAGCGCTCCAGAAATTCGAGGAGTTAAGCAGGCAAGGTAAGAAGAGTTAATGCATATCGACTGTGATAACAGTGTTAACTAGATTAATCGCACTTGCATCAAGAGTATTTTACATCAAACACTCAATTTTGTTATGGTTTACTCTGCCTTGGCTTGTGGATATTGTGAATGCGGACGCAAATATCCACAGGGAAGAATGACGCCTCGGTAGCTTAACTGGCTAAAGCACTCGACCGGAAATCGGGGGATCCGGGTTCGAATCCCGGTCAAGGCGAATGATTTTTTCTCTGTGGATCTTTCGCAAGATTGTGCATTGCGGGTGACTCCCGTAAAAAGTTATCACCGCGGCTAGTCCCGGTATACTTTGAACTATATTAGATGGGTTTATTTTATATTAGATGGGTGTGAACAATGTATATGCGAAATATGATTTAATGCTTTCCCGGCGAATAATGTGGGTAAACTTGTATATATGTTACATACATACATACAAGTTTACCCATGTTACATACATATATACAAGTTTACTTGTATATATGTTATGTATATATGCATTTAATGTATATGCGTCTTAAATAACTTAAATTGAATGGTTTCAAATGTATAAATACTATTTCATTAATAAGGACACCACATAAAAAATGCATACTTCAGTATTGAATAAACATAAACGATAAAAAGTAATATAAACTACTAGGTGGTGAAATGGTAAAATGTAAGTAGAAACTGGTTTGAAATCTTTACAAATCGTATGATACCTATGAAACCTAACATTTTTCTTGAATTCACCTCTATTGAAACACAACTTATTGTTAAAAATAACTCCTAAATCTGAACTAAAAGAAGCTCAAGCAAAATAATCCCCAATAACGAATACTTATAAGAAATATTGAAAATTAAATATGCCTTCCACAAATTTAAGGCCAGATATAGCGGCTTGCACTTCAAATTATAGTTCATAGCCCCAACTGTATAAAAAGGTTTTCAGTTGGGTTTAGATTTTTCAATGGCTTCAACTGTATTGTGCCATGCATCATAAATAATTAATATGCATTGAATCATTCACGCACAATGAATTCACATGCACAAAAGTAATTGGAATTTGGTGGGTTTTACTCTTCTGTGATCACAATAATGTATCTGTAATGAATTCCAGTATTTTCTTCGTACCTATTTATAATCATAAGTGTTCAATTATTTATGTATGTACTCTTACCAAGGCAGTTTTAAATGATAAATCATTCTCTTTCATCGTCAAATAGACAAACATGTCATAGCTAAGGAACTCATTCAAATTCAATATTCTTTGAACTACTTGCTTAGAATGCACTTACACCATACTGAACAAGATAGGTAACAAACGGTATTGACAGTATACAGTATTTGACAAAGTGCACCGATTTCTGATGGCTACGGTTATGAAACCTGTTATATATCATCAATGAATCCCTGATTAATGGATACTTAAGAAAGAAGGCAAATTTCTTATTGAAAAAATTCTTAATTACAAACAAATTCATATCCCCATCACGACAAGGATTTATGTATGGTAAATCCATGGGCAGTGCTATATTCAATCTCTTAACAAAAATGGAATTGAGCAACACCATAAAATATTTAATATCTTTTATGGCTGCTCTTAAGCATTTTATACCATAAATCAAGGAAGTATATTTCATGTAAACCTTATTTCATACAGCATTAAATGCTGGAATTATCTTGTACCCTTATCTATATGCTTGTCATGTTTGTAAAATAAAATATGGCAACCAAGGGCATACCCAGGATCAAAACTAGGAGGGGGGGGCAAGCCATGGTTGTTCAAGCTACAGGTAATATTTAAGTATGAAAAAGGAGAATGAAATCAACATTTTAAGGAAACTGTAACAACTCTATTAGTTTTTAAAATTATTTGATTGAAAAAATATTATTTTCCTAAAAGACATTTGCAATTTTTGCTTCTAGGAGGGGGCAGCTGCCCCCTCCTGCCCCTCGCCGGGTACGCCGATGATGGCAACTGTACTACCAAAACAATTCCATCAATAAACATGTCACTAGAGGGAAGAGTATCTTTTAAATAAACTATTAAACTGAGAAAACTTTCATTGCAAGCTACTCTTAATACTATTTTATGCCCGTAATGGAGTTATAAATTTGTGTAAACATGCCATCATGAGCAACAAAATATTATTATTGTTATCTGGTATTTAGATGGGGAAAATTTTAGGTATTTTTCCCAATGACCAATGATCAGTATGGTGCCAAGTCATTACGATTTCAAAGGAAATATTATTCAACAGGTAGTAAAAGTTTGTTTTTAAAAAATCTTGGCAAGGTCATTACTACCAAAGAGTATGCTGGTGGAATTCGCAAAAGTTAATGGTTATGCTTGTTTAAGATGAGGGTATGAAGAGGGTTTAAGATGAAGGTATCGTGCATTTGCATAGCTTAATGCTATGTTACTGTACATTGATGTGTGTTATTTTCTTAATGAGATGCCTATATGAGAGACTTATGGCTGAGTAAGTCCTAGAAACTTATTTTTGACATTTCCTTATCTTTGCTTTCAGGTGGTTGTAAGTATGCCATTGCACTATTGATGTGGTTGCATAGGAGGACCGAAGAACCATCTCCGATAGAAGTAGAATGCTACTGGCTAAAACCGGGATTAGCTGAGGCATTGGGGAATTGAGAGATGTTGAGGGCATCAACATTAGAGCGTCATACTCCCCGTAATTCTCAACAGTTGCCTGATGCATCCTTGTTCCTGGAGAACATCATAGAGGAGTCACAAAATACTCCTCAGTATTACTCAAATGTGTGTCAGCGAAGTCCATGAATGCGGCTGAGAAACTTGGCCTCCATTAATTACTCGACAAAATTCTAAAAAATATTTGGCTTTGTTGATCATGATGCAACTGATTTCCAGTCATTTTCTACGTCTAATATGGGCCAAAAGCTCTGTGAAGAAGCCTTCAAATTAACTTCGAACGAGTGTCCAATATGGCATGAACTGAAGTATGGAAGAATGGGAGCATCTTTGCTGAGAGAGGCATCATCATTCCAGACGGAGGGATATTTGGTGGACAAGATGCTGGGTGCTGAAAATGCTTTTATGTCAAAAGCAATGACAAGGGAAGGCTGTTAGAAGATGCCGTAGCTGATGCAGCATCAAGAAATTTCAGCAGGATCTTCAGGAAATGTGGTATTTTCCTTAATGCCAATTGCCCCTTTTTGCTGCATCGCCCGATAGAATGTGTGACGATTTCATTGTCGAAATCAAATGCCCCATGAAGGAGAGCACAGTAAAAAAACTATTTATTTGAGGGTAAAACATGAATGAAGGTAAACATGCAAATGCAACTTCAAATGCATATGATGGACATGAAAAGAGGGTTGCTATGTGTTGCAAGCCCTTCTTTTGAAAGGGAACTAAAAATTACCCACCAGTGGGAAGAGTATGATGATGATTTTATTAAAAATGTAATGAAATAGGCAACTTCATTTTGGGAAATATATATTATTCCCAAATTCAAACAAGTATACTGCTAAAAAACAATTAATTGGGATTTCTGTCATTTTTATTTTATTTGATGTGGCTATGTTGTCTTGATAATACCCATTTGTAAGAAAACAAGCACGTTAATATGCATTATTTTAAGAGTTGTATGCTGCGGTAGACACCACTGGACTCTTTAATAAAACAGGTGTATTCTTTTTATTTACTTTATTAATTTTTAAGTAGATCACCTTGCAAATTTATTAAACCTATGGACCGAAACTAAATAAATCCTCTGGGACGATACGAAACACATACTATGTTTCGCACCAGAGGAACCACGTGCTTCGCCTTCGAACAGTTTAGTTTCTATCCACACACCGAGTACGAACAGGCATGTCGGCTAACAAAAATATTGGGGGGCCCAAACCGGGGATGTTGCCCCGGGAAATTTTATAAATAGTGAGTTTAAAATTTTTAAAACATTTTAGAAGACCCATATGATCAACATTTGAACCCTGATAACTCGACTCTCGATATCTGGATGCTCCGGGGAAAATCGACAAGCCTGGCACATTTTTCCTCACACCCAAAACGAATTTTTGAGGGGGCTCGGGCCACTGATTACGAAGTATGGTTCGGCCACCCGCCGTTAGATACATGGGGCTCTCATATTTTGACCAGTAACAGGAGAGCGGTGAACGCAAATTGCCCATTCGATTTTTAAGCTCAATGTTTAAACCTCTCATATATTTTGTCATGAAATGGGTCGAAACTATTCCCTCTTGTCCTCCTCCACTCAACTTCTGAGATCGAAACAAAACTATGAGCAGCGGAGTTTCGATTAATTTAGTTTCGTTCCTGGGAGTAAAGTTTCGTCCCGGGTCGAAACTTAACTCCTTGGTGATTTTAATTTCTAGCGGGAAAGAAAGTAAAGCTAGGCTTCGTATTTTCGTTTCCCTCCGCATCGAAGCGAAACATATACGGTTCGTTCACTTATCATCCCTGCGAATCACATGAGCGTCATGAAGAAGGCCAAGGAGTATCTGAAAAGTTTTTACCGGCTCGGCTGGAGTTCGTGACGTCATCAACTTATCGGCGAAAGGCTATTTATATTTCGTCAATCACAGCACGAGAATTGGGAGACGGATCGAAGAATGGAAATGGAAAAAGACTTGTCTCTTTATTTGTCGAATTATGTCACAATTTACAATACATGAAAATGGTGAAGGAACTCAATCTTTAAATTTTACATCAGGTATTTCCCTGAGGCATTGCAGTTAAATACTTCATGGGTTCTTTTATAAAATAACAATAGGGTATCAACCATTTAGACAAGTGGTGCTTGATAAATACAACCACACCCTTGACTAGCAGTGAATAAGGTAGTTATCTACGGAACGAGACGTTTCAGAGGGATTAGTTATAGTGGGATGCCTTTCTTTAGGCCAGAGGAAGAGGCTCGGTAGTAGTCCGTGACGTCATCAACTTATCGGCAAAAGGCTATTTATATTTCGTCACAAATAGCACGATAGTTTGGCGACGGATCGAAGAATGGATAAGGAAAAAGACTTGTCTCTTTATGCGTCGAAATATGTCACAATTTACAATACTTGTAAATGGTAAGGGAACCCAATATTTCAATTTTACATCAGGTATTTCCCTGAGGCATTGCAGTTAAATACTTCATGGGTTCTTTTATAAAATAACCATGGGGTCTCAACCAGTTTGCCAGGCGGTGCTTGATAAACACAACCACTTCCTTCACTAGCAATGAGCATGGTAGTTATCTACGCAACGAGACGTTTCAGAAGGATTAGTCATAGAAGGATGCCTTTCTTTACGCCAGAGGGGCAGGTTCGGTAGGATTTCAAGCGTCATCTACTTATCGGCGAAAGGCTATCATATTTCATCACACATAGCACCAGAATTCGGCGACGAATAGAGGAATGGAAAAGAAAAAACGTCTCGTTACACGTCTCATTATTTTCCGAATATATCACAATACACAATAAAATAAAATTGGCGTAGGAGCAGATAATTTAAATTTTGCATAATGTTTTTTCCTGAAGCATAGTAGTTAAGTACTCCATGGATTCTTTCAAAAAATGACCATAGGGTATTGACCAGTTAGCCATGCGGCGCATGATAAATACAGCCACGCCCTCAACTGGCAGTGAACAAGGTAGTTATCTACGGAACGAGACGTTTCAGAGGGATTAGTTATCGTGGGATGCCTCCTTTTTTTTAGACCAGAGGAATACTATATTGTCGGCGTTAACGTCCAAATTGTCCACAAATCGCGTGTCGAGCACGTGTCCCGCCCGAAACCGTACTAACGAACTCCCATCCGCACCCACCTCCGTGGGCAGGCGCCCTTTCATCGCCCGCTGCGCTCCGAGATCTTCTCCCTAAATAAAGGGCCCCACCTACTGCCCGTATCTCCATTCACAAAGCCCACGCAGGTTTACACAGGCAACGCGTGTCTCAATACCGTGTGAGGTGGTCGAGGCACGGCCCAGTCGCCTTCCTTCCTTCCCTCGCCAATTTTTATCGACTAGTCCTCCGGTCAGGTTTTTCCGCACCCAATTTCTGCAAAACCGCCGCCCGGGGAGGTTTCTTTATTTAATGAGGTGGGCCTCCGAGGTAACACCCACGTTCACCCTCAGCTACTTCGAACGTTCAGGGAGGTTTGCCTACTCAAAATCCGGTTTTTTAGACAAAATTAGGCATAAATTAATCGTGGGGAGGACTTTAGCGTGAGATTCTAGTACCTATAGGTTCATGGGCGCAGCTAGGAATTGAGGCTAGGAGGGGTTTTAGGCGCAACTAATACGTTGGTGTCTGGGGGTATGGCATATCCACCAAGGTAAGCGGGAGGTGCGGGGGCCCTCCCAGAGAAAAATAAGGATAAATAGCAAGTTTTACGACTTTCTAAAGGGATATTTTATAAATCCTTACAAAAATCTTTAAGTAATATTGATGCATTTAAGTAAAATGGGTTTCACTTTTAAAAAATTCTGAGCTCTGGGGAGGGTTTCATTCCCCAAACCCCCCCCCCTCGCTACGCCACTGTATAGGTTAACAACGGTGAAAAAATCAGAGCGGTAAGAGTTGAAATAATGGCAAAACATCATGTAAGGGGTTAAGAAACAAAGGGTAAGAAGTGTTTTATTTCTAAATAGAGTTAAGTAAAGAAATTGATGGAAGGTTTATGCTAAATCTGTGTGGTCATTGGATGCGAGTGAATCTTTGTTCTGTGCTGTCATCGAGTGGAAAATCAAATGCACCACTTAATATTATCTAGTTGATCTCGATTGTTTTCTTTGCATAATTTCTGTTCCTAACTCTGTTTAGAAAACAAAATCACTTGTACCCCTTGGCTTCCCACCCCTTCATATATATTACAGTAGATTCCGTTTAACGGATCCACCGGTTACTTGGGGCAGCCGCTTAATTGGGGCAGATCTAGAAGAACAGAACAGAATGTTGCATTATAAACATTCTTTAGTCTTCTTTCCATTATTTCAACGTTTGTTTATGCCCATATATAGGATAGTTCGCCTAATTGGGGCAGCCGCTTAATTGGGGAAAAGTGCACAAGTCCCAATATGTCCCAATTAACCGGAATCTACTGTATATATATTTAATGCTTCTGAAACAGTTCAAACGTTTTAAATGTCATGGATGCATAAATATTTTGGAGGTTCAGGTGACGCCATAGGTTATTGCCTAGTCAACATTAGAACTTTTTTTTAGCCCGTTACCTGACTGGGCCAGGCCAACAGATTTTTTCACGGCAAATTCTACCCATGGTGTAACATTGCACCATCGCGCAAACTACGTAAAAAACACTTATTTTGTCAAACATGAAAAATGGTGTTCATTGTATTTTGCTCTTTTATAGCGGTCAAACATGAATATCATACCTTATATGTTACATTTAATTGCTCAAAAGATTATTAAATGTCATCCCAACGCATCACATCAGCTAAAATCGGTAAACTGAGTATATTGTTCAGTAATGGCGTCCTGATGAACTTTTGATACCTAAATAACATAAAATAAAGATACGCACACCAAAGAAAAAACAGTGGATTTGAATTCAAATTTTCAAAATTGAAAAATAAATATGGTTTGAAAATACTTATAAGATAAGTGATGTGATACGTGATGAAATTTTACCCTTGCCAACATTTGTTTGTATCCTAAACTAACGACAATCATTTGCTGGAAAAAAAAAATTATTATATCTCAAATAATATATCTCTAATAATAAGCCGTGTTGCTCCTCTCTTTACTCTGAAAATTTCAAGATGGTAGCGCACAATTTCAAACAGTGATTAGTCGTGAAAAAGATCAAGTCAATGGTACTGATACTTCCTCTCACACCCTCGTTTTTACTCCCACCGTTGGCACCAAACCTTTGACAGAGCTCTGTCTTCCTCCTCAATGTGATCGTATCGCCGCTTTTGCTTATCTCGGTCGTGTCATCGCATCCGGCGGCAACAACCGAGGCGCCGCCACTCGCTGCCGCAGTGCCTTCGGTCGGGTCAAACGCCCTCCGCCGAGCGCGAAAAGCCGGACCCCATTCAACCACAGTCCACCGGCTCTCTATTTAAGTGGAGGATATAAAATTCTCCCGACTCTCGAGAGCGTTTAGCCGGAGAATTTAAGGGAATGCCTCACTCTTGGGTTTATGTCTCGCCCACGCTTGGAGCGGTTTTTTAAGAGAGTCAAAGGTAGCCTGCGGATCTCCTCTTTTAGGTGGTTTGTGAGGGAACTAGGCAGCTGTGTTTGTCTTATTTCTCTCGCATTATGAGGCCTGCGCTACTCTCTTTCATCCATGACACATTATGCCGTCATCCTTTTGGCGTCATCCTCGAATACTGGCGTACTGGTAACCTTCCATGGATGTCTTAGAAAATCGGTCGATAGATCTCGGCTTTTGTGTCAGTCATAATGGATAAATATTCTAAATCAACGAAAAAATTGTAATTAGCCGTGGCGGATGCAAGATCGCATCGTTCAATTTGCTAACATTTTTCCTGATCGAATTTTTATGTAATTGATACTCGGTTAAGGGAAACATAAGAAGTCCGTGTTTTACATCATTAGGGGCGTAGTCCAGTACACGCTCCCAATGCTCCCAAGTGCTCCCGCTACAGACGCTACAGATTCGTGGTCCACTTTCGCTCCTATCGCTCCCAGTGCTACCCTACTGGATCACGGCTGGAGCGATTGTAGCATTTGTTAGTCGTTTGTTTTACTAGTATCGTCTGCTCGGATATTAGATCGCCTGAACTAGGGATTGTTATAGACCCTTGTACTTTACTTAGCTTGTTAGAGAGGTCAGTAATATAAATGACAAAAAGAATATGACCATAGGGTACACCACAAGACACTTAATTAATATTAGATCTTCATTGGATACCATGAATGGACACCACCGATCCGATGCTTGTCCTGAAGATTTTACCCACTGGTTTGCAAATCCTCTAACACCAAGGCACCACCAAGGTGATAAACTTAAACAAGAGCAGATCATGATACACATAAAAGAAGATAACACTGATTAAATACCTAATTAGAGAAATTTCAGTGAAGCAAAAATAAGCCTGATTAACTTAGCTCACCTAAAAGCTTGCGTTTAAACGATACACGTACAAGTTAATGCCTGGTTGCGTGAATGATTTTTGTGGACCGAAACGGAACATGTACGAATGTTTGAACCAAGCTAAAATAGGTTCAATTTTCCGTTCATGCATTTGCACAAGTTGAGTATGGTTACGCGCGTAACCACATAACGTGCAACAACGCAACCGTACGGTACGTATTTCGTGTTCATTCTCGCGTTCATACATTTAGACTCGTACGGGTTTATGTAGGTGTAAAAAGGCCTTAAGTGGAGTGTTTTTTTTTACGATTTATCATGCACTCATGACATTGAATGATAGTCTCTAAAGCAGTCCTAGACTTGGACCCATCTCGTCAACAACAAGCCTTAAGCATCAATGCAATACGTGTCAACCTGACCTTAAGAAAAATACACAATTAAAATACAACCGAACATCAATAATTGATTAAACTTAAGTTGAAGATTAGAGGAAGATATCATCATTGAACAGAGAATACAATCTTCATGGAGAAAGGTTGGCCGCCACAAAGCAACAAACGGAATACTTTGACCAGGAAGTTCACGTACCCTAACCTAAGAAGTCATATTCTAGCTCAATTTCACGCAATGTCAAGTTCAAATAACTAATAATTGATCTAAATAACAAATGAATCAAAATAACTTACAAAATTAACAGAAGTAACATATTAACAAAAGTAACAGACGGAATGCTTCGACCGGAAAGTTCACTCACCACATGCCTTATTAATTTCGAATAGTCATTTTCTATCTCCACTTCTCGCTATCTCAAGCTTAAACCACTAATAATTATATAATATTATATATAATTCATTATCACCACAACAAAGTTTATAAAATATCTCGGACTTGCCGCTCAATTTCTTCCTCGATCTGGCCCGTGGCGAACATTGACTCTGAATTGTAAAACCATTGAGTTACTGCCATTTGCCTCACCGTAATATCCCCGGAATAGTTCTTTAACCATTTGTTTTTAGCATTTACCATCCTGGCTCTCTTAGCGACTTCTTCTGTCAACTCCAAATGGTCATATTATTTCTGGCCAGGTCCACAATTGTTATGAACACCATTTTCTTTTGCCTTCCTTCCCGTTCAAATTCGCGCTGAAAACCGGTTCGCTCCAGCTCACCCACCTATTTCGCAGGAGCGTTTGTAGCGAGAGAGAAGCGAATGTAGTGACGTCATGCGTGACGTACGAGAATTCTACGGGAGCTTTTGTAGCTTCTACTGGACCACGCAAAGACTCGCTCCCAGCGCTTCGGAGCACTGGTAGCTTGTACTGGACTACACCCAAGGAGTCCAAAAAAGTATAATGATGACACACAATTTATTTTATTGCATATTTTTATGGAAGTAAATTTCCTTTTGAAATATGCTAGTTGCGGAAAATAATTAGGAATACGTATTCAAAATTTGTTCACCTCTTAGGCTGGACATTTAATTCAAGGGATCTTTAACTTAGATACTACTTGCTTTGGATTTTATCTAATACCAATGGGTATTATTGCTCGGTAGGGATACTTAGGAAATATCATAACAAACTAAGCAGTATATTATAAAATATAATAAAAGTTATTAATGAAAGTTGCTTTAAACTTGTTCTTAGTTCATCAAAAGCGGCAACAATTTTCATTCAGAATTGTGACTTGAAAGTTTTGAAAGAAAGGAGAGAAAAAACAGAGAAGATCATTTGTTTTTAGCTATTTATTTCATCATTATGGACCCATTTTTTCCTCGTCAGCTTAATGAAGATAACGGTAAACTGGAATTGGTGAAGGAAATTGATTTCGATTTATGATATGAGGGTCCAAAATTGGAGAGGGAGAAGATTGAAAACCACTGGTGATTGGAGGTTTCCAGATGAGTAGATAGCGTGAAAGTATCAAAGAGCAACATTCTAATTACGGGCATTATTGTGGGCATGCGATGAAATGAAGTTAATTTTTATTAGTATCATAATGAACGGGAACTTGATAAAGTGTCGGACATGAAGTGTCATGGATAACCGTATATTAGGCACTCAATGAATGTCAGGTTATGATCGATAATTACTGATAAATAATGACACGCGTGAAACATTGTTTAGCCAAGGGATATTCGGTATTCATCCATGAATATTCGGTATTGACTTAAAAATTTTAGCTCAAAAACGAATTCAGTTCCCCATCTTACAACCATGTTGCTGGTGCGATTAAGTATTTTTACAGTCCGAGTGATTGCTATTTTCATGTGATCCGCTGCCATTAATTATCAAAAGAGTCGGTTACTGGTCATCAATGGTGGTCGATTGACGTTCAACTAATTTCATCGAGGGAACGATGATTACCGTAGGTTGTGTGAAATTAAGTCATTGATTAGTCCCGGGGCAGATGTGGCTGGTATTCAATCTCCCAGCGGGGCAGATAAAAGTCATCCTCGGGCCGCCAATTTAACGCTAATCCTTCAGAAGATCTCTATGTATCCCTCCCAGATGTCGAATCTTCTCGGAGCGGGAGAACATTTAATATATTAACACACCCTCTTAGATAGCCTGTGAGTTGGACAATTGCTTGGAGGAATAATTAGCGCCTTTATTTTGCGATATCGATATTATATCATCAGGTAAAAATTCCATTTCTATCTGATTTGGCGTTGATCATCCTTGGAGGTCTGCTGAGGATAAATGTGGCCGTCGTGGCTGGTAACTGGCTGTAAAAAATGTCTTGTGATTGGTTGTTAGAAGTTAAATAAAATATACATACATATACATCTAAATATTTTTCAAGACATGACAAGGGGTGACTATCAAGTGTTGAGTAATTTTTATCCAGCATGTATCACGCTACCAATGGGGTGCTATATAATAACTCGCTTTCACTGCGGCCTTTACTGGCCACTCTCTCAGTTCTTACAATTTTTGTTGAACCCTATGATTCAACACCGTATCTTCCTCAATTTTTGAGATAATAATGCACGAAATTGCACGATTTGGCCAAAATTAAAAATGCTCAAATCGGTCTGAAAATTGGTTTCTTTGCGTATCAAGTGGTCTACAATCAAGTAATGACATTTTGAAAAATCTATATTTTGAACCGATATATGCCCCCAAAAAGTATATCTATAGAGACAGTTGACAACACTGTCAAAGATGGAAAATAGAAACTTTAGTGCTTCGGCAATTTTTCTTAGGATATCAGACGATATTAAAGGGGTTCGATTGTATGAATAAACTGAGGGTTGCCCCTCATCGAGTATGCTGCACTGGCTAACGTTTATGGGTACCGTGGTAGCCTAGCTGCTTTAGGGCTTGGCTTCTGACTGAAGGTTAAAATTGTAGTACCGCCAATGCAGAAATCATGAACTAAATAACTGCGCAACTGAATGCCGGGTATTCTAATCGGTGGCTTAATATTTCACTTTATTTCGTATACATTTTATCTGCTGTAGGCCAGCGTCTTTCCCTACTTATTTGGAATTTTTTAGGAAATCGTTGTAATTAATTTCTAATTTTATTTTTTTATGATTAACACTTTTATTTTTTCCTCGTTCGAGTCTGGGTAATTGGGGGCTAAAAATTTTTCAGAATGAAATGAATAGAAACACTTTTTTCGGGCTTAATTTTCATTTTGTGTGTTTTTTTGTAAGTGGGAAAAGTGTGACACCGAATTAATGCTCAAGCACACGAAACAATCAAAATATGTCCATAATCATCATGATGAGCCAATTTTACTGGAATTCATTTGGTAGCTAATCACTTTTATCCCTTGATGGGCTGAATTTTTAGGTTGCCAAGAAGCAACTTTTTCATGGCACATATACATGGTGTAATTTTTGCTATTATTGAAATGCTTTTCTCAAATATGCCTCGGACCCAAGCGTGAAAATGATCGTGCATTTCAGACTTGGAAAAGGCGCGGCATTGAAGTTGGTGTCGGAAAAGGGACCGGATACCCGCGGAAGACGCTTGAAAGATCGCCGCTTACTTCCGGCGGCTCCTCACTCGCAGCCTCGTCTTCTCCTTCTCCTCCCGCCAAAAAATCTCCCGCCATTCAGTGCGACCCGCGCGCGCAAAAACAGGATCAATGATCCCGCCGCGACTCCTTCCGACACTTCTCCTCTTCCCTATCCTTCACTTTTTTCTGCAGGAGGAAGTAAAAAGGAAGGGTATCATGGTGTGTTTCTGCAAGAGCCGCTCGTTCAACTCGTGGCAAAGCAGGAAGTTCGTGAACTCTCCTCCTGCCTTGATATTTTTTGTGCCCACTGTCTTCAAAGACGAAGCGATAAGCTTAGTAGATCTTTGCATGCGTGGGAGGTTGGATTGGACGAGTGGTATAGAGTGGTGAGAGAGATTAGGGGCATGTTATTCAGCCCAAGTGTGAATTCAGGAGTACTCAGGCCTTGTTTTTAGTTTCGCTCCTTTCATGATCGTTTTTGTGATAAATTGGCCCTATCCGCCCGCGCCGACCAAGGATGGCTAAGTGTGCCTTTTTGTAGAATATATTGTGAAGTCCTCAAGATTAAAGCAGTTGTTCGCAGCACATATGAAAGGGATAATAGTGTTCATGATGGAGAGAGACTGGAGAGAATGAGGGTCCACTTGAACACACTTTTAGGGTATTATGGCGGCAATTGAGTTTCTGATAAAATTATGGGGCGACATATTTTCTACTGATTTGGACATTATTCCTGTTGACATTATTTTTTTAATGAGCTATTTATATTTAATGTAATAAAGTAAGCAAGTTTTGGAGGCCAACGATTGCATTATCTAATTTAAGTATACCGGGACTAGCCACGGTGATAGCCTAACGGGAGTCACCCGCAATGCACAAATTGTGCGAAAAGTTCACAGAGAAAAATATCATTCGTTTTGTCTGGGACACGGTTCATCGCGGTCAAGGCGAATGATTTTTTTGACTGCATAAAAACGACTGCACCTGCACTATTACATACATTTTTATTAAGCTAGTAATGACATCATAAATTGACGATAATACGGTTCGAGCTCAATTCTGCACGGGCATTGTACAAAAAAATCCGTGATTTTCAAAGAAATTCTAATGTTTTCATTAATACCTCACCCTTTTCGGTGAGGTCAATAAACTTCTAAACCTCTGGAGCCACACGCAATGGCTACTTCCTCGAGTAACGCCTCCAGGAAAGTCGAGAATGTTAACAATAGACGGAGGGTTAAGTGGCGAAGTGAAAACAGGCACGGTTCATGAAAGCACGGAAATCGGGCAGGGGGTGGGAAAGATACAAGTTCAGGATTAGCGGCGTCGGTGTTAAAACTGGAAAAAGATAGTCGTCGCGTCATGAGCGAGGTGAGATGAGAGAACGCTGATGAAGGGACCGGTTCTGTCTCTCTTTCTCACCCACGCTCCAGCTCCGAACTCTCGAGCATCAGTTTCCATTACCCCTTGTAAGTGACGTTGTCTTACCTGGGGTGACTTGCACCTTCTCGGAGGCTAAATGCAGAAATATTACGTCCTCTCGTGCCCCCTTGCTTCGGTGACTAAGATATCTCTTCAAGTGGAGTGTGGCCCTCGCCGCTCGACTGGGATGGAATCAGGAAAAGAACTCCTTTCCTATTTATCATTTTCAATTTAAATTTAAACCTTTTCCCCAGACGAAGTTGATAATAGAGGAATAATGGAAAGTTAACGAAAGGAGAGGGATTATTATACCCATGGCATATTTTTGTGGCTGGTAAATTTATTCTGTTGGCAATCACGAATCGTCAAGAGAAATAAATGACAGTCATTCCTATTTACTGTTGTTTTTTTACTTGTGTTGCTTATCCCTCTAGAAAATTCGAGCATGTTTATTTTCATATTAGTATGTGCGATAATAATTATAAATGTTTGTAGTTCCGTTACGTCCTCTGTGCATGCTCTTAAAGGAGGAAGGATATTTTTCTGAGAGTTTAGAGAGACTCTTAGCTTGTAAGATGTGTAAACTTGGGCCCACCGATAAAATATTATCCACGCTCAATATTGCTGAATATAATTTTAGATGGTTAATAATTTTGTATCACTGAATTAATTTTGGCTAAGAGTTTTGAAATTCTTATTAGAATCCACATAAATTCGGGTAATGTTTCATTGTGTTAAAAATTATATTGCTCAAATGTGAAATTATGGTGATTAAATAATATATTTTGAGTGTTTGTTTTTACAGCTAGATTAGGATCACATCACATGATGAATTCCAAAGATAATTAAGAGATATCTTAGGCTTTGCTATTTATTTTTCTAATGAATATTTTGTAAGAGTAAAGTGTATATTCTCATGATGCGACATTGAGTACACCAGAACAGCAGTAACGTAATTAAAAATACTGCATTTAAGAGTATATATATTCTAAAATTCTCCAAGCGTATCATAATGACTAAGAAATAAAGCCTGCAACCCACTGGGCGCGGAAGTGTAAATGATTCTTGAAATCTCGTTTTCGCCACTTATGGAATTAGTGACTTATCATTCGAGGTAGAGCCATTAATAAATACCACCGATCCGAGTTGCATTTAATCTTGATATATCCTCTTCGGTCCCGAAAAAAACCTGGCTCTCAGAAAAATGTTTCCTTGCTAATATTTAGCACATATGAGACTACTGACATTGTGTGTGGAAGTATTTTTGAAATTGTTTCTATAATTGTTAAAATATTCTATGTCCACATATGTGGACATGAGGATCATATATGCAGATTGTGAAATATACTTTTCTGTTTTTTATTGCGATATATATGTACTTTTTTTACTTAATTGATCAAATACTATTATTGCATGCGAAAAAATTGTACCACGAATAAAAATATAAAAGTTTATCAACAAAATGAAGAATAAATAATTTTTTTAGTAATTTTTATTTTTTAATATTTCTCAAATAAACAGTTATGTCAAGTATGAATTACAATGACATTAAAATAAAGGCACATAAGTAATTAAAATCTTAGTACAAATCAAATAGTTCAATTATTATGATACATAATACAATCTTAAAAAAATAAAAAACAATTGTTTTCTTTCAGCATGTTTAGTGCCTTGTATGAAATTTTTGAAAACAGCCATTGAGGCTCACACATAAGTATACATCACACTTTTGGCATTTAATCCTAGTTCTTGATGAACAGCCAGAGTGTCTGCATCGTGATGCATTTTTGTCATTGCTAAAAATAGGCCAATGATTTATCCTGTCAAATCTGACGTCATTGACAGGGTGTATGATTCTTCGACGTTTTTGCTGGGTTTGATCCTCGTGGTCAATTTGCTGATCTTCAATGCCTGTTTCTTCATTTACACATATTTTAGAACTCTCATGAGGGCCTGGACTAATTGAACTACATTTTGATGGCCTGCCTCTTTTTTTTTGGATCTCCTCCCTGATTTCAACCCTTCCAGATTCAAAGTGAATCATTGCATTGCCTAATCGAGTTCTAAATTGCAAAAGTGAGGCAATTTCTCTTTTTGGTACATCTGCCTTCACACAATTTCGGCGGTACATTACCCAGGAATTTACTATAGCCAAATCAACAAAGTGCGTAAATACCCGTAAAGGCCATTTTTTGGTACGCATTGAAGAAGAGTAATATGCTAGAAGTCGATCACAAAGATCAATTCCTCCCATACATTGGTTGTATTTTTTTATAACTAGAGGCTGGTTGACTTCACGTTTCCTCTTCTCTGTTTTGTCCCATCTCAAGCAAGATGAGTGGGGTTCACTACCTATGCAAGTAGATAGCATAGTGACTGCCTTACTATCCTGCCACTTGACACAACACATTTTTTTATCACTGCGCAGAACCTCGTCATAATCACCCCGTTTTAATTCTTTGTCGGATTTCAAAATACTAAGTGCACCACCTACTCTGTTTTTCATGACAGTACCACAGAGGTTAAAATTATTTGCCACTAGGTAATCACCTAGTTTTTCACTAGTGAAGAAGCGGTCGCAGTAGATGATGGAATGGCTGATCGTCCTCGTTAGCAACTTCACAATTCCTGCGCCCAGACCAAGCTCCCTCATGTCCTTATCAGGAATGGTTCCTTTTCCAACATAGATATGAAAATCAAGAACAAGACCATCTCTTTCTGCAAGAACAAAATTTTTTAGTCCTACTGGATGTGGCTTATTCGGTACATACTGTCGATTAGGACATCTACCAGTGAAAGAAATCATTTGTTCATCTACAGATTGTTCATTCGATCTAGGTAGCATGTGACATTTTTTCAAAAAGGCATCAAGTATCGGTCTTACTTTTTGTAACTTGTCATCGCTATCGCTAGTAACAAATTTGTCAACGAAATGTAAATGATTCCTTAACTCGAAAAATCTGTCCCGTGACATGACTTTTTGAATGAGAGGAACGGCCAAATCCCTACTCCAATACAGCCTTGTTTGCGGATAATTTAGTGAACCCATCAAAATGGACACGCCAACAAATCTGATGATTTCATCGTAGGTCATATTAATGGAGCGATGATCTCTTACTTGTACTGAATACAGGTTGCTTTGTTCTACCACACTTTTCCAAAAGCTGGGAGGAAAATACTCGAAAAACATATCGAGGAAATTTTGACTCCCTTCCTCATTTTCACAAAAGAGATCTTCTACGTCGTGTACATATGGTGGCATCCTGTAAGTTGTACAATTTTTTGCAGATTACTTATTTATTATTATCACCAATGTATTCATAAGTGCATGCAGTATCATTCAATGCACTTTAACTCACTTGTCACGTGTCCATTTTTTATTCTTCGGAGTGCCTTTTTCTGAATTCGGTGAACGGAGTGATGCTAGTGGAACATCATCTTCACTTGAATATTCTTCTAAATATTCATTAAAATCATGTTCTTCATCTTCACCACTAGATATTTCCCCTGGAATATCCACATCACTATCTCCTAACATTTCCAAAATGTCATCAGCAGAGAGGCCTATAGCATGTTAAACAGCAAAGTTAAACCCGATGTCCACATATGTGTACATTTGTTAATTGAAGGATAGAAAAATAATTGGTGGTCGCACGAAAAACAACAGACTACCATCATAAGTATAAATAATGATTACATTAAAAGAAAAAAATTCAACATGAACCAGTGAAAATTAGCGGAAATATAGTTTACTTACTTCCCATGTGCTTATTTGTGGCCGCCATTTTGATTTCTGGAAAACAAATGCTGAAATAAATAGCTTCTAGTATGTAGAATTGGCGCTGTCAAGGCGGAAAATTCAAAAAAAGGTATGTCCACAGATGCGTACAAGAGTACAATATTCTACTGGAAGAAACTAGCCTGTGAATTAATAATAAACCGGCTGTCCACATATGTGGACAAGGGGACCGAAGAGGATATATAATGGATTGCGGAGACACTTCCCAGTGAAGTCGAGTCGGGTATGGGCAGATTATAAATGGCCCATTCAAGACAGCTGTTATCTTCAGTATTATCTTGCATAATTCAAAACCCATCCCAGCTCAATGAAATGAACACATTTATCCATTTTCTCATGCTAAATAATTAGTAGAAAATCTTTTCCACTAGTGAAATAAGAGTAGGTAAAATCAACAATGCGTACTATACCCAAAACATCAAGTAATAATGTATACTTTTGACCAATATCACTAAATTACCTCTTAATCATAGGTCAAATAGCTGCATACCAATCTCTTAGGATTTTCTATGGTTTAGTGTTAAATGCAGTACCTGGGATGAAACAAAAACGGATGAAAATAGAAATTAAAATCGTAGAAAGTTGAGGAAAATATATTCCTATTTATTATTGCTCTGCTTTGCTCCTTTACCCATCCGTTCAATCTATTTCATTCTCCTACAAAAGCGAATTTTGAACGCCTTATATCTTTACAATTATTGTGTATCCCTAATGTATATTTTTAATATAGCACGAGTAATTTATATCTGTATCAATTCCTTTTTCTTATTTGATAAAGTAATATCGGATGAAGTTATGTCTATAACTCAAATAAGTCACTTTTACTAACATAATTAGTAAAAAAAGAACTTAATTTACCTGTTACAGTTGCATATGCAAATGGCTCGTGGGTTTGATCTCTGTTTGTAGGAGTTTACAACAAACTATAAAAATTTTATACTCATTAAAAAAGTGTAATTTTTCAACAGTAGGCTTATGTTAACAACAGCTGAAGCACGGAAAAAACTATGGTAAGAACATGAGAGCAACAATATTACAAAAACTACAATGAAAATTCCAGTCAGTCTTAGAATAATGATACGCAATGAGTTGAGTATTATCATTAATAATTCATTTTTCCCTGTTAATGACCATGAATGGAGATGGTATCAGACCTGCAGCATTTGGGAGTATTTCGTCATCCTTGGGGTTATTCCAAGAAATCGAAACTTGTTGAATAATCAATAAAATGATTTCTTTGCTTTCTGTTGCTTTTCGACCTGTTATCTCTCGTTGCATGCGCTTAGTTTTTATGTCGTATTTTTTCATAACTTTTTCCTTTTTATATTCCTGTTTTGATGTAACTTGTTTCTTCTTTCTTTCAATGACAAGTCACCTCTCATCACGTATTATTGGTTTTCATTAATTCTGTCCCCGGATTTTCGAATTGGATTTTTTCTTTAGATGGTACCGATTTCGCTTAGTGTCTCAAATATTTACATATTTCTTTCTCATTACCTTCTTTGCCATATTACGTTATGCGTTATCTTACATTTACATTTATTACTGCTATTCGGATTAGATTTCTTGTATACAAGTGATATTTCCGCTTAAAACTGGCATAGAATACGGGATAAGTATGCTTTCATAAATCCCACCACCATTCCACATTTGCTGGCTCTCCCCTTACTTGAACTATTTTGCACTAAAAACAAATATTGCAACTATTTACTTTGCTAAATATACAGAAGTTCAGGCAAAGTGAAAGGTCCTTCGATTTGTCTTTCAGAACACACAGTATCTTCACTCGAAAAAGCGATCTTAGGATATAAGAATTTTCAAAATCATACCATCTCCACTCCACTCGTAATCGCACCATTCTTAGAGATTCAGGAAGAGCATATTGCACAATTATAAAATATTTATAAATGTGTATCTACCCATTGCCTGTACTAATACCCAAAATGGAATTACTTATTGTGGTTTTGAGCCCCAGCTCTAAGCATTTATATTTTTAGCTTTGATTCAAGGTGCGCACTTTGATCGCTCATGATCTTTAAGTGATTTTAAATGAGCTCTTATTAACTCAAAGTTGGTAGACTTCAAAAGACTTTTTTCCAAGTTTTATCCATATTAATGTCATTCAGGAATTTCATCCATCCCTAGAAAAATTCAACCGTGTATGCAACTCGCATCGCTCTACAGCTGTACGCTTCACAAAGCTAGGATATAATTACCGTAAATTTAAAATGCATGGAGCACTTATCCGCAATTTTCCAAAATATTAAACTCAATGCTTATCTCACTCATTAACTGCAAGTGTGAGTTTTTGTGAGTTTAACTCGTTGCATATTACACAAAAAATGCGGAAAAGAGATTTTTGTAGTTCAAACAAGGATTAAGTCCACGAAATATAACCTGAATATGCAGATATCATCGTGTAAGTTGTAATATTAGAATTATTATAAATTAGTGAAAATCCCTCGGGAATTCCTGAAAGATTAGTAAGGTTATATAACTTATCAGGAGAATAGCACTGTAGGAATTTGACGCTGAGAAAAGAGGACCACAAAAGACTGTCGGCGTTCGAGATTTTCCTACGGAAGAGAATCAAATAGTTAGATTGGACGGATAGGAAAAGGAACAAAGTTGTGCAGGACACGGTGGGTAAGAAGTGAGAGATTTATTTATAGATTTAGAGAATTATACGTTTTTCACGCCATATTGGAAGGTAGGATGTTCGATGTTAGATGAGTGGAGAAGGGAAAGAATAGAACAGTTTTTATAGATAGAATTTAAAGAAATAGGGCCTACAGAGAATTGAAGAGGGAACAAAGAAAACAGACCTTCCTTAGACACATTTTCTTGGTGCGAACAATTTGGACACATCGGTGTTATCATAAAGCCCGAATACCCCCACCTCCAACCAAGTACCATAATAAATTAATAAATGGACCCAGTGTGTTGTAAATCTTCGCGCCTGAAGACGACACTGATGCCATGTGTCGAAACACTTCATACCAAGGAATTAAATTTGCGAATGGAAACAAAGTAACAATTTTGTTTGTGAAATTCGAATTTCTTAAGGTTGAGAGTGATACCATCAAACGGAGGAGAGTAAATTTAGGGAATGGGAAAAGTCGGGGTGATTCGTAAAAAACTCCACGAAAACATACCTGAACCCGTAATGATTTCACTTACGTTATCCGGGCAATATTCCCGGTGTGGACCGCTTGGCTTGTTCACAATACACAATTCCTTAGCTCCCACCTTCTCTTGGCCACTCCCACCAAACCAGAGCCATTGACTTCCAACCTTGGTCCTTTCCCTCAACCAGGGCAGTCATTCTCTCTCTTTCTCTCTCCATTATGACTTGCCGCCACCGTATTATCACTATTAAGACCCCGCCGTTCCTTGAAGGTGATCACACGCCAAACAGAATTTCTGGGAACAAATTGTTGGATCGCGTGATTGTGGTGCCGGGGTGAAAATATGAGTGCATGTGATGTGGGCGACCTCCTTCAGCAGCATCTACGCCTCTTTAGTGCCCGAAATAAAAAAAATAATCTCTCCTCGCCACGGTAAATATCTTTCCCGGAATCTGGACGGCGAAGAATATCATACTTTAATGGTCCCCTCGTTCACCTAATGCCTGCAGGAATAGATTCCAGCACATGGTCACTTTATTTCAAGCAAATAACACACAAAGTCGCTAAGCCTAATTATTTTGGCATAAATGCATTCGGTACAATTTTACCCTCTTTTAAAGAGATGCGTATTCTAAAAATTCATGAATAAGTTTCAAAATTCAAGTTTTCCATTTTATTCAGCATTCTGTTCCACCATATGTCTCCAAACTCAGTTAAACCCTAATAATTCATGTTCAGGTACCTATATAAGTCAATGTGGTGTAACCACTCCTTCATCTGAGCTGAAATTTTCGTTCTTTTTTTTGCAATTTGATAAAACGATGATTAGAGGAAGTGGGAAATTGCATTTCATTCGCCAGTAGATAGTATTTTAAAAGTGGTTACTTGGCTTTTGACTAGCGCTAAATTTCTCTTGGTATTATCTCTTGGTGTTATTTTAGAGTATATTTGCGATATCGGTTCCCATTGGTTTGAGTTTCTGGAAATTCTCGTCGTTAATTCTTGTTAGATCTCTGTTATTTTCTTGGTAACAGTATTTAGTGATTATTTTATTCCAGAAATTAGTTAATTACAAAATAAAATGTAGCACACTGCTATTCTGAGAAAGAATTAAAGCATTTATGTGTTGATGTGTTATCTCAATACGATATCCCGCTTTAATTCTGAAATCAACTGTTTGGTTTTTCTTGTTGTTGTAAGATATTTTTCGGCAAACAGATGTTATCATTAGTGTCCAGACATGAGATATCCAAATGTCCGATCCACTTGACATAAATCAATGCCATAGTGATTATAGACTTGGGATTCTAAAACATCATAAATTTTTGGATATTGGAACAGGAATAATTTTAAGGATATGATCTTAACCGGGTATTACAACTGTAATTAGTATATGAGTATCGTTAGGAACACTTACAGCTATACGGAGTGGTCTCGATTTTAAATGGCTGGAAATAAGATAATAGAAGTATAGATTTCACTTCAAATGAGATAATGGTGGAATTAACAAAACTAGAGGCACGAAAAGGAAAGCTATAGTTTGAAGTGCGATCTTGAATAGTAAACTCTACACTCACTAGTAATTTTGGTTTAGCCGTGTTCATGACAAGGAGGAAAAGTAATTCTATATTTGTCGTCCTTTGTTTTTTTCACACAGGGCCCTTAAATTACAGCTTATAGCTGCAGTAACTTTGCAAGTAATATATATATATATTGGATTGTAAAAAATTAAAAAGAATAATTGAATGAAAATAATGTTTGTTAATGCCGTTATAATTTTTGAAACATTCTCATCATATTTTTCATGCATCTTAAATATTTGGGGTCGCATTATTTATCTTTCTAACGTTTTAGAATCTACCTTTAATTGATTTAATTGCTCCGTTTTTTAAATTTAAATTTATATACTTAATATCAATGCGCGATGGAATGATAATAAGGATCTATTCTTATAAAATGCTTTTTGGAGCAGAGCAGGTTCTGGGAAATTCAGTTGGGAGGATGCTAGTAGAGTGTAAAGAGCGATGTTTTTCGTTTACATTTTTTTTCATTCTTAGCTCTGTCGAGAAGTGTACTCTTTTTTGACCATTACCTGTCTTCTATTTCTTTGAGTATGAGTTTCACCCAAATAGAAAATTGCACTTCATTACGAAGACGGCATTGGACGTTTAGCTAATACGAATACCCCTGCGTACCCTTAGTTTACTATCTAAGGTGGAATTTTTTACTGGAATTTTAGGGAATCTGGTGTTACACCCTTGAGGTTGAATGACGATTTTGAAAGGGAAGCCTTTGGTAAGGGAACAAGCAATCTAGCTATTAGCCTATAGCTCTTCTAAAAATATATTACGTAAACCTTTAATCAGATTTAAATTTTGAAAAAAGATAATCGTTAATGCTTGTTATGGAACGACACTCGAATATAGGATTACTAGCTGACCCGGCGAACTTCGTACCGCCTAACATTCAATGAACTTTTAGTTTAGTTGCACCATTTATAAATAAAAAGTGGCTGTATCGTTTCAATCATATTTGATTTATTATAAATTAAATGAGAAAATATTGATGAAATAAAAATTATACGCATTCAGTTGTTGGCTATTTGTGTTATTAACAGTAAAAAAATGTTTTTAGGTCTAAGTCCGTAGCGTAAACTTGGCGTTCACGGGACAGGTTAACGCAACGCTAGACCGAAGCTTGACTGATGCTCAAAATAGTGTAAGAAAAGCCCCTACGAAGCAGCATTCGTATCAAATGACTTTAGGCGCGCCAGTTATAGTATATCTGTTTGGAAAAAATGCACTGCGTAAACGTGCTGCATGCGTAAACGCACTACGGTGTGCCCTACACATTCGGGTTTAATGTCTTGCGTCAAGCGCCTTCTGATAAACAACAGTTTTTGTTTTGTTATCAGGCGCAAGATAAAGCAAATGAAGCTAAATAAAAATATCGAAGCGAAGCAGGGACGCAGCGAGGGGGGTTTTTGGGGGTAAAACCCCCCCAAAAGCTCAGGGAATCTTTTTATAAAACATTTGGTTAGTATATTAGGGGGGGGGGAAGGGTAAAAATATTAGGGGGACGGATGAGTCACAAAATATTTAACTGTTCACACAGCCGCAAAACCTACCATTTTGAACCTTTTATCCTAAAAAATGTCTGGGGAGGGCCCCCACACCTCTCGCTTGCCTTGGCGAGTTTTCTATACCCTACAGACCCGCCAGTATTAGCTGCGCCTATCCTTAATTCCTAGCTGCGCCTTTGAAGCGAAGGAAGAAATGCAGCGGATGGTTTACCGACTCGTAAACATACCACATATTGTTTACCATGAGAAAATCATGGGTTTTCACTGACACATGAGAACAAACATCACAAAAACTGAAAGACTGACCATGCGATTTGTTAATCGTTATCACGAATGCAACACGAATTGGAAATTAAATACGTTTAAGCTCAAAAGGGCATATAAGTTGGGATCATGGAATCTTCGGATTGAGAACTTCCTCATCTTTGAATTTTCCTTTGAGCATAGTAGCGTGAATCACTTTCATCATCAGTTTTTTTAATAACCAAACACGTTCCGTTGGATAATTTTGGTTGGTTTAGGCTTCGAAAGATCATGAACACAGAGCCTACCTTTAGCTGTAAATCGTGCCGTGGTAAGCCAGGTGCGTCCAAGGACTTAAATTTTAAGATAGATAGTTGGTGACTTCGTCTTCGTTTATTACAAAGTCAACAGATTTGAATTCATGCAGAGTACACGGACATTACTGATAATCAACAATTGCTTGGAGATTTGTTTACACACACGGTAGTTATGTGTTTGTTGACAACTCAATTCGAGCTGAGCTTACCTCTAATTCAATTATTTTAATACTATTTTAATATTACTTTAATATTTTTAACATGCTTGAATATTTAAATTTTTTTGATATTGCTAAAAAGATCAGTCAATACATTAGTAAAAACGGAAACAAAATCTTATTTTTTCGACCGTCTTAACAATCAACTCCTAAAAACATATCTCTAAGATAAAGTTGAATTTTTTTTGTGAACTTTTCCTATTTTTTAATATCCTATATGTTAACCCCGCCTGAGACGAATCCAAAGAACCAAATCTCATTGAAATCGGTGCAGCCGTTCTCGAGTTATAAGTGTTCTAACTAACACGATTTTCGACTTTCTTTTATATATATAGATTACCCGTAAGAATTATTGATATGCTGTTTTTAAACGATTTTTCCTACCTTTCCCGCGAATACTTTTCAATCGTTAGCACGGAAAAGAGCGATTCAGAATTAGAAGAAAAATCTAGCGATGATTTCTGTTAAGAGATAGGCTTTGAAAGGGGTGGAAGGTGAGGAGGTGGGCGGAGGCGTTTACTGTCTCTAAGAGAAGATAACACGTTCTTGTGGCACCCCGCAGTTTTAATAGCAATCTACCGGGTGAAGGGGGGAGCATATATTCAGGGGTTGGTAAATATATTCCGCAAAACGTCCCTCTGGCTTGGGCCAAGTGTGTAGCATTTCGATCGACTGTCTCATCAATCAATCAATAATAGTTTTCGTTGACAGGATTAGAATTTAACAAATGAATCTGGGATATTTTTTTTCTTGCGCAGATTCATTCTTGATTCCACTTTTTTCAACAGACGGGCGTCGAAAATAAATCTGTGGAATAACCACTACATTATAAAAACTGATGTACAAAAAATATCTAATAATCAAGTAAATAAAATTACGCAAAATACATAGCTTCAAACCATAATAAATACACCGTCTTCTGTGTATTTTCAATCCTTATTTTCCTTTCCTCAAAAACGAGACTATAGATTTGTGAAATCCAGCTTTCTTTTTGTTATGCTTGGTACTATTGAAAGACATTATTATTTCTCCTCTACCCTAAATTATATAGATAGATACGTAATATTTAAGATGTCTTTTATTACCTGTATAGCATTAAGTCCCGTTTTCAATGTCGTGCATATTAATATTATCTGTCCGGCGCCGCTATGACAATTTTTTCGGTATTTTTTAATAGCAAAAGTAGGTATTTTATTATTAGAATCTAATATAATATTTAATATTAATATAATATTTAATGTATAATTATTATAATATTATCGGGGAGGAATTATGTATATTTTGTCGAAACAGTCTATTCTACAGAAAACAGCGGTTCCTTTTAAGTTGGTGTATGCATTTTTAAAAGTCGTTTTAGGCATCATTTAAGCCAAAAAAAATACCGTGCAGCGCTTAAGCTTTTTTTCTACGGGTTATTTTATGATTTCCCTAGTTTATAATGCGTTGTAACTTGTAAAGCGACAGCAGTTTCGCTTTCTTTCTGGCCAGAGTCTTGAGGTTGAATGCATAAGCTCAAAAGCACAAAATCAAGATAAACTCTCAAAAAAATATGAACCCAGGTTATTGGTGCAACTATTTGATGAATAACGTAACCGCTGTGTCTTGAATTAGCCTTAATCTCAAAACTGAGACGATTCGGTGCATTTAGAATTTACTCCCCCATTCAGCTATACTGAATTCATGACTAAAATTGTGATTTTGGGTATGAAGGCATGCGCAAGAAATATGCAACACAAGAAACTCTAGGAACACAGTTGGAAAAGTTCTTTGGGGCCTATGCTATTGTAAATTCCCAGCATTAATTTACTTCCCCGACACAGAAAAGTGGGGGCGAAAATTATGGGAGGTAAAGATAAACACATGCCGGGTATTACGAACGACGTACTAGAAACTAAGGGAAGTAATGAAATTTCGAGCTTTTTTTTACAAACGGCTCGTTGTGGAGCAGAAACATTTGCTGAGGAGGCCACTTGCCGTAGACACCTATCCTCTAACCCTTCATTTTTCGATATAATAGCATTCACAATGACTACCCATGGAAATATTTGTATCTATATCACATAAAATAGATTTCCTTTTGGAATTGGCAACAAAATATCCATAAAGGCAACTTACATATCACCATCACTCCCCCGAAGCAAATTTCTTGCATGTTCCTGGTTACGCAGTAACTGTAGCTGAGGCTAACTTTGAAAACGCTAGCAAATGGTGAGTTATTGGTGAGTGGGAAATGGAAAAACGTTAGCAAATTAAATACTTATAAATATACTTTTTAAATCCTGATACGTCTCTTTTAATGTGAGGAATACATTAAGTTAATTTAAAGAATAATGTGATATTCAATGGAAATAAAACAAATGAAACTATAGCTATCGTCTTGGGCAGGCGATCAGACCCTTTACGTGATGTGGGATTTTGTCACTATCAACATGGTCGCTTGCGCAGAAGTCGATGTACTTACTTCAAGCTCATAACAACCGGTTTTTTAAGATATTGCACTTTTCCAGTCTCGAATAGTTTACTGCGCAACGCAGTTGGCTATGACTGTATTGCTGACCGGGTGGAGAGGGACATGATGGGAGGCACGAGTGGATGAGAGGAGGGGGCGGTTGGTAGTGTGCGAAGGCGTGGCCGGGCGAAAAAAAGCAATCAAAATGCCCATAAAACGGGAGGCACACGGGAGGGAATAAAGTCACAGGAGTGAAAGGAACCGACGGGCAATAAAACGGCCAAAGAACGCGGCTCTATCGAATTCACGCGCACTAAACCTCAATCAAAACTGCCTCGCCCCTTCCAACCACCCCAAACCCTCTCTTTAGGAAAAACCTTATTCGAGCCTAATTTCTCCGCGCCGTCTCAATCTTCACGGCTCCCACTGCATCCCTTGTTTCAAGTATCCTGAGCTCATTTCCTCATTCGCTCCTTGCAAAAACGCACCTTCATTTTTCACAGTTCTCCTCAAAGCTTACGGAAAATAATCATTAATGGTAAAAAAAGAGTTTATCTACGAACACGCACCATTCTTGCCGGACCGTTATTGTTTATAAGTGTTATTCAATTAAAATATATGATGATATAATGAATTTTCAGAGTTTTTAATGGAGGCACTCGTAATGACTTACATTTTTCTTTTTTTACTTCTTAACTTTTCACATACCCAGACCAAGAATAGAATTATTAAAACAAAGTTACCCATTCTTGGGACCGAAAATTTACTGTCAGTTACCAAAATACATAACTGACGAAATGAATGTATACAGAGATTGCAAAAGGGTAAAGATGTGGTTGTTTGCTCATAATGATGTTTCACATTTGCTTAGGTGAATTAGGTATTGTGATGAATGGAATGAGATTCTATTATTGTTTTATGCTAGTTAGTGGTTTAATATTCTTTATGTTTATTTATATATATTATGTTTACATATTATATATGTTTCTTATGTTAGGGAGCTTATTATTTCTCAATACGAATGATCCAGCAAGGTAACATTTTTGTATAATATGTACAAAAGTACCCTAACTGAAGAACGAGTCGGTTACCCCAAAGCGGAATATTAACTCCAAAGGGGTACCTATGTTCCTGTAGCCATGTAATTCTTAAAATTTATATTTGTGTGGGACAATAAACATTATTATTATTATTTTAAACATGAATTGCGTACCCAAATAAAAACGGAATGCAACTGGTCTAGAGGAAGCAATGTATTTTCTCAAGGTATGTACGATATCAACCGCTATATTTGCCCTTGTCTTTTGTTTTCTTAAAGGTACCGTATTTGTTTAATTTTTGCTATAAGTACCGAATGTAATTATGTCCATCTTATATGGTGAATACTTTTCCAATATTTATTATTCTGTTCTATACTTAAACGTCTGAAAAATACACAGAATGCCTAATAAACGGAGAATGTGCTATTTGTCCGTGTTCTGAAATTGATTCTTTAATACTTAACTCTTGAAAATAAGCGCATTCTCAGATCATTTGATGGAATTATTTTTACTTCCTACCATATCTGCTGTAGTAATCCGAAAAATGACTAGGTTCTCCCGCTGTGGCGTAGCGAGGGGGGAGGTCTGAGAGTCCAGACCCCCCCCCCTGAAATATAGAAACACGATTACTTTCCTCCATAAAAGAACACAAAAATTGAAAAAATATATTACAAAATATTTCTTTGACAAATGAAAGGTATTTGATAGTGAAAAGTGCTCAAATTAGTTTTAAACCCTCCACTTAGTACACTGTTTTTCAAAACTTCCTCCCCGCCCTAATTTTGGACCCCTTCCGAACGAAATTCCTGGATACCCCACTGATCACGCGCGTAAAAAGGGGAATTTCCCATAAATGAGGCTGAAATACTCTAACACAATTCGGCCGGATCACATATTGAACGAACATGATGATTTTTCCTGTGGTTTGTTTTAATACATTAACTGGAGCAAAGAATTCACCCGCACTTGTAACTCGAAAAAATTATTTTTGGCCCATCCCGATGTATCACCTGCGCTAGGGCCATTCAGCCTCATCCTTTGAATGGCACTTCTAACTCTCCATTTTATCCTATCATCGTGAAATTTTTCCTGCAACGCCCTTCATTTTATATTGCCTCAGCCATTACTATTTCCCATTGGTCACTCCCCTGGACTACCTTGCCGCCCCTGTCAACTGCTATTTCACGGCCTCTACCGGTCTTACGCCAACTCACGTGTCTCCTTGAGCCGCTGTCTTTTACCTCTTAACTCCGTCTAGATTCTGATCCTTCATGTCTCATTACCGTCTTGAATTCCTATCAAAACATTACCCTCTCTTGACGTCCGATCTCTAGGCGTGCGTACCCGAGTAAGACGGGGCTTATCACTAAGTCCACTTCATTATCACGCACATATATCGACCTCTATTATTCAAATGAGCAACGAACCGTGGCAAAGACACATTTTCAGCCTTTGGAATAGATTAGGGGTTATCGCCGGACACAAATGCACAAAGAGAGTTTGGTTTCCCTATAGATGCTAGGACTAAATCGATTTTTATTCACGACCTTCACGAGACGAATTCATTAATTTTATTCATGGTAAGAATCTAAGATTAGTTGCAGAATCACAGGCATGGAAATATTAATCAATACCTATAAAATATATCCTATTTGATGGTACTCATTTTTTACGAATCCTACCCTCACTAAACTCAGATAGCATTGCATTGTTACTTCACTTCGTTCCTTATGTGAGAAGTAAAATGACTTTGAAAATTAAAACAAAATTAAAAATTAGAAATTTCCAATTTATACTGATAGGAAAGTAAGTAATAAAATTGTTTTTATTTCGACAGGAAAAACAAGATTCCGAATTGTAAGCCATAATTATGTCTGTATGTTAGTGCTGATTTACTATTTGGGAATCGGATGTTAACGGTAGCAAAAGTTTTGGCTTCCCAGCTGGAGAGTCTGTAATTCCCGGCGGTAGGATGGTTTGTCCCAGAATATGCCCGAACCTTACTCGAGTGCTTCTTGAAGGGCACCTTGAGTTTACCACCCCAGCCGACGGATGAGACGTTAACCCAAGGTCCCCATGACTCAATTTGAGGAGAGGAGGCTAGTGTCAACGCTGGGTTTCTCTCCGTTCTTCCTTACCTGCCATTCTCCGTAGAGCAAAACACCTTAAAAGTCGGTCGCCTCCTCCAAATGTCGTACCGTCTACCTCGCACGAAACCATTGCACATATTTGAGACCTAAATAACTTGATTCTTGCCTTTATACCTCAAGATAGCATTCGGACCCGTGTTATTCCTGGATTAGCGGCTTCCACGGAGTTGAAAGACGGAATGAAAACGGCTTACGCGTAGTAGCAAGAACCTTTGGGTGAATGTTTGCGGCTAAATTTTTTTTTCTCGGTGAATTAATTTCTACTCGCAGGCTGATTATGCTATCAGTTCTAGATCCTTCAAAGCTAAAACTTTTCATTTTCCCCCGTTTCTGCTGTCCTGCCACCGGTGGTCGCCCTGGATATGACGGAAGAAACGCGTAAAACCCGTCCCGGAGTCACGCACAATCCAACACCGGCGTGCCTTATGAGGCGGAAGTCCCGACATCTGGCGGATTTGGTGCGAGGTCACGTGATGCAATCAGCTTTGCGGCCCAGGCTTAGTAATTCAATGGGAGAAAATGAAGTGATAAGATTCGCGGTGTCCGCTCGGGAGGGCGGCTATCGAATTGCAAAGTGCTCCCTGGATTAACGGCTCAGATATTATATAAAAACCAGGTAGAAACGTTAAGATTGCATGTACAAAATAGCTTTTAAATGTGAAATGATTACATATTTGGCTGGAGTAAAAGCAGCAATCAAGTAATTCTTATGTAATCAGAAATTATTGAAAGCATTTTTCATGTCCGTGCAAGGTAATTAAACTCATTGAAGTACAAAACATCTTCAGACTTCGTTTTTCTGATTGGAATTGTTCATCGACAATTTTTGAATGCACCAAATCATGTACCATAAGAAGTTATGCAATTAGAACTTTTTTTGTTATCTCCGAGAATGACAACATTCATACTCAGACTCAAATACTTACATTACCAGTACAACCTCATTCTAGAATTTTGCGAAAAATCCATAGAGGAGAAATCATTCGCCTTGACCAGGATTCGAACCCGGTTCCCCCGATTTCCCGGTCGAGAGCTTTTGCCAGTTAAGCTACTGAGGCGTCATTCCTATCTATGGATATTTTGGAAGGAAATACGCCTCGGTAGCTTAACTGGCAAAAGCTCTCGACCGGAAATCGGAAGATCCGGGTTCGAATCTTGGTCAATGCGGATGATTTTTCTCTAAGGAGTTTTCGCACAAATGTGCATTGTGGGTGACTCCTGTAAAAGTTATCACCGTGGCTAGTCCCGAAATACTTTAAACTTTAAATAATTCTAGAATCGTTTTCAATTCCATACATGTATAAATACAGGTACTAAGAGCCAGGATGAATCTAGTTTTACAAATGACACTAAAATGTACGCTATCGAAGTCACATCAGCTAAAGTACCACTAAAAAGTTATAGCGGAGGATATTAATTGGTTAAAAATAAATTTGTTCCGATATTGTTATAAATTATAGTTCAATCGATCTAATTTAGAATTCACACTATAATTTCAATCTCAGGGAGTCACACGAAATCCTTTACTTGTGAACCTACACTCGTATGTAACTTAAATGAAAAATCAATATTCATGAATGTAACAGAGTTCATATGTAGAAAAAATTACCATTTTATCAAGTAAAAATGACTTATACTTATCTTACAAAATCAAAATTCTTAAACCGCATTATGTTGTATATCAAACATTTGGAGTTTCATATTACTCATGAGTTCTCGATTTTCTCTGATTTCTTGTACGAGAATTGGAGCAGTAAGGTATATTATTGTTAATATGATCAAATTTAAAACGTGAAAGAAGATAAATATGTACATTTATCAAATTTCTTGGAGACTTCTACCATGCGAATTTGAGCTGAAAACTCTAATCGATACGAAAAGAGTTATCAGTGGAACAAATGATGATAATTCCCATTCGCAAAAATTTTTCAAATTGGAAAGTGTTCCTTCGGACACCTCGGAACATAAATTTTTGCCAGAATTACAACTTTCACGGCCGATGTGAACAAGGTTTTAAGTTTGCGATAAGGAATAATGGCTAATTTATATACTTTTAAACGACTATATTCCTGCCAGCAAAAGAAATTTCCATAAAATAAGTTGACTTATACGAAAAAGATTCCGGGTGCCAAGAAATTAAGGGGCAAGCCCACGTTTTCCCTAAGGAGATAAGAAAACCGATGCGATATGACGGCTGAAGTGATGGAAGTGGAATGGCCGGCCTAAAATCTGACTGATGGAATCACAATCTAGCTCGTGAATCTAGCGGTGCTGTCCAACTCGCCATGTCAAGTGGCAAGGTACAAAGGGAACTGAGTAGGGAAAAGGACTGGCCATTCCTAAGGAGGAGACAGTAACTTCACAATTGCGGTCACGAACAACATTCTTTAATTACCGCCTGCGTAAAAGGTCATTGATGAAAATCAGACTGTAAAAGAATGGAATTTAAAATATCGGAAGGACACGGTTATCAAAATGTTTTTTTACAGTCAAAGCTTTATGGTGTTTTTTACGCGATTTTCGTTCACCCACGCTATGCCCACAACTGGGACACCTCAAGTGGACAAAAATTAAGAAATCTCTGAAACATATCTCTCTCTTGGCTCTGCTTTCAAGTCCCGTGGTCACTCACACCAGATAGCAGCGGCTTGCAGGCTAATTTAACAGTCTTATTTGCGTTGACCATCCCCATATTCTTCAAGAGAAATCTTAAGCCCTCCATCAAGTTCCCGGGAAATATACTTGATCCAAGGATGCAAATCGTACGTGTTTGTATTCACTATTGAAGCAAGTTTCGGTCTACCAGCTTTTAAGGTTTTTCCAAATCATAGAACTACAAAGTATGCGTCGGAATTGGAATGTTTTTCTAGGTTTGTGTGAATGTTTTAATTTGTTTTTTTAATGACATAACAGAAAACTTACCTGTAGTGTTTTTCTGGCATTCAAGGTGTTGCATTTGAAACTAAACATAGGATTGATTTCGTATTCCCTTGTGTAGGCATTAGTTATTACATATTATGGATTGATTGGGGGATTGTGATCACGTAATGGATGCAGCGCTTGGATACTGATTGCAGGACATGTACCTGTTCAAATCTTGGGCGAAGTCTTTGGACTCCCTCAAACAATACCCTCGAAGTAGGAGGTGGCGATAAGAATGGACTTTGCCCCCTGAATGTTAGATTTTAACACGCTTTTTTCTTAGTCAAGGCTTAGCCCCATCACTTAATGCAAAGCAACCTTCGAATTGAGAATCCCTGAGTGAATAAAATAACTGATGGATAGGACTCATAACCGTTTTTTTTCGATTTTTTTCCTTCGAACCTATTGGTTAAAACTTCACACGGATCATAGATGAGTATATGAAACCCGGTTATGAATTATGGCAATATGCCTAATTCATGTGAATAAACTCCCTCGTAATATACACCATAAAATATTCCTCCAGATTATCTTAAATCATCTAATGAAGTCTAGAACAGCAAGTGCGACGGTTAAAAAGGATGTGGTAATATAAATATTAGAGTAAAAATTGTGCAATAGTTACGATTTTTCGTAGAGAAAAAGAATTATTGTAGGTAATATTAATTAGATAAATTTCAACTCAATAATTTTATAGCTTATTTATAGCCTATAATCACCTATGCTAGCACGATGTTTGACTTCATTAACTGAAACACCATCTCACTACCTATTTATTTGGATTGCAAATAATCTTGGGTAGAATCAGTAATACCATCTCATTGAAGATGTTAATTTAGTAAAAATTAATATTATTCTTTTATAGTTAATAACTTCTTTAGCACTCATTATTATGCCCTATATAGTGAAAAACGCACCCAGCTGAAATTGAAACCCATGGACTACATGTTAGCAAGAGATAAATCAAGACTCTTGAGGCCGGCAAATGTGAATAAACGAAGTGAGGACCTAAAATATTATATGAAACAATAACCTGTGCAAATTACCGTGAACCATAGGAACATAGGAAGGTATGATAAAGAAGTTCTGGATTTAGACGACACTCGCCTTATGATTTATTATTCACAAGTGCTTCGAGCGCGGGTGAGGCTAAGGTGTCAGATGTCACACTTACCTACCTCTCCTCATTCCTATTTCACGCCCGTAACAATAAGATAAGGCTCCGTTTGGGAATTTCGACCTTGGATTGTTCCTTTCTTGATTTGAGATAAGGTTACGATAATTTAGAGGAAGGAGGGTAAAATAAAGGTATTTCAGGCTACTTCAGGCAAGGAACGTTTCTGTTTTACTTTTCTTTAGAAATGTCATTTTTAGTTTTGATTGCGGCAGTGTATATAAAAAAGAGAACTAGTGCATAGAACAGGGCACTTTTAATTTAGCTGCAAGCATTATTTCTTCACCAGAAATGCGCTATCTTAACGTGCCGTCGATGATAAACATGTGCTATACACGCTCAAAGACTTAATTTATCTTTAATACAACAAATCCTCTACGAAAAATTAAGGTAGGAGGTATTTTCATTATTTATTCATATTACTTATCAATTTTCGCTCGTCATGCTAATATCTGTCCCAACCGTAGAAGGTGATACGGAAAAAAACATGTGGAATTGATGCATACCTTCTCTACTTATTCATGAAATCAAATAGCATAAAATAATAAGCAGCTATCACTATCATTGCCTTCTTTCCACGGGTTAGTTTCGCTTTATCTAAAAATAAACTACCTTTTTATGGGTTTTTGGTCGGAGGAAAAATTTTCGGCTCTTGGAGACAGGGATCAAGTTTAGGAAGTGAGACTTTGACGCGATAAGGCGCCAAACTTGCAGCGCTACAACGCGCAGGCGTCGTCGTCCTATCAGACAGTTTTCTTTTGTGCTTAGGACTGTGTGAAATCAATGACGTCAATTGACCCAGAGTTTTTCCTCGTGCCCCGTTTGATTATGTATCTGATCTCCCCCATAAGCCATATCGATACTTCCACAAGAGGTCGCCTTTGGAAGATTTTGATATTGAAATGGGTTGTGTTACACGCTTATAAACACACGCGTCTCGAGGTCTCAGTTTGATATCATAACTGCCACTTTTTCCCTCAAAATCTGTCGTTCTAATTCGTGGGTTGAGCTAATGAAGGGGTAGCTGAGAAAACGGTTATTTTGATCCTATCTTGCGGTGAAAGTGATAATGCGACGTAGAAATAAATATCCTCCACGCAAAAACATGCGATATAGCTTTTGGATCATATGTCCAAAATTCATTTTTCCTTACCTCTGCCTTAAGTAGACCTAAATTTCGTCTTTTATATATTGAGCTATTTGGAAGCACAATTTACATTGGGATCATTTTTGGATCATTTTATCACTTGAAATTAGTTGTCACACAAGATAAGATGGTAGGAAATGATAAGTTAATACATTCAAAAATCTCACACCTCCCAGACAATTGACTTACAGTTTTATCGATTGATCTTGATGGATATCATTCAATCATTGATTCGGACAAAGATTGGAAAGTATATTTCGACTTTTATACTCCTAATAATGAATTCTCTTGACACTCTACCCCCACACCGAATTAAAACATGATAATTTTAATCGTTCGCATTTTAACACGATCCGTATTGAATCTGATCATTTACGGATATAACAAACTTCCGCAAGACTCTTTCTTGGTTGATCATTCCGACAATAACTACCCTGACTTTTCATCCATCATAAGGCTGTTGATGAATATTTTAAGATTTCTACTATAACTTGAAAGTCCAAATTACTGTAATAAATTTAAATTCATTACGTATTCATTTTCACCGAGACGAAGCGCAAAGATAGCGTCTAGAAACTCGTGAGTTTTCCGCGGGAGTTATCGCACCTCATCGATGGTAATGCTCCCGAAGAGAAAGAGAACTGTTACTCAGGAGATTAGCGCCCCAGAGCAGCAAAGCCGGTTTAATTAGGCGGTCAGTATAATTCTTCTTGTCTCACGCGGATGTTTGACGAGGTAGCTACGGTGTGGGGGGAGAAGTTTGGGGCAAAGCTCACTGAAGTAGACCGTAGGGGCCGCGCATCAACTAAGCGACCGCTTACGGTGATTTTTCTCCACATTTGTAGACAATGGAAGTATTATTCCCAAGCCTCATCTGACTTGTAACGTTGTCTTTAGAAGTGAAACTTGGATATGTAATGTAAATTCTCAGTTATTGATACTTATTTTGTTGCGTTGGAAAGGTTGCATAAAAGTGAAGTTACCGAATCGTTTAAAAGCGTTATCAAGAGTAATAATTATATTATTATCATTATTATTATTATAGTATTCTACCGACTAAGGTAGGTTTCCATGGATTACTTGAGAAGTATTCTGGGAAAATTCCCTTTCTTCAAGCACTTCCCTCTTCAATTCGGAAAAGGGCCTACTACCTTTCATCCCATCTAAAAATCCTATTCTCTTGCTTTCTCTCCCTCGTTTACGTAACATTCTACCCTCTAATACTGTTTTCTACATCCCCTCCTACTACCTTTTACCCTATCTTAAAATCCTATTCTTTTGCTTCCTCTCCCTCGTTTACCCAACATTCTAACTGATCTCATCTGATAACTGCCTCTCCTCGCCCACCATGTCCTGCACTTCTTCGTTACTCTTCTTCTCCGTCCACTTCACCTTCACCATTCTTCTCCACGAATATGGAAACATTAATTTGAATGAACCTCACTTCCTCGGGCTCAGTCCTGTCTCGACTTGCGGGAACCTTTTTCCAGTAATTTGATAAAGCTGTTTATATACTTAAAACGAAAATATTTAACTTTCAGTTTTTTCCCTTGACCCCATTACATACATCCTCTAGTGTTCTTCCCTCGATCATTACTTTTATAATTTTCCAAAAATAGAAAATACATTATTCTAGGAGTTGGGTAACTTCATTTTAAAAGAAACCTTTGGTGTAAAAAACATATCACGTGTTATTTCTTACGTTCAATCCTATAGTAGATTTTCTCGACGAGATCTTTACGAGTAAAATGAATTGGGAATTTTTTAGAGCCGTTTGAAAATTGAGAACTATACATCTAGCCCAAAGTAACGGAAGTTTTAGAGCAAGCATTTCGATTTTCTATACTTACGCCTTATGTACCGTAAATACAAAGGTTTTTTATGTAATTATGATTGCTTTAACATATATATCTCATATAAAGTATGGTTATTTGATGTGAGCCTAATATTTGGGATGTTGTGATGCAAAATATTTTGGTGGTAGCATATGGTGGTATACTATTAGTGGTAATAGAATAAATTTTTCACCTAATGACTCAGAGTTTCATTGCTATCTAGATACATGATTACCACAAAAATCGTAGAAACTTTTTAATTCAGGCGTTATACCGGGTTGATACGGCTTAAGCTTCACACTTTCCCTCGTTCCCCAGCAATCCTCACCTCCTATTCTAAGCAGGTAGTTCTCCAAACGGCCCATGAGTAGTGAAACTAGTCCGGAGTTGATACGGGAGTAAAAACTTGTCTCAAGGTGTTGCACGCGGAGCGGGCATGGACGTCCGTCACCCCTAGTCTCCCCCAATGACCGGAAATCTCAATCACGCGCAAGTTGCTTTTCTTTTATTTTTTTCGAGAAAAGACCGCCTTCCCATGAGCCACCTCCGTAAAAATTCATTGCCACTTCCGGATTGCTTCTCATTACGCGGGAAAGCGGCTCCGCGGGTTCACGTGCTGTAAACTTTTTTTAACGCCTCGGCTCTTGACGATATGAAAGCAACGCCAGGGGTCCACTTTGTAGCCTGTGCAAGAGAAACACTTGGCGCTGCTATATTTCATCGTGACGCCGCCTTTGTCTGGGCTAGTGTGAGGGAAAGTAATTTGATAAGCTTCGCGCTTAGAAGTCTTATAATGTGCTGAATTTTTTATTTGAGTTTTCAAATTCATTATGTCCACGCATCTGACGTAGCGCGTAATGGGTTGAAGAAACATTTAGCTTTTTCGCGCTCTGCTGCTTATCAAGGACACAGCCATATCAAAATGATATATGAATATTTTTCTTTCTTTATAGGGCTAGGATAAAAGCTCTCATCGCAAGCATGCGAAACCTTTAATGTTTTCCCCAACTAATCATGAGCGCCATGACTTCGTCTAGAGATACTCTAGAACGAAGTACGATAGAGCTAAATTTTATCTTTACATGACATTTATCCCGGCTCAATTTACATCCCATGTTGAAATTACTGTGAAAATTAAAATGCATGATTTTCAGCCAGAGAATTTTTTTAATCCTAGATTACAAATCATAGCACGAAAGCGTAATGTAGTAAGCTATACATCGCTTAACTGTAGTAAGTTATTTTCTGAAGTTTATCGAAGTCATCGTCAAGAGTATAATAGGACAGTAAACCTTTATTAATGATTGGAGCGAAATCAAAGTAGCAAAAAAATTCGTGAAAAATAGCTAGTTTTATTAAAGTTAGAGAGCACCTTTGAATGTAATTATATTCACGATCATTATTTAGAGCAGAAAGGCTACGTCACAGTCCCTTCTCTTACGGACGGCTTCATTTCTCGTGCAAGGGATGCTCAAAACCTCTCACTGGTAACACTGGCCTCTTGAAGGAACTCTCTGGGCAGGATTCCATGTCTCTGTTCCAGGAAACCAGCCTGTACTCATCCTCAAGAGATTCTCTTCATGATGATCTGGTCGTACGTAGGAATAACCTTGCAATATCATGCAAGGACATGTAGCAGGTTGAGTTTCAACGATTTGTTTAATATTTTCCTTTCATCTTCGAACTTAATCCGAAATCATACTCTGCTAAAAGAAGTCAATGATTGATCAGGGGCATCACTTTTTATTTTTGACATAAATACGTATTGAAAAATGAGAACCGCTTGAATGATGAACAGAATTATCGAACCGCTCTGAATCTAGCAGTCTTAAACACATGGGAATGCTTATGACCGCTGTCGTCATAATTAGAACATATTTTTCTCTGTTCCCTCCGTGTCTCTGGCTTTCTCTAGGTCATTATATTTTTGCTTAACTTTTGTGTGTTTTGGCATGATGATATTGCTGAGTTTTATTGCTAGGTGTTATAGGACTGAGCAGATCTCCTGCAGACCTCTCATCATATGATACACTCTTCCTGCGCCGCTGTTATATCATTTATGTGTAAACCTTAAATACTATCGACTGCCACGCTTCTTTAAGCCACATCTTCTTCGAGAGATTATGAATGGATACTTACTGTGCATACTTATCTTAAAAAATTTCAAATATACCAGACTATATAGGATAATCATTCGTAAAATTCATATCAATTCTGAAGATATGCATACTGACTGCATTGTCTTCTTTAAGTTCTCAAAATATAAGTAATGCAACTCCCGGTTTAAAATAAGCTAATTGTCTTTTTGTTCGAGCATTCTAGAATCATAAAAATAAGTTAACTGTATTGTAGCAGTTGGTTAAAACTTTGGAGGTCCATGGATGTCTAGCGATTTTTCATTTAAGTTTGTTCCTTCGTCAAGTATTAAAATCCCTACGTTCCCTCCCCAATTCTTAACACTTCCTCGAGGTTAATGATCTGCTTTTATTGCACATCGAGTTTATTAATAGTCATAGGGTTAGGATGGGGTGAAGTATTGAGGGTACGAGCGGAAGTTTTTTTTCTTGTCTGGTGAGTACTGGTACCTAGGATGAGAAGATTAGGTCGTCCTGGCTACCAGTACTCTCCATAAAAGAAACTTCTTGCTACTTGACTCGGGGATGAACCTCAGAGAAACGTCGTTGGACATATTTTTTCAGCTTTTGTATATATTTTTCGGATCTGAGAAAAAAAATGAAAATACATATATGGTATTCTATGAACACATCAGTTTAAAAAAACTGAAATTAATATACAGCAATGACGATATTTTATTCCTTCTCCATAAATAAATTATTTAATTTCCTTTTTTATAAATGAAATTGCTCATTTTTTGTTATGATTTCTACCATAAATGCGTATTTATTCAAGACAATGTGTAAGGAGATGCATACAAAAAACTTTTAAGTAAACCATTATATATGTATTTCTTTATAAGCAGATCTCATCCATATATTTAGATCAATACTTAGCCTCTCATTTTAAAATCTAATTGCATGAATTTTCAACTTCTGCTCATGACGAGTAATGCTAAGTCTTTGTAACGCTCAAATTCGCAACATATATGTAGTAAAAAATTGCAAAGTGGCATTCAATGGTAGAACTAACTACCCCGTCAATTGACCCAGGAAGAATATTCGAAGAAACAAGGCTGTTAACATTCAATCTCCGCGGTTGTTAGGCGGAAGGGGGGCTTTTCCTAGCCACAAAAGCTTTTTTTCCAAAGGGGAACCTTCCCAACGTTTTAAGAGGTTAAATGAAAGGCAGCCCTTAGTATTCACATCATGCGCCGTGAGTGCCAGCTCCAAATTTATGCGCCACTCATGTTATTCTGACGGTCCCTGTAGCGTGAGTACGTGGACGAGAAACCGTAGCGATCAGATAAGACGGATCCACTCAGGAAAAATTTTTCCGAAAAAACCTCGCGTATGAAAATTGTCGGTTTGGATGAATAGGGTGGGAAATGTAGTTCTTGAATGGTGTGCGCCCTCCCCCGGCATGGTCCCTTGCCCTGGGATGTAGCCTACGTCTCCCATAGGGCCTCTCTGCATAGACTGGTTTTCTGGCTCCGAAAAACGGCAGATGACGATTGTTCAAAAAACCAGTTTTTCTCCGCGGAGACGTTGGCTAATTACAAATGTGGCGGAGCGGGGCGGGAGAAGGAAGTAGATGGAGAAGGCCTACTTAGCTCATATATTTTTTGGGCGATCAATTAAACCGATAAAGTGTTGTTTTCACAGCGAGTGAAGTCTTTACCGTGGGTAACGAGCGGGTTTTGAGTGTTAATTATAGCGACGGCTGCCTCAAAACTAAGTCGGCGGATAAAAACCGAAAATAAAGGAGAGAGCATGTGGCATTTTTTTTCGTGATAGAAACTTGTATGAGGTGGCGTGAAAAAGCGATAAGTTAAAATTTACATATTCGTATCCACTCCATAATCTCTCAATTAATTATAGAATTATCAAAGTATGGAAAGTCACGTTTCCTGTGATCTGCATTAAATACTCTAAATTATAAATTTATTGCTCTTTTCATGGTGGTTATGGATATGGTATGGATATGATGCATTCACTTAGGTTTTTTTATCCTTATTTAAATAGGAAAAGTGAAGTAATACAAACGCCGCAGGGAAATTGTATTAGGTCTTGTTGGGATAATCCAGAGAATTATTTGACCAGATTGATTGACTTTCATCTTTTTCAGCTCTACTTCAATTCAGTAATTCAGTTTGTGCATAGTGATATTGATTATATTTTTCAAAGGAGTAAGTTTTAAAATATTTTCAGAAGCATGCTGCAAACATTGAATGTTCGTATGTACTGTATTAAAATGATATAAATGTTCATAAAGTGAAAATGTCAATTACATACCATAGTGATGCGTCTAGTATTTCATTTTATGAATGTAAAGAAATAGTATTTAAATAAACGATATGGTGATGATACTCATTTGGTCAGTGCCGCTAGATACTCTGCCTTGCGTCAGTGCCTTATTAGCATAAGAAAATATTTCAAGCAAGCAAATCATTGATTACAAACAAGCTTTAATGACTGATAGGAACTCTGCGTGTGTATTTATTAAAGTTTATCTAAACCATAATAGTAATGTCTTGTATTTTCCATATATTTAAACGATGGTGTAGAATACATTCAGAAAAGCACAAAATCTTTATATTGCAATAGATGAGTGAGTTGTGAACTTCCTCTTTTTTAACTAAATCAAGTATTTTTTTACAAGCATAGTAATCGTGCACTCCACTTTCTGTTGGATATTATGATTTCATTGAACTGATTTTTTCCTAGACCAAATAATGTTCTTAAAAAATGTTAATTAATCGATTACATCTTGCTTCTTTGATGCGTTTGGAATAGCATGGTGAAATTTGACTGTAGCGTTTTAATTTCTGGGGACAATTTTTCTGAAGCGAAAAGGCTTGAAATGCTTGGCTTGAATAAAGTCGTTGCAACGCCGCCAAGGCTGCGAATAATGGTGCCAGTCAGTTGTTATCTGGAGTCCTTTCTAGGTATTTGCGGTGATTAACAGCGAAATTACCCGCTAAAAAGAGATTGCGGGCTCACTGGTGCGTAAAACTCATAAGAATAAAGAAATCAGTCAGGGACTTGAACCATGGACTTGAAGGAGGAAAGTGTAGAAGGGAGAGATGACCCCCTGCCCTCTTGGAGACCCACCATGGAAGCCTGCTGGGATTGGATATGCGTTCACAGATATAAGGGTTAAGATTAATTTGACTTGAGAACTGACCTCGGGGGAAGTTCATATTAAACGAGTCGTGGGAGTGCGTTGCTATCGGCAGAGAATTCACCTCACCTGCGCACTAAAATATAACCTATTGAAATAAGACCAAAATCTATTTGTCAGAAGTTATTTGAAGAAAAAAATGAAATTACCATCAAAATACCCTGACGAAACAGATAACAAGTCCACAGTTTTATTAAAATTATGTGAAATGTCAATTTGATCTTTGTGACTTTTGACGGATTCATAATTTCTTTGTGCACTTTTCTCCTTCAGGTCCATGGTTCAAGTCCCTGATTGACCCGTCCTCTAATGAGTTTTATGCACAATTGAGGATTCACTCTTTTTAGGCGGTTAATTTCGCTGTTAATCACCCAAATACTTTGGATAGATTCCAGATGAAATTAACTGGTACCTTAATTCCCAACTCTGGCGTCGTTGTAACGCATTTCTACAAGCCAGTTTCCAATGTTCTACAGCCAATATCAATATTGAAATGAAAGGTAGCTGCACTATTCGACAATAATTTAATGGGGGCGGCGCGTTTCGGCTCACAGAGTCACCATCTGCGTCTTTTACCGACTACCGTTCATTTCAGTAGGTCGAACTTCCACCAATGAAATCGATTGATTCGGCTATCACTTTGTGAAAATTCATGCTGAGTAAATAACAACAACTTTTGTAGTTTACATAGAAATTTTTCGAATTTTTGTTCGAAAAATGATTCTTCTATTCAAAATTTCTTTGAAAATTACATAATTTCTGTGGATCCTGCATTACTTCCTTCTCGTCCCTATATAATATAGGAATATTAAAGTTTTTCCGGCATATTAAGAGCGCGGTTTTTTTCAACCTCCGATCTCTCATCAAAAACACCACACAAGCGACAGGTGGGTACTGCGCAGGTAGGGCAATTTCGCGTTCTCCGCATCACACCCTCAACTTATTTCTGACCTTAAGCTGTTAGTTTAAGGTTAGTAGCAAATCTCATTAACTACTACATTAACTACCTCAATTGATTCTCCCGCCAATTGTGCACTGCGGAGCGACAGCCAGAAAGCTCGCCGAATGGCTTCAGCATTAACATGTCGATCTTAATGCCGACCTTAATACCGAAGTGACCTTAATGCCGATAAAGGAGATTTTTAATGCATTGTAGCTAGCAACATTTTGTGCAACAGAGTGAAACATTACGTCCATTCCCATGCAAAACAAAAAAGGAGACGTGCTGAATTCTGGAAGTGTTCTGATCCATGACAACGCCCGTCATCTCAGCGCTGATGCAGCCCAACTGCTCCTTGAGCAATTTCAATGGGACATTTTCGATCACCCGCCGTGTAATTTCGACATAGGACCGAATGGCTTCCATCTTAACACTGAAGTGAAGAATTGGCCAGGAGGGAAGGGTTTGCAAACATGCTTCAATCTTCAGAACTAAGGCAAAATTCTTTGGAGGTCACAGGAGGCAACATCTTCTGAAGAGGGTATAGTAAAACTTGTCCACAGGCACGACCAATACCTCAATTGACGAGGTGATTATGTCGAAAGGATACCAAAAGTGTGCTCAACGTTTAGCAATTGAAATAATTTTTAATCGGTCACTTTGTCTTCTGCTCATGACCCATCGGGGGTTGAAAAAATGGCCCTCGTACTTTGTGTTCGACAATGACGCATCAGCGTCGAAACGCATCGTACCGTCAAATATTTCTATGAAAATTGCAAAGGTTGTTTTTATTCATTCTTAACTTCCACTGTATCCAGCCTGAATCAATTGAACTTAGTCATTATTAGATTTTTCAGTTACGAATTTTCAGTTTTTCTTTCATCTACAATGGAATTTTTCAATTTTTTATAGGAAAAAACGAGATGCATTGAATGGATTATTTATCAGGTTAAGGTATCCTTTTGAATCGATGGATGGATTGGGGGATAGGTTTTAAGGTGTGGAAACAGCGAGACAAGTCAGGCGGAAAAGGGTTAGGCGATGGACCAGTCTAAAGTATTCGGCAGCGTCCACTCCCTGGGACATGGCGAACATCTGGTGAGGTTGAGGAATGGCGAAGCGGCGTCTTCTAAAGTAATGAGAGAGAGAGAGAGAGTGGGAGGGAGGGAGAACTCTGTCCGTCGTCTACCGGAATGGACGCCGCTCCTCGCCGCGGTCTTTTGTTCCCGGCCGCCGAATGCCCTTTTTGCCCCATTGACAATTGAATAGCGAGAAACACCGCCTCCTTTGTCCGCAGCCCAAACAGATTGCGATTACCCGGTTCACGTGTGCTGATGGATGACGCTATTAAAAGTTGCAAATCTCTCGCCCGAATAAAGTTTCACTAATTTACGTGATGTTGTCAAATTAGGCCTCTCTAGAATTTTGGGACAATGGCGCGAACGTTCATTCAATTATTGGTACCTAACTAAAGTAAGGATTGGAAATAATTGGATCAAGTCTACTCCCAAATCTCAGCTTTTGTAAGTATTATGCGGTGTAGTTTTATGTTATCAGCCAACAAAATACAAGATACTTTACGCGCTCATAAGATTGAGTAAATGTTGGTGAGATTCAACACCCAATTAATTTCTTTTCCAATAGAAAGCAGCCCACAAACGTGAACGAAATTGTTTATTGCATTATAATTTTTAAATATTTCTCTTGAGACAATCAACTACAAGATGTTGAATGCAAATGAATTCCAATAATTTAATTTTACCTTGTTTCTCTTAGTTTTTTAAAATTTCATTATTAATGCAATCAGCCTAACTTTGTGGAGCTTTTTTATTTTTTAAACTTATCTCTTCAATTTTTACGGATCATTGGAAAGATATATCTTTTGCATCTTGAGTTGAATTACATTTTAGCAAGGCACCACTATTATTACCTTTTGCACCTATTATGATACATTAATTCTAATAATCTAATCGAACTCGAGTCTAATTAATTTAATTAATTTCGTGTATTTGCTTCCAATATCATGATGTAATTCAATTTTATATTTCCTCGTGTCTTTCCTCTACCGCTTGAAATCTGCTTTGATTATACCTGTTGAAGTTTTTTTTACCATTTTTAATATATTCAGTTTTCCAACGCTGAAATCTACAATTTAATCGTGAGTTTGAGACGATGAGACTTCTATAAGATAGAGAATTGACTTTGACCACAGTTTCTGAGTTGTTTCCCATAGTTTAAGTTGCAACCTGAAGTGAAGTTTTCCACTCCCTTTCTGCATAAATTTAAAGAGCTCGTCATTGAGGGCTATCTTGAGGTTTGAGAAAATTTATTGGCTTTAAATAGATTATTTTAATATTCGGAGTTGATTATTGTTTAATACAACCAAGTTCGTGTAATTAACTGATTAGTGGATTCCTTCTTTACCACTTTTGTCCATTGCTAATGATTACGCTGTCATTACGTAATCTCGATACGGATGCGATAAAAATATTTCATGGTAACTTCTTTCAATCACATTCGTTACCACATGTACGCCCTTCTATTTCCCAGGAGACAAAAACTTCTCGGGGATAATCGATTTCTTACTCAGAGAGAAGGAAGGAATTCTAATTCCCTTCACAGTAATGAGGTGAAAGGTTTTAGCCGTTCCATTGTTTCTCCCATTATGTTTTTGTTTTCCTTCGAAAAAGGACGGCGAGGAGCCCAACTTATTGAGTGGGTGCCGCGCAGGGAAGAAATAGGTATATTTTAACCCTCCTAATTGGTGCCATTGGTTTTATGAACAGGCCGAGGAGAGGAAACTAAAGGAGACCGTCTTTTCTCCCCTTAAAAAAAAGAAAGAAAAAGAGTGCGTTCCCTCACGGGTTACCTTTGTTTCTTCATCTCTCCGGTCGGGAGATTCCGGAGGAAGAATTCCAACCTCCCTCACCTTTTTCTCCATCCTCCCCCCCGACCTTCTCTCTCCGCCTTACCGGGGGCACCCAGTCGCATCCCCGCGGCTTCCCACCCCTCAACGCCCGGCACACCTGCCCTCTCGACCCGACGATTGACGCCCTCGACGGCCGGAGCAGGTGGCTCTCCGCTTGTAATACATAGCCAGTTTCTGTTACGGGGATCCTTCCGAGTCTTAAACGCCGCCGTTATACACACCCCGATGGTCGTGGTGATCCACCCCCCCGTTTAGGAGGGATGGGATAGGGACAGAGCTGGGAGGACGAGGAGGGAATTCCCGACATTTCTTCTGTTTTCCACCCAAAATGCCGCGCGTTTTACTTTTGTTTTTCCCTCCCTCCTGTTATTTTTTTACCTCTCGACCTGAACAAAATGTGTCCCGAATCGGAATGGGCCTCTCCTGCCCATCTTCAATCGCAATACTCCATCCTTTACACTGTTACCTACCCTCATTGTCGCTCAACTAGTCGGTTGGCTTTTAAAAAAATAATAATAATAGCTATCTTGTAAGTAACTTTCGTGAAACGCTGCGTTAAAAACATTTTTCGATCAACGTTTCACTACTCCCCTTGGGAGAGTTTTAAAGAGATTAAAGAGAATTGAAAACGCTCCCAGTAAGAGGATTGAAGCATTGAGCGAAAAATGTTTCAACGCAGCATTTCCCGAAAGGAACTAACAAGATAGGAAAAATAAGCTAAGCTGCGAAAATCTTCAAACAAAAAATATAATAATGATAACTGTCGATATCAATAGGTTTTTGGGGTAACCCGCGTCAAGACTCTAGGATGACGGACGTTTCCTCTCCTATGCTGGAGACATCATGAGGGCAAATGATCATCTGGACATCATTTGCTCTGATGGGGTCTCCGCCGTAGGAGAGGTAACGTTGGCCATTTTAAATTCTTGACGAAGGGTTCCCCCAAAATCCATTAATATTGAAAAATATGGATAAAAATTCTTTGGTAATTTGACGCATAATAATGATATTTGTATACTCTGGTACTTTGTGATCACTCACCGAATTCAAAAATTATTGCCGATTGCAATAATACTCGTAAAATAAGGAGACCCATATTTTGCCATTTTTCGAGCCATCATCTCCTCCATCTTAGTCTCCTACTTCTTCTCCTTGCGACATTATCTTCCAGATTTCTTTCATTTTTTCTTTAACAGACTTCTGCTATAGCTGAATCATGTGGTCAATATTAATCATAAGCATAGCAGCAAATCTGCATGCCACGCCATGAACTTCCGTATTTTTAGTTATAATGCGTACGCTTAAAGATTTTGAAGTAATATCAAGCTGAAATTACTTGTGCACTTGCAACAAAGGATGAGTGATCTATCAACTCATTCACTATTTTATTGACCTGCGACTAGTTATACCTAGTCTGAAGTAATTCTTTCTTTGCACTAATTCCTAGGCCCGATTATATCATAAGAGGGAAATCTTTAATTAAAAATTTCTCTTCGAACCGAAATAAAAGGCACAAAACAAAGAAAGCTATTCGCAGAAATAGAGCCTTCATAGCTAATTTGATGACGTCACTAGCTCCTGCCGAGCAAGTTAATGCGTCTCAAGTAGTCCTCCCTTCTTCGCATAGACCACACGAGGCCTCTCGTTATTTACTCTAGTAAGTAATTCATTCCCTCAATGGGTGTTTCTCCCAGACCCACTTAATGACGCGGTAATATAATGACGTCAACAGCTCATGACAAGTGGGTGGCAATTTACGCCTAATTTTGTTTTAAACTAATGATATAATGTAATTGGTGTATAGGATGTAAATCTGATATACAATTATACAATATGGTTGATATGTTGAATGATAGCTGAATGGGGTAAACTTTTTCGTTGCAACTGATATTTCCTTTCTATCTAATGAATTCTTTCCATGAATAGCTATTTCCGGTCTTAGTGATTGACCCCATTGTATCCCATGGGTACTGAGAGAAAAATATGCCTACTTTATTTCAATTAGTCACAATATTTGCAGATAATTTGCTACATGTAGAGGTAGACAAGGTGAGAGAGTTATTTCAATTACAAATATAGAGTAGCAATTCATTTTACTTCAAGTCATGTGAATAGCTTTGCAGAGAAATAAGAAAAAATATACATACCCATTTATTGCATTGTTCTTAGAGAACTTAAGCCTTTCATTGTTACTTAATTTCATCGAAGTAATCCTTGGAAATGCAACTGGGTAACCTTTACCTTCATGCGGTCACAGCTGGCTGGCTGATGGAAACCTGCTGTTGGGAAGTCGAATTTTGGCGTGCCGTGACCTGGAAAACAACCTGATCATCTACTTCTTTTGAAATTATTTTTTTTACTTCAAGGCCTGAAAATTAAGGATTTATTTGATCGAGATTTTGTGATTAATAAAAGAATATGGCGTATTTTATACGAGAAAACATGGAAACGCTATCTCAATGATATGGTCTGTTAACAGTTTAAACAGGAACGGTTACGTATAAATTGTCTGCAACCTAAAGGATGAATGTTAGCTAAGTGAGTCAGCTGTTTGTCAAAAGTTGATAAAATAAATAAAGAGAGATATGTTAAAGGTTTTGACGTAATACTAAGCTGAAATTATTGAAAAACATATCAGAAAGTATAGGTGAGTTGAATATCTACTCATTTCCCCTTTATTTGACCCCCGAATGGACTGGATATACCTAGTCAAAAGGAAATCTATCTTTGCCCCAATACTCAATCCAGATCATATCATATGCAAGTAATCTGTAAATAAAAATTGCTCTTCAAACCTAATTAAAAGGCACAAGACTAATAAATAAACTTACTTGAAGGAGACACTAATGTAACTGCGTGTTATAAAGCCATTAATATCTTGTTGAATAAATAATTCGTCATCTAATAGTGCGTCATAATTTTCTAGATTTCTTTCATCTTTCCCTTAATAGACTTCTGTTTTTGCTGACTCATGTGGTCACGATTAATCATAACGATGGCAGCGAATCTGCAAGGCAGTTCATGATATCATATATTTAGGAAATTTTTCCTTGTTTCAGACCACGTATCAATCATAAATTTTAGGGAATTTAGTTAGTTTTAAAGCAATAACAGTACATAGTTATATCTTCCCCTTTTTTCGAAAGTACCTGGTACGCCTTGTCAAGTTTCTGGTACCAATTAATGCATCTTTTTAATCCATTTTTGGGCCAGGGATCGATGTACTGATGTGTTCACTTGCCCATATAACATATATTCACTAAGATATATGACTGTGATTGTTGCAAATAGATGGATAATGTATTCAAAATTCTTTTTCGGCTATTAATTGCTGTCAATAGCATTAGTTACTTCGATAAATACACTTTAAATGGTGAGTTCGCGCATTTTTTCCTTATTGCAATAGTACAAAAATTGATTGGTAACTACCGTATACTACATTTTGAATGGGAAGTAGTAATTTGGTACTAAGTAAAGCTGTTTGGAATAAAAAGAACTTATTCAACGTTTTTCTGTTAGAGTGTCGTCGAACTTCTCCGTCAAAACTATTCTCACCGCTTTTCTCTTCTTCCGTGACTATTCTGGACCGGGATGGGGCATTACGATGTCGTCCACGTAATGCAGGCGCTAGAGTAAAAGAAAGGAAGGGTCCTTCACATTCCATGGGTCCACCTTGGCGCTCCAACCTCACGTACTATCAACGGAGATGAGTGGAAGGTGGGAAACGGGGGAGGGGGGATGAGGTGTGGGCGAGATGCAGCCCGCAGATAAGGACACGCGCGTGTTCCGGTGCGTGCGAACGATGTCTTACCCCGTTCTAACTGCGACGCTTCGGGACGAATCCAAAACGTGACCCTCGTCGGTCGCACGGGTGTGTATAACCCACCTACCTACCTGCCGCAAATAAAATGAATATCGCGCACCGAAAAATTCTCAGCCTCTCTCTCTCTCTCTCTCTCCGACCGCTTGGGAAAACAAAGGATCCGGACGTTCTTGACCGTTCTTCATAAGGGGAGACTCATCGCTCGTCTCTGGTGAGTCACACGTTTTCTTGGCACACTCCCTCGCCTTATTTGAGGGTTTGGTGGTATTGACCGGCACCTGGGTAGTGATGGGAAAATTAAAACTTTTTTCGAGAAAATGATTTTTTATCGACATGAAAAGCTCGATTATTTTGAACGAAAAATTGGAATTTGAGCCAAACGATGGATTAATCGAGAAAATCGACGGTTCTTTCTTGAAAAAAATAGAATCTGTGCAAAAAGATGTTAATACGCCATTCTAAAAACGAAAATATTAGTAAAATATACAAATACCTGACCATTAAAGTTTGGAGATTACCGCTTGCAACCTACTAAATTTATTTTCATTAATATTATTAAAAAAGATCAGCTTGAGATTGAGATGCTTTCGTGATTGTCATGGTCGATGGCGTGCCTTTCCAATTTTACCGGCCTCAATGAGAAGTCTTTCAAATGGGACAGATAACATTATCATAGGCCAGTAGTGACGCTGCTAAGATCCAACGAAATGGTAACGATCGATGTCGAAAAATCGAGTTGGATCGAAACTCAAAGATCATGGCTCGGTCTCGATTTTTCGCTCTTCGACTATTAAAACTCGATTTTGATCTAAAACGATTTTTCCGTCACTACACCTGAGCTCATTTGCTCCGCGAGGGAAGAGTAGAGAAGGAAGGGCAGAGAAAACCCGGGGTTGGCATTAGCCTGCTTTTAGGAAAAGGCGCTTAGGGGACCATTGCGTAACGTCCCATCCGACGGACGGAGTGTTGTGCTTAAAATGCCCACTACAAAGCACTCAAGCAGGGGCCGGGCAGTCAACAAAAAAATCTGCCACCGCCTGGATTTGAACTCGGACCTTCAGGGTGCAAAGTCAACACATTAGCTGCCACACAAATCCGATCCCCGACTCCAAGAGAATTTTTCCTATAGCGTATTTATTTGGAGCCAAAATAAGGAAGTAGCCAAGTAAATAGGAGCTTCATCGATTTTGGCAGTTTTCTCTGTCAAATTAGAATCATTTGATCGAAAATGAGTTGATAGCGATATTATTGCGCTCTACGGGATAATATTACAAGATATTAGGGCCAAATTCAAAATTTCAAATATTTACCTGCGGTATTCTACTTATTTTGAGTGGCAAGATTGGGTGAATTACAGAGAATTGCAATAAATGCATTAAATATGATTTTATACTTATACCTAATGGGTCTTTCAATTGTAACTAGCTCATCAAGCGGGTGCAGCAGAGAATTTTTTCCTTGCTCCTTCAGAAACCAATCCTCATTATCCTACCAATTCTTCTTAAATAAATGACCAAAAAATTATCGGCGGGACTCGAGAAAATGACTTTCTTTTGCAAATTTTAAACAATAGTAGAAGATATCAGAGAAAATATGTAGGTATATTAATTTTTATTAAAACGGGAATTATTTGCCTTTTAACGTGGTTAAAACTTCTGGCCATGTCTCATAAGGTGATGAGATGTATTTGAGATCTGAGCCGTTAAAAAAAACATTTCCTATCTGTTCCATGTATCGTCTTTTTGCCCACGCTTCCACGGAGTTCATACTGTTCCTTTTTGCATGTCCGACACAAAAATCAGTGTCGGAATACTAAACGTGCTCTCTTCTCGAGGTGCGGGTCCAGCAAGGATTCCCACGGTTATCGCCTTCCTTCCAAAACTCACGGACGAACTCGTTTTGCACGCCATCTACTTCGATGGCACTGTAGGCAGACCATTTATTCGAGAAATATATTTTAATGTGTTCAAATTTTATGAAATCAAGCGTTAATACACTATTTTATTTAATTCCATTGCCATCGTGAAGATCGTATTTTGTGTTTTAATGCTAGTTGGCCTTAAATTTCATTAAAATAAAGAGGAGAAAGCACTTTCCACAAAAAAAACAATATTATCGAGTTTTGGAACAAATAATTTTCTTGGATGAAAGAGTAGATATCTAAAATGTATTTTACGATATATTTTAGAAATCATTTGATTTTCGAGGATATCTTTAAGTTGCTGCTTGGTGAAAAAGATTAAAGGGAACTCTTGGAAAATACAATAGCATGAGAATAGTGTTTTTAGTATTTCGCAAAGAAAATTTTGTACACGAATAATGTTATTTGGATTTAATTATTTCTTAAAATTTTCACATTTACTGATACCAAATTTTTTTAGGAAAGAAAGAAATTAGTTGGAAATTTCAGGTAAGAAATAAAATTTAGTACATAAACCAGTATATAAAATAGACTTCTTAAAGAAAGCTGATTCTCAAGGAATGCTCTATTTTAATATGAGCCTCACCTGGACAAGATTATTCTTATATCTAGCTGGTAGAATTGATCGTATCTTATCTCACTTGCTCAAATTTGGATGCTAACTTCGAATTCTTTTTTAATATGTCCCTAAGTGCACAGTGTAATGATTTTCAAAAACACTTCATGGAACAAGTAACTTTGTATGCAATCACGCGCATGGGTACAAACAATACTTTTGATTATGCAGCTGTTGATTAAAGGTTGTCTTGTCGTTGCACTTCCTATTGTTCCACTAACAAGCTTCGAAAGTGCTTTCCTGGCGGCATTGGTGACAAAATAATTTTCTTGTCCTATTTAGCTTTGATATTGATCCACCCTTTAAAATTCGTATGTGTTCGTACTTACTCTTAAGTTTATTGACCTTGACGCGCAGGGATAAGTAGGGAGTAGTAGGGTAATCCAAAACCAGCGGTCAAAAGCAACGGTATCTTCCATTACTGGCATTCACAGATTCAGAAACTACTGTTGTAACTTTCAGTTAAGGATTTTAGTCCTAAATTTACGCTTTTGGGAAGATATAAATCAATACGTACTAAGTGATAACATCAGCAGCAAAATATTAGCCTTCTAAAATGCTACGTAATTGGTTAGCGATCCAAATTTCCAAATTTCCTTTAATTCCGTGCTTGTTGCATCAGTGTTGTAGCTTCCATATTCTGTATTATATATTGATTGAAGTGAGTCATAAAGTAGAAAAAAATTATATTTTCCAAGACAGCTGGGTGTTTCCATATCATTGCTTTGGTAAATTTACTGGAACACCTTAAAAAGAAGACGAATACTTCATAAACGCTTTTGGTAAGAGATAATTCAATAGAGGCGCCAGAGCTCATTTTACGTTTGAAATTACATCGTAATGGGCTCAAGTAGATGGCATTGCTCCTCTTTAAACACTCCCGCTTAATTGAGAGTTTTCTTTACGCTGGCGGAGTTATGGAAAAAACGTGCTGTTCCTATAGTCTTAGTTGAGTGAGCAATCCTTTTAAGGATAAAGCGCTTTTCAGGAATATAGAGAAACGGGAGATCATTACAGGAGATCAAAGTTTTATTAAACTACACACATGCCTTCTAATGGCGCTTTGGCTAATTGAATATATTTTGTGTCTTCTATTTAAGTATTGTCCCCATCTTTAAATTACATCCTCTTTATCGAATAGTTACATATGTAAAGTTATTGTTTCCCATTTTGGGTCACTGAATGAATTTATCGTTTTATTTAAATTTTCTTTATAGAGACTCTGGGGCATTTTACACCGTCATAGATTGTAAAATTTTACTGTTTACTCATAATTCAATATAGTGATATCCCTGTTATTTAGAAGGTGAGAGAGGTATTTCGGCCGAGCCATTATTGTTTCAATTTAAAAGTGTTAATCTAAAAATATAAAAAAGGAATAATACGGTGCTTTTATAAGTCACCTATGATTCCTGTAGACTATGATTTGGTTCTGGAATTGGTTTGAAACGTAATACGTAATTCCAGGTGAACTTAGGCAATGAACTGTCACGAAAACAAGCACATTATTTAGTCTTCTCTTCTGAGTCCCCTGTTCGAGGCCAGATGTCTCCCTTTCGCGCTTTTCGTAGCAATACAAAGGTCCATAGCAATGCAGATTCACATGATTGTCGTTGAGGAGAAAAATCACCCTAGATCGGAAATCAAGTATCGAACATTTGTCCCTTTTTCCCTTTGATCAAAAGCGCGCGAAATACCGCCATGAACCTCGCTAAAATTTTCTTAGGCATTAAGGAACCTGGATAGCCTAGTAGTCTGTGCAGTGACCCGAAAGGCATTGTTTGCTCCCTGGTCCGGGGGAATTTTCCCATGGCAGTTAATGAATACATACGTTTAACTTAAGAGTGGATGGAGATATTTTGTGGAACCGTGAGACAGATAAAATGATTATAGTCAAACTTTTGCATGATCTACAGTACAAAATTCACTAACTCTTGATTAACATTGTGGTATTCCATTATAAGTTTTCCTGGATATCACACAATTACTTATACCAATAATTTTTTGTATAGCGCGACCCGGGTTTCAATGAATTATATTAATAAATAAATAATTATCATCATATTCAGCCTGAAGATGATAATAATTCATTAAAACCCAGGTCACGCTCTGTAAAAAAAAGTGGTATAAGTAATTGTGTGATATCCAGGAAAACTCATCTAGAGAACTTGTTAACCACCCAGGTTTGGACAAAGTATCTCATTTTCAAGGTATTGCAAAGGTTTCAAATTCATTTTCACCTGAAAATGGCATAGTTTATCGAAACGGTTAATAAACACTGTGGAACAAAAAAGACTTGTCAGTGGTTATATTTCGTAAATGATATTTAGTTTTTTTATTGACCTCTATACTTAATATGAAAGCATAGTTTTGGAGTTTAGGTCTTGAAAAGTTTTAGGACATTTTTTGCCAACATTGCGATATATTTATAAACCTTCACCAGGGCTTAGAATGTAAATTAGTACATAATGTTGTTACATATGCAGTAAAAGGTTATAAAAATGTGTTTTACAATGATAAAAGAAAAAAGAACAAAAAATCAGTGGTAACCAAACAAAAAAAGGGAACTGGAATTTTGACATACCTATTTGATGACTACTGATGGTAATTAAGCTTATACGGTATATGGTTACGCATATGATACAAGACATTGCCTTAACCAATTTCCATCAATATTTTATAGCATATAAAATATTTATGAGCATACCACATAAGACTCTTGAAGAAAACTCCCGCTCCTTATTCCTGTAGAATAGTCACAAAGGTATTGTGAAAGCTTGCAGTAACTTAATTTATCTATTAGTTTATTTTCGAAAAAAGTCGAAAAAAGCCCACCGACAGAAAAACAAAGGTGCGAAACGGAAATTCAGTATGGGAGCCCACTGTTTGTATATTACATGTAAGTATCATTAAAGCAGACTGGAAATGACATTGAAGGCATATTTAAACTATCCTTAACAAAAAAATATGCTTGTCCTAAAGACACAGCCTTATATCAAGGTCACCCGTAGAATTTGAACAACATTAGATTCTGATCTTGTTGCCACGCGCTATAGTTTTATGGCTATAGGTCATTCTGAAGAAACAATTCAATGTATCACCAGAAAATTTAGCAAAGTTACTAAAGACATGATATAAGGAACGTGCTTTAATTGGAGGGCTGAGAAACATACTTATTGGTGCGAGCCAATTTTTGTTGATTTTGAGATATCCATGGCAACCGACTTCAAAATAGTTAATCTACCTAGAAAGATAATAGTGCAAGACATAGTTACACTTGGTAACGCCAGCTAGCTACACATTTTCAACAGCCCTCAGCACAGTTCCAACTTCTTTGCGAATTATTACTTAATTGTTGAAAAACTTTGATTTTGACTAACACTATTGTTTCTAAGACTTACATATATTCATACTCGAAAGCAGATAGTTTTCTGGAAGGAAATGGGGAAATTGTAAATGATAATTATCAAACTTGGACAGGTTTTAGTTGACTCGAGTTTCGATTGAGCCAAGTTCGGACGACTGGGTTTTCTACTGTAGTTCACGAGGTCAGTTCACGAACCGTGGAGGATATTTCCACCTTGACCTAACCTGGTTCCTCTCCCTAAGTTCACGCCCGCTTCCAGACATTTCCCCTCCCCCCTACCTCTCCTCCTCCGTGTCACAAAGCCCAACTCCTCACACCAGAGCACAGAGATTGTAATCGTCACTTCGGCCCGCACGCTGCTCGGCCGCGGAGCAAATCACTCACGATCTCTAGGGCCCCTCTCCCAGGAATTCCCCAACCTTCGCAGCTTCCACCACCATTCTCACCAACTTCTCCCACCTCCGCCCATGTCCGACTTCACAAAATTTTCCCACCGCCACCTCAAGCCAATCCCACTGCTTGGCACCTTACTCCACACACTCCTTTTTTTCGGAGATTTGGGGAGAAAATATAAACGGGAAGGAGTGAGATCGAGGTATGGTAGGTAGCCTTTCAAGATTTCATTTCCTTAGACTTTGTTTTCCCCACGGGCGCTTTCCAAGCCGACGCCGATAATTTATCGACTGTGTCAACGGGTGAGAAAGCTCTTATTTTATTTGGGAGAGGGTGTAAGAGAGAGGAAAGGAAGGGTCGGGGGCTTGGCTGATTTCTGATTGTTTTTATCCAGACTTCTTTTACGCCTCGCTGCGCATATTTTGGCTCTTTTACTCCTTTGATTTCATCCCCACCCTTGATCATGCTGAGATAAGTATCGATGAACGTGCCAACACCCAGGTATAATTAAGTGAACGAGGTTCAAGTACACATGCCGTTTCATTGTTGATTGTAACTGAGCGCGTTCAATAAATAAGTATAATTTTGTCATGCCAATTATGCAGACGTAATGGAATTGGTGGAGGCAGGAATTATTGCCTTAATCTTTTATCTTGCTTTTACACCTTTTCCCTTCTGAATTGGACTGGATATATTAAAGCCGATAACAGTGAAGTGACGGTCGAAGGTGAGATTTTCAGATTCAACCCCAAGGAGTTTTATGCTAAGAACTTAGCTTAATATAACGAAATGGGCTTACAACGCATACCAATTTATAACAGCTTAATAGTGATGATTACAAAACCTTTTTGCTCGTAAGATAATTTTTTAATCAAGTGAACTCATTAAAAAATATATTTAACTTTTACAGCTCAAAAGCATTGGCCCTTATAGAATTTCCTCGGAACATCGAGGCGATATATTTTTTTATACATGAGAAGCAATCGCTGTTTTGCACAAATTTGTACCTATAACTCCCTCCATTCAATATAAATTGTTATTAGGTTAGGATGGAGCTCACTCCACAAAAAGCCACAGTCGTTGGAACATCACAAATTCAGGGTTAGGGTGATTTTCTTTCCCTGAGCCTCCTCCCACTTCGACGAATTTGGCTGAGGCTGTCCGAATACCTCACCCAAGATTTGAACCCAGGACTTCATGTTCAGCAGTCGTGCCTGATCGTAGGGTCCCATGTCGCCTGTTATGTAATTTTATTCTTATGTTCTTTAACAGAGGCATCTAGTAGAATATTTTTAAAGCCATTCAGAGTGATAAATAACGAAGAAAAACGGCGTATTTGGTCTGCTGCCAGCACAAGCGAGAAAACATGAGATTTTCAGCATAAGAGAAAATACTAACATTTATTCCCGGGAAACAGCGACGGATAAGGTTTCCCTCATTTGTTTATCCTCATGAACACATTCCTAACCGCATAATAAAACGTGCGGGGAGATGTTTAAATCTAAAAGAAAAGGAAAAACTACCATCATTTCTCACTCCTCTTCTTGCGACCCTTTCTGTTCCCACCGACCGCTCTCTCGTCTGCTCCTTTCCTTCTTTGCTTGACAGAGGTAGCGCCAATCCAACGCCCCTCACTCACTCAACTTATCGCCTCGGAGTAAAATGATACGGAGGGAAATAAAGAGGATTCTTTCGCTTTCGAAGGACATAAAACCTGTCGAGGGCTACTGTGGGTGTCGCACTCACTGGGAAAGGTCAACTCCCTCCTCAACTTACTAGGCGACACATTGCTCAGGAAAAGCTTCTGTTTCAGTCCTTCGGATTCCAACCGGCCTCTTTCTCTCATTCCTCGTATCCCACCTTACAAAGTACACGGGCCCTGCGGGAAGGTTTACGGAACCTTCTGCTCAACCTTCTCTCGATCTCATCTGGTCCTCACATCTCGTGCCGTGCGTTCTCGCATGTCTGCTCCCAACACATTTAACGCATCACATCCACCTCGGAGTTTTATTTTCGGGTTTTACAGCGTTCCAGTGTCTCCATACTGGTCAAAGATCCGTTTAAATTCGTTTCCAAAAATCCTCAACCCTGAAATAAAACATTACTACCCATTTGAAATAATTTAATATGAGCAAGTATTATTTTTGGCGAGGAAAAATATTTAAGGTATCTAAAAGTGTACTCCAAATGATTAGCCAAAAATGTTCCAATGCGTCAAAACGTGTTTCGTTGCTAATTAACTGGGTATTAAACCCATTAAATGTAAGTAAAACTTAAATGCAATGGCAGTGAATGATGACAAGGGTTAAAATCCTTATCTAAATTTCTTTTAGGGTGTAAAATAAGTTTCGTCGTGCAGAAGTTAACCAAGAGAAAATGCATATTCAAGCATTTTCTTCCGAACATTCCCAGCTACATACTCCAATAAAGCGTTGGCATGAAAAAAATGAATACATTGGCGTACAACCGAAGAAAGTTCCCCTGGAAATTCGTTGGGATTGCCTAAAATATTGTTTCCGCCATTCGTTTCCCTAGGACCGGGATTTAATAACGGTATGTAATACATTGCGGGGTGATTTTAATTCTACTAGCAGGGATGGGTGATCCACTCTAAGTATTGTACTAAGTGTTCCCTCTAAGTTTTCCTCCCTCTAAGTTCCCTCTAAGTCTAAGTTTTATCCCTCTCTTTGCCTGTGAAATACAAGGATAGTTTAAATGACGAACGCCTTTTATTGATTTCAAAATCAACATTCAGTTTACACTTAAAAATTAAATCATGCTAGCGATGGATTCATGGAATGTAATACAGTCCCTCAAAGCTTGGCTTGAACATTATTTCTATGAAAGCAATCACATCTATTGAGATTGTTTTGTTGCAAAATCTCAGCGTGAAAAGGTTTGCTAACCAAGACCTAGTGATAAACCATTGGATCACGCTCAAAAAAAAAATATATATATATAGTCCACGATTGGTTAGCTGAGGATCGCAAGTTTTATCGATCGATGGAAGTTTGAGTTTTTCCATTTGTTAAATTAGTTAATGCTTGACATTTGTGAATGCCTGTTGAGAAGGCTCTACTTTGTTACATATATAGTGGCTTAAAACATGAAAAAAATCAAGCTATTTCAGCATTCAAGTTATTAAATTTTGTATTAAAGTAACAATCGTGTCACAGTTTGAACAAAGAGCAGGTGAGGAAAGAAAACTAACCGATACATTTTTGACAACCCCCAGAGATAAGAAGAGTATTTGTTATTGAAAATTTCATTAATATTTAATTTTTATAAATTGAAAATTTCCTTTTCTTTAGAAAAATTAGTTGATTTTCAGAAGTTGCGTCACACAGTGGTTTGTAGAAGATACCGGCATAAGTACTATAGTTTACGGCGAAGGTGAGAAAAGGGTAAATAATCACCGAAAGCGGTAGCACATTTTATACGAGGCCCTCGCACTCTCTTCCTTTCTTCCTCCACCTCTCTCCAACACTTTATCTTCCCTCCGCTACCTCTCCGGCCGGCATTCCTTTACTCCTTCCACTTCTCTCTCTCCTGTGCACTTCAAAATTATCGCCCGGGTCATTTATCAGGTTACCTTCCAACTCGTCCCTGATTCTTATTTCCACCGGAGGCGAGACTTACAACGGCAGCCCCGTCCACTACCGTTGTTACCCGTTGTTTCCGACTAGTCTCCTCACCTTTGGCCTCCGCCTCGCCTCTGATTGGTCCTCTTGATGTACGGCACCCTTCCATCTTGTTAGTCTTCTCAAAAACCTCCGAGTTGTATTTGATACTTCCCAAGATATCGTCGGATCATTGTGTTGCCTGGATTCCGTTCCCTCTCCAGCTCTGCATTGGAATCAATTCCACCGAGGACATCTACGGCTCATACCGTCACTGTTCATTTATTGAAGCGGCTGATAACTATAGTTAAATGTAACTCAAGTAAAATATTCAAGGTTAGAGGGAAATCTCAACATTCATAACGCCTGCAACATTTTATTAGCTGTATTAAACTTTAGTTTACTGTCAATTGTACTTGTAGTCCTCTGTAATTGGCCTCGTGCTGTCTTTGGACTGGATTAAGTAAATAAATAAAATAAATAATGGAAATATACCAAATATTGAGATGTTTGCGAGTAAGAGAGTGAAATATGAATATCCAAATACATAAAATAATAATATTTCAATTTTTCTCTAATTTCTGGTCGCAAACAAGGCATTAAATTCATAGAGAGGTATTTCCGGGTGGCAGTAGTTGAAGTTCGTACTTCCACGTCACGGCCAATTCTCTGCTCAGAACGTCAGTGTATGCAGCCTTGTAATTATCAGATAAGCTAAATTGATTTTATGAATATCAGATGTTTACGGAAAATCGATACTATTTTAATAGTAAAAAATAAATAAAGTACAATTGAATTAAACATGACTGGCCGAGGAAATAAACTTGACTATACTTAGTTCATCTGATAATTGACAGTAAACTTTTTATGCCTAATGAATGGCTAAGAAAACTGAAGATGATCCCAAAGTTTAACTAATTCCAAGTTTTAATTAACTAATTCCAAGCTCCTAAATTACGAGTTATTGTCTTCAAATCTTCTCGAGACAACATTTTAGAAGTATAAATAAGGACTAAAAAATTATTTTCTGTTTCCAGCTATTTTCTTTTGGTAAACCCGCATCGCACTTCATTAAAATTATATACAACAACATTTTCCGCTGTTGGAGACTTCCTCAGGGTAACGACATTGCTGGACATCAGGGACTGCGAAATTTGTAACCAATTTGCAGTGGGATGCTTAATCATGTCTATGAGCGCTTGGTATTTAACAATTTGTCGTAGGGAATTACATCAGGTTTTATCAACTTCATTTGATATGTATGGCATAGTATACCACAAGCTACAGAAAATATGGAGATGACAGTCAGCAAGCACTCATCAACTGAATATAAATTATTTGGCAGTTGGTGGTGTATCATTGAAATATAATTGTGGCGAAGAAATTGATGGTGCTGTAAAATACCACTTAAGGAGTGCATGGCGTCTTTTTTTCACCAATTTAATTAAATGTAAGGTATGGTTATTCGATGAAATATTTTACAATGCATCTACTTATCTCATCTTTAAATTGAAAGACAATACCTCGATTCTGAAATCGATTTGATTCGATTTGACATAAAATGTAAACACACACATGACATGTTTGCGGAATCTTACTGAAACTATGCGCCGGGAAAACATTTATATCTCCCGTCTCCATCCAAGTTGATCAATGCAAATCTATGTACCTTTTAACCTAATATGTTCCTAAACAATCGGTTAATTAATGACTACACTTTGTCTAGTGTCGGCAAGATTCTTAGTATGAATGGTTAAATCTATTTACACCTGGTCGTGAGTAAAATTAACTATATGTCCGATTCCACAAATTAATTTGCAAATCGTTTAGAGCAATTATTTTTTCCTTGAATTAACCAATGTACTTTGATTCTTTAATCTTTGAACAAGTTTTCCTTCTACTACTGCTTTCTCTAGCTTATGTACTTTTTCCACAGAGGCAGTTGTTTCTAAACTTAGGAACTGTAATGTTTCAAAACAATTTTTTTAACAGATCGTCGAAAAAATTATTTTTTCTCTAGCTCCTAAAATCCTCAGGGACCCTCGTTATGGAGTGTTTTCCTTTTCCACATGAAAAATTGCCCACCCCTCTCACAAATACGTCTAATCTCTCACCTCAACCCCCCGTACCCCCCGTCCTCTTTTCATCGTCACCTCGGCCGGGAATAAATTTCCACTTTAACGACTCACCTCACACCCTCCCCTCCCCCGCCCCGTTCCTCCCTCACACCCCTACCTTCGCCAGATAGGCCGGTACGCACGAAAGACGCAGATATGCATCTGCCCTCTCCGAATATATCGGAAATATTCTCCACCTTTTAACGCCCCTGTCCTCGCCCAAATGGCGTTTTTATTGCCCACCACGTCTCACGCGCCCCCACATATACCTTCCCAATGCCCCTACTACTACTAATTCGGCGGGGGTGACAGTTCGAAAGCTAAGCATGGTAACCTTGATCGAAGGGTCGATTGATCGAAACGATCCAGGGACTGATGATACGATCGTGAGTGTCGATTTCGACGGCAGAATGCATTTCCGAATTTTCAATTGTTGAATTAAGTGAAAAATCGTTGTCGGTTTACTTTTCTCAATATTGGGTTCCATTTACCTCGAGACAGTAACTACCATGTTTTGCTAAGCAATTGTAACCCAGTTTCGTCGTGCCAAGGGTTTTAACTCACCTCGTAGTATTTCCATCCCAGCACAGCTGGTTTCAACGTATTATTTTGACACAACTAATGTTGACGTAAATGTTAATGTAACAATTAAAGGGAGAAACACAATGAGTTAAGTGATAATGAACGGTAATTGTTGTTGACGGCGCGGAACATAGAATAGAGAGCATGGTTGATAAAATAGTGGCTTAGGGTGTGCGCGTTTTCACCGGGAGAACTGATAAATAATGTTTTCATTTCGATTCTGTATAAATCAACATTTAATGCAACCGGAGTATCCATGAATTGAGTAAGAAAACAGGAGAACGTTGAAGGCGATGAAGGCTTCGATGCAATGTTGGTCAAAACGCCAAAACTTCTTTAGGGAGAAAGAGATGAATCTAGTGCATGCGTGAAAAACACCTTCCCATTTAGGCTCCGAAAGTGGAAGAATCCCTGCACTTACGCATTGGAAAATATCGCCAATTTCTTCCACTATCGCAATAATATGTGTTTATGAATAGAATTTGTTTTGCATGTAGATTTTTGAATGCTGGAGGGCGTAGAGACGCGACGTCGTAGTCTAAGGAGTAGACTGTTGAGCTTCCTAAAAAGGGGTCCCATGTTCAAAATACGTGTGAAGCTTTTCGACGAGTCCAAACAATATTCGCCGATGAGTAAGGAGGCCTAGGGAAATTATATGGGTCTCGTATCCAAAATTCGTGAAAAATTACTCGCCTCTGGAAACAAGATTTTAAAATCTACATTATTTTTTAATTTACCATGGCGAAACGTGTGTCAGCATGCGAAAAATGCTGGTTAATTCTAGGGTATTATACATCACTTGTGGGAAAGAAACCGCTATGGTATGCCTCGTTCCGAAATAATCACGATGAAAATAAAAGATTTGGATATTAAAATGACAACTTTTTTAGTCATCAGTGACATTATGCTATAATTTTAGACTAATCAGTTATGTTACCTTTAAATGACGCAGCGGTTGGTTCAAAAACGTGGTAAAATATTATGTTAGCATTTATGAATTGATCGAATTATCCTCACACCAAATATCTTCATTTTACTTTTTAACCTGAATAGATATTTATATCGACACACTCGAAAAGTATGAGTCCTTAACCACGCAGTCACGACTTCATATTCTTAAGGACGTAGGTTTGCGACTTCGCGATCAAATGCTTTTAGTTTACGTAGTTAAAATTTGGTATAATTTATGGCATCAATCGAGGTTAAAACACCAATTATTTTACATAAAATGCGGATAATTCTTATAATTCTAAGTAAATACCTTTTCAAGTTCAGTTAGCCGACCGTAGCGACTTTTTCATTTAATTGCCGTAATTGCACATCAATTACAGCATCAAGAATAATTAACAAAAATAGAACTTTGACAAGTCTACATTTTATTTTCATAATTATTGTTGCATTAAAGATAGAATTATATCGTTTTTATCAAATCGGCTCATCTTTTAGTAGTTATCAAATTTTTTTCTTGTGCTGAGACAGGTAGTTACAAGAAGAAAATCCACATTTTTACTCATTGTCAGAAATGGTCTGACAATGAGTAAAAATGTGGATTTTAAAAGGAAATTTCCAGTAATGATAGAGATATAAATTTTGTTTTTCGCGGACATCAGTAGATAGCGATGTAGCTAGAAGTACCTTCTGTTTGAAGAGTATATTTTGAAAATTTCACGACAATGTCTTGCTTTAGTTCCCCGCGCCAAATTCTTGAACTAACAACACTCGCTCGATGTGGATGCAGAAAAGTACGGAGCACAGAGTATTCACTGGGGGAGAACTTCAGCGTGGACTTTGTACGCTGGGAAAAGAGTGACGAGGTCCCGTACTGAAACCGCAACCTGTTCCGTCACGCGTCCTGGACGCGACAGGACCGCGTGAATCACGGATGCCTTTGAGAATCCACGGACGGAGAAACGGGGAAAGAGAGAACTAGTGCCACCACCACGAGGAAAAGACGAAACGGGAGAAAGAACTGAGAGGTAGCGCCGTATTTTCCTTACGGTAGCAATTAGGTTGGTGATGCATTTTTTTTTCTTTCGCGATTTTTAACTCGATCGGACAAACCGGAGTTGAAAGCGTGTCGTAATGCGAAGAGTGTGGAGGAGAGGTAAAATGTTGGGGAGGGGGGAAAAACATTCGAAAGTAGAAACAGTAAAAGAAAGAGAACGGTTCCGCGATTATCTGTTGCTGTGTACGGGTGAAATGGCAAAAAGTTCCTGACGCTTTGCACCGATAATTAGAAGGGCGTTGTGTTATTCGTTGATAATTAGATTATTCTACCAGTTTAGGTGGGATTGCATGGAACATTATGCAATACGCATGTTTCCGCGGCCTGCCACCTCTCCCAACTTTGATTCCCCTCTTCAATTCACAGGTCTACTCCCATCATTCTTTCTATGTATCCTATTCTCTTCCTTCCACTCCCTCGCTAGCCTAACATTCTTCCCTCTAACACCATTTTTAACATCCCCTCTCACTGCTCGCTCCATCTAATCCTTCAGTCATCTCTGTATTTTATCTGTAAGCTCACTCAACATGTCCATTAATTCTTTTCTCCTCTTCCTCTCCATCCGCTTCTCTTTCTTCATTCTTCTCCATACCAAAATTACGGACGCCTCTGGTTTTTTTATAATTCTCCTTTCTCTACAGTTTACATCCTAATATCGGCACCGTAAAACGCTGCACTCCAGATGAGACTCGTCTACAGCCTTGTCTTCGAACTCTGGCGCAATCAACCTGGCGTCAGATCTTTCTTATTCATGTAAAACTCCACGCTTATTACAATGAAGAATTCTCCAATCACCCTCAGGAAGGGTTTTCACCCGCTGCGCATTTGAATGAGTTTAAAAAAAAGTCGCAAATCACATCTCTTCTGGGCAGAGCGATCCGAATTTAACAGATAATTTTGCTACAATTAGGACTGTTAATCGAAAATAATATTACTGATGATGTTAGGCATCAAATTAATAATCTTCCATGCTATTCCTCACGATTTTTAGTGCTTTTCAGAGAATATGAGGATAAATAGATCGCTCTCTCCTCATCGACGTGATACGGCCATCTATGAATGTGGTTAAAAGAAACGTTCGAAGGGGCGACAAAAATTGAAATTCAACGGGGCGGATTGGTATCCCCTAGATGTAGATGTAGATATAGATGCTCTCATACTTTCCGGGTTTCCATCGCGTTGGGTGACGTCTGATGACGAAAGATTCGCCGATAATTCCGTAGTATCTTAGGTCTTAGTATAGGTCGTAGTATCCAAGGTGCGTATAATAGGAGGTGGTCTCAGCTGAAACTCCGTGCGGGCGTGACGTCACGAAGTTCCCAACGTAGACGTATGCCAGGGAATAACAAGCAGGAACCGGGTCGTGATATCGCCTTTCCGCATCAAATTCTTATGAATTACAATAAAAATATCGTTATTGGCCATCAGATTATGTTGTATACTCTTCCGGAATGTCCCTGTTTCCTTTTCAATCGCATCATAAGACTAGCAAAGTAAGCAGAATTATCGTATTCTATATCCTATAGTTTCATCCATAAAATATCGCAATGTATCATGCTATTTGAAATTATAAACTCATAAGAGGAATAAGCTACCGTAAAAAATGGGTGAACACGTATTTTATTTAAGTATTTCTAGCTTTAAAATTTAAACTAAAAACCAGGACTGCAGATTCGTAGCCACTCCAAAATTGCAAATTGAATCATATTGATATCAAGATAAAACATAAAACAAACATGTAATGTAAATATGTGTCACAACTACTATTTTGGCTAAAAATAAATATCCTCTGTTAATTGAAGACCGTAATCTGAGCAAAGTCATCACCAGCAGTAGTTAATTCGCCACAAAAAAGTAATTAAGGGAAAACTATAAGCGTGCCTTAGACAAGTTATGATGCTTTTACAGGACGTTTTTCCGGGTATGGAACTTATATATGTATTAACATGGTAAATCATATCTGAAAGTACTAGTATTAATCTCATGCCCACAAAGTAGCAATGCTTACTATGGAATAATTTGAGCTTTAGGAAAGTAAAATATAAGCTGAGAAACAAGATCGAAGGTATTCCGCACATTATTTCCAAGTAAACTTCCATTAAGGTAGTGCAATGAACAGCATCGAGCACGAATCTGGTCAATTTTAAGGGCTGACTAATCAGAAATATTATCACTCCCCGAAACAAGACAAGAGCAACTACGGAAACCACAACCTAACATGCAGTACATGTGCTTTTCATGAGAGTTGCAGCATGGATAACAGCTGCATCAAATGGAATCACAGACGTAGGTATTAAAACGGAAAACAATTCACATTTTTCAAACTTATATAATGTACACACATGTCAAATGTTACATTTTCAGAATGATTTAAGAACGCCATTGAAACTAAGATATCATATTAGTTAATAGATACTTAATATTATTTATACAATCCATACAAAGTAAGCAACTTAAAAATAAATCTTAAGTACAAATGATGGAACAATTCTACCGAAAAAGTTTCAAATTAGTGAGAGAACCATGAATAGGAGATGAAAGCCGGCACGCATATTCCATTAATTGTTGCTGGAATAGCTGAACCTGTAATTGAAAATGTGTATTAATTGCTGAGATTGATAAGATCAAAAAAAAAACAAAGAATTTAATAATTTCAATGAATATCATCAGAGTGATATATACATTAAATGGTCAGTATCATCAATCATCATACATTCTAAAACCTTTGGATCTTTATCAAACATGCTATCACTCAAGTTTCTAATTCATCTTTCAAGGTTTGTACTACAAGAAGACAATGATTTAGCACTTTCAATTTGCAGTATTAGCAATATACAATAATAACAGCAAAATGAAACTATAAAACATAATAATATGATATAACCATTACACAACAACCATTTTTCCTCGGCAAAAAGATTTCGATATTTACCAAAATATCTGCATATATAATGAAATTTAATAACTAAAATCATAAAAAAACTAATACATTCCTCAATCATGACCATTGCATTTTTTATGACTACTGAAAATAATAAGGTATAAAACCTGGCAACTTACCAAACACCTGAATAGGTAGATGAATTTCACATTCAATAGACATTTCCAATCACATCCACAACTTAATGTTTCTCACCATGAAAACTGAATGAATTAAAATAAAACCATAACGGAATGTTAACTAGATATCCTTCAATCACTAACAAAACACTAATTCTCTAGGTAGGCCGAAACAATTGACATAGGTATCTGGAAAGAAACAAAATTAAAAACAGGATTTCAGAATGGCATTGAATTAATGTAAAAGCCTAACTTACCGGCGGGCAGAAGAATAACCTTAGATTTTTATTGATTTATTTAGACATTGATTACAATCTTTGTGGACTACTGATATACATATTCATATATACATATTCCTCACGGACACATTCAAATAGGTATAATACGAATCAGGATGAAGTGATTACTATTTCTGTAAAAGAAAGGAATTGTTATAAAGGATCCTCTTAAGGGCAGTGAATTTATCTTTAACAAAACAATACTTACCTGTCTAAAGAAATATTCTCAATTATTGTGAAGTTACTTCAACCTCATATTCCAGTTACCCAAAGATTTCAAGTCAAAGTACATGGTAGCCGCAAATCGCTTCCACGGCTGAGCCACGATGCTAGGAACCCTAGGAACTCCGAGGAAGCGAAAGGCAATGTGGAACTTCGTGACGTCACGCGCTTCCTCCCCCACTTTCAGCTGAGACCACCTCCTATTATACGCACCTTGGTAGTATCTTAGTACAATAGTATCTTAAGGTCAGAAACGATTGCAGAACCTGCATCAAGCAACGCAGTTGAAACCCAGAAATCATGAGGGCATCCATCACACATAGCTGAAGTCTTTGGATGAACCTCCTCTTTGTAATCCCTCGAACAACTCCTGCGAGGGAAAAGATCTGTGGAAACGAACATGCCGCAGCACGCTTTCGTGGAAAAAAAGAGAGGGAGCGTCTCCGGGAATTGTTTGCTGCCGCTGCGCGGGTGAAATGGTAAAAAGGTCCGGACGCATCGGGTCTGGTAATTAGAAGGGCGATGAGCGCTTGGCTAATGGGTCCGTGAAAAATCATTGAGTTTGTGTGGGCACCCTACCAACCCCGCCGAGATCTGATCGGCGGATCTCCCAGTTCAGCGTTTTTCGTCCGTGAACGAGTTGAGATATTCCCGCAAAAAAGTTGTTCTCCGACTTCCTCATTGCATTCCTTCGAATGATCCGAGCAACACATTTTAATTAGTCTCGGGTGGGAGGAAAAAAATCACGTTTGCAGAATAATCTTTGCCCACCAATAAATTCGCTGAAAAAAAACAACATTATACACCTGAGACGTAATGAGGTATTTACATTTCAGGAAGAGAAAAAAAGGGTCATAAAATAAGGCACTGCCGCCTTTGAGCTGTGAAAGACGGATTAAGATACGCTGAGCGTAGAAGCAGTTCATAGGTGAATTTTCATGAAAATTTATTCCATATAATTAAAATTTTGTAATTAAAAGAAAAGAACCGCGTTCACTATTTTCAGCATTGGAATATGGAACACCTGCAGGCGACTTTAAAACTTCAGTCATAAAAAAATTGAGTGAGTGGCCTCACCATTGAGGCGGAACTTTCTTAGTGAGAAATTTGAATTAGTTTTCTTAAGAAACGTGTCCAAATCCTAGTAGCGTGGATAGACAAAAATAGCTCAGTGTGATGTAAGAAAAATAGGAATCTTTTATAACAATGTAAGGATGATAATCAATAATAATCAAAGCACTAAGTCGATTTGGAGTTCAGGGTCCTGGTTCTGGTTCTTTCTGGATGTAGCCAACGTGATTTGTCGAAAAGATTGGCGAATGGTGTATGCATTCGTGTTCTCATTTTCACTCGCTAACTATTTCGCCAGGAATCCTTCGCTTCGTTTCTCTCGCGGCAAAAACGTTATTCTCGTTCTGTCTTGCGAGCATACAACGAACGCAAACATTCGCCAAGAACGGATTTCGCTAGCGTTGACAATGAAATCGCACTAACGGATTAGCGAAAGAATTGATGAGGGACAGACTCGTGATTTTGCTGCCACTTTACATCATTATTATGATGATTGGTTTTAATTGTTATTAAGATGTTTGGAATACAAACTGTGTGCTGTTTTACCGGTCTTGTCGTCTTAAAAGAGGATTTGCATTTCCATGATCCGCAAATTTTTGCTTGATATCGTATTGTGTTATCGTGGGAGTGCTGTTATTCTGAGCATATCAATGTGTTTTGGATTGCTTGAGAAAACTTGTTGTTTCGGTTCTTATGCTCGTGAACGTTTCATCGGAAACATTAAGAAAGAGATTGACGGGAGTTTTTCCATATCTGTTCATACTAGATGCAGTGCTGTAGATGCAGTAGATTGCATGGCCAGCTGTAAACCCTAAGGTAATAAGGTCGATTCTTCGCATAATCACTTTTTTTCTCTTCACCACAAGAAAACGCTTCGGATACTATGCATTTCATCTTCACCAGCTAGTCGCTCGAAGTTGCCAAAATATTTTGTTTTTACAGGAATATCTCGAACGGAGAAACCCGGGCGGAAGGAGAACGAGAATCAACGCCCTGGTCACTGTAATGAAAGTAGCGAACGAGGAGGACACGCTGGAGTGAATTTGTGAATTGCTCCATTTCCTTAACCTTAACCGGTAGAATAACATTGTTAACAATTGATTGCTGTAATAAAGTTTTCTTACCCTGAAATTATGAGAAGAAACACGTAGGTGTGAAAAGATTAGCTGATAGGAGAAATGAGTGGAGAGCTGCGTCAGACCAATCATATGATGGTTGACCAGTGATGACGACCCTCAAAATAACTTCTATCCATTTCGTATTCATCTGCATTTGCCCATGAAGCAGTAAGCCTCAACAGTAAGTAAGCACATGTGAATGTAAATTGCTCCGCGCCCTTTTTCGACTCCTGCACAGAGCACTGAGCAATTTTTTTCCTAAATTAAGAGGGAAGCATTCTCATAATGACATCTAAGAGATTATTTTGGATTTTAGATGATCCTATTATGGAAATGTTTTAGAACTAATTCCTTCTAGCGTTGGTGACCTGATAATCTCCGAGTACAAGGCAATATTCTTAATTTTTCAATACATCAATCTAGTTTCTCACGAGAGTATTCTAACTTTAATTACAGAGGACACCATTCAATTTCTAGATAGTATTATTAATTTAAGAATCATTTTTGACACCAGTATCCTATACCTCTTCCTATAATACCATTATTAATTGTACAAGAAAATAGCCAGGTTATCTCTTCAAGGAGGTTGACACAAGTGGGCATTCCTTTCAATTCAAGAAAATATTTTTTTGTGATTAAAATGACAGGATCTTTGGCAGTCATACGATCCCTTGCTGCGTTTCCAATGCCAGTAACTTGAAGTGTGAAACTTGTCTTTATAACTGATGTATAGGCGATTGGAAAGATAAATATGACTCAAGATTTTCGGCGGGGACTTCGAAGAAATGTATATCATAGACGTCGAGGTAGGATGGGATGTAGTAATCAGTCTTTTTCCCCGCTGTCACAAGACAGCCCGCTACGCCCGTCAGTCATTGGACGAAATTTTCCATCGATGTTCGCAGGTTTTAATTAATAGCTGTACTTTAATCGGGATAGTGGAAAAATAAGTGATTGAAAACAAAATGAAAATTAACAAAACCTGATATCTATTCATCAATTTAAGGAAAAATTTGTCTTTACATCGCTTGAAAAATGATTTGACCTTATAATGGTAGATTGTGATTAATGAAAGCCTTGTCATATCGAAGTTGGAAAATTAACAATTGCACGATTGCCACCAAAGTTTGTAATCAGTTAATGACCGTAGATGTTCAGCAGATGGAACTGTCGTCGATGATTTGGATAAATTTGCTCAATCTGTCCAATATTAAAGGCTATGTTAGATGATTATGACCAAGAATAATGAAATAAATAGAGGGTTACTTTTCCTTAACTCCTATAGCTAGGGATGTACGACTAGTACTTTTTGATCTCGAGTCGAGTATCGAGTCAAGTTGAAAACTACTCGTGAGTATCGAGTCGAGTCGAATTGTGCAATTGTGAACCAGGCACTACAGCATTGTATGTTCCAACATATTCTCATTTTTACAAACCCTACATTTTCCTATCCCAACATTGTCTATTAAGAATTCTTAACTTGATGCACAAAGGAAATATCATGAGGATCGTTGGATGTACATTGCGTCAAAATTAGGAAAGGAATAAAAATTAATGAGTCTAACAAATTTTACGTATTCTCTCGGCGTTTGAGTGAAGAAGGTATGGTAGGGCCGAAAAGTATCGCATATCGCATGAGCGACAAAGCGGTCCACTCCGATTACGCCGCCGCGTTGGAAGACGGTCGGCCGCCGGGGTCAGTTCCCACGTCGACTGCTATAATAGTTGACTGTTACGTTTACAATAAGCTGAATCTCCTTTTAGGATTAGAACGACTTATCGACTTCAAAAGCGATAATATTGCATGACTTTCATGATAGCGCCCCCTGTCGGCAGATTTCTGAACATACTGGCCTCGACAGCTCGGTAACTAAAACTACTCGACTCGACTCAACATTTGTAACACTACTCGAAACACTCGAGTCGAGTACCTACTACTCGACTCGAATTTTCGAGTACTCGCACATCCCTACCTATAGTACGTATATCAGTCAGACTGCGTGCATTTCCTCTTTCTTCGCCTTCTCCCTACTCTCCTTTGCCCCCAGTAGCACGCGCTCAAAGTCACCACGCCTCAGGGCAATACAAATACTATGCCTGCCAGGGGACAGTCCTCTAGTTGAATGGAGGAGACATTGAGAGTGTGGACATACTCAGGTGATCGAAGGGTACTTGTCACAACCCTCGTCGAGTGGTCTCTGTTCTGGTAAATGCTAGGTGGACTGCACAGTGAGTAAAGCCGTTAATGTACTACAACTATGAATGGAAATAATGCCCATCTCCGCCTTGTTAATGTATTTCGGAGAAGGAATACTCCTTCTCAGATAGTAAAATACAGGCGAGAAATAATTGGGAAGATATATATTTTAAAAATTATTGGCTCATTTATCGCAATATATGTTTATTATCACGATTTTGTCCAAATCGTGATAATAAACATATATTATTTATCCCTAACGCAATGCCAGATTGTCATTTCGTTCAAATCAGTACATGGAAATACCTATGCATAATACATGACTCATTGAGAGTTATAATATGAATATTAACGTCAATATTAATTATACGGATATTGTATTCCCTACATATCATACGCCATTTTCTTATATCCACGTATTTTGTTAGTATTCCTATTAAAATTCTTATATTATCCTTCCCACGTTTATTTTTATCTCCTCTGTCATCATGGACCGTTGCATGGACGCCCAAACAGGTATTCAGTGGAAACATAGGGTGTCGATGTAACGAGTACTAATTATAAGAGGAGATGGAATGTCAAAAATCATGTTCGAAGGAAAAAATTAGGTTTGCGGGGAGTGGGGAGGAAAAGGAAAGGGTTTATACATAGAATAAAAGAGATCAGGCCCCCTTTTGGATTGAAGAGAAAAGTCAAAATTGGATTGAATACGAACTACGATCGTTCGTTGAATAAGGACAAAAATGATGCATTTAAACCTGCCTTAATCGATAGAATACCCTTAGTAAAATTCATGGAATAAGCTCACTATTTATGTAAACAAGGATAAAAATCGCCATAAAAATTTTTCTTTTGCTTAGCCGGGATTCGAACCCGGATCTCCTGATTACTGGTCTGGTATGCAACGAGTTAAACCACCAATTCAAGATTGTGTAACTGGTGGCATACCTGACCAGCAATCGAGGGAGGAGGTGACCTACAGCTGAAATCATTTGCGCCATGAGGGAAGGGTGGAGAGAAACCCGGCGTTGGCATTAGCCTGCTCTTAACGAAAGGCACCAAGTGGACCACGACGGAGTCTTGAGCTTCAAATTTCCTCCTTTATTCAAGCAGGGCAGTCCATGAAAATTCTCTGCCACCGCCGGGATTCGAACGCGAACCCACAGGGTGGAAAGCCAGCACTCTAGCCACCACACCAACCCGATTCCCCTCCGGCAATCGAGAGATCCGGGTTCGAATACGGATGAAAATAATTTTTTTTCATTGCTAATTACATATTTGTATTTTATTAATTGCACCTGTGCGCGAGACTACGTACAAAGTCACTTGTTCTATGCAGTGCTTTGGAAAAAGCTCATTTTTTTATTCATCGCCCAATATTGCAGTTGCTTCCGAACAGGAGTGCATTAATTACACTTTTCCTTACACTTACACAATTCCGAATTTCATAAAATATTGGGGGGGCCCAAACCGGGGACCTTGACTCGGTAAATTTTATAAGTCGTGAATTTTAAGTTTTTCAAGCATTTTAGAAGAGTCATATGATCAACATTAGAACCCTGAACACTCGAATCTCGATATCTGGACACTCCGGGGAAAACCAATTTTTGGGGGGGGCTCGGGCCCCCTCAGGCGCCATGGAGTCGGCGCCATGGAGTCGGCGCCATGGAGTCGGCGCCACTGCTTCCGAACCGGCAGCAACTGCAGTATCACCTAAAAGGCAAATGCCCCTCCCGATCACCTATCAATGTGATACCCGAGGGACTCACGAGTTGCAGGGAGTGGCGATGATATTGGCAGGGGAAGCTATGCGACGTCGGAGAGCGGAAAAGCGCCGAATGTACAGGTGCGACCCGCGCGTTGCGTTTCCTTCCGAGACACTTTACGACCCAGCGCGTCTTTACTGCCTCCTGCATCCCTTGTCGAAACACCAACACGGGGCACCGGAGCGGGCATAAACGCGCCCACTCCGAAGCACATCTTCTCTTCGCCATTTGCCTCCTCAGTAACAGCAATTTCGTCCCGTTCCCCCCCCCCCCCCCCCCCCTCAGCGCACCCAGCAAACACCGATCGCAAGTACCTCGCTCACACGCACCTGAGTTCTCTCGAAGTTAACGGAGAACGTTAATACCCCCCTCCCTCCCGGTAGGAATTCCTACGGAGTGGATGCATTGGCGTTTATAGTTATGTTTTCACCGGCGGTGCCCGAGCTCTAGCGATCGTTAGTTAAGGTGTCCGTAAGGGTGGGAGGGAATTTACGGCGCCAGATATTTATCGAGCACTTTGTCCGAAGGGTTGTCAATGAGTATTAAAGCGATTGCGGAGATGGCTCTCGCAAGTTAATGCCTCGGATGTGTTTGCTCAAAACCTAACTCGATTATGTGTTACTCAGATTGCGATCGGCAATACTTGTCGCTTAAAACTATAAATAACTTGGTGCCGAGGAGAAATGGACGCATCACGCCCACGTAGGCGGTAATGAAAGCTGTCTAGTGCGTAAAGCAGGGTTTGAAGCCTGAATTTCTCCCTACTCTGACTCTCAAATGTTGTAGTATGCTTTCCGTGGTGATAAATTTGAGTTCGACCATTTTCATACGCGTGTAGAACTTATTTTTATATTAGTCTCCTTAGCCATTATTGTATCTAAATTCGGTCTTTTTTTCGTCCACTGGAATTCAAACACGCAATTCGCTTCTCTTACATTCACGTGAATAACGATTTTTCTTTGAACTAAAGTTACGTGCTTTTCTTCTCCTCGTGTGTACTTTGTGAATATTTTATGTGTTGGCACAGCAAAGTAGAAGAGAGAGACCATTAGAAAGACAGAATAATAGAAAAAAACGGTGGACATTGCAGGTGGAGGATTGTGCTTTGAAAGAAGAATTTCTAGTTCTATGACGTTTACTCAAATACCTCATCATACAAATAGGGGAATGAGACGCTGTTATAGCAGCAGAGGCTAATTAAATACTGGGCAGGATATGATTTCGTTGGTAGCTTCGTTAGATCTATCGTTTAAGCGCATCATCTTAGTGGAAATAATCTTTTCTGTTTTTTCTGAATGTGTGAAGGTACGAGTTTCCCAGAATTCAATTTTAAATTGGAGCACTGAAATAGACATAATTAATTTTATTGAGTGGGCATCAAAATAAATAAAGTCAAGTTAAATTCATCAATGCCCAACATTTTCAGATAATAGTGTTCGGTAAATGCTCTCTCCTATAGCCTATCGAGCTTCGGACAAAGTGATTAATAAATATCTTGCACCATAAACTTTTCAAACTGGTATGTTTAAATCACATAATGCATTCTCCAAGCTTAAATTTTGGAGAAATTCAAATTTCCGCGGAAGAAGTCTTTCGCCAAATATATTCAATTAATGAAGTACCAAACAGAGTGTTGTAAAATTCTGCTTATGGGACTGAATTTTTAAATAGAAATAGAGAATGGAATTCAGTTATGAATAAAATGCCAGATTTTATTTAATTTAAGAATACCGGGACTGCGGTGATAATTTTACGGAGTCACCCGCAATGCAAAAATTGAGTGAAAAATCCTCAGAGAAAAAAAATCATTCACCTTGACCGGGATTCGAACCCGGATCTTACGATTTCTGTTCAAGTGCTTTAGTCAGTTTAGCTTCCAAAGTATCTTTCTCCTCTGTGACAAATTTGGTATGGTATTTGGAGGAGGCAACCGACAGCTGAGGTTATTTGCGCCATGAGGGAAGGGGTAGGTAAGGAAGGGTGGAGAGAAACCTGGCGTCGGCATTAGCCAGCTCTTAACGAAAGGCGCCAAGGGGACCACGGCTTAACGTCCCATCCGACGGACGGAGTGTTGCGCTTGAAATGTCCTCCACACAACACTCAAGCAGGGATCGGGCAGTCTCTGAAAATTCTCTGCCGCTGCTGGGATTTGAACCCGGGCCCACCGGGTGGGAAGCTAACACTCTAGCAACCACACCAACCCGATCCCCCTATGACAAATTTATTATTAAAAAATATTTTATAACACGTGACATTTGGACTTCAGGTTTGGTATATCAGAATTACAGTTCCTTCCATTGTATTGACTCTAGGTATTCATTATCCCATCGAGAGGTTACACTGATAGTGTTTTAAGTATAGGAAAATGTTGTGCGATGTTTTGCTGAAATGGTTGAAACTGAATAGGCTGTAGGAGAGAGCCATTTTTACGTACCTATAAAGTGCGTAGCGAGAAAAGATGATTTTTACATAACAGCGGCTATTCCATGCATCGACTTTATTATATGCTGACTTACCGGTATTTCTGAGGTTTCAGAATTTCTATTAAGCTTCTCAGATAGCTACTTACGCAAAAATATATGATTTACCAAACAGTTGCTTGGACAAATGCATCTGCAGTTATCTGAATTTTCATTTGTAATATTTTTATTAATAGAACCGCACTATCAAGGCTTTATAACGAGTTATTTTATCTGAAAATGTAGGACATTGACGAATTTATCTTGGCTTTCTTTCAGTTTGATGCCGATTTGATAAAATTAATTGTGTTTATTTCTGGGCTCCAATTTAAAATTGAAGCTTGGGAAGCGTATGATATCTAAACCGGTTCTTAAGTAATTTAATCAACGTGGCCATTCCTGATTGTATATGATCCAAAAATTCAGCAATCGGCTGGTTCCATTGGTTTGACTTCAAGCGAAGGTTTCGGCAGAGGATGCTATCTTGATTCCGGATGGGAGCAGGAGCAGCAAAACGGAACCTGAAATAAAATCTCGATCCCAAAGGCGAACTTTTTATCCATCCGCCTCCAAAAATGTGGAAAATTTAATTCTGAGATACAAGAAACGGTACCTACTTCTCATTATATCTGCTCGTCGATTCAATGCTCGACCCTCACCCAACCGCGTCGTTTTTGAGAAATTAATAATAATCATAAGCTTTGAGTGACCCGAATGAGAAGTTCAACGGTCTGGGTGGGTTTTCAGTTCAATGGTAAATTAGGGCCCGAATTTTCTCCTCCGTCGGGGAATTTCGCTCGTATGGACTTCCTGTTTCTCCATGAACTTTGTTCTCTCTCTCCTCACCGGAAGCGTCCTGAAGGATCACTAACCTCACTCATGTTCGCACCTTTTTTTTGCACTCTCTTCTCATGCTACCATGCAGCTGCCGCTTCCATGTTGCGGTTTTTCATGAAACTCGGAAATACTTTAATGCGATCATTCGAAAAGACACGAGTTGTTCGGAGTACACGGTAACATATAGGAAGTCATCACTTTCGATTCGCTGTTAAACTGTCAACTATTGAAAAATGCCAACAGGCTTCGACAAAAAATTCGTCGAAAATGGTGACGAGTGATGATGGATGCAAGGAGCTTTATCGTCCGTGTGGCAGAGCGTGTATTGCTTCTTTGAGTGGTATTAATATGCATTCCGCATCTCTCTCACTCAAAGACCGCCAGGGATAACTAAGTCAAAACGAAACCGCAGGAATTCTTTGCCAGTTTTCTCCAATTGAATGTGAAAATAATACGATATTTAAATACTTCATAAAATGCATTTATAAACTGGTGATACTTGTATACTTCGAAAATTAAAGTTAGCTGTAAATTGACAGTCATTTTTCTATCAAAATTGGATTCCTATCTGAAGGCTTAACTTATAATTATTATCTATGCGTATGCTCTATGGTTCAAATTGCATTCAATTCATAGATGTGGCATAGCATTTTCCATTTACCTTCATTGAAATTGAATTCTATAAATATGAACGACCGATACTCTTGTTAATCTCAAGACTATTCGTAAAATTATTTATATACCTCACATTGGCTCCTTTGGGCCTGGAAAAAATAATCATTGCACGCTTCATTTATTAAAAGTAAAATATACTAGCAAATTGAAATGGCCCAGGGAAGGCTTCTGGCCCCGCCAACCTGAGTATGTGCAATCCACACTCCCGTAGCTTAGAATGAGGAGATCTTTACCATCACCGACCAAAACCAAACCGAAGCGAATTTGGCTGTGAGCCGCTTGAGACTCGGAGGCTGCGCGCTAGGCTTAGATTGCTTGAAAAATTGAGAATGGATAACTTTAAAAGCGACACAGAGAACATAATATTAAAGCCACACTATATTTCCAGGTCCGATAGAAGCGATAAATTAAGACAGATGTTTTGCCAAACGGATAGATATGGGAATTCGTTTTTCCCCCGAACCATAAAGGGCTTTAATAAACGCAAGTCCCAACATCGTTAGAGCACTTAATTTTTTATGATTAAACAGCTGGTGTGCTAACACCCCATGCCACACGGCTTTTAGGCGGCTTGCGAAGTATTATGTAGATGTAGATGAAACCAACCCACTGATTGAATTATCGAGGGAAATTTTTCAATTCTTAGCTCTGCTCTACTCGCCTACTGGCTAGTTGGAAATGCCTATCGATGTGGTGGAATAGTGTGGTTTCCTATTATTTTTTTATTGCCTAAATCGAAAAGTTATTACTCCTGTAGTACGCATTTCACGCTCTCAAATTTTTGAATGACGATACCTATCTTTCGCGATTAAACGAAAAGTGAAAATTTTCAAGCGCACGGAAACCCGACGGCTACGAATGAATGCTGGGAAAAGTCCGTGTGACGTATTTCTGGTTCCAGCTGTCGCCATGTGTAATGACCTTGGGGCGAGGCTTTGAGCGCTTATACGACGCAGGCTGCTAGCAGGTAGCAGAGTACCCTGCTTGCAGGTAGCGCTTGGCTTAAATAAGGATTATTATTACCCTATCAAACGAAGGAAACTTTCCGAACTTAGGTAATTTTAATGGGTGATTATTAAGAGATGTGTCCTTGAGCTCTGTGCCTCATGCATGCATTGGTCATCTCAGACAAGGTAGGAGTTCTATCTACTAGTATATAAACTAGGTCCCTATGACGTCACGTAGATTGGAATCGTATTGGCGCCAATCTGGGCTTTTTGAAATGAGGTAAAAATTAACCATTGCCATTCGTCTAACCTGGGATTTCTAAAGCCAAATAATTTGTATTTTATGAATGCACTATTAGGTCCTAGTTTCTATACGAGTTGATAGGAATTTTACCCCGTCTGAGATTACCAATGCATGCATGGGGTACAGAGTTCAGGGAAACATGTCTTAATAATCACCCATTAAAATTACCTAAGTTCGGAAAGTTTCCTTCGTTTGATAGGGTAATAATAATCCTGACGTCACGTGGAGTGAAATCGCATGGGCGCCAATCTGGCCTTTTTTCAAATGAGGTTAAAAATGACCATTGCCATTCGTATTAACTAGGATTTCTAAAACCAAATAATTTTTATATGATGAATACACTAATGCACAGTAAGGAATCGCAATCAGTGTATTACGTTTTCTTTGATGAAGGAAACTACCCTATTGTGCATAAGCTTGATTGATTGTTGAGCAATCGCTGATCCGGAGGAATGTATCCTTTGGAGTGAAGAGACGGGGGTGAAGGAAATAACAACAGGGTGTGAGGTAAGGCTATGGAGGAAAGAGCCGAGTACTCGAGAGCCGAGAGCTCTCGCCATTAAAATTCCTCGGCAAATACGTGGATCACGCCGTTTGGCACCGACGCCGTCGGCACACGGACTCCTCCTCTGCCGCCGCCAAGGGATCTCTTGGGGAGAGCGACACATTTCCACCCCGGGAGCATGCAGGGTTGGGGTGGAGAATGAAAAAAAAACTCGGCACGAGGACAATAAGAAACGAAGGGAAAAAAGTGACCGGGCGGACGGCTAAAGACAAGAGAGGGAAGAAAAGGAGAAAAAAAATTGCTGGAAGTTTACATTCCACCCCACGAGGTTGCTAGGCCGGCCCGCAAATTTCCCATTTATCCAATTTTGCTCGCTAAAATCCCGATCATTCACGCGAGGTGACGGTGGTGGGGAAGCAAAAGGGTTGGAAAAAGTGTTTTTCTATTCACGAGTTCGTCTTTCTCCTCTGCGCTAATTGCCTACACGGTGTATTGTAAGTTGTTTGGAAACGGTAATGACGATTCTCGATCGATATGGTGAAATCGTTCCATTGAAGGATCGGGTAAATGAAATGTAGTTGAATAAAAAAGGCCTCCGGTTTGTACCTAATAATTTTTCATGATATTTAAATCAGTTTTTAAATTGTATTTTATAAGAAAATTGTAAAATTTTATTCGATGTATAGCGAATGGAAACGGCCTTCTCAGTGATGGGGTACTAACAGCCATAGCATAGAGAATACCTCTATTGTCCGGCAAATTTAGAGGTTAGCGGACAACTCTTCAGCTGATTTCAACCTCTCTAATCCTTCCTCACCTCTCTCAGTTCATTGCTTTGTAATCGCTAATAACAGGCGTAACAAACGGACATTACTGGCCTAACACCATTGGGGGAAAGGCATGGGGGGAAATTCGAGATAAGATTGAAAACCCCAGTTATATACGTAGGAGAGATCACCAATACAAGATTAAATTCCGGCCCCAAAGAACTAACATAAAAAAAGTACCCATGTATCAACAGGACGTTTAATGATTGGCATAACTGCTTCAGCCCTATCCAACCATCATGAAGGTTTTCAAGATGAGGTGTCAAAAGTTTATCTCGGAGAACTAATTTCATTTCTTATTTTAAAGTTTCGATTTCACTGATCTAATTTCCTTTAGGTGATGAATTTTCATTTATTCTCTTTTCATTGCATTTTAACTGTTACCACCTGGCACATAGCCAACTTGTGACTTATATAATATAATAATAATAATATATACATTGCTAATGTAATATTAAAAATGTATTCACGCAAAAGAAACCCATTAACAGCAATAAATGAGTAATAATTGGAATCCCTCTGTAAGAAAGTGCAAATTTTAAGAGCCGAGTAAAAAAGATAACGACAGTTCAGTCCGTGGACCAGGGGTTCTGGCGAGACGGGACTGAAAAAAACGCACTTTTAATTAGAAACCCATCACCACCATCTTTGAATATTAAAAATTCTCTGGAGGTGGCGAATGAAAACATTTTTAGTTAAATTTCCCCTATAACGTTGGACACATAAGGAAAAATATCCCGGTAATATTGAATTCATGGTGACAAAATTGAAGGCGATGAATTAATTTAAAATACAATGGATTCTAATTCTAGCGATTTCTACTCAAACTCAGATAATTTTAGGCCGCAAGAATTTGGCAGTTAGTTCCTACTCAATCAGATTATAAAATCCTGTAAAATGAACCATCGTCTCCTAGATATCACAGTTGAGAATATTTCCCTGTTGACTTAAAAAAAACTTTTTTCGTCGTAGAAATAAATACTTTCGTATGGCCAACCTAAAAAAATGAATGAAATTCCCTCCCGACTCATCTACGATGGTGCGAGGCCTTGGAGATGCGACCGGATCAAAGGGCAAGGCTTCTGCGGCGAGGATGTTCTTCGGGTTCTCTCCTCTCGGATAGGCCACGGTCGACTTTCCCGCTGTTTCCCGCCGTCTGGAGGCGACTGCGCGGGAGCGGAGGTTAATTAATGGTTCCCCTGACCGAGCGATTGCACACTCTCGCATTCTTTCGCATTGACATAATTAGCTCGGGCACGATTTCTTTCCTCTCCGATGAGGGCGACCCGACTCGTATTTCTCCGCCCTCTCCTCCAGGGTGGAGTCGAACGACATCAGAGGCACCGTTCGGCAAATTAAGACTCCGGCGACACGGCCGCCGCCGTCGGTGTCTGTAGCCCACTTAGCGGTGTGGAGGGCCTTTGATGTGAATGCGCACGATCGAAATGTCTCCACGTCGATCTAGCTGTTATAGAGTTTGAGTTGAAGCCTGTGTTCTCGCTTGGACCTTATCTTTATTTTTTCTCTATCTCTATGCGAGGCTTAAAGTCGAGCACTGACGTAGTCGGTGGGGTTTTTGTTACTCCACCACGAACTCTGTACACCCAAAATGGGATTTAGATCGAGTTTGCATCAAGTTAAAGTTCTGTCGTGGTAATAAATCAAGTTGTAAGTATTCATAATTTTTTTCCATTTATTCATGATGTATTGTTTATTTTAAATTCTGTGATTTTTTGTTTATACTCGCTGTATTTTAAGTTTAAACAGTGTTGATAATGGGATACCTCTTTTAAATATTACCTCCCTCTCAAACTTGTATCTCGGTCAGGTTTATTGGTGGGGGTAAATATTTCAATTCAGCTTTTATTAAATTTGAAAGCTTAATATTTTAAAGCAGGAATTGGTATGAGTGAGTATTTACTTTATCTTGACCGAAAATCCGTTACTGTTGTAATTATTTAATTTCGTTGGTATATTGTGGAATATGACATCGCAAAAGGAACTATCAATGAACTAAGATTAATTTATTGTGATAAATAATGGCTGGAGGACATCGGGGAAACTAGCTACCTAAAACGCTTTAATTTACGACAACGCAAGTTAACTAGCAAAGCTAGGAATGAGAGCTTGGACTAAATAGTATTAAATGTTTTCCAGCACGATTCTTACGAAAGTCGTTGCAGGTAGGTCCATTAATCACATTGGGTGAAGCAATAATAATGATACCTATAAATGCCCGGGAATCACCGCAATTACAGGTTAAACTTTGAATCAAGCATTCGAAACATTTACGAAGTAAGCACAGCGGAAATCAACTCGGTTGAATTCATGGATCAATATAATGAAGGACTTGAGCTAGAGTTTGAGATAATGACAACTTATATAGCACATCACCTCAGCAATAATATACTTATAAGTTATAACATAGGCATAGGTATTTAGATAGCCGAGAGCTTACGAAATTAGTCCATTCTGAAATAGCAGTACCTCTACCTGCTACCAGCGTGAATGTAGAAGAACTATCAGCAGTTTTTTTTAACGGTCAAACGGCGAAACAGATTTATGAGTAAAGCACACTAATGATAAACTTAAATGATGCAGTTGAGACCAATCCATACATGATAATGCGCTGTTCTACATTTCTGTCAACAAATAATCAAAAAATGGTGGCCAGTGATGAGATTTCTTATTTTCAAATGATTGAAGGGGGTCGGTCTTAGAAAAAATAATTCTATGTTTTGTAGTTCAGCAACATACAATTGATTCGTTGAATTTACATGTATTTATTAGTCTGCAACCTCCCCTACGAGGGTGTAACATAAGGCGTACTTCGTCTAGTAAACTACCAAGCGGCAAATTACCTCAATATACTCCTTTTTAAATACATAAACCTAAGATGCAGCGCTCGAGCTTAAATTATATGAACCTCTTCGTTATGAGTAGGCAGAGAATGCGCGTACATATATTCTCTCTATTCTCCGAGAATTGTAAATACCGTAAGTTGGTGGGATGCTTTTGAGCGGAATTTATTCCTTCATAAACTCTGAGTCTTTGCCTCAAATAGTTGGATTCGCGACGTGAGCGAGGCAAAAATTACAGCTGGAATCGTGGAAGACGAGCAACGGCAGGTTAACGAAGGGTACTGCTGCCGCATCCGAGATATATAGCTGCGAGTTACACCCATAGGAGTGGGCAACCTGATGGTTCCGTTGGCCATTTGTGGCAAGAGAATATTTCTGCTCAAACCACTGGGATTACTATCTTAGCGGCGCAAAGCGAAAAGGTAGGGATAAGAGGTTAAGTAGAAGTCAGAAAAGCGTAAACTGCATTTTTTTTTCATTTGTGCAAATCGTTGAGTTGAGTGTTTATGTCCATGCGTCAAACACATAACCGCACTCACACCTAGCCGCACGAAAACCACCCTTTCCGGGATTTATTCCAGCTTTAGCCTGCGCGAAAACCACAAGCACATGATTCACCTCGCAAAGATCACATGCGAAGGAGATTGAATTTGATGGGAAAATTTTAACGTTTACTCAGGAGCGCACCGTACCAGCGCCGACAAACGTGAGGTGCACACATTATGGTAACATCTGTTTATGGCGTTTTTATTATGAGGAATGTTTATATACCCATAAATCTGTTTGAATATGTATTTATAATGGCGTTTTCTCATGATACCGTGGCGAGCAGGGAGCGATTCTTAAAGTATGAAGAATAGTGCTTAAGAAGCATGAAGATTAAAATCAAGGAAATATCTGATTACCATAGTTTCTCTCAAGGACAGGGGTGGTGTTTCCAGCACCAAGTAATGTCAGTGCTATTCGAGCCACCTTATTCGGCTCTCTTCAAAACATTGTCCGATGTGTATCTACATTTTCTGCAGCTATATGTTTGCAGTTTTCTTTTTATGCCCGTATTTGTTTATCTTTTGCGCCAAAATGACACGTAAAAATTATGTTCGCCCTCATTTTAAGCTTATTTCGCCGGTGATGCATGTAAACATTTCTTTTTTTATATTGTGTATAACGTCTATTTAATTAAATTATTTAAATTTACTTCAACTCTCTAGAAAGGAGCGGAAATCAAAATATATTTAATTGTTCTTACCTACCTCTCCATAGTTGCGAGGAGACTACTTCTACAATTTAATATCATCGTCACGTCAGAGATTATGGTAGGAAAAGTGGCCTATATCCATGCCCTCATCCATGTTTTAACACTTTATTAAGTGACTTTTTCATTTTCCATTTTCGTATTACAATGGAGAAATTTTCTCGGGCTTTCATCCGCGTGATGATGAATAATCTGAACCATCACATCACCCGGACGGAAGGCTGGGAACAATTATCCAAGGTTATATAGCCTTAATAAATTATCGGTTTCGTTATTCCCCATATCGAAGGCATTAAAAACATATTTACTACAGTGCCATTGAATAAGAGAGTTATTTTTCAACCTCTTATTGTATCACTAATTAGTATGTTAAATGCGACGACGTGGATCATTGTACTTACCGACCACGCTATAACCACGTGGAGGATGAAGGCATTAAAGTGAGGTTAATTTTCGTGTCTCTTTAACATTTTCCCGGTTGTGCCATAATGGGCACTTTCTCAATCCCTCCGAGACTCAACCCCTCTGAGACTCAACCCCTCTGAGACTCAACCCCTCTGAGACTTAACCCCTCTGAGACTTAACCCCTCTGAGACTTCACCACGAGGAGACGATTCGCGAGCTCCTGAGTACCAATCTCGCGAAGCTCCAGAGTACGCCGTGCCTGCCTGATCCACGCGTGCCGCTGATCCTCGCGTCCTGTGAACTGCTCACAATTTATAGTGAATTCACCAACGGTGTCGGCCTCTTTACGGCATGTGTGAACTTCAATTACTTTCCGCCACCGTTTACCCAATTGTAAGGTGAATCGTCAGCGTGAAACCTGTTTCCCCTCCTCTGCCTACACCTCCCCTCTCACGCCTGCTTCGAGCGCGGCCGCGATCCTGTAAGCCGCCTGGCTCGCTCTCTCTGCTACTGACCTCAGATAAGGAAGGAACTCTATCTCGTGCCCGGCTTCTTCCCAACGGCAAGAGTACATTATCCTCAGGCAATTTAGTATTTTATGTATTGTGCTCCTAAAGCTTACTTCGGTTATTAAATGTATCATTACTGTTGGAAATCAACCATATTGTTTGTTAATTTTTTACTCCTAACCACCTATTTCTCGTCAATTCATTCTCACGACGTGTGTGCGTTGCACGGTGAGGTTACTATTTCCGGGTATCTTTCACATTTTTCCAAGGGTTTCGAGGAGCAAAACCCATTTAAATGACTCGCATGCAGCTAGCATATAGACTCGTCTATTTTTATGAAAAAGGTTCCAATAGTCAAAATGAACATGGGTAAACTTTCGCCAAGCTGCTAGAGCGACTTCACTGTCGTCGCTAGCGAAATTCGCTCTTTTCGACAAACCGCGTTGGCTATAGCCAGAAAGAACCAGAATCAGGCCCCTGGGCTGAATGTTGAATGCTGAATGTTGTCCTAATGATGAGCGCCGAGAGGGAACTTGAATCGTTGGCCTTTATCAAAGAATTAACCCGGTGGGAATACCGAGATAAGTTTACCCACATAATATGCCGGGAAAGCATCAAATCGTATTTCAAAATGAATATGCGAAAAAGTTCCACATATAGTGCATGCGTCGCAATTGCTAAAATATTTCGTTTTTTTTTCACTTTTATCATTTGTGTGTCTGTCTGTTAATGTCAACCCCGTAAGTAATAAAACTTTTCCATCCACATGAAGAAACGAAATTCGTAAAAAATTTTGGAGGGTTCGACAAAGTAAACTTACCTTAGTTCACATAATTTAGGAATACTTTCATCAGATTTACAGCGCACATTAAGGCTATAACCTTCTTTACATTCTATTAAGCAGGGGAACTAGGGGCAGAATGGGGAAGTTCAAAACATTAAAAAACATGTAAAAAACGGTTTAATGAAATTACTTAATATTATTAATGGACCTTTTAAAATATATTGAAGTAAAAATACAATAATATAGTGGAAAAAATCGTCATTTTATATATTTTTTCCTGAAAGCAAAACATAATGTCATTTTCCTCGATCTGGCCCAGGTTTGGGGCGGAATAGGGCAGTTGAAAATTAATCACAAACCAAATTAAATATATGAAACGAAAGAAAAAATCTGTCTCGTGGAGGTGCTCGTCTTCTTATTTGAAATTTCACAATGAATTTTTAGGTGCAGTACATTTTTACTAAGTCTTTTTTTTTAGCCTAATCACAACATTCGCACACAAATACAGAATCATTTGCTTCGATATCCACTCCTGCACACGAGTATTGAGCCCATTTCTTACAAATGGAACAAATGACCCAGCCTTCAACTGATTTTGAATAAAAATTGCCGCAGTATAAATAAATATAAACATAGAGTTATCTCTTTATCCTATCATTCCTATTTTCCATTTGCTTTGCTTCCACGTTCCGCCCCACCCGTTCTGCCCCAAGAACACGTTTACGTTATCTAGGAACTGACGCCCGAAAAAAACATTTAGTCCCACGTTCAGTTACATTAAACTAACGGGAATTAGATGGACTTCAAACACGTACTAAGACTTTAGTAATTTAAACACTTAAATATGACTTACCATGGATACTAAATCTTCCGAAGTTAGAAAACAAAAGCTAAAATTTACACAATTCACAGTTCACGTGTGAACACTCAATCAAATAAACCAACACCTCTGCAGGAGATGAGCAATAACAGGTTCATCTATTTCCAATACCCTCTTATGGTTAAAAGCACCTGCTAGACGCAAAAAAAACCGAACCTCATCCTTCCCCGGCCCCCGTTCTACCATGTGTTCACATATAAATTGCCTGTACAAAGCGGCTTAGTGAGCTAATATTCTTGCATTAAATCGTATATAATTTCGTATTTATTAAAATATATTGATTCATATATTTAGCTGATATAAGAGAAAAACAACTTTCGAACAATTTGACAGAGAGAGTTCATACAAACAAATTCCAATACTTTTCCACTCAATTTATGAGAGGAATTCGGATCCACTCCTTTGTATTCTCCTAATGGTGGCTATTGTCACATCAAAGGTATTCGTAATTTTCAATAAATATTCTGCAAATTGAAATTCCATACTCTGGCATTGAACATGAATTATATTTCAGATTTTATACTATTATAGAATGTCAGCATCACCACAATTTACCGTGCAATTTGAAGAGGGAAATTTATGCCTAGCTTCCGATGGATAACGATTTATTTGTGGAATTGACCGAGTGAAAAGAAACTAGTTAATTAAGAGCATGGGTCACTTCTAAAGAATTTCAGCCTGTTGACGCGACTTGCGGCGAGAAAATCCAAGAGAGGGACTAAACGCTCCATCTCCCTCGCCGCTTAATAATTATGGCGCATTTGGCGCAGCGCCACTCACGCGTTCAAATTCTCTTTCTGCCGTTTGTGCATCCGACGGGACGACTTCATCGCTTATCCCGTTTCTCTGCCGTAAAAGTCAGAGGCGACCGTCCAACTCGCAGTACGGCTGTGCGGATGGGTAAGGATTAATAATGCGGTCGAATTTGGCGTCGTTCTTTCATCAAACTCACCCGTCTCCTGTCCAACAGCACAACCACCCTACCTACATCATGACCCACCATATCGGCTGATAGCCTAATTTCGTCCAATCCTGACCCGAAACGTGGTCTGGATAAATACCTGGCAGGTAGGCTATCTATGAATGTGTAATTACCTACGTACCTATTTCCCTAATGCATGGAATTCCCACACTCAAGGAATTGATTATTTTCTTGGGTTTTTAGCTATAAACAACATATAAAAAATCGTTTCTGGCTTAACTTAGTGGAAGGGCGATATATTCATGGTAAAAACTGAAAATGGTAGTTCTCAAACTTTAATTCAAAACTCAACTACTGATCATGGTTTCGACATTTTATTATTGATATTTCATCCTCCTTGAAAATGACAGAGAATGTCGAAACCATAGTCGATAGTTTTTATTTATTTAAATTTTATATTATTTTATAATTAGTGTTCTGTAGTTTTTTATTGAAGTGCGGAAAAATATTTGTAGTTTTTATCATGGATATAAACAACACGGCAGGAAAATGATATCTTCATGGGTTGTATTGTAGTAAATAGTCCCTATCTACTTCGTTTTCTGGGACCAGTGGTGTAGCCAGGAATTTCGTTCGGGGGATTTCGGGGGTCGTCCTAAGCCAGGGGGGAAAATTTTTGTAGAACCGTGTGCAAATTAATGGGTTTTAAAATGATTATAACACTTTTAACAATTTTTTTAATCGAAAAAACTTCATTTGCTAATGAAATAGTTTGCAAATTCATGATTTTTCAATATTTTGTTTTCTTTTATGAAAGAAATAATAGTGTTTTTATATTTCTTAGGAGAGGGCCCAGACCCCCGAGACCCTTCCCGCCTCTGTACTGGGACGTAATCTGTTACATTGAATAACATTTTTAAGTTTTTCAAGAAAGTCTCCCCTCATGAAATTCACAAAATGACAATTCGCATTTCATTACCACTAGCATCTGCACTAAAGGGGTAGTTCCGTTATTGCATGTTTTTGTCGTACTTTTCATCAATTCTCGATAGTTATGAACTCTGACTGCTTACAGTGCGTTTTAAACACCCGGATATCTCATCAATATGCGTATCCTCAGCCGTCGCATTCTCCGATAGCCTACTTTCGACCGGAACGAGTTCCTCCGAGTCTGTCCCGCAAGCGGCGCAGTGACGAATGCAATATTTACGGCGAGTCATTATCCAATTATTCTCCTCCTCAATTATCGATGCCTAGTGTGTCCCCTCCCGTCACAGAGCCTTTCCGTCGCCTCTCATTACTCAGGCAAAACCTCTGACCGCTCTCCCATTCGTCAATCGCGTTGGATCGGAGGATGAGGCACTGTGGTAAATGGTGGGAGGTTGTCGAGATGGAAGGGGTAGAGGTCACGAGCGAATCCAGCCACGTATTCTTAACGATTCCGTCAAATTGGACTCGATCGACTAACCTCGACATCAACCCCATTTCTATTTAAACGATTTCGCTTCCTTCGCGTATTCTGCAACGCTTTATCGATAGGTAGCGTTGAGCTCGGAGGAAAGATAAATATCGTGCGTCGCGCTCGGCACCTTATTACCATTTTTCACTCAAGTCTCGGAGGGTATTTCTGCCCGCTTAATCTCATCTCGGCTTCCGAGCCTTGCAGTTTCCCCGAGATCGGCGTAAGCATCGGTCAGGAGTCAACGTAACTGGACAATTATGGTCCATTTTCCTTCGATCTTCCCGCCGACCCTTGCCCATTCGGTGGAAAAGTTTTCGAAAAAAATAACCAAATGCCTCCCTCCGTATTCTTTCACCACTCTTTTTCCCCGGTTATCCACGTTCTGCTCGAGCCTTTTATCCCGCAGCGGGTCCCCGGCAATCTCGCCGTTAGATGGAATACAGCGTCGCGTACTCCTACTCCCATTCCTCGGGATTTTTCCCAGACTAGTAAACCCATGAAAAAATTCAGCCGGCTCACGTAGCGGCGGCTAGAACAAACGGAAGGCCAAAGAGAAGTGCCGCCAGAGAGGCGGGAGACGCCGGTCAGGTTGAACTGGCGGAGGGATTGGGGGAGAGGTACAATAAGTGAGCTGGAGGAATTAGTCCGCGGCGGAGATATACACGCTTTATATTCATATTCCTCTTTTTCAATTCATTGTCTCAACTGTATGACATCAAAATATCTACGAAAGGGTTAGGGCCGACTATTTCAGAAGTAGACGTGGGATCGGTGTATGAAAAAATACCCTGTAATACCTTCTTACTTACTCCCATGACCATTCATACCCTAGATGTTACTTAGCCTCGCCAAATGTCTGCCGCCATCAATTCTTCCTATTCTCTGCATCCTCCTAGCTGACTCCCATTCTTGCCATATGAATCAACGCCTCATCCTCCCATCTTTTTTTCGGTCATCCTTTAGGTCGTCTTCCATCAGGGTTTTCTGCCTGTGTTGTCTGTGAGTTTTTTTAATAGGACCTCTTGCTTTCCTCTCATGATGTGCCCTGCCCATCGCAATTTCCGGCTCTTGGCTTCAGCTACTGGGTAATACTAGCTAATATAGCTTAGCTTCAATTACTAGGTAAAACTGCTCTATAATAGGACATACAAATATGGTCATCACCATTATCATTGGTCAATAATCCGTAGACTGTGTTGACGCACATTTCCATTCCTCTCTCCTATCCGCTAGCCTTTTCATAGCGACATATTTCTTCTCTTTTACATCCTTTATAACGTGTACATTCTGGCCCATCTTTTGGTATCTCACAATCAGTTGACAGAAATCCTTTGTTTTTATCGTTGTCGCATTATAATATTATTCCATCTTGGAATACTCCAAAAATTGCTTTTGTCGAATTTCCACGAGTTTCATTATTTTGAAAACTCTTATCACGGTAAAAATTTTGAGTTAAAATCGGCAAGCGAGTCTTTTATCATATCATAAGAATAGATTTCCTTCACACTTGTTTTCACTTTCGAGTTTTCTTTGCTTGGATAGCGTCCCATCCTCTCCTGTCCCACGTGGATCGCAAATCAGTACACAAATGCAGACGTAGGCGGGTTGGTGGTGCGGGGAGGCTCGGAAGGTCGAAGCAAGGATAGGCAGATGACAAAGGGAGCATGGGAAAAAGAAATAAACGGAGGCACGCAAAGATGGCACGGAGAGAGCAGAGGTGGAGGAGGAGCGAGAGAGAGAGAGAGAGAGAGAAAAGTCCCGAGGCCTTAAAACACCGGGCAAATAAAACATGAGGAACACGCGAGCAAACATATTGACCAGCGGCTAAGTGGAGAAGACGGACATTCGTGGCCAAATGAGAATAAATAAAGGGAGCGAGTAAGGAGGGGGTTGGAAGCCGGGTTTCTCCGAAACGAGTGATCCGGAGGAGAGGGGAGGAGAACGTCCAAATGATCCTCACGCTCCCGCAACCGACAGTACTCTCGTACGGATCCCGGGATATGAGCTAAGGTCGCTTGAGGTACCCAACGGTTTGACAACGCGCGCCCCCTGCGCCCCCCCATCTGTATCCGCTACTGCCACTATTTTCGATGCACTGTCATTTTAAATAGAGTGTCTTGAAGAGTGCATAGAAACTTGTTGAAGATTTAAGGTCAAGTGGTATGAAGCAAAGTTTGTAGTTTCCCTAACTTAAAATGGAATTCCACGAGGTTAAAACCTCAACAATTCAGTACAGATTTCTTCCTCTTCACCACGTAAGTAGTCATAAAACTACGTCAAGTCAGAATATTTAGAGACTATAGGTCATAATCCTTTCCCGGCGAACTAATGAGAAATATTCAAAAGTTAGGAAAAATGACAAAGTTTGCTTTCTATAACCTTATATCGTCTACTATTCAGTAGCGGATACAGAGGAAACTCAAGGGGAGTCACCTTTACTTTCATCGTAATAAAAAATAATCAAGTCACATGCAGAGCTTCAGAAATTTTAATTTAAGCGATTATATACGTATTCAAGTCAATGCCATCTTATGATATAAAAGTTACAATTGTGGTTATGCTATGTTTGGCAATACGGGTGGCCCCGCAAAGGGGGGGCGCGCGCCCCCTGCGCTTCCCATCTGTATCCGCAACTGCTACTATTTTCGATGAACTATCACTTTCAATAGTGTCTTGAAGAGTGCATCGAACCTTGTTGAAGATTTAAGGTCAAGTGGTTCAAAGCAAAGTTTGTAATTTTTCCTAACTTAAAATGGAATTCCACGTGGTTAAAACCTCAACAATTCAGTTCAGATATCTCTGCTGCCGACGCGACGTTTAGAGAGATAACTCCGTTATAGCACTCAAAGCCCTAAGGACGGTGACGGATTAGCCGTTGAAGCGTTGACAGACCTTGTGGAAAACTCGAAAAGAACTAACTTCAATTTAAGAATAGACATTCGATGAAGTTGTTTTTGGTGATGTAATTTTGACATTATTTCAATCTAAAACCGTACTCCAGAAAAATATTCGGGTGGCGGGAGATTTGGGTGGGGCGGGGTGGTGTGTGATAGCTTATGAGAAGGTTCATTTCATTAGGATATGTTCAATACCTTACCTCCCAAACATTTGAAGATCAATTTTTAACCTATCGATGTTTCCAGTGTTATTATTCCCATTAGCTATTTAAAATAAGTCTATCTGATTTTTCAGGCATTTTTTCTTTTTTAAGGATATGTTAATGGTAAGTAACCAAACTTTGTAGACATAAGCTTAGATTTGGTGCAATTTGACACGTAGAAGTTTGTAGAAAGTTAAAAGTAACATTATCATCTTATTCGGTTCTATTTTGGAAAGTGATGGCAAGATTATTAAATTATCTTCCCATTAATAACTAAATTATATGGTATTCAATGCGTTCAGGAAACGTGTGATATGCGATAAGCGTGAAGGATCTCCTTGCGGTACACCGCAAAGATAATTACTTTATTTTATAATTATTGTCAGAATTATTTACAAGTAGGTACCTGGTGGTGTTTCTAATTCCAAAAATTGTCACCTGACTATTTCCGAACCAAGCGGACCAGGAATTGCCGGATTTACCCAAAAGAAAGGCATAAAAACAATGGTATCCTCTCGCACCCTCCATATTGTCCCATTTGCAGCTTTTGACACGTGTGTCCACGGTCAACATGACCGACAGTTATTGACAGAATGACAACATATCCGCGAACACACCGATGAACATCCTTGAGGAGCTGAGAGGTGAAATTAGTTTTGTTTTTATACCACACACAAAGGTCGCTCCCTTCGGACAGGAACCTCCTGACTCGTTTTTATTGGCTTGAGAGAGAGATAGAAAAAAAAGAAGCAAACCGGAGATAAAACAATGGTCTTGTTTACCGTTTCGCGGAAAAAAAGGCGAGCAAAAAAATGAAAAACTGTGGAGAAAATTAAAAAAAAAAAAGGAATAAGACGGGTTGGAGGCACAGGAGGCACATATATCCGTCTGGGAAACGGTTTTTAAGTGAGGTTCCGCACGCCCGCAGAGGTGAGGGCACTCTTGAGGTGGCGATACGTACTCCAAAGGGAAAGAGGGAGAGAGGGGGGAGTTGGTGGACGATGAAGAGCAGGAGTGGCTGACTGCCGGTTAAGTAATTCCAGGAATTGGAAATGGCTTTGCGGAAGAGAAGGCGTCGTCTCCGTACCTGCTCAGTTTTTAAGGAGTTCAGTGCATTAGGAGCGACTGCTTAGCGAGTGTGCCGCTCACAAACATGCCGTGCTTAAGACATTCGACTGCCGTTACTCTGATTTTCATGAGGGTTTTGGATGAGATGGTGTCGTTTGCCAAGTAATGCGGCGATAAACTAAATTACTTTGTGAACATGTTTCTTGACCACTTACTTTGTAAAATGTTTTTTAGCTTATCTTGAGGTTTGACCAATAAAAGTATTTAGTTTTTTTGTAACTTTTTTACAGTAAAATTGTTATCCTCAGGGATTGGAAAGTCATTGGGAAATTGGTAGATGAAAAAATCGTTTATTAGCTTAAATATTGTCGCTAATTTATATATTACCTCTATAAATTGTAGATTGCTAAATAGCAGCCATTGAGTATAATGCCAACAGATTATTACAATTTTCTTTCTACGCCATTTTTAAATTACTAAAAATTTATTTTTTGTTATTTTTTTGTTATTTACAAATTACATAGCTCGTAAGTTTGTAATAGTTTTTTAATATTTAAAAAGTTTTTTATCTACAACTTTCACAATGAATTTCCAAGTCATGACGATATTGTCATGTAATTCAAAATATGCGTAAAAATTTAGGGGTAAAAAATTTAAGAACGCTAACAAAATACCGACAGTTTCAATTTGAAACTTTATATAACCCTGAAATGTGTTAACGAGGTCGTTAAAAATATTTTAAGTAAGTAGTTTAGGCTTCTGGTATAGATATATAGAAAGAAATTTTATCTGATTCCCATTCGTAAATTAGATTTGCAAAATAAACATCTATCCACCACGGCAATGAGTATAGCAGCTCCATTCCGATTCAGGTAGGATGAAAGGTAATGACATCGTATAAATTACTGCTTACCCAATTAGGACGAATATGGAAATAAATATGCAATTTTTCCCGTCAGTAATTATGTATCTATCATTTTCTCCATTATTGTTCAAAACTAAATATAAGATGGTTGGTTTTTGCTGATAGGGATATTGTTTGAAATTTGGCCGCAGATACCGATACGTTGTGCAGTCAGTCTTTCAGTGTCATAATAAATGGAAATATCAAGCCTTCCGTCTTTGGTGGGGCGAATTTAATTTGAGTGCATGTGTCACCCCCTCTCGACCAATATGATTTCCTGCTGTATTACCTCTTTGCAAATATCTTGAACTACTCATGGTACACACATGTTTCCCTTGTAAAAATTTACTTATGCTTTCAATGTGAACATGTTTGAACAATTTGAAGGTATTTGAACAATGTGAACATGAACAGAATTCACTCTGAGGCTAACCACAACATATAAGTCGCAGGTAAATTTCGAAAATAGTGTACATTAGTATCAAGATGATATTGTTAGTTTTAAGTGTATAAAGCTTCACGGAACAGCACAAAATAGAAATAGCCGAGCAGTACTAATGCTCTTTACCCTGCAAAATGCGAAATGACATGCTATGCATTCATTACATTTAATCCAAACTTATTAAGTATCGATATTCGATAAAACCTACTTCACTCCACATTCTTACTTTGCTGTTCCTACTTAGTGAATAAATCGCTCAACCACCTTCCTTTAACTCCAAGTATCTTTAACTTTTAAATTTTATCATTCGCAAAAATCCATCTATTTTTAATGGTTCAATTTTTGTTGAAATTATGGTTCCTATGAAATTGAATCTTCCTCATATCGATTGAAATTGTTATGCCAGGGTTGGGAAACTGATTTTGAACTTCTTATTTCTCGCATTAATTTCTTTTACATATTTCAAAATGCTTTCTTCTGACGTTTATTTAACTACAAAAATTTTGAGGTCATCGTGTGTGGTGTATATGTTTCAGTCTTTCTGATATTCTTCTATTTCTTTAGTTTCATTCCGAAAGTGCTATATTTTTTGTATTTTTTAATGAACCGAAATTTCCGTGAATTTTTTTATGACGAAAGATACTTGCTAGAGATAATACGGATGATAGAATGCTGACCTGTACATGCATTGAATTCGTAGCAAGAGGTACTTACTCCTATTATCACATAATGCGGGGTAGGACTATTAATAAACTTGATAAAAGGACTGCGTTAATATCTAATCAGAAGTCGTATGACATCGTATCTAATTGTCAGGGTCGCGTCAAACATTTCCAATTCCGCGGAAAATTAAACCTTTCAGACAATAAATAGATAATTTCCTGATCGATTAATACTCGTAACACCGATTAGAAAGAGGCTCTTAGTGATGAAAATAAATCCAGAAAAGATAGGTATCGTTTATACAAGATCCTTTGAAAATTAACACCCTGCGACTTTTCCTTGACGATGGCATTCCAGTTCTACCCTCAGCTATTTCTTAAGTAGATACAGTGGTAGAAAATTACGATGGAGAGTACTTAGCGGGGAAGGATGTTAAAAAACGTGTGATGAAAGGCAGCATTCTGAGTTCCGTTTGAGGATATGCACGCCTGGTGCCGGACTAATTGTCCATCTGCCTATCTTCCCAGAAGAATCTTATAAGTATCAAGTCATACATTTTTCCATTGAAAACTTAGTTTCATCTTTTTAATTTCTATACCCTGAGGCAACTTCCATGGCCATCCATGGTGTTTGTGAAAGCAATAAATTAATTCTAATCGATTTATTTGGTTTTTAGGAAATATTTTTAAGATATAAGTGAAGCCGTTGCCAAAATATGAATTTCCCAGAACAAATATTCTCAATAAACATTCACGCGCCGTATTTACCACCGTTTCACTGCATTTCCGCTAGTAACGTCACGAGTAAGGTCCACCGAAGAAATCGCAGAGGTTATCTGTGGCTACTTTGATCCTTGCGCCACGCCACCAGTTCCCACCGAGCGCCGACTCCCATTTGAGTTCGTTCCGCGGAATACGCTCACGGATGAAAGGCAGGCGGCATTCTGAGGTCCGTTTAAGAATATACACGCCTGGTGCCGGACTAATTGTCCGTCTCGTTTGCCTATCTTCCCAGAGAATGTTCCAAGAAGCCCCTTGTTTAGACCTCGTACTTTTATTTTCAACAATCGATTATTTACATGATCCTCTATTGATCCAAAAAGCTTAATACTTTTTATGTCATCTAAGTAGTTTTTGCTATCAATTACTCATGTGCAATTCGAGGATAAGAGGCTAAATTAATGAATGATTATCACATTTTAGTACATAAGAATCGATAATACAAATATTAATTACCATGGAATGATATTGTGGAAATAAAATTGCTAGTAACCGCAAAGCAAATGTTCCAATTTCGTGGAAGCTAATTTCAAGTAGGTAAATTGTTCACTGAATTTATCTCAAATACAAAACATGCCCTCCCCATCGTCCTTACCCAATTTACATCTGACCTATCCTGAATTCTTTCGCTTTTTCTCATGGAAAATCCATTCAATACTATATTTTGATATATTTTTACGGAATTTTATATCAAATATAAATGGCATTCAACATTTATTTCCTGCAGGGATTCCTGAATTATTAACAAATGTTCGTGATATAACTGGTCCGGAAATGTTGGTTCAGTGAAAATGCGCAACTAAATGCTCAAATTGTGGGGAAAAAGTTTACTTGGACTCATATTCATTGAAATATCTTTTTACCATGCCCACCAGCTTACATTTGGAAAATCTATGGATAACACGACCGAAAGTATTGCATGTAATACTCGAGTAATTGTGCCAAAATTAATGAATAATCATCAAATTTTAGTACGCGAAAATCAATAATGCAAATTTTTATTACCAAGGAATAATATTGCGGAAATAGATTCGCAAAACACTATGAAGCAAATTTTCCAATTTCGTGGAAACTAATTTCATGATGCTTATGCATGCCAATTAGAGATACCAAAAATATTGATTAGGACCCAGCTTTAATATCCTTTAGATAACAAAATTTTTGAACAAGTAATGCTGCAAATAAAAGACTGGTCGATCAGGAGTGATGCGTCGTCTTAATGCAACTAGTTTGTCATCTCGTCGAATCCGGGAGATGCGAGCGACAATCTTGGGCAGGACATGACCTTGGTCTGAAAGGAAGATGGACATGGAGGCGGGGCCCAATTCGTTCCCGGGGGAGAAAACACCGCGCCATTCGACCGAGGGTGGATTTATTCGCTCACGGCTCCCTTTTCTTCCAGTACAGCCACCAACTCCTTGCCGTCCGCCGCCAAACCTCCCTCCCCAGCATCCCTCCCAGCCCTCCGCAAGATCTCTCTCCTCGCCGCGCGCTGATTTATGTGGGATCACAAGGAGGCCGCGTCGCGGAGTGTACTGCCGCCTCCTCCTGTCCCACGAGAACATACTCGCCACTTTACCCTCCCCCGGCTCACTCCGTCTGCTCGGGCCAGATAGCCACCGTGTTACGCACGCGGGGACGTCGAAGGCTACGGAAGGATAAGGTTTGCGTAACCTTTGAGATTGTGCACCAGTATTTTTTTTCTTTATTTTTTCCGTCAGTAAGGGGTGTTGCGTGAATCTTACGGAGAAAGTAAGAAGGCGAGAGATAATGTAGCAAAATAGGTGAATAAAAGTGAAGCACTTTGCACTTAAGAAGACGAGCGCGCGGCGTTGGCAAAATGATAAAAAAATCTATGATGAGGAGAATTATAGTGTTTCTTACAAAAATAATTCTCAAACCATTTCCTAAAAGCCATTTTCATGGCGTATTCAAAACTATCTTGTGGCTTATAATGCTCAGGAGGGACTTATAGAAATAAGATGTGTTATATCTATAAATAATTGTTCTTACGCGTAAAATAGTAGAATAGTACGTGGAAAAATGTATAAAAAAATAGTTTTGCTTATGCATTCACATTGCTCTTAGAACTTAGTTTAGTCTCATAGATGAATTATTTGCAAAGAATTGAATAACGTGGTAATGATGAATGTTTGCTACTCAGCATTCATAATTTCAGTTTTTGGGTAAGAAATGCTTCTCCTGTGTCTAAACCCAGTCTGCCTTTATTTCAAAGAAGTTTCGGGTGTATTTCCCGTAAGATATTTTAATTATCCTCCCCGTGTAATGTGGGAAATATATGCGAGTAATTTACTAATATCCCCACAGTGTGTTTAACCATGAGAACCAGTCCACTTGTGAGGTGATGAGTAAATTTGATAATATTTGTGTTTATGTTTCTGGGTCAAGCATTGGAGTCAGCCAAGAGGACTCTAGTGCTTGATTCTTTAAGTTACTTAACACATTTTTTATGTTCTTAATGAACTTCAAAACAGTTTTTGAGTAAAGTTAATCATTGGGTAAATTAAGCAATCTCGGGTTTCCGTTCGGCTAAAGAAATTTTATTTCCGTGAACTTGTCGGTAAATAATTGATATTTATTTATTTTCTTTCATCAATAGTTGTTTTAAAATGTTCACCAATTGTTATATTTAGTTTTTTAGGCTTTATTTAGTCATTATTCTCTCTGCGTACCCTTCTTTTGGAATTTATTTACTTTTGATACAAATCTTTCATCATCAGGCATCTTTCTGGTCAACTATTTTTATTGATTTGTAAATCTGCTCCTAGTAATAAATAAAAAATTGACCCCTGCAATTGGCTCACAACAGGCTTAGCCAAGTGCCCTTTTAAATTTTCCACTGTCCATACACGGATGCTATTTTCATTTGGGTTGAAGACAACAATTAATGATGGTGAAGCTTAACGACAGAAGATCAAATATTTGCGATCGAGCAATGGTGCACTGCCTCACATAAGAGCCGCCACGGCTACGTACGCTTAACTGGCCTAAAGCATTTACGACTTGTTACCAGACATTTATGAGCGCCGCTGAAGCCGCATAATTATTCCTTCCAATCGCTGCGACCGAGGATTTGATCACCGCCCTTGCGAAGCGTAATGTTCGCGTTTTAGCTTTACGGTCGCTCCAACGATTTTTCCCGATTTACCTGTGTTTCAGCACAAAGAGCCAGCACAAAAACTAGGGCTGGTACGTAGGAATGTCTTTCAATGACGGTAGCGACCACGATTTATTAATAGGCCTTCATTTGTCTATGTATCCGCCTAATATCGCTGTGTGACAGTGCTAGCAAGATTTTAAAACGATTTTTAGTTTAAAATTTCCTCAGCCCTATAAAATGGGTTTAACAGAAAGGAAGACACAAGTTTAACTGAATGAATCCATATGTGTGTCGTTGATAACCAATTATAAAGCCCTCGTTGTATGAAGTAATTAAAGAACTTAACTAACTAAATACCGGGATGAGATGGATATGAGAGGGATTAATATATGCAGATAAAAATCCAACCGTGGGAAGCTTTAATCAATCTTTAAAATGTACCAAATGATTAAGAAATTGTGGAATTGACCTCCTGAGTAACGCTTTGAAATGATAGATAAATTCACTTTAAGTCGATGTTTTCCTTTGCCTAAGTACTCTTACTAAAGTAGGAGTGCAAAGTAATATCAAGAGCGATGTTCAACTTGTATGATGTTAGGCACGATGTGGTGGAAGTTCGTAATATTGTTGAAATGACACATTGCAATATTTCCACTTATAGATTTATTTTACACTACGCGTTTCGTTGTAACGACGAAACGCCTAGTGTAAAATAAATCTATAAGTGGAAATATTGCAATGTGTCATTTCAACAATAAATGATGTTCAACTTTGAATTCTCTTAAAAATATGTAACTTCATTTATGTAGCCGATACCACGCTAGACCAGAAATTTTTCTCGATTCTGGACAAGGAAACGCTTTTATTCCCAGCAAATTCACTCCTATGGTGTTTAAATATTTCCACCTGTTCGCGTGACTGCGTACAAAATTACTATCCCAGTGCTGAGAATAATTGCAATTTTAAAGGAAACTGGTCTTATTCATTGGTTCCAAGGGTAGTCTAGCAGACCCATAGCGTCAGATGATGGCTAGATCAGGGATTCACTCTCTGAATTCCAAATCAATTTGGATGGACAATATACCTCCAAGACAGGTTTTTCAATTGACTTGGCAATGACGGTGTGGAAGAGAATAGATGTTAACCTAACATATGCAAGACTAAAAGTAAAATTAAACTGATGCTGGCTTGCCATTAACCTTCACCAAAATTGAGAGATCCGGGTTCGATTCACTTTAGGCACTTATCTCCTGGCCGAGCCGTTATCGGGTTAACATCTATTATCCTCACCACCAGTCGCTGCCAGATAAATAGCAGTTTCGAAGATATTTATTTTTTCCTACCGTTTATGTGATTCGGATTTTCCTGTATCCAGGCATTTAACCCTCTAACGGCTTAATTATTATATGGTCGTCACTACATAAAACGACTTCCGGCCAGGCTCCTACTTATAATTGCCGTTTCCCTAGAGGAGTGAGTATTCTATACTCCCAGAAACCCTCCAGAATTTCACGAGCCCCTGTTTCCAGCGTATATATTTTACAAGGTATTCCATGAGTCACTACTACTGTGAGACCTCGGGATAATGGGTTGATGCCGTACTGTGAGGAAAGGAATTTTTGAAAGATGGATAATAACCTATATTTAGGAAGTAGATAAATTTCTCGGGCTACCATCCGGGTCAAAAGTGTTGTCTCCGACATGCTCGGTAGCTTACTCCGCCAACGTTTTCAGAAATGAAGACTTCCTTGAAAACGGCAGCCGAGTAAGCTACAGAAAATTGTCCAAGGTCACTCGATTGCTTTGTATAGAAACCAAAGAAATTTATCTCAATTGCATCCAACAGGGAAGCTTCAAAACACGCATTTGATAGGGTCGCATAGATATGGTGAAACTGATGTGAAATAGGGAAATTTAAATTACTAGAAGCGGACGAAGAGTAACACCTATAAGTAGATAAATTTCCTCGGCAAGCTCGGAAGCTTACCCCACTAACATCTTCAGGAATCAGGTCTTCCTTGAATTCGTTAGCCAAGTAAGTTACTGAAACTTATCAAAGGTCACTTGTTTGTCTCACATGGACACCAAAGAAAGCATGGAAACCAATCTCAATAGCATACACCGGGAAACCCTTCAAACACAAATTTGAAGAGTTGTATAAATAAAGGCACGATAAAACTGAAGTAAAATAGGAAAATTGAAATTATTGGAAATGGACAAGTAATGACGCCATAAATAGTTGCCATTACTAAAACATTTGGAACGTTTTCGTGGGATATATGTCGTTTGTTTTTGAGAAAGTTAGTCTTCTGGTTTATGATACGGTGGGCCGTCTAGCTTGGAAAATGGGAACCTGTCACTCCTTCTACACGGTATCCGTGAACCCCGAGAAAGAAATCAACCCCGTCCGGAGTGAAATATGAATGGTTTCGGACGAGACCCGTCCCTTTTGGGGGGTGTGAGCGATCTCACAGCCACATTCAGAGACACGACATTCCATCCGCTTATCAAAGAGAGGCGTCAAAGTCGGTGTCGTGCCATCAGCGATGGTATGTCGGTGGTGGCTGCTAACGCGGAGACCTCTTTAGGTGGGTGGGGGAAACAAAGTCGCGGAGACGAGGAGAAGTCGTAGGCGGCCGCACACAGATCTCCCTTCCCCTCCCGCGGTTCACCAATGCAAATGCAGATGTAATCCGAGCTGGATTCCTCGAGGGGTGCGGAGTGGGGGGAGAGGCAGGAATGTCCTCGTCTTTGTTCCGCAAACCGACGTCGGGGTCGGTGCAGGCGCGGAGGGTCGGGGCAGGGGAGGCGGGGAGGACGTGCGGGGGGATGGCGCTTTAAGAGGATGCATCACTCCCGCTCCCCCAGTTGCATTTTGTCTGTCTTCCCGACGAATTACTACTTTCGAACTTAATGTTATGGTCTCGAAGTTCTCACGGCATATCGAGTGAACCTCTTTCTACATTTTCCTGTATCTATTTCAAATTCAAACATCTTACTTCATCGGATTATTCGGTGGTAAAGGTTTTCCCAAATTGAGTTACCTGCATATTCTACCTACGCTCTATTCTATAAGCAAAAAAGTTTCAGTAGGATGAAACAATTGATTCGTCACAAGAAAAGACTATTTGATCGGGAATGATTCGTTCCCTTAAAATTAATCGATTGCTGCTAGCTGAATCAATTCAAATCTTAGGTCTAGCCATTGCGCCCCATTATTAAAAAAGTAAAAAATAATAAATGACTCTATATATTTTCGTAAATAGGAGGGTTTTCCTTGCCTATGTATTCACAGCATACTAGATACATTTGTAAGCTTTTAAAGCTTATACCTCGGGCATCATTTGTAAAGTATATCATGGAATAACGTTAGCACTATAGATAGTTTTCCTGGAGTGTTTCTCCGACATTAGGTTGGGATAACACTACAAAAGTGACTTTTGCAGAGGGATGAGGTTATAGAGGCAGGAAATGGTGTGGCGGGATGGGAATTCCTGAAAATAGGCCTTGACGGAGGAGTTTGGAGATGGGGTATGAGGAAGATAAGACAGAGGTCCGCCTCACTTTCGTTGGGAGTCGGGGTGATGGACCAGCGTGTCAAGAACGGGTGGTAGGGTTCGTTCGGGTGTGGGGTAAACTGGGGTAGCGAAAGCCAAAGACAACCAGAGTTCTGGTAGCCGCTGGAAGTAGAGGAAATTCTCTAGCATGGATATCCTTATTTTTAAACCGTATCCCAAATCATGAAGGTACCCAATCGGTTTTGATCGCTGGATTGTTTTAGCGGCTCATTAAAACGTGTGCCTGATAAGTGGTCTTGGTTTTGCATGGAATCTTACCGTAATGATATTTTACAGGTGTTTAAAATGCCATCGAAAAGATAGGGTCATACATTATACTTATTTGAAGAGAGGTAAAAGGCTTAATCTTACAGAATTTCTACATTTTAAAAGGATGGACTGGAAACTTTTATGCAATAGCTATTAAATTATCAACCGGCGCCAATGTACGAGTAATTTACCTTACTCTTGGGTTAGGTAAGTTGCATTGGCGCTAGGTAAGCTACACTAACTTAGGTTCCAATGTACCTAAATCACATCACCCTCACCTGAAAATGATGTGAACTGCATCGGTACCAGTCAACTGTAAAATCATTTAGGAAGAATTGTCCTGTTTTCTGTTATATCTTTTTTTAAGATTTTCCATTATACATGTCCATCCAACAGGCCTACAAATAAAGAGTAGAAAATATAATGAGCATTCTATCAGAGCATTTTAAACTGGGTGAGGTAGCAAAAAGTTCGCAATTTCTTTCACAATGGTGATTGATTGGCGCAGTTCCTCATTACCTCGTCAATTACTCCAACAAATAACCTCATCTCAATGAGCCAGATTTTCTTCATTCTTAAGAATACTGTCATGAAATATTTCAAAATGGCTGACCAGGTACTAAAGCTGAACGCAAAATTATTGTTTGAAATCCTCTTCATTTCAGAATGTCTTATTGACGGTGTAAGTAGTTGGAGGTAACAATGAAACAGAAAAGTTAAACTGCAATATCATCGGGCTGATGTTCACAGCTAGACTGTAAACTCCAGGCTATCTCAGTCTCTACTTCGCGGAAAACTAAAGGAAATCGCATAACTAGTGATAACTCGTAGAATATGCAATCTAATCATTCATAAATATGTCCTTGCTTTATTCATGCTATCTGTAGGTAGCCTATTGCCATCCCAAAGGTTGCAAAGAAACAGTTGATTGCAACTTGTAGTTTAAACTAGGTAGCAAAAAAATTTGATCAAAGATATTCCGGGGCGAGATCGAAGGTTAGGAGATCGAAGCAAAAATGCGATTTAATAGACATGATGAGCCATCACCACGGTCTATAGAAGTGACACTTTTCAACTTTATCTTATGGGTTCCTAAAACCATAGCGTAAGTCTACTTTTCTCCTAAGTAACCTATCTCCACCATTCTTCCAATTTTTAAAAGCGAATCTGCAAGAAGGAGAACGTATTAGCTCAGTAATAAAATGCGTAGCTGTTGAGCGAAGGCTTCTACGTTGAAATTGCGGCTTCAGACAGCCCCAAAATAAATCATTGAATCGGGAGGTGGTACATGAAAATGAACTGGTTCCTCTGCCCTATATGTGGGTATTCACACGATCGTGGTTTAATCAGGGGTGAACTCCACCCACACCTATTACAAAAAAACCTTTTCGTTGAGTGGGTGAGTCTATTACGTGCTCTGAATTTAAAATTATCGTTAATTCATAAAAATCTAGATATATGTAGTTAAAACGCCACACTTGATAAATTATTCCGCCACTATTTCACTCAATATCGCTACTGAGTAAGGTGTTTAAGGAATAAACACGTAGTTATCTATGGTCGTTCTAACTCAGTGTTTTAGCCAGGTCTGCACCTAGCTATTGCAGAATTCTATGAATCTTTATCATGACAATAGAATACTTTACATCACAATTGAGTTACTAAGTTTAAGTATTAAACGCATTGAATGCAGTTCTACATCAGTGTTTTAGCTAGGTCTGCAATTATCTATTACAGAATTCTATGCATTTTTATTCTGATAATTAATTCAATACTAAAATATATATCACATCGCTATGGAGTCAATGTAGTGTAGGCAAATAAAAGAGGTGGGAGAGGTGATTGAGCGATGGGGAATGGAGCAATGAACAGGACAGGGCTCCGCACAGGTCTTTCGGTAGCGGCTACCGTCCGCGGCATCTTTACGGCTCGAGATAAGGTCGCACTTTGGGGTCTGTGGTCGAGTCGAGGCTTTTTCGGCGGTGGCCGTGGGAGGAGGCCGGGGACACATTAAGGCGAGAGAGGTGACGAAGGGAGGGGCCGTGTCCTCTGCTGGAAGGACCTCCGATGAGGAATGGGAGATGAGGAAAAGGAGACTCGTGGAGGTGGAAAAAGGCGTCCGAGTAAATGGGACGAAAGTGAAAATGGAAACGGGCGTAAATCAACAGTGGTGATTTTTTTTTAACTCCTCAGATCGTCCCTTTGGTGATAAACCACTACAGATATCCCTTTGAAGATAGCCTCTTGGGTAGGAATTTTTTCACGTGATTTTCCGAGACTGTTCTTAAAATAGAAATTGCTTCGGCAGGATTTCTTTTACTTGAATTTAGTTTCCTGAAGCCGGTTGATGATATCTAAGTTTTCTAATCAATGGTGCGAGGTTTGCGAGGGACTAAAATATCTTATTTTTGAAACCGCGTTCCAAATTCTGCCGCGTGAATATATGAAAAAACGCTATTCGGTAGGTATGGTATTTTTTGCATCATAGACTGCAGCTGAGAAATAGGAATAAGTCTATATTTTGGTAGGAGGCCTCTTATATCAGCCGAGAAGTGTGTTGCTTAGACATTGCGCAACGTAGGTCATGGAGAATTTCTTCACTCCACGCCATAATTTCTCAATCGAAATCCGTGAACGTATTCCCTGCGGTTACTTCGAAAGAAAAGTACGGCTTAACGAGGCTTGGATTAGATTCCATGGAAAATTTTCAAGCTAGATTATAAATTATTTAAAGAAATTATCTGCTTTGATCAACCTAGAGGTACGCCGAGAAAAAGAGGCTCGTGAGAATGAATGGCCAACCTGTAGGAAGCACCTGCAATGGAATAAAACTGGATAGTTGCTTTGTATCATCGATTGGAGGAAAAGTTAACTCTTGGAATCGGAGGAAATGGAACGGAAATCGCCTTCGGATGAGACAATCAAGAATGAGGGCTTCTCGGAATAAATAAGGGGAAGAATGTGATAGAGAATCACTTGACAGGATTGCGGATGTCACAGAGATTTTTCCGATTCAGAGTCAACTCGCGTTGATTTATACCGTTGTGAGGTTTGCATTGAATTTCTTTGTTTGTGTGCAACACTTGGGTTTTTCTGAAGGCAGCAAAAATTATCTGCGGCATTTTTCTCCGATGGTCTCATTTAGTCTCGCCTGATAAGTGAATGCTGAAAGAATCGAAGTGATAGCGTCTATAGTTATCCATGTTGCATATATTTTCAGGAACTGAAAATTGCCAATAAAGCTAGTAGAAGGTAGAAGTAATTGTTTTCAATTCGACAGCAAATGATAAGGAACTGATTCTATGCTTAAGAATGATATTTAGCAACAGATTCAGAAAAAGTCATGGTATGCATATTGAAAAATGTGCTCCTCTTTATCTTTCAGCTTATACCTGCAGTACCGAATGTCGCAGTTTTTCCCACGAATACTGGTTTATTCCGAGTATTCCACATTATTAATTAAATAAATCTTCGAATCAGTTAAATAAATGTCATCCTACGTATCGTTTTTGGTGTAAGTTTGGTGCAAGTAAGTCCCACTTCCTCTCGAAAATTCCCGCAGACAAACTTTTTGATATCACAAGGCAGCCAATATGACGGCTAAGATTTTTCTGGGGTAAATGTGATTGAATTTAGGAATGATAATAGGCGATTAAAACTATAACGAGGATAACTTCTTTGCTTTGAACGACCAAAATTTTAAATGGCTTTATTTGAAGTGCCGAAGCCATGAAGTCTCAATAACATAATATTTGAAACTTGAATATTACTATGCGCCTCTAAATAAGATTATTTCCATTCGCATTTTAACATAAGTTTCCGTCTACTTTTCTGCATTTGCCTCGAAGAATTGCCTTCTAGCCGTTATTTACCATTGGGGAGAGATACAAAAATAAGTCATGTCTTATCATGTCATGACCAAACCATGTCACAAGATGATGCTCATGATTTCATACCGTGATGACGAAGGTCTCTCCAAAACTTCAGCACAAAAACAGAGTAAAATCCGGAAGAATATTCGAGCACAATAATAGTATTTGTCTCTTGTTCTCATAGTTTTGAACCTCTGCAGTGAATTAAATGACCACTGTTGTTAAACAGTGCCCAAGCAGGAAAGGACTCTGGGTGATTAGTTTGCAAAACTACTACCTTCGCCACTGAAAAATGGCCTATAGCTGCACTCAATTGGAAGGTGATGCTATAAATAATTTGATGCTTGTTAAAAATAGATAACATCAAATAAGTCTGTCGATATTTATAAAATTACTTTACAGTTAAAATACACACGTTTTCCTCAATCACATGTAAATAAATTAAGCTCTAATAATAAATTCTGGAGGAGTTTTAAGACTAAAATCACTCTCTCCGTCTCCGCTGCTGCCTTAAATATTTTCCCTCATCCACTGATCCTCTGCGACGACTGACGTTTACGCTATCAGCGCTCCGCAATTTATCCGATAAGTGCGTCGGCGGGAAACGAGCCCCTGAATTTTGAAACATCAGCGCGAAGACTGCCCCCTTTCTCGATGCCCTGATGAATGATCTGCTGAAAGAAATAAAGCGTAGGGAAAAATAGGGCGAGATAGCGGCAATGGGAAATCGTGTAGATAGGTGGCGGAGGAAAGAGGGTCCAGGGCGATGGCATCTTCGGCAAGGGAGCGCAGATAAGGGTGGTGGCGTCATGGCCGGAGGGTGTGACAGGATGGGGAGAGAAAAATGGAAGCAGCATCCAGTGGTCGGATGATAACGTCACTTTGAAATGCGACGGACTGCGGGACAGGGAGGAGAGATAAATTTTTTGAAGCGAGACGCGGAAGGAATGTCATTTTGAAAACCACCGAGCCGGTCCGGGAGCTTGGGAAAGTGTTTAGCGGACCTGTAAGGGAAGAAAACACGGCCATGGGGAGATTTGCGCAATGTTGTTTGTATTATGATGATAACGGTATTTAACAATAGAACCAATTTGGAAGCAATATTGGTAATAAATGGAGGCGAATGAAGCCTTTTCGTAACTACAGGTCGCATGTTAGAATTTTTATCGTTTTCATTGTATGATTTTACAATTAAAGTACCTACCGATACCCTTTATTTTGGCGATCACTTCACAAGCAACTTTATTATGAACAATTCAAATCTATGAGGATATGTATTTTTTCGGGCATAAAAAATACGTAATGGGGTGAAGACGAGGATTATTGGCCGCACGTTAGTGAAAATATGATAAAAGAACATTACTTTAAAGGATTAGTGAAAACAATTATTCTAATTATGTTTTTAATGGGAACCTTTTCCTTTTGCAATCGAATCCCAATTTATTTAAATCCCATTTAAAAATTACATAGGCTCAGTTTCGAATCTAATACTCAGAATCTAACAACATGCATTCTAATACACCCTACTTCTGTCTATACCTCAAAGGATGAAAAGAAATTGAAGTTCGAAGGGAATGTGGAGTAGGCCTAGGCAGATAAAGTTCGCAGAAAAACTGCGCAGATAGCAGGGTGAAAAGTTGATCAAATCGAGAGTTTCGGATCAGATCGTTCTGTTTCACTAACTAGAACAGGTTTAATCTAGCAGGAGGAGGTATTTCCCAGCAGGTGGGAGAGAATATTGAAATTCTTCGGCTTTGAAGATTGCGCGTGAAAAGCATGATAAACCATTGCTGTTCAGACTGCGCCATGATGCATTTTATTGTGTGACGGATTTTGGGGTATTTATCTATATGTTGACTTATAAGAGATAACTTGCTGTCGTCACCCTGAAGCAAGTTAAATTGAAGTTTGCGTTGATTGAGTTTTATGTTTCCCCATTCTTCGATAAATAATGTGAATTATTAGTACTAAAAATTTGTTAATTTTATTAGATGTACATTCATTATATATCCGTTTCTTTAATAGGGGTGTTTCTATATTGCGTAAAAGATAATTGTAAATGTTCACCCGCTCATTTTATCCAATTTAAAATCCTTCACGAGCCAATTATTTATGTATTACTCTGGACAAAATTTGTGGTCAATATTATTTCTCTGGCGAATAAACGCGGTTAATAACCCGCGTTTTATCATGCTTTAATAATTACTCTTCCTATAATATTTCGTTATCCATCCCAGAAAGTTATGTGTCGTGAATTAAATTTCAAAGTGATTTGAACACTATAAAATATCAAAGGAAAGGCAAAGATGAGAAGATGTGGTAAACACTCGATTGTGGGTTGAACATAGTTCATTAGCACACTTCTAATTATTTAAAACCGAGAATGGACTTCCCATACGCCCATACTTCAGTTTTATCCAAACAATTACGCATATACTAACTAATTTTTGAAATGAAAAACGCTTTACGATTGTTTGTCACTGTACGATGAACCAAAATATCCTGTGCGATGGCTTTTGAAATACGGAAAAACTAATGTGTTCCTTCTATAGGGACATCCATGGGATGTAACATTACCCAAATTTGATAACCCAAGCCGAAATGCTTCATTAAAATTCCCAGTAACTGCAATGGACGTACAAGAAAATAAATAATGAAGGTGCTGAATGATGAATGGAGTCCATTCTCACGAATACTACTGTACATATGATCCATATTGCGTTATTCCAATGCTGTGTGAGATTATAAATATAATTGCACATGACGCATTTAAGGCCCTGCATAATCTTAGCCGTTGGAAGCACAATTACTAATCCGACAATAGCGAAGCATATTCTACAATAAAACCATTCCATTGGAAAAATTTTAGGGGGCAGAAGAATAATGCAGAACACGAATATTACAAAATAGGATTCTCAATTCCGCCTCTAAATGTGTTGTTGCCAACCGCGCATTTAAATAGGTTTACAGAAGTTGCCACTCGAGTCGCTAGTGGACAAATTGATCCGAGTTTCACGGGAAAATATGGTATAATTAGGGGGTGTCAACCGAAATTTACATTCATAATGATGTCATTTATCAAATATATAACTTTTCTATGCTATTCCTCACATTTTAAAAGACCATACTGCAAAATATTTTAAAGAATCGCATTGCACTCATCACCGCGCCGTGGACATTTTTTAAACCGCTAAAATTCTACCGAAGTGGTGAAAGAAATCAGCCTTATATGGGATGGAATGGGCCTCCTCTATGCAGTCCCCTTGGTGTAGAATATAAGGGAGAATGGAGGAATGGGGATGGGTTGGCGACGAAGTGGAGGCCATTCGTATCGGCCAAGAGACAAGGAGGCGACCGGTTTTTTCGGTGGCTATTTTTTTAATGAGCTCCCGTTGAGTACGATCGGAGAAGAGAATCCCTTTACGTTATCCTGCTGCCACCGGCGTTACGACTGCCCCTTTCCAAGCTCCCCACCCCTCTTATAATCCCACATTGGACCACCGCATATGCCCATCTCACCCCATCCTCGCGGGCGTAGATAAGCCCCTTGCAAGGGCCAAAATTAGTTTTAAATTGAGTTCTCGTCAAATTGATATTCAGAGGAAGAAAATATAATTCTTCTTAAAAATAATGCAATTGATAAGAAAATACAAGTAAAATCTCTGGAGTTGAAGTAGTGACCGAGTTGGAGGGGCTGTTGTGGTATAAAAATAGGTAAATGAAGATAAAATTACAACGATAACATATTTTGTAGAACGAAAATTCTGAGAAAAGTAGTTACAGTTATCAAAAATATTGAGTCGTATGAGTATTTCTAACAGAAAAGTAATTTTTAACCATTAATTCGAAGTTACTTCATTATATGATGCATATATTTGTTTTCATTAGCAAGACCAATTGAACTACATGGTCATTTATTATTTACTTATTCATAAGTCACTCTTTAACAGTCATTTTTAGCTTAATCTCTAGCCATATTCATCTATTCGCTACTAAATTACTCCTGATATTACCTACAGCAAATACACGCCAGTATGGAAATTCTCGCGTACAACTGTTTGCAGAAGGCTTCAAATAAATCATAACAAAAGGTTTTCACACGCCTTGGCTATTTTCACTCGATTAGACTCATTGATTAGGTTTTTTGTTACCATATGCTCTAAAAATTTAACTGATATATGATTCACTTGCACAGTTTATTCATAAGGTATTTTGTTTCTTAGAAAACGGGAATCATTTATAACTATATAATTTTCTATTTTTTCACGTTACTGACTGTGCCAAGTCTATAAAGATATGATAGAAGATAATAAATTCATTATTACTCTCCAGCATGTATTACCTCAGTTAAATAAATTTTGCCATTACTTTATGCAGGACTTTCACAGGAATAAATATTTTCGTTTAGCAATAACTGCCCTTTCTGGTAATTTTCTCTTAAAAAATATTTAAGATTTATGGTTCTGCAATTTTTACACAGGAGATGAAAGCTAATATTTCCAGTTTCCCATAGAATAACTCATTGCTTAATTTAAACGGAGATAAAATACCGTGATAAAGTTAGATTTCGATATTTTTACAACGTTACTCATGATTGGCGGCATAAATTGCCTCCCTTAGCGGAATTAAATGAAAAAATTTAACCGGCGCAGGTGATTATCTCACGTTAAATTCCGACGGTTGGCTCACGTGGTATTTAGCACTCGCACGTAAGGTCCCGTCTCCTCTTTGAACTCGCCCTCTTGCTCCCCGCGTCGTAAGTTGAAACTGCGGAAGGTGCCCTGAATTTAATAAGCGCGGAGAATCCGCAGTTGCTTGGCGACTTGGCGAGTGGGGAGGGTTAAATGCAGAAGTACTGAAAACGATTGTGAAAGGAGGTGGTCACGGTGGGAAATAACATTTGCAGAGGGTAGGGAAATGAGAGAGAGATAGAAGGGGTAGAGGTAGGACTGTGAAGAACGATTTCCTGCTTGTAAATACGCCCATAAACTCGTGCGTATTCGAATGGTCACCATAAATTCTGAATTCCCACCGTCCACGCTAACGCAACAGCGATGGCGATCCAACCCCTTAACCGACCGGCGGCCTTAAGCAGTCCCGACCGACCTTATCACACCTTGCAAAAGGTGCTAATGTATGTTCGTTTTCCACTAGTTTTGTTTCATCCTCCTCACACACGCACGCATACATAGAAACACTCCTCACATCGCAAACTCCGGGGACACCATCATGCGAGCGCCTCCTCTCTCCGTGAATACATTTAAAATCGACCGAAAGGTTCCACGTTGCTAGAAAGGCCGGCTGGAGATATGCAAATGTCCAACATCTTGGCTTTACGCCGCAACGCTTTGAAAAACGGGGAGAGGAAAAAAATGTTCAATGTTATATGATACGATCTTAAATTTCCCGGCACTAAAGCGTCCATAATTTATATCTAATTAAGCCATGACCCCTGCTGCGTTTATTATGGCGCCGCCATTCTTTGCTCACGAGCTTTCCGAATAGAGAGTTGGTGGGTATTCGTGCGTTTGTGGAATCTAAAAGATGATTACACCGTGTGTACCCCGGTTCTCTCTGCAGTGGGATACTGACAGTAGTTTGGTTTCCTTGAAAGTTCAGCTGTTTACCCTAACATAGCTATAGGGAGAAATTATCAGAAAAATAAAGCTTAGCTTAGGTTGATAATACTAATATTTCATAGTAATAAAATTGATTTCGACTGGATCCTCAATCATTGGTGTTCATCTTCAGTTAAAGATGATGTGTTTTCCTCACGTGGATTTGATGCATTAATGTTGAAATGCAGCTTAACGTATATGCTATTTTGCAGAAAAGTGCAGCTACATATATAGCTCAATATTTAAGTACCAATGAAGGAATTATGTACGATTTTCATAATTTTTTGGGATCATTATTAAAACGCCTCATTTATCTATAAGGCGAGTGGAGAGAAAACATACGGAAAAAGGCGTTTAAATTCAGAAATCAAACCACATCCTTGCATAACGTGCCTTTTGTACATGCTTGAAATTGGAATTATTTTTTCGAGGAAAAAAAACATGGGTTATAAATTTAAAACTGACATCTTTTTGAGTATATTATTCTTCGATTTAATTTCCCTAGATGTGCCGTTGATGATAATGCCGTTTTATGTTATGAATTGAGTCTAATGGTTCCATATGTTTTTGGTAGATAATAATTTTTGCCTATTCTCCCTACCTCAATCAATCGTTTCAAAATTTCTACTGTTTGCAATTAAACTAATTTCTCCGTCAATAGCTTTATGTTGTCTCCGGGTCGTGTCTAGAACTTTCCCTCCTTAGAACACTTTATTCCTTGATACGGTTTTACAGTTATATTGGAATTACACTACTTTGAAATTGCAATTCTGGCAAATTAAAATAGATTATTAGTCCTGCCTTGTTTATATTCTGAAATCGAGGGAAAATGTGAAGTTTCAAAATTCCATTTAGTACAACTTCAGTCATATCAAATTAGTGTTAAGAAAAGCAGTAAAAATTCCATGCTGTTCGATTTAGCATTGGTTGATTTTCAAAATTGCTACAATATTATATCCTATCAAGAACAATGTTCACGGAAGGTGTTAAAACTGATTCATAATGTTTATCCGCAATAAACTTATAATCTGCGTGCCGATTTTAATAATCGATTTGAAATCCGCTATTTTGATGACGAGCACGTGCATGTTAGCGTAATTTTACGTCAGAGATATCAACGGGAAATTGATGGAAAAATAGGCGTGAATGGTACCGATACCGTCGCATATCGCGTCCGCAGATGCCGAGCCACACCGGGGAAAAATATATGATGGCCACATTCTTGTCCAGGAATGTAATTCGCGACTGTCATCCTCTTCAATTCACGCTGCATTTGCACCTCGGCCATCGGATGATCATCTTCCAAGAGTGAGGTAATTCCAGGTTCACTCTTGATGCGATCGCAATCTTTAGTCTTCTCCAGGTGTCGCATTCCTCCCTCTACAATGACCTCTCTTCAGGCATTCTGCCGTTCTGCGAACCTACTCAATTCTTCCCCTCGTACCCCTTAGCTCAGTGTCGTAGCGTAGATTTCTGGCACGCGGGGCAAAATATTTCCAGCTTTTACACTTTCCTCTTTCCCTATGGAATATTCTTTATTGCGAATATGACATTTTCTTACGCGAAGCGAATACTAAGCAGAGAATAGAGTTATTTATTCAAAAATTCTATATTCATACCGACTAAAACTAAATTTAGAGGAAAAAAACCTTTTTCGATCTCTGTTATATGAGTACAAAAGTCATCAAAAGAATACATTATTTTTAGGTGGACACTTCAGCTAAAATATTCGTATTTGTAAATTAAGTTAGATAAAGTGTAATTACAAAGCAATGTGATAAAAAATTCTTCCAAAAATTATCGATGAGTAATTAATAAATTAATAGGATTATTGCTACGCGAGCATTTTATGTTTAGGATGCTCTTCAGAGATCCCGTCATGGTAAGGATTTCAGATGTACCTCAAAATTTTTAATAATTAGATAGTGAGTGAGGTATCAGGGTTTTTTAGCACTTATGACGAGGTCTGAGGAAGCCTTTGAAGAATAGGGAGGAGCAATCTTAGCTATAGCCTGGAACCCCGAGAGACCCTTCTGATCAAGTGTGAAGTGCTCTCTATATTGTTAAGGAATAGCTTCTGTTGCATTCATCTTCGTTCGTTTTAATTAGACCATTGCCTATCCTTCGCCAATTATTCCCCATTTTGCTACCACGTCTTCTTGCTTTCTTTACCATTCCTAAAGCTCATAATCCCATGCCTCGAGGTTTCTTTCACCTATCAGCTATCCCATTAAAATTGTCCCTCCATTTAGTTTTACTTTCATTCATCCAACTAACAGTATTTTTAATCCATCCCATTTCTTCTTTTACAGACGTTTCTATCATGGACTAGGAAAATCTTTCTTTAATTTTTTCGAATTTCTCTCTTTTCTGCTTCCTGCATAATTCTTTTTAATTGGAATTGGTCCTTTTTGTTTAATCGCAGCTAAATGTGAAGATTTTTTTTATACTTTCTAAAACAATTGTCATATTTTTTTCAAATTATTTTGTTTTGATCGATATATTTCACATATTCGTGATAGTTTTATTCGTGTGTAATCATCCTCAAGTATTATCCTGAGAATTAATGAGAACAATAGGGGCTAGGCATAAAATTAGGAAGTGGTCCAGCTAATCTATGTGATTTTTTCATGGCAAATTTCAGCATTGGTGTAAATTAATTGAGTAGGTACCCTTTTTTACATTTACTCGGGGGTATAAATTAAATAATAGGGATCCTTCCTATCCTTGTGACTTCACGCGGAACAGGCGTCTTTTTTTTCTCATCACGCTGCGCCATTGCCCGACATACTTCCCATCCCTATCATTTTTTTCATCCCTTTCATGAAAATTCATTAAATTCTTTTGGTTTCACGCTCCTATGGGGAGGGGTGGGGGTTCATCTATCCGAGGAATTCTCCGAGCACCTCGCAAGAGGTGTGGCACCCGGAGAGGCAAGCCCTCCTTGCCCATCTTGTCGCCCACGCCTCGCATTCCCGAACATGAAAATTCCCACTTTTTTCTTACCCTCCATCTGACCGCTTCCTGCGAAATTCTGCTGCATGCGTCCTCACCCCGGCAGAGACACAAACGGCTCATTTGCATGCTTGATTCCCCGTCTTTTTACGGTGTTTTTATAGATTTCCCGGCATATGTCCGGCAGGTGATTTAGTGGGCGTCTATATTTTGACACTCTTTATCCAGTTATGTGGGCACGAGCAAAAAGTACTCAAGGTGCTAATTATTCCAGAGAAAACGTCATCGGAGCGTCTGCTGTTTAATTCTATCAGTCTCCTAGTTTGAGAGCGGGAAACTGCTCGCATAATTTAATTTGGTAAAAAAATTCTCGAATCCGTTTTGGAATTGAAGTGTTTACCGCAAATAATGGACTTTTATTGATGCTGTATTTAGACTGTTCTATAAAAATGAAGTTCATACCTGCGCCACTTACTCGCGAATTCTTTTTTTGCTTAGTATACTACACTCATTGTGGTACGCAAGAGAAAATGTGCACTGGTAAAGCCTACACAGAGTTGAAGTTAGTTTGAGCTGAATATTTATTGCACTGTGGTTATATTAGCGAAAGTATTGTAAAGAGTTATATCCGAAGCAAACTCAGTGTGATGTGCATTCCTCTTTATAGTATTCTGCTTTGCTCACTGAGAATTGCTTTTCTCGATTTATCAAAAGTCAAAGTTAAGTTCCGAGAGACTTTCATGTAAATAGCTATTCAATCTTTATTTTTTTCCTACCCTGGGTCCTTAATATATACTCTTCAGCATGCATGATGAATTTATTCTACTTCTCAAGCAATTCCTTGTCTTCTCTTCAATTTATGAACTCCAAATTTCAATCACCCTTCAATATGTCTTTTCAAACTATATTCCTAATGAAGGAGCTGCAATAATGCCAAAGGTTATTACATATTTTCCAAATCTTCATCTTCATTAACTTCTACCACTATCCAAAATTTCCTTCGGTATAAAAATGACTATACTACATTCAAAATAATAAATTATTCACGATTGAAATTTTAACACTTTTTGGAGAGATTGTATAACCATTTCCAAAAGTATGTCGTCCAGCCTCATGCTCTATTCACCAAATTAGCTCCGAATGCAACTTCCTCCGCTCTAATCATAGATGAATATGGTTCATAGTGTTATTTGTTATTAAATTTTAATTTTTATACAGTAAAATATCACAAATTTTCTATTTCCTCAAATGCGAAAGGTAACCATAACGGAAGAAATTTTATAACTTTTACAATATGCTGATTATTTATATTAAGCTTTAAACTAAAAATATTGTTATGAATTAGTTTGAGAATCCTGTGTTGATTGTTTTGCAGGGGCATTAAAAATTTTAAAAGCACAAGCTAGTATTCATAAATATCAAAATGAAAAAAAATTGCTATCGTTTGGACTCGAACTCGTAATACACTGTAATAGAACTTTCGCGACTAAAGAAACATTATGACGTCTTCTTGCTGTGGTTTCTTCCTCTCGGAAAATCGAGAGTCTAAAAGTAAACGCTGGGAGAGAGAGACCCCGACCGGGAGACCGAATTGCTGACATCTGATCGGTGCGAAAATGTACTCTGAGCTTCTCCAGTGCATTCCTTCCGTTGGACCTTGCGCCAATACTCTTTGACTGCCGATCCGCCGTGTACTTCTCCCTCTTCGACGGCTTTCAGCGACGATACCACACTTCTCGTATCTTTTTGTGGTAACCGCACAGAGACTTTCTAGATTTGGCCACATTTAGTCATTTTGAATGGCATGAATTCACCCTCATGCTCCATTCACATGAGGGTGGATTTATACTATCCGAAATGGCTGTGCTTTCATGTTGTAGCAAATACTGCTAAGACTCTTCACTTGTGTAATTCAAAAACTAACCCTTTCTTCGGCTATTCAATGTCATATTGACCTAGAACATGGAACCGAGTTGCCCAAGCCGGGTAGGTTTCTATTTCATACAATTATTGTTATTAAATTTTAGCAATCTTTATATTGCATTACTTACTGACACATTTCCATGTGGGTTTCGAGATCAATTGACTGATAACACTTTCTTCAGTATAGTAAATAATCGTTTTTCTGAGGTTAAACGTTGAAATACGGGGAGTTGTTTTCTTTGAATTCTTTTATAGAAGAAATGGCACAATCATTAGTCTGATTTAAGAGTGCAGTTATCCCTACCAATTTTTTCACCCATATCCCGACAAATGTAACTGCAGGTGTTGCTCAGTAAATATGATTACGCCTGGGTTGCCATAAAACATACAAGCTGGCTTGCTTTGAGTTAGATAACTCGGTAGATCATCATTGGGGTCATTCAATTAAATTGCATCCACATCCTGAGCCCTTCGCGCTCTTCAAATTTTAATTGAAATGAACCGAAAGATTTATGGCAATGCAAATCTTCTGCAGCTGTTCCGGAAAACAAGTTGATCTCCTTAGCTCTCAACTCTTTTCTTGACAGGTAAGATTGAGATACAACTTCAAGTTTTTAAATCTCTCTCCGCGTTGCATCTGCCACTTCCCGCCAATCGAACAACAGCCTCCACGACTCGGGGCTGGTGACATGCATTCAAGAATCGATTTCTAAGGCACATTTTTTTATTTCCTCCGGAAGGAGAACAGAATGTCCTTTTAAGGCACTTAAGGTGGCTAAAACAATAATCTCTGTTCTCTGAGACCTACTATCAAAAACTATGTCCATTGTAGTGTAGTCCATATCAGGATGTAAATGATAAATAATCTATTTTAAGTATTTATTATTATTTTTATCAAATAATTAGTTTAAATTGCCTTTCGTAGAAATGTTACTTGAGGTACTTGAAGGAGATACAGGGAATTAGAACAACAGAGTAGTGAAAGAACCCTCATGAAATGGGAAGAAATATAGGGCTGTTGCATAAAAATACCAGAATTGTAATATAATGTGCGAATGTAGGCATTACTGTAAAATATTCTTGCATTAAGAAGAGAGTATTCTAAACGATGGCAACCAGGTGACGATTCTAAAATGTATAGCATTTTATCTCTCCAAGTCAGAACTAGGAGCGTTGCCGTCATAGGAGCAAGCGTAATAACACCATCGTTTGTGGCCGGAAACTTTCTGAGTTAAAAAAAATATTAGTGGTAATATATTAGTTGTATTACATTAGTTGTATTATAGATTATTGCTCATCTCTAAGTTTTGTACCCTTAAATAAAATGAATATAATACAAATCAGTGCAAATTAAATATCTTTAACACAAGAATATTGTTACAGGTTCTGATCGAAATTAGCTGTCGACACTTTAAATTCAGCAGCGCTTTATTGAAAACACTTCAACCAACGATATCTTATCAGAACTGATCAATTTCCATACTAAGAATCAATACAAACAAACTGCCCGTCACCCAGCAACGCCGACATCACACACAGGCGCCGCTACAATATGTTCTTGAGATTGCCGTTTTAGTAAGATCCCGTAATGAGGAACAGAAATATTCTGGGCTCCTTAACAAGAGGGGCGCCAACAATATAATCAAGTGGGCGCCTCTCTCTTAAGGAAAATATTAAGGAAAAAAATTAAGGAAAGCAATTTTTTAACATCTACTGCAGCTCAGCAGCCAAAAATCATCCATGTCCTCTTCTGCTCAGGATCAGCTCAATACGCTCTCCGCCCAGCTCCACGATACGTTTCCCGGTCCCTTCGCAACGGCACACCCAACCGACCGACCTTTCACTAATTTGTTGGCCGGCCGGAATACTGCGCAATGGGTCTTTCGGACATGTTTATTCGAATGCCTCGGTCCAATCCCATCCCGATCTCACTAATGACACCCCCACCCAACCCATCTTTCCCTACCCACCCCAAACCCCGACGCTCTTCCCGTGCAACACCCACCCCCTCGCCCCGAAATACGCGCGCCACACAATTGGACGGTCGGAGAGAGAGAGAGAGAGCGGCGAAGAATTTTTAAGGGAAGGAGAAGAAAAAAAAGATGCTCTCTCTCACACACAGACACGGTGCCGTGGTATTTATTCGAGGACGGAAGCATTTCCCGGTCTTGCTGTGGCTAATGGATCCCGGAGAACAAAGGGGAGCGAAACTTCTTCGGGTCGTACGTTACGGCGTTCGAAAGGGACGCCGCGCCGCTGCGGTCGGGGCGAGGGTTGGTGGTTTGGGTGGCTCTTGTGAGAGAGAGAGGGACCTAATGTTGTAGTACCAAGGGTGGATGACAAGGCGAGGGAGCGAGTGAATCAGAAATGTGCCGCGAGGATGGGAAGAAGACTCGACCGAGATTCGCGCGAAGAGCATGGTCATCTCGATTCTGAGAGTAAATTCTTTCGTGGGAAACACCCGTGCATTTATAATTCCAGGTTATTATCATTATGCAACTCATGATTTCAGGCTAATCTTTGTGAAACCTTTCCATTATGGAAAATGTACGAATACATTTTGTAAGTCTTGTATGATGTTAGGCACGATGTGGTGGAAGTTCGTAATATTGTCGAAATGACACATTGCAATATTTCCACTTATAGGACTTCTATAAGTGGAAATATTGCAATGTGTCATTTCAACAACATTTTGTAAGGTTCACTAATATATTTAAAAAGCACTATCCGGGTTTCATGACAATGTTAATAACCATATAACATAATAACCATTGGTTATATCAACAGGAGCTTCGATCATGCATGCATCTCCTTGTATATCAAATCCGGTGTGACAGAAAGGACATATATCTCCTTGCCCCCCATTCTTTTTCGACAGTTATATGTCCATACTGTCGCACTGGACTTGATTTTAAAGGATATGCATGCATGACCGTTGCACCTGAAGATGTAATCATGATATGAAACTCGGGTCATGCTTTTTAAATATATAATTGAATGTTACTAAGTTTATTCTTTCATTTTCCATACTATCGATATGAATTCTCTCGTCGGTTAAGAGGACTTATTTCTGAATGTCGACCGGTTGTGTTTTGTCTTTTTTGATGACGCATTACTCCTTTAATGCTCACTCTATCATCTTGAGTATACAGAGTAGACTTTAGTCAACATTATCTTACTTTTCAAGTATATATAAAAATACTCCTTGGAAAATACTGAGAAAGAATCTTCCAATTTGAGATATAGACCAGGATTTACTTTATGTACTATGAAAATTTCAAAATGATAGCGTGATTAAGTTCTGAATCGGTAAAGAACCACCATTTTGCCATTTTTATCGTATTATTCTTTAGGCTGCTCCAATTAATAGTGCACAGCTCTGTAAATATTGATGAAAATCAGTGAAAGCCGGTGAACTTTACCGTTTGAAACGACCTTACCGACCATCTGGGATAAGCGCATCTTGGCAGTATCACCGTCTCTCGTGTGTCAAGTGGTACCGAACTACGCCACCTAACGCTGAGTATTGAATAGTAATAGTATTGCAATCCAAAGATTGCTACTGTGCTCCAATTCTCCATCACCCGATCTAGTTCTTTTAATTCTTTCTCGTGTTCTTCTTTATCTGCCTCAAGTACTTAACTCTTGGCCTTCCTCGTGAAACTTTTCCTTAAAATATTTCCTATATTACCTAGATTCCTCGAGTAATGAAATATTCTTATGTTATGGCTTATCCACCGGGTCATTCTTTTCTGTATTGTGCTCCACAATTGTTTTTCTTCTCCTATTCTGCGGTATGCATCCTTGTTCCCCGCCGTAATACGTCCAATTTATCTTCAGTACTCGCTACCAGCACTAGATTTCGAAGGCTTTGAAGCTTGAAAGATTTCGAAGGGTTGATCAGCTATTCTAATGGTCCATGTCTCTGATGCAATGAGTACCACTGTCCGCACGAATGTTTTTCGTGTAACTTTTTTTCTTATCCTTAGTCATATAGCCTTAATCATAGTGGCGGCCTTTCTGCCAGGAAAGCCGTCTTAGCTTGGTCTAAACGGCACTTAAATTTGTAGTGACCCCCAGAAAATTGTGCTCCATAAGTGGGTGAATAGAGGCAGGAAAACAAAAGGTGAGAAATATTGGCGAATAAGAGTTTGTTTAAATCCACAGTTGATTCGAACTCCCTCGCCCTTTCTTACTGCTTTACCTTCCTTCTCTCAACTACGGCTTTTCCTCAGAAAAATTCCTCGTGAACTTGCCGTCCCAGGAACCTCGTCCCTACCGCGATGCTCACTTGAAGAATGACTGTGGGTGAAAGAGAAGTGAGGATTAGGAAGGGGAAGAGGACGAATCATGAGCAAGGCGAGGGAACGGCCTCTCAAGGCGTGGATCAAGTGGTTTCTGATGTGTCATTAACGGTGAATCTGAGAGTTCATTGAGGTAATGTGGTGAGATAAGGGAAACTAGGAGGAGAGTAAAAGTCTACGGTAGAAAATGGTGCATTAAGAGGATCCATCTGTCCAGCTAAACCTATCGTATTTTGTCCTTTCTCGAGACGTAACTATCACTCTAATATAACTGGAGTTGTTATCATGAAATTTCCCAGGTATATATTGTCGACATCAATTGTCGTTTTTTAAATTATAAAGGATTTTACCTCAGTGAAAGTTCTGATATAATTTTTCAAATTTGAATAATAGAAAAAACATTGGCAATAGCCTATTCTGCATTCCCTGAAAATTTCGATACAATATTATAAGGAATCTAAGTTTCACCAGAACTGGCTGGTTACGGGAAAGTGATGCGTTATTTCGTTGCGAAAAGAGATCTCAGAGAAAAATGAGTAAAATTTGATGAAGATGTGGAAAAATTCACTTCCCAATATAATGAGTTGTATTCTGATTAACTTTTTACTGTTCATTCTACCCCATGTGCGTCGATCTTCTATACCATATTGGTTTTTCACTCCAATGAAAATGTTACCTAGTGTTTTTTGTTACTTATAAACTGTGATAAGCATGACCAATATGAATTAATAAAATTTATGACATTTAGGAGCCATTATTATTGCTGTAATAATTATAATTATTTACATATCCCCCTGATGTATTTTTGATGCAACTTTGACAGGTACACAATCATATGCTCAGTAGCTAATCTCGTAGTGATGAGATTCTATATAGATAAGAATTTTCTAATGAATATAATTTGAAAAATACCTGGCTTTATGAGGTTTTGAACCGATGACTATATAAAAATGACGCATTGAATTAATTTATGTTGATTGTGAAGTAGCTGTGATATTATTTACATAAAATTTTCCATCTATTCCTTTATCTGTAAATATTTTACCACTAGTGTATCGTATTAAGCTAGACTTTCTTCTCACGTTGGATAAAAAAGGCTTTCTGATAGCATGGCATTAATATTTAAAAAATAAGTCTGCATCAGGCAGCACGAATTTAGTGCCAAGATATTCACCAAAGATAGTGAGTAGACGCAGTTTGTATTTCAATAAAATTTCTACCATGACCATCTCATATTATTTATAGCCTATTAAACTGTATCTAAAAATATTTTCGGCCCCATTTCCTCTTTAAATGAAAATTTGAAGTAAAAATATTTTTAAAGGGTTTATCTCATAAAGAGACCATAAAATAATCCATGAATTTATTGAAGAAGTTTTAAATTGATGTAATATTCGAGTTTCCAGAGACTAATTCACGGATGCCACTAATTTAATAACCAAGGTTACGGCATGAGCTCATGGAACAGCAGGTGAGCAAACTGCTGAAATCAACCGTGAGGACAAGCGATTCAAAATTCAATTTCTGTAATCCCCGACGAATGGACTAATCTCTCCCGAAGTCTCGCTGTACAACAAGCAACCCTTCCTCGTGTGTGTGCACCGCGAATAAGAACGAGGACGACCGAGGAGCAATTACAGTAAATAATACACTCGGCAGCCTTCCTTATGACCGCTGTCATTGCCCCGGTCGCATCTTAACGCTGCGGTGGTGAAATCCGGTGGGCTTTCTTGCAATTTTGTTTTTATTTTTCACTTACGATGCGGCGGGGACGAATTTGTGGCCCATCATTAAGCCGAGTGGCAGAATTTATATTCCCTCACGTGAGATAGCAAATCTTTCAAAAATGAAAGAGCCAAAAAAAAAAACGATCAGATGGAGATAAGCGAATTTGACTCATCTCGGTCGTGCTCACGAACCTCCGTGGTAATAACAGATCCTCTCCTCTCTTCGATACCATCAATTAAAATGGGCAAGCATAACGGCTCTACCCGGCGGGCAGGTGTGTCATATGGACTAAATTTTCGTGTGACATGACAACTTGGCTGGAAGATATATTTTACTATAATCTCGCGGAATTCCCTTCGGGGAAGGGGACCTAGTGAAGTAGTCATTGCGTTCCCCGCCGAAATTAGTGGTTGCCAAAAGGGAGAAAGTGTGGCAGGCACACACAAACAGACGTCTGCCTTTTAAGCCTTCCGAATTGAAAAAGATAAGAGATATGCGTGGCATAGCCTCAGAAAACAAATGAAAATATAATTAAAGCAAGCAATGAAAGACAAAACAGATGAAATGTGGGAATGAAGATTAATGGTAATTGCGTATGTTTACAGTGGCTTATAAAACTGTATCAATAAAGACTGAATAATATAAACTGCCTTTAGATTTGTGATAACTTTTTTTATATCGTGATAAATTGCATTAAAATTTGAATTAGGTATGGAAAACATGAAATTTTATGGCTTGATTCCTACTTTATAATAACCATAAAAAGTATAAATTGATGTAAATGGTCAGGGGTTGGCTTATCAAGTACTTGAACCTCAAAAATTGTTTCAATACCCTAAAATATTTATGCGATAGTACAGAATTCATTGACAGCTCTAATAAAAAAATGCTTATAATATTAATATTAAATTTGACGAAATCTGAATTTATTGGGCATTGAGTATGGTTCGAAATTCAGGTTGAATTATGATAAGAGGAAAATTTGAAGGTGCAAATTGCAGAGTAATTAATCCGGCAAGAATCCGGTCGTGCTTCTCCAGATATATTAGTGAAGCTAACAAGGCCTTATTATGCATTGAAAAGGGAAGTCTATGAAGGAAGATAGAATCACGAATACATCTTCAATATTCCATGCAAACCTACCTTAATCGGTGGAATAGTATTATTCATATTATAATTCAAGTATTCATGATAAAAAATTTAAATTAATTAACGCTGAGAACTGTGCTATTAAAGACGTGATTTTCCTTGAGGGGAGCGGTAACTTAAGATACGGATATTTCTTGTTTGAAGCTCTTGCGGGTCATTGTAGATATTGGCGATGTTTTTCGGGTGTACCTCGAGTATTTTTTCGGTTTTTACCGCACGCTTCGAGGCCGTTGCTGGTCACTCTTCCATAGGTGATTAGGATAGCCTTTCTGAGAAGGGTATATGGAAGGAGATTGAAAGGGCTTATTGCCTATGAAATAGTAAAATTCTAACAATTACTTGAAGTACACCCAAAAAACATAACCAACAACTAAGATACGGAGCAGGCTTTGCTCTACAGTATGGTACTTTAGGTTCTATCTCTCAACCGATTCACCGTTGATCAACTTCATGAGTTTCACGTCACAATTATTTAAAAAATTATTATTGTAAAATATGATTCGGTGCTTTCCTGCCGAATTATGTGTTTCCTCTCATACCCGCGTAAATTCTATAATTTCAAACCGGGAGAGGGGGTAAGTAAGGTGTCGGTGCAAACGCAAATGAGCCCGGAGCGGAAATGTCTCTGTATTCGGCGCGGAGAGCGAGAAATGTGTGCGGGTAAAAATGCCGATGTAAGAAAGGGGAAAGAAGGAGGATGAGATGTAAGTGCCGAGATAATAATGGAGCGTAAAAGAAAAGCGAGACGAGATCAATCGACAGCGGAGGCTTAAACCTCTCGCAAAGAAAAGGGTGGAGGGAAGTGAATTTCTGGGGGGGGGGGAGGGCGGAGGGTAATTAGAGAAAAACAATTGGGTCGGTTACGATGGGGTGGGACGGGTTGAATTTGGTCGCTTCGACGGGCGGACCTTTACCTCGGCTGCCCATCGCGAAGGGATGCGGAGTGATAGATAGGGAATGGTCGCCGCAGAAGGAGAAACGGGACCGGTTAGACTGGTTTTCACCTTTTTTCGTGAAATACACCCGAAAGTACGGAGGAGGCCGGGGGAGTGAGTGTTCGGAATCCACTCATCTTCACCCAGGCAGTCTTTTCCGCCCTCGTGACGCCCCCTCCCCTCCCCGCCTTGCGCTCAATTAAGACTCTTTTGTTTCTTTCCTTTCTCTCTGGACACCGCCGCCGCGGGATGTCCTTAACTTCCGACCTGTGGAAAAGCAATGTGACGCTTAGGCTAAAATCGCGTAGGTTTTTTCCATGGAAAACTGTGCCCAATTTCATGTTTGCTTCAACAAATTCAACGTTTTTACTTGTGTTGTTTGCTGTTATTTATTATTTATTTATTGCGTTATTATTTGAATTTTGGTGATGGAGGGATGCCAAATAATTCGATTCATTTTAGTTAAATTACTTGGGTACGGAAATTGTTGTCTAAATTCCTACAGTACCAAAGCAAATCATAGATAAATATGCGGTATTCGTCTCGCTAGAAAAGATAGAATATATTGGAAAAATTCGCAAATTCTAGTTAAATTCCATGCACGTGTAATTCTTTTCAGGTGAGAATGGCCGTGCGTCTAGAGGGCGATTGTTGCAGAGTCGCCAATCAACAAGGCGGACAGAAATTTCTTTAATTGTCCCTTGCGATTGTCCAATCCTTACGATAATCGAAGCTTCCGACCGCCTAGCATATTTTTTAACTCGGTAATCATCTCCGCATTCAGTGAATCAACCCGAAAGTTACACTGGGGATAGGGGCGGATCCAGGTTTTTTTCTGGGGGGTGGTGCTCAAGGGTCTGACGGTAAACGATCTTCTCATACTTGAGAATAAAAACAGGATGCAGTAATTACTGTATAATGTATATTCTCTTTCTTTTAATACGAAATATTAATACGAAATTAAATGGCTGAAGCTCGGTAACATAGAAAACAACCGTAATGATAACCGTATAAAAAAATTTGCCTATTTTTTAAGCGACTGGGGAAGGGGGACCTGCCCCCGTGTCCCTCCCCCTAAATACGCCTATGATTGGGGAGGTTACGCACGAATATTTAAAAATGATTATCCAGTGGGACTTTAGTGAAAAAATCAGGATGGTAGAACGTAACAGTATATACATTAAATAGGAACGGGAGATATGATCAAAGAACTAAAAATCGCGTTTCAATTTTTTGGGGGTTAATTTCCATTTTTGAGGCCTGAAACTTTGGCGAAACACATAATTTTAAATGCTCTTCAAGTGCATATTTATTATTTTTCAAAATATCAGGGGGCACCTTTCACCATCTTAACCTGCTAGACCCTTTGTACTCAAATTAAACGTACTATTTCTAGTAGACCGTATTTGTTTGAACATTTGTTTTTATATAAACTATGAAAAATCTGGCTCAGTAATTTTCCAAGTGTATTTTTTTTTATTTTATTGAAAGGAAATCGTGGACGATTGTTTATTATACAAACTCATATAGGTTTATAATTTTATTTATATTTTTAAAAGGGTTAGAAATCACAAACAAGACAAATACTACTATTAGCGTGGAATTGATACAACTGATCATTCTCTTCATTGAATCTATTTTACGTGGCTTTATTTTGCTATCTATTTGGTACTCACTTGGTTTCAAATCTTGTCTCACATTTAGCTCCATGAGAAGCCAAGTAGAGCATACTTGTAAATACTTAAGTATAGGACATTTGAGTTATGCTTAAATCTCCTCATCTAAATGGTACCTCGATATTCCATATCGATTGCTAAACTGCTTACATAATGGTGATAAAAATCTCGGTAGTGAGTATTTTTGCTTCCTAAGGAGACAGTAAATAAATGAAGGACCTGAAAAATCACTTATTTTTCTTTCTAGTATTTTCCTTTCTACGAAGTAAATAAAGTTAATCGAGTGCTTGTGATGAGTATAGCCAAGGTGGTCTTGGAAATATCTACAAGGATGTGTAACCAGTGGCTTTCATGCAGTGGCCAGGTCCAAAGTATGGATTATAGTTCAGATCGAAATAATATTGGCTGTCTCGAAAATATAATTCAATTTTCGACAACAATAAGAAACGTATAAAATCGTTTGAGGCTCGATTTTGTGGAAGTTCGATACATCCGTGATAAAAGAACAGAAATGGAAATCTCACACTTTAAAATCAAAACTCAACAACCAACCATGGTTTCAACACATTGTGTCATTTTCAAGATGACACAATGAAAATGCTCAGCCTTGAAAATGACGCACTTTGTTGAAACCATGGGCGGTTGTTGAGTTTTGCATGAAAAGTGTGGAAATTACCATTTGGGCTCTTTTATCATGGATTTATCATAGGAATAAGAAAGATGTTTTAAAATGACACAAGTTTCTACTTATGCACGTAATAATTTTCAATCTACAGAATGTAACCGACGAACTTATCGATGTTCCCAGGAACCCACGAGAATTCATTTTTTCATTTCGAAGCAAGATTGCAATTTCTGTCTTCTAGCAACCTCCTCGAGTCCCTATTTTAGTTCGCAATCGAACAATGTCCATCTCTTCTTCCAGGTGACAAGTTGCTTCTGTGGAACCCGCACTTGATTCTATCGCTCCCTACTGATAAAAGAAAGAGCCCAAGTCGTATATCTAAAGTGCACCGCATTTCAAGACTAAGAATTTTTATCTTGTCTTGCAGCACGATGATTACCTTGCACGCTAATCAAGCTTCTTCCCACGCTGTTTATCTTCATCCACTTCCTTCAAGAATACTTTATTCCCTTTCAGGATGCAATTCCTGTATCTTTGAATGTCCGTTCCTTTACCAGCCGTTAGCTCCAGCGATTATGATCGACTTTCATCTCCTCGGTTAATTCACAGCCGTCATCATTTCGCGTAGGTAAATAGTGAAATGAATAATGTAGAGGATAAATAATTAAATTTGCTAAAATTATTCAATTTTTGCTTATATCTTAGCATAAATTTTCAAAGAAAAACTTTCAGTTATATCTTGTTTAGCCGACATTCTCGTATTAGAATTGTCATTTCTGCTATCCAGTATTAGGTATTTTCTGGGGCAGTCTAAATATTTTCTGATTTTTCAAATGCATTGCCTATTAGGTAATTTCGTATTCATGTGCCTGTGTTACAAGATTCAGTCCCTGAAATACATCCATAGATTATTTTCCTTCGTCAACATTGGCCCTAATTTCAGGTGCAAATTTTTTCTTCACCTGAGAAAATACTGAGGTTAAATTCGAATTTGAAGTACAGGCTCTGAATTGAGGTATTCATATAGATACCCTGAATATTTTTAGTTAACTACTCAAATACTAAACGTCCAGGGCGTTACGAAAGTAAATTCGTTAGTGTGTGAGGGATGCGTTCTCTTATTAATATCTTATTAATAATCTTTGAGTAAAATAATTATTTTTGGAGGTCACTCCATAAAATCTGAGCAATTCTCATGTAGGATATCTACCCAGGTTCTCAACATTCTAAATATCCACTCAGTTAGGGTGGTATTTTCCAGAATATCATCGCTACTATTCCCCTTGAAGCAAAACCATTAAAGAATAACACAGCGTAGCTACCTATTTCCTCCTTTAAAACGTCCTTTTTTAAGGAAAAATCTTCTCCTCCCCTGCTTATTCGTCTGACCATCTTCTAAACCATCCCCACTTACTCCCCCATCTCCATTTAAGATAGCACAGCCCCTCAATCGCATAGCTACGGCCCCCACGCATATCCTGCCTGATTCTTAACCAGGTGCTTCCAGTGACATCCCGGGCGGGGGACATGGCGTGCTCTTGTCACGAGATCTGCGGCGGCGCCTTATAAAGACCAAAGGGAGTCGCTTAATCGCCTCGAGGGTGAGCAAGCGCGGGTTTGAGTGCGTGCGGAGGGAAAAGTGTAAAAAAAAAGAGAAGGGGATAGGACGAGGGAAAATGCCCAAGTCGAGTGAAATGCTAGGTCTCTTCACCGGCCGTGCAGTTCAGGTGGGCATTGGCATGACGGATGGGAGGCGAGCATCAAGGTCTCCCCAGGTCTTCCGTTGCTACGAAAAGGAATTTTACTCCCGTAAGAGGACGCATTACTTCTCTCGATTGGTCTTATTTGTTCTTATAACTTGTTCAAAATGTATGTTATCGTCTAAAAAATTTTCAGGATACATAAATTTGAACCTTTTAATCATATCATGTGAGGGCTTTCTCAGGGTCCCGTATTGAAAGAGACCGTTCTTTCAGGTCTTTCTCCCCACCTATCCATGTACTTAGTCAAAATTAGAGATACAGTTCAAAGTAAGAAAGACCGTACCTTCATAGTTAATCAAGTTTAACTGTACTCTTTATGAAGTTTTCGTAAAACATTTCTCATACTATCTCGCCGCCGACTATACCATTAGCGTCTGATTTCACGAATGTTAATAGGATACAAGTTCTTTACCATGCCGCGTCGCACTTCGAGGATTTTTTGGAGTAATCCGAAGGATTCAATTGGAATTAGAACCCGGGACCTTCCGATCAGGAGGCAAATGTTATAAAAACTGAGTAACCACGTTCCTATAGCTGAATTTTACTATTAAAGTATTCGACCTTTTGATGTTGCTTTCATTGGAGTACTTAAGAATCATTATGGCAGCCTCTCCTGCCTTAATTTTCTTCCCTCTTCAATTCACAATAAGACCTACTCTCTTTCATTCTATCTAAAAATCCTAATCTCTTCTTTCCCCTCCCTCGTTTAATCAACATTCTCCCCTGTAATACTGTTTTTAACATCCCCTCCCCGCTAAGTACTCGCTCCATCTATATCTTCTGTCTCCTCCGTAGCTCATCTAGAAGCTGTCTCTCTTCACCCACAATGTCTAGCACTTTGTCGTTCCTCCTCCTTTCCGTCTACAAAACCTTCTCCTTTCATCTCTCCAACCAGCTGAATATAACAGACCAAAGAACGTTTTAAACCTAAACTAGCTTTTGAGAGACTTATAGAGACTAATTTTTTGTAAGAATAGAAGAAATAAAAATTTGGCTACTTCTACATGGAAATGTATTGTGACCGACCATGGTTTCGTTACAGCGTAACATTATCAAGGTCGTTACAGTGTAACATTATCACCTTGTTTTTATAATGTCACGCTGTAACGAAACCATAGTTGGTCACAATAAATTACCATGTGGAAATAGCCAAATTTTTTTTCTTCTATTCCTACGATAAAGGATTTCCACAAAGTTACACCCGCTCCTATTAATTTAATTAAACTAGACCAAATTTTGCTGCTTTTCTTTTTTCTGAGCGGAGTCCTTCCTCTTTAGCTCCCCCTCCTGCGTGAGTATACGCCAGCTTGCTCATCCTACTCCATACTGACGGATAGTTTTCCATAGAAGGAAGGAATAAAGAATTTTTAAGTAAGGGGGAATTGGGACTGACGTCCCCCTTACATCGAAAGAATGGAGCCCCCCCCCCCCCCCCCCCCCCCGCTAAAATGTGAATTCATTGGGTGACTGAATGAAATAAGACGGGACAGAGAGTGAATGTGTGAGGAAACGACTTAATGTGGAAAACTGTGGAGGAAGTGTGATGTCAATATCAACCCGTGAGGATCGGAAAAGTAGGTGAGCAAGAATGAGGGTGACAACTGAACGTCTACTCCATTGTGCTCGCCCGTTTTGACCCGAGAATGAAATAAAGGTATGGGAGACTTCCTCTTCACACATCCTATCCTCACATTAAGTTCCTTTAATGTTGTCAGAGTTCTTTCGCCTCAATTTTGAGCTGAATTGTAGCCATAAAATCCTTCGATTGTCTCCAGCTCCTTCAGTGCCAGTGATAAATCTTCATTGTCATGTTAATAACCGCGGTTATACTATTAAAATGTAATTCTTTGTCATGCCATCCAGCTGTCACATCATTGCATTCGTTAGATTGTTGAATTAAGAATTCAGCTTAGAATATCGAAAAATATGTCACCATAAGCAACAAAGTTTACTGACGGGAACACTAAAACTTGGCTGAAATAAACTATTATTAATAAATTTTGCTAGGCTTGGTGGCGGCGGGATGAATTTCTCGCCTACCAAACTGAAGATCGCGGGTTCGAGCTCCGCGAAGGTAAGTTGCACCTATACAGGGAATAGGTTTCAGCGATCGTTGCTATTCGCAAGATTCCCCCACTGTAAATGCCTCAAACGCGCTACTTTCGGGGTATAAAAATTAGTAAAAATATAAATACTTAAAGTAAAAATATTTCAAATCACTGAAACTGCAGTTATGCCAGTTTTCATTGTTAAACGCTATGCAATTACAATTTTTTAAATTATTATTATAGTATTCTACCGATTAAGGTAGGTTTCCATGGAGTACGCAAGAAGTGATCTGGGAGCCTCCCTTTCCTTCCAGCACTGCCTTCTTTAACTCACAGTAAGGCCTACTCTCTTTCAATCTATCTAAAAATCCTATTCTTTTCCTTCCCCTCCCTCGTTTCCCTAACATTCTACCCTCTAACACCATTTTCAACATCCCCTCACCGCTAAGCACTAACTCCATCCATACCTTCTGTCTCCTCCGTATCTCATCTAATTTTTTCTCTCCTCCGTATCTCATCAAAAATGTTTTTTAAATTACCCTTTCAGATCTAAAATGCATGAATCGGTACAGCAACGACTCGGAAATCCATTGCAATACTCACTCGCTATGTTGGCTACTCCACATGCCATGAGCTCATCTTTCTCCCTGTTCCTATCCCGTTACCTTCACACATTTTACTCCACTCGTTGCGCTTTTCTAGAGGACGCACGTCGCAAGAACTGCAGGTATAGTGATTTCCCTTCCAAATGCTATATGAACATCACTCCCACTTGAATGGACGTGTTTAGCCTTTTTATCGCGTTTTTTTCTGTTTTCATAAATTATTCCATAAAGTTGAAATATTCAAGGTACGTTTTCTCGATCCTTTCCCTCAAAATAAAAACTGCACAACTGAAGAAATAATAAAGCGAAATTTTCACATTTGAAGTGCAGGCAAGTGTTGACACCGGTGTAATCTACACTTATTGAAAATTTCGAGGCGATAACGAAAGTTTCAAAGCATAAATGATTGACCAACAAAAACCGATTTAGTGGGAGAGATGTGCCCTCTTAAACCACGATTAATGCTCAAAACATTTTATATACCGAGTGCTGCCGGCAAGAAGTTTGGCAAGGGGTGATTTATCATGAGCATGAATATTACAACTGGTTCGCCACAAACGCACTACATGGTTATCAAAATAATTGTAGTAATAAAAATATAGGTACACATATTTACAGTTACGGAGAGCTCCAAGGCATAAATAGGCAATAACCATCATCATCACTAGTCAATAATCGTAAGATTGGTTTGACGCAGCTCTCCACTCAATCTAATCAGCTATATCAGGTAATCTTTTCACACTTACGTATTCCTTCTCTTTCACATCCTTCTTTACCAGTTCCGTATATTTGGATCGACCGAGTTTGTAGCGAGGATGTCTTAAGAAGGGTAGGAGAGAAGAGAATTCTCATGAAAACCTTGATAAGAAGCCGGAACAACCTTATAGGCCACATCTTGAGACAAGATGGCCTGAAGAAGAAAATTGTTTGTTGTTGGGGGATATGTTTATGGCAAGAAAGTAAAAGGAAAGCCGCCAACAAAATATGTGGAAAAAAGTTTGACAAACGGCTCGTAATCTAGTAAAGTTTTATTTACATTATGACATGTCCTTAGGAATTCTACCACGTAGTTCTTTCCTGTGAACTCTGCCTCCTCCCAAAAATTCAAAGCGATCGATCGCGTGCCTTTGCCGGTCAGATGATGGCAGTCGCTATCTTTCGTCTGCACTGATGCCCGAGGCGGCCTTCGAAAATTTTGTAACGGTTCCGTTGTCTTGACGGGCGGATTCCCATCGAGGGGAGGAGGCCTGGAGGCAAGACTCACTTGGCGGAGCTATCTCCTCCAAATTATTTACCGAGAGATCTGATATTTCCGCTTCCATAGTTACACCATCTGATCTCTCGGAGTGATCCTTATTGCATGGAAAGCAGGCTCCAGTGACCAAGAGGTCGCCTGGATCGATGGCCGCCGTGCATTTTTAACTATCATGAATAACCTCGTTAATGATAGATACAATAATCTATTTATATGATAAGTAGGGCCAGTTTAAATTAAGAATAAAAAAGTTGCTGTAAATTAACAATCATAATCATCATGGTCAAAGGTCAAAAATACTAAGACTGGTTTTACGCAGCTCTCCACTCAATTTTCCTATTAGCTAATCTTTTCACACCCACGTATATCTTCTCTTTTACATCCTTCTTTACATGCTCTATATATATCATTCGAGGTCTTCCTTTTCCGTTCTTGCCATCTACTTTTCCCTCAACAATTGTCCTCATCATGTCTCAAGATATGGCCTATGAGGTTGTTTCCGTCTTCTAATCAAGGTACGATTTAATAAGGTAAGACAACGATTTAGTAAGGTAACGACAAGGTAAGGTAATCGTATTTATGAGGTTTCTCTTCTGTCCTACTCTTCTTAGGACTTCTCACAACTAACTCGGTCGATTTATTTTATCCTCATCATTCTTCTTTATCAAAACTAACCAAAGGGTGCTTAAAATTTCAGTACCCATTGGTCAGTAGCAGCGTTCACAGAAAAAATAGCGCATAACCTGGGTGAAGGAACGGCTATTTTAATCCGAGGTTTGGTACATTATGAATTAAAGGGAAAATTAGCTTTAACCTTTGGAACTCGCATTATCACAGTCCTTGTCCAATCGCTTTTTTCCGTGTTTTATTAGCTCAAACTGTTAATCATGAGAAGACATCACGGAATTAAATTAACAAATATTTAATATGGAATTCAGAAGTAATCTCCGGAGAGGACATCGATACGGCTAAAAATCAACCAATGTAATTTCAACAGGGCAGCATGTGTACGACATTTTGGTGCTGCAGAAGAATGATATACTTGTACATCCCCGAGTACGCGTTCATTTCCCAATGTTTCCCAACGCGTTCATAAATGCCCCAAATCTATTTAGATAATATTTGGTTTTGTGCTTAATTCGAATTTATTGCTATTTTTTCAATAAACGGGCCTTGAGTCCCCCACCAGTCTGCATGCATAACAACGTGACGTTTATTGATAGTCAGCAATGAAATCAAACTCGCGAAATTAACACTTTTAATAAGTTTTTGGTCTTTTTTACCTTCAATTGTTCCTTAAAACACCTTTAGTCTTCTTCCAAATACTTTCAAGTGTTATCTCCACAGCGACCGCCGCTACTAAACAAAACCTCTTTGAAATCAACATAAATCTTGTGGCTGTAAAGATGAACTATCCTTTCGAAATCCATCCGATATAACATTCATTAGCATACATCAAAGATGAAACAAGTGTACTTCAGGATGGGCTTCACTGAAAGTTCATCAAAATGACGATAGGCATTGATATATCGCCGGAATACCCATTTAAAAAAAATGCATTGTCACCTTGTACATTTAAATGATATCATGTAAGGAGAAACAAAAAAACTTCGTGTTAGTATGCAAGTAAGGTCATATTTATGATGATTTGTAGTGGTAATGATTGAATAGAAGCAAAATTTAACAGTAAAAGTTAATAAACTAGCTCTAGTTTTAGATTAATTGAAGATAGGGAGCATTTAAGGAAAATTTATTAGAGCTTATGTTGTTTATTAGATTTTTTAGCAAGAGACAGTAAGTTGAAAGAAAATTTTTACTTTGAGTTATTTTCATTTCATCCCATTGTGACCTAACAAAATAATTTACTTGTAGCCCATGGGCCTTAAGGATCCTATTCAGAAGACTAAACTTATGAGTGGAGAAGAGCTAGCGAAAGAAATTAATACTTCGATAAAGATGAAACTTGCCTGATTTACGGAAGTACGAATTTTGGTCTTTTCACAGTTCCCCTAATGATGGATAATAAAACGCCAATGATGAGGAGAAATGATGAGATAGCTGGAAGTGCCAGTAGTTGAATCCAAAGTGGGATTGTTTGCAGAAAAAAATACAGTGATGAAAGATGGGCTCTCCATTTCAGAGAGATAAAAAAAGGGGAAGAATGTATAACGAGTAATGGAAAGGGTGGAAAATATAATTCAAGGGAAAGTAAAACCCGAAAAATGATGCACCAAGAACGGCTATCAGGAAGGGAGCGGTTAGGGTGTTTTTTTTAATCCTCATTTCTTCTTCGCTCGTTCTTCCTTCATTTTTTTCATTATCCAGCGCAAAGGGCGTTTTAAAGCCCATTTTACGGCTGGAGTAGGATGAGACGAAGGCTGTGAACCAACGTTCTTTTTCATTGCTCTCTTGTTTTCTTTAACTGCTCCGCGTGTCTGTGGGACCGGTAGGGCGTAAAGACAAGGCAAAGCTGAGTCCTTGCCTCGACTGCGACTAGAAAGGGGCTTCGTTGTGGGACGAAGCAAATTGCAACTCTCCGCGCAAGGGAAAGTATATTGCTGCCGAAAACTCTTTAGTGCAGACCTTCACGACCTTCCCTCGCTCAATAGAGGGAGTAAAACTTATTTTATATTTTCGGCTGCGTTCGGATATTTACCGCACCAACTAATTACAAGTCCTGACTACTTCCGTAAACGACCGCAACATTAAAGCCTTATTTTTTACGACGACTCTTATTATATAGGAATGTTTTTTTTCTGCTCAAGGAATCATACTATTTTTATGTGCTACTCAGTGGTGATCAATGACCGTCAGTTATTTATGGGACTTAATAACATAGCGCAATTGTGCTTCTTTATGTTCACGGAATTACACTAGCTTTATGTGCTACGCAGTAGTGGCCAATGGCCGATCATTATTTTATTAGACATTATGAGTCAGAAACGTTTTAAAACTTCTATTTAAATAGTTTCAAATACTTGTTATGAAAGAATCACAAACATGTTCGAGGAATATACATTTCTTACGTCTTAACTTGTATTCGGTCTTACCTATCTTGCTAATGTTTAAGTTTACTTGCGCTAACGAACCTGAATTTTCATTTATATTTGAAAAACGAGTTAGAAATTGCGTGTTATAATGGTGAGACTTTAATGGCAGAAACGTATTTCAAATTCACAAGCCCTTAGCAGCCAAACTACCAGCTCTTAGCTGGGAGAAAATTCACCTCCATCGAAAGAAATGTGAAATGAAATCGTCAGTGAATATCATCAGAGGTATAACCGCACGAATTATGAGCTGCAAAACTGCCTCATCTTCTCGCCTCAATTTGGGCTCGTTGAGAAGAGATTTGTCCAATTTCCATTTCGCTCTTTTATTGCATGTCACCGCCACGGAAAATGTTGTAAAAACGCCTGTTCTCCCAACGATTTGCGGAAAGATAGCAATAATAATAATAGCAGCAGCAATTTTTTTAATCGCCACATGACGTCCAAAAACTTCTTCCACGAGTGGCCCTCTTCACCAAATTGTTGAACACAACCACCTCTCCGGACACCACTCACCCATGACGGATTTTTACTGATATTCGACGTCTCCGCGCGCTATATTCTAATCCAAGACGCCTCCTCGCAATTAAGCGTTGATTAATGGCCGGAGATTCAAGCGGGAGATAACGCGAGCGCAAAAATGTATTCTTTACCTGCCCTACCCCCGCTCTTTCAAGCAACTCGTCCCCCACGCCTCGTGGCCGCGGGCAGGTGTTTAATCTCCAAATATGATAATTGAGATATGTCCCTAGCACACCACACCACTGGGCCACCTGCGGCTAGTTCGTTCCCGGTTCCAGTATCCCACTGGACAAGCGTGCGAAGAACACTCAACTTCTCCCCTCTCTACCTCCCTCTATTACCCTTCACTCCACAAGTCTCTTTAAGCCTCGGCATAATTTGTCTTCGTCAAGGCGCGTTAGCCGCGCTGTTTCCTCGTCGTGTGAATGCAGCTTTGATCTCGCGTCATGCCGCGATTGCATCCACGTGCCAATTTTTGAAGGAAATGGCCGACTGGCAAACCTGCGTCTCATCTCTGGCATTGAATCTATCTCATTCTTTTGAAAATATTACTGTTGAGCAGTGCGATGCTTTTCGGCGAAGGTGACTTCAAATGATGTAATTTGTCCATTGATGTGTTTGCAGAGATATGACTGGGCAAAATTATCTATTATTATAAAATGGTGAAGGAGGTAGAAATTTCTGACTACAAGCTTTTGAAAAGCTTGTAGTCAGAAATTAATGTATTTAAGGCATTTCTGGGGTTGCGTTTGAACTTCTTCTTCCTTGTGTGTTGTGTTTCCACGCTTTGTTTAGGTTGAGAGAGGGAATATTTGAGAAGGAAGCAAACTCTTTCGGAAAATATTTTCGTGGTAAAAAAATAAATAAATTTAGTTAAAGACGGTTAAGTATGTTTCACGCTGCACTGTGAACGAAATGTCTTCAAATGTGATACCATATCCGTAGCATCATCGAGAGGCCTAAAGTAAAATAAATTGCCCAGAATACTTTGGTACCTGTGCATACTGCGTTTCTGACGGCATTTCGAGAATCCATTTCACTTGCAGGAAGTGAGACAGGTTTTTCCTTTAACCTACGTAAAATACGAAGGTCGGTTTTCAATTAGTTCAATAATTCATTAGAAAAGGTATATAAACTATAATTGGTCATTTTTTTAGTCTTCTTTCAGCCATTTAAGCATTTTTCTAAGCATCTAAGCTCTTCATCTAGCACTTAAAACCATATCGTGGATTTTGTCATTCATTTTGGGGGGGTAGACACATTCACATTGTATGCGGAACAATGTTCCTTTTTTGGATGTGTGGCAATTTTTTAACTCATTTACCCAATTGTACATAGTTTCAAACACATGAGCAGATCTTTCATTATCTTCATTCAAGTTAGCTTTGATATCTTTCGGCGTTAACCCTTTAAAAAGCAAGTGTTTGATCACCGCACAAAACTCGATCTTATCAATTTTTTAAGCAAATGAAAGTTCTTCACTACAATCGGCAAAAACAATGAAACTATGATATGAATACAGCTAAAACATTAACAGCTGACTATTTTTAAGCGCTACTTTCTATTCAACATTAATTTCTTATACTAAGAGAGCAATTTCTTGTAAATTCGAAGGACTTATTGAACAACCCTCGTAGCTCTTTGAACTTGGCATTAAAATGGCCTGCGTGTTTTTACTTTGATATTTCTCCCCTATAGGCACCCGTAACCCGGCTATTGTCGAGTATTAATATTCAATTAAATCACATTTTCTTTCCATCATAGGCTTTCTCGGTATCGATTCCAACTGGACCACGGGAAACAATCGAACACGTCAAGAACTTCCGTGATCAACTCTTACTGCAGATGGGATCTTTAAAGGAGAGCTTGAGTCCTCGCTCGGAGATGTTCTGGGGCGTGGAATAAGGACACCTTTATTACCGTCCAGACGCCCCAAGGTCGACTCCAAGCATCGCAGTCGTAATTTTTCACCCCATTTACTGCCGTCTCCAAGATATGCCACCCATCCCGTGTGTTTGAAGAGGCAACCGCCTCAAGGTAAGATGATTTTAGTTTGTTGTTTCCTCTAGTTTGCTTTTGCGGAGTCTGGAAGACGAGTTAAAGCTAGTGGAATACGCCCTTAAATTTATTGACGATTTCAGGAAACCTTTCGAAAATTTTAATGCCCATTCCTTCGTCACGAGATTTGTAGAAAAAAAACTCCATCAGACAATCGGAGAAAATAACAGTGAAGGGAGATAACAATAGCTCTCAAAAGCTGAGAAATCAATATAAAGTTTTAAGGTGCGTGATTGAGCTGGTTACATTTAAATGGAGACAATTCTCATTTTGGTCCAAATTTCTCATTCGAATAAGGCGTTTTGCTGTTTGCCCAATCCCCAAGTGCATCAAGTCCAAGATGAGCAATCATTTTTTAACAAAGGTTTTCTTATTCTAGCGTCTATGGTTAGCACTCCAGTTATCAATTTATTTACAACTAATTTTAATGCCTCGTGGACTAATGTGGGAGCGATATTACAATATACAAACTGCCGTGCGAACCTGTATAACAGTTAATTCAATGGGAAATGTCCATGGAAATATTCAAAGTTTCTTTCGTAAATGTTTGTTTTCACCAATATATACCTACTGTCGCAATCATTCTTGAATTAAAATCGAGGTCTAAGATTATGAAACTCCACCTGGTTACCATTAGCCAAAATATTATGTCTATTATTATTTATTTACTTTCCATGCTAAATAGAGGTCATTTAGCAAGCTAGTTGCAATTACTATTCAGCTATATCTACCTAAAGTGCTCTAAAGCACTAAGCACTCGGTGCCATGCGTGAGAGAACCTAGTCATAGGACCTAATAGCTTGCATTGAATCAGTCCTTAGCGTAAGAATAGACCCGCATATGTGGGTACTTTTTAATTAAAAAGTTCCTATTATTTACTCCATCGCTTAAATTATCCAGTAAAAAGGTATATTACCAGTTACAATATCTTACCGGCATAGTGAAGCAAATTTGACCGACTGTCGACAGATCTAGGTTCGAATCTCGACTAAGCCAAATGATTATTTTATGGCGAATCTCATCGTAGGTGTAAATAACTATACACCCGTTCCCGTAACTGCGCACAAATTTACTTGTTACAAGTAAGCCCTATTGATTTACTATTATTACTAGAACGTGCGTAAGATGTGTCATTCTTTCTCCTTCCTCATCGTTGTCCCTTTTCAGGAACTATGCGCCGTATATCACGCCTGGGGAACCAACTAGTCACATTTCGTTGTCCGAAAGTTCCCACCATCGCATTGACGGAGTAGTCATCTGACAGTTCTGGGATAAAAATCGGATATGAAACGGTGAAATTTTCCCTTCCCTCGTCTTTCAAACCAAAACACCCTTCGCCTCAGATGAAAGGCAAGCGTTTTTCTGACACCCAAACCATCAGACATGTCCAGAAAGAAATGACGAATCGGGCACGAAAGGGTTAGAAAGAATATTTTGGTGATCGACGTTCATATTTTATCCCTATTATATATAAAATATATATCAGATGAGTCACTTTTTTAAATTTCCCTGCTGTGAACGGGTAACGTATTGAACATATCAAGAGCTCACCCAATAGGATAGCAGACCACGTAGAGACCCGACTGTAGTAACACAACGCGTCGGTGCGTTCAATAAATTATAAAGGCCGTTATACAGTTTAAATCCTTAAATTGATTTTTACAGAGATATTGTGTACTGATTTCATGCAGTGCCCAGTTAAAGCTTTGTTCCACTGATTAGTACGCTAGAGTCGATTAGGGAAAGGGAGAAAAACTTAGTACAACACCTTCGGAACCCAATGAGTATTGAAGGTTTCATCGATTATAGTCTTTCAAAACCTGGAAATTATTTTCTTTCCGCAAGAGCAAAGAACACTAGGACGACTTTAATCCGCACTTAATATTATGTTGAATAACATCAGGAGTGGTTTTCATCAAAGAACATTGTTTTGTATAGCATGAAATGCTGGGACATCCCTGTTGTTACACGTTTTCTGATACTCTCGATTAAGCCAAGGCTGGTACTAGCATTCTTCAAACGTTACTAATATCCTTAAATCGCAAAACTTCTCTCACGTTATATCTATTCTCCTGGCTACTGCTGCCACCAGTTCTGTTGCCGAAAATATTCAGGAAACCTGTGTTTCGCCTCAAATGTTCTCCAAAGAATATTCATACATGATCCTCCTCGGAATATAATGATATATCAGTGTGCCATGCGTTTGTGATTTTACATTTAACTCATGGTGAACACTTTTTTACTGAATTTTATGTGATTGAAAATGACACGACCGGCTTTTTTAATTCCCCGCTATTTTTAATTAATTTCACCCCATTCCAAACAAAACATATAATATGACTCCCTCATCCCATTTCCCTAGCACTACGATAATTTCACCCCATTCCCTACCGATCCGTTAATATAACTCCCCCGTTCATTTCCCTGGCACCACCATTTTTTCCATAAAGACGAACTCCCAAAATAATCACCCGTCCTTCACATTCGTACGTTCAACCCTCAAAAAAATGACTGTCTGTGAGCCTGCCATCCTATTCAACCCTTCCTCCTCTCTTAACGCCAATCTATCCACATCACGATTCAAACGTGTGCCTGAGCCTGTCCGGAAGCCTTTTCCGAAAAAAAAAACCCTGTGAATCTCCTCCAGCTTTTTTCGAGCCAATTACCCTTCGCTCCGATATCCCGCAACCCCTTCCGTCCGCGCGCACTCTATTTCCCAGCCAAGGAAACAACACCAAAGCCGCACTTCCAAATGCAGTCCCCCAGCCGACCACACCGCACGCTCGACCCACCTGACGCGATTCCCAAAACCTCCAATTCCTCCCACGTCAGGCCAATGAGTTTCTGAGGATTTATCCAGTCCAAATCATCTCGCTTCTCACCGTTGGAATGAATACGTACATTTCAGGGTCCGCGTAATTGGTGTGTGTACATTATTTTGTCAGCTTTTCTCCGTTTTTTTCTTCATTTCAGCTCACTACAATCCCCCGAGGTAATTGGACAATGAGATAGGGACTTGCCTGGCGTGATAACTCCTCCGATGTGCTTGAATTTGCGTGCGAAATGTAAACATGCCGTTCATGGGTATGAGTGTATAAAGGTGAGGGAAGGGGGTAATCCCCCAATCGATGGATGACGTTTGGAGTCAAACCGAAATAAGATATGCATTTACGCTGTCTCTGCAAGCAATCGCTTTCCTCCGCATTCATTTGACTTTTTAGTGCGATGGTTCCCGTTGCTTCTTTTATGAATATATAGCAGATGTTTTATTTTCTGAATATTAGTTTCCAATATTTGCGTTTAGTTTGCTAGCATTCTATGAAATACGCTGATAGGCTTATTTTTTTACAATTTATGATTCTTAAATCCCCTCTTAAATTTTCTATTAAGATGTACGACGCTCTTGATCTACGCCACAGAAAATCTAGTCAAAACTTAACTTTTTCATTATTCATTAAATGTGTGATAAATGTTTTAAACTCAGTACATTGCATTCCTCCGGTTGATAATGTTCACTTACAAAGCAAACTGTCTATAGGTTTTATATTTTCAAACGTTTACGTTTTACACTTTCCTAAGTTTTCTATCATCAAATCTAATTATCCCAGTTGATATTAGAAGTTAATTAATTATTTGCAAGAAGTGGTCATTTATTTTAATTCTGATTAGAATCATGGCGTTTTGAGCCAGCAAAACATTAATTGAGCTGCATCACATGTTTATGCAGATATGGATATGCTGCGTCTCAATACAAAAATCTAGAATAATAAGTACGATACTAACTTGATACCAAAGGAATAAATGACAAATAGAAAAATGTCCATTCCAGATATGGCGGCAAATTCTGTGGGAGAGTGACTCCTGGGCAATGGGTATAAATGTCAAAGCAGCTTGAATTTCACATTCGTTGGAATATTTCCCAGCGTCTTTCTAGCAAATATTTGACCACGCAAAGAATTTCAGCAATTTCTTGACGCTCATGTCGAGCAATAAAGTATTAAAAATTGGTCACTCACTCTGCCGTGAGAAGCAAGAAATAAGGAAATGAGTCCACCATTTGATTTCTAGAACCGTGTACAAATTTTCCGAGTGATAACTACGACTGGTCGCGAGCCAATTTCCTGAAATCTCACACCGGAGCAATTTTACCTTATGATATATTGCCCTCGCAAACTCATTCCGGTATAATTTATAACTCTACTGTAGTTCCACCCGTTCTATACACATGTTACCTGCCTTCTCGTCCTTTTTTCACCTTTCCGTCTTCCATCTGACTTGACTTTACGTGTCGCGTGATAAAGTCTAATATTAACTGCTGTCACGGTTACTTCGTCGTCAGCTGAAGTGAGAAAGGGAGAAGATCAAGGAACTAAGGATATACCCGAGGGGGGCGAGCTACCTCCGTTTAGAGGGGTCATGAGGAAAGGGAAGAAAGCAATTGAGGATTGAGAAAATCACGAGGGAAAATAAAGGATAGGATGAAGAGGGAAACGTGAAACTTTTCAAAGAAAACCAGAGCGGGTGTTGGCCAACACGCAACGGATTAGTCGTAAAACAGTAGGATACACTGGAATGAACGCCATTGAATATGGAATCTTCTGGAATAATGAATCTTCTTGAATTATGAATGGCATTTTTTATTGCAATGAGAATTTAAGATTTTTGTATTGGTCATGACATATTACGATGTTATATTTGCAGCAGGACAATTTCTCTATGTTTAGGAAACCGAAAATTCCGTCACCTTCTTAACACTTCTCTGGCTACTTCTTAATATTTCTTACAAAAATGTACCCCATTGTAACTGCCGTAGTGGCAAGACTGTTTTTCATCCAAGATTTTGTATTCATTTCTATCAATTTTCTTACGAATAAGCTATTGTCGAGTCTTTTGAAATTTGGCAACAATACAAATTCTTAATCAAGATTTTCAGATACCTAGGTCTTTTTTTCTTTTTTTCTTTGGGTATATTAATAGGATTAACCTTATTTGTAGTGAAAGATTCAATTCATCATAAATGGACCGTATTAACATGAACAAAGGACATGAACTGGGATTATCTTTTTTAAATCCTGTAACGTATGGATGAACGTCGAGCACACAATCAAAAAATCTTCTAAAGTATTGCACTGGGTGATGAGAAACCTCAGAGGAAGCACCAGGGCCGCGAAAGAAATGGCCTATACAACCCTAGTACGACCCACTTTAGAGTACTTATCTCTTGTTTGGGACCCTCATTTCAAAGGAGAGGTTAAGAAATTGGAGATGGTGCAGAGAAAAGCTGCTATGTATGTGTTGGGAAAGCATAAAAAAACGGAAAGTGTTTCAGAAATGCTCGGAGTTCTAAGGTGGGAGAGTTTACAAGACAGGAGGAAAAGAAGCAGGCTATGTGGCATGTTTAAAATAATGAGTGGGGAAAAAGCATGGAAAGAATTTGGGAAGGACATATGTATTAGTACGTGTGAAGTGGTTTATATTGACGATTTTTTCCAGTACATTAAAGTAAAACTGAATACTAGCTTATAAACCACATTATATCAAAAATTACTGATAAATTTTATACATTTTAAGTTCTGAAATTTAAATTTGCCTAAAAAATATTAAAATATATTATATAAATGAGTGTGAACATCAGTAAGGGTGCTTTTCCGCCTCTAATTCATGAGTAAATTAATTGATAGCTTCATTCTGGTTTTATAGAAATAATAAGCTTAACTAATCTTAATTTATTTCTTATTGTACATCCGTTTACATTGATATGAGAATCTTCAACGGAATCCCCGATGCTCCTATCCCTCTGCCTGGTCCCTACTCACTTCCAAAACTTTCACTAACTTTGAGAACGCTTGATTTAAAAAAATGTGAACGGGATCGTATCGTTGCCAATATAATGGGCATGTTTTAACACGGCATAAGGAGAGGCAAAAATAGTTCGTAAAATGTGGCAACAAAAGCATCCATTTCCTCTCTCCTGCATCGAATTAATAATGGGTCTTCTCACCTTCTCCGTCACACGCTTTTAGCCGCTTAGCACTAATGATACCAATTTATTCTCCGCTTGAGGTGGAAAACGCAACTCGATGATGAAGCACCTGTTTATCGTCTCCGTTGGCAAGCAAACCATTCGTTCCTAAGGGCACCTCTGCTTGTATAAACCTAACGTAACACGTTGAATCCTCGGTGACTTCAACGGCTGTTCCAGTATTCAAGTGAATCTCAGAGCTATTGATAATTAAAGAAAAGGATTATGCTCACGTTACGTAGACTGAAGATAATTTAAATTTACTTAACAATAAAGATATTGAATTAAACAATAATCACATAACGAGTCTCCAGTTTTGGAATTAATGGAGAACCAATGGTGCAATTAAATCGGGGAGCAACATTTTGTTTACAGGCACCAAAAATGATAATAATAAGCGAGATGCTAGTATTTTATCAAACATAATGTATATAAATGTGTAAAATGTGTATAAACTCAACTTTTTGTACCAAAACAACCATTTTTCGGTAGCCAGAGTGATTCGCACACTCCTATCTATGCGCATTCACATCTTCCATTCATTCTTGTATACGGCTGGCATAAGAAATCACATTAACTAGATACTCAGGGAAAACTTGGAAGAAAATCAAAAATTTAATGCTTAGCAAAATGAATACCTTGTCAAGAAGGACATGATGAAATAGAGCCTCTTGTAACTGAAAGAAACTAACATGGAATTGGTCGAAAGAAAGCTGTATCAATATGGAGCTGCCAATCAAACAGCCAACCAATGAGTTTGTCAACCAACCTTAGGATTATGATACTAATAATATGCTTGTTAAATACCATATGCGAATATAATGCAAAGTTTGAGGCTAGTTCTTCAAGCTCCTAACCATACTATCCTACCCATAGGAGAGCTTTATCCAATGAGAAGGCATATGTTTGCAAAACCTGTTTCAATATCTTAGTGCCATTCAGACGGGACAGTGGCATTAGAGCATGGCATTAGTTTGTTAGAGAAGGTTCGCGGTAAAATCATCAGCCATTACGGCATGATGGTAATCTGAAGTGTGAAAGAGCACAAGTGAATTAAGCTCTAATTTCTCGACGAAAGTGAGAAACTGTCGTTCGACCAGCGCAGGCTATCCCCAACCGTTGCGTCTCAGCAACAACCTAGGGGCATATCACAATCAGTCAGTCGAGAAACGGTGCCTTTCAACTTCGCCGACCATCGTCGCCTCCGGGCATCCGAAGAAAGCGGTCACGAAAGGGAAGCCAATGACGCCGCCAGAAGTCATTCCCAACCGGCCTGGAGTGGTAGAATTGATTATTTTGCTACCGGATGCTAGCGTAACATCTGTATAATGCGCGATATATATATTTTTTGCGAGGTGGTCGGTTGGGAATACGGATGGGGCAGCAAATCGACGGACAAACAATGCTCCGGAAGATTTAAGATAATTTTCAATATCCTCTTCGCTCTAAGTGAAGAGAAAAAAACGGGCGTGTGAAATAATTCGAGAAAAAGCTTACGCAGGTTGAGGAAGATATCGTGGGGATCGGAAAACTTTGAATCGTAGAATATGTATTGTGTTTTCTCCCACCTCAAGTGCAGCTGTCTTCTGCGGTGTTGGACTCATAAGAGAAGCTGGCCTGTTTTCTCTGGGCATCGGCATAAATTCTTTTATTTATTTTTATTTATTTATTGAATCATTCAAAAACAGCCAAAACGTCTTTTACATTGAATAGAAAACTTAAAATCTTCTGTTTTAACAAATATAAACTACAAAAAAACTATAAAAAGGATATAAAAAAAGAAAAAAAAAAGGATTCAGAACATAGCATTTCGAAGCTTCCTCTCTTCTATTCTATACTAATTGCTATGATTGACCTTCTGCACTAACGTTTGTCATTTAGTCTCTGCACACATTTCATGACCATTTGCAGCGTCAGAAATGGATTATATTTTCCGGATAGCTATCATGTGCAGCTGTCTTCTTCGATGTACGATTCACAAGAGAAGCCTGCTTGTTCTCCCTGTGCATCTGGATAAATTATTTTATGCTATTCTAACTGCCATTATTGACCTTCTCTACTCACCTTTGTTAGTCCGTCTCTGCGCTCTCTTCATGACCATAGCAGTCTTAGATGAGAATTAAATTATCCACGTACATGGCGAACTTCATAAATAAAGCCTGAGTTCACATTATCTCGGTTGAAACCATCGGACACCCCCAATAAAACCCTCAAAGCACGAGGTGATTCAGGAAAAGGAACTGGCCCACCTACCAGAATGCGTAATCTACCTTTGGCTCAGTTTGAGGTGAGTTCTACCCTCACTCATTCTGAACAACCTTCAGGTTACACGATGAGTTGATATTAAGCATTAATTATTAGTTTCCGATAAATCCTTCCTAATCATGTAGATATAAACCATTAGCTACACATTTATTACACTGAAGTGAAAAAATGGCGATCTTTGCATAAACTATAAAAATCATTTAACATTAATATGAAACTGTATATGACCAGCATATCCTTACGCTTGCGGTGATATTTTTGAAAGTTTGAGACCACGTACCAGTGTGCTTATGGATGTAAAATGGTTAATTTTTCTCAAAAAGATGCCGAAAAACAAACTCTAGACTTAGGTTAATATGAAAACTTTTGTGGATTTCGATGGAACTCAATGTTTTATTTTATATACAACTCAAGAGAGCGTTTACTGTTATATCAAATTATGAGAAATCTATTTCAGTGAATATTGCGCATTGCTATTATTTTCAAGACCAGAAAAATATTTTCCAAATATTTGCATGTGAATAATAATATAAAAAAGGGTAATGAATGCTTTAGGGATTTGCTTGAATTCCCACGTAAAAAAATATTCACCTAAACAAACTATAAGAATCACTAACAGTTGCTATTTTGACCAATCCGTTAAATTCTCTTGTTTGACTACCTTGACTCATTAATTCGTATTCTATTTCGAAAGGATATTAAAAAGGCTAATTGGATCATGGAGCCAGGAAAAATTTGTGGAACCTTTTATACAATTTTGCCACGCCTTAAGTGGGCAGTACCTCCTATTGTGACCATTTTATATCAAAGGAGTGCTGAAGTTCGAACTCAGTGTACATGAAGATTCCGAAACAGATGAAACCGGCTGTAACAATGTATGTCTTCTGTGGATTCAGCCTAATTTTCATAATTGCCATAATTTTATCATAAATGATGTTGTTTGGAGTTTTTTCCTTAACAGAAAGGATACAAGTATGTAAATTTGATATTTTCCTGCGGGTTAAGAGCTAATATAACGTCAGGAAATGCAATTAATAAAAAAACTCAATTTAAATTGGTGATGAAAATCTTGCCCATGCGAATATTCTGGAAAGTGTTCGAGTACTTGAGCATTAAGGTTGTCTGCCGGCTTGGGCATGAAGCCTGAAAGGTATCTTTGAATCTCAGAGTAGCCCCAATTTGAAGGGTATTCTCAAATTAAGAATAATGAAAATTATGTGGATAATGGGCGATTCCGTTTTTTTTCACGACCGCCCGATGGATCAGTTTTGAACACGCATCGTGGCTTCCGGCATCAAAATCGACGAAGCGCGATGCGGTGTAGCAGGTTTCTTTTTCTGCTTTTCGCCAGAATTTAAAGTTTTTCGGCTCAAATAAATGGAGCACCTTTTAAACTTCATCGTGCGGTGACATGAACCTCGCTAGTAATCATATACGTAACATATTTTGAAAGTTAAACCTAATGTGGAAATATATTTTTCGTGAGAATGAGGAAAAATTATCTACTTTCAGTCCCAAGAATAATCGGGATCATGATTTAAGCATTGTGAAAAGCCAAGAAAAAATTAATAAAAAAATAATGATTATTTTATGACTGTGAATAGGATTAACCACTGTGGAAAAGTATAATTAACAATATTACCTTGCATCATTGGCAATTTTTGGCTCGACTGTTTTTTTCACCAAATTGTCGTGAGTTTCTCTCTAAAGTGGACTTTTTAGCCGTAATGATACTAATTAACGAATTTAAATATATAGAAATAACTCTCTTTATCGGGTTGGACGAAAGGTAGTCAGCAATGCAAAAAATATTTAGATTTCTAGTGCACTCCAGTGTGCATAACATGGAATTATTCCCAACTTCAGAACTGGATTGAAAAAAACTTGAAATAGATACCGTTGAAGTTCTAGTGCGGTTTTAAAATGGCGAAAAATGAATCATACCTGCTAAACTGTCGGAGAAGCGTTTACCTCGATGGCATCTTTGAATAGCATTTAGGCTATACTTTTTCTTTTCAAAGTAGTTCTTCTCTTCATAAAGAACATTTTTATCATTCTAGTTTCTTTTTTCTTTTTCAGCTATACTTCATTCATATGACACCTTCTATTTGTCCTTCCTTGCCCTTAATGATAATAAAAAATAATAATTAATCGCTTTACCTATTTTATTTCCTCAGTAATTCTCTTTACAATTCTCCCCGTAAAATATTATATTTCAGAACAACTTCCTTTGAAGCCAGTAGCATATAAAAAAATTAATTATGTGATCATGCTTTCATTTTGGTAAATGATCGAGTTTTTGGCTATTATGAACGGAATCTAATTATTTTACAAAAAATACGAGCAACTTTAGTCCTCTGCGTTGATACATTATGGCCCATTTCAATTTGAATGTAGGATAAAAATTCAATATACCTTATATTTTAGCATTACTAGGTAATATTTACAAGGTTTTACAAAAGTTTTAATATCTTGTAAACTTTCCGATAGGAAGTTAGCTGAGTGACTTTAATTGTCTTGACCATCGAACTTTACTTGACTTCCCACACTATTTTATGGCAACCTTTCTTATGTTAGTGACATTTTTGGGTTCATCAATCCTAATAAAAAATTTCCAAGAAATAGTGTGGAATTTTATTTTACTTTGGGACATTGTTTATGATTTCAACATCTATTCCACAAGATAACGTCGTAATCCGTTCAAGTTAAGCGGAACTACACCTTAGTAGCACTGTTCAAATTGGTGTACCATGTACCATGCAGAATTTACACTTTATGGTTATTCATTGTCATCAGTTATCACTGCAACAATGTCTTCTTGAATTATTTCGAAGTAGGCTCTGGATTTTAATAATATCTAAAGAGGCTAAGGATTTGAAAAAGTAAACCAAGCAGGCTCGAATTATTTTTATATAAATCTGAAACAATTTTGCTCGGCCAGGACTGAATTTAATGGGATTTCTTTTCCAGCAATTAAACTAATGTTGGGAAGTAAGACACCTCCTCACCTCTCTGAACAGGTCGATAAAAATCTCTCCGTCTAATAAATGTGCACCATTCCCGCTTTATGATCTCCGCGGTAAAACAACTGACACTGCAGGCTTCCGTCTTTTCCATCAAATCAGACACCGTAGGAATCAGAGTTGATTCCGCTCCGTCCGCAACTCTTTACACGGCCGTGTCTTATCTAGATGGTGTGTACTCCACCAAGACGATGCGCGTGGCTGGTGAGAACATACACCGCAACGGAATGATGAGGAGACACTGAGGGCGCATTGCGTTTTTCTTCACTTCTGCGATCTTTTTTGCCACACGTTTCCGCGCTCTCTTGCGCATTTAAATTTACAAACAATGGAAAATGCTCCTTGCCCTCGTAATCATCTCGCCGATATCGTTTTGCTTCTCAAACATCGATGTCGATAGTGGAAATTCGGCAAGGTTAGCGACCATGGAGGTCATTTTCCACTTCGAGTATATTTTATAGTTCACTGACCCATCTTTACGGTCTTGTGGTTCGTTTCACTCATTTTTTTCACCATTTTTTGGTTTAGGTAGAGGTTACCAAGAAAGAAATCACTGAGGTGTACCGCATATTCAGGTTTACGGAGCAAGTTCCATTCCCTGCGATGCGACCATATGCGATGCAGCACAAAGTTTTGAAGTCGCAGGGCAAGGATTTCTTATTGAGAGTGTCCAAAGTCTTAGCCTGGGAATATTGCCCGAAAGTCTTCAGGTGGTGCGTACGTGATCAATACCCTCTTCTTATTAGAATATACCCTCCATATAGACATATAAATGGATACGAACCTATGTTTGATATGGTAATTAAAATAATCCATACATTAATCAATCTCATAGTTTAGCGTAACGGGAGCGTAGGCTTATCTTATCCACTGTCGAGTTACATCCCCGTATAGATAGGGGTAGAAAATGATATTCTCAGCGTACCATGAAACTATTTAATAAGGTATGATAAGCTAAAAAACGCAAGTAATGGCACATATACGCAAGAATGTTGGGACATTTCACCTCGATCTCATCATATGAACATCCGGCATTCCTAGCTCTTACCTTTAGGTTAGAGCTTCCCTACCATTTATACCTTGGTTTGTTATGTAAACGTTTTATGCGATTTCCACACGGTCTGGTTTAAAATTCGTGCAATTAATTGTTTTAAATATCAATTAAAATCCAATGGCTTTCAGCCATTTGTTTCATACTCATGCTCGTTATAATTAAGGTATTCTACCGATTAAAGTAGGTTTGCACATAGCACTTACGAAATACGTTGTATGATTCAATGTTCTTGTATTATGGCCGTATCCCTTCCCTTCATGGACCTCCCACTTTAATTCATAATAACACCTAATCACGTTCATTCTATTTAAAAGACCTATTCTCTTCCTTCCTCTACGCAGCATTCAACATCCCCTCCCCGCTCAGTACTCGCTCCATCCAAATCATTGTCTCCTTTTTATCTCGTCATGACGCCCTCTCTCCTCACCAACCGTGTCCAGTACTTCGTCGTTCCTCCTTCTCTCTGTCCACTTCACCTTCTCCATTCTTCCCCACAACCACATCTCGAACGTCTCCAGTCCTTTTTCGTCGTCCTTCTTAAGTGTCCATGTTTCCGCACCGTAAAGCTCTGCATTCTAGTTCAATCTCTTCGCTAGCATTTTCTTTTAGCTCTTAGATAACGATCCTCTCATCAGCTCTTTCTTTGAACGCCTGTTCATGAACTCTCCTTTGCTAACGTAATTCTCATTCAAATGTCCATACTTGCCCTGCCCAGTGCTTGCCAACCCTGATTCTACATCTAGTCCCTTACTTGCGCAGTCTGGGCCGCATACAGATTACGAATTAGTCGCCCATTTCCTTAAGAATTTTCATTTACTTTACCCAGTCCTCTCCATCAAATTCAATTCACGAAGCAGGCATACACGCGGTGGCTATATTCTAGGTTCATGCCCACTAGGGGCTTTATTGCATCTCGAGGCGACTTTCAAGGTATGTTCTGGTAATTTTAGTGGAAAATGCTTGACCAGCCTCTTTTCGTCACATGCTACTTCCATAAACTAAGCACTGCCGTCTTGAAATTTTCGGAGAATATTGAGTAGGCCCTCTTCATCAATTTCCAATATCTATTATCAGAAAATTTTTCTCTCGTCATTAATATGTTAATAAATGTTATTAAATACCGAAACATCTTGGCCGGATACTATATTCCCTGAAACTTTCAAGATAATAGCCTAATTTTTGAACAATAAATAAGTTTCGTGAAAAAGCAAAACACAATCGTTCTAGAGGGAGTAATACTTCTTCTTGTGTGATCAATATCTCGTAGTTACTATCTTTTCGTAATTGCACTGTTTTTTCAACCTGTGTGCAGTCTCATAGTCACGCAATTAGGGATGCATCATATGAACAGTATTTCTCGTTCATGTCTTTTTATATTCAGTTGAATGTGTAAGTAACTGGAGAAGTTGAATCGGCAGACTCTCTTAGAACGACCGCTCTTTCCCTGAAATCCGTTCCAAACAAACCAATCCCTTCTTGATCCAAGAAGGTGCTCCCCTTCCCATATCCAAAAGTCAAACTTTCCACCGCGCGGCCTCAGTAAGTGTATCATATTATTATTATTACCCCCATAGACGTGTAACCTTTCGGCGCGAACCCAAGCTGCTGTCTCGACACGGTTCAACTGTGGAGCGAGAGAGAGAGAGGGAATGATAGAGTTGAGTTTCGGATGTTGTTGTTCCCCAGTCGCATATATTTCCCCAGTATTTTGTCTCTCATTTCTCTACCCCCCTTCCCCTCCTGTCCCCTCCGCACCAACACGGCACACTGCTTCGCGCCTTTTCGCCTCATTCACTCCGTCCCTGCGAGACCATGAGGCTCTTCATCGCCCCGTTTCCCGCCATGCCTTTTCCCACCTCCTTCCCGCGCGCGCCAAAGTTTCAACCACCACCCTCGACACTTTGACCCCATCCCCCGCTAGCCGAGTTTCGTCGAGAGATCCCCCCCCGCCCGTATCAGTCCCCGCCACCCTTGCTTTCCCCTTGCTCCAAAACCCCTGTCCCCCCCACATAGTGTTTCAATCTTCTCTTCTCTACGCTTCCTCCTCGTCAACCGACCGTGCAACTACTACATCTTGGCGACCCTTCGCCCCCAATTCCCTCCCCCCCGCCACCCTCCCGCTTTTTATTTTTCCGGATGCCGGCCCATTTGCCGCGCGGCGTCGCGTCCTGTGTTTCCACCGCCGTCGTCGTCGTCCCGGCGACGAATTTACCAGTCTCGGTTCGCGGGAGTGACATTTGGAGAGAGAAGGGGAATGAAAGATTTTGTGCTCGCTATTGCCACGCCGGGGGTGCAAAATCTTTCGGTTCCATGCCACATGGTAAAGGGACGCCCATGAATCACGCGAGAGGTGGTTGATTTGGAGTTGGTGAAAAGGCAAGAAACTCCTGGTTATATATTTTCGGTGAATCTAGCGCATTTCGACTTCTCGGAAAGAGTTAAGCGTCCACTAAATTATTTACTCGGACCGATTTACTAAAAACAAAGTTTAGTGTTTACTAAATTTCTCACTGTTTTGCAATTTGGAGGTTGATTTTGGTTGGTAAGGGTAATTGTTACCCCAGGCTAAGCCAGTGGCGGACACATATGGGGGCGCCCCCTCACTTACGCGGCCGCCCGCATTGACTAACATTGCAGAAACACAATTGTAACTTTTTAATTTCGTAAGATGGCATTGCCTCGCAGTGGCGTAACTAGTAATATGCCTTGAGGGGGAATGGTTGACCTGCGGTGGCGAACTCTCTCTCCCAAGGCAAAATCTAGTAAAATTTTGAAAAAAATGACATGCCTGGAAATACATTTCACATCATTTTGGCTCTAAAAATTTAATTTAATGCAGATGCAGTTTCTATACGTCAAAAATAGACAATAGTTTAACATACATTTTTTATTTCTCTAAGGCTTTGGGGGAATCTATCCCCTCATCCCCCCATAGTTACGCCACTCTTGTATATGCGTATTGTCAGTTTAAATAAAGCTTTCTTAAACTTTGCATGTGACTTGACAATTTTTCATTACGTTAAAGGGAAAGGTAGCTCAAGATATCTTTTGCGCCCCCACCCCTTGATTTTTTTGTATTCGCTACTGGCAAAAACTCCTTTTTTTTCAGTCCTCACCGTTAGCATCTGCTGGAGCAGCTTGTTAGCAGGAGTAAAAACGGCCTGAATTCCGTATTTACCTAAACATAAACGTATAGTTCATCGTGAAGTAAAATTAGCGTTAAATACAAAAATTCAAGGAATGATGGGTAAGAACATTTCCAACGAATATCTATTCTTTTACATTTACTTTATTTTGGAGTTTTCTATCATACTGTACTCGTTTCCCGTGAATTGAAAACTGCTTGAGCATAATTACTCTTCACCAACTAATTAAGCCATTGTCAATCATTTGTCGACACCTTATTTTTTCTCTCCGCTTGAGTTGCATTGCAAATGCGCGTTGAATAATCTGGCCTCCGTGTGATGTGAAAGTGTGAACGGTGCTCAAGAAATGAGAAAAGCGCTCCCCTTTGAAGAACAAACGTGCGTGCCAGCTCCCTAAGCTTAATTATTCTTCATAAACGTCCGTATAGCGTTCCACGGAGCTATCAACATTTTTCGAGCGAGCGGACGCTTTCAATGATTCATTTGCATTTTTGTTTCTCATAGGTCCGCTTTTTTTTACTGATTTTTATAGCCTTTATAATTTTCTTTCTACCGCAGGTGTTTATCCATGGTCTGGCTTTAATATGCAGCCGCGAGGAATATTCGTGCACAATGTACGCCATTCTTTCGGCATCTGCGTTCCTATTTATTGTGATGCACATGGGGAAACACCAAGCGCAGGAAAAGGAGCGGAGAGCAAGGACTACCGCATTCAACGCAGGCCTCCAAGCATGGCAAGAAATATAAAGATGGAATTTTTATGCACCCTAGTAACGATTATAATATACATTGGCCAGAATTAAAATAAAGCAAACGAATGTAAGTAGACGCTAATGGTTAAACTTACATGGTCAGTAAAACTAATTCATACAAAAGTTCTCTTACGAATAACATTTCCAGAATAGGTCATGGATGATTATTGGGTAGGGCTTTTTTAAATCCCTTGCTAAGTATTCCATTTAACTATTCTAGTTTCTGCAGTATAAAGATCTGAGGATCACAATGAGAGGTAAATACTCGGTATGTTTGATTCTTCAATATAATTAACTACTTACTCATAACTCTAGCCCTTATGAAGGGTAACTTAAAGTTTCACTAGGTTGTTATTCTAACGAACCAAAGTAGAAAAAATAAAATACTGTTTGAGTAGATGTAATTGAGCGGAAGCGTGAAATTCCTGGATTTCATTACTGCTCATTGCTTTGAAGCGCGTGGGTAATGCATCATTAATGTTCTGTATTTTTCCTCAGCTCAGTGTTTGCTAACTGTAGGAATAAAATTGCATTTTGGGAGGATTTGCAAAGTTTTAAGGATTAAAAAAATTTGAAAATTATTCTTAGCCGAGATTAAATCGAGAGAAATCTTTCCATTAGCGAATACGTTTATGGTTCTTTTGAGATCGAGAGCAAGTTCGACCGCAATGCCCAGAGCAATCTCCTTTAATCTTTCCGCGTGCTCGCTTCCGCACGCCAACAATGCGCGAAATTTCCTCTTCCAAGTCCGATTTTTTTCGACGCCCGGAAAATGTTCCATCGTGCGTTCTTTTGACCGCGTTACGACCTTTTCTGATGAGAAAGAAGCCAAGCACACACGTTTTGAGCTTGAGGTTTTTGAAAAGAAAACGGTTTTAATTCAGGCAGCAAATGGAAGGAAGGCCCGCTTTCATTAGCCCGAAATTAAACAGACGCTTCAAACAATGAAAGAAAGGGATGCAACACCTTTTTCCCGCACTCGCGTAACAAAAAGAGAAGGAGGAAGAAGTGTACAGAAGAGAAGACAAAAAGAGGTTATTTCCTTTCGTGGTCACGGCACTCCGCGCCACACACTATAAACGCGGTGTTAAAAATTTAATGCGGTAAAAAAAAATCCGGTTTCCCTCTTATCTGCAAGAGTTTTCATGAATTTTCATAATTTCGCTGCTCTCATTCCCCTTCTCCACACTCTCAAAATGGGCTCATAATCCACATGAACTCTATATTTCCCGTCCCACAGTATCTTTCCCACTTCGTTGACTACCTACCCTCAGTAAATTCAACTTCACAAGCTTCCTCAACTTTAGATCAATCCACTCTATTTACCTTTCTTCCCAATACCACGTTTCCATTTTTACCTTACCCGTATTCTTGGAAATTACGACATTGTTCAAATCTGAGAACACTTTTATGATCGCCCGACGAGTTCTTAGTGGATAGCTGATTGTTTCCACCTGGAGGGTTTTTTTTTTGGTTCACCTTCACCTTTCTTATTTCTGCCCTATCATCACCATTTTTTTTATTTTTATCTCCACGCATAATCTCGATTTCTGATGCAGTGCAATTCTGATTTCGTGCACTCCTGAATACCCTTTCATGATCACTTGACGGGTTTTCGTTGATAGTTGACTATTTTCACATGGAAGGCAGTTTTTTAACAATTTCATTTCCCTTCTCTTCCCCTCTTTCAAAACGTTTTCTCTTTATCTTGGTTTTGTCCTAGACTACCTACGATCAACAACTTTACTTAACTTCACTAGCTTTCTAAACTGGCGACCAATTCAACTATTCACCTTTCGCACTCCTTTATCGTTAACATTTCATTCTTTCACTCATACTTATTGGCAATTCTGACTTTTCGCATTTCTCGACTCATTTTTATGACCACCTGGCGGATTATTAGTTGGTGGATGATTGTTTTTGCGTGGAATGCATGGCCTAACTAAAAATATCCCCAGCGGTGCTTCACTCATCTCTTCTTCCCGATCCTCAGAATCGAATCATTATCTCCCGCCAACTCATCCTCTATCTCTATCTTACACAACCTACGTTCTGAAATTTCTCTTGATATTCACGAGCTTCCTCAATTTGAAACTCATTCAGCTACTCGTCTTTCGTATTTCTAATTCATTAACACGTTGACCACCATGCCGGTCATGATGACCGGCCTTCGAGCGACTGTTTCAAAGTTGATTTCTGATGCCGGAGTGCCCGGAATCTCTTGCTTACAAATGGGCCATGACCGTTGTGGCATCAGAATATAGATATTTATTTTAAAGCAAAGCACAAAAGCAAATTTAATGTTTTAAGACCCGGGAATAGTTAATGGAATGATAAACACCAATGGCGTCAGAGGACATATCTACTAAAACACATCATGGCGGTCAACGTGTTAAAATTGCCTCTCTTTTAATCTCCACCTATACTCGCATATTCGACTCTGTGTACTCCCGAGCAACCTTTTATGATCTTACCGGTTCTTGGTGGGTAGCTGCTTGTTTTCATATGGAATATTTTGGATGGATTAAGAACAAATTTTCTGTCAGACAAAAAGAGTTAATTCATTTCCACAGAGAAAAGAACCGGAATCTGATTCATGTAGATAAGTTGGGAGATTTAATTCAAAATAGTGAATACAAGAGAGAATCTTAGGTTCAGTGAGAAAAGGGAACGCCCACCACCTCGTCTCCATGGGCGTGAAATTTGTTTTTTATAATGATGCTGAAAAATTCATTGAATGACCTCATGCTATTTTGAGTTTTTCTTCAGCTCAGATGCAGAAGATATAAAAAATTTCTATATAATACCTTTTCAATTGCTACACTCGAGTGACGTACCCTCGTCTTAAGTTTTTATACCTATTCAAAGTATGTAGTATCTTACCATGCACTCTTCTCAATAATTTCAATCAAGCTTTCATCCAAGATTCATCGCTGTCTTCCTCACTCTATTTCTCCAGGGTGCAACATACATTTGCAAAAAAATATATTCTCCTGCGCTACCTAACTCCTTAGCCCCATCCATGCTCCAATAGGATTTTTCGCGTCTTTCTCATTTGATTTTCATTGATGTCGTGGTAAATTTTTCTTTCTTTGGCAAACTACATTTTTTTAAAGTCACCTCACCACACCATTACTTACTTTCGTTGGGAGCTTTCTTTAGACTTGCCCAACTGTTGGATATGAATGCTGCTATGTTTCTTCGTATAGGAATAGATGATTCTTTCCACATGGTAGAAACCATGTGGAAATAGCCAAGTTATTATTTCTTCTATTCCCTATGATAAAGGATTTCCACGAAGTTACGCCCGCTACAATTAATTATATTAATTTCTTTGTATACCTTACATATTCATGCTAATTTACTGTTTAAAATATAATTAATTTCCTCTTTTACTTTAATTATCTAACTTTTAATATTTTCTTTCTTACTTTTTCAATTTTTCTCTTAGGGATCTTATAAAAGCGCGTCCATAACCGTTCTTCGTACTAAACTTTACGTGTTCTTAGTTATTGAATTCATACTTCTAAAATGACATTCCCCTTAGATTTCAACTTCAGAAGTATGAGTCATCTGGATTTCTTATGCAATCTTCAAACAGAAACTGCATCAATGGTGAGGTCAAAGTATCTTAAATACCCAAATAATTATTTGTTATTTATGACTTTATGAATATGTTTGTATTTTCTATTCGAAGCAGAGGTCTTTGATATTAGAAAATTCAGCCTTTGCCTATTACGTCTTTAGACGCCTTTCTTTCGAGGCCTTCAGCTATGACAATTTATTCTTCATGGTTTATTACACTCAACCAGTCGATACCCACGATACATGCGTCTAATTACATTTCAAAACGTCATACACTACATGGATCGGGATATTCTGGTGGTTTTTTTAAGTATGCTAATGAGGTATTCTTATCGTAAGTTTTTTGAGTTTAGGTCACCAATCACACTACTCTGCAATACCCTTAAAAACAGAGCTTCTTTTCTTAGGAAATAATGGCGACTTCGATAAGAGGGAAGGTCTTATGTAAGCATGAAGTGAAGTATTCCTAGTGCGTTTTCACAGCCAAAGTGCCTTTTCCGTACTTTTTATCGGGTGTAATTGATCTCTAAATTACTGGCATAAATACGCCTAAAGATACGTTGGCGAATTCATTTGCCCTTCCTTCCGCGGTGACTACACTCACGGTTACTACCGTAATGTCTTTCCGCGAAGGTGCTCCCGAGGCAAGTCAAGACACCGTGGCCGCTATCGCAGCCCGACCTGATGCAACCGAAATTAAAACGGCACCTTTCCCTGCCCACGCATAAATCCGCACTACTTAATGGCTTTGCGGCTCAGGCTTTTAAATTTAAGCCACGAGTAAATCTTTCCGAAATCTCGGCTACGCATCTGACCCAGGCCGCGCGAAGTATCTTAGGGATATTTTTTTTTCTGCCTCGCCGTGCTACCGCGCTGTGAATATCTCACTCAACTCCAATTGCAACCGTTTCTCGTTTTAGCCGTCTTAAGCCGCGGTGCAGGAACGTGTTCCTCTCGGCCATAATACCTTACCTCGTGTCCCAATCTCACTCCTTCACGAGCAGAAGCTCCGACATCAAGCGGAAACAAAAACTAAATCAGTGTGACCACTCAGTTTTGCTTTGACCGTATTCTACGCAATTGATACTAGCTGACCCCATTTTTAACGTTCGATTATCATTTGACACGCCCTCAAAACATCGAAAGAAATCATCCTTTGAATCGACTTTGAAACTCGAAAGATCTTTCAACATAATTTAAACTATTATCAGGTATATCAAATATGTGAATCTAGCTATTTCTAAAGTTTCTTAGCAATCATCATGTATGTTAGTTTTCTATGAATATGTTATGATTGTATTCTTAAAACTAATTACCCAAAAATAAAAATTATTTCTGAATTGAGTTAAAGAAAATTTGTATCACACATTGATAGCAACAGTTCTTTTTGAACAATGAATGATGTTAGCCCCTACACAGGTTCATGTGGGGTGCCTATATATACCACTGCTTTTATGAGAGTATTAGGTAATTGTGTATAAATGGAATAAAGTTATATTATTACCCATTATATTACTACTAAATGCATTAAGGATAATAGGTTATCAAAGTTGGTACTTGAACATTCTAAAATGGCACTTTTGCCGATACACTTGTGAAAAATATGTTTTTAATTCGTTCTAGAGAAATTTTTAGTGTTAAAGAACGCAAGATTAAACAAAAAATAATTATTTAACTATTTTCTCTATTTCCTCGTTCAGATTACGATTGTCCGAGCGATCGTCCTAACGATAGTTAGCCGAACTAGCAGTGTGAATGCATGTCCTGACAATAGTTACTGAAGTTCCGAACGTTGCCACTTTAGGCCATGGGAGACCGGAAGAGGAAGCGACAAGAGGAAGACGAAAAGTTCGTGAATATCCCATGGCTCTATTTTTTTCGTGGATTTGTCGAAACAAGGAAGAATATGGTCGGAAGAATAATTATTCGTTAAATTCATGTTGAACAAACCTGACTCTGCATATCTCAACAGCTTTGCTAACCGTCAATTTCTCGTTCACTTTAGATTTCAGCACTAGAGAGCAGCACAAATTTTAAATAGTGAATTCACGATTGTTCCAACGATTGCTGGAACAATCGTTATGTAAACGAAGCATAATTCTCTTTCCGTGATTTATTATTTGTATCATAATTCAGGTGGTCAAAATTTCCTCGCCGACAGTAGTCCTTTTACCTCCCAAACTTCCTCATCCCACTCCGAGATACACCCGTGAAAAATTAGGCTTAAATTCGTTTTCAGAGTAAAATTACGAAAGATTATTTTGTAAAAATAACTCTTCCTAGTCTCTATCTTTTAATAAATTACTTCATTCAAAATTCGAGTGGTCAACTTCTCCCGCCGACAGTAGGTTTTGCCCATCATCCCCTCCTCGGAGTTCCTTTAAGAATTTATTCTGCTCCGTGTTATTATGGCTTCATTCATTCGCGTATATTTCTTCCCGCTCCTTCACGAACAACCTCATATCGCCTTTCCACCCGAAGCAATAGAGGCTTTCCATCTCCCCAGTGAGAATTATACGGACCGGAAACCGTAGCAAGAGGTGGGAAACGGGAGGAGAGAGAGGGGGAGGGTGGCCAGTGGGTTGAGGGGCGAGGAGAGGTGGGGAGCCTGCGAGGATAAATGGCTCAGGGGTTTTGGGTGGGAGCTGGCGTGAAATAAAGTATATTAAAAAAGTGGCGAAGTCCCTTTACCTTACTTTGCTCATTTTCCAAAACGCGGGAGCTTGACTGACGCCGGACATTACCGTCACACTCAAGGACACCCTTCCAAGCCATATAGCTCAATCCAATGCCTATTCATAGTTAGCAATGCAAATACTTGATTCGAAAGATAATCCACTTTGAACAGGTTCAAGCATTTCAGTGATTAGAGGATATCAAACCTAAAATCCACAAAACGCCTTAGAAACTATAATCTTATTCAAGGATGTCTGGCTTTTTATTATTTCTTAAATTTATATCAGAGTATTCAACCGATTATCGATGGTTTACATGGATCTATCGCTATGTAGAGCTAAGTGAGTAAACTCTTACATAACGATCATCTCAGAAGCTCCTTATTTATGAACGCCTGCTTTGCTAATGCAACTCACTTCCTGATGTCCTTACTACTGTATCCGTTTTCCTCTAATGTCCTGCCTAAATAATTGAATTAAAATACCACTCAAATCTCTGAAAAAATTTCGCCTCTACCGGGTTTCTAAACCGGATCCACGGGGTGGGAAATCAGAATTTTAGCCACCGCACCAGATTCGCTACAACACAGCAACTGCTCACCACTGCGCGATTCGTTGAAAACTGCTTTGGGCGTACCTACACAGTGTTACCCAGATGTTAAGCGAATTATGCTCGGAATAGCTGGAGAATGCAAGGCTGCGCGCTTGGTTTAGATTGCTTGAACAATAGAAAATAGATAGGAACGACATGGAGAGCATAATATTAGAGCCCCACTATATTTCCAGGTACGACAGAAGCGATAAATTGAGAGAAATACATTTAGCCGAACGGATAGGTATGGGAATTCGTTTCCCCCCTTAAACCATAAAGAGGTTAAATAAATGCTAATAGTAATTTCGCATTTACTTTTTGCGTGTAAACGGCTGGTGTCCTAACACCCCCTGCCACACGCCTTTTTGGCGGCTTGCGGGGTAGTGTGTAGATGTAAATGTACTGTTTGGGTGGCTCTCAGCGAGGGTGCGTTCGGATTGAGACGCATGGGCGAGGGAGTGGGGGAATCGTCAGGGGGCGAATGCGTGAATCGAGGCGTATAAATGTCAAGGGGTGATCTTTGATGAACCTCTTGCCTTTTTCTCGCACCCACCCCATTTCCGACTGTCCTACCTCACGACCCCCGTCGCGGAAGCATGGCTGCGGATGGAGGAACAGGGCGATGAAGTGTAGTTGGGCGCAGCGCGCAAGTCAGGGGCCGGAGGAGGACGGAGAATTGAATACAGGCAAAGTGATTAAGGGAAGGAATTAAAGGTGGTGACAGTTGAGAAATTTTGGGTGGGTTGATGATGTCAACAAGTTCCATTGTTTGTCTGGCCGTACTTCTATATGCACAAGCGTTTACGTTGAGGTGCAATTGAATCTTAAATTAGGCAATAACCATATAGAATGAGGCTATGATCATCTCCATGAATTCTTTTATTGTCTAACTTGGCTTAAGATGGGGAAACATGGTGGTCAAGTAGATTAAGCGATGGGTTACTGATGGAAGGGTCTCAGATTCAAATTCCAGGGTAACCTTCGGAAACTCCAAGCAAAAATACAATTGTGCAAGTAATAGTAGCAGGCGTCACTTGATGGTGATTCTTCTTTGTAGGAGCTGAAGATATAAACACTTAGCTTTGGTGAAAAAGCAAATGTTCTATTCCTACGATGAAGGATTTCGCCCGCTATTATTACTTATATTAAGTGCGCCAGCAACGAAATAAGGGCATGTATCCACAGGTAATTGACAGTTACGGTCCATATTGCATTATTGAATGTCTTCTTCAGTCACCACGAGGAAAATGCAAAGCTCTTATTCCTCCAACTCATACACTTGTTCGAGATGTCCTAGGGAAAAGAACTAACCCTCCTGCCCTGAATGTGTGGTAATCAATACCTGTGACTTAGTCTGGAGTGAGCTCTATACTCCCTAGGGCCTGAGCCAGAAAACTTTGAGGATACTTGGAGACATAAAGGAGGATACTTACATTAGGAGCTAGGTTTAACGGGAGGGGATGAGGTTGCTTTAAGAGGAATTAGGCGAAATACTCTCGGCTTACAACCAGATCAGATTTGGCTCCATGCCGACGATCCGACAGAGAGATCAGGACTCCTAGGTGGGTCCTCTGAAGGCCAGGAACCGAGTCCGAGACTTATACACCCGCGCTCCCGGGGAGGGGTTTGGATGGTAAGGAACAAGGAAAGAGGCGCCGCCGCGATAGGAGCCTGTCGTTGCCTCTGGGATAGGGGTAATAATAATAATAATTTCGGCTTTATTTTTCAAGCGAATTTAGGACAACATTGTCCTCTCTTACAATTAACTTGATTGACAATCACAAACATCCATGCCCTGGTCGGTGATTAATCCACCCGGGCGGGATTCGAACCCGCGACCTCTAGGTTGGCAGTCGGGGACTTTACCCCGGCACCAACGAGGCCGTCAAGGCAACGAGACCGAGGGGTAGGGTTATAAGGGAAGGACGAGGTGAACACCTCACCGCTATAGAAGCGGAAAGGGCCCACTAAATAGCAAAACGGCGCATCAGCCATTAATGTGCCCACGATTTTGGTGGATTTTCCTATTAAAGAGAAAAGTCCATCGATTGAATCGTTGGATAACGGACGTTCCGACAGCTTACTCCGCCGTATACTACAATTGAATCGAATGAGGGAATGAGTGCCTTGACAAATTTTCGATAGTCTCACATTGTGAAAGAAGCCATCGTCTCTAGGTTAGAGGAGAATAGGATGAACCGAAATTATGGTTGTCTGCTCAGCCACACGTGGGCACAAATCGTGCAACGCATGAGGACGACGCACGAAAAATCCAGCAATCAGTTAGCACCTCCTCCGCCAATCTGACCAACGTGAAATCATAGAAGGTTCATCAAGGCACTCACTCCCTTAGGGCGAATCATTGGATTAAATTGTGAATCCGGCACGGAATAAATATTTTTATTTCTTCATTTTCACTATTCGAACGAGCAAAAAAATTCACCTGCTACAGATATATTTTTTAACTACTATCGGCGAAAAAAAGGCAGGACGCTGAATTTTAAGCATTCTTATGAAATCCTTTCGAAGCTCCACAGGGTCATATCATATATCGTTTTGTGCGGGGAGAAATATAGCCCGAGCTATATTTCTCCCCACGTCTTCTTCCTAACTGTACCATCTCTATGCGTTCGACATTAGATATTGATCACCTGCGTTAAATGTTGTTTCCATAGCTTTTCCGATCAGGAAATGTCCTCTCGGTCTTTCGCTGGCTTTTACTAAGAAAAAACTTCATATGCAGCTAAGAAAATTCTCAGTTGTTAGAAAGGGTGGAGTTGGGTGTTGAAATCGACATTGCTGCTCTTGGGTGAAACCAATCGTGAAAATAGTACGGAAATCAAAATGTCATTGTATTGTCTTTCTTCCACGTGACTTGATGGCATCATCATGATCACTGGTGGCAGATTTAGAGATGGGTTTGATGCAATTAACCTGTAAATTCTCTTATTAACTTATCTTTTTCATACTTATGTAGTTCTAGTTTTCGCATTTCATCGCCTGACCATTACAATGTATTCATCTTTCTCTGACGTTTGGCTGTCTACTTGCCCTTTGACCTCTGATTTCATCAGAACATCGCGTTGCAAGATGAGTCGTCTTTTTAAGGTTTTTCAAAAGATTTGTTTTTTCTCTTGTTCTTTTCGGCACTTTTTCGTTTTCACTGGGTCAATCCATTGTATCTTCATTTCCCTTATCTAGCTCTACTTTCCAATTACTCATAGACTTCACTACTGATTTCATCTCTAGCGATTTGATCGATGGATTTTTCTTCCTCATAGGAAAACCCACTAAAATCGCTGGCACATTAATTGCTTATGCTTGGTTTCGCTAAATAGTGGGGCCCTCTTCGCTTCTATAGCGTTGAGGAGTCTTTCCCTCGTCCCGTCCCTTCCGTCCCTTTCCTTTCCCAGAGGCGTCGACGGGCTCCTATCGCGGCGGCGCCTCTTTCCTTTTCCCTTCCTGTCCTCCCCCTCCCCGGGTGTCTGGGCGTACAAGCCACTGGCTTGGTTCCCGGCTCCGGTGTGTTGTATCCTCGAAGGGCTCCCCTGAGCCCTCATGCGTTGCTGTTTTCATCATCTAAAGATTTTATCGTTGGATCCCTCTTCCTCATAGAATGGTCCTCCAAGATCGTTAGAACATTAATGGCTTTGCCTGGTTTCGCTATGGTAGGCCCCACCCGCCTTTGTGACGGTGCGGGATTCCTCGTCCCTTCCCTTCCTTTCCTATCCACTCCCAGGAGGCGTCGTCGGGCTCCTATCGCGGCGGCGCCTCCTTCCTTTCTCCTTCCAGTCCTCCCCCCTCTGTGGTGCAGAGGTGATAAGTTTCGGCTTCAGACTTCGGCCCAGGAGTGTAACCTCGCGAGCCCGCCGTAGGGTTTCGTATCCACTGCTGTTTTCATCATCTATCGATTTGATCGTTGGATTATTCTTCCTCATAGAATAATCCTCCAATCGTTATAACATTAATAGCTTTGCTTGGTTTCGCTCTTTAGTGGACCTTCTTCGCTTCTATAGCGTTGAAGTGTTTTTCCCTGTCCCGTCCCTTCCGAACCTATCCCTTCCCAGAGGCGTCGAAGGGCTCCTATCGCGGCGGCGCTTCTTTCCTTTCTCCTTCCTCTCCAGCCCCACCCCGGGTGATCGGGCGTATAAGCCACGGGCTTGGTTCCCGGCCCCGGTGTGTTGTATCCTCGAAGGGCTCCCCTGAGTCCTCATCCGCTGCTGTTTTCATCGCTCACACAGATGTATGCACAACATTTACCCTCAGTTTACTATTTTCAATCACATGGTGACGGAAAATAAAGTTAACATCGGAAAAAAATTGCATTAGCTATCAAAATTAATAAATCAAAAGCTGTAAATATGCCTCGTAATTGTTCAAAACTAGCATCACGCTGGAGAACTATCAATGGATGGATCATGTATAGACATCATTAAAATAGAGCACATGAAATGTGTGGAAAATTCATTTTATAAGCATGTTCTTTCTGTAATTCATATCTTTTTGCTATTCAATAGAGGCAAAAATATGCTAATTAAGCGATTCCTATTTACCTATCAGCTGTATGGATTTCAATTCCTGCGCGAAAACTGTCGAGAAATATTTTGGCTCTGGTAGTTATTTTTCGGAAATTTTTACCTCGGGAATCGTAAAAAAAAAACATATATTGTCCCGAGTACATTCGCAAGCAAGGTAATCTTTATAGAAGGGTTGAATACCGTGGTTTTGTCAGGTAAATGCTAAATATTGAGATAAAAATACAATCCCACTTTCAGGACTAAAGGCAACGGGCACAAATTGAAATTCTAAGTTTCCCATAAAAATGTATCCATCGAAGTTTTAATGGCAAGCATTTTAGGCGAGGCTCAACTACTTTGCCACATTGAAACGACGTCAGCGTAATATTCGGTGAGTATCGCGGTCCATTAGCGTGTTGCCTTTTGCCAAACGACTGTGACGGTGATTGAGGATTTTTATGTGCGGGGATATCATCTCGCTAAATTCTTGGAGCGAAAGCAGTGAAGTATTCATAATGACTTTCAATCTTATATTTCGCATGCATTGATGGCTTGAAAGATCAAGTACTTTTTTACGATGGCCAATAAAACTCTTCATTAGCGACACGCGAGGCAAAGAGTGGTCCGACGAGGCTCTTAGAAATGGTCCCGATTCTCACTTGTCTTTTTTTATTATTTTAAACGATGGCCGTGAGAGATTTGCCTCTTGGTGACCACTTTACCCTTTTGGTGAAGCGGAAGGTAACACAGAGAGAGAGGCATAAAAATTCGTAAAATAAAAATAGTCGCTGCGAGAGATATAACTCGCAGCCTCATCAGTCGTGCTTTCGTTGCCGTGAAGTGGCGTGATCCTTCGCACACGAGGGTGTTGACTGGAGAATGCTTCCTCACAACCCTCACAACTAATTCCATCCGTCACGCACATACACGCCGCTCATAAATCGAATCGGGAAGAGAGAGAAAATCAACGTCACCTTGGACTCCGTACCCACAGCACCAAGCATTCCGCTATAGACAAGACATTGTAATCTTTCCGTATACAAAAATGATAATGTCCGCTATGCATTTCCATACGGCTGCAAAGATTGCAACTAAAGTTAGTATCTAGGTGAATTTCAAGGTACTTTACTCTGTGTAACATGTTATATGTAACAAGTTCTTTGTAACAATTGTTTTGTATAACATTTGTTTTGTTACAGGAGTCCAGAGGAGCCAAAAATGCACAAATAACATGCTACAGATTCGGTCGCAGCCCAACCGTCAACTGGTTATCCTCACCGCATGCGCCTCACCTCTTTTCTGTAACATGTTACACATTTTCCCACTTCGTGGGGGAAACCAGATACTTGTTATATAATACGAAATTTTGTTTTGTAACACAATGTTACATGTAACTTGTTACACGGATTTGTAACTTTTTCGTAAAACGTGTTATGTGTAATATGTTTATATAACATGTTAAACGCACCTTCATGCTCCTCAAGCCCGTAGTGGTACTTTTGGTTGTATTCGACGCGTCCTTCGCGTCATTTTCTCGATAATGTTTGTTACGTCACGTCATACAACTTCTGTGGTTGGACATCCTACCGCGTCACCTTTTGAAAAACTCAAATGGAAAAAATAACTCAAAGGTGCGTTTACACTGTGTAACATGTTATTAACAAATCTTTATTAACATTACATATAGCATTATCTTCATTAACAAATTACATATAGCATGTTTTACGAAAAAGTTACAAATCCGTGTAACATGTAACATTGTGTTATAAAACAAATTATCGTGTTATACAACAAGTTTTTGGTTTACCACACGAAGCGAGTTGCTGTTGAAAACTTGACTTTTCATTATATTAAGTCGATTCCATGAAGTCACGCCCGAGACCACGAATTATGGACAAGGCATTTTGTTCACAATTCGATTAGATTTAATTTTACGTCTCATTTTATCCAGATATACTTGTTATCAATTATTAGTGCAAATGAGACATAGTCTACCTCATTAAGGATGCAAATTTTACTATAAAAAGTGGAAATTTACATCTAATGCATGTTTTATTTTCGCATGTCTTCGTTACAGGAGTCCAAAAAAAACTCTTACACACAAGTTCCTGATCCAACTTGATACCTTTTTATAAAACTTCTAAAGAAAATAGGTACATCAGTGATGATAAACATAGCCATGATAATCTTAGATTTTCTTTAGATATAGTACACTTTTCAAGCTTAACTTTCATCTACTTTTTAATACAACATTCTGGCCAAATCCGAGCCATAGTGAAAATTTATAATTTAAAGCAGAAATCAGTTTCGATATGTGGCTTGATGGAGTAAAATTCTTAAACAATTTGGAATTTATAGTTTGCAGATTTAGGTAATGTTTTTATCTTAATCATCATAGTTATTGCAAGTGAAATCCGAAATACAGATTAGTACGCAATTGCCTAATGCATCGGAAAGAAGTTTCAGAGTCAGTTAAAATGAAATGTAATGATCGTACCAATGAAAGATCTAATACTGTATACTCCTTAACAATGACTGATAACACTGAAGATAACTGTAACTACTCATTAAAATATGTTATTAAGCGCTAGCAATAGTAAAATGATAACGATGAAGGTAAAAAAAATGGGAAATCGCTTGCCTACTTATTCGAATGACTGTAAAGAAATCGACTCTATTCCAGTTTCTAACAAATTAATTACAATTTTTTAAATTTACTATTAAACTTGGTATTTAGTTGCTAGATAAATATTTCAAGTAAAAAGATTTATAAACAAAGAAACATTAATATTTTCCAATTTTAGTGACTTTCCAATTACATGGATAAATCTTGACCGAATCTTATTACATGTTATGAATTTTTTCGAGTATTTCCTCTGCGTTTATCGTGTATTATTTCATTGGCTAAAGAAAGGCAATATCATTGCTACTTTTTGTAACCACTTCAAATGACTCTACTTATCATATTTATCAGGTTTCTCCACTATACAATATCATGGTAAGGATATATGACAAAGTGTCCATTAAGAAAAAAGTTCGAAAACAGCTTACCAATACACGAGTTCAAATTTATCCACCAAAGCGTTTGAAAAATCGCCTCAAAGATTATTTCACCAGCGGTCTAATTTCGCCTGAGGGAAATATTTCGGGCAAAAATTAAATCCACCTTTTTTTTTTACTAATCCAAAGTTTTCAACATAAGCCAATGAGCCAATTTAAGAAAGATCGTTCAATATTTATAATTACGAGATAATTTGTTTTCCCATTTGGTGAAGTGTATTATTTCATCAATTTTAAATGGTTTATCATCAAATAGAGAAATAAGTTTTCAAAATTTTGAAACTTTAATATATGTTCCACCGGGTGAATTCGTCAATATTTTTTCTCAACAGGTTGCAGTTACCTCAAAGTGATTTGTTTTTTGGGAGAATATTTTATCGTGCAATGTCGAATTTCATTTATATTGCTCTGCAACAAGTTCCATACCATTTCAATTATATATCTACATTTAAATCGACATGCTAAAATTGACTTCATTCCCTGAATTGACATGGTTAAGTTACTTGTATCAACTGGTTACGTGGGCATTCGACATACTAAAACTTAAGAGCCTTAAAAATGAGCGTGTGGCTTTTATCTTCATGATTACTCTGCCACCAAGCGAATAAATGAAACGACCAGTCAAGCGAGAGTAAATCCTATTGATTTCTAGATTTCATGATAAAGGTGACGTTACATCAGGTGTTTCCACTTGTGTCTTGTATTGATTAAAAAAAGGCACGACTCCTTGATTTCGTGGGTCTCATTTGACAGCATCATAAAAGAATTTATGAAAACGGAATATAAATGAAAGTATTATTTATGGTCCAATTCCATATATTAGCATGCAAAATCGATATTTTCTGTTATATAACGACTGTTCAGGAAAATGGCAACAAAAATTCTACCTTTTCGATGATGTTGAAGAAGAGATGTTAGAATTTGAGTAAATGGAAACAGATTTGTGTCTTCAATTTCAATGGTTATCTTATCCCTCATTGTCAGCCGCAGGTGATATAACTACTCATCCAGATCATTAAGAGACACGAGTGACGCTTAATAAAAGTCCAAATCACAGTAACAAATACACTAAAACTCATTCAGTCCACATTCTTGCAACCAGAGGTTATCTCTCTAGGAAAAACTTACTCTCCCACAAGGAAAAAGATACCAAAAAGCAGATCAAAAATTAGTTTTCCTAGATGTACACAATTACTTATACCACTTATTTTTATATCAGAGTGCGACCCGGGTTTCAATGAGTTATCATCATCTTCAGGCGCAAATTATGATTTTTTTATGATTATACAAATCATAATTTGCGCCTAAAGATGATGATAATTCTTTGAAACCCGGGTCGCGCTCTGGTATAAAAAATAAGTGGTATAAGTAATTGTGTATATCTAGGAAAACTTATAATGGAATACCACAAAGTAAAGCAAGAGGTAGTGAATTTTTTTTTTTTAAGATCAAAAATCCTAACCAGCATGATTTGATGCAATCCAAATTCGTCAAAAAATCCCGTCTGTTAAGTTGGTATTCCCTGCGAGTGATAAAACTGCACCTATATAATATAACTTAAACACTATATGTACATACTCTATTGTCCAAATATGACAAGCCTAGGACAGCAGTATGAAATATGATAAAAATACTAATGAATGGGTATTTAAACTCCATTTAGTATTGTTTATATGTGTGTGGACGGATTTAATAGAAAAAAGCATAAGAATAAAAATATTAGCTTATCCGAAACCCAAGGTGGCGCAAACACAAGCGCTAATTGTCGTAGAATAAACATCTTCGATGTCCTTCGTAAAAATAATTGGAAAACTTTGACGAAAAATACTTTTAGTCAGATGAAACAGATGGGTTATTTAAAACAAATTTTCTATTTGTACAATTATTTATAGCTAAAAGTGACTCTTACCCATAGTGAAATTGTGTATTAAAATGTGCACGTTACATTTTTGGGGGTACAACATTAGTTATACATATAGAGGGGTACGGGAGGAAAAAAAGATAGGGAACTGATGTTCTGTGGGGTGGAATGGGGACCCATCTATTTAGTCCATCGAATTTTACAATAAAACATAAGTTAGTGAGACAATTGCCATTCATGCAACATTTTCTTACAAATAAAGTCCCTATCACATTGGAATTTGTGAGTTTTGCGAACACCAGACGAGTTCAAGATCCACTCGCCGCTTCTCTCCCGTTTGGGATGTCACGCCATGCAGCACGTGTCGCCTCCACGACATCGTCACCGATCGCCTCCTTCGTGTTCTCCCATTCTCGCATCTCTTCCCCCCCCCCCCCCCCCCCCCCCCCGTCTTCTTTTTGCACTTCTCCACCTCGGCTATACGGCCGGGATATATCCGTTTTATAACGCGTTTCTTTTTTTTTAATTTGCGGTCTCGAGTCACGTTAGCGGAAGGACTGTACCGTGCCAGGGGACACCAGTCGCGGAACAGGAGAAGGGGATTAAAGGGCTAACCGGGTGGTGGGGAAGGGGTTGAATCGCTTGGATTTAGGGCGGTGGATTAAGGGAGGGTGACGGATAGAGGGGCCTTCCACCCTCTCAGTGCCACTAGCGAGATATGCCAAGGGTAGCTATTTGAATAAATTGCAACACCTACGATAAAAATTTCTGTAATTTTTGCTCTGAGTGCTTAACAGTGGAATAATAAGTAAGCAATTATAATCTGCCAGGACCGGTCTTCTTATTAATTCTTCTTAAATAATAGTAGTCACCACATTATTCACAATCGTTTTCTGTTTACTACTATGTACTTACTGTTTCCTAATATAGTCATGATATCATGAGAGTGAAAGAAGGAAACAGCATTTTTATAAACCGAGAAATGGTTATGGTTGTTTCTTGCACTCATGCAATAGTGAAATTAAATGAAAATAGAATATGATAGTCTTCAGCGGTCTTCAGTAGACTTTTGTGGTGCTTGGTGCTTGGCTACCAAAAATTATGTATGTAGTTATGCACACACAAACTTTCTATCTCATTTTCAAGGTGGATCTTCGACGGTTATCCGTTTAAACCCAGTTCTGTACAAGTTTCATACAAATGTGTAAAATTTCAAATTTTGTGTAAGCTTTATTTGGTGATTTTTTTAACAATGATGATAAAGAAGACTACACTAAATTTAGTAATTTTATACAACTCATAATACAAATTTTCCATCATATAATTTATCTTGACCTTTCATTCAAAGTTAAGAAGCTTCGTAATTATTAATTTAAACCGTTACCTACCTTCAATCCTGATATAGGTAGCGGCCCGTGGCACTTCACACCAGAAAGCAAAACCCGATACATCGACCGGCGGGCTTAAAGGGTTTAGATGTAATTCATGAGAGGGGAGATGTAGGGGTGGATATTCTCGCCTCGCTTTGTTTCCGAGCCTGTCTGTCGGTGTCCCTCCACCAATTTTTACAATGTCACCGACGGGATTATCCCCACGACAAACCCGCAAAATCCGCCATCGGTAGGTGTAGTTAAACATTTTGCCGGCCAAATTTCTAAACCGTCTTACGTGCCGCTGCCTAACGTGCACGTCCGAGACTCAGTGTCCTCATTTTACCAAATTGTGTGTCTTATCCGGAATCATGCAACGTAGAGCTAAACTTGGCGGATTTCTTCTTCGCATGCAACTTGTTCTCTGCGTGTAAAACGTGAAAGGAAGGGGTTTTTAATATACTGTTGAAATCCGTAGTAGAGAGGGCATTATTTGAAAATAATTGATTAAAGGAAAGAGGGGAAAGAAATTGGGGATTGTACGGCTATGTGGGAATATATGAGTTTTTTTTTAGCTCTTGATTGTTTTAAATAAATAAATAGGACGGATTCCTTCTTATGTTAAAAGTGAAATTGCGCATTCTTTAGTAGGAGTTTTTTATTTATGTATTTTATTTATGCACATGCAGTAGTTTTGAATTTTTGAAGTGAAACAGCAACAAATAATAAACAAAAAATAAAATTAATAGCAATCACAACTGAAATATATACTGAATATGTTAAAAATGGACCATAAGTACTTGGATGGGGGAAAACTCAGTGGAGATTGAAGATTCATTGCTATTTTGTGGGAAAAGGGAAATTGAAATTATGATGAATCAATCTGAGAAGAGAGAAAATATACAATATTGTCAGGGGAAGTAATTACTTAGGGAAGGTAGCCGGCAGTCGAGTGAATGCCTGGCAATAGATAATGTGGGAATAGGCGTGAAAGTAAGATATGAAAGCGTGTGAATCTCTGAAATAAATGAAATTAGTCGCATTGCGGCCTTTTTTTGCGTTTTGGCACGTTTTATGTATGCATGGGACAAATATGTCTTAGTTTTTACGAGGTAACCTTTTCCTCTTAATCATGGACTTTTAGTTGAGAGCTATGTCTAAAAATATTATGATTGATGATGGAATTTCAGTTTTTTGTCTTCTTCGCGACACGTATATTTATGGATGTTCTTGGGAGCGAAATATGAAGTCATTATTTCCAAATTATAATGAATACATATACCAAATACCTTTTCAATGTTTCCTTTGAGTGTTTCCTCAACATAATGGATTGGTTTATTTTACTACCATACTGTTCTCATCCCCTGCTAACATTAATTCATGGCAATTTGGAATGTTTTCAAAAAAATTCTCGTAGACTGTTTGTCTACCTTTGCTTTTTTGTACGTTATTTCGCTCATTTACTCCTATTATGGATGGATTATTAGGTAGCCACTTTTAACTATGGACACCGTTAGTATACGCTCGTTAATTGGTTCCCATACCATTAATTTATTAATTCTATTTTCATTCGTACAAGTAAGGATACACCATCTGTAGCCCTGCCACTCTTATGAACTCCTTTGTAGCTGTTTATGAATTCTTTTAAGTTTCCAGTTCCATTGCCTTCCTTTTTTCGTTTCTGATAAGCTTGCCATGTTTATGATTCTACTTGTGATTTCGTTGATGACCTCCTACTGCTTGTTCCTTTTACGTTCCAAAGTCCGAATTTTCATTGTCCATTTCTGTTGCTTTTCTCCGTATCCCATTTTTTCGGCAATTCAGCTTTGTTTCAAGGCTGTGTGCTGGCATTTTTTTAGCTTGTAAATGTTTTACATAAATGGGGTGATGGTCCACTGTATAATCTCCATTTAGAAGGACCATTCCTCCCTTAGTCGTTTGCCCTGATCATGCTTCCAACTGGGGTTTGTTACCCGATCTTTCACAGGATTGCTCGAGTTACCGTGGCTCACCACGTGGAGGTGAGGATAGGAATTAGACGACTGAGACAGAAATGATGTTAGCAGATTAAAACGTTACATAGTACGCATAAGGTCTCTTGAACACACCCTGTAATAAATTACTAGCTATTCAAGTTTTTCTGTTTGAAATGTCAGTACACTATGAATAAATTTTCAATCAAAAGTCTTCCTGGACAGCTGAGGTATGAGAGTAAAAGAGAAGGTCAGGTTGATTCGGCAGGTATTCCTCGTTATTGGAAAACACCATTTTAAAACTATTAGACAAAACTTTGAATCTAGAATTTGAATTTTTTGTAAACTTAAACTTCATTTTAAACCTGTCATTTTAGCTATCATTAATTATTCGTATTTCTTGCTTTGGCAAAAGGAAGATTCTAGGTTGGCAAAACTATCTCGAATTATTTGAGAATACCTCAACGCCGCCTTAATGTGCTATTTTTCTGTATTTTTCTTCACAAAAATAGAATAAAATACAGCGAAAGTAAATCGGCTCATTACTTCCGGAAAGACGGTTCTTAAATTTTTTTGATTTAGATGAAGGCAGATCCAGTGATCGCAAACTTCTTGTGTGCTCTTGTAAACGATCACATGAGATGCTATCCATTATTACTTATTAGATATTGCTGTTTTCCCTTCTATGCTGCCTTCATACACCTTGCATCCCAAAATTTCCCTTACGTTTCTCAGTACTTTCCTCCCCTCGTGATAGCAGATATTATTGAAAATAATCCAAATAGCAATGCATCGCTTCTGATTTATGGCATCCATATCGAATTATAAGAATACGATATATATCCATTGGGGCCAAAAAAGGCAATTAAGGGCACAAAATACTCTTCAGCCAAGCATTTTATCATGCACCCCACTCATGAAGTTTTTATTAGAGTCAAATTGAGTTCCCGAGCATCGCAAAAATGCTGTTGGTGACGTCATGAAAGAGAAGTCATGATAAACTGTCCACGGATTTGGAGAGTCAAGCATTGATCACCATATCTACCGCTCCTATTAGCAGTGCTGTGTGCAGTGTGGTGGAAATCACCGTGGACCTCCGTTGCACACGAATAAGACGCCACTGATATCCCATCCTACCATGTGGCATCGCACATGGAGATATCTGAGGTCTGTCATATTTCTCTGGAAGGCCTTTTCATGTGTCGAGACGTTTTGGGTAAACTATTCCCGATGTATAGCGTGTATAAGAGATGGCCCAGGAGGTTTGAGGGTTCATATCCGTATCCAATTCGAGCATATCACCCGGTCATATTCTCGATTGCATTTCTGCCCAGTCGTATCTCCACGGAATCGTCTTCCTTCATCTCCACGGGACGTAATGGGACGGAGGGTCTGCCGACCGCTTCGCGAAAGTAGCAACTTCCATTGTCGTCCCGTCGAGACGTCCAGCGAACTATACTCCTCAACCCCCCCGCAAAGCCATCGACGTGAGTCCTCCTCATTCCGCCATGCGATTTTATGCGTTTCCGAATGTTGGATGCAAGATTGCCGAAGAGAGATAGAGGAGTCGGGAGCAGATGTCTGGAGTGAAACAGTGATAGGGAGAGAGAGTCCTTTGAGGCTGGAAACGAGATATCTCGGGGGTAGTTGGCGTGGACAAGGAGCGGACGGGGGGGGGGGGGGGGGGCAGGTTGATTTTCGGAACCCAGTTAGTTCGGCTGGAGGAGATGGAAACCATTTAAATGTCCCCCAAGTTGTTCGTGTCCACGAGGCAGCAAGCTTCCAATTTCTGTAGAGTTTTTTCATCGCCTTTAGAAGGCCAAAATTAACCGATGGAAGTTTTTTTTTTTTGCCAAAGTCAACGCCTCAAAAATCCGAAGGTAATTACACTCTATAAAAAATTATCACTTTTATTTGGCAGAATTGGAATACATATACTCAATAATATTCATTATTATCAGTGGTGGATCTAATGAGGGGGCTAGGGGGGCTATAGCCCTCCCCTTGGATATCCAATTCACACTAGATATGACTCCCACTACTACTGGGAGGTTATTCTCTACTTAGCCCCCCACCCCTTTACGAACAATTATCATTCATCTCAACCCACCGCAAATATTGAATAAATGCTAAATATAGTAAGTTCTCTTTTCACGTCTTGTATCATTCATTGAATTTCACCGTGCACCTTATTAAACTATGTGTGTTTTCTATAGATGCTCTCATTGCTAACCATTCGACTCAAAAACAAAGCTAGAAACATGCTTTTGAAATTTCCTTCGAATATGCTATTGGCGGTTAATTTTAAAAAAACTATGAAATTGGAAAACAACTGTAACATTTTCCAATTGCTATATGTGAAATTTCCTACGATTGAAAATTAAAACTACTACTTAAGTTGCATATAAAAATACATCCACTTAACGCTGTCACCTAAGGTGACGCTATCTCAGATCAACTGTCGGATTTAGACTTTTCAACAGCTTTGAGGGATAATACCCCTCATGCGGGGAGTTAGGTTACCTCGGGAGCTAGGGCACTGCACAGAATTCCACTGGGAACTGGGTTCCAACCCTTGTGAGGGTTGATTTTTTTTCAAAGGTTAACCGATCCTTGCGTGAAAGAAGCATTGAAGGAGACGGCTCCATGTGCCTAAAAGGACGTCAACCCACATTCCCTTTCCTTCTTGTAACCTCTTTTCCTTTTGAAATACTTGTTTCTCCAGTTACTATACTTTATTCTCGTCCCGAACGTCACTTTGTGCGAGCAACACTTGAACATACATTGATGGTGACTTATTATTCGATATAATAACCGAGGATTAGTTGTAGCGTACATTACGAAGTCACCTGGGAGTGCATATTGAGTGCAGAAATTCCGCAAAAGTGAAAGCATTTTCCCAGTCATCGTACCCAGGTCTTGGCAAATAATGTTTCCTCTGTGTAATTTTCACGCATAATGATGAAATCTAATTAATTTCTCCTTAGGTAGCTACGCCACAACTAATCCTTACTTTATATTGCAGGAGACACACCACGAAGGCCAGCGCATAATAGGTGGAAAAGATAAAAAAATGGATTTATTCGAGTCAGCTGAGAGTAGGATTCTTAGTGAAGAAAGTAATACATAAAAAGGTAAGATTTCATTTTTATTGAAAATTATGAAATTCTGACAATGCGAAGATTGATGTGACATAGAAAGCATATTCTCTGACCACCATTTAAGGTAACCAGTTACAGTTACAGTAACCATACCTCAAGTAATATATAATACATTTTGTTTTGTCGATCGGACTAGTGATAGGAACGAATAGTAGCATTGAGCACAATGGTTTAATGTCAAAAGCAAGGAAGCGTTTCCTTGGGATATGATAGTATATGTTATGTTAAAGAAATAATCCAATTTACCGTACCGGCCGGTCAGATATACTTTACAATCTTCACCTTTATTTGCCCAAACAACCAAGATTCGGACAGGAAACAAGGGGTGCTGCGTCTGAGTAAACATGCATAGTGGCGATAATTGGCTGCTTATCAGTATTTGAATAAACTCTGTTTCTAAGTATTTAATTTGCTAGCTTTTTCGATTTCCAAAATATTACTAAGTAGTTGGTATCGATTTGACATCCACTTCTGGCTACTGTGGAGCCTCGTTGAGTGCTCTTGTGTTAACACTTCTTGGTCCGGCGCCCTTTACATTTGAATAGCCCCTGAGCCCGGCAATTTTTCGCATTTCTGCGGGGAAGGTACAAGTTTAGAATTAAACTAACCAAAATCGAGAACTAACGCATGTTTTTATAAAATACTAATTCTTAATTAAACAAAAATTTGTAATTTACATTTTTTCCAAGAGCAATAACTTGGTTCTATTAACAAGAAATAAATTCGCACAAAAGAGTTCAGTGGCGTATCTAGGGGAGGTCCGGGGGGTCCAAAACACCCCATCCCGAAATATAAGAAAACAATTACTTTCAGTCATAAAAGGATACAAAATATTGAAAAAACATAACTTTACAGAAGTGTTCTTTGAAAAATTAAGTTTTTTCGATTATGAGAAGAGTTAAAACTAGTTCAAAACCCTTTACTTAATACTCTGTTTTTCAAAAATTTTCCCCCCTGATTTGAACACCCCCCTCCGGACGAAATTCCTGGCTGCCCCACTGAAAAAGTCACTAATCGTAATGCAGAAATACGTAAAAATACAATAAACAACCACCACCACTGGTTGTGGGAACACGCACTTTTACATGACCGGGCCTTAATGTGTTAATTTAGTCTCGTGCGGACAGAAAGAGCGAAATGCGGGGGCAGCGCAATTCCGAGCGGGTTTTGAAACGGAAATGGGGTGGGAAAACGTATCAGAAAGTGACGAATGCAGGACTCGACCTTAACTCACTCCCGGCTATCCCTTTCCTCCCTTAAGAACAGAGCGATACACTAGAGTGAGGCAGAGTGAACGGGTGGATTTCATGGTTTGGTACATTCCCGATCGGAGGGAGGGGTAGTCATAGGCGAGGCGGGGGGAGGGGATGGGGGGACTGCTAAAGGTCAACGTTATGCCTTCATCTCCCTCTTTTCATGGGTTTGGCAGCAGTTTACGGGGTGGGGGCGGAGGAGTCCCCAAATAGAGGGTGGGATAGTGGGAGTCGGAGAGAGGGTGGTGGATGGCATGGGGTGTTGTAGAAAGCGAGGGGGCGGGTTATGTGACCCCCGACTGGGGGCAGCACAAATAAAGGCCATTAATCTCGCAATCAATCGCTTCGACCTCTCCTCCCCCATTTTTCCGTCCCCCCGGGGGTAACGGGGTCCCCCCAGAACTCAACCCCCAACTGTCCCCGCGCCCGACTCCCCAACAACCCATCCCAGCGAAGCGGACGCGAGGGTGTGAGTGAGCCCCGTGTACGGAGTATGCGAGGGGTGAAGGGAATTTGGGTTGGTGAGTCGTCCACAGCAGTATCTCCTTGCTCGGAAGCCCTCGGGTACGATTGTTATCGGCAATTGAAAGCATGGCAAAGCAGCAATTTGACAGCAATCAAATAAATTACAATCCTACTTTAAATGTTTTATACTTAACTTCGTAATTAATAAGCAATCAAAATAAGTGCAGCAGTTTTTAAGAATTTTATAGATTCTTGCAAGTAGATGAGTTCTCGTCTGATTAATTGACCTCAAAATAATGATATCATTGAATTAAAATCCTCTTAAAAGTAGAGCCAACGGTAGTCGGACTAGGACAGCTAATAATGTCATTAACTTTCAGCTCCCTTTCCTTTAATGGGGAAATATATCTTCAAATTTTATTGATACAAACCAAACACCCCAACCAATGTGCATTTACACAAATAGGTCCTTGTAGGTGGTGTAGCCAGGAACTTCGTTAGGGTAGGGGGTTCCAAAACCAAGGGTGGAAATTTTTTAAAAGCAGTGTACCAAGTATAGGGTTTTTAACTAATTTCAACACTTTTCACAATCGAAAAAACTTCATTTTACAAATAAATCTTTTTATTCATGATATTTCAATATTTTTTCTTTTATGAAGCAAAGCAATTGTGTTCAAATATTTCGGAGGACCCGGACCCCTCGCCCCTCGCTACACCACTGGGCCCTTGTGATAATCGGAGCAATTTTTCTGAGCAGTGTGTATGTGCCTCGGAAGGAAATACTAATCAATACTTTTACGCAAAACTTATGATAGGTTTAAGTTTGATACTTCCATTCATATTTTTGTACCCTGAATTTTCCATAAATCTTTACTGCAGATCACCTCATGGCAGTGCTTCATATTTGGTCTTCCGTTATTATAACCAGTCCTACCCGGCAATGAACTCCTCATGGTAGTTGTGTATAATAACCTATAATATCTCTTTGCAGTTGAATGAGGACTTACATCGTGATTAATTATATAAAATTACGTAATCCATTTTTCATTATACGGTTAGTAAAATAGTCTTTTTTAAACCGTAGATACTTAAACATATATTTAGTAACTTGCTTGAAAATATGGAGTGAAACATGCTGTCCAACTCAAAAGCAAATGACCAAAATCCATACATTTACTCGACTTGCTCGCTTGAAAGCAATGGTGGAGGAATGCTAAGTAGAATCAATGGAGCTCGGACGAGAATAGCTAGTGACATCAATAAATTTTCACTTACCTTTTTCGTTAATGGACTATAATTGAGGATATTTCAAAGAATAAAATAATAATTGGCAATCACTTTCGTCCTTACTCACATGAACAGGGTCTATTCCTAAGGGCACAAGTCCAGAAATCGATTACCTATGTTAATTTTTTTCGCATATTTTCTCGGTAATGTTAATCCTACCCTCAGAATGTGAGAAGGAAAGATCGAATTAAGAAAAATATATTGATCCAACTAAATGACGTCAAAAGACCCATATAAAATGTGTTAAGTAGTAAACTACGACATTTGCAGAGAAGTATGTAATTATGAAGTGCCATAGTAGGGCAACATATATTCTGTAATCGGTTTCTTATGTTCTAGTATCCATCAATAATTATTCAAAGTCGAAAACGAATAGAATTTGTGATTAAAATTAAAAAGAAGAACTTTGTGCTTTCACATTTATCTTTGTGCTTTTTAATGTTAATTATGAATCGCTTTCACCAAGTTACGCCTCAAACAATCAATTTTAGAATTTGTGAATTAAAAAATTGAAATATTTGACATTATGAGACAAGTAGGCACACATACCAAAAAAATTAGTTTTACAATGCCGATCCACTTAAAAATTAAACTAAATGGCTCAGGTCTGATGATATCGATCCTCGACAAAACTGATGTTTTTTATTCGCGACGAATAGGAATCAATATTCATTATTTTCATCGTAAATCAGGTCCAAAATCTCATGTGGATGAAATGACCAATAAGCTATACTATACGGAGTATCTACAAGAAAATAAATAAAATTGGAAATCATTTCGTGGATGCAAAGTATTAGCAATACTGCGGAAAAATCCGACAAATTTTACAAGAAGCTACGCAGCGCTGAAAACAATCGTAGTTCACGAGTGCTACGTTTTATGTTTCCAGCGCATAATCCAGGCGGACATCTTGCGTCCAAATCTGCATCAATTTTTAACCCTACTTCAACTTTTGCTGCAGTTGTCTCATCGAATCCTCCAATCAAAATATCTGGTCAGAATATCTAATGTTGGAAACGCCACCATTAACATTGACTCTAAGAGTCCGAGAATGCGAGAGCCTTCAGCCCCACCCTGTCCTTCTTAGCAGATGGATACGAAGCATACAAGGAGCGAGACATTTACCCACACCACTTCCTTCAGCGTCCGAACCCACCCTCGCGATTTTTCACCCGAGCGCACCCCCTGGGCCTCCCGTGTACTACACTCGCTTCGACACGTCCTGCGGGAGAGTGAGGGGGAGAACAAGGATAAAAAAAGTGACGGGGGCAAGATGGTCCGTTGTAGATACCACAAGAACGGATGTGTTGGGCGTCTTCCAGTTATTTCATTTAGACCCACACGAGGAAGAATCGTCCTCTGAGGTGGTTACTTTATTGATCTTATCATCGACATAGCCTATTGGCTGGTACTAATCTAATTTCAATAGCGGATGAATTGTATAAATACGAATTAAACTGCTCAAATATATTAATGATGAAAGAGCAAACTTTTCTCTACTGTAATGCTATTTTCAACCGCACAACTTTATTTCACCACACTGTGGTATACCTGTACACTGTTACAGTGAAAGGTAGGATATATAGAGTAGTATCCAGAATCACGAATAAGCGAAGTGCACATGAAAATTCAAAAATATTGTAAAACCTGTGGCACGCTTGATACTAAATTCATTTTTGGAAAATACGCCGATTTTTCTTACATTATTATTGTATTATATTTCCACAAAGTAGAGTCCACAATATACGCTCCTTAACGAGTAATATAAGACATTCTGAGCGCCATTAACCTCATTAGAGTTTTGAGTGATTCGAATTTATATTTTTTTAGAGGATTTTTAAGTGACACTTAGTGGCTATTTTTCTTCTTATTCTTATATTTATTTTCTTCTTCTTTATTTAAAAATAAAATAAAACTTTTATAGACTTTTTTATACATTATTAATTATGTAACATGTAACAATTTTAGAGCAATAATTTCACAGCACGAATGATTTCATCCACTCTGGGCACTGTCAGATGTACTAAATGATTCAATTACTGCACAACTATTTATTGAATTTTTTATTAATTTTAATATTTGTCTTATAATTTATTGTTTTGTCAAAGCTTCTTCAGAAGTCTTATCTTTAGTTTTAAGACCATGAAAGAATTTTACAAAATCCTCTCTCTTCTGTCTGCTTTTATATTCCCCGCTTATTTCATGGAGATATCGACCTGTAGACAAAAAAAGAAATTCCAAATCAGCACCACGAATTAATTCATTACCCTAGGGTGGCTCTCATTTGTCTGTTGAGCCCCTGATATTTTTCCTTCCCTCCTTGAGCGTTTTTCAAATCCCCTGATCGATCACCACCCCACCTCCTCATTCTCCCCCACCACCTCCCCCCGCTAATTCCCCCAACCGCCCGCCCACTCCCGCCACGCTACGAAGGCGAGGAGGTAAATCCAAAAGTGATAGCGGGGGTAAACCCGAAAAGATAATATCTTCTGACTCATCCTCTCCGATCCCCGGGAACACTTTTACCCGCCCCTCAATCAAAGCCCTCCTCCGCGCCCAGGGATTATCTTCTTAAGCAGCGGAGTCAGAATCTCCGAAAAGTCTCCCCGTTAAGGAGCCGAAGCCTTCGCCGTCTTTGATGAACTCCCGAGGGAGAATGAAAAAGATGGGCGAGGGGAGGCTGATCGGAAGGGGGGGGGTATAGTGGAGGAATGGAGAAGGAGTCTTTGTCCCTATCGCCATTGATCTCTCGTTCCCAGGAAAAAGACTTTTCTCACATTTATCCCGAATTCCCCCCACCCATCCTACGCCATCTCCAAAGACTCCGATAATCCTCTCCCTCCCTCCCCATCCACTTTTCATGCGCTTGTCCTTGTAGCCCTCTTTGTCTCTTCATTTTCCATCCCGTCTCCTCCTCAACACTTTTAGGCCAATTCCTCCCCTAACTCATCCTTCCCTTGGCATAATGACACCCGTAGGTTTAGTATCATGCTTAATTCGGCCATTTATCACCAAGCTATTAAACTCGACACCTCTAGCGATTTGGCACTTTGATTCCAACCCATGTATTCGAAAGGAAACAGTTGATGGCAACGTCAGCAGCTTTTTTACAATATTTTTAAGTTGCATCTAAGTATTTATTAGTTGCTTTTATAGAATCAAATGAGGCCGTGAGATTCAAAAGAGCGAAAATCCATCGAGAAAGATTTTGAGGCCAGCCAATTTTTTAGTGCACTTCAAATCTTTCAATCTATCAAAAGTACTTGTGTTACTTTATGCATTGCTGAGCGCTTTTTCAATAGGTACCCTCCACACCTCAATACCTCCCATCACCCATTTTCTCCTTGTCATAATGAATCCCGAAGGAGTAGAATTATGCTTACTTCGACGATTTATCCCTATGTTATTTAACGCAACACCTCGAGCGAATTGGCAGTTGGATTCCAACCCATGTTTTTGAAGCGAAAAGAAATAGTATTACAATATTTTTAAAAACCCGCTTTACCAAAAAGAAGAAAATAACAGCCTACGACCCGTTTAATTGTTGAACATTTCGAATGTGAATGATGAAAAGGTTAAAATAAGTTTTATACAAAAACATTTCAGATACCATAAACGAGAAACGTGGAACGTATGTAATATTATATTTGCTTTCGCTGAGAGACAAGTCTGATATGCATTGAGCAGAAAGTGTTAATTTGAGAGTCTTACGTCCTCACCACGCTTGCTCAAAGTAAGCAGCTTTGTGTGGAATAATTTTGAGGAGACTATAAGAATTTAGCAGTTAATTTGAGAGAATTCAATGAAGCCTTGAAATTCAAAACAGAAAAAGTCCATTAAGGATAGTTTTGAGATCAGTCAATTTTCCAATGCATCTTTAATTCCTTTTAAGTCAGAGTTTCGAATTCCCCATCAAAAGCACACGTACTACTTGATGCATTCCTCAGCGCTTTTTTCTGATCATCTACACTTCTCTGCCTTCCTTAATTTTTCCTTTCTTCGTTATAAAAGGAACTCCTAGGGTTAGCATCGTGGTTACTGGGGTCATTCATCCGCAAGCTATTTCACTCGACACCTTCAGTGGTTTGGTTCGTTACATCCTCTTTGAAACAAAACAAAATTACCCTGTGAGTTCTTAGCAGTTTTTCATTAAATAGTTTTCGAGGGCACTGGAAAACTATGAAGTTTATTTAAGGGAATTAAATATTTCACTTAATCATCATCAATAAGGTGTGTTATGTATAGGTGACTCCTTTAAGTGGCACGTTTTTGATTGATAAATTAGTAGTGGAAGTCTATTTCACCTGGTGTCCTTCCATAGGCAGTTTGTATGTCAACCACTTGAGATAATTTTGAGTGAGAATAATTCAATATAAGGGGACTACAGTCCGGCCTTCGAGTTTTTTATGCACTCAAAGTAACGTATGTAGATAAATCGAGTTTTTTCGCTCCGAAATATCTCGAGTGCTTAAGCATAACGTCCATGTCGAATCAACTTTTTGAACACCTTTTGACCACGTTATCCTCCTTTAGACCTCCTACAATGGGTACTTTTCCCCATCATAGCGTCGTGACCTTCATATGGTCGGTATTATACCAATTTATGGCACTCTTCCCTAACGCTTTTTGTCCCTTCCCCCACCTGAGTTCCTTGGCTTCTACAGCACCTCTTCATTCTAAATTGACTTTTCCTAAGCATCGTCCCTTCGGAGCTCATTGTTGCCCAAGTTACTATACGTAGCACCTCCAGCGATTCGGCTCATTAAATCCTACTTCATGAATTGGAGAAATAAACTTTGGTCCCTAAGTCTCATTACAGCAATATCTTAAGTAATTCAACGGTGGTAGAGCATAATGGGTACAGCGTTTGGGTGTTGATCGAAGGGTCCCGGGTTCAACTCCCGGGTGATCGCTTCGGACACCCCCAAAATAAAATTGAAATGGGAGGTGGTCCAGAGAAAGGAACTGGCCCCCCAACTTGAATGTGCGATGTCACATTTCAGTGGCTAAGGTCGGAGTGATCTCTTCCCACACCTATTCAATCCAAACCAAATATCGGGTTGAATCACTCAGTAAGTGAGCATAAGTTTTAAGCATAATAATCCGTCACCAAGATAGACTGATAGATGGGGAGGTATGCAGTATGCACCCTCCAAAGTACCCAATTCTATTTTGCCATTTCGGTAGTCGCTTCATACAAGTTTCATTATACATCCTCCCATCGCAAAAAACTGTGAGAAAAGTAACAATTCTCTCTCAAATTTTTTCCAACCTTTTCTCAATCCTGATAACCAATCCGAACTAACATTCGGGTTTAATCACTGAGTGAGTGAGCATAAGTTATGAGCGAATATTCTACCCTCCAGATACACCGATCGAGTAATTGAGAAGTATGCTACTCTTTTGCCATATCGGTGGTGACTTCATTACAGGTTCCACTACATGTCCTTCCATCGCAGCCAACTGTGAGTTAAGCGCCAATAGGTTAATTTGCTTCAACAAAGAAAACGAAAGGCATTGATTGCGATTCGTTACCCACCATTAGTGTATTCATAATATACAAATTATTTGGTTTTAGAAATCCCAGTTTATACGAATGTTAATGGTCAATTTTAACCTCACTTGGTAAAGGCCAGATTGGCGCCCATGCGATGCCACTCCACGTGACGTTACATGGGTCCAGATACTATACGAGTATTCAGGAGTTTTTCATCGTCCGATATTACCAATACATGCATGAGGCACAGAGCTCATGGAAACATCTCTTAATAATCACCTATTAAAATTGACTAAGGTCGGAAAGTTTCCTTCGTTTGATAGGATAGTAATAACCCTTATTTAAGCCAAGCGCTACCTGCTAGATGGGTACTCTACGCTACCGCCATGCTCGGCAGCAAGCAGCCTGCATTGTAGCGGCGTTCATAGCCTCGCACCCAGGTGGCCTCAAACAGCAGCAGCAGGACGTCACATCGGCTTTTCCCAGCATTCATACTTAGCCGTGGCGTTTTCGCGCGCTTGAAATTTTTCACTTTTCATTTAATCGCGAAAAATAGAAAACGTCTTTTAAAAATCTGAAAGCGTGAAATATATACTCCAGGAGTAATAATATTTCGATTTAAGCAACAAAAAAATTATAGCAAACCACCCGATTCCCTCTCCGATTCTCCCAACTTTTTCTCATCCCCTGTTCATCGAGCTCCATCCCTCCCTCAATGCTTACACTCCCTCCCCCTGCAACTTCCCCATGAGGATCCAAAGAGAGAGAGTGAGAGAAAGAGAGTTTGGACCAAAATGGAGTGAGCTAGCCGAGTTGACTCTTCGCCCGCAGTGGCGCTTCGTTAGGCGATGACGCGGCGTCGTCCGTCGCATTATCCCGCCCACTTCTTTTATTTATTCCCTCCTCCTCTTTCTCACGAACTGCTGGCTGCTCTCCCACGCTTGCCCATTCGGGGAGAGCAGTGGGCAAATTGAGACCCCTGTGTGGAGAGGGGGGTGGCGAAGGAGAGGAAAAGAACGTGCAAGGCAGAAAGAGCGTGTGAAAACAAAGAAATTGGCAGGGAAACTTCAGCCTTTAAAAAATCCGATTGTAGGTCCCTCCGAAAGGGATCTCGAAAATTCCTAGCTTTTCGATGAAAAACAAGTGACGTCATGGAAAAATTAGCAGTGCCGGAAAGCACTTACCTTAACTTTTTTTATAAGTGAAATATTAATTACTCTATGTTTTTTATTTCAAGTTATTATTTTCATTTTATTACATTTTTTGTTTTGGCTACGAAGGCATATATTAGAAATTTTGTGGCAACAAAGTTGATAAAAATGTTGCTCGACTATTTTGTGCTTTGTTAACCAGTGCCAACACGGCGTTCCGGTGCGTTTCGGCACCATGACGACACTGGTTCAAACATGGAAATCAATACTGATCCGAAAAGGCACAAGGCATGAAGCGAACAAAGTCATTATCCCTTAGTTAAGACGATTTTTGAGGTACTGATCGATTAGGACCCTATTAATGTGGCGTTCAAATTTTTCGTTTCAAAAAACCTCCGAGGAAATACCTGCAAGAAAGCGCATGATGTCTCTGGAATAACCAAAAGCATTGAAACACCAACTTCGACATTAAAATGAGAGATGGAAACAACTGGAAAAGATCATACTTATGAAAATATATTTTATTAGAGTCTATATATTCTTCCTTCTTCACGAATATCCATTTTAATGGAATAAAATTTTCCAATCGAAATAAACCAAATGAAAACAAACGCAGACTCGGATTTTGTCAAGTGCAACTATCATACTCGTTCTTCTGTGTATTTCCTCGTGGGTTTACCCAATATTGTGAGCGTTTACTCGCTGCATAAATAGGGTCCCAATAAATCACTTTATGTTTTCCAAGGAATGATGAGTCAGCTCCCTCCACATCGTTTGCATATTCTCTCGTAGCCAGCTAATCGCATCCAATAAATTCATCACGTGATCTCGGGTTATGCAGTCTTCATTACGGTGGTATACGCAGGAGTCGATGAGAACTAATATCTTTATTTCCTCCTAGGATTAAACCCTAATGGTGAATTTTGAGGGATTTTATGCCTCCGATTTTCCATTGAAAAGTTACGAAATCAGGTGTTCACTCTTCATTGTATGCAGTAACATTAGTTTTCGTGTTTTGAGCTCATTCATATCATCAAGTGCTAAGTCTTACTTTACTTAGCTGTTTATATCCCATGATACCTACGTGGCAACCGAAATTTGAGCCCTATCACTTGTCGCAATAGGGTGGTTTCCCATTATTTTTTTATTGCCTAAATCGAAAGATTATTACTCCTGGAGTACGTATTTCACGCTTTTAGATTTTTAAATGACGATACCTATTTTTCCCGATTAAATGAAAAGTGAAAATTTTCAAGCGCGCGAAAACGCGACGCGTAAGTAGGAATGATGGGAAAAAGTCCGTGCGATGCATTTCTGGTTCCCCCTCCCGCCTTGTGAGGTGACCTTGATCGAGGCTCTGAGCGCTGATAGGACGCAGGATACTAGCGGGTAGCTGAGTACCTTGCTGGCTGGTAGCGCTTGGCTTAAAAAAGGTTTATTAATACCTTATCAAACGAAGAAAACTTTCCGACCTTAGCCAGTTTTAATAGGTGATTATTAAGACATGTTTCCCTGAGCTCTGTGCCTCATGCATGCATTGGTAACCTCAGACGATGTATAACTCCTATCCTCTCGTGTAGAAACTAGGTCCCTGTGACGTCACGTGGAGTGGAATCGCATGGGCGCCAATTTGGCCTTTTTCAAATGAGGATAAAATTTGACCCTTGCCATTCGTCTAAACCGGTATTTCAAAAACCAAATAATTTGTGTATTATGAATACACTAATGGTGGGTAACGAATCGCAATCAATGCATTTCGTTTTCTTTGATGAAGGAAACTACCCTATTCATAAAACTGCAAATTTTTAATTTATTATGATTTTTATCAAGTCAGATTTGGAAATGTAAAATTAATTTCCTATTCACCCTTCGCAACATTAATAGTATTTGAATAAGAAGCGATTAAAATTAGACTTTTAACTTTGGAAATACAATGTGTTTTATTACCGCAGGATATTACATTGTTTTGCATTTTGTCCTGGTAAATGGGCAAAACTCCGGCATTGCTGAGCGGTTGAATCTGTCCCCTTACCACCCAAGGGATGTGTCAGGTGCGGTTGAAGTGAAGAAAGACTTGACCGAAGTTTAAATCAAGAAACTTGAAAATTGACGAACTGAAATGAATGATATTGGTGTCATGATACTCTGAAACTACCTCCATTCCATTTAAAGTATCTACTGCCGAGCTTCTCTGTGCTTCGCAGAGAAAAAGAGTTTGTTGTTGTAATTCACCTTCTATGATTGCCAACCAACGACTCAACTGTAAGGTAAAAATCAGCGGATAACAGTAAAATGTTGTAATTTCATGAAAACTGATTTAACTAAGACAAAATAAACAATAAGCGTTTCAACGGGAATAAAATTCGTTGAAATAGATGTGGTTGGGCTCTTGAAGATTTAGTCAAATTGTAAGAATAGTTTGATAAACATTTCACCAACCTCATTATTATTTTAACTATTACATTCCATCGCAGTTTCTTGGTTTATTGTAACACAAATTATCTAATAAAACCATTAATAAAATTTAAAATAACTAGCATGATGATTTTGTTAAATAATTGCAGATGATTGTGTAAATACCGGCATTGAGTTTCCTGACACTTCTATTTCTTCAGGCATAATTAGCAAAGATTAGGGCAATCCATCTTTACTTCCCATGTACAAAGGGGACATAATTTTGCGAGTTCTGATGGAAATGAATGCTCTAAAAATAACTTTCAGATTTGTTGATAAATCATTTCCCAAATGCCAGACTTGGATTGTTTATTTTCATCCCCATCTGGAGTTGTTTTCGAGGGACTCACACAGAAGAACAGCGGCCCATAATTAGAAACTTCGGGACAGAGCTCTTTACTTCGTATTTAAGGGAGATCATACTCAATCTATTGGTTGTTTTTCGTCTGGATATCAACTCGGTTCTCCAACAATACAATTAGCCGGCTTTATGAGTCGGGCGCGTTTTCCTGTAAGCGATGGCGCTATATGGGAATTAATGTGGCAAATTACTTCGCGGCCAGTTGTCCTGGTCAGAAAACTTTCGCACGCTTTTGACGTTACCAAGAGGCCCCAATACAATGGCATGGGGGGTTTATGTGGGAGGTGGGGTAAAAAGGCTGTGGATGTATCAAATGCGGAGGGGGTGAGGAATGTGCTGGGGGAATATGGACTGTTGGAAGGGAGAAAGTAGGAGATGGGACCCGAGAGATGGGAGGAAATAGCAGTTGTGCCGATAGTGACGATTTGATTAATTCATAAGATAGGACAGAGTAGGAAGCTTTGATGGCCAATAAATTGGACCAGTCGTCCGGGTGGGTGGGACATTGTTGGGGGAGTTGGGATGCGGAGGGTAGATAAGGGGCCAATTCGACAAGAGGGTGCCAACCCCTGAGTCCCTTAAGGGTGCCTAGAATTGTCTCGGACGATCCTCGTAGGTGGTCGGTAAGGGTAATGTTCGGAAACGTTCTGGGTGGGGTGGGATGGATCGTACAAATGTACACAACGAACACAGAATACGATCCCACCCCGCGGATGGAACATATTTGCTTGAGGTTTTCCCGAATCCTTGGAGATAGTGATCTATTTCGAGACACCACGCGAATGATTTTCTCGAGCAATGATACCAAACATATCGATTGTAGATAAATGAATCGGTTAGGGACGCGGAGTACTTCATCCCCCTATGATTCAGTGATTCCTGTCTTTGGGACGATCAAAAAGTTGGGATCCACTCACTCAGTGTCTCAACCTTAAGGCTGTCATGGAAAGGTAAGAGTAGAACTCGCCTCATACTAACCTACTGGTGTATGAACATTTCACATTCAGGGTACGAGGGACATATTTTCACCTTTCGTCATTGGTTTTAATTTCATCTTAGAAGTCTTCAGGTAGGCATGTAGTGAACAGTATGGTCGACTCTGTACTAAGATTTTTCGATGTTTAACATTTTATAATTTTTTCCTTTAAAATATAATTCTTAAAAGCTACTGATCGATTTTCTCTAATAATCTTTTTTAAACGGACGAAACACTATTTTTATGAATCAAAATATTATCTTTCCCTACATCTATAGGGTATATATGTACATATTTGTACATACAGTTTAAAATTTTGAATTGATTACAATGCAGCTCCATTAAAATATCAATTTTATACATATTTTCTATCTGAAAATTAAAAACGCGATCGTTAAGAAAAGTTTGTCTGCATGCACGTGACAGGAGTGAAGAGAAATTTTATTCCAGTCAACGGTTTTATATTTCTTACGGAGGTTTAGGCCCGAGGGAATGGCGTGCATTTCCCAGAAATCGAAGACATTCCGATTAACCGAAGGAAACGGAGGCACGGAGCCATAAAGCGGGTGGAATGGAAAGGAGGGAGGGTCTGGCGAATAAGTAAGAATTGAGTGGGGAAGAAAGGAAGGATAAGTGCAAAGGATTTACGGTGACCAGCGTCCAGCGAACCGACTGGGCGGACACAATTTGATGAATGCCTGTCGTGGCCATGCCCTGAGGATAGGAAGGGGGTGTAGCAGAAAATAGGGGACAAGGGGTGTTCTCCCACCCCCCCATGCGGTGGGGGACGCAGGCGTGACCCCTGGTCGAAGAGTTTGGCGGCTACGGAGGCGTTCGACAAAGAGCCTCAAGGCGTTTCTTGCTGGCTTTTCTCCAGCGGCCCTTAAAGCAAAATTACGCTCGAGTGATCTCGTAAGGTGGCAGCACCGATGGGGAGGTCTACCCTCGGAGTAATTGTAAACAGATAGCTCGACATGGCTGAATGCCGGACCATAACCACTTTCGCCCACCAGTGTTTCAGTGTAGTGATACTGAAAGAGGCGACCGCCTATGAAAGGTTTTCCCGTGCTTGTCTATTTTATATTTAACACCTTACCTTTTATGCCTCCTTAACTTCAAGTTGAATTTCTCCTGTTTATATTCATGTTTAGCCTAGTTATTATTGTTACTGTTATTGTAATTTTTATTGATACACATATGAATAAATGATTAACTGAGTTTAGAATTGTGCCAAATCACAATGTCATCCTAATGTTTTGGTTTCTTTTTGGAAAAAAATATTGTTTGTTTGACACTATTGTCACAATGAATTATCACCCTAGATTCTTTAAATTAATATGTTATATCAAAGTGTGATTTTTTTCTTTTGTTGAAAACATTGTTTTGCTGAATTGTTTTCATGCTATCGGCGATCTGCACAGGATGCATTTGTCTGAAATTCTATTTATTTATTTATTTCTTTTCTTCTATTTATGTACCAATGCTGAAAATGTTAAAAGTTGTGCATTTATTTTCTCATGGGACTCAGTGCTCACGAAAATAAACGAAATTATTATTTTTATTAATATTAAATTTCTATTTATTGCCAATATATTTGGATATACTGCCGATATTTGCAATCAGGATATTGTAAAATATTGTTTAATTGACTTCATTACACATGGTGGTAGAGTTCAATATTTAAGCAACAAGACTCCAGAAACATGCCAATATTTTTATGGAAACTGCAATATGAAGTGACATTAAAAATTATTTCTATAAAGGGTTCAACTCTTACCCTCGGACATTGTCCTTAAGCAATGATCTTTACTTTCCAGGGAAATTACGGTTTCAGTGATAATAATATCTACAAATCGTGGCGGTGTATATTTCTTGGCTTTTAATCACAATTATCACAATTTGTTTTAATCAGCGTTTCACAGCATTTATTTTTGTACCGCCTAAGCTTGAATTTTTTATAAATATACACAAATTGAAATTAAATTAGATTTTAAATTATTTTGAATAAATGGAAATTGTGTTCATTTAGAACAAACTCTCGAGACTTGAAGATGCAAGATAAATGTTGCGAAACGTCGCGACGCGTCGGCGAGAAGACTAATTAATTATTTTTAAATAGAGAACTATCTTTAATAATAACAAGATATATGTATATTACGAACTATGCAATCAGGAGTCTTCCTCACCATGGAAAGGTGGAGAAATGGGAATAGTTCACTACGTTTCGGGGATTTCGATCGAGAGCGCATGCGCAGAAGCCACAAATATTGGTGTTTCCCATCCTTGCTTCGAGTGTGGAGATGTAGTGGGGCGGTAGATTCGATTCACGGGGCACATGTGCTGGTCTCATGGACATGACTTCTCTCCTAGGAGGAAGAGCGATTGATTGTCCGGCTCATGTGGGCGATAAGTTAAGGGTGCCATTTCTTCGTGTGCATGAGAAGATGTATGGACTTAGTCTTCGAGTCGAGCAGCAGTGGTGTTTCCATTAACCATGTAATGGATTTGGTGTCAGAAACAAGGGGATTCCTTCTGGTCAGATCTTTCTGAAGTCACATAGCATTAGCTCGGTCAAGAGAATGTCTAGTTGGCTCATTTATTGCCACTTGACTTTTCGTAAGAATATATTATAAGAAATGCTAATTAATATTAATTTTCACTAATTTTCACAACTGTAATTCGCCTTCGCAAATTATTAGTTCCTTGAATGCGGTAATATGTGGTGGAATTCCCATTGGTATAGCGAAATAAAATTATGTTTATTTTTAAAGCTACGATGCCTGCCGTATTTTATCCAAACCACAACGAAACTCAAGCCTATTTATAAACGGTTGAGTGAAATGTATGAGTTGTACTGTTTATGATTCTGATGGTAGTCTGATTTTGTTATAATTTCTTTTAAAAGTAAATACAAATAGAAATTGAAGTTTTTTTTAAGTTACCATTTAGCTTGATCTCAAAACGCATTATTATTATGGAACAGGCTCAATTTATAGAATACAATCTCCGTCAGACAGGCAGACAGGAATCGTCAAATAGATTTGTAAATGGAAGATAGATACATTCAGATTTTTCCCGTAGTATCTTTGTTTGGCAACCGTGCCTGACAAATAAGTGTGTATAAAAATATTCCTTCCCCTTCTATGAAACGGTAGATTACTTCTAAAGATAGGACCTGCCTACATGAAGTATCAGCTCTGATATCTAGTTGGGCCAATACCCTACCCAATTCAACCCATTCTAATTTTCAATCAAAATGCTGTAATGGACGCGAATGAACTCCCTTTCCAAATAACACTGATTTACGAAGGGAAAGTACCCAAATTCAGCGGCTAAAAAAATCCCAAAGAGTTCGCAGATATTGGCGCAATAATTGATTAAACGAGTGGTACGAGTCCTCTTCGTTCCCACAGTGAGTCATCAACTATCCCAAAGTGAGACGGAGGCCAATGTATCAGAAAAACAAGGATAGCGGACGGAGCGAGAGAGCGAGAGAGATGCTAAATAGGACGGCCACAACGATCTCCGATTTGTTCCCCGGACACTTGACACGACGCCCAATTAGCCGAAAAGTTCATTCCCACTCCCCATCTCTCGCCGAGGGAACCATGTCCGCGCTCATGTCCACTTCCCCGAATCAATTCGGATCTGCGGCGGATTTTTTTTTCTCAATACGCCCCCGTGGATCCCACTCTTCCCCCCAATACGCCCTTCATCCATGCACCCCTCCTATCCGGAGATGGCAATCCAAACAATTCTACGATAAAAAGTGGTAATGTTTAAATAGTTTCGATTACTAGCGAAATTTAAATACGAAACGACGTGTGGGGCAAAAATTAACGATGAAACATGAAACCCTAATAGTTATTTCCACACTTTAGTAAACAATTCCACCACCGAACTACTACGACTATGAATACGACCATGTTGCACTCCTTTCGAAACCATTCCTGCAGTGTTCTTTCATGTCGAAACCATGGTCAGTAGAGGAGTTGTACATTAAAGCCTGGAAATTACTTTGTGTTTTATATTTTGTCATGAATATACAATGGATATATATTTTGTATCATATTTCCATCAAGTTAAACCTGAAACGATTTCATCTATAACAAAGGAATTTCTTTTTATTGAATACATAATATAGAATAAACTTTTCCGTGTCTTACTGCGTGATTTTTCGTCAACGTCGACGCCTGGCACGTCTTGGTGGTCGCTCTTGCGTAGTGAATATGCGTTGGTTTCCGAGAGATATACATAATTATAGTTTACAGGGCGGTGGACAGGATGTGGAAGGGGGGAAAATAAAAAAAATGAAAAATTAATTCATTGAAATTACCGCGATAGCTTAAACGCAGTTAGATAAATGTAATGACAAAAAATATTATTGAACGAAGAATGGAACCCACGGATCTAAACCTTGGGCCGGAAAGACAAGACAATTGGGTTTTTGCTTAAAGTTTAGCTCCAGAAAGAAATCTAACCCGCAGTTCCCCATTATTTTTCCCAACTTATTAACGACTTTCGCTAGAACTTCGTTTAAAAGATATGGAATGAAAATGTAGTAATGTCAACATTTTTTTATAGTTTTACAAATTTTGTCTCTTTAGCATAGATTTTCTATGAGAGCTAATTCAGCGCCTTGCTGCATCTCATCTTCACCGTATTTTGCAAGTATTTTGGAGATTTTTTACGCAAATATTTTTGGCTTAAAAATTTGTTTCAAATTTTGGCCATGTTTTCGATTCCTGCTCACGAAAATCAAGGTGGGAATATGTTTTTTTTCACCCTTGAAGGGTTTGATTTCGATCATAGTAGACAGGGTTGATTTTTAAATAAGCTGTCAGAGGTATGTAAAATTCTTCGTGCTCTTGCCCGAAACTATTGCTGTTCCCTATTCACATACCTTTTCAGTAGCGGATACAAAAAAAAAACTCGAGGGGGGGCGCAAAAGATATCTTGAGTTATCTCTACTTTTATCGTAATAAAAAATAATCAAGTCACATGCAGAGTTTATGAAAATTTTAAATTTATTACACACATATACAAGAAAATGCCATCTTATGATATAAAAAAGTTATAATTGTGGTTCTGCAATGTTTGGCAATACGGGCGGGCCTGCAAGTGGGGGGCGCGCGCCCTTGCGCCCCCCATCTCTATCCGCCACTGCATCTTTTGGAAAGTCTCGATCAGTTACTTCCCTACCCCAGGAGTGACATTTTGTATAAAAACGAAACACCTGCATTTGACTAGACTGGGACCGGGTTGGTGCGGTGGCCTAAGTATTGGCCTCACTCCTCGAGGCCCTTATGGTAAGGCGTAATGGGTGTACCTACCTAGGGCCTAATGTTCCCCCTTGCACCACTCGTTAAAAGCAGGCCACTGCGGAAGACGGGTCTCTCTCCACCCATCTTTTGCATTCCTTCTCCATGGCACAGATGACTGAACTATAGGTGTAGAAGTTGAAGGAATAACAGCACTACTCTTTCCACATGGTGATTTATTTATTCCAATCATGGTTTCGCTATAGCGTAACATTTTAATGGTGGAAAATGTTAGCCAGTAACGAAACCATGGCCGGAAAAAATAAATTACCATGTGCAAAGAGCAAAGTTGTTACCTATTCCTTCTACTCCTACGATAAAGCATTTCTGCGAAGTCACGCCCGCTACTATTACTTGTAAGCTCTCGGTCCTCCAAATAGTTATCCACCGAAGTAGCTACATGTACAGCACGTATTTTGTTTCGATCTTCATCCTTGATTCCACCAAAATCATGATAAAACACCTTAGAATCACCCCTTTTTCCCCCGCCTTCCCCGATTCCATTTTGGTGGGGTTTAAGGGCATAGAACGAGACGGAGCCGTGTCCTTCCCTTCCGAAATGCGTAACCACACCCAAAATCAAGATTTGCTCGGATGGGGCACGCTTCGGACGGTGGCGGTGACACCGGACGTGTTCTCCTGACCGCGACATGATGTCGGTGTCGGTTTTGGGGACAGAGAAGACTGTTAAAGTGGGAAGGAGGGAGGTGGGGCAGTTGTTTTTTGTGGGGTGCTTGGGATGGAGCTTTTTCCGTGGGGAGGAGGCAGTGAGAGAAAAAATGGGGAGCGTCCAAGGTATGGGTATGATGTAGGATGGACAAAATTCCACGAATCAGCCAAAAAATTAACTTTAGGGCATTATTGTGAATTTTAATCTGTAGCAGAAGTTTGTAGTAGCTCTAGAAGTATCTCAGGATTTATTTGGAGTACCATTCATTAAACTGTGGAAGAATCGAAAGGCAATCAAAGAACATTGAAGATAGAAATATTTTAAAATCTCTAGCCGAGGGTTATTGAAGTGTAGTGATAACGAATAAATATCTTTAAAGCTCTTGAATTTTTAAACAGAAATATTAGGTGTCTTTTGATCAATATCAGTGTGGCGTAATTTAAATCTGACGTATCACACTATGGCACCTGTCTACTATTCCAAAGGTTAAAGGATGGAATATATGAATCTCTGTCAAATGACAAACTATATAATGGAGAATACGGACATTGAATTTTGAGTGTAGTAGAATTTTGGGTATGAGTAGAAATTTTATTTTGACAGTTAATATTAAAAGGAGGAGTAAATCTTTAACATAGGATGGAAGGAAATGAATTTGAAAGAAAGAAAACAGCGCTAGAAATACTCAGTCATGCCTATGAAGCAGTATTTGCTATCTCCGGTGCACATACAAAAGTACTATAATTTTTTTTTTGCAAAAAAAAATTATAGTACTTTTAGAGCCCTAATTCGAGCATAGGTTCTCAAATTCTGCGCCAATTCTTCGACTTCATAAAAAAAACGTGTTTTGTTAGATGAGAAGGACCTTTTCTTTACGGAATCATTCGCCGAGACGAGATAAAAAGAATATTTTATTTATAATGCTCTACATAATTACTTCCCACTGCTTTTTGTCATAGTTTACTCCGCAGTTTCTTTCTTATCAAATATTTTTGTATTTGGTAACTAATAATTTATTAAGTAAACTATAAAAAATAATAGAACCGAAATTGATTATCAAAAATACTGGGACGTCTAAGAGAAATTATTTATGCATGTATGTTGATGAGATTAGATGAGATACGGAGGAGACAGAAGGTATGGATGGAGTTAGTGCTTAGCGGGGAGGGGATGTTGAAAATGGTGTTAGAGGGTAGAATGTTAGGTAAACGAGGGAGGGGAAGGATGAGAATATGATTTTTAGATAGATTGAAAGGGATTAGGCCTTACAGTGAATTAAAGAAGGCAGTGCTGGAAGGAAAGGGAGGCTCCCAGATCACTTCTTGAACACTCATGGAACCCTACCTTAATCGGTAGAATGCAATAATAATAATAATAATTTTCATGAGAGAATGGTGCTTAACTAAGATAAACAGGCAAAACAAAGCAGTTGCCGAGTAGAGGGGCGTTCCGTAGGATGTACGCAGACCACCACGCAAGCCAAGTTCTTCATTTTCCATTGTAATACCACCTAAGTTCATCAAGCGTGGAGTGAAGGTAATTTTCATTACCGTTCACCCATCAGGTTGGTAGACCAGGTACATCACATTCGCTTCCTGCGAAGATTTGGTTCAAGTTTGATGGTCTCAACTTGTTGTGGCTGCGCGGAATTCCACTCTTCATTGCGATGGCATCTTGGGTAGACCTCAGAGGCCAAACTGTAAGCGTAATACGCCTCAGTAAAATTACCATGAGAACCAAGTAACTTTGGTATTTTTGGTAAGAGGTCTGCGCAGTGCAGACCTGGAAAATTTTTATTCCGGCCTGGGGAATTTTATCCAATGGCAATTCATCCCATGACAAATAATCTGAATTTCATCGCCGTACACCTGATTAACTAAAATATATCATCAGGTATGTCTATATGTTTTGAATTGGTAGAAGGTAGACGAAAGTAAGCAATAGTACAGGGTGAGAACTAATTTGAGAAGACTGTAATACCATGGTTATTATGTGCGGGAATCAGTTGGGAAAGTAAAGTAATTATCGCTGTTAAAAGCGGTGAATAATTGAAATAATAACCTTCATTTTTTTCTAAATTCTTCTAAATATATTCATGTTGTTTAAGTTGTAATAATGAGCTCAGCAGTGTCAATGATCATATATTATGGGGAATAGTCAAATAACACCGAATATTTTTTATTTCATTGCATTATTTGAAATTCAAGCCAGTTCCATAAAAAAATTACCACTGCTGATTTGTACGAGAATTTGTCAACTTTGGGACGATCATATTTTGTTAGAAAATATAACCAACACAAACAGTAGGCGTTGTCTGACACTCCTATAAGATGAAAACTGTGCAAATATCCAACTTCGTGCTAAATAAATCATTTTTGAGGTTCTAGCCGGCTTTTTTATTTCAGCACACTGTGAGACGGTTCAACATATGTACTTTCATCTTCTCTTGGATGTAGTCTAAAAAACACGGTTTTCATAAAGGTACACCATCCTTTGATCTTAAGAATTGCAAACAGGCTCCATAGCTTAATACAGCAGATAAATAGATGAAAATACAGATAAATGATAATACGTCACACTATTTTTTTGTCATTTAGCAATGTAAGTAAAATCGTACATTGTAATATTTCCTCTGAGTTTTTTTTACAACGCGTTTCGTTGCTACAAACAACATCATCAAGTGTTGATAATGTAGTTTGTAGCAACGAAACGCGTGGTGTCAAAAATTAAACTCAGTGGAAATATTGCAATGTCCAATTTTACTTATATTAAGAACTTCCACCATATCGTGCCTAACATCAGACAAGATATTTAGCAATCTGCTATTCCAGTTTCATATGCGTCATTTTGTCAAACTATCGGGTCATAATCGTCACCAGTCAAAAGTCATAAAATCTCTTGTTTGGTGCAAGATAGGGAGAATAATTACATGGAGGCTAGGGATTGACAGTGAGAGGAGAGGGTGGATGGAAGGTATAGGGAGGTGGATGACCATCCAACGGACGCCACTGGACACAATTGAGAATCGAAGATAGAAAAGGCGGCGGAAGGGGGGGATCGAAGCCGCCTGGGAACGTTTTGTGACTCCACCATGCTGAAGGGGGGAGGGAGGAAGGGAGGGACGAGGCGGGAGAAATAGAAATGGTAAAAGGGATGAAGAAAAAGGCAGTTTTATGGGAAAAGGCGGAAAACGTTGCGAGATTCTAACTCAGTGCACTGGGAGGAGGGGTGGGAAGAGAGAGAGAAGAGAGAGAGAGATATCTAGAAAGAGTAATAGAGAGAGAGAGAAGGAGAGCTTATCCGAGAGGGTCAAATAAATGGGAATGTAGCTGGTGGTTGAAGTGTCCAAGAACTGGGATAAAGAGTGGAAGATTGGTGTGGGGAGACTAGTGTGTACGAGTCTGTGGGATGGGGGAGGTTCTGGGGGGTGGGGGTTAGATCGGTGGGATGAGGAGCCGGCCCAAGAAAGCTGGAGGGGGGAGAGTAGGGGTAAAGGGAGGGGTAAGAGCTACTACGATCGCGGGGGGGTGGGGGAGACTGCCAAGGGGATGATAATGGGGTGGTAGGGTGGGAAAGAATTGGTGACCGTTGGAGACGGGTGGGTTGGGGGGAAAGTCTGGAAGGAATACAGAGAAAGGGAGGGAGAATAAGATCTACTACCACGCATTGGGGGTATAAGGGGTTTGAGTCGTGTGCGGGGATAAGAAACAGTTTGCGAGTGGTTGCGGCGAACGACTGCAATTTTTATCCCCTATCCCTCTACCCCATCTGCTCCCACCCTTCAACCCCCCCCCCCCACCCAAATCCAATCGCACCCGGGGTCTATTTTTCCCACCCCAACGAAAAATCTCCCTTTCGACTCCCGCTGGGCCTTTTCCCTTGTCTTTTCTCCCACCCCTCCACGCCCAAAAACCCGACGCTAACTCCTCTATTTCGACTTTTATCCTTATTCTTTTATCTCTGGCCGTCAAGTCGAGCATCGACTCTCATTTTCTCAGGGAAAACGGGACTTGGGGAGAAGTCTTGGAGATTACGGTTCATAGATTTAACAGCTTGAGGAAAAGGACGACATAGAATAGACAATCTTATTTTTGTGTATATATAGTCGTAAGTGGTGTCATTCCGAATTTCTGGTAATCGATCATGCTCGCAATTTCATTGGTAATTTTACTACTGCTCCACATTCTCTTTTCAAAAATTGATGCTGAAGACTACTTCCTTAGATTCTTCGGACCACTTCGAAAGCATTCCTAAATTTGAGTTATATACTCACATTCTCATTAGGTATTAAATTTTCAAATTTTTGCGTGTTAATGAGTTTAACTGAGCAATCCACTTTAGACGTTATCCAAGGACTAAAAATACCAAATAACATTTTACAATGAGGGTGAATTTAAATTTCTACACAAGGTTGTTTGTTTAAATACTTCAAAGTGTGATTTACTATTTGCAATTTGATTTTTCTTCTAGTGCTCTTACACACAAACATTCATCTGTTAGCGATCATAGTATCAACAATCCGGCACTTACTTGTTTTTTTCTTGATAATACTATTATTTTTTTCTTAATGACTTCACTAGGCTTTAAGTAATAGTATATAGTTTTCATATTTAGGAAATTTTAAAAATTAATTTCCATCAAAAAGGTACCAAAAGTATTATCTGTCACCTGTTAGTAGTCTGTCATGGCAATCAACTGCTGAAATAGCCGCTAAAAGTAACAATAAGATGATTAATGAAGTGGCACACGTCTTTATATTCAATTTTACCCGTTGAGTCACGAGAAATTCAACTGCAATTAAACATGAATGCTCGTGAGTGCTAAAATACTAAAATCATTTTATTGCCGTGTGAATTATTTCAAATGAAAGAAAATTCGTTCCACGCAGTGGATGGCTAACCAATTACTCTGAATGGGCCTTATTCCCGTGGAAAGTCGACTTTTCAGCACGGTTTTATGAGCTGGTTATTCTTCTGAATTGCAGATTTAATCAACTCAATTAATGAATTCATATTCAGTTTTATTAGTTATCTTGTGTAAATTACTAGATGAAACGTGGAAATTACGTTTGGGATTTAGTCTATGTGCCACGTCAAAAATAAAAGAAGGAATGATTTTTTCCCAAAGCAATGAAAATACTCTGGTAAATCCAAAATAAAGAGACAATTTTAAAAGTTTTAAGCCACAGAAAATTTGGTATTTATGTCTTTTAAGGCTCCAAAAACTCGGGCAAAATACTTTATACTCGTTGAGCTTAATGATAAGCCACATTTTTTTGTGATGACTTCACATTTCTTTCAGATTGAGTGAATGGCATAGCAACCACAAACCTTTCTTAGTAAATTCTATTTATTATTTTCACTCGAATCTTATGGCACGAAAATTTATACTTATGTCATCTTCGCCAATATTTAATGGGCTCTTAATGCGAAATGTCTGAATAGTATCATATTTTTTTCATGTGAATCTACAGCTCTCGGATAACACATTAGGCACATGCTTCATATCTTTCGCTTATTTAATCAATGTCTTGCTCATGGTTCTATAAATACAAGAATAAATGAAATATCTTACAAGCAAACGCTGGAAAGGCAGAGATAGAACTGGCGGAATCACCCATGGGCACACTGTAAATGTGATGATTCCACGGTGAAAAAAAATCATCAAATTTGACAGCGACGGTCTCAGAACTTGGTGTTGGCTCTAAAAAATAGTTATTGCCCGGTCCAAGATATGATGAAACATATCAAATGATCTCATATTCGTCTTAGTCACTTTATTTTAATTACTTTATTGCAAAAATGGCATTATGAAATGTTGGATTGCATTTGAAATTTTCTTTGAGTGCCGCCAAAAAAAACTCGAATGAATATATTATTGTAAGAATTAAATCATAAAGGTCAATTAAAATCTGAGGGGTAATTTTAATTTTTTTAACATTTGGTGCCACTACCCTATGTACCGTCACAGAGTATTGTCTATTATACCATTCACTACCATCTGTGCCCCTACTTCCTTCTGGCGCAAATTATAGCTGTCGGTTGCGTCCTACAAATATCATGTGCTACAATCTGACAATGTTACCATGCTATTAGAGTATTCTACGAATTAAGTTAAGTTTGATATTTGCTATGGAATTTTATAGCTCGTGACAACATAGAATTCTTTAACATTTACATGTTCTGCAATACGACCGCCGGGCGAGACGTTTAGCCGATGCCCCATCTACGCCTCTCGCTAAAGGCCGCTACACATGGTGTATGATCATGCGAATGATCATGTTGAATGATCACATGATCATTCAAAGGATCATGCGAGCAAAACACGGCGAATTATTTCATTCAGCAGGATCATGTGCATGATCATTCACTACGTAAGAGTAGGCGAATGGGGACGCCGCGCTGGGCTTTTGTTCACCCTTCCTTCTGGCGCAAGTTATCTGAGCTGTCGGTCGCCTCCTGCAAATATCATACACTACAATCTGGCCATGTTATTAAAGTATTCTACCAGTTAAGTTAGTTTTCCATTGTGTACTTGAAAAGCATTCCGGAAGCCTCCCCTTTCTTCATGTACCTTGTTTCCCTATTCAATTCATAATAAAGCCTACTCCCTTCTTTCTATCAAAAAATCCTATTCTCCTCCCACCCCTCCCTTGTTTACCCAACTTTCTACATTCTAATATTGTTTCCAACATCCCCTTCCCGTCAGTATTCCGTCCCTCTGCTTACGACAAATTAAGGAAAAGGCCTTTCCCCCAAAAATGTCTTGGGTAATATTGAATGGCTCCTGTATCCTTATTAAATACCTATGTATAAATACCTTTACGTACCTGTCCAACACCACCTGCCCCTCGGAATATAGCAGTTTGATGGAAAGACCAGTCCCGCTAGAACGTCTTACGTAATCTTGAACAGTCCCCCGTATCTCTATGGCCAAACCCTTAGACCGTCCACTTGCCTACCGTCCACACTCCACCCTGCCGTCAGAAATTTCCAGGGAGGGGTTGCTGGGGAATCCGGGGCTGAAAAAATGGGTGAATGAATAAATACAAATGCGAGGAATAAACAGCCTCAGGGGGTGGCTTGACAAGCAAAGAACCAATGTCCCCAAACACAGAAGCCCCGAATATTCCCCTCCCCTCCCTACAAGCGAAGGCGGGCAAAAAACACACCGAAGACCCCCAACGGAGCGGGGGCGAAGAAGACATTGCTCATCCACTGGGATCGGTCAGAGGCGGCGGGGGAGGAGGATGTAAGATTATTCCGGAGTCGCTCCACGACGGTCCACCGTATATTTCCATTCACCCCCCTTATTGTCTCTTTTTTTATACCTCCCCACCCTCACAAGCGTACGGCAGAAAATCACCGATAGTAACGTCCAGCTATTACCCTGACCAGTGGCGGAACTATGTGAGGGGATGATGGGATGTATCCCTTCCCAAAGCATCAGAGATATCAAAAAATTATTTAATAATCTTTTCTGCATTTTATGCGCAATAATTTCATCTGCTTAAAGTTAAATTTTAAGTGCCAAAATGGTCTAAAATACATTTTCAGGCATGTTAATTTTCAAAAATTTTCTTAAACTCCCTGTTTCTTGGTGGGGGTATCCGCCACAAACCCCCCAATTCCCCATTAAAGCCCACTCATCCCCCCAAAACATATTCCTAGTTACGCCACTGACGCTGGGCACCGATGTCCGTTACACTCCTAGAGTATTAACAGAGTGCTTAGGGTGATAGCATCATTGGCATTGTGTTAATATGGAAAAATGCTGATATTATTTAGGAAAATTGAATTATCCTAATTAAACAAAAGCGTAGTAATTGATTTTATTCAAACCCGGTAACATCTCCTCTGTCTCAAGGAAAGTTTAATGTACCTAAAACAATGTTTAATTCAAATATTAACATGAATAAATTTACATTGCGTTACTAAGCTCATCGTTACAATTCAAAAAGAGCAAAATATCAGCCAATGATCTCCTCAGACATGGATGGTTCGAATGTGATCTGAGTAATGTGATCATTACAATCTTTTCTCTATGTGCAGAAGCCAAGAATCGCTCTTTCACATCCGTAGTTTGTGGTTCCACCCCAAAAAAACACGCATTTACTAAGGCGCCATTGGAGTAGAAACGCGTCGCCATGGCAACGCCTCGATGCGTGACCTCAAGAGATGTAAAAATGAATGTACCAATTGAAGATTGGATTTTTTTTAGAAAAACCCTCGTTTTTTTTATTTGAGGCATCCCTTAAGTTTACAAGTATTTTGAAGACTGAGCGTAATAATACTATTCTGAAGTGGGTCCACAATGATGTACTGCATATTCAAACATGCACTTATTCTCCCTCTTTCATTTCCATTATATCTCTGTCCCACCTCCACAAACTCACACGAATCCGCCAGAAAACAACGCCCGGCTACTACTCTAACCATTGATGTCCGTCCAACTGTCAGAGTGTGAACAGAGGTGGCTTTGCAGAAGCCGTGAGATGAGGCAAACATAAATTACTAAGGACGGCATTGAAATCATATTCCCTCTCAACAATGATGGTATATTTTGGAAAGTATAAAAATTGTTGAATTGTTAATTGTTGCCTTAAGACTAGATTTTATCCCAATCATTATAATTTGCCCTTTTTCGTGAGAGCAGAATTAAATGTAGGTATCATTTTCAATCGAAGTACGCAGAATGTGAAAAAAAACTCACCTATTTTTTCAAACAATGCTTTTAAGCGGCATAATCCAGTCAGCTATCTTACCAGACGTAGAGAGGGATGGATATGCTGCATCATGTGGAGAGAGTATTTTCATCATGTGGTGAGAGTTCACCCTTTTCCATCTCTCCTCTAAGTATGCACCCTAACGAGCATGTATTTTCTGAAAGCGCCATTGAGATGAAAAAGAGACGCCTGACGCGTTAAGTAAGAAAAAGGCAAAACTTAGAATCGATTAGAGGATTTCCTTGCAAGCCCTCCTATTTTTACTCTAAAACTTCTATTTTTGCGTGGACTAAATGAATAAATGTGTCCTGGATTCTGCCTCTCAATGCAATAAATCTTATCCCTGAAGCTATTAAGTTATGTGTGAAGCAATGGTCAACAGCTTTAGGTCAACATTTAGAGGAGAATTTGCGGTGCATAAGAGGCTGGCTGAGGTAAGCGAACCAAGATCAAGATCCTGGCGGAACAGAAAGAACAGTCAATGCTGAACCCCATACCTGCGCTCCAGTCGCTATTGGTAATAATAGATGTGGTATTTAATAACTTTCTTCGCAAATAGCTGTAAAATTCGCATTGAATGACATATGAAAAAGTTCCTTTGGGAAATATACTTCGATAAATATTTTGTAAGAAGGTTGAGAGAAACCTGAGTTTGCCTTTAGCCTGGTCTCAATGACAGGCACGAAGAATACTACAGCGTTGCGGTAGATAGACAGACAAAGCTTTATTCGCCTAAATAAATGCCACTTTCATATTCCGTTTCTGTCTTCTTTTATCAGTGAAATTTATTTTTTCAAATGATACTGATCTACTGCCTATCTTAGTATATTATGAAATAAACTTATAATTTTTATTTCTCTCAGACTTGAAAATAGCATTGTAAGGTGGAATACATAATGCTCCTCCTTGCACTATCCGCTGAGGTTTACTACCCATTTCACTGTTTAGTTGTATTTCCAAGTTAAATACATATATACGAGCGATTCCACGAATCTGTCATGCCATTAGCCAACATTAGAATTTGATATGAATTCACTCTTAATTCAATTCAAAATATTAATTTAGGATACATGCATTTATTGCAATGGAATTTATAATTCCTCTGTTATTCTCTTGCGTCAATATCAAACGTCATGCGCATGCATCTTATCCTTACAATATTACCACAAAGTATCGAGTCAAAGAACTAGTTACACCCAAAAAAGCATCTCCGTAAATATTACCGAGAGTTGAGCCCGGCCCTCTTGAGTAAGAATCTCAATGCCTCCCCTCCCCCTGCGACGCCATCCTGCTGGAGGCTTAACTAATGTTCCTTGAGTGTTTGCCAAGGACACCGGAGAGGAGGGACCACAATTGGCGTCTTACTGAAAGGGTGTTGTGCCGAGAGTCTCCCTCAGCCGAATATTTTGGCAGCATAAGTTTCCGATCCTTGCCAAAAATCTTTCCCGGGACGATGCGTCCCTCGGGACGGTCTCTCTCTCTCTCTGGCTCTGGTCCGGCGGGGGATTTGGTGGGAAGGGCGGGAGATGAGCGGTTAAGACCCACATTCAGTCGGAGACGGGAGCGGTGGAGGATAGGAAATGAGGATCATCATCCGAGGAAACGGATGACGGAAATGAAATGAAACATGAACGACCGAGGGGTGTGCGTGCGTGTGTCTTAAAAAGCCTCCAGAGGACACCACGGTGGTGGGCTTTTTTTTGGGTGGGGTGGGGGGGAAAGATGATGATAGTGCTTTCTCTATACGTGAGATGGTTTCTCTTGGAGAGTTTAGGGAGAAAGGATAGGGGGTCCGGGAAGAAGGTTGGACATTGGGCCAAGGCGTGATCGGAATAGCGGAATAATTTTTTATGTGAGGGGTTTGAAAAAATGACCCCTTGCGGGATCCTGACCGCCCTTTGGTAAAGACCGCTATCGGAGGGGGTCCTTGAATGGTGGTTGATGGCCACTGGTTCATGAGGGGGGACGGGGGTCATCAAAAGCAGAATCTTCTTTTTGTGATCTTCATTCATGATAATCTGAAAAGAATCGTTCGTGGTCCCGGGAATGCCTCCTACATTGCAACTGACCACGGATGGCCGTGCTTCTTTTACGAAAGAGGCGTATAGTTTTCCCTTGGGGCGGCAACGGCACCCTCAGGGCTCGAGAGTTTCGATTCCAGCATTTATATCACTACGATTGCGAATATCGATAGAGGTATTTTTCATGCATATGGTGGAGAATGGTTTTGGAGGCGAGGTGAAGTTTACGTAGAGGTAGAAGACTGACGAATTTTTAGACATGATGGGTGAGCAAAGGAAACTTCAATCGGAGATACGGAAGAGACGGGAGACTTTCATGGACACTACTAATCGGGTTGGGAAAGGTAAAAATTGTGTTGAAGGGAAGAGTATTTGGCAAGCGGAGAGTGGAGATAAGGGCAATAAGATGTATACACAGATTGAAGACAGGAGAACAGCCATACTGGAATTGGGCGGTTGAAGTTCAATTTAAGGATTGGGAAAGGTCATAGTGATTCGTAAAATGCTTCTTAAAATCCCCTCGTAGCGGTAGAACACTTTCAAAGAATGATAACAGTTTCAACCATAAATAACGGTTGCCATTTTCCTTCCGCAAAAGCTCCTGGTTCAAAATGGTCTCATTACTTGTAAGTAATAGCATATATACTTACTCTATGGTAATAGGTAACTATAGTTTGGCACTTCGTTCACGTACTGATATTTCTCTCTCTACAAAAGCGATTTGAAGTAGCCTTGGGTTCATACTTATTATGACGCGATAGGTATGAATCTAAACTTCATTTTTTCAAAATGATTTCCACCGTCAACTGAACAGTAGAATACAGCGGATGCGTTGGTACGATGAGGTAACCAAGCTTTCAGTCATTTTCCACGGGTTAGTTTAACCAGACACGAAATGGCTCCTCAACTGTCGTCAGTGCCACATTAATTATCCAAGTTATTCTCTTACACCTTCAATAAGTTTTCTTTCACTTTGTAAGTAATTGTTACATATTATCCTCACTCTTATTGCCAAATGAATGATTTCATCATTATTTTCTTATTTATTTTTATGAGTGGGCACCTAATTCGAACTTAATTAGCCTTGTGCTCTCCATGAAAAAGAAATTAGGGTTTTATCATGTTTAGAGATAAATATCACCCCCACTGCTTCAAATGGTTTCCCTATTGCAGAGACGTACTCATAGGCCACTGTTGCCATTGAATTCTAGTAACTACTCTCTACTTGGTGAGAAAGTTAACAGATTGATTTTCAAGCTGAGTTACCTGTTCATTGCCAAATTGTGAAAAGAGAACTAATGGTAATTCATCACCAACAATTTAAAATCCTTGGGCCCTACAAGTTAAAAAGGGAATTAAAACATTGAAAAGTTAAGTCACAATAGCATGATATGTATTGTAAAATTAACTGGTATATTATAATTATTTTAATAACTAAACATTACTATTAATCGTTAATTCATTTTCATTTAATTATTAAACATTTTAACGTTTGAAGCTATAAAGTAATTTATGTTGGGATGCCAGCGTTTGCTTGGTGCGATATTTCGGGGGGTTAGAGAAAAGGAAGACAGCCGTTATGATTAGGTTCAATGTAACGTCTTTGAATATGCATATGCTTGAAAGACGTTTTAACGATCCCGGCGTATAGTTTATGGGAATTTCACTGAAAATTTACGCTACTGTTATGAAACTCAAATACAGTGCCTCAGAGTCGGACATAATAGCCACAGTCGTATTTGGCCGATGTGAATGTCAGCTCAACTGGGAAGAATGCCTAGTTGCGGTGCTTCTGCAGCGAATACTCGGTATGGGAGACAAAACTTCAAGCAGCAAGAATTCGAGAGGTGAACTTAACCTCCGGTCTTACATTTACGGAAGGCGCCGAACTAAAGATTTTAGTTCCGCATTATTATGTAAATATCAGTGTATTTCCAAAGGACTGGAAAAATGCCAAAGTATTGCCAATTCTGGAGTACCCCAAGGATCTAACTTGGGCCCCTTACTGTTTTTTATATTTATGAATGACTTACCTGTTAATGTGACTCATTCTAAAATAATTATGTTTGCAGATGATGTTAAAATTTATCGTGAGGTTAAGACATTGATTGACTGTGCCTTATTACAAGATGGTCTATTGAAAATATGTGATTGGTCGAATATGAATAGGCTTCAATTCAATACATCTAAATGTCATGTGTTATCTATATCAAGGAAAGCTGATCATGTTCAATTTTACTATAACATGAGTGGAATCAAATTAGAAAGAGTGACATCCCATAAGGACCTCGGGGTGATCTTCACTAGTACCCTAAGTTTTACTAAACATGTAGAGGAAATGGTGTCTTCCTCAATGAGGAGCTTAGGGTACGTACTAAGGTCAACAAAGTGCTTTAAAAATATAAAACCCATGATAGTTCTGTACATAGCTCTTGTCAGGAGCAGGTTGGAGTACTGCAGTGCAGTGCGGTCTCCATACAGTAATAGATATATTGAAGCTATTGAGAAGGTTCAAAAACGTTTTTTGAGAGCTGTATATGTGAAAGAATATGGGATTTATCCTGTGATGGATAACCATGTACCATCCAAAAAATTGTCACTAATGTATGACTTACAGAGACTTGAAAATAGGAGGCACATGAATGATCTCATGTATTTATATAAAATTGTGAATTGTGTGAGTGACTCCCAAATGTTAGAGATGATAGCCTTTTATGTTCCCAAAGTGTGTTGCAGGAATAATAGACTGTTTCAGATCAAGGGAGTTAACACCAAGTATGGTGAAAATTCACCTCTAAGCAGAATGTGCAAGAGGTATACTAGACATTCCAGGGAACTGGACATATTTGGACCAAGGTCAAAATATATCGACTATGTGAAGGCCTGCTTTTAATAATGGTTTCTGAACTTCTAATTTTTCTTTAAACTTTAGTAATACTGGGTACATTTATGGTTTTTCCTGTTATTAATGTTGATTGTTGGATAAACTAAAATAAATAAATAACATAATTTCCCGAATAGGCCAAACATATGATGTGACATAATTTTTTCCACAGTGCGAAACATGGACACTCAGGAAGGAAGACGACACAAGATTGGAGGCGTTCGAGTTGTGGGTCTGAAGAATGGAGGAGGTGAAGTGATCGGAGGGGAGAAGGAACGACGAAGTGCTGGACATGGTGGGTGAAGAGAGGCAGCTATCAATTGAGAATATGGAGGAGGCGAAATGCATTGATGGAGGGAGTACTTAGCGTGGATGGGATGTTGAAAACAGTGCTAAAGGTTAGAATGCTGAGTAAACGAGGGAGAGGACGGGAGGTAATAGGATTTTTAGTTAGAATGAAAGGGAATAGGTTTTGCTGTGAATTGAAGGGGGAAGTAAGTGGAGGAATGGGAGGCTGCCAGAATGCTTATCCTCTTGAGACCCATTAGTCTCTGAGGTGTTCTCATTTCAGAATCAAGGTGGATGGAAAAAATAACGTCACAGTGAAATTTGAAAGAAATATTTATTATATTTTACAGTGTGGTACATTTATGTGCACCTTGGGATTTTATGGCAATATTTTTATGCACTACGATAACGAGCGAAATTTATTGGATTTTATAGTTCATCGCCTTTCGTTTGTCACGAAACACTTCAAAATTGGCGGGAAAATGATAGAAATATTAAGCTTACCAGAATTGGTGTTGTTTCGACGTACACTCGTCTTGCTTGCCGTCGTGTCATCCATCTTGTTTTACGAGTGAAAAACAAACAGATGTGGCGTGTTGTGGCAGAATCGTGTACTACAAGGTACAAAGAAGTGCAGCGGCGGGTTTAGACGACAATGAATGGTTCACACTTGAAGGTTTATAATAACAGAAGCATGGAGATTCACGTATGTGTACCTTGGGTCTGAAGAGGTTATAAAGTACTGTATGGAAACCGCACTTAATCGGTATTATACTTTAACGAGGGACATATGTGTCCCAATTTTTTTTTTAATGTTATCGAAATTAAATGAGAAGGTGAATGATTGTAAGAATTGGTTCCATTTAAGAATAGGCTATTGGCTTCTAGTTTTAAATTCTTTCAGTGATATCCTTTAGATATCGTTGTTTCCACATTGTTAAGAACTATCACATGAAATGCCTTTAACGAAGTGGAAATTTGATAGTTTGTAACAAATCAATGAGATGGTCAGTAATAGCAGGACTTTCGGTCTATCCTTTATTTGTACCTAGCCTGTGGAATTAGTACGAAAAACTCCGCATTTGCTTGAGCGACGGGGTACTATACACAATTTATATAGTTTTCACACGTTTGTCTATTAAATATCCATGTTGCAATACACTTATTCCACTAAGCAAATGATGTGGGTGTGTAATATAGATCACGATCCGCAATCAACTTATTTTAATTTAATATTTCCAAATCTCCCCGAACAATCCCCTTTATTTGTTTCAACAACGCCTTGGCAACCCAAAATATTCTCAATTTGCAATTTTACGTTAAAAATCAATTATTTTCGCCAAATTTGCGTTTGAGCCCCGTAAGAGACCGATTTTCTATCCAATTTCTTAGTCTGTCAACAGTGGATACCGTCCCGTGACGTCAACTTCCGATAACGTCGTGTTTTTAAGCAGCCGATGAAGATTAATTTTTTAAGACTCTTGTCTCTTAACTCAGCTAAAAAATATATTCATCCAGGAAATTTTCGGCGAGTGCATTAGAGGTAGGGACCTTCTTATTCTAATAATTTAAAAAAATGTGCATGTTCCCCATTGGTGTTACTTCACGTCCCAAACTGCATCTCAGAAACCATTATAGTTATCGCTTTCATATAAATGGTTTTGTAATCTACGCATTAATTTTAGCCTAATAACGTATTTCGTTATGCAATTTAAAGGCTGCAATCTTTATGGACCTTAAAGGGTTAATAATAATAATAATGAGATTAGTATTAAATATGGAATATGCAGAGAGATATGGTTCAGAAAATACTTAAGATGAAAAAAAATTCAAGTATCTGATTTAAGAAAGAGCCCCATCACTCTATTGAAAGATCGAATTATGGACGTCTGAGCTATGAAAATGTTGAAATAATTCCCACTTGTGAGAAACTCTATCCCTCAGAATGTAATTCTCTCGTATCTCAAAAGCCAGCCATGTACGGTCAAAGGCAACGTCAACTCAACCTGAATTTCGTCCCAGTTGGTGGACTTTTGCCGCGAATAAAACGCGAGCCGAAATCCCTGGCAGCAAAAAATTCGGGCGGCGAACTTAATCTTAGGGTTTCATTCTGCGCGGAGGCCGGGCGACAGTTTTTACGTTCACGAACCCCGCTTGAACGTGGGGGGTCCGATTTCTTCCAATTTTGTAGATTACGAACGGGGGCAGGAGGAGGAGATGGTCGTTGTATAGTAAGGGGTTTCACGGGAGAGCCCGTTGTGCCTCGAAGCGAGGGGTTTTCCGTGGCAGGGCTTGCGACTTTAGGACGAGGAGAGAGGGAAGACTATCCCAGCGAATTTGTCGCACTGCGAGAGTTGAATAAAATGAAAGAACTCCGTCGGAAAACGGTGGTGTCGGGGGATGAAGGGTGTCCAAGGGAGGCGTGGGAGCTGGACCAAAAGCATGAGAGGGGAAACGAGCAGTATGGAAGTCTCTCCGTGGAGGCAGAAAAAAAAGTAGGCTAGGGGAGAAAGAATTTTCCAAATCATTTCTCCCTGGGATGTGAGCTAGGGCTTACGGCTCATTTATGTTGGCGACGCCCCTTCTCGTGAAGTCACCGGCATGCTGCTGCGGCTCAGGGACAGAGTGGCTGCCGTCGAAGGATAAAGGACTGGCGCGCGGGTATAGTGTGGCGTGGGAATGGTCAACCTAGTGCTGGCACGGAAGAAACAATACGTTCGGTGTGTTACTCACGAATATTACAAAAGAGGATGATCAAGTTGGCCTCAAGTGTTGTCCGCATTTTAATGGGTTTACAAAAGTCGCCACTCGTGTCGCTGACGGACAAATTGATCCGAGTTTCACGGGGAAATATGGTATGATTAGAGGTATTATCCGAAATAATATACATGATGATATGATATATCGAATTCATTACATTTCAATGCTGTTCCTCGCAATGACGAAAATTATACTGCAAAATATTGGAAAAAAGTGGGTCGCGTTGCACTCATCGCCGCCCCGCGGACATTTTTGAAAACCGATTAAAATGCAACCGTAGTGGTAATAGAAATCAGCCTTCAATGGGATGGAATTGGGTCTCCTCTTTACAGTCCCCTTGGTGTTACTAATAATTTGAAGACCAGCTTTTTTGTTCCAAGATGAGTTTTAAATGGACTAAACGGCGTAAATCCGAATATGGGGTAATTACCCTGTGATCACTATTATTAATTCGTTATAAGTAGGTCATTGGTGTAGTGGTAACATGAACATACGAACATAAAATGAAATTAGATTATGACATTATATCATTTACTTGTGCGTATATACCTACTCATTCTTTTATCCGCACCCTGAGTAAATAGCTCAATTAATTGTAATTATTGTTTTATGATCATCAAAGAGCATATTTGATTGCGAGGAAGAAAAAATACGTTCTGTTTATCACAAATTCGTTGGAAACTAACCTGTTGTCCCAAGAGAGAGTTTTAAATGGACTTCTGCAGCGTATGTGGGGCAATTACTCAGTGATTAGGTTATTTACCTCTGCGTACTAAATCATTATTTTATCCACAACCACATTAAATATAACAAATAATGTTAATTACTAATTTAAGAGCAGGAAAGAGCAAATTTTAATACTAGTACATCGTTCATAAATGAGCTTTAAATATTCCGCCCATTTTCTTTAAAAGCTTCTAAGTCATTCTGTTCTAATTGAAACCATAAATGACATCCATTAATAGCATTCGGCCTTCTCAAAAATTCTCACCAATGCTTTACCTCTTGCAGCTGTACTTATGGGAGTAAATTAGACGCCGATTAGTATGAATTTAAATGAAGCGGTGTATTTTACTACATCATAATTCAAACTCGCGAATCAGTGATAGAATCCCTAATCCCCGAAACTAATATCTAAACATGTCACGATAGCACCACCGTTTTCGGCCCCTCGCACGCGTTGGCACACGTCAGCACGTTCTTCAAATCAGTCGAAGGGACCACCTTCTGCAGACTGGTGTCGCCATCGGTGAGCACGCGAGGAAACTGCAATACGGTCACTTTGCTCGTAACTTTGTGCCTCTTAATTGGGGCTCACCCGGTGTAAGTATGGTGATAATTTATTGCGTGCCTCAAAGTGAATATTACTTAAGCGAAAGATCTTCCAGCGGATAATTAATGCTATGCGCGCGACTTCGTCTTTCTCGTGATTGTGATCGCGCGCACCCGGCACCTAAACTACCCCCTGCCGCGTCCTCCAAATTATTACCCCGGCATACTTTCACCATGCGTGACTCGAGCCACCCTGTACTCCCGCAGTACGTACGTTCTTACGCACGACATTTCCTTTCCCTTCATTACCCCCGTAATTACTTCTTCTGACGCCATTAACCTAACTGCGGAAGCCAATATGCAGGCATCACTTTCAGTGCTCAAATAATGGTCGCCTCAGAGCAGAGCTCCGAAAAGATCATTACACCTATTGGTTTCTCTAGATTTAAGAATTAACACCTTATGCGGTGAAAATATATTAGTTAGTAGGTTAGGTCATAATAGAATGTGAAATAAGGTCACTATATCCTCGTCATTCATTGCATGCGCAATAGTATGAGCAATTATATGCGCAATGCCAAATGCGCATAAGCCGAAAATAAAGGATATTCATTTTTCTCCTTCATTGTGTTGGTATTTTCATTTTTTTCCTGCAATACGTCCTTATTGATGGAAGATATCATAAATGTCTCCTTTGAGAAAATTCAGTCCTATTTACTTGGCTCTTGGATCTCGAAAAAAAATTACTTAATGGTGTGGTGCACTGATTTACACCCTATCGCTCAAAATAATGATCAGAGGATGGCTCCGAGGTTAAAAAAATCCTCGAAATATAATTTTAGTAGGAATGATTAACCATTCACTGTAGTAATAAAATGTTACAAGTAGGTACTTGTAGGGAACTAGTAAGTAACATTTATTTATTCTCGCCATTTTCCTCTCCATCCCTTTCCCTTGGCCTACAACCTCGCGCCGGTGGAAAGATATACGCGTTCCTCTGACACTAAGAGCTGCACCAGCCGGATTAATTCTCAATTACTCACAGTAGGGCAACCCATGTCAGATTTGTCGAAGGGCAGGAACCAGACGAAAGGTAGTTCACATGATGGTGTCACGCAAAGACCACTGTTGGAATGGAAGTGGGGTAGCATGCTAACAATATCTTCCCTGAAAATCTGGAGTACAATCAAATGGGCTGTGGAGATAAGGAGATGATAAGAGAAGCTGGGATGACATAGAAGACGTTGTAAAAGTGGGGGGAATGAATATTAATTCAATGAGGTTCACGGATATTCAGACATTGATTAGGCAGTCAGCGAGTGAGCTGCAGGCTGTAGTGGATGCGTCACACAAGCGTTGCGAGGACTATGGCACGAGGATTTATTACGAGAAGACCAAAGCTTTGTAAAGCAATGCGTGCTAGGAATCTGAGACTCAAGGTAAAAGGAGGTGGGTAAGAACTAGAGCAGTTAGAGCAATTCAACTATTTGGGCAGCAAATTAGTGGAAAATGTGTACAGCAATAAGGACACACGGAAGAGAATGCGTTAGCAAAGGAGCCGTTCATGAACAGGAAGGAGCTTACGAGAGGATCGTCACGTAAGAGTTTTGAGAGAGGGCTAGTAAAGATCTGGAGTGTAGCCCTTTAATGGTGAGGAAATATCGACACCAAGGAAGGGGAAGGAGAGAAGACTGGAGGAGTTTGAGATTGGACGGAACATGTTTTCCTGGATATCACGCAATTACTTATACCACTTCTTTTTACAGAGCGTGACCCGGGTTTCAATGAGTTATCATCATCTTCAGGCGCAAATTATGATTTGTTTATCTTATTATTGTTACCTAAATAATAATAGAAACAAATAAATAACAAATATTAAATTAAAAAATCATAATTTACGCCTGAACATGATGATAATTCATTGAAACCCTGGTCGCGCTCTGTAAAAAGAAGTTGTACAAGCAATTGTGTGATATCCAGGAAAACATATAATGGACTACCACAAAGTTAATCAAGAGTTAGTGAATTTTATTGGACGGAACGACGGAGTATTAGACATGGTGTGTGAGGATAGCGGGCTTCTTGATTAAATTCGAAGGAGACAGCAGAAATGTATGGAGGGAGTACTGAGCGGAAAGGGGATACTGAAAACAGTGATAGAGAGAAGAATAATCTCTATGGTAACAGGCTCAACTTTGTGGAGGTTCATTCTAATAAATAAAAGCGAACAAACTATGTATAAATCCACCAATTTATTTTTGTGGTACTACTAGTTTCGACGCAGCGGCGTCATCCTGAGGTACCTGATGATGACGCCGCTGCATCGAAACTAGTAGTACCACAAAAATAAATTGGTGGATTTATACATAGTTTGTTCGCTTTTATTTATTAGAGAGAAGAATATTGAGTGAATGAATAGGTTACTTGCACAGAAAGAAAGGAACTAAGCCTTATTGTATATTTAAGAGGGAAGTCCGTGAAAGGAGGGTAAACTGCTGGAATACTTCTTGAACACTTCATGGAAACCTACCTTAATCGGTACCGCCTACCCGGTGTGCCCCCTCTGAGTTAAGTAGAGGTAATTTTTTCGCGGCTCATATCTGGAAGTGCTCAGATTTTGGGCGCCTCCAATCGTGCATCAAACTGTCTGGGGATGCATCATTGACTCTCAAGGTAGTGCCCCACCCTTTAAAATCTTCCTCGGGCGCGAGTAACATAAGGAGGGCGTGGTAAGGAAATAAGAAGAAAGATATCGTCACGATTTTTAAATATTTATTTCCCTCATTCATACACTCTATGCGTCAGTGGCCGAACGAGCTAGTGAAGATGTGCTCGACCGCACTAGAATGGGAAACATTTCCGGGGACCACAGGAAAAAGCCCTGTTAAAAACGACTTAACATGGCTTAAATTATTAGTTGAGAATGATATGAGAGTCAGCTTGTTCACAACAACAACTTGAAGCGGTACTCATACTCACAACGACTTGGTGTGGTACTCATTAGACAGCAGCTAGAATTTCTCTTTAATCCAATTAATTTTAGCTAATACCGATGTGAAATGTGATTTAACAATAGTAATTATTTTGAATATAAATTTATGTTACTTCAAAACACTACCAAATGTCCTCTTATTTGAAATGATGATTGACGTAAGGTTTGAACCGTGTTTTTTTTTTAATATTCCCTAATCGGTCTAAAGCTCCTTCCACAATAACTTAATCTCGATTGGAAAATTAGGGTGCTATGGACCTTCTACGATTATTAAAATATATTGAAAATCCTATTCAATAACAGCTTTATCAGTTCATTAATCCTGTAATTGATTTTAGAGCCCTTAAGGTAGTTTGAGCGCCTCTCTATAGACAAAAATATATTCCTTCCTACTGGTAAACTTCAAGAAAAATTTCAGTTTTCTCAACAAATGTCTAATCTGAGCCAAGTTAGCATTAGAAGTTTTTTTTTAGCCAACGGACACTCTTCTTGAGCTATCAACACCAAATGATGCCAAATTTATCTGAACGAGGTTTTATCGAGTCAAGTTACGCTGAGTTAAGTTGTTGGAGGGATTTGAGGGGTGGCATGAAACGAGCAGGGATGGGGCGCGTTGGGAAAGGGGTGGGGGGTAAAAGATCGCCGAGGGAAGGGTGCAGTTTAGGGGGTTGATTTACTCGTCCACGCTCGGGTGCATCCATTTTTGTTTGCCGGAAATATTAGTGTGATGCAAAGCGAAGAGGGGCCGAGGATGTCGTCGTGTGGATGGGTGGAGACGGGAGGACGGGAGCAGTGTGGGCGGACACAGCGGGAGGTCAGGAAGGCCGTGGTGCGCTGCGAAGGGGGCTGTCTCAAGGCGAACGACGCTCGGTGTAAGGCAGGGGTTGTCCGAGGATATCAAGAAAATTGGGAGTCCAGAAAGTTTCGCAGTGGCTCCTTAACAATATAATTTCTGCTTTTCTTCCCGGCGAACAATTGAGTTAGAGGTTTTTTGGGTTTCGCACCGGGTCAGGTTCACCATTTCTCCTTTCGACGTTTCGATGAGCAAATCACCCATCATTTTCAGGGATTCAGGAATCCGAGTATCCAATCAATGGATTCCTGAGTTTCTGAAGATGATGGACGAGTTGTTTGATTGAAGTAAAGATTTTTCGGGATTCCCACCTGGTGCGAATCCCGAAAAATCTTTACTTCAATCCGTGTCAATGTTTGGATTCACCAAATTGAGAGAATTCATAGAAATTTTTCCAATGCTACTTTTTCATTCTTAATTATCCAAGCGCTGCTCCATGCTCATAATAATTGCCTGATTTGACTTCAACTATAGCATTTAGAGGCAACTCTAGACAAATATTTTGCGTGATTTTTTTCGAAAGAAGTTTCGTAGATCATGGCTGATATCCATTGATGTCTTATGCACCAAATGTGGAGAGGTCCGTAGGGTACACTAAATAAGGAGTATTCAAAGCAGATTATTTAAGTGATGCATTTTCATTATTCATTATCCAAGCGCTACTCAATTTTCATTAAAATTATTTTATTTGACTCCAATTACGAGATTTGGTGGTTAGTAACTCACAAATTAGTGTGGTCGCGAGCTTAATTTTGATTTTTCTCATGATTTGTGTAGTATAACTCAAATTTTATCAGTTTCAAGTAAGTCCTTAAAAATGGAACGGATGTGCTTTAAAACCAAGCATTTAAGAGGGTATTGGGGTTATTAAAATAATGTACATTGACAGAATATCAGTCTCAAATTTATGAAGTTGTTTTGATGATACGGTGGACTTAATATCCCATTTTAATCATTGGCTATCATGAAGAAAGTACATGAACATGCGAAACCTCAAGAGGACCTGATGATAATTTTGAAGTCCATCATATGGCCAGCAAAACATTCCCAATTCAAGTTTTCCAATTCCACGATCATATTTCATCATAGGCGAGTAATGTTTTCAGTATCTCCTTTCGCCTCTCAGAATAAACAGCAGTTCTGAGATTTTGCGCTAAAAGTACATACCAAATTGAATTCTCAATCTGATTAATTCACTGATGCATACGAGGAGGGAAACGATTCTACGAGTATGATTTAAATTCCGTGGTCGCGCAAGGCTCTCTGACTCGAATTGTAATTAACGACTCCATTAACGCATCTTATTTTTCGTGGCGGCAATCACCATCTGCATCCCTCCGATCCGAAAATTTCCCGAAGTTGCGGATGACCAGAAGCTGAGAAGAATTCAATTACTACCAAATTACGATGGGCAATTTTCCAGCTCGTCGTCATTCTTGTTCTCACATCAGAGAGGAGAAATGAAAACGAGGGAACGGAGCCATTTGTGTTTCGTAATTGCTTTTTTAGGCGAAAACAACTGCGCAGAGGTTTTCAGCATCTTTTGCTCAAGACTTGTCCTGCGCTTTCCTCTCAACAGAAATAATTGATCCATGGGTAATACAGTTTTAAGATGGAAATCGAAATGAACTGATTAGTTCAGTTCCGTTGATTGGTAACTTTAAAAAAAAATTGTAAATCATCATTCCGAATGATATGATTTGAATGTGTTATAATTATATGCTTTAAGTAATCCATTAATTACACTTGGCGATAGATATAGCTCTGAAATCGGTCAATTTGAATTTCTATAGGAAATCAGTTTCAATCAAGGTCATTAAACGCATCTAACTTAAGCTATTGCTTTATTGCTACAGCTAAATTATTCATTACAGTTTAAATAGTGATATGCCTTCCTAAAGCTGATTTTAGGTGGCCAGTTGTACCAGCATAATCAAGTAACAGTCATGAGTAACCTTCGTGTTACGTGGGCGTAAGTTGAGGTCAACGCATTTTGTACCTACATCAATTGCAATATTATAACGCAAATTTATAATTAAGGGAAGTATTTCATATCTACAACTATCTCTAAAATCATCTTCAGATTATTTTACATAACTGTTTTATTGTTTTTTTACCCATTTTCTTTTATATAACTCACTTGCTGTCAATCATTATCTATTTTTACTTTCATTATTTATTATTTAACATGAGAGCATTAAATCATGTGATGGTTTTAAATGCTAAGTTGTATATACGTTAAATTTTCTAATATGCTATTCTGTTCATGTTTACATTTGCGATATTCCATATCGTGCCTATGGATGTTGAATTTTCTTACGGTTCTAATATGATTTCCTCCGTGTCGCTCTTACAGATATCGCTTCTCAATTTCTCAAGCAATCTAAGCCTAACGCGCAGCCTCCGAGTCTAAAACTCTCTCAAACAGTACTCTTCGGATGAGAAACATGAATCATGCTTATGCTGATCAGAACAGAATAGCCTTCGAGAACTAGTGGTAATGGCAGCGGATGTTTTAAATCAAATGGATTAGTAAGGTGATTAATGACACGGTGTATCGAATAATTGGAGAATAAAGGGAAATGGGTAGCACCATGCTTCATGTATGAGGCGGATGGATAGGTCATTACATAAAACGAAGTGATTACGTGGCAAATATAATAGATGGAAAAACAGAAGGAAAAGTCCTCCGTATAAGGCCAAGAGGTAAGTACAATATGTGTTCAGAAAACAACGGGTTTGTCAGTTTTTTATATTTATTTATTCGTCTGCATTAATGCTGTCGTCTTCAAAATATTTCCCATTAGATATTATTAACTTGTTCCAGCGTTCCTTCCAGTTCTCGAAACACTTCTCAAACTCGATCTTAGGCATAACCATTAGATCCTTCCTTGATTTCATTCAATCTCATTTATGCTTGTAAAACGACGGCCCTTTGAGGTACTCTTTATTTTTGGTAATATGAAAAAGTCACACAGAGCCATCAGAACAGAGTCTCTTGGCTGGGGCATCGTAACAGTAATGTTTTTTTGACAATGAATTTTGAGCCGAAAATCGCCGAGTTCATAAAAACACGTCTAACCTTAGTGTCTGTCACAGACAAAGTAAACAATGAACACATCTCAAAATTTTATCATACTTCAGGGGCAAATATACATACGTAATAAAAAACTGGCAATTGGACTCTCCAATTTCAAAACTCGTGTTAAGTTTAAAAGTTTAGTTCCCGTTGATTTCTGAATACACATCCTACCTACTTGTGGCATATAACGATTAACCCAGGGAAGAAGAGTTTGAGTGAACTTAAGAAAATAGCACTGGAACGGGAGAAATGGAGGCCCACAGTATACCAACCTTAGGAATGTAGTACCACGGGTGAATGGAGAAGTGGAGCACCATAAGGAGAAGAGGGTAAATTCAGAGGGTTTGGGGGGCCAGATGGGTTAGAATCGAGACGTAAAGAGGGCAGGGTCTGATGTAGGGGATCGGGGTGGTTAGGATGTGTCGTCTGCCAGCGGGAGACTCGGAAGAGGAAATTGCGTGAAAGTTACGACGAAATTCCCTTGTCACTCTCATTCGTTTCCAAGCCCATCCGCTTATCTCTCTCTCTCTCTCTCTCTGACTCCCACCACTCTCCCCCCTCCCATCCCACTCCTAGCTCTCATTCCCACGCCCATCCCACTCCCTAAGTTCGTCTCCACAAGTCGACGAAACCCCACGCCACCCCTGCCTACTGCCTCCTCATTCTAAATGAAAGCAACTCGCCTCTCTCTCTCTCTCTTCGAGGATTCGTAGATTATGTATCACTATCGAGGCAATAGTCTTCTTTCATGACAACCTTATGCACATCAAGGTTGAAATTCGCCATGAATAAATCATTTGGCTTAACCAGGATTCGAACCTGGATTTCCCAATGGGCACTCAAGTATGCCACCAGTAACACCACTAACAACTTCTTCCAAAACAAAGACTTGGTTAACCGAGCAAAGTGTTGACGTATCAAGTCCACAGTGAGGCACAGGAGACGCCTTACTTAGCCGCTGTCAGAGAATATACCCCTCTCTGTCGCTATTCCGAGACGGACTTTTTCCAAAGCTCTGCAAAGAACAAGTGTGGCGTAACATGGCGTATTTCATCCTTGGTGTATCCTTGGTGTATAATGTATAACACTGTTTATAACTACTTAACTTTGCACCTGTACGCGTGACTGCATACAAAATTACTTGTTCCATGCAGTACCTTGTAACACCCGATGTCTCTCATCACAATCCCTAATTACTTCAACCTAAAAGGTTAATTTTGAAAGGTGATGGCGGGGCTCACCCCAGACTAAGAGTGAGTAGAATGATTTTTCCCATTTCCAGGGCGCGGTGACCAGTACCTTTCCTTGGGGCACCCCTCAACGCGAGGCTTGTGATTTTTGGGTCGTCAAAAAGCTAGGTTACTTCAGAAGTATAATTAATAATGGTCTCAAAAGCTGCGCTGAGATGGCACAAAAATACATTCATGGAAATATTTTAGAGGACTTATAATTGTTTTTGCAACTTATGACAATCTCTTATGAATTTATTTTGTATGAATAGAGTAATAATCGTGATGAAATATTGATAACGAATTTCACGTAACATAATATACAACTATATACACTTGCAAAATCTCTTGTCACGATTATGCTTACGAAAGCTAACTTTACCTTAAGAAAGGGGTGGAGAAGGCGACCGAGAGAGCCGACCTAATTCTTTAAAACTCCATTTGGGGCCTTCAAGAGACAAGAAACGTGTCGCATGTTGATCTGCAAGACGAGTCCTTGACGGAATTCCCTAAGTGCCGCATTGAAGAAGGGCCGGATAGAAATGTTACTCCACCAAATAATAAGCGGGCAAAGTTTTCAAGGTCAAAGTGAGGTGTAGGGAGTCTCCGAAAACTTTAAGAGACTTAAATATGCGATAAAAATAGTTCTTCATCGATTTCCCGCGAGGAAACTCTTCAAGTGGTGGTAGGAAAAGGATAAGTGGGGGGGAAGGGAGAAGAAAATCCCCCCCCCTCTGAGGACCTCGCATATTTTTTTATACACGCCACATAAAGTGGATGTCTTCCTCCTTTTTCCTCGCATCCACTTCTTCATGGAGGCGAGGAGGGGGAAGAGATTTGTCTGTGGGGAAGGGACTTCAGGGAGAAGTTCCCTCTACGTCGACCGGGAGGGAGGGAGTCGCCTCCCCGGGCGTTTCTGGCGAAAAACCAGCGATGCGGACGCGGGGCGGAAGAATTTAGTCTCCTCTGTCACCCCTTCATCTCTTCCCGCATCTCTTGCGCCGCAAAACATCATCCTTATCTCCTTCATCTCCCCACTCTTCTTCAGACTCCGTTCAGGTCCAAGTGTACTGCACCCTCGGACAATATTCCAAGCACTGGAAGTGTTTTCAGGAAATATATCGTGGAATAGGGTAGTTTCCTTCATTTAAGAAAACGAAAGGCATTGATTGCGATTCGTTGCCGACCATTAGTGTATTCATAATATACATAGTATTTGGTTTTAGAAATCCCATTTTAGACGAATATCAATGGTCAATTCTAATCTCATTTGAAAAAGGCCAGATTGGCGGCCATGATATGCCACTCTGCGTGACGTCACAGGGGCCCAGATGTTATACGAGTAGTCAGGAGTTTTAAATCGTCTGAGATTACCAATGCATGCATGAGGCACAGAGCTCAGGGAAACATCTCTTAATAATTACCTGTTAAAATTGCCTAAAGTCGGAAAATTTACTTCGTTTGATAGGGTAGTAATAATCCTTATTTAAGCCTAGTGCTACATGCTACCTTGGTACTCTGCAACCTGCTAACAGCCTGCATCGTTGGGGCGTTGATAGTCTCGTACCGAGGTGACCTCACGCGTCGGTAGAGAGAACCAAAATGACGTCACTTAGGCTTTTCCCACCATTCATACTTAGCCTTCGCGTTTACGCGCTTGAAAATTTTCACTTTTCATTTTCTCGCGAAAATTAGATATCGTCACTTAAAAATCTTCAAGCGTGAAATACTTACTGCAGGAGTAAGTTTCTATTCGATTTAGGCAATAAAAAATAATAGAAAACCACCCTATTCTCACATATAAATGAAATAAAGATCACGGCCAAGATCTCATTCAAAAAAATCAGTCATCATTGAAAATGTATTCAAATCATGTTAGAGCGTAGGTTTCCGCGGCGATGGTTTGATCTCTGCATTTCTCCAGGGTTTTCTTCCGCGTCAGATTGTTGGTTGACAACAGTTTCGCTGGCTATCCTGCCAGCGTCTTCAGGTCGAAGGTGTCGGCTGTTGGTTTCTGCCTCGCTTATATACTGTAGGCTGGATGGGAGCTGCACTGTGATTGGCTGTCTGATTGGGTGCTTCTCTCTGGTTGGCTCTCTCTTTGATCACTCTTTTCCAGGCGCTGTGAAGGAAGTATCCATCTTCTCTATTGAAATTCAAAGGTGTTTTTTGAATTTCTATTGCTTCCCTGATTTGTCTAGGGAAGTATCGGCACTCCTTAACTAAAAGTTTCTTCTCCTCAAATTTAATGTCATGGCCGGGTTCCGACCATGCATGTTCGGCGATGGCAGAGAGTTGAAACTGCTTGTTCTTGGTCGCCCTCTGATGTTCTTTAATCCTCACATGCATGGAGCGGCAAGTTTCCCCAATGTAGGATTTTCCGCAGGAGCAGGGCACCTTGTATACCCCCTCATGCAGTTCTTGAGGAATGATATCCTTGGGCCCGGGGAGGAAGTCTCTTATCTTGGTCACACAGTTATATCTGGTGACCACGTCGTGCTTTTTTAATATTCTGGCGATCCTCTCTGACGTTCCAGCAATGAAAGGGATGGTGACGTATAGCTTCCTTGACGATTCTTCTTCTCCAACGTCATCACTCTGGTTTTCAATGGTGGCCTTGCGTCGCTTTTCCTCCTCCTTCGTAGTCCTTTTAAGGACCAATTCTCTCCTATAGCCATTTCTCTGCAGTGCCGTAGTGAGGTGCTTTATCTCCGTGGAGAGGGAGATATCATCGGAGATATTATACGCTCTGTTAATTAATGTAGCCACTAGTGAGGCCTTCTGACTGGGATGATGGTGAGATGCTGCATTTAGGTATCGGTCGGTGTGCGTAAGCTTTCTGTAGACAGCATGGCTGAGTCTCCCGTTGTCTTTTTTGGTCACGAGGACATCCAGAAAATTTAATGACTGCTCCTTCTCCATATCCATAGTAAATTGGATTCCATGATGTTGTGAGTTCAGGTGCTGAAGGAACCCTTGTAATTCCTGTACACCATGCGGCCAGATGACGAACGTGTCGTCCACATATCTCAGCCACAACTTCGGCTTCTTTTCGCAGGATTCGAGTGCCTCCTTTTCGAATTTCTCCATGAAGAGATTGGCTACTACTGGTGATAGTGGTGAACCCATCGCCGTGCCCTCCGTCTGTTCGTAGTAGCAACCATTCCATAGAAAAAACGAGTTCCTTAGGCAGTGCTCGACCAGTTCCGGGAAGTCCTTTGGAATGCCATCGGATGTGAGCGATCTTACAACTTCAACTGCATCTGGAATCGGAATGTTGGTGAAAAGCGACACCACGTCGAAGCTCACTAAAATATCGCTTTCTTTGATGGAGACATTTTTTATGATGTCAATGAAGTGAGCAGAGTTTCGTCTTATGTGAAGAACTCTGCTCACTAACTGAACTACGAAGTATTTCACGCTTGAAGATTTTTAAGTGACGATATCTAATTTTCGCGAGAAAATGAAAAGTGAAAATTTTCAAGCGCGTAAACGCGAAGGCTAAGTATGAATGGTGGGAAAAGCCTAAGTGACGTCATTTTGGTTCTCTCTACCGACGCGTGAGGTCACCTCGGTACGAGACTATCAACGCCCCAACGATGCAGGCTGCTAGCAGGTAGTAAAGTACCCAGGTAGCAGGTAGCACTTGGCTTCAATAAGGATTAATAATACCCTATCAAACGGAGGAAACTTTCCGACCTTAGGCAATTTTAACAGATTATTAATAAATGTTTCCCTGAGCTCTGTGCATTGGTAATCTCAGACGATGTAAAACTACCGACTACTCGTATAGCATCTAGATCCCTGTGACGTCACGTGGAGTGGCGTCGTGCGGGCGCTAATCTGGCCTTTTTCAAATGAGGTTAAAATTGACCATTATCATTCGTCTAAACTGGGATATTATGAATACACTAATGGTGGGTAACGAATCGCAATCAATTCCTTTGGGTTTCTTTGATGAAGGAAACTACCCTATTGCATTTTTCTTCTCATAAAATCCTTAATTAAATATCCTATGAAACTGATTTTAGGCGTTCCATTTCCTTTCCCCCATGTGCTTTTCCATCCATGACTGTCTTCATTGGGTCGTCATATGTCATCATGCGAGTGATTAAGTTCTTCCAACTATTCCTTTGAGTTTTTTTATTCGCGAAGAAAGAATGTTATTTAATGATTAATATTCAATACTTCCTCTAAGTAAGACAAGAAATCACCAATATAATCTGAGGTTTCAGGTGGCATGGAGTGGTAACCGAACATAATAAAGAAGCAGGAGCAATTTCCACAATTTTATATTTATTGTACGACAGGTTTCGCTTACAGCATCATCATGTGATGCTATAAGCGAAACTGGTCGTTCAAAAAATATAAAATTGTTGAAATTGCTCCAGCTTCTTTATAAGAAACCACAAATTCACAATAATCATTTTAATTCCTCACAATGCAAGAATTACGTGAAATATGAATAAACAAAGATTTGGAATTGGACACCCTAATTAGTATGAGACTTTTGCCTAGCTTTAGGGTTGCCAACTCACTCATATGCAAATAATCATAAATTACAAATTTTCAATTTGGCCTATGCTGCGTGTATTTTTCTCAATTTTTTTAAACTTTCAACCAACTGCTGGAGTGCAAAAATAAAAAAAAATATGCACAACAAAACTTTACAACACACAGAGAAAATTTTCAGTCCAAAAATGGAAATGAAGTATACAAAAAAAGAAAAGAAAAAATACTAAAGCACCTCACTACATCCCTGCATCACTCCTCATTTCATTCAATCCGAGGATTCTTCACTAATGATAAAGATGGTGCCAGATGGGCATACATATATTGGAGGGAGTGGGAATACCCTATTTTTTTACGCCAACCCCCTCCAAAAAAATCCGAACTCAAATGTAGCGTACGACTTCCAAGAGTAAGGACTAATACGCCGAAGAAACCCAGACATTCGAACACTTACGGAGACGCCTAGGTGCTGGGGAGACGGCTGCAGCTATCGTGATTCATAATCATAAGTGGGGTGGTGCTCAATGGTCCGAGATGGCCATAGTTAATGTCACGCCGCGCGATCACCACCACCACCGCCCTTCCTCTAAATGAGGATGAGGCCATATCGGAGGACTGCGCGAACCCCTTGCCAAACCATCGAAGCAGCCTTCATCACCAATCCACCCAAGAGTAAAACCCCGGGCGCTTCCGGCGCGGAGCCATTCATGGTGGCCACTAACCCTCGGAGGCAGCCCCACCCGGACCCATTCTGTGCTTCTCTTCTTCCCTGCCCAGTAGTCACCCCGCCCATAAGTACACCCACCCCCTCTCCAGTGACCCTTGACACCGATGACTACCCATTTCACCACCACCACCCTCGACGTGGCTTTCATTTGGGGAAAAGGCCATATATTACGTCTCACTCCAGCCGGGAGCACGGGAAGGGTGGAGAGAAATGATACCTTCCCGGAGGCTTGTAACAGCGTGAAATTACTCAGGTTAAACTCGTGCCCACTCTTTCGCACGGTCGAGTGGATGGGGTCTTTTAGCAGTAAGTCGCATTAGCTATACGATCCAACTCGAGCCACCGTGACTCCAAATTTTGATAATTGAAAATGAATGAGTCGCAGAGGTCGTAGGAATTAATTTGGGTGCCAAAGTGATTTGAAATTTCGAAGCTCATTATTAGTGATGTAAATTTGCCCGGCATTTAAAAATAAAGTTAAATAACCAACTTATGTACCGAGTCAATAGCATTAATTCATAAAGTTAAGGTTAATAAGTATGCAATATTGTGAGGACTGCCGCTTGAACGGCGATAAAATTCACATAATTTCCGATGAAAAAATTGCCTCTTTACTAGGATTCGAACCACAGATATTTGGCTTTGCGGACCATGGGAATTTAGGAACCTGGATACCATAGTGGTCAATGAAGATGTCCGAGAAACCAAAGGTCCGTGGTTCGATTCCTGGTTCTAGGGATTTTTCCCTCGGCAATTTATTTGAATCAGATTAATAAGCATACGGAAAATGTGGGCTAAAGCAGACAAAATCACATTATTCAATTATAGTGATACGCCAATATTTTGGAAGTTTAAGTTGATGCAACCCTCTTTTTAAGCCTAGGTAAGGCAATTTGAAAGAGAGTCCAATTTATTCCTATCTCCTAAGATGTTTCCTCTCCTAAGTATGAGAAACCCAGCTTCTTTCCTGTCATTCTGAAAACCTTTTCATTGTAAATTTTAATCCTGTTAATGCAAAAATCATGGTATGGAAATCAAACAAGATATTACTCATTTATAGGAACAAATTCGTGTGTGTGGCGAAGAATGGAGTGAAGAGGAAGGAGAGGAGGAGCAACGATGAAGTGCTGGACATTGTGGGTGAGGAGAGGCAGCTTTTAGTTGGTGGGAGTACTTAGCGGGGATGGGATGTTTAATACGGTTTTAGAGGGTAGAATGTTGGGTTAACGAGGGAGAGGAAGGAAGATAAAAGGAATTTTAGATAAATTGAAAGGGTATAGGACTTCTGAAATGACGACGGAAGTCTATGAAGATAGGGGGTACTGTCAGAATACTTCTTAAATACTCCATCATAAGGAGTGACTTTGCTGGCTTCATCGCATGATGATAATGGTCATACATCGAAACCTAGGATTTTTTTATATAATGACGGGGAGTAGGCCTTATATTGAATTGGAGAGGGAAATCATGAAGGAAGGGGAGACTCTCAGAATGCTTCTTAAGTACTCCATAGAAACCTACCAGGAGTATCCATGGAAATTCGGTAGAATACTTTAATGATAGTAACAATAGGACGAACTGAGGTCCTGAACGAGAGTATTTGTCCAAGAATCGGTGAAAAATCGTACAATACCCGGTATCGTTCCCCACCCATATCCACCGTTCTCTGCCCCCCTCACGACACCACGTTCTTCTTCAAGCATCCCCGCCCCAGTCGGCAGTGAATCACACTAGAAAAACGGGGAAGGGGGGAGGAAAGAGAAAAGGGGGTTTTCTAGACAGACCGAAGATCCATGTCGGGGGACTTGTGCACCGGAAATCATCATGGGCCGGGCGACTCAGCGTCGCGGAAACAAAAAAAATTGACAATCGTAATAGTCTCGGTAGGAAAAGGAATTGGCGATGGGAGGGGGGCGATGTAGGAAGAGGGTGAATTAGAAGAGGGGGATTTCCTTGAATTTGAAAGGGGAGGGGAGTTCCGTGCTATGAATGGGAGGAGGGGAGTGGGGTGAGTGATGAGATCGCTTCCCTGTGGATGAGGAAAGTGGCGGAGTCAAGACGATTGGCAGTGGGCATATCAAGACGGTACGTAGCGCGGAGATGATGCTGACTGAGGCAAAAAGCGTCGCCAGTATAAGGAAATTCGCTCGCGACTGCGCGAGACTAAACAGACGAGATATCCCGCCTTATCGTTTTCACTCCTTCACCATCCCACGCCGAGTTTTCCTTTAGTATTTAGTCGCTACTCCCAGCATTCAGGCTGTCCACAACGGGTTTATATCATTTTCATTTCAGTAATTACTAATCATGAATAAGTCGCAGTGTGGCAGATATGTAAGATAAGGGGAAGGGATATGGTGAGGAATGAAGGCATGTTTGGGAGTTTTATGCTTTTGCATTGTATTTGGATCATAGTGCTAGAGATCTATGATGGTACTACTGTTGGTCGCGGACAGTGATTTTTTAAATTTTATTAAGTTGGCTTTTAATTCAGTATGGATTGGAGTGATGGATGGCAAAGTGAAACGAAACAAAAATCTTTCGTTTCACTTTCGTTTCGTTTCAGTCAATAGCATAAATTCATAAACTTAAGGTTAATAAGTATACAATATTGTGAGTATCGCCGCTTGAACGGCGATATAATTCACATTATTTCCGAAGAAAAAAATGCCCCTTCACTACGATGCGAACCACAGACCTTTGGCTTTGCGAACCTGGATACCGTAGTGGTCTACGTAGAAGTCCGAAAAGCCAAAGGTTTGTGGAACGACTCCCGGTTATGAGGGAATTTCCCTCGGCAATTTATTTGAATCAGATTAATAATTATTACGGAATATAATATACGGAATACTTATATTATCAGATTATAATCATACAGAAAATGTGGGCTAAAGCACCCAACGAAGAAAATCTACGACGCCAAGAAAAGTTAATTTCTCCTAGTCCGACGTTAGGCTAATTGAGCATTAATGCACGTTTGTCTAAAATGTACAACCACATTTACATCCATTATCAGGGGAAAGAAAATCTGCTAGTATGAACATGATTCCTTCAGTTTTTCTTAACCTAGCCATGAGAATCAAGTGCCATGCATCGAGTAGTGGTCTGCGCAGTTGCTCTCAATACCGAGATCCTTTCACTTTCGTTTCGTTTCACGATAATCTTTCGTTTCACTTGCCATCCTTGCCCATAGCCCAGAGAAATTTTTAAGTTTAATCCATTTTACATAATTAGATTGATATTACTAATAGAATAGTGGAAGTATTAATAAAATATCCATCAGAAAGCCGTAAAACTCACCATTTTGAACCATTTATCTTAAAATTCCGCAATTTATTAATCTCGCACCTGCCGCCTATCCTGGTGGGTATTCCATACCCTCACACACCCCGGTAATACTTGCACCTAACCCTCCCCCCATCCTTAATTCCTAACTGCGCCCCTGTGCCGAACCTCTACTTCATTCAACCATACTTCGTACTCGGTGTGTGGGTCGAAACTAAACCGTTTGAGGGAGAATAACGTGGTCCCTCCGGTGCGAAACATTATCTGCTTTTCGTTTCGTTTCAGAGTCGTCCGATATCGTTTCGAGTTTCCTTTGCCATCCGTGTTCCCAGGTCTTCAGTATCTCCCATCGTTCCGCTGCAACTCACCACATCATCTTTCAGATGTTGCAGTCAAAGACAGGTAATGGAGCCAGCGTTGGCATATTATGGTATCTGGAGGAGGCAACCGACAGCTTAGATTATTCTCGCTAAGAAGGAACGGTAGAATATGGGGGGGGGGGGGTTGAGAGTAACCCGGCTTCGGTATTAGCTTGCCCGGGCAGTGTCAGAAAAATTGTCATTACTGTAAGGATGTGAACACGAGAAAAGACATGAACTCGATCCTCATGGAATCACTTTCGTGTAATATGGATGCTTTAATTTTTAAATCTATGCAAACATCATGCCATAGAGGTTTAGATCTGCGAATTAAGGATGGCATATACTGAAGGAGGCACAAACGTGAATTTACGTTTTCAATGGGAGTGAAAGATTATGGCTGAAAATATATAAATATAGACGAAAAACATATTGAAGGCCTAGTTACATACCATTCATTCAATTTGTGGAAGCTGCAAAAATTATTTATTGTTTTTGGATTCAACGTATGATATTGATTACCGTTGCCAATAAAATCTCGCGTTTTGAGATGTACGGCCCCCGTCACTCGTCCATGGTGTCTTTTAGGCACAAAAACAAATGCAAACTGAAGTACAACCAGCAACAAGGCTCGTTGTAACGTTGTAATGTCAGCACAGTAAAATTCATTATATTCGAACGGAAAGTACACAGTTATCATATTAAAAAATTAGTAATCATGCTTACCCTGCAATAGAAACTTATGGATTCTGACAAGTAGTTATTTCCGAAGGAGATATTGTATATCGTCCTTTATAAAATGAAATTTGATTAAAATTACAAATTCACCGGAATTTTCTAAATGATGAAGAATCCATTAGCTAGATAGAACATATTATATTGAAACCTTGGTCGCCTGTGCTTTGTCACCCTGGTTGCAAAATGACGGTATGTGGGTATAAAAGTATGGGTTTCGTAAATAACAGTTTTCCACGACGTTGACAAAAATTGAAGAACCATTGAAGATGTAATATGAATTCGTGAGAGTATGTATGATGATATCCATTCCATCGAAATTGAGGCCATTGTCTGCAGAAGATGTCAATATGAATGTGAGAGCAGTCATCTAAAGGTAAGTAGAAGAAGAATGTTATATATCTAAAGGAAGCAGAAAGTTGATTGCTTCTTCAATTTAATGAATAAATCAACAATATATTGACGAAATCTTCTCCGATTCTGAATATATTAATGAAACCTCATCGATGTCGACCCGATCACGTGATGTCAACAGAAGCCCCAACATGCATCTTAGATCTTCACCCATTTGCTGTTTTTTTAACGCCCAAATGATCTAATTCCCTCGAAGGATTATGGGATTTAAATCAACGGTTCGTCGTGATGCTTTACACGATCTCTTATTTGCTCTATCTTTTTCAGGTATTGTCCTTCATATATTATTTAGCTTTTCCATAGCTTATATTGAATGACTATATCATTTATTGGATGAAGCACTTAATCATCATCATTACCATTTTCTGGATAAATGAGAGCAGTCAAGTTTCACTAACAGAAGTTATTAAAAGAGATGTCACCTACACAATCTGATTGTATTCAATGATTATGTTTCTTGATTTATGTCTTGCATGCACACTATTTTTGACGAACATAATTGCTTCTTGACTAGGTATCTTGTGTTCAAGGAATGTGGGCCTAGCGTGAGTTGCTATTCGTTAACCCTCTATCTTATAATATCTCATGCTTTTCCGGCGGATAGCTTGTGTGAATTCTTCTCGGGTATTATATAAGGTCAGATTATCCATGCTCGCCGAGGTTTCTAACAATCTTTTCCAGCATCCTAAGGAGGTGAGGATGAGAATGGTAGAAACGAATAATAGCGTAACTTCGGCTAATATGGACCACTTGACCTTATGTAAAACGCGAGATACCCTTGATGTAATTAACTTAGGGGACGTCCCCGAATGAGATACATAGGACAGGTTATAAAGGATGTAAAAGAGAAGAAATACGTCACTATGAAAAGGTTAGCGGATAGGAGAGAGGAATGGAGAGCTGCGTAAAAACCAATCTTAGGATTTCTGACTCATGATGATGATGTCTGACTTTCCTTCCTTAATTTTTTCAAAATTTGACATTTCACTCTAAATTATCCTATTCCTCTCACCGCTTAAAAAATCTCTTCCTCTTAAAAATACTTCTATGTACATCATGGAATGGAAATAAGCCTTTTTTCCATTTGCCATGGTAAGTCTGCTCCGTGCGCTAACATTTTTTAGAAAATTACTGTGAAATATCAAGAATTCCTTTCCTGCTGGCGTACCAGAACCCTATGGCTTCAATTTGAGCTAACCCATTTTTTTCCAGCGACAAATTCCCCTCTCTTTCTCGTGGCCCTGTAGGAAATCCCGCCAATCCTTTGAGTGCAACAGAGTATTTCTCACATCATCCGGAAATAAGCAATGTCGAGGACGCCCAACAAATAGAACGAGTAAGCGGAGTGAATTGCACCCGCCCCCACTCCCAGATAAAAGAACGTTGATAGAGCCACCCTTCATTTTGCTCGCTGAGACATCAAACGCGTGATGTCGCCACTGGGAGCGAACCACCCTTCGTGAATATACCCCCTGCGTGGAATAGCGCGCGTAATCTAGCCCGAGTGGTGCGCTACTGTTGGCTCCGAATCAAAACTTCGCGGCGTCGTCACACCACCGGCCGCCTCCGGTCATAACTCGCGGCAGGGTGAACACGCACAGAGGGGTCAATTGTGACAAATAGCATCCCCACCCTCCACCTCTCCCCTTTTCCCTCCGTCCATCAGGCAGGCACCACGCTGGCTATCACAGCGTGCGATCTCTTTATATAAGTTCGCCCGCAAAGAGCTGTGGTCGGTGCGTTGCCGCCTTACGCCGCCGTCCGCGGCGCTGCAGTCGCCGGGGAAGAATTTGTTCGCTCAATTGTCGCCTCGCCCCATAACCACTTGCCCCGTCCATATGCTCATCTCTTGCCTCCTCCTCCCTCGCTCCCCGTGAAGATCAAATCGGACGAGAGCTGGTCTCGTATCGAAGGGATTTTTTTTGGTTACTCCACGGGATGATTCCCCCTCTCCTCCGGTCCTTTCGAGCCAGATTGCGCACATAAAGAACGTTTTATTTCCTTTGGTAACCCTTTACAGCTAAGTGCTAGTGCTGCCAAAACTACACTGAGGAAAGGGTTAATTCTATAGAGCTCCCCTATCTTAATGGCCGCACTTCTGATGGACATATCATAACAAAAACTGCAATGCATCTTAAATGTGTTCGATATAGTTTATACACTATTTTAAATAATCGTGTGAGTCTCTTTTCGTACTGTCTTTCCTAACCCGTGTAATATTTGTGTTATTTTAAATAATAATATTCGATCTGAAGTGTAGCACCTTCAGGTCACCTCATATCAAAAGACACGCCACTCACGCCACGCTAACTACGCACAACGCTTAGATACGTGAGATCACACACCGAAAGACGCAGAACGCCATGATAGGTGGCGAGGCAAAAATTTAACGTTGGTTCAAATATAACGGCGTAAATCTTCGTCAGTCGCATTATTTTGCCAAATAATAGTTGGAAAATGTTTCCTTAATTTTTCGTAAAAGTTTATTTTAGATTAAAAAAGGGAAAATCCTTATTTATGACGGAAATAGCAGACCAAAAATCGTATCCTGCAGCTTCTTGGTTTATTAACATTCAAACTGGAAAAAAATACGGCATGGAAAGGTAAGCGCTAAATCAAGCAAGAGGACGAGAAAAGGCTGGAGGGGTTCGTGATTTGGGTATTGGATGAAAATTGCAAGGCGAGATGGACGGAGAGGAAGAAGATCGACGAAGTGCTACACATGGTGGGTGAGGAGAGGTAACTTATAGATGAGATACGAGAAAGACAGAAGGTATGGATAGAGCGAGTACATAGCGGGGAGGGCATGTTGAAAGCAGTGTTAGAGGGTAGAATATTGGGTAAACGAGAGAGAGGGATGGAAGAGAATAGTATTTTTTTAGATAGAATTGAAGGGAGCAGCTGGTTTTATTATAAATTTCAGAGGGGGAGGGGAGACTGGAAGAAAACTTCGATAATGATCCATGGAAAATTACCTTAATTATTCAAACATTTATGTAATTAAAATAAGGGGAAGAATGTTCGGTAAAGTGGAGGATGAGAATGGGAATTATGTATGGAATGAAAGGGACTAGGCCTCAGTGGAAATTGAAGAGGGGTGTTTCGTGAGGGGAATAGGAGGAATCATTCCTTAAATGGTCATTGTAAACATACTGAAACCGGTGGAACAACATTTATATCAATTTTATAATAGCCTTGATTGGGCCCATCTTCCATAAGAACTTGTAAAGAAATCTGTGTTTGGTCATATGAGAAGAGCTCAAAAAATCTCTCGAAACAACGTTTACAACTTACCCTTCACTCAGGAAATCACCCGAAGAACATGCAGCTCTGAATCAGCCATGTCCGAAGGCATGAGTTGTGTTCAGACAATAACGGGAATTTTTGTTTTTAGTTCGCCTGCATTTGTGTCGTCGCGTTCAAAGTATTTCTCAGTTCTCCATCTCAGTTCCCCATTTGATATTTTGCACTTGTGCCAGCCCTTCTTCCAATCATCGAAGCACTTCTCAAACTAGATGTTTAAGATAGCGTTAAGCTCTGTCGGCGATTTTTTTTCATGTCATATATGCCAGTACAACGACAGCCCTTTAAGGTTTTCTCTATTTTTAGAAATGGGAAAATTTCACACGAAGCGATTTCTGGCGAATATTGAGGCTGGGGCGTCGTTACAGAATTATTTTTGGCCAAAATTTCCCGAACAAGTAATGAAGTGTGAGCCGAAAAACGCTGAGCTCAAAAAAAACACAACAAACCTTAGCGGCTACCACAGACAAAACAAAAAATGAATCCAGCTGGAAATTTTATCATACCTCAGGAGCATGTATACCAACATAATAAATAAATTGGCACTCAGACTCTCCAAGCTCTCGAGAAAAAGTTTAGTTTCCGTAATTTTCTGAACACACCAAGTTTGTGGGAGTCCACAGTGAGTCACAGATAGTCAAGCAGTGGCGTAGCGAGGGGGAAGATCCGGGGGGTCCGGATCCTCCCCCAAATTTTAAAATAAATTACTTTGCAGGAATATTTCTCGGGTTTCCCACCGGGTGTCGTATCGGGTTGTAGTTCCCAACGTTTCCATGACTAAGTCCGTCATCGTCATCAGGGGTTCATGGCAATCAGGGCCCACTTGCACGGCCCTCATGAGTATAAATACCGGAGAAAAAACTTGGCTCAACATTAACCCCTGATGACGATGACGATCATGGAAACGTTGGGAACTACAACCCGATACGACACCCGGTGGGAAACCCGAGAAATATTCCTGCAGAGCATACGCCGGGAAAAACTCAGATTCTATAAATTACTTGGCTTCATAAAATAAAACAATATTTGGAAAAATTATGAATTTACATAAGATTTCTTTGAAAAATGAAGTTCATTCGATCATGATAACTGTTAAAATTAGTTAAAAACCCTCTATATAGTACCCTGTTTTTTCCCTCCTTGGTTTTGGATCCCCCCCTATCCGAACGAAATTCCTGGCTACCCCACCAAAGTCAGCGTTCCCTTACATTTTTGAAAACACTGGAAAAACATGGAAGCGTTTGAGGCTTCGTTTCGTTCATGTATTAGAAAAAAACAGTGCAATTTAATAAGACGCACTGATATATTTTCTTGCTATTTATTAAATACCGTGATGCTAGCATACAGAAACCGAGATCATCGCTTTGAAGTGTGTTGTTTAACGAAATACGCATTATTTTTATTGACATCATAAATATACCCTTCTGAACAAGTTCATCGCGAAGCATGAATTTCCATATTCCCATCTGTGCGTGCACACAACAAATAGGTACTCCAATTCTCAAAAGTAATAGCATGATTACCTGTGAATAAACCAATTGCTTAATTGGAATTGAGCTTTTTTATTTGATAATTTGTGATATGAGAATATGAGAATTTAAAAAAATTCGCAGCCATCAGATGAGTTGTCCCTAGCCATATTTTTGATGGCAGGTAATTTTATGAACACATAAACGCTTTGGAAAATAAAATATCTGGGGGAAATAAAGTGAAAATTCTGGTTGTAAAATCGATTTTGCGAACATACATATAAGCCATTGCCACTAAAATGTGGATAGGGAGAAGGAACTCGAAAAGAAATTCCATTCATTCCATGATACTAACCTCTTCTCTTTTAGTTTGTTCAGCTAAAATACTTTGATATTTCATCTCACTCTTGCCACTTGCAGTTATGATAAAAGGCTGTATCATTCAGTCATTTGACGGTGGATTCAGATCTGATTCTGTACTTTATTTCTTGTAGAAAAATATCTCCGGTGAGAACTCACTTTACTCGAGATAGCATTGGTAATTAAACGTAGAAAATGCATCAAGGCTGAACTGAAATCAATGGAAAATGTTTTTACTAAGCAAAACTTTCTTTTAACTGCTATAATATTATCTATTTATGCACTAGCAAACTAAAATTCATGTTAATTTTGATCATTAAGGTGGTCATGGAGCAAAATTTACATGGGTGAATGAATTAAATTCTGTTATAGTAAACTATCGCTTGATTTCCCTAGTATGATCATAATGTTCCATGAATAATGCTGCCGACACTATTATTCGACATTCGATTCATCTTATGTAGATATATATTGAAAAATGAAATTTTGAACTGTGATCCTTTTTTCCCGTCTTTCAATTTCAGAACAACAGTTTTAACTACTTTCTTGTTGTTATTGATTCCCACGGCTCTTTATGCCGTTCCTATGATATTTTTTCTCCTTCACTTGGTCCCATGATTGCATACGTTGCCTCCCAAGGGTTGCTTCCTCTTAGTTCCCTGCGTGGTGCCTCCCACTAGACAACCGTGAATGCCTCAATTTAAAATAGAATCAGTGTATTAGCCCAGCCCACCAACTACTCGTTGGCGTTTTCTCGCTGATTACGTCTAAATGCTAAAATTCCGTTGATTATTTACTTCTCTCCTGTCCCTTTCTGCTCCAATTCCATTATTCATGAGTTGGCTCACCTTTTTTTTGCTGTGTGTTTCACTCAAACGTAGATCATTTCTCTCCTTATATGCCACCTTTAAATCACTGATCACTTGCGGCCTGGATTCACGATACATTGGCCCAAACGAGATAATGTCTAAATGTATTAGCGCGTTTATGAACGCAAAAATGCATTATGTAAACACCAACTTATACTAAGGCATGTATAGAAAATAGAACCTGTTCTAATTTGGTTCATGCAATCCTATATATTTCGTTCCGGTCCACTAAAATCGTTCATGCATTTAGACGTTAACTAGTACGGCTTAATGTACCGTTTAACTAGGCCTTCAGGCTGAATTATTAGGTTTGCAGTTTTTTGTGAAGTTTTTCTTTTTTTCCGAGAGGAATTTTTAAGCCAGTAATTGGTAGTAGTAATAGAGGTATTAGTTTCCTATGCTTGGTATAATTTTTCTACCGGTTCTTACGTATTTTGGTTTGAAAATTACACCGAAGTATTTAAAACGGTGTGCTTTTTCAAATGTATACCCATTTATTATGAGAAGGCCTATTTATCTTTTCGCGTATTGAGTTATTTATGCACCTAAATAGATTTCCTCTCTTTTCCTCAGTCCCAGTCTCTTATGACCATTAACATCTTTTTCGGTTATTCCATTTAGACGCAGCGAATAGCTCTATGTTATCTATGAAGTAAAGAGCATATGTTAGACCTCAAAATTATATCTAAGAAAAATCAATACCAAAGGGAAATACGTTCAAGATTTCCTTTAATTCTATATTGCTAATCCCTTCACCTGCTTAGCAAGAAAATTTTCTGAGAGCCGAAAGAAGGACAAAAAACCTACAAAAGTCCTTTTGCAATAACTTCCCAATCCAGGATTTTTAGGATCATTCCTATTGGAAATATTCAATTCCGTTTAATTGAAAAGTAACAAATTTCAATTGAATGTATGGAAATTCAATTGAATATGAGGAAGTTAAATTGAATTTCTATATATTTAATTGAAATTTGTCACTTTTCAATTGAATATATGAAACGGAATTGAATAATTCCAAGAGGGATTTTAATGTGGCGATGTATGAAAACTGAATAACTGAACAGTTTAATTCGAAATAAAATCTGACTGACACAATGTGGGAAGAAAAACAGCCGGGGAAGCAGGCAAAAACTGTTGAGTGAGGGAAATACCAATATTAATATCATCTTAACTATTGAGTTTATTTATTTCGTACGACTTTATTGATTCAAGGTCTGAATACCACGGAAAATTACTTAAGCAAGTGAATTTATAACGAAATACAATGAAAGCTAAAACTGCGGTGCTGTGTCGAAGAATTTTGCCACTGTGTTCACTGCACTTGGCTGCATCCTATGATTTCAATCTTATATACACGCCAAAAATGAACACTTTCTGGGGATATGATAATGATCCAACGGTTAATATTCGATAAATCAGGTCAACATTCAAGTATGTTGGCCTGTGGAGTATTTCATTGTGCAGCTGAACGAAAATTTTTTTTAGCAGTAAATAGAAATACTTCTTCTCGCATTGTATCCGCAAGTCATGAACTTTAACTTGGACCAAATCAAACAAATAAAAAATTAAATTATTCGCGGTGTGTTTCCAGAGTGACTTGGGGGGACACTTGGACCATTTTCTTAGCTAACTGAAAAGCTCTCAAAAAAAATTTTCGTTATAATTGCATGCTGGCCGATATGCAGATCATTAGCTTACCGGAAGTTCAATGACAATTCATTCAGAAAAAAGTGCTTGATTTCCCTCAGAAATTTCCCCACTCCTGTCATCACTAACTCTGCCAATATGTTTTTAGAAAATATGTTCGATGAGAGTTCGGCAATGACAAATCCGTCAATTAACATCCGATGCATCAAAATAGTTATCTTAGCTTTTTGCTGTCGTAGAAAGAAACCTCCGGACCCTGCGGAAAGTCTGTAGGGATAAAGCCTCCGTGCCTCCCATCCCCTGCTCATGCTTTACTCTAGCAGTTATGTAAATAGCCGAGAGAGAGCAGCACCTACTTCGGCGGCGTGGAAGAGAATCGACTGCTTCATCCGGGGATCGGGGAAGTTGGTGACTGACTCAAATGCATTCAAGAGATCTCTGTTTCTGTGCGTTGGGAAACCGGAGTCCGAAGTGTTGGTATAATTCATAGATGTACAATTAATGTCATGAACAACCTGATGGGCGATTCAAAACGGATGCTTGATGTCCAATAAGCATGTAATATTTGTATTATGTAACTCTCATAACAAGGTAGTAAATAAATTGACAAAAGTAACTCGAAATTCGCTCTATGTATTGGCGCGAATGAAGTGTGGTTTGTTGAAAATTGCAGGATTTTGTTTACCGGAAAGATACCAGAATTTAAGGCAAGTCTTGATTTTAATCATTGTTAATGTTAACATGAGGCTAAGCGTTCTGATATTTTGTGATTGTTATCGTTTGTACGTGAGCGTGAGAGTTCCGGTGTTGTGATGTTATTGGTGTTGTGCTTGGTGGAAGTTTGTTGTCTTTTGCACAACTATAGAACGTGTGAAAGTTCTGTTCTATTTCATGTTATTTTGGTTCATGTGAATCGTTATAATTTCTTATTTCTTCTGCATGCCTTTCAACTGCTTTTTGCTGACTCCTTTGGTATGCTCTCCTGACGTTTAGTGTTAACCTTGTAATTTTGCTATTTCTTTCTTAAATGTTGATTTTGCGAGTTGTGATTTATTTGTTGCTGTGAGCAGCACAGGGTATGGTTATAGCTGTTTCAGTGGCCTTGGTTTTGTGGACAATGATGCATAACCTTAATTTTTGGTCTATAAGGTCCTTGACGTAATTAAGAGTATTTACAGATAACCGTTAAGATGCCATAGAAGTAGATAAATTGCCCCTTAGTTCTTATTTTTTCATGCCATAACTATCCAGTTCTTCAGTTTCTATGATTTTAGTGCTTGACGTTCAATAAGTTTTATGATAGATTATTGTTTCTCTTGTAACGTCCGCGTGAACTTATTTCTAGTGCTTATATAGGAAGCCGTCATGGATTTATGAACGGGGATAATGTATGCAATAGCCTATTCTTCATATGCAAGAATAGATAGATATCATAGATCAAGATGAGTTGTAGGTAGATTATCACTACGATTTCAAAAGCAGCACTTTTTGTGACTTGCCTTTGTACTCTCTTTGATTAATGTTTCTACGAGACAGCTGGAATAGGCTGGTGCTGAATGATAGAAATATTACTAAAATTTGTTAGTTGACTGAAATTATTTATTTCTCAAGGGTAATTACTAGGCGATATGTGATTCGTGCTCTGGTAGCGCCTAAAAGATCTCATAGAGAGTCTCTAATAGTAATTGAGAGATTGTTTTGTGTAGGTGGTCCTCATGAATTTTTGTTATCGTGTAAATGATCTCTTATCCTTAGCTTTTTTACCGTGGGTACTATTGCCTCTTACATACAAATATGTTTAAGTTAAGATTCTAAAGTCAATTCTTTTTGTCCTGTGAGTATGGCTGCTGCTACTCACTCAATGATATATTCTAAGCATTCGGTGTTTCATTATTTCCTCGTATGTATTGCTTTCCCCCTTTTTGGCCATTGTCTCATTTACCTGGTTGGCATCATTGGGGATTATTGATAGTTCATATATTGCTCGAGGAAAGAATAGCATTACAGCATGAGCTGAAAACTAGTTGTTTATATATTCTTTCTTATGGCCCGGTAAGCATCTATGTACATTTTTGTGATGCAAATATGGCAGTATTCCTAGATGGTTGTATTCTTCTTACCTTGTACATATCTCAACTAGACATGGGCAAAGTAGGAAATTGTCTACAAGTTCAGTATATACCAGTTCTGTTGATACCATTTCTTACGGAGGAGGTTTTGTACCTAGTAATCCGAACTGATTTCAGTTAGCTTTCATTTTGTTCACACTGAAATTATTGTTTCATGAATCTGTTGAAAAGCAGAAAATGCATGGAGGAATAGTCTTTTGATTGTTAAATATTTATAAATTGAGTTCATGCTGTGATATGCTCCCATAAATTTAATAATTTATAATGTGCTCTTTTAGAAACATAAATATAAGCATGTTGAACATTGTTATTCCCACTTTCCTGTCTTACTCATGATTTATGAATTGATTCCACGCTAACTTGAAAGTTAGTGATTAAATAGAGAATTGACGCCTTTTAAAATGTCTATTTTTATAGCCAACAATTGCCTAAATTATTTGAGGAATTGCATATTTTATATTAATTTTATTATTAACATGTGTCAGGGCTTAGTGACAGAATTGACAGCTTAGTCAGGAAATAGCTCCGAAACAATAGGATACATACTCTTATTGAGGGATATATTGACATACGTAGTACAAAACCTTCATGACCAGTTAAGCTGCTAGTGAAAGACTTGTGGTTGAAGTTGTGCTCTTATTTAAGTGTTCTGCAGTTTTATTTCACAAAAATAAATCCACTTTATGCCACATTTGAAGGTTGTGTTTGTTGACCAGACTTGTAGTGTAGGGCTTACTTTTTTATGCAGTCATGGTAGCATTGAGATTCTACAACTGATAATAAATACTAAAAGCTACCTCGTTTGCAGTTTTCAGATTATAATGTGTTGTTATATCTAATAATTTCCATTTGATAGTATTTACCCTGGAAATGTTAAGTTCTATCCCATCTTGGTCATTGTTTGTGTGAGAATGATGATTGGTCCTTTCATTATGATTTTTCAATTTTATATTTCAATATAATGTCATCTAGCCAGCCTGTGTTAGACTTTCAATGACTGATAGATTTCTCATTGCAAATACTGCGTGAAGTTTATTTCTAGAAATCGAAAGTCACGCTGCTTTAAAATTCCTGAACAGAGAACATGATCCATAACGTGAAAGTAGATGTTCTAAAACTTGAGCAAACAATACAATTTCAATGTTTTCACAGCATGTTGAAGTACATAGTAGTCAGTGAATATTGTCAGGTTTGTCACATGCACCATGAGGGTCCCATTGTGAAATTATGTTGGGCCACTGACCATGGAGGATGTTATCCATTCCATGCCTATCATAAAAAAATAGTGGATTACTTTGTCTTAACAATTGGTCGCCATGTGAGTCTAAAATATTCTCTAATACCATGAACGTAGGCAGTCTGTTTACAAAAGGTTTGCCATATCCGTCTTACGTGATTTTTTTCCATTCCTCCGTTTGGAGTTTCCTATTCCATTTCTTATTCTAATCTTCTTGGAGGGGAGCTGGTAACAGTTTTTTGAGATGTCTGTTTGTTTTCTTCTTTTTTGAGATGCTTGTTTATCTGTGTGTTAATTCTACTGCCCAACTTGGTCAGTGTATTCTTTGCATCAAAGAGTTCTTGGCATTCTAAGTACATATATCATACATGTGTTGTGAATATTGCACATATTGATTCTTTTTGATGGCTTGTGTGTTTCAGAAGTCAATCGTTAGAATCATTTTTTTTTAAACTATATATATTTATTGGTTTTCACATGCTATAGTGGTAGCTCTTGGATTTTATGCTACTGTTTGTTATGCACCTTTGCATTACAATGGGTGACCTTTGGCTCTATACTTAGTTTCACGTAAAATTGTGTCCTGCTATCCTTATATTAAGAGAAAAATCCAGTCTATCCAAACAACTAGCTTTAACTGTCTGGCACGTGATGAGAAACAGTTTAGGGGAACATAATTAAATTGTGTGTGTGCTATACTCACTAAACCCAAGTTACTATATAAATATATAACTCCCTGACTTTTTTTCCTGTTTTGCAATGAGTTTTTATTAAATAATGTTTTTGCATAAAGTGATGACCATAGACCTGCTAATGAAAATGGGAGCATCAAATTTTTTAATTCATTTGAAATTGTGTGGTAAATCGGCTAACTATTAGTTTTACTACTTGGTCTTAATTATGGTCAGGTTTACAGGTACCATAAGCATGATTTTGTAAGAGCTGTTTCTGTGTCTATATTTGGTTAGTCGAATGCCTTCTTAGCATATAATACATACCCTTTATTCCCTCATTTTTAGTTTGAGAATACTAGAATTACAAGTTTCATCCTCAACTGTACTGTATTAAAGCTGGTCGTTTATGGTAGGCACTGGTTTTTAATCAGTGTAGGATGGCTTAGTGGGTGGTGCCTGGCCACCAATCGAAGGGTTGCCATTCATATCCTGAGTCAGTGGCATAACTTGGAGTATGCTTTGGGGGAATGGAGGGATCTGGGGGGGGAATGGTGGGATCTTCGACCCCACCCCCACGAGGCGACGGGAAAATTTTTGAAAACTGACATGGCTGGAAATACATGTTACTCCATTTTGGCGATAAAAAATTGGGTTTCACTCGTAATTATGCAGGAAAGCTCAGCAGGGAAAACATTAGTATACTTAAAAATTTTCTAAGGCGTTGTGGGGGGGGGATCTGTCCCCTCATTCCCCCTTAGTTATGCCACTGTCCTGAGTGTATACTTTGAACACCCCCTAAAATAATTATTAAAGTGTTAGGTGCTGTAGGGATAGAAGCTTTTGTGAACGTGTCACATTTATCAGCCTACTGATTAGTTCAGTGTTGTCTCTACCCTCAAGTATCACAGCCAAGCTTTAAGTTGAATCACTGCGTGAGTGGAGTTTTATCCATTCAACCTTGTGATATACATTGTTATTTGAGTTTACCGATCTTACTTACTGTTCATTTGAAGCAATTTAATTTAAATGCTGTAATTCTGTGGTTTTAAATTTTTCTCTAGCCTCAGAATTCATAATGAGCCTGCAATATTATGATAAGGTCCCAGGTACCTAAAATTACTTTTTTTAAAGCTAAATTTCCATATTTTATTTATTTCTTAATATTGCATTTAGTAACCACAATATTTAGCTTGAAAAATGCATGGCATATCTTATTTGTGACTTATTTGCTGTGGTTTTTCTGGTGCATAGATAAAATATTCCTTAAGATTTTTAAAACAGAAATCACATTTTTCGGCGTTTATTTTTCAGTTATGTATTAAAGTTTTAATTACACACTTCTCGTAATTGTGTGAAGTACTTATATGGCCTGAGAATCCTGAGTAACTCACTCACACTTTCTTTGTTTATTGCCCCTACATCATAATTTACTGTAAATAATCATAAGAGTGGCTTGATGCTGTTTTCCACTTAATTCTCCTATCAACCAACTGTCTTGTGTTCTCACAGATCTCCTTTCTCCAATGCATCTTTTATCACATATCCTATACATGGGCATAGCTAGTACCATCTTGGTATTATTTTATTAAAATATTTGATCTGATTAAAAATTGATATAAATGAAATACAGACACATTGGAAGAAGGTCTTAGTATGAGGGAAGAATTGAGCCTAATTGAATCCAAATAAGAAGGTACGTCACAGAGATTGAAGTTGTTTCATGTTTCATTGTCCATGCTTATATACTTATTGTGCATATCTATCCTTAGGGTGGCAAATGTTGATAATATCTTTGGGGTGCCAAGAGCAATTCTGGGCCAAGTTAAGTTGATTTTGAATTTGGACACCCCATGATATTTTATGCTTAAAATGAATGCTAAAAATGGCTGTATGACTGCTTGCTATAGCCATTAAAATAATCCAGAAAACAGAATTATGTTTTTCCTTTTTTTTCGTTTCGGGGAGGGAAAGTTGGAACCCCTGGGCTACCCCTCAAACCACTTGTTACATTTTCCCATGAGTTCTACTACCAATAAACTGCACTTCACCAATAGTTCTCACTAGTGGCAGTTCTTTTACTTCCCTGTGGTACTCTTTCCCACATCCTTCATCAGATGCTCCTAGTAGCTGTTTGTCTCTTGGTCCACCTTGAGGTACTGTATTTCAACTTTTCCTCCATAATATCTCTCTGGGTCTCATGAAACGGTTTGGTCATCCTGCTCCTCTTTGATATATGGCACTCCTTCATGTCATACCGTCACTATTTTTGTGGATACCACCTTGCTTTTCATTTCATGTGTTAATTTTGTATCCAGTGTCCTTTTTTCTCTATAGTTCTTGAAGTCCTCTGTTAAATCTGATGGGCTTTATATTGTCCAATGGTTCTGGTCCATAGAGTACCACTGCCCGTACATTTTTTCGCATCCATTATCTTTGAATCTAACTCCATGCTCTTTGAGCTGACTGGTACCTTTTTTGGACATGAAAGTTGTCTTATCTCTGGCTGTACAACCCTTGATACTCAACTATCGCAATTTTCCTTTAGACTCTCCGATGTATAAACCCTAAAATATATGTTAAATTTCATCAGATCTAATGTATAAAGGTTATTTCTTCATAAAAATAATAGCGTTTCATAAGTTTCGATATTGACTGTTGGATATTTTGTACCTATTCCGAAGTTTATAGTGTTAGGGGAGATCAGGATTACCCAGTTATTTTCCATGGCGTATTTGCATGTGACCACGTTGTTATTTGGTCTTTTGGCAGCAGCCTCAATCTCTACATTCAAATTTCCCCCTTCTATTTGCATTTGTTTTCAGATATGCTTGTGTTTCTTCATCTATAAAGTGAGTCTCCTGTAAAATTATTTTTTTTATAGATAGATGACTAAACGCAGCAGGGTATAGTTTATTAAAATACCTCAAAAGGTATTTATTGGGCTACATTGGAATGTGTTAGAAATTATTGTGAAAAGAAATTTATGGTTCAGGGCAGTGTTAGATTTCCAGTGAGACAATGTGAGTAAATATCTGTCAGCTCCAGTGGGACCTCGAGAGTTTTCGCTCTTGATTTTACCACCTACAATCCCTAAATGTTGCAGAATTGGGGCTCAGAGTTGAATTCTGCAAAATATGTGGGACTAAACCATGGATTATAGTCCTCAAACTCTTTTTTTCTGATTCTCAAATTGTAACAAATATTATCTTGAGAAAAACCTCTGGAATATTCTTCTCATAGGATAATTTTCCATTTCTTTAGGATCAGTAAACAATAGCCCGAGTCAACCTAATTACGGCGTCGTGGTTCTCCTATCCATTTCCCTTCCTGGCCTATAGGTACCTATTCCCGGTGGCGTCGGCGGAATCCTTATTGCTGGCGGCGAATCTAATATATAGTTCAATAAGGATGCATATTTATTTCTGGCATCAGCAGGAATCTGGTGGAAGCATTGGCTTTGCATCTTAAAGACTCAGGTTCAAATCCCGGCAATGCCCCGAGAATTTTAGTGGAGACCTGATGATCTATCGGGGTTAGTGTGGAGGTCATTTCAGAGCCATTCGGATGGGACGTTGAGCTCTGGTCGTCGTGGTATCTTTGGTTTTAGAGGAGGCTAACTCTGACTGGCTTGTTCTCACTTGTGTGTCGGGAATAAGTTTTTTTGCTTCATTTAGTAAATATTTCGGTATTTTTTTCAATTTTTGAATCCCCTCCCAATTGCACCCAAGTGATGCGTCACATTTTCCCCGTCATTAGGAAAGTGAACGCCAAAGTCTTACTGTAAAAGAACGCAATATGTGAGCACAAGTGCAGCTGATTCGAAAATTGAGTGGAGAGCTGCGTCTAACTCTTTTTAGTCTTTTGAATCAATGATGATAATTTAGTGAAAAGTTCTCGGGATCCCCACGGGGTCAGGAACTCCATAACTCTTATGACCGAGTCGGGCATCGAAACGTCGGCAGTTATGGAGTTCCTGACCCGGTGACGATCCCGAGAACTCTTCACTAATGTAAGTCTATTCGCCGGGAAAGCACGAAATCTTTCTTCAATGATGATAATGTCTTTGTGTACTGCCAAAGTGTCTGTATCATACACATATACAGAATTTGTCCACTTACAATTAGACCCGAAATCGCTATTCATTAATAGAATTTGGCAGATAAAATGGATTGATAAGGTGCGATGGGAAAAATCTTTCTCATTCACCTCTTCTCTCATTAATTAATAAAAGCGCGACTGGTTCCGTCCACTTTTCATGAGCTGGTGATTTTTTGATAGTTTCGGTTTTCTAATTCTTCGAGGGAGAGCAGTTCATTGGCGGTGAGTAATCGGTTACAAGTATGTAAGCAGCCAAGAACCGTCCGCAGTAGCCGTGAAGCCATTGGACTGGAGCACGTGGCGTCACCAACTTATATTCTTAAGTCTTATGACTCGATTATTCGCCCCCTTTTTCGTCGAGGAGTTGGCGACGGGTCAACTAACGTCAGGGATGGGTCGCTTTACATTTTAAACCTTTTCACAATCGACAGTCGATAACATTAGCAGAACGAACCCGTCATTTAAGTTTTATCTAAATGGTACCGTTATTCCTTATGAACATAAAACGCAGGCACGTATACAGAAGCTTGATTGAAGTGAGGCTTTGGTGGTATGTGGGTTGCTTATACTGGTAATTTGCTGTCAAATCATATGCTTAGTTAATCCATGTATTTCATTGTATAAGCTCTAAACTTGATTAAAATTATGCTGCAAGTTTAAATCAACGTTTCGTGGTGCATTAATGCCTGTAGTTACTTTAGCTTTGTATCCTTAGATCTTTCATCCTGAAATCCGCCTGATGTATTGAAAACTATTAAAATTCAAGCCTCGGGTGGCCTTCAGTACTTACTCAATAAAAAAAAAATGTTTTTGGTATGTTCGATTTGTAAATGCATTTTTTGATTTATCGATATTGCTTATAGATCCCGAGATTGTTAATTCAGAAAACGATTACTTAGAAGAACGTGTATTTTCAAATATAAACCAAGTTGCATTCAATAGATATGTATTTGTTAGCCATGTGGCTAAAACATAGGTTGTAGTGTTCTTGGTCAGAGGGTAGATGCCCCCAGGTTAGTTGTCTTCTGAGCGGGTTCATCCCGGGCAGTCGCCATGAGGAGTAAATTTTAGGAAAGGTATCTCAAGCTTAGAGTATATAGTTCAATGGTCTTTAATAACTCTATGGTCTCAAGCCCCTTAATGGCCACGTGCCTGATCGATGGGTTTCGACATTCAAGTTTCTTATTGTTCCGGGAAAATGGAATTATTTAAATCTCATCCTCTCGCAATTTTTCGGTCAAAAGCCCTCTTTCTTTTTCATTCGTCGAGGAAAATCCAGCTTCCTGCGGGCCATCACCCTCAAGTGCGTTATCGTGGCGTTTCGAGTGGTTTCCCTGAGGCCATTTCGTGGTTCGGAGCCATTCCGTTTTCCGTAATCTCGCATTTTCGATGCGCTCATTTTTGTCAGGGCGGTAACTTTATTTACCGCATCCTCTCTCTCTCTCGGTCGTCCTCGGAAACATTCCGGAGACTTGGCGAAAAAAGGGTTGCCATTAAGTATACTTTCCGTGCTGCGCTTTCCCGAGAGAGAACAATGCCTTCTCTGTCGAGAATTACGGAATGAGCCCTTTTTGGAGGAACGTGCCCAGTCTGTTCTCTTTTTTCGCCATTTTTATCGTTTGACTTTTTTTTTCTTCCTGGGTTTGCGTGATAGCGTCGTCTTCCTCCTCTGCCGCCCTTTTAAAAAACCCACCCTCAACAATCCCTCCTCGTATACCCTTTTTCTCCCTCGTCCCCATCCTTAATTTCCTTATTTCTCTAACCCTCTCTTACTCTCCATTTTGCCAACTCACCCTCCCCTGCGCGACGCAGACCTTTTAGGCCGTGAATATTTTAAGGACTTGTCAACCATGCTGGATTCTCGACCTTAAGTATTTTATTTTCTCTCTCGCTCATTTTCTTTTATTATCTACGTTTCCCTTCCGCCCCGTACTGACTTGAAGACGGTGTCCTCCCTTCCTGGCACTGTCACCTTGGGGGTGTGAGGGCGTCCATTCTCTCCGCTATGTCCCCCAGGTATGTACACCGCCGTTGGTCACTTCTTCATTTGCGATCCGAGTAAACATCTCTCGTGGTTTTGGCCATTTTACACGTGGCACTTAAATATACGCGGTAATGCATGCATTGATTCGCGCATTTCACCATGCATGACAAAATGAATGCTCCGTACTGTATATGTATCTGTTTATGAAGGTCTGCGTCTTTAGATTCTCAATCTCCGTGCCTATCGATCCTTCCGAAGTTCTTCATCCAGTCCTCTTTCAGCCATTTCTTGCTGTGCCCCTCGTATCCTTCCTTCTTCCCTCTTGGATCCACTACAGCATTTGTTTCAGTAGTCTTTCATATCCATCATACTCCATACGAAGGGGACTGCATAGAGGAAGCCCAATTCCATCCCGAAGAAGGCTGATTTCTGTTGTCACTTCGGTCGCATGTTAATCGGTTTTCAAAAATGTCCGCGGCGTGGTGATGAGTGCAATGGAATCCACTTTTTCCCAATATTTTGCAGAATAATGCTCGCCATTGCGAGGAATAGCATTAAACAGTTATGAGTTTGATAGATCACGTCAAAATGTGTTTAAATTTCGCTAAATACCCCTAATTATACCTTATTTCTCCGTGAAACTCCATCCATTGTCCATCAGCGCCGCGACGGTGACTTTTGTAAACCCATTTAAATGCGCGGTTGGTGACAACACTTGTAACTTGAGGATCCTCTTTTGTAATATTCGTGCTCCATACTTTCGGTTATTGTCTCCGCTTCGTTATTTCACCCACGTTCCTTTTTGTCATCGGTAAAAACGCCGCGGTGATAATACCCGAAAATATTATTCATCTTATTAATCCTAACAACACCCTAGTAATGGCCTGAAAAAAATGTTTACGAGTTATTTCGCTAGTTCACATTCATGCATTTTGCCATCGTTATCGCTCTTAGTCGCTTTATGCGATGCATGTCTATCCTACACCTCGACCATTTCATATATCAGAATGTTCTGAAATGCCTCATTTTGGCCGTAGCGAGCCGGGGAGGTCAAGGGGTTCAAACCCCCCACGAAATGTTAGGAAGCTTCAGTCTAAAGTGTAACCCCCTCCTAAGTAGGTACTCCCCCTATACATATTCCCCTCCATAGCTTCCTAAGGAATTATTCGGTCAAGTCGAATAAAAATTACATCATTCGAGGGGCTGTTGAATCCTCAGGGGAATTATTCAATGAGGCATTCATTGCTTGAGGCAATGACGATGACACGATGGTGATGACTCGTTCAGTGAATTTAGCCTATACTCCCGCGCCTTTGGCGTTCACTTATTGAACTTCTAAACAATTCGCGCAATTGGAAATCTGCTCCATTAAATAAGGTTTCAAATGCCGCAAACCGCATTAAAAAATATGCATTCTTGACCGAGATATTTAATAAGAGTGAAAATCGTATTTTCGATCTAGCCGGCCCTGGTGGGCATCTAGCGGTCTGGAAATGTGGGGAGGTTTATTCTATTTGATCGCAATTCGCATACCCTAAGTACGGGAAAAATCGTGGAGGGGGGACTTTTCACCTTCTTATCCGGCTATGCCCTTTTGGCCCGAATCGGGAAATGAAGAATGATCCCCGGAATGCGTACACCATCTTCCCCAGTTCTCATTGGCGAAATTCAGTGTGAAACAGAAAGCTGTATGCAGAGATTGCTGAACCCAAGTTCATTTTTTATCATGAGTACCTATTCCATATCTTTTCAACATGAATTATGTACAATATTATTCTGTGTTGTATTTATTTAGGTAATTTACAGTCTGTCAATTGCCACATTTATTTGTGAGTTACTAGTTCACCTTGCTTCCAGCAGGAAAAAAAATATTTTCTCCAACTCATTAATAAGAGTTGGACGCCCTCTGATCTCACTCACTCACTCAGCGTTTCAACCCAAAATTTGTCTGGGATCGGCCTGGGTAGAGCTCACAGCGGACTAAGTCAAAGATTGAGTCTCACTGATAATTAGTTATCACTCGTAGGTACTTCAACCCGGTCGGCTTGGATAGGTGAGGTGTGGGGGCAGACCGGCCTAAGCCGCAGTAAGTAAATGTCATATATTCAGGTTAGAGGAGCCTGTTATTTTCTGCATAGTGTGGATTTTTTCGCGGGTGTAAGAAGGCTTCGACCGGACTTGAACTCGGGACTCTGAGACCTGCGGCTCAGCGTTCTACCCGCTAGGAAACTTACTTCCCCTTCTCTGCTTCAAAAGCATGTAATGGGCCAAGTAGTACACCGTAGTTTCGGGGTATTATCTCGCACTATGTGCATATGTAAGTTCTTGGATTACTTCAGGAATGCTACGTGAGTGTTGCATTGGATGGTCCTCACATAACTACATTTATGAGCGAATTCATCGGGTAACGGGTTTGTCTTTTCGTGACAGTAATTTTTCAATAGACTTTTAGTGTAATTTTTGACTTTATAAATCTCTGATTGGGTCGTTTCACGTTAAATCACTGCAAAAAAAGTGAATTTTCTACCCAATTCTCTCCGAATACTAGAAAGATAACTCAAAATTTGATGAGTAATTTCACAAAAAATTCGAAGTTCTGTAAAGTTTGTGTCTATAGTTGTCATGCCCCACAAGGTATATTTCCATTCTAAGGGTCACTACAGATGCTGAATTTGAAAGGTATTAGAGAGAGTTTTTTTATTGGTGTTTTGAAATGTAATGAGAGACCCGATAAAAATGGTCACACTCATAGAGTATTTTTTCCTTGTTCTGATTGACTGCCTTAGTTTCTCTCTGCCTCATTGTGTCGCTTCCTAAAAAGGGAGTTAAGAAAGTTCTTTGGACAGGAGGCCTTGTTGAATTCATCTGAAACGGTCTTCGGAGCCGTCCATGAATTAATTAGCTCAACCATAATTGGCTAGCAATGCTGGAATTAGTTTCCATCTGCTCTTCACTTCATTATCTTGCCGTTTGGTTAATTTATGTGGAGCAGCCTGTGTTTTACATCTATTGCTAGCCTTTTCTTAAACCCTGTGGTTTCCCTAGATTTTCTTTCTTTCCTTAGATTTTTCCCTCCGCAATTTCAATAGTCGTACTCGTGAGTGGACGCTGTCTTCTTACGTGAAGTTTAAGGTAATTAGGGGAAAAGAGTCAAGAGTTTTCGCTGAGTCTTAATGAAGTGTTTCACATTTGTCTTTCAGGGCCATAACATTCAGAAGTAACCGCTGTTGAATTGCTTAGAGAGCTGTAAGATTTTTGAATACTTGGTGTAAAAGTACATTTCTGAGTTTCCTCTAAATTTTATTGCTGAAATAGTTAGGTAGATGTGTCTGGATTATAAAACCGAAGTTTGCGACAGTTCTGAAATAGAGTACATGAAAAAAGTTAGTAATAATTTTATTAACTTTCAAATATACTAAATAACTAAGTTTAAATGAGTTTACTTGAAAATTATGTCATACTGGCTGCTTGTTTGATCAATACAGGTCTCGCATAAAGTTCGTCGAATTCATGTCTTTAACAGATAGCATGCATTTGCGGCGTTGGTAGTGTATAATTGAAGCCGTAGGTCATATGGCTATATTTTGCTGCAGTTATTGCTCCAAAAGAGTCCTATAATAACCCTACGTTATGTATTTTAAGTAGAGGAGCCAGAACGCTGCGCGGGAGAAAAATCAAAATGCTTAAATATTTTCTACAATCCATTTTTGAGTTGCCTTTAAATTTAATTTTTGCAATAGTAGCTACGGTAGATATATCTGGATTATAAAATAAGAGTTTGGACAATTCTGAGAAGTATTTGAAAAAAATATCAATTTTTTAAACTTTTAAATATAAGAACAATTAGAAAGGGGAATCATTCAATTTTTGACACATGTTATGCCCTACGCAATCTTAACTTTAAAATTAGCCATAAGCCATGGATAAACGACAATTAAATGGTAAAATAGAAGGAATTGTATGAATCAAGGCTCTTTTTTCGCAAAATATTATCGGGTCATTGAGTTTGAGATGGATATAGTGATGATTATGATTAGAAATTTGGTTGTTGGGCAAAAAATGTAAAAAAATCCATGTTCTAAGATGTTTAGCACGAATAAGATAAGGAATTGTACGCTGTAATCTGTAGACCTTAGTATACCTCATCATGTTCAATTCATGGGCAGTATGAAAAAAGTTTTTCGTGGTTCAGCAAAACTAATCTCAAACGCATAAGTGGGTTCTAATATATATTTCTTCGTCATTCCTACGGTATATCCAAAGTGATGGCTCATACCTTCTACATGGTGATCTAATATACCCAATTATTTATCACTCGTGACAAATTCCAAGGTATGTACCCATAATTTACTAATATCACTTGCGATGTATATGTCCAAGCGCAGTTAATTGGTGATACTTGCTGTAATTTAGCTGCAACTTAAAGTTGATATCGAATGCACCACCTAGCCAGGTCATCACCGAAATTGATCGTGGCTAAATATATGGTGTTTTTAGTCATAGAGGCTGAGTCTATCATTTAAAATGGAACTGGTTGGAGTCAATTATTTCTTTCCCGCGCCTAATTGGTTCGTCACGCCCATGCTGTGACCTAACGAAATACTCACCCCTTGCTACCGTCTCTTGCACCCTATAATCTTGGATTGCGTCCGGCATTGTCGCCGACGGAACCACCTTTCTCTGTGTCGTGAATTCACGCACTTATTCCAGCTTGTCAAGATGAGGTACCCCGCAATGAAATGGTTATTTATGAGGGAAGGGTTGCGAAAACGGATGGCGTTTTTTGTCTGTGAGGGTCGGTGGTTATGTTATTAATGTCAGGATCAAGATTCAAGCGAATGTTTCGAAATGGAATTGGATTGGCTGTATAGATTCATACTTCGAATGAATTCATCTGCGAATCGGAGCACGTTGATCACGAAAGATTAGAAGTATTCGATTGTGCTGGATTATTTTAAATTCACTTCACTGGATTTTTTTAAATTTTAACTTAAGGTTATCAGAAAAAATGTTATACGATAGAAATAATCAGTTTTTAGTATACGGTTATAGCATTATTTTTAAAATATGACTTTTATGTCCATGTAGACTTCGGTAATGTCCACCCACCCATCGATTGTTCATTTATCCTAACTCCATTTTCGCCTTCAACGGGTAGATTCACCTATGAAACCCTCTTGAAAATACTTTTAGACTCCCTTAAAATATAAAACGGAGTCTCTTTTGTCAACGGTTGTTGAGGATTATTTCGTTTGAATCAATATTTGGTTGCACAGATTGATGGAGTAATATACTTATTTTCCTCCGAATATAAGTGAAACGTGTGGCGAGAGTCCATTCTTCGCTTCCCTCATAGCAATTGTATTGCCAGCGGTAATATTGCAGAAACTAGTGCTAATGAGTAGCCTATCGGGGTAACGGAATATCTAGCTACGAAAAAACTATATTATTCAGCGAAATTTAGTCGATCATTTGTTTCTATTTGGCCTATTACTGATATTTATTGCAATTGCTGACGTGCGATAAGCCTTGTCCATAGCTTCCAAGCACACGGATATTCTGTTGTGGTAACTGACTTAACCTTTCTCCGATTTTCTTTTGGATTGGACAATTGAACATTGGTCTTACTCAGGTTGTGAAGAAGGTACGCTTTCAGTGGCTGGCTGCAAGCCTTAGAATAGGACGCGACCATCTTTATTGCGGTTCTCTACCTTTGTAGAATAGACCTTGGCGTTAATTGGATCCGTGACTCGAACCTGGCTCTTCTGAAGTGGATTCTCTATAGGTCGTGCAGGGGGAGAAGGTTGGGAAGTAAATAATATAATCATGTCTGAGGGGAATGGTCGAGTGGGTGGACCATTTGCCTTTCCCTGCCGAAACCTCTTTATTTATATAGTACGTATGTTATGTGCCCACTCCGAGCCCTTCTCCCGTACCAAATCGTCCCATAGCACACGATCAGATTGGCCACGTCAGGAGGGGAACTTGGGTTCTCATTTGGGCGTGGATGGGAAACGGCAGGGCGGATTGAAGGTTAAAAACGAGAATATTGGAACGGGGAAGTAGGATAGGTAAGCGTTTAGGTGGGAAAGACGATGAGGGGGGGTTGTGGAGGGTTGTAGCCTTGATAATATAACCAGATTGGGGATTCCTTTTTTATTTTGAAAATTTTGGGGTGTTATCCTTCTCCCAATCCAGTTCCGCCTCTCATTTTTTTTTTTTTTTTTTTTTTACTTTACCAAAGCTTTCTCGTGTGTACCGTTGTGTGACGTGGGGACAGGAACAGCCTGCGCCGTGACGTCACTTCCACCCTCACTCCATACCATCTCACCCTCGGAAAAATTCTGAAAAATTGAGTGGGGAGACAGTATAGATATTATGGAAAGGTTAGGAAGGGATTTTAGCGGGAAAGAAATTTTTAACTCGTTAAGAATGCCTCGGGATTAAGTTTTTTTTTTCGCGGAGTTTCCCCAACGTCCGGGCGGTGGCTTGTCAGAACAAGAAATATGTCATTGCATGGGTGCGGTTTCTCCCGTGGGCCACTTTCGCTTTATTGTATTTCACTTTATTTTTGGGGTCGGTCTTCTTCTCCAACCTTCGTGTCCCTCACTTTTCCCTAACGTCATTGGTATTCATATTTTTTGTCAAATAATGGCGGTCTATTTAGGATCATCCATAATTTCATAATTAGAATGTGCAATTATTCGTGGAAACATCCCCTTACTTCAGTCTCATTGCTTGAAATGTTTTAGCGGGGATGAAATTATTGTACGCGATCACAAATCAGCCTTTCCGTAGGTTTCTGATATTGTACAAATTCCGCTGCGTCATTACCAACTTATATTTATACGTCGCTTTAATTGAAAAGTAAAAAGTATATATCCGCAAAATAATTTAAAATGGCAATGTTTGCGAGTGAAAAAAGGTTGTGGTCACTCGTAATGTAGTTTAGTTTCAGAAAATATTGATAATGGGAAATATGGAAAGTTTCGAGGGGCTCCCAAGATACACAAGCCTTCCCCATAAGTACAGTAATGCTGTACGTTAGATTTTCATGTATGCTGTACTACGTCTTAAACATGTTCTAAGTCGTACAGGACGATCATAAATTTGTATGCGACAATAACTTTAGTTATTGCCTCAGAGGCCTCACTCCACCATCTACGTGAAGTGATTATCCATCTCAGATCTCAGTTTAGTGAGTGTTTTGGGGAGTTCGTTTTTACAACTAATGATGGTTAAGGCTAGCCTCCGTATTTCCATTGACCGCTTCAGAAAAACTGTTTCAAGTTGTTTGATTAATAAGACTGAAAAATTATGCAGAGTTTGTGTAGCATACGAATTTTAGATAAATCTATTTCTTTCCGTTTTCATTCACGATCAAAATTTTGTAGTGAATCGATTGCCGAAATTCCAGCAATTTTCTATTTGCTAGCAAAGAAATTCTGTACGTTAGATTTTCTAAGTGCGTATGTGCCTTAGTGCGTTGATGGTTTGAGCGCTAAGCTAGTGACCAAAGAGTGTTTGGTTTAATATCTCGGTTGAAGCGTACGGACAAATCAAACAAATCCACGGTGAGAGATTGTTCATGGAAATGAAATGCCCCTCCTATGTACGTATGTATGAGTTTGAAATATATACCCCTGTGGCTTAATTCAAGGCGATTCCTACCCTCACCGATTTAAACCAACTTTCGGATTTCATCGTTGATAATGTGACTGAAATAGAAAACAACCTCTGTGTAATACGCGTACAATCAACCAAAAAAAGTTCGATGGGCGCCTAATATCCTGGAGCCTTCTCCATAGTTATATTCATGCTATGTACTACATTTTAATGAATGTCGTATAACGACGCAAACATGTTCTAGGTCCTACAGGACGGTCCTAAACGTTGATGAAACATTTACTATAGCTCTTGCCTTCACTACCTCACTCTGCCATCTACTTGAAGTGATCCTTATGTCGCATTTACTTTAACGTGAAGCTCTTTCAACTTAAGTTATGACTCAAAATAATTCATGTTCACTGTAATTCGTTTCTTTTAGGATATTTCTGATTTCTCCTTTCTTCAATCTTAACTCCTTTCTCTCGATCTCCCCTCGGCCCTACCCGCACGCCTTCCTTGGGCCGTCCTGTCGGCGTCACCAGAAAATTTGCCGTCACTGCTATTTAGACGTTAACTGTGCTCTTTGGGGGGCTGAGAGAGGGTTGTCTGGTTGTCAAGTCCCTTAATTTGTTTTGCCATCGAGGTGATGCGAGGGAAATGGGATGTGTAAACCAATTCTTCCCCGATCGCTTCCCCTTTGCTTCGTATTTCTGATGACGTGCCCCCCGACTCGTTTCCTTTTCGTACTCTTTTCCGATTTTACGTGTCGTTTTACTGCGGGTTCATTTTTATTATTTTGCTGTCCGTTCGTTTCTCTGTCCTGGCTTTTAATTTGTTTTGTCCCGTATTCCCTCTCTTTCCGTACCCCTTCGGTTTTGCTAATCTCGTGCCGTATCATTTTCGTTTACCCTCCCCTATTTGCGAGTATAGATATTGCTTCTCATTTTGATATGTTCTTCTGCTTAATTTTCTTCTCTCGCATTTTTCCTTTCCATCCGTCACTGTTTTACGGTATATAATGACGACTGAGTTTTAAATCCGTTGTACCATTGTACCGTTGAAAAACCGGTACTCATGTGACTCAGTTACTTGAAGTATTTCAGACTAAATTTTCGATGCCATTAGAATTCTACGTATTTAAATAAATTAAAGGTCGTAGCACTTTGTGGGCACAGCTCTGTGAGCCGAAACTCGTTGTACGCAGGAAAAAAATGTGGAAAAGTGCTACGATCTTTTATTTATTTAAATATGTCTAACTTCCACCAATAGAAGCCTGAATCTGTTGAACTTATTCAGAATTCTACATATTTCAAGTTAGGATATGTTACGCTACGCTCTGATCTTATACTAAGATTTGAAATCGAAATTGCTGTAGGGTGTAAATTTCATGAGTGTCCAGTTCAATTAGGAGGTTATTTAATTCAATGCTGTTTAAATTTTCCGCGCCAATCTATTCAAGCAATTTAACTATTAACTAATCAGTTTCCAAGGCAAATGAGTGCTCGTAAATGTTTGACTTTGAACCTCATCGTGGTGAAAATTCCATCTTTTCATGCCTGGCAGTGTTCTTTCATTACTAATTATAATAATATGTTTCTATCTTTGCTGAATTAATTGTGTAGCATGAAAATATATGTGCCATCCCAAACCTTGGTTTTTGCAACGTTGTGCATCAGGTTGAAAGCACCGAGGTTGATTTGCATAATTATTTGGTTAATTCCCAGTGTTTTGCTTAATCACAATATTCAGAAATTCTCAAGGTTATGTCTGATTGGTTTTCTTCTGATATTGCCAATTTTAAGTTGAAAGAAAATGTCTTCTTTGTCTTGTTTATTGTAGAAAAAAACTTTGCAATACCAATTTCAGAAAACCATGTTATATGCATTCATGTAATGGTCAAATCTTTTTATTATGGTTCGTCTGATGAGTTTACTTCTCCACTGTTTCGCCATCCTATTATCTTCACATCTCTTCTTGTTTACTTTCCTCTCCTTGCGGTTATCGCTTTCCTTCTTATTTTTTTTCGCCGAGTACCGTGTTTCCTCTTCTTCGCCTGACCCTTCCATTCCTCTCTACAGGCCTGGACGTTTAATTACTGCCTGTTTGCTCGAATCTTTTTCCCTTCCTCGGAGTCAGGGCGAAGAGGCAGTTCATTCCCTTCGGCATTAATGATATTGACTCTGCGAGCATTACAGCCGTGACGGTTAAAGTGTGGCGTTCAATCGTCTTACCATCTCCCTTACTCATCCCAGGTCGTCCCCCGCCCCCTCCATCCTTCGGCTCATTTTCCTTCTAACCCAGTCTTCTCATTTGGCTGGCTGCCAATTCTCCGGCCGCTTACTTGTACGCGTGTAATATTTGTAAATGGCATTACTTCGCGATACTTAATTTTATTTCTCGAACCCCTTTTCGTTGAAAACTCGTCCACATCTTTGCATTGCTGTCTACGATTCGCTGGCTTCCTTCAGCTAATTCTTTTGTTTTCATTTTTCATTTTCTGTTGTCTAGTGGATGGAGTTTGAATGTACATGTTATGAATGTGATTACACTGTGGGAAGTTTTGCCTGAAGTGGAGATTAACTGGTTCTTCTTTGAACGTTCCGGTGGCAATTCTGGCTGTCTTATCGACATCTACATGTTCTTAAATCCCTACGAGCATTCTCTGGGGTGTTTGGCTGAGCTTCAGCACGCAATACGCCTCATTCGCACTCTGTGATTATGAAAGAATGTAAGTAATATAAATAACCCAAACGTATTTTGCTGGTGAAGGGAGCATCTTCTAGGTATGCCTACAGCATATTAATAGTTAAGCGCAAAAACACTTTTGCAGAATATAGCCCACGTTCGTTAAATTTCTTGGTTTTTACAAGTGTATGTTAATAATATATAGACATGACATAGCTCTAGTTTTACAACCTGCATTTCAGTTGCATTAAAACCGTAAGGTGCACTTTTACTTTTAAAAAAAAGTAAAAATATATCAAAAGCATTTGCATATTTTATTTTCCCTAAAACTTCAATAATTTGAGAATTTTTCTTTTTTAATGGAGCTGCAGAATACAGAAATCAGTTTTAATCCGCTTTAATAACATGCGTCATATCACCCGCAACATACGGGATAGACGCCGCGAGGTAATGTTTTACATAAATAATTCTTACAGCTAAGAGATAAATAATATGTTGTGTGTACGTCAGAAACAAGAGTATTTATGACTAGTCACCATATTTATTTCTTAGTTTAATTGAAAAAGCAAAATAGGACAATATATAGTTATTTTACACAATGTGCGGCATCCCTCCCTGATTTAACCTATATCTTCTGGAAGATAAGATAAATAAGGATTAGCAATGTACTAATAAAAAAAAATCCGTTTATAAATTTAAAAAAAAACATTTACTTATGGCTGTTTTCTTATAGAAGTCGCAATTAGTTCCTATGTTCTTTATGTCAATGATTTTTTAGTATTTTGAAGTGCTTGTATAGTAAGTTTGAGCTCGTAATTTTTCGCCGACTCAATCTTTCTCTTGAGTAATTTAGAACCGCGGAGCATTTGGCCAGTGTGATTTGCATCGGCTCATAGAAAAACTATTTCCTGAAAACCCTTAAATGATATTCATTCTCTTCTAGTTTTTCCTTATTTCCTTTTCTTACTTCCTCCTCGATCGTCACAGTCATCCCTTTCACTTGCTGTTGTCTGAAATCTATATTACTGAAGTCTATTGCGTTGGATCGAAATTTTGGCTCATTACTCTCAATAGTTCATTCAATGGCCCTGCATGAATCAAGTGACTTTGCGCGCAGTCACGCGCACAGGTGCACATTTATTAGCACCAAGGATGAATTATAAATGAAAATGAAAAACTTTGTGTATGTCCACAGTATTTATTATCGTACGACGTGATAATAAATACCGTGGACGTGCACAAAGTTTTCCATTTTCTTTTATCATTGCAATATGTTCCACAACGTCTCGCTGAACACCGTTGAATACACCAAGGATGAAGTTCTTTATGAAGTAATATTTGGCTAGAATATGTCGTTGAACTGGCTAACATCTTGAACTAGCCAAATAATGTTTCTAGGCGAACTTTGGTCTTGATGTTTGTAATTCATTCCATATTCACTATCCACTTTCTCACTTTGCCCTCTTTGCGTCGTCGAATTTTGATTTCTAAATTTTTATTGAATGGGTGAAGTCGAATAAGAAGTCCTATTTATCGAATTAATGTGTTTTATTTTCGTGTGGGCATGTGTACTGATTTTTATCTTAAGCGAGAAAGGTTTTAGTGCGTGGAAATTAGTTAACACTATACCTATTTATTTGTTACTTATTTTTCCTGTTTCGAGGCTTATTTGATAAATACATAGTCTCATAGCCCTTGAAAACTAAGGTTATTTGATTCGAAAAAAGCTTGTTCTGCGTATATCTTTTGTTATTCGTGCTTAAATTACAGATTGTGAGATAGTGTGTTGTGTAATAATGATATTTGGTAAGCATACGAATCACATTTACCTTAGATATCTGCCGTATATTCTCCCAAAATTAGTTTTGAACGAATCAGTTCGTTACGGCTCTCGATGTATCCCTCTAATCATTCTGTCAATAGATTTGAAATGAAGTTGAAATAAATATGAACTGCCTTTCAAATTCCAAGTTGTCCCCAAAGGGGGTCTCCTTTTGAAATGAACGTTTTGAAAATGATGCCTCAGTGAAAGTGACAGAGATTTATATCGGTCATCAAAATCCTTTGATTTTGGTTACGTTCTCCGTGTATTTTTTCGTATTCTAATTTATCTGAATCTTGAATGACCACCTTTATCACAATTTATATTAGCATGCTGTCATGAAAGTCGAAAATGTCCTGGGGAAGAATATGCGTCAGATTCTAATTTCAGTCGCTCGCCAAATTGCAAATCTGTCATTTCCATTGATTTTGTTGTGGATTCTCTTTTTCACTGATGATTTAGTTTCAGTCGTGTCACTTTGTGCCAATATTCTTTTGACCCCCGGTGGTGTTATGCCAAGTGATATTGGAAGCTTCGGGTACCCTCTAATAACTTTTTAGTTTTGAGATAAATATTAATTACCAATTGTTTATGACACTAATGATCAAAAATTTCACTCGTCACATCTGACCTTTTCAGCGTTTGAAGATATTTTTCGTTTATAGTCACTGTGATTTTTGGTTCAAATTTTGAACAGTACCTACCTTGAGTTTCCCGTGTGCTTTGCCTGAAAAACTTCAATACTATTAGCGATTAATGGAATCCGTTTAATACACCAAGGACGAAGTTCGCCATAAATAAATATTTGCCCTAGCCGTGATTCTAACCCGGAACTCCCGATGGCTTGGTGGTGTGATTAGCTAGCATGTCTGACCGGCAATCGGGAGATATGTCTTCGAATACTGGCAAAGCCAAATACTTCTTCATAGCGAACTTCATCCTTGATTCATAGAAATATAATTTTATCGCCGAAATAAGGAACATCCCTGTGTGTATATCCTGTTAGGCATTAATTTTCTCTTGAAAATTACGCAAAATGGTTGGGGTGAAGCAAAAATGTGTGGAAAACACAAAGTTTGTCTAGAACTACCCATAATATTTTGACCCCAGAGTGTCCTCAGTTGATTCCTAGTCTTAGATTCCGTTAGAGTATACTGCTAAGTACTGATTTTCCGGAAAACTTCGAGAGTTTAAATGGCCCTACTTGAAAAAATTAAGTGGTGGGTAGTCGGAGGAGTATGTTTTTATTGGTTTTCATTCATTATGGGATAAGTCATTTGTTTAGAACTGCATTGTCACGGCGGAGTCATCTTAAACGTTAGCTGGAAGCTCCGGATAACTTTTCATTTGGGTTTCGATACGACACTGGTGTCAAAGCCGTCCCAGGGTTTCCCTTACCGCTGCTGTGTATATTCTGGTATATTCGTGATATTCTCTTCAGCAGGTGAGCTAATTTTCGGTGTAGGCGGCGCGGAGGTGCACACCTCTACTAAGGAACTCAATTTCCGAATGGAACGATTCGCCGTTGTCGCACGTGCACTCGCCGGTGTCTTGTTCTGCGTCTTACCCTTCTCTCTCCTTCCTCTCTCACGTTCATTTTCCCCATTTCAAATGTCCCTAATGGAGAAATGATGTGCCGCCGTGTCGATGCGATACTCCCGCCCTCGCATCCGGGCCCAGGCAATATACTTTCCTTGGCAATTAGCAGCGACCTCTAGGAAGTGCGAAGGAGATTACGGAGCGGAAGGTGGAGGAGGTGAGGCGAGGAAGTGGATTGTGTTTGGACACCTGAGTCGTATCGATACCCACGGGAAAAGTGTCAAGGGCTTATAGCTCACGTTTAAGGTGACTCCGCCGTGACTTCGCTGTTCAAAGCGAATACTTTTTCCCAATTATAATGTCTATATACATGAATGAGGATATCTGTTTGTCCGTTCGCTATGCGTTTCCATAGGACTGCACGGATTGTGACTAGAGGTCGTACATAGGTGCATCTCATGCTCACCAACTCCATAGTGCTACTTTCGGTTGAGTCCGGCGCTTCCTTTGCGTCGTTTTCTCATCACCATTTCTTACGTCAAACCATACAGCATCTGCCATTGGACATCTTGTCGAGTAGGCACGCCTCTATATACGCTCTAAGGGAAAACATAGTTCAAAGGCTTCCACACTCGCTTATTAATCCTCTCTGTGCAAAACCTTTTGCTGGGGTATGCGCTCACACGACGTTATTGGTCTGCGCACGTAGCCACACAAAATGATCATTGCTGTGGAGCGGGGTATAAGCTGATCCCGTGTGCGGTATAAGGAAATTGTTTTTCTATTGTTGATTGTTCAGCGTCTTCCGCTCACAGTCTTACTTTAATTTTGAGTCAACCGTGGGATACAGTTAGGAAATAAGGGGTTCCAAATTTCCCACTTCTCTAGGTACTATCCTTCCTGAGCAACGACGGGTGGCCTGCTAGTCATTCATGAAACACAAACTTTGTGTTTTTCACCCATTTTTGATTGACCCAGACCCTTTATTATGATCTCATCTACCGTTGCGTCATTTTCAAGAGGAAATTAATGTCCAGCATTTCCCTTATTTGAGCGAAGAAAAATGTGTCGAAAATTATTGTTCTTGCCCTCTTATTTCCATATGAAATAAAACAGGAAATTTTATCTCATTCGGGTGTCGTTAACCTGTGCCGTTTCAAGCAACAAGTTAGAACGGGATATCAGTGGGTAAAAAGGAGTGATATTTTTCTTAGTTTAAGTTTAAATTTAGCTTTTAATTATTCTTTTCCTACTTTTCTTGAAAATAGGATAAAATTATATTGCTCACAGCAAGAATAATCATTGTTGATTGAGGATGCTTTTTAAATTAATTTTTTCTTCATGAAAAATCGCTAATTTGCCATTGGTCTTAATCAATAAATCTGATTTTTTATGTCTTGTCATGGCCAAAGTAAAAAAAGAACTTTATTACTGCTACTTCAGGATACTGCTTTTCGCACATCAATTGAAATGTGATAAAATTCCTTTAGTCCGGAAATCGAGCCGTGGATTTAGACCAAGGTGAAAAGAATTGAAAACTTCAACGTTTGACGGGAACTGAGGTGTCGATAGTTTATCAATGACTGAAAGTTGCAATTAATTTTTTTTCTGTTTTGAATCCCCAGTATTATTGTCCTCAAAGCCAATGGGGAAGTTTTCCGCCGAAATACTGACGGAAATGTAGGGCTCAACGTGGTCAGAATCCGGAGGGATTTTCACCTCTTAGTCGGCTCATTATGTTGGCCTTGTACAGTAAATCTGTTGAAAGAAGCAGTGTTTTTTTTCTTGATAAGAAACATTGAAGCGTCCTGGCTGTTGCATTTGTGGTTTATTGTAGCAAGATCTCTTAGTTGCAGAAGCAACTCTCCAGAGTATTTTGACCCCAGTGTGACCTCAGCCGAATTCTTATCTCAGATTCCACCTAAGTCTACAGATACTGGCTTTTCGGAAGACGTTGAAAGTTTAAATTACTCTACCTAAATACCTTAAGTGGTGGGAAGTTAGAAGAGCATGTTTTTTTTGTGCAAAAGATAAAACCTTAAGTATCACATAGCTCATGAGATTGCGGGGTACAAACAGTGTCATCACTGGCTGAGTGTTTCAAGCCAAAGCTTGGTTTGATAATGCGACGGTTGAACTCATTCTGGACTGAGCCACAGGTGCATGAATTTCGCAGCTTCAGGTCAGGGTGCTTAGGTTTTTTTACCTGGGTCAACTGGCACCGCGAAGATTTTAGTTTGAGGTGTCAAAATGCTTAACGCGCAATATCAACCCGGGGCCTTTCGGTCGGTAGAAGGATAGACTCCTACTTCTATCCTGTTATCATCCTTAATTTTTTATCCATACTTACATTTTATGTATCTATTGCTGTTTTTATCTGGCTTGTCGAGCCATTTTATACTTGTTTCTTGATATTAAAGTCTGAAACCCATATTTTATAACATTTTGTGAGTAGATACTCATGTCTATCTGACATATACGACACACAAAACCGTCTAACAATAACTTATGTGATCTTCTACTCGTTTCAAGTTACTTTTCCTTTCTATTTGCAATATCCGCGACACATCAGGTACTACTAGTAGGCGAATGTTTTTGCGCAGTCCATGATGATTAGTATAAAAAAATGTGTTTCTCTCTTTGTGTGTTTTACGTAATGTTATAGAGGTATATAGAGGTAAAAACTGATGTTCTTTACCTCTATGGAACACTCGTTTTTTGCATTTTTAGTTTGTGATGTAATAAAAAAGAGTTCAGCATAATAATACCGAATAAGTATGCAAGTGTAGCTTATGGGGTCATTGGGATGTGCAAGTCTTACCATCGCGACAGGGTTATAGCCCAAGGGATGCATTTTTTGCCTCTATTACCTAAGTGAAATATATTCAGTATGAATACTGAAAATGTTAAACTAGAGAATTTTCAAGATGATGGCGTTAGTTTTTAAGCAGTTATACGTTGAGAAGTCAAGGAGAAGTACTGCCAGTCGGTTGGAAGGGATTTATCCCCTTAGGGAAAGCTTTGCTATACTATTCCAGTTCCCATAATTGCTCTCTTGTTGGTTTGTGAAGGGGCATGCCGTGGGAGAGGAGTAATTGGCAGGTGGCGTATCGGTTGGATATGGCCTGCGTGATCGTGTTAGTATATGAACGAGTGCGTGGTTGGTGGCCATCCAGTGTGTTAACGGGGATGATGGTGATAGAGGCGTGGGAAGGATGGTTATCGTTGGCACCGGCGTGTGCGAGCTTTCGGGCCTCAGTCGTAACTTTCGACGCCTGGTGGCGTGAACATCTCACATCACTTGCCGCCACCGGCACTTTATGGTCCCACCAACTTTAAAAAGGCGGAGGTGTAAGCCATAGTCTCTCTAGTTATTTTTCATTTTCTTCTGCCTTTCCTTTTCTTACGCTCTGAATTGACAGTAGATGTAGCTAGCCAAACTATTCGGTGCTGGGAAGCTTCATACTGTAAATACCCGTACTTTGGGGAATGGGTTAGTATGTGTCCACTTCATTGTCCCCGTACTAATTTCGAGTATTCTCCCTAGAATTCTTACATGAATCCACCATGTATTGAAAGTAAAACTTTAGTTTTTTCCATTACTCATCTTCGATTTTAAGTATAAAAAGTTCTTTAAGTATTGACTTTCATAATTCCAACCCATTTGAGGATATTTTTCAATGCTGAGATCTCCGTCACACGGAGAGGCGGGCTGGAACTAGCAATGATGGTTCGTCCACTACAATTCCGAGATCATTAATAAATATTGAAAAAAAATTATCGACATTGCGTGTGGGAACTCAAAGGGTATATTTATTGAAATAATATTTAAGTAAATATACATTCTAACGACGGAAAAATTGGTATGGATAAATTAGGGACATACCGGTGATGTCTAGAGTTTAATGCAAGGAAAGCAGTGAATGTGGAACATGATAATGGCTTTCGATTCATGATGAAGGATGCGCGTTTCAATTTTGATTCTTTTCTATATCTCTTATTTCCCCTCAAAATTGGAATAACAATTTTGTAAGGGCTTTCAGCTGTTTATTGAACCGTTATTAATGAATTTAAAAAAAAAGACTGGCAAATTCATGCTATGTCCTAATATCAATTGTGTAAAAATTTCTCTGAGGAAATGAGATATTGATAGGGCATGATAATTAATAATTTCAATTGCTAATGCCGGAAAATTCAGAATATCACATTAAGTAGTGGCATGAGGAATATCTTTGCATTTCTGCATAGTGCCCGAATTGTGGGGAAGTTGATCGAGGGATTTAGTTGATAGCTAGATGTTCGTTTGATAGATGGTTGCTGAAGTCCGCCATTAGGGGACGATATATTGCATGGGCAATGCGAGAAAAACAGGCTTCATCGATATAAAAGAGATCAGAAAAAGTTAAGGAGGTATTAAGAAAAATGTTTCGAGTGACTGCGTAGGCTGTTGCGTCTAGAGGTCAAGTGTTGGTGATGTAGCTTCTATTCAAACGTATATTTAGCTTTGTTGCGAAATAAAATATGGTGATTGAATGGAAAAGGCAGTAGGTTTGATGTCACCGCCTATTTAAAATCTATGTTGATGTAATCTATGTATCTTTAAATCTAAGTATGGGCTCACCTTCTAGTATGTAAGGACGCCAATTGTTCAAAAAAGGAAAATATAATGATTAAGTGTGTATCTACAGTCTTCTGGTTGAATTATTTCTCCAACGCCATTATAATAAGTGTGATAGAATTCTTGTGCTTATTCAGTCGATTGTATCTCTCTCCTTGTTTTCATTCCTTTTAGTCCTTGACATCCAAGCTTGCATCTAGCTTGAGAGCCTTTGCGGACTTGCGGCCTTTGCGTACTTCGGAAATGAAGGAGTAAAACTTTGTCGGCTTCCCTATTATACTAATAATAGTAAACCTGACAAAGTTTTACTCCTTCATTTCCAATACGAGCGTGCTGCGCCCGCTCCCAGCGGGCTTCCCCCGCTCTTTTCAATGCAGGTCCACAGTGGGATAGGCACGTTTCTAATTTTAAAATGTAGAAAAAAAGGCAGGGTCTTATGTACAAATTTAATTGGAATGTTCATGTACAAATTGAGTTCAGAGGACCTCTTTAAACACAACATTGGAAGTAATTACACTATCCTCTGTTAAACGCATATGATGACTCATACTTACGTATCAATAGGAGACTTGAATGTGGAATCAGCCGCATTTTGATAGAAGTTATTTAAAGAATGCGATATGCAAATTGCACATGCGTTGCAAATGAGCAAATGTGTCAGTTTGTGCGCCGTTAACGTCAGGAATATTTTCCTGTTTTTTTTATTATTTAAAAACCAATTTTAGGAAACAATAGCAATATTTAGGAAGTTAGATGTGCCGTTGCATGTTCTCTGATAAATTCTGTGCATTTTGGTACCTCATTTGTAGAGTTTGGTTGCGTATAAATTGAGAAAAAGGTATCTATACAGTAAAAATAATATAGAATATCTGACAAAGTTTTACTCTCTTATTTCCAATATGGAGAGGTTTCACAAAGTCATGCCTGAAGTTCTCAGTTATATTTGCGTACTTCCATGAATAGTTCATAAATATGGGTCACTTATGCATACTTGCGAGAATAATTGTAGTTCTGGATAGATTTAGCACAAGATTGCGCAATGTTCCGCATTCTCAAACATATTGTCCAGGCTCTGGATATAGTTAAAACCGGCCAGTACGACATTTTTCAAAACAAATTGTGGAATAATCATCTTTACTGAATTATCTAAAGCTTTTATTAAAGCATTCGATGATTAACTCAAAAATACGCCCTTCAAACTTCAAAAATAAGGCACTCAGCCCCAACATCAACCTGAGTCACTGACGTCACACTAAAATTTCACTTGAGTATCCCATTCATGACATGATTTTAAGCTAGTTGCGTCTCAGCGCGACTCCTGAGACGTGTGTTGGTAGTTATCTGACAGGGAAAGCTCCTCATGATTTCTTTTGTTGGGGAAAATATTTTTACATAGCAGCGCATTTTCTGTTTATATTATCAAAGAATAACACTACGTAAAAATTACTTTAAAAAGCCTGAAATAATTGTCAACTGTCTTTTTGATGCACTGTTCACTCATATTGAATTATTCTTCGTTTCATGTTAATTACATCGATTTCTTTTCCCCATTTTTCTCGTTATTCCTTTGCTTGCAATGCAGACTCCTGCCCTTAGGCAGTTAGTCATAGCTTTTCTTCACTCCTCCCTCATTGAGTATGTCAACAGCGGTACACGAGACCCGATTTAATTCAGTCGTGCCCCATATCTGCCCTTTGCTCTGGAGACTGTTCCAATTATTTTCTCGTTCCAGCCTCATAATTGCCCTTCATTCTCCCTAAACTTCGAGTACGCACTCACACCCCACCAAAGAGAATGCTAACACCAGGTCATGTACTTTCTTATAGCGGCGTGCTAGACTTGTAGAGTTTCCGTTCGCATTTCCCCAACCTTTTGCGAACACCTCCTTCCCCTTTTGAACAAGTGGCACAATCCCTCGACACTAGTGCGACCTTTCCCCACCCTTTGGAAGGATTCACTCCATAAACCCCCGCAAAACGGAACAGATTCGTTGCCTTCTGAAGATGTGATGACAAGGGATGCGTCATTTCCGAGTACTTCCCTCGCGGGGGATCGTTGTGTACCGTTTTCCTCGGAAAGGAGTGCAATCGTCATTTATTGCTGGCTTCGTCGATCTCGTTAACGTTTCTTTTGTTTCGTTTGGGTATCCTTTAGGGAGGTTGTTGTGGATGGTATTAAGGAGGAATCGAATGTTTTTTCTGCGTAACTTTTCCTTATATTGTTCACCCGAAGTCTTTTGAGTGCAAGCCATAAAATTCCATCGCATTCGTCTCCAGGACGATGTCAAGTGCTGACCAAAACAACTGCCCTTTAATTTTCGCCGGGTAGTTGGGTGTTTGCCTAAAATTGGCAGTAAAAACATGCACTCAGCTACCGGAAGGTATTGTTATATTTATGGTTGTGGTATTTTTTATGAGCAGTTAAATCCCATCGTTAAATCGGAGGGGAGAACCCTTTCCTATCGTCAAGCAGTGTGTTATTTACGGCGTAAAAAGGATTTTTTTTTCTTTTTTATTGTTCTCTTTGGATGACATATAGTTTATTTCGAGTCTCTTGGTGATTTATAGCAGAAAAATCCTACCAGTTTGTTCATGTGTGTCGAATAATCATTGTTCATTGCGCTGGATAAAAGCATGAATTTACCGCTTAATCATAAGTTATTTTTCTTTTTATTAATTCAATTTTTGGCGCAATGAAATCCTTTTCTCTTCATTGCAAGCAAGTTATCTTGTCAATAGTGAGTTAAAATTTAGGATTTAACTCGTTTGCATTCGTCATGTAAAGAATGCGTCAAGTTTTTCGGATTTATCTTTAAGAAAGCAAATCTTTTGGTGCATATGTAGTATATTTCCATCTCACTTGCAATCGTAATATTTTACATATATATTTTCATGCGGTCAAAGTGAAATATTTGAAAGCTCTGTATAGTCACTTCCTAGTCCTCTACGAAATGTTTGAGGTTACTAAAATGAACTATTCGATCTTTTTATCAGAAAGTCTGCAAATATTTTTTTTCGTACTTTCGAGGTAACTTAACATAACTTTGGCAGAATTGGTTCATATATATACTATACCGTATTAACTCACTGCTAATCACGTAGTGTGTAATGTTTTTATTTCTGTAGGTATTTAATGTTTGGAGTAATAATTCTTATTTAATATCTGCTTTAGGCATACCGAGTTCATACCGAGTTTTGTTACAGTCGTCTCTTTCGCGGTTCAAATTTGCACTGTTTTCAATCTATCGCTCACAAAGCTAGCGCTGTTTGGCATTCTGACGCAGATTCCCTTCGAGACGCTTCCTAGGAAAAAAAATGACGACACACTTTTTAAGCTTTTTTTTTATCTATTGAGCGTTCCCATTAGCATTTCGCATCTGCGTTGTTTTCAACTCGACTGTGGACGTAATATTCTCGGTTGACCTCCCGCGACCTCTCTTCCTCCCTCCCCCCCAAACTATATGAGATTGAGTATACTTCTCTTACCTACCCCCACCCCATCCCGTGACCTCACCCCGTCCTAATTACCCCAACCACGTGACACGCCGCCCTTTCAACCACACACCGTATATCGGCCTATGTAGCCCCCTTCCTTCTCTAGTGTGCCTCTCCGTAGCTCTCCCTAGCTCGCTAGATCCTTTTTTTCCCGGGGATCACAAGATCTGTCGCGGAACAATCGACAGGGTTCCCTCAAGGATCCAGCCTTCGGCGTGTTCACCTTAATGAGGTACCCATCGCACAAGGCATCGCCCAAAGGACATGGGAGTGTTGTAGCTGCTCTAGTAGCGGCTAGGGAGAGGCTAGAGCACCCGAGGGTTACGAGGAGGAGCTAGTGCTCGGCCAACAGCCTCGAGTGGCTTTTTGCTATTCTCTCCGCTTCGCTCATAGTTGCCCTCCCCCCCCATCCACTCCCCGTGTTACCCTTTACACATGGCGGAGCTGCTGTGTCGCATTGTATCCAAGGACTCGACTACTTTTTCTCTCATTAGCGCCCACGGGCCATCGAAGGGTGTGCGGAGCAGAAGATGGGAAACTCGAATTTTCCTTCGCATGCCGACCTCTCGATCGTTCTACGCTATTCACTCGGGATGTAGGAGGTTGTTTGATTCTATGATAGATGGGAGAAGAAAGAAGTGTCGAGTACGATAGAATAATAAACATGGTGTTATGTATTTCTAGATTTAAATAAATTTCAATTCCATTTAAGAATTATGTATTATGCAGTACCATTTTATTTCATTCCATTGTATTCAGATACATGTGCCGCGAAATCTGTCGAAGCCGTTAGGACAAGCGGAAAAGGATTTTGTTTTCCGCCTTGGAGTGGGTAATTCACTGTAACTTCTGTTTTTTTCTTTCAATACTACTAGACTACTTATTGTAGACTATTTTTATTAATTCCTTTGTAATTGTAAAAACTTTGCTGTAGTACAAGTCTTACTAAAATAGAGTCATTTCTGATCAATTTTGCTTAAATATTAGAGCCTTCTCGGTAGGAACTCAAGTGATGGCGGTTCTTATTGGTATTGAAGTATTTAATCTATTACTTTATATCGTGCATTGGACGTTTTATTGTCAAAATTTGTTGTTGCCTTCAAACGATTGCATTTAAAGCCAAAAATTATATTGTTAAAACTAGCTAATTAGTCTTTTTTTCTGTTCTCTCTATGTCGGTGTAAAACAATATGTAACAATATGTCGGAGCAAATGTTTCTCCCTTAATATATATTTGATAAACAAACAATGTTAATGACTTACATTATTATTAATTCCATATATAAACAGCTAATTCCGGGATTGACCTTCTTATAGCATTAAGGCTCGTTCATGAATAATTTATCGCCTGACTATAACCCTTGCAAATTTTTCATTGGTAAGCTTATTCAATTTGTAAATGAATAAATTCCATTTTAATTATTTTCTGTTTTTTTTGTGTTACTCTCTCTATAAAAATGTTTTTATATATCCATGCATATTTCCTCTTTTGTACTCACCAAAAGGATATTTTCCTGTTCTTTGATAACGACAAACAAGATTTGAAACCGGTCTTGCGTTCATCAATTAACTTTCCCTGATTCACGAAGTTTATTTTATTTTCACCGTCGGGTATAATGATACAACGACTGCGTATCTACGGACGCTATTTAATTTACTGTCATTAATTTTGCTATCGCTTATTTCGTGGTTTTCGCTCACCGAAGTCTGTGATTGGATACAAAAAGTCAATCAGTTGTCACTCCGTGGTAGGTTTTATTTGAATTGTATCAGGTTAATTTAATGTTCCTGTCTGTCAATCCTTTACTTCTCTCCTACTATAAAAGGTTATTTAGGCTGTGTTATTCTTCAGTGTGCTAGACGTGGTTGCTTTCATATATCATCTTGCAGAATGTTTTTTGATTAACTTTTTGAAGGTTTGAGCAATGCATTGTATGATTTCCTTCAGAACTTATATGGCTATTAAAAGCCGTCATCAGGTACTTCCTTGCTGAAGGCAACATTTTTCGGCTTGATGTTTTTGGCGATCCCATGCCTTGATAAAGGGTTTCGGGGACAGCACCCTGAATATTTATTTTAGAATATTCTCCTATTTTAAATGTTTAGAACTTAAAGCCGGGAAATTCCAAAAACAACTCTATTACTGTCATATTTATGTTAGGTATGGAACAACGAGATGTGTGGTGTTCAGAGTACCTGCTGTCCGTCGGCAACCGTTGTGATAGAAATACAGTACGAGTTCTCCTAATCCATCCAAACCTATAACTATCATTTTATGTTAGATATGGAACAAAGAGTGGCGTAGTGTTCAGCATGGGTGTCATTGCAAATTTAGCAGTGACGGAACGCTCTTTCCTCGACCTTTTTGACAAGAGAAATATTGCTCTGTGTGTTGCTTGAATGCAAGTTACCTCTGCATAGTTTAAAATAAATTAACGTTTTTGTTACGAATTTCTATATTTGAAATTTCGTGTCACCAAAATCAATAAAAATGTTATTTGACCGCTATGTCTTTTCTTAACCAGTACCGGAACGGCGTACCGGCACCGTCACACCACAGGTATTCAGAGTACTTTCTGTGCGTCGGAAACCGTTGTGATAGAAACACTGTAACAGTTCTCCTAATCCATCAAAATATAATTTTTGCTGCTAGCAGGGTGCTCTGCTACTTGATAGCAGCCTGCATCGTAGCGGCGCTCATAGGCTCGCACAGCAGCAGCCAGACGTCACACGGGCTTTTCCCAGCATTCATACTTGGCCTTCGCATTTTCGCGCGCTTGAAAATTTTCACTTCTTATTAATCGCGAAAAATAGATATCGTCATTTAAAAATCTAAAAGCGAGAAATACGTACTCCAGGAGTAATAATATTTCGATTTGTGAAATTAAAAAAAATAGGAAGCTCCCCCATTGTGCTTTAAACCGGTCGAAAGGCATTTTATCCCAAGCTCCCCATGACTCTACCGAAGTGCTTTATTCTTTTGTTTCTATTCCTAATTTGAAGAAGCCATGGTCACAATTAATTTAGCGCAGTGTAATTAGGATATCGTGGCAGAAATGCCACAAAAATTAATGCTGATTCGTTCTAAATATCATCGTGAGTACGACTTAAGAAACGTCGCATGCGTACTGCTGAGACTATGATTGAATAAATAGTTGATACCGTGGGGCTGTAATGCATGTTGTAACGGTCTAAAGTATATTTTCCTCGCCTTTTTGGGATAAAATTTCTGCATCAAATTAGATAATTTCCTTCGAAACTGAAATCATGATCAAATGTGGCGTTGGCTGGAATTGGTCGTATAATGAACCCGTACTTTGCTTAAGTTATAAATTTTGACGTATGTTTCACAAATTCGCCCATGATCCGTTTTATTATATAGAGTTATTTCAAGGCATGATAGGCATTTTGCATTTTATTAGATATCATCGTTTATCACCATGTGTCTAATCGTGGCACTTGCTATTTCACAGTTCTTGGGTCGCTTTTGCCATCAGGTGGAGTTTATGATACAATAATTATCTCCATTCACGAAGCTATTGCGAGACATAATTTCGGTCGAATTTTGGTGGGGCTGCTTATTTATTAGACTTTATCATCTCCAGAAAGTTTGTCATTTCACAGACGGTGATATCAGTCGGTGGCATCAGTTAGTGGAAAATATGAGGTTGATTCACATCCGTGTACGTGTCGCGATAATCACGTTTGGAATTGCCGTATCGTTTTTTTTTTTAATCCGTTGTCGTCGTCAACGGTTTTTTCGCCACCCCTCTTAGCACCTTTACGCCTCCTGCCCTTTTCGGGGTCCCTGGTTTCCGATTCCCATCCCTTGCTAGTGCCAGCGATACACCGGACTCCGTAACGCCCGTTCTATGTTCCGAAAAACCCCCTGTCTTGACATGGGTCTCCCTGAAAGTTGTAATTGTAAAGCGCGCGCCCGTAAGTTGTTTTGTGACGGTGGTGGGCCCAGGTGTGGAGGGGCGATAAGTAGCTCCCTACCCCCGTCCTTGCTCGGTATCGTTTCGGGAAGGGGTCATCCTCGCCGAGGTACACCTGCGACTTCTGATCTGACTCTACCGCCGTCTTGCCGTCGTCCTGCTTTTCCCCTCACCGACTCCCCAAGTCTAATCCCCGCCTGTAGCGCAGTCCAACGAAGTAGTTGGGCAGTGTGCCCTTGTACCAAGTATTGCCATTAGGAATGGGGTCCAAAAGAAGCGATTATTAAGCGATTAAGCGATTATTATTATTAAGCGATTATTCTTAGGGTAAACTCATTCCATTCTTGTTACTCCGGTAGCTATAAGAGAACTTTGCTCAAGTCTATGGAAGATAGGAAAATGAAATGTTTGGGCGTATCTTGAGACATGATAATTCTTCAAATTTTTGGAGAAGATGGCGATAGGAAAGAAAGAGGAAGACTAAGGATGAAGTGTATGAACAGGGACGATAAACTGATGGGGACTGAGAACAATTAGCACCTCAAGATGCAGTAGATTTGGGTAACAAGCTAACTTAAAACTTACGTATTTGGGGCAGTCGCTCACTCAAACCTATCTCCCGGAACAAAACCCAATCGAGGAATTTCCTTGAGATTTATTTCCACTTAATTAGGACAAAGGGCTTTTTAAACGGCCGTTGCGTCGCTGCTATTTTCCCAATTAATACGTGAATATATTTGATTCTTTAATCACTAGAAAGTGATTTCATACATTTTTCCTCTCCTTTGAATAAATCCTTGAAACGTATTCTGTTTCATCATCTCTCTTACCGTTTATTGAGTTTTTAACACACGTTTTTATGCGTGGAGCCTCAGGGAAATATTTATAAAGTAACATTCCCCTCTCATAGCTTTCGATGAATGATTATCATTTTATTTTAGTTCTAACTATTCATAAAGAGAGTTACACTAATTTGTATCAGAATAAGAAGGCTATTTAATCCACAAATAGTTTCATTTGTTACATTCCAAAGCCCAATTACCCATATTTAAGGGAGGTTTTATATTAAGGGCACCCGTTTAGTTTAATAAGTGTCGAGGATGACCCGAAGGTCCCGATGTGTTTCTATCATTCATAATATAGTGCATGAGCTTGAGTGATTTTTGGAGTATTCGTATGCGACAAAGATTGAAATGGCACAAATCCGGATAACGTACATACCTAATTCCTGATGGCTCAGATTGAAATGTTTTGCGTTTGTGTTCATGCTGTTCATTTTGATTGATTTTTTTCCAGGAGAAGGATAAATATCAGGATTTCAAGAAAATAAATAAAATTTACTTCGTATTTTCATAAATTTTCATACTTTCTGTTAAATTTGAATTTAATGCATATGAATAATCATTTTTTTATGAAAGCAAGAGAAGGATCGCGGAAAGCTCACCCTAGGAGGACCCTAGAAGCCAAGGGGTAAAAGTGGATTTTTCATAATTTTGGAGAAAAGTGCAGATAATGGTATGTGGGGGAACATTATTGGCAGTGTCAAAGTGAGCGATGGTGGCAAAGAGATAAATTGTGCATCCCACCAACCATTATCTGCAACTTCTATAATTTTGAATAAAAGTGAAGGTAATTGTGTGTGGGGTACACAATATTGCTGTGGCAAAGGGATATAATTTGTACCTTTCCAACCATTATCTCCACTTATATTGAAAATCATAAAAGTTGCACTTGTACCCCTTGGCTTTTAGGGTGCTTATGTAATTATAACATTGTAACCGAATTTATTGAGGCATAAGTACCACGCTGTACATTTATTAGCAACGACCATGTTGTCAATACTGTTAGATCATCATCATCAAGGTTACGAAGAATCTAGCCTCGATAATGGGTAACGAGTCGGAACCCGAAACGTTGGCCGAAATTCTACCGAAGTCTCGAGGTCAGCGCGAGGAAATGTAATTTGTGGTTAATTTTTAAACTTAACGAAAAAAATATAGCGGTCGAGCGAGATATGTGCGTCTCAAACTTGATCATTGGCCGCATTTTTATACATTTTGACACTTTCGGTTACATGTGAATATGAATTTTTTTTATTAACCCAAGGGAAGGGTTGCGGAAAGATTACCATTTATAATCATGACTTTGTAACCGAATTTATTCAGGAATTAATATGCATAATCCTGGAAAGTTGAAATGAAAACATTCACATTCTTTGCATTTATACAGTTTATTCATATTTATGTTCGAGTGTTAGGAAATTCCCTTTTTTGACTCAGTTTTTTTCAAATAATTTATTTTATTTTATCATCAATATACCTATTATATTTTATTACATTATATTTCCTTAATATTTTCATGATGAGGAATTGACTGGTAAAAAATATAGTTTTTTTTTATCAATTCCGGCATATCAAAGCCAGATTATTTTTAAGTACTTATTATTATATATTGGAATACTTCATAGTATTGATGACGTACGCCCAAGAATCTATCGCTATTTAGGAGTCGCTTGTTAGCCTATTAACATCAGTTTTTTTCATTTTATCCTTCGTGAAATTTTATTATCTCTAGTAAAATTCAGTAGTTATTTATGCTCAATTTTATTTTGTGAAATTCTATTACATAAAAGTTATCAGTGTCTTTTTATTTGCTGGCATTCATAAAACTGAAATTCTCGTTAATTGTTCTTTTACTAACCGAAAATTTCAACTTTACTTCCCATTTAATGTTTCGTGAATGATGTTATTACCATTTCACTAAAGAAAACTATGAAAAAGAGCAGGTGGGTGCAGTTATTGGGAGTCAAAATTTGAACGAATGGCTATCCGAAGTTCTTCGGGATTAAGTTGGGTGTAAAGGAAACTCATTAAAAAGTACAGTGATCGTTTATCCTTCATGATTTCAATCACGTACATATGTTATCCACAGAATAATATACTTAATCTAATGTGTATGAAACATGCATGCATTTAAATGTAGCGTCGTACTTAATAGGCCTTCGTAAGATTGCCGGAATGTTTTTATGGAATCATTTTCATGACCCTAAGCGGTGATGTAAAAGCGTCATCCATTTTGATTAGAATTCAATTTTTCTGCGTCAATCACCATGTCTGTTGAAACCCTGATTATTGCAGCTTTTTCGCTTTGGCAACCAGCTTCATCATTTGTATTTCCGTTCGATATCTTCGGTTATACGTGCACTTCTTCCAATTAACCTCCAATGGCAGAACATTGAATGAAAAAATAACTGCGTCGAACGGCCAATCATTCCGTATTTCCATATCATTCAAACCCTTTGAATAATTGCTTCTCGGGCGACGACAACAGCGATAAGCCTAGGCCACCCCTCCCTCTCATGTCCCTTAGATCTTTGGGGACGCCCATCGCTGCTAATTCCGAGCCATTCCCCTCTTTATATTTGTTTCTGTGGTCCACTTGTCTCTTGGCTTCGTCTCGATGTGCGTTTTATGAGCTCGCTTGTTTTTGAGGACCCAGCTGAAATGGTTTGTTAAGCCGTCCATTCGGTGATTCTGGCTCAGCCATTCAATCACATTGTGTGCTGAAATTATCTTGATCTATTCATGGTAACTTTCTCCTTTATGCGGTGTTTATCAGGACCTGGCTGTTGTTGACTTGCGGTGTGAGTGGGATGTTCACCCATGCTGCATGGCTGATTTAAAATTTGATGCCTTGGCTGTTGATTTTACGGGATATCAACTAGATCATACCGCTGGATTGCGCCGAAGTTTCTAATGAAGAGTATGCCATGATTTTCCGGGGGAAAATTTGGATTATGATGACAAAATAAGTATTCGAAATTACTATGCAGTTGAGTAATACTTTTCGATTGAAAACCACCGTGAAATTTACATTATAAACCTTAAGCTAGTGTTCATTTTCTCCCGTATTTTGTTGGGCTTTTCCCGTTAACTATCCAACTAACAATAAGGGTTGTAAGGAAAAAGTCAACAAAATGTATTAAGAATTCCTTGTAAAAGCATACATTACATGCTGAATAGATTATACTCCTTGTTGCTATCATAGAGGTATTGTAGTTTTCATGCTAAAGGTCAGCAAAATAATATGTACCACACACTTTTAAACCTTTGCCTAAAAATCTTGTAGATATAAAAGGGATGACAGGAGTTAGAAAGAGGCACATATGTATACTTGAGGGGATACATTTTTTTAATAATTCAACAAATATGTACATACGGTCAAGAATTCCCATGTATTGAATCATGTATAATGCCAAAGTTCATGCGTAGTAACTTGATGTAGTTTATTTGCATGTGTTTTTTAAATTATTCATTTTGTCATTTGCCGTTATGCATATTACAAGGAACCTTCTGGCATCTACTTATGATTAATTAATAAATAAAAATTATTATCATCCACAGTGTTAATATGTCCCTGTGGTGTCTTCGTGTACTTTTACTCTCTTTGATGCATAACGCTTGGTTAACACGAATGATCTCTTCCCTTTGTAGATTTTAGGTATCACTCGAATCATCCGTCGTTTCAACGGGATTGTAGAAATTCTATACGCCGGAGTGTTGATCATCTCAGCAGGCCCTTTAAAGTTTGGCAATGGCAGGGCTATCTAGTCCAGGCGGTGGCTATGGCGATGGACTGCCTACCCCGTCATCGCCCGTTGGAACCAACAAGAAACCGGCCGCTCCATCAACATGCGACTATACCATCGGCGGGGTCAAAGTTCAGTTCCCGTGCCGCGCCTACTCTTCACAAGTCGCTATGATGGGCAAGGTAATTTTGAAGATTTCGTTTAGCTCCAGAATGTCTATTCCTTGGTTGCAAAATCATTTCTTGAGCGGAATCATCTGTATTCGCGCCAGGTGCTTTGCCACATAAGCTACCAAGTCTTCTTATTCCTTTCTGAAGTTTCTTTACATGCTTTTTCTTAACTTGCTTCGTCTGTCTGTGTTTCATCGATGGAATCTTGCAATTTATTTTTAACCAACATACAACTGTCGGATCAGCCTGAAGTTTTTAAACACTTGCTTGCTTCTAATGACATTACAATAATCAGTAATCTTAAATTTTCTTTCCGTTGTGCTCTAATTGACTAAATTTCGATGTGGAGAAATATTTTCAATTTTTTTCAAGAGATGTCGTTGGTTTGTTTAAATAATGCTAAAAACGATTGTTTTGAGATTCAATGTTTTCAGATTCAATTCCAAAAAGTGGGCGAGTTCAACAAATTATATACATATAATAAATTATATAAATTAATTACATCATTCGCCACTTATAATCAGCAAATTAGAAAATTTTTACAATTTACAATTTCTTACAATTTTTTTTGCGTAAAACTAAAAAATGCACTGAAAAGTTACAATATAATCTTTTCATCAATCAGATAGTCAAGCGTGGGTGCTGATAGTGTTTAGGTATTAATAATGCGTGCCAATCAATCTGACCTTAACCGAATATAACCTCCCATCCATGTTTATTGAAGTGACGGCATTTCTAACCCTTTTAGAACGTAATTCTGATGAGGTGCTACGGCACCTCCGGTTTCCCTAAACCATCTTTTCTCGTTCTTGTCAGGTGATAACAAGCCTTCAACGTGGGCAAAACAGCCTGATCGAGAGTCCTACAGGTTCTGGCAAGACCCTCGCACTACTCTGCTCTGCTATCGCCTGGCAGCGTACCGAAGCCGGTAAGTACTCATCCTATTGTTTTGATCGAGTGTGATTCATTCTCCTCATAGAAAGCTAATGACTTTACACGCGTCCACGCCACTGTGCACATTTTAATTGCGTAGAATGTGATTCATGAACAATTCGAGAATATTATTAAAATAAGACATAGCAATATTTCCACTGAGTTTTCTTATGACACTACGAGTTTCGTTCTTACAAACAACCATAATAAAACTCAGTGGAAATATTGTAATGTCTCATTTTACTAATATTAAGAACTTCCACCATATCGTACTCAACATCATACAAGAAAACTCGAGAATAATTCTTATTTTTTGTTCAAATTATTTTTGATACGTAAAAATCTTGAATTCAAGAATTATTTTTCAATTTAGTTGTCCTTAATTGGCATCTCTTTGATGTGGAAAATACTCTTCATCTGAACGATTAATATTCAAACTGTGGCAGCGATGGACTGCTATTTGCACGTGTCAAGAGAACGAACGAATGAGAACGTTCAACGAATTACCTCACTGGTAATTGCACATATTCTTCTCCGTGTTTATATGATAATCTTTTATTTATACTAGAAGGTTTAATGGTACAAGATATTTTTCGAAAATTTCTTTCCTCTATTATTCTTCGAAGAATGTCATTAAAGATATTTTTAGTTTTTGTAGTCGTGAGGGGATATGACTCGGTTTGTAAACTTTTTTTTCGGCTTATTACCATAATGATATGTAGTGATTACGGAATGCTCGGAATATTATTTAAAAATAAACAAGTTTTCACGTCTGAAATTATATGTGAAATGGGAATCCGTTATGCTTATCTCTATTTAAGTGGAGTTAAGGGTGGTTCGCAATTATCGCGAATACTTTATTTCGCAATTATCGCGAATACTTATTTCCAAAGCACGGCAGAAACCTTTTGTCTCTTCTTTTCAATCCAGTTGTTTGAATATTTATTTGCTTTTAAACTTTTTTACTTATCTTTGCGTGCTATACGTGGTAAGAATTATTTTTCTTACGAAAAGTTATTATTCTAAGATACTCAAGAGTGCACTTGAAAGTTTTCGTCAAATACAGAAGAGCATATAATGCACCTCCTATGCATGAGCGTCGGGTTAGTTGTGGCTCCGATTAGTTGCTTATCTTTTGCGAGGGTGGTGGTTTTAAATAAAGCCAATCACTGAGGAAGTCAGTCGTAGTTGGTGATGATAATAATTATCGCATTAATTATTCACAGAAATTTAATTGGGCCTAGAATTAAGGCTTTTATGTTCAAATGCCTGTGATTCATCAATCTTCAGATCAATCTTGGACGTCGTTTTTGAAGTCATCGGCCAAATGTCAATTTTTCCGCCATATGCACCTACTGCCAAATTTTCGTCCTTGTACCACATCACCAGTATTTTGGAGTTGGTATGAAAGAACTACATATTCTTGTTTGCGTGTTGTTCTGCAAGATGCTTTCCATCATAAATTATGACTGGGGTCTAATCATATGTATGATAGTCTATGAAACTTATTTCAGTGTAAGTGTTGAGTTTCGTACCATTGGTAATTTAATATTTATTATGACTGAACTATGCATGGCTCCATTTCCTATTACGTTTCATTTACTTATATATTTTTTGATATGAAACATTTTACAGTCGCAAATTATTCACCAGGATATTTCGTATAAATAGTGCTAAATGAAATATATTTTAAGGAGTGTAACAGCCACCTCCTAAAATATATTTCGGTATTTCTAAATGCATCTAAATCATAAAATCTTCGAAATTGGCCATCACTTCTTAGTTATGATGAAATGCCACATAAAAATAAAGAAATTGTAGAGATAAATGAAAAATATTTGGTAGGTTGAAAACTTGAAGGAACCCCTACAACAGCTGGCATTGAAAGAAGCTGTTCCAAACACAGCAGGAGAGGTTGTGACCAGAATATCAGGGGAAGAGAGCTGGAAAATATTATAAGTGGACTACAGGCAGTAGCTGAATATGTCATTGATCGAAGAAAAGTTGCTATGAAAAAAATGTATCACGCAGGAAGTCTTAGATCTCATTGAAGAAAGAAGAAAGTACACGAATACGAAATCAGGGGTGGGACAGAATTGTTCCAAGAGAATAAAAAACGAAATATGTCGCAAACACATAAAGGCTACAGTAGCGTGGATGAAAATTATCTGCGAATATACAGAAATCTTGTGCTTGGAAATATAGAGGCAGCCTATAAGATAGTTAGGAATCACTTCTTAATTTTTCTCGACCAGTTTCAATGCTTATGCATCATTTTCAAGAGCTGTCTCTTCTGCGTGCGATAGGATTACACAAAGCCAACTCGTCGACAATCAGTCTGAGGAATAACTTCACTTGATAAGAAGAGGGAAGAACCTTATTGGCCATATCTTGAAAGATTGAAGGGAATCGTCGAGGGGCAAGTGGATGGAAAGAACGGAATAGGAATACCTCAAATAAAATATATATAACAGATGAAGGAGGATGTGAAAGAGAAAAAAAACGTAGGCGTGGAGAGCTGCACCAAACCAATCTTACAATTAGTATTGTTGACCAGTGATGGTAAAATATGTATAATTTGAGTTGGAGTGGATCGAGAGTTTGAAAATTTAGGCGACCAAACTTTGTCTCTCCGTCGAATGCAAGTAGCCATTCTAACCGCATATTTGGAGTTTTTAAAAATTATCTTAAAATCATTAGAAAAAATAAAGTCGGCAATAAATAAGGGGTGAATGCTATAGGCTATGTTTTTTTATTAACGCTATTTTATTCATCATTCATAATGCGTCGAAAGGAAGAATTTCGCTTTTCTGTGGCCTGCATCTACGGCGCCGCAGCCTAGCTCAAAAATGGTATTTTTACTCTCATTTATGACTCAAATATGAAGTATACATCAAATCCAGACCTTTTAGTGGCGCTGAAAAGTTATCTGTTCGTTCTTGTGTACCTTTTTTATTAAGCTTTCATTTATCTTCCAGTAGCTCATCTCACTAAACCTTTACAGGCGCTGAATCGATTAGAATGAGGCATGATCGTTAGTGAATTGGTATGCTTAATTGCCGAAAGAATGAATAGATTTGAATGAATAAATAGTTACATTTTCTGAGTAGAAAAGTGAATGAACACTTGCCGAGTATTAATTTTTGTTAAAATTAGAGAGATTTTACAAAAGAAATACGTAAATAATGAAATATCAACTAATTAATTCACTCTCCATGACATGTGTATTTTCAATTGTAAAGTACATGGTTTTACTCTCAGACTTAAGAGCACCTAATGTACGCTCTGAAAATAGGTATATCAAACTTTTATTCCACATGAAACACATGGCTGGAATCATATATTTATGTTATCGCTTAATTTTGTCATGGTTTTTAACCTGCCAAGTGCTAAACTGTGGGAGACAAGTTATTGGCATGAAAGCCGTTTTTCTTCTTCATAAAATCGCCAACGATAAGCTTGTTCTCTTTACGTAAATTATCGGACGGGGATTTAAAAACAAGTGCCGTGAGTCGACGAAATATTAAGAATTCGATCTCGGCTTTAAATTGATATTGAAGTTGGAATTTATTTTGAATATATAATTTTTTATTTTCCCCTAGCGTTTCGCCGCCTTATGTTAAGGTATCATCAGAGTATTTTCGAATCGCAGCATTAAGCAATCACCCAACTGTTTGCGATAGTTTCCAATTCCTGAAATTTTTCCTTTCCTAATCATTAATGCCTTGAAATGTTTGAAAAATTATTGAATACCTAATCCCAGCCAATGATAACCTCGAAGAAGCCTCGAGGCGGTGGAAATAAAATTGTATAAGACTGAGAAATATATTCTTATATAAATTTTATCTTCTTAGGCGGAATACTGCCTGAAGCCGTGAGATTCTTAAGTCTCTTAGTGCCACCGAAATTCGATGAAAAGTGACGACGTAAATTTAAGAGTTTTGTAGCGCATTATCACGAAATAAAATATGAAGTCACGTTTTTGGATATCAATATGTTATTTAAATTTCACTGTAAAGGAATTATTTTTTGTTTATAGTATTCTAATGCATTAAACATAGAAAAAAACAAAATGTATTTAATTATCATGATTATAAATCTTGAGCAAAAGACGATATATCGCCCTGTGGCCCTGAGAGGGTTAAATTTGAATTTTACGAAAATTCCCGATTGAAAATGCTACATGTAGGTACTTATTTTTTTGGTATAAATTTTGTAATTCGTGTATTATGCATGTATGTTTGCGATTTGTGCATTGTGAGGTCTTATGCATGCTTAAACACTATACGTTTTTAATGTTCTATGCCGAAGAACAATAGATCATATTATTACTATAATTTTTCCGCATTCCGGAATTTTTGTGGACGTGGATTCTTTCGTTGAGGAGTCCGTCTTCCCAAGTGATCTTCCTTACACAAACCGTTGCGTGCGGGAGGAGTTCAGCTGGCTGATTACGCGCGGAGTGAAAATTTAATGAACCGGATATCGGGTAGTGGTGTGGCTGCTTTTCAGGGCGATAGCTGCATCGCCGGGTGTCTCGACGCTTGCCGAAAACACGAATCTTTATCGCTAATGTGTCATTCGCTTCCCGCGCCACCCCGGCGGAAGGTGTTCGAACTTGAGACGCGGGCGCTAAGCATATTCCAGATATAACGTCCACCGCGTTTGAGTTGGGTTTTCGCCCGATTTCACGTCTCACTAAGCGTTGATAAATCCTCCGAAACTTTGTTGTGTTTAACTCGTTTGACGCCCCCATGATAAATTGCAATCAGGCCCAAGTCATTATTTATATCCTCGCAAATCCGCTGCTAAAACCTTCACTCTTCTCATTGTTTTCCTGCGAAGTTTTTTCGAAGCTTATCACATCCTCCATAAATAGTCTCCGTGGCGTGTTCTTACCGCGGAGAGATAATCCTTGCGCGTCTTTTTTCTTTGACGCTTTAATTTGCTCTTTAAACCAGTTGGAGAATATAAGTGAGGAAATAATTGCTAGGTTGTAATGAGGTTGATATTAAAATTTACTGCAGGTTAACTTTGGAACGTGGCATTTTAGCTTGCTTTATAACTTGCTGTATTTTTCGCATTTTTAATGTCATGAAACCTTAAATGTTGGGTAAAAGAATACAGAGACACATACGTTATCTTCTATTCGTAGGAGCAGAAACTGTGACTATATCGCGTGATGGCATTTAATTGCTCTAGTTTGGTCATTAAACATGGGGATGAAGTTGAGGAATTTTACATTCTTATAATTTTTTCCCCTATGTTTTCTGGTCAGGTGGATATTTTTGTCTTAGTCCGTGAATTGCCATGCTAAAGTTGTATCGTCTGCATTTCAGTTGACTTGAAGCCAGACCAGATCGTTTTTACAGCCTCTTGTCAGTTGTATGCGCGATTCTCTGCCGTTTTGGGAGTGCGATAGGAATAAACCGGAGAAGAGCAGCACTTCAAATTTTCATTACCATCTTTATTTATGCCTAGAAAGGCGCTAACCATGAGTCATCGGATGTTTGAAATGCGTTATCTGGGAGTACTATTAGGGACACATCTTGTTATAATTATTTTCATAACTTCTCATCAGTGACTGCCTGTGAGTTCCTGCCATGAGAAGTGCTTAATATTCTCCTACGGTATTTAGTTAGATTTTATATTATTATTGAAAGATTTTTCATCAAGTCAATTGCATTCAATCTCTTGATTATATGAGTGGAGGGAAATATTCATTTGATTAAAGTTAGGTTTTTGTCATTCGTTACCAGCTTAGAAATCTATAAATAGATGATTTGATTCTATCTCGTTGATATATATCTGTGTATATGCAATGAAATAGACTTATTATCTGAGATGTTTTTACGGATTTAATTGCAATACCTTTTTTGATAACACCCTGCAATTTTACTTAAATATAAATTGTTTCTATAATGTATGGTCAAGTGTTTCAATCTTTGAAATAGGTGAAAATATTTCTTTTATTGTAGTATTTTTAGTCAATTTAATGAGGTTTGTTCAGGATTAGTTGACTTTTATTGTTCTAATTTGCACCAAAACTGTAAATTTTCTTTCCATCGTCAACTCTTCCTTTTTTAATTCAAATTCAAATGGATTTTCATTCATTAGCTTTCGAAAAGTCACTGATAGTGAGTTAATAGCTTTTAACGTCACTCTAAAAATTTTATATATCTTCAAGGTATTTATTCATAATTCGGTTGTACTAAGTATATTTTAGTTATAGCATAGGTTATTCGTCAAGATTGGCTATTATTTTTACTTTAAGAAATGATTCAGGAACTCTTTTGCTAACATATGGTATTAACACGTGCTCTTTATCGTGCTACCTCCGTGAAAGTCATTTCTGAAATTGTTTTATGAAGAGGAAATGACAGTTTTATAGGTTTAATAGATACATAAAATTGTATGGAAAATCCATGTAATACTATTGAGAACAGTCGGGAATCGTGCGTTGAAATCTCCTAAATTGTTTTTCTACCGTCTATACTTAGCTGTAGTTTCAGTGGCTGTCGTGGTGTTCTGCTGGTGCTTGGAGGATGAAATGCTAGTGCACTAATAGTAATCGGGCCCTAATGAAAATCCTCAGCTTTAATTCCTAAATTTCAAGAATTTCATCGCATACCATGAATAAAAAGTGAAAAATATCTGTAAATATGGTTTACCAGATACTACTACGGTTTACTAAATAGCCAATACTCTTTGCATACAATCATGCAATTAGCTCTTTCCTGTTCATCTTCTCCTTTTCTATCGTAATTATCTTCCTTCAAATAGACAAGGGGAAGGTGTGTTAAACATTTTCATTGCTTAGATGTGAAGATAATGAGGAACTAAATAAATGTTAGTATCTCTTGTATTTCTACCGCCGGCATCGGTGGCGCAGGGGTTCAGTCCTCGTCTGCCAAACCGTTGGTCGTACGCTCGAGTCCCGCCTTGGCATGGGTGAATTTAAACGTGTTATCCAATTGAAATGATCATATTTGGGGTAAGCTGAGATCATTAAAGACGTAATTATTATTTTTTATTTTGCATTCTTGAACTTCGAGGAAGAAGCACGTTGCTCTGTGTGGCACGGACTATCAGCTCAGTGCACCCCCACCCTACTGTTCTCTCCGCTTAGAAAGATAACCTCACGAAATTGATTTTGAAAGGGTTGAGCCTCTCTCTCTCTCTCTCGCTCTCTCCCGATGTTAACCTCGTGTTTCTCTTTTTTATCTCGTCCCCCCTATCGAGCACATGATGTTGGTTATTCATCGCCAAGTGCCTCCGACGGAGCATTTGAAGGATAGTTAGCTTAACTGCGTCCATTATTTCTGGAGACGATGGAATACATTTGCCTCGGAAGCGGTGTCTCCTCGTAACCTTGTGACGGGACCTCCTCCTCCTCCTCTTCCGCCTCCTCCACCCCCTAGCCCCCAGGCCACTTAAAAAACTCTCCTCCGTCCCACCCACCGAACAAAGCCCTTCGCCCACCATTGCCTCCGCCCTCCGCAATGCTCCTCGCAAATGGCCGTGCCTGCCTAATTCCTCTCCACCCCCCCCCCACTCTCTCTCTTCCCGATGTTTCCGCTGTCGTCGACGGCCTCACCACCCCCGCGACTCCCGGAACAGAACCCTTTCTCCTCCCGTCTTCTGGTCTCGTCTTCCTCCCGCTTTCTCCCACCCTTCAGGAACGCCCTCGTGATACTTCGCCTGAAGGGTTACCAACTCATAGCTAGCCAGAGGTTCTCAAGAGTGCTCTGATGGTTTTTGTTTTGGGCCTTCGGAGGACGTGTTTTATATCATTCCACCTCGTCCAATCAAATGTTATGGCTCGAAGGTGGTGGCAAGAGTTCTACAGTCAAATTTATTATTTTTATAATTATTTTTGTTTTCACTCACGACCGTTATGCTTGAATACGCTCGGTGGCAGTGGGGTTAGTCCTCGTCTACTAAACCGAGGATTGCGGATTCGAGTCCCGCTTATGTAGGTGGTCCCTACCCTGGGTATGTGTGTTTACGGTGTGCATTGTTAGAGTTTAAAACCCCGTTCTATAAGACCGATTGGCGTTGTTTACGGAGATGTGGGAAATAATTAAAAAATAAAATTATCAGTGTCAGCTTTAGCATAAAACTTAATAATTGATGCGATTATAAGAGTTATAAAATGCTAATACTTCTTAAACGTTTTTTTTTTCAATTTATTTTTCTACCGAATTCCAAAAATCTCGTTCCGGTGGTCTTCCGGATGATATTCACGAGAGTTAGTAGCTCTCAACCCGTTCCATGCTTTGGAGCATGCACGTGGGCCTTTCCAACCGCCCTCCCCCCCACCTCCCACATTACGAAGTTCCTCCGCCTCCTCCTCCTACAGGCGAATGGGCTTTAACTCTCCCCCGCCCCTTTTAACTCGCAAGCGGCGCAATTTATTTAAATTATGGCCATCCCTCCACGCCCTTGCTTATCTCTCGCGGGAATCTCTTCGCATGCGACAGCCAAAGCAGGCGGTGTCTCCAACTTACGCCCCCGCCCGCCGCCTCCTTCCCCTCAAATCCTCCACCTCCTCCTCTCGTCTCCCGAAAGCGCGGGCACTGTCGCAAACTCACCCGCGTCCGCACACATGCTCGGAGTTTGTCTTCCGAATCGCACGACTATTTCCTCTGCTCCTCACTCCACCCTTTCCCGTTTCTCCATCTGACTCTTCATCTATTTCCCGAGCTACCCGTGGTAGATTAACCTGGATCCGCCCAATGTAACATAAATGTCACACCCTGTATCGCTCCACTGTAATGGCTCTTGCATCGTTCGGGCACGGTATATTGTTGTGTTTTATACCTTATAAGAAAGAAGAAGCTAAGTGCTTTAATTCAAGGTAAGAATTGTCAAGTGAGAGTGAAGACCTATCCTTTGAGTACCCCTGGTACTTATGCGCCTTCCCTAGACACTAAAAATGGACGTTCGCTTTGTGTAAATATTTAATTTTTTCATTAACTATATGCGCTACAGCGACAATTTTTGGTATGTATCAACATAATGATACAAAATTATTAATAATACATTAATATGGTTGGTATTGCTTTCCATTTCCGTAATATACTCTGATAAATGTTACTGTGACATAAATGTCACATTGGGCGGATCCCTATGCAAATTTTCAAAGTTTCGAATTTTATGCTCTAGTTAGAATTTATTCCATTTTCAACGTTTTTTCCTTCGTATTCCCGCCAAAAGACTTATTATTTATCAATTAGTCGATAAATTTGCATTTATTAACTTTTATTCCGGTAATTACTTTTGAATTAAATTTTTTAATAATAGGGATATCGATAGCTCAGAGATATTACACTGTGTGAAGCCAAATAGCTTCCGGAAAACGAAGACTTTGACGAAGTACAATATACCTTGAGCTACCAGAAGCAGCAATTGTCACTGATGAGGACATTGCAGATGACCAGGCTGGTGGACTTGTGGAAAATTTAACGGGAAGACAACTTCGGGCAACAGTGGAGCTTGTTTTGCAGCTTGATAATGATAATACTAATGAATTTCAAGAGAAGTCCTGAAGTATTTCGGTACCAGTTAGATGTAAGGAAAAGGATTCGAAGTCAACGAAGCTTACATCACTTCTCCAATAGAAAAAAGTAAAAAGAGAATCTGCCAATTTGCGACAAGAAGGTCATTTTGTAAGAAATAAGTTATTCCCCGAAACAGATCTTCCTGAATAGAGGGAAAAATTAGGTGTAGAATTTTTAAAAATAGTTTTTTCGGATGACATTCTTTTTTCTCATGGCAGAATTAGATAATTATGCTACTTCTATTGTTTTTTCATCTTCTAGCATCATTAAAGAGGAGATGAAAATTTTCATTGGGATTTTACTGTTATGAGGTTGTAACTGGTTTCCATCCAAGCGATGCTCCTGGGAAGATTCTGGGGGTGCTCACAACTCAATGGTTACCGTAGCCTAGCGAAGGAATAGGTTCTTTGTGATGAGTAGATGCCTTCACTGTGCAGGCAATACGATGCCCGACATAATAGAAAAATTGTGGTAGCTTCGCCGTAGATCACTAAATTGAAAGAACGTTTCAGAGGGATTTTTCCCACTGAAAAAACTCTCTTTTGGCAGCAGTATGATTGTGGAGTATTTTGGTATCCATCCTTGCATGTAATTCATTCGGCGGAGGACAATCAGTTTTGGTGGTAATGGTGGAATATTTTCCTTGACTTTTGGATGTAGCTGTTCACAATCTGAAGCTGTTCACAATCTGTTCACGAGCGAAATCTGGTCATTGCATGTCACAATTAGAGATCAGGCGTGTAATAATGCAAACATTACTGACCATACATCGATGCAAAGGCAAGTATAGCCGCCGTACTACTTCATTTTCAACAGAGGCAGACAGTGAAATATGTTACGATGCTAATGATCAATTAGTCTCAAAAGATTCTGTCGCCGTCGCCGTGCTGGAGAACATTGCACTTCCGTCAAATGCACTGCATGCGATGCATGAAATATGGACAAATATTGCTTTACTACTTACCACTCAAAATGGTACGTATACACCGGCATTGAACTCTAAAGCAATCTTTAGTTTATATGAAACAAATTGATTCAAATTTAATTCAATTTAATAAGGTATTACGCCCTTATATGTTGTGAGAATATTTTTCAAACATGTATATTTATTTTATGTATTTTCCAAAATTGGGAAATGCATTTTCAACTATTTTACTTATTAGACATGTAAAAATATTATTTAAATGTACCTTCAACAAATCCATTGATTGTGTCAATTCAAGGTTCTGTAATTTCATAACACTACTGCCGAAAACTTAAATTTATACATAAATTTAAAATAATTTTTCTTGATGTGTATTTGACAAGTTTATAATATAAACATTATAAATTTAAATATACCCCAAACTTGTGAAATAGCATTGAAAAAATCCAAAACACTTCTACATCTTAAAAAATCACAATTTACATCGAAAAATTTATGAATCGCGGGCAATGGAACTCTGAAAATTATTGCTAAATTTTTAAACAATTTACTTTAAATTTAAACAAAAGCTTGAAAATAGTGTACGTAATTAATAATATGTTTTTCTAGTGTTTTTTATCATTTAAATGAACAGTGCAGCTCAAATGCGAAAAATATTTGCTTTTTCTGGGGAAATATTACCTTGCACCAAAAGACAACAGATCCGCCCAATGTGACATTTATGTCACAGCCTGTATCTCGGAAACTACACAACCGATCAACGAAATATTTTCAGAATGTAGTAAAAATGAGACCCTTACCATTCCCCTAGAATATGAATTATTAATCTCAAAAAAAATATTTTGGGCGGATCCAGGTTAACAAAACCTGCTATTTTAACCCTGGAGATGATCCTTTAGTCAACCGAAAAGCCGGTTCGGGCATGTATGCCTCTTCAATTCAAATTCAATTAGCATTTTACTATTGTCGTTCCTTGTGTTTCCAATTGTTTCCCAAACTACCTGTGATAAGTTAAAAAAAACATCATCTTATCCCCGGTCGTGATTCCCTAGTCAACCGAAAAACCGGTTCGGGCATGTATGCCTCTTCAATCCGAATTCAATTAGCATTTTCCATCTATTGTTTCCTCTTTTCCCCATTTGTTGAGCCCTTTGAGCTACCCGTGGTAGGTTAAAAAAACAGCATCTAATCCCCGTGGATGATACCCTAGTTAACCGAAAAACCGGTTTGGACATGTTTACCTCTTCAATTCAAATTCAATTAACATTTTCCATTTGTCGTTCCTAGTGTTTCCCAATTGTTTCCCGAGTTAGGTACTCAGGTAAGTTTAAAAAAATATCCTCTTATCCCTGGACATGATTCCCTAGTCAACCGAAAAACCTGTTCGGATTAAACCTCTGAGCTACCACAGCAAACCAGATTAAAGAAACCCACCATCGAATCCCCGGAGATGATCCATTATTCAAACGAAAAACTAGCTTGAATATGTATAGGTTCCTCTTCTATCCAAATTTAATGAGCATTATCAACTTGTCGTTCCCTCTTTTTCCTAGTTATTTCCCGAGCTACCTGTGATAGGTTAAAAAAATCTATCATCTAATCACTGGAGATGATCCACTAGTCAACGGAATAACCGGCATGTATACCTCTACAGTTAAAATTTAATGAGCATTTTCCATTTGTCGTTCCCTCTATTTCCCAGATGTTTCCCGAGATGCTCTTGGTACTTAAAAGAACATAATCTTCTCCGTGCACAGGATCGCCAAGTCAACAGAAATTTTGGCACTCTCTGGAACTCTCGAAAGTTCTGCCACGTTCCCATTTTCTGCTTTCCTCTTCAATTCCCAATAAGGCCTAGTCCACCACTATCTATGTACCTATTTATCCTATTTATTTATCTATTTTCTTCCTTCCCCTCCCCCGCTAACCTAGCAGTCTTTATTCTCACGGCTTTTAGCATGCGCTCACCGTTTAGTATTCGTCCCATCCAAATTCTTGGTCTTCGTACCTTGTGTACATGTTTCCTCTACACCTCCATGACCAGCACTTCGCCGTTCATCTTCCTCTCCGTTCACTTCTTCTGCTCTATTCTCCTCCTCACTTACATCTAGAGTGCTGTCGGTCGTTTCTCATCCCCTTTCTTTAGTGTCCACGTCTTCAAATCTTTATGCTCTGCTCTTTAGAACGGGCTTAGCTTTTTCTCAACTCTCTTACATAACGCTTCGTCTCATCAGCTCTTTCCCATTTGTGTACGGCTCTTTTACTGACGCTTTTAAATCCCTGATATCTTTTGCTTTAAGCTCATACTTACATATCTTGAGATATGATGGCCTGATGAAGATAATCATCGAGAGACAAGTAGTTGGCAAGAACAAAAAAGGAAGGCGAGTATGAGTTAGAATAACGGTTCCCTGGGATGTAATTGTAGCTTGGGCAATACTTTCATCGATTCAACAGGAACTATTACTTGTAAATTAACATCTTAAGCCAAAGCAAAGATGAGTGACATTTATTCTCATTCAAAGATGACTATTTTTGCTGAGAAAGTGGATTTCTTGTTTTGAAAGCTAAATTATGAACGTTATCAGCTTTAATGTTTCCGATTAATCGAGTAACTTCATCCTTTCTTACCTATTATTGTGTTTGAAATATTACCTTCAAATGTTTTTGATTAACGCCTGTTCTAGCATTCAAAGTCTGGGCAATATACCTGTAAGACAAGTTTTCATGATTAGGTATAACTATCGGACAAAGTTACCTCTCTTTGAAAGGGTTAAAAAAGGGGAGTCAATGACAGACCTAGCGTCTCAGCTTCTCTTAATTTGGAGCGTAAGGAGTCGCGTGGAGTATAAAAAGACCGCTCGGGAAAAACCATATTTTCTCATGAAAGTTACCGTTTGCAGAGTAGTATTTTTGTATTACTCTGCTTCACATGAATGTTTTAAGAAGCTATTTCAAATTCTCATCTTGAATATTATTTATTGTATGAATATTATTTATTGTATGAAAGCGGTTATTGCCATTGATAAAAGGCTTTTGAGCAAGAAGTTGTTTCAGGAAACAATTTCATGGCCACAAGAAAGAGGAAGTTGAGGTCTTATCTACGATAAAACGTTTATGAAAAATTGCGGGAAGTAACGGAGAAATGGTCGGTTGGTAATTACGAAAAACCAAGCAATATTCAAAGAAATTACACTTGAAAAAAATGGATATTTTGAGGCGTGATTTCTTGAAATCGCTTTATGTTTAATCGAATAACCTAGTAGATTTCACATAATAGATAACTTTAATCTCGAACAGTTTCGTCGCTGTGCGGCATCGTCAGGTGTTTGAAAAGTCTTTTGTGAACACTTTCTATTGTTCCAAAATTTATACCCCTCGTGGCACCTCGCGCTTACAATTGCCAATAAATTTGCCATATGGAAATTAAAAATTTTCACTCTTCCTGATGAATGCATAGCCTTCATAATCATCTTTAGATAGCAAAGGCGGAGAACCTTTGGATGAGCTACATATGGCTCAGAAGGACTCAAAATATCAAGAAAATTATTGCTGCTCCTCTAAAAAAATCCCCAGGTGTGGCAGGGAATACTGAGGGAGACCATCACTGCAAGAAACAAATGACTTTGTCCGCAGTCACGCGCTCGGGTGCAAAGATAAATACACCAAGGATGAAGTTCGCCATGAGATAATATTTGACTTAGCCCGGATTCGAACCCGGATCTCCTAATTGCCTGTCAGGCGTGTTAACCAGTTACACCACCAAGCCATATTTTGACCAGCAATTGGGAGATCCGTGTTCGGATTCCGGTCAAGTTAAATATTTTTTTCACGGCGAACTTCATCCTTGGTGTACTTAACTGAGGGAGATGGTTGGCCAAGAAACATTTTTAATGTTGCCTTGAATTCAAGACACCAGCTCTGAATGTGTAAATATGGCAGTGGTTGCGTATCTGTCATTCTTGGCGGCCCGAACCCATGGCCTCCGCTTCCGCTGTTTGGCAGAAGGTTGAAAGGGTTACCACGGAGAGTTCTCGGAGGTGTGCGGGGAAAGGGAACCCGCTCTTGTCAACTCCCTTCTCCCCTCCCCCTCAGATACCCCTTTGGCATGCCTCTTCCAGATAGGTGTTTATGGTGTGCCCGACAGTGCTTTTTAAGTCCGACAGCCCCCGCGCCGAAGGGAGGCACGGCATCATTCTGCGGGGGCGTCGCCCGCACCCTTTCCTCCCCGGTCGCCGCGGCGGTTTCGGCGGCCATGCGGTGCCTTGCCCCCCGTTGTGTGGCGTGTCGTGCCTGGTGGTGCTAGCCACTTAACCTCCCATCCCTTCCCGTGCATCATCCACGATAGATCCCCCAACCCTCTTTGCTGCCACGGTCCCAATTCCTCATTCCACCTATCCAAAGAGCCCCATCCTACGTATCTTTTTGAAGCGTGTGTTTGTCGCGAAGTGGGCAGCGGTTTTAGGGTCTTTTGAAGTTTTATTTGTGGGGGAAAAAATGAGGATTCGTTTGTGGGTGGAGAAATTTTTAGGCGACGGTGATTTCGTGAGGGTTTCGTGGATTGGTGTCCTTCATTTAAGCATCCGAAGGATGTCTCTTCGCTCTCGGACTTTTACCGAGTCGCTCTACGCTGAGATTTTCCGAACGGATGGAAATTTTCTCATGCTGAAGGATTTGTGTTGAAATTGCCATCAACGTGACTTGATAACTGTGGTTAAATGCCGACAACTCTTCGTAAACTGGCTTCAACTGTTTGGAACTCTCGTGATATTCGTAATGGATGAAGTTACTCATGAAACTACCTCGTAACTGTCTTGAAACTTTCATCAAATTGGCTGTGTGGGAACTGAATTGTTTAGTTTGTATGAACTGTCTTGATTTCCCGTCAAACTTACGATAGGCTCTCAAGTAATATCTGGAAATAACCCAATGCAAAATTTGAAGACATTTTTCTCGGCTTTCCTCCGGCTGAGGTCATTCATAGTGTCGGAAGACATTCTTACTATGACGCATCACTTCCTATTAACCGACGAATTTGTCGTTTTTGCGCCATAGTATACATTTCAATATTGTAATGTTCAGGGTATACAGAGTAGACATTGTGTCATCATTCACCTGTACACGAAATATTCAAACTTTTCATTTGAGAAAATGACGAAGTTTTCAAATGCCGACTTTAAATGCAGACTAAGTTTGACAGATGTCTACCACATGCATTATAAAATTTTAAGATGATATCATAACATTTCCGCCAAGGGGAAAGACGCTTTGGTAGCTTAAATGGGTGAAGCACTCGAATGCGGAGGATCTGAGTTCGAATCCCGGTAAAGTTGAATGATTTTTTTTCTCTGGAATTCTCAGACAGTGATACCATCGGTTGTATGCGACTTATGCGTCATTGAAAAAGAAAGAAAGCGTGAGTGATGCTTCCTCTTAAGAATGTCTTCCGGATGTGGTTTCCTGTACTAATGTCAAACTCGATCAAGTGCGATCAAGGTGAAAAGGCGGAAGATACACAAGGCGAGCATGGAAGGGCCTGAGCTGATGAAAAGCCTGAAAAGGATTTATTCACCAGAAACACAGTATCTAAGGTGTTTCATCCAAAATTACAAAGAAATTTGAAGCGATACTGGGAGAGAGATTTTCGACGGATGACTTATTTATCATTATGTGCCCTTGATCTCACTACCGTGTCTTAATTAACAATCAGTTAAGGCATTCTTATTCTATATTCGGTCAGGAGAAGCCCAGAAGATGATAGACAATCCATTTTTAAATCAGTCAAATCATTTATTGTCAATGGTGCTTGGTGTCAATGATATTGGCAATGGTTTTCTTAAACAATTGCTTATACTTGGTATTTTTCATGTATGGTAATTCTCGATCCTTTTTAATGGAATAAATGTGCCTTTTATTTTGAGAAACCTTATGAATTGTCGGGCCTCGATGGTGATGAGGCCTAAGTTCTCGTTTTTCAGATCAGAATATCGTGGGCTCGAGTACCATGCAGGTAGGTTTCCCTTAGATCTCTTGCCGACAGAGGCAATGCGAAAATCATAAGCTAATGTGGTCTCTCATTACTTTGTAGTTTATAATTTAGTAGGGACCTATACAGTAACCCTCGTGAAATTTTCCGATGGGTGAATAAACTTGGTGTGGTGCCTCGTAGTTTGGATATCCTTGTCATTGTGAGGAATAATCTGAGGAAATATTCTCTACACTAGGAAAAATGTCCGTACGATGATACTTAAGTCAGCAGTGTCAATATTTAACTTAAATTATCTTCGTAAGTGATAAATGGCCTGTTGTGTGTTTTTTGATGGTTTAACTTAATGATAAACGAGGCAAAATAATTCCTGACTGCTTGTGGAAGTTGCACCGGTCGAAAACCAGTATTAATGAATACCTTCGAGTTGCCATCGTGGCTCAATCCTTCGAGAAGCGATTTAGTCAAAGAAAGGTATGATTTATTTGATAATTTTAATCCTTTTGCGGCTCTCACGGCAATTTCCATGTTTATACCCTGAAAGCTCAAGCTCGAATTATGAAATATTTAGATTTTATTTTTTTGTTATATAAGTAAAATGTGATGCTGAAATTTTAACGTGGTCTTCAGAACATATTATTGTTTAAATAAAAAGAAATTTGAATTTTAAAATGGTAATACATTTTTTAAAGGAAATAATTGAAAAAATATTTTTTACCGGGCCGTCACATAGAGCGTATAAGGGTTATTATTTTATGCTATACATTATTTACATTATTTTTTACATTTAAATATGCTATCTTCACTAATATTTGCAAATACTCTAAGAATTTATTCCATCGCTTAAGGAATTTTTCTCCGCGTAGCATTCTTACGTTATGCTTGGAAGGATAACACACTTATTTGATGTCCCTCTTTCCCCTCAAACTTTGACTTACAATAAATGGTCGTGGAATTGAAAAAATCACTGCTGTTATGCCATGGAAAAGGTCGTGATGTCGATCAATTAGCTTTTCCTCATTCATCATCCGAGCCCTCGTACAAGACCCCTTATTGAAAAACACGATTGGGTAGTGTGCGCACAGTATATCTTCTTGAGTTCCATTTCAGTCCCCTTTAGTTCTATTGGCTCATTTTTTTCACTCTTCCCCGGGAGAAATATGTCTTACATACGATAGCTTCTTCTCACGCATACCATATTTTCGTAAAACTCCAAATTATTTGTTTATCGTCTTCGTAACTATCTCGTCCGCTTATCGCGCGGGTATTGGAGCTTATTTTTGGGTTTTATCGTGAGAAAAGTTGGGAATATCTATACGGTTACAGGTTATAGGTCCTCCCTATGATTTTTTCTCATGGATTCGTTTTAGGTTTTGGGAGAATGGCCTATGGTATCACTTCATATGCTACGAGATCAGCGGGTTGTAAAGATGACTTCATAAATCAAGGTGAGGTATTTTGGGTGTACGTACATCGGCCTAATTCACGAACATGGTTTCCGAGCTTATATTTTACGTGAATATTTCATACTAATTCACTCAATGAAAATAATACTCAATATATTTCATGAACCATATTGAATGCAATGCGTATTGCTTCGATTTTTATTTTCAACACGAGGCATATTATACTTCGTTTTTTTATTTGCCATTTTTTATATTGTGGATGTTGGACACCTATGCCGAATCCTAAGCTTTCGTTGTGGATACTGCTTTGATAATTTTAATTGAAGTCTTTTTAAATTTTATCCTTTAATTGGAATCTCATTAAATTGAACGGAATGGATAAAAAAATAAACAGGCTAATTAAAACCAGAAAATGTTCTAATTTTATTTGCGTATTTTTACTCTCTGAGCAGGTTTAGTTACAATTCGGGTATCCCCTTTTTTATTCCCCTAGCGCACTTTCTTATATCAAGCATTTCGTGTTATTTGAGTGGCAGTAATAACAATATGGGAAGATCTGTTGCGTTCAATTGCGCTTAGGGATATCATGCGCAGCAGTTTTTCTTTCGTGTTAAACTTGGTGTTTGAAGATATTTAACCGTAGTTTACCAAATCGATGGATCCCGAATTATTTGTAATCTTGGAAAGACATGATGATTTGTGAGAAGATAAAGATAACATTCATTTTCTATAATATTTTAAACTTATTTCATATAGTAGCCATTTATCATTTCAAATAAATCCCTAATTGACGTTATATTAGGTTATTAAGTCTGCTGAAATTACATTTTACGACTCAGTGAGAGATATATTCATCATTAGAATGGTTTAGGATATTTTTGTATTTACTGAGCCTTGCTGTCGTGTTTTTGTCTTTGTTTCTCTGTCAAATGCTTTCTACTGAATTGTTGTGCTCTTGTGAAATATCTCATGGGCTAAAAAGGCCCACGATAATAAATTAATTTTAATTGCAATAAATCATATAACCGCCTTATTATGTCTGAAATAATATAATAAACTCATGCTTAACATTCAATCCATCACCGAGAAGTTGGAATAAAATGGGCATGTCTATGTACTCTAAGCTTCTCGAAATATTTTTCCACTTACCAGCGAATATCTCCTTCCTACTCAATTATGTTAATAATATAAGTTGCAATTATTGGAAATAGATGCATGCATTGACATTAATGAGAAGTGAAGACCAGGCAAGAGATAGAATAATTAAGCTGTTAAATTCATAACAGTTATTCGGAGATTATGATTTTCAATTCAAAATTTTGAAAGGATATTGCTACAGAAAAAAGAAGCGATGCATGGACGTTGAACTTAGGAATACTCTTCCACCAGGAAAGAGATTTGAGTGAGTGTGGGCTATCAGTGCCCTATCATTAAACGCTTGAGTGTGACTTCCTCCAGGCTCTACTATTTGGAGGAAAATGGCAGAGTGAAAAAGCACTCTGGCGGTTAATATCGTCATCATGTGTTGGTAGACGGATGTCGATTTTTTCATCGTTTACTTATAAAAATATCTTTTTTTCTCTGATCACTTGTGTTACCGACTTTTTGTGGTGTCGCTCTCTTAAACTTTACTATTCTCAGCGTTTACTCTTGGTCGGCAATGCTTTGGGGAAATGTTTATGGATTTTAGTAGCCCAAATGTTTTCCTATATATATTTGAAGTTTTGCATTTTGTATATGTGAAAAACATGTTCACAAAATATCAGGAACGAATATTCCGGGGCATACTCGTTAATACGATTGAGTTTAAGTCATATGCGATATACATTTTTCACCTTATGATTTCGAATATTCAAAGGAATCAAGGTTGGTTGAGTGATGTGTTAAGTGTAGTCTTTGAAGAAGTTGTACTGTCCAACCACATATTTTGCTAGCATGAAGTTTTGAATTATTACTGGGGATAAATTCTAGTATGCTTGTATTTTTCAATTTTCTAGGAGGTTTTGCTGCGATGGTATTCTTCGATTTCAAAATTCTAAAATACCACAATAATCATCACTGGTCAGCAATCCAAGGATTGGTTTGACGCAGCTCTCCACTCAGTTCTCCTATCAGCTAATCTTTTCACGCCTACGTATTTCTTTTCTTTCACATCCTTCTTTACTTGTTCCATATATTATGTTCGAGGTCTTCCTTTTCCGTTCTTGCCTTCCACTTGTCCCTAGACGATTGTCTTCATCAGGCCATCATGTTACAAGAACCACAATAAATCCTAAAATGAAAGTATAATTGATGCTGCACTTAGTTCAATCTAAGTTACCCCTTGATACACCAACATTGTGTGATGAATTGTGGAGTCACTTAAGAAATTTCCTCTAGCATGTCTTTTTGTAATACACTTGTTTATCCCTCTGCTGTGATTGGTACTCTGTTCGCACATACGAGTCGAGCGTAGAGCTAGGTGAGTTCAATAAGTAATGTAGCACTTTTTTCACGGCCAATTTTGGTTTAAAAATTGGCATTTCTTGTGGAACGTTTTTAAACATTCCCGCTTCGTCTCGTATAGTTGCATTGACTTCCGACCGCGCTATACGAATCTATTGCAATGGCGTCTATGACGGAGGTGCGTCCCGAACAATAACTTTTTCATCGTCACCGTAGCGGCGATGATGAAAAAGTTATTGATGCAGAACGACGTTTGCTCCGACATCGACCAGTGGCAGTGGCGGATACATATGGTGGGCGCGCCCCCCCCCTCCCTTGTGGCGTCGCCGTCATTACATAACATTGCAAAACTACAATTGTAACTTTTTTATATCAGAAGGTGGAATTGTATTGCATTTGCGTGTAATCAGTAAAAATAAAACTCTCTTAAACTTTGCTTGTAATTTGATTATTTTTCATTACGATAAAAGTATAGGTAGCTGAAAATATCTTTTGCGCCTCCCCCTTGCGTTTCTTGTGTATCCGTTAATGACCAGTGATATGGTACCGTGAAGACATACATGCCCACCCTTCAAGGTAGCGTCAATTGAATGGAGATTACGTTGTGAAGCTAAAAGATTGGTGAATAAGATGGTGTATTTGAATGCTTAATAAAACAACCCCTGTCTCAGAAAAAAATATGTTGCATTACTTATTTAACTCTCCTCGTAGTGTTTAATATTCGGCAGTTAGTCACTTTAATGTCATCTTCGGCGATTAAAACGAGGCTTTAAGACGGGCGGGAAATCGCACGGGGGATTAGGTCGGAAGCACAGCTATGTGAGCGCGACCGCCTCGGTGGTTGACCGTCGTCTTCATTTTTTGGTGAGTATAGGCGTGGAAATTTTACCGCCGCGTTTAAAAAATATCTTTTGTTTCTTCGTCGACACGCCCCGCCGACCATTTGGCGTGACGTCCTGTGGATTTTAATTCGTCTCTTTTGGGTCCCACGCGGCGTAAAATGAACGAAATCGTCGTGTTCATTAAGGTCATGAAGAGCGGATGGCGTTTGTCTTCTGTCCTGTTCCATATGGCTGCCATTTTGGCGGCACTGCCTTTTTCGTCGCCCAAGGCAACGCCCGATGGCTCGGAAACATTAATGTGTGGAGGCATTTCCTTTCCTAATGCCCGATACCCTTTCATTCCTCATCCGGGAACCCCTGCTGTGGTGGCGACTATTGGACAGCTCCCGTGAGGAGGACATCCGGGTCTCTTGGAGGTCGGGATAGTGTCAACGGGTGGAAGAAATGTGTTCGCGTTATTTTGCACTGAATGCACTTCCTGCCCACTGATATAATGGCTCACATTTCGACGGGAAAGAGAGAGTTAAGGCCCGGGCAATGGTTTTGGTCTCCACTCAAGCTGCCCGAGTGAAATTTATTTTATTGTTTCGGAATAAATTTGCTCGTTGCCTTTTTTCCACGGGTAACCAGTCCATCGTGTATGGAAATCGCTGCTTGTAAATTAAGTCCGGGCTCAAATCCTTTTTCGTGCCTGAGGAAATGTAGCAAAGCTCAATTCCTCCCTCAGCCTCTCCAAATATTTAACTTGTTTCAATGAAGACCAGCCTCTGCGTGGCGCTTGAAGATTAATTTTGTTATCTTTATCAAGGTTGAATCGTGAAAGGAGCCATTTTGCAAATCTAAATGCTTTTATCACTAACTCTTTATTGTGTGTGGTGTTTCAAATCATGATGCGAGTTGATATGAATGGAGTTGAATTCATTCCCTATTACAGTCTTCATGACATAGAATGAATACTGGACAACTATACGTTTCATGTGGTGAACTACTCAGAACTTCTTTGTAAACTTAATTGGACCTGTGCCGATGAGTACGGCTGCCAAGTATTATGTAAGGATTATGTATACTCTCTTGATTTGTTTAATATGTAGCACTTCTTCCGCAATGATTGTGTCTTTTGGAGGAATAATAGCAATCGTTTGCGATATTTTACAATGTGATGCTTGAAGAGGCGAATAACAGATAATATCTACTATAATAATAAATTTTCATAAAAAGTATCTGTAATTTCGTAAAATATCAGTGGTAGCAACTTAGCTATGAATTTTAAACTCTCTCTAATCTATTGGTTCGCTTCTTTGTCAAAGCGGTTGTTAAGTTACTGTTTGTTATTTGCGCCGTTGACGGATGGTAGGTTGGTGATAACTGGCCGTATAAAAAGTGAATAAAATGGCCGTTTATTTCAAGTTAAGTCACTAGTAATTTCCCGAAATTCACATCTCATTAATTATGATAATTATCGCGATTTGCATGCGTCGATTCAAGTCTGTCGTTGATTAACCTTATTTTTCGGAAACTGTTTGACTCGTGGTAATCATTTAGATGTCTATTACTCTCTGTGTGTTAGAGATAGTTACTTTATGAATGACTTTGAGTGCGTGTTTCTGTCTTCTCTTCCCTGACGCGGCTGTATTTGTCTGAGATATGGCTTATTATTTTCCATCAAAAAATGTCTTTTTGTCCTCTAAAATGACGCTAAAAATCCGAGAAATATCTGGTTGAAAATTAATTATATTTAAAGTTTAGAGGTGTTTTTATTCAAGTACTTGTGATTCATGATGGCATTTACCTTTACGTGTGATCTTCTTCTTGGAGCGTCGTATTGACGCATCTTTGAGTCATATGTTTTGTTTCACAACCAAATATTTTCTTTTTTTTGCTTTTCCTCAACCAAAGCCGGGAGGCAGGTTCCTTCCTATTGGGTTATTTCCTTATAATTTTCTTTTATGACGACTTGTTTTATCCACGCGAAAAGGATATGACTGTGAAATTGCCACTATCAGCTTTTTTTCCTCAATCGTATTTTTCTGTTCTAAATCATGCGTATTTTCATAAAGCGCATCAACTTAAAAGTCAATTCAAAATATTTTCGTTTTATTTTTAAGGCAATTTAGTTAATTTTACTTTCATTTGTTGTTTATTGATTCCAATGTATAACGAATTCAAATAAAAAACACTTTTGTTTAGAGGCCTGTAATAACTGCAAAGAACTATGCTCGGGCTAATCGAATGTGTACTCTATATTGTGGTAACGAACTTACAAGACTTAGCCTGAGCTACAATTAGTTATTTGTTACAATTATTTCTTCGAGCCTCATAAAGTTGGTTAGTAGAATGGGATGGAATAACTCGGGAAATGCTTTTCATCCATTTGTATGTTATTCATAGCATTTTCATCCATAAACACTTAGGCCAAAATCCACCGTCAAGTTTTGAAGAGATGATTATTCAATTTTCCTGCATTTTTTCCTATTTTTTTTTTTCTTTTGACTTTGGGGTGGAACAAATAATGTATTCGGAATGAACCGGTTAGTCATCAATAATTTAGAAATAACTCCAGAGTGACTTAGTGTACAAAATTACTTATGACTTTTGCATATTGATGTTGGCTAATGTTTGTTGTTTCTGAAGCTTATTTATGGCTGGCGTCATATCAAGTATCCTATGGACGAATAAACAATTATCAACGGATGATAACACTCTAAAATTTATCTTAAATACGATGGTGTTCATTGTCTCTATAAGCTAGAGGATACCTATATGTTGCTTTTGGCTTCTCCTATTATTTTGCAAATTTTAATCACCCATGCTCAAATCTTTAAGTTTGGGCGGTCTCTCATACTTTTATTTCATTTTATTTCCTCTCAATCTCCTGTTTTGTCAGCGGTTCAGCTACTTCCAATAGTCATTTCTTTGCTCCTGTTGTCGTCTCCGGCAAAGTGCCATACCCAGCACACATTTTTCGATTAGTTGCTCACTTGTAGGTGGATTGGTGTAATATACGATGCATTGACTTATTTTCCTGGCTAAAATCAACTTTCCTTCTTACGCACATCGTAGTATCATATGCCCTAATGATCCTTGAAGTGACGTTCAACTGCCCGCGCGAAAAGTTGTGCTAATATGATGCTATGCAGTATGCTTATGATGGAAAATTTCCCTTGGCATTATAGCGCTGTGAGAAATTTTACTTCCTTCCGCCTCCTTCGACGGTTATGATGCTAATCCTTTCTGCTATCTCTTTCGTTATCTTCCTCCTCCAGGCGAGAACATCTTCCATAACTTAATTCTGCAGCTTTGGTCGTGTTTTCCTTATGGGCGTCTCCACCTTACAACAGGAAAACCGCTGCAGTACTTCCTCCATTAATCTTCCGCGGGAAGTACCATTTTCCTGGTTATTTTAGTGAAGTCTAGGTTAGGTTGTAGTTCTTCGCAGCCTCTTATAAAAGAACTTGTGTTCTTAATCGGCTGAAGAGTTAGAGTTACACATATGGGCACTGCTCTTGATTGAAAACTTGTATTGGTGAAATAAGTTCACTATCTCGATTATTTAGCCTTTACTTGGTATGGTGTTTGTTTGCATTCATCATATTCATTGATTGGACGGCGGTAGCTCTTGCAGTAGGTAACTTTTTCCATATCGTGACTTTAAATTTTAATGAATTAAATAGTGAAAGTTGTCGTTGTTTCTGATTGTAGATTTTTTCTCGCGTTAAAGCGTGTATTTTATTTGCAAATTACGAATTAATAATAAATAGCACAATGCTATAATGGTACTATCCACTTATAATGTCTGGTGTGATGGTACTATGTTCTTAAGTGATGTATGTGTGGTATAAGGCATGTTAATCGCTAACTGCAGAAAGGAATCATGTCCAAGTTGGACGATTCTTCTTTTTTTCTTTAAGTTGTTTCTAGGTGCAAGACTCAACGTTTCCTACTGAAAGGAAACATGTCATGCTAATCTCACCTAGCGGACATGTTTCCTTTTAGTAGGAAACGTTGAGTCTTGCACCTAGTAACAATTTAAAGAAGAAGAAAAAGAAAAATCGTCCAACTTGGGTATGATGCCTTTCTGCAGTTTTATTATTCATATAAAGACGTAGTATCCCCCATTGATAATTTTATATTTTTAATATAAATGCACTGTTTTTGTAAGGGATTTCATTAAGTGTAGGTATCGCTTTTTTGTATGATTTAGGAGCACAAATGCCAAAATGTGAACTGAGAACATTGATTCATTTGGACGCCATTTTGATGGGGTACTGTTTAATTGTTTTCATTATTTATGTCCATTGGCCCGAAAACACTTCAATGAGGTCTTAACGACGCGTCGCGACGGTGGGTTTTGAACGGATAACAAAGAACCGTCAAAAACACCAATGCCGTGGATTAGGGCATGGGTGTTTTTGACAGTTTTTTTGTTAATCTATAACTCTGTAACCTGCCTAGGTTTAACTCGACCCCAGGACCTTCAGTTTGGTGGGCGAGGACTTCGCTCCGCCGCCGACGAAGCCGGTAAATGCTTGTTTGTAATTTAACAATGGTTATTTAAGCAACGTCCTCCATGCCCAGCACTTCGTCGTTTCTCCTCCTCTCCGCCCACTTCACCTTCTCCGTTCTTCTCCAGACCCACATCTCGATCGCCTCCAGTCTCGTAAGCGTCCATGTTTCCGCGCGATAAAGCGCTACACTCTATATCCGACTCTTCACTTGCTTCTTTTCTTTAAACTCTTACATAGTAATCCTCTCATGAGCTCCCTCTTGGTCATAAACGACCCCTTTACTAACGCAATTCACCCCCAAATGTCCTTACTGCTGTATCCGTTTTCCTCTAATGTGCTGCCCAAGTAATTGATTCTCTCTACTTGCTCAAGTTTTTCCCCACCTACTTGTACCTTGAGTCTCACATTCCTAGCTCGCAATGCTTTACAAAACCTTGGTCTTTCTGTGATTAATCCTCAAGCCATAGACCTCGCTACGCTTGTCTGAAGGATCCACTAGAGCGTGCATCCCTGTTACTGACTGTTTAATCGACACCTGATCATCTAGATCTCTTGAACGTCACTGATTAAAACCTCATTCTACCCATTTTATGATAAAAAGGATATAATAACGTAACTTCTCCGCAATAAATATAGATAATACTCTTGTGTAGCATATGGAGTTTAGTTTCTATCTTTCTCCTAAAATACCCTTAAAGTTTTCTCGCCCATAGAATCACCTGATGATGATGCTGCTTATGTGCGAGAAGCAGTGGCGTAGCCAGGAATTTTGTTCGGGGGGGTGGGGGGGGGGAGGGTTCCAAAACTTAGGGGGAAATTGTTGAAAAACAGGGTACTAATTAATGGGCTTTAAACTAATCTTAACGCTTTCATAATCGAAATAACTTCATTTGTTAAAGGAATATTTTTTTAATTCATGATTTTTCAATATTTTGTTTTCTTTTATGAAGGAAAATGATGGTGTTTTTATTTTTCGGGGGGGGGTGGGGGTCCGGACCCCCCTGACTCCATCAGGCTACGCCACTGGTGAGGAGCCAAGTGATTACTATGTGATTTTACAATATACCATGTGGTTTGTTAAAGTTTCTCCGCTGAGTATTGAAATGGGACTTACTATTACTTATTAGATTACGCAGTGGCCAATGAACTTGAAGGAATACTTATCGGGTTTCCCACCTCGTGTGGTTTTGGGAATTGGTCCCAACTTTTCGAAGGCTACGTCTGTCATCGTCTTCATGGGTAGAATGTGAGGCCAAATTCATGCATTCAAATCTCGAAACGTCGGGACCAATAGGGTGGTTTCCCATTTCTTTTTTACTGCCTAAATCGAAAGATTGTTACTCCTGGAGTACGCAGTTCACGCTTTTAGATTTTTAAATTACGATATCTATTTTTTCGCATTTGAATGAAAAGTGGAAATTTTCAAGCGCGCAAATACGCGACGGCTAAGTATAAATGCTGGGAAAAGCCCGTGTGTCGTCTTTCTGGTTCCGGCTGCCGCTGTGTGAGGCCACCTTGGTGCGAGGCTATGAGCGCCGATACGATGCAGGCTGCTAGCAGGTAGCAGAGTACCGTGGTAGCAGGTAGCGCTTGACTTTAATAAGGATTATTAATACCATATCAAACGAAGGAAACTTTCCGACCATAAGCATTTTCAATAGGCGATTATTAAGAAATGTTTCCCTGAGCTCTGTGCCTCATACATGCATTGGTAATGTCAGACGATGTAAAACTCCTGACTACTCTTATAGCATCTGGGCCCCTGTGATGTCTCGTGGATTGGTATCGCATGACCGCCAATCTGACCTTTTTTAAATGAAGTTGAAATTGAACGTTAACGCTCATCTAAGCTGGGATTTCTAAAACAAAGTAATTTGTATATCATGAATGCACTAATGGTGGGTAACGAATCGCAATCAATGCCTTTCGTTTTCTTTGATGAAGGAATCCCACCGTATTACGCAAAACCACACCCGGTGGGAAACCCGAGAATGATTCTTTCTAACTATACGCTGGGAAAAAATAAAATTCTATACCGATGAACTTGTTTTAGTTATTCCTCAAGGCTCAGGTGCATTTCATCCCGGTATGAAATGCGATTCCTCCGCCTTTGCTGCGTTTGTTCCGTGGTGTATGGCGTGGCGTGCTCCAGTAAAATCGAGCGGTGTGCGTGGGCCACCTTTATATTCTTCGGCAAACAGCGGCACCGCTCCCAAACGTGACTTCTCCTCGCAGCTCACTACTTCACTTTCCAGTGACTTCCCTTTGACAGTGCCGCGCTTAATATTTTTTTCTTCCCAAAAACCTTATCTCCTCCACCCTCGCACCCACCCCTGAAGAAGGCTTTTTTTCTTTCTTTCCTCTCCATCATCAAAGTTTTCATCTTCCTGCGCGCACCCCCATTCTCCCCTGACAGCCTCACATCTTCCCGTGAGTGAGGAGGGAGCTGCGAAAGGGGTGAGAGTAAGGTACTCCTGAAGCCGCCGCCACGGCCCTTTCCGACTCTGCACGTTTCCGCACTCTAAAAAGTCCCTCTTTCTCGGTATCTTTCCCTCGGCGTCGACTCCTCTTCTTCGCTCTCCCGAAACTGCATAGGCGATTGCCGGGACTGACTCTCTTCTCGGGGGCGCCTTTGACGTAACCATGCCTTTGACATCACTCTCTCCCCTTTCTCTCCCTCGGTGGGTGATTTTATTTGCCCATCTGCATTATCACGGTTCCCGCCCGGTTTCACTTAAAACCTACCTACGCCCCACTTCCTACCATTGTCCCTCGCGTTTTCTCCTAGTTGCCTCAGGGGATAAGAACATAGAATTGTTTTTGGTTTTATCATGAAGTTTCGGAAACAAAAGTATTTAATTGTTTCCCGTTTTCACGAATATATCAGTGCTTGGGACTTTGCTGGGAAACTCGTAGATAAAAAAATATCATTTAGTAATTTACATATAATGAATCGTATTACGTAATTTGTGAGTTACCAACTGGCTACTTTCTATCCACCATTACCCTATAAATTTCCATGAAGAGTACCAGAAAAATCTATTAACTTGGAGTTCAAGAAGCTTCTTCGTTAGATATGAATGTATGCCTAACAGAATGTATGGCGTTATTGAGTTTGGATCTCTGAATCGATGTGAACAAGAGCGGTTTTCGACCTCTGCGAATTAGGCCAATGTTTTAATTGGTAAATACGATGCCACTTGAGCGATGTCATACTCAGAGAAAGCGTAAGTAATATAGTGATTTTTCGGGTTGCTCATTTGGCCATGATTGAAATCCAAGGGTCCAGGATCCGAGATAACCGGATTCTTGCGGGGTGCTATTGGCCCATTGCGGCGAAACAGCTCATTTTCAATTTATTTTTTTAAATAAACTCTTACGAAGCAGAAGTGTCAGAATTGTAATTTAATTTATTTCTATTTTTTCCATTTTCCAGAGCAGTTTTGAAGTTGGATATTTCCGTGGTGAACTACTCAGTAATTTGGAGCGCTCTTTTATACAATTACTATGCGGTTATGATGGGTTTTTCCTTTCTTCGGAGGTTTACGCATGCCCACATGCGTTATCACAGTTTGTAATTCTTGCCTGGTTTGAATGAACGCTAGATACATCCTATTCCCCTCATGTTGATTTCTACTACTACTTCGTCCGTCTTACCCCCAATGCCCTTATGCATGTAGGATGTTACAATTGGGAGGTGGAGAGTTGACAAATTTTGGCGAATGGCAGGGAGTACAGGAGATTGGCATGAGGGAATAATTGAAAAAATTAGTCCCATACCGTGGAAATAAACTAATGGAGTATTTTTTAATCCGTTCATCTGCGATGAACTTAAATGTTGCATATATGCCGGCATATACGGGATAACGTTTGCACTTACGTTTTCCTGTAAGTACGTTCCACCCTGTCTTCTTACCTGCTCCCCTACCCTATTTATGGGGCTCAAACTCTTTCTTTCTTGAGAGGAACAATTGCCCTTCTTACCCAAACCTAGTCTCTCTATCCTGACGTGGAGGCTGAAGGTGATCCCAATTACATTGGGTAATGATGAAAGGATGTCAGCGGTTTTTGCAAACGAGTTAATCATTAAATAATGAAATATGACGGGATGAAAAAACTAATTTTATAGATCAATGCCTCCTCATAAAATTTGATGCAATCATTAGAGGTTTCGCTTTCATGTCACCGAACTTTGAGGGAAGGGTCCGGAAGGGATTTTAAGGGCTCTCCTCCTGCTCTGCTCCTGTGAGTGTTAAAATCGCGAGATCGTATAGAGTTTCAAGCTATTCAAATACTTGGCAACAGATAGGCCTAGGGATAGCGCAACGGCTTCCAGTTGGCAAATATTTCCATTCGCTTCCATTGGTGTCGAATATTTCCGTACACAGTGGAAGACGGCGATGTTGCTACCGCTGTTGAAGAACTAAAAGTGAAAACAGATTTGGAAAGTCAGTGAAATTTGGCTCCGCAGTCCATTGTCAGCCCCATAGGGATTACACGGCCCCTCAGCGGGGCTGATGGGGGCTCCTTAGCCCATCTGCATTATCACCGTTTCAAACTGTCCCCCAGTTTGGTACCCAAAAACATGCATCCTGCTCTCTCCCTCCGTATTCTTTCCTCCCACTATCTCTTCCGCCCTCTCCAGGACATCACCACACTTAAATGTTTGCCAACTGGAAGTCGTTGACCTATTTCTTAGCCTAATCTGTTGCTAAGCATTTCGTGGAAGAGCTTGAAAATCTTACGATTTTAACCCTCAAATTGCGATGATAATAATTATAAATTGACTTTATTGGACGAAATTGGGACTATTAAGTCCCATCTTCCACCTAACCCCTCGTGATACATTAAATATTTGCAATTTTATGCATTTTCAAGTTACTCCTGAAGTTAGTCAATTGTGGCAAAGTGGACATAAAAGTACGCTTTTAGAAACAACAAACAAAATTTAAAAGTGAACAAGTTTAAATTAACAAAGTGTAAAAAGATGTGAAAAAACGTGGGAAAATCTAAGGATGTTGACTTTAGTCCTTATTGAAAAAAAACATTACAGGAAAACGCCCACACTAGAAGGGGGCGTGAAAAACCTGCGAAAACTTACTGAGAAAGAGCTAATGTAAACATAGACATAAACAAATACAAGGAATTACAAGAAAATGTCATCCAGTACCTGGAAAGAAAAGAAAAATAAATGAAGCAGGAGGAGATAAGTGTTGCATCTTTCATACTGTTCCATTGACGTTACCTGTCTCGCTGTTGCTCTTGGAGAAGTTTTATATGTTGTGCCCTTTTGAAGGAGGCGAGTGATGATGCTTTACTTAGCTGTAAGTCAATGTTGTTCCGCTCAATGATGAGGTAAATGATAAGAGATATCCACAACAAAATTATTCTTGAAATTGTTTCATTTACTTTTTTCCATTTCCAAAATATTTTTAACAAAAATATGACCGTATATGCACAAGTTGAGTCTTTCCTGCCCTTGTACGTTCTTCTTAGGACGTGGTCTAAATTTTTTGCCCATGTTTCTTTGTTATCCTGCCCGAGGGTTCGCCGTACTTCGCTGAAATCAGTGCCGTCCGTAGAAACTTTTCATTCGCTACTAATCCCATCGATATTTGTAATAGACATATAATTAGTGCCACAGTACATTACATCAATGTATATAATTTCGGTTTGATTTAATCAATTATAGTCCTCTAGTTATTAACTTTGAAAATAATTGTGCTAAAAAAGTTTCTTTTGGCGTAGCGAAAAAGGCACGTCGCGTCTTAGTGAAAAGAGTGCAGTAAAAGATAAAGATGGATAGGTTCAAAAATATTCTTTTAATGATCACTCTCGAGTTAGTGATGTATTGTAAATCCTTTTCGTTTTATTCTTAATACTGGTGTCAATGCCGGATTTTTTCCTCGGCCTTCTATTTTTTTTAAATCAAAGTCACTTCATTGATGGCTAAGTTCTAACAACACGTATCTCAAAATTTTGCCGCTAGACTTCTTAAACAAAGTGTAATTACATTAAAAAACAGAATTCAAGCAAATAAGAACTCTTTATTGGCAAGTGTATGCTTCTTTTTCAGTTTTATGTATTTTTGGTCTTCAATTTTAGCGTGCAATTAGAACAAATATTCGTTTTTTTGCTCTCCTGAATTGTTGCAATTTTTAGATACGTGTTGTTAGAACTTAGCCATCGTTATGTTGTAGTGAAGTGCGAAATCTAGAGCCATACAGATGTGATCACCTATAAATTATTTCATTACTTCAGTTCGTACCCTCATGTTGGGGTCAGTATAACGTCCCTATTCTTTCGGCAATCTGACCTAGTCCCATGTTGGGCGAAATATGTGAATACATTGCGTAGAAGGCAATATTTCCTCACTGCTTTGTATCGCACCCGATAACAATGCCATTCAGTAATCGCACTTCCTCCTTTGCACCCAATGCAAAGCCTTCTAGTAAGACGAGGAAATCTTCAAACTTCTTGTGTATTTTGATGGTGAGTCTGTCGGGCTAGCTTTCAAGTTTCTTCTTATAGACACCCTTCTTCGCCATGGGAGTGTTATGAGCTGAGGTAGAGGTGGAAGAGTTTCATTCCGGTGTCCTTTTGGCGATATTGCCTTGTGATCTCTGTGTTTTGAGTTTTTTGTTTTTGGCCCATAATCACCAACTAAACTCATGTAAATTCCTTGGCTTACCAGCTACTTTAACCTGACTTTTTTCTCTAAATCAATTCTTTTTTAGACCAATTTGTAGGTGGGATGGGATAGGCTTGGTTTCAATGTGGCACCGTTAAATTTATGTTGAGCAAGTAACAAAGAAGTTTTAAATCGTGTGATTCTTCTCAGTCACTGTGTACTTTCTTATTTGCTCCAGCCTTAATTGGTTTAAGATCGTTTGTAATTGTTTATAAATTTTCGGAAGAACATAAGTCTGAAAATCGATTCGAAGAAAAAAATTGCTTTCCCGGTTTTTCACCATTTTAACATTATGCCACCGTGGCGACGATTTCAAGCAGTCGTTGATCTCATAACCGTACGTTGAACGTGGAATGACGGGAAGTGTTTGGAAATTATTCTCAAAAGTTTTGCTCGCACCGAGTAGAGTATTATAGTATTCATAGGCGGATCCAGGGGGGGGGCACGGGGGCACGTGCCCCCCCCAGACCATAAAAAATATGCTAGATTTTTAATACGGTCCCATTATCATTTCGTTCGTTTTGTATGACGAGGTATCCTTGTGCCCCCCCTGAACAAAATCCTGGATACGACCTTGCTTGTGCCCCTCCCAGAAAGAAATCCTGGATCCGCCCCTGATAGTATTAATAATGGCCAAAAACGATTGAGGCCCTGAACTTAAATGAGTGAGAGAAAACTTATTAAACTTTTTAATGACTATAACAAAGGATGTAAATAAACTTGTAAAATATGTAACTAAACTTAGAAAGAGATGTCAAACAGCATAACAACACTGACGGTCGTCAAAGGGACAGTCATCCAAAAACGCTTATATTTCAGCATTTTTGTGATTTTTTTCAAAATTCACCGTAAATCACGTGAAAAAACGAAATTCAAATGTAGGAATAATGATGTGTATTTTATGTGTAGGAATAATTTCTCCCCAATGGTATACGTATTAACTATATGTGGCCATCATCACTAATTGAAATATGCAAAAAAAGGTCTGTAGGCATTAATAACGAACTTTACCTGTATTTCTTATGGAAATGATTCATGGCCCATTCCAGGGCCTCATAAAAAATATGAACCTATTCTCAGCCCTACTGAATATACACACATAATTTCATTGGAATCTGTCGAGCCGTGTCGGAGCAGTTTGACAACAAAAACTGTGACACGAGAATTTTATATATAAGAAAGATATATTACCATACTTAGCTAACTATTGCTTTAAATTTTTAAAAAATTTGCTTGAACTTTCTCCATATGGTATTTTACGAAAGTTTGAATAAATTCTTTGAAGTCTCGGGCTCGAAATCAAGGTCTCACTTAGACATTTCTGAGCGATGAAAGCGATGTGAAAATATATGTTTATTTTTTCCTTCTTCCAAAAGCTGCATCTTGAAAGTGCGATGTTCATTCCACCAATTGTAAGATGTAAAAACTACCTCCAAGTTAATCCATAAAGTTTATGCACATACAACGTGTCTTACAGTACTAAGCTCATTACTAGCCTTTGACTTTCTCTGTTACACTAGGCGCTTGTCATCAATTCTCTTCTTTTACAGAACGCCACTTTCGTAGAAGAAAATCTTCTCCAATGTCTCCTCTTGTTTGACCATTTTCCTCTGGCATTTTTTCAAAATTACATGTTTATATCTAATTCGATTATAAATTATGAAAATATCTCATTGGACGTGATCATGTCTTTTGACTCTCATTTCGTCTTATTCTTCTTTTTGTCGTGAGAGGTCGTTGTATTCATATTTAGCCAGATATTTTTTACTACGCTACATCACTAGTTTGCGAAGTCGTACAAAAGGATTACTTAGTATGAATTGCATTTAAAATTCTGTGGAGTAAAGTTCTCGTTGTTGGTTTAGAATAACTGTTGTTGTCATTTTTTTGGATAATTTTTTATGTTCATGTGTTTTTTTTAATTCTATTACTGTCCGACATAAGTCTTGACTTATTCCCTAAGATCAATACCCACTCAATAAGTGATTCAGCCCGAAGGTTGGCTTGAATTGGTAAGGTATAGCTCTCCCCGGAATAAACCTCAGCATGTTAATTTTCATGAAATATTAATAGTGGGCGGCTCTTTTTCTTGCGCATTATCTACTTTTGTTTGGGTTGACTTAGAGGTTCACCTAGGATTGAATCCGGAACCTTAAGATATCAGCAGCCCTATACTCTACCCTCTAGACTACCAGGCTCCCCTTTTCGATCAATACCCTCGTCGAAAAAATATCTAGTTCTATTTTTTTTCTATCATAGAACGAACAAAGCGATCTTAAAGCCCCTTTCGCAACTCAACCCTCAGCACTTCTCTATGGCGTCTCCTCCCCATTCTTTTCGTTTATCTTAAAACTTTTTTTTAATTTTCATGTGTTCTTTCATTTTACTGCTTCTCTTATGATGTGCGTCATTCCCCTAAAATCATTCGTTCTCACTCAGGGATTATACTCGCAGTTTAGTATGGATAGGTGAGGGTGAGGCTCAGCCAGGAGTAAAAAACGACGCGGAGTACGAATATTCTTGCATTAAGCCAGATTGTAGCAAGAACGTAGGTGCCGTTCCTTCACCTGGGCCACTTTGCACTTTCTTTTTGGGTTGCCTAGCGGCATTATCCGGGACTGGAACCCGCAATCCTCCGTTATCAGCAGCCAAACATTCACTCGAGCAAAACATAAATCGTAAAACATCAGTCTTCACTTTGTGGAAGTCTGTAATAGCACAAATAAAAGGTTAACTTCGGAAATTTCCACTTTCCACAAATTGTTAAAACAACGTTGAAATTGAACAAATTCGACTCTCACTTCACTCACTGTACTACCACGCTTCACTACTTTTTCCAATTTCCAAGTTTTTATAACCGTGGAAATTTAACAGGTATTACTTTTCGCCTTAATCTCTCTTACCTCGCTCCACTACTCGACCAATGTTCTGTTCGTAAAAAAATCTAGTCTATCGTTTAGTATAATAGAACGAAGAAAGCGGGCTTGCAGACCGTCTCGCATCTCAGCCCTTGCACCTCTCTGTGGCGTTATGACCAGAGACGTCTTCTTTGCTTCTTTCATCTCGCTTTTTCTTGCTCTTCCTCCTCTCCTTTCTCCCCTTCTTACTTCTCGAGCCCCCTGACGTGCATCCGCGAAAGCTGTGAACACGGCACATCAAGGATCACTCATCTTAAAGTCTTTTGTCTTTTCCTCGTCGGTGGCGTGTGTGCCAAAAGGACAAGGGTCTCGTTTGATGTGTCTCTCCTTGCCGCTTCCCTCAACCACCTCTTCTTTCTCCTCCTCCATCTTCTTCTCTCGCTTTATCCTTTAGCCTTCCTTTACGTCTTTTTCGTCCTCTTTGTACGTGTCGTACTGATCCACCTCGCACCTCTCTCCGTTACCTTGATGTCTCTCTCTTCGTACGTATGTGCTTGGCCTCCAAGCTTGCATCGTCCGTGACCCCATGCTCCTTCGCATGCGGTAATCCATCCTTGAATATTAATTAGGGTTATTTTAATCCCGGCGGCACGTTCTTTACGCAGAGTATGAGGATGCATTTGGTCAAATTCGTAGAGTTTCCCTTGACATTGTACTGGGGGGATAACCTCCGGAAAAATGTTGTGGTTGTTTTCCGTCCTGATGACTTATATCTGATGATGGAATGAAATTTTGAAAACTTGGGTCGTTTCTGTCGCTTTAGAGTTCACCACTGGTTCTAATTTGATTCCTGAGTTCATCAATATTCAGTGATCATCTTCCATTTTACGAAGAGATTTATTATCGCTAGCTAGTCCGCATTGCCCCAAATGGCTCGACTTGAAATCGAACGGAATTTTCGGCATGAATTCATAATTCATTGCTTGTGCTTTTCATTGTCGTATCTTTTTTGGAAATATAATTTTATTATCAATTCGTTGCTAGTATTTCTCTTCGGGGAACTTGATATAGTTGCTATTCAGCACCTACGATCTTGTATGTCCTCTTCAGTGGTGTGTTGCGTTGCTGTTGTAATTCTTTTCTGGCAATCCCCTTTCCCTGAGTTTAGCATGTTTACCTTCGTAGCAGTCAGCTGGAAACATGCATTGTATTTCTCTTATTTGTATTTCTCGTAAAGTATAGAATATTTTTTTAATGGAAAATATCTGATGATTTGCGTTGCAACCGTATGTGTTGGTGTTTCGATAATGAATTTCTCGTACTCGTCGACCATTAACCCAGACGGTGCGAATTACTCCTAATTTTTTTTTCAAGGAAGGAAAACTTGCAAAAGCCACGGGAACGGAAACCACAAAAGCTACGAAACCACGGTATGCTAACCACCAGAAAATTAGGGCGGGGAATCCTCGCTACTTTTTGATTTACTCCGCATAAGTAATTTCAAACTTATCGTTTAAAGCCAAGGACTTTCGGTGAAAATTGACAAAGGGTAGATGGCTATTGGTCTTATTATTTATTCATTAATTAGGAACTGTTATTTCAATTATTATTTCTAGTGGAACATGCAAATTTTGCTTATTTTTGGCTTGGATCAAAATTATAGAACTACTTTTTACCTTGGTTAATTCCCCTAATAATGGGTTTCCCTGGAAAAATCACTCGTTAAGTACCTACCCTTACTTATCTAATTAGGTACTTTTGTCGTGTTCTACATGGTCCCCGAATCGCTGTCAGGTCACGGTTGGAATGAATATTCATCCACATGATTTTTACGGTTGTGTTCCCTCCTCGGGAACTTTAAAAGGAGAAGGTTAAAAAAATGCGGCACACTAATTTATTGATCCTCAGCACATGGCTCCCCTATAAAGAAGCATCATCTCTCTTTCTGCCGCCCCACTTGCCCGTGTCACCGCTCTCGCCCACTCATCCTGCCCCCCCCCTGCCCCCGCACAACACCCCCGTCCTTCAGCAACCCCCCCAGAAACAGCTGCACCCTTCCCAGCTCTGAACTTCCCGATGCCTACTCATGGGTTCCGTATATCCGCGGTCGAAGCAAAGGGTAGAACCTATACTCCCGATGAGCAAGAAGAATGGAAGAATTCTTGCTTTAAAACTTTTTAATTTTTTTAAATTTTCCCGATTCCGTATATTTCAAAATACTGAGGTGGTAATAAGTTATTATTCACATAATTACCAAATCATGTTCTAGAATTTGTCAAAAAATTATGTATAGGCTCTCTCTAGATAAATTCTTGCGCTCCTTAGGATTTTTTACGTCTACATATGGGTTTCGTATATTCTTGGTCGATTTTCGGTCGATTCGGGTAGAATCTTATGAACTAGAAGAATGGAATATTTTTATTGAAACTTTTAGGTACGGAGAGTATGTTAATTTCCGTATCCGATTTCGTATATTTTTTGAAGTAATTATGGTAATAAGTTTTTTTTCACATAATTACAAGTGCTCAAGCATTTTTTAAAACTCAGTGTGTAGGCAGCCTCGATGTAAATGAATTCTTGTGTTGAGCTTCCTTATTCCTACTTATGGGCTCCGTATATCCGCGTTCGAAGGCAAGGTTAGAACATTTACACCCAGCTAACAAGAAAACAACATCTACATATTATCCTTCAAGCCACCTACAGAGGTGTTTTGCATTATGTTACACTTTTCCTCCTCCCCGCGAAAACCATCGTAATAATAATGTTACGCTCTACTTCGCCTACATAGATTTTCTGCATGAAAACTTAAGTGCATATTCATGAAAGTAATCGGGGCATGCTGAAAATAAAAAAAAATAGTCGTACTAGCGGACGTGTTCCATGGCTGTATTTCGTTGACTAAATCCCTTGCCAGGATGTTAAGTGCCTAAGTTGTGTCGAAAACCTTAGCGGTTTTACTCACGTTCAACCCATGAAATTTGACGCAAATAAGTTTTTGTGAACTTGTTAGCTTTTTCGAATATTCTTTTTTAATTTGGCGTGTAAATTGCCTTTAGTGGAGAAATGTCCTGCATGGTTCGATTAAGGGTCGCTTGAAATTGAATGGATATGATTCAATACTAACGGGCAAAGTGTGAGGTCTTTCTGCTCTCATATACCCAAGTGACTTTTTTACCGCTCGACATGTATGCGGTGTTCTCTTGAATTCCATTATTTACGCATAATATTTTCTTTGTTAAGGGGGAGCTTGGTGGCCTAGTGGTTAGAGATAATATGCATTGCTCGAAGGGTACCAGGTTCAAATCCAGGATGCAGGCTTCTTACACCCCTAAACAAAAGTCCTTTAACTGAAAGTTGGTCCAGGTTAAAGGACCTTTCTCCTTTACCCTGAAATTATACTCCTTTTGTGAAATGGTCTTACATAAAACCAAGAAAATGGATCTTTAGGAATAAGACACAAAATATATTTCTTTTTCATAAAAATCTGTATAATTAAACATATAATGGAAATCGAGATCTCAAAACGAAAATTTATAAAGTGGTCGAGTTACGGCTCTCTGGACTGATTTTTCGAGATACAGCTTTTTGGACTGGTAATTTCAGATACCATTAAAAGGCTCCAATTTTGCATTTTTACGATTTAATGGACAATAAATTTATGGTACGCCTAAATGGAATGATTTTTTTAAATACTACTTTACGGCTGTGAGCGGTCTGTATGTTACCTGGTAAAGTAAGTCTGAAAAATTGTTTTCTTATCCATTGCGAAATTCACGCATGAAAAAACCATGCTCTCAATAATACTCCCTGCCTTCAGGACAGAATTATGTGTGCCGGGTTGGCGGGTGGTTGGCGAGGGAACGGGGCTGGAGTGTGACGTAGCTGCGATGAGGAGGGGGTGGTGGGAGGTTGAAATGGGAAGGGGGGTGGGAGAGTGAGATAAGAAACGAGAGTGGGTACTCGTTTCCCCCTCCGGCCACTCTGAGGACTTCCCGGAGACAAAAGGAGGTGGGAGGGGGTGGGGTGGGATATGTGAGTGGTGAAGTGGCACCCTCCCCTCCTCCCCCACCTCCTCCCACCCTCCCCTCCTCTCTCCCGAGGTGTGTTGATCATCCGGAGAGGGCGCCAAAGGGTGGGATGAAAGGCACCGACTCCTCCTCCACTCATGCCCCGTGCGTGCTCCTCAGGGCCTCTCTGTGCCCTGCCGGCAGCAACGCGTGTGTACACAGGGCGGTGTCGAGGGAGCGAGGCCCAGGATCGCATCCCGCGTGCGTCGTGCTGAGGAGGCATAGAGCTGCGTTTCATATTACTCGCCCCTTGCACATCCCTGCCGCTCGCGTTTAACCCGCATCACGGTCCTTGCGTTGCTCACGGCAACCCACTTTTATGATCCTTTCTGGTGAATCATGAACTGGAACTTTTCTGGGGTTTGGCTCCGGGTCAATGATTACATTGATCGCTCTTTCTTCGGGCAATGTTATCATTTTTAGGGTTATCAGTGTGGCGAACTTTACTTGCAGGCTCCCAGTGATCAAGAATGATATTTTAAATAAAATATAATGAAGAGCGATCTTGTTTTTTGTCGGTAAGAACTAGGGTACTGTATGAAGATTTTCACAGCTTCTTTTATCAATGTTGGTGGTTGTTTTCGGGAATTGCATCGTAGGTAACATTGTCTTACTCATCGTTTCACTCCTCCTACTGGGAGCGTTATCAAGAGAAACAATAATAAATCAATCAATGAATCAATTCTCTCGATAACTCTCCCAGTAGGAGGAGTGAAACGTCGAGTAAGACCAACCAACCACCAACTAGGGTACTGCATTATATAACGCCGACGCGTCACCAAATTATTGGAAAGGCTTCGAGTATACACCAAATTCATCATCACCGGTTACCGATCTTAGGATCGGTTTCTCTCCTCTCAGGTGAAATGATAACAAGCAAAATGTATCTTCTTCCTTCTACCCATACACTTTACTCGACCCTTTCGTACTTATCAGGGTCCTCTCTTTGTGTTGCCTGCGGCAACACGTTTGTGCTTAGGAGGATGGAAATCAGGATCGCATCCCGCGACCGTCATGCAGAATAAGTATGGAGCTGCGTTTTATTTTCCTCGCCCCTTTTATTTCTTGACATTTTCACCAGCATCACGGACCTTGCGATGCGTACGGCAACCAATTTTCATTATTTAGTGCTCTCCTTGCGGACTGAGGGGAACACGTTGTCCCCGTGAGTGTAGGGTTGGGCCACTGGGTCAAATCCCGGGTGAGGACTTCAGAGACCCCCGTAGTAAAATTCTTGAAGTGCGGTGGCCTAGGGATAGAAACTGGTCCCCTACCCATAATGTGTAAACTTAGAAATGCTGAGTAGCCGATCAATCCATCCGCCACACCGCTGTGGTGCTTTTTCTCCGGTGATGTCGGCTGGTGAAACGATTGCATCGTCTATGTGTTGTGTCAGCGGTGTTCCCGTTGTGTGTGTCAGGGGGAAAAGTTCGCAGGATAGGAGTGGAAGGCACACAAAGCCGCGCTCAGGATGTACTTTCATTCGCATGGCGACCGATGAGAAGCCGAGGGAGATGACTAGTGAAGCTAGTGCGATGGAGAAGGGAAAAACCTGAGCTACGAACTATGGTTCTCAATATATGAAGTGTGATTGCTATTTCTGGCCATGATTTCTCCCCGTGCAGCCTAGTAGAAGAGTGCAGCTAGGCACAACGCCATTCTCTGTGCGGGCGTGATTCTTGGAGAGATGCAAGGTTCTTAAAGATCACTGTGTGATTCACACGAAAAATAATGTTTCATACTTATAATAGTTCAATTTGTAAAACCCGCTTATAACTTTAACATTAAGTGAAGAATGCTTTTAACACAATACGATATGCTTGTATCAGTGAGACTAGAGGCTCTATTTGTTCTTTGAAACTAATTGAGTAGTATTCATACGCATTAGTGTCTTAGTTACACGCCGGGTGTTTTCAGTAATGTGTGCATAAAGCATTGTATAATTTCGGTGAACCTACATAATCGAATGGAGCTCTTTTTAATTTGGAGTGGGATTCGATTTTAACTATTGGGCGATGGTTTATTTGTGAAGGGCCATTAGCTCTCTTCCGGTTGAATTTAGCAACACGCATACGCGTTTTTCTGCATTTGGGCTCATGATAAATTAAATTCCTACAATCGTCAGCTCGTAAACCGTTCAGAGGACCCATCAGTCTCTCTCTACCGATTTCTCTTGGCGAGGAATTACTTGTTTTGAACTTTACCTGTCGTCTGGAAATATTCAGTGTGTGTATAGTAGACCATGTCAACGTTTTTCTGTATCTATCGTGTGAAAACATTTCCTCATTATTTTCTCAGATTTATATTTTTTAAATAATTTATGTACTGGCAAACACCTCCTCTTCGGCTGTATCTTGAAAATATAAGGGCGAGAATGTAAGTTTTAGAGGTGTCATGCACTAAAAAAAATATAAAATACTGTCGGTCGACCTGTAATTATACGTCCCCTTATACCAATATTTCGAAATAAATAGAGAATACATAATACATCGCTTATGCGCATAATATCTTTTTTGGGATCTACGAGTAGGTACGCGGTTGGCGGTGGCGACAGTGAGTGGCATGGGTAGAGGGTGTTTCGGGAGTGTTCTTCCTCGAAAACCCCTCGTGGATTGCTTGCGAACCGTTTCGCTCCCGACCGCGTGTTTCCGGGAACGGTGTGAATTATCATTTTTTTCTTCTGAAGAGTCGTGGCGGGAAGTTGCATCGATTTCTTCCGCGGCCCTCAGCCTCCCAACCCCTTTCGGCACACACATACACCTCACCGGCTGCGTCCCCTCTTCAGCTGACTCTTCACGCCCCCTTTTCTTCACCTCGGCGCGTCCTCTAGCGGCGGTTTGGGCACGCATTCTTCGTCACTTGAGCCTCCTTCCGCCTCCCCATCCTACTCCCCCTTCAGAATTGCCTCCGCTTCTCCCTTCGCATCATCCCCTGTTACCCAAACCTCGACGAATTGGGACGACGATATAGAATAAAGACGATAGCATTATCCTCAACTACTGTTTCTTTATTGGTTAAAATCCTCTCATTATAGTTATTATTATTCGGTGAGAATATTACTGACATGAGTGTAATTTTTTTTAAGTTTGAAGGTAGATAGTTGATCGAATTATACATTCTTATAACTTCCAAAATATTGTATCAGTTCTTGGGATCTTCAACTTTAGGTCATCTTAGCAGTTTTTTACCGTATATTTAACCTCAAAATGTCCATTTTCCGGTCTTAAGGTACAAATTAGATCTTTTACCCTCTGTTATTTCATCTGAAACGGTCCATTATGGCATTTCTAATCTAATCCAGTGCGTTTATAGTAATAATTATTAATTTATATATAACAGGGTTAACATAACACAATGGTGCGGCTTCAATAATTCATAGGAAGATAATAGGGATAAGGTGGCAGAGATGAGGACGCCTGAAGACGCCTACTGGAACGCTGACGAAACTGTAGTCATTAAAATCAACATATAATATGAAAACCGCAGAGGATGCTGCCATTCCTCATCATTGCAATTCATCATCTTTCAGTTTTTCCATAGTTCTCTCCTAACCTCCGAGGGGCAGGCGTACGGGAGGAAGTGGGAGAACGATGTGTGTGTGTGTAGGTATGTGTGCGTGAATTTCTCACCTGCATCTCTTTGTTGGCCCCTCTCCATCACCTCTCTTTATCTCTCTCCCCTCCTCCTCTCCCTCCCTCTTTTCATCTTGTTCTTCGTCCTCCTACTTCATCACTCTTTTCGCTTTCACGGGGGAATCTCTCATCTTTTACGACTTATTTTTCGCCACGCGGCAGGAATCCACTCCTCTTCGCTCATTCTCCCTTTTATCTTTCAAAGAGAACTTCTGAGGGGAGGAAGAGGAGGGTGTACTCCTCCAGCCTCGCGTCTCCTCTCGCCCCGTCTGTGTTTTCGAGGCAGGCCCTTGGGAGAGGGTAGGTGCTAAGGTCCTTTCATGTTTTTTCTGACGCTCCTCCTTATATTTCGTTTTGATGTCGTCGCTAGTTGAAGGAATGATAGCCAACTCCTCATTTGTTGTCCTCAAATGATAGGATCGCTCAGTCGACATTGCAATTTATTGGAAGAATGCGGTGGATGGAAAGGAAAGCGAAACGTCAGCGTGAAAAATCTTCCTTATTCAGCCTTATACCCATTATTTTTTCCGGTATCTATTAATTTAATATTTTCTATTGCCAGCAGTTTCTCTTATTACTATATAATTTGACTTTTATGTCCCTGGGCTCTGTTTTGCCCCTAGAATCGTTGTAGGAGCAGCTTGTGTTTTGTTTTTTTCAAGGAATGGACCCGCAGAAATTTACCAACACCCTTTTCCTGAGTGGTGAAAAAACCCGTTCATGCGAGATTCGAACCCTCGACTCCAGGAGTATAAGGCAAGGAATTTACCTCGCCGCCACGGGGGCCGACAATTAAGCGCCGAAATATAAATAATTAAAATTAATAAACTCCAAAGTTGCTGCACATTTATAAGTTGGTGACGTCATTATAGATCTGACTGACCCACCCAAAATGAAATACAGGATATTAAAATATTTTTAAGTTCACTCATCGATGAAAGGTCACCGAGCTTCCCTTAAATATTGTTTAATGGTGCCCAAATACGTAGCAATAATGAACTATTTCGCTAATCGTACGTAAGTTACGTGACATAAGACCACGTTACCATTTAGACGCTCGAGGTATGTAGGGACCAATGTGTATTTCCCGTGTTCAATTGTATTATTTTCGTAAATATTTCAGGTGTTTTTTTTAGTACGCCTGAAGCAGAAATACAAAACATTATGCTCAGTAGCGTTCAGGACTGTGACATATCCTCTTATTCTTTTCAGCTTATCAGGGAAAAAGCTTTCATTCTTTGAGGCCACGCAGTTTTTCGAGTGAGCTGACACTCACTTATTAACACTTATCGCTCCCTCGTGCGCTGGGGAGGGAAAAAAATTGCCTCGCGTTTTTAATTGGCGCTCGGCGTGAATGTGCGAGCTCTTTTCGAATCGTTGTCGCCTCTAAGGGGATCTTCGTCGTCACCGGGGCGCGAAACATCCTTCTCGTTCACGCCTCGGGGGTTCAAAATGTGGTCGCCGCCGCCGGGACACCTAACCTCTTCCGCAGAGCCTCCATCGGACCTCTTTGTCACGATGTAATTGCCTCATTCCCTTCGACACGCCACCCTACTGCTCCACCGATCTGTCTCTCCTTAAGCAAGGGCCAACCTTTCATCTTCTTCAACATAGGGATCTTCAACCTTTATTAATGCAAGGGCCAAAAATCGATTTCACATTTCACATGCTCCACATCACTTTACCTCCATATCAATAAATTAACGCAAGCATGTAATTTCAAAGTGTAATAATATTTATTGGTTAATAAGTTCAATCAATCAATGCGATTTTTGAACTTGTTTATTTTTAACTAATATGTCGATATTTGGGTCGCTGTACAATATTTTCTTCAGCCTCTAGAGGCCGCAAGAAATTAGCCGGCGGGCCGCATTTGGCCCAGGGGCCTCGGATCGAAGACCCATACCTTAGGTGAAAGAGCATAACTCGACTGGTCTTTTTTCGTTGCGTAATAGGTACTCGTTTAAAAATTACGGTATCTTCCTGAAATTTTCAAATTAATATATGCATTAAACCTTTGTCAGCATTCTTAATTTGAAAAAATTACCCTCATTATTCTGTTAGGTTTAAAAGTTTCTAATCTGATATGCTGGTGCATGCTGATAAAGGCTGAATATTTCTTGGTAATGCTCAAGTTTTTAAAGCTATGCCACGCGAGGAAAAGGAAATCCTGACCGGTCTTTTGTTTTGAGGCTTCTATTACTTTCTAAAACTCTAGCCATCGAGGTAGTGTGAATTTTAAACAACGGTGCATCGTTTAAAATGTTTTAGGAGATTTTTTTGGGCGATTGAAAACATTTTTCTTCTTTGTCTCATCATCATCATTAGTCAGTAATCCTGACATCCTCAATATTCCGCAAAATTTCAAGAAAATAGATCGGGTTTTAAGAGAGCTCCTATTAAAGTATCAACAGTAAATTTTAGTACACAACACCAAATGTCCCTCCTTTGTAACTCTATTATGTAAAAACGTCTCTCCTTCCGTTTCTGGGAAAATAATTTACGAAATAGTGAAATTTTTCCAAAACCAAATGTGCTTCGAACGATCTGAAAATTGGTTTCTCGATGTATCAAGTGGACTGTTGAAGTTGCGAAAAATGGCATTTTTGAAAAATAGATTTTTGACTCTCACATGCCCAAAAAGGTAGAGGCATATAATCAGTTGCCAACAGTGTAGTAGATAGAATGTTTAGTGTTTCTAAAATTATATTTCGAGTTTCAGACGATTTTAGTGGGGGTCGATGCCATGAATTTCTGTCGTTTCTCGTTTTTTTTCACCTCAAACATTTGCATGAATCAGTCAGTCAGTCAGAGGTCGTAAGTGGCTTTCGTAGTATATAGATTCTCCCAGTTCATGAAGGCTTGCATGGACCTTTTGCGAATTATTCCATCTCCCCTTCCGTCTTGGACTTTCCTCTTCGATTCACAATAAGTTGAGTTTTTTCTTCCTCTTGATCTCTATGTTTAATGTTGATTTAGTGTATTGGAGTATAGATATTGAGACCTATACTCCAGGAATATTTGTCTCAATACCTATACTCCAAGACACTGAATCAACGTTCATAGTAATGCTTAGTTCATCTCATTTTCAGTTTCCCCCACCCTTCCTACCATTCTTCCCTCTATCGTAGTTTTTAACATCCCCTCCTTGCTCAGTACTCGCTCAAAACACGCCCTCTGTCTTCTCTGCTTCTCATCTGAAGTCATTTTCTCCTCGCTTACCATGTCTAGCTATTTCCATTCTACCATGTCTTTCCTCTTTCTATCTGCCAACTTCACCTTCTCACACCCACACTTCGAACGCCTCTGTGCCATGGAGTACTAAAGAAGCATTCTAGCAGCATCCCCTTCCTTCATGTACTTCCCTCTTCAATTCTCAGTGAGGCCTACTCCCTTTCATTCTATCTAGAAATCCTATTCTCTTCTGTCCTCTCCCTCGTTTACCTAGCATTCACATTTCCTAACACTCTAACGATGTTTTCAAAATCCCCTCTCCGCCAAGTACTCCCTCCATCCATATCTTTTGTCTCCTTCGTATCCCATCTAAAAGCGTCGTTCCTCCTCCTTACTTCCACTTCACCTTTTCTATTTTTTTCTTTCTCTACATCCACATCCCGAACGCCTCCTGTCTTTTCTCGTCCTTTTTCCTAAGGGTCCACATTTACGCACCGTTAAGTGTAACGCTCAAGATCGGACTCTTCGTTAGCCTTCAAATTCTTATACAACATCAGCTGAATCCTATTCATGAGTGCCTCCATTGCGAACGTAATTCTTTACCTGACGTATACTTAATATGTACTTTGTCTGTTTTGCTCTAAATAGTTGAACTTAATGAGAGCACCTAGAAAATCGACGAAGGAAGAGAGTCAGGGAGGGTGTTGCGTCCCCTTGCGCCACCTCTTTCGCCCCCATTCAGATCGTCCCCTTGAACCTTGCCGTCATTCTCCGCGTCCGTTCCTGCCGTAGGTAAGCGGCGGTGACATGGAGGCGGCAAGGGTCGTTCACGCCCTCTCCCTATCCGCGTCGCGGGTTCCATTATTACGCTTCGGGGTGGCCATCACATCGTGTGTTTGGGGTTCACAGATGCTGGCTGGTGGTGATGGTGGATACCCTCATTTCGGTCCCCGACCCAGTTTTGTGTGAATGGTCGCGTTCCAGATTCGTAGAGGGGGCGCTGTTTCAGAGATACTCTTGTTGTGGCCGCCAGGGGCGGCTGGATTTAATGTGTCTCTGTGCTACAGCGGGTAGCTCAGCACCTGGGCTGATTTCCATTGCTTTTGTTCTAAATTGGCACATAAGAAGTGGCCCTCCCGTCGTTTAAATTTCATATGATTTGATGTTTAACACTGATTGGGGCAGGATGGTCAGAAATTTCAATGGTGGTAATTTTACGCCGCGTTGACGGTAATGGTGTAGTGACGAGGCTCTTACTTCAACCGCGTTAATTACTAATAATAACCGCGAATAATGTAAAATCTTTTAAGCTGCTTCAGCTATCCCTCAGGGATCGTATTGGCCCAGTGTGTATAGTGTTTCGCTGCTGATCGATTCAAATCTTGGGTGAAACCATCGTTACCCTAAAAAGATCCTCGAAGTGCGAGGTGGCCCAGGGGTCATATTCTGTATTTCGTTGGTTCGCACCGATCGGTAAATACTTTTCCATTTACCGAATTATGGCAAAACTGTACCGATAAGCCTTCTCGCATAGACGAATTATCCCCACGAGATTCTGTATAGTAATCGATTGCAAAGTCGGTATGCATATATAGCCATACGGCTACCCCTCCCGAGAATAAGAAGGGTAGGGAGTTATGGAAAATAAAAGAATAAACTTTGTAAGGTTCGCTAATAAATTTTTCAAAAACCACAACCCGGATTTCATAGCATAGTAACATCTTTAGGTGCATCTAACTTGCATGAATCTCATTTTATATCAAGTGGGGTGCGACGGTAAGGCTTTACCGTCAGTTAGATCCCCGTATTGTGACACCCGACTTGATATAAAATCAAATGCATGATTGATAGATGGGCCTGAAGTTGTAACTATGATATGAAACTCTGGTCGTGCTTTTTTAAAGATATTAGTGAACTTATAATTAGTTGTTTCAGGCGTGAATGTATGGAATCTACTTGCCATGATGAAAAGTAATGAAAACTTCCATTTGTATTTTTAATGTACGAAGACTTCGTCTGCATCTCTACCAGACGATGACGAGCCACGCTGAAGCCTAAGTCGTACATTAAATATATAAGTGGAATTACAAAGTTTTCTTTACTTTTCATTATATCAATGAACCTTAACCGTAACAGCCCACGGTAAGGATTCTGGCAGTGAGATGGTGGAAGTTGAAAAAAATGGCTAATAAATCATAGCATGATATGATGAAAAGCATGTTTAAAGTGAGAGAAGACTAATCTTACATCATTTTAATACGTTTAAAATTCAATTTGTGTATTTAGGGTGTATTTCTCTATGATAAGATGTGCTACGATAGATCCAAGCGGGGGACGGTTGACAGTTTGAACACTAAATATTTTCCTCAATTCGAAGGGGGCCCGGGCTAGCGCCTTATGCACGCCCATGCGAGGCCGTATTAAATGCTTTGAGGGGAATTACAATCAGAATTCCGTATGGACGAACAATGCATTTCAAAATTTCCACCACGGTGACATTCACTTCGATGGTCGATGATATCTCCTTACGCATGTGGATGAATGGAAACGGTCTTCAGACGACAGCCTTATTACCTCCTTTCTCACTTTTTTCGCCTCCCTCGGCTACCGGCTCCCGCATTTCAGACCGGGGATCGCGGGTTTCGTGTCGCGGCCAGAAGGGATGGATTACCGGGGACGGGGATCCGGCGGGTCTCTGCGCCTCACCGTCTCCGTCGCCTCGACCCCCTTCTCCAGGATAATTCTCTCATTGTCGCCATCAGCTGGTTTGTACGTAATGGAAGGGAGGTAGAAAGTCTTCCGAGAAATATCCACACGCCACGGGAAAAGAGGAATTAGTCTATTGTGGAGCCTTTTTGCCTGTAGAACTTTACATCGACGAGGGGTGAAAGCCTGTCAACACACTCAATGCTGAAAAAATTATGAAATCACATCGCCACGCGGAACTATTTTTTTGTAATAATGTTGGGGTTTTTATGTTTTTTCTTGCAGCGTGGAGATTAAAAATCTGCTACCAGCAAATGACACGTTTACAATCACTGCAAAAGATACACTGAGATGTTAGGCACAATCGGAGGGTGTAGCAGAAGACGCGGAGAATGATTGCGGGCCAAGAAAAATAAAGTGACCGATGCCTTGAATCCAAGGTATCCGCATTTAGTGTGATAAGGTTTCTCGTACCGTGAGAGAGAGGGCTCCAGTGGTGGTATAAATTGACTTTTTGATGAGTTTGGAGTGGCAATGAGCCATCTTGTTGGAGATGAAGACATTCTCGGATTTCCCGTCTTATCTGGCAATCTATCAACCTGACTTGGGTTTTTATACTCCCACCCTCATTTTCAGTGCTGTTAATCCCCGAAGAAAATAAATCATTAAAAGTTATTCGTGATAATCGAGCGAGGTAATGCGTAAATGTATGTGTAGATTTAACCCTCGCACTAGAGGTCACGTAGACTTGCAACACAGGGCCTTCTCAGGATAAAGTTTATCTCAGTAGGCTAGGAAAGAGATCAGGTCTAAAAGAAGGCTTATGAGAGAATCGATAAAGAGTATTCAGTAAGAGCTCGTGAAGAACCTAATTTGGAGTTAACGCTTTACGGTGCGCGAACTTGGACGCTGAGGGAAGAGGATGAAGAAAGACTGGAAACCTTCGAGATGTGGGTGTGGGGAAGAGTGAAGAAGGTGAAGTGAACGGAGAGGAAAAGGAACGAGAAAGTGTTGCACATGGTGGGTGAGATTGACGATGGTCTTGGAAAGAAAATTCTCGATGAGATACGAAAGGGGGTCTGGATGGGGCGAGTGCTGAGCGGTGATAGGATGTTTAAAACTGTATCAGAGGGAAGATTGGTAGGTTAGCTGGCAATGAGGAGGAAGAGAATAGGATTTATTGGTGGAATGAAAGCGAGTTGACCTTATTGTGAATTTAACAGGCCACTTCAATTCGAGAATGAGGGACAGTCAGTGTGATTCTCAAAATGCTCCAAGTAAGCCTGATACAAGCGGTAGGTTACCTTTAGTATTTCAATTTAGGAATTGAAAGTTGATTCCTAATTTTTTTCTATTCCCAAAAATTTTAAGCCAATATAATCGTATTCCGGACTCTATGATGAGTCCCCCATTCTCCATTATCGCTAGCTATGTGGAGTATATCACTTGTTTTTGCGAAGAATGTTTGTATCGCTTAATGGAATGGAGTCGAATTGATCTGTACTTTTACAGAAGAGGATCCTCAAGTCGGCCTCTAAATGTGCTATCACCCACCGCGCATTTAAATGGGTTTACAGAAGTCGCCACTCGCGTCGCTAACGGACAAATTGGTCAGTTTCACTGGGAAATATGGTATAATTAGGGGTATAAACCCAAATTCATGCTCACGATGATGTGATTAATCAAATGCATTACTTTTCAATGCTATTCTTCGCGAATACAAACATTGTAATGCAAAATATTGGTTATAAGTGGATCTCATAGCACTCATCACTGCGTCGCGGAAAGTTTTAAAAGGCAATTAAAATGCGACCGAAGTGGCAATAGAAAAGAGCCTATGGGGTGGGATTGGACCTCCTGCGGTCACCTTGGTACTATATTATTATTACTGACATACCTGCCTTATGATGTATTAGAATTGTTTTGTTCCTCCCTTGCGAAGATTACATTCAAAATTTGATGTTTGAAAATGACTGTTACTCGTGTCATCATTTTTGTGTTCCATATAAACTGTTTCTTTGTATTGTAATAATTCCATCCTTGGTTAGAGTCTGACTTAAAATAGGAGTTTTTATGGTATGGACACAGGAATTAATTTCAACTTTGATTTTTCTAGTTAATAAAACCCTGTCAGATATTAGCCTGGACTGCCATGCACGCTTTCCGAATAAAAGTAACTGAGGCAGGCGAGATGCAGTGGAATGACATCCGGAATTAATGAAAAAGAGAAATGGCTCTTATTCCACTCCGATTGTTTATTGTTTATTTAACTCATTTATGATTATTCCACTACGGGTGTTCGATCAGTTTCTTTACATAATTACAAAATGGTAATTATGACAGCATGGTAACAAGGGAACATTTTTTCTTTTCACTCTGTTTGGGGTACTGAGATCGTATTTTATTCATCTATAATTTTAAATTTGCTTGTCTTTTAGCTGTGAATGTCAGTGATCTCGGTGAAGAGGATGTGGTATAACGATGTTCGAATTTCGATCTTCATGGGCATGATTTTGGGAAATCATAGAGCAAGAGAAAAAATCACAAATGATCCACTAGCATAGTGGAGCTACTTCATTTGTTGGGAGACTTTGCTGACAGATAGAATTTTCTATTGCCTTGATCACACAACCTCGGTTGTAACCGAGGTCCTTACCGCGGTAACCTTTAACCATTGTCCACGATAGTCACCGCGATGTTATTAGTTCATATCGCAGCCACTTAACCGTGATTAGCGCTGCTGGCGCGGTCGAAACTGGAAAAAAGGAGTATGAATAAAATAAAGTTATGATAATAATGTGACATTTAGGGTGAAAATGGTACGGGGAAGTAGCTTCAGCGTTGTGGAAGTGATTTTCAAAAGATTAGTAAAGTTATTTGCCGTGTAATGCAATTTTTTTGGCCAATTTTCATTTATTCGGCTAAACTTGGGCCCACACGAGGGCAACACTGGGTTACAACTGTCAGAGTCCTCTGTATGAAATTCTTATTATTGCTCTGTCACCTTCGTAGTTATTATGTGGAAATCTGAAGGACTCTGACCTAGGTCATATGAATGCATTCTGGTTGTTACCGAAGTCGTATGAACTGGGCCGGTTGGTTGTTAGCAAAGTCGTATGATTGTATAAATTGTCGTTATCCTTTCTTATTTATCCCTTGTCATCAAGTGAACTTGATAATAATATTAGAGTATATTTACTCCGTCACCGTTTACATCATTTACGTACAAATAACTCGGAGCTTTAGGCATCCTCAAAGGTACAAGCACCTGTATCAAGACTGCCCTCCGTAAATAAATAAATACATGCCATTGCCATTGAACATATATACCTCTGCACAAATAAGGGCCATTTCATTTGGCATTTGTGAACAATGAATGAATGCACACGTCTTTTTTACAATACATTAAGATTTATTATTTTAACCTTTAAATGGTTAGTTACAGTTTGTAATATAATATGAGTTACAATCCAACACAAAACATCAATTTTATTTATGGATAGTATTCAATCCTTAGCAGCTTTAGAATGTTTCGGTTCTTTTCAGGAATTTAATAATACTATAGTATATCATGAAGCAATTTAGGTTCTTAGTATAAAAAAGACCTGTTAAAATATTAAGTTTGGTGTAATTAGTTATTATTTCACTTACCTTTCCCCTGGGCTTCAACCCTGTTGCGGTTGAAAGGCTTACAGGGGATCAGGCTGGTGTGGTGGCTAGAGTGTTGGCTTCCCATCCCGTGGGCTCGGGTTCAAATCCCGGCAGTGGCAGAGAATTATCAGAGACTGCCCGATCCCTACTGGAATGTCGTGTGGAGGACATTTCAAGCGCAACACTCCGTCCGTGGGATGGGACGTAAACCGTGGTCCCCTTGGCGCTTTTCGTTAAGAGCAGGCTAATGCCGACGCCGGGTTTCTCTCCACCCTTCCTTACCCATCCTTCCCTCGTGGCGCAAATGACCTCAGCTGTCGGTCGCCTCCTCCAAATACCATACCACACCATTGAAAAGCTTACGAGTTCCTATGATCCCTAGAGCTGCCCTGGCGGGATTAATTCTAATCATTTTGTTAATTATAAGTAAACTTGTAAGAAATAGGCTCTTTCGAAAACGCCTACAATACGAAGTTTAAAGCGCATTACTTAGGACCAACAGCCATTTCCCTTCACTCGTGGCTGGCTCCTTCCGAGGTCCTCCTCCTCTTCGAACGGCTTCATTCACCCCATTGTCCTCTCCTCATCTCTTGCTATCCCTCGCCTCTAATGCTGGCTCCTCCATACCGCGCCCTCGAATGCAAAATATCGAGTTTCCGTGTTCATTCTGCCGAGGGACGGGTGGGGGATGTCAGAGTAATTTCCTTAAATCCACTCTTTGTACTTCTCGCGACGCGTGAAATTCGATCACGGCAAAACCCAACGGGATCAGAGCGTCGTCTCCTCAGCGCCACATTATCTATTTCCACGACGACCCCCATCACCCCAGCTTCCCTTCTTCTCGTCTCTTCCTGGATGCGAGAACCGTGAAACTTCACCGCACCACGTCCCAATCTCCCCTGATAAGGAACGGGACCGCGGGTGTATGTCCTGAGCCAGGCGTAGTTCGAGGAATGTACTGTGCTAGTGCATTACAAATCAGATATAATCCTCGTACTGTATTTTTATAGTGCGAAACGTATCCACGGCGTGAGTGCCGTTTTGCTTAGATTTTTGGAAAATAATGTTGTAGGATAAAAATTTTATTTTCACACGAAAGAAAGTAGGTACTTAGAGGAAACTGGGGTAATGACGGGCACCTAAGGGAAAATGAGAATAAAGCTTCAGTTTATTTAAAATTTAGAACGCAATCGTGTGGAATCGCTTACATACAGTATATTTTACCTATTGCAGACCTCAATTGAGCCCAAATTAACCTTATCTATTGATAAAGTTAAAAATATTGCAAAATCAGATTTGACCAGTATTACCCCTACCCTGTGTTAATGGCAGTTGGTAATGTCATGTTCTACGAAATGGTTGTAAAATAAGAAATTTGAGGGTTTTCGATGACTTACGCACATTAAATTGAAATATTTATGTAATTATATTAAATAATTACATATTTAAGAAATTATAAAAAAGTAAATGGAAGTATGGACGTAATATAAAGTCAGTGGTTTAAAAAAATATCTTTCTATGGTAAAAAAGGGCTGAACTTTTTAAGGGCACTCCCAATATACTTACATAAGTTGATGAGCTTTTAGAAGCTTAAGTTAATTTTACATTCCGGAGAACATGTCACATTATTACCCCTTAGGAGTGTTCCATCTAGAGCATTCTTGATGTGCCCATAATGCACAAGTAGTGCCCCGATACCACATTTCTCCATCTTTTCCGGTTTCTTTGCGATAGAAAGAGGTTTCTTTACCCATTTCCGTTAAAAGTAACTCACTTTCTGATTCATCCTCACTAATCTTTTCCTCATCAATATAAGTGTCCGAATCAGATTCATAGAGTTTCCTGCTCATTTCTTTTGCTTCTCTTTTCGTGTTTTTCTTTTAGCAATCTTCTTCTTCTTCCTTCCAGGATTAGGCTACTAAGCCTGTTCCGGCTCCACATCACCATCTTTTCCTTGGTCTTCCTATACTTCTTTTGCCAAATGGTTGATATTCCATTGCTTGCTTTGGAATTCTTTCATTTGGCATTCGAAGTAAATGTTCTTTCCATCTATGTTTGTATTCTTTTAATTTGTCAGTGACTGCTTGGACACCCAGTTCATCTCTTATTTGAGTGTTTCTTATTTTATCCAATATTGTGCAACCTTTAACTGATCTTAAAAATTTCATTTCAGACGATTCTATCTGCCTTAATTCCTTCTTTTTTGTTACCCAACATTCTGATCCGTAGAGTACAGTAGGGACTGCCATCACTTTGTAAAATTTTATTTGTGTTTCTTTTCTTGTTTTGTTCTTTAGAGTTCTTCTGATAGTGCCACATATTCTCTGGAAAGTGTTAACCTTATTTATAATATCTTTTTCCTCGTCATATGTTATGTCGCATCCTAAGTACTGGAAGAGTGACACTTGCTCCAGGACTAGATCCTCAATAACAATATTTGTTCTTATCGGGTTGCTTCCTAAAAATGCCATAGTCTTTGTTTTGTTTTTTGAAATTCTCAGGTTTTATAGCTTGCTCAACTCGTGTAGTCTGTGTACTGCCATCTGGAGTTTGTCCTCTTTATCTTGTATTATAACCTGATCGTCAGCAAACAGCATCGTATTTAAGTATTGAGATGGTCCTATTTCTATGCCTGGTATTACATTATTCTCTTTCCACATTCTTAGAACGTCATCTATGTATAGATTAAACAAGGTTGGGGATAGGCTGCAACCCTGTCTAACTCCTCGGTTAATGATAATTTCTTGGGTGATCTGTTTCCCTGTGTCAATTACAATTCTGGTGTCTCTGTATAGACTCTGGGAAGCTTTTATCAGATGTCTAGGAAACCCTCTTTTCTGCATAACTGACCATAACATTTCTCTATTTACACGATCAAATGCTTTTTCAAAATCTATGAATGCCAGATGCGTTTCCAGATTGAACTCTCTTCGTTTTTGAATTATTTGTTTTAAAGTAAAAACATCGTCGATGCAAGATCTTCCCTTCCTAAATCCAGCCTGTTCTTCTAATAAAATGGCATCAGAGATAGCTTGTAGTCTAGTATTTATTATTCTACTGTAAATTTTGTATGCAGTATTTAGTAGGCGTATACCTCTGTAATTCTCTGGATTATTTCTTTTTCCTTTTTTAAACAATGAAACAACCTTCGCCACATTCCAATCCTTTGGGATTTCAAGCTTTTTCCAACACATGTTGTATAGATGGAGGATTCTTATTTGTAGGGATGTACCTCCATATTTTATCAGCTCTGATTCAATTCCATCTATGCCAGCAGCTTTCCTATTTTTTGTCTTATTCAGAGCACATTCTAGTTCTTTCAAATCAATAGGGTCTACTCCTATTGTTTCCTCTGGAGTGTTGATCGTATCATCTAATGTTGGATCATACCATAATCTCCTATAGTGTTCTATCCATTCTTCCTTCGGTATAACATTTAGTTGGGCAGTATCTTTCTCTGATTTGTTGAGTTGTTTCATCAGTTTATATGCTATTTCTTGCCTACCATGAATATCATCCTCTACTCCACTTATAAATCTATCCCATGATATCATATGTGCATTCCTTATTATTGCTTTCGTGCGGTTTCTGACCCTGTGATATTTTTCTTTCGTTTCCTCTGTTTTTCTCTGTAGGTATTCTCTGTATGCTTTGTTTTTATTTTCGATGGCCTGTGCTATTTCTTCGCTCCAGATTTTTAAACCTCTTTTCCGTTTCTTTTTATTTCTGGTGCCCAAAACTTCATTAGCTATTTGTAAAATAGCTTTCTTAAGATTTTCCCATTCCTTATTGATGTCATATTCTGGTTTTATCTGTTCGAGCAGTTGTGTAATCCTGTGTTGGTACAGTTTTCGAATACTACTCTCTTTCAAAAGGTATGTTTTGAAGATTTTCTTTACTTGACATTGTTTCTTTTCCGTATTATGCTTCTTCCACCTTGCCCATAGTTGTATTTTTGCCTTAACAAGGAAATGATCGGTGCATATATTTGCTCCTCTATATACATGTGTATCAGTTATCCTCGAGGCTAATTTTCGGTTAACCCCTCAAGCGCGGCAGGCATTTAATTAAATCCCATCTCAGCGGCCGGATGAGATTTAAAAATCTTCGCCTTTTTGGTATACTATCATTCAATAATTTATATCTTTCATAATATACGGTCAGTATCGTTGAAAATTTTTGTAAACTTGCGTAATATAATGCGCTACAATATAATAATTTTTCGAGCGATTGGAAAAAAATATTTATTGTTTTATGTATCTCTTTTTATGAACTATTGAATAAAATTTCAATTTTGAAAGATTTTTATTTGGTTTCGAAGAAGCTACGAGATCTATAACATTCCATGCATTTAAAAAATACAATTACATGATGTAATTTAGTTATTTGGGGTTGAAAATTTCATAACAGATTGGATACTTTCGATAGGATTACCCGTTTCGCCTACTTGAAAATTTACCACTCCGCCCACTTCTCTAACTTTGTTCCAATATTACCGTGTCATTTCATATAGATAATCACATGCTAATGTTTCAAACGTCAATATGCAAATATTCAAATGATTTACCTTAGAAAATCTGCTCTGACATGATTTGAAGCAATCCAAACATAATCCCACTGCACATTTTTCACAACAGTACACGCAAACTCTTCATTTCCCATGTTACGCACAAACTGCACACCTCCTTTGAGACTTTGATTTCTTCCCAGCGGCAGGAATTGTCTTTAGGAAATCAATTTTTGTGAGTCTTGGTACTAAATTGTGTAATGAGTGACGGCCAAGTCCAAACAGTTCGCATGACGTTGGATATTTCAAAAATATTATTTCGCCCAATGGCACGCGAAATGATAAGTCAAATTTTTATACGTGTTTTTCCTGTGAACATCATATGAATTTAGGACTGCCTCATTCAATAGTCTCCTAAATAACTTCATACATCACTTGTAATGGCGTTTTCTTTCCATTACGTACAAATGCAATAACAGGTTCTTGAAATTCACCCCACCAATGATTTCACTATAGCCTAACACACAAACAGACTTCCGAGTCTCTTTTTTGCCTTTCAATTCTATTCCCATTTCGTAGGATCCCCAATTATAAAAAAATACCACACACTGGAAGTACACCCAATGATAATTTCAGCACACTGCCTGAACGAACACCACACAGCATGAATGATTCTGGTGGACTGGGTGGACTGAAGCTCGTGGTTTAGAAGCTCCCTCAAGAGACGAGAAAATATCTCGAAGGGGCCCTGGTATACGCTGACTGTTTAGATGGAATCTTATCTTCGTTGTTTACTGTCCAGGAAAAAAAAATAAAAAAAATAAATGCAGAGCGAAGCACATGGCCCCTTCGCTTAGGACGCTTAGGACTAACGAGGCGGACCAAACACACTTGGGGCTCGAGGTGACGACAAACGAGGAGAAGACGGAGAGATGGCATTGAGCTTAGAAGATACCGTATCTCAAGCTAAAGTAGCTGACCCTTCTAGACGTCTCTCAATTAGAATAGGCGGAAGTTTTCATGATAGAACAGCTGAAAGAAGGCGTTGAGTTTTTGGACCGAAGTCGTCAAGGCGCTGGTTTAAAACGGAATTTTATCGAAGCATTTTTTTTTTAATCTTGAAGGCATAAAACCGCTATGAATATTTTATTGGAAAGGAAAAACATTTCTTCAAAAGATAGAGTAATTAGTTTTAATTTAACATACAATATCGGGCGAAGAAAAAATATTATAAACAGTAGGTCAGGAAGCGTACTGGGTACGCATGACGGCGGCATACGAAATTTAAAGGGCGCGTACTGGGTACGCATGACGGCGTTGAGGGGTTAACAATTATGTAATCAATTAGGGATCGGTGACCCCTGGCTGACCAGGTGAATTTATTGATATCTTTTTTCTTGAAAAATGTGTTCGTTACTTTTAATTCGTTGAAAGTTATAAATTCTCTTAATTTACTTCCATTTTGGTTCAGATGGTCTTCTCCATGTACTCCAATCAATTGTGGAATTGGCTCTTTCCCAATTCTAGCGTTAAGATCACCAGCTATTATTACGTAGTCCCTGTTATTTAACTTCCCTATTTCTTTTTGCAGTTGCTAATAGAAAATCTCCGTTTCTTCCTTTTTCCCATCTTCAGGTGCATATGTTCCAAGTATTGTTAAATAACCCCTATCAAATTTGAGTCGCACCGTTATTATTCTTTCGTTTATGAAAGTGTATTCCCTGATATTATTTTTCCATTTTTTGTCTATTAAAACACTCACTCCACAACGTGCTCTTTTATTCTGATCAACTCCACTGTATATCATTACGTAATCTTCCAAGTCTTTTGTCCCTTTGAGTTTTTTCTTTGTTTCAGTGATGACCGCCATATTCACTTTGTATTCTTTAAGGGTGTTGTTAAGTTCTAACTCGTGATTGCCTAAGCCTTGTACATTCCATGTGGCTATGTTTAATATATCCGTTATACCCGTATTCATGTCCTTACTTTTGCCTATTTGTCGTCTGTTGAATCCTAACCTATTCCGAGGCTCTCTGTGAAGCTTATGAGTTAAAGAAGGTTTTACATGGGCAGGTTACCGGCCTGTCGCACAACCCCCAACCTGGAGGACCAGTGGGCTACACTTAGTCAGTCCCCTACCCTTCGACCTGTCTGGCTTGGGTGGCCCTACCAGGAGCATACGCTCCCGCCAGCATAGCTCTCCGGGTCATTGGGGCACTCAAACCTCTCCACCACGATAAGGTGGTAGCCCTGGGAGAGGTCTTTTAGCAATAACAGCCATTTTCTTATCATTTTTATTGAAGATCTCTGCTACGCGCTGCTGGTTTTATTTGTTTTCCTTATTATTTTCTGGGCTTCTGAAGCAAGGAATAAAAAATGTATGAGCACTAATGGGGTAATGCCGGTCAGTTGCCAAAGCGACTGCCATTACCCCAACTTCATTTTTTCATTCAACGGCTAAAAAATAAATAGCAGTGCTGAAACCTAAATAAACCGCTACGTGATGAAACAAAATGGCTTACCTTGTTACTGCGAGCTCAGTCTCGTCGTATTAAAAGTAAACAGAAAGAGCTGATAGTGAATTAAACTATTGCCTTTCTTGTAAGGCGAAACGTCAAACGGTCTTTCTTACACAATACGCAATTTACGATTGGCAAGACGGCAAGCACTCCAGAAGTATTTCCAGAAACTGTCGTGAGTTGACTGCACCAATCAGTTTGACTCTGCGTTGTCCACTTGGTGTGAACGGGTTCTTTGAAATATTAGCACGTCTTGAGAATGGAAAACAAGTCGTTGTCCGAAACGTTGGCCAATACGATAGCAATAACCTGGTTTAGAGCCCGATAGCAATGCCAGAATACTTTTTCTACGTACTAAAAAGTCTGTTAAGACACTTGTTATCGCGATCTACCTACTTATGCAGTCCTTCCTCATTGAAGTACACCGCTAATAACGATAGCCATAGCTGCACTAAATATTTCGCATCATTGTCTTTTTGATACCGTTTTTATGCTAGCTCAAGCTTCAAATGCAAGAATAAGTGATAGTCGAATGGTATGATGAGTGTTCTGACCTGTGACTGTTTACGCAAACAGTAGAGCCATTATCCGCATCTAACCTTGTCGTCCAACGTCCTTGGCATTCGTGAGTACTATTAGTACAAGTTTATTATTTTTTTCGCTCCTATAAGAATATCTATTCCTAATGACTGTTCTTCCATGCATGCATTTGTTAAAATAATCACTATTTCTATCACAGGAAGCGAATTTGTTAGGTTTGTGAGTTCTGTTCAACCTTTAAAATTGTGGAAATGACTTTAGCACTTAAATATACTAAGTACTCATATTAATGAGTTAATAAATAAATTAAGCGCATTAATAGTTTTTGTAGAAAATATGCATAGTAAGACAAGTTATGAATTGTGAAACAGCCCTTAGTTGAACTAATTTTGAGCTAATAGTTCCCAGAATGAACCCTGAACCATTGTTTACCTAATTCAATTTCTACTATGATTGATACGTGTAAAGTCAAGAAAAATTGTCATTTTTTAATATTTGTCTTTTTGAAGTGCATTTTAAATGCTGATTATCTTAATTGCTGAAATTGTTTGTAGAATTTTCGCTGGCAATAATTCCCAGAGACCATGAGCCATTTACTGTAAAGGAGCTGGAGGAACAATCGCATACGTTTTACGAAGCGTATGACAATAGATAGATTAAACTGCGTTCCGGTGTACGGGAACATTTGCGGAATATTGTGAAATAGCCCTTAGATGAACTGATTTTGAGCTAATAGTTCCCAGAAAGAACACTATGTATATGTGTACATTCTCATCCCTGGAAAGGAATATAACTCAAACTTGCTACATACATTATGCTGTAACAAATATTAGGGAAGATGAAAGGATAGCGTTTTTTAAAGTGGTATGCTGCTTTTTCATTCGTATCGGCTCGGGATTCTTAGTTGCATGTACAGTTGTTCGAGAAATATTAATCCGAACTTTATAAACGAAATATTGATTTTGTCGTGATATCAGAATGTAGTCACCATATATTAAAGGCTGCGAACTTTTTACGATGCCGGAGGTTGATACAGGTATGAAAAATATATGCCGTTATGTACAGTAAATTTCAAAGCTACTTTTGACTGGTTAGTTTAACTCGTTGTCTTTTATGTTATAAATGGTACTTCGTCCGTTGCCTCGTCGTATGCTTTCGGGTAATTAAAATAATTCGTCGTCCTTTTCCACCTCCCTCTGTATTTGCATATCAGTGATCTCCGATTTCTGATAATTATGAGAGTGATTTTTTTTTCGAGCACAATATTTAATTTGGAAATCGTGAAACGTATAAATAAATCACTTAATTTGTTCTCATCAAATGAAGTTTTTCTCCGTACGCAAATGTTGATTTTTTTTCAAAAGGCAGAGGAAAAGTAAATGGCAACTTCCGTGCAGCGTATGACCATTAGCCCTAATAACCCCGCGGGTCATCAAAAGGCAAATAACTTCCCGTAATTTATTTGCCCCCAAAATTATGCGTTCAAAAATTAATCCCCTGGTATTTCACGTGTCAGCGAGCACAAACTGCAAAACGAAACATAAATAAAAGGCTCCATTCGTTCTTATTATTTTTTTTTTTTTAAAGAGACGCTTAAAATCCGAAAACAATTGGACGGATTCATTATGAACTTAGTGTTCACCGCTTTGCATGTTTAGTAGCGGTTTATTTTTATTTTCAAGCGTTGAAGGAACTTTTTGAAACATCTGAAAATGTACCTCTCAGCCCCTTGTTTTTATTTGACATTGTCCGCCCTCAGGTGAACTGTGTCGTAATTCACCATTGGTCGATATTCGTTCAGAACTTCCCGTACTAAATGCCAGCGTTCATGTCTTTTAATTTCAACTTCGCCCGATGTCTGAATGTCTGTATGGAAAATAATGAGCCATGTTCCTCCATCGTATTCAATTTTTTCTTACAAATTATGTCTTCCTTATTGTTCCGTGAGTATATTTTATTGCCGTTCTGTATATTTTGTACGAAAATTAAATTTCATTAAGATTCATTTTTATGCTACTCTTCTGTATTCGTATTTTTCGTTCTCACTGAAATGTTGGGTTGTTTGTTTCTCTTTTCTTCGACAGCAGCGTTCATGGCTCTGCACTTCGTAGATAAATGTTGGGTAGGTGATCTGAACAATCAAAGCTTCATCAAATCAATCAAATCAATGCAAATGTTGAGATTAGCGAGTTATAAAAATGTATGCCTACCTTAATAAGTATAAAAAATACCTGATTCTAGATCAAATTATCACCGATTTCTATTTGTCATGTCCTATTCTATTATGAATTTCTTTTATCTAGCTTTGTTGACATGATCAGAGGTGTCAAGCCGTGTTTTCAGTTGGTACACACATGTCTTATCATACGAATTTTGGATAAGCTCTGAAGGGTACGAAGGTCGTTCAGTATGTTTTTGGGCAAGGTTGGAAAAAAAATTATTTTGGGTCAATTTCTTTATATTTTTAAACTTTGTCTTCTTTCAGCTCTATAAAATTTCAATGACATTTTTCCAAGAATTTTTAAGCCGTCCAAAAAGTAGAATTCCGGGATCTCCACAAAAAAGGGCATTATTATTTTGGGCGATGACCTGCTCATTAGACCTTTGTCCACCAAGCTATTTATCGAAATTGAGAAATGAGGAAGTCATCGGGGGTCAAATCTTGAGCATACGGAAAGTTTTGTAACAATTGGAACATTAATTCCGTAATTTTGTCCAATGCAACTGCGTAGGTGTGCAAACGTGCATTGTCTTGTTGAAGAAGGAACTTTTTTCTCTTTCAAATGAGGAAGCTTTTTCGTAACCCAACCCAAAGGTTTTTTGAGTGCCAACCTATTTTCTAGGTACCACGCTAAAAGTGCCGAGGCATTTTTGCTGATTTTGCAGTAGGTAAGAGAAAAAAATTAGGTCTCAAAAACAACAAAAGATATATATTTAAAAACTTTTGAAAACATTTATTATATGTGTTTTCACCTTTTTAATGCACTATTTGACGAATTTTTCGTAATATGAGTTAATTTTTATAATAAAAAATAGTTATCATTTGTTGTTAAGATCTCGAGAGAGAGTCTTGCACATAAGCCTAATATCCTCTCCTACAAACATGTAGCTATACCAGAGCACCATGGTTTTCATGAAGAAAGGTCTTCAACTACGAATCTCATGGTCATGCAATACTACATTCTAAAACCCTTCAGTGAAGGGCATCAAGGTGATGTAAATTATACTCATTCTCAGAAAACATTTGATACTGTCATTACTTACCACTTGCTTTGTAAGTTGACACATTATGGCATTGATGGTAATCTTTTAAAATTATTATTAAGTGTCTAAATGGTAGAACCCAGGTGGTCAAGATTAAATCCTTCCTCTCTAGTGTAATGAATGTGACATCTGGTGTTCCTCAAGTGTCCCGCCTGGATTGTTATTACATTTATTTATTAATGATGTTAAGCAGAAGAAAAAAACCAAACGCGGGTCTATTAAATGCTGATGATTAAAAATTATATTGCAGGATTGCGCTATCGCGCTCCTGGCACTTTTCGCGAGAGATAGGTAGAGCGCGATAGCGCTTCTCGGCACTCTAAGGGTTAATTTCTACGATCATCTGGTCCAGTAACGAGTAACAGTATACTCTCCTGTTATCGCTTTTTTCTTTTTTAAGTAATCGATGCAGGTTATTCCGCATGCATCCCAAAATGTCGTTGCCGTGACTCCCCCATTTCACCATATTCGCCTACTTTAGTGCCTATCCACGTTCAGAATTCCATTGTGATTGTTTTTGTCTCTGTATTGTAGTCATGAATCCATATTTCATCAACAGCTATGTATTGACGAGGAAAATTCTCAGGATTGTGGCGGAAAGGCGCCAAAAAAACCTCAGAATTGACCACACGATTTCGTTTATTCTCCACTGCGAGTAAACGCGGCAGCAATATTGCCGGGATTTTTTCACGCCCAATTAGTCGTGTAAACTTAAAGCGATTGTGCGTTGCGATATGCCTGTGGCCTCAACTATATTGCGCACTTTGATTTGTCTGTCACTTAAAACTGTATCGTGGATTTTGTCAATCATTTCGGGGGTATTTCCATTGGGCGTCTGAAACGATGTTCATTTTTGGGACTGACGGCTACGTTTTAATTCACTTACACAATTCTATATAGTTAAAAACACAAGAACAGATGTGATATGAACTTCATATAGCTCAGCTTTGATTTCTTTCGGCGTTAACCAATTTTAAAACAACCGTTTGATCACCGCGCGAAACTCACTCCTAACCATTTTTCTAAACAAATGCAAATTGATCGCTACAATCGGCAATAACAATGAAACTATGACATGGATACAGCTGAAACTACAACAGCTGACTAGTCGAGAGAGCCGCTTTTATGGAAAAATTAATTTTTGATATTAATTATGCAATCTCTCGGAAATTCTACGGAATTATTGAGCGACCCTCGTATCTTGAGAGAATTATGTCGAGAGAAACTTCTTATGAGGATGAGTTCAATTATTACATGCAATCATTTTTAATATAGATTTTAACGGAAGCCAAGATCCACTGCCTTCAGCGCGACATGTGTTGTGGTGCGAAATAATCTTAACGTCAGGGTATCTCTCTTCATCTTGTTATAGACTCCGAGTTCATCCTTTCTTATCGTTTATTTGTTAATTGGTTTCTTTTTTTACTCTTGAAAGGTGTATTTCACCTCCTCCCTGACTTTTTTCAAATTATGGAATGCACAGCAGAAATATGTTTTACGTTTTTGTCTTCGTTATATCTCAGCTACCAGGGTCGTGTTCAGCCGAGGAACAGCTGAGCTTTGATAGCGGAAAGTGCATGTTGATGAAAACTATATTCAACTGTTGAAGTTGGCATTCCACTGCAATACTTGTTTTGTATTGCTTTCCATCAGGAGAAACCTAGGCTGTTATCTCTGCGATCCTTTGAAGCTTGTCACTCTCTATCCTTTCTATGGCATTTGAAAATTCACTCTTTAATCACCTCATGGCATTTTTTTTTATTAAAAAACCTGTGTAGAGGAACCGCTGAGCTATCTAGCATTCAATAATTCGATATGATGGCTGCTGTCAGTTGTCTGCGGGAGCCCATGCTAAAAATTGCGTCCACAAAATGCTTGGCTCTATGCAATACATGAAGACATATAATTACAATCTAGGACTTGCATCTCTCGCAGCAATTGAATGCACAATAGATTATTGTTTTACGTTTTTGCCTTATCCAAGCATGATTTGGCCTACTGCTATTCCGTGGCGTCTGCCAAAAAATTTATTTAGAGCTTTGTTCCGATTACTAAAAACGGTTAGCTATTCGATTTTTTTGGGGAAGTATTGTAATTATATTATGCGTTTTATATCTTACTTAGGAGGAAATTGGTGAATTGCAATTGAATTATGCAGTAATTCATGCCACTCTCTTTTGAGGTTACTTTAATTTTTTTTACTTTTAGGATATCTTTTACCTAGGATATCTTAAATAAAAACATATGCTAAATTAAACACAAACATCTTCACCCGTACATGTGACAATTTATTACAAAATTTGAGTCGGTTTTAATTTTGTGGCATCTGAAATGTGGCAACTTCTATTAGCATCTGCAGAAAGGACGTTGAACTTAATATTTAAACAGGGTATCTACTTCATATACTTGAGAATAAGTGAGGATTAAATTTCTCGTTTAGACACATTCGACTCGATGAAGATCTATTTTCTATTTTCTATTCGAGTGGCAATCAGTGTTGAGGAAGAATCTCTAATTTCGCCCACTCCGTAATCTGTACCACCGAAAGTACTTACTTACTGTAGGTGATACGAATGGGATTCGACCGGATTCGTTTATTATTTGGTGTAATATATAGTATACCTTATTGAGGCCGTGAAACTGAATTTAAAGGGTTTTTGTTTGTTTTTTCTGCTTTTTTCTTTTTACTATTTTTGCCTGATCCAAATCATTTTGGTATTAAAGTAGTGATAAATTGCCTTTATTCTCGTTAATTTGGCGCTCTAAAGTCGTTTTCTTTCCTTGAAACATTATATACTTCCTGCAGCTCCTTCTTTTCCTGCTCAGGTCTTATCCAGCCCAATCTCTGAGAATGACGCGTCAGTATTGACATGCAATTGGGTATTTTCCCAGTTTCTTCTTAGTAGATGATGTGAGAAATGAAAGAGCAGTCGCTCAAACGTATTCCGGAAATTTACTCGAGGAGACGTCCAATAACTCTACTTGTCTAGTGGTAATTTTCACTTTAGAACCTGACATTAATCTTTGCTATAATTTTTTCACGATTATTGCATATTATCACAATTCATATTTTATTGGTAACCAAAGTGTGGAGATAATCGGAAAAATCAACTATCTCACAGATATTTTGTTGCTCTTAGGTTGTCTTTCTGGCCGGATAGCCAATAGTACCTTCAATTCTTATTATGTTCTTTGGTAATTAATGCTGTATAGGGCGCTCTTTCTTCACAACGTTCTCAAATCTAGTGAATCGAAAAGACAAGTTGACGAATTATTTCTAGATTTTAAGAAAGCTTTCGTCGCGGTACCTCACAATAAACTTTTATCAAAATTACTGTCATGCGGATTCGACGAAACAGTGGTAAACTGGATACACGACTTTCGGAGTGATCGTAAACAAAAAGCAGCTCTTGACGGTATTAGCTGTGATGTAGTTAAAGTGACTTCAGGTGTTCCACAAGGAAGCGTGATGGGCCCCCATTTATTCATTATATACGTTAATGACCTCTGCTCCTCAATTAGCTGTATAGTACCTTAATTTACTGACGACGCTGTCACCTATCGTGAAGTTAGTGATCCCTCTGACTATGAAATTCTATCATCGTATTAGAACAAAGTTTATTTGTGGAGCCAAGAGTGGAGACTCGAACTCATCTGAGAAAATGAACGGCGGTACATTTTTGCGAAGTTCGTCCAACTATAACCATGTTTATTTTATGGGTGGTATTAAAATAAAGGCAACAGACAATTTGAAGAACCTGGGAGTTACGATAACGTCGAACCTCTCGTGGGGAACATATGTTAGGAATATTTGCGGCATATTCATGAAGAAATTAGGATTCGTCAAGCGTACTGTGGGAAGATTTTCGGATGAGAAAGTAAAAGAAAGGTGCTATTTCGCACTCGTTCGACCGCACCTTGAATATGCAGCGAGAAATTGTGGTCCGGTGCTGAAAGACTGAATAAAATACAAAGGAAGGCTGCGCGGTTCGTCGAAAAGGCTTACAGACTGCGTCACCCAGATTTTAAGCGAATTAGGCAGAGAGCTGCTGGAGACTCGGAGGCTCCGCGCTAGGCTTAGATTGCTTGAACAATTGAGAATAGATATCTTTGAGAGCGACCCGGAGAACATGATAGTAGAGCCCCACTATATTTCCACGTCCAAAAGAAGCGATAAATTAAGAGAGATAGATTTAGCTAAAGGGATAGATGTGGGAATCCGTTTTTCCCCCGAACCATAAAGGACTTTAATGAACGCAATTTTTTCTTTAATTTAAGTAAATAAAAGTAATTTTCAATTTCCTTTTTATGTGTAAACGGCTGGTGTCCTAACACCCCCTGCCACATACCTTTGTGACGGCTTTCGGGGTAGTATGTAGACGTGGATTTCCGAAGTGAGACTCGTTTCCCTCCACGCTTCCCAACCTCCGTCGCCCGGCTCAGAGGCTACATCGGCACAAGCCGTCCCCCCTTGCGGTCCTCCGTGGAGTCGCATGTCCTGCCATCTATTGGGGAACGCGTGAAACGTTAGGACGACCCCGTCCGTCGGTGATGGGGGGAACTCAGTCCGTATGAAATTTTTTCTGTCTTTCTTCGCATTTTTGTCAACTTTCAACCTCATGTGACTGCTGGTGAACGTCTGTAGTTATCAATTCCTACGCAGTATCAGCCTTTACTTCCCTTCGCCAGAAAGCCTGCAATCAGAGAAGTCAGATGTGTTTGAATTATTTCATCCTTTGGATTGTTTGATTTTTAACTTTTGTGTAATAAGAAATGTAATTTTATGAGCTCCCTCATTGTCGGAGGTGCTGGTACGTAGCTATGATTAACCTCTTCCTTCGTGTTATTTGTTGCTGTACCGTGCTTAGAAATCGTTTTAAGTTAGACATGTGAGAAATTTTTAACTGAAGATAGTCTGTGACTAATCATTTAAAATGAATTTCTATGGTTTCTTGGCTGTTCTGAAGTGGTAGGGTGTAGAATTCAACGCCTTCAGGATGTAATGAATGGCTCTGTCCCTTTGTAGATGTTGCAGGTGATCCCTTTCGTGATGCTACGACAGCCAATTAATGCGAATTTTGCGAAGTGACTCCTCTTGATAGCTGCAGCGTTCTTTTGTTTAATTTTTTTCTTCCACGTAGCTCTATTGAGGGAAATCATTATTTAAAAAATTGATCGGTGTAATTTTTTAGCTGTGTCCCGGCCGCCGACATCCGGTGACGAGTTATTCTCCAAGGGCAATGAGCATAGAATGACATTTTCGAAGACCGAATGATGGTTGGAAGGTCATTTCTTCTTTGTTTTTTCATTATGCTCATGTTTTTAATGAAACAGTAGGATATTTCATATGTTTATCCGTGACAACTAAGGGATGTGCTGGAGTCCTGAACTAAAAGAGGCTATAGCATACTTAAGAGTCTCCATTTTGTCATTCATGATTCTCACTTAATATTTTCACAGTTCTATTGCACATAAGTTTTTATCGTGATTTTTTGTGTGTGAACAATTTCCTTAAAGTGCCAAAAGTTGCACTGAGGCCTTTCTGTAATAATCTACTCTGATCATTGTTATAATTTTGCCATTGAGTATATCAAAGCCGTGTAATCGACAGTCGCAAGTCAATTTGAAATGGAATGTTGCTCAATTACGTTTCTATGTGTTTTCTTTTCTTTCCAATCTTTTTTTTTCCAAAATTCTGACTCAAGATGCCACTCGGTTATTGGTTGGTGATGAAAAAGATTTTGGAGTCAGGTCTTCCATATTTTTATCGTTAGTAGGTTTATAGTTTTTGGGCAAGAAAGTGGTACTGTAATGAGGGGCAGTATCAAATGGAAAATTTTGTATTACCCACAATTATTTGAGAATGTGACTTTTTTAAATGGAATTCTTCTATACAGTATGGTCAGTAAATTTTTCCCCAGCGCTTTTTATTTGCCTATAATGACCAGGATTCTGTGATTGTTAAGGCGATATTAAATTTTATTCATTATGCGTATTGGTGATGAATACATTTTATTCGCTTTTTCGGAGTAATTTTTTTATCCTGCAGATATAGGAGAATGTTCGTGGGAGAAAGTGGTGACTGCTATTTTTGGCATTTCTCTTTAGCCTCTCTCAAAGTAAAAACATATTTTGATAATTAGAAAACCCCTATTCGTTTCAGTCCTAGTTGTCCCGAATTATTTATGCTCTGCTATAGTACGTGCACTTTGTTGTAGCGTTATAGCGTTGCGATGGGTGTTTCGTTTTTCTTTTGTATTCATAATTAGTTTTAGTTTCCTAATAAATTCCAGTGTTCAACGCAAAATTTTCTTGATTATGTACAGAGATTTAATTATTTTGGTATTTCGTTCAAGTAAATTAACTCACAATTGTCAGCATTGAAAATATGATTAAGACAACTTTAAGGAAGGAGGTTTCCGCCAATTTGTGTTTAAAGGAAAGGTTTGGTGGCAATGGCATTATGGAAGATTTTAATGAGTCGAACTGCTATCATTCTGAGGAACTGCATTGGTCTATACTTAGGAAACGTGCTTTTTGAGAAATGAACCTTAGGTCCCGTAATTAGGGAAAAGAGAATGCCGAGGGCTCTGCTATAAGGAAGATTAGCGAAGTATACAACTTCATGCATTTTCTCCCAGATTTTTTCTGTCTGGGGGTGATTACTATGCCTATGCTCTTCATGCGCAGGTTTCGTTTTCTGTGATTTTTTATTTAAATCTCTGTTTCACCGTAAATAACTGTTGGAAATTTCATTGTCATTACTCGAGGACTTTCATATCTCAGGTTATTTAGCGTTTAAACTTCCTCGCTCCTATCAATCACGAGGGCGTTATGTTATAGGTAGCAATTAACGTTTTTATTCATGTAACTATCGATTTATTTCTTATTTGTATTGACCTGTCTTGGACACCCGTTGAGTAGGTGAAATTCAGTTGTCTTCTTGCTAAAGGAAGTCTTACGATGCCTCTATATCTGACAATCCAATTATGGTTTTGTGGATTTTCCTTACCCCAATTTGTCCGATATACTTTGCCACTCTCATAATTCTTCCAAGCTCTTTTTAAAGTTTCAGTTCTCAGGGTAGTCCCAGGCGTATTGCGGTTTGAATAGCCGAGAGAATTGTTGAAGTCTAGCAACAAAGAACTAGGGAATCCCTATCCTTGAATATAATGAAAAGTCAATTTTACTTTATAGGTTCCTCTCGACTTTTAAACTGAAATGGTGATAATAGAAATTGGTTTTTCCGACTTGTATTCTTCCCACTGTCCTCATTACTACTTTATCGCCTTATTCATTATTTTATTGTATCTTTCGCGTCGAAATAAATTGATCGTCGAAATAAATAGAACTAACTTTTTTCGATCCCAGCTCTTCCTAACCGAATCCTCTTCCTATATTTCTGTCCGGCCTTGAATCTTATCTTAGCTTGAGCTTTGTAAAAGGCGATGCCGAACGTCGGGAAGTACCTTATTCAGCAAAATTGTATCTCCGTTCGTGTGATATGTTTTTCCTACTTTTCTTCTTCGTTGCATTATTCATTACTACTCTTCTCGCCTTATTCATCATTTTACCTAATCTTTCGCGATCGTCGAAATGTATAGATCATTTAATATTTTTGACCTTAGCTCTTTCTTACGAAATCCTCTTCCTATATCCGGTCCTGAACCTCACCTAGGCTAGAGCTTTGCAAAAGGCGATGTCGCACTCCGTGAAGTACAGTATCATTCCCTTATTTAGCAAAATTTCAGCCCCTTTTCGTGTGATGAGTTTTCCCGCCTCGTCCTCCATCGGGGGGCGAAATGCCAGGCGGCGTAGTTGTAGCGGAGGTGGGGCGACAGAGCGAGAGTGAGGTGGGGGCGGAGATTGGTGGTGGCGGAGGGAGGTTGCACTTCTCCCAATTTCCGACCCTTTCTCGTCTCCATTAAGTGAGCACGGCCCGCCTCTCTCCGTCACCGCCACCGCGCCTCCAGAAATGCCTTTCGCCTTTTCTCTCCACCCCCCGACGTCCTCTCTCCAGCACCCCTCCCCCCTTCCTTGGGCTCTTTCTGCTGACGCTTCCCTCAAACGCGGTTTTCATCCGTGGCAAATGAGAGGGTGGGGGCGGGGGTATAGAGGGTGAGGTTGGGGGGCCTCCCTCACAGCTCTGCCTCCCACACACTTCTCTTCCCGCCCTGCCCCTCCCCTCTGCATTGATTAACCTATTTACGTGCGTAGAAGATGGTTCAAAAATGTCCTGTGAGACAATTTTACAGTTAGGAGGGCACTCGCTGTTGGCCAAAGTATGTTTATTTGAACTCATTTCTATATTCCGAACCAAAAATTTGTCAGAATTTTCCGAATCCCTTAATTTATACGTGTTAGAGGTTCCTACTGTTTAGAACTTGGATCCTTCTTGTGTATTTTTTTCTTTCAGCAGCTTAAGTGCAAATTGTATATAATACGAATGAAGTGGATTTTATTTTCATGATTGAACGATAGTTTATACTGAATTCATCTGTGCATCTAGTACTAGTCTAGATCGATGAATGCAAAAATTCATATCAGCTTTTTGTTCGTAATGCCATGGAAGTATAAAAATAGCGCTGGTTGAAATGCATCGAAATGTGGGTGTTTAAAATTCATGAAATAAAAAAATACTGGAAAAGACACCATCCATCCATTTTTATTTCGAACCACTGTGCGACTCCCCTTATGTCTGCCCCATTACATTGCTTCCTCACCAGTATGGTTATAGTTTTAGTCCTTCGCCAGCCCATGCCGTACGCCCGCAATGTACTCCTCATCCGTCCCCTTCTACACCCCTCTCACACGACTTTCTCCTCTCACCCCTTCCTCCATTGCCGGAAAACCTCATCCTAGTCTTGCGGGAGTCACCTCCTTCCTCTCTCAGACCCCTGCCTGCCCGCCCGAAACTTCTCAAGTTTTGCTTATGGCTTTGCAGTAGCGGGCGAGATGGTTAACTAACTCCTCCCTCTCTCTAACTGTCTTCCTCTCTCTCTCTTCTTTCATCCCTTCTCAAGGCTCTCTCCATGCTTCCTACGTGTCTCCACTTTCTTGCTCAGATGCCTCTCCCTGCTTGCTTCATACACTCCCGGGTTACTCAATTTATCGTTAAACGTTTTTGTTATTAGATTATTCTACTTTTATTAAGTTTTTTCGCGGCCATTTCCTTTCGTTGAACAGAATAGTGCTAAATATTTTTTCTCATTTTATATCCAATTATGATGCCTTTTGTATTGTCTTTTTTATCTCAACAATTTTAGTAGAATATTCATTTTTGTATGCATCATTAACTTATTGAACTTTTAATTATTGTACTCAATGTTTTCACGACCATTTCCATTAGTTGACCAGAAAATTATTTAATATACCATGTCCCATTTTGTACCCAATTATGATAATTTTGGCATTACCTGCCTTTTTTATCTCACCAATGTTTGTTTTAAATTAATTTTTTGATACATTTCGTATTCTTCGTGATCTTCAAATGAATTAACTCGTTTTCTACGACCTGAAATGTATAGCTCCTAGTGGTAAAGGATAATTTAAAAAACCATTTGGTGAAAAAAGGTTAGTTTTGTATTATTCAAGTTTTGCAGCGAGATTTGATGTGAAAAAGACCTGTGAATACACTTTCAACCCTGTACTTTTTCCTTAACATTCTCCGCCAAAAGGTTAAGGATTATTCTTTACATTCTTCCATGACTTATCCCCGGTCCAAAATACGTACTTGCTGCATGCCTTGCGTACATTAGCTTGGGATGTTAGGGGTCATGTGATGTGGTTATGCGATGCTCAGAGTCTTGTGCGATGCAATATATCTTCGCAAAGTGTTCTTGACTTCTTAAATTTGGACATATCTAAACCCTAGGCACACCTGTGAGTGGAGCGTCGATGGATTTATTTTATAGGAGTTGTTGGACATTGTTGAATGATTCGAAATGAAACTATGAGCCCATTTTTTAAACTTCCTATTCTAAGGCGTGTGAAAGGATCACGGTATTGATAATGCCTCTAGTAATTGGATTATGATATGGCCTATCGTTATATTTGGTATAGTGGAACTTTGCTTTACTCTAATTTTAATTAGGATATGCGTAAAAAATCGACGTTTTTTTTTATAGATTCCCTGTTGTAAATAGAGGAACTGGTAATCTGTTGACAAAAAATTGCTGTTATCTTGCTAATCGTCTGTTAAAGGTCAAAATACACTTCCTTAGAGCATTTGGGTGTAGTGAGACCTTTATCGAACTTTCGAACCATCACCACCGAAAACCAATTTTTCTACATGCTCAGGCAGCAAGTTTTGACCTCTCCATGTAATAGTATTAGTGCCTGCAGAATATTGTCTATCGCTACGCACTCGTCTTCTGAATTTACAGTCTTCGACAGCTCTGTAACCGAAGCTACTCGACTCGACTCGACATTCGTAATGCTACTCGTAGCACTCGAGTCGAATACCAACGACTCTACTCGACTCGAATTTTCGAGTACTCGCACATCCCTAGCAAGCATTTATTTCAAAACGTTAAAAGGTTTCATTTTATACCATGGACCATTATTAACGTGCTTCTCAACCACCGTAGAATACCCGGCAAAACCCTAATCTCACCCCTCCCCTCTCCTCCCCTCCCTCTCCGCTTTCATGGGGAAGTCGGCAGGCCGCAAGATGGTGTTTATGGGTAGATTGTGAGGAGGGTTTATGAGGAGAAGAAGGAGGAGGAGGTGGTCTTGGGGCCAGCGGACGAGGAAAAGGAGGTGAGGGTGGATCCTGCGAAGAGTGACTAGAGGTTTTGGTTGGAGGAGGGAAAGTAGGGTTTTGAAGGAGGAGGGCGTGTTGCGGTGTACGGCTCCTACTCGACGCGTCCTTCTCTCCGTAGGGCACACTGCCTTGTGTGCTATAAAGGACTCCGGTGCGGTGTGCGAGTTGGTAGTAGGACGGCGGTGGGCGGGGATTTTGCGAAAGTGAAGGGCGAGATGGGTTGGTTGTAAGGGGGAGGGGGTGAGGGAGGTTGGTAGGGAGGTGGCGTGTGGTTTTCGGGAAACAAAAGCGAAACCGCAGGCGCAGATGAGGAGAACTCTCCTGTCTCACTCACTGTGTTTATATCTTGGAGGAGTTGCTTCCCTCCTCTTACACTTTCCGTTGCTGCGTGTCAGTTTTCCCTCCTTCCCATTCCTCCGCTCCTTCGTGCTTCATTTTCCATCCCTCCGAGAAGTTCCTCCTCCTTCTCTCTTAGCTGATGCTCCTCTCGCCTTGGCCGTTCGCCTTACGCTTCCTTCATATGGATGCTGCGGTCCGTCTCAGCGCCTACTCCTGTACAAGAGTACTCGATCAATATTTTCATCGTCTATTTGTGTTCGGTATTTTTATTTGCGTGCATAGTTCTATTCATTTTATAAAGCACGTACCGTAAAACGGCCTGACTTTACCCCAAGCGGCCTGACTTTTCCCCACCCTGTCAACAATGTTTCATTTCATAGAAATGGATACTATGTTGTCGATTGGGAGGGGTTTTTTATTTTTCTTGGATTCTTTGGCAACACTGCAAGACATTAAAATGTTTTTCCAGTAGTCTTGCATGTTCTAGTGAAGGGTGCTGTTGATTTTGTGAGGAGGGTTTTTTTGTGGTACTAAAGTTTATATGTAAAAAGTTGCTGATTGTCGGCCTCCTAGACGCTTCCAGAAGTTGAGTTATGTATTTTTTTACTCAAAATTTGCCATAGATCAGCTGCATAAATCATATTTTTGTTCACATCAATCAGGAAGAATTATATTAGCAAGTTTCTGGGACAACGTACCTTTTCAGAGAAATCCGGAATGACTTCACCCCAGACATATTCTTCGGGAAAAGTCACATAGCTTCTCATTTCATGGGAATGTTCAATGTTTTATCGTAAAATTACTGTTGAATTTGAGTTTTCTGTTTTCCTTTCCCCTGCCATGTCCTTACACTTTATTTTCGTTCATTTTTGGGGTAGGTTGTAAAATGCGCTCTAAATATAAAAGAAAGCCAGGAGCCTAGTCTTAAAGTTGATACTTTCTAACATATAAACTCTTTAAATACTCATATGATATTTCATTTCTCCAAAAATCTTTTCTTGTGTGTGTTACAATAGGAATAAAATGTTGGGGAAAAGTCACCCGATTCCCGCCTGACTTTGCTCCAATGATATTGAAAAACAAAAAAAAAATATTTTGAATACTTTACTGGTCTAAAAAGGTGATTTTCAGAAACTGTAAAATATCAACAATCTAACCTGAAAGAAATAAAAATTTAAAAAAAATTTTCAAGCAATTTAAACAAAAAATAAAGTGAGGAGTCAAAATATTTGGGGCAAAGTCAGGCCGTTTTACGGTAGTTACTTTGGTGCACATTTTTGAAATCCTGCATTTAAGTATGTTAGTTATTAAATTATTTTACCAGTAGAGGTAGGATTAAATGGAGATTTTTTTTAGATTTCCCCCCTTCATGGAGGTTATTACTCGATCAGTATTTACAGCATCGATTAGTTGTCAGTATTTTTTTTACGTGCTTAGATTTATTCATTTAACAGAGTACGAAGTTCCTTAGATGTAAAGTTTTGCAGTCTTGCATTTAAGTGGATTGATTATCAAATTATTCGACCAGTAAAGGAAGATTAAACTGGATATTTTTTACTGATCACCCGTCGTGTCCTTCTTTCAAACTTTTACGTTCATTTTCAATTCACAATAAGGCCTACTCCCTTTGATTTAATCTATAAATCCTGCTCTCTTTCTTGCCCCCCCCCCTCGATTACCTAACATTCTTCCCTTTAATACTCCTCAACGTCCCCTCCCTGCTCAGTGCTCGCTCAATCCAAAACTTCTTCCTCCTCCGTATCGCATCTGAAGCCGTCCTGTCCTCAGCTTTTCTATGTCCCGCTCTTATCTATTTCATTTCTCCATTTTGCTTAAGCCTCACTCACCGAATGCGTCCAATATTTTCTCGTCCTCATTCGTAACTGTGCATTTCGGTGAACTGTCTCTAAGTTTCGCTGATGGGTGGCATCGTTAGAGTCATGCGAACCAAGCTGCGCGACGCAGTCGTGGTCATTTTCAAGTCAATTGTTTGTAAATTACTAATTAATATTTTAATGTAAATAACAGTTATAGAGGTGTTCACAGTGTTTGATTACTGGCCAAAGACTCCCGGATGCAAATCCTCGTGAATTCTTTTGAATCTCACGATTCCAACTGTAATCCTATGAATTGTATTGTCCCGGGAGAGGAACTGGCCCCGCCTACCCTAAAAATGTTATATTTAACACCTTTCACCTTCGAATTAGTTGTTGTCAGCTCCTTATTTATCTATCACAATAATTATAAGAATTACAATAAGCACAAGGCTTGAAGAACTGAGTGCGTATGTAGTATTGTATTTAACCGTCGCGCCTGTGAGTTAAGTTTGTGAAAGTTCATTTCATAATGAATGAAACGGAAATTTGCATTCCCCTCTCTATTTTACTCAATTTAAATCAGTTCCAACACCTTTACCTCTTGAGAATGACTCCAAAGCTTTGAAACCAGTCGGTGTGAAGGAATGTGTGCAAAAAAATGGACTTTTGTTCGATTCATTGAATTATAAGTTAGCTCAAGACGCATTACAGTTATCAGGGCGTTTATTGCGTTTTGTTTTCGTTCCTAAGGATTAGCTACAACTGATATTAGTGGGCCATTAAAGTAATGCATCTTAGCGATATTCGCTCATTTCCTCGCCTACTTGAGTTAGAAACTAATAATAATAGACAAAATACCCTTTTATTTCATTTGTCATAAGCATTCTATCGACCAAACTTGTTTTGACACCTTATCATCGCTCTTAACTTACAATAGGAAAGCTATTTTTTTATTGTTTCTTTTTACGCTACGGAATCAAGCATCTCACCTCCAAGCGCCTCGACAGTGTACTCTGAGAGATTTCACGCTCGAGTGAGGAATATTTATTGGCGAATTAACCAACATTCGCAGGTGCTAATTAATTGACTCCATAGCGACCGTTTCATCTTCCGCGTATGCTCTTCCCAGCTTCCCTCGGGTCCTCTGCGCCGCGCCACCGTCCTCATCACACGAATCTCATCCGCCCTTGGCAGATTTGGGCCCGCGTTCCTCTGTCTGTCTGTCTGTGTGCCGCCGTAAGGTGTGCCGATCTCTCTCGGTGTGTCGGTGTGTACTGTTTATAACTGCAGGCGCCGCCGTATACATTCCCGCCGGAGACGCGCCGCAAACAAGTCGGGGAGATGAATTAAAGCCCCTCACCCAGAGTCTGCCATTCGAAATCTCATTCCATTAACACAACCGCGCGCGTTATTCGGGCTTTGCCTTCGGAGTCCTGGGTCCGTCAGATGAATTTCGTCGTGTAGAGGGTTTAAGGTTACGCGTCACTCCCGTACGACCGGTCGTAATTTGCCTTTTACCTTACACACAACTGTATTTACTCTAGCTTTCGTTTTTAAATTTTCCGTTTGAACGGAGACAAAGTTTCATTTGTTAACATATGTCAGTATATGAAATATTTGACTGTTGCATATGAGAAAATCTTAAGTAAAATTTCTAAATATGATATACATGCAGTAGTCGGAGGTCTACTGTATACACCCTAAGAATTTCAGGATAATAGCCAATTTTTAAACGAGAAATCTGCTGGAAATAAATGCTATTCGAACGGTTGTGATTTGTCCCATAACCGCGATAGCTTTAAGAATCTGAAAATAATTATTTTCTTCTTCTTACGGTTAGTATTATTCGCCTCAAACGCAAGAATGATGGACATGCAAATTTCTTCTTTCTACAGCCAGTCCCTTAACATCATTAAATCTTCTTTTTGCCAACATCTCCTCCAGGTATTCTTTTCTTGATCTACCTCTTTCGGCATGGCCTTCTAATTCCATTTAGGTTGTCACCCACTTGGAGAGGCATAGAAAGTTGCCAGTCATTGCTTTAATTATTATCATTTTAATGGTGCAAAAATTGCATGACAAGGTCATTTTCCTCTCATTGGGACGCTTCACTCCCGCTCGGCTGTTATTCTATCGTGACGTAAGACAAGGATAATACTTACGCCAGCATGTTTAGAGAATGCTTATGTGGTAGTCAACAGTTGTCTCAATTTAGAACTAGAAAATGTTGCCTCAGTTTTTATCAAAGGTAAACCTTTTATATTTGAGATACAAGCGTAGTTAAATAAGGGCTCATTCTATTTACCCTGATAATTTAAGTATAATAACACCCATTCGTTCATAAAATTTCAATCCTAGCTATAGTGTACAGCTGCTCTCGGTTTCTCCCTCTCCCGAGATAGGTCTTTTATTCCCCTTGGTATATTAAATTCAACCATATTAGCCGTTTCATCTTGGCTTTATTTTACATTCATGCTGATATTAAACGAATCAGTCTGTCAAAGTACTAAAATTGAAATCAGAATATATAGAGTATCAGGATTCCCGAGGAGGTCGACAAAAGGGAAAGAGCCGTTTGCCATTTTGCACCAAGCCTCGGGGAAATCCTAAAATAAGTTTTACCCATGGAGACCAACCGCTGTAGTTTTAATAACCCGAAAATAATTCTTATTTCCTTCTTGTTTTCCTTAAAAATAATGATTTTAGCCATCCAAATTTCCTTTACGTATTCTTTTCTTTGTCAACCTCTTTCAGAACGCTCTCTACCTTTCAATTAGGTTGTCATCCACTCGAAGGGACGGGGAAGGTGGCCAATCATTGCGGTTATTCTTATTTAAATGGTGAAAAAATGGCATAGTATGGGTAGCAAATTGCTTTGAATCAGTTAATAATAATAATAATTAAATATAAGTTTGACAAAAATGGTGAAATTAGTGTGAAACAAATAGTGAGAAATACTGAACCAATGGAATTAAATTGTTAGCAACGAGTATAATAAGAGCAGCTGAGGTTTTTCAATCAATTAAGGATAGTACCAAAAAGGATTACTTAGTTAACAATAGTGAAATTTGTGAGAAGCAAAGAGAAAGAATCACTGAACCATTTGGGTTTAACTGTTCTGAACGAGCGTAATAAGAGCAAGAAAAGTTTTTTCAATCAATTAATAATAGCATTAAAGGATTACTTTGATAAAAATGGTAAATTTAGTGAGAAACAAATAATGAGGAACACTGAACCAATGGGATTAAATTGTTCTGAACGAGGCTTTACACTCTCTCTGAGCCTCCTTGACACCTCCCACGTACTCTTTCCCACCACTCCGTCACCATGGAGACCGGAGAGTAAGGGATGGACCTCAAAAACGTACCACTGACGGCGCTGCCTTGTCAACCCTAGCATTTGGGCGATCGATTTGGACGGAGAAGGGGAGGAGGTGGAGGAGCTTAAGCTCTCTTAGGGCCCAGAGGCTCACACGATTCCGCCGGAGGATTTCACGCCTTTTGTCGCCCAGCTCGTGTGTTTTCGGCTCATTAGACAGGCCCCATTCAGATCCACATCGTGTCGATTGCCGTCGGGATATTCGGTGCTGAGTGGCGTGGGATGAATCGGGGAATGCTGATCATTTGACTGAGCGGTGACCTACTGACGGAGGTCCTCAGCGCCATTGAGGCTGGGTTGGATTGTCTCGCGAGGATTATCCCGGGAGTGAACTGAGGGTGGAGGTAATCCCGGCGTCAAGATTAGTCCATTGTCTGTAGCGAACTTCGTGGAGGGGGTCACGTTCGCAAGCGTTGGCAGGCAGGTTGTTTGAGGAGGCGAGCGACAATTGAGCTCATTTGCCCCGTTTAGGTGCCGGTGGGTATGTGATGATTGCTAATCTACTGCGTTGGAGGTGTTGTAGTGCGTACGAATTGCTACGAGAAATTTCCTGCTCTTGGAGAGGAAGCGAGGACTTCACGTTTTGTGGGTCAGAACGATGCGGGAATTGTTATATTGATATTTTTTACTTTTTTAAATATTACGTCATCCACTGAATATTTTTGGATATGATTTAATTCAGTTCTAACTGTTTAGCTTCACGAGCATTTCAACTCGCTAGTAGTCACTGTCCTTGACAATTACTTACCACGAGTTGAAATTTAGATTAAAAAATTAATATATTTCCGTGGAACATTTCTGTGTGAAATCACTTACAAATATCGTAACGTGGTTTCATGAATTGAAGCCTGATGATGTGTTATATATCCCCACGGGATTTACCAAGGACATTTTGGAGGCGGAATGTATATTTAAAGGAGAAGTGGTATTATTATTATTATTATCATTAAATTGTTACAATTAGGCCATTGTCCTGGTGGTAACATGAACATACGATGCAAAACAATCGAAAACATCATAAGAAACCCTTGGTCCCTACTTCTTCAACCGCTTTTTAAAAATATGTAACTTTTTTCGGAAAGGGCTCAAATAGTTTTTCTGGTACTAGTAAGTCGTTCGAGGCCCTTATGGCGCTAATTTAGAAGGAGGTGGACTGAATGAAACCTAATACCTTCATACATCCGCTTGATTGATTTTGAGAGACATATTCTACATCGGTCCTTGCTTGTTGAAATCGATGGTATGAAATAAATGTGTACTTATATGTACTATGTATATCACTTGTTGGCCAATGGGCCCAGGACTACCTGCGGCCGACACCTCTTATCTCTCACCGGCTCAAATGGGGCACGGCTGCCCAGCCACGAGGCATTTACTGATTATGTTACCGTAGTACGATGCTCAGGTATACGATCAAACCAATGTATGACTATATTCATGTACTCAGGACTTGGGTGTTTTTAATTTTATGTTTTTTATGTTACCAGCCCCGGTGTAGAAAGTTCACTGGGGCTGTTTTCGGGAGAATGGAAATTACCATGATAATAATGAATTTTATGGACGGAGTAAAGGTTCCGCCGGCCAAACTAGAGGTCGCAGGTTGGAGTATCGACAGGGTAGGTTTCCCTTTATCCAGGGTATGGATGTTCGTGTACGTTTAGTTGTTAACTTTTTGAAAAACCTCGTTATAAAAGGCCAATATAGTGCTGTTTTCGGTTATATGAGAATGAAATGTGAAGGTTCAAGAAGCCTGTCAACTTACATTCCTTCCGAATTATTTTCCCGCTCGTCGGTGTTGTGAAGCTGTCCTCCCTCCCAATGAACTCTGTGCTTGTGTGTGTCCTCAAGACGTGTCCCGTCGTTCTAATCCCGTCTCACTGATCTCCACGTCTTAGCTCTTTTGCCCTTTCCGTTACCATGAAGGAAAGGCGGTTAAGTGGAGAGTGGACAAGCTCCGCCATTCGCCCCGCTGAGGCCCTCGTCGTCAGAAGTCGTGGCTAGTGGTGTGGATTAGCCACACGCCAAAGGGTCTCCGCTCTCTTGACGGAAAGTCGCCGTCCAAACACCTTTCACTTAGTCCCTCTCGACACCCAAGGTTTATTTATTTACGCGCCTCTTCTTCTACTCTGCCTTCTGTCGCTCTTACTCTCGCGTGGAAGGACCCTCTGTAGCTCTTCTTATCATTCAACTTCCCCGAAAGAAAGTCCTCATTTCCGATGCAAGTAGCTGGTTATCGGTTAATTATCCATTAATCATCCTTCCTCGATTTTATAAAGCTAGAACAACTCTTAAAATTAATTTCACAATGTCGTTTTCGTATACCCTTATACATTAATTAGAGGATTCATGTCCAAATTTCCATGCCATTATTCAACTATCAGAGTTTTCATTAAATTCAACTTTTATGGTTGAAAATACGTTTTAAAAATGTTACCTTCGGAAGATATCCTTACTTATGCAACCTGTAATTTTAAAAGAAAATACAGCCTGAAGACTTCATACTTATATCATCTGTTGTTGGGAGTGCGTGTTGGTGTGTGTATGAATTTGTCAGGTCATCGCTCTTCATGCGTACAGGTAATATAATGATGTATTCTCTATAGCATACATTTGTATTGTCAAGTATAAATTAATTAGTGCTTACTTAATCAAAGGTGACGATTGTATTTGGTTTCGCCGACTCCAGACATATCTGATTTTTTTTTCAATGGACTCAACGGAATTGTAAATATCATCGTGTCTCGACTTTTTTCAATAAGTATCATGAGTAAGTCTATTCTATGACTCACTCAGTATTTCAACGCGAAACTGTTGTTCTACATTTTTACGGTCTAACTGCGCTGTGCCCACTGAGTCACGATGCTCCTTAATTTCTAGTAAATCATTAGACATTTATTGGGTTTAGCGGAGGTTTAACTGAATCATAATGGCACGTTGAATGAATTAAGTATGTGTGTTGTGTAATAGTGTGTATCGTTCCCAAACACTCCGTCTACGTTGGTTTTTTTCAGTATTGTTAATAATTCTGGAATTAGATGCAATATCTATAGTCGTCCAGTTTTTACGGAAAACAGGTTTGGGGCGGGCGCTATGCAGCCTGGCGCTTATGCAGTGCCATGTGCACGCCGGTTTGCATAACTTGGAGGCGGTCCCGTGATTTTACCGTGTTTCAAGAGATTCTCTTGAGGTCTTCGCATTAATTAGTGTTTAAAGCTACCGAGGTTATAGTTAGGAACAGCATGACATAATGATCGTAGTGGTAATTATTACATTTTTTTATTACGCTGAAAAGAGCCTTTTAGCCATAGTTAACGAAAAATAACAGGACCTTTTTTTAACGAATGTAATTCAATGCTACTATGCGGTCTCATTTTACTTTTGTGAAATTTACTATATTTCATCTGTAATCTCGTATAAAAAAAGGAATAAAGCATTTTTATAATTATTACATTCTAGGTTCATTTCTTGGTAATAAATATTTTCTGTTTCACTAGCATATACTTCTGTAATGTGTGAGTGGTGTCGCCGATCTATGGCATCTCTATCTCAATGTGGGTTGCTGAAAACAATTATTTGATTCATATAACTTCATTACTAATAGGGATTGGTATCTGATATTTATCTATCTTTCACAGTTTGTGTGCCTCTTTTGAGCCCATTAAGTGTATAATGTACGAATTCGTCCCTTTGCGACAGATGTCATTATCCGTGACGACAATTCACGCATTCCTGGCATTGCTGAAGATAGTGTGCCCTGTCGGTCCTGGCTAAAGTGAGGCAGGAAATAGTTTCACAGCCGTCTGCCATCAACGAAACTTGCTTAAGTTAAGCTCCGTTCACACCAAATTTAAGCATCTAAATCTCTGGTTGTCCATTAAAACTTGTGAAATATAATTACTTAATCCCCTTAGTTTTTTCTATGTTTCATAATTTCCAAAACTCCTCATAATCTCCCTCTAGTTCGGTTACGTATTAAAATTTAATGCGTATTTTTTTCACTGAAGTTATCTCAATGCTGATTGAAAAATAAAATTTTCATGGACTTCAATAGCACGTAAAGTATTAGCTCCAATCGATTTCTGCGTAATCTATTTAAAGTGGGTCTAAAGTCAAGAAATTAGAAAGCCCTGGCTATGAATTACTATATACAAGTCCGTGCTATGTACTAACTTAGAAAATGGCTCCGAGCTGCCGCAACACGGTGCGTTCAACATTTATTTTACGGTTTATAATTGTGTTTTATGATGAAGAATGACGATAATTTCCATAAAGTTCCATTTCCATTCTAAGTCTAACGCCATGTGTAGACGAGGGTGTTCGGACCGCATAAAATTTTGCTGCCAGCAAGTGACCACAGGCGCAAATCGACTTACTCAACTTACACTTGCATCGCACTGCAGAAAAAAGTGACTTTCTACGCAGTCACGCGCACGGGTGCATTGTTAAATACACCCAAGGATTCTTGCCATGCTTGATGGTGTAACTGGCTAACACTCCTGACCGGCAGTCGGGAGATCCGGGTTCGAATCCCGGATAAGTCTAATATTTTTTCATGGCGAACTTCATTTTTTGGTGCATTTGACTTTTCACTTGCACGTCCCCATTCGTTCTGTATGAACCCGCTGGGAGCTTCGCCGCGGCTCCCGCTGCCCACCCACGCGGCCAGGTGCTGACCTCTCTCTTTCCCAAGCGATGACCCCTATGTGCAGCCCCCGCCCTCCTTGCCTCATGCCTCCCACTACGCGGTTGCCGTCCGCTTGAAACCGCCGCCACGGCCGACCCAGCACGCGCCAAAGAAGACCTCTGCGTTCATGAAAGGAACCGCGTGGACGAGTGGCGAACAGCTGTTGTGCCGAAAAAAAATGCTTGGAGAGATAGGCGGTGGGTCACAAGGGAATGATGCATGCCGCCCTCGATACGCCATTGGTTGGCGGTGAGCGTCATCTCTCTCTCTCCGTCTAGTCTTTTTTCATTCCCGTCGTTATGTCTTTGTTTTTGGCGCATCTCCCCCTCCTCTCTCTCTGCTCCCTCCATTTGAGTCCGTGTTTGGTCAATAACTTTAATGAGAACAAACAGTAAATGCGATATATGTTAACGAATGGGAGGTACTGGCCCAACGTTAGGGTATTGCTTGTTTTTTTATTTTCTCTCGGATTTTTTAATTCTGCCTCCTAAAATATGCTACGGTGTCAATATGGATTGCCTAAAAATTTCGGCTCGATTGTTTAACATTTAGCGGTCGCTCAAAGAGCATCAATGCAATAAAATAAAATTTTCCCGATTGTTTTAAATAACATAATTTTTAGGGGAATGCACCATTTTACAGTTCTTTTGGACCGAAATTCGCTCAATTTTTACGTCCGCTCAACAGTTTTCCAGGAATACAATACATTTCCGTGAGCCACAGCCGCTCGTCACTCCCCTGTAAAATCGTGCGTTACCCCTTAACAAGATGGTTTTTCTTTAAATCGGGAAAATTAAATGTTATTTCATATAAGCTATTTGAGCGACCTCTAAATGTTAAACAATCGAGCTGAAAGTCTTAGGATATCCATTCTGCCTCCCATAGCATATTTTAACAGGCAGAAATAAAAAAGTCCGAGGAAAAATAAAAAGTAAGCAACACCCTACCCAACGTGCTTATAAAATGTTTTGTAAACGTTTACGGGAGGTGGAAGCCCAATTGATATAGCTCTTGGCTGGTAGCCGTAGGATTCCGGGTCCAAATACCTTTTCGCTTAAATCAGGGCATTGCTATTATCTTCGTTTTTACGTACATTCGTGGTTACAAGTTGCATGGGTAAGGAACCCGTTTCTTACTCAGGTCCGTGGTTGGTCAATAAAATTAATGAGGACTAACAGCAAATGCGATAAATATTAACATTGGGAGGTCCAGAGCAAAAAACGGTAATTCAATGTTCTGCAAATGTTTATCGGGATTGGTAGCCCTTTGGATAGAGCGCTTGGCAAGTCTCCATAGGATGCCGGGTCCAATTCTCGGATGATGCCTTTGGACACGAACATTCTGAGATTCTTAACACGGGAAGTAATATAAGGAAAGGAACTGCGCCCCTCACACCCTGAACATGTGAAATGGTGACAAACATGACTTAGTGTGGGAAGAGCTCTACCCTCTCGTAGTCTAACCAACTGAAAGTGATTTGGCACTACTACCTCTCTCTAGTCTTTTTTCCCCTCCAATCGTTATCTCTTTATCTTTCGCCCAAATCCTCATCCGCTCCTCCTCTCTCTCAGTTCCCCCTATTTGAGTACTTTTTTGATCAATAAATTGAATGAGGACCAACAGTGATTGCAATAAATGTTAAGAAATGGGGGATACAAGGCACAACATGCTAATCACATGTTTTGTAATTTTTTACGGTGAGTGGTCGCACTGTACAGAGCCCTTGGCAACTAGCCGTACGATTCCGGGTCCAAATCCCGATGACGCCTTTGGAAACTCGTAACTTTAAATTATTAGCATTAATTTGGAGTTAATGTGGTAAGGATACATGTTAAGACTAAAGGGGCCGTTTTCTAATCCACCTAGTATGCACTCATTCCCTTGTTCCCTTTCTCCCTTGCACCCTGCTCCCTTACTAATGCTCTACTGGCGCCATAAAGTGTAATCGGAAATAATGCGAACTACTGACAGTAACGAAATGTGACGCGCGGGGTAGTGTTAGGACATCTGGTGGTTGATTTAAGAATGGATTTCACCTTTATACTTATATTTTTGCACGTGAAGAGCAAGAATTCACAATGCCGATATAATATTACGTAAAGAAGCTCACATAATAAACACAAAATTACTTAAAAGTCAAGTTCAAGATTTCTGATTTTTCCATTGCCGCCATTTTCACGTCCACTTCATACGAGGGCACGTAACGAGGGAGCATCCGCGTTCCCTTGTTCACTTACCCTTCGTTCCCTTGCGCCCTCGCCAAGTGGATCCACCCTTACTGTCGTCACATCCGTAAGTTGACGATGGAAAAGTGCACGAAGGGTGAATAATTGCGAATTGGAAAGCGGCCTGGAACTACTCTCCACTATATCTTATCTCTCCTGTAAATTTACTCGTATGTTAACTAACCTTTTCATATTTATGCTTTTTGGGAAACTTCCCTCTCTCCTGCCCTTCTCTGGAATCCCACATTACATACTTGGTCGATCCGTGTCATCATCATTTTTCTTCAGTGGCGCCACATTTGGAATGCCCTTAGATTCTCTTTTGCCCTGTCGGCGTCCATGGCCCATATTCTCTGAGATCAAATACTATAATAATCAGCTATGGCTTTGGTGTATTGTTTCATTAACTATGCTTCTTTATTGTCAGCGAGGAATAGGTTCATAATTTTTACCTGTTGCTCTGGTATACTATACTATTTCTGTTTTCTGGTAAATGAATTCTTCTATCTCCTCGAATACTTGTTCCTAGATTATTGTTGGTTTGAACCGTTTCTCTTCTGCTGCAAATTACTATCTTTGTTTATGTAATATTAGTATTTAGCTGATGTCTTACCAGTCCAAATCCCAGTTGATGCCTATGGACACCCACAGTATAAAAGTCTTCATATGGGAATATGAAACGGATGTACGGAACTATAGATATTGACTATAGATATTTGCCGGCCTCGGTGGCGGTGGGGTAAAGTCCTCGCCTGCCAAACCGTAGGTCGTGGGTTCGAATCCCGCCTGGGTAGGTGATCCCTATCCAGGGCATGAATGTTTGTGTTGTGCTTTGTTCATATTGGAAACCCTCGTTGTAAAAGGCTGTTATGTGCTGTTTACGGGGGATGTGATGTGATAAATAAATAAATATATATGGAACGGTATATACACGAATGTAGCTTAATGTGTGAAGAGCCCTACCCTCACCTAGCCCAACCAGCGTTCACAGTTGGTAAACGAACATGAGACTAGTTTGGTGCTACTCTGGATTCATGCTACCTTCTCCAAAACAAATGTAGGGAAGGCTTTTCTCTCTGCCGATGCCTTCTTTGTTCGTGTAAATAAAAAGCGATCGAAACAATTCACTTTTACGTCGTCGACGGGGTTCTGCCTCTTGCTTCGTCTTTCTTCATGCGTGCCCCAGGAATACTTTCCGGAGTTTCACAATCCTCCCGGCCGTGCACTTCCAAACTAACTCTCATTACCTCGAGGGGAAATGCGGTGAGGTTTTTAATTACAATTACGGGAATTGCCTCCGCTCTCAAGTAGGTACTCTCGTGAATGGTCGCCACCCGTGCACGTTGCGTTTCTCCCCCAATCCCTAATTCTTTCCCGTTTCGTATCTCAGCCTTGCGCTCCGCGAATGCCGTGAGTGGTTGGCACATGTGTGGGGAGAGAGGAGAAAAAAAATAACTTCGGTTGCTCGTGATTGTCTCATCGGAATGCGTGCTCGCAGCTCGGAAGAGTACGCAAACGTATCACTCCAGAAACCTCCGCGTTCTCGGTTCCCTCACGAAAAGATTGCTGTATTAATACAGTGTCTTGTTCTGGCGAGGTTCGATCCTTGAAAATATGGGGATATCGTTGGAATTTCATAATTTTCCTCATCATCATCGCGGATTTCAGGAAAAATCTTGAAAGACCTTAGGAAAAAAAGCTTCTCCATCATTGTCATTGAAATATATTCACCGGCGTCATCCATATGCGTGTGTGTACTTCTCGGGTTTTACACCGTGTCAGTTTTTCGTTGCTGGCCAACGTTCTCCCCATCATTTTCTGGGGTAAGGTTAGATCACCTTTGCAGTTTACGCGTTGCGTACGAATGGTGAGAATTCTCCTCATTTATGCGCGTCAACTAACGATTTTAAAACATGCAATAGGCATTTGTAGTATGTTTTTAGTTGGTGTCCCTAACTTATTATGAACAGACGTATCGTAGTGTTTGATTAGGTAAAGTTATATTTCAAGAACTGGCTTATTAACCATGTTTCCACCAAAGGCAGTTCGCTAGTATTGGCTCGTATTTTCGATCTCAACACTCATACCTACGCGTGTCGTTCCTTTACATTAACCCATTACAACCGAATGTTGCTTCATAGCAACATCAAAAATGTATACAGTTTCAGCTCTATGTTAGGAAATATTTGAACTACGTGTTATTTTGTGTTGTTAAGTTTAATGGGTAAATATGTAGCTGCCGCAATAATTATGACTGAGAAGAAATTTTTCACTTTCTTAAAATGACAAGTCTTGAAATATGATTTCTCCCAGAAGGTTACTGGTTAAATACCCCGGTACGCAATGAGTTAAGTATTCCAACGAAACGTATTTCAGCATGAAGACACTGGTACGGTTTCAAACCCAAGAAGAATTTACTATTGATATTGATGCCAATGAAGTAAACTGCAGTCCTGTATGCGAAAAATCCTCAGAGAAAAAAAAATCATTCTCCTTGACCGGGATCCCGGTCCCGGATTTTTCTCTGGATTTTTCGTACAATTTGTGCATTACGGGTCACTCCCGAAAAGTTATCACCGTGACTAGTCCCGGTATGCTTAAAACTACTCAGTCCTGAATGCTAACAAAGTGTTAGCTAACGTAGCGATAGTGACTCCAAGTTAAATGCGAGAAGAATTTATCCAAGCTATCCACCAGTAATGCCTATCATCTTTCGATTTTTTTTTCGCGCTTAAAAATATCAGATGGGATCGTGGTTACCCAGTGTATAGCACGTTTGGCTGCTGATATGTAGATCCTGGGTTAAGCCTGCGTGAACCTCAAACAAAAACCCTGAAAGTTTTAGAAAGCCTTGGGAAAAGGGTATGCTTCCTTCCTAACCGTGACTATGCAATTTTCACTTGGCTGAACTCTACCTTCTCCCATCCAAATCAATCTATGGGTTGAGTCACTAATTAAGTTCAAAATATCTTAATATATATAGACAGTTGCAAACAAGGGGTTTGTTGGTATCTCCCTAAATGACATTCCGAAATCCACTGTAAATTAAAGACACCCTTGGTTTTAGAAATTGAAAATTTTATTAGTTTCTCTGTGACGGCTGCTCCAAGCACCCCCTCGAGATTTTCATTTCCTCTGCATGAATTAAACCTTACAATGGCTTTTTTTTAATCCACGGAGCACGTATATTTCTGTATTCGGAGACCGGCGAAAATTTTACCCTCGGGCGTATTTTTCTTAAACCCTCCCCTTTCATTCAAATCCCAGCATTTTCTCTGCTATCCCCAGGGATCACACCCCTTACTACTTCGGGCGAGAGCGTTTCGTCTCGTGCGATGATTCGATAAATCTAAATCAAAATCGATTTTTTAATAATTGATGATGTGATGGTTAACTTCGATGTCGATGGCAGTCATCGATTACTACGTGAGATAAAATTATGAATGGTAAACTTCCACACGATTTTATTTAAATACCGACCCGGTTTCGACACGTAGTGTCATTATCAAGGTACAAATTTTGGCCTTCCTCGTTCTATATGTACCGTCCAGTAAGAGAAGGGTGGGGTGGAAAGGATAGCAAGGGAGGGGGGAAGACAGTTTGACTAAAAAGGTGGGTCATTGAAGGAGGGGGGTATTACTACATTTACGAGTCAATTTTTGTTTATTGTTCCCAATTTTTACACTGCCCATACAAAAAGGTTTGTTCTCTGGTTCTATGCGTGTACTTGCACGGTATGATAGGGAGATACTACTCGTTTATTCCCTATTATATTATTGTATGTCCGCGTCCCTAAAAGATTATATTGTACTCTTCTGGTCAATTATAAAATTATTATGCAAAATTGATGATGGAAAACGACAACAACCGGCTCTCGAAGACCATCACCATTCTATGATCAAACGCCATTTTTGACAACCGACCTTCAGAAGAATCTTTTATCATCGATTATTAGGAATTGAGGTCCATCGTCGATCGCTGGCTATTGACAGCCGATGACTGATGCCAATAGGCTATCATCACCGTCTAAGTCTGTGATAAGTTGACGATATGCTATCGACTCCCAAAATTGTTTTACAGATGACGACCGTCGGCAATCATCGAAGTGGCATCCTACCTCTATTTAAGGATTTTGCGGAATCGCTGAATAGGAAAAAGATATTGACGTCGTAAATTACTTTGTAGTCTAATAATGATCTACCATGTCGAAGCCGTGTTCGATAATAGAAAATTGTTAAATGTGCGAATCGAAGTTTCATTTCCTTCTATCGCATTCGACCAATTTTCACATAGAACTAAACAGTCAGCTAAAGAGTGCATTTTCAGCTTTAGGGAAAACGGACCAGGGCTACTTTTCATTTAACTTTGCAAAATAAAACCGTCTATATAACGCTGCCATGATTATTTTGATTGAGTGGAATTATTTATAAATGAAAAACATTGTAGTTTTATTTCTCCAAGAAGTAACGTTGGAGAGAAAAGGTTAATATGGTGTAAGTGTAACGGATTTTCATGAGAGGTTTCCGAATAGACTTCCGCGCGATCCGTGAGTAGATGAGATATCTTTTTTGGGCTTCCTTCCGAGTTTAAACATTACTTATGGCATTATTTTGCCTGAGTTCCAGCTAGCGTCTTCAGAATTCCTGAAGTTAACATGCATATTCTGTCCTTCCTTATACACAGGCCAGTTTGGTGCCTTTGAATTGGGGAATACTATGATTGGATAGTAATAAAATGGAAACATTGGTGTGCTAAGTAGTGGAAATTATCATACGGCGCTGGTGATTCAGTAATTCCTACTAAAATAATATCATTTCCGACCGTTTCAATGCAGTTCGCTCGTGAAGCTTCGTGGCTTCGTCTTTCGTTCGGACATGATCTCGCCTAATAAAGACTTATTATTATTATTATGATTATTATTATTATTATTATAGTATTCTACCGATTAAGGTAGGTTTCCATGGAGTATTCGAGAAGCGATCTGGGAGCCTCCCTTTCCTTCTAGCACTGCCTTCTTTAATTCACTGTAAGGCCTACTCTCTTTCAATCTATCTAAAAAACCTATTCTTTTCCTTCCCCTCCCTCGTTTACCTAACATTCTACCCTCCAACACCATTTTCAGCATCCCCTCACCACTAAGCAATAACTCCATCCATACCTTCTGTCTCCTGCGTATCTCATCTAAAAGCTGCCTCTCCTCGCCAACCATATCCAGAACTTCGTCGTTCCTTTTCCTCTCCGTCCATTTCACCCTCTCCATTCTTCTCCATACCCACATCTCGAATGCCTCCAATCTTCTCTCGTCTTCTTTCCTCAGTGTCCACGTTTCCGCACCGTAGAGAGCTACACTCCAAATCAAACTCTTCACCAGCCTTTTCTTTAAATTCTTACACAACGATCCTCTCAGAAGCTCCTTCCTGTTCATGAACGCCTCCTTCGCTAATGCTATTCTCTTCCTGATGTCCTTACTACTGTATCCGTTTTCCTCTAACGTACTGCCTAAATAGTTGAATTGCTCAACCTGCTCAAGTTTTTCACCACCCACCTTTATCTTGAGTCTCACATTCCTCGCTCGTGATGCTTTACAAAACCGCATAACCTTAGTTTTCTTGGTTTTCTTGTGATTAATCCATTATTATGATGATGGTCGACAAAATGATTAAAGAAAGCATGGCAACATATATTTGCACGACGCGTTTTGTTTTCAGTACATCACTCTCAAGTTGGGAAAAAGTTTAAAATGATGTAGTGACGAAACGATTCATGCAGAAATAAATTCTGTAGAAATATTGTGCAATACCTCATCAGATCATCTTTGAAAACTTCCGCGGCGTCGTGCCGCGTATCATACATGATACGCACTCTATCGAAATTGGTCGAAAATCAAATTATTTCGTGGAAAATTGCCAGTCCCCTATGTTTCCTCGTCTATTGGCGCTCCCTTGTAAAGTTCTCTGTCCACGCCAGCCGTTCACCTCGCCCCTTTCACGCTCTTTTCCTTTTCCAACACACTTCGATTTCCCTTTCTCGCTCCCGGACCGCCCTTTGCCTCACAATTTCCTCCCCATCCCTGCCATCTCACCCTCCTCCACCTTTGCCGTCATAGCAGCTACGGAAACCGCTAATAAATACGCTCCTCGTGTTCCGCCTTGCCCTTTATCCAACCGTCCCCTCCCCCATCGTCCTATCCCTTGCATTAAAAGTCCTCTTCATTCTCTCCTCCCCTCTCGCCAAGCACTGCACCCATTTCCTCTCCGGATTCTCTCCCTTTAAAAAAAAATATTTACGACCAATGCCCAAGCCTCCCTTATCCAGTGCGGCACAATATCCTTCCACCCCTGGTCCACCCTTGGGCCCTTCCCCTGTTTTATTTTCCACATCCTCCACCCCCCTTTGGGGAAACCTTCTACTTTGTCGGAAGGTGATGTTATCTTCGAAACCATCCCACCCTCCATCCGCATTTATCATCAAGATAGAGTCTGCTGGAAAAACACGGTTAGTCGGTTATTTCGTTGTCTGTGGAAAGTCAGAATGCATGGGAAAATTAAATATTTATCCGTACGAATAATATTTGTTGCGAAATTCAAACGATGTTGTTTCCCAATCCTTTTGCGCATTGAAATATCTTTGGTAATCGAATATGATGCAGTTTGCTGGTAGTTATTACTGTGGGTGCGTTATTGTTAGAATAAGGTTGTGTCTAGTCTTTACAGTAACTCTGAATTTGGTAGTTCTTCGTGATGCTATGCGCTTTTCATGAAACTCATTGAACATATGCAATTATTGAATGCCGATCACGTTCCTTTTATCAATAAAATTTATATTTTATTATAATTTTCTTAGTCATTTTAGGGTCAATATTTTCAAACGGCAATCATATCGTATTATTTACAAAAAAATTAACATTCTTTACAATTTTTATTATGTAAAAACAAAGATTTGAGGCTTTCATTGTGGATGCTCTGCCGATTGGTTTCATGGGTTCACATCCGGACTAGTTCTGTCAACTATGGCGTTTTTTGCCCGCTTAACCCGTTAACGCCTAGCGGTACCAAATGGTAGTGCAGTGCTAAACTGAACTTTTTTGTCATTTATCGTAATTTATTAGGGGTTTTGAGAATTTTAAATTAATTAAAATATTTTCAATAACATTTTTCCGAAAATTTTGCAATTTTAAAGCTTTAATTAAAGTATTTAGAGCCGTTTGAAAATAGGGAATTATCAACCAGCCGAAAAAAAAACCGAAATTTTTAGAGCAAACATTTCGATTTTCTTTGCTTACGCCACATGCATCTATATACAAAAGTCTTATTATCTAATTATGATTGTTATAACACGTACATCTCAGATAAAGTATATTTTTATGTGAGCCTAAAATTATGGGATGTTATGACGCAAAACATTTTGGTGGTACCATATGGTACAGCTAGGCGTTACCATTAGTGGTAAAAGAATGAATTTTGCACCTAATGACTCAGAATTTCATTGACATTTAAATACATGATTACCACAAAAATCGCACAAACTTTTTAATCCAGGCGTTACCGGGTTAATCTTCTGCCGTCTTTAGGCCGACATCATCCCTTAAGAGAGCCTGAAGACGTTATACTGTCGCCGTTTCTAAACATTACCACTTATGAAAACGCATTGCTTTACCTTTCGACGACACATTACAGGAATAAATTTGAAGCGTCCTGGAAATGTCAAGGAATATCGGCGTAATATTTGAGTTCCCAGTTTCCATCCTGTCAGTCCCCTTACATCACCTTCTTTTCCCCTGCATGTCCGGCGGCGCCCCGAGCCAGTCCCTCTTTCGGCCAATGCCTGGCCATCCCTTCGGAGAAGGGGGAGCTGTGGAAAGGAGGGGTTGGACGGGAACCGAGGACTACTCGCTCTTTTCCTCTTATTTTTTTATTCCTGCCCCTCTAGGGGGTGAGGGTGTGTCGGAGGGAGGGGTCGGAAGAGAGGTGTGTTCCGATATATCGATGGTATCTCCCCCGGATGGAAGGAGTGCTTCGGGGGTTGGAGTCTCATGTTGGGGGATTAATCAAGGGTAGGATTCTGGAGAAGCTGACCCGTGGAGGCGATATCTCGGATACTTCTGATCGGTTTCTCTTACTGATATTCTCTTTCGAGTTGTGAGTTTTCTTACTTCTGTAGACGATATTATATTTCTTTGCTCGTCATGGAATTACAGCATCTATAAAAGTGCGAATATTTTCATCAGTCTCTCACCGGACCATGCTTGTTATTCTTTTTCGAGGGTCAGGTCGTCGTACTGCGTTACGCAATATTACGTCTTCTCTTCTCTTTGAAACTATAGCGCCTTAAAATGTGAAACTATGGTGGAAAAAGTTAATATCTCGGTTGAAATGAAGATGGTTGTCGTTGAACAGAGATTCTATGTTAAAACTGTAAATATTGACCAATTGATTTTTGTGAGAAGAATGAAAAGTAGTTACTGGGAAAAGTTGTAAAATGCATTAATGGTGGCCAAAAAGAAAACGTTGCAGCATAGGACTTCTATTATGTGCAACTTTTGATGAAAATGTTTATGCTTCTTAACATATTTGCGTTTGTTGTACTTTCTATTTCTTCTAGAGCTTTCTATTACATGGTGCATAACTTTACAATAAATCGTTAATCTTTCAAAAGAGCAATGCTCTAATGTTCTAAGTCCCGCCTGTGAATTCTTTATTTGCATAATTAGTATTCTTCATTGAGAGAATACTCATTTCGATTATTAAAAAGCTAATAGAACTGTAGATTTTTTTTATAATCCTCCTTTTAGTTTGATTTATTAATAATTTAATATTGGTGCAATAAGAAAGAAGCTTCTCTAGATTTCCCTCTTTACGAATTTGTTGCTCATTTTAGAATAAAGTTATATGTGTATGGGACCACATACATTTCAATCTTATACATGGCCCCGAAAATAATTACCCTCTTATCTCGTGCATTTCCTCATGGATCAAAATATTGAACTACGGGTTGAAATTGTACCTATGAGCATTACAAAATCGTGATCAAGCTTTCGTAAATAAATTTAAGATACAACTTCTTTCGCGGCCAAGTAAAATCATCGCTCGCTATTTTTAAGGGGGACAAACTTAGTATAGTAAATTATTTTCTAATTGTTCATCTAATAACATGTCATCTTTTCGTCTCCATGGTAATTAATCCGCTCTATTATTTTAATCCACTCCATTTACGAATGATGGCCATCAGAAATGGAAATCAAAAATACCTTTTGAATTTCCTCCCATTATTTTCTCGTCCTCCGTCGACCCCCGCAGTGCATATGATTGCACACGCGCGCGAAATAATCCAGTAATTACATCAATATCCGGTATCTGAGAATTCGGATCCGCCGCTGAAAGGATGCGAACAATTTTTTATTCCCTCATCCTCCGTTCCCCGCGAATTTCTCTGCTCTAACTGGCACTCCCGCCCTTCATCCCTGCGGGGGATGGAAAAATTATTCAAAACTCTTTCGGATCGTAATTTTTTTTAATCCACGAGCCACGTACGTTTCCGGGACGTTTTTTTTTTAAACCTCTTTCACTCGTCGATCTCTTTAAAGCATGTATGCCTTATAATACGTTAGCCTCCGACTTTCCACGGCTACCTGGCTTTTCCCCCATCCACCACACCTACCCAAAATCTGTTCACAAAACTCACCCCCATCTTTTTTATCCGAACCACCCTCTTTCAGTTCACTACCAAACGGCCACGTACCTACTGCGCGCATAAATATATGGTCTCGTTCTCTCTCTCTCTCTCAGACACAAACGATCGTACCGGGAGTTTTCCTTATGTTTCCCCCCTTTTCCTCCTGCTAGTAGCCTTTAAATAAAAATTCAACCTTTAACCCCCCGACTACGATCCCAAGCCGAGAGAGAAATATAGAAAAAAAAGGGAACTGGTTTCCCCCCTTCACCGTCTCTCGAAAAAAATACCATTTCTCCCGCTGTGTGCCCGCGTTACACCTACGGCCTCTCCGTCCTCACCCACATCAAAAACCCTTCGAGTAAACACATAAAGCCTCCCCCCTCCGTCCGCCAAAAAAGCGCGCACTTTCCTCAAGCCATCTATTTTCTCCGTTCCTTCTCTCGCGGTTCTTTTTTTATTTTAATTTCCTCCTCCTCCTCCCCTTTCTCTTTTTCGCCCTCCGTTTCACTCTTTTCGGGCAAACTCTCTCACTTTTCTCCTTTCGCCTCCGTGTTTTCCTCTCTCTCGTCTTCCATCCCGCATCCCTCTTGGATTCCGTTTGCTTGCTGGCAAAAGGTAATTGCTTCCCCCATCCCCGAGGTCCGGGTTTGAATGAATGAATATTTTTATTATGCTCTAGGTAAAACTTATGAGTGTAAAAAAATAGAAAATACATGAAATTTTCTACTCTGAATAAATGACATTTTGACAAAACGATGGCATTATCGAGATTATTGCTAGGCTAACTAGTATTAGATATTTAGACAAAAAATGTAAATTATTCAATATTATTAACACAAAAATATAAGGTTTAACACAGATATTATCAACACACACATACATATATGTATATTTTTGTAGAAAGTTATGATAACATCACAAGTTTAAGATGATAGCTTCAATAAGTTGAGGGGACTAACATAAGCCCTTCGCTTCAATTGTGAGTACAGCCTTCCTTTGAATGAATGAATATTTTTATTATGCTCTAGGTAAAACGTATGAGAGTAAAAAAAATAGAAAATACATGAAATTTTCTACTCTGAATAAATGACATTGTGACTGAAGTGATTGTGACGTCTGTAACTTCAATAAGTTGAGGAGACTAACTTAAGCCCTTGACTTCAAATGTGAGTACAGCCTTCCTGAAGTGATTGTGACGTCTTTATTGTTTGGGGAGGTTTTTTGATGCATATCCCTAGTAACCCATGACTTTTTTGTTGGTTGAGACAATAATAGGGTGGTTTCCAATTTCTTTTTAATTGCTTAAATCGAAAGATGTTTACTCTATTTCACGCTTCTAGATTTTTAAATGACGAGATCTATTTTTCGCGATAAAATGAAAAGTGAAAAGCGCGCGAAAACGCGGAGGCTAAGTATGAATGCTGGGAAAATCCCATATGACGTCATTCTGGTTCCCGCTGCCGTTAAGTGTGGTGACCTTGGGGCGAGGATGTGTGCGCTGCTGAGATGAAGGCTGCTAGCAGGTAGCAGAGTACGCTGCTAGCAGGTAGCGCTTGGCTTAAATAAAGATTATTAATACCTTATCAAACGAAGGAAACTTTCCGACCAAAGGCAATTTTAATAGCTGATTATTGAGAGGTGTTTCCCTGAGCTCTGTCCCCATGCATGCATTGGTAATCTCAGACCATGCAAAACTCCTGGCCACTCGTATAGAATCTGGGCCCCTGTGACATCACGTGGAGTGGCATCGCATGGGCGCCAATCTGGCCTTTTTCAAATGAGGTTAAAATTGACCATTAACATTCTTCTAAACCGGGATTTCTAAAATTAAATAATATATATATTATGAATACACTAATGGTGGGTAACGAATCGCAATCGATGCCTTTCGTTTTCTTAAATGAAGGAAACTTCCCTATAGATAATAGATTAGAAGCCATCATTGATATTTTGGGCGTTAACCCTGTTGTAGTGTTCGGCGTAGACTCCTACGGTAGTGGATCAAATATTTTGTCCCGTTCTGTCGTCAAGAAAGAAGTATTGCAAGAGTGCCATTCCGTTTTGTGATGGCAGAAGTGGATTAACAGAAGTGACTCTGATGGCGAAAGGTAAATATTTTTTCTCCATTGCTTTTTGAGGGTATATTCTTATATTTCACCTTGCAATTGGTCCCTCATAAAGAAGTCGTATAAATTGATAAATTGTAGCCCTTTTCTTTATCTTCGCATTTACAAGTTTATCGACGTTGCCGCGATCAATATATTCATGATCATATAATCTTTTTGGGTTTATAGTTGAACTGCTTGAATGATAATTACTTTTGGTCCTATGAATTGAAATTGGAGATTAGAAAATATATTTTGAGATTTAAGAAAATCAGTGATAAATTAAATGTTGTAAATTTGTTGTATCAAGCAATGATTGTTAACTGAGTGTAATTAATATATGATTTCTTTTAATTTTTTTTTCAAAATGATGCTCAATTAATATAAAATATGTTGGACTTCAAAGGTCGTTGCAGAAAGTGAAGCGATGTTATTTTCACTAGGTTAGCAGCCTCTTCATCGCCTCGAAATCATATCGTTAATAACAAGTGGTGATTTTATGAATGATATCGTTATAGTGAAGTTATTTAGAGTCGCTTTTCTATGGAAAGGTGGCATCATTGACTCTCTCTCATCAATCGACTAAGACGTGTAACGCGATATATTTCAAACTAATCTCATAAACGGCTTGGAAATTCACATGTATTACTTTAGGAAGATATACCGCGGCCCTTAGAATTTCTGTTTAACGATATGAGTTATGGTTACGTATGCTAATTTGCCGGGGGAATTTAAGAATCTAGCTTAATGATCTTGGCCCAGGAATCCCTTTGGATTTGTCCGTGGTTTGATTCAAGCTATGATGGTGTGTTGACAATGACCGCAGCTAAGAAAGGAAGGATAGAGGTCTTCGAAATGTGGTGCTACAGAAGAATGATGAATATCAAATGGATCGACCGAGTTAGTAACGAGGAAGTCCTAAAAAGAGTAGGAGGGAAGAGAAGACTCATGAAAACCTTAACAAGAAGACGAAAAAACCTTATAGGCCACATCTTGAGACATGATGGCTTGATGAAGACAATCGTCGAGGGACAGGTGGAAGGCAAGAACGGAAAAGGAAGACCTCGAACAAAATACATGGAACAAGTAAAGAAGGATGTGAAAGAGAAGAAGTACGTAGGTGTGAAAAGATTAGCTGATAGGAGAACTGAGTGGAGAGCTGCGTCAAACCAATCATAGGATCGTTGACCAGTGATGATGATTAATGGAAATAGCAGGGTAACAAAGAATTTCCCCGAAATATTCTCGTTTTTAATCGTCGCAATGGCGCTACTTCAATCCTGCCGAAATAAATGAGAAGTGCCCCCGCGTGTCTGGCACGTGTGAGCGGCACTCGAGTCATCCGACGCCAATCAGCGAAGGCTATCCAAGAGAAGAGAATCCTCCCCCTAACACCTTCGCAACGGTTTTAAACGCGGGGCTAGAGAATTTTTGAACGGACCGAAGGGAGAGAGAGAGGTATAACGAAGAAAAAAATGGGAAATGGCCTTTCAGGGGAGGCGCCTCCGAAATTCTCATTCCAGAAAATGTTGGTAAGCCCCACAAACACGCTCTCTTTCCGAAATTCTATTCCCTTTTTCTCTCTTTCCACCCCCCACACACGTGAATATACCTTCTCCCCCCCCCCCCCCTTCCTCCTCCCCTCCCTACCGCCTCTTAAAACTCCATTACCTCCCCCACCACCTTCCCATATGAGCGAACCGTACGTGGCTCCCCTTTGACCATTTCCCCCCGTTTTTTTTCCTCCCGGGGGAAAAAATAATCAACCCCTTTTTACCCTTCCTTCACGAAAACCTGCAGGAGTATAAAAAATAAAACCTCCTCATTCCTCCACAACTTTAAACCGACGCGAGCTTTGCCTCTATCTCTCCCTCGTATACGCGTTTATATACACGTACGTTGTATGTATATATACGTTGGTGCGTTTGCGACCCTCCTCCTGCCTATGCCTTTACGCTCAGACACTCGCCTCCATTTTCATTAGGGTGACCTCTTCGGGAAAAAGGGTATCAGGGTTTTTGAGGGTAGGGTTGGTTTCTACGATGCCACGGGAAGGGTGGGGGTGCGGAGAGAGCCTTTCAAAAAGTGAGGGAAGCGAAAAGCCAAGTGGGAGGATGTGATGCTTGCCTCCTAATAGCTGGACAAAGAAAGGAAAGACAAACATTTTATAAGAGATCGTATCGTGACTGATTTAGTCAGAATTTCCACATTTGCGTAAAATACAGGCAGTGCTCCTCTTCTCATCAATTTTCCTCCGGAAATATCATATTTTGAAGCTCACGTCTTGGTTTCAGCATATTTAGCCCTTTCTAACCCAGTGCCGCTTCTGGGAGAAATTAAATTTCAAGACTTCTCATTGTAAAAAAGTGAAAAATGTTTACTCGACCATAAGTATTGTGGCAGCTATATAGTTAACCATTAAATAGCACACAAGAACACGTAGTGTAAATCTTTCCTGAATAGAGCTGAAAATATATATATTTTTGATCGTACTTAGAAGCACATTTGGTAATAATGGCTTAAATTATTGTCAAGTGAGCGACATTGCCTGAATGGAATTGCAAAATCTTCTGCATGGCGAGCCATATTTTTATCACTACATTAAATTGGCACTTACATTATCGCCAGCGATACAGATCATTCCGTTGGCTAAGCTTTGTCTTAGAGAGTGGGTTCATGAGTCGCAAATAAAACTCTCTTAATCTCAATTTGAATTTTGTAATTGATGCTCTTCCTCAGTTAAACTGCTGATTCAATATATTCTTAAACTATATTCACACTTCCTTGGGCCTTGTAGATCTAATCATAGATTTTCAGCCTCCACCCCATTCATGCCGCATTCATCCAACTTCATAGTTCAGCTGATGGAGACTTTAAACGTTTTCTTCACGCATTTATCATTTCTTAATTAATTCTTATTTTTATCACACAGATAGCTTTACGCTAAAAATTTTCGTAATTGCCTAATTTGTTCTAACAAATAAAATAATAAGTGTTTTTACTATCATATTTGATTTTATAAAAAGTATTTATGAGTGATAAAATTAGATTTGGCTCATGAGTGTTCTTTTTTTGCATAAAGAAAGACATCCCACTATTTTATTATTTAACCAATCGTTTTCATTCATATCAGCAATTTGAATTTGGAATTTCTTAATGGATTGAAAATTAATTAATGATTTAGTTAGTCGAAAATAACTTATTGTGAGGCATTGACGCATGTACAATGAACATTTTAGTTGTAACTGGTCCATACTCATTGAAAAATGCATTAAATGTTATTTTTACCTGAATTTTTAATAATTTCAATACGTAAGATTACAAACCTCTTTGATTTTAAATTTTCTAAGTGAATTATTCCCAACTATGCTTGATATTTTTCACCTCTTTAAAACGAGCGGACAGTTTTTTTTAGTACCATCTCTTCTCGAAGTGTTTTCCTTCCATCTCTACAGTTCAATACTGCTCCGTCCACTTTCACCATCCCCACCCTCTTGAGAATTACGGGTGAGGAAAAAAAAACTCCTTCCTCGGACCCCCCTCATGGGTTGGCAATCCTGTCCTGGGGATATGAAGTTGCCGTGGCCACCCTGGTCTCCCCCCCCCCACCTCCCCCTCCCCGCTGCCAAAATATCCTTCATGTGCACACACGTCAGCTACGGCGGCACCCTGGGCGAGGAAAGCAATATGGCGAGGAGGCGAAGGAAGGATGCCCCCTGGTGAGGAGACGACGGAGAGAGAGGAAAATAGGGAATCGGCAAGTCTGTGCTATGGGTTTCGTTTCGCTTTTTTTATACCTTTTTCATTCCACGGGGGGGCTGGACAGTACACTCTCCCTGACTGGAGATGTAAGGGTAACAGAGGGGGAGGGTGTGGTAATATATTTTTTTTCTTTTCCCCGAGCGAAAGCGAGGAAGAGGGAGGAAGCAAGTCCCTTTCCCGCCAGATCTGCAGGACTCCACCCACCTCTCTGGCCGGGGCCTTTTTTTTCTGGGGGGGGGATTCGGAAGGGGGGTTGTGGTGGTGGTCCCACCTTGGGGCGATTCGACCCGTCTCCCACCAAATAATGCCCGCCTTTTCCTCCCGTCCTCCCCGGCCGCCTCCGTACACTGCCGCGCCAACGCACAAACACCGTTTCCCGTCCACGTCTCTCCCCGGGAAATCCACTCCCCGAGTCCCTCCTACTGCTACCGGGTTTGTTGTTAGCTCCAGCACAGCGAGAGAGGGAGGCAGAGTTGAGTTCGGACAAAGGGATTCTTTTATCCTGTGTTCTTTCCAGCGAAGGGGGCGGTTTTAGAGGGACTACCTAACTACCCCCACCACCCTCTCACGGCTCCACTCGCTATCGCATGTACCACCTACGGATCCCCGGAAGCTCACATGCTAGTCCATCATGGACGCGATGTGAGAGAAAATCGAGGAATTGTCCACTTGCTTTCTTTTTCCTGCCTATATTTATTTCAGTAAGCGATGAAATCTAACAACAATATTGAATGAGTTACCTTGATCGAGTTATCATGTAAGGGTGGCTGGTATATAACTAGGCATTATAAAATATATACCTGGCTGCTTGAGACTGTTGTTCGATGTCACAAGCGCTTACATTGAATTTTGGAGTATGCATCAAGATTCACATATAATAATGTATGAATGATATTAATTTCAACAAATTAGTGCTGTTAATATAATTTTTTTCACCTGTGTCCATACCTAATTATATGCCAGCCACCCTGTATGTTAAAGAAAGTATGAAAGCGTTGGTAAATTTAGGGTACGCGAAAGTATTAAGTGCCAGGATAATTCAGAGTGAAGCTGTGTCAACCATTCCCCACATTTATAATGATCCTATGAAGATGAATGGTGATAATTAATTATTGGCGTCCATTATCATTGATCAGCAGTTTTGGGAGAGAAGTGTAGAATTTTCCACTTTATATCTAATTTTTAGAAAGTTTTATGACACAATAATTTCGATAAAAATGTGTAATAAGTTATTTAGGGTGACTTATCAAAGAAAATACATTCGTTAATAGTTAATACGAAAGGATTTCCTGATAGTAGAGTTTAAAATAAAAAATACTCCGTAAACCAGTCATAGGACTGCTAACCTTTAATAATGTGAATGGTGATAAACAACAATAATAATAATTAATGCTCTTTTTTAGCAAAGGGTGTAGTTTTAGTGGGATTACTTGACTAGGTACCTCCCAGGCTCTCACTATCTCATGTACTACCTACGAATCCCTAATAGCTGTCATACTAGTTCATAAAAGGAAAGCGAAGAAATTTTCATCTCCTATCTTTTTATTTTATTTAAAACCGGTATTGAGCAACAATATCGAATGATTTTTTTGTCGAGCAAATTTTCAAGAGTGCTAAGGAGACGGTATTCATAAATGTAAAAAAAAACTAGCTGATTGAAGACTTGGAGATGAGCTGCGCCAACGCCTTCTAGATTTTTTAACGCTATTATGATGTCGATGAACAAAAAAAATTGAATGATTTGTTAATCAATTAAAATTGATGATCGTACATGTATAGCTCATGTCGATAATAGAAACTAATTCAGCTCATTAGTTTTACTCATCTTGTGTTTCATATCGGATACTGGTTTGAATTAGGTAAAATAAGCTCCGGAGTTATCCAAATGCGTGAAAAGTTTACCCTAGGTCAGAGTGTGTATCCGTCATATCCATTTCTTGGGTCACCTCTATCCGTGAGGATTCTCTCTTGGGTATATCTCCAGTCTACATCCAGGTTATGAACCCGTGACTCTTCGCTCAGTGGCCACGTGCTCAACCCGTTAGGGTACAACGGTATTATTCTGTTAAACACAATCGGTTGTAATTCTAAGGATGTTTTGACACTTCTGTTGCTTGATTATTCTGTCATTTAATTTTCTCATGTTCACGTCGTTCTATCAAAGTTCGTAGTATGCCACGAAAATATGGAGCTCATTAGGATAATTCATGCATATTCGGTATAGCATATTTTTGCTTATTGGCTTTATAATTTGAGTGAATTCGGAAATTCGGAATTCGTTATATGCGGGTACAATTTGAGGTATATTTCACTATTTGAAATACACACGTTAGTATATATTTCAAATGGTGAGATACACCTAACATTTAGTACGATACGATTTTTTTTTGTGTTTTGCAAATTCATATTCTGTAAACGTTTTGTTCTAAACTTCTTTTGTTTTTATTAGTTACTTTATATAAAAATTTTTTGATACTATGCAGTAATTGTGTTAAGAACTTTTCTCCCTTATCCTTCAAACCAATAATTGGTTTAAAAGTTAAGGGTAGAATTCTGCTCTAATGGCCTCATTCCATGTGAATTTTTAGTTCCTACGCAGAGGGTTAGTAATTTAACCTAGACTTATTGCGGTTTTTCACGAAAATTAGAAATAGTCCTTCTGGGAAGGTTCGGTACCGAGGCCCTCAAGTCTTGGAATGGGAAAATGCCTCCCTAGGAAAATGCCTCCCTAGGAAAATGATGTCAAAGTGATATCTAATAGTTTGCTATTTTTGTAACGTGTATACTAATGTTCTTTTGTGATAAACTTATTTTAAGGCACGTTTTTACCGGACGGAGCTTTCCTCAGTTTCGCTTACATTTTGAGTAAAAGGATGCTGCATATTCCAACTTCGCATGTTTGTTTTCTCAGGAGTGGATATTCTAAAAATTGATGATATCCCACGTATCTGGAGGTATCGTTTTCTTTGTAATCCATGTTGTGATCTCGGGTTGTTTTGAAAAATTATCTCCGCGCCGTGTTATTCTGTGAAAATGTTTGCGTTGGATATTGTCTCCATTCTTCAGAAACCTGTGTATATATGTATATATGCCCCCAAAAATGTCATGCTTTCGTAGAATTATCTGAGAAAAATTCCTTGAAGTTATTGTATTTATTTTTATGATTGTATTTATAAATGAAATATTACCTTTAGGAGGTCCTTCGCGCTCCACCATTGCATGACTTTCGCCGCTGTAATGTAATACAAGCTACTCTTTGTCGCAAAAATATGGCACACGGTGTAGTACTACAGTAATCCTAATCAAGTGCCTTCATAATGCATTTTCACTTGCTTTGCAAGAATTTGAGTTTCATGCATTAGTGGAATAAAACGAGCCGTGACGTATTGAATGCTACAAATCATTAGAGAGAGAGGGCTATCCCGTAATTTTTGTCAGTGAGTACTGTTTTAAATCGATTTCAATTTTTAATAGTTGTATTCTCATCGTCTTTCTGTTATTTAGCAGTCAGTAAAAGTTTTTTACGGCTTTTATTATTTGAGCCGTAGCGTTATCCGATGCCAATAGTATATGTTTATTTTCGTAATGTACGTAACGGTATATCAACTATGTACCTTTTAGCCGTAACACTTTTAAAGTTTCCATGCATGTTTCAAGTGTTAAACATTTGTTCACAAGGCCGATGAAGCTCGATTATTGAGAGTGAATTTCAGGAAGCGTTCAAATTAATTCACGTTACATTAAAATATGTTTTCTTTTTCCCAATTATTTTTCGTCTCCGTGAATTTTTTAACGAGTTTTGATTACATACACCTCCTTATCCCCTAGAGTCCTCTCTTGCTGCAAACTCGTCAACAACGCAGTTTGATTTTTTTGAGTGTTCGAATGCCTACTCACTTCAGGTGCAATGCCTGTTATAGCTGCAACACCCACATGAATGTACCACTGGAACGGAATGGTGTAGTTCTTTGAATTAGAACTAGTACGTGGCATCCTCTGACTACTTCAAAGATCATACTAATAAAATAAGAGAGATAGATTGTTGAACAGATTGATTTAGAATGTCTTTTTTCCACGATTGATAAGTTATTATAACGGAAGCGTTATGACTTAGAAATATGTTTGTTGACTTGTGGCTTAGCTTACTTAATTATTTATTCCTTGAGGCATTTTTATCAATGTTCCTAATATTTCTAAGAGCTTAAGATTAAGACCTTGGACCCGCCGAACAAATTTCTACGAAGTGCAGGTTTTTCATGAAAAGAGTTTTCCCTTTCTACCGTAGAAGTATTAGTTTCACTGGCCTCATCGCCAGGTTGGAACAAATGTTGAATTAATATTTGCATCTATTATTATATCTTTATTTTTGGAGTGATATTCAACTTTTTTTTGACGATATTTTTGTTATTGGAGTTCTGAAAGGCAGTGAAGAAATCTCGAAGAAAGCTACACGTTTCTGTATATTTTTCCATGTCACTCTAAAATGAACAATATATTCTAGTCTTCAAGTCTAAATTACAAAATAAGGGTATCGTTATTGGTTTAATGCTGCATTTTTAATAGATTCGATAGATTCATGCGTGATGTAGTGGAAGTGCAATGGCTAGTGAACTCTATGGAGATATTGTGCTTTAAGACTTTTAGTTTACGATGGGTTGATAAAGTGTATTAATTTTGTGGGTTAGCGGTGTTCGTTTTAATGAAATGGTGGCTTTCCTTAAAGCCTGTCGTATGGGTGAAGGGGATATTAGAAGATTTTGTATATATTGTGTAGGCATTCAATCCCGTACGCATTATGGAAAAGCGAGAGGGATAATTGTAAAAGCATGACAACCTTTTGTTTCAATCTGCAATTTTTGCCCAAGTAGTGAGGCTCCTTAACGCCTGGCCTCAGCTAATCCCGTGAGTGGAGTATAGCGATCGTCATTCCACAATTTTAAGTATAGTGCTCAGCACTCAGCCGTTTTAGGAGATGGTCGAGGCGGACAGCAACGTCAGTCCAAGGCGATATGCGTTGTGTGTGCAATTTCCCACCCCACATGTGGACGCGGAAATCACCGAATAAAAAATCAAAATCGTCGGCGTAAAAACAAATGACAAAAAAAGGGCACCGCTCTGTTTCTGCTCGCGTAACCCGTCCCCGAACACATCTCTTGCATGTCTCTCGGGCCGAAATATTATATGAGCCCCTCCGATGCTGAGGGGGTGGGTGTAGAGGGGTACGTGCCTACACATGCATTTTTCAGAATTGTTTTGCTTGTCATGCCGTCACGTTCCGCGGCATCAATTTCATTTTCGCCATGAATATTTGACGGGGACCCGTGATGAAAGTCGTGCATAAAAACTGCAAAAGCGCTTCGCCGCTTTCGGATCCGTCGTGTAGGACCAAATCACGTTTGGGAGGGTGGGAGGGGGGTGTGCCTTCACTGCCTCCCCTTGTCACTCCCCCCTCTCGGTCCCATCAGTCGATCGTTTGACTATATGGGAATTTGTGATGATAGCGCGGTTGCATTTTTGAAATCAGTGACGGCGAGATGCGAAGGTTGAGGCCGTGCGGCAGTGCTGAGGCTGCACGTGTCGGCGTGTATTTGACGTTAGCGGCGTGAGACTGAGTAGACCGTAAAATAATTTCCTCACAGATACCTCCTTGTTCTAAGAGTCGGAGCGGCTAGCTACCTCAGGCGCCCGATGCATATCCTTCTTAAATAACTTTGCAGCTTGTTTTTCAGCGAAATAAAATAATATTTGCACCTAAGCGCAGTTTTATGGTGCGTACCTAAGAAGCGTTTCAGTGTCGATTAATCATCGCCATCAGGTAAGGGCGAGTAGAAAGAAATTCTGGCATATTCTCCCGGACATCTTGATGATGCGTCGGGATTTAAAAAACTTACAAATTTGTCGTACACTTATCCTTTCCTCTAAGACACTTCAGCGTGCTAAGCATACATGGTCCTTTTATATCACACCTAACCTTTCATAACCTATCATAACCTATTTATATCACACTAGATCTTATTAAGAACAAGATTGTGCTGTGAGAGATACGCACCTAAATATGAGGTACCTTATACTAAAGATACTCATTATTGTATCCTACTCAAGCATGCTAACAAGTTATGAATGTAGTACTGAATCGTACCAAAAAATTTTAATGTACAACTTGTTTGTGAGGTGACAAGGGGATAATTTAGATTGAATACCTCTTTAGGCGATTTACATGTATGTACCTACCATGCTTAGGGACGGTTGTCAAGAGTTCCATTTCCGTCCTCATTTTAGTTCCTGGCGCGATTGTGTTTAATACATTCATTTTTACGCGGAAAAAGCACTTCATTCATTGTAAAAATACCCTTTGAAATTAACTTTTTATATTATTTTAATCATATTATTTTAGATTAAACATATTCGATTTTTCTCTCTGTGGTATTTTATCTCTAACCACGAGTGGCTACTACGCGGTCATTTTTATTGATGGAAAAAAATATTAGTTAATTAAAAACAAAAGGAATGCGTAGTATCGTAATATTCGTGAAATTAAAGTGGACCCAAATTATGGAACTGATTCAATTCATATCAATTGGACCTAGGTTTGAGCAAATTTTGTGCTTATGTACGTGATTATTAGCCGACTATTATTTTTTCGGAATAGATCTCATTGCCTAAAGGAATTCTCCTTATCGGTGAATGAAGAAACAGAATATTTTCCGAACTTAGTGAGGTTATAGTCGCGACCGCCTCACGGGCATATTGTTGCCTTATTATGGTAGAAATGTCACATAAACACCGAAATCTTGTTTTGAATGCATGTTGCAGTGATATTTCCCGTCTAATATCCGGAGACCGTTTTTTTTTTTGTTTTGCGTTGAACCGTCCGTCGAGCCGCCGCAAACTGCGTGATGAGGAATATAATTTGGGCCCCGAGCGCGTCACGCGGTCCGCGAGGATTGCCCCCGTTTTCATTCCGCGGCGTTGATACATTATTTTTTATTTCCTCGTTCATTCGTTCAGCTTTTTCGCGGCTCGGGAATTCCACCTCATGTTTTTGAATGCTGGCACACCAAAAAAAAAAAAAATATATACGAAAAAAAAAGAAACGGGGATAAAATGGAAGATTCCTCTTTCGTGATTTGGAACGGGCGAAACAGTGGAATACATGCATATATATAATTCAGCGTGATTTAAATGCACTGTGGAAGCCGTGATCAATACTATTCTTTATCTCCTTTTTTGGGGCTTATTGGAGCGGAAAAGCCACCCGTCGTAGTTCGGGTATTTTTGAACCCCTGCTTGGTCCTCGTGGATGAAGTTACCCTCTCCCAATAGGGTCAAAAGCGTTTTGCAGTGAAATAATTCCTCTTGTTTGTCTGCATTAGTTTCCATTTTTATTGATTTCTGACGTAATTACCTAATTCCCGCCAAGGACTGTGACTGTGGAGTTTGAAAATGGCGAGAAACTTTCCTTCCTTTTTATCCTGTGAAATGTTTATCATACCATGCATTATGAGGTATGAAGTACCTATTAGGGCCTCATTTGGGCGTTGATACATCGGAAGAAATAATTTTGGCGAAATATTTTGTTATTTGACTGTAACGCATTCCTTCCCCACTCTCTTGAAAATGTTTTACCATTTCATTGTTCGATAGCATACTAACTATGGGAAATTAGGCGTCATTTTGGCACTGATGCATTCGGAGAAGTAACTTTTTGCGAAATATTTTGTGATTTGACTTTCACCCATTTGATTTTTTTTTACTCATAAGCTAATGGTAATCGTTTTTCCATCTGGAATAGTTACACCAAATGACGCGTGTTCACCCTTTTTTTGGTTCACCCTGATGTAACCTTGGGTAATCTCGAGCAATAGTCTCTACTTGGGCATTTATCGCATGAGCCATATCTCTCCATACCTACTTTTTCAAATACTTTCATTATTTATTAGCGCTCGCTGAATTTGCATGAGCCCCAATTTTTGCTTACATGCATTCTTGGCCATTTCTGTATTCAGATCAATACTGCTGAGCCTGTCCTCGGGAAGCTATGATTTTTTGATAAATTCTTCGTAATATTTTTCGTGACTTATAGAAGATGGTATAAATTTGCAATTAGGGGTTGCGTCGATAGGTTTTGGGCCTAATATCCATTTTTAACTTTTCAGGATATGCTATCGTAATATTTATTTTTACGATATTTTTATTCAGATATTTTTTAGTCATTTTTTTGTTTAGATATTTTTAGTCAGATATTTTTATTTCATGGTTTTTCTTAACTTGCTCCGTATGGTAGTGTATTTCATCGATGGAATCATGTAATTGATTTTTTTACAAATTCCCATTGTGGGATTTGCTTGAAATTTTGCACATTTGCTTGCTTCTGATACGATATTCAATAATTGATATTTTGTTTCATTGTTCTCTAATTACTTCACTAACTTTCCATATGGACAAATAGTTTCAATATTTCTTAATAGATGGCTTTAGTTATAAATTTTTGGCAGAGATTCCTTTAACAGCTCTAGTTTAAATGATTAAATTACACACCACTAAAAAGTAGAAATAAATAAAATTAAAAAGATTATAAAAAATATCTTTTCCAAAAACAGTGTGAAAAGCACTAAAAAGTAAAAAAATAAGCTTTTATTAACTCGGAGAATAAATCGTGCATGGTTTACATTTGAATTATGCGTGTCAATCCCTTTTTAACTCACTGGCTGTTCGACACTCATTTGTAATAAATCTTCATCATTTTAATTTATTTGTAATTTGTCTACGTCATGTACTTTTTCTGTGACCTACTTGTAACACCAACTTAAAGATTTTGAAGCCAATTTCGACACTTAAAATATTTATGTCATCAAAATAGAACCGAATTTTGCGTGTGACAATTTAAAGAATTTTAATTTAATTCATCAGTAGGTGATAACGACGTTATACCTCAACTTACTATCTGATAGTGGACTTCACGCCTTTTTGCTGGAGTGCGTTGACGTTGGGGAAAGACGGGATCGTTCAGTGAGGCCTACGTCTAGAAGAAGCTGCTCATAAGGCGGCTTTTTGCGGAAAGCGTTTTTTTATGAAATGATGGAATAAAATCACCAATTTTTTTCCGGATGCGAATAATTGTTTTGTGATTCGTGCAGAATAGGTTAGTTTCGTTCATCAAAGAAAACGAAAGGCATTGATTGCAATTCGTTACCCACCATTAGTGTATTCATAATATACAAATTGTTTGGTTTTAGAAATACCGGTTTAGACGAATTGCAATGGTCAATTTTATCCTCATTTGAAAAAGGCTAGATTGGCGCCCATGCTATGCCACTCCACGTGACGTCTCAGGGACCTAGTTTCTATACGAGTAGATAGGAGTTTTACATCGTCTGAGATTACCAATGCATGCATGAGGCACACAGCTCAGGGAAACATGTCTTAATAATCACTTATTAAAACTGGCTAAGGTCGGAAAGTTTTTTTCTTTTGATAAGGTATTAATAATCCTTATTTAAGCCAAGCGCTACCAGCTAGCAGGGTACTCTGCTGCCTGCTAGCATCCTGCGTCGTATCAGCGCTCAAAGCCTCGCCCCAAGGTAACCTCACTTGCGGTAGCGGGAACTAAATCGACGTTACTCGGAGTGTACCCAGCATTCATACTTAGGCGTCGCGTTTTCGCGCGCTTGAAAATTTTCACTTTTCATTTAATCGCGAAAAATAGATATCGTCATTTAAAAATCTAAATGCGTGAAATACGTACTCCAGGAGTAATAATCTTTCGATTTAGGCAATAAAAAAATAATAGGAAACCACCCTATTAGAATAACCCAAGGTAATGGCCGCGTCATCGGTGTCATCCAGCCACTGAAAACCACTCCTCCTCATCCTCCAGAACTGGATGTATAATGGATTCCTCACCGTGGTCATCAGCTTGATGTGTTCCTCTCGATGTGGAAGAAGAAAGCTCCCTCCTGAGGGAATATCACCGAATTTCCGAAAGAGCTTCTTCTTGCTTCGACGAAGCTCCAAATGTTTCGTGCGTTCCAACTATGGATAGATAGGAAAAAACTCCAACTCGTTTCTGTACCCAATGAAGAAAACTAAAAAAATATTTAAAAAAACTGACACGAGTAGTATTCGTCTCCGAGAATCCCTTAAGGTCTTCAGGTAGTATTCTCTCGTGAGGAGAAAGAATGGTAGGCGATTCTTTCATCGCATTTACTCTCCCTCCTGGGGGCTCTTGGTCGAAGAAAGCACGCCCGAATTCCCTTCTCTCACGCTTGAGCGAGTCCTTTCCTTTCATTCTTGAAGACGGGATTGTTCAATGAGGCCTGCGTCTCGTGGAAGCTGCTCACAGAGCGGCGGGCCCGCTTCTTCTTCCTCTTCGTCTTGTGTTGTTGCCTCCGTGTCTCTTTCTTCCTTACCTCGTCTGTCTGTCCCGTGGCGGTGTATCTGCTCCTGCCGGGAGGTCTTTGGCTGGCTACTCAGATCACATCTCCGGCATACCTCCCTGCTTCTGTGAAGGCGGGTGACCTGGGGGTGTACACAAGAGAAGGGAACAGGACGAGAAAGATGGAGAGTGGCAGTGTTATTAAGACCCTTCCACCCACCTTTTTTCTCCCTGTCTGCCTCGCCAATGGTTGTTTCCCTGTCTCTAATCGTCCGTGATGTTATTTTTTCTTACTTCTCCCTCTTCCTGTTCCCACGAAAGTCCTAAAAGATCCATGGTCGTCCTCTATACCATGGAATCCATCATTGGTTTGGTAGCTTAGTGGGTAATCGCTGGGCTATTGACTGTGGGATTTTAGTCTCGGGTTTAAATCCGGGTGAAGCCCCTGGAGGCATACGCCGCAATTTATCCTCGCGGTACGATCTTTTTAAAAAGTTAAACGTCTTTGGAAATTTTTGGGTTGGTCTCTCACTTAAGTGGTTCAGTAAGGAGCGAGCTCTAGCCAAACCTATCATACCAAATTTCCAGAGCCTACAAGTTACTTGGTAGTTGGAAAAGGCTGATGTCATTTATTAATAAAGCCTTTCCGACACTCATATTTTACTAACCTTAGGCTTTGTCAGGGGTGAGCTCTATTCTCACCCTTAAAATCAACCTTCCGGTAGTGTGCTGAGTAAATTACGTCGTATGCGACAGTTGGTTTCCTCTTTGCTGACATCTGTGCCACTATTTCTCTCTCTTTTTGTCTCTCTCTCTCTCTCTCTCTCTCCCCTCGGAAGCCATATACCGTTATCTGCTCCTTACGATCCGTACTCACAAATTGCATGAGAGTGGATTCTCAACTTTTCCAATGATATTTTTGAAAATTTCCAAGTCCTGACATCTAAACCTCGTCATTTTTGTGGCTGGAAATTTTCGATGTCTTGCTGAACAAAGCCTCTTTTCTCACGGGAGCCCTGTGCTTCCCAAGGTTGTCGTATCCCCCAAAGATTCTGACCTAATGGATTGAATGATGCCATTTTGTGATCAGCCCGCGACTCTCGTTGAAAATAGTGATGATGATAAGCCCGATTGGGTTTTTTTGCCACGGGCTATTTTTTTAACTGGTCATCTTTGTTGTCTACACATTTATGTTCGGATTTTGAACGGTACTCATATTCAAGACGACGGCTGTTACAAATTTATTGGGTCATAAGAATTATGAGCTCGATTTTTTATTTTATGTGAAAAGATGCGTGCGTGCCATTAATCAAGGCCCTATAAAGGATGTATCTGGAATTTATGAATTCCTATAACAACTTTATCAAAATTAGCAATTTTGAGAAGTTAGTATGTCTAATCATTGGCAGATCTTCAGGTGAGCTGTACTCTTTCTAGAAAAGCCTTGACATGAGCATACCAGCGCATCGTACACGCTGAAAAATTGAATGGGGTGCTCTCATAACATTATAATAGCGATTTTTTTACATTTATTGATAGGTAAGTCAAAGTCATTAGCGTATGCAAAATATAAATCCATAATTCGCAATGTTCTTGTTGCTGCAGAGCTTCAAAGTTTTCGAGAATTACAGAATTCTTTAGCGCTACAAGAACGCCTTGTGACGTCAGAATGCGAGTAAGCAGATTCGCTCAATAGCATTGGCAAACAGTAACGACGATAACAAAGACCAATGGCGATACTGATTCATAACTTTAAGAGTGTGTCAAAAATAGTTGTGAATATTTTTATAAGTTTTACGGTAATATATATATTGCGCTATGGCTGACTCCGACTGCGTAAAGGCGCATTCTGGGATTATACCAAATTTAGATTGATTCATGCCCGCTAATTTCTTCTCCAGCCATGAAGATATCGTCGTCTTGGAGTTAAGAAGCCGCAAAATTTAAATTTAAGATTAAATCTTGCATCGCTTTATTGCAATGTAATTAAATCAACTAGCTCGTCCGCTAGTAATCCAGCGCTTTGTTTCTCATTTAACTACTGCCATTTCCTCATTGATTTTAATATTTACTGGGTACAATATAGGAATTTGTGAAGTTAAAGTTTTCAGTAAATACAGCGGTATAAAAATATCCTTCGGAACATATTTGAAGCTGTTTCCCTTAGCATTACTAAGGTCTGGAAGAGAGATATACGGTGATTGAGCAGTTGGATTCGTTAAACTGATAAGAAATTCGAGCATTTGCCTTGTTGGGGCTTAAGTGACATCGGAACAGAAAATTAGAAAATAATATTATACTGAATATGTATATATTATACATCACCAAAGATGAGGAGGATGTAAAAATAATTAGTGCTATTTGTCAAAACTATGCTGCATCTTTCGGCATGCATACATTCTATAAACATGTCAATTTTTCAGTATAAATCTTTCACATAGCGAATGATGAAATTCACATGTAGCGCTATTAAAAAAATTAGACTGTACTGGGAAAAAAGTACTGAGAGATTCATAGTTTATTCTAAAACTGGGACAAATACCTAGTCTACTGGCACCTCGTAAACGTATTGTTTACTGGACTCTGACGTCACGCTCAGCAAACATGGCGATGGGTCGTTGGAGCGCAAGATTGCAATTCTATTTTCAAAGTGGAATTTAGCGAAGAATACGCAGGTAATAGAAGAACTTCTTTCACAGCAATTGTCAGTATGGAGGATTTTTCAATCACATAATTATCCATTTTCAGTAGAATCTCCCATTGTGAATGACAAATTGAAGATAAAATAAAGAAATACCAGGTAATGGATGGAAATGATCCCACTTTATGTTTAATTTTGACGCAAAAAATCGATAACGAAATGAACTGTAGCTACATTTGTTGATGATGACTAAGTAATTAATTGCTTATGCGAAATGTGAAATGGAATAAGCTTTTGATGGGGTATGAAATCAGCGTGGACGGAGTCCACCATTTTGTGGGATTTCCCTGTTTGCAAACGTGGTCAAAATTGCATCGCAATGAAGAGAACAAATAATTTGAGCGACTATTTGGCTTTAGTGAAAATGTCTGGAGACAGAAAAAGCCGAATGACAATTAATGCTGAAGTTGTAGAAATATAATAAATTTTATATGAAAAATTAATTGTGTAGGAGAATTTGGAGTTCACCATTTCCACCCTTATTCATTCCTAGATGATTTCCATCTCAATCGAAAAACGACTTTCGAAGTTAGGTATTAAATTTTCCCAAATTAAATTGGTGATCAATTTTACCTTAGCTGTGGGCGTTTTCATCGCGAAACATCGTGGATAAATCCTCAAATCTAATCCTAAAATCGTGCCAAATTTCGCGTACCCATACCAAAGTGTTGTGTATTGTCATAATGAGTTCAGTCATTTAATAACGTGTCCATAAATGCGACTCAATTGTATACTCATCTCCGTATAAGATGCCGTTTGCTTCAGTGAAATCACGTTGAACGAGGGGTTAAACGGACAATTCTGTCGAACGTAGGATCCGACTAATCGCGTCCATTTCCCTCATCCGACCCCTTGAAACGCAATACCTCTCCGTTTGCTCGGGAAGCGAGATTAGTTTCCGAGCACTCACTGCTTTCCTAAGGCCAGCTTTGGATGAATGACCGGTGTCCTTTCACGAGAAATGCCTCATCCCGTACATTAGGCGCAGCTCAACCTGTGCAAGACTTCTCGGTTTCCCTTTGTCCGAAAGATACTAGTCCGCAAAACGAGACGGCGTCATCCGTCCCACTCAACAGTCGTATATGTCCCAGACGTGACCCCATGCCACGACGTGTCCGGCCCAAAGTGGTCATCTTCTCAGTCGCGGCTCCGGCGGTCACTCGTGAATAGGGTTCGCCTGGGGCCGAAAAGGGAAAAAACAACGCCATTATGTCGCGTGATGGAGTGTAACAGAATCCACGGATGAGATAAGATGTCGCCAGTCCCATTGCACGGATGGGTGGATGGATGGGGGTCGCAGTTTACTTAACTGCGTGTGCAAATCGAGCGGCTTTTGTGGCCTTTTATGTATTTTTTTTCGGTCCACCGTCCAGCCTGGTCGAGTCGGCAGGCTTTGGGGTCAGAGTTGCGGCGCCCGGGTGAAGATTGTGATGGGCGATTGAGATAGCCTTCTTTTTCCGCATCCGAAGCAGATGTGTCCCCTAGGATGAAATGTCACGCGCTTTGTGGCGGGGCGTGGAGGGAAAACTTTGATGCCCACTTTCGAGCTGTTTTTTTCTCCTCCTTCGGAAAGCGGAATGTGGAAAGCTCCCAATCGCTATAGAAATCGGCAATCGCTGTATTGCTGATCTTCTTCTGGAATTTTTCATGAAAATATATATGCATTGAAATTAATTGTGAAGGTTGATGCATTGTGGAAATTAATTGTAAGATTCAAGTAATGATACTTTGCAATTTTTCTGATGAATTTTCCACATTTATGTGGAAAAGTGCAAAGTAACATTGCTTCATATCTTTATTTATGCATTGTGATTTTATGTGCCATCATTGTTGGTGGATGGATATTGGATATCGCCATGTTTATCCCTTGAAACTTAGTGTGTATACCGAGAGTAAAATTACCCTCGGCAAATTAAATTAATAAGTTAGAGAATTACTTGATGGAGGAAGCAAAGAATGATGTTTTTCCTATCAAAATGTTTTGATAAAATGCCATATTTCCAACTTTTGATTTTTAAACGTGACATTTTGAAAGCCAACTATTTTATGAATATTCCCATTCTTTCTTTTCAGGTGAGTACATATTGGTGTCAGAGTTCCTCGCATATCCACTAATAGTCGGTAAGTTTTATGCGATAGTCCCATTTTTTCTTTATTTCCACTTGTTCCATTCCCTGTATGTCCGTTACTCCACTAGGGGCCGGGTTTACAATGTCCAGCTAATATTTTGCGAAGAGTGTAAGCTGTCCCTCTTCGAGTGACGAGTCCACACAAATAGGTCGCTAGTTTAACGAAAGGTTGTTTTAGCTACTTTACATTATCCTAGCTTCCACAAAATCTGAGGTTGCGGCTTAATCATGCTCCGGTTAAAACTAGCCAGACATTATAAACCTGGATCTTACTATTAGGGATACGTCGACACTGAGTGAATATCCTAGTGAGTTAGAAAATATCCTCATGTAATGTATTGCATTAAGGACCTGATTCTCGAAATGTAAATTATTTATTTATTTATTTATTTCTCAATTCCCCGCAAACAGCACAGAATGGCCTTTACAGCGTGGGTTACAACATTAACAATAGACTATCACAAACATCCATGCCCTGGATGGGAACCACCTACCCAGGCGGGATTCGAACCCGCGACCTACGGATTGGCAGGCGAGGACTTTACCCCACCGCCACCGAGGCCGGCTTATTATCAAGAATAAAATCCATACTCCTACTTATATTGTTTAAGCGCTGATAGTTTTATCCGTGGAATGTGCCTGAATTTTTCTTTTTAAAAATACTTGAACCAGTTTTGTTTTTCTCAAAGTGGCATATACAGTGGAACTTGGTTATAACGGCATCGGCTGTAACGTCAACTCGGGTATAACATCACATTTTATACAGACCAGCCACAAATGAACATTTTATGTTGTACGAAAACCCGTTAATATCGTCAACAAAAATTGCGACACTCAGGTATAGCGTCAAAAATTTTGCGATTCTTAGGTTGCAAAAGTGGTAGTGTGATTGCATTATGTCCCAAAGTTCATAGAAACCATGTGTAGAAACATCAAAAGCAAAAACAGGTCACAAGCTGGACGTTGAGCTGGTGACGGGATGCAACTCTTTTGTTTAATTGGTGTCTGGAGGGAGCGGGGGCTGTCCCGCATACCTGGGTCTTACCCCTTCCCACCCCTACATTCTATAAGGTCACTGACAAAGGCACACTGTATTGTACTGTTTGCTTCGTTAGTTACGGTAGATCATCAGTCACATCACAGTAAACAGTGTTGTATATAGCCGAACATTTACGTTTTTACTTTGTCCTTTCACTCAGATTTAAGGCTGCTTTTTTATAACGTCACTCGGATATAACGTTAAAAATCTTCTGGTCCCTTTGATGGCGTTATAGCCAAGTTCCACTTTATGTTGCCATATTTTCCTTGATATTGTAGTGAACGAGTGTACCCTTGGTATTTTCGGGTGGACAGTTGTACTTTCCTTCTTGGCGCTAACAAGTACCGAACCCTCTGGACTATTTATTCAAAGCGCAATCTACTTTTCGACTTCTTCTTTCCATTTTATTCATCATGTAGCTGCAACGCCTAATACCCTCCTCTGCCGCTGCCCTTAGAATTGGTGGAGCGTAGGATATCTAGGACCGTAAACCTAGGGAGGTGTCCTAGAACCATATTTCTTCAACATCTCATGGGTATCAGTTCAATGGAATCTATTTGGGGTGACGAAGCTTCGCTGTGATTGGTCTCATTCAGAATGTGGATACGCAGAATACTACGCACGAGATGAAACGTGAAAATTTTGTGGAAAATCCAATTATCTGTAGCGCACTCGTATGTTGCACTCCATTTGCCTATTATTCAGGCACGCGGGTTTGGCTGCCATTTTCGTGCGAGGCTTTTAGAGGTCCCATGTGCGCGGGCGTGTATCATTCCCCTCCACTCCATTCCGTGCGGACTTCGGAAGGTTTTTGTTTGTTTTCCGCGCTAATGAAGCCTCCTCTCTCCCCCGACCGCCCTTACTTTTCCTCGTTGCTCTTCATTTCATTCCTCACTCCACTAGTGACATGTAGCGACACGGGTAAGTCGAAATGGCCGCGAGGTGAATTGCATTGTTGCGACTGAAAAAAAAGTCACCTCTTTCCTTCGTCAACGGAAGCAGCGTATCGGGCCATCCTCGCCCCTTCAGCCCTTCCAATTTTTTTTGTTGTTGTTTACTCCTCGGCATTAATTTCGTCGTCCCGACTGCAAAGTCGGGAGCTTTTCGCGTGCCCCCCCCCCAAAGTCCATCCTTTTTGTCGTCGCAAATCTTCTATTTTTTTATATAAATCCTCCCCCATACGTCCTTTCTTCCTCGAAAATTTCGAGTATCTAAAGAGTCTGTCATCCCCCGGGCCCTCTGTGCATGCCTACGTTTCGACTGCTATCTCCCGGGTTATTTTTCTTTGTGCTTGGGTCCTTGAATAATTAGGAATGTGCTTTTTTCCGTCGTGACAAACGCATCGATCTCTTTTGCCTCAAGGGGTAAATTTCGGACCCTGTATATGCCGTTCTGGTTTATATGGATATCATTGCAGTATTTTTCAAGCCCTAAAGCGCTGATTTAAGCTTTTATCCGCGTATGGCATTTGAAATACTCCTCTTTTACTTTAATCCTTGCGGGGCTATTTTCATCCGGTTGTTTTCGATAGCGTTCGCGTCGTCTGAAAAACTTGTAATTAAATGCTCCTTGTCGTCGAGCCCCTCCAAATTCCACGCTTGCAAATGGGCCTCCGAAATACCTGCCGTCTCTCATCCTTTGTTCGCGACAGTTCGGACGGAGAATTAAGGTACCTTGCGGGCGTTCGGGACTCATTCGTGCCTCGGTAGGGACATAGAGTTCCGATGCACTGAGCGTAGTGATTCACGTAGACGGCTTTAATCACTGGAAATTGTGAAATCAAGAGGTGAATCTGCCAAAGAATTCGAAATGGCGCTGATTACGAGGCTACTTCTTTTTTATTTTTGTGCTCGCAGGAAGTCATAAATGCATCGAATTGTCGAGACTCGCATATATATTCCCTTCGGAGTGATGGTATTTTCGCTGATGATCGCTTGCGTTTTGCTAATGTCCCTCTTTCCGGATCTCGGTCTCAAGGGTTTGAGAAGAGAGGCTTTTAGTCTTGAAGATTTCTGAATGCCCAGACAAGTCTCCAACTTTTCTCTCCATTTTGTGCATTTATATGTTTCGCGAAATGACCATTCCGCTTCCTGCACCTTTTACGAGTCTAATTCCAGTGAAGGGAGTCGCATTATTTGATTCAAACATGCCTCGTTCTCTTCAAATTGCTTGCACGATTTCTGCGATTTCCTCAGGGGGCTTCCACGCCAAGTGCCCTTAACGTACGCTCATTTTTCCTCTTTAAATGGACAAGTTAGCTAGAAATTTCCCCTAAAAATTCTGTATCTTCTCTTTCTCCACAATGATAATGTTACCCAGATCGGACTGACCACTTATCTTTCCTGGCCAATCATTCTCGTTCTGTGCTTATGCGCGGCGTTCCCATTCGTGATTTTCATCCGTAACCAGTTTTTTTAATATTTTTCTGTAATTCTTATGACTATAAGTCCACGGCATTGAAAGATTCAAGCTTCCGCTAGGTGAATAGGTGTTTTTTGTTTGGGTATAAGTCGGTGGGTCATTGCATTGCATATTTTTCTCCTATCTCGATACGGTAACCTTTGTTGAGTTAGTTCCTATCGCCGTTTTTATCAATATGCTGAAAATATTTTGGGTGTCAACTTTCTCGTTGTATTATTATTTAATGACGGCTGGAAACTCGCAAGACACTGAAGTTAGCGATTGATTTGTAGCCTTCATCTTATAATCGACTAGAGACAATTATCATCATGAAATAATTTTATTATTTATGATAAAATAAATCAAAATATAGGTATTAAATTTCTCTTAAAAGTTCCTTAATTAAAGAAAAACAAACGGTATCAGTGGTTACTGTGTTAAATCACTCAGTAGTAGGAAAAGGGTGTAATATGCGAACTTATACGAGTTATTTAGTGGGAAAAAACGGAATTTATAAGTTTACATCATAAGTGCCGGAATTAATTTGGCTCAAGGAGATGTATTGTAATGAAATGTTCACGACTGATGCAGTTTCTCAAAATGATGTGGATACGACGTCTGCGTTTTTTTTCCCAAATGGCTTTAGCTAATTCCCTTGGCTCTACCGTAAACCACGTATCGCAATCACTTACCCTTGAGCCTTCGATCCTCATCGTGCCTGGCCAACGTCTTCCTCAAGTAGTTTTGCGTCGATTCATCGACCGCATTATTCGCTTCCAATCCCATTGAGCCCGGAGGACGTCTTTAAGAGTTCCTGAAATGAAGAAGTGGATGGGGTCTCGCCCAGCTGCCGTCTCACGGCATCCACTCAAATACGCGACCTATCCCTATCGTATCTCTATTGCCCTAATCACTCCTCTGCTCTCTCTCTCTCACTCCAGGTCTTTTCGACATGAATACCGTCTGGCAAATGACGATCAGCTTAAGACGATGAATACGACTTCTGAAATATGACTACGTCGAAGACGATAACGTTCATAGTACCGATTTGTCATTTCCGTATTCGTCAATTACCGTCCACCGCTGGCCTCTTGCAGTATGGGACACCCTTGTATTATGTAGGTATTTTTGAAAGGGCATGGCGGTCAGGGTATATTATACTTTTCTGTACCTCCAGCGTGGTTAAAGGAGCCACGATTCCATATGCGTAATTTGTAAACTTTTTTGCTTGGATTTATTTCTCCATCTATGGATTTATTTTTCAATATATCCAGGTGTCTCAGAGGGTAGAGATATGGGCTACATGCACCAGTTATGAATTTAATTCTAATAAGTTTGGGTTTCGTATTCAAATCTGGCTCTCGTTACCCTTTGAACACCCCACCTTCAAATCCGCGATGTTCTGATAGGTTGAACCTCTTAGCCCTGGAAAAGGAACTGGTCAGTCTACGCCGAATTTTTTAATTCACCTATTGTCTGCTTTGTTCGAGGTGAGATATACCCTCGCCAATCACCAACCGTTGAGTTGAATTGATTCACCAAGTGTGGTGATATTTAACGGTGAAACTTTGAAAATTCATGAAACGTTTATGGAACGAATAAAAGATTCAAATATATGACGCCTTTTTTATGATAAGTGGAAAGGAGTGGACATTTTTGATATAACTCCTGTTGAATGGAATAAAGGAAGGACAGAGTTGTAAACTGCATCATCAGTTATCTCATGTACTTCTTGCACGATCTCATCCATATCGTGATACGCAAAGTCAATCGAAGTCAAGTGTATATGAGAATATTTCCTCTCGAGATATTTCCCCTCGAGGGACTCATTCATGTCTCAGGTTAGCCATTTTTTGTGTTACTTCGTCGTATGGAAAATTGATGACGAAAAAAACAATCCTGGTTGTGATCATAATGTCGGTATATCTTCTAAATTTCTCAAATAAACTTCCACCATCCATGATTTAATTGCGATCTAAATGTCGGTATATCATCAAAATTTCCCTTATAAACTTGACTTCCAACTAATAAATGGTGTAAAATGTCCTCATGGCCTGATAGATTCGAAAAGGTAAGTGTAGAGGGTTCATCGCTCCCCCCCGGCTGCCATCTCATGCTCATAGTGGCACAGTTCGCGACCTATCCATATGTTATCGCGATTGACCCTATCATTCCTTTCCTCTCCTGCACCCCTCGAGTGATTCATACCTCAAGCCAGCCAACTTTGTCTTGCTTCGTCCTCCGCCAGTCTCTAGTGTCACCCGTGTTCACGTGGCTCCATCAACCGCCCTTATCTCCTCCATTGGCCATCCAACCCCGATCCACTCCAGTTCCTCCCGCGACCAGACTGTCGCGCACCCCGGTTCCCCTCCACCCTGTACCCGCCCCCTCAACCTACCCTCTCATTGTGTCACGGCTCTCCCGCTGTAAGTTCTGCGCCGTCTTCCTGGGTCTTGAGTTGAGGTAGTCGCCCACTTACCCTCCTGCCCGATGATTCTTCAAGGCTTCGGCTCACTCAATGCCTTCTCATTGCCATCCAACCCTTCTCAACCTCGCTCTCCCGAAACGGCTCCACCTCAGACCGAGTCGAGATTTCCGCAGCCTCTTGAGGTTCAGTGCCTCTCGCATCCTTTGCAACAAGATCACCATCTCTACCCATGGGTCTCGTTCGAGATTCTTTTTATTATATTCATCGAGGGGGGGATTAATGCCTCCGATATTTTGCGCACGAAGTTATTTTCGGTCTGACGAGTTTTTTTTTGTTTGTATCCACAGTCCAGGGGGATTTGAGTGGCACTCGTCTTTATATTGTGACTTCTTTTTCATGTTGAGTGGTCGCTTTACGTGGTCGTGCTTTGAGTGTGGCTCCCTCGAAATTAGTGGACTGTATTACGAGGAGATGATTTCTTTGACGATTACTGAATGATATAAAGAGGCAGGTTTTATTAATAAGATTTCCAGTTGTTTAGTTCTTTTTTGTCTTATATTTTAAATGAAATTTAAGTTTTTTACTAATGTAAAAATCAATGTTTCTCAATACGTATCTTGATTTAAACTCGTTGCTTCTATGTGTTTTAATGGAGGAAAAAGTAATGTTTGATTGATTTTCATAATTTTTTCTGCCCTTGATTACGGTGAGGATTTGACTGCTTTTTAATTTATATAGACACATTCATTTCGAAATACATCCATCCTCCTTCAGTTTCTAACCAGCTCTTATGCGTTTCGTTGATTTGGAAGCCGGGTGAATTAGCTTATATTTAGAGGAAGTAGCACAAGTATCCAAAAATATTGTTTCTCCATCCTTTCTGAAGCTCCTCTACTTATTCTTCTCTATTTTTCTACTGTGGTTAATGATGAAGCTAGTTTTCTTTAACATAATCCCTGATATGTTTGGGTGTTATTGATATTAAAACTGTATAATATTCACCATGGTTATGAACAAAAGAAGAATTTGAATATATGATTCTGAAAAATAAGAAACGTAAAAATATAATTTGTCTGCTTTTTATTTTGATTTTTTAACTTAATTGCGACTGTAATATAACCGAAAATTATATTTGACTCATTTAATTATAGCCAGGGTTTTATTTTTGCGGTTTATCGACGATCGAGGTCATTACAGGAAAATTTTGTTATTTTTAGGGGAATTTTTCCGTTTGATTTAAAATTTTGATAATTTACAAAACAGGAAATGCCATTGTTTGATTTTATCTAAGAATGGAGGAGCCTGGACACGGAAATAGGTGCCTACTACATCAGTGTTATCTCGATGGTTTTCTAGAATTTGATTAGCTTTTGGTTTAGTATGCAACCACCTTGAGGGCCCTCATATATTTTTACTCTGAATAAATCAAATAGTAATGCAATTCATACTTGACAATTAAATTCGCCCACAAAACCAACGACCGCCTGTGTTTTATGGAATAGACTTTTCCAGTATTAAAATCGTGTACCAGCGACACCATAAGCTTTCGCTAGAACTGGACATAAAAGAAGCCTCTGCGACTCGGACTGGGAACTCACGTGCGAAGTGCTTTTATTCCTTGTGAAACCATGGGCATAGGGAGAGTGAGAGTAGTCAGTAATAAACACTACGAACCCAAAACCTTCGCTGTAAGGCAGTGAGAAATCAGCCAGCGTTCGGTCGCATTGAAGGGAAAATATATTTGTAAGCATCTATTGAAATAGGGTACTGTTCCTCAGATCGTATTGGCTGAAAGTAAAGGATCTTACTGCGTAGATAGGCTAACAGTCGACAATGCTCTCACCGAAGATGTAAAATGCGAATTTTCAGCATTCCGGGATTAGCCACGGTGATACTTTACAGAGTCACCCGCTATGCACAATATGTGCGAAAAATCCACGGGGAAAAAAAATCATTCGCCGTAACGGGGATTCGAACCCGGTTCCCTCGCTTTCCAAACGAGTGCATAACCCTCTTAACCTGGCTTAACTGGCTAATGCGCTCGATCGGAAATCGAGAGATCCGGGTTCGAATCCTGACCAAGGCGAATGATTTTTTTTCTCTCTGGATTTTTCACACAATGAGGGTTTTTGGGATTTTCTCAGTGGCGCTTTCCACCAATGATCGTCCATATTCTCAAGATGTTCATGTGCGAGACTCTCCGAGAAGCGTCATCCCCATGTTATACAAGTCGGCACGAAGGTTTCCACCGGTGAGCCGTAGGCGCTTATCTCTTGACGAGCGAGTACACTGTGCGGCATGGGGGCCCTCGTCTTGTGCCTTGCGTGTGGCTAGATGCTCCGCGGCCGAGCAAACAATGCTGCCAGAGGACAATAGGATGCGTAAAGGGATTGCCTCTCCACGCCCTACCTTCTTCATCCAACCCCCTCGGCTCCTCTCCTTGAGCATACAAGTCCTCCCAGCCTGCGGATATTATTGCCTTGGTGATCCTCCGCGAGTCTCGGAGGTGGATGAGAGGGACGTTGACGCGGGGTTGAGGTTGTTCCTTCCCTTGCGTTATGAATATTCTATAGTACAGGAGAATTAAAAATTTTCGAATATTGTTGAGAGTACTAAGAAAGTATTCTGTTAAACTTTAATAGCAAAAGCATCAATGGGAACTTTTCATGAACGGGCCAGAAAAATTGAAACAGAAAAATATCAATGAAAAAATTAATGAGGCTGCTTACGTACTTAAAAATTATCATTTCACTTTGAAATATTTCTTAGTCACGCCATAAGCATAAAAAAATTACCTTAATACATATTTAACCTCAGTGGCTGTGAAAATAAAACATCTAAGGTCACACCCTTTAATCCTAGTTGTAGTCCTTTTTACTATATTTAAAATTTAATTATATTTTAGGTCTTTTTATTGAATTTTTTTAACTCAACCTTAAATAATTTGCTATGAAAACTGTTTATTTAATTTTAACATTTCTGTAGATCATCAAATACTGTTATTTATCCTATCAGAGCCATTTGAAGCACGTAAAAAAATTCTTAGCATTTTGAGGATTCCAAATTTGAAATTCACTGATAACATAATTTATACTGTATTTATTCTCAAGTCCTTCCAGTGCATTATGTATAAGGTGGACCTTGAGACAGCTTACGCTTACATTCTTGGGAAGGAGAATGAAATTATGCGAAAAATCCACAGAGGAAAAATCACTCGCCTTGACCGGGATTCGAACCCGGATCCCGGGGTCAAGGCGAATGATTTTTCCTATGTGGATTTTTCGCACAATTTGTGCATTGCGGTTTACTCCGTAAAAGTTATCACCGTGGCTAGTCCCGGTATACTTAAATAAGTCTAGAGCGTACACTTCGTGTTCAAAGTTCAGGCTTTGCTCTCCGGCTGTGGCGCCGTGCGCATGACTTGGACTGCTAGTCGCATAATATGCTCAGCAGTCCATACCATCAGTCGTCTTCCTAATAAACTGCCACCCGCCCCACATTTAATTGGGCTGACTTAAGTCGCTGGCTTAAGATTGATCTGGATTCCACGGGAAAATATCCTGTAATTTAGAAAGTTGACCAAGATATTCATTTAACATAGTGTATCGAATTCATTACTTTTCAATCCTATGTCTTGCTATTTCAAATTCTCAATTTGAAATATTGATTGATATAATTGGATTGGGCTACTTTCATCTCCGAAATGCGGACATTTTTAAAAACTGATTTTTAAAAGGCGCCCGAAGTTTTAGTAAATATCAAGCCTCGGCGGAACGGACTGGGAAAACCCCTACATCACCTTGGAGACTAGTTTCACTGTTTGTTGGCCCCTCGGAGTAAAAGACTAGAAGACTCAATGTGGCTGCGCGGTGACCAAAAACTGAGGTCAAAATTAAAATTCCGAATTATGTTACACTGGGAAATGGAAGGGGCTAGCGGATGTATGCGGATACTTGCGATGATATGCTTGCATGTGGATTTAATTAAAATGCCGATACTTCTCCTTCTTCGTGAGTAATAAATGTATTGAAAATAACATTTACAATCGAAATAAATAAAATATAAAAATACGCTAACACCGAAGTCTTTCGTAAGAGCCATATCGTGAGCTCGGAGTTTGCGATTCACTCTTGGTGTAATTCCTCTAGTTCGTGTTCCCTCTGTGGTTGATCCTAGATTGGGAAGAGACCGTACTGTATTCAGCGTTTCTTCTCTGTGTGATACCATAATTCCGGCTTAAATAAGTTCAAGTTTCTTTAATATTATAATAGTATTCTACCGATTAAGGTAGGTTTCCATGGAATATTAAAGAAGTCATCTGGTAGCCTCCCTTTCCTTCCAGCACTGCCTTCTCTAATTCATTGTAAGGCATAATCCCATCTCAATGTATCTAAAAATCCTATTATTTTCCTTCCCCTCCCTCGTTTCCCTAACATTCAACCCCCTAACACCATTTTCTACATCCCCTCCCCGCTAAGTGGTATTCGAAAAATGTATGTACTTGTCCACTTCATATTTTTACACGATACTCATGTTCATTCACGTTCATGCCCAATGGCCTCATCCTCAAGGTTAGTTGAAACGCATTCTATACTCAAGACTGCTAAGTCTGCGTGTGCTCATCCCTATCACATCTTAAATAACCTGTCCTGTGCAACCTATTCGGGGCTGTCCCTTGCCCTTCTTCATGTCCCCCTATCCTTCGACGATTGTTTTCATCATAGCCGCATAGTGTGGTCAACTAAAGCCTGAATTACACTATCATTTTTCCATCCCTTTCGAGGGACAGATCCAGCGATGCTTCCAATGATGGCGGATAAAACGACCTTTTCACGCTATCAATTTCCGCGATGGCTCGAGGGATGGAAATTCAATATCTTTCTTTATCACTGGGCACTCCCCGTTTTGCGTATGAAACTGTTGGCTGAAACAATCGCTGACACCGTTCTTCAGCCAATCAGAACGCACGAGCGCTGACAGCGGATGTAACGCCACGCATGGCTTTTAATTGAGTGATAGTTCTAAAAACTGAAGGTGACGGAATAAGCGATGGGAAAAAGAACGGTGGGAATGATCGTGTGATTCAGAAAATGACGGGTCGAGCTATCACTCTTTTGGTCCCTGAAAACCTATCCCTGGAGCTATCATTCTTAGGGACGGTTAAAAATAATCGTGTGATTCCGTCTGAAGTCTCCTTCTTAGGGTTTAAGGGGACTTCTTTTCTCTCACTCTTCCTTGCCCATCCTCATTACTTACTCGGTATCAATTTTATGACTTTTTAAAAATCGCTTTGTTGTTCGTCATCTTGTCCGGGTCAAATCTTGCATTGGATATTAGATTGAACAAAAATTTACTAACACAGGAAGAAGTAGTTGTTTTCTTCATGGTTCGCGACAAAAACGTTGTTTTTTATAAATATTTATTTTTAGTTATCTTTATCTCAAGGGAAGGTTATTTAGCGGCGTGTATGTTCCCGTATAAAATCAAGGGTTCAGTGCGGTCACTACAACGCCGTGCCCTCGCTCCCGCCTCCGGTGACAGACGAATGAATGACTGGTTTTATTTATGCTCTGGGAAACCCATGAGAGCAAAAACCATAAGTGCAGATAGCGTTCTGATCAGAGTATAGTAATTATGAAGTAAGCATGGCGCAAACACAAGAGTAATCAAATAAAATAATGCAATTAATCAGCTCAAGGATTGTTACATTTCAAAACAACAGTGCTAATGTTTTAAATATGCGTTCAATTTCCTCCGAAAAAATTCAGGGTCGGATGAGCATTGGAAGGAGAGAATAGAATAGATATTTATGCATGCTCTGGGTATATCCTTGGAGCAAAACACAATTTACGATAATTGGCTCATCAAAAGCACAAAGTTCATGAAAATATCATGTAGGTAATAACAATCAAGTTGCTTGATACTCAAATAATAAAGAAATGACACGTAAACAAGGATTGAAATTTGACAACACACGGAATATGTTGGCTTTATTTTATGTAGGAGTTTAATTTCGCTCTCCATTGAGTAAAGCCATGTATAATTTGTTTTGTAAGCGTAGAGGAATAGGATGTGTGTCCTTGCTGCCTCCCTCGCTTAGGCTCATACGCTGTTTTTTTTATTCCCTTCCCTTCCTCAGGCTGCTCCCATTTCTCCCCATCCGCCAACCCGTCATCCTGGATCGCATACAGCACAAGAGGCGGCTCCTTCGTCCGATCCCACCCGATGCTCGAGCAGGGGGGTGTGGCGGTGGGATGGAAAATAAAAGGCAGATAAGCATCTCGAAGAGGCTGCCGTTTTTGTTCCTACCCCACGACCCGATTTCCCCTCGCCTACCACAACATCCAGCCGCTCTGCTTCCGAGTCCTAGCTCGGTTCCCGTCTTCCGTGCATAGACGCGCACATCTGCACCCAGACCTTCCTCCTTCTTTTTATCTGCCCGCGGCAACAGCCACCCTCATCTCGCTAGGTATCTCTCTCTTTTTCTACCTGCCATCCTTTCTCTGTTCTCCACCGCGAGTTTAAAACTTCGTTTCGCTCAGGGCGCAACCTCCTCTTGGGTGGGGTCAGCCTCTTGCCCCCCAGCCCTTGAAGAATCGGGGGCAAGGAGCGATCGGTACTCATCCTCCCAGCCTTTCTCCCAAACCATGCCCTTCTTTTTCTCTATAAGCGCGCTTTGGCATATGCCGACGTGCCTCTTCCACCCTTTTGCGTCAATAGATATATTTGTGTGCTGGTATATTTCCCTCAACCACCCTCCTCAAGCTTCCCCCTCTTGTTTCGGCGCTTTCCTAGCACAAGGATATGTAAGCAGGAAAGAATCGGGCTCCCTATTTTTTTCCTCGTGGGTAAGGCTTGCAGAAACCTCCCTCATACCTCAACCCTCCTCTTAAGCAGTTTTATTGGATACAGGAAAACTCCCCGTGTTTCCCGATCATCTTGCTCCTCCTCTTTCTCAGTCGAGGATAGTTAGTGTCCAAGTGTCTAAGGTTGCTAACGGGTGAATCTTCTTCCGTCTCTCTTTGGGCCGGCTTTATAATGCTTGGTTAACGCTGACCATAAGTTGATACAGCGTTCAACTTAACGCAGAGTTGGGTGAAAGTTCTGGTTAGCTTCTGTTTAAGATCAGGCTGCGCGCTAAGCAGAACTTTCAGCTGCCGCTAGTTGAAGCTCAAGGCTATATCATCTTACGGTTAGCGCCAACCAGATATTATAAAATCGGTTGTCATTTTTTGACTGTCATAGTGGGGAATTGTTTGAACTAGAACGTGAGTAACTAACTGAAGAAAGACCGATTTTTAACATCCGCAGTCCCAAAAGAAACTGGCTAGATTGTAACATTTGGCAGTTAGCGCTATTCCATTTTGCTCGAGATTGACCCTAACTACCGTTTATCTGATTTCCAATCTCCGTTATCTCTTACTTTTTGCTTGTGATCCTTTTTTTAGTCCGGTTTCATACCTTGTAAGTGGCGTACCTCGTCGCGAAACTCCTTATATCTCCCTCGTATCATACTTTCGGTGAATGCTCCTGAAGCGGAGGGTAGGCGCGGTAGTTAGCCCCGAACTTAGTCAAATTCACGCCGTCAAGTAGATGGGTTTACATGCCCAACTTACGACCGATCTTTGAGTTCTAACTTGCAGAAAAAAGGCAAGAGGATTCATTCAGGTTCTAATCCGTTATCTTCTGGCCCACCCACTTCGTCCTTATGCTCCATATTTTTCAGAATGGCGGAATCAAAAGTATATTCCATCTTTTTGCCGCTGCTTGCTCTCCAAAACCCATCATTAACAGCAACGCCTACCTCTTTTTTAAGATTTCTATCTTCTTCTTATCGTCTTTTACCATCCGCCTTGTTTCTGTCTTTTCGTAGTCTTTTTTTACTTTCGACTTGGTGACATGGTTATATATCCTGTCTTTCTTCTCGCGTCTTAGCAGTTCTAACCTTTTAATTTGTGCTTTTTACAATGCTGAAATTTTTCGTCTTATCTCCCATACCTTTCAGTTTTGATGTGAGCCTGTTGTGCCTTAACCTTCATTATTAAGCTCCCCTTAGCTCTAGTGCGCTCGGAATCGATCCTTTTATACCTTGAGAGCGTTTCGCATTCTCCTTGACACCTTCGAAATTAATTTTCTCAACGGTCCCGCCACGCTTCTCTTCCCTATTCCAGTAGAATTTTGTGCCATGAAATCTACGGTTACCTCTTCTTCACTCTCAAACTGATTTCTTTCGGACCTGGCCACTTTCCTTTTGAGGCATTCTTTCTCATCCGAATCTCTTCGAACTGATATTTAGTTCTCTTTCTGGTCTTGCTGATGGCTTTATCGTTCTCTGATTGTATGCTTCAGCGTCCTGAATGAACTTTTCTCGGATTAGTGCGCGGCTCACAAAGAATTAAGGCAACTAACGCTTTGGGTCTTTTTGCCTCGTTACTCTTCAAGGCTCAGAGATACTGATAAAAATTCGAAGATACAAAGTTAGGGATGATATCCTCGTCGCGACATCTTTGTACCATGGCAAGAGAGCTGAGGATCTTGCCTTTTCCTTACGCAGTACTGCAAACCTACGTACTCCGGGATGTAACCTCACGTCGAATTTTAAATAGTAGCCTTGACAATTGGTAGCTAGACGGGACCCGAAACGTCGGCTGCCTTAATTTTTATGACCCGCGCACAAACCCGAGAGAGGTTCATTCGCCGGCAAAGTGTTGAATCATACTTCTGCGCCCTGTTAGTTATTTTTGGGGTGGGAGTCCATTTTTCGAAAGAGTGCAGCGGCGGCCTCTAACACAATGCTACCGACGTTTGGCTCGTGTTGCGGATGACGCGTTGGGAAGCACTCAGGCGCGAGATGAAGCCCCTGAATGTGGGCTTCGTTCCGTCTCCTCTCAAATTCAACTCTGCTGGCTCGCCGGGATTAATTTTAAAGCGCGTCACTTGTCCGGCGGGGTGAAATATATGTCATATGCCAATGGCGCGCGTTTTATCTGGCCGTTCCCCCTTTGTCTCTCCATGCGAAAGCCGTCCCGTGCACTCGCCGGCACTTTCATCCCTCGCCGTGATTTTCGGCGTAAATTGCTCTCCCGCCGTCCCCACCGGTCAATCTCTCCCCATTATGAATTTTTTTTCCGCCCATTTAAAATTTCTCTCGCCGCGGACGTCGCTGGCCTGTTCTCTCGACAGTGATATCAGATGTGCATCATCCCATTCCCCTCCTAATTAATGCACCAATTGATTATCGGACATCGGTTTTGACTGGTTCGTTAGTCGCTGACTTTGCCGGAATGTTTCCATTTCACTTGGGAAACGGATTGTTGAGTGTGTGTGTGTTTGTGAATGTGTGTGCCGCGGACACGTCGCCTATCCCAGGATTTTTCGTCCTTTCAATTCTTCGATCTTGGATACGGCCTGCTCACGTGGTGCTCTGGAGTGCTGCGCTCCTGCGCAGACCCCCTCTGTCGCCTTTGATGGTATGGCTTTTGTTTTTTATTTTTTCGTGCATGTGACCATCTTGATTTTTTCTGTTGAACATTGTAGATGTATCATTTTGTTTTTCTTTGGGAAAGCAGCCAAGGATACTTATCGGAGAAGCTAAATGTAAATAATTTATTGTGTATGGGATCAGGTTGGTGTGGTAGCTAAAGGGCTGGGCTTCATACCCTGTAGGCCGGGGTTCTCGTCATTGGTAGAGGTTCTTCAGAAGCCATCCGATCCCGACAGTGCTGTTTGATGGGTAGCTCTCCGTCCGTCGAATGGGACGTTAAGCCTTGGTCTATTATACGCCTTCCTTTATGAGTAGGCTAATGCTGACCCCCAGATCCCCTCAACCCTTTGCAACTCTTTAATGATGCAAATGACCTGAGCATCAGTCGCCTTCTACAAATAAATACCTGTCTTAAAGCGTGTAATTAATTTTGCACAAACACCTCTATCCTCAAAAAGTATATTCTTTGCTAAATTTTATTCATGGATTATTTTTGTCTGGTAGAGTGTCATTCTAACATTTTACCGTTAGATTTTTCTGCTTCCTGTCAACTTATTGAGCAATTAGGATCACATTCTAATCGTGAATAATAAGCATTTTTTTCTAGACCTTTTGCTCTACAATTTTGATCAGTATATATAGTATCTATTCTGCACAACATGGCTTAGTCATTTTGGTATGCTCTCATATTTTTTCAGTTAATCATGCCTTAGATTGTTCTCATTACTTTAAACTCCCTCTCATATTTGTATTTTGTACGTTTCATTCATTTTTTAAGATTATTGGAATTACGGAATACCTGATTATTTTTGCTTTTATCCTGTTAATTTAGTATGTTCACTTTTTTCTGCGGAAACAGCTTCGAGTATGTCACATCCCGCCCGTGTCCCATGTGTTTTTTTTTTAAGTTTTGTCTATATTGAGCGTATGTTTGTTATAGTTCACTACCGGTTCGTCGTTATGGTGTTTATTTTATAAATTTTACGTATTACCTTCATTACGAATATTTTATTATTTTCTACCAGCAATATTTTTTTTAGAGTGGTCATTGAATTTTTCTTGGCAAACTTCGTAGGTATTTTAGTATAATCTTGCATCCCATATAAATTAAATAAGAATATGCTTTTTAATTCATCTTCCAGTTTGTTGTACCTGGTTTTTGCTATCTTCAGTTGGTTAATTCCATTAATTATAGCTGTTTGGCTATATCTTAGCTACGGGGATTTTTTTGCAATAAAAGGAACGTTGTGTTTGACCTTTGCTGGAAGAATCGGCCGACGAAGTAATGGACTCGATTTAATCTCAAAACGATGGAAGTGATCGAGGGCATTTCACAAAATGCCAGGTCACCATGTTTAACGTGAGGTGATGAAGTGTTCGTTGTTGTTGCCTTTGGTTTTACAAAATGGACTGCTTTTGGTGCATCTCAGTTCACGTTTTGATTGAATGGCGTGTTCACATCCCGTTTTTCCTTTATCCTGTTTATCTTCTGTGAGCATTTCGAAACGATAAATTGTTATCCCACGCTGTGATTTTCCGCGATACTCCCAGTGACTGGAGAGTCACGTCCCCGGATATCATACTCGTAAATCTCTATAATAATTTAAAATTGACGCGATTACGATTTTCAAACAGCTTTGTTATTCGGTGGCTTGGAAGGGACGTGAAAGGACGCTCGGATTTCATCCGGTTGCATTGGCGTGTGATTAGATATGACTTCGTCATTGAGGGTGTATAATTGGAGATGATATCTTTTGGTCTGCGTCAATCACCCATCACGTTCCGTTATCTCTTGTTCCCCAATATTCATCATGATAGACACGTTTCTTCTTTGATTGAACCATTCAGAAACAAGCTCTTTCGGGATAGGTTTTTCCTTCTGTCAGTTCATCATTTTCATTTCTATTTTAATAAAATACTTCTCATATTGCGGTGCAACTTCTTTTTAACCTCGTGATTTCGTCTCTGATTTTGTTTCAGTCGAAATATTCTATTCTGGCCTTTTTTGTGTACCACTTCATATACCTACTTTCGTGTACCACTACATATATCAACTAAGGCGTGCATCATTATTGCTTCACCTAGAATGTGCAGAGAAAAGTTTAGTTCTTACATAGTCGAAAGTCGCCATCAGTGTTATCCAAAGGTTTTGGAACACACTGTTTGTGGCATTGTATAAATTTCAAATTTAATTTCTTATGGAGTCACACTTGGTTCAAGATTTTTGAGTTTGGAGAATAGAAAGCCTATTTACTTCCTTCTCTAAAAACTCGAGAGTTTCAATAGAGCCTCATTGAGATGTGCTACGTTTCTTATCTTTCCCATATATTATTTTTCAATGTTTTTTCTATTTGCTTTTTGTCCGGTTACTCCTAGATTTGAATACAGGCCCGTCAAGTTCATTGCCCAGGGCGATTCATATGACCCTAACCAACTTTTCATGTTTCATTTCAATTATACTTTATCTGTGCAAGATCTGAAGATGGACGAGGGTCATTACATCATTTAGAACGGTGACCCCGTAATCGTCGGAAAGAAGGCTAGCTTGGAGTTGTTATGGAATCATTTAGTTTTCCGTGTTCTTTTCCTCGTACATTCTTCTTTGATGGCATGTTTCACTGACGTAATGACCTGCTTCTTTAGCCTGGTTCGAAGTCACTTGGCAAGAATGGCTTGACTATGAGTATGAGCAATAATCTCGCTATCGTATACATTTTGATCTCTATTTGCGCTTGTTATTTTTCCTTTTCAAAGTGATAAAGAAGGTCATTGCTAACTTGGCTCTAGCATGAGTATCGGCAATCGCCTCGCAACCATTCAATCTCCACTATGGGGCCGAAAACCCGAAATGCGGATTAAAATATCAGTCTCGTTTCTTTGATGTAAAATTTAGTATGTAAAGGATTTTTATGCAGCTAATTTCGAATCTGGCATGAAAACAAATGAAATGCCCACATAGTATGTCATTATGGTGAATGAAAGCATGATAAACTGGCGACTTAAAAAAATTTCAATCTTCGAGGCATGAAATGCACTCCGATTTTAATTCATATATCAGACGCTTAAAATACTATTGAATTTAGTGTGATGGCAAAACCAAATGATGGCGAAATATCGCAGTGATATAATTAATTAATAATAAATATAATTAATTAAGTAAACTATTACGTAATCAATTGCTGGTTATTGGAAAAAAGATGTAGCGTATTTGGTATTACTGCTCTCTGTTCGTGATTCTTATCCCAGGCATTTGAAAGAAGAATATTGAATCTAATATATAAATATGCCCATGTCCTGTTTACTTGTATCGCCATGCACTTTGTATTTCTTAATGTGGGCATTTAAGAAAAAGGTCAATTTTAACCGTAATACGGTCGCCAACTGACTCAATATGGTAGCTAACTGCATAACCCGATCTTGACTCAGATACAGGGCATTTAAAAGAAAAATGTAGATTCTAATGCAACAATATATCCCCATGTCCTGTTTCAGGCCTCTTCCTCTCCTGTCCTCAAGAGAGCCCGTTTAGATTTCCGGTCATCCTCGAGAGAGAGCCGAGACGACATGTTTTGTATAAATTATCCACACCGGCCATCTCACCTCCAGGCCCACTTAGATATCCTCGCAAACACCACCACCCACTCGCTATTCAATTCGCCCAGCCAACCCCGCCACCCAACCTCCCATTAGGGATTTTCGTCCCCTCCTCACCTTCTCCTGCCTCCCCCACCCCATACCCACCCTTCCATTTCGACTCACTCCCTCCTCATTAGTGCCTCCACGAAAACCCCCCTTCGCCCACCCCCCACCCAAAACGGCCCCCTTTTGCCCCCGGGTCTATTTGCCTCTCGTCGCGCAAGCGCTGTTTGCCGCCCCCACTCTGCTCTTGGGGGAGGTGGCGGAGGAGGAGGATGGGGGCAGGTGGGTGTGCAAGGCGCCCCTGTCGGCGCCTCTCGCTTCATGTTTACATTTGGCACCTGCGTCGGGAGGGAAACGCCACAATTACTATCATACACCGCCTTAGTGCTGCTTGCCCACCCTCCAAAATTCTCCACCCCCGGTCCCTCCCACCCTCCTCTCCAATTCAAACGTCTCCTCTCCCCCTCCTCCCCGAAATATCTCCTCCACTCAGGCCTCGTCTCACCTCTCTGAACAACCCTGAATCCCCTCGCCTAAATTACTCTCATCCAGTCTCCACCGGAGCGTTCCCATGCTAATGCAAGTGATGGGAGAGAGATATGTCGCCCTCCGACGCGGGCTATTATTATCATTATTATTTGAGGTGATATAAATGTTGAGGCAGGTAGGTTTATGTGAATTTTTTCTCAACTTCAATTCATGAAGGGAACGTATATATACCCCTCGAACAGTCTTAATTTATGTAAAATGAAATAATAAACTTTATTAGGTTCATTAGTATACTTGAAAAAGCATGAGCTGGGTTTCATGACATAGTTACATCTTCAGGTGCAACTAAGAATTCTCAAATACATAAGTGAGCCAGGCTAAGTTTTTTTATTCATTTTCCATTATGGAAACGTTTCACACACATAAGCCTGATAACATCAGTTATGCAGTCTTATTTCGTTTTTTGGTATCGTTCAATTAGTTTAAGTGATCTTATGGTTGAAGGCGCGTAATAATTATTAAATTAAGCACTTCACGAAAAGTATTCTTAATGGCTCCGGGAAGTTTATATAAAACAACTCACTTTCGCTCGCCTCCAGACCTCCCTGGAAAAGGTCTGCAGCCTTTTCTGGTCACTCTCTATGACGCAACACCGTATCTGAACCTGTAACCACCGTATTCCGTAGTTGAAATAATAATTCACTAAATAATGATACTACACGATTTGGTCAATCTTAAAATTGCTCATATTGGTCATCTCAACATCTTACTCCTCAATGTAAACTTTTCTTCCCTCACACTCTACACAGTAGTCCTGCTTCTTCTCACATCTCTTCTCACTTCTGCGCAATTCTGGTTCTGCTCGCATATAATAACCTCTATCAGTCTGATGCATAATTCGATGGAATCTTAAGCGTGCCTCAGCGAAAGCGAACGGTACGAATAATATCTGACGCCCTCTAGGCGTTTGTATTTCGTACCATTTGATGTTATATACCGATAGAGATGGGCTCCTTGTCGGAAATATAATTTTAATTGCGATAATTTTAAGCCATGTTTATGGTAATGGTTGCACTGACGAGGTTCTTCCTTCAACCACGTTGATTTGAGAAGAGTGGTTTTGACGTGTTAAAGTTGTTTCATTTATCCCCCAGGTAGCATTGTAGCCCATGTTTCAAAGCCTGATAATGACAAAAACAATAATACATACCTATCAAGATACTTGATAAATGCACTAAGTGCCGAAAATCATCGTGATTATTTTAATGTAGAATTATTGATTTTAACTAGGACTAGGATGTAATGAGATGCTATCTAATTAAGATATATCTAATTTAGCGTGATACGCTTAAATTTGTTGGGGAAACGTATTAGCGTATTGCATCGGAGGTAATTGCAGTGCTAAAAAGGTATGGAAATTGAGCTGTCCATGATGATGAGAGCCGCCTCCCGGCGATATGATTAATACAAATGGTCGTGAATGGTCTTGTAAAAGAATGTGGAGAAATGCATAAAAATGTTCGACATAGTTTACTTTCGAGCTGATGTTATAATTAAATTCGAAAATCAATACAAAATTGCTTTAAATTTATGAAAAACAAAAATTAACGTGCAATTTCCACAAAATTAAATTTACATCCAAGCCAGCTTTCATTTTGATAACACTAAATGGCAAAGTATGTTGGCTAAATATAATTATAGTCTTTTTAGTTTTAAATTCTGGTTTCCTGTAGAAAGATCAGAATTAATTTTATAAAATTGGTCATAGTTTTAAAATGCCTAGAAATCCGGTCTTTACCAATATTTCTCCGTGTTAGATTTCCTCTTAAAGGTGATGCCGGGGTTTGTGTAAGCCATTATTAACATGATGAGGAGGTTTTAGCACTTTTCTGTACCATTGTACGCTGTTTAAATAAGGTGGGAATAATTATGAACGAATAATTGACTATTTATTTTATTTCTTTTCTTGAAATGGTGTCAATCAGCAGAATGTAGGCGAGTTAAGTGTGTTCCGTAATGATTTTGGAAATCTTGAGGGGAAAGAGGTAAATCAAAAGTTTCCATATCGTTGTTCAATCCTTTGAGTCTACGTTCCAATTGGCGTAGCTGAATTAATGAAGTGGTACATGATGTAGTTTAAAATATCTGAAGATCCAGTTTGTCCCGGCTTTCAAATATCCTGAGTGTTTCTCGGAATGCGTTGGATTCCAATTCAATATCCTCACTTCAGCCGTCCATTCGCGATTGGAGAGCTCACTCCATTCATATGCATATGGTACTCTATCGGTGGAAAGGCATTTGAGCCATTTCGTCTACTCAGCAGCTTCGGGAATCGTTTTTCATCCGTTCAACCCAGGAAATGATCATCGAACATTGCCAAAATCATCCCTACCCCTCATTTTCATCCCTCGCTGCCTTTAGAATAAAAAAAACAGCAGACTTGGCCGCAGCCGGTGCACTTTTCATGTTCGGCTTTGGCGCCTGCCGAAATGTCCCGAAAAAGTGTTGGTTTTTTTCACCAGAAAAAAAAACATCGAGGCTTTTAGAGAGTGTAGAATCGAGAGGTATATTTTTATCTCATTTTGTGCACATCTCGAATATCTCGGGAGTAAAATGAAAACGGACATACCCTCAATGCGAAGGCTTAGCCGTGAGGGATATTTTGTGTATGTTTTGGTATGCATCCTTTTCCCCGCAGTTCATTTGGGATACGTGCCAAAAACGGCGGTGGTGATATATTGATCACTTGAACGTCCATCCGCTTGGGTCTCTCGAATAATCGCGTAAGTAAATAGCGGAAGGAGAGAATAGTTGGCCGGTGGTCGTGCGAAACACTTTGATCCGTTTCGTTTTTATTCCGGTCGTGCACAAAGCGTTTGAGATGTCGTTCGATTTCACGTTGATTTCACCCCCCGGGTGGCGTGTTATATCATCTGCCTCTACATCTCTCTCTCTCTCTCTCTCGCATTTGAAGGATTTCCACGCTCAAGCGTCGCCAATTGCGGAATGGCATTATTAATTTCATCGCGGAGCGAAAGCCTCTCCAGAATCACCCCGGTATTTGTTTTTTTTTAAACTTGATTTCATCGTCCATCTCCGTGTGCCCTCTTTGAGTTCATTATTATCGCGCTTAGTTTGAAATGTTCGCCTAATTTTTCGTAGGAAAATCATGAAAATAACTTTTCGCTTGTCTGCTTTTTGTCGAATATATTTCCTTCATGTTGTGCTCCGGATTTTGTATGGCGGTACAGCAGGTATAGAGTTTTACCTTACCTTATTTTTTAATATCATAAGTATTTTTAGCTCCGAATCGTTCCTTTTGTCCCTTCCTCTAATGACCCGTAAAATTGCATAAAAAGTTTTATTCCATTTCATGGAAAATATATCCCCTTCTATTACATTTTAATTATATTTTTAGGGATCCCATCCGTTAATTTGGCCCTACAGGTGGTATAGATTGTTCGTTTTTTTCATTTTTAAAAGTATCTCAATAGGCATCAATTGGATAGCTCTAAAAGAAATACATACAATTTCAATTACTTTCCGTATTATCGGTATTATATTTCATCTAAAAGAAGACACATTGAGGTGAATAGTGTGGACACCCCAAATTTAAATACAATTTCCGGCCATTTTCATGGAATAGATATAAGACCTCAATATGTAGCGCGACTAGTGATTCGAAAATTTCCTATGCATCGATAATGAATGGAAGAATATCCCTGTGGAAGGTGCAAATAGCCTTCAAGGACGTCCTTGGGTGCCAGATAATTAGGTACCAGATAATTCTTCGAACAAGACAATTATTTGATGCGCGAGCGTCATTAGTTTTTTTACTTTGGGTTTTAGTCATTTGGCCGTTTTCTGTTTGCCCTTTGCTTGCAGTTATTTATGTTTCTTTTGCGATTTTTCAAATGTTGGGGTGAATAGGAGAGGAAAGAGAGGTGCACCACTAATGGGTGTCTTTTTCTTTAAAAATATGTCTTTAATTTATAATCGTCTCTCAACATGCTATGCTAAGTTCAATTCTTGCCTTTATAATCGCATTTTTCTTTTCGTACGCTGCTTTATTTTCAATATTTACAACCATTCTACGAGGCGGTGAAAGTCATGTATTAAGAAAGAGTAAACATTTCTTTTTACAGTTTCAAAATATTGCCATTGTTTTCCGGACTCTGAATTTTTACATAGCTAAAGTTGGTACTTGATAATGACCTAACGTTCGAAACGCGTCGTACTATCAATAAACCTGTTGAAAAGTGCCATCTCTCTATTGTTTTAATGCTTACAGAATTTTATACAGACTTGTGTCATGAGTGCCGCCAGATGGAAGAAGCCATCAATGAATAATTGTTTATCATCATTATTCGCCAAATGGTCCGTTATTCATTTGCCCTCCTCGCAATTCTTGTATCAACTAATATTCTCGCATTCCTATTTTTCACATCTTTTATTACTTGATCTAAGTACGATATGTCGTACGATTTAAATAAATATGAGATGAGTATTCATCCTAATTTTGAGTAATGGGTTCAAAATTTTCATTTTTTTGTGTATGAGATGTTCGTCAGACTTTATTTTTATATTATTTCGAAACAGGAATACATATATTTTATGGAATAATGCTGTTGATGCCTGATTGACTTGGCTGAGAAACTATGCACGAAATGAATTTTTCATTCATTCTCTCTCTCCACAAATTCAAACTGATCTACCTTCGCCTTTCTCTCTTTATTCGCGCCAGATCTTCGTTCCTTCTCCATTTTCCATCCTCCCTTACCCCCCCCCCACCTCCCCCCATCTGCCGCCGTCGTCGTCGTCCGCGTCGCCGGTCGATCTTGGAAGCGTCGACGTCCACGCGTCGGGTCCCACGACGCCCCACCGCCCGCCCCCGACACTGCCGCCAACCCCCTCCGCCCCTCGCTCGGATAGAGGGGGCGTGGATCCCAGCTCCACTCCGACAACTCCACAACTATGGGAGAGAGACCTTCCTGTTCCCCCGTCGAAGGCGAATTGCGGACCCTCCCCCACGCCCCCTCGTTTCTTCCTGCCCCTTTCAGCATTGGGGACCCTTCTAAAAACCCTCTCGGCCCCCGGGGGGCCTCCTACACCCGCCCCACTGCCTCCGGAGGCGGGAGTGGAGAGACTAGCAGGGGACCTTATATCTCACATGTAGGGAGAGGATGATAGGGTGGCGGAGGCTGTATCTGTCTCCGCGTTGGGGTAGGGAGTATTGGAGGATGGTGTATGGAGGAGGGTGTCTCCCGTGGTGTGTGCATGGGGGGGGTAGGAGGGTGGATGCGGATGGTGTCTGGTGGGAGGGGAGGGAGGAGGGGAAATGGCGCGCCTGTGGTCTCCATGGCAACTGGATGCTGCCGTCGTGGAAGGGGGTTGGTCGTGCTGGGAGGGGGTCTTTTCGGATGACATGGCGTCGGCGGTGTGGTGACGCCTACGATAGGGGGTGTCGTGGATGATGCGGCAGGGGAGGGGGTTTGCGGAGCGGGGGTCTCCCCCCCTTTTCCCCGCTGCTCCGCCAGCGTGTCCCCTTGGCGTTCGTCCTCACTGGCCCGTGCACTCCATATTGACGTCCTTTCACCTCCGTCTCCCGCCCCTCCCTCCCCCCTCCACTCCTTGGCGTAGACGACCTCCCCTACTTCCCCCGTTCCTTTATCGACCCTCCCCTCTCACTTCTTCTTCCTCTTCTCCTTTTAAATCAAGGGGATCGTAATGCTGTGGTGGATACACTATTGGACCGTAGTCTACAGGACGTGGGTTCGTACTACATGAACTTGTAGGGTTGAGATCCTGGATCTTTATTAGCCCTCGCCAGTTAATGATTGTGCTAACTTTTGCTACGATCTCATCTTAGCGCTAGCTATTATTACCTTCTGGTACACGTAAGGCGAACTACCACCAATAATCGTCCATATCCTCATAGTGATAAAGGGTTTTATCTCATGATAATGGCGATGATGAAAAATGATTTTCACTCCCGAGCAATACAGCTTTGTATTCCCTAAAACGGAACGTTTTGTGATAACAAGGGCAATACAAATGATGGTCGATGTAGGTGGGTCCGGATTTGATGACGTTAATTGAGGAGCACATAGTATTTAAGAATGAATAGCTATCCGATGTATTGAGAGAACTAAATTATTTCTATGTGCTTGGTTTTGGCTTAAATTATTTGCATTTTCGTGATCTCCCTTAAGTTCAGGAAGAATTATTTTCGTAACAGGCTTTACGACCTATCCTCATCCAAATCAGTGCGTCTACTTCCCAGCCCTGGGGCCGTATTCTGTATTTCGTCGGTACCGCACCGGTCGGTTTCCCTTCCCAGCCCACCGACAGCACATCATTCCGTACCGACGACGGTTTCCATACCGACGACGGCTAATTCAGCGATTCAGTATGGTCGTCGGTATCAAACCAGTCGTTACGGTTCCCCCTCCTTCTCAAACAGGGAAAATCCGAATATATCCGAAGTTAGAACTCATCTAACGTGTCTCCACCAATGAAAGAAGGGTAAAAACAAGTGAAGACTCATTGGCACAGTTTGTTGTCGTCATTCTCAATCTTTTTATTTGTGGAAATTACGACTTATTGCTAGATTAAGATAAACGATATTGGATAAGTTGTTAACAATGCTTATATAATGTGTGGCAGTAATGCTGTACCTACAGAATCGAAGGAAACAATATTACAACATCACAATATAGTGTGTATGTGATGGAGATTGTTGTTGCTGGAATGAATTATTGAAACTATCCTAGAGATCGTAGTTTCTTTTTTTAAATATTGGTTCCGTATACTGCTATTTATTCATGATTTGGTAATATAGTTGTCATTAAGTAAGTTCCGTCTAAATGTTATCAACGGAAGGTTATGCCATTGGCACCGTAGCAGACGAAAATAACATACCATGGAACGTGAACGTAGGATTCAAAAGCAAATGTAAATGTCATATTAGAGGAACAAGTTAGGAAATTGTTATAAAAATATGGAACTGGGTGTAATTAAAAGAAGTGTAATGACGAGGAAGTAAAGAAATTGTGATTGGGTGAAATACATATGTTTAAGTTGCGCATTCCAAGTGAGAGAAAATGATAATATTGCGGTAAACCTCATACTTATTAACAAATATCTTCTTTCATCGTCAAGGGAATCAATGGCTGACGATAAAATGAAATATAGTTGCCTGTTACAGATGAAAGAAACTGATACCGTTGTGGCAAACTTCATACTTAAATAAAAAGATCTTATTTCTATGCCGAGAGAAACGCCAAATGATGATTGAGTGAAATAATAGTTGCCTATTCAGAGTGAGATAAAGTGATAACATTGCGGCAAAACTCATATTTAATCAAAAATATCTTTTTTATGTCAAAGGAGCAAATAAATGATGATAGAGTGAAAGAAATCCTATTACAAGCGAGTGAAAGTGGTAACATAAATGAGAGAAAGTCATTAAATAGTGGCAAACCTAATGTTTATTAACCAATATCTTATATTTATGTCAAGGTAATCAATATAGATGTTGACACAGTGAATTATAGAGGCCTATTCGAAGGGGCAGAAAAAGATAACATTGCAGCAAACCTCATTATTTACTCGGTGATGAGATAAAAACAAAATAAAACGTACAATGCGCACCGGGGAGTTGATGAAACCAGATGAAACCCACTAGTCGGTGGCCGTACCGACACCTTTTTGCTGTCGGTACGGCTACCGACGATCTCTCGCCCTCACGTCGGTGCCGCACCGATCGGGTTCGTACAGAATCGCACGACTTCTTACCGGGAGTCGGTGTGACGTCGCACCCGACGAATCGGTGCCGCACCGATCGGTTTGGAGTTACAGAATACGGCCCCTGATCACTTACCTGTTCTCGTCAATTTGTGGGGAAGTGCATTTTTTTTTCGTGGAGTATTAATTTTGTCATTTTCCATAGTATGAAGGCCTGCAATTTATGGCGTATAGGCGCCAAAAAAAGGCGTATATCATTTGCATTGGAAAGCGAAGGCAACGGTGTAAGTGATTATATGCTTCCCAATTCATTAGCCATCCACAAATCTCGTATTTGTATTTGACACACAATTAATGTCAAAATTAGTTCATTCATTCCAAAATATGATGTGAGAGTTTTTAATTTTTGTGTTCCTAGAATATAGAATTAACCTAATACGTTATTGACCTATAGGACTTCATAAATATTGTGAGTGAGGATGTTTAATGAAGGTTCCTGAAATTCTTGTACTCAAAGGGAAGTATTTTCCGTGAGGTATAATTTACAGGGCTTTTAATCATCTTACTGGACAGATTTTTGCTTCACTTCTATTTTTTTACTTTGGGGCATTTTTTTCAAGAACTTAATTTGAATTAATATGCATTTATCAGTTTTAAATGGAAATTTAAAAAATGATGAATGAGTAATGAAACCCCATAAATGATTAATGAAATAAATAGCTCAATGCTTTGGGTCTTAAAAAAAGAAATTCCGCCAGATATAAGGAGTGTACTAGCCGTGTGCGTCAATTACTTCCTTGCAGAATTTCATAGATTGTCCTTTGTCCAAGGTAGTTGGACTGTTGAATAGTAGGTTTCTGAATATCACTTGGTTCTGAAGGTCAAACTTTCACTTAGATCCCCTCTAGCTATTCCGTTTGCGTGCGTCTATATCAAATTGTGGACCAAATTTGAATTGCATTGGTGCCCACCTTGTAGGTGATTTGATATTGGCGTGATAGTTTGTGTACATTTCGGTAAGGTTAATACGGTGTAGAAGGTGAGTTATCTATCTGACAAGGCGCTTCGCGATAACTTAGTGATGTTACTTTAAGCATCGTGATAGTTGATTTGTATCGCTTCATCCCTCCCTCGCTTATTCATTTAAGGCTTTGATAGCCGTATTATGTTTTGTACAGATTTTGATTTCAATGGTAGAAATCGCTGATTAAGGCCTGGCGGTGCACCGCGGTGTGGCCTAGTGGTACTTCCCCGTATGGTAATTACGCGATAGAGATATCAAGGACGATTTGGTTATGATTACAGTTTTCTTTTTGCCTCTTCTTAGTTAGTATTAGAATTATTATGAACATTGATCTCGACTTGATGCAGCTGTTACTTCAGCTCAAATGATAGGAATTTTATGCGCAATAATTATCACGTTTAATCGTTGCATCAACTGCACAGGAGCTGAAGAATTCGTACATTCTGGATTTTTTTCTTAAGTCCTTAAGTTTGTAACTTGGGGTATTCTAATTCTCCTGTGGTGGAAAAGAATACTGAGAACATCCGTAAGCGAAGAATTTTATGTGGAACGAAATAAGAGGAAGGCTCATAAGATTTTGTCGATAGTGCGGAATTTTTGGAATAGAATTTATGTCATTAAGTCTATATCGGGGCAGAGAATTTGGAGTTTACATTGCAAAACTTTAAAATTTGAAGTTAAAGATGACGGGGATGTCAACGGTACATGGGAACCATAAAAAATGCATACATATTGCGGGTAACATATGACGAGGCTGCCAGCTCCTTAGTAGAAATATCAATGAAAGAGTACCACATGCTATATCTGCGAATTCATTGCTTCGAGTAATTTCCTCAATTTGTGATAATTCGTGACTGGTTTAAAAATAAAATTGATACGCTCGTTTTTCACTGCAATTTATATTAATTTATCCCATGACTTACACAGTCGAATGAAACCGACAATCTATTAATGGAAACATTTGTTTTTTATCTTTTGCTACTTTAATTGTTAAATCAATTTATATTCTCGCAGAACATGGAATCTACTTATCCCGGTGGTTCGAAATAAAATAACACATGATTATACCGTCCATTCCTATAACAGCGAGAGTTGATAACTGCGCGTTTCAACACTTACGGCCGTATTCATAGATTTCCGCTAAAACACGTTAGTAGGGCGACTAACTTAGTCGGCTACTAAGACCTTTTAGTCGCCTACTAAGATATGGTATTCATGGATTATATTACGTGAGCTAATAAGAGCTACTAACTTAGTATGCTACTAGCCAGCTCGGCAGCCGATACTCGGTAGCGATTTGGGTTTAACCCGCTAGGCTACGCTTGACAACACTGCATCTGACTCCTCCGCGGCGCGGAAAATTCGTAACATTATCAAACAAAAGAAATTGATTCAGCAAAATGCATTGCAATTTTTACTTCATAATGGATAATTCGATGTGATATCGCATCTCAGACATATTTTTTGATTGCTGTACACAAAAATTATGCAATACCTTTGGGAAAGGGTAGATTTATGAGTAATATCGAAGCATTTGTATGTTTGAGATGCAGTTATTGCTTTACAAACGGCCGTATATTTATTGATCATATACATTGCGTATTGTTTGCACTTCTGATATTTGTTTCTATTAGTGTATGCGTGATTAGTATGGAAAAACATAACTAGCAACGTCAGTACTATACATATATGTATTCGGAAAGCAGAAATACACCTCAATGTCGGAGTGGAAACGAAAACTTTTGCAATGCAGAAATGAATCGTTAAGAAAACAACGTTGAGATAAATGTGTGAATGATACACATTTATTACGTTACAAACACCTACGTGCGAGCAATTAGTAACATATGTTTGCAACTCCTAAAATGTTAGTCAAGGAAACAACAATCTGCTTCGCTACATTTAAATATTTCAAATATTGACAGCGTGCGGAAATATACGGCATATAGTTTACTAGAGGTGGTTAATGTAAAAAACAAAGCATAATTAACGTAACTTGTTATACTTATTTATTGCTGATCATATCACAAATAGCACTACAACACACACAACATTTCACATCACATTTCACGAGCTGTCTTTATGACACTTATAATCCGTACATTCTGAATCAACTGGTTCAATGAAAAGCTTGACTCACACTTAATTTAAAACACTATAACGTAACTCTAGTAAACAATGATAATCAGTTTTCCAATCACTCTGCACACACCAAAAGAATTTGCACTCGTTGACGTTCGAAAGAATTCTTCACATCTCACTTCCCACTCATCACTAATGATTTAGAATCAGTTGATGTTATTTAAAATTACCATTACGTAGACAATGAAATAAATAGGCTGAAACAAATTTTTAAACCAGAAATTGTAACATCAACAAACTTCCAATCTCACTCTCCACTATCACTCGTACCGTAACCAAAACAAAAACAACAGCGCAACGAAATACGCGAAATGTAAACACTGCCGAAAGCTCACGATAAAGTGACTAGAATAAGTAATATAATCAAACACAAATTATAAGCGTACAAACGAATGAAAATTTATAAGCGTTTTCTGTATCCCTAAAGAACAACTGCTTCAAATATGAAACATATCCCCTTCGCAACAGCTAGTAGATACCTTTGATCGAAATGGTTAAACCAGTATGAAATAAATAAATAATTTTGTCGAAGCTCATACACTCACAAATCACTTCACTTGTCGCTTCACTCTTTACTTCATCGTCTATATGCAATCAATTCACTTAGGGGCGCATTGAATGTACAAATTGTGTTCACTTACACTAGAGGTACAAGCTCACTGCAAGTCGTAGCTTCCTCGCAGCTACGAAAAATTTTCAATTCCTGCCAACAATTACACTATATACGTTGCCTGCCTTACTTGAAGAATGGATTCTCGTATTCCATTTTGGCACAAATGCATAAAAACTCTATAACAGTATACAAATAAAACCGGAGTTCGATCATCCACAACGGTCCGCCATATTTAGTAGCTCCCTTAAACAAGGCCGGAGGGCGACTAAGAACCGGCTACTAAGATAGTAGCATACTAAGCTTAGTAGCCCGTACTAACGATCTATGAATACCATTTTGCTAGTATGCTACTACTTAGAACGCTACTTGGGCGTTAGTAGCTTACTAAGGAAACTATGAATACGGCCGATAGTGTTTTCAGACCCTAGAAACAGAAGTTGACGCGATGATAAATCGATGCGAATAAACGCGTGGTAAGTAAATTTCGCCATTAAAGAGTAGACAATGCAATAAATTTTTATTTTATTTCGATTCACTGTGATATGATGGTTCCACGTTCATAGATCATTTATTTACTTAGATTTGAAAATAAAATGTGTACAAAATTTACGCTAAAATTCAATATTAGACGATTTGATCCATACAACAGTGTAAATCACGAGACCTGTGAATTTTTATATTTACCGCATACAAATTTAATGTACACATCAGCGAAGAATCTTCATAAAGTTGACGCCTAAGATACTCCAAGTTTTATATTTCGCAGAGGCGGCATAGGATATAACTCAATGCATGGCATTATGGCCATGTAGCAAGGTGTTTCTTCTAACCTTGCGTCCCAGGTGACTTGTATGTCTATTTGTAAGTCATGCGATTCTAATATTTCTATATTTTCACGGGATTCCCATCAATAATCGGAAAGATCTTCTTATTTACGTACTTTTCAAAGCGTTGCTCTGAAGACAGTATTTTTAAATTAAGTCACCAATAAAAGTAGAGGATACTATAAAAAAATGTTACTCGATTCATAACGTTTTTTTGTTATTTAGAACTGCCCCTGAAAACAGCGCATTATGGGCTTTAATGTAGGGTTCGAACAACCAGAAATATATGACATGACACCCATGCCCCGAGTGAATAGTGCAATTGTGTGTTATTTCGACCCACCGCGACAAGATGTCTTAGGTCTCATTTATTTAGATTTGAAAAATGTGTGGAAAATTAATGGAAAAAATTCAAATTCAATGGTAGACGACCTGATTCCTCCAAAAATGTGAATCACGTATTATTGCGTAGGGGCCCCATGTCTAGGATCTGCTGTCATATTATTTTTTCCACTTCTCGCCATTTCGTTCCTCGTGTTTGTGCTAGCTGGAGTTGCCGCACCGCCGTAGGCACTCTGTTAACTTACAGCGGCGAAACGCGTTGCTTGTAAATTTCGCCATTAAGGATTGGATAGTGCAATTGTGTGTTATTTCGACCCACCGCGATAAGATGAATGTAAGGTCTTAGGGCATTTATTTAGATTTAATGCATGTATTAAGATTTATGCAAAACATTCAATGGTAGACGAACTGACTCCTGCAACAATGTAAATCACATATTATCCCATAGGGGCTCCATGTCGAGGATCTATCATATTTTTTTCCCCTTTCTCGCCATTTTGTTCCTCGTGTTTGTGCTAGATACCCTGCTGGAGTTGCCGCATGGTCGTCCGCCCTCTTGTCTCGTACGCACGACGTCTTGCGTCCGTCCCCACATCCGCCCCGATGCCATCCCATCACCGGTCCAGCGTGTCTGCAAATTGATACAGCGTCCGTAACCGCGTGAATCCCTCGATGCGCACCCGTTGGATCATGTCTCGCCCGTCCATGTCCCCGAGCGCAGCGCCTCACACGCTGCGGTCACGCTGTCCCGTGCATGATTGCTGTTTGCAGAGCGGCTGCTCTCCGTACCTCCGCCTCGCTCTCTTTTCCGCGCCCCTTCCAGTGAATCTACCCGCACTCAAATCTATCCCTTTCCCTATTGGCTCACCTTTTCCCTAACTATTTCAGTTCATCTTCCCAAACCTATACATATTTTTCTATTTATCTGTGCTTAGATTTAAGATTTAGTCAAGTGGACTGCATAGCGGAGGCCCAATTCCATCCCATAAACAGCTGATTTCTGTTGCCGCTAATGTCGCATTTTTATCGTTTTTTTAATATCCGCGGCGCTGTGATAAGTGCAATGCCATTTTTAAAAAATATTTTGTATATTTTTTTGTATTTCCGAGTATTAGCGTTGAAAAGTTATGAATTTGATACATCACGTCATCATGTGCATAAATTTCTCACAAAACCCTTAATTATACCTTATTTCCCCGTGAAATTCGGATCAATTTGTCGATCAGCGACGCGAGTGGCGACTTTTGTAAACCCATTTGAATGCGCCGTGGGTGACAACGCATTTCGAGGCAGACTAGAGGATCCTTTTTTGTAATATTCGTAGATTTAATATTTGCCGGCCTCGGTGGCGGTGGGGTAGAATCCTCGCCTGCCACGCCTAACGACGCGGGTTCGAGTCCCACCTTTGTACTTTGCACTTATCTAGGGAATGGCTGTTTGTGCACGTAAAATTGTTTGAAATTAAATTATAATCGCATTAAATTTGTTGAAAACCCCGATGAAAATGGTTAATATGAGCTGTTTTCGGTGGTGTGGGAATAAGTAAATAAATAAAATGTGTAATATTTCCAACCCTGCCGCGTGAACGGCGGTGAAATATACAAGAATTGCCATGACAAAAATTCCCCTGGACTGGGAATCGATTCGGTCCGTGGTTCGATTCCCGGTCCAGGGGAATTTTTTCTCATGGCAATTCGTGTAAATTAATAAAATTTTTCCCAGTAGATCTACTCACTATCTATTTACTCAATCTACGTCGCGTTGGTACTTTCAGTCGATGTTCCGGAAATCGGAATATATAACTATGACTTTCTGCATGGAATCTCCGACTGAGATATCACCGAATCTAAACTGTACCAATTTTTTTTTGCCAAAACCCAACAATTATTTTTCTCACTATTTCATTAGTATGATTGGGTAGTCCAGGGAGTGTAGTTACCTAATGGGTGAGGGTTCGGCCGCTTACCGAAGTGCCCCGGATTCAAAAATCCAATAAAGCTCTCGGATACCTCATAGAAAAACATCTTCGAAACGCGTCGTAGTTCAGGGATAGGAAATGGGGACTTCTACTCTGTATTTGTGTATTTCATACTTAGGCATGTGGTTCGCGGTAAACTCTACCCTTACAAAACCGAACACCCATGAGATAAATCACTGAGTGAACAATAGGTCGTATAAATTAGTCTTAAGAGCCTACCTAGTGCTATTTCTTTCATAACCGTGGTCTACCCAAGATAAAGCGTGAAGTGGTTGAAGCGCGCGAGAGTAATCCATGGTATTCCTGTATCGAGTTCAGGTGAAGTTATGATTTTTCCTTATAAGAAATTTTCAAATCTTAATTTTCGCTGAAAGATCTCTATTATGTCTTACGTTTATACATGCGCCCATTCCTTGGACCCCTTTCTCTGTCTTTCATCCAATAATGGCTTTACCGCACCAATTCCCTTGTTTCTTTCCTCATCATCATTCACGTTATCCCCCGCATTGTTTCCGCCATCGCCAACTACGTAGCCAGCAGGAGGGAAGGAGTTATAATCCCTCCTGAAAGAGTGTGATATACAGTCTTAGATGTGCCCCCTCCAAGTAACCCCCCCCCCCCCCCCCCCGAGATGCATAAGCACCCCCGTGTAAAAACCCTCCTCCCAAAAATTCCTTGGCCGGGGACTTATTCGCGCATTAATTTCCGCATTCATTCCATCAATTATTCGTGCATTATTTCCCGCATTAATAACCATCATTTATTCCTGCATTACTTATTTTCTATGCCTATTTTTTATTTTATTACCTATTTTCATTCCCGCAATTACTACCCGTTTTCATTCCCGTGACCGTAACCCGTTTTCATTCCTGAAATCATTCCCGCATTCTTTCCGCAGTCACGCCCGCATTCATTTCCACGCACCCATTCCTGCAGTTGCCTCTCCCTTCCTCCGTCCGCGGCGGTGACTTCACTGACGGCTTGTGTTTATTTGCTCGCAGCCCGCTCCCTCTGTGAGGTCCCTCTGCCCCCTCCCTCTCTCCTCTCGTGTCGCGTAAATTGATTCCGAGCCGCATTAATCCGGCGCAGAAAGGCGAATCAGTCCGATCGGGCGACTGGTGGATTTTTTCCGTCTCTCCACATCTCCACCCGGAGGCCATCTACGAATGATCGCGCGACACGTGGACCCTTTCACTTGCCTTTTCAAATTTTTGGCTGCATCGTTAATAATATCGTCATCACTGAGACAGCCATGTTTTTTGTACAATTTTTACTCCCCTATAATCAGGGTGTTTGAATTTTCCACGCTACATTTACGTTATATAATATTTTTATTGAAAATTATTTTGTGTTTGAGGGAAGAATTTTGGGTGAGCAGAGAAAGGCGAGGATAGGATTTTAATATAATGCTAGGGTGTAGGCGTTATTGTTAATGGAAGGTTGAAGTTGAAATTTGGAGCGGAGATAGATTAGGGTGATTCGAAAAATACTCCATTTAAACCTACCTTATCTAGTAGAATACCTGTAATGATTATAATGGCAAAATAATTGGAAGAGCCGAAAGAATTTTCCAGATTTCGTTTTCCGAGATTCATTGAAGAAATTATCAATCTCATTTCATTTTATTCCTAACGCTGGCCTTAATGCAATGCCTCCAGATTATCATTCATGGAAATGACCTGCCCCTTCGCTCTGGTAACTTTTACCTCGTATCTTAAGGATATTTCTGTTAAATTCAAAACGGTTTTATCTCTTGAAATCATATTTTTGGGTTGTTTAGTGGCGTGAAAGTTTCAGAAATAATGACTCTTTATGAACGTTCTTTATCCACGTGAGGATAAAAAAAGAATTTTTCAGTTACAAAAGTAGGAGATGATGCGTGAAGGGGGATGTGAAGTTTGAGCAACGAATGAACGAAGGAGTAGTTATGAAACCGATTCACTAACGAAATACTCGGGTACTACTCTTTCTAGTCGTATTGCGGCTCTCAACTGGAAGGAGAATGTAAGGATAACTGCTAGGTATCTTAAGATAAAAATATGTTCACTTTTTCATGGTATTTTTTGTCAAACTTATACGTTTTTTATTTCTCTTGTACGTGAAGTTTTTGGACATTACCCGTTTGCAGACATTATGACAAATTGTAAAATATTTCAGTGAATGTATTGATGTAAAACCTTAATAGGCATGAATAATAACAGCAATTATACGGAAGTATTTCCCTCCTTAATCTCTTCAATGAGTGTCTTAAATTTGGCTTAATTGAATCGGGGAGAGGTCAGCATCAGGATTTTATGTAACGAAGATGTTTCGCTTCAAGTGACATCAAGTTCCAGTCGCATCACGATATCAGCGAAATTCAGAAAATCTTTGAAATATTGTGAGGTTCATGTTAGATCAATTAAAAGTATTATAATTTCCTTGTTTGTTATGGAGATATTCAACATTTCATTTTTGGAGTTATTTATTGAGGAAAAGATAACTTGCTTTCAATCTTAATTTCTCTTAAATTTAGGATGACATGAACGGATGCCGGAGATTAATAAATTTATGAGCTACTGTAAGCAACTGTGTGCTCGTGACGTTATCATACGAAACTGTACTTTAAGTGGTATCGCAATGCACGGAATAAAAGTATAGCCATCACATTTGCAACACACCTCTTGTTAATTCTTAATATCGCCACGTTGCATGATAGTTTGAAAACGAAACGAATTTCAGGATTATTTTCGGAGGAAGGTCGGGGTGGAGGAAAAAAAATCTTGAAAACTCCCAGCGTTAATCCCAACCTCTCTCTCTCTCTATCTTTCTCTCATCTCCTAACTCTCCCCCCCCCCCCAAGTCTTTCTAATTGACTTTTCGTGATGCCGTAGGACCCAGGAAAAAAAGGTTCCACTCTCCCAGCAGCTCACCCTTCTCCACTCAGCCTTTTATGCCTCTCGCGCTCGTTCCGAAACAACTTGCATTAAGTTAACGTTTCACTCCCGTGCAGATTCTGCTTCATCAAGGGACCTTCCTCTTCCCTAATCCTCTTTACGGGAATCTATATCGCTCGCTTCAACCCCGTCCCTCCCACCACCCATTTTGCTTTTCTTCTTCCCCTTTTTTTCCTTTCACCCGCATCGCCCTTTTCGCCATCATCCCCTAATTCTCTCCCTCCCAACCTACTCCTCCTCCTCCTCATACTACTACTGCTATACCGCCCTGAATCTGTTTCTCTCTCATCTCTCCGCTTTGGAAGGAATGAATAGCATTCGCCCGAAATCCATTTGGGACCTTGCATCGGAAATTCTCCCTTCGAATGCCTGGGTAGTTGTTCGACACTGAATGTAAAATTATATTTATTGTAATTTATTTTGTAAAGTTTATAATAGGTTTATATTTAAGTTATCGTCTTTCACTATTTGTTCGTTAAGGTGGTTTAGTTTTTCTCCTATTTGTGCGTAACTTCGCTGATGTGAAAAATTTGTTCTACCTGAGAACGCAATTATTAAAAAGTACAAGTCGCTGAATTTATTTTATAGGTATAAAATGTTTCCTTGGCACATAGTCTTATTGAGAGTTATAATAAATATATCAATAATTCAATCAATAATATAATCCCTTCAAAGTATGATGCAATGGTTATAATGTAATTTCAAAATATCTCAAGGAAATTCAGCTTAATTTATCTCAGCTTCAGCATCGAAATTAAAAAAAGAAAACTTTCAATAATATTTGCTGACTTCACGGACCAGAGGGAAGCTGTATCATGTTTACTGAACACAGTAATATGCAGTAAAACTCAATTTTGAATTCCATTTCTATGAGGTTAGTGAGTCACAACTTCTATTCAATTACCTATCGTCATGGACAAAAAATTTGTGGGCCTTATTATTAATAAGGTCTGTCGGCGAATTGCGATTACCGCTCCAGCCACCTTAAAATATATACTTGTTGTATTAGTGAAAGACAGATTGATACAGTGTGTGGCAATCTTTCCTGAGGCAATGAGGCTCTAACAAGAATTTAAATCTTGGTTAATATTTGTGGCAGTACATTTTCTATTAATTTTCGTCATGTTTTGTTATTTTTTGGGGGTATTTTTTTTTTAACATATATTATCTCGTGTAAACTTACTCTTCCCTACCCTATTTCATTTTTTTGCTTCGCGGGTGTATGGTAATTTGACATTATCGAGTGTTCCCGAGAAAACCGTTGGGGATGAAATGAGGATAATGCAATTCCCTTTAAAAAAAATTCTTATAGGTTTCTATCCTATTGTCATCGAAGCATTAAAAAAGTCTCTGTATACTTCATGTTCGTTTTGAAATCTCAATCCCACCGATAAACAACCAATGATTCCCGTTACGAAATTATGGAATTACAATAAACTTTCTCTTTGATCGGAGTGAAATATTACAGAGGTGGAGTGAAATATTACTGAGGTGGAGGAAAACGTATTATAGTGAATCAAAGGGTAATTTTAAGTACAATCGGAATGCTTAAAATTATTAGAGCTTAGCTAGGAAACGACAGTAGGTGCATGGATTGGGTTGGAGTGGTGGCTCCATTATTGGATTCCCACCTCGTGGGAATGAGAGTAGGTAAGTTGGAGTTCGAATTCCGACGATGAAGGTGCTAGAGATTTTATGGAGACTGTCCCATCCCTGCTTGAGTTCTTTGTGTAGGGAAATTAAATAGATCACTCCGTCCGTCGGATAGGACGCTAAGCTATAATAATTTTAAGCATTGCCCCCTAGCCACCTATCGTTAAGAGCAGGCTAATTCCGACGTTGGGTGTCCCTCCATCCTTTCCAAACCTTCCCAATGGCGCCAATGACGTTAGATGTTGTTCGCCTTCTCCAAAAACCATACCATACCGACATCTTGTACTCACTCTTTCGAAATAGTTGCTCCGTCATACATACTCTAGTCAAAAGTAACTTCATTTAAAATTGAAAGTTATGATAAGAGACAATTTCGCAAAATAATTTAAGTGACGCTGTTTTTTTTTTTTTTTTTTGGGATTTTGGATTACGACCTCGATATTTCCCTACGTCGAATTTCCGTTTGATAAAAACTTTTTCACGAGGGTATTTTGGATTGGAAAGGTGTTTCCCCACCCACACTCCTCCTGGCAAAGCCATTTCACAATGCATAAGATCGTACTGACGTTGAAAATTACGTAACTTTTCTGTTGAATTTCCCGCACAGTTGGTGTTTGCAGCTTCCTTTTTACCCGCATCGTCCTTCCCTAAATTCTCTCTCTACTTCCTCACACTATCATTTCCTATACCACCCTAAATCTGTTCCCCCTCGTCCCATCCCTCTCCGCTGTTGAGGAATGAACAGCCTCCTCCTGAAATCCATTTGGACCCTTGCATTGGAAATTCTCTCTGTGAATGCCATGGAGGCCTCGCAGCACTACCTCCTTTCCCCACCACGCCCTCTACTTCCCCGCTCTACCGTGTCGTTTTTCTCGCTTCCCCCCCACCTCTCCTTCCCATCCCTCTTCCATTACGTCCCATCCACCCATGCTCATATAAAATTCTGGGGTAGTAAGGCAATGCATTGTCTTGGTGTTTTATGCCGTTAATTTTCGTCTTAGTTAGTATTACAATGGTGGTAATTTTGTTATCATCATATATCAGTCGTTTCTCAGACCCTCTCCCACATCGAGATTCGTTTTTTTTTTTTTGTACGCTGATGGGCGATGATAAGACTTTATCAAGTGCCTCCGATAAATCCGTAAGGGGAGAAATAGCGATAATTCAATTCATTTAAAAATTTACCGGATATGAATAACTCAAATCTAAAAAAATGTAAATTTTGACACGTAATACCTCCTCATATTAGATAATATCATGGAACCATTCACCCACTTAGTTTTAACTCTTAGGCTGATTATGCTTTTTGAAGTAGAGCTCACCCCCTGCTAAGCCGTAGGCGTGTGAATTCCACATATACAGGGTATGCCTATTTTATTCCTACGGGCCACATCACCGCGCAAGTTTTTTTGTAGGGATGGCCAAAAGCGTTTCTCGAAATACCTGTCGGTAAACTAAATTGAGCGATTGGTCATTTATTTATGGTCATTCTATTCGCCGATTATATCGTGTACTGTTTTCTATATCTATATATATTCATATATTTATGACGGACACGGTTGTCATTAATGGTAGGCAGCGATTTTTTCGTGTTTTCTTCCGCGTTTATCTATTTTACTGGACGATATTTCGCCAACGTTCGAGTTAGCTGCCACAGGTCCACTGAAGTGACCTGAATGAGTCAACTGGAACGTTGGCGATATATTGTCCAGTAAAATAGATAAACGCGGAAGGAAACCCGGAAGAATCGTTGCCTACCGTCATAATTTCCGCGGAAGCCTGTTTGGAAACGGTAGTCATTAATCGTCATGGGCTAAACTCTTGATTGAAGCGACGAGTGGAGGTTTGGGCTCTTTGCTGACTTTTCTTTGCGATAGTTTAGGTATTTCTCCTATCTTTTCATAGTACAAACCACTGACTTATTACATGTTATTTGGCCTCTTTCCTGTGAAATATGAATAAACTGATTGTCCCCTTTGTTGATAATTAAATTATAACCATAAACGATTTTAATTTTTCCGAATGAGTACTTCAGACGAATATTTCTCGGAATTGCAGCCAGGTTAATGCTTTTATACAACCAGGTTAATGCTTTTATAGACTTGTCTCCCGAAACGTCGGCTTGTGTAAAAGCATTAACCTGGCTGCAATCCCGAGAAATATTCGTCACAAATTATAATCAAATTGAAGGATTCTACTGGAGTTAAATCACATAAATTACGCCTTTATTTTATTCATCCGGATCTTTGACTCTTAAATATCTCATTATTTTTAGGATTTTTTGTCAAACTGTTGGTTATTTTATCCCATGTGTTAGTTTATTAATAAGCCGCATGCGAGGAATTTGACGTCTGCAAAATTTGAATGAATTCCGTTGACAGGTTACCTATCATTCCGCTTCTAGGAATTTTGTCAACGGTTCAATTTAGTATACTTTTTTCTCCTTACTACCTGAAAAAACCGGCGTGCAGAAAGTTAAAGCCATTGCTGATTTTCAATATTTTTTCGCTACATCCGTAGTGAAAAATGGATTAACAGCAGGTGAAAATGAACTTTTTCACTGCACAGTGTTTGAAAAGCAATTTATACTCCATCGTATTACAATGGCCAATGTTGGTGATAGCATCAAAATCTGGATAGTATTAAAATTGCTCTGTAAGGCTTGGAATTTTAAAGATTAATACAGAAAATATAGTGTCGGATATGTAGCCAATTTCAAAAGAATGTACTCAGGTATTTGTCATCCGAATGCTCCGTATTTGCCATACGTTAAACTGGAATCACTTCATTTAAAATTTTCACTTGTATAGATTACCTGGATTTGGCCCCATTGGTTACTTCGCTGTTGAGCCGAAGGGACCGCGCCTTAATTAGTTAGTTTTTCATGTAGAGCAGAGCGATGGAGGTATTGGCAATATCACGGATGATAGGTCTTGGACCGAGTGTCACATCCACCCAGGCAGACACGCGTTTCCTCCATCCAGTTGCCACTCATTTCCGCGTCCTTTTGACACGCGCATCATCGCTATCTCCACACCTAGTTTCGCCCATGCTTAACTCTGTATTCGTCATATTTTTTTCGGTCTCGCGACCTCAAAACCTCCCACCCCTTTAGCCACCGCTCTTTTGCCGACCTCTCAATCTCCTCCTCTCTCTCTCCTGCGCGTATGTCTCCCTCCCTTCCTGCACTCCATCAGTCGAAAACCTATCCATTTGATTCGTTTATTCCGTGCAATATTGAAATTCCTCCGGTCCGGGCGGGGGATGAGAAGAGCGGCATGCCCTCCCGCGTCCTTCCCACTGTGAATCGACCGTGTTTTATCTTTATTTGTGTTTTTTTTTTAATTTATTCTTTCGCCCTTGTCTCACCCTTTTTATTTATTGTGGGTGGTGGTGGTGGTTGTGATGCATCGGAATGGCATAAGGGCGAATGAGGGGATGGTGGGAGAGGTGGGAGGCGAGTTATTTTATTCGCTTGTCGGTCGAAGAGGATTTTGTGTGTTTGTTTGGCATGGCGGGAGTCAAATGGGGCGGCGGCGCGCGCGTCGGTGGGGCGTCAGGCGGCGGGAACTGCGCGGAAAGGGCGGCACCGCATTGTCAAATGCACTCGGCGCCCATTTGAAGCATTCCGTTTGCGCTCAGCAGCGTTGTGTAGGTGGAGGGAGGTGGGGAAGGGGAGTATTCGTTTGCGGCCGATGTGCATTTTTATGTATTCAGAGCTCGGGCGTTTTATTCGTTCGCCAAATCAACCGGTTGGAGTGGTGTTCGGCAGCAATGTGTGTTCTCCCTTTGGTGGGGGTTAGGGGGGAGGGGATGGAAATTCGTTTAGGGTCGTTGCCGAGAGCTCGCGGTGTATATGTGAGTGTGGTCGCGTTCATGTGTGGTAGTGACTGTGTATGCAACGGAATGCGAGTGGCGGCCGTGGCATAGGGAAGGTACATGTATGTATATATATGGTAGTGAAGGGTGTTCGAGGGTGCACTGGAAAAAAGGTTTATCCTGAGGGTGGAGGAGGTTTCGGATGCAGTAGGGCTGAGGAGTATTTGGAGGGTCGAGGGAGAGGGAACAGTTGGAATGATGCCGGTCTGCTATCATGTTTTAGCGGTTTTCAAGCGTCGCTTTTTGCAGCGGCGGTGTAAAAAACAGCTACCCCGCGAAGCTTTCAATTTTTGAAATATATTTTTTTTTTGTTTTCCTCCAAGGGAATAAATAAAAAAGCATTTTTTTAAACCTCTCCCAATAGATATATAGATATATATCATCCGCCCCCACCGATAAACATTTTTGTCTGCATTTCATCCCACCGGATCACAGGCTGTATACATCGGGGGCATCTGTGTGTGGAACTGGCTGCGTATTTGCGTCGGTATTTGTGTGAGCTCACATGTGTTACATCGGTGGATATATTTCGATGTTTATCCGTTTTTGCAGAATCCTGAGAGGGAGAGAAGGGTGGCTCATGCAAAATAAGTGTGTCTATGTGGAGAGCGATGGATGGAATTGGAGAGCTTGGGGAGCATTATGATAAATCCAGTAAATGGGTTTCGTTTTCGGGGAAATTGGCAAAATGGAAAATCATTTCGAGTGATTGATGCTCCACCTGGTAAAAGGGTCGGGGAATTTCGAAATTTGTGGAGTGGGGGATGAGGATGGGAGCGGTAAGAGGGGGGTGGGGAGAGTTTAGTGGTGATCTGGGAATGGGTAAATGACGGAGTGATTTCTTTTATTTATGCGCACCTATTCAGGTGAAAATTATGATGAGGTTTCAATACATTTGAGAAATTGGTCTCTTTGGCGCGGTTTTGAATTTTTTCATACCTGCTATTTTAGACGATGCCAGTCGGGATCACCTCTTACATTTTTTGCAGTTGATTCGTTAATAATTTCCAGTGATGAATTATTTTTCAAACCATGCAAATCCTTATGTTTGGATGGCTTGTCCTCACATGTACAGAATATTTTGTTATGAGAAAGTTAGTGGGTATTATTCGCTGTAGAAATTTTTCCTGTCATCAACATTTTATTTCTTAATTATGATTATATTCCTATTCTTTGGTACTTCCGAGCATTTTTCTATTCAAATGCATCGACTAATGATACAAGACTCCATTTTTGCTATGCAAGAGAATTAACTAGTAATACAGGGTCCGTAGTATAACGCTATGACGTACGTGAAGTACTTCAATTGGATAAATTTGGCAGGTAGTGATTGAGTAACAAAGCGAGTTCCGTAGGAAAAGCTTGTCTTAACTTTACTCCGATTAAAAATCCGTAAAATTTTAATTTCCCGTTTAAACTTGCATCACCGTATAAAACCATTAAATTACAACCTTTATGTTACTGCTTAATAAGTTAAAAGGAAGAAAAATTTTCTAAAGCCTTTTTCATCATACTCCAGAAAACCAAATGGTACAAGTTTGAGCAATACCTACTGTTAATTTTTCTTTAGCTTGAAATTAATGATTTAAAAAACCAATCCATCGTGTACAACGGTAAATTTTAATTCAAGGGTGAATTAATATTTCCCTCATATGCAAGCTCTTTAGTAATCGTTGATGTGACGTCTGCTATTGGTTAATTTATAATGGCCCGTGTTTCCCTGATCTGTTAATTAATTCGCTACCCTCTCGCTAATCTTATTGTATCGTGAACGTTTGTTATAATTGCAAATTAAGGGTTCCCTTGCATAATCTGTATTATTACAGATTTTATCCAGCTATTTTCGTCTTGTTAGTTGTTTTTTTAAATAGGCATTTATTTTTTTATGAAACAGTTTTTGTATTGATATCTGTCTCAATGAGTCGATTTAGTTGCAAATAATAAACTCAATTTTACCTCAAGATTTTATTCACACTTTTCAATATCCATGGAAAAATCCTTTGGTATTCCTGGGTTATATATTATCTAACGAGTGCACAGAATTTAGAGAGGTGAATATACGTTATAGTATATTTTTATATTTTGTTTTTTTTTATCTCTCATTCGCCATTTGTCACTTTTTCTGTGGATACTGAGTTTTTAATGATTTTCCTTAAAGAATTAAATGTGTATATTTTTATGAAAAACGAGACGGCGACTATTTTATTAGAAAATTTCATAATCAAATACTATTCGTGGAATTTTGAAACTGATGTAGCTTAATAGGTTGGCATAACCATAATATTTTTTTGCAAATCCCTTTCTTGGTTTAGCATGTACCGATCACTATTAGTTCAAAGTTGTTGTAGATCTAAAGTGGTGATACTTGCGTACTTATTCAATATTTTGAATAACTGACTACTATCTGCAAAATAAAATCAAGACGAGTTTGAGAGTTCTTATCGTCCAAACGAATCGGCCTATTTGAATAGAATTTGAATGAAAGGAATGAATTATCCCATTCATTTCTTATGTCGATGAAATACTTAAAGATAACCTCTGCTCCTTTGTTTTTCTTGCACGCAAATTCGTCAAAAAAAAGTTCCCGTATTTTTGTGTTAAACCAATATATATACCAATATATGTTATACCAATATTTTTTTCGTTTATACATTTCACAGCTTTGTTGCCAGGAAACCAGATTCAAACGTTACCCTGTAGGAAACAAATTGTTAATACCAGTATAATTAAAGAAGTTGGCGTAAATAACGCACAAAGTTCTGGAAAATTCGAAACCATTACTTATCCCTGGGTGTTTAGTGATGGTATGCCTTGATGAGGGTGGCCCTCAACTCCCGAGTCAAATGCACGGAATTGCCCTGCCGAAGGTGAATTAACCTCTTCATCCCTTCATCCAAGCGTGGTCTACACCCTGGGGTGTGGGAATGGCCAGACACCCGCGTCGGAATCCACCTTTCGCTAAGGAGTGAGCGATGGATAGCCGATCGCCTCATCGGCGAGCACTCGTGAGGCACCTCTAGCGCCCCTGGCGGCAAATGCTCTTTTCTGAAGGCGCTGGGGGTGGCGCCTACTCGATATGACCTGAATGCGGCGTCAGATGAGGGTCGTAACTAATTAGCGAAGATTCACCCCATCTACATACCACTATCCCGTTTACTATCATACTTACGATCATCCATACAATCGTACTTGGAAGTTGTAACGATGAAGAATGTCCGGCCTGTGATAATTCATGACTTAACGATGATGTTGGGCTGCGATCACTCTTACCTTCTCTGCTGCAGTCATCATCAATACCTAACTACCTTAATGACGCATGCTTTAACTGTAAGTCCGAATGAATTTCCTCATAAAAACGACCTTTTTACTAGTGACTATTGTTGAATCTGTTAGAAGTTTCATTCATTGATCCCATCGCTGCATTTCTTCGACGGAGTTATTACTTCTACTAATTCCGTTCCGTATTCATATATTCATTGAAAATTATTCATTTCATTGCCTTTACATTCATTTAGATATTCGTTTCTTTATTCACGTCTACGGAAGGGTAAAAATGAAATTTTCTTAGTCGGCTAGGTAGCACATCTACAAACATCTCGTCCAAATTTTGTCAGTCACCTATGTGGGCTTTTGCGTCTCGGTAAAAATCAGATATTTCTATGCGATGAATGCCGAAATGAATTTTGTTTGTCTCTTCTACGTATTAATTCCCACGTATTAGCGTGTTCAGTTTTTTGAGATCTTAAATTATTGGTTTTAATTTTCAACATCAATCGGAATCATAGTTGTTGAATGCTTACTTTCTATTTATTTCTTTTTTATTTCTATTCTTTTCTTTCGTTCTATTGAGATTGCTTTTTGGTCCAATCACGAGTCTGCGGAAAAATAGTTTTGTGGTCCAATGAAACACTGATCCTAGCTCGCTTAATAATTTCTCTGTGCATTTTTTGAGAAATATACTGCCTATAAACATCAATGAATATTTTAAATGCCATTACGAACTTTACCATATGAATTTTTATTAATGGAGCACGTATTTATGATTCTGTACACCGAATATATTTTATAATTTTGTTCAGAACATAACATACAGTTCGCAATCAAAGCTACCATTGCTCAAGCTCGGCCGTTGCTTTGTGGGGACGTAATGTCTTGTTGAAAGCAATCGCGATCAGCGAGAAATTTTCGCTCTGTATGGAGGAGACTATTGTCAGCATTTTATTTTGTCAATACTATCTGTAAATTTTAAGTTAGTGATTTTTCCGGAGGAGAGATTTATTTTTTTATGCACTTACTGATAAATGTCGACTATGGTATGCTGTAAATACCATGCAATTTTAAGATGATGACAGCGAGTTTTAAATTATTAATATGTAACGATAAGATGAATACGACCGGTGAAGCGGGTGTGATGCTTCCTCTTAGGCATCGTTTCATTTTGAAAAGCCTTCCTTAATCACTTATCGTGTCGATACTCACTTTGCGTTTACGGATTTGAAGTTTTTCTTCTCTTTACGTCAGCCACTTGTTAGCGATGTCGTTATGGAAGTGGAACGCGCGTTGAACGAAGGCGATTTTGGCTAAATTCCTCTCGAGTGTTTTTGTCACATCCGCAACACGCTACGTTTCACCGTCACGCTTTGATCCGTGCTTTGCCGTGTGATGAAGCGCCAATTCCCCTCTTTCATTTTTTTTCTATCATCGAAAACCTTTTATCGTCATATTTTTTGGAATGTAAAACAAGCCAGTCACTGTGGTGGATTTGCGCCTTTATAAACGGCTCAAACGTGAGGATCGTTGAATTCGTCACCCTTGAATGCACCCGTCTGAGTTCTTTGTGTGAAATTGGCATGATCTGAATGGAATTCCCTGGATCCACGGTGTACGATCATTTTCTCTCATTCCTTTTGGAGGATATCTCAAAGGAAAGCTCGAATAACATAACTGTGAAAATGGAACGTTAAGTAAGAATTGACCCATATATAAGCTAGCGTAGTCACTTTGTTCACTAAATCCGCTTCTCTTCTTACAATTAGAGTTGCGGTATCTACTCGACATTATGGAAAATTGTTAATTAAACTCGTAAAAGTGACTATTCTTGGCAATTTTGGAATGTGTAAATGATTGCATAGATTTTTTCTGCAGAAAGGGATTGAGCGATTATTGAGCTCAAGTCTTTTCTCTCAATTATCGTTTCCAGAGGTGAGGTAATTTATTTTCTGAGAAACAGTAGGTGCAAGTGGAAATTGCTCAAAAAAGGTGCTGAAATTTTTCTACTGTTGTAATATTATCCATATACTTTTAGGCGACGTGAAATTCTTTCCTAAATTGGTTTAAGGATTTTTTTCCTTTCAAAGACTTAAAGACAAAAATTTACGAAAGAAGAGTAAAGGTTGTTCTATCACAGTTTTATGTAATATGGTACGTATTTACCTTTGAACTATGGGGTAGCTTAATTTTCTGAGATAATTCCCATTTGTCGTGAGCATGTTCTTATTATACTGAAGATAAAAACGTGTTTATATGCTATATAATGTTTGTAATGAGTGTAGTGATCAATGTACTAAGCAAGTGCATGCAGGGATGGAAGGATTGGCTGAGAAGAGGTGACCCGATTGGCATGAGCTTGTGTCGTCATCAATTTTTCTGTGGAAATGTTAAAACCGCCGAGTTTCACCACGTCTAGCTCGAGGCGGTAATACTTTCAGCTCGTCATCAACTTACCTGCGAAAGGGTTCTGGGCCTCGGATTTTTCGTCGCTAATTGATCAAGAAGTAGGCAACTTGACGGTCAAGATGCGGAAAATTTTAGAATTTTTCTTTCTCCTGACCTCTATGTTTAATGTTGATTCAGTGTCTTGGAGTATAGGTCTTGAAGAATTTAAACGCAAATTTTTGCCAACTTTTCGGTATGTTTATTCACCATCATCAGGACCATGAATGAATTTGGGCACGTAATTTTGTTGCATTAAAGGCATAACCCTTGTTTTAACGTTTGCGTGACCTTCATTGTTATAACCTTTAATGTATCAAAATTAAGTGCTCATATTCATTCATAGCCCTGATGAAGGTTTTACAAATATACAAACACGTTGGGAAAAAAATTTGCATGAAAAATTATTCAAGACCTGTACTCTAGGACACTGGGGAAAATCCAGTAAAATAAAATTGGTAAACGAGCCCTTTGCAAATCAATTGAGTTGTACATGCCATTCCAATGTTCCAATCGTCGTCCACCTCCCGTGATTGTTTGCCGCTGAGCTTTTAACACTTGCAATGAACGAGCGTCCAACCTGGCCCTCGCAACCGCCTCCCACGCCCCCGTCCCCGAAATCTCACCCCTTCATGCCCCCATCATCAGCCCCTCTTCCCATTCCCTAGCCCCGTATGACACCGTGCGGCACTCGTGTTTTCTACGTCCTTAGTACGTGTTCGCGTGCAAGGGGAGAGATCAATCTGTCGCACATCAATGGAGCCGACAGGAAGGGCTTTGGCGAGTGGAGGCGAAAAAAAAAGAAAATGAAATAATAATGAGGCCCGTTGAGCGGGTGTGGTCCACAGCCCCTTGCTCTCCTTGTGTATCGCCGCGCCGTGCTTAGGCTTCCGCTTCCCAGGGACCGGGGCTATTAACCTTTTCGTGTGCTGTGCCGCCCCTATTGTGTGTGTATTCATCTACATCCATACGTGGTACTCCGCTCGCCAACCTAGTCGTTTTACACGAGTTACCGAACTAGGGTAGATATAAACGTTTGTAATTATTCCTGATGAATACTATTGATGAATTCTTCTCGGGTTCTCAGCCAGGTCAATTCTTTCATTTTAGCCGACGTTTCGAGAGACGACTTGTCTCCTATCTTCAAGGCCGTGTTAGTCTATGGAAGTCCAATTTCACACACTCATTATTTGATTTAAGTGTGAAATTGGACTTCAATAAAGTAACACGGCCTTGAAGACGGGAGACCCGTCGTCTCTCGAAACGTCGGCTTATATGAAAGAATTCACCTGGTTGAGACCCCGAGAAGAATTCATGAATAGGGTAGGTATCTATATTTAGGAACTGGACAATATTTCCCTTATGGATAATAACTGTTAATGTGATCCTTTTTCCTTCCTATATCCTTAGAATAGCTCTCCGCATGCATAGTAAGGATGCAAGAAAATAATAGGATTGATTTCTATTTTGAATCCGATCAGAGAGCAATGGTTGGATGAGCTTGATTTTTACGTCATCGATAGGAGCCAGGAATGGGAAGGAGAAAAGTGTAAATGGCGACATGATAATAATAAGATGTCTTTATTCGGGCGAGGTTGAGACTAATAAGTTCCCTCTTCCCCCTAACCCTTCATAAGCGTCAATGCAAATATATTTAAAAACTGCAAATAAACGTTTACAATGCAAAATATATACAATATGCACAATTATTGAAATGTCAAACAAGATAAACAAGTATATGTGAAAATTGTGTGTAAGAAAAAAGATTTCTGTCCGTAGGAAAACATGAGGATAGGGGAGCAGTATCCTTCAGCAAAAAAACCACTGCAGGAAAATACCCACGCGAGAAGGGGGCGTGAAAAACCTGCGAAAACCTACTGAGTGATAAATACATGCAAAATACAACGTAGTTAATGAGGTACATATTATCTACAAATATTACACATGCAAGTAACTCATAACATATCATAGGGATCAATCAAAATGGGTTCTCTCACATTTTTTTGTAAATTATGGATTGTTTATGGATGGCTTAAAAATAAGAGACACCACGTTTTCGTTAGCCTCCAATTTCTTGAGCTATTCTTGACGGAAAATGGACTACCGTAGCCCTTTCGTGGATAATCTGATTACCTCAAGCGCTTCTACCCAGCAGATCACCGCTTCTGAGCTATTCGCAGGTAGCGTGCATCATTTTCGCATGATTGCGTGTTGTTTATGCTCTTGTGAGCGATACTTCCCGAGTGTTGTCCATGAACGAGTTTATGAACTAGGCATTAGTTGGCGTCACCTTTTACGAAAACCCGACGTCAATGTTCGTATTTTTTTAAATTCTTTTATTGTGAGTGGAATCTTGAATGGCTGGGATTTTATTTGTATCGCAACTTATATTTCCCACAGAATTATTTCTAACAAATTTTATTTCTCGTCCAATTTATCGACCCTAATTGAATAAACTTACCTACCAGTATGGCTTGCTGTATTTAAATTTCATTTATTGACTTTCAAGTGATGTTATTTGCGCTAGTAAACTACAATCCGCTTCGATTAAATCCTGACAGCATAGGATAAATTTCAGAGGAATCTGGATTTTTATTTTTTCGCCACATGCCGCCTAAGAAGGATTTAATGACTGTAGCCTTGAGCATGCCGACAACCGGCGTTATTGGAGCATCCTAGCTACTGCTAGAAAGCTACATCGAAAAATCTATCAAGGTTCCTTAATTTCCATGGAAATTTCATCCAGGTCCATGGTAATTGATTTAAAGACCATTGCTATTGATCGTAATTTCACCTCCGTGTGCAGCATTACGGCTTTGGCGTTACTACTTGGCCGAAATGCGCCAATTCCCTTTCTTTTCCACTCTCCTTGTTATGAGAAAGACTGTAAAATCATGAGGATCGGAATGAAATATGAAGACATTTGTTTTATTTTCCCCTTCCACCTACTGAATTTAGTATTTAAATTTATATCACAAACAACACAATATACATGCAACGCAAGCAGATGCGTGCAAAAATTATTGCTATGTAAATTGGCTGATTGTGGTGAACTTGTTCTTTCCGATACGGCTGAAACGTGCCTGCCCTTGTAATATATAAGTCGGTCCAAGGTGGCCCTCATATTTTACGTTCTTTTTCTTCTCGTGACACTCTTTGGAAGACGCAAGTTTTATCACCAATTTGGATGGAGTTCACCAATTGGGCGTTGGTCTATTTGCGGGCCGAAATTCGGCATTTCCCTCTCTCCATCCTGCAAAAATCATGCCGAAAGCATAGCGGCGCGGCGGAGGGAGGGAGGCGGGCGATCCAGGTGCGCATGAAAGCCGCACAAAGAGGGTGCCGACCGTGCTCGCTGAATGGGAAGAGGCTCTCTCTCTGTATCTCTCGCCCCTTGGCGGCTGCGGCACAGGAGAGGGAATCGGGATTGCTAATGGCCAGGTTGGGCGAGGGGCAGGAGACGAGGAAATTCTGCGAAGGAGAGGGAAGAAGATGAAAGAGAAAAGGGAGATGGAGAGAGAGAGAGCTGTTGTATAGGAATGAAGAGGAGGTGGAATGTATTCGGAGATAATGTGTAAGAGCGTGGGTGGAATTCTGGTCTGGGCGTGAGACTCGGAGGGAGGGTGTGCTTCTGTGAATGGTATATAGTTGGCAATGAGAAGTGGGGAGTGGTTCGTGATGAAGTATAGAGGAAGTGTTGGAGGTAGTCTCGATCTTTTACCGGATTTGCCTTCTCGTAATACTCTTTGGAGGAGATGAATGACAGTCCATGCCATTGCTCCATTTAACCGTTTACAGTCCAATATTCCCATTTGGGAACAGATTTTTTAAAATAAATAAAAATTACATTTCGTTTCTGTGATCACTTTTATAGTTTTTGGTATGCAAGTAATATATCGAACTATTTTTTAAAGTGAATCACATATCTTGTGTATACATTGGTCGTTAATTATACAATTTCAAAATTGGTTATTTTTATCACTTCTGTAGTGAGTATGCAGTTTATTCGATATTTTATCCTACTCTATCTCTCTCTCCAGTAACAAATGCTCATTTATTCAAAAGAGCAATATATATATTACATTGTTATACTTAGTTTTCCGGTCAAGTGTTTATTTAATTTTTTCAAACATTAGAAATATTTTGTGGCGTGTTCCCATTTGGGATAATGCTTGAAAACGAAAATTATTGTTCGGGTTTTCTTTCATAATATCTCTTAATCAGTTGTAAAATAAATAGAATATGCAAAAAAATCAGTTGGTAAGTTGGTTCGGTCTTCAAAGGGTTAATTAGTGGTCATTGATTGTACAGTAGACCCGCGCTCTACGACATCAATACGTTCCGGAGGATCGTTTGTAGAGCAGGTCGCTTCGGCAATAAATCCGGATGAGGAATCAATTTAAAGAGTATCAACAGCATAAAATTTTTTCTGACGTAAAAAATGTTTCTTTGCCATATGTGGCATAGGACAACATATTTGATGGGGAAAATGGACGAAATTTGAAAATTTTAAAAGCACGCGCAAAGTTAGTCTATATCGTATGCCGAGCAAGCAGGGATCCACTGTGCTGATCTCCACTGATTGGCATACAGCAGCGCTCCATATTTTACTTTTCTAAGCTAGCTATTTAAGTTCGCTTACCTTGTTCGTTGTGTTCTCTTTATCTGCCTCAATTTCAATGGATTCTCGCTAATCCGAACACTTCTATTCCGAGCATCCGCTCCTTCTGAACAGGTCTGAGACCTTTTTGTTTTTCAAAGAAAATTAGCATTTTATTGTTTACATCACAGTTTTTTCTTTAATATTTAGACCTTAAAACACCTACAATAATTCATTTTTGTTTGACGTCTGTGGTACGCAATGTAAACTGTAAACTACGTACAATATTCTGTACTTTTTTAAATGTAAATCACTGCAATCGGGAGTGACGATTATGAACGTGCCAAGCGCTCCTATGAGTCAGCAGTGTGGTGCATCGCATCTCTCGAATGCCTCAAGTCTTTACTCTCTGCTCAAGTAGGTTACTTCTTCATCACCTTTTTTGAGAGCGTCCCCGAGCAGAAGCAAATTTCCGTCCCGATCCGTTCGTCCTAAAAATCAGTATGTCAATAGGGTGGTTTCCTATTATTTTTTTATTGCCTAAATCGAAAGATTATTACTCCTGGAGTACGTATTTCACGCTTTTAGATTTTTAAATGACCATATCTATTTTTCGCGATTAAATGAAAAGTGAAAATTTTCTAGCGCGCGAAAACGCGACGCGTAAGTATGAATGTCGGGAAATCTCTCCGTGTGACGTATTTCTGGTTCCCGCTGCCGCCTTGTGAGGTGACCTTGAGGCGAGTTGAGCGCTGATACGACGCAGGCTGCTAGCGGGTAGCTGAGTACCCTGCTGGCTGGTAGCGCTTGGCTTAAATAAGGATTATTAATACCTTATCAAATGAAGAAAACTTTCCAACCTTAGCCAGTTTTAATAGGTGATTATTAAGACATGTTTCCCTGAGCTCTGCGCCTCATGCATGCATTGGTAACCTCAGACGACGAATAACTCCTGTCTTCTCGTATAGAAACTAGGTCTCTGTGACATCACGTGGAGTGGCATCGCATGGGCGCCAATCTGGCCCTTTTCAAATGAGGATAAAAATGGACCATTGCCATTCGTCTAAACCGGTATTTCTAAAACGAAATAATTTGTATAATATGAATACAGTAATGGTGGGTAACGAATCGCCATCAATGACTTTCGTTTTCTTTGATGAAGGAAACTACCCTATTGCAACGTAAACCTGTGTCCCCATGGGCACTTTCGTTAGGATCAGGTTAATGCCTGTTTTTCCTCAGCCCGTACTTTTCCTGCCTTCCTCCTCCTTTAAATTATGATTAACCAAGGAGAGACGGAATAAACCCGAGAAACACCCGGCGTCGATAATAGCTTACATTTTGCAAAAGACGGCAAGTGAGACACTTTTTATGGCTACATCCAATGAAGCGTGTTAGATTGTCAGTACTCTCTCCACTCAGCACCCCGGAAAGGATCTGACTACCCCTGTAAAATTTTCGCCACCAGTGAGATTTGAGTCTGCAAGTTATGAAGTCAACAATGTGGCCATCACGCAAACCAGGTCGTTATTATCTTTTCCCTTTTTCTGCATTCATTATTCTGTTAATAATATTAGTTCTGAACTAGGCTTGTTTACTAAAAAAATATTGCCGGGTTTTACTTTGTAGTTTCCATGTAAATTTCTCACGAGGGAATGTAGTATTCGCCACGGAAAGGATTTCCGGAGATACTAAATTGAAGTTGAAATATCGAGAGATTTCTTGAAATAACAAAAACAGTAGACTTGACCCTCTCTCCAATCCATAGGTTATATTTCCAAATACTGTCTCCCCGAATATAATGCCATTCCTATTATGATGGTTCAAAATCAACTCCTAAATGCATTCCTCAATTATGCGTCATTTTGGGCCATCGACATACTTTGCTTATACTTAGCTTTTCACCTACAACGGGGAAGTAGCCGTTTGATATGGGCAGGAGTAAAGCTATATTTTTTCCGAATCGTGTAGGTCACGAACTTGCTGCTGCTTACGGTGAAAGAGAGGTTTTGGAAATATCAGGAATGCGGAGTGAAGAAAATAGAAAGTCGTACTTTCTCGAGATAAAAAAATTAATTAATGGAGAAAAAAGGTCTCGGAAGTCGGGAAAAACATGTTAAGTAAAGATTAACGCCATTGTTTTCGAAGGAATATCTTCCTGGAAAACAGATTACTCAGGTTAATGCCTCTTTGAGTATAAATAAATGATGAGAAATTCCGATAAGGACTTTCTTTGTTTACCTTCCCTACACCCTCGCTGAAAGGGAACGTTTCTCTGTAGGGAAGAGGAAATGATTATTTCGTCGATGGTGTAAAATGTCGTCTTTTATGTCTGCTCTTTAATTGAAAATAATTTCTTTCACCTCCCTATATTGTGCTACTGCGTACATCGCACGAAGTTGTTACGGTAATTGTTCATTTGCAGACTTTGTTTGAATATTCAAATGACTCCATTTGGTTATTTTTTGGCATCTTAATGGCATTTTTACCATCAATTTCCCATAAAAATTTTAATTTCATCCCAATTTTTTTGGCATTTTAAATTTTTTTCCAATAATATATACCAATCCTGTGGAAAAGAAATCAGTGCATGTTATTATTTCTTCGGAAAATTCCCAAGTTTTGCTATTCACAATGGCGTCAATACTTTACCAAGATAATTTACTTTCAATTACGTCTACCAATAATACCAAATATCGATGAGGCAGCGGTCTGAAATTGTCCAAATGGGTATCACTTAATAATTGAGCATGAATAGGGAAGGAATTCCAACTTTATTATCATTTTAAACTTGTAAATCCCCCCCTTTGCACTAATCTTTTTCACCGAATTTTTGCACGAAACGAATTCCCTTTTCATGCACATTCTCTACAGCCGCTCGCACTTTAAATTTCCACTCTTTTTTCTTCGGATAGCATTCCCCTTTTACCCTCCCACCCTTCGTTCACTCATCTCACGTATTCAAAAGGTGTCGATGGGCGGTGATTTTGAAGGGATAACTCCGGAGAGGCGACCTCCCAAGTCAAACTTAAAGAGTGATCCTTTCCCATTCATTTTCCGTCCGTCGGAGATCTTTTCGGATATTCGCGTTTTCACGCCCGCTCCGTGCGCGCGATCCATTTGGGAGCCCTTGTCTCCCTGGGCAAACGCGGCGAAAGACTCGAGGAAATCAATGGACGCGCCAGCTCAAATACTCTTGATGAATGGGCGGGGAAAGCGTGGAAGGGCGAACGAACGAAAAGGTACCTGGGAATGAATGGGAAGAAACGCCCGCGCGACTCTGGGGATTTAGCTGGTGGATCTTGAAAGGGTTGAGTTTTGTTTGGAAAGAGGAGTAGATATGCATTCATTTCGTGTTGGAATTGCCGGGTCGTCGCTTTCTCTTGTGTGGGGGTGATCAAGTGAAAAGTCCGCCGGTTGGCGTCGGCGATATTATATCCAGCAAATTACTTACATTTTTATCGTGGAATAAAAATATTCAAGAAATCACTGGTCAAGCTAATCGCGCATTGGGATTTAATAAATGAATACAAGGAGAGTGTGACAAGTGAGAGAAATTTGCTACCTCTCCCTCGTCACTTGGAATAAGCTGCCTGTCCTTGGGATCCTCTTGAAATAGGCTCAAAACAGAGCACGTAGAAGAAAGGTCAAGTACGTGAAAATCCGTGGAAATAGTCTTTGGCCTCTTAAAACAACTCGAATGGGAACCGCTGTCAGACCGTAGATTAAAACATATTACGTAATTTCAAGAGCAGTTTATTTTCAAGAGCGTTGCTCTATATTTTGCAGGAGAAAGTGAACATTTGTACAGGGGTGTAACATTCATCTACATCTACATACTACCCAGTAAGTCGTCCCAATAGGCGTGTGGCAGGGGGTGTTACGACTCCAGCCGTTAACTGGTAAAGACCATTATTTATTGCTGCGCTATGGATGATAAATGAATCTATCTAGTAAATGCACGTATTACTAGAGTAAGTTAAAAACCATGTTAGGGGGACTAATCTTAAGTGAGCGGGAAAAAGGAAGCCTAAATAGGAGCTCTTAGTAATATTTATGATTAATACATAGAATGAAATGGAATAGGCCCTTCTGAGAGCTGAAGAGGGAAGTTTAATTTGGGGAGACGGTGTGACTCGCAAAATGCTCCACGTAATCTTATCCTAAACCTGTAGAATACCTTAATGATATGATGGGATTTGGATATTTGAAGCCATTATCTCAAAACTAAGCAAAATATGCTGCTTTTTTGTTGGACTCTATTATAAACGCAAAATTAAAAAGTTCCTAAAACGAAGTACCTCTTTTTGATACGAAAATTATTCATTAGAATTCCTAATGCCGAAGACGAGGTATTTCGTACGATTATGGAACATTATTTTCTCGAAGAGTGTTCGTAGATTGGCTTTCTTTGGTGTACTGTTGCTATCGTATCCTATTCCTCAAAACTAGAACAACAATTGTAAATTGTGTTCAGTTTATCATTGAACGAATCTCTCACTCACTCTATATTTCATCCAGTAGTTTGGTTTGGATAGGAGGGGGTAGAGGAGGGCCAGGGTGAAGCACGGGCCTGTGACATCATGCATTCGGGGTAGGGGGCCGGTACCTCGCTCTCCGAGGATTTTTATTTTGGTTTTTACAAAGAATTCCTCCAATAATTGTACCCTGGAACCTCCTAACAGCAGCTCAATGTATAAACTAATGACCAACCACACTCCCTTTCGAATAATATTGATTTTATATCTATATTTTTGGTGTTTTACGACAAAATAACGATAGCGCAAAGGAGTACATACGCCAGGGCCCACCGCGAAGAGGAATGGAGGGCTGCAGTATATCAATCTTATGGTTGTGGTGGAAGTACGATGTACGTAATAAAGGAAAAAAATTGAGGGATAAAACTCCCAAGGTGGACCAAGAGTAAGAGAGTAGAGATAAGTACCTGGGAAAGATTAAGAAGAAAACAAAAAAGAAGAACCTCAGGGAATAGAAGGAACTTGATTGGGAAAGTGAGAAAAGATAAAATTTATCCTTCAATTTTTTTCCTTCATAACTTATATCGTACTTCCACCAAAATCATAAGATCTAGGAATACTGCAGCCCTCCATTCCTCCCTTTTCCCAGCTCGATACTTCAGTTCCCTAACGTTATTTTCCTTTTGTCCGTCTTTGGGATGCTCGTGAGTAAGGTCACGGGCTCGGAACGTGCGAGGTGAGGCGAGCGAACGAGAAAGGGAATCAAAAGCGGTGGGCGGCATTTTTAAAATCGTGCGTGCGATGCGAAATGCGGAGGAGGATTTCGCGGATGGAGAGAGGCTGGGAAGAAAGGCCGGCGAGTGGTTAGAGGGGCAGAGGCTAGAGTGGCCGGAGGAACAGGAGCGAGTCGGGAGGAGAGAGGGTATTGAAAAAGTGGAGAGGCATATCGGTGGATGATATTTTTTCTATTCATTTTTCTCCCACTCCGCTCCCTTTCTCTCTGTGCTGAGCATGCGGTCGCCCGGCGGCATCCTTTATGTTCGCGCAAGGCTTATTTGTCGGTGGCGAGGGACGATTATGCCCACCATTGTGGCCTTCCCTCCCCCTCTCAGGACCTGCCGCTTTTTTCTTACCGCCCCCTTTGGCTGGGAGGGCAGGTGGTGCGGCGGTGAGGATGTAGCCGGCTCTCTCGAGTCGGCGGAGGGCACGTTTTGCGAATAGCGGGAAGTGCAAAGAGAGCGGTACTCATCTCCATGGTGGTCCTTGTGGTGGTAGTCACAAGATGATGCAAAATACCCGGGTATTCGGGATAAATACCAGGGCCCTTAAATACCCGACTATTTGTGGCTTTTATTTTTAATTCGCGCGTAGGTTTCCACGGCGTTGTTCATGATGACTGCCAGATTCTGGGTTCTCCAGCCGCGTATGTCGTTTATAGTTGACTTAAGTTTCGAAAGCCATCTTGCTTTCGTCTTCAGGTCGAAGGTGAGAAGTGTTGATTTTTCGCCGCCTTATGTAAGGTATGTAGCACTGGCCTAAGTATGTAGCACTGGCCGTCCTCACCCTGTTCGCTGATTGGTCAGTACTCCCTTCCACACGTTGCTGATAGGGCAGCCATTGTACCCGTTAATTTTTGATGTTTTATGGATTTCTAATGCTTTCCTGATCTGCCTGGAGTAGTAGCGAATCTCTTTTGCCAGTATCTTCGCTCTATCGAAATCAATTTAATATTTAATTAACCATTTAAATTTTATTTTTAATATTTTATTACAATCCTAAGTTTGGTATTCTGCAGTCTCATTCCACACGTATGGAATCGTTTCAGGCTTTACGTCGTGGAAATGCGATAAAGCTGTGGTAAAAATCTACAATTGGTAATTTCCACACTAATAACTCCACTGCCGATCCTGGTTTCGACTCTCTATATCATCCTTAAAAATAATATAGTGTGTGGAAACCATGGTCGCTAGTGGAGTTATACATTGAAGTTTGAAAATTACCATTTGTTGTTTACATTTTATCTTTTCTGCCTTTTCCAATCTTGATCCTTCTATTCCCTAAGGTTCTTCTTTTTTGTTTTCTTCTTCATCTTTCCCAAGTTCTCATCTCTTGGTATACCTCGGTATATTTATCCTTCAATTTTTTTTAAATTCAATACATACTTACTTCCACCACAGCCATAAGATTGGTATACTGCTGCCCTCTATTCCTCCCTTACCCTAGCTAGTTACTTCAGTTCCCGTTTGTTATTTTTCTTTTGTCCTTCTTAATCGGTTCCAAGTGCTTATCTCTGCATTCTAATCGGGAGACTTTGCCTTCAGTGGCTCTATATTGATCTAACTTTTCCCAATCAGTTTGCAGCCCCGAAGAGGGTTAATAAGCCTTAATTGTCAGACGGATTCTAAAAGACGACATTTTATTGATTGGCCCCTTCGTTGTCATTTTGCCTGCGACTAAGATGTTGAAATTGGTGTTAGGGGATAAAAACAGCGGCATGAAATATTTCATCCAGTGATTGTAGCGACCGATATTTTGTGGAGCTTTACTATAGCAGAAAATTCATGGAACTTGGCAAATTTCTTCATTTTACTAGCTCTATTCGAGACAGCATGTTTCATCAGAAGCGATTTCATGTTTTCAGTTGCAATGATCCTGCAGTGTAGTAAATCTTGTTGTCTCGAATGAAGTTTGAGCTTAATCCTGGATACCACTGTAATTTTTTCCATCCCTTTCGAGGGACGTCTCCAGCGATCGCTCCATTGATAGCGGAAAATGACAGTTTCTTGTGATTCTTTTTCCATCACTCGGCACGTCCCTTTTTCCGTCGCTGAAACAATGGCTAGCACCGTCCTTCAGCCAATCAGAACGCACGGCCGTTGAAAGCGGATGTAACTCTACGCTTGGCTTTTAGTTGAATGACAATGGTAAAAACGGAAAGTGGCAAAATAAGCGATGGGAAAAGGAACGGTGGGAATGACCGTGCGATTCAGAAAATGACGGGTCGCGCTATCACCCTGAAAATTTATCGCTGGAGCTATCATTCTGAGAAACGGAAAAATGATCGTGTGAATCAGACTTATTTTTAGTGGATTTGTAAACTTTCATTACTTTTCTCTTATTTCGTTCACAATTCATTATGTTGATTTATCGTGCAAAACCTGTACAGAAACCTTTAGTAATTCAATATATATATCAGTGATTTATGTAAACATAACTAATTGGCATTAGAGTGCCTACTATGTATAAATCATATTGGTTATTTTCTCATCCCTATATCATGGAATAATCCATTTATATTCTTTCCATTTGCAGGTAAGTTGATTCCATGGTGCATTACTGGTGGTGCTCTCTACAGGGTAGTTGGTAAAATCTGTAAGTAAAAACTGGCATTCGTCGTTGGACGTCAGCGGTTTAAAAGATTAGGATCAGTAAGACTTTATCTGAAGCAATTTCTAGCCCTTAAAATAGTGATTTAATCGAGAGAAACAGAGGTTTAGGTGGCGAATTATCGTTTGAAAAAATAATTTTATCATTTTCTTAAGAGTCATTCATTCTCAGGAAATATGACCCGAAGACTGAAGCTGGGATGCGCCCGAAACTCTCGTTCACCAAAAATTAGTCGACGCGGAATTACTGGAAAAACATTTATCAAATAGTACATTTCTTTTAGAGCATCCCGGCGTAATCATTATCTTGGTCTTGACGAATATCGACAACCACGATACTCGAGTAGGTATCGGACCAGTATTTGAAAAATATCTGCCACTGCCGGAGTTTAAACCCGGACCCATTGCATGGAAAGCCAATATTAGTGCGAAAATTCCTCCAAGAAAAAATCATTCACCTTGAGCAGGATTCGAGCCCGGATCCTCCTATTTCCGGTCGAGTGCTTTAGCTAGTTCAGTTACCTCGGAATATTCCTCTTCGTGGAAATATGTCGACTAAATCGGACAAGTCAACAATAGACACAGCACTAAACCGATCACTCGTCTGACACTGTAGTTTCCGACATCGCGCAGTACATCGGCGCATGCTTGCAAACCACGTCCCAGACTACGCGTTCACATCGCCTCGCATTCCGCATCACCCAGCCATGGATGCGTGGTGGTTCCTGGAAACGAGGGCTTAGCCACAGTTCGAAACCCTTCGTACCTCATCCCTCCCACGTATAACCCCACGAGGCTTCTATAATCGCGGTATTAATCTCCACCGCCCTTTTAATCTGAGCGGCAGCCCCGACTTAGCGAGATCGTGCGTGGGTTTTCCAGGGATTCGGTCATCGTGGATCATCCCTGGATCCCCTTAGCCGCTCCCTCGACGCTCATCCTCGGGGTACGGGTTCCCCTAGAGATCAGGATCCGTGATATCACCCGTGGGGACCAAGGGACTCGCTCTATCCCGGGGGTGGCGTTTATTATATCTCGGCCGCCGGGGATCAATCAGGAAGCCGGCGTCCCAGGGTCGACCGGGGACTTATTGTGGTATTTTCCAACCGAGGGCGAAGTAAGCCGACGAGATTACGAAAGCGGATACTTGATCGAATTTCCTCGTAATTCTGGATGCGGCGAACTTTTGTCTTGCTGCGTGGTCCTCGCCCACTCGTCCTTTTAGTTTTGATTAATTTCTGTCAGATGTTTATGAGATGTTTCAGTTTGTGGTTAGCTTTAGGAGTTTTTAGTTTACTTTCAGGAATGTATGAGTGAGTGGATGGTTTTTCAGGGTGCATAATTTGTCAAGTGTGCGGAAATTTGTTTTTATTCATTTATTCAAATGATTTTTACATACATCCCTGACGCCAATTTACAGTGAAATTTTTATCAGCATATTTGTTTAAGCGCGATGAAATTATTTGCTCCCCCTCTAAATTCCAAGCACTTTATTGTTACATTTTACGAAATGTCTCGCTATGATATTCTCAATTTTGTAAAATGTGCATTAATGTTTTCAGTATACCGGGACTAGCCACGGTGATGACTTTTACGGAAGTCACCCGCAATGCACACATTGTGCAAAAAATACTAAGAAAAAAAATAATACGCCTTGACCAGGATGTGCAAGTATATTGTTAATCGTGGTCATCAAGGGAACAAGTTTCTCCCACCACGGTTAACAATATATCTTTTCGTTTATGAGCGGTTAAAATTTATGATACTCAGGCTAACAGGTACTCACAATCCTCTTTTTGTATATTTGCTGCCGTAACTGACGTAAATAGGTGGGTTAAAATCCTATGTATGTAACCGATGGTTAATGCTGTGAATGAATTGTTCGATTTTCTGTAAATAAGTATTTTCATATTTTTTACTGACGAGAAAATCATCAACTTCCCTCAGAGAAACTTCTATTTAATAGAATTATGACCAGTAGTATTTAATAGAATTGCCAATCACCTTATTTCATCTCTATTAACCATAATCATTAGGGTAACTTCTCTTCTCAAAGTGAAATCGGTGTTTGTTTTATGGGTAGTTTCCTGACGGCAAAGGAATACTTACAATTGCGGTGGGCTCTATAAGCCCAGAAGATTTTTTCTTATTGACTTACATCAATTGGTGGAATTTCAAATATGTAACGTTAAAACTATTTTTATTTGGTCACATGTAAAGGGAATTTCAGCTGTTTGTAGATATTCAATTATTATATAGTTATTTCAAGCGAATTAACACTTATTATTTGCTTTGGCAGTTTTTTTTATTTCTTGTTGATTTATTCTTCATTTTCATATCAATTTGTCTATCGTATTTCTACGTAATTCCGCTTACACCTCGAAGAGTATGTTCTCATAGTTTATACTTTGATTAAAGACGATAAGTATTCCATGTTATCAAAAGGTTTTTAGTCTCTCATGTACCCAGAAAGATAAACTGTATCTTCGTTTTTATTGAAGCTGGAGGTCGATGTTGGTTCTGGAGCTGAGAAACCCTCACAGGGTCCGAAGTTTCATGATTTTTTCCCGAATCAGTTGAGTGGGGGTAAGTAAACGCGGTGGTGGAACATACGAAGCTGGTGTACATACGAAGGTGAAGTTGAAGTTAGAAGGATTTCAACCCTTTTGATGGCGGAATCCGGATTTCCAAATCAGTTAAAATTTTGTCATCATTAACTACTTATATAACAGCATCGATTATGTTTTTGTCTTAGTGACTGAATTGACTGTAGGATTTTGTAAGATTAGTTTTTTGGCACTCCTCAATTATTCATTTTATCTTAATCCACCATTTAGCTTGAGTCCATCGACTTTCCAATGGAAATAAAAAAATGAATTCAGTATCCCGGGCAATCTTAATCTCATTGATATTTAACGTGTCTCAGTCTTTTTTATCTTTTTCGGATTAGGCACGCATTGTTTCCCTTGAGGCATCTGATTTCAGAAATCGGTTGATAAATTCGTGATGAGCGCAGCGTGTTTGGTGTAAGGCAGAAACAAAGGAAGGAGCAGATGCTTCTCACGGGAGCTGATCCAGATCGAAAATATTAAATACAGTCCTGAAATTCTCTCTTTCCTTTTGCCAAGCAGCGCTCATCCAATTTTTTACCTACCGTTTCATGTGCATCGGACTTCGTTCGTTTTTAACGTAATGGCTTCCAAGGAAAGGCCTGTAAGCTCATCTCTTGTATCCCTTGACCTTTTCGTTTTTCTCGGAAACTGTCCCCTGAATCCTTCCTGGAGCCTTTCTTTCTGACAACCTTTCCTCTTTTATTTGCCGTCTCCCGTATTTACTTTATGTGACTGTCTTCCTATCGCCTAAGTGATCTTACTTCCGACGTTATCTTTTTCCCTTTATGTTGTTTTCACTTGCCAATCACGATGGTAGAGAACGTGGAGATATATTTTCAAAGCATTCTAAAATAATTCAGCCTGTTACTGATTATTTATGCGCTATATATTTTTCTAAACTTTATTCAATGGATTGATACGGGTCAGATCTGTGCTCCCTGCAAGTTTGGATTGGAATTTTATTCGCCGCGGATTTTCATGAATGGATTTTTCTCCTGATATAATAATTATATTTATTCTACTTATTCACTTATTCATAAATTGCAAAATACATACATACAATAAATAAAGCTGTAAAGTAGAATACTGGTACCCTTTGGGAATACCTGAATAGGGGTTTCCGTCACTTCTTAAAGCAGCGGATGGTGCTGATTTATAAACATTAGAAAAAACACAATAGGGCAAAAACAATTTAGATAATCAAATATGTGTGTGCTTTACAAGATCGGAAATGGGAAAATAAAATTCAATAATAATAATAATAAAAATAACAATGCAAATACAAAATAAACCATGAATTTAAAGAAGAATAGAAAATGTTATTTAGAAAAACTTGTAGAAATGATAACTGTTAACAATGAAGTATCCTACTGTATTCTTCTCTTCGCTTCTTTGACAATGGTTGAAAGTTATGCTCAAGTTTCATTGCCGTACCACTGGTTTCCATAGTCGTTGCGTAGTACTGCAACACTATTTTTTCCCTGAAACTGTCACTATATATCTGCAAATAAACAAAGATGGAGATAAAATGAGGTAGTGGTGTTATCAAGTTGGGTAGGGTAGGTAGTGATAAGTTGGGTGCGTGTTTACCGAACACCAGTGATCAGAGGGATTAATTCTTCATTACCCACTATGTACGTATCCAACATTTCCATATTTCTATCATTCCATAAGTCAGCGCAAAATAAATTGCTAAAAAGAGAGTAATTGCGATTGTACGTATCTTTGAGATCTTTACAATTACTTGAAGATTATTATAGGACTTAGATTAGCATTGTCATTAGTACTTCGACACGCGGCAAAATCGCTGGAATCAAAGGGCTGCTACTTCTCTGCTTTTAACGCCTTCCACAGAGTCCGGGGTCTAAATATCTCATTCCCCTGATTCCTCCCCTTTCTGCTGTACCCGCTCTGAGCGGCTTCATTAATGAAGAGTCCATTATCATTCACCGTCAATTAACCCGCGCAAACCTTTTTTCCGCGTGGCTTATTTTTAATTTATCCGTTTCTCTTTCGGGGGAGTGGGGAGGGCGGCGTTGATCTGTGGAAAGGAAAGCATCAGTCAGCGCCTCGTTGGCACCCCCTTCCGGTCCGACACGAGTCGTAGCGCCCATAGTGTCGTCTTCGCCAACATTTACACATCTCTTCATTGGATAACTTGCGCGGAGAATAATAGACGCGTGCGTGTGCAGGAAAAATGGTATTAATTACGGAAATGTGGGTAAAATGCTCCTTTCGCTATGAATTGGGGGAGAGAAGGAACTGCGAAGGAATAAGGTTAATGTTGTGGTAGTAAATAGTATTTTTCAAGGTAATTTGGGTACTGTTGATTATAAATTTCCGGTTAAATTCGTGCCAGTGTCCACTTTTATACGATTGGGGAAAAAGATTGTTATTATTTGATAGTAACTTATGTCTTCTATTTTTTTATTTTAGGTTAAATATATATCTTACGTTGTATATTTATTTTAATACAATGAGATATAGTTTATGGTAGAGATAAGATACTATTTTTTGATAAATTATGAGAGTGAATATAAGCTTGAACAATTTTTGGCTTGTGCGAACGCGACCAAGATTGAAATAACAAAGTTAGTAATGGATTTGGTAGGCAAAATACGGCGATCGATTTGGTTACCATGCTGTTTATTGCGATCGGAATTTTTTTCTAATACATTGATAGCTCACTCAAGAAGGAGTGCTATCAATACGTATTTAGATTTTAAAAATCTCACGCTCACTCAGTGTTCCAACTCCGTAAGTCAAGTGAGGATAGATGTCAACCCTTACTAGGCCGTAGGCGAGGTAATTTCATACAACCATGCTGGGGGAACCAGTTGTTTTCCATTGGCCGCCTCGCCCTTCGAGGATTCTCTTTGGTGGCGTCCAAATACTTCACCCGAGAATTGAATCCTATGCCCTTCTATCACCTGCCAAATGCTTTACCCACTAGAAGGCTAAAATGCTACCATTTCATGTTTTTCGATTATTTTCAATGTCATTTATAACATATTTGAAATTGCAGTAATAATGGATCTATTGTGACAGGATGAAAATGAATGAAATCCTGTAAAAACAGATAAATATGAAATTCATATTCAACGCTTGTTCTGCATCATGTTTTTTTTCTGTTTTACGTGTCCTCATTACGATCTTCCGAAAATACTTACTTTTCTGACATTTCACATTCGCTTCAGGTAAAGGATGGAGTGAGGTCTTTGAAGCAAGAGTTATCGTGAAAACCCTATAAAAAATTTCAGACCGTGTTGTTGCAGCTAGAAATTATTTGTAACACAGTAAAGCGTGAAAGCTAACGTAACCAACGGGATGCCAACCCGAGACCATTCGGTCGGGTTGGGATCCCGTTCAAACCAACCTTCGAATTAAAATTAATTATGCATGACACTCCCCTCCCAGACTTGCTTCAAGGGTCATTTTTATCATTTGCAAGCTCTTACTGCACCGATCAAAACCAATGTTTCGTTTGATTCCATGGATAAACTATAGTAAAAAAAAATTCGGTAGTGACTGTGGGTGGTAAATCTTTAGCGGTGAATTCAGTGGTCAGTGAGCTTATTTTTCATTCATACCAATTCATTCCAGTATCGATCCTTACCAATTCATACTAAATTCTAGTACTAATTTACACCGATTCACCGTAAAAGCTTTAAAAGATTTATTTTATTAAGGTAAAAGCGAAGACGGCGCAAGCGAAGACCACGCAATTAAATCTATTTACGAGTAAATTATTGTTTATAGTAATTAAATAACTAAAATCTTAATCTATTTATTTCATTGGCTAACGTTTTTCAAACCTCTTACCGGAATGCTGAAATTGGGGTTTTCAATATTGGCCTCATCTTCTTCGGCTACTGTGCAACCGCCTTGAGTACTCTAGTATTTATTTACTCTGACGGGAAGACGTGAGGGAGAAAAAAATGAGCGTCGCCCAGGAGAGAAAGAAGAAATGATGGGAAGATGGGTGGAGTGGGATGAGGGGACGTGGGTGTCAAAGGGAAAGGGGAGGGGGGATAAAAAGCGTATGGGGGAGGGGGATGAAGGAGGATGAGAGAAAGAGACGAAAGGGAAAAGAGGGAGGGAGAAAGGTGGAGGACGGAAAAATCAATATGACGCCAGGGAGAGAGAGAGAGAGGCGTCTCCTTGGGTCTCACCTTCCGCTAGCACCCCCACCACCCACCCTCCTCCTACTTCCCCCCTCTCAAGTGCACGCCTCCTAGGCTCACTTCATGGGGTGATATCCGCCATTCCGGATTTATTTTTCAAAAATATCGGTACTCTCTTAAAGTGCGTATTGTTGATCCCTTCACTGATTTACTGGCAACCACTTTATAAAGCCCTTATACCTTACTCTTAAGTGAGTACTCAAGTCCCGGTAACGACTACTTTACTTGGCTCATCTTATTATGAAGCGGATATATTAGTGACGCATTTCTTTAATCGAAGCACATACCGTGATTTACTGACAATCACGATGACAGTGAGGACCATGCCATACAATGGAAGGAGACGAAACTGCTATGCCGGGCACATGGCTACTGGGACCGCCTTGTCAAGGAAGCCATTCAGATCCGCATCAACCGCAACAACTTCAACAGGGACACGGGCTTCTAAATCAGCAATGTTTGGAGACCAATATTGAAGTCCATTATATACAACAAAAATGGCGGGAAAACCACAACACGCCTGAACCAATCAGGTTACACCTGATTTCGGATGGAGTGTATATATACTGAAAATTTTTCGAAGAACGGCATTCGGAAGCTCCCCTGAGGATGATCAGCAAGTCGCGGATCGAAACGTCGGGAGACATGGACGACATCAACCGGTGGAAAACCCGAGAAACTTTTCTGCAACTGATATGCCGGGAAAACCTAAGATCATAAATCACGATTGGTTTCGGCCCTTCTTTAATTGAAGCACATACCGCGCACCCATCATGACATAGATTTGGCGGGACTTGCCATGATTTTTCTGTCTAGACTGAACGATCTTTCTTGCTACCCACGGGTTAATTATTAGAGAAATTTGATATATCTCAATTATCTTAACTTCCAACGGCATCCACCCCTCTCATGTTCCCCCCCCCCCCACCCCAACTTCTCATGTACTTAATTCCTATGCTTAATCTTTAGGGTGATATCCGCCATTCCAGATTTATTTAGAAAAATTCGTTAGGCTGTCAAAATTCATATTGCGATACCTCCACTGCAAAAACGCTCAACAATAGGGTAGTTTTCTTCATCAAAGAAAACGAAAGGCATTGATTGCGATTCGTTACCCACCATTAGTGTAATCATAATATACAAATTATTTGGTTTTAGAAATACCAGTTTAGACGAAAGTAAATGGTCAATTTTAAACTTCATTTGAAAAAGGCCATATTGGCGCCCATGCGATGCCACTCCACATGACGTCACAGGGACCTAGTTTCTATACGAGTAGATAGGAGTTTTACATCGTCTGAGATTACCAATGCATGATTGAGGCACAGATCTCAGGGAAACATGTCTTAATAATCACCTATTAAAACTGGCTAAGGTCGAAAAGTTTTCTTCGTTTAATAAGGTATTAATAATCCTTATTTAAGCCTAGCGCTACCTGCTAGCAGTCTGCATCGCAGTGGCGCGCACATCCTCGCCTCAAGGTCACCTCACAAGGCGACAGCGGGAACCAGAATGACGTCACACGGGGTTTTCCCAGCATTCATACTTAGCCGTCGCGTTTTCGCGCGCTTGAAAATTTTCTCTTTTCATTTAATCGCGAAAAATAGATATCGTGAATAAATATCTAAAAGCGTGAAATGCGTACTCCAGGAGTAATAATCTTTCGAATTAGGCAATTTAGGCATTTAGGCCAGCTGAGCGGATTCGTATTGTTGGGCTATGATTATGTTAACCTTATAAATTGAAGTGATTTGAAAATTATAACAAACCGATAAAATTGATAATGAAGATAATCGAGGTGGTCTAGTGGATAGAGAGCTTGCATACTAATCGAAGATTCCCGGCTCAGTTCCTGAGGTAGGTCTTCGAACACCCCCAAGTAAATTTTTCGCAGCGGCTTGGAGGCCAAAGGAAAGGAATTGCCCCTCCCCCCACTCAGAATCTGTAAAAATTATGCGCCTGTAGCTTGGTTTACGGCGAGCTCTACCCTCACATATTCAACCTGACCTTCGAATTAAAATTAATTATGCATAACACTTCCCTCCGAGACTTGCTTCAAGGGTCATTTTTATCATTTGCTCGCTCTTACTGCACCGATAAAAACCAATCTTTCGTTTGGTTCCACCAGTAAAATAATTTCAGTACCTAGTGACTGTGGGTGGTAAATCTTTTGCGGTGAATCCAGTGGTCAGTGAGCTTGTTTATCATTCATACCAATTCATTCCAGCATCGGCCCTTACCAATTCATACTAAATTCTAGTATTAATTTATACCTATTCACCGTAAAAGCTTTAAAAGATTTTTTTTATCAAGGTAAAATCGAAGAGCCTTGGCAAAGAGCCAAAATAGTCCAGTTATAGTACAGGCTATTTAATTCCAATTTTGAAATTATTCCCCGCGTTTTGGTTGCGGTTGTGGTAGATAATGAGCTGAAAGTGAAATTTTTAATGTAAAGTAACTAACACATTGAAAGCTGGCCTTATTTTCAAATACTTACCAGGTGCAGATAATCTATGCAGTGTAGGTAATGTATTCTCTACAGAAGTGCTATAATATCTGCTATTATTGTATAGGCATGAAACGGTGTAACGGTGAAATATTAATAAAATTATATAGATTTTTTTGAGGGGTAGCAATATGGTGTCTTTCTTTATTTTGATGGTGCCCACAGATGCAGCTCCTTTGCAATTAGAAGAAAGGCATCAAATCTTGAGAGCTTTAATTAGTCAAAGTTTATAATTTCTGCCGTAAAATGCGGGAAATACAATTAACAAGTAATTGATTCATTTCAATTTCTACCAGGACCCGAAGTATTCAGAATCAGGACCCGAGTGGAATAGTTTCCCTTATTTTTTTTCTCTCGAGGTAATATTATGTGTGGTCATCATGTATCCCCTCTGCGGACCGTATTTCAATAATCTCCTCCGCGATTTTTGACGAGAGAAAAGGGGAAAGGCGTCGTGATACCACGAGAGACTGTCAGTTATCGTGGGGAAACTGTTTTTGAGTGCAACCCACTTCATATATATATATTCCCCCCATCCTTTTTTTCTCTCTTCCAGTGCAAATATGCGATTTTCGAGAAATTATATTTCTCATCATGTTTACGCACTGGTTGAGGTCCCTCATCTGAGAGTGGCCTCCACATTTTCGTCCCCCTGGTCCTGACCGATTTCATCCGCGAGCCGAGAGAAGCATTTTCGTTGCGACCGGGAGTGCAGGAATAAATTTTTGTTTGCACAGCCACTCGAAGCGTCTCCCACCATCCACGTCCCCCCCCCCCCCCATCCCCCGAATTCCAGGGGTCTTCTTATCCTCTCGCCCCCCATCCCACTGGCGTCCTCATCTCGAAATTCTCATCACCTTCTCTTTCCTCACCTCTTTCGACCTCCCTCTTCATTTTACTCTCTTCTCACCCACTCCCTCACCCCCTCTTCTCACACCCACTTTTCTCAGTTTCCAGAAAGTGGGAAAGTTTGGTCCCTTGGGGCCTGCTCTCCCCTATATACACACCATCTCTCCCAACGGTATTCCCGTCAGTTTGAATTCTTGGCGCTGGCGAAAAACGGTCTTTATTTATTACTTTTTTTTCAACAAGCCTTCCTGCCCAGGTTCAGGTTGAGGCGAAAAGGATGATCTCCAAGTGCCAGGTGCCACCCTGCTGTCTACCTCTAAGGTGCTTAGTAGCTAGTAGATTTTTCGCCGTTAAGATATTATCTATAGTGCGTATTTCGCTAGGTTCATATACTCCATTTCAAAAAATTACATGTATTCTGACTTAAATGCCACAACCCATGCGCATTCCTCCTGCAAATTCCTATCTATTGAATTTATGCCGTTTCAGAATTCATGGCTTCAATTCCTTGTTAACCGCTCTGCAAGCAGTGATGATCATTTTGATACAACAGGACTGTGATGATCCAATAGTGGTTGTTATACTGTAAGGCATATTTTTCACTCGTTTTTTTTAATTATTGCGATATATTGTTATTAATTTCGCGAGTTTTAAGTGTGTTCTTGAGCCCCTTCATTGAGGGGTCTAATCCCCAATTACTCATACCTATCCTCTCGAAGTTAGTTGATGATAAACAGTGGATCTCTATGTGCCCGATACCTCCACCTCGAGGTTTTTGCTGCATTTTTTTTTTTCAATTTATGTTGACTCTTAAATATGACGGAATATGGTGGACCCTATGATTTTAGACTTCGGCGAATGATATGAATGACCTTCTATCGGCCTCGCCGTGAAGCGTCTCGCGTTTCCTTGTGAGAGGCCACAGTTTAAAGAGCTGCACGGAGTTTACTGTGTTTTTTTCTCCTCGTGATAGGCATGAAATGCGTTCACGTCTTTAATACTTCGATTTTGATCTCATTCTCTGTTAAGGAACATATTCTCATTACAAGATCGAAAACTCTTTTGAAATGTCGTGACTGACTGTAATCACCTTCTTATTCGCATAGCTCCTTTAACTGTTTCGATCCTCTCTGCATTCAATACACGTAGACTTCTCGCGGTCTCGCCACCTGGTAAGGTAATTGAATAAGAAGCCTTGAGAATGGGAGAGGAGACGGTGTCCAAAACGTCGGCTGCCTGTAATTTCCTTATCCGGTGGCAGGCCTAGGTTAGTTCATTTCTATGTCATAATTCTCTTCGCCTCAGCTTCTCACCATTTGGCAGTGGCGTATCCAGGAATTTCGTTCGGGGGGTCCAAAACCAGGAGGGGTAAACAGGGAACGAAGTAACTAATTTTACTACTTTTCACAATCGAAAAAACTTCATTTGTTAAAAATATATTTTATAAATCCATGATTTTTAATATTTTGTTTTCTGTAATGAAGGAAAATAATTGTGTTTTATATTTTGAGGGTGGGGAGTGTCCAAACCCCCCGGGCCCTCCCCTTGGCTACGACACTGCCCTTTGGCCACTCCGCAAATACGTCACCTCCATCCATTTCCATCTTCCCTTGAAGTCGTAGGCTACGACGTCAACTATAATTCCCATCTTCCACCAGGAGCTTCCGCAGTCTGCAGCTTCAATTTATCCCATCTTCCGCCTCTTCGTCTCACTCCGCGCGCAAGAACTTCCCACTTCTCTTTCCGCCAAGGTGCCTCGCCTCCGTTTCCTCCTCCTCCTCACCCCACGAGACCTTTCTCTCACTTCATCTTTTTCCTCCCTCGCCCTCCTCCTCTTCAGAATGCTTGACTTTTTCGACGAGTGCGTCGCTCCCTCTCGAGGTGGAAGATATGGAGAGAGGGGGTAATGCCTGCTCCACGACGAGGAGTGATATTCTCCTCCTCTTCTTCGTGTTCTTACAAAGAGTGGAGGGAGTGGTGGAATCTGTCCATCTCTCTCTTCTTTTCATGGTGGTGGTTCACGTTTCCTGGTACGACACGTAGCCACAGTTTCACGAGCTGCACGGAGTGTACGGTTTTTTTATCCTCATGACAGGTGTGCTATGCGTTCCCGTCAATGAGATCATTTTTGTTCACGATCTCATTTCAGAAACACATTCTCATTAAAGAGTCGGAAAACCATTTGAAGTGTAGTGACTAAGTAGTAAGTCATCTTTCCCATTCACATAGTTCTTCAAACTATTTCCATCCTCTCCATTCGGTAGAGTTTGGTTAAAACCATCGGCTTGAAAGCGTATTACAATAAATTAGCTAATCATTGCCTGCAGAAAAAGTTTTCTTTTCCAGAATTGGCTTCAATTTTGATACATGTTCAGTGTGACGTGGATTTTTGCATTTTGGCCTCTTTTATTTGGGGACGCTCGTTGGTCTACCAGCGAGATGGTTTTTTTTTTAGCTTTTTTGTTGAAAATTATTGATTTTTTTCCAAAAACTCTGCTGAGAAATTCAGAGTTACGTGTATGAATTATAGCTCCTACTCCTCCTTTAGGAAATGTACGAGTCCTCCACCCCATGTGCTCAAGAAGGGTCTCCGTATCGTGTATTGGAATTCTTAAAAGATGCATCACTCAAGCTTGACCACGGTCTTTCTTCGCGATGGATTTCTTGTTCAAAAATAATTTTATCAACTTCAAATTTCTTGGTTTTATAGAGTGGAATATTTTCAAAATGTGCGATTTCTCATTAATGTGAATTTTTACCTTAGAACTTTTCTTGCTGTTACAGTTATATGCTTGAATTGCATACTGGCAAATTTTGAGAAAACTTTACTTTATACCACCTGAAAGTTCCAAGATGATTAAGTTGGTTCTAAACAATTGGATCGTCGCGAAAATTGCAAAAATGCTACCGGCTGAGAGGGAGTTCGGTTGCGTAAGCTTATACAAAACGGTTCTTGATAACTTGTTAAACTCAAATGGAGCCATCCAGAACTGTAACTTTCCGCTTACCTTCGGACACTTCGGGCAATTTAATATCCCTGTATGAAACTCCTCCATCATGTATTGAAATACCAAGGGAATATGTTCGCAAATAAATATCCTTAAAATTTAATGCCAATCAAACACGGGTAGGTTAGAATGCATCTTTCCGATACTCCTGTCATTCTTGTTATCCTCGACGAGCTCTCTTCGAATAGATATCCCTGCAGTCTGCCGCCAATATATCCTTGCATCCCATTTCATCGTCTACCATGGTCCCGTTCTGCTTTTGTCGCCCCATCTTTCCACTCAGCTCCTCTGGCAAATGAAACCGGTGGAAACTAAAAGCAAAGTGGTTGAATGAATTTGCGTGAGCTCCATGCGGTTAAATGATGATTCTATTGCGTAATTCGACTAATCATTTCGACGTGGTCGATTTAAACGCCTCGCTAGACTAATTTTACTACCCAGCCGTGCGCCTGCACACGGCTCTCATTGTCGAGATGTGGCTGCCTCTCCCTTCTTCGTTCTAGCTGCTGAAATGCTGCCACCCATTAGTGAGATTTTTAATTAGCGTCCATAGTTGCGTCGCTTTCACGAGTGCGTCCATTGTTATGCGAGTCGGAGAGGTATAGGCAGGGAGAGGATCCCATACACCGCGCGGTGGGTCTTCCATCATTTCGAGCCACCGTTGACTCGCATGGTACCACCGCGACAGACGGAGAAGAGAAGATCCATCCACTCGTAGATCATCCCTCGCGTCCCTAATTGAAATTTCCCCCATTCGGCGGCGGTAGTAGTGGCCAATTATAGGCTCGTCGCGTTATTTTTCCCGAAGGCTCGCGAGGGGAGGATCTTCAGCATGCTTTCGGAGCGCGAGTCTATACCCTATATATTCGTGGGCCGTGATGTATACTCGCGCGCGCGCGGGCTTGACGGGGCGGGTTTGGATGACAAGTGAGTGTCTAGTGGCCACTCGACCGTTCAGCCGGAAGCAGTGCGCATTGACTTGATCCCGGCGTGCGTCGACTCTTCAGTCTCTCTTTCAAACACGAGGTCTCTCCGCGAAGTCATTTTAAAAAATATGACTTGTTGGGGAAGTGGTATTTCTTCTTTTATTATTTCCCTCCCATTCAATCCTATGAGTTGAATGGGCTTGGAAATATTATCATTTTTATTTGCTCTCGTGCCGTTAGTGGCGAGCGCAAAAAAATAATAATCCAATGGTCACCCTGCCATGACTAAGTTGACAGTATTTGACGTCACTTTGTGGAATTGGTTTCGCGATGAAGCGGTCTCAATTGGTGTTCCCGCCCGGGAATCCGCCGAGAGAGGCATTGAGTAAGCTGCCACATGGCTGAAAATGTTATCGTGCTGCGAAGCCGTCGTGCTAATTAAAAATGAGAGTTGGAAAATCATATTCCTCTTGGAGTATGGCTGTTCCCCATTACGTGTGTCGTTAATCACCCTAATGAGATTCAGCGGTGAGTTTTGCGGGTTTATATACCACGTGTGTTCTTCTTTTCATGCGGCAGTTTCGCCGGCATTGCAGCTAGCTTCTCCAGGCCGATGAATTGCAGTGAGGTGCGAAACTATTGAGAAGATGCCTGATTCCGACGGATATGTATAAAAATCAACCGATACCACCTCTCTGCTCTTCATTTATCTGAAGAAGTCAGCTGCAATGTCGGCGAAACTGTCGTCTATGAAGATGGACACACGTCGTGCATATCACGAAACCTCTCTCCAGGGAGTCCAGGAAACTTGAGAAACTGAAGAAGAAATAAAAGCTTCTTTCTTCTCTGGCTTTTCTCGGGCGCTGCATAGATACCGACACATTACCGAACTGTGTAGCCGTCTATCACCACATTAAGTCAGAAAAGGCCAATAGAATATTACTTATGGTCAGCCGCGCACTCCTTAGGGAGACATTGCAGCACACGTTTACAGAACTTTACCACTGCTCCCTACAGCTCGATTATATGCACCTAGAGCTAAGTTCAGTCCTCAAAACGAATAACTGGGAAAAGCTGGATGAAATAACGTGAAATCCTTCTATCACTTAGATCAATCTGGCAAAGGAGAAGCAAGAGAAGAATGTTTCCGACTACAAGAAAGGCAGCATACAACACCTGATGTTGGCGGACCCTCTAAGGATCTTGCCATTGTCAACCTCAGTAAACAATATCTAAGTAATTTTACTATCTCTATACTGTGTAAAGGATTAATCTACGCCATTGAATTCAGTTGCGTTCCACACGAGGAAATAATCACACGAGTGGAAAATGTCGTTCGCACCCTGGGGAAAGAAGAAGCCAGAGACTTTGTGACGAATTAGGGTGCCTCTTACTCAAAGACAACTCTCTCAAGAGTAGCATAACCAGAGAGGAGAAAAATTTGCTGATACACTTCAAGAATGACAACAATCTGCTTATTATCCTAGCAGACAAAGGTACCGCTACGCGTTGTCGTGCAAAAAATATTTTGCACGGGTAAAATTAAGTTGTACCATAACTTAATTGTTAGTTCTACACTGATTTAAGTGGTAGGAATTGTTGTAAGTAGTTAGTAACTGAAAATTGGGTTTGGAAACAAGTAGTATTTTGCCAGTTAAGTCGTCTATCAATATTCGTTGACAATAAAATGTTTTTGTTCAGTAATTATTAGTTTAATTTGGCCTTTGCGACATGATGTTATTAGGTAGGATTAGAATTTACATTTAAATTTAATAAAGTCCTCTCTTGTGTAATAGTTCGGCGTGGGTACTCCCATGTAAAAATCCACGTGCAATGCTACAACAGTGTTACTCACTCATTTTCCTCATTTATTTATTTTGCTGTGATTACCTTACCCATTCACGATGCTTTCCTTTTGCTTCATCGTTGTTCTGTTTACCTGCTTGGGTATTTGCCTTTATCATACTTGCTCATTGCTCATCTCCATCATCCTCTTAATGTGGTGTCTATATTTGTTTACCTTATCCACGAGGTCAGCTTAGTAGCAGGTCTATTTTCAAATTGGCTTCGTACTACTTGTTTTCACCCACGCTACAACGCATAAAAACATGCCAAATATTTGTCTCTCTCTATGGTCTGTTTGTGTTTTAACACTGAGTAAACTTTTATTACATATTTATGGACGAGTCTTTGCTGAGGCGTGCCTCCCAAGTTGGAATATGAGATATTTTCAAATTTATAGTGCAATTTTCGAATTTAATTTCGGTTTAAAAGGGTATTTTTGGGTTCAAATGGTAACTTTTGTTGTGATACCCAATAATGCTGGTAGTATTTATTTTTTTCTTCTGGCTAAAAAGTGAAATCTTCGCTTAAAATCAGTACTTTATGGGAAAAGCTATTTCATATGATTTCCGTAAAAACTTTGGAGGAAGTATATTTCGGGTCAGATTTACGTTCCTAATATTGGCGATTTGATTGAAAATTTTAATCATCTATGAGATAAGTCACGAAATTTCTGTCCATATTAGGTCCTGGTTTTCCTTAGCGTAGTATGGTTGCTGTTCCATCATCTGGAACGTTGAATCCATTTTAAAAGACTCCGAATATCTATTGTTGTCATACCTTTTTCTATCCAACTAATTGGTGAAGTATGGAGTAGCCACAGAATCCCCAATTATTCGTATTGATCGAAGGAAATGCCTATATTTACAACACCCGCCAGAGAAATTATTTTGCCAGGGAAATTATTACTGAAACTCAAACCGTATCCGTTTGTATCTGGCAATCCATCTTCAAGCTTTTGCTCACATTTTTAGCTTTTATGATGATTAACCTTCTACCTCCATCGCAGTCAATAGTTCACTTTGGTATTTTTGGCTTTTTAATACCGGATAATTCTCCAGGCCGAATTTCTATCTATAGTAAACCAAGAAACGCATCTTCCTTGCAATATTTTGAATTACCTGCCACTGCTGTCCTCCGCCATACGTCACAGCGGTGAATGCGCAGAACGGTCACATTCTTGTTCTGGGAAATTTCTTACCCAATGTAATGTACCCTGTTGTATATATTACATACGTATATGCTGTATGTATCGTATATTTTGTTTATACATTGTATATAAACCGGTATAGGTATTTTACGTTGATGCAGATCTGTTAAAAAATTATAGTATTTTGAAACCCATGGGAACAATTAGCCAACAAAAAACGTCTAAAACTAATCGACGGTAAATTACCGTCACGCTTGTATTTTTGAAGAGGAGAAAGCAGTAGACAGCCACCAAGTGATTTCTTTTCGCAGTCCCGTCGACGGAAGATACCTAAGTCTGAGAGTCCCACATCCCCTTCTTGCAGAGGGCTCTCGCCCGCCATAAGCCTCCTGAATACTCCACTTAAACATCAATTTGTATTCCTCGTCGTCAGCTGTTTTTCTTCCACCGCACGCGCCTTCCGCCCTATCCCCCGCCCCCACCACAACCCCTACACCCCCGGCCCCCTCGCCTTTGGCCCGCTTTCCAATCTCGCGATTGCTTCCTACTCGAATACACGTATATGTATATTTTCATACAGGGACGTTCCCGTCCTCGCTTCTACGCTGTACTCGGCCTCCCTGGCCTTGTCTTCCTTCCATTTCTTCGCAAGAAAATTCACTCTCGTGTGTAAATTTTAGCGTATTTTTTCCGATTTCCGAGGCCAATTGTTCGGGCTTAGTTTTCTTGGGATGTCCACCCGTTAAAATCATTATGCATAAACAACGTTTCTGTGGGAGACTCAATCATTGCAATCAGTGTGAGCGAATCAGTTTGAATGAATATCTTTTACGTTTCCGCCCGTGACTTGTCCATCGTCATAAGGATGAGAGGGTTAATTGAGGTTGACTTAAACTAATTATCTCACCCTGTTGACGAAGGACGAGTCGTCCGTAGAAACGTCGGCAATACATACTGATTAAAACAGGGGGAAATCCCGGTAAAACATCACCACTCTGGTATATTTCTTTGGAATTCATATGCATAATTTCTCCTTTTTTCTTTTTACTGGGTCGGTGTTGTGAGTTTAGATGTCTCCAGCATTATTCCTACTCCACCGGTCTTATCTTTGACGAATTCCTTTTTTAAGTTGAGATATCACCACCATCTTGAATCTTTTCAGGATGCTTTGGACATTTGTGAGCATATGTGTGCATCTCAAATAGGAAAATTCACTCTAGTCTTTTTATCGGAGGTGAAATGTATGTATTGAGTTATTATTAAATTCATTTAAAAGCCAAGGTTCGTGTGAATATTTTGTTGCTAAATTGACTGCAGAAAGGCAGTCTTTACATTCCAGAAACATTTGAAATTTTCTTAACTCTCCTTCTTTAATTGCTACATCATTCATTTATTTTGCCAAATAAGTGTTCAGAACAATTCACCGTACCAAATATCTTTCCACCTGTCCTTCATTGTTCCTCCAACTGCCACGTTAATATGGCGTTTACTTTTTCTCCTGGAGATCAATTTTTTTTCTTCGCTTTGATCGATTCTTATGGCCCGTGCGGGAACGATCGAAGAGGAGTTTCAAACGTTAACTGATTCGAGATCCTCTTCTCTTTCATCCCATCATCTGGGAAGCGTCGCTGGTTGAAATTTCCAACGGTCGGATTTTTCCTGGCATATAATCCACACTCTTCACTTGGCAGTCCGTTCATCTCGGCTGGCCAATAGCTCTTGCCAATGCCTAGTGAAATCGTATTTCCAATTTTAGGTTTTTCGTTCTCTGCAAATTGCATTCTGGTGCGCGCGTAATAGTTCATATATTTACTATCTTTGACAAAAATTTTGATTTCTTGTCCAAGAAAATAGTTTCATCGATGATTAATCAGATTCAATTCAGAGCTTTTATTTCCATATCTTCCCGCAATATTGTATTTACAAAATGTTGCTGTCTAAGAAGTAGCTATGATTTATTATTTGGAGGATGCGTCCGACAGCTAAGGTCATTTGCATGATACGGGAAGGATGGAGAGAAACCTGGCGTCGGCATTTGCCTAATCTTAGCGAAAGGCGCCAAGGGGTCTACGGCGTAACGACCCATCCCATGGACGAAATGTTGTGCTTAAAGAGTCCTCACATCACTCAAGCAGAGATCTGGTGGCCTCTGTAAATTTTTTGCCGCCGCCGGGATATGAACAGAGGTCCACAGGGTGGTGAGCCTACACATTAGCCACCGCACAACCGACATCCCATGAGAAGTAATACTTTTCATATTTCTGTATATTTGCACATGTGACGTTAAACATTCAATTGTTGATGTTGTTAGAGAGTCGCTGATAGTAGGAGAGGGAGGACTGTTGACGAGAAGAGAAAAAGAGAAGGTTGCTGGAAATTATTATTATTACAGTATTCTACCGATTAAGGTAGGTTTCCATGGAGTACTAAAGAAGTGATTTGGGAGCCTCCCTTTCCTTCCAGCGCTACCTTCTTCAATTCGCTGTAAGGCCTACTCCCTCTCAATCTATCTAAAAATCCTATTCTTTTCCTTCCCCTCCCTCGTTTCCCTAACATTCTACCCTCTAACACCATTTTCAACATCCCTTCCCCGCTAAGCACTAACTCCATCCATACATTCTGTCTCCTCCTTACCTTATCTAATAGCTGCCTCTCCTCGCCAACCATATCCAGCACTTCGTCGTTCCTTTTCCTCTCCGTCCATTTCACCCTCTCCATTCTTCTCGATACCAACATCTCGAATGCCTCCAATCTTCTCTCGTCGTCCTTACTCAACGTCCACGTTTCCGCACCGTAGAGCGCTACACTCCAGATCAAACTCTTCACTAAGTAGTGAGGCAAAAAGTAACTGTACCTTAAAGAAAATAAAGAGCATTTGAAACAAAAAAAAATGTTTGACATTACTGCGCAAAAGTGAATGAAGCCGTCCTCAACTGCCTTTAATTCATCTCGGACATTTTCAACCGACCTGATGATCCCTCACTGGTTCTTCTCCCTGAATAACTCCGCCTTCTTCCTCTCCGAGAGAGTCCCGACGTGCATATCAAACGCCGAACCAACTTCTCCTCGCACCATCCCCTCCTGCTTCTCCCCATATACCCCCTTATCCCCAGATTTTATTTATCAGGCCGGTCCGCCCGCTCGCGACCGCTGTGTAGATATTATAGACGGGACGAGGGCATGTTTAAATGCTTGTTTATTCCCATGGTTCCTCCAGTTTCCCGTTCTTGTTTGAACGCTTATATATATATATTTTTTTTCCTTCTTTCCTCCCACACACTCCTCTTACCACTGGTCGGACCAACTTTCGTCTCCCTCTTTCGCCCCACTTCCCTTCGGCGGGCTCAGAAAATAATTTCGTCGTCCCGATTGCTTGCCTAAGCAGCGGGAGGAAAACGAGAAATGATGATTATGATGATGTGTATAAATTAAAAGAAGAAAATAATCCCGAGGCCCCAGCACACACGCACACTAAAGCGCGATGTGTGTGTATACGTGTACGTTTTTTTCCCATGTGGATGTGTTTGTATGGTATTTATACGTATACCTTGAGGGTTGAGTGTGTTAGGGAAAGAGCCGCTTTTCAGAGTTCAGTGGCGATGGGTCGGCGCAATAAATATGACCCGGGAATCCAAAAAGTGCGTTCCCCGAGACGGAACGCGTGTGTGTGTTCCCTTCCGCGCCGCGGAATGGCCCCGGGCCCTGTGGAGTGTTGTGTACCAGGTTGGAGGAGATGGAGGTGAAGTCGGAGGGGATCATGAGGAAAAAGTGAGTGCGTATTTTTTTATGTGTAGGTGGATGAGGAGGAGGAAATGGGTCGTTCTCGTCGTGGAGGTCGTGAGGAAATCGTGGAGGAGGAGGGAGGAGGTTCGTCGAGCAGGTTTGGGGGTGGCTTTGGTGATTGGTATGGGTTACTGCGTATCCCGAACGGAATGGGGGAGGAGAAGATGGGGAGGGGGCTTCAGGCATGTGGGAAGGAGGGAACATTTTGCCGTGTTTTACCTCCGAAACGAAATATACGTAATTTTTGGCTTTTCGTGGGGGTAGAAGGTCTACCCATACACGCGCACATCTTAGTCCAGCTGTATTTTTTTTCTCCTGGAGTGAGAGACGGTTCCCTAGCTTTTTCTCTTTGCCGATCCCCATACACCTCCATGTTGAGCGTTTTATGAAAAGGTTCGTTTTGGAGTTAGTATTTTGCGCGTTGTGGAAGCTGCGCCACGAAGGCTTGGAAGGTGCAGGAGAAGGTTACATGATCTTCTAGACATTTAGAATAATTCAAATTTAGCAATCATTAATTTCCACAGACAGTAGAATATTAAAAAAATAAAAATAGCAATGTCTATTGAGCCCTTTTAAGCTTAATACTGGCAATTAAACGCTGTTACGGAGTTGGTATCAGCTTGGCATTCACCCTGGGGCAGGGGAAACCCGAAAAACTGCCGCCTAGAGCGCAAAGCCCATGCGATTGCAAAATAAAATTAATTTCCTAGAAGTAAATCATAAAATATGGAAATAAATAGAGTAAAGAGAGTAAATATATGTAAATAAGTAAATAGATATCACTCTGTAAAATGTAGGTCTTTGTATCAATTAGTGGCACTTATAGTTTCTTGGTTGGTTAACTTTCTTAAATTTCCAACAAATCTCTCTCTGGTCGTTGTATGATTTAATTTTTTTTTTTATAACCAGGAAAATACTCTCAAAAACGAATATCTGTACCATCCTTTTCCCCTATTCTAGTATCCGTTTCCTCCGTTAAGTAACTAGACAACAATATCAAAATAAGCACATAATAATGTACGCCTGGCGGTGATAATTACTCATCGAAACCCGGGTCGCTTTATGTAAAAAAGAAATGGTATAAGTAAAATTTCACTAACCTGGAAACATTATAATGGGTTTCCACACAGTTAAAAAAATTGGTGAATTTTGTTAGTGGCACTTAGTCTTCTGCATTTATGTCAATAGTGGTCTTTGTTTTACTGGGATGATGTCACTCAACAGTTCCTTATTATTTAAAGCTAGGCGGAAGGTATGCATAGAAACATTAGGTCGAGTTGAGGTCGGAGCGCGCGTTATTATAAATGGGTTTTTCAGCAGGGTTGAGTGAAAGAGAGTGTAGGTACGAGATAATAAAATGTGTATGGTGGGATGACGTCCTTTTGCTTAAATTTCTATTACCCTCGAGCAGTCCTCTTCTTAGCTCTTCATGTTGCCGTTCAAATGAATCGTGTGCTCTGAATTGAAATTTTTACGTATCAAATAGAAATGAGAGAGTTATATATAAAAATATATGAGGTTCTCAATGTGGCTGTTTCGCTTGAATGTCCCCCAAATGAAAAAAAAAATTATCCGTCATGCTTTTCTCCATCCTCTCTCGACGACTTTTCCGGCTTGGAAAGGTTGTCTGGGTATTGGGAGGATGGGTTCTTGGTTGGGATTTTATTATTACTAAGGGTTCCCAAAAGGAAAACACATCTTGAGCCCATACCTTTCTTTGAAATGATTCATTTTTATCCCTTCGTTCTACGCCCGAGGTGAGACCATGAACTCCTGACTCCCTTTTTGTCTCTTTATTGAAATTGGACCAGTTAGTCATTCTGAAGGATGAACTGCTTATGGAAAGGGCAATGGAAAGGGCATATATTTTTGTAGGAAGTCATGTATGAGTTTTCCAATTTTCATAAAATGGAAATAGGTTTTTCCCTCGTTGTTTCTTGCAATTTCTATATTACGTATCAATGTAGCTCTTTGGATAGCTTTTCCTTCATTTTTCTCCAATCTTTCAAGTTTTTACTTGTGACTCATGGTAAAATTGACAGATAAACGCAGTATTTTTATCATGATAACAATGTCATTAGCAAGGATAGGTCTAGATATGGGTTTGGGATGCTCATTTTTGGCATTTAAAATCTAAGGTCATTAGAACCACGTCTAAGCGTAGGATGAGTTGGGAGCTGGAGTAAAAGTGGAATGAATGGTGTTAAAATTAGTGAGGTTCGAATATGATCAGGCCTTCATTAGCCAGTCAGTGAGGGGTATTCAGGGTCTAGTGGATGCGTTAAACTAGTGTTGCGATAAGTATGGGATGATAGTTAATCTTAGGTATAAGAGGTTGTGCGGTTTTGTAAAGCAGAGCGAGGAATGTGAGACTCAAGATAAAGGTGGGTTTGGAAAAACTTGAACAGGTAGAGCGATTCTATTTCGGAAGCACTTTAGAGGAAAACGGATACAGTGGTAAGGACATCAGGAAGAGTATTGCAATAGCTAAGGAGGCGTTTATGAACAGGAAGGAGCTTCTGAGAGGTTCGATATGTAAGAATTTAAAGAAACGTTTAGTGAAGAGTTTGGTCTGGAGTGTGGCTCTCTACGGTGCGGAAACATGGACACTAAGGAAGGAGGACGAGAGAAGATAGTAGGCATTCGAGGTGTGGGTGTTGAGAAGAATGGAGAAGGTGAAATAGACGGACAGGAGGAGGAACGACGAAGTTCTGAACATGGTTGGTGAGGAGAGGCAGCTTTTAGATGAGATTTGGAGGAGACAGAAGGTGAGGATAGAGCAAGTAATTAGCGGGAAGGGGATGTAGAAAACAGTGGTAGAGGGTAGAATGTCATGTAAACGATGGAGCGGAAGGAAAAGAATAGGGTTTTTAGATCCTAGATAGGTAGGCCTTATAGTGATCGAAGAGGGAACTGCTTGAGGAAAGGGGAGACTCCCAGAATGCCTCTTTAATACTCAATGGAAACCTGCCTTAATCGGTAGAATACTTTCGTAAATTAATTATTAAGAACAACTTGCCTAGCAGAAACACTTATTGGTTATGTATAGCGTTGCACCATTATATCGTGTAAATGTTTTCCTTATCAATTAATTATTAATTTCCTTATTTTTTGCGTTTGAATTAGCATCAGCTAGCACCCTGGTGTTGTTTCAGCTTGGACGTAACCTTATTTTACGTGAAAATCGCTGAAATTGGTTAACTGATCATTCAAGTATTTTATTATGCAAGTATGCCTCCCAGAAACTTCTAGGAACTATACCGCTGTTCTCTTTGGCCTCTTTACGATTATTTACGACGTTCTTCAATCCTCCATGGCTCCTTATCTTGACCCTAATCAATATTTGTTTCTACCTTTGCATTTATGGAAATTTCTTTCCAGGCTTCTCCCTCGTCACAATTACTTCAGATGTCTAAAAAGAAAATATGAAGGCAAATTTTTAAAGGATTTTTTAAATATTTGTGCAATGATTTCCCTTAATTCTTTTTAAATACCTACTTTGAATACATTTTTTCCTATCGAAACAAATTTGTTTGCATTTTCATTTCGCGTTTGATTTTTAATCGATTTTCCGAGTAGTTTTGAATTGAAGCAGTTTCTTAAATAGGACGATGTAATTTGCGTTCAGTTTTGCATAATTTTTTGGAAAACGCTTGCCCAATTTTAAGTTAATCCATATATTCCGTGTCTTGACTTTTTTCAAGTGATTTTAATATCTGCCATTGTGTTCATTCTGCAAGTCGAGTCTCTGAGCGGGCTCCCGAGGGAATGCTTTCATTTGTATCCGAGAGAAAGCCTCTCGACTTATGAGCAGCTTAGTGAAAACGGGATGCTTCAGGAATAAAATATCCAAAATCTTGAAGTTGGAACCAAAGTTAATGATATATGTATATTAGGCATCTGCTAATGATGGACCACGTGCACGCGGTTCAAAAACAGGTAATAAATTATTATGAATTTTCATTTTAGGTTCTTAGGGATTTTTTTTAGTCTCTGGCGCTTCTCTCGATTGGATTGGCGTTGTTTTCCATATGAAATATGATACGGAATATTGTGAACTCTGCATATTCTGATTTAATGGTATGCCAAAAGCAGTGTTCTATGAGTATGCAATTCACTGAGAGATGTATATTGAAATTGAGATTAAATTAACACTCGATCTTCCTCTCGTGATTATTTTCTCCGTTCTTTATACTTTAATCAACAAAATATTTGGCTCTCAAACTCATCATTTTAATGCTTCGGCCTTGACGACGCTTCTGAGTGTGTCACTTCACGGATTCATATACCATATTATTTCGTTGAATTGTTTGTGGCTTGAATTCTGCGGATAAATAAAGAAAATGTATGATTTTGTAGGAGTATAAGTATAGGAGTTGAGGACTTAAGCTTCTTATAATTTCCGCTTTTAGCAAAAAACTTTTTTCGTCACTCATCAAATATTATATCATTTTCTCAGTATTTAGCCATTTACTGTTCACTTATTATTAATCATCGAATTTTGCTTGCAAGTGTTGTTGGTAAAATTAATTATACGCACAAGAAGTACTTCTAATGAATTAAATAAGCTTCACATTTCAATGTCTGAGTTGCATGAGCCGCAAGTGCTCAGCCGTTCCAATTTTTTTCCGAATCTCGACAGCTATTTTTCCCCTGCATATTAAGATTTTTTTCGAAACCGGTAACAATTATTCGATCCATAAATTATTTCAAAATTATCAACACTTATGAAGACTGCAGAAGGCGATGCACATACAATTTCGAATTACCTCCAGGTGACTCTGTTTCTTCTATACTTTGGTTCAATTTTCCTTTATTTGCCCTTTTGATACTTCTTGTTTCTATCAAGCTGTTTGTAGGTTCAGCGTTGGTTTTTCTAGCTTTCGGCGATTTTATCTCTATAAAATACTTAATCAGTTTTTTTACTGTTTAAAATTTTGTGTTAACCGAAATTGTGCCCGGAAAAATTGTTGGTCCCGAAAAAATGTCACCATACTTGCAGTACATTGGGAAGAAAATCAAGGCTTATCCATGCTGTTCAAAAACTGAAATATCTTTCAAATATTCTTATGGCTTTGCCATGTCACAACAACCATGTTTCTAAACAATACGTCGCCTTTTTATGACGAGCATAAAATATGAATTCCATCTCACGATTCATGTGCTCGAAGGAAACAAATGTTTGATGTGTCCGTCACCTCTTTCGAATAATGCATCACTGAAATATATTTCTTTCGTTGTGGGAAATGCCGCGGCTCATGCTCATTTATTAAAGCCTCGGTAACCTCTTTACTCGGTAAACTTCGACCATGTCAACTGTCAACTCTCAAGCATCATTCTCAAGAGGAAATTCTCTGCTCTTCTTGATAAGTTATAACTTTTTGTGGTTTAACAATTACGTTGTGGCGAATTGTGATTGTTTCAGTATGTTTATGTTGCCATAAATAGTTGTGAGCAAGGCTGGAAATTTCTTGTCAACCATCCCGCCTATTTCTCCGAGTCCTCCCTGCTCCTCCGTTCCCTTCATCCCGCTCCCCCGTCCTGTCCTCGAGGCCTTCAGCCCTTTCTCTGCCAATCTCTCCAGCAGGTCGGAAGGGAAAGGGGCGTCCCTTGCATTCCAATCCCGGCATGGTGACCGGAGGCGAACTCATTCCGGAATGGAAAGCCGTGGCAAGGAGGGAGATGAAGAATTCAGCCTCTCTCTCTCTCCCTCCCTCTTATCATTTCTCTCTCTCTCCACCCCCTCCATCCTTTCTTCTCCTTCCACCGCTTTCGTTTTCCATCCGTGTGTGCCTCGCGGGGTTTATTTTTACATCCCCACAATCCTACCAAAACTTTTCATTTTCCCCTCTTCCCCAAAATATTCTCCTCGGGCCTGATTTGAAATGTTTGTGCGCGTTGACTCTCCGGTAGAGTCTCCATGTGAATGAAAACCGTCTTCCTCCCCAAATCTTGTTTGGATTGTTGTGGTGCGATCCTCCGTGGGTGAGATTAAGTAAGGCGATAGATATTGTTTCTTTTAAACTGCCCCACGACGTGCATAGCTTTGGTCACAGTTTAGCTTGGTAACGTTGATTATTCAAGTGATGGTATGGTTTGCATGATTACAGTCCGTTTACGAGGCGTTCTTAAATAGGAATGAGAATGTGAGAGGATCTTCATCTAAAAGTTAAAAGAAAAGGCTAGTTTAAAGTCTGATCTGGAGTGTAGCGCTTTACGGTGCGGAAATGTTGATGTTGTGGAATTAGGGCGAGAAAATAATGGAGGCATTTGAGGTGTGGGTCTGAAGAAGAATGGAGGGGGTGAAGTGGACGGAAAGGTGGAAGAACTACGAAATGCGGAACATGGTGGGTGAGGAGGGGGCAGCTTTTAGATGAGATACGAAAGAGACAGAAGATGTGGATGAAGCGAGTATCGAGCGGGGAGGAGATGTTGAAAACAGATTAAGAGGAGAGAATGTTGGGTAAACGAGTGAGAGGAAGGAAGAGAAGAAGAATTTTGGCTAGAATAAAATGGAATAGGCCTCATTGTGAACTGAAGAGGGAAGTATATGATAGGAGGAGAAGATGACTGAATACTTCGAAAATACTCCATGAAAACCAACCTTAAACGGTAGAACACTTTAATAATACATAGTCCGTTTAATATTTTGTGTACCCTGAATGCGCATAACGCGCGTTTGGTTGGGAACTTCGGAGGAAAGGCAATGGACTTCGGACTTGGGCAAGCAAGTCCCTAGCGAAAATGGCAATTTTAACGTACAACCTGACGGCACTTCTTCAAAGTAGACTCGCCCATGCCCAAAATCGACGTCCGCGTAGGATCCACCGAGTTTAAATGGACTGTCCATCTTGACCTTAATCGGTCTCCGACGGTCCTCAGACACGGGTCGAATAAAATCAAAGCTAATGCTAGACTCCTGGTTAGCTATATTCGGGCGCATCAGTCCCGCTTGATCGGCCTTTTTACGTGACAAATTTCTTGTTCAAAACTTCAAGCCATCAATTTGAAAAATTTAGAGCAGGTACGTAGGCTCTTTTCAACTGTATCTTATGTGTGGAAATTTTGCGTCAGTATTTTCTCGGAGGTGAAATTTTGAAATTTGCGCCTCAGTCAAATACTTACATGGTTTTCCTCATCGTGCCATTAAAAGTGTAAGATAATAACCTTTGTTGTGAACGAGTTATTCGCCGCGAAAAACATTAAGTATGACCGGTCGAAAGGTATTGTTGTTTCCTGTTGATGAAAGACATGGATTTTCCGACCCAGCATTCGTAAAAATTTGAAGGGAAGGTATTTAGCTCGGAGCGGAAGATATAGGGTAAGATTCGTACTTGCTAATTATCTTCTGCATTCAGTCTGCTTTATCGTTTATAGGGCGGGAGGTCGATAACGTTAATTGTATTATGATAATAAGCTGTGAATAATTTCTGCGTCAATATTCCGGGTATACGTCGTATCAGTTGACTCTTCGTGACAACAGCTTCGACCCTAGTAGGTACTGGAGACTTTCTCAGGTTAAGTGTTATATTTTAGCAATTCACTACTTACTGATACATTACTCACAATTTTGGTTTTGTGACCTAATTACTGGCTTTAATATGCCTTAATAAAACAATAATTTACTGCCAATTATTTTTTCGCATTAACATTCTAAATTTTTGCTGTTTTGTGTTCTTTGGGGTACTCAGTTCCACAAATGCATCCATCTGACATCTGCATTCCCTTTGCTGACACGGAAGTAAAAGCTTGGCAAGTCTTTTTTGACAGGTCCTCTCGTTGATTGAGTGCTCTGTTTGGAGAAATAGTGATAAAATTAGGGCGTGAGAGCAGGAGTTGAGTGCTATACGAGTCTGCCCAAAGCCATGGTGTGTTCTTCGATCCGTCGGCAGCGTTCTTACGCAAATAAAAATTCCATTCTCCTCAGATGGGTTCTAGGCGTCCTTTCCGTCCTCCACGTGCCTTTGTGGGTGTTTCTCTGCGTGTTCCGTGCCCACACCTTCAAAGTGCCGAGGTACCTACCTCACCCGCTAGATTCCACACTTGCTAAACTTTACCCGGCACTTTTTTATATTTTCTTCAGTTTTATTTCTCACCGTGTTATGCTTTGATGTAAGTGCAAGAATTCCATCTCAAGGAAAGGCGGAGACCTCGCCCTATTTAAAAAGTCAAAATTCAAAGCGTTGCGCGCCTTCTACATTTTTAGCGGTTACTTTTATTTCGATTCAAAATTCGGTGTGCGGAAATGCTCAGAAATGCGAGGAAAAGTTGTCACTGTTTTCATATCTAAATTTAATTGTATAATTACTCTTTGAAGTGTCCTCAGCATTTTATTTTAATATTCTAATGGATACATATACGAGGGAATTATATTTGTATAGTGTGATGATAATGTAAGTAATTAATGCTCTATAAAAATTGATTTTGACTGTGCTTTTCTAGATTTATTTATCAACTGACAATTTCTAGATTTATTAATTTCCAAATTGCATACTCAGGGATAAACCTGAGACTTAAACTGTTAGTTGCGCTGATTCGCTGTAGTATCATGTTTTGAAGTGTTTTAAACACTAGCGTGTACACAACTCTTGCATTAACAGCAATGGGCTCATAATTAGTTTTTTTCACGGTTTTTTCCAGTGGCATTCAAAATTGTTGTAATGATGCAGTCGACATGTTAGTATATGTTGATTTATAAAAAGGAGCGCATAGAGAACAAGGTTGGTATTCTTTTTCATTAAAAAAATCACCTTCCGATTTAGGTAAACATAGTTTTGAAAATAGCTATTACAAATTTTTCCGTAATTCTATAATTTGCTCCCTTTTTCTAAATCAGGGTTCCCACTCAACCGTGAAAACCTTAAAACCGTGAATTAGCCGTGAATTTCCTCTACCGTGAAAAAACCGGGAAATAGCCGTGAATTTCGTCTTAAAACCTTAAAAATCTCTCAATCTTGATAATAATACCTTCCCAAAAATTTTCATCTTCGTTCGTAGCTAGCGCACTTCTATTCATTGTGGCGAGCATCGTCGCATGCGGTCGCATGGGTCAGAAAAGCGTGGGAACGAATGTTGCCTGAAGAAAAAAACATCTTTCCCCAGAGCAGGCCTTTTCTCTCCCCCTCCTGAAATATGACACCACTTCTCATCAGCTTGTTTACTTTCCTCAAATGGCTTGGTTTCCCCTCCCTCGGTCACTGCTTAGTCCCCCTTCAACCCAATTAGCCTTCCCACTGGCTGCAGCGACCACTTTCGAAACTAAATCTAGATGGCCATTGTGTCGAAAAATTTGAACGTTTATTCAACACCCTCAATCCTATGACTGGAAGACCGCTAGCCTTGACAACCTGCCATGCGCTGTGGACACTACGCTCCCTGCGTTTGAACCGGGTGACAGCGAGCTTTCGGCGTGACGTTACTAATTCTCGCGCATTGCGGCCCTGAAAACGAGAGAAGATTTCCGCTTATGGCAACACAGCATTACACGATTGTCGCATGCGTCGACCTGGAACTTGCCAGTTTTACGTCGCAACCGGAAAGTTTGTGTGGAGTTATTTACTGTCGGTGGTGATCCAGTTCCTCCGCTTTGTGCTATCTAAGGTAATGCTGTTTGTTTGTGTCGTTAAAGCCCCAATGCCGTCGCGATATAAACTGCTACATAGTCTCACGAATACAAGGATCAAGAACTTTGCTGTTTCCTTGATCCTTGTATTCGTGATATTATGGATTTCCACTAAGTTACGCCCTCTACGATTAATTATGCTACATAGTCGTTCCATTTTTCCCAGAGCAACGGTAAGAAGGGAACATGATTTGCCTCTGATTAGAGAGATCGATTCAGTTTTGGTTTCAGAGTATTACAATAGCAGAGAAAAGAAGTCATTACACTGCCGCTTTCAAAAGAAAGTTATACGGTGGAACCTCGATCTATCGTTCCCGCATTGATCGTTCGCCGTTTCTGGTCCCAAATAAAGTTCCTTATAGACAATTTAATTTTTCCCGCATCTATCGTTCCCCGAAGTATCGTTTCTCGCATTGATCGTTTGAAGATCGCGGTTCCGACGCAGAATTTTCCCGCATCCATCGTTTGACGAAAATGAGACGAAATAAATACAATGTGTCATTTATGGCTAATAACGACAAGCACGTAGTTGGAATCCTCTCCAAGAGATGGAACTACCATTGGGAGAAGCTCAGTGCCGTGGGAAAGTAACATTAGCGCATTTCCCAAGAACCTTTATCCCCCTCCATTCACCATTCGCCTCCCCCCTTCTGACGCTTTCCTCTTCTTCAAAATAAAAACAGGTCCCAGCTCGCGCAGGGATCTTATTACGAAGACCTTAGCTTCGAAAAAAATATCGAGTTACACGAGAACAATAGAAACGTGTTTCGCGCTCCCCCCTCTTCTCACCAACTGACCTTTTTCAGCCTAACTGCTTCGAAGTTCCCAGTTTATGGAGGTCAACTGCTGCATGAATCACCTATTAGCCCAAAAGGTATCTAACAATGATATTCAGTAATTGCTATTATGCTTTTATTAGATTGAAATGTTAGTAATTTGCACGTTAAAAAAAACGAGACCACACATGACGTATTTTAAGCAAGGAAATAGATGGAAAAATACGATGTTGATTTTTGGCGAAACGCGATATCCTCGTAGCTGAGCTTACGGCAGTTAATTCGGCATTTTGTTCCGAAAACATGATACCAGGTTGTTATCAGTTATCAATTTACGAGCTATACTACTACTAGTAGTCTCACTTGTCAGAGTTTCTGACGAAGGGATATCTTCTCAAGATTTTTGTTTCTCCCTACTAACAATCCGAATTCATCTGATCATCTGGCGCTACGCTAATTAGAAAAGAATGGGCATCTTTAGGGTAAAAAATTTCATGGCGCAGTCCTATGGTCACGCTTCGCCCTCTGCAGTGTGCTCTGCGTACCCCCGTACGCGATAGCATCAGTTCCGAACTTCACCTCGTACGAGTGGTTCCCTACTTTCCGGGGTGGCTGGACTTCGAACCACCGAGTGTTTTCCATGTGAGTTTAATAGAGTCATTTTCACTAGTTTAATTTTAGTCGTCTTCCGACCATGGCCCCTCCGAAGAAACTATTGAGAACTTTAAGAGATGGACTGAAAATAATTGAACATGAAGAAAAGAATCCGGGCTAGATGCGCGTGAATATTGCAGAACGCCTTGGGTTGTCCGCTAGCACATGACGGTAGGGGTGGGGGTAGAGTGAGCTACCTGGAGAAAACAAGTAGAGATATGAAGGCGAAGATCCAGGTGGGCGTGCCGCTGACGATTAACGCAACATTGTTCACGCTTTACACACTACCTCAATTGTATTAAAAATATATTCATTAGACAGGAACAATTCAAGTAATTGACTATTTTTGGCCTTCGTGATCCATCTCACAACCAGTCACTGCACCGGCGAATGCGGTTGTTTTAGGCACAACATGCACATTGCTCTCGTGAATACGTGCACTGGAAATGGTGTTTGATGGATAAGAATTTTTACATTGACTGAAATCCATAATAGCAGTGTAAATGCCGAGTGGAGAGCAAACATTCAGAATTTTGAAAGAGATATGGGTCGAATCAACAATATGACGTATGTGTCTTGATAAAGTACTACTATTCCTGTTATTATCTAAAATATTGTTTTGAAACCTTTAACCTCTTCCCTACGCAGGGCGTGATTTCACGGCCTGTATTTTTCGAAGCAATTGGCCAAAGGCCGTGTTTTCACGGTTTCGCGGTCAAGAATGCCAAGTGGGTCCCGACCGTCATTAGGGTCCCTCGGCGCGAGAGGTCCGACCCTCTCCTATTGTCCGTGTGGGGATTACCTCGGCCCATTTCGGCTCTCAGTGTCCCACTCAAGGAAGGTGCTCATGGTCACTTATTTGTTTATAAGGTGGAATAACTAAAAACGTTCATGTTGCATTTATTGAAAATCAATGCGAGGAATAACATTCTGTATGTTCTGCTGATTGGTTCCAAATTTTAAACGGAATTCTAGCGTTCATATTAACGGAGTTGATCATCACCTAGAACAATTTTGGAGACGCTAAGGTTAGATGTTTAATTGTTATTTTTATAACTTACTAGCAAGTTTATAGGAGCGATATTGTAATGATTTACATCTTAAAATATACGTTACTCTTTAATTACATTCTAAGTGTACATTACGGTGAAATTCGACAGAATATCCTATTTAACTTCTATGAAAAAAAGCCCTCGTAATGTAATAAAATTTGATTCTCTCAGTTCTTTGTCGTGAGCCAAAATTACAGCGGCTATTTTTAATAACCTCTTACCAACCTTTAAATACAAAGGTATTATAAACGAATTTTGCTATAATCACTGATTAATGCATATCCTAAAAATTCGTAAATTTAATGTACCAATAGGGAATGTTATACGTAGACACATGTTGTGAGAAGCATTCCATACCATTGCAGGAATAAGAACTGCTCTACCCAGGTAATTACTCTCATATTGTAAGTACTCTCATTGGTGTAAGTATTGTCCTACTGAAATATATACGTGGAAGATGATAACCTCACTCTTCTCGGAAAAGCTCATTTGGCAATGATATAGTGCCGTTTTGCTGAAAACCCTAAAAATAACCGTAGAACTTCGTTTAAAAGTTCTACAGGCATTGCAAAATGAAAGGAATACATTGATGCACTGACATTTAATGCAACAGTAACAATTAAAAAAATTAAAATTGCACTGGCAATAATAAACTGACCGCAAAAGTACGCCGGGATTAACTGCCTTCGGGGAAAAGGGTCGAGGATTATATTTGCCCAGTTGCCGAGGAAAGGGTACCTGGTCAGTCCCAAGCCGAAAAAAAAACTCAGTACAGGGCGAAAGCAACTTCCCGCGAAAGAGCTCGGCGCGAAAAGGTTAATGAATTTCTTAATTACTCGCCAAAATCCTGCGTTTCCTGGGACATAGGCAATCTAGCAAAAAAAATGAAGCATTGATCGTTTTTCCGCATTCATTTTATAATCGTACCGTTATTAATAAAGAAAAATTGTCCCCTAGTGGAGTTCCAAAAAAGGAGGGTAGTCTTAGAATCGTGTTCGTCTTAGATTCGTGCTAATACGGTGTATGAAATTGTTTTTCGATTTATTATGTTCTATTAACAATTTTCATAAAATATTTTCCGCTGAATTAGAAAGAATCAATTTATTATATTCTATAAACAATTTAAATAAAATATTTTCCGTTAAATAAGAAATATTGGGGTGGGGGAAATTCGGTTACTGTGCAGTAATAACAACGTGCGCAAAAAACAATCTCTCAGCGAGGAATTAAAAAAGTACCTCGAGTGTCCGGACGGAAGAAGGTCCGAAGGGTATTCGGCGTCCGGGCAAGAGCGCGGTTGGGCTGGTCCTTTAGTCGGCCCTGAATTTTGCAAACGATAGATCACGTCATAACAGATATCACTTTTCATTGCGGCGTTAACATTCACGGCGTTTTTCGCGTACGTTAATTTTCTGTTGATATACGGCCAGTGATTTTCTTATTGTTGGCATATTAACGGACCGTGAATTTAGCAAAATTGAGACCGTGAAAACCTAAAAAAAAACGTGAAAACGTGAAAAATAACCGTGAAAACCTGGAAAAAGCCGTGAATTTCATTGTTCAGGTAGAGTGGGAACCCTGTAAATCTCTAGATTGGAATTAACCACGTGATTGAACGGTGACTGTTACCGAGCGGAGTTGAACTAGTTTTAATTAATTTTTATTGATTTTTTTAATAGTCGGCGCAACTGTTATATCGCCTTAGTCCTAAAACTTCCTTCTAGCATTGGCGGCGGTGTTGATATTATGGAGATATGAAATTTTGTCGAAATCGCAGCCAAGCCTATTTGATCGCTAATTCGTGCACGGGACGCATCACCTCACGGTCCATTTCCTCCCGATCACTTTTACTGCCCGCTGGCAATTGCCCCATAATCCTCCACTCCCTAATATCCACCCCGTCCTTTCCTCAGTTCCTCGATAATGCCACCCCCACCTCTTCCCCCCTTTGTCTTCCCACACATGCTTCCCGCACCTCACCGACCCAGGAAGCATGTACCTTGAGGACGGAAGGACGTAAAGGTTGCAATTCATCGTTTAAAAACTTCCGCGAATACAAGTCATGGCGATAATTACTGCTTGAGTTTTGTAGGCATGTCAGCCTTAGGCTGTTTCCAAATTTGCCCGAAGGAATCTGGTCTCTCTTTCAAGGTAACGAAATCTTGATATAGCGATCAGCATCGGTGTGAAGTTGCTATAAGCAGTTAATATTGACGCGGTTAACATCATAATATCCCTATTTATTCGAAATAAGGGTATTCTGGTTTTTAATTAGGGATATAAATATTGTATTTTGTCTAGGCATTATCATTCGTGTATTATTTAACTTGCCATTTAGCCGAATTTAAATGACTTCTGATTAATGGTAAAGTATCTGGACGTGAATAAATGGAAAAAAGAGTGTCTGGGAAAAAGTTGTGGCTAATCACCAGCACGTATCATACAATAGGTACATGCGTAGTGCGAATTTTGTAGTACGCATGGTGCACAGTACACGTGTGAGGTACATGTTGCATATTAATTAAATATATATTAATAAAATGTACATATAAATAATTCTGAAATACACGCACAGTAGGTGGTTGAGATCCCACCAAGCATGCGTCGCTCCATTAAACATAATTTGGCATACATAAATGGACATAATTAGAAAACTAAAATGTGCCGAAGACTAGTCATTACAATAAGTCCATCCATGCAGATTGCTAGAGTAGAATTAAACGTAGCGTTTATCACGAGTAAACAAAAGTCAAGCTACACTCAAACGTGAAAAAAATACGTTCGTAAAAAAATTGTATCGTATTTCTAATATGGCCGCTGCATCACGAAAAAATGGTGAAGCTTCGTAGTGCTCACTCCGTATTAAAGTAGTCTCTATTCCACCCACTTGTCATTTTTTGCCTCCACAATGCGTCACGCTCTTCCCCTACTCGTCCCCGCGATATTCCGCCCGCCTTTGGCTGGAACACCGTCCCACCGTCTATCCCCTCCCGTGTGCATCATGTCCTCCCTGGACCGCCAATGTCTCCACGGGTCCTCGCGAGCCTCACCTCCCTTCCCGTGGTGTCGATCCTGTTGCCTCGTGCGCAAAGAAGATGCCACGCAGTCATCCACCCCACGCTCTCCCTCCTGATTTCCCTCTCCCCTCATCTCACTCGCTTTTCGTTGTTTCCTTTCTATATTCATTATCACTGGATGACTAATTTGAAAATTAAGGTTTATTTTGTAAGACACGGTCCCCAGCGTTACTTTGTGAAACTTTTTCTTGTGAAAAATAAAAATACTTGGTTATATTCCGCACTTCATTTCAAATGGTACGACCCGGGTATCTGCATATCATGTTATCATCAGGCACAATTCAGTGGGTGGCTTGTACTTCAATAAGTAACCGTGAGTGGAGGGGGGACATGAAAAAAGAAGGGTGGGGAGGAACTTTAATCCCCCCCTTCCTTCAAAAACAGCCTTACCCGTCATTAATGTTCCTCCCAACCCCTCTTTTTTCATATCCCTCCTCCACCCACGGATACCTATTTAAGTGTAAGTCACCCACTGAATTGTACCTGATGATAGCATGATATACAGAAACCCGGGTCGTACCATTTGAAATAAAGTGTGGAATATAGCAAAGTATTTTTATTTTTTTAAAAGTACATTTAAAAAATAATAATGATAATATAAATTTATTCCACTCATATACAATTACAGAATATCCTTTACAAAGCAGTGTAATATATAGGTGCCCCATGTGAACCTGTTTTGGTTAGATCATACATTGTTCCCACAGAGCTGGTGGTGTCAATATATGATACAAATCTTCTTCAATTCAAATTAGTGATTATTTTTGTCTCCCTATCGTTTGCACATTCAATTTTTAATATCCAGTTGCTATAAATGCATAGAAAACCAACACGCATGATAGCTAATTTTTTTAGAAACAATACAATCAGATATACATAAGATACCTTAACTTAATAACATTTTATATTACCTTTCTTTGTAAAAACTCCACTTCCTCGTTTATTTATTCAATTCAGCTAGTAACTTTTTGTGCGCCTTTGGACGATCTCAAATAAATCCTCGAAGTTCGCGGTGATCCCTCAGGTTAAATCATCCAGTGAATTTGTTTTTAATATTTGATTTCGGGACTGGGACCCCTCGTTTGATTGACTTAGTGGACCATCACAAACCATATTCTCGAAGTCGCGTAATAACCTATCTAGGTACTTTCGCAGACCTACCAGGTGGCTTAGGTTATCGTCTATAGGACGTTGTAGAAAAGCAAGTGCTTATGTATTCGTGTACATCTATAATTAACTTTCGCGGTGCCATATTTGTTGTCCATATTTTCGATTTGTAGGCTACGCAACATTCCAGGACGTGTTCACTTCGCTACCGCAAAATGTCCGTCGTGCGTCAGCGTCTGAGTCGATAGTTCTCCATGGCAAAGGATATGGTCGCGGCATGCAGTATTACTCCGTCACCTATGTTTTTGTTCGTATACATTTAAATATAAAATATCATTATGTAATCATATTTTAAAGTTAACTAAACCTGAAGAGAATCAAGTTACTGTACTATTTTCGACCCGGGATCTAAAGCTGTTGCTATGCACTATTATATTGAATACACTTGAGAGATCATGAAGCAAACCCGAAGGGTCGAAATCGACGAATTAATTTGCCGAGTGTTCCTAAAGTGTTCTGACAGGAGCGATCGCTCACGTCACCGAGTTTACGTCCTTCATTGGGATCAAACCAGTATTCAGATTTGCTGATAGTAGTCCCCTCAGGGGCGAATACAAGGGGAGGGGGGGTTCCGCGCATCTCGTTCGTCTGCAATTGATACGGGCGTGCGGAAAGGGTTGCACACATTTAAAACGAATTCTTCTGGAAGCCACGAGACACTGGTAGGCAGCGCGCTAGACTTAGATTGCTTGATCAGGTAAGAATAGGTATAATATCATATCATATCCGCACTATATTTCCGACAAAAACGATATATTTTGAGAGATATTTAGCCGAACGGATAGGTATAGGAATTCGTTTTTCCCCCGAACTATAAAGGACTTAATTACTTGGCGGAAATTCGTACGGGAATTTCCTATTTTTTTCTTTTCGGCTGGGGTCCTAACTCCCCTCGCCACGCGCCTATTAGGTGGCTTGTGGAGTAGTATATAGATTAAATGAGAATCCACATACGCCACTGTAGGCATTTAAAAAAATTAGTAGGTACTGCCATAATGTGATAAGATTCCAAATTTTCCCTTTTTCTTGACTGCTTGTGTCCAAACACCCCCCTGCCACGCGCCTATTGAGGCAGTTTTGGGGTAGTATGTAGATCTAGATGAAATGAAGATCTATGTACGCCTCTGTATGCATTTAAAAAAAATGTGCTCCCATAATTTGATGAGATTCCAAATTTTCTATTTTTCTTAACGGCTGGTGTCCAAACTGGTGTCCCTGCCACGCGCTTATTGAGGCAGCTTTTGGGGTAGTATTTAGATGTAGATGAAATGAAGATCTATGCTCGCCTCTATATGCATTTAAAAAAAAAACTCGTGCTGCCATAACTTGATGAGATCCAAATTTTTTGCACAGATTTTTAGCCATGGGAAACTTTTCAGGATGCGTGCTCACTTCGCCACACAAATCTGTCGTTCCGTCAGCTCTTCATGCCGAGTCGAGAGCGCTCCATGGCAACCGACTCAACGACTGCGAGCATCTCGAAAATCCGTCCCCACGGTCGTATTATCCGCTCTCGTAGAGCTGTCGACGTTGCTTGCCGCTGCGGGCCCGCTATATCGAATACCAATGGCATCTCACCCCGCCCGTATTATTATGAATGGGTAGAGAGGATCCGCGATACTTCAATACCCATTCGTTCCCCTCGTTTCCTCCCCTCCCCTCCGGCCTCACCCTCCAGAGCCCTGCGGACGGGAAAAGGGAAAGGGATGAGCAACGAGAGAGAGAAAAAAAGGAGGTATCTTCTCGCATATTATGCCTCGAGATTGTCCTTTTGTTTTCCGTATTTTTTTCCTTGTATTTGTTTTTCCCTTTCCATTCCCCTCCTGGCACTCAATAAGAAGAAAGATAAGCGAAATGTATATAAATGAAAGGACGGAACGTAGGTACTTAGCTCGCTAGCTCTTATGGGTGGTTAAACCCATCGTATAGGGGGCATTTGTGGGATTTCGAAATATATTCTCAATAGAGTTAGTTATTGGAGCATATTAGCGAATCATACTGCTGTAAGTGCGCGAGTGATGCGGAGTAAGTGTTATATTTTTAAAGTTCTTTTTTTGTGTGGAACAACTGTACACCTTCAATTCAATTTACTTAACCATTGCTAGTTATATTTTCTCGCTATGTACGTGCAAACCTTTAGGTAATTGCTTCGCAGTGACAGAGTTTAATGGTTTGCATCTTAAGTAAAGTGTAGCGAGAAAAATATTCATCCGATTATTTTCGTATGAAATAAATCAAATCCTGACATTACGTATGATTACAGAGATTACCTAAGGATAAAGAAAGCATTAAGTGATGGATTTTATGAAGATATTACCAATCGGAAATCGTATTTTTAACTTAGATAAGTTTTTTAAATCATTTTTACCATATTTTTCGTACCCGTAGTGTATCATGAATGCAGAAGAATTTGTACGGCAAATACTTACTAATAACTTTTAGTCTTTAATTTCAAAATAATTGTCCACCTGATGATCACTTTGTTCGGAATCTGTGAAGAATTGTTAATCTACGTAGAATTATGGGCGATAATAATCATGGTATTATTATGTTTATGCTATTTATGTCCTTATAATTAAGTGGTAGCATTGATTGCTAGTAAACTTTTTACACTCAGGGGAATTTTAATATTTTTTCTTCGTTGCTAAAATATCAATGCTGTGATTTTCCATTATATCTTTATCGATGCCCTTATTAACAAGGCACAGTGTATAATTTTCATCCTTACCCGACGATAACAGCAAAGCGTATTAGAAAATACTTTGAAAAATAAAGGTTTTGCTATCACTGCTATGATTAAAAATGACTGCTACTGGGTGAACCTGCATCTTTATGTTTTAATACCATATTTTACTATTAACTTAGTAACACTTCGTGGGAACGCCACCATTTATTGTTGTAAAATGAGCAAAGAGTTTCTCTATTTGTAAAGATTGCAGCCAAGTAATTATGTTTTGCTTGTAGAGCCAGGCGTTGTATGTTGTGTCGCTTCTTTTCTCGGAGACTGCGTTGGCGGGAGTCGGTTGTCCTCCAGCCCCTCCCCCCCCGCGTCTACAACTCTTTTCGTTCGCTCTCTTCTCCCATTGTGTGGAGAGCGACTTGGCTCACGAGTTGTCATTGAATGAAGCCGTGTGGAGTTTTTCCCCGTTCTATTGTACATGTCTCGAAATGATACGGCTGCTCACGAGACTTCGAAATGCGTGACGCCGGACCACTAGGTGGGCGTCAACGAATGGGCTCGTTCACTATTTTTTGAAATATCATCGAGTGTGATTGGTTGAAATGCGAAGAAACCCCTTTTTTCCGTGTTTTGATCCATCGCCTTTTCTCGAGCTATTTCGAAGTTGATGAGGTCACCAACTCGTGTCAAGCGTGTGACCTCGTCTGTGCTACTCCTCGATATTACGCATGGGCCTCGTGTGGTCCGTTGATGTCTACAGTTTTGCTACCGATTTATTTACTCAGTGAATGGTTCTTCCTGATCGAGTGAATAAAACAAAACTCAAATGTCGTCACCAACTCATGGCAAGTGGGCGGCATCTTTTCCGGTATTCTTTTTTTATTTTTTAAAAGCCTAATGAAAGCGAAGCTGAATGGGGAGGAATTACTTTCGTCGAAACTTATCTTTTTCTTCCAGCTACTGAATTATTTTTATGAATCATGATTTTGGGTGTGAGGGAACGACTCCGTTTCCATATGCTAGAACTTCCATCCTTCTCTTTGGATCCTTCTCCTATTAATAGATTCCATTGCCCTTTTCACGTACTCATCCATTCCCATGTGTTGTCTGGGCTTTCTGACCCGGAATTCTTAGTCCGCCTCGACGGTACGACTTGAGTCCAATCCCCTTCTTCAGCGTTTGGGACATCGACCAGCTTTGAAGCTGTAATGGTTTCCGGCGTTACAGGTTGTAGTGTGTAAGGGAGCAGCATTGTTTCTGATGCAAGTCAAGGAGAAATCTAAGTAAGACTACTACTGAGGAAGTCCCAGTTATCTTCGACATAACCGATTAGCACGTCAGAAAAATGTTTAAATACATTTAAAAAAGGCAAATATGCTCGCAGAATGGTACCAGAATGCGGCTATATGACGGTCAGCAATATCAGTAATTATCACATTTTATGGAAGAAATTTAATTTTTGGTATTTTTTTTGTGTTTTATGTTTTTCCTAATGGATTGTTATTCAGTTATATATATATTTTTGTGGACAGGTACGCCCTTCTCTCATTTTTTATTTTTCCTCTTCAATTGCTCTTTCGATAGGAAAATGGTTTCGGAACGCTGAAGACTTTTCCAAAAATAGCATATCCCATTTGAGACTCAATATTTTGCAATTGAAAAAAACCGTTTATTCCATTTGTAAATAATATATCAAAGCGATACACATAGGAAAGATTACCTTTATTACACTCCAAAGACGGTTGTCCTTAATAAGAAGACCTAATTGATTGGCAATTTTTTGAATCGATTCCATTTCATGAGTGATAATCTAGAGTTCTTACGCCCTTTAACGTCGACTAGTTGGTTAACGAACTTCGGAGAACTCAAGCAATCATCCTCAACTGAACCATTAACCGCGTCAATGGGGCAGAATTGATGCGTGTTCTGGGCATTGGCCTTCGGAGCTTTAATTTTTTTATTGCTAGTTTAATGGATTTTTAAATGTTTTGATAGCTACGTATTTCATTTTCACTTTCATGCATGAGATTTTGTTTTTAAAATAAGTGAAACACTGCGGGAACATGTGAGTCTTAAGATTAAAAGAAAATTTGTGTAAAAGTCATAAATCTCATGAAATTAGACAAAATTTTAATGGTAACTATGGGTCTTTTTGCTCTTTAAGGCTGGATAGTAAAATAGATAAAATTAGGAGCGAGTACATTGTAGTAAAAGAAACTAACGAGTTAATAATCGACGCACTTAATTTGAGAGGCATGAAGATGTACTCGGCGATTTCTTCACTACTTTAAACTCAGTTGTTGATAAGTGCCATTTTACCTTGCATCCGACTCTGGTTCCTTGAAGAATTCATTAATTAAAAATTAATCTTATCAGAGATTGACAGACTTACCGATCCTTCCTTCCAACCCTTCAGCGTACCGTGGCGAACGAAATCTTACTGGGAATCGACATTTGATCCAGTGTTTAAAGCAAGAAAAATCCGGCAAAAAAAGCCTCTCCCTTTAACGCCATGGTATGGAACGTATTTTTGAGGTTAATTACAGCGTTTACAACGTGAGGCGCACTTCCTGTTTGGGACTTTATTTGGATGTTTTCACTACGACGCTTTTATCTTGTACTCTTGGGAAAGCATAGCGTTAATTTTTTTAACCATAAATCCGCTTGCCTTTCTGGATGTTGCGTTTTAATGAGCGCGCTTATTCTTGGATTCTCATTCTTTGGGACCCATCGGTTAGTGCGCGTATCATTCCGTGAACTCGGCGCAAAAAAATGAGAGCCTTATGGTAAAATTTGCGACTCGCGGAGGAGGTCCGGCGTACTTATCAAACTGAGGGATGCTCACCTAAGTTCAGCGGAAAAAAAGAAGTTGCTAAGAGCGTGGGATAAACGGAGCAGTCGGCATTTTTTTCATCTCGACAAGGTGAACTCAGGGAGTAGTACTTCCTTCCTTTTTCGCGAGCAGTGCGGGATAACGAGCTAGAATCCACCGCAGGTCATGAGTTCTCGGAATGCATATCCGAGTGGCCGTGTAATTGCCATGTCTGTGCCTCTGAGTGTGTGGGATGAGAGGAATGATTTTTTTTAAATATCATTCTCGCCACTGCCTTTCCTTGCGAAATTCCCTGGGCGAGTGCACACCTGCCCGTTCATACTATCTTCACGATTCCGATCTTTTTTTTTCTTTCCCTCATTCCCGATAAAAAACGAAAACATTTCAAGTCTCCTCATCCTCCCCTCCTATCGCTCTCATCTTTCGCGTCACTGCACAAATAACTTCGTAATCCTTAATCTGAGAGTTCAGAGTGAGGTTGCATTGCGAGGGAAAGAAAAGTTTAGTTGAGCATATAATTTTAAATGCAAATTGTTGTTTGTTCTCGTTTTTTTTTCTTTTTCCTCCACTTGAATCTAATTACCATTTTGAGGTAATTCAAGTGGATGTTTTTTACACATTCGTTTTTTCTTCCACCTCGTTTTAGTCTTCATTTAACTCTTAAATATCCCCTTCGAGCATTAATTGTGTTTAGAAACTGTTGATTCCAGTCCCTGCGTGGAGGTGAACGGGAGAGCTGTGAAGGGATTCCACATTAAAACTTTGCATACATTCTCTTATTGTCAGTTAGACATCCGTAGCCTTACTCATTAGCATAATAAGTCTTGGATTTATATGTCATTGCTCACGTTGATTCCATTTCAATACAATTTCGTCGTGGATTATATAATAAATTTATGAGCCCGGTGTGTAATGAATCTATGGCACGATGCAAGTCATACTCTTCCTGATTAATATCTTATTAAAATGCATTTTTTCAATTTTAGGCTTTCCAATTTTTTTTCATTGATAATTATCGGCCTTAAGGATCTATAAAGTCGGAAAGTATTTCTAAATTTTCTCCTTTAAAATTATTTTGGTCGACAGAAGCAGACTTTTTTTAATTGTCGTTGAAGGTATTCTACCAGTTTCGATCGGTTTTCGTGAAAAATATTGCGAATCACCCCTTGTCAGTCTATCATCTCTACCAAGTAGATATTCCCTGTTCAATTCCCTGTTACTCCTTTTCCCTCCCTCTCCATCTCTAAATCCTATTCTGTTCCTCCTCCTTTCCCGTTTACCTAGGGTTATTTTCTTGAACGCATGTTTGCAAAACATATCCGCTCGCTTCTCGCTCCATCTAAACCCTTTGTCTCATTCGTTACTCATTTAGAAGATTCATCTCCTCGCCCACTATGCTCAGCACTTAGCCCCCCGTCTTCCACCACGTCCATTTCTCCTTCACCATTATCATGCACGCTCTCATTTCCAACATCTTTAGTTCTTTCTCGTCCTCGTTCCTCAGAATTCGCATATCCGTACCCTAATAGGGTTGTTAAATTCATCAAAGAAAACGAAAGGCATTGATTGCGTTTCGTTACCCACCATTAGTGTATTCATAATATCATAAATTATTTGGTTTTAGAAATCCAAGTTTAGACGAATGGCAATGGTCAATATAAACCGCAATTGGAAAAGGCCAGTTAGGCGCCGATGCGATGCCACTCGACGTGACGTCACAGGGACCTAGTTTCTATACGAGTAGATAGGAGTTTTACGTCGTCTTAGATCGCCAATGCACGCATGAGGCACAGAGCTCAGGGAAATATGTCTTAATAATCACTTACTAAAATTGCCTATGGATGGAAAGTTCACTTCTCCTTCACTTGATAGGGTATTAATAATCCTTATTTAAGGCAAGCGCTACCTGCTAGCTAGGTAGGTACTCTGCTACCTGCTAGCATCCTGCGTCGTATCAGCGCTCAAAGCCTCGCCCCAAGGTCACCTCACCTGCGGCAGCGGGAACCAGAACGACGTCACATGGGGTTTTCCCAGCATTCATACTTACCCGTCGCGTTTTCGCGCGCTTAAAAATTTTCATTTTTCATTTCATCGCGAAAAATAGATATCGTCATTTAAAATTCTAAAAGTGTGAAATTCGTACTCCAGGAGTAATAATCTTTCGATTTAGGCAATAAAAAATAATAGTAAACCACCCTATTTATACAATATAAAGGAAAGCTGCGCGATTCGTCAAAAGCTGCTACGGGCGTACAGGATGCGTTACACAGGTGTTAAACGAATTAGGCTGGGAGCCGCTGGAGACTCGGAGGCTGCGCGCTAGGCTTAGATTGTGTGAGGAATGGATATGATAGATATGGATGGCGACATGGAGATATGGATAGGCGACAAAGAGAGCATCCTATTAGAACTCCACTGTATTTCCAGGTCCGACATAAACGGTAAATTAAGAGATCTATTTTGCCGAACGGATCGGTATGGGAATTCGTTTATCCCCCAAACGATGGAGGATTTCATTATATGCCAGGCATAATTTTTTTTATGTCTGCAAATGGAGGGTACAAAATATTTTGCCATTCATTGCCACCAAGGATGAAAATATTCATGAAAAAAAATCGTTTTGCTCCGCCGGAATTCGCTCCCGATTGCTGGTCAGGTGTGCTACAAGTTAAACCAACCAGTCATTTTCTTCCGAGGAAAATCTCAGACTTCATTTCAAGTCCAAACAGTGGCACAGGAGAAACAGATCGTACTTACCAATTAACTGTCGGGAAGGAAACCCAACATAATCGCTATTCAGCGATGGACCTTTACAAAAGCATGTGATTATGTACATGTTGAGCGAACATTATACACAAACAAAAAATAGAGCATGAAACACCTAACATATACGCAGTCACGCGCACGCATGTAAAAGGTATTGCCGCCACGGAGGAAAAAATATTATTTAGATTTTACGGGATTCGAACCCGGATGTCTTGATTTCCGACCATTATTCTGCGCATCTCCCGATGTATATTTTAAATCTTTTCATCTGACAGCATCTTATAGATTCTGGAACTCTCTACCGCTAAATATAGAAACAACACAATCACTTCAGTCATTTAAAGAAAGGCTCTACTCCCATTTGAAGTCCAGGGTTCAGGTTAGTTTATCATCTTTATTTTTTTATGTTACCAAGACTTTCTATGTATACAAATGTGTACGTTCGTTGCGATCTGTGTTAAAACCTATTCTTTTATTATTTGATATTGAATATTTCACTGTTTTTATCTATGCATTTTCAACTTTCAACTTGTTAAGCCTTGGCTCTCAATAATCCTCAAAGCTTAACACATACATACTTTTTGTACTCTCGTACTATCGTTGTTGCTATATTTTTGTCGAAATGCTATTTATTTGTAATATTTATTTAATTAATATTTTGTTAGAGTGGAACGTTATATGTATCTTGTATTCATTTGCCCTCGCAGGTTTATACCTAGAAAGTAATAAACATTCATTCATTCATGTAATGTCATTCATGTTATTTGTTTCATTCCTTGCGATGTTATTCTTGTAACAGAAATTGTGTCCACCAAAGATGCTCACCGTTTGAGCGTGGAATGGAAGTGTATATACCCCCCCCCCCACGCTATTTTCTCCCACCTCTCCTCTTGACTTCACCCGTTGCAGCGAAGGCGCCTCTGCCCCCCCCCCCTTCCCTCCCTCGCCCTGCTCGGCTTGGAAAGGGCGACAAAGGCGGGCGACGAATGGTGACGGGGGATGGTGTGTTTGGGGGCGGGGGAGAGACTCCTTCCCACTGCCCCCCCGTCCCCGTATCTCCCCCCACCACCTCTCCTATCGACGTTTCCTCCGAAGAGTCAGCACCACCTCCTCCTCCCTTCATGCAGTCAGTCTTGGCCACCGCCTCCTCTCCATCCGACGCCATCTTGCGCCCAACTCTCCCAAGTTGCGGCAGTCGTGGGCGCCAGTGGCCGGCCATCTTCCTTCTTCCCCGTCCTCTCGACTCTCTCACTTCTACTCCTTACTGTGCGAAGGCCGGTTCTAAAGGCCGTTTTACACGGTACACGCGCAATCTGACGTACGTGCGAAGGCGCAATCAAAATTGCGTAGTGTAAAGCGGTGAATTTTCTAGAACACATGCGAGAATGCGTGGATGCGAGGCGGCAAAATAGCCCCTGTTCTAATTTCGTTCATGCATTCGCGCCATTCCACGCCGTTTTAGAAATTAATGCAGCTCTAACCTGCGCAAACCGGCCTTAAGAAAAATTAGAGAAAAATGTAACACTTAATGCTATGAAACTTTTTACACGCTTTTTCTTTACATTTTTCTTCGGTTTGTTTGTTTCATCGATGGAATCTTATAATTGATTTTTAACCCGCTACCCATTGTCAGATCGGCTTGAATAATTTACATGTTTGCTTGCTTGGTTCTGATGGCAGTACAATATTCAATTTCCATTCGCAAACATAGTTTTGTCATATATACAGGGGAACCCGGGGCAGAACGGGGTAAGCGATTTTTAAGTGCGAAAAAAAGCGGCAATAATTATAACTAGTCCAGACTAGTGTTACTTAACTTATAAGTAATACCAATCTAGACTAGATATAGTTATTGCCGCTTGCGTAGCACCTTTTTTCGCCCTTAAAAAATCGCTTACCCCATTCCGCCCTGGGTTCCCCTTCATGGCATTAGTCGTAAATTTTTTTAATATACTCCTTACTGTGCGAAGGCCGATTCTAAGCCGGTTATACACACGTTATTTTTCACCCCGATATATCTTCTACTATGATTGATTATATGCATAAACAAAATACGAATACTTGAAACCAATGGCTACGACATTACGGTCTCACACATTTTTTCAATTTTCACATGAAATTCACACTAACAAAACGGCGAAACACCGTGCTATTTTTTATGTAAATTTAATCACGTTCCCTCTCTATCAATTTGTCATAATCCATATGGTTTTCGTAATTCGAAATGAGTTGGTGTTTTAGTAGAAACCTGTCATAGGTCTTCCGCGCATCTTTCGTTCTTTGTTTGTATACTAAAATTGGTATTAGAATGCTCATTCCTTCTTTATATTATATGGTAAATAAACTTTCCGTGACATCAAAGCCTTTTTATGAGTCTGCATTTTATTTTAGCTCCATTTATCTGGAGTGGGTTGAATAACTTCCTTTGAAAACTGAAGAGTGCGCAATGCCAGCGCAAACTTTTGAATACGGCTTTATAAAGTGGAGGGTCTCTTTGTCATCCCGTTAGTATTACTCCGACTTGTTTCTTCGCTTGATTGGCTTCCATTGGTGATTCCCTTTCTCATTTACTCTAAATCAATTCTTCTACTGTCTGTAATTCCAAAAACACTTCACAAAATTTTCTCTATGTTCTTGTTTTTTATGTATTCACTTCATTGATAATTTTCTGCTCTTACATCGTTTAAAATGCCCTAAGTGAATTTAATCAATATTATCTAGCAAAGGAGGAGTTTATTAGCAGGATGGAGCTTCTGAAAGGTTCTTTATGTAAGGGTTTAAAGAAAAGGCTAGTGAAGAGTTTGATCTGGAGTGTGGCTCTCTACGGTGAGGAAACATGGACACTTAGGAAGGAGGACGAGAGAAGATTGGAGGCATTCGAGATGTGGGCATGGAGAAGAATGGAGAAGGTGAAGTGGACAGAGAGGAGGAGAAACGACGAAGTGCTGGATATGGTGGGTGAGAAGAGGCAGCTTTTACATGAGGTACAGAGGAGACAGAAGGTATAGATGGAGGGAGTATTTAGTGGGTAGGGAATGTTGAAAACGGTGTTAGAGGGTAGAATGTTAGTTAAACGAGGGAGAGAAAGGAAGAGAATTTTAGATATATTGAATGGGAGTAGGCCGTACAGGGCCTATTGAAGAAGGTAGTACTTGAGGGAAAGGGGGACTCCCAGACTACTTAAGTACTCAATGGAAACCTACCTTAATACGGTAGAGTACTGTAATAATAATAATCGAGTTTCGTCAGGTGTTCCTTGAAGATAGCATTAGTAAGATAAAACATTACGCCTGAAGAATGGCAGTATGATGTGATTTTCCATTTATGTTCCCCTTGAGAGTCTAATTTCAGTCGCATCTTTTGGATCGGTTACAAAAAGTAACTTACATTGTGACTGAATCGCTCCTGTGGAATTTTTTTCCATTGCACCTGCTGTCCCTTTTATTTTCACAGGTTTCCTCATCCAGTTGTTATAGTACGTAGTTATTATTTCTGGGATTTGAATTTGGCAAAAAAAAACATCTTCCTCATGATCTTATCACTCATTGTTTCTTCCCTTAACATGGATAGGTTTGGTAAGGGTAAAGCTCACTCCGGCCGGTCTATAACAGAAGTGTGTATTCTCATACATTCTAGGTTCAATTGAATGGAATGCAAACTAATGTTTGGGGAAAGTGCGTCTCGTGGGGAATTCATAGTTACAACAAAATATAAAAATAATATTATGATTGAACCTAGAAGAAGAATAATAGAACCTAAATGATGCGTAGCACCTTTTTTCGCCCTTAGGTCTCGCCCTGGCTGCGACTATTCTATTTAGTGCATTGGGATACTTGTGACTCCTTTCTTGATCGCCAAAGGATAAAATGATTTGTAAATAAAGATATACTACAGGAATAATGCAAAGGGAATGAAAGGCAGAACCTCAGAATTAAATTTTATCAAAAATTATCTGTAAATGATGTATTTAAGCCTGATAATTAACCAAAATATGAATAATTGCGGGAATTATGGAAGGAGAATCCGAATCGAATTGAAGTATAAGTTATTTTCAAGGAAATTAAAAAAATATAGTTTGAAATTCAAAAGTAAAGCATTTTTCTGTATTGTATTTAAAATTGTTAGACTTTATTGTTTAATATCGAGATCAAATTCATAAACAATTTGAAATCACGCACAGCAGCCTGTGTTTTCCCAACCGAAATTTTACATTCTGTTACATTACAATCACCAAAATATTTTCTGCCGGAAAAGCCGGAAAATATTGGAATTATTTCTGGGATCTTTGTAATGCAATGAAACGAAGTTATCACTGATTTCTTTAGGTTTCATTACTAAAAATTTAAAACGTTTAGTTTATTAATTTTGCAACTCAATTCCTTTTCATGAGGTTTAGTTTATTTCCCTAGACGTCTTTCTGCGTTGGGGATTTTTCGTAAAGATTTTTCTAAAGAACATCATAATTCAACCTCTTTAGCCTTAGTTTTTGTTGTGTTTAGTTTATGAGAGTCACTTAGTTTAGTTAGAGCTCACCTCAGGTCGAACCTTGGGCGTGTGAATTTCACTCATTCAGGGTTTGGACTATAAATCCTTTCCGCGCACCTTGATTTACCGGTAGTGTTTTTGATGGGGATTCCCTAAATTTTGCGCAGGGTTCAAACCATAGAATTCGTGCAGTAATTAACAGTTCTACTGAATCATTTTGTATCCTGGCTGCGACTATTCTATTTAGTGAATTATTCAATACTGTTAAATGATCTTATTATTAGATTTGTTTTTATTATATCCTTTACTAATTACGTTTTCTTTTTGTTTCCAGGTAAGTTCCTTTCATCATCGATGCTCTTGAAACGTTTTTACGCGGGGTGAGTGTCTAAAATACCTTTTCCTGTTACTTCGAGCTTTTGAGAAGTTTTGGGAAGCCCGCCTCGTGCACACACTATCCAGATTTATCTTCTTTTTTGTCTCGTTTATTTTTTTCTTCTGGGTTTTAAGTCTCTCCACTTATCTCCGAAAAGCAATTTATCAATCCCCTTCACAGCAACTTCATCAGGCGTAAGTGGACCTATTATTAGCCAAACCAATAATGTTGTATAATTCTCTTATTATAGCATAAATTACGCACCATTCTTGAAATCGCTATTCTAGTACACTTTCGAAATAATTTCATGTTTCTCAATAACCACTTCATGCTACCGGTTTATTTCAAGATAAATTTTGAGATCTCCTCAACTTATGGCCGTCTTATGTCAAGTTACAATACCTGTAGTTGTAGTGTATATGTAAGTGTAAGCTGTATATGCGATTTCCACGCCATAGCTCCGCCGAGTAACCTTGTTTGAGGTGATTCTACTGTATGATTCGACACTTATAAATTAGCGCATTATATCCGTTAGATAAATCAAGTATTTAACATTTGCTACGGTATTTTGAAGTGCTCCATTTTGTATTCCATTATGTCGCACATATCTTCTATTTTTTTCCCTAATTTTTTTGCCCTTTTTAAAGAATTTTCCACCTAAGATCATACGATTTATATTTTGTTTAGAATGCAATAATGTTTTAATTACAGTCTTCGTTTCTTCTGCGCAAGTGAAAGATGGCGATTTCCTGGGATATTTTTTAGCTTTCTAAAATCCGTAAAATTTCTGGTTTCATGGAAATGTTTCTAAATTTTATGCTGTGCAGTCCATTTATTTAGAAGGGGGAATTTATAAGTCTTCACAGAAATCATTTTAACGTACCTTCTTGGTTTCTCGAAGCAACCTCTTCAATCGCTCTAATTACGTCCCTTGTAGCCGGTGCATTTGCATATTTTTGCAAAAATCGGGTCAAACTCATCCAGTTTACCGCGCAAATCGCTCTTGCACTGTTCCTTGGATATTCTTGAAGCCGTTTATTGTTGGTTTTCATCAAAATAATTCCCATGGTCACCGTGTCCCCTCTCTTTTGTCCTGCTTTTCCATAGTTTCCCTTCCCCTGTCTCCTTCAACCCCTTCCTCTCGCGTCGTCCATAGTCAGATTCATTGCAAAGCCACGAGTTCCGACCTCCCGACTGACAGTGACAAATAAGTCTGGCATTCCGGAGTAAACAATGCCTTTTCGCTCCGAGGTTTCTCGCGAGGCTGGAGGGAAAATGGGTGCGGGAAGAGTTTTTCATTTGTCTCTTTTTTTTCGTTTCTTTCCGCCATTCTTTCCTTTGCGTCGAAGTGTTGTGCGGGTGAGTGGTACTCGGGCGGAATTTTCATGCATTCCCCCGTCCCACGACCGTCGTCACGCCATGTTCACGTGTGTGGCCTCCCTTGTCGTGTATACTGTGAGAGTATTTTCCATTTCGCCCGTCGTCCGTCAGCGGATGCGAATCAGCCGAGCCGTGATTGGTGGATCCGACGACGTGACGTGGAGCGTCAGGAATTCGTCGAGTCGGGTCGCGGCGTCCATACATCGTTTGTAATTGACGGTTGTTCTCGTTTTCGCGCGGGACAGACAGGCCTTGGGTGGCTGCCTGGTTGGATGGCTGAGAAACGGGCCTTCGTGTCATGAATTAGTTTACTTGCTCGGTTGGGATTTTGTCATCGATTCTGAGGGATGTCATTTGTGTGCAGGCCATGAAAGTTAATATTGTTGCCGGCTCAGCGTCAATTCAGTGTTCAACTTGATTTCATTGACTTCCACAGCTTTGTTGATGATATCAAAAATCTATGAATTATCGTCTTTTAGTGGGAAATGGGTACTTTAGTCGCCTTTGGTCACTTTGAGTGTTTTGTAATTCGTTCATCGTATATTCTCCAAGAGCTGTTGTGTGGATCATTTTGATCGAGTCTTCATGCTGGAAATTTTTATATACATTAATGTCTGTATCAGCTTTCAAAAGCCATCGAATTGATTAGACTATTAATTAATAATTGTCGACGATCATCCATTTATTACTTTAATTTTTGAATCCTCGCGCGTGATAGGGCACAATTTTACCATTGAGAATGCATTGAAAATTGCTGGGTTACAAGTGAAAATGTGCGCGTGTAAGGAATTAGTTAAGGTGGTTCGTGAGCATTGGTTAATCATTTAATCAGGGAGAGTTGTTTAGATAATTTGAGTGAAGGCTGTATAAGTTAATTTTACTCCATGTCACTGACTCGCCTCGAATATTCGGCTGCTCTCCGAGTCTCTATTAGAAATTATTTAAATTATTTTAATAATAATGAATTAATTGATTCGGTTGGTAGAAATTAATTTGTGTTTCGGTATGAGGGCATTGTGATATAATTTTCATCGATGCCATAAGGATAAATTATTCATGTCACAGTCATAGGAGAGTTTAGGACTATTATCAAAAATTACCCGCGGATTGGTAATCAATTTTTTATCGAATTAGCGGTTTGAAATATCTGGACCACTATAAATGGTTCATGCCCATTATTTCAATTCACGGTGAGATCAATGGATCGCATTATGAGACCTATGTTCTCGCCGATTCATGCTCGAGTGTTAACATTTTCAGTGGTTTGAGTAGTTGTATATTGGAGATGCATTTGTAGATACTACACAATAGACATTTAGGATTTTTAAAATTCTCCGGGACTCTTATCTAATCTTGAACAAATCCTCGTATATTGTGCGATCCGACCACAGTGACTCCTTGTACCTACGTTCAAGGATGCGAGATCAAATGATGTAAACTTTTGGAAAACATGGAGTAGTTTTTTTATCCTCTCATAAATTTCTCTTTGTTGATCAAGTGGGATCTTAATGCTTGCAGCGTTTTCTTTCGTGGAAGAATTCCCAGTCCTTGTAAGGGCCGGGAAGAAAAAGAGCACCTAAAAAAACACGCGCCTTTTTATTTAATCAATGCCGGAGATTATACGAACAAAGTGATTTCGGGATAATGCGGAAATATTATGTCAACGCTTTTTTCGATGGATTCTCTCTCTCTCTCTGCGTGGGCGTTCCCCTTCGCTCTCTCTCTTGATTTTAATCTCTTTATTCCGGATGGCAAGGAGAAACCTTTGTTCCCTCTTTCGCCTCTCCTTCAAAAAACCCTCAATGCTCCTCGGAATCAAGGATTCTAACCCCCACCCCCATCGCACGTATATTATCCCTCTAGAAAACGATGAGCGATTTTTGGAATCACCTTCCGATTGATCTAAAAGCGATGATGATGACGATGATGACAAAAAAGAAGGAACAATGACCTCCTCATCCACTTGGGTAAAAGACTCTTTATGATATTTATATTTCCCTCTTCTTTTCATCTCTCGTCACTCCATTATATTGAAGAGTTTTAAAAGTGGTTATCTTTAAAACGCTTTGCTTTTATTTTCCGACGGCGTGATTTTGCCTCCTGACCTTTTTATACTTATCAAATAGAATCAGCAAATGGGAGGATGCGATTATTATCGTTTGTATTTTTTTACTAATTTCCAATTTTTTCGTTCGAGGTAGCGGTAAGGTTACCTATTTAATCTATTCCTAAGGCGAAGGTAGCGGATTAAATTTCCTCTTGGATACGTTTTTCCATGTTGTGGAGTTGTGTTTTTGCAATCGTTCTTTGTTCATTTGTTTTAAATATGGAATTGAACGCTTCATGTTGGCAGTAGTGGTATAGAAAAAGAAATGCTGATAACAAAAAAAATAAATATATTTATTTCCTCTTATTTGTGGTGTATCACTTTTACATGGCTTACAATTATGTCTTCTTTCTGATCGCCTCGTTATTAGGAAGTCGAAAAATAGCAAGCTGAGGCTACAGCGTTATTTACCTGTGCAGTTAAATCTACGTTGCCGCTTGCGGTATGTACTACATTATCATCGATTCCTAATGCGTTCAAAGTTGAACTACTTCAACTTTGTAAATCGATCGACTTTAGATCGACCTTGTCTATTTCTTCGTTCCCTTTTCTCAGTCATTGCACTCAGGGACGTGTTGCGCGGCGATTTACAGTCCTCGCCTGCCAAACAGAAGGCCGCGGGTTCGTGTCCCGCCTGGGTAGATCACCCCTAAACAGGGCACGGTTTTTTTGTGATCGTCAATTGATAATTGAGGGGATGAGAAGCCAAGGAGTACAAGTGATATTTTTCTCAACATAGCTAGGTAAACTTAATTGTTAGAAGAAATAGACAAAAACTTGGTTGCCAAGGGATACTAGTGAGTGTCTACTCTGTGCTGAAATCGAGTGGAAAATCAAATGCACCACTATATATCTAATTGATCTCGTTTGTTATCTAAACCTAATTTATGTGCCTAACTGTTTTTAGAAAAAAAAAGAAATCACTTGTACCCCTTTGCTTCTCACCCACTCAATTGTTGTAGCCCCTCGATGTAAAGGCCAAATAGAGCTGTTTTCGGGCGATAAATCATCATCATCACTGGTCAACAATCCTAGGATTGGTTTGACGCAGCTCTCCACTCAGTTCTCCTATCAGCTAATCTTTTCACACCTACGTATTTCTTCTCTTTCACATCTCTCTTTACTTGTTCCATATATTTTGTTCGAGGTCTTCCTTTTCCGTTCTTGCCTTCCACTTGTCCTTCGACGATTGTCTTCATCAAGCCATCATGTCTCAAGATTGGCCTATAAGGTTGTTCCGTCTTCTTATTAAGGTTTTCATGTGGCTTCTCTTCTCTCCTACCCTTCTTAGGACTTCCTCGTTACTAACTCGGTCGATCGATTTGATTTTCATCATTCTTCTGTAGCACCACATTTCAAAGGCCTCTATCCTTGATTTCTCCGCTGCGGTAATTGTCCATGCCTCACTTCCGTATAGGAGCATACTCCAGATGTAGGTTCTTATAAATTGTTTCTTTGCGATAAATATAAATAAATAAATACTGCATGTAAATTAATAGATTACTATGGACATTTATAAAAACGGATAAAAATTCACTTAAAGTGGTCATAAATATCAAGCGAGGACAGAACGTACTGGGGTATCCTATATGTTGTCCCCTTTAGGTGTAAGCCCAGCTTTACTGAATACAGTCTCCCCCAGATTCCTCCTCACCGCACAGTGACAGTGGAGCGGAGCGCGCCAATACCGCAGTGTCCGTTCTCGCGGACATACTGTGGGGATTATGAGTTCGTCGACGCCCGCCTTTATTTTTCATGACGCCCGCGTGGTGTGTAATTCGTTGCGGGGACGCTTGGTGTTTTTAGGGACGTGGTGTTGGTGCGGCATAGGATTTGCGGCTCACGATTCCCTCTCTCTCTGAGAGCCAGGTCGACACGAGTGGAATTCCTGTTCGAGACGGCGACGACCGGGATCGAAGCGACGACCCCCTCGCTCCGAATTGCACGCGTTCCTCCCGCCGTCACCCATGGCAACCCGCTCGCATTGCATCGTGGGCTGGGAGAGGGAGAGTGGATATATAGCGGGAGAGTCGTCGACGGCGTCATCTGCTCGTGAGCCGACGATAAATAATTCACGATGCGCGGCTACTCGAACGGAAAAATCAACGTATGCTAATGTGTGCCTGACGTTTTTGTGTGCACACTCCCCCATCCACCTCCCTGGTCTAACTCACCCCCTGTCGTGCCTCACCCCTTTCCCTCTGTGTCGGTCTCCTCCCGTTCACTGCGTGGCCCCCCATCGTGTTCCCACCCCCGTCATCCCCCGTTCCCACCCGCCTCCGTTCGAACTTTTCAACCCCCCAACTTTCTTTCGTTCTCACGAATGAATCCTCTCCTGATGGTTTTCTGTTCTCAGATGAAAATACTGGCTTATTGTAAAAGAACAGTCCGGTTTCAGTAATTCATAAGAATATAGTAGGGAAATTTCAAGATGTTGTTTTAATTCCTGTGTGGTGGCATCAAGAGCGTTGTTTAAGGACGAACGAATTCGCAACCTAAACCACTTAATGAACAGGATTAATGAAGCAATGACGAAGCAAGCAATTACGAAGAAATGTTTACTAATGTTTGGACAGAAGTTGCAATCGTTTGGACATTTGTAAAGCGGCTAAGGTCGTAAATATTGAAATGTACTATTTACACAAAAAAAACTTAAAGATGACCAACTCGAAAAATGGAAAACATTAACTATAAGTAATTCTGTTTTCATTGAAACCTTTCAAACCGCACCATTCCCTTGTGATAACCCTGTTTATTAAAGAGAGCTATACGTAGCTCCGTAGTAATTTAAAGCTAAGGCTATCATTGATTCTTCAACATTAGTTTAAATTAATTAATTAAGTAATTATAAATGCATATTATGGATTTTCTTTTTAGGTAACACAAAATATATACTTACTTCTATTAATCATTAGGTAGTTATACCCTCAGTATACCTACCAATCCTAGCATCTAGTACGCTTTCTATGCACATGTTTTCCTCAACTCACGTTTATCTGAGTTTTTATCCGAGTTACTTATCACGAGTATCACTGACAAGAGAAGGTACCCGAGTGCTGGCGCCTGATCTCGTTCAAAGTTCGCATTGTGATGGAAACAGAAATTTTAGGAAATGAATGCCATTATAAACGGTCCAAAGGGCCCTAGTTTTCATGATACCATTGATAAAAATACTGGTAAAACGCCTTTATCAATGAAACCATGAAAACAAAGACACCTTAATGTTTTGTCAATGCAGCTCCTCTTCTGTCGCTAGGCTCGAGGGAGAGCGCGAAAGGGGTTGTATAGACGTTTTATTGCGGTAGTGTTGTATCGTGGGTTGCGTAAATTTGCTATGCGTTTTGCTAGCATTTTCTATCGATAATTTCTCGACAATAAAGGCTCATTAGATGATTGAGCAGGAATAAGAATTATGTCGTAAAATTTCATTTACAATCAATCTGCTAATGAGGGCGATCTGTTCGTGGCAACTGAGAATATTTGTGAAATTTATGATTCTGGGGAAATACATATAATACAATGCAATACAATAAGGCGTATTAACCCCCTCTCAAATTCTAATGGGAGAGAGGAATAGTAGGAGTTGCCTTCCTTCTACATCATCTCATAATCCTCCACACACTTGTCTATCAATGTCTCTACTAGGAAGTGATCCGTACTACTCTTGGGTATTTTTAACCTTAGGATGATCCAGACTTATCCTAGAATCATCGAGTATTACCCGTCTGCATCTATTTATCCGATTTTTGCCTCCTGTCCTCCCTTTCCTCTTCCATTTTCCTCTTCATGAATCGTTCCTCTACTGATGTTTTCGGTACTGCAGTGCTCTAGACTACGTAGGTTTCCGCGATGTCGAGATTCCAATGCCTCCATTTTTCCGGTGCTGCCGCGTCGATTGTTGGTTTAAGATAACAGTTTCGCTGGCACTGCTTCCAGCGTCTTCAGGTCGAAGATGCCGGTCCACGATTCTCGTCCTCCTTATATACGGGCTCAGTCACGCCAGTTGTGGCTGCTGCTCTCTCGTTGGCCCGTTTAATTAGTCTCTTCCAATTGGCATCCAAGTGGTAGCCATCGTCACTATTGAAAATTATCCAGACTTATCCGAGAATCTGAAGACGCTGGCAGCAGTGCCAGCGAAACTGTTGTCTCAAACCAACAACCGACGCGGTGGCAGCGGAAGAATCGAGACATTGGAGCAGTGCTCTAGGCCTGATTTTCTAGGCTTGCTATTCTTAGATTGGTTGAGGTATAATTTATTTATTTGTTTCCATTCCACCGAAAACAGCACACATCGGCCTTTTACGTCGGAGTGTGATAAAAATTTCAATAATTGCACGCGCACGAACAACCATGCCCTGGATAAGGGAAACTTACCTAGGCGGGACGCGAACCCGCGACCTCTTGTTTGGCAGGCGAGGACTTTACCCCGCCCCCACCGAGGCCGGATTGTGAATATTTCACAGGGACATAAAGAACGTCATCTTACAATCTCACTATGCTTCTGGGTCCAATAGAAACGGGAAAATAGAGATACTCTCATAATAAAATGTAAAACGATTATATTAATTTCCACACTTTAATTGGCAAATCCACCAGCGACCGCGATTTTGGCATTTTAGGTCATTCAAGGTAGATATTTTGCGGAACGGATGGGTACAGAAAATTTTTCCCCCAAGATATAAGGGACCTTGATAAATGCTAGATGGTTCTGAGTGGTCACATACCTCCAACGGGCATATCCGTTTATTGCTAACGACTGGTGTCTTAACACTTCCCCTCACATACCTATTGTGGCAGCTTGCGGAGTGTGGTATGAAGGTGTAGATGATTTTCATGGATGCTGTCTGTGTGGGCAGGAGGCGGGAGGGAAAATGAATGAAAAAAGAGCACGCAAAATTTTGGAGGGATGAACAGGAGGCGAGTGACGAAAAAATTAAAAAGAAGAGAAAAATTCGCACAAACACATGCGTCCCTTTTGATTTTGCACACCGACGGGCTGACGCGTGATATTCGACGCTCGGGCTCGGGTTTTTTTTACTCTATTCTCTCGTTTTTTTTTTATTTTTTATTCGCTCAGAGTCCAACCCCTTTCCATCACACCCTCCACATCTCCTCATCCAAAAACGCCTCTCTCTCTTCCTTCACCCATATCGGCCGCGCAGTTTGAGTCGTCCGCGCCACCAACGATCGCTTTATCGTTTATATCCGCGGGATTATTCACAGAGTCAATGTTTGGTTAGTTCCCCGGGCGCCCGATTCCGCGTGTTTGATCCGAGCCGCGCCTCCGAAATACGGGAGAAAAAAATGATGGTGGGGGGGGGGGAGTTTGCGGGTGGTACCGAGGGGACATCGGGGACCCACCCACCCCCTCCCACATCCACACACACCCACTCGTTGTTGCCGCTCGCATGCAGCCGCTGCTTCCATTTGTCGCCCATTGGATATTTGCTATCGCCTCTCGCCACGCCATTCCCTCTACACTCCCCGCAAACACCTCCCAAGCCCCTTCCCCCCGCCTCCCTCCTGCACCGATATCTTCATATTCTCCGCCCCGCACCTCGCTGTCCATATTGGGTGTGTACCCACGCGCTACGCAGGCATGTATTCTCTGATGACTCGACTTCATTCAAATTCCCACGTTCACATTGTGCTGTCGGGTTTTTAGAATCACGTTGTTATTTAACGTCATATAAAATTGGATTATTAGAGTAATTTGAGGTACCAAGGTGGATTTATTGGAAGTTTTTCATTCTGCACATTTTTCCCCTTCTAAATAAAAATTGGCTGACGACTAGTTTCAGTTTGTAGACTCGAAATTGATATAGAGTATCGAATCTGCGCATCATCAAATTGTTGCAATAGAAGTAGAAACTTGCAAATCATTATTTTTTCCTGAATTATATAAGTATGTTATAGTGTTTCTTTATTTATTATATCCACTCTCAATTATTATTTAATCATTATTTCATAACACAAGCCATCATTCTGACCTACCTGCAATTAACTTTCTCGCAGTTTGATTCACTGATGGTTCTACCTCATCGAAATATTTATGTACTTGTTACAGCTACCAGGATGGACTTCGATAAAATTGCCTTGAGAAGGAATAAATTATGACAGCAAAGCATCTAGCTATTAGACTCTTACACCAAAGGCCATCGGATCGACTCCCGGTGCAAAATAAAATCATCCAATAACAATGTATGTGAACCAACGTTTCCATAGTGTCGTGCAATTTGTATAACCTCGTTAAAATTTTTCGTTATATAAAAATGAATAGTGAGTGGGTTTTCCGAGGGCGTATCCGCTGGCTATGCTGCTTGGTACTTCAGAGCGCCAAGTTCGCCATCATCTTCAGGGTGATTGAAGCTTTGCATATAGCCGCCGCGGCAGCTTTCATTTGTCGCATTGCATGTTTGCCATCGCCTGCCGCCATCCCCACTGCCCTTCCCACAAACACCTCTCTCGAAAATTACTGCCCTTCCCCATCTCCTTTACCAATACCCGCATATTCTCCGTCCCACACTTCGCTGACTGCATGATTCACTCTTTGCCTAGTCATGGATTCACTTATGTGTAATTTAAGCACATACTTCTGAAAAATATCGTTCAAATTGACATAAGGAAACATAATTTTAGGATATATCTTTTTCACGTTTTTTTATTCATTCCTGTGTCACCGAAAACAGCACTATTGGCCTTTTACATCGCGGTTTTTAACTTAACTATCAAACGCACACGAACATCTCTTGGATAGGGGTAACCAAACCAGGTGGTACTTGATCCCGCTATCTCTTATGTGGCCGGAAAGTAGTTTACCTCGCCGCCACGGAGGTCGGCATTGTATCATAATGTTATAAGCCTTGCTGCTTCGACGTCCGTATTTCATTCTAAATAGGGGGCCTCAATCCCGAGCAGCGGGGACGTATTGCTCATTAAATTTATTTGTTAAAAATGTTAGGTTATAGAGAGTAGATACCTTGGCGATATTTAAAACCTATAAATATACTTCCCTATACTAAAAACGCATAAATTCGTATGTGATAGGTCACTTGCTTAAGATTTTAAAATTTGAAACGGAGGGAGTGTTGAAAAAGTTACCCACCACATTACCTATACTTCCGAAAGTCTAGACAAATATTGCAATCGGCCGAGATAAATTTTCGCTGTCTAGTCGTCTCCTTATTTTATTAAAACTATTCTCATTTCGTGATAAATTGTCTTTGTCCTCTTGGCTACCTCTTTAACCCCTACGCTGCGGGAACGTTTTTAACGTGTTGTTCACTGACTGCGAGGAAAATGTTTTTAACGTTTGAACATTGCTCGACTACCTACTGTCGCCGTCAAATAATGTGCCGCTGTAATTATCGAATTTATATCTGGGCTTCAATGCATGCTATAATAATGAATAATGCGTCATTTTAAAGAATATTTTATTCTAAATTCTGATTTATTTTTTGTTTTATGAAAAATTGTAAAATGTAGACGCGCCAGTGCAATAAATGACTCCGCGCACCGTAAAATTAGCCCTTTGTCAACTTCATTAACTTTGTAACTCAACCTAGGGAAAACTACTACGTCTACAGCATTCATCTTCCACAAAAAGTTGCATTCGTCAATGCATATTAATAAAATGGCTTTTGCGTATTTTTCGAACGCATATTATGTTATAAATTAAAGAAAATTTTTAAACATTATCTAGTCCTACAGTTTACTCCGAAAGAAGAAATAATTATTAGAAATAATAAATAAGAAAAAGGCTAAACATAGTGATTTGGAAATTTTGGAGATTCGGTCCGGTTATTTTCACCACAAACGTGTATGAAACATTTTATGTCCTTCTTCATTGCAAAAATATAACAATTTTAGCATAAATTATCAAATAAATGCAGGTATTTAAGTCTTAACACATATAACAGAAGGCATGAAAGCGTAAAATGAGGCATTTTCAATTTCTAAGAAAAAAATTCTAGTTGTGGATATTTCCAATGAATATCTCCATTCTCGCGTAGTGATTCCATTTCATCCTCATCATAGCAGTCAGATTCTCTGTGCCCAATTTACTCCGTGCTATACTGTATATTAGATGGAAATCCTATGTAGATAACAGTGCTATTGGATGAGCGTAGCGACTGAATTCCACGAATTATCATTCTCCTTTCCGTGGAGCGGTTTAGTAATTCGACGTTTTTTCATCGATGACTAGAGATGAAAAAATCGGGCATTGGAGTTTTTTTTTAATTTCTCAATCTCTGTCATAATCGTTCATGAAAACCTTGGCGAATGAGTTCCTTTCACTTGGTTTCCGAAATTATGTGGGAACGGTCGGGCGGCTTGGGAGGCCGCTTAAAGCACTTAGCTCCATCTATTGGCAGGAAAATGGACCAGTATACTAGTTGGTTCCTTTCCCTTTCCCTGATATACAACCGGATATTGGATACGATGCGTACTGTAAATTAAAAGGATTCATACCTCTCTCTATAATAGTCGTATTTTGCCTTTTTTGTGACTTATTCTGCTACCATCTTGAAATTTGTAGTTCAACTGGAGAACTCCGATGTTATACTGGAAAACTGAAAATATTGGAGATAAATTGTACATTTTGAAGTACCGGAAAGTATTAACTGGGTCAACTACAGTCGTACATATCATGAAAATTTCAGTATGGTAGCCAAAGTTTTAAAAACAAGTAATTCGTGATGAAGGAGAACTGGTTAAGTTGGAGTTGGGATAATCCACCTTTCCTCATCTTTATTATTTAGAATTCTCAAGCTAAAATTTCAGTTTGAAGTGAGCTCTACCTTCGCCTATTAAATCTGACAAATTAAAATGACGAATGAAAATGAAAGTGGAGATAACAATGTCATAATTATTTCCACTAATGTCTATTCGCGATCTTATCGATGCATTGGGTAAATGAGTGAGGGATTCGCGTCGTTATTTCATCGTGGCCATCTCCAGTATTTTTTATCGCCTTCCGCCGAGTCTTTCCTATTCGCGGCGATGTGGTCGTTTCTCACCGTGCCTTTCAATTTATCCGTGTTGCTCCTCTTACGCGTCCGTTACGTTGCTTGCTCTCGCGCGGATGAGCGAAATCAGTGGGGCATCTCACGGCGACATTGCAGCGTCTTCATGTGTACTCGATATATCGTTCTGGTTGATTAACGTGCACACTGTATTCATAATTTAGCATTTGTTCAATTTCATGCCAAAATATAAAATTAAGGACATTTCAAGCCTGGCTCCACGGTGTGACCAGGGCTTGTCAGCTGATCCATAAGTATTTAGAAATTGCTGGCAAACATGATTCAACATTAATTCGTTAATCCAAGCATGTCATATTGACAATGAGTTTCAAAGTCGTCGTTGCTGTTTTCTGAGGCTTATTGAATTCTTATTTTATTGTAAGTCATAATGATTGGTGCATGTTGTACTGTCAGACTTTTTTTTAGCGGAATGTGAACTGATTCAGTGTCTTTGCGGTGGGTCATGAGCGACTGACACTCGCGATGGAGATCTTTGTGTGATCGATTGATGAAAGGAATCGCTCCGACGAACGTTCTCGTATATATTGCCGTTCGCAACCAAAGTCGTTCGTTGATTATTCGCGACCGAAAGATGCCGTGATATTTATATCGTTCTTGACCGATGATACAGTTATATCGATTACGATGTACCTCGGTCGCTAATGACATCGTTCATGATTGGCATCGTGACTCGTGACCGAGGGTTGACCATTTGCGATTGACTCACTTAAGTGAATGGTGAACGTTGAATATTTAATTTTAAATTGTTATCATTTTCATCATCATCATCATCATCATTAGTCAAAATCATGATATTGGTTTGACCCAGCTCTCCTTTCCGCTTTTCTATCTGCCAGACTAACCATAGTACCGTATTTCTTCTCTTTTACATTTTAATAATCTGCCCCTGTAAATAAATCGAGGTCGTCCCTTGCCCTATTTTTCTCGTCCACCCGTCCTTCTACGATTATTTTCATCCGGCCATCATGCATTTATTTTAATAGATATTGAAGATCGGTAGAGAGAATTGGTTGGAGATCAGATGAAGAAATAGGATTGGTATGAAATAATAAACATACGATCGGCTTTTTAAAACTGCTATAATGTAGGTAAAATAACCCGAAATCATAAAAGAAATAAAAAAAACATTTGTACGTGCAGACCATGACTTGTCGGAAAAAAAGTACGTGGTATGGAAGTGAAAATGTCAGGGATGAAATGTCGGACGTTCTGACCGTGTCGCCCCTCGTACGCGTCCGTCTCGTTGTTTGCTTGCGTGAGCATGCACGGAGCACGGCCGTGCGTTTCGCGGCGGCGACACTGCCGCGCCCTCGATACATACACGCGTTCTGCTCCGCGTGCAGGAGGGGTTCTCGTCGCAACCCCCCTCCTCGCCTGCACCCAGCCGCGCCCTCCACCGCCATGGTTTATCACTCGCGTTCGGTTGATGCCCGCTCCCCTCTTCCGCGAGGCAAACCCCCCGTTTTAATGAACTTCCAAGTCGGCGAGCTGCCGGGGGCTGCTCGTTTGCTCGTGCCCAGCCTCCAACGAACTGTGCGATGAGTGCATCAACGTGAAAAATCTGAATAGTCATCCTATTGATTATCATAACGATATTTCTATCGGAAATTAAACTACAAAATGTACTTGGTCAATATCATTATTTTAATGAGAAGTATTCATCTACTTCTACATACCTCAATAGGCATGTGACGGTATTCTTTAGAACACCAGCTCTCGACAAAAACATCAGATAATAAAAAGATTAATCGTCGGAAATATTCGAGAGTTGAGCCCCATTTTGGATTTATTTAAGTCCTTTATATAAACATATTCCTACATAAAAGCGAGATACCAAGAGGGAAGCAAAATATCCCTCATATTTTATCGTTTTGACATGAGGTTCTAAGAAGGCGTTGTCGTTGAGAAGAATGCTTACCTATTCTTAAAAGATCTAACGGTCGAGGTAGATTTAAATTTATTTGCGAATCACCTTTGCCTGTCTCCCCTCCTCAACTGGTCTTCTATCTAAATCTTTTCGGTCTTGTGTCACCTAGTAAATTATGAGTGATTAATTTTGTCGGCACATTTTCTCCGGTTTCTGCTTGTTAACTACGTATATTTTTTACTACCAGATACCATTATCATCAGCTCTCACTGATTAATTCCTTCCTCATTTACAATCAATTTAAGCTTACTTCAGGGGAAGCATACGTGATTGAGGGAGTGACTGCGTATATATCAACTACGAGGGGCTATAAACGAACTGAAACGTGTTATTAACAATAACTGTGTGCGTTGGAGTAGGAATAAAGAGTATGTTTATCGAATTCATTCATTTCCTGTGGTACTAAGTACAATGAACGTGCAGGCTGGAAGCAAAGTAGTAGTAACATCGTTTGAAGCTACTTCTACCAATGGCACAGATGCAGTCAAACCTATCTGGTCACTGATGAATTGCCAAAGAGAGTCTACTGCGAATACTGATGACAACGTTTTAGTCGTATTTTAGTAGTGATGCTCCATTGTTAAATCATCACACCAGCCAAAAATCCTTCCGTCGCTACCATAATGCTGTTTGAAGCAGTAATTTCATGGCAAAATTAGCAGAGCCGGAACGCACTTAACTTTCAGTAACTTTAACTTAACTTTCCTAAACTTTCTTTAGAAGTGAAGTATTACTCTGTGTTTTTTTGTTACAAGTCATTATTTACATTTTATTACTAAATTTTTTGCTTTGGTTATGAGTGTATAAATTAGAAATTTTGAGGCAACAAAATTGATAGAAGTGTTATTTGACCACCATGTCTTTTGTTAACCAGTGCCTGAACGGAGTTCCGGCGCGTTTCGACACCATTGCACCACTGCACTGGTTTGAAGCCTTCGCTCGCATGCGAGGAGCGAAACTCTTTTGGCGAGTTCATTTCCGCCCGTTTCGATCACCGCATTCGAAGCTTGCATTGTGTGCGTCCAAACGCCCAAAAACAGTTTATGTTCGCGGATTCCTCTCAATTCCGATATCCCGTGTGGATGCTTATGTTAACGCCTCCGCTTCCGCTGGATACGTGAGCTCACACATTCCCTGTCGATAATCTGTGGTACTTCGGGTCTGCTACATTCTGAGCGCCCTCTCCGTTTCCGTCTTGATGGCTCGGATTAATTTTCTCTCTCTCTCTATCTCTCTCTGGCAGTTGTTAATAACGCGTGGAATCCGCATCGCTTCGCAGACTTCGAGGTGAGGCGAAGCCGAGGTGGAACGCGAAGCAGTTTCCATTCATGCAGCATAACCGCGGTCTTTTTTTATGCACCGCATAGTTCCGTCTTCGGTTTATCTTCCCTTTCAATGCGATTGAGGCTGGGTGGTTCTCGATCGATGTGGGTTTACGAGGCGGATTTAGCATTAGCGATCCTTTTCAATCGAAGATATGATTGGTGTTGTGGATCAACTCTGAATTTATTCTCGGTAGGTCGTTTCCGGCGTGTGTATAAATGTTCAGACGAGGTATGACCTCTTATTCGAGGATAGTTTTTGCGTCTAAATTATATTACTCTTCAAATTGTAATTTAGTTAATCAAGATAATTTCAAATTATCCTTCTCTTGCTTGCTAAGTGAGAGTTTTCTAATAATTCTGCAGATACATGCAATAGATTAAATTCCCATGTTAATTTTGTGCAACCCCTTTGCTCATCTTCAGTTTCTCTTTCTTTTCAATGCGATTGTGGCTGGGTAGTACTCGATCGATGTGGGTTTACGAGGCAGATTTAGCATTAGCGATCCTTTTCAATCGAAGATATGATTGGTGTTGTGGATCCACTGTAATTTTTTTCTCGGAAATGGTCTGTTGTTTCCGGCTGTTAGGAGTCTATATAGATGTTCATACGAGGTAAGAACTCTTATTCAAGGCTATTTTTTGTTCCGAAATAAAATTATTTATCAGAATTTTATTTAGTGAAGCAAGATAATTTCAAATTTTCGGCCTCTTGCTTGCTATATGATAGTTTTCTAAGAATTCATTAGAGATGTGTCATAGATTAAGTTCCACTGATAATTTATTCACCCTCTACGTCCATCTTCAATTTCTCTTCCCATTGAATTCAAAGGATGCTGGGTACTTGATCGATATTGGTTTTATCTTTGAAATTATGCTGGTTACTTGATCGATATTGGTTTTATCTTTGAAATTATGGTTATCGATCCTTTTCAATGGGATATATGATTGGTGTTTATGGTTGGACCTTCACATCAATGTACAGGCAGTGTAAAAAATCATATTGAGAACTAGCATTTGTTTCGAAATTTTGTTCGTTAACTGACTTTTTTAATGTTATTATAAATAATTTATAAATCATTATATTATTAGTTAACCGCGATAAGTTCAAACTTTATGGCTCATGCTTTCTAGAAGCAAGTTGAGTAAGTTTCACATCTGAGCTTCCGTGAATATAGCACCGGTACATACTCTATTTCCTACCTTCAATATGTATTTAATGCACCCCAATGTCTATTTTATGTCCTCAGTTTATCTTGTCACAAAATTCAATTGAAGCTTTATTTATAATATTTAATCGGCAGAGCAATATGATCGGTCATTTTCAATCCAAAACTACATTAGACATGTGATTCCTCTTTAAATTTTCTCCCAGATATTGTGCGGTTTTTATGGCTTGATGATTATATGAGTGTGCAGACACTCATAAAGTCATACTCATATCTGTTTTTTGTTTAAAAAAACTGTCCCTTCTGAGACTCTTATTGAGTTAATCACGATTCAATCCCATTGAGGCTGGGTAATACTCGATCAATATGCGTTTCATCAGCGGATTTGGTATTAACGATCATTTACAGTGGAAGATACGATTGATGTTGCGGATCCGCTCTATTTTTTCTCAGACATGGTTTGATATTTATGGCTAGACCTTGGTGTGAATGTCTAGACGTTGTAAAAAAATCATACTGTGAGCTATTTTTGTGTCTAAATCTTGTTCCTTGTCTGGTTTTCATTCTGTTAGTCACGGTAAAGTCTACGTATCAGATACTTGCATGGAGAAACTATCCAATGGATTTTTGTGTTAGAGCCTTCTAAAGTTCAATGGAGGCAAACCCTTACGTATATTTCACTGGTTGATGTTGTTTCTAAGTCCAAATTTGGCGTTCAACTTCTCAACTATTACTTATATTTATCGTCTTAAAAAGTCAGCTGGCGAGAAAAATCATTACTCTTTCTCTTGTACGCTTTTTAAAGCTACTTAAGTTTCTTTCTGTACTTAATGGTTTTATTTATTTATCATGTATTCAATAATTTATGCAATTTACTTTTTTTAAATTCCAAATCAAAACTTATTAGAAGCTGTTTTGGAGCACCAAAGTCCAAACGGATTCCAGCATGTTTTGATTATAAAATTTCTGATGACATCGTGAATGTTTATTAAACTTATTTAATTTGGTAACATCGCTGAATGAGCAGATAATAGAATATAATTTCTCTAAATTTATAGTTATTCGTTCAAAATATAGGATTTCTTAAGTAGTTTAGTAGTCATTTTAGCTGTGCATTTTGTACGATGTATTAAGATATTTCGGAAAGGTATTACAGAGTGATTTTAAAGTGCCATTTATCTTCAGGGAGTGTGGTATATGCGCTCTTTGTCAGTATATTTCCTTGCTTTGCGGTACCCTTTTTATGTTTTCATCATATATTTTCTTGCCCCTCACTCTTGACGCTAGATTTGTATTCCTTTTATTTATATTTTGCTTCTCTTACTTTATCAGGTAATACTTCTTAAATTGAAAAAAGTGGTATGCGATGCATGAATAAGTCCTAATTCAGTTGAAATTACTGTCGCTGCCCCATTTGTATCCTCATTAGTAAACAATTGGTAAATATTAGGGCTTTATTATTCTTTTTCAATCCTCGTACGGTTTATTCTATTGAGATGAATGACGCAACTTAAAAACCCGGGCTCTATAAATCCATGTTTTCATTTTCTAGATGTAGTTGAGGTTTTCTAACAACGAAAATCGGTAGTGAATGGCTCTAAAATATGCACAGAAAAAAAGAAGTACGTTGAGGCGGTTGAGCTACTTTATGCCGCTTTTCGTGTGTATATCGCAGGGTGTGGTTTTAAGGGGGTTCTATCCTAATTCAAAAATCCAAATTCAACCGTCGCCGGATTTTAGTTGCGAAGTCGGCCGCTACGGCCAGTGGAATGGGAAGCCTCCTTGGGTGGAGGGGAGTGGTCGCTGATGGAAGGAAAAAAAGAAAAGGAAAAGGGGTCGAGCTTAGCTTCGACCGAAAACAACACCCGACCCTGTATCAAATTTCACTGCGGAAGGGCGATGTTGAGAGTGGTCAGGATTCGGAGGTTGATTTTTGCTCTCTGGTGGCATTAGTCCCATCTCAGCCACTCGGTTGACGTTTCTTGGAAGAATCCAAATACGCACGCTCTCGACGAGGCTGGTAGGTACGGCCGGCTTCTATGAAGAAAGGCGATTACTTGCATTGTTCTCTCCTTATTCGACTCCCCCTCGAACGCGAGAGCTGGTCAACGTTCGCATCACAAAATTTTTAAGTGCTATTCAAAGTATCGTAAAAGTCAATTACGCTAACCGAAATGCGCGTACTTCGTGAAACTTTTTTTTAACGTCCAACTTTACATTTTTACGTTATTCCTCAGTATGAATGAAATAGTAATCACCCACGTCCATTTGAAAACGTGTATTCAATACTGTTACTTTATGAAACGTGTTCATTCAGCAATCATAGCGTTACAGGTAGAACACTAATGAATATGACGAGTAATGAATGAACGAAAACAGATTTTCAATCATTTTTAATATTTATTGATTTATATGGCAAGAACATCATAAATTGCATATTGCATCATACATCGCATACAGCTTTAATAAGGCCAATAACCCTGAACAGATCGCATCGGGTCAAATTGACTTTTTCCTTCGATGTTTTTTATTAAAATGATGCCGTTTGAATTGGAGTTTTTCCTGTAATTTTCTAATTTCTTGTAATTCTAACTCTAAGTAACGTTTAATATTCAAAGTGTTCCCTAGTTTTGCTGCAACCGATGTTTTGACCCGACGCGACCGTAAGTGGTGCAATTTATTCTCGCTTCCGTTCCATCGTGAAGACGATGAAAATTCATTTGCTCGCATTGGGATTGATTAAATCGCCGATGACCCATCTTCCTGGAGTACACCCATGAGCAAAAACCGAGTGAAATGAATCATCAGCATTTCGCCAATTTTTGCGCAGAATTATTAGATATAATAGTGGAAATCACAAATCCCTACTTTAATTCAGTTTGTGGAAATTATGCAAGAGATCGTGGTACTAGGCAGGTGAGTGAAGATGATTAACTGGCTTTTATTAGTCTCCTTTTTCTCTCAGGTGCGAATAAAATTCTCAATGTTGATATTAGGGAGATTTGGAGCAAAGAAAGTCTATCAAATTTTTCTCTTACACTGAGCTATCGGATTTTTTTCTACGGTGCATTATTTTTTTGACCTAGATAGTCATAGACTAGACTAGAAAGTAAGAAAAGTGACTAGAAAGTCGCAATTACTGAGTTCATTAATAAAATATCCAACAAATTTGAATTTGCAAATACACAATCAGAATACATAACGATCCTTGAGCAACTTATATAATTTCGATGCCGATAACGCAGTATCTATCCAAAAGCCAAAGAAATATGGTATTGAAGTCATTACTGTGGTGGATGCTAGGAAATTTTACCTGAAAATTGAAATTTATATGTGCACATAGCCAGATGCCCTTTCAAAGAATCCAATTCACCTCATGAAAGTTTCAAACGCTTAGCTGAACACATTGAATGCAGAGGAAGAAACGTTACCATTGGCAATTAGTGTACCAGCAGTCTTTAACAGTAGAAATTTATTTTTTTAAATTGGCTACAGTAAGGACGATGAGTAATAACAAAGAAGACGTTCCTCCTGAATTTCTCCCACGAAAAAATCGAACCTTACATCATGGGCGAGGGGCAGAGAAGGGGCAGCTGCCCCCTCCAGAAGGAAAAATCTCAAAAGTATTTAAGCAAAATCAGTACTTAATTGAAACGAAAGTATTCAACAAATTTTCTGTAAATCCACGAAAAATGATATGCATTAGTAGGTATAAGATATGTAACTAAAATAAAGATATTTTTTCTAGGAAACGATATCATAAACTAATAAAGCGCTGTTATTATTTTCTTAAAATATTTGTTTCATTCACCTTTTCTATGCTAAAATGTCGCAACTTGGTTTGCGCCCCCCTCTAGATCATGGATTGCCCTCTCCCCCCTAGTTATGACCCTGGGTACGCTCTTGTCTTACATCCTTGCCTTTTTGGCTTTACTCCCGACACTTCCGCGTTGTAATGTCTACGTTTCAATAAAATCCCTGTAGTACTTATTTCTGCCATTATCCATGAGGCAAGTATAATAAAGCCTCATAAATTACCGCCTCAAGTGGTAACAAAATGCTTATATATTAACATTATATCATTTTACAATACTATCAAGGGGGTGTGGATTCAAATAATCAGCTTCACTCAAATTATTACAGTATCGGCCGAAGAACGAAAATGTGTCCCTTTCCGTGGTATTGTCTCCCTTTTCTTACGCAAAGCGACTGATAACCTTCCTGTTTTGTTTGATTTCTCTGCGATTTCCCTCAACCTGTTGCAGTAGTTGCACAATAAATGATTTATGCACTCTAACTATTGGGCAGTTGATACCGTAGGGCAGTACTTCAATCAATTTCTTCCTAACGCTGCTGTCACCATCACCTACGAATGAAATGATAGTATTATAGTATTTTCTAGAACAATGACACTGAATTATTCCGTGCCTTATATTATCGTACCAATTATCCAATGATATTTTAATTCGCGCATTTTTATACCTGTTTTGAACTCTTTGACTAATTTGTCAGCTTCCATTGCTGCCGAGGATTTGCTGCAATTTTTGTACCTTAGCTCTTTCACCTCCTATTTTTTATCTCTACTTCTCGCACAAATACAGCAGTATCTGTTCCTCACTTCAATAAACAAGACCTTTTGAGTTCGAAAGCCGACAATACAGGCCTGTGAAATGAGAGAGAATTTTAATTGTAATTCTACCAAAATGTAGTTTAAAATAAAAAAAATACATCCAATATCGTCCGACAGAATAATCCCTGTCTTACCCCAAAACCAGATTTTAATGCCAGTGTGTTGATAAAATTCACCCTCCTACGTTTGGGCTATAGTACACGCTGTTGGACAAATATACTTCTGAATATTTCTGCTCTTCTAGGTACCAAGGGATTATAGGTATGAAATCATAATAATTTGTCAACAATCCTTAGATTGATTTGACGCAGCTCTCCATTCTTCTCTCCTATCCGCTAGCCTCCTCATAGCGACATATTTCTTCCCTTTTGCATCCTTTATAACCTGTCCAATGTATCTCATTCGGGACCGTCCCATTGCCTTTCTTCCCTTCCACCTGTCCTTCTACGATTGTTTTCATCAGGCCATCATGTCTCATAATGTGTTCAAGTAAGTTGTACCGTCTTTTGCTTAAGTTTTTAAGAAGACTTATGTTTTCTCCCACTTTCTTAGCACTCCTTCATTACTTACACGTTCGATCAATTTTAACTTCATCATCCTTCGGTAGAACCACATTTCGAATGCTTATACTCTTTGACTTCTCTGCTGAGCATATGATGAATTGTTTCCTTACTTCTATGCTTGTAATCTCAGATGTAAGAAGAGTCGTCTTTTAGTAGTAAACCCTCTTCGCCAGCGCTATCCTACTGATTATTTCTTTCTTGCTTCGTCCATCGTTGGTAATTCGGCTTCCCAGGTAAGAAAACGCTTTCACCTCTTCTAGCTTTTGATTTCCTAGCCTAATGTTTGTCCTAGCCTCCTCTCTTTTGCTGCATACTAATATCATAGTTTTCCTTTTGTTAATTTTCAAACGATATCTGGCAATATTCCTTTCTATATTTGTAAAATTCTTCTTAAAATTCTTCTGTCTCTGCTATGACTGCTATGCCGTCAGCGAATCATAGCATATGTACTGCTTTTTATCTGTTAATATTGACACACAAAGACTTCTCCTTCCAATCACCTTAAATTGTAAGGTTTTCTCCGCCTCTTACCTGTTTGATTACTGCTGTGATATCTTCGTAGACGCCTTTGACTTCTTCATCCTAGTAGTCCGTCATAGTTATGCAAACCTGTACCACTACGGTATCTACCGGCTTAGTCTCTAGCTTTACCATAATTATCCATTTATTTAGGGCGGAACCTTTTCCTCTGAATTTCGATCTTATGCCCCTTATCTTTTATATAATTAACGGAAGGAGGAAGATTTCTCGCAGTTTTTCAAAGTAAATTAGTAAAGGCATTGGAAATAATTTATTCCCTACGAAATTAAAGCGAACCAAATGTTGGCAAAGTCCAATCCATTAGTTCGTAATCAGACATGGCATAGTTCCAAAATGATACATTGAATGAATTACACACCATTTGTACGTTGAAGATGTTGTCATAACATTGAAATCTAAGTCACAATAACTTTTCTTCTAATCGTGGAAAATTTCAAGTGTTTATTTCAATATGGAAAAATTCCGCTCCATCACGTTCGAATCTTCGGATTTTATTTTTAAATCGAAGTAAGTATATGCTTTAATGTAGAGCGTTTGAAAACCATTAATCATTCTACCAAATAAAGTTGTTAAGCAAGGAACGGCAACTAAATGTTAGCTTCCGTACAGTGGTTAGAGTTATTTATGAAAGAGGATCCAGCGTCACATGCAAAAGGTTTTTTGCTCTCACTCATACAAAGTATTGCATCGAACAAGTAACTTTGTACGCAGTCACGCGCTCGAGTGCATAGTTAAATACACCAAGTATGTATTCGACCTTTCAAGAAGTGGTGGAGCGCAAGATAGAATTAGATCAGTCTGAAAACTCAGTTGAGAATAACTGGACTAACATAAAAAGTGGATTTCAGGAGGCCGCTAGAGAAGTTCTAGGGAGAAGAAAATGTGTTAAGAAGAAGCCATGGATCACGGATGAAGTCCTAGACCTCATTGAAGAACGGAGAAAGTATAAGAATACGAACACTGAGGAAGGACAGGCTTGCTACAAGAGAATAAGGAACGAGATTTGCCGCAAAGCGAGGAAAGCCAATGAAGCGTGGATGAGGAACATATGTGAGGACGTACAAAATAACCTCGTACAAGGGAAAGTGGAAGTGGCCTATAGAATAGTGAGGAACCATTTCAAGGAACAAAACACAAAATGTAATACCATAAGAGACAAGAATGGAAACATTCTAATTGAAAACGAAGACAAAGCCGAGAGATGGAAGGAATACCTGGAGGAATTATACAACGGGAGCAAACTTAGTTCAAAAGTTGTCGAAGAGGAAAGTGAAGTTGAAAAGAATGACATTGAAGCAAGCATCTTAAGAGAGCTGAGAAGTGCGAAGAATTTAGGACCATAAGCCTGACCACACATGCGTCGAAGATTCTGACAAGAATCATTTACAGGAGAATTGAACGAAGAGCAGAAGAATTCCTGGATGAGGACCAATTCGGATTTAGGAAAAGCAGGGGCACAAGGGAAGCAATTTTGGCACTTAGGATGATCATAGAGAAGAGAATGGAGAAAAACAAACCAACCTTCATAGCATTTGTCGATTTAGAGAAGGCCTTTGATAACGTGGAATGGAATTCAATGCTTAGAATTTTGAAAGAAATCGGCGTACTCTACAATGATCGTAGAATTATTCATAGTTTGTATAAAAACCAAGTAGCTGTAATCAAATGTGGACCAAACGGTGCAGAAGCAAGAATAAGAAAAGGGGTGAGACAAGGTTGTGCACTTTCCCCCTTAATTTTTAATGTTTGCATAGAGAAAGCCATCAATGAAATCAAGGAGAAGGCTTCGGGTGTCAATATCCACGGAAAAAATTGGTATGCTACGATTTGCTGACGACATAGCAGTCACAGCCGAGACAGAGAAGAATTTGAAGAAGACGTTGACAAACATGGAAAGGACAATGGCCAGATATCAGCTGAAAATCAAAAAAAGAGGGCTAAGATATTAGTTTGCAGCAAAAGAGAGGAGGCTAAAACAAACATCAACCTAGGAAAGCATAAGCTTGAAGAGGTGAACGAGTTCTCTTACCTGGGAAGCCGAATTACCAGCGATGGACGGAGCAAGAAAGAAATACACAGCAGAATAGCGCAGGCGTAAAGGGCTTTCTACAAAAAGAAGAATCTTCTTACAGCTGAAAATACCAGCATAGAAGTGAGGAAACAATTCATCAGATGTTACATATGGAGTATGTTTCTCTATGGAAGCGTGGCTTGGACGTTGACAGCAGCAGAGAAGTCAAGAGTGGAAGCATTCGAAATGTGGTGCTACCGAAGAATGATGAAGATAAAATGGATTGACCATGTGAGTAACAAGGAAGTGCTAAGAAGAGTGGGAGAAAAGAGAAGCCTCCTAAAAACATTACGCAGAAGTAGGGACAACTTAGTTGGCCACCTTTTGAGGCACGATGGTCTGATGAAGACAATCGTTGAAGGACAAGTGGAAGGGAAAAAGGGCAAGGGACGGCCCCGAATGAGTTATATAGGACAGGTCATAAAGGATGTAAAAGAGAATAAATATGTAGCTATGAAAAGATTAGTGGATAGGAGAGAGAAATGGGGAGCTGCGTCAAACCAATCTTAGGATTGTTGACTAATGATGATGATGATGATGACATTCGACATGAAAAAATCATTTGGCTAACCCGGGATGCGAACCCGGATATCCCCGATGGCCGGTCAAATAGGCTACCAATTATACAGCGAAGCGACCTTTTTACTTGAATATGAGATTCTCTTTTTCCTTGTGTCTAAGATTCGCCTAAAAAAAATTATTTGATAACGTAACCGACCGGCAATCGGAAGGATCTGGCTTCGAATCCCGGCTTAGCGAAATGTTTTTTTTTCGTGGCAAATAACAGTCATGGTATATATAAAATACGCATATATAAAATACGGATATATGTATTCTCATTCATTTTTAATAATAGTGGAGTATAAGAACGAAAATTCCCTTCGAAAAAAAAAAATGGGAAACATACGAAGTAAAAGACCTAACTTCAGTGCAGGGTGCCATCCAGGAAGGGTTATACAGTGTACTGAGGGGTAGCGGAAAATTGATCAGGTAATGTTCTTGAGAAATTTAAGTTTCTTCCCAATGACTACAACCGCGCTGCGGTGATGTTAGTATCATTCTAAACTGAAGAATTTATAATTAAATTACATTTAGTTGCCATAAAGTTCTAGACGTATTAATATGCCGAAGAATTTCAACAGTTAAGGTAAATGAGTCTACCTGATCCTGCGCCCTAGTATTTTACATGAAGTCACGCATTTTTATATCGCAATTTGGGGGTTTACTCCGACACGAAATCGTAATTTTAGTTAATGATTCGCTCGATGAATGGGTAAAAGATACTAACTACCTCGTTCAGTCATTCTCACAAAAATTAGAGTCGAAAAATCGCGGAAGTTGCCGCGCACTTCCGAGAAAAGTTGTATTCATCATCAGAGTTTCGGTTCATTACGACCTGAAGTGAGAACAATTCATTGAGAGAATCAGTCGCTCAGAAGAGTGTAAGCAGCGCGTGAAACAGGTTGTCGGTGAGAGATATAACGCTAACAGTGTTCATAACTTCACTCGAGAGAAATAAATATCCCACATTCGAGTTTTATCCTAGTGTATTGGTTGTTTTCTCGTCACACCTACTACGCAAGTAAAATTCTTGTCTTATACTTGTAAAACTGGTTCGCGGGTTTATTGGATCTCATGTATCTATTTTTGCTTACAAAAGCATATTTACGCAAATAGGAGATAGTTAACGATTAAATTTGGTCATCTAGACGTCATCGCTGTATTACATCGACCAAGCATCAACCCCTGCTTAGTGATACGTTGGTTCAAGTTCAAATTCTTTCTTTTCGGTGACTCACGTAATAATTAATATTAATAATTTTAATAAAGGAATATTTTTTATAAGAAAATAACTTATCGAAGTTTATTCCCTCGGTTGTAAGTTATCGAGAAACATATACGTTAGAAATGCGAGACAAATAAACCAACGTGATACTTTTCACATCGTGTTTAGATGACATAACGGTTACTTTTGAAAATATTTAGACACGAAATGAAGGTATACACAATATATTGCCTACTTGGTGAAATATTTATTCTTTTTTAGCGTCGGCAAGAACTTAAAAGGCGATGGTGTAACCTAGGACCTAACTGATAATGTGCAGTATATTCTCTATATTCATCTTATTTTCAATGTTTGGTTACAAAAAAATTAATATGTTATAGTCATAGCCAATACATTATCGAGAAGTACTAAATTTAAAGCAGTGTCTCCTACTACAGTGTAAATAGCATATTTTGTTGTAGGTTTGGAATGCCAAAAATAGTTAAAATAATTTGATAGTGTATTTATTAGCTGCATCACGTTTTTTACAGATTTTACGTGGACGAAAATACGTGTCTAAAGATATAAAAACAGTTAATAATGTATCACACTTAAAAAGGATTATTCCTAGTACTTATTTTCTACCTTCCCACAAAAGATATGCTTCCTATTTTCTCCTCTATTGGTCTTCATATTCTTCTTCCTCTTAGATTTCCTTTCACTTTCCTTGCATGAGAACAGAAAACTTGAAAACTCGTGCTCCCCCCGTTTCAAACACACCGCTCGCAACACAACACAGGGCTTCGGATGATAAAGAAAAAAAAACTGTTGGCTCGCTGGGGTCCGAAGATGGGCGAGAGAGAGGAAAGGAGGGGACACAAGGGACGTTGGAGGGGAAGTAGTGAGAGAGACTGCTGTGGGGTGGGAAGCTCTTTCCTCGAGAGTGGGGGATCACACAGCAGCGCCATGGAAGAAAAGATCGTAAGCGCTTGACGTTGAGAAAACACGCTCCGGAATTTGAGCTACAGCGTGGTTATTACAAAGATGACATTCATGAAACGTGTCTTATTTCCAAGAAGAAGGATGAATGTTCTCATTTCCCGAAAAAAAAATTCAAATCGCGTTTTCTACGTGGTAGAATTACATCGAGAAAACAGGCGTTTTATTGTGTTTTTCAGCGCCAATAACTAATTAAGAAATGCTTTTCAGATAATTTTTTTCACTAGCCTTCAACAATAATCTTAACTTAAACCATATCCAAAAGAAGTTCTCTCCAGAGTGGAGTATAAGCGAGTAAATGGCGAGCAAATTGAAGTCTGCAGAGCCGTTTTTCGCGGAGGTATAGAACACCCTTAAGAAGCTGTGTATATTTTTTTGCAAAAGCCTCGCAATGATGGCATATGCTCACGTACATACAATCGAGCTCGAAGTGTTTTCATGTTTTAAGTTTGAATATTTTAGTTAATTGGTATTAGTAGATGTTTGCTGTTTGGCTGTATTAAGGTAAAAAAGAACATACTAGCACACTGATTGAACCAATTTTTGACTCTCTGCCAGGGTACTCTTGCCACTTAAAGCATCATTTTAGAATTTTGTAAAGATTTGGTCAATAAACCCAAGCAGGTCCACCACTTTCCATCTCGAATATTCAATTCACGGCTATCTATACACGCTTCATGAAGGCTTAGACATGTGAAACGCCATCAGGTTGTGGCTTCCGTTGGTATTAGATGTGAAATCCTCTATGACAAAACTATTCCTTATCAAGTTATTGAAAATAGATGTCCATCATTCTAATCAATGCTATAGGAAATTTTTTAACTACGCTATGTTTTCAAATCCAACAAGTACGTATAAATAAGATGGATATATTGTTGAACTAATAGGTGTAGAAGGTGCCTAAGTATCTCGCTTGTTCCACATAAAAAGAAGTACCGTAACACAAAAGAAACCAAAATCGAAATGCTATGGACTCAACCCTTAAAGTTTCAATAATTCCCTTTTCAGTTTTTACATTTGTTGCCCTTAGACTTCCCTCCTTAACTTCATTTAGACAGCTCTCGGGGTAGTATTTTGAGGTGTATTACGAAAAACTGCGGAGATGATGGCTCCGTGGTCGGGAGTATGACGGGGAATGACTCGTCGCTTGTCGTTCTCCCCTAGATGCCCGAAGCGCGCAGGACAGCGCTGGCTCTTCGCCCGCCTCCTCGGCGTTTGCGCCCTCGCCGGCCGGGCCCCGCCCAGCCTCGAGGTCCGGCAATGCGATTCCCCCCACGGGCCTCCAATCGACCTGCTCTCCCCGCCGCCGCTCCCGACATGGCCGCCGCGGCTCGCCTGCCGCCATCGCCGTTTCTGCGGGAAGCGCTGCCTGTGACATGGGGAATGGCGGGCGAAGGATAACAACTGCCGTCTTCGCCTTTTACTCGACGGATTTTTCCCAATGATTACTGCTTATGTGTCATTCCTTGATTCTGCCGTGCTTACCATTTGCTAGGCATCCCTAAACGTGTTAAGGTAATGAAACACGTATTCACGTCCAGAATACGTTATTTCTAACAGTATCATGCGAACGATTTTATTCGCTATAACCTTGCATCTATTAATTTTGAACTGAGTATGGCTTTCCAAATTGTATCATTTTAGAAAATGTTACAATAAATGTATACGATCATGTACTTACAATCAAGCACATATCGTTAGTATAATAATGTAATCACAACTACTTATAATAGATCATTAAAACTTTAATTTTCGACGACTAGTTTCCAAACATTATATCCATTTAATACCTGGTTTCTATTAATTAACTAAATGATTGATTTGTCCTAATTATGCTTTATTTTCACGAAGAAGTTCTTTTGCGGCACAAACCTTTTTCTATAAAAAATTTGTTAATTTTTATGTTGAGCAAATTCATTCTGTAGCTAGTTAATTAATGCTAATTTATTTGCCCGTCGTCTGACGAATTCAATCTCTGCATTCAAATCAAGAATTGCTGATGAGTTTTGCTGGACAAGTACACCAAGTTTTTCAAATCAAATTAACTCGAATATTTGGAAATTGACATTTTGAAATACATCTCAATATATCGAAAGAAAACCGTCTTTACTCATTGTCTTCTCATATCCAGATGTTGTGATGGCTGCAATATTACACGTTAATATTTGTTCTTTTAATTATCGGCTGCAGTCGCAAATAGCGTCAAATGATATGTCGAAAGTTTCTCTAGACATTGAAATCTTCCTGTTAGTTTTTCTATCCCTAGGCTTTTTAATTCAACACAATCTCCGTGACTTGCTACCAGATGTATTACGTGCCTAATTAGATAGGGACTGCAGTTGCTTTTTGAATTAAAGCTGCATTTGTATGCTTTACTTACTGCTGAATGTTTCTGGATTTTATAAAAAAATTAGTGCCTAAAACTACGTGAGCGTGATTAACGACTTTTTTTTCGAAAATGGCTACTTTTTCTGGAAATAGGTATGTGTTCTGGGTGATTGGCGTACTGGAGGATTTTTTTCCGTTTTGAATCCTGTAAATTTTGTGTTTTGTAAAATCTATATCTGTTTTTTCATGGGGTCGTCTGCATGAAAGTTTTTTCAGCTGCACGAAGGTAATCACGTAGGACAGGTGTCATTTTCATTTCGGAATGAGCTGTTGTGGGTTAATGGTATGTAGCTGCGCATGTGAGAGAAATATTCGCTAGATATCAAGGGAAGGAACGAGGAAGAATATTTTTCCTAAAGCTGTAAATTCTTGGGCTTTACGAATCTCCTTTTTAAGTCCCCCGGTTCCCCGCGGTCACTCTTTCGGCTGCAAAAAAATTATACTTATATCTTCATCATTTAGTATTATTCCGAGAGTGATTACCAGCAGCTCTCCATTTTACTGTATTATCACCTATATTTTCAGATGTTCGTGTTTTTTTTTCTCTTTTAGATCTCCAGTCACTTCTTTACCACTCTTCCCGTCTTCTAGTCTCGTGATCACGAATATTACAAAAGAGGATCCTCAATTCAGCCTCTAAACGTGTTGTCACCCACCGCGCCTTTAAATGGGTTTACAAAAGTCGCCACTCGCGTCTCTGACGGACAATGTGATCCGAGTTTCACGGGGAAATGAGGTATAATTGGGGATATTAACCGAAATTTATACACATGATGATGTGATCCATCAAATCCATTACTTTTCAATTCTATTCCTCGCAATTACAAACATTATCCGGCAAAATATTGGAATTAAGTGGATCGCACTGCAATCCTCACCGTGCCGCGGACATTTTTCAAAGCCGATCAAAATGCGACCGAAGTGGCTGGAGAAATCAGTGCTCTATGGGATGAAATGGGGCCTCCTCCATGCAGTCCTCTTGCTCCTGATGATGGACTTCGTAAGAACATCATGCATTATAATGTTTGAGGTTAAATTGTCGTCTCCTCTTCGTAGGACTTCGAGGGACTTCTGTCTCATCCCTCTCAAGATTTTTCAGCTGCACGAAAGTAATCACGTAGGACAGGTGTCATTTTCATTTCGGAATAAGCTGTTGTGGGTTAATGGTATGTAGCTGCGTATGTGAAAGAATTGTTCGCTAGATATCAAGGGGAAGGAATGAGAAAGAATATTTTTACATCTATTAATCAATCTATAAAATTTGCATCATTTGTTGTTTATATCATTTTTAATGCTGAGATTTCTGTTGTTATTTTTGTTGAGTCGAAATGTGCCAGTGGAGAAAATATTACCCGGTAGATCCTTAACCAATATGTTACACTATTCATTTCTATTTTTTCTGTCAACAATTTATTTCACTATTCATTTTCAGCTAACGGATTTGATCACAAATATCGTGTTCTGACCTTAATGGCGAAACAATAAGGTAGTCCAAATTTCCAAATCCATTCCACTTGTCCAAATCATGATGAAGGTGCGCTGAGAAACGATGCAAAGCTATATAATTGAATATATGATGCAGGCAAAAGCGTGTATCTGCTACCTTTCAGGGGAAGTAATTTGGGAGGATATTTTTCCTCAGGCTGTAAAGTCCTGGCTGTGACGAATCTCCACTTAAAAGTTCTCTTTAAACTCCTGACAGGATTATTTGGGGTATTTCCCATAATAGAGTGGTCATAAAGTAAATAATGAATCTATTGAGTAAATAATGAGTTTATTGAAGTTAAATTACAAGTGTTACGTATTTTTTTCCTCCATCGTTGAAAACGTTGCGGACTTATTTTGTCAAAATTTTATAGTTTTCAGCCTAGGTGTCATCGTTTTTATTGGTTTCAATATCAAGAAACCCTAAGATAAACGTTTAAATTCTATGTAGAGAAATGTAAGCCTTCACATCTAACCTTTGTTGTGGCCTTCTTTCGTCGGGTTTCTGATCAAAAACCCATTCGTAGTTAATTAAATCCGGCAGAATGTTTCGACACTCATTAATGAAGTTAATCCCGGTAATTACTCATTTTCTTCTGCGTTAGCCAAACGCTTTGCTTTATTTTATGTCCACATCGTTCTATCTCAATTTGATGAATTACTCAATTTTCCATTTCAGGAGTCATCACCGCTCGACAGTTTTGTATTATATTCCGTGAAGAATGACTCGCGTGAGGTTGTTGTTGATTAGTTGATTTTGTATGTATTCAGTGAGCCTGAACTCAAAATTATTCTTCTCTTCGGATGTAGGTGAACGAATTTGACGGGATCCATAAGCTGAATTGGATTCCCCGCTTGTGTCCGCCGTATGGCCGTTTAATTCGCTTTAATTTGTAACGAGAGGAGCGTTTAGGTATGAAAATATTCGTATAATTTAGTTTGCGATCGATTCCATAATCAGTTCAACGTCTCTTTGTCCCGTGCAGTTCATGACTCGTACCTCGCAAAATAAATTATCACGGTTTTCTTCGCGTGTTTCGTCATTGTTCCCATGTTGTCGACGGCGTATAAATTCGATTGGATTTTCGCTTAATTATTCCTTCGGGCGTCGTTAGGCGCTAGCAGTCACGCACCCAAGTTTAATGTGATTGTCCTCTGGCAGTTCAACTATAATACGAATGGGCTTCAATTAATCAGCTTTCTCTTTCACTTTTTTCCTTAGAGTTTCGATCTGCATATTTAGTTATATTTTATAATACATTTTAATTCACAATTCTTCTTTTTACTAGTCCATACGTATTTTGCATGATATTAATGTCGAATTAATAGTTTATTGCTGCTTTCAATATGCTGCGCTGCTGGTACATTTGGGTTACAGTGTAATCATCATCATCGACTGTAATCTTCAACGTGTTCAGTGATGCCGAATTTTTATACGCTAATGCCTAATATGCTGTCTCAGTGGCCCTTGTAATTATATTTAAAAGCCTGTATGTTTGCTTTTTAATACCATATCTTGCTTATTCCCTTTAAATCACTATTTATATCTTACATCTCTGAGATCCCTTATATCTCTATTATGTATTTATGTACTTTATCTCATGAGAATTTTGATCTGCGCATGAGTTATATTTTATGGTATATTTCAATTCAAATTTCTTCTGTTTACAAGTTCATATGTTTTTCGCTCTTGCCTATTCATCTAGGGGTCCCCGGCTCAAATCCTGGGTGAAGCCTTCAGACACTCCCGTACGAAGTTCTTGAAGTGAAAGGTGGTCAAGGGAAATACATTGATCCCCCTTAACCTGAGTGTGAAATTCACACGCCTGTGGCTTAGTGTGAGGCGACCTCTACCCTCACCTATCCAAACTAACCTTCGCTTTGAATTGCTGAGGGAATGTGAGGACCGTATCTTTCACCAATCGAAATATGCACGTGAATTGTGTTGTGTATCAATACTTCGTTGATAATTTATGCATACAATTTTTATTTGACCGTAGTCAAATTAATAATGTGGTTAAGTGGTACAGCCATCATTTTTCCGTCGACATCAATCGTAGTGGGCTCATTAGTATCGTGGCGTTGATGCTTCGAGCGTACCCTCCCTTTCTTAACAAGTTCCACTCGGAATTAGCGAACGTTCGCATCAATTTTTCCCCTCGTCTCCCATCTCTTAACTCCTCAGGCACGTCCTTTTAGCGTTTCCGGCGCCCTTCCCACACCCCCACCCCCCCCAATTCACTATCATCATCCTCTCGAAATACTCCCACACCCCATTCGGAAGGCCTCCACGGAACATCTCCGGAGCGTAAACAAACCGTGCGAGAGAGTTAAATATAAGCATTAATCTTCCATCCTCTCGCTACTTGCCCGAGAAGTTGGACTCCTCCTTGAAGACGCTCGCCATCCCATCCTCCCCACAAATGCCCATTTTCCCTCGGCTCTTCTTCCTCCCACCACTCCTCCTGCATTTACGAGGAAGTTTTCGGCTTCCCGCAGCAAGAACCCGGACCCCCCGCGGGGCGAAAAAAGTAACAGGCCGTCGAGGATGCCTGCTTGGATCTCAGCACTCCCTTTCCCCCATCTACGAAGTCCTTAGCTGCTAGGATCTTGAGAGGTCCAAGATTGCTTAGCCGTTGCTAAGGTACCCGACGGGTTTTTCGGGGGGGGATAGTATGTGGCCAGGGCGGTGCAAAGGGTGTTTTCTGGTGAGTTCCTTTTTGGAGGAGTGTGTACCCCAAGGGTATATCTTAGGGCCTCCCCTTTTCCATCCCCGGACTAGCTTCCTATTCCTCCCACTCCTGCTGCTTCTCCTCCTCTGGGGACCTCCTTAAGAGAATCTTCTCTCTCTCTCCCCCTATCTCTATCCATCCTTCTCTACTCCTCCACAGCCTCATCATCCCCCCCCCCCTAACCTCCCCGTTATATGGACTTGGGGGTCCTGTTATGACGTGAAGCGTAGAGACTCCGGTTAAACGATGTGTGAGGGAATCGGGGGTGGGGTTGAGGGAATGCGAATCTTGTTGTAGGAAGTGGAAGTGGGGTTGTGTGGATGAAAAGGGATCGTGCCAAGGGGAGGGAGAGGAGAGGGGTCCTCCCACCGCCCCCCCCCCAAAAATTCTGTCTGTGAGTGTAAGATGGTGGATGAGGTCGGATTTTCGCATGGGGAGGTTTTTGGAGGCGGGAAAGCCGGCCGCGGAAGGTCTTCGGGTGGTGTTGTGTGGTGGGGGGGGGGTGTGTTGCTTGGAGTGAGTTGAGGGTTTCTCTCTCCTTTGGATGCGCAGGAGATGAGGGAGAGATATTTCGGCGAAAGCGGAGGCGTTGCTTGTGGTTATGAAGTGCCAAGGCTGTATTGTGCTCACCCTTGCCTGCTTCCTACCCCGCCATCTCTCAAGCAGGCAAGGCGATGTCAGTTTGCGTGTAAGTGTGTAACAGTGCTCACTTTGGATCAATTTTGCTTACTATGAACGATCATTATGCTCTCTCATAATGTACAAGAAGCTTAAAGAAATGTTATGAATTTTTGTATACATAGTGCAGTCAACCCATTCTCTCCTTATGCCAACGACTTTTTTTTATTTAACCTAGTAGTGTTCCAGAAAACTAGTCTGGAAGGGCGCACCCAGGATCAAAAGAAGGAGGGGCAAGCCATGGTTGTTCAATTTATGGATAAGTTTATTGCAAATTCACGGAAAAGGTGAATGAAACCAACATTTTAAGAAACTTTAACACCTTTTTATTAGTTTTTTAAATTATTTGCTTGAAAAAATATTATTTTCATTTAAGACATTTGCGATGTTTGCTCCTGGGGGGCCCCTCCTGCCCCTCGCTGGGTACGCCCATGTCTGGAAGTCTTTCAGTGTAAATAAGATAATTTTTATGGTAACGTATACGATTATGCCTAGCTATATCAAGTTGTATAATTTTTTGAAGTAATAAAAAATTTCGTAGATGTCCACTTTTTTACTTCTGATACAATTGCAAATTGACTTTGTGGAGGTTAATTTTATTGCTCAAGTTGCGAAAGAGAAAAATCATATTCTAATGCAAACCTCTACAGTAGAAAAGTGACTGCTGCATTAGTCGATTGCTACTTTAGTGAAAGTAACTGTCCGCCTAGAAAGTTTCTATCATTTATGGAAAAACGAGTAATAGCTCTTTATTTGATCCATGGCTTGGTTTCTTCGAGCTGTGCCACAGCGTTCATTGCTCTCTGTTTCACTGAACAAATTATCAAATATCTTCGTGAAAAATAAATTATGCCTAAGTCGGCTCTATGCAAACCTTCAGGAAAAGGCAAGTGCCTGAGGATGACGCAAAATCGATGATAATACCTGTGCTAGTAAAGTTAATAATTGTGGACTTTTATCTGTTTTTATTATTTTACATTATTATCTTGGGGAAGCGTCGCGACGCGTCGTGGCCTAGTGGGAAAAACTTGGGACTGCTGAGCCTAAGGGTCCGGGGTTTAAATCCCGGATAAAGCCTTCGGACACCGCCAAATAAATATCCTCGAAGTCAGGTGGCAGAGAGAGTATCTGGCCCCCATACCCTGAATGTTTTAAATTCACCTGCCTGTGACTGAGACCGAGGTGATCTCTACCTTCAGATGCCCCAACCAACCTTCGGGTGGAATTCCTAAGGGAGTGATTTTCCAGTTTTTTCACTTCCAACATCTTGGCACAAACCGTTCAATTGGGTGTTTTGGGTTGGGTTGTATTGGGTTAAATGCCCAGTTGGGTTCAAATCTATTCGGTGGCGGCGGTTTTTTAAAGATTGCCCGATTCTTGCCCTGTGGGGGGCACTTCAAGGGCAGCACTCCGTCCGTCAGAAGGGACATTAACCATGGTCCCCTTGGCGCCTTCCGTTAGGAGTTCCGTTCATGGGCTAATTCCGACGCCAGATTTCTCCCCACTATTCTTTCTCTATCTTTTCTTCGTGGCGCTAACGATAATCGCTCTAGGTCCCCTCCTCCAAATTCCATGCCAAATATACTTGTTACTTTTCCACAATAAGTTTTTTTTTCCCGACTGGTCTCACCATTCTATTCTTTTTCAAGAAGTGCTGAAACCGGACAGGAAAATGAAATTTGTTGTGAAAAAAGTGGATTTTTTCTTAGTACAACATTGAAAAGTTATGCTTTGTTCGCCTTGTTAGTAATAAAAATTATGGATTTCAGCCGTTACACTAGCTTATTTTTTAAGTAAGCTCTAATGCTCCTTCGGTGAATATAGTCACGAAAAGGCTATTCGGGCTTCTAGCTGGGTTATCTCTCTCCACTTGGCCTGCATTTTTCTATGCTTCTAGGTTCTAGGCTCTCCATTCGGCCTCGACCAGGCTTAGCTTATTTCTCCGTGAAATTCCGATTGCTCCGTCCGTCAGCGATGCGAGTGGCGATTTTTGTAAACCCACTTAAATGTGCGGGGGATGACAACACATCTTGAGATCCGCTGGAGAATCATCAATTGTAATTTTCACGGTAGAGACATCTTACACGCATTATCCTTTCTCATGCGAGGAAGCTTTATTGTAGTCGTCGACCTCTTCACCGTTCCTCTAAATACACGTCGGGGCCTCGTCGAAGTTAATATGAATTCCGGCTTAATCGATTTGAAGGAGGAGCGAGCCGAGATCGGCCTGTATCTCTCTCTGTATTTACTCTCCTGCCGGCCCTCTTCATCTTCCGTCTTCGCTTAGAGTTGGGAGTTGGTGGTCTTCTTCTTGGTCAGTGATTACCTCGGCCACTCCTTCCATCTCCTTCACATCGAAGTATTCCAGGGGTTTGGATGTTTGCGGAAGTCGTTCTCAACGGGAAGCCGATTCTCGGAAATTGCAGTTTATGCTCTAAATGGCCGGATCGAAGAATTTATCTCCGGAATGAATATTCAGTACGATTTTCTAGCAGAATATGTTTATTTGGTGTTCCAGGTCTTAGAAATGAAATGTCACAACTGTTACTCCTCATGTGTTGAATTTTACACCTTATATAGAGATTAATGCTAAGTTTTTTGTTGAAGGATTACTATGTAATTTGAAATTTTCTCAGAAAATTTATAAATTACCCCATAACAACTCTCTTCGTATGTGCTTTTTTTCTCTTTCGGTCATTAATAAAACGCTTGTTATTATTCTCCCTGTCTCCTTAAAAAATCATGAATAACTAAAGTCTTACTTAATTTTTTAGAATTTATGAAAGGGCTTGGCGTTCTCGTTCATTAATAAATTCCCTCTTAGCCGTAAACGTTAGAGGGACAGTTAATAAATTCCTAGAAATGTTTCATACAGTAACATACTAACCTCCAACCACTTGTCATTCAACGACCATACTTATGGCATGATGCCATTCTACCGTATGTAGGTCTACCACTCAGAGTATCTTCAAAATATTTCATCGGCTCCTAATTTACTCTAAAATGGCACCACCTAAAATTTACTTTTTACAATCGTTCTATTATGCATCCCGTGATTGGTGTTTCTGTAGCTACATGTCGATATTAGACATAAGTGTATATAATTTAATTAATCAATCTCTTAAAGACGAGACGTGGGTAGATATTCAAGAATAATACAATATGGTTGTGCGCTTTTCATTAGTACCGCACAGGTGCAACCATAGACAACTAGCTGAAAACCATGTCAGGAATGGGCTTCTCATGTAAAAATATGAACAGTATGGCGTCAGCCGTCCGGTTTGCTTTTGCGGCCAACAACCTCATTGGTGAAGTGCATTAAGGGGCGCATCTGTTTACGACCGAAGAACGACCGCATCTATCAGATACACACGCTTATTCCCTTTGTGCTCATACAGACGCTGATAGGATGAGGCGAATATCCCTGAGAAATCGGAACGACCGCTTTGATCGCGTAGACCGTAAATGAGTTGTTAGTGCGTGATATTGATAACTGTCGAGACACTGGTAATATTTTCAACTGAGGAGCCCCATGTCATGACTTGGTTTTCAGCTAGCTGTTCAGGAATTGTGGCGTGTGACGCTAGTGTTTGACAGCAAGCTCGTCATGACTCCTCCCCAAAAATTGTTCATTTCGAAGCCAATGTTTTGTCCACGAATGTTGCAAAAGTGGATTCTCGTGTCGGCCTCTAGGCGTTTTGCAATCCACGCATTCAAATCGGTTTAGGTAAGTCGCTACTCGTGACGCGGACAGGCAGAGTGATCCGAAATTGAGGGTGAAATAAGGAATAATTAGGGCATCTAACTGAAATTTATATACGCGATTATTTGATCAATTAAGTTCGTAAATTTGTATGGGGATTGAAAGTAGTATGCTGCAGAGGCGAATCCAGAGAGGGGCTAAGGGGAGCTATAATCCCCCTCCGTCGAGTATCCAGTTTACGCTAGATAAAATGGTAATTTTTTTCCGTCCCCCCCCCCTACTACTGGGACGTTACCCCCCCCCCCCCCAACCTCCCTCCCCCTTGTCCCTATCCTAGATCCGGCGCTGGTATGTTGTACATTTTGAGAATTAATGGATCGCGCTGTACTCATCGCCACGTTGCAGAAATTTTTTAAAACCAATTTAAGTGCCCCCAAAAATGTAAAACAGGAAACATTCTTCTACAGAACAGACTGGTGTCTCCTCTATTTAGTCCCCATTTTTTTCCCATGCATTTCGTCTTCTGTTTACATGAACGAGGAACGACCGTTTGAACGAGTGAGCTGGTTAAAAACTTACCGTCATTCTAGAGTTTCACGATGCGCTTGACGTGAGTAATTACGCGGTCAAGGCGAGCGTCGTTATACGGGCAGTTGGGGCGTCGCGGACGGCGTGAGCCGGAGGTCTTCCGCCGTGCTCATCTGGTGCTCCTCAAGACCACCTCGGGACATCCGACCCTGGGCTCTCATCTTCCCATGAGATGGAGGAGGGGTGCGGGGGTCCCCGACATCGACCTCCCCTTTCTCACTCTTGCCAATCCATCCCTCTTCTCTTTCCGAAAAATAAAACCTGGTGTGGCGTCGACCGACTTGCCGACATCCGAGGTGGTCCCGTAACATGAAACCCACTCTGTCTGCCAATCCTCTTTCCCTCTCCTCATGCCCTCCATCTCCGTCACTTCATCACCAACCTGCTCTCATTTTCTCCCTCATTAACATGACGGGAATTTGTACGTTAGCGCGTTTTTGCTTCTGCTATCAAAGTAAAATAAGTTTTCCATTATTTATGTGACTTATTTTTTTAAATATTTATTTCGCCTCTGTTCGTTCACGTAACTTTTTCTCGCCGGCTCCATGTGGTCTTGATTTGACGATTCGAGGTGGTAATCGTCAATTTTGCAAAGGAAAAGGGAAGATAATGCGTCAATGGCTTTAATTAATTTTGGGGTAAATTGCGTCAAGGATTTAAAATGGCCAGCGTTTCCCCTCCTTTGCCGGGGAACTCTCCAGAGCTAAGTGTCGTCTTAATTAAGCATTAATTTATTGCTCGTGGGTGCTGGCAGATAATTATATGGACCTTGTTTCTTTCTAGAAATAACTGGAAGACATGTTTCGCTAATCTTCTGTTGGTTGTCTCATTTGAAGTTGTTTGTGTGTTTTTTTTTTAATTTCCTAGGCCTTCCGGAAGATTCTCCTTTGGATATGTTTGTTTCTGACGAGAATTATCGGTTGTTACATAAAATGTTGCCCATTTGAAAGTCTTGACGCGGGTCATTCCATTAGCCGTTAATATTGACGAGCATATTCCGCGACTGTTTTAGAAATTAGGCAAAGATAATAGGGTTTTCCATTGACGTCAACGTGCGCTTTTTCACCCTGGAAATTGAAGGTGACTGGGTTTTCCAACTGTGTCCCACTCCAGTCTAAGTGGAACTGATGAACCGGTAATCCCTCTCTGGTGATCCGCCGATTTCGATTAACTGTAATAAAATCTGCTATTCATGATTGGAAATAATAGCATTGAATAGGTGTTTATTGTTTTATTTTTATATCCTTTTAGCAATGACGCCGGTGCCTACATCGAATTTAAATTTACTAATCGCTGGAGATATAATTCCTGAACTTACTCTGGGCTTTCTGCTGTGTAATGTAAAGCGTCATATTATCAGAACACTCATAAACGTTCCATTTACTTTTACCATGTGTTATTCGCTTATCGTGATGAATAATTTTGTTCCCTTTCTCAAATCATGGAGAAACTAATATATCGAGTGCAGAATACGAAGTCCCATCCAACTGAGCCAAATTATCGTCATTTGTGTATTGGGATTTGTTGGTCCAGCATCAGAATGAATCTTTTTTGAGCTTTACCTAAATATTTTTTTGGGACATGGCGCCAATCTCGAGAAAATTCGCATTTTTCTCCATCCCGCGTCCCTCATCCTTCTCATTCCCCCCACCCCCTATGACGTCGCTCCTATGCCCCGGGCGATGACGTCACCTCGTACACCACGCTTCGACCTTCCTCCCCTTCATCCTCCACAAAGGGTCCCGGTCCCTTTTGCTGTCATATCCCCTGGCGTCTTGCACATTTACCGCCTCACCTCACTCCCCTCTCACAATGCCCCAACCTCCCCCTCACCCCCCTCCCGCCCCCCGCTTCACCCGCTCGTCCCTCACACACTCACTGCTCCAGGATGTTCCTCGCCCACTTCTTCCTCAGTGCGAGAGCCTGGGGTTTTTCGGAGATGTTAACCGCCACGCCTCTTTGAACACCATTAGGCGTAATGTCTTGCGCAGGCACCCACGGGAGAGTGGTCCAGAATGTAAAGCGATGGGCAATCGCCATTTAGTCCCGTTCGCCACATCTTAAACTTAACGTGACTCGACCCACGAACCAGGCCAATTAGTGGATAGAAATAATTTTTTATTTCCCCGGGACTGAGTCCCGTAGATCATGAAAGCAATTTGCATGAGGTATAGGTTACAAATAATAATGTGACAGATGTAAGGAACGTGAAAATTCTTGTCTTTAATATTTATCCCACATCATTATCTTTGGAATAACTTATTAGTCTTTACGTGGATTTATTGTTGTGCTAAAGTCATATTAGAAAATTTAAACTTATTAGCTGATTTTTAATACAAATTATTATTATTTTTTGTCTTTTCAGCTAAGTCACAGTTTTTGCCTAATGCGGTTTCACTGGTACAAGTTTTAATTGATCCCTGAGTATCGATAAAAATTTATTTTCAATCGTTATTTTTTATTCTTGACTCTTCCAAACTAGATAACTTCAATAATATCCCAGGAATTATTAAATTTATTGCAACATTGGAGGCGTGTTCTATGGATTTCCAACTTTAGATCAATCAGAATCCTTGATCCCTCACAACTCCTACCTGCTTGGTCTTCATCCATATACTTTGAGATATATTGTTCCTTACTCCGTGTGCCGTATCTCCAATTGCCTTTGCCAAGATTTGGACCGCTTACACCTATTCTGTCTAACCTGCATCGAAAGTTTCGCAATCTATTCTCGTTCTCTTCTTCCTAGGCCTTCGGTTTAATTTCCGGACTGCATGAGTCTCCTGATGTAATTTTTGGGGCCGCCTACGAAAGGTTGCAATGCTTTGTGCTAACTATTTAAATAGCGGATCATTGATGCGAATTGGATGCATCAAGACCCTCTGGGGATGACCAACATATATATTCTTATAGCTTTAGGCTGGAAATGTTGCGCTGTTAAACAGATTGTTCACTATAGAGATATCGTAAGAATTTCGATTCAGTGGTAAATTTTAATCTAATTTAAGTAATCCTCTAATCCTCTTAATTTAAATAAAATCCTCTACTTTAAGAGGATCAATTGATTCATCAATTTTTTTTCTTCTGTATTTTTCTTTTCTTAATTTAGTGTTTATTTTAAGATCAAATGGGCGAGTACATTTACTATGTTTGTTTGAGTTTCGAGAGTTCTGACGTTCACGCAGTCTTGTGCATTAATGTCAAATGAGGTATACTTAGACTCCATCGTAAATTCTTTTTTACCTCAGAACCTTATCCTAGAGCTAGCGCGACGTCCATGCTCTTTGTTTATTGCGAACTCGCGACCTATTGTCTCTCAGGGTTGGGATTATAGCATTGTCCTGCTGTGGCCGCTTCATTCAGGGTAGATTATGATCGCATATTTTTGTAGTTACACTGTCCATTTTTCCGCTCGAAGTCAACGGCTTATTTTATGTAAGACCAGAGTGTAAAATTCGTTGGAAAGGGGTCAGCTCGAAAGCAAAAGATTATGATCGTATATTTTTCTGCTCTCACTACCCATTTTGCTTACAGTATACTCGCTGGAGGGTCTATTGCCGGTAGGTACCTTGTGTGCATTGCTAATAAATCCGTGCAACCGACTTCCGTGTTGAAGACTGTCTTGCATCCGGATGCTGCTAAGCCTTATCAAACTGCCTTGGTCGTCCTGCGGTCCCCATAGCAACGTGGCGAGGAAGGCTGTGAATCGTGGCAGCCGGTAGCTAAGGGGGTTGGAAGCAAGCATCGTTGATGTGTGTGTAGGATGCCCGTCTCGAGGTGCAGTCCGATGTCTACCGGGATGAGCATTGTTTCGGGTGGTGTGTAAACTCGGCAGTGTTTTGTTTCCAGCCCTCGACGACGCAGGTTCCCTCTCCCGGCGAGGGTCCCTGCCTTCTCCGTCCGCCTCCCCACTCCCCGCGTTGGCGTCGTCCTTTGTTTCATCGCGGAGACTGCGACTGGAATTAGCGTCTCACGTATGAAGTGCTCCCCGGCTCGGGTTGGAAACATCTCCGTCTTGGGAACTCCGAATCTCCCCCTTGGGTTGTGAATGGCCGGAATCGCCGTAGTTATGCAGTCACGATCTCAAATCGATCTTGAAACGTCAGTGTCTGTCATGTAACGCTCGTTGTAAATAACGTGGTCCGTCATAAGCGATCGAATCGGGCTTGACGTTGTGGAAGTTGCTCGCATTCTCATGGAAACTAACTTTTTTCTAATCTACATTTTTTATTTTGCAACTGACCCGGCTTTTGATACAGTTGGGCCAATCAGAGGATGGCTAAACTACGAAATTGAACTCATCTCGTGTATTGAAAACCCTGTCAAAATGAAGCAAAAACGTGGTTTAAAAAAACATGGTTTAACAAAACGCACTTTTCCCAGTGTCTAATTAGCCGTTATAATTTTTATTCTCAAGTTCATCTCACCTTATACCACCTAAAATTGGATTTCTAGTTTTTTTGCCGTTTTAATTTTTTAAAGAGTTGATCAATAATAAATAAATCTGTGATAGCCCGGAATAATTACGTAATATCTTCTTTACTAACCTATCTAAAAGATAGAATCATCTGCTGTATTGACCCGCAGTGTTTCCGACTTTTAAATCGCTTCATTTTATTTATTTAGGTTAATTTTCATAATGTTTATAATTAGGTTAGGGCCGCGCTGTTTATGGAAAATAATTATTGTATAATTATGTATGCCCCTTCTCCAACCGTGCGAGGGCGTGACTCGCAAGTCAATAAAATGCGTGGTGTATGATTTTGACCAGGGTGGGTCACAGGCCAGCTGCCTCGAACTTAAAATTGAGAGGTGTAAAACCTGCCTTATGTTAAAGTTTCACTTTTTTCTTCTTGATATACCAGAGATAGCGAGTTGAAAAAATTCCATCTACTACACTTATCGGGAGGGGGGGAGGGGGGGTTGAAAATCATAAGATTTCCAAGTCAATATTCACCACAAATTTTTAAATCATGTTTCTTGATAACCTTTGGTGTAGCTTTTATTGATTAATGGAAATCCGTTGTTGATGCACATTTTCGATCGTAATGAATTCATGGGGAAATCTTGAGGTGCTTGGTTCTTCAAATATTATTTTGAGCGGACTAGGTCAGAGGTTAGCCACCTCCACCTGAAAATAAGAGGTGTCAAGACTTCCTCTCACTATTAGGGTGAACCATTCACATTTACCTCTCGATTAACGAGAGATTTCGAAATAAAAAAATCTTCACCCACTCAACGGGGCGGGTTGAAAATCGTGAGGCTTTCAGGGCAGGTCTCTTGAACACCTCTCTCTCGCGAGGGCCCGACTCCTGCCCACCGTGTTTAATTGCGAAAACGGATCCTTCCTCTCCTCATAAATATCTCACGGGCTCGGTCCATTCTTGCCCAAGCGGTTCGCCTCCGTGATTCTCCTCCGTCCGACCTCACTTCATTCATGCCTATCCTCACTTCCCTCGCCAGTTCCTTTGCCGTGGCTCCATTAATGCCCTCCCCGAAGCTCCTTATCTGTCAGTCACTCAAACCTTCCGTCCCCCTGCCCCCCTGATTCTCCTTCCAATTCTCCGCACCACTCAGCGGCCGGATCCTTTGCTGTTGTGGGCAAGGGTTGGGAGTCCTCCTCCGCCACCCTCATCTCATCTATCGCCTCAAAAGAGGGTTCTCTGAAGGGAGGGGGTGGTACAGTACAACGTGGAAAACGGACCTTTGTGACCGCCCCCGCTTCTTCGCGCTCTGTTCCTCGGATATTTCGGGATCTCGACGTCTTGTTCACGGTGAGGCCCGTCCTCTCCCCTCAGCCTTTTCTATGAGACTACTTCTCCTCCTCTCCGTATCCTCGAAGATGGAAGGATTCTTGGTAAGGGGCTAAAGAGAGGAAGAAAAGTGGTTCATTATAAAAAATAGTATAATAATAATATCATTTATGATTCTCAAAAGTTAATTACCGAAAGTACAGTGAAAGCAAAATTTAATTTAGAGGTATTTTGAGGTAGCTTTAGGTAACCCATAAGGCGTATGTTTGGATATCTTACCTTTTCCAATAATAATAATAGTATTAATCGCCATAAAAAGTTAATGAATGGTAAATACAATGAAAGCAAAATTGAAGTATTTAGGGAAGCTTTAGGTAACCCATATGTAATATGTTAGGTCATCACCAATTTCAATCTCTGGCCATGCATTGGAAGATAAGCTGGATTCATTTAAAAGGATATCTGGTAGAAGTAGCAAAAAATAGGTTGTTAAGCCTGGAAAGATTATTATTCGGTGGATATTTCGTGTTAGTTAGCCTATTGGTAGTTGTTACTTCTCCATTGCTAAAAAATATTTGCTCCATTTCACATATAGCTTCAGATTAAATTTACTTTCCCACACATTAATTGTGGATAGGCGATGACTACATTCATAGTCTTAAAGAGCGTCGAAATCCATTTGGAAACGAAAGCACTCGAAACTCCCCCTACCCTCCTCCTCGAAGACCCCTTCGCCCCCTCCCAATTCTTCGCGTTCAGTTCCTTGGAAATTTCGGAATCTCTCCGCCCTGTTCACTGTCCGGCTCATCATCTCTCCGACTCAGCTTTTCCGATAAGGCCACTTTTCCTCCCCGCTTGCCCCCCTTCCTGCGAACCCTCAGCCCTCCTTCCTCGGCCCTGTTCCTTGATGCCTCGGACAACGGCTTGTTATCTCGCCAGTGGCGTTTCCTTGTCGTTTGCCTGGAACTGAATGGAACATCGAGGATCAGGGTATGTACAGTATGTCGGAAATTCGCACAGTACATACTCATCTACATACTTACGAGTGTGTAGATCCTTAATGGGAGACGATGGGCGGTACAATGCTGGGTAAAGGGACGATATGCCTTGAGGCAGACTCGGACGTCGAGATGAACGTTTTTATCGTAGGGTCGAGTAATCATTGCCATTGACAATCCAGAAAGCTGAGTCCCTTGGTTAGTTATTTTTTTCTCTAGGTCTCATTATTTTACGTAGTTTTTTTGCGAATGATTTTCCTGGTAAGTTGGGTAATTAAACTCAAGGATTAAAAAAATCATTTAATTTTTTCACGACGCCGTATATTTCAAGAAATTTATTAACGTCATTACCCTGTCACGAATGGATGATCGACTCCTTAAAGGGGTGACGTAAACAGTGAAATACATAAGGAGGCTGATCACAAAATAAATTAGCCGATGCCCGTTTTCGGCGCTGAAAATTTCCATCGCATCTCATAAACGACGATTTTTCAGACGCTCTAGTATATTTGGATTGAAGCCAATAAAACGTGCATGTCTTTAATGACTCTTACGTACTTCTCACAGACACGCTAACCGATAAAACCAGCTGTGCTTTTGTCCTGTCGCTAGCTCTTTTGGGGGTTTATTTATCACAGGTTATGATTTACGAATATATCTTAAATATTTGCGTACTTTAAATTATAAATGTTTCCCCACGTAGATATATGAAGTTTTTGTCGTGAATTATAAATTTCCGGGTACTTGAGATTGGATTTAGGATCAATGCCGCTCGTCCGGCCTTCTTTAGTAGCGCGGAAGTCGTTTAAAACGTAATTCTGCGACCATTTTTCAATTCCGTGAAATTTTCGAGATGATAACGTTAGTTTTTTATTAGTTTTACATCCGTCCAGTGAAAAAAGATTGAATACGACCGATGGAGAGGGAGTGATGTGTTTCCTTTGCATTACTCGTACCATCCTTTCCCTCCCTCTCGGTCGTGGTATCGAGAGCGGCGTGCAGAGGGTGTTGTCTTCGTGGATGTGTGGGTGGGCGTATTGAGATGAAAGGAAGGGCAGCATCTTCGTGTGGGAGGGCTCTTGTCTTGGTTCCCTTTCTCCTTTCATCTCCAGCCTCACGGTCCGTCGCTCCGGCTCCTTGTTCCAGTCCTCTCAATCCTTTTCCCTCCGACACACGAGTTCACATGCTCACCACGCGGGCCCGTTCTTCTCCCTCCCCCAACCTCCCACCTACAAGCTTCCCTCCTCCCGTTGCTCTCCCAACCTAGAGGTGGTGGCTTGATTTAGGGTTTCAATTTCAGAGTACCTGAGTTAGAATCCCAGCGGCTGCGGTGATTTTATCACATGAACCCTCAAATACCTTTTCGTTTGAAGTTTATTTTATAATTGAGCGAGACCTTCAATGCGTGTCGTAATTTGTGCCGAACGATTGAAGCACTTCGTACTTATATTTAGCTTTTATTTTTCCTCGGGCGATATCTTGGCCATTATTATTTTTTTAAGTATTGGTATACTAAGACTGGGATAAAGTTGCGTCCACTAGATTTTTTTAAGGATATTAATGTTGAAAAATTCAATGTTGCATTAACTATTTTGCCATTAAATAAAATTGTATAATCTAATTGATATATCGAAATTAGTTTATTATTTCCCATTGTCGATAGTGGATATTTGTTTTTTGTGTTCAGCGTCACAAAGCGTCATTCTTGTATATTAGAGAAAATTGAAGATAAATTTTATATTCATGCTGGAGAATATCCTTTATTAACATAAAGATTGTAAGTGTAGTTGCGTCAAACATCTATAAGTATTTCACCGCGTAAATACCATACGAAGACTAATTTTCGTTTCCTGTATGATGATTCTCAAGTTCTACGGCTACTCATTGGCATCTGCATCTAGTATTTCTAACTCCCTGTGGTCTATCCAACCTCATCCCCCGTGTACTTCCAACTTCCCTGATCTCGACCTTTCCTTAGTCCGATTCATATCTCTGTCAACCCATGTCTCCCCCCCCTACCCAAGTAATATCTGAGGAATTGTCATATCCTATCCCCCATGTCCTTTCATGCTGACTGCCCCCAGCGGATTTATGCTCAAATCATTTGTCCTAACCCAAAGAATTGTCCGTATCACGAAACGGAGCTAGGATCCTTGCGAAGGACCTTGTCGCATATCTATCGCCTTCTCAGAGACGTCTGTCAGCCTCTCCTTCCCATACGGCCATTCAACGATCTTCCTCACATTCTCACGTCTTGATCCGACGTTATCTTTCCAGTGCTTATAGTACCGCCAACTTCCCTAATATCCTCCTATGTGTGGTCCGATAGATGTACCATTCCACCTCTGTCCTTCTCAACTCCTGCCCGGGTTTTATCTGAGAAATTATCATCTCCCAGTCCAAATATTTTTTTGTGTTGGTCTTTCTCTGTTGATGCATGTACGTGCATCTTTCGTTCCAAACCTCAGGCGTTTCCGTATTATCAGACGGAAGGAGCATAGGATAGGATCTTTACAAAGGATGCCTCTTCAACGGCTTGTGCTACCCTTTCCTTCCGGTCTTCCTAGGATGCTTGTCGGTCTCGGTGGCGTAGGGGTAACGTCCGCGTCTGCCAACCTAAAGGTCACGGTCCCGGTTTGAGTCCCGAGGTGGATTCAATACCATCCAGGGCATGGATGCATGCGCTTTAAAAAAAAGGTTATGTAGCCCTAAAATCGCTTGTAATGAAGACAATATTATTATTATTAGGATGTTACATCCTCACGTCTTGATCCGATCAGACATTATCTTTTCAATATGCCTCTCTCCTCCCTCATTTCGATCTAATTGAGATGCGATAAAATTCTCTACCCACTACATTCGTACTTTATCATCGTCGGAGTCAGATACGACAAATTATCATCTTTCATTCCCTCTTTACCGTCATGTAGACCATATGTCAGTGAACCTCTGCCGTGTGATACCCGGCCCCTTTGTCTAAAACGAATGGTTCTTTGATGATGATGGATTCTGAATCATCAGACGGGTCTAGGATTTTTGCGGAGGACCCTGTCTCATTTATATATCACGTCCTCAAAGACGTGTGCTAGTCTTCCTTTTCGTTCCAGTCTTCTAGTTTCTCACGTTCTCGCATCTTGATCCGGTCAGACGTAATCTTTCTCATATCTTCGAGGCTGGATCCACTAGGGGTTCACCTGGGTCAATTCCTTTCGGCATCGGCGCTCAGGACACAGGCGGTTTTTTTTTTCTTTTTTTCACATCGTGTGATCATGATCCCTTCGTCATTGATCCGTGGAAACGAGTGTGACAGTCATTATAATCTCTCGATATTCGTCTCATAAGCTGCTCATCATCAAGCGCGGTCGATGTATTTAGATTTTTTTTCCAGCCGTTCAAAATTAACTGCTCAGTGACCGATGCGAGTTGAAAATTTCATTGAAAACAAGTGAAGTGGAAATTGGGTGGAAAGCTCCGGCCCGCTATTTCCCTTCATATCGGCACGGGTGTGATTCTGATCTTGTGAGCGGAGATGCGAATCCAATGAATATTGGGTGTAGGGAGGGTTTACTGTGAGAAAAGTGGCTTGGCATGCCATTTTTTTGGTGGCTAAAAAATTCTTTGAGCACCTCTTGAGTTCGGTTATGATCTCTGCTATAATGTCCAAGCGTGGGAGGGCATATCCAGATTTGTATACCCACATTTCAGGAATAATTATGGCAGCTATAATTCTGACCCATTAATCAAATCACGAAATTTTTGCTCCCCGAACCTAGATCGCTGCACCACCCTGGTCCTTAAGTTCTTTACACAATTTAAGTATACCGGGACTAGCCACGGTGATAACTTTTACGGGAGTCACCCGCAATGCACAATTGTGCGAAAAATCCACAGAGAAAAAATCATTCGCCTTGACCGGGATTCGAACCCGGATCCCTCGATTTCCGGCCGAGTGCTTTAGCCAGTTAAGCTACCGAGGCGTCATTCTTCCCTGCGGAAATTTGTGGACTATACCTGACAAGGTGGTATGGACTGCTGAGCATATTATGCGACGAGCAGTCCAAATCGTGCGCACGGCGCCACAGCCGGAGAGTAAAGTCCGAACTTTGAACACATATAGGTGTTCTCTCTTTGACGAATTTAAGTATACCGGGACTAGCCACGGTGATAACTTTTACGGGAGTCACCCGCAATGCACAATTGTTTTTCGTGGATTCAAGGAAGAGATAATATATGCCCTCTCGGACCACCAAGGATGGTAGCGTAATGCAAATAAGACCTTAGGAGAATCCACGGCCTCTTTTATCGTTGTCATACCTGTGATAGTGTTATGTTTGGCTGTATATGAGGCGCTTTGAAATAAGTCGGCAATTGATAGCCTTCTTGTAATGCCAATAGATATAATTCAGATTTGATTTGGTATTCGTGAAGGTTACTAGGGAATTCCATTGGATCAGATTCTCCAACTACATCTCGGTCGACGTTTCGATGTGCGAGTTGTCCATCGTCATCAGAGCATCGCGCGTCGTGTAACTCGTAACCTTCCAGGATTCTATACGCTGGGAAATCCTACAATAATTCTTCTGATTTAGTATTGCCTGGTGATGCCTTTTTCTTGGCATCTTTAACCTGTGGTTATCATCTCCTAGTGCGGATGAATTACGACTTATATATCGTACTTTTCATGTAATTCCATTGTTGAAATGTGTAGTTATGCAAAAATCACTTGACCATTTAGAAGTCGAGATCTCAGATGTGAGAAGCTCATCTCGGTACGCACTTTGAGAAATCTTAATTCAACCTCGTCATATCTCTATTGACAAATTACTTTTTACTTGTCCACAGAGTCTCCAATGTTGTAACTGATTCTTCGGCGTTTCAATCGCGTTGTAGATTCTGTCTCGTAAGAGCTGAAGACACTAGCCATTATGTCAGGTAAAACTTAGTGCGCCGTACAAATGGTTCCCCTTTTGCCCTGCACTTTTTATTCCAATAACGAACGTGATGCTCTCTGCTTGTGCCATTCATTTTCCTCCTGGCTAAATATCGAGTCAAATGTACCGTGTGTTATTTAGTGAGGCTGGTGCATATTCAATTGTTCATTCGTCATTTAACTCTCTGAAGAATAAATTTTTCGCCCGGGGTGAAGGGACCTCGGGCATCAATGCAATGGATATCGGGATTTGCCAAAAAAATTAAATATTTTTCCTTTTCCGAAATGTGCATTTCCCAGTTGTAATTACCTCTGCCCATGCATTCGTTCGTTTATTTCCTGAATATATATTTGTACATTCGTCAATGATCGAGGGAAAGAATTTTTGGCTTTCATTGCAAATATTATCTGTTATATAAGAACTAGCATATTACTGTATTCGTCCGTGTGCATGCATATTGCCATTTTCTTGTCATTACAACCCCAGTATTTGGGTATTAATTTCAATCCTGGATGAGTTCTCACTGTATAACGGATATTTACGTAGAACTTATGTGATGGGTTGTGGAACCAAGGGGTGCTAGCGATTTCTTTTTCTAAACAGTATTGGGTACAGAGGTAAGGTAAAGAAAACAAACGAGATCAACTAGATAACTAGCAGTGTTTTTGATTATCCACTCGATGTCAGCACTGAACAGAGACTGACACGTATCCCTTGGCCACCAAGATTTTTGTATATTTCTTCTATCAATTTCTGTTCGTAACTGTGTTTAGGAAAAAGATCATTTGTCCTTCCTGGGCTTCTCACCCCCTCATATGCTTCAAATCAAGAACTAACCTTCATAAAACAGTATATTTCCTCTAGGTTCACCGAGTATGGTAGCGTAATGCAAATAAGATCATAGGAAAATCATCAACCTTTATATCATTGCCATTCCTGCGATGGAATCTAATTTTACGCTTCCTCTTCCTTCCCATTCCCTGATTACCAAGCATTTCCCTTTCACACGGTTTATAACACCCCATCCCCGCTTGGTACTCGATGCATCCATACCCTTTCTCCGCTACGTAACTCCTCCAGAAGTTTCTATCCTATCCCACCGTGTTTAGCTCTTATTCGCTTCTTGTCTTATCCGTCCGCTCCACCTACTCAATTTTCCTCCGCGGGCGCATCTCGAGCACCTTCCGTCTTTCATTGTCGTCATTCCTCGCCCTTGTTCCCACACCGTATAGTGCTTCACTCCGTATCAGACTGTCCAATTGCCCTATTTTAAACACTCTTACACGACGATTCTCTGATTATATCTTTCACGTTCATAAACGCCTCCTTTGCTATTGCCGTTCTTTTCCTTATGTCTTCTTCTCTGTTTCCCTTTCTTAAATATGCTGCCCTTGTTGCAATCGGATAACTAAAACATATGAGCGATTTGTTCTTTAATGAAAACATTTTAATTTGATGGAATTTTTCTTTCATGATCATGGAAGTAAACGCCAAGTTTAGTTGATTCAACTCTTTAATCCAACTTACACCGATTTAGGTTTCTGCGGGCAATTATCAATAAAGTCAACTTTTTGCTGAGATATGTCATGGAACAACGTATCCAATGTTAAAAACATCGCATTGCCGGCACCTGATGGAGGTACCTGATGTTGATTTATAGCAATCGAAGCGTGTTATAAGCTATTATAACAAAATTAGTTGGCAGTACGATATCTTTATTTATCATTCGTCATTATCGAGGAACCTAGCCAGTTGACCGTTATCTGTTGACACGTACGTCGGTGAAAATTGCATTAAATCGTGGAATATAGCTAAATTTGGTGATTTCCTCCAAGATTAGGGTTGTTGATTAACGACATGGAAATTTTTCGATGTCGTCTACTCGCTACGGGTGTAGATGATACAGCCTCCGCCTCCCTTGGTACCCGGGGAGACATGCATTCTGAACGGAAATTATCTTTTCTCTCGTTATTGGCCGGAATCACTCGATGTTCACATTCTCAAGCTCGTCGATCGATATCCCACACCACTACCGATTGCGTTTACTTTGTGGTTTCACCCGCGCGCGCTGCAAATTCTCAATTTCTCTACTCTTGGTCCCCTTTCTCTGCCTCTCCTGGCAACATACCCAAACTCACTTCCCTCCCACCGAACATCCACCCTCCTCCCCCATACGAGAAAGAAGGAATCCGTTTTTCGGCCAAATTCCTGAAGTTTTATTTTTCCCTTGCCGATTTCATCCTTTTTCTCTCCCCCGCTGTCGACGCACCCTCTACTTTTTGCTATCCGGTGGATTCCGTAAAACCATCCCCACACCCCCCCCCTCCCTTCCCTCCCTCTTTCCTCCGGTATCTGCCTCCGGCTTCAGCCGACAAAAGAACGAAATCAAAGGATGACCACAGTGGCGTGGAATGAGAGAACCGGCCCTCGCCATTCTTGCTGGACCGCTCTATGCCGCTTCCACGCGGGGCCATAGGAACGGACGGAAGGGGCGGGTTGAATGGGAAAGAGGAGGAAGACGAGGAATAGGAAGGAGGAGGACATCAAAGTTTTGTTCGAATAGGAAGGAATTAGGTGATATTTTAGGGCCTAAGGCTATGCCCTGATTAACGCTGAGTGACCAAACCGTTACTCCATGGAGGTGCTGCGCCACCATATACGTTTAAGAGTCATTGGGGGATCCAGAGAGTGGAAGAAGAACCCCACACGCCCAGAGAACATAACGGAGAACCCATGAATGGAGCCCAAGAACGAAGCAGATAACCCAAGTTTCGGAAAAAAAATTTTCAGAGGCTAGGGGAAAATATTTCACTGGACCAGGAATCGAACCTCGGACCTTATGCTTGCAAGGATTATTTATGATTTTTTAGCTTAAGTTTTTACATTCCCAATCAAGGAGATGCCCTCCTTCCCCCAACGCAATGGTTATTTATGTGAATTACATCAAAGTTTTCATTGTATGTTTACGGTATATTGCTCTAAGTGGTAAAAAAAAGTTTGACCTTAGAAACCAAGCGGCTGTAAAGTTTACGTATTTCTTAGGTTTATCAAGTAATGACGTGTTTAGCAGGATCCGGAGTTGTGGTCCTTCTTCCTCTGTACTCGTAGACAGTGGCGGATCCAGGATAGAGACAAGGGGGGGCCAAGTTGTGTTAAAATTGCTGCAGTGGTGGCGTTCGGAAAAAATTAACATTCTATCTAGTGAAAATTGGATACGCAAGGGGGGCTATAGCCCTCTTAGCTCCCGCCATAGATCCGCCACTGCTCATAGGCGTTGGAAGCTAGTTTCCATTGATTTATGGTCTTATTTATTATTTAACGTACTTGATTATTTATCGTGGTCATAATTTGCTACTTTCTTCATCCCCAACAAGTATGTGTCTGCTTGACATGAATTTTCTGTTTCCCTTTTAGTGAGCGCTTATAATTATTGACTACGTTGACATAGGCCACAGATTATCAGCCTCGAACGATTTTGTGAAATGGTAAATTAAAGGTTTGCTTCATTCCGTTTTGTGATGAATCCGTTTGCACGCCATGAGGTGTCAATGAGAATGGGAGTCGTGCGTGCGGTTGTCGCTGTGATGTCATTATATTTCTGTTTCACGATTATGATTATTTATTCACCGAATTAATTTTCCGATTGCGCGACCCCATGCACGCGTTCGTCAGTTTTGCGTCACTTGCAGTTAATTCATCCAATGTTGATACGTCAATGGTTGCCATTGGGTTTGATTTACATTCTGCAGCTGGATATCGAGCTTTTGTAGTGAAATTCGCAAAGTGATATCTGGAGTAAATTCTCTTGTTCGTGGAAATTCATTCATTCATTTTATCGAGGTTAACGCTCGATGAATGGTCTCTGCAGTATCTTTGCACTTTCAAGTAAATACATTTGAGTTTGTCTATTTGTGTGATGTATGGACATGAATGGAATCAGGGGCGGATCCAGGAATTTTTTCTGGGGGGGGGGGAGGCGCAAGGTTCTCACAGATTTCTCAAGGGTCTTTGTACATTTGAGATTAAAAACAAAATATAAGAATTACTGTAGATCATATTCGCTTTATTTTGATATGAAGCTATTTGTATTAAATGAAATGATTTAGGCTACGTAGTACGCAAAATACGAGCGTAATGATAACGTCATTAAAAATCTTGTCTGTTTTTTAAGCGTCTAAGGGGGGGCACGTACCCCCGTGCCCTCCCCCTAAATCCACCTATGAATGGGATGTAGTGCCTATTCATTGCCCATATGCGTTTGCGGTTTTGAAAAATTAAGCATTTTTATTTTAGTAGCCATTTGTTTTGAGCCAAAGATACTTAGCTTAAGGCTTTAATATAGAACACATGCACTTCACGTACTATATCTTCCTCTATTCATATTCTTTGGAATATATAGTACGTGAAGGGAAGATATCGGAAAGAAGTTAAACGAAAGTAATTCATTGGTTAGGCTACTTTGCCTGAACGTAATATCTGGTGTTATGCGTCACAGTCCCATGGGACTGGCATGTAGGTACTTGTATAATCGAACAATTGCGTTCTTCTGCATTAGATGGTGCTTCTTCTCTTCATCCAATACGTGAAGGTAATTATGTTTATTCCTCTCCCTCACTTACCCATAATTCGCATTTATTATGAATTTTCATTACTTATCGCTTCTTCAAACCCATTCCAAACTCACGGTGCGTATTGTGCAACATTGAGTCGCTGGATATAATATTTTTTCTGTAAATATTAAAAAAAAATGATTTTTCGATTGACCTCTCTTGTTACGATTTATTCGTATTAATCCGAAGCGACCTGTGTGCATTTTTTTATTTCACATTTGGTGTAATGAAGTCGTGATTTAAATCGACGTATCTTTTGCTGGCATTGTAAAAACTCGATCTTTGGCCAATATTTCATGTCGTTCGGTGTTTGTAAATTTCCAGGATTACTTAAAACAATAGATAAAATCAAATGTCAGATGAAGATGTGTTATCGTATTTATAACTTATTTGATGCTTGGTGCACAGTGAATATATGTGAGCAAACGTTTTCAATAAAATAAAAGGTGTGCTATGTCTACTGAGTGTTTTGTGGTTTATTCTCTTTGAAAAGAGAGTCGATTTACAGCAAGCAAACTCTTGACTTCTGTTGATTTTTGGCTATTAAATGGAACATTCTTCCCATGTGTGCTTACACTGTATCCTCTTCTTGTGCGTCCTAAATTGTTATGATGTGCAGATAAATATATTCATTTGTCTTCAGCACCGTATCTTTTGCTTTGTTATGACTAAGGAGATTGATCAGTACCTTCCCATTGCTGAGATAATCTAGTGGGCTTTCACGTAAAAGTAGCAGGCTTGTATAATTACTGTTTATTGATTTCGCCCCGATAATCAAATTTCAATGCTTTCGCGTATCTTTGCTCGCGAAAAAAACGACTTGTTTAAAACTTTCTTTCCTCATGTTTTTCAGTAACTTAGCCTACCTAACCGACTTCAATTCGGAATTTTAGCTGCGGATTGTTTAGAATTTCGCAATCCGTTTGCAAATGCGTTTGCTTATTCGATACGAATTAATTACTATTTCTCTCTCTATCCATTCCATTATTCTCTTGTGATTTAGCGTTTCTAGGAAAAAAAATAATACCAAGTATCTACTGCAAGCATTCCAGTAACTTTCGAAGGGTATATTGCGTGACTCGGCCGTGATAGCCTGGGCGGGATAATTAGGTGGTGAACTCAAAGCGCGTATTGAACACCGCAGCGATTTTCGAATACGTTTCAAATGCCGAGCGAGAGCTGGCGCGTGCTCGGCTTTCTCTCTCTTTTTTTTTTATCCATTCGCCGCAGCCTCGAGGGCCTCACCTTTACCTTTTTGATGCAATAAGCTGATTTTTTTCGAGATCGGAGCGGAGCCGCGTTCGAAGGGAGGGAAGGAGAAGAGGATGCAATGGAGAGGGGTCGGCTCTAGCCCTTTTGATGAAGCAGGCCGCGTCAGGAAAGAACATGTGGATCGTGGTAGGATTATCTACATATTACCCTCCAAGCCACCTACAGAGCTGGTTGGCAGCGGTGAACTATCATCAGAGTGCCATTACCGGTTAGCCAGTAATCTTTAGTTAGGACACAGTTGCAAAACCCACTCATCTTCCCTTTCCAGTATGCAAATGTCTACATAGTCAATTCGAATATGTTGGTACATAAGCTGTGAAGATAGAAAAGAAAGTATAGTATTCCTTAATGCGAGTTTCTGAATTTTCGTTGTATTTGTAAGAGCTTGTTTTTCAAAGTTCATAGGTTGGCTTCAGAATTTGCATATAGATCAATCCCATAGCTCATGTGCTATAAGTACCGTGCGTGTTGCATAGTATATCTTCGTGGAAGTAAATCTTAATCCTCCAGTGAAAGTTGGTGATGGTTCAACCCCTGCCAAACACATATGTAGGAGGCTTTCCAGGTAAAATGTAGTTTAGGCATTTTCCAGCACAGCGGCCCTCCTGAATTTTCGCCTGGTCAATCGTGTAAGATTAGATTAAAGTTGGTGATAGTTCAACCCCTGCCAAACACTTATGTAGGTGGCTTGTAAGGTAATATGTAGTACAGATGTTTTCCAGCACTGCGGCCCTCCTGAATTTTCGCCTGGTCCATCGTGTAAGATTAGATTAAAGTTGATGATGGCTCAATCCCTGCCAAACACCTATGTATGTGGCCTTCCAGGTAAAATGTAGTTGAGATATTTTCCAGCACTGCGGCCCTCCTGAATTTTCGCCTGGTCATAAGATTACCCTTCGACGGGCAGTGAGTGCGCGGAAAAGTTGAACCCGTGAGGAGGGTCAGTGCGAGCGGCGGGTTTCCGGTGCGCGGGTTAGAGCCGCTTTGAAGGGAGCGAAAAATAACGTGGAAAAATAGACGGGAGGAGGCGGCTCGAGTGGTGCGGGAGAGAGAGGGTGTTGGGGAGGGGCAGGTGATGTCGGGGGCGAAGTGTGGCACGGACGTGCGCCGGCGATGGCCGTGGACTCTCGGGTTGCCTCTCGCGTGCGCTCATTTGCGAGGGCCGCACGGCTCTCGTGGAGTAGGAGGGGGTATGGGGGCGAAATGGCAAAACTATCCGTCGGAAGGGGGAGTTCCTCCACCTCACTCCGCCAACGTTAAGGGGGTGGCGGCCAGGCCTTTGATCCGCTTCTCAAGGGCCCCACCGATACGTCCACCCATCCCCTATACTCTATAGTACTCCCCCACCGAATATCTCCTCGTATTGTTTTGAGCGGCACCGCGAACCCATACTCTTTCATATACGTATATATAATTATAATGTCTGTAATTGTATTGATATACAAATGTGTTATAAATTTTTCCTTCTTCAGTTCACTAGTACAGTTTGTTTTGGTTATGTTCACAATAGAAGAATTGTATCATTTTGTTATTATGGTATTACTCCCTTAGGTTTATTGAACATGACATATTCTGATAGCATGTTTATATTTAATTTTCACTGCTTTTCTTGTTTATTTTTTCACATAATTACTTTATTATGATGGTTATTAAATAGAATTCTAGAGCACCTTAGGCACACCATTGTTAAATTGGTGCTCTTAGGGGTATTGTATCCTGGGCCAATAAATATTATTAGTATTATACGTAAGTTCTTCTGTCTCTCTCCTTTACATCCATATTTCTCTTCTTCTTTCTCTCTTCCTTTTTCCCCCATTTCTTTTTCTCCTGCGAAGTATTATTTTTATTTTATCCCCTCCCTTATTTTCATATTTATAGGCAGATTGATATCATGAGTAGGATATAGATTAATCCCGTATCTTATGTGTTCAACCCTTGCCAAACACCCCTGGAGGTGGTTTGTTAGGTAAAGTTTATATTTAGATTTAATATGTATTCGCTCTTTCGCCGTTCTGCCGATACGTCCACCCGCCCTATACTACAGTGGCGTAACTATGAATATGCTTTGGGGGGATTGAGGCCCCTGGAAATACTTAAACCTAATTTTGGTACCTAAAATTGAACTTTAAGCAGATGCAGTTTTTATATGTCAAAACTAGACAATAGTTTTCAATATTTTTTTATTTCTCTGAGGCTTTTGGAGGGATCCATCCCCTCATCCATCCCCCATATTTACCCCACTGCGATACTACATAGTACACCCCCTAAGAATACCTCCCAGGTTTTGTTTTTAGCGGCACTGCGAACCTATACTCTATCCTACTCATCCTCCTCTCTTTCTCTCTCCACTATATCTATCTTTCTCTTCCTCTTTGTCTCACTCTTTTCCCCCCATCTCTTTTCCTCTCGCGAAGTTTTTTTTTTATTCGCCCCTTCCCTTTTTCATCCAAGCGTCGGCTTCTTTTTATCCCCCCCACCCCCTTCCCGTCCGCCACCCACCCTCCCTCGGTCCTCCAAACCCATCGAATTCCTTTGTCAAGCATTTTTCGCTTGTCATATCCTGATCTCCTTTCTCCCTCCCACTCTGCCTCCGCCCGATTCCTTCCCTCCCCTCACACACGCACGTACACTCCTTTGCCGTTTCCGCTATCTCACCGCGTTGAGTTTGTGTGTTCTTCGACATGAAAGGCTTTGTGATCGGAGAAGTGTGTGGAGTGGAAGGAAAAGAGTCCGAGTTTTATATACATGTGTATATATGTGTACGCATAATCGTGAGGATTTACGCAAGTTTATGTTTTCTGCATGTTTATTTTGCAAGGTAAAAAGGGATACCGACGAGATTTGTGAATGAAGATCGTGTTCAGCGACTTATCCCATTGATGTTTCAATTTTTCAACCAAGAAAGGTTATACTTTTAATGGCTAATAATCCTATATTAATTATTTTGAGGCTTTCACTTTGGAATTTATTGACTGATGCCACATATTATCTACTTTTTATGCAATTTCTTCACATTTTCAGAAAGGATAAAATCTTATAATGCATAGGAAGCTGATGCAACTTAAATTAATTTCCAGAAAATTTTGGCATACTACGACAATGATTAGTCGCTATTGACATGCTACCTCAAAATCTTGGTACGTACCGATAGCATGGCAATTAGAGGGAATTCTCTTATTAAGCAAGCGATATATTCATTGCAAAATATTATCAGCTTACAAATGTAAGGCCAATTGAACTATCTAAGCAACTACTTTCATAGCTAGCAATTTATTCGTGAGGACCAATGGCGTAGAGCTTTTGGGCATAAGTAAATTTAAATATTTATGATAAAAATTAGTCGTAGAGCATTTCCATATTCTTTCAGCGTGGGTTTTACTTGTGATATGAGTCTTTGCTTATTTTCCTTGTAAAAAATATATGTATTTAAATTTACTTATAAAATAATGGAAATTATTAAGGCATACTGAACTTACGGGTCAAAAAATAACTATTTAAGCATATCCTCCTTATCATATTCCTCCTGCTCCAACTTTCTACTCGTTTCGTCTCTTCCCTCTCAAGTTCGTCGTTTTTAATATTTGAAATCGGTCCCTTTGCTAATTCCATCGGTTGATGCCACGAATATATTTTTATACCTTTGGTTAAGATGAGATTTGAACGAAAGTGTTGGGGGATATACGTTAGAGGTTCGGTCGATGTGTGTGTGAACGGATATATATTTTTCAAATTAAATTAAACAAGTTTTCTTTATTTTATTATTTCGGAGGTGAAATTTTGGATTCGCATTGATGGGGATCGATCTTTAAATATATCGTTCCGAGTGTCCCTTTTACGCAATTTCCTCCGCCTTTGATTCTTTGATTGACGTGTCCCTGTGTCAAAGGACTCGGGGCCTCTGTGTAAAAAGGCAGTATTGAATTATCCCTCGGGTTCAAGAGAAAGGTTCTTCTGTTTTTCCTTTTCTTCTTTGACGTTTGCGGCTTAAGGTCGATTGAAAATGAGACGGAACAATGCTCTTGTGAGCGAGATTATCAAATTTAAGGTCCTCAAACGAAAATTTTTCGGTGAATTCGATGAAAAAATTTTGAATCCTCATAATTATTGAGGGTAAAATGGTTTTTTATCTCTTTTTTCCGCCCTCTTTTTTGTGCTTTCAAAAATTTCAATATATGTGATAGATTATGATGCGAATTAGAGTTGCAATATTCTCCCTTGACTGCCTACATTACAAGGCATGAGTTGGAGAATGAAATGGCTTAACATTACTAGCTTTATTTTTAGTTACATTATTTAGATTCTTCTGTTTACTTCTGTTTTTCCAAATTTTATTTCAAGATTACGCAGTGAATATGTATTTTTTTTAAACAGATATATTATTTTGAAGTAGTGACCGCACCCTAACTGGTTGCATCTTCTGGACTCTTCATTATACAAACGTCTTCTTTGAAGTCTGATTGTTCTCGCCACCTAATGAGTGCGATTCCGCGAATTGTCACATTTCAAAGTTTGGTATATTTGAATCCATTCTAGTCCACTTCGACACTATCATCTTGTTTCATTTGTCTACCCATTGATTCACATGAATTCTGGAATTATTTATTTCGATCAAATAGCCGTTGCGCATTCGTGACGCGGTCTGTATACGATTTTCTATTCATACTCGACCTTTTATGTCCGCTGGGTTGCGGTTACTTGTCTGAACCAATCTCAGATATTTCGTATGTATTGCTTTTTCACACGGGTTTAGTCGATTAAAACTTAACCATTTTTCATCGCAGCATATTCAATCATTAATTACCAATGCATCTTTCGTTCTGAATTCGTTATCGTGAAGTAGTTCTTGGTAATTATTTTGGTTTTGAGGATGTCCATTGCATCTGTCGCAAGTTAAAGTTTACTTATTCAAGAAATTGCGTGGATGAAATATGTGTTCGTACATTTATCGTATGTTATGTCTACATGAATATAAGTTTTTTTAAAGATTTTGAATTCGATTTTTAAAAAAAGTCACTCAGAATATAATATACTCACTATCAAGTGTGCTTGACTACTGAATTACATGGTACCTCTAAAACAGCTTTCCTCGTTGTAATTATTGCTTTAGTACTGCCGATCTTTGGAGTAGTTGAGATGGATGAGTCGAAATGCCTAATTTCGAATCTGTAATATTTTGCTCTGACACTTTTTTTATCTTGAAATAAGTATCTGACCATATTAAAACCTATTTCCTATTCAGGCGGATTAAATAGCAGAAGGCCCACCGCGTTATGTAACGTCCAACAATGATTCTGCCTCCCTTATTGTAATCCTGTAATTATTAATGACTGGCTGTTCTTAATTTCCTTGGCTCTGACTCTAAATACTGTTTCTTAATTTTGGCAGTGACTGGGATGTCAACTCAGCTCTGTGGTTTCAAATCAAAGCATAAAATCGCTCCTTATCTTGCTGTGGTATATTCTGTTTGTACATTCATGGTAAACAAAGTTTTGCATTAACCCTTTTGACAGCGTGGCACGTTCTTTATGCAAATCCGCGAGTTTTTTATTAGCAATCCTTACCGATTCCAACGTGATAACGCAACCCTCAGGCGATGAAAAACCTTCAGTTTAGTTCCTTAGATATTTTTAAATGTTAAATCGACGGGCAGTCTAATCTTTTCGCGTTAATTTGAATATAAGTGTTTACTTTAGTCGATTTGGCGTCCCTTAATTATCAGATTAGATTTTGTTTCGAGTGCATAGGATGTATACCCTTAGGTTTAGGTTCTATGTTGTGTAATGCGATTTTAATATGGAGATTCTAACTCATTTAGCCAATTAAGAGCATCGAGTTTGAATTATGTGAGAATATTTTTAGCATTTCCGATTACTGCTTACCATTTTAGCTAATACCGTTCGAGTTGCCTTTATTCCTCAGATCAATGCCTAGCATGGTTGATGAATTCGTCTTGAAGCAACTTCCCTATGTCGAGCAAGGCGATTAGAATGAGGAGATACTAAGTGACCTGGTAAATCGCCTGCTTTGATGTGCTTTGCACGTGGCCATTTTGGATACCGTTTCCGTGCCCATCTTCGGGTCATCTTTTGTGACCTTTGGAGACGACCCTGCCCACTTCATGTGGAGCGCGGGAGAAAATGGTAGCGCCCACAAAAGCCTTCGACATTACCCCGTGCACCGTCCGGGATTACCTTCACCGGACTCTTCAATCGCCTCCCATCCACAAGTGCGCGTTCGTGTCGAGCCAATGGCAATTTTATCAGCGGCTGAAGGAAGAGTGGGGCCGGATCAAGTGATCTTTCGCTCGTGGGTGGTGGTTTTGCGATGCTGGGATGATGAAGAAGAAGTGTACGGTATAGGCACGTTCCACGTATGGCCAAAGCAGTGTTCTCGTGTGTGTGTGGGTTACGTGGGCGTAGTGTATATATCTGTATAAGCTCGGAAAGAGAGGGGAGAGAAGCTGGGAAGAAGTCCTTTTATCTTCTCCCCCTCCCTACCATAGCGTCTCTCTTGACAATCTCTCTCTCTCTCTTTCGTAGTGGAAGGGGGCCGTACTGTAGAAGGGGGGGGGGGGGAGGGGTTGTAGTGCGAATGGACCTGGCCACTCATTCGGGGGATCTCATAGTCAAAGGGAAACGCCGCGCGCTCCCCCCATACTTGCTGAGGCTTTGTCCCGCTCTCGTTGGAAGAGGTCCGCGGGAGGCTAGTGCCGGAGGGCGCGATACGTGAAAAAGAGGGAGGAAGAGGTTTTGGGGTGGGGTACAGAATGGGATGGAGTACTCGGCAGGGGAGGGGGGAGGTTTTGGTCGTTTTGGGCCAAAGGGTTATGACGGGAGAGTTGTGAGGGGTATCTCTCCCGCCAAGGATGGTGAACGGGGTCTGGGGGGGAGGCAGCGTAAGGGTTGATTTTTAAAGGGAAGGGGAGCGGGGACTCGAGGATAAAAAGAAGACGGGGTTGGATGGGGGGGGGGGGTTTCGGAGAAGTTAAAAAAAATAATAATAAAATGGTAAAAGAGAGGGGAGTGACGGGAAAGGTTTTATGTGGACGGAAAAGGGGAGGTGTCTCTCTCTCGTTTTATTTTATTCTCTTTTTTCAACTCACAGGGGGGAGAGGGGAGGAAGAAGAGGGGTGTTTATAGTAGGGGAGGGCCGAGAAGGGGGTAAGGCTAAAGGGAGTGGGGAGGGGTTTTAAGGGATTGTGTTTCGCGAACCGGTCGCGTGATGGCAGCAGCGGACAGGAACTACCTCGTGTGTGTGTCGTGTCACTGGCAGTGGCTCCTCGCTCCCTCCTTCCTTCTCTCCCTTTGGCGGCTTCCATCCCCCCTCCCTCCATCCTTGACAGACCGTGCTGGCAGCACACCGGTTCCCACTGTGGAGTGCGCGCGGAGGCCATATTTGCCGGCGATATTTTCGCGCCAGGGCTGCGTCGGATGTGCAGTGGGGATCTGTCCGTGGACGCCGGGCGCCGTAAACCGGGCGATCGGTGTGTGTTCGCGTGCTCATCCGCTTTGATTTCGGTCCAGGGGATTAATTATTCGCCCCGTGCGTAATGGGGCGTGTAGTACGTTTCAGTCGGGGCAATTAATTCCTCCATCGCTCATGTTGAACGGCAGTCATGGACGAAATCGCCGGTAGGCCGCCGCCGGGTCTTCTTCTCCGTTCGGCCATCAATTTTTCATCGCCGTGCTCTTACCAACGTTGATATCTAGAAGGTTTCGCCGTGAATTTGCTATCCAAAATAAATTCCCAAGTAATTCCAATTTTTCGTTAACTTTTTGATAGAATTCATCTTTCACTTGTTATTATAATAATTATGCAGCTGCCAGAGGTAATAGTAATTATATGGCGTTATTTTTAGGCATATCATTGATTCAACGGATATATTTTTTAATGCTTACTTAGTGGAACCATGAATTAAGAAATGAAAATTCACTTATTATTTTATACACTAATGCGCTATTTTCGACCATTGTTTCGACAGTGTCATAATGATAAGGTATTGCTGAAACAGAGGTCGAGAATAAACGATTCATGTGGAGTGTACGAGGTTATTTTTAATTTCCTATGATTCCTTCATTTTGTAGCAGTTGGAGCTGCTATTGGAGTCGACATTGGTATCGTTGCTGTTCTGATTGGGTATTGTTAAATCAGTTACGGCACAATTTGCTTATTATTCTGTGTAGTGCTTGACTATATTTTATTTTTATCGCGGTTCATTGCCAAATAATATGATAGAATACATCAATACCACCTTCCATGTGACGTAGATAGCAGTATCCGGAGCTTAAACGCTCACCTCCAATCCTCCAAACTTCGGAGGTGAGCGTTTGTGCTCCGGCCACTACAAGCTGAGCGCATTCGTATTGTTGGCTACTAGATGAGCGGATTGGATTCGGCGGGTGATTGTTGAGCGTTTGTGCAGAGGAGGTATAGATTTGTTTTTTAAAAAAGTCAACGTTTCACTGCGCTGAAGCATTTTCAAATCTAGGTTACAAGTTGAGCGGCGAATCACTCCCGATTCCTTTTTTATATATTAAAATTATTATCTTGAAATTTATAGGAGACCCTTGTATCTAGAATTTTAAAATTTGTGTTGGGTGTGTTTCGGTTTTAAGCTGTTGTGATGTAAGTAAAAAAAAGTAAAGTAATTGGTAAAAATGAGGGGTGAGGGTGGTGGGGGTTATGTAAGGTTTTGGTAATTGGAGTTGATAGGGAATATATCGATAGCGATGCGTTTGATTATTGTCTATAGTAGCACATATCCAGGGTAACGGCATAAACATATTTTATGTAGTGGATTAATTTAAATTTTTAACGCTATGCCAATTTCCTTCTACCCAAATCTTTTGCTGATGTATGTCGTCTGTTAATGCTTATCAATCACTTGAGAGGATTTTTTCAAAAGTAGGCTTTGCTAATCAACCTGTAGGCACTCCAATTCGAACCCAGATTCCATACCTCTTTTGAAAATGGGTTAATATTCTTCTTAATCACTATAACTCGAAAGTCCTACATAAAACTAATTTTTTTCTTTGATGCTCAATTTTATGTCATCCCAAATGTTTTTCAAGTCCAAAAATGGAATAGAGATTATGTAACTTAGTATTTTCGCTTCAGTATAACATACTTTGGTGAATAAAACCATCTATTGACAATCTCACTCTGGCAAGATAAGTATCTAGAATAAAGTATGCATAATGCCGAGAATCGTAGTATTATTTTCATGTATGGTTCGATGAAATGCCTCCTAGGTATTATTATTCCTGTTGATCTCTTACCCCAAATTAATGATGAAAGTTCTGTATCTGGAAAGGAAATTTGAAATAATTATGTTGATATGATGAAATTATCATGGCTAAGTAACGTGATGATTCAAAAGAGTTTATTTCACCCAGCCACACGTTCTTGATCTTTTGGCGTTAAATATCGATTATTTTGAATGCTGATGTTAGATTATTTTTTTCTTTTACGGTCCGTCTGTTCGTACTTTATCCGTGACTATGACTCTTATAAAAAAACCGGATCTGAACCAAATAAGCCAATAAAAAAATATTTGAATTAAAAACAGGTACATTGTGGAGAGTTGCGGCACACAAATCTTTGAATTATTGAGTAATGGCAATGAATTGAGATGACGAGCTGTTTCGTTAAAAAGCTGTGCGCAACGCCTCTAAAACGTATGTTCAATTAATTAAATCGAAATAATGGAGTAAAACTTAGTCAGGTTAACTATTACATTAATATGGGCACGACCCGGGTTTCGTAACGTAGTTACATCTTCAGGTTCGTGAATTTCTGACACCTCGAAGACAGACCTGAAGATGTAACTACGTCACGAAACCCGGGAGACGTTCTCATATAAATATAATAGTGAACCTGACAAAGTTTTACTCATTTATTTCCAATATAGAGAGGTCTCACAGAGTCAAGCCTGAAGCTATCAGTTATAATTAACTCGAGTTCGGTTATTGATCGTTAATGGCATACAATCGATGTTAATCGCTGAAAATTAAGAGGCCGTAGCTGTACGACAGGCCATTCAATTTTTTGCCTTTTCACTTTTCTTGATTGTTTTCCTAAGCTTCCGATAATTCACTTCTCCTGCTCGTTCCCGTTTGAATTCCTGACTCCTCGAAGACAAACATTCCTCCCCTTTGGCCGTTCTCCCTCGCTCACCACTTGCAATGGCAGCCTAGAGAGCGTTCAAGTCTCTCCCCATCTCTTTCCTTCGGCTCTTCCTCGAATCCATCAGCATGGAAGAGTTTCCAGGAATCTTTCGAGGGCTCGCTCTTAGCAGAGGACGTAATTAGCCACGGTTGGTCGACCGGTCGATTTGGTGAGGAGAGACTTAGAATGGTGGCATCTTGCTGCCCTAGCCATCTTCAGACACCTCAGTACAACCCTGAATACAACAATACAACACTGAAGTACAACGCTGAGCATGCCTGGAACGAACCCGGATACGACATAATATTTGTCGAAGCCAAAATCATCATCAAGGAAAGAAGATATTATCCCAGGCTGGTAAGGGAGTCTTTTGAGATCACCAAAGCGCCAAGAAATTTCAACAGAAAAGACGGATACCATAGGACGTACGCTTTTAAGAGAGTGTTCTAGTAACCGACAAATCACATCATAGTAGCGGGCAAGCGAGGGTTATATAAACCCTATAAGTACTTAAGACCCCTGGTGGAACCTCGGCGGAACTGTCGTCAACCTCTGACAACCAACGCGGCGAAAACCCCGAAGATGGAGAGATCCACGAAAACTTAATTACTTACCCTATGGTTATCTTCCCATTCCTCACTCGTCATCGATTCATGTGACGTAACTCAGTGCGGATCGGTGAAGAAGAGCAAACGATGAAAAATCCCCGGATGATTTCCATACCCTTGGGATATTAAATACTTTGAGTATTTCATCAGCATAAGCCTGCTATCTGAAGATTGGTATGGCACAGTTTTCCACTCCGTTCTCCTATCGAGTAGTCTTTCCATATTTACGTATTTTTTCTCTTTACCATTCCTAACAGCATACCCTACATAACATATTCAGGGCCTTTTTTTGAATGCCTGACTGACCTGCCTGATCCACCACAGCGAGTGGATTTGGCCATTGCAGGCTGTAATTTCACGTCTACACTTAGCTTGGTCGCTTGCTTGCCATGTGCTCAATTACTCCTACTTCATTTACTCCTATCCCTCTTCCGCACCTCGACTCCCTTATTCCGCGAATCTAGAGGATTTCAGCTTTCGTGAGCCAAACGGTCGTGTTGGAGAATATGGTAGCCAAGTGAATAGAACACGTGGCTGTTGATAGAAGAGTCTCTGGTTCATATCCTAGGTGCAGGGCCGGATTTACCGTAATGCAAAATAGGCACGTGCCCAGGGGCGTCGCAGTCCAAGGTGCGCCTTCTAAAAATAGTGTGTGTTCTACCATTTTTTATACTATATTTCGCGCTACCGCAGTTCATTCAGTTACAGCAGTACGTAATGTTTTTATTTGTGAAGTTACTCTTCTTTTGTGTTGCGTGAATTAAGGCTAGGCATTATTTTTAGAAAGGATATTCATAAAGTGTTTAAGTTGCATAAAATTTTAACTGCTTCATGTAGTTTTACTCCAAGCTGTTTTTTTTAATTGAATAGCCTATGTTTTCCCTGCATAAAAATTCAAGCATAAGCTTATGCTGTCAGTCATATATCTGTTTATTCCTTTTTTCAAAACTTATCTTATGCGAGTGGCTATACCTTATCATAAAAATCGGGGAAGGGGAGGGGGGCTCAAGTGAGGAGGGGCGCTCAATGGAGACGTGCCTTTAGCATAACTTTGGGTAAATCCGGCTCTGCCTGGGTGAAACCTTCGTACACGCCCAAGCATTATCCATGAAGTGCAAGTAGCTCAGGGAGAGGAATTGGCTCCTCTTCCCTGACATTCACGTGTGTTATTCACATTCAGGTAGCCACAGTTATTCCTGGGGCTAGATCTGCATGAACTCAACGCTTCAATTTTCCAAGTCAAAATTAGGGTTGAATCGCCGAGTGAATTGAACTATGGGCAGGATTGTAAACATATATTTGAAGTTGCGTCGAGTTAAGACTGTTCATGTTCATGGTCATGTTCATATATGAATATACCTTGCCGACGTTTCGGAGGTGATGCAGCGCTGGGCACACTAGCTAACACCCAAAACACTGGGCCCGGAAAATGGAGTGCTACATCGCCTCCGAAACGTCGGCCAGGTATTTTCACACTGACAACTCGACGCGACTTCACCCCGGAGACGAATTTAGTGTAATGATTAAGTTTAACTGCAGAAGCCTGCCTGTTATAATGTATTTTGAGTGTTTTTGTGCAATGCTAAAAAAATTAATGGGGATTAATACTTTTACCACTATAACATACATATGAATACTCCTTTTAATCCTACATGCTTTTTGTAAAAAATTATTTTTTTCGGATAAAATAAAGTAAATTCTTAGAGCGTGCATTGAGATAATGTTGGATGTTAATCCCCCAATCATCTTCAAGCTTCGCCATCTCGCTAGCAATCCCTCACCCCCGAACCCCCCTACCCACCAATCGTCCACCCCATCTTCCACATACGACATCCACGCTCATCTCCCACCACTTCCCCCTTCCCCTGTCTCTCTACAGCATCAATTCCCGCCCCATGCACTTTCCACTGCCTCCCAATGCCATCACCCCTCCCTCGTATTGCACTTAATTCACCATCGCTTACAGAAAGCTTCCCCCCCCCCCCCCCCATACGTACGTATATATACTTCTTCCCTCCTCACTTTTCCGCTCCGTCTTCGTCTCCACTAATTGCTCCGGCAGCGCCAATTACTTCCCCGGAATGGACTGGAATATAAAAAAAAGGAAGTCTCTCTCTTTCTCTCTCCGGGAGTGGATGGTGGCGCCGTCCGCGGAGGCGGAAGGAAGCTCGAAGTGTCGGGGAATAGGGTGGAATTGAGGGAGGGAGGAGAAGAATACGCAGGAATTGGAGATTTAAATGAGGGGGAGGGGACCCTTTAGGGTGGGGAGGAGGAGTTGGTTCCCCCGTTGTGTCGTGTAGCCTTGTGGTGGGGTGGAGATAAACGTGAATATGAGTACGTAAGGGGCTTCGTTGGATTGGGGGGGGGAGAAGAGTGGGTTGTTACGGGGAGGGTGTGTTCTGAATGGTAGAATTCGCCCCTGAGTCAGGTTCTCTGTCCCTCTTCCCCCCTCTGCCTGGAGGTACTCGACGCCATGGTGGGGAAGCAAGTCAGGAAGGAAGGAATTGTTGAAAGAGAGGGTAGACGGTGGTTGTAGGGACGTTGAAGGTGTTGAAGGAGGCCGCGGCCTAGAATTCAACGGATTTCAATTTTATATCCATTATCTGTAAAGGCCTAGTAGCACGTACGGGTTAATGTCTAAATGCATGAACGCGAGAATGAATGCCAAAATGCACCGTGTAACCACCCAACTTGTGCGAATGCATTCATAGAAAATAGAACCTGTTCTAATTTGGTTCATGCATTTGTAAATGTTCCGTTTCGGTCCACCAAAATCATTCACGCAAACGTAAATGAACTGTACGTGTTGATGTACCGTGTAACCAGGCCTTGACAGTTGTATACTCCATACTTTCAGTTGTTCTCACTGTGGCGTTGTTCATCGTCAGTGCTCAACAATTCTAATATTTGTGCTGCACAGCTCTCCTCAGTGTGCCATTTTTTAATCCACTTATATTTTCTCTGCGTATTTAATTCAGAACCGGTTTTTATTTGAATCATAGTCACGGACAGTCACGAATAAATGGGTTGAATCTTAATAAATATTACTTGTCACTTTTTAGTATCGTTGATCCGTTAAACGCCAGTCACTCCCTGAGGATACATTTGTATTGTGTGTCCTGTACTACTTAAATAACAGTGTTACTCGCCTTATGCATTGTTAGCTCCAAAATTCACCGATAAATATTATTTAAAGAACTTTTGTGTGTCCATCACTTTTATCCAAATGGGTTTAAGGGATGATAAAGGTGAAAAGATCCTAGTAAGACTATATAAATACCATTTTTCGGCGTGCTCACTTTCACTGATTTTACATTTCGATTGAAATTTTATGCTCCTTAAGTGCAAACCAATGTTTTGCTAGGATAATTTATTTGAGGATTTCATTGCTAGATGTGGTTTTGCCTGAAAATTAACCTTGGCTTACATGCCTAACAATACTCAGATTGATCTATCTAATCATACCAAAACAATATCCCTGCAAACCCAATCCATAAAAATTGTTAAAAAGTTACATACGGGGTAATGCCGCGTGGTATATCGGATTGAAGAAGTGAAGATATATTAGTATAACCAGCAGTCGGTCACGAAAACGTCGGGGCTAAATCCGATATACCACGCGGCATACACCATGTCACTTTTTAATAATCATGAGCTGTAAAAGCTTTAATCAAGAATTACAATCCATCAAAGCTCCACGAGAAATTGACTGAACTTTACTTTTATCCTTTAATCATCCTTCCTTTTGGCGCCGCGGCACACCCCTTTTCTTCATCAGTCCATCATGACTCATCATCATCATCATCATCATCATCACTGGTCAACAATCCTAGGATTGGTTTGACGCAGCTCTCCACTCAGTTCTCCTATCAGCTAATCTTTTCACACCTACGTATTTCTTCTCTTTCACATCCTTCTTCACTTGTTCCATATATTTTGTTCGAGGTCTTCCTTTTCCGTTCTTGCCTTCCACTTTTTCTTCGACGATTGTCTTCATCAGGCCATCATGTCTCAAGATGTGGCCTATAAGGTTGTTCCGTCTTCTTGTTAAGGTCATGACTCATATTTTGAAATATTAAATTTAGGTTTTCTGCCACGAATAAAAAGGTGAAATATTGCTTGCTATATTTTACGATCGTTTATTGTGACTCAAATCGTTGTTTGTCTTTTAAATCAGTAATTTTTTTATCCGAACATATTTTCAATTAATTTTCACCTGACTTCTTGACGTCTGGGTCTTCCTTGTGATAGTATACGAGTGAGGATGGATCAGTGTGCGGGGGCTTGTCGTGCGTAGGGTTGCGCGGACCAAAATGCTTCTGTTCGTGAGTCGTAGTTATGGTACAGGGATGGGGCGATTTAAATATCGAGGGTGGCATTGTACAGCAGTGCAGGTTGGGGAGAAGAAGAAAGTTGTGAATAGGTGAGGAAGTCCCGATGGAGAGATCATCCCCCGCGTAAGGTAAAGGGAGATGGAGAGACTGGCGGATCACGTGGTTGTAATGCGGGAGATGGTTGCGGACCACTCAAAGTTCTTGGGCTGAGTGGCGTGGCCCCCGTGTGCGGTTCATGGTTATTATACGAAGCTCGTGACTTGTGGCACGGTTTGTGCTTCCAGAAAAAATCCTGGGTGCCCCATCTTCTTCACCACGCCCACAAGCACCGTTCATTTTTCGCATCGCGTCTTCGTGATCAATTTCGGGTATTCATTCGTTAGCATATGGGAGCTCATTATCCGGCTCAGTCCACGACGAATCATCCATCATGGCGTGATTGAAGGCTGCAGTGAGGGGGAAAACTCATCCCTCGTGCTCAGAAATAAATATTTTTTATTTAGCTTCATACGCCCCTCCTCGTGTACCGTTTTCGTGTTCTTCTCGCAGCCCATCGCTCTTCAGGGGTCCTCAAGCATAGTGAGGATGGGGGTATGAATTACGCATACACGTAGGTAGTACTCGCTTCACTCCCCTTTTCAAGAACGAGAGTGATGGTGCTTTGGGATTTTTTTACGTTTTTCATGACGAGCGGCTAAAAACGATCCGTTTTCACCCCCAAGTAGTCTCATGTTTTCGTATCCTGGCTCGTCTTGTCTTCGTTTTTTATTTCCTTTTTTATGTATTCTTCGTCGTCTTCGCACAAAAGGTCGAGTGGAATGCCGTTGAGATGCGTGCGCCGAAGAAATGTCACGGACTTGATGCCTCGTTATTTTTATTCTCTTAAGTGGGAGGAGCTCATCTTTTTCCTCAGCTTCATCCAGCCAAGTATTTACTTTTCTTCTAAATGTCGATGCCCCATTGATTGTGCTCGAGCTAGACCTTTTCTAGAAGTATAATTCCTCTAAACATGAAGTTGATTTTTTCAGAGAAATAGATTTCAGAGAAAAAGAGAGAGATAGAGATTATGGTATATTGAGTGTAACATTGTATAACTTATCCAAAGGTAAGGCACGAAGAGAGGTCGTAAAACTTTTATAATCGTGGAAAATTGCTAGTTGTAATTTTAAATGGGAAAATCCCACTTCATCACGCTAAAACCTTCGGATTTTGTTCTATTACATTTTTCCTTTGTTGAATTTACGCGCTGTCCACTATGCTGTATCTGCGCGCTGTCCACTTGCGGGTGACTCCGTAAAAGTTCGCCGCTGCAGCTCTGGCTTGTTGGCGGTTACTACTTGAATACTGTCTTATGGTGTTTATTTAATTTTCTGAATTTTTTTAAAAGCTTTGAACTCGTTTAAATTCATTTTTTTGTACGTTTTGGTTGACAGAGGGGTTTTTATACACCAACATTTCAACGGACGACTCTTCCATCATCAATAGGGTGAGGAATAAGATTGAGCAAATCACAAAAATCTAGACAAGGGGTACAAAATCTATTTCGGGATAAATCGTTCATTGTGTGGAATACTCTATAATTTCTATTTTAACGTCAAATACAGATATCAAATGGTAACATATTTACAATGGGCATTTCCATTACCATAGTTCCACCCGAGACATTCCCGTAGGAAACTGCCATTTTCAACGCCCCAGCGTTCCTTCCTTGGCACCGCGATTCTTTCTATCTCCCTGGCGTGAGAATTCCCTCCTTTTTTTATTCTTTCCCTCGACTCCGCCTCCGAAAACTTGCTATCCCACCTTTTCTCTCTCTCTACCTTTTTCCTTCGCCAACCCACGGGAAACCATTCTTGCATGAAGCAATGCCCTCCCACGTCTCGTCCGCCATTTTTTTCCGTCCCATAATCCCCTTCTTCTCCCGCCTTCTTACCCTACCCCCCCCCCCCCCTTCCTCTCCGTTCCTTCCTACGCCGATTGCGTCACAATCCCACCTCGCCTGTCTCCGATTTCCATTCCCTGCACACCTCCCATTAATTCCCAACCCCCCCTCATCATCCATCCGTCACCCGCTTCTTATTTCATGCTATTTCCTCTCTCCCTTCCCCTCTTCCTATACCTCACCTTTTCTTATTTCCCCCTTCCATCTTTTCTCCTCCGCTTATTACACCCCCGCGAACGCCTCCATCTTCTTCTCCGCCCCTGGGCTGTTTCTTTCTCCTAATTTTCCCCATCTCCTGGACTTCCCTTCCACAAGGATTCCAAATCCTTCATTCTAATTTTAGAACAATAAAAAAGATGTGCAAATAATATCGCGCTTCAGGCGTGGGTGTCCTCACGTTGAAAAATTGTACAGCTATCTGAGAAAAAGTGGAAGAAATTGTTAATCATAGAAACTTTTCATAGATTGAGTCAGCGATTTTTTTAAATAAAGGCGATTTCTGCTTCGTTCAATGGTGTCAGGCTCAACTATGTGGAAGTTGATATTCACAAATGAAAAGAAGAACTCGTTGACTTCAACTGATTTATAGACTTGAAGATGATCTCTATGGATCGAAAAATGTCGTTCCAAGGAAATAAATCAGTGGAAGTCAACGAAGTCTTCTTTGCATTTGTAATTTCTGCTGTTCATTCGAGAATGCCATAAGTTAAAAATATTCAGAATTGCTAAGCAAAATGCATTGGTTCACTATCCAGCTCGAGCGCTCTTCGAAGGACAAATTAAGTCATACTATTCAACGGTCGCCTTCAGACAGTTTTGTATGTGTCATATTTCGAATTGTTTTAGTTTATATTCATTTGTATTCTGTAGCTATATCACAGTGATAATTGAATATATAAACGAGTCTTAGAATTCAAGACGTTTAAGAACCCTACGGTTTTAGAAATTGGTGAAGGTTTCTATGTACTGTTTACTCACACTGTACCCTGAAGTAAAAAGTTCTACGGAATCGGATGTGTTCTAAATGTGTACAAAGACGCCAGCATACAACGAAGGTGAAACTTTTGATTCCGTTGTTTTCTTAGTTTACATGATCTCTCATCACCTGAGAGCAAGTCAATGCTCACTTGTTAAGTAGTTAAATCTTTCCTGAATAGAGCTGAAAATGTATACATTTTTATGTTACTTAGAAGTAAAATTGGGTTATAATGGGTTAAATAGTCCTAGTCATGGTATCCTCGCGCTATCGCCGATGTATAATGGTCCCTTATTGTGCGCGGAAAAAAACGACATCTAAACGATTTAAACCCGTGCCGTGGAAATGCCGAGAAGACCTCACGCAAGTAACTTTAATGTTTTGATTTTGGCAGCAATCGCTATAACAATGACAGCGCGATACATTCTCTTCTCGATTCCATCGTAATTCAGGGATCCGTTGTGATCGACAACGGCGGATCCCTCCAAAAATCCAGCTCCTTCTGAGGAGGCTGGGTGAAAAAAATCTTTGGGCACGATTCCTAAGGGTAAACCCGCGAAGTAGAAAGACTTCGATTTTGTAGTAGAATAGAGTGGGCCGAAAAACTCGAAAGTGTCACAATCGAATCGCGTCAGCGTGGAAGATTTTGGTCATGTTACTCTGATTTAAATGAAAAATAATTGAAATGGGACCACGCTTTCCGACTGCACATCTCGATTGAAATTTCGTAAATTTCTAAAAAAAAAAAACCATTCTCGGTATTTTTAAAAACGTGTTACATTGATTGTTCCTTCGAGGTGTTAAGGTTATATTTTTGCGTTCAAAAAAGGTATTCGTCCATTTCTGAATTTCCTTTTTCCTCAAAAAAATATAAAATTTCCCATCCCCTTCTTTGATATATTTTAGTTTTGTCGAATAATAGAGGGCCTATGATATCGGTTTCGTCTTTAATTCGTGCAAATAGGCTAGTTTGCTTCGTGGTGACGCGTTGAGGTCAATATCCAAGTCCGTTCCGTCGTCGTGAGATGCCTACATATTGGCCTTCCAAGCCACTTGGCAGCCCCTGCCAAGCTCACCTCTACCTTCTCCCTTTCCTCCGCCTACGCCCAACCTACTTCCCTCGCCCCTTCCTCTCGCCTTTCCTCGAGTGCCTCTTGGGATCCGCTTGGGCAATTTTTCTCTGCGAAGGAACAGCAATTTTCGAGCCTTGCGAGTCGGGGAGGTGATTATGGAATGAATGCTGAATAAAAGAGGTGGGCAGACGAAAGGTGGGTGGACGGGAAAGGTGGGAGAAAAGGCGTTTTCAAGGGAAAATATATGTAGAGCTCAGTACTTTACATTTATATCTAGATGCTCTTGTTGAAGACGATGAGGAATTCTATCGTAATCGTTTCCGTTTATCTATCGTTACATTGTCTACCAATTAAGTTGCAGCGCGCTGTAACTGTTGTACATTTTTCATGTTTTTTAATCGCTAAAGCAATAAATAAGGGAAGAGAGCTTCTGCAGGGTATGCATTTTTGGGTACCAAGAGACGGAAAGATGGGCAGCAGGAAGCACGGTGGTTGATGCACTGAATAGTAGAGGCCTTCACGTTGTAGAAATCCATCTTACTGATTTGTGAATGAAAAACTTTGCTGTTTCTACAATTTGTAACTTTATTTTCCTGACTAGTTTCTATACACTGTATCATATTCCTATGCTAGTCCTATGAATATGATACAGTGTATCGAAACTAGTCAGGAAAATAAAGTTCCAAATTGTAGAATCAGCAAAGTTTTTCATTCACAAATCAGTAGCACGGTGGTTGTCGATTCTGAGATGAGGATAGTAGGAATATTGGCTAACATAAATTAAGGGTCAGAATTTAAACGATGTGATTACATAAATATTACTATGTCAAAAATTACAATATCATTACGTTAAACATGCTAGAAGATACTTTGTTATTTCCACGCACATTTTTAATTTCCCTGATCGATTTCCACAACAGTTTGTCGTTTTCAAGTGTAATTGTTGTTGAAATCTATCTGGGTCATTTTAAAAGCTGTTTGGAAAGTAAATAGTAGGTTTTTTTAAACCGGTTTCCTGTACAATAATTCCACAAAGTATCGCCTTCATCCATTTATTTAGTACAATATTATTATTTTTACATATTGCTTACTATGAATCTCTAATTTTTCCTCAATCTTATCTTATATTAGTGAGTTCTCAATGGAGTATCCATTTCGATTATGGGGTGGCTATAACGCCTCTGCCCCCCTTCCATGGGTACGCCACTAACTTACTATTGGTGACGTAGCCATAGGAGGGAAGCATAGGCGGAAGAACCTAGCCTGAAGGATGAGGAGGCGAAAAGCAAGAACTCGGGTCAAGGGGGAAAAAAGCGAAACGCGAGACCCGGGTGGAAGTACGTAGCCGAGATTTGAGTTCTTTTTAATCCCGCTCTCTTAATTGAGGAGGTTGGGGGTGGAATTGGGGAGGGGGTTGGAGGAAGGGCAACCGGAGATTCTCCCCGTGCCCCGGCTATTATATTTTTCATCTTTTCCCTCGTCTCACGTCGTCTTTTATTTCGTTTTTCTTTTTTTTAATCATTCGCCCCTCCAATTCGCCTCCTGCTTCCCGAATTCTTCCTCTCACGGTTTTTGTGTGGAGGGCTAGGGTGGTAAGGTTTTCGCCTTCCGGGGGAAGAAAGAAGGCATGGGAAAATAACGATTCGTTTTTATTTTACACCTCCCATCTCAAGTTTCCACCCATAACCCTCTCTCTCAATCTTGAAGATAGAGAGAGAGAGAGAATAAAAATTAAATTCACGCACGTTAAGCCCTATCTCAAGAGCACGGGGCAGCGATCTATGGTGCAGAAACTTAGGCGTCGCACAGTGTTGCGAATCCGTTAGTAGCTATCTCCCTCGAGAGAAATTCAAGAGCCCTGGTCATTTCATGTCGGCTGAATCTAGTATTATTTTTTGCTTAATACCTTCGTTTTTTTTTTAAATTCGTTCCTTCCTCGTTCCTTTTGTCTCGGGGATATGGATGCGATACCTCTCGAATTTATATTTTTATTTATTCCACGAAATGAGTTGTATCGGTGTCGGGAAAAAATAATTCCCGAGAGGTTCTTCTGGGGGAAAAGCTCTCGGAATGTTTTATACACTGGACTGAGAATGTCTTTATTAAAACTGGTGAGGAGAGCTCTCTCTCTCTCTATTGCTTCGTCTCTCGCATATTTTCCTTTGTTTCAACGTGTTTGTTGAAGCTTTATGTTCCATCCTCCGGCTGTTGCTAATTTGGAGGAAAATGAACATGTGCCCTTTCCTGACTTAATGACTCTTTCATAGTTATTCAAGGTATAAAGCGCTCCTTTAGCGTTGAAGGAGGTATTAATATGCAGAATCATCACGAGTTCCACATTCTCCTGTTCCCTTTGAGTAATAATTTGGGTTTGTGCTTCATCTGTTTTTTCAAACAAAATCATTTTTCTCCATCCATTACGATTTTTATTTGTTTAAATAAGCACTGAATAGTGATGAAATATTGGCGAAACGCGTATTTTCTGGTAAGAAGGCTTTTGAAGAGTAATTTAAAGAAATTTTTCCATCATTAAGGCTATAATTGTTATTTGCGATGTTATGTGGAGATTCGGGTACTGTCGGCATAGATTTTAATAATGTTATTTCAATGGTATGTCCTCATTACTGTTGATTGGTGTTAAGTTTTATGGAATGGCATATTATTGGTAGCCTGTTGGTGGTCATAAAGGTCATATTATTGGTGTTGCAAAATTCGCTTGTAAAGGTTAACGGCAAGATATTTTGCGTTTTGAACAGATTACTTAACGACTCACTATGTATTCGTTCACAGTAGTCGATCTGCCATCGTTTCTTGTGTAATTCCGTATTGTTGTTCCGTTGTTGTTGTTGTATTGATGTTCATTAATCAAAATAAGCTCGTTTTCGGTAAAAACTAAGGAATCACTGTGAAAATAGCGGACCTCTTTCGATGCTAGGATATGGGTAAATGGTTTTTATCTGATTTGGTATCCCTTCAAATTGAGGATGGACATCAGATCTCACGCTTTGTTTGTAGAAACCAGTCTATGATCCTTCGATATCAAAAATATAATGTTGAACTCTTGAATGTATTTTTATGTAACACCGAAAAATAATGAGAGAGTTGATAGTTTGAAAGCCTACAGTAATTATTTCTATGCATTCCCGAGAGCCGGTTTGGCTGAGTCAACGTACTCTTCAGTAGGTATTTTATAAACCAAATTGGATCCGCTTTGAGGTTTTTCTTCAGCTGTTCCTTCTTTTTTTACGTTGGAAAAATAATTTGTCGATTATTTATAAATATAATAAATAGCGATTTTTCCTCTCGTGGACACGTGACGGCTTAAAAATTCCGCGTTATACCTTCCACCATTACTGCAATAGCTTGTTTAGCTTGCATGAAATTCGCAAGTAAGAATTTTTACTCTTCTGCATTTTGTTGTATGTATACACTCTGCCACTTATGATTCTTGATGCTGCGTACCGGGTTTGACGCAACCATGGATTTCAGTGCTATAATCCGGAGTGGTAATCCTTTGTGCCAACACTCCGGCGGAGGCAACGAATTCATGAGGTGACGGCGGCGCCTCCGTCACCAATTCATCCGCGAACATGGCACGTGGAGTCACACCGGAAGCCTCAAGGTGCCCGCCGATGGCCGCTTTTGAATTTTCACTGCGATCCTCTCCCCCCATCGCCCGTCGAAGGGCGCCCCCCTTCCGTCCGCCCACCGTTGCTCAAAGAAGAGCTGGATGCATATTTCAGTCTGCTTCCTTCCGCAAATTAAACCGGAGGCTTAGGGCGGCAGGCACGTGCGACACAACAATGGTGCCCTCTCACTTAGTTATGGGCCTCTCCCGAACCCCTCTTGTTTACCTCCTCCGCATACACTGTCAGGATTGGTCCAGCCTGCTGATCCTTCTGTCTAACCAAGCTCTCGGGTGGGTGTCGGGCCAAGGACTGGGAGGGGGAAGCTTTGAAAAATTGGGAAGACCCGCGCCCGGTTATTTTCGTTATAGTTTGCGAGCGGTGCGGTGTCAGCGTTGCGGCCGCGGCGTTGGCAGTGGGATGGGGCCCTTGTCGTTCCCTTGAGGTACACCGTCTCTTTCCACAACGCGCGCCCTCGTTCCGGTCACTGTTACGCGCTCGTCCACCTCTTCTAGGGCCTTATACCACTCTTTGGACGTCGTCCTTCCCGTGGGGACACGTATGGGAGCGTGCTCTCATTCAATTTGCCCAGGGAGAAGCGTCACAGGAGGACGGACGTGTTGTGTACCACCCCATCCTACATATCTGTCCTGCTTTTCCCCCACCTAACCCACTATGCTCGGTGTGTATCATCGAGCAGGGAGGATCGTGGCTACTGGGTGTGGGTTGTAGGTGAGAGGGTAGTCCTGCCGCCTTTTCGTATTGGTCGCGAGACAGTGTTGGTAATTCTCCCCTTCCCTTCCCCCTCGATGATTCCCCCCCGGTCCTTCTACCCACCCTATCTCGACTCCGTAGTCCTAATCCCTTCTCCCATTGGCGGATGCGTCTCGATTTCGTCTTTCATAGTTCCCACGGGATGCACCGCTGCTTGTGATCTCCCGGCGGCGGGTTGAGGGGAGGATTTCGAATCTGATGGTGGGGTTTCCGGACGGGACGGTTTCGCATCAGGCGGAATTGTTGTGTGCCGCTTCAACCTCACGCATTATGTATCGGCCTCGCCTGCGTAATTAATTCGAGGGGCTTGTCGTGTCCGCGCATTGTTGATACGTTTCGGTTTGACAGGCCGAGTGAGCAAGGGCAATGGGATGGGATTGGAGCTCGTGATTCGGCTTGTGTGATTCCCCCGCGTATGACGGGCGAAGGGGAGGGGGCGAGTGCATTGGTTGGTGCGCCAGTGGTGTCGGTTTGCCTTAGGTCGACTCTTGAGTGCACCGCATGATGATTGATCTGATCTGGAGTCGAATTACTTTGCATTTTCTATGAGCAATGTATTCACAGTTTTATGATATTAATTAGGAGTTCTACTCAGTCGATGTATATTCGTCCTCCTATTTCGGAATTAATGGTTGAATGTGAGTGCTGAAATTTGTGATAGGCTAAGTCAATTCTTGGATCACGTCCTAAATGGATCGCGTGTTGATTGAACAGAAGGCTGCTGTAAAATATCTACGTGCATTTTCAATAAGCGATGTAATTACAACTGTATGGTGTAAAGCATGCTTCCCTTGCTCGTTCAGTATAAATGGTAAGAGTTAATAGTCGAAAGAGTTGATAAGTCGATCCCCGCTGTTGAGTATTAAATATTTAGCCATTCAGTTCATGCATCGTCTGGTTTCCGTTCCACCATTACATACTTCTAAAATTGTGAAATATTAAAAAAGGGGCTAAATAAAAATATTATAAATGTATTTTTCTTTATATCATTGACTGTATGATATCTAATATGCCAAGGCTTTGGCTTTGCTTTTATGATTGAGCGCATTATTATGTTAATGCTCCTCGATTTGAATGATTATGTATTTTGTTTAAAGTGATACCGTGCCCAGCTCTTTTTGTACCGTTATTGACTTATATTTTCATTCATAATTCTCTTCATTTTTATTTCACTGTCCTTCCAAAGTTCTTGTTTTATTTTCCCCTTATCTGGTACTTGTAATGTTAGAATTGACGTGCTTTTGTCGCCCTTTAACTTTAGCCTCTTGTAACTTCTTACTTTTCATGTCAATTCCTAAATTTCACTTTCCCCATTACGGATATATTTCTCGATAGTTTCCTTTAAGACTCGATTATTTCCTTTGGTCTTTATGAAAACTATGTGTTCGACAAGGTATTTGTTAATGGTGGCAAATTAGATACGTTTGGCAAGCTGCTTTATTGTACTTTAGTCCACAAAGACAGATGAAAAACTCCGTCATAAACCAAATATTCTTCTTTTGCTATCCAAAGTTTATGCCGTATTTTCCGCTTCAACTGCTTCATCAGTATTCTTTTGCTGCGTGGGTAGGTACGTCATTAATCGTTTAGCATAATTAATTGAAATTTCATTTCTGCCGTAGTATATATGTTTATATTTTTCGTGATTTTGTGAAACCATTAATTCCATGAATAAAATTTATAATTGGTTGCATCGCACTCTTTTACTTGTTTTTCTCTCCCTTTTTATGATTACATGAAAATAGTGTTTTCATCAGCGGACATATTCACTCCCAGCTATCACCTGACAAGATTAAATGTACTGCATGTGTAATTAATGTATCTTTCCTATTTTCATAACAAGAGCATCAGATAATTTACACACTTTCTTTCTATTTTCAGGTAAGTGTAATCCACCATCATTCACTCTGGATTGAGAGTTCTTTCTGCTGGAAAGTTAGGAATATGTGTGAGTAAAAATAAGAGTTAGCACCGATAGAGTCGGGGTGTAGTTAAAAGGATTGTGGTGAAAATAAGTAATGAAAATTATGATCGGTAATACCATGGGAACATTATTAGCCCATAGCGGGATGACCGAAATTTGCGGATCATCACAAATGCCGCTACCTATTCCACGGTTGTTTGCATGGATAATAAAGTAACGGATCTAGGCTAATAGATGAATATAAACCATATTTACTGTTTTCTCCCGGTCAAGACGAATGATTTTTTTTCTGTGGAATTTTCACCCGTATTTACCTATTTTTACTACGCATTCTGAAATAAATGTTAACGAACGAATGCCACCATTTAAAAAGGTACTGACATCAATTAATATCCACACCGAAATATTGGTCTTCCAGCCGAAAAAAGTTGTCGTCATACTCAGTCCGTGACAAATTTTATGTCTTTGTATTTCATTACTCACTTATTCAAGTTGAATTTTGCCGGAATTTTTAAGACTGCGTGATTCCTGTTAGATCTTTAGCTTACGGTCAAACAAAATGAAATTATCCAGACCGAATGTTAGATGTTTTGTAATGAATCAAATCGCCTAAACTGGAATAATTCATATTTATCTAGTGGATTTACGAAACATAATTGGTCGCTCCAAATCCGTCACGATTATCGTTTATCGCCGAGCGCATCACTTATTCAAGAAAATGATGAATTCATTATGCAGCTCAAATAATATTTTCTCGTCATCATTAATTCTGTCCGGCGTAATGAGTGGAAAGTGGTCCCTTGGGGTGCCTTTAACTTTGACCTTTAGAGCATCCAATATTTTCCATGACTCGATCATGACTGGTGAATCAAGATGTATCATTCGCCGAGTACTGTACTTTTTAGGATAATTTTTTTGTGGCTTTCACCATGAATTTTATTATCTGTAACGTTCGGTCGTAATTGTAGTTATTATTACATCCCATTCTAAGGCTAGGTATTAGTTTAGTTATTTCTCTGTATTCATGCTGACTCTTACATAATTTATACATGTTTCTGAGACACTCAAGATTGCTCTCCAGTGTAGTTTACATTGCGTTTCATCTTAATTTTTGTTACAACAGTACTCCAAGTGTAGCAGTATATCATCTCATAAAAAAAGGATGTCTTCGAATTTGAAGGAAGTGCTGATGATGGCAAATCCTTGTGTTAGTGCGATGTTGTTTTGTAAATAAATGAGACACTTCGTCAGTTCTCTCTTTCAAAGAGCTTTTTCATATTAATATACGAAATAATTTATATCTTATTCATGGTGCTGGAAATCCGCTTGCCACCTGATTCAAATTAAGTAATTTTATTAACTTAGTAACTTATTTTCTCCAGTACATTTTTGACTGTAAAAGTTATCCGGGTAAGATTAGGCTAGTTATCAACCCGTATGAATGTGAATAGACATTCTTGTACATCATTTTCTACTCTCTGGTATGGACCCAGTCGAAATACATTTGTTTATTCCTACAGTCTGAGCAAAGGCACTTGTAAGTGCCTTTGAACTTAAGATATTATACTTTCAACAATATTGTAATTTCACTATTTATTTATGTATTATTTTTCGTGAACAACTCCCTGACTGCTGGCACAGACAGTCCTTTATTTGATAGAATTTGTAGAATTCGGATAAAGAGCAACTGACTTGAAAGAATTAGATAATAACCGAAAATTGAACGAGATTATGGGAAAAAAGACGTGGTATTTTTATTCAGATAACATTCTCACTACAAATCAGAACTCAAGTACAAAATTACGTAATGCTAGAGTGCAGTAAAAAGTTCGCAATTGAGAGTCTGCTTCTTGCATTCGTAGTACTAACTCTGATAGATTCCTCGAAATGTATTATTATAAACCAGCTTGTGTGAGGATGTGTAAATAGTTTTCATCTCATTTAAATTACTCCAGTGAATAGTGCGAAGTAAATCACTTAGTAATATTCCACAATTACTATATAGTAGTTGAAACCCAGGGTTGGAACAATTAAGTTTTTGTGGAATATTACTGAGTGATTTATTTCGTACTATGGATAAGTGGTTCCACCGAGTGAAGCCTCAACACTTGATATATGTTGTAAACAGAGCAATTCCTCTTGCTTTAAGTGCAAAGTAATCGTTTGTATTTTGTTTATTCATTTTGTAATTCCGTTGTGTTTATTTTTTTTCTTAACGCATTGTTTAAGTTTTTGATTGAGTCCTTTCTTTAAGAAGGAAGGTCTCCATCTTGTTTCTGATTAAGTATCATTAAAATTGATCAACTTGAATATCCTGTCGTCTTAATAAACCTAAGAAAATCAAGAATATACATATATACACACTCCAGTGAACTTTATTCAATGATTCATTGCTTAAAATTCTGTCTAAAATACAGACAATTTTAAGTTGAACCCAAATGAATGAAAAAAAATATTAGCCTATTTTGCCTTGAGTATTAAAAATTTTGAACTCATGCCTCTAAAATGTATAATTTTATCTGTGGATTTGATAGACACGATGGTGTTATGATTTTTTTCACGCTTTTGATTATGGATAAATATGCCTCTGCTCTCGAGCGTTATTCTTCATGGTTGTGCGCCGTCAGCGTCTCCATACGCAAATTGAATGAATGTCATTCGTTATAGAGAGCAGAAAAATAACTAGAGTCGAGCTTTGGAATTCCTTTGTGCAGAGCGTTGAGCAGGGAAACTTCTTTTTGGAATATTGTACCACCATTTCATGCAATCGGCCTCTCCCTATCCTCCCAATCCAAGTCATCGCATGCGACGATAGATGTTTTAATAAAAGGCTCTGGCGTTTCCACTGGAGTCCCATTCATTGCGGAATCCACGTGGATAACTAGCATTCCCCCTTTTGTCAATAAGTGCGAACGTAATTGATTTCCTTAATGGCGTTCGAAACTTTGATTAATTAGTTTCGCCAGTCCGGGGTAGGGGACGCAAGAGTACGGTCTCCCACTCGACACCCAAGTGGGTTGATCTGTTCGGCAAGTCTTCCTTTTTTTTACCCTCTTTTCTCTTTTTTTCGATCCCATTTCGCCATCCGTCGCCGTTCTCCCTCGGGTGACGCACCATCGAGACGGCCATGAATAGGAAAAATATCGGTCCGTCAAGCGTCCCATGTCGTGGGGATAGCTCGTATGCATACCTGCGTCTCATACTCCTCTCTACTCCCTTGCCTCCGTGTCTCCGGCTCAGATGGATGCAAATTCATCCCATGTTTTCACCTCGCAGCATTTTCCTTCCCGTCATTCATTTTTCTTCCCCCTGCCATCCTCACCTTTATCTGTAAAATGTGGAAAAAGTTGTTTTCATTTTTTTGTTAAATTTGCCACATCGTCTAAAGGGTATGTTGAGTATATCATGTGAAACCTATGGTTAACTTAAGCGCCATTTATTTACGTTTGTATCGGCGTGTTCATTAGTAAATCTGAAGCCGTTTATTTAAATAAGTTGAATTTTGCTTTTATGGGATTTTGCGTTAATAAATTTATTAAATGGATATCGAAGCCAACCGATGTGCTGATGAAAATTTATTTTGAGTAAGATATGTCCATTTTTTCCGATCAACAACCGTTTGTCAAGGAAAAATGAATGTATGTCTAGGTTTGCCATTTACTTACAGAGAATTTATTCGAAAATACAGTAATGTAAGGGCGTCTTATGTACCTATGATAATTAGTTCAGTTAGGCGACTATAGTTAACTAATAGTAGATCTACGAATTTCAAATGGGTGGCTTAATATGGCCGACTTTTAGTGACGATTGTCAATGATACCTTTTGGCTATTCATTACTGTCTTATTATTTTTTTCAGTATAGGAGTACATAATGGTCGTGGTATATGTAATATTTTTGTTAGGGGGTATCCAAGGTGTGTTTTTGTAGTATCTTAAATGCCCTGAATATGGTCTAATTAGTCATTCGATAATCATCATTAAATTTCAAAACTGAGATGTGAGCAGCAGCGTTACGTATTATTATGGCGAGGACGCTTGCAATTATGTTTTTAAGCTATTGCTTTTATTATGCCGAACTTTTATGTATTTGTTACCCTTAAATCACTTGGAAGTATCGAGTATTTCATCGGACGTTTCCATTTTTATTGTGATTGGTCTTCGACTCTAACTCTTTCGCATTACTTCGCAAAACACACGTACGAGTCCAGCGTAATACTCGTAGTTGATATAACGTCTGTTTATTCCCCGGCGAACAGTGGCAGTGATTATTCTTCGGTTCTCACACCGGGTAATGTCCTCCATATCTCCTTCCGGCGTTACCCGTGGTGAGATCCGAGAAATCTTCTATGCAATAGCTGTTGACTATCAATAGCTCTTCTAGTCAAATTCGACGTGTACCTCACTCACTATAGCGATAGATTTAATTTTCTATTCTGCCCTATTCAGATCCAATGCATCTCTCACCCGTCCGGATAATCCAAAACCCTTCCGCAGCATCGCTCGCCCTTCCGACACCATTTTGTTGTCCCCTTCCGAGGGTGAATTTCCACCCCTTGCGTCAGCACAACTTACACCCCCCAACCCTCTCGGCGATCGCCTTTTCTCCTCCCCACCCATTCCGAAACCTTTGCCTCCACAACCCCCCACCTCTGTCCCTCCGCCCCTCCCCCTTCTCGTTACCTTCTCTTCACCCTCCGGAGGGGGTGGTTTCATCCCTCTGATCCACCTCTCTCGCCCTTTTTCCTTCCAATCCCTCCCCACCCCACTTGAATTAAACCCGTCCTAACCCCCCCCCCCCCGCTCCCCGTTGAAACCTACCCTCTTCCCCGCGGGATGTTGTGTGAGAGATGCCCAGACCCTCCACCATAGCCGATCCCATCCCCATAAGGTCTTCCTCCTAGTGTTGCCTCATCCCTCATCGTGCCTATTCCACCATTACTATCTACTCGTTTTTCTGCAGCGTTAGCAGGGTTGGGACCTCAATGCTGTCCATTTCTCATAAGCCTACTTTATAGTTACAAGTTACGGGCTTACAGAAAGCGTTACTCATTGTCAGATGTTGAACAAATTAGGCGATTCTATCCATTTAAATGTTGAATTCCAATGATCGGTTCTGAACGAGGTAATGACCGTAACTATGATGAAGTACCCGCCGTACGTAAGCCCTCCCCCCGAAAATCATCCCTTGATAAAACCCTACGTAATATTTTTCATGATAGATTTATCCGTAATATTATTCTAGGTCGTCAAAAACTGCTACGGGTGTAAAGAAAGCGTTACAAAGGTGTTGAACTAGTTAGGATCGGAGCCGCTAGAGACTCGGAGGCTGCGTGCTAGGCTAAGATTACTTGACCAATTGAGAATAGATATCTTTTATTTCGACACGGGGAACATCTTACTAGAACCCCATTATATATCCATGTCCAGCGGAAACGATAATTAGGAGAGATATTTTGCAGAGCAGATTGGATTGCATTTTCCCAACCCCAATAAAGGGCTTTAATAAATGCTAGGCGTGATTTCATGAGAGCATTTCTGCTTAATTTTTAAACGCCTGGTGTCCTAACACCACCCGCCATACGCCTTTTGAGGTGGCTTGTGGGTATTATGAAGATGTTGATAAAGTTGGCAGCTGTCGCATTCGATTCTTAGCAACTATTACGCTCGATAATGGGCGACGATTATGAAGGGATACAGAATTAAATCTATCACTATAATGCGTGTCTTACTCATAGAATGTGACTATTATATCATTCGATTATTAACAACTACTAACGTCGATTCGCATGTGGGAATAATGACTTCGAAGAGAGTAGGAATCGATTGAGGACGTGATCGATCCCAATTCAATTTATTGGCGAAGATCATGGACAGGTAGAAGAGGCAAACTTCGTAGGCAGTAAATGTTGCTAAAGCATGCTATTTTTCAAAGGCATCGAATCCATAGCCGAAATTTGAGTACATATGACAGACCAAAGAAGACGAAAATATTTCTCCTTCCCCACGAGCAATAATTTGTTCTTCCACATCTGCGAATTGACACCCTTGAGACACCCCTATGTCGATAATAGTACCCAGATAGTCTTTGAGTTATTGTCGAACTAGCTAACTTCTACGACTTTAACCCAATTTTTCGATGTTTGGATGTTCAACTCCGTATTTTATAGTTTTTTTGTCCACTGCGATGGATTTACCTCGTCCGGTGAGCGCGTTTTTTGGATTTTTGAGGGTCTGCGTCAGCGGAGCGTCGAAATTGCCTAAATGGAAGTACGATGAACAAGGTTCCTCGAATCACAACTTAATGAATGGTCTTATTCGAAATTTTGATTGTCCTGGCGTCATGTTTCCAAGCAAGTTGTGTGAGAGATGACCGTCGCTCTTCCATTACCGATCCCATCTACAAAAGGACTCCCCCCTACTCCTTATATTGCCTTACTATCTCCATATCTATTTCCCCATCTACTTTCTCTCCTATTCACTTTCTGCATCCCTCAGCCGTCATCGTCCCTTTTTTTCTAGGCTTGTTCAATGGTTTGAAATTGCTGTCGTTGATGTTGGCCGCCGAAATTGCTAAGGTGGCTGATTATTGGTAGTACCATGGAACTCACGTTGTGGGGCGTCGACATTGTTGTCATACTGACTAATTTACTTCGAATAATCTGAACTTTTTTGAATTGGCATTCTCGGGCCATTTCGTAGCCCAGATGTAGCGTTGTCCCTGCTATCACCGCAAAAAAAGGTAGACCGCTGAACTTGTACGCATTGGTACGAAATTCCTCCGAAGCTCCATAGGTCTCGTCATATGTTGTTTTACTAATTGTTTATTTGACTACAACAATGAATCATTAAACATTGTTTAAACGCAAGCCTGCTACGGTCGGAAGAGTGAAGGAGAATACGCGAAAAACTATGAAAACGGCGAAACTGTCGTCTTCTTCGTCTTGTCACGGGCAAAATATTTGATTGGTGCTTCTATTGTACTTTTATAGAGAAAACGTCAGCTTAGCATTGCAAAGACCTTATATAAAATTAACTCTTACCCATTCCTTGTTATTTTAAATGGCCGAAAGGCAGATTTAAATTTCCGAGGTTTAGAAGAGTGCTTGAATATTGAAGTTACGTGTGCTCCTTGTAAGAAATATTTCTTAACTTTTCATGCAAGGAAGTGTTTGTATTGTTCCTCATTCTAAAAATATGCCAGAAAGACGAAAATCGGCGTTTTGGTGGAGTGCATTGCCGCTAACCGTGGAAGTGCCATGGTAAATACCTACCCTGAATGAATAATTCACGACCAGTATCCAATCATTGACGATTTGCAATCATCGAAGGTCATCGTCCCAAAGCATACGATAACTCGTTCTAGCTAGTGACGCGATTAATTTTATTTACCGAGACACCGTACTATTCTTAATAAATTGAGGAAAAAATGGCATTTTAAATCTTCTTGTACCTACACTGTACTATGCTGTACTCCTGTACACCTTTCTCCCTTATTTCTATTTTGAGGGACTTTTCTCACCACTGTTTTCACTCACCAGTCCTGTTTTATCTCTCTCCCAACTATCCCTACTCCTTCCCCCAACCCAACTGACTCCCTCCTCACCCCTTCCAAAGTCCCATCACGCCCGGCGGCAGCGATATACGGAGCGGATGAAGTGGGCGGGTTGAGCGGGAGACAGCCCCCCAGGGGTGGTTCCGGGGGGGGGGGGGGTGAAAGGGGTCGGTAGCGCAGGGTGCGGAAAGGACTCGTCTCGGGAAAGGGACTGAAGGGTCCCCTCTGCAGGAGAGGGTGTGCCAGTATGGTGTGTCGCTTTTCTTTTTCACCCCCCTGTCGTGCCGCCCTTTCTCACCCCGCGCATGCTAGCTCTCAGTGACCGCCCCCCTTCCAATACATGCCACGTACATACCTCAGTGTACTTCACGTACGTTTTAAATTCCTTAGTTTGTTCCATGGATTGGTAAATGGAAACCATCGCCCAAACCATGTCGACCTTCACTGATAACGCCGGTTCTTAGTTGCCTTGCAACTATGGTATGCCGATGAACAATTGATACAAAATGTAGTAACAGTTTGATTTTTATCACCTTGATTTTGCACAGTTTATGAATTTACAAGTCCGGTCGGCCTACCTTTTCTGTGGGTTCTCCGTCGAATCTTCAACGCCAGCCTCGGTGGCGGCGGGGTAAGTCCTCGCCTGTCAAACCCCTAAGGTCGCGGGTTCGTGTCCCGCCTAGGTAAGTTATCTCCATCCAGGGCATAGATGTCCTTGTACGCCGGATTGTTAAATGTTATCAACCCTGATGTAAAAGTCGAATTGTGCTGTTTTCGGTGGTGTGTGAAAGAAAGAAATAGATAAATGTACTTTTAGGGCTTTTGAGTTAATTATATATTGTGATCCTCCGTGGAGACAATTATGCATCGAACCCCCGATACACCTTCCCGTATGATCAGGGATTACTGTCCTGTAGCTCCTCGTCGAAGGACACAGGTTCCAAACTCAGCTGTGGTTTGAAACCCTATGATGTGTTTTGACTACTCGTGGGTGTCTTCGCGGCTTAATATTCGTACAACCATCATTCAATCAGTTTCACTAACATAAGTTGCTATTTTCTTGAATGGTATGATTTTGAAATAGGTAGAATAACGTCTAAAATGTTACAATTTACACTATTCTAACCGGATGTTAGTGTAGGGTACACTCCTATTCATCGTTCATCAATAATTTGTCACTTTCGACCTTTGTTATTTAAATCTAAGTTGTTTGAATAGCCATGTTTCCATTTTTATTTTGAAATTATATTTTAACTAATTTAGCCTAAATGTAAAAATCGGGATCATATGTATGGAATATTTTCAGGCTTGACTTGGTGGAAATGCGATATGCGACTACAAATGGTAATTTCCACTCATTAATGTAAAACTGCACTACTGACCGTGGTTTCAACACTCTATCTCATTTTCAATCGTAGTGTGGAAACGATGGCCGGTAGTGGAGTTTTGTATTTAAGTGTGGAAATTACCATCAGTAGATTATATTTATCAGGACCAGTGCCGTAACTAGGAATATGCTTTGGGGGATGAAAAGGGATGGGGTAGGGCGACCTCCCACCCCTCCCCCTTCCCGTTTGGGAAAGTTTTGTAAAAATGACATGCCTGCAAATAAATTTTACATAATTTTGGCACTTCAAATTTAGGTTTCATTAAAAGGTTACGTTAAAATGTACTTTATGTGAAAACTAGACAATAGTTTTGAATATTATTTTTATTTCTCTGAGGCTTTGGGGGGGGGGGATCTATCCCCACAATGCCCCCCCAATGCTTACGCCACTGATCAGGATCATATAACCGTTATTGAGTTTTTCCAAAAATGAGCATATATAAAATTTTCAAGATAATCAAATACAACAGAAGAAAATAATTTGAACCAATTTACAAAAATTAACATATACTAAAATTTCAGACTAATCTAATACAGTAGAAGAAAATAATTTGAAACAATTAACAGAAATGAGCATTTACAAAATTTTCAAGTTAATCATATAAATATAAGACATTGAATCTAGATAACCGATATTATACTATTGATAGACATCTCTTTCCTCTCTTGGCCCCCTTCTCCTCTACATGTCTTCCCACTACAATGGTGGCAATGACGGAGTCGGGCGCTTTTTGAGAGGCACTCGGGGTTGTGGGATGCGTGAGGTCGGGAGTGTGCTACTGTACTGCTCCCTTCCTTTCTGTGATGATCGTGAGTGAGTTGGTTGGTCGGTTGGTTGGCCATTGGGTGTAGGAGGATTCGGCGACGCTCTCTTCGGGCCCGAGGCGTGTTCCGCTCGGGATGTTGGTGTTGCCCCTGGCAACAGGGGTGGCCGCTGTCGGGGGAGACGAGAATAAGGAAGGAGGGAGGGGTTGGTGCGGTAGGGTGCAGATTGATTGGGTAGCAGCACTAAAGATGGTGTCGGGGTGAGGAGGAATTGGGTGCCTGTGAATCAGACGAGGTGGGATAGGCCTCTATGGTGCTATAAGTAATAGGCACGGCTTGGTGTAGATCCTTTATGTTGGTTGGAGTTGAAGGAATTAAAACTTTGCTTTATCCACATGGTTAAAAATGTTTTCCGACCCTAGTTTCGTTACAGCGTAACGCCTTGAAAATGTTACGTTGCTACGAAACCATGTTCGGAAAAAATAAAACACTACGTGGAAAAAGCTAATTAAGTTTCTATTCCCTCAACTCGTTCTCTGGGGTGTTGTTGTAGTGTTGGGCAACTCCAGAAGATATGGTCAGAGATTAATCGAGTGATGATACTCACCTGCTTCATAGAAAGTCTGGGGAGCGTGGTAGCTTAGTGGGTATAACCAGTGGCGTAACTATAGGGGGGGGATGAGGGGATAGATCAGAGAAATAAAAAAGTTATTTAAAACTATTGTCTGGTTTTGAAATTGTATGACTGCATCTGCTTAAAGTTAAACTTTTGGTGCCAAAATGATGTAAAATGCATATCCAGGCATGTCATTTTTCAAAATTTATCCTGGATCCCCTGCCGCTAACAGCGATCAATACGCCACGCTTGGCTTATAATTAAGGTACATTTGTATTTTTGGAGAGTGTTGGAAAAAGCGATGCATAAAGACACGGTGGGAATGATCGTGTGATTCAGAAAATGATGGATCGTGTGATCATTCTTTTGATCCCTGAGGCCTGTAGCCGGAGCTATCACTCTGAGGTACGGACAAAATGATTGCGTGATTCAGGATTTTACGCTAACATCTTGAAATGAAAGGTGTTTAGTGTAGAGCTTTTGCAGCATTTTCCTGTAACTCAAGTAGAAAAATTTAACTTCTTTGTAAATAATGAGGCAAAACGTTCTCAATTGATTTGAGGATTGACTGTGGTCTAATTAATATGTCACTAAAATTTCAACTCGACCGCGTTAGTTTTAAACTAGTAATGTGTCACGAAAAAATACCGAGCGAGACTTATCCGTCCTATTCATGCTACGGCTTGGATTACTTTGGATTGGTGAGGGGAAGACTCGATCTGAACTATGTCACCAGTTACTGAAATTCACACTTTCAGGGAAGCGAAGCCAGACCATTCGTTTGGGCTACCACTCATTCTCAGGATTTTTTAAATTGAGAACCTCCGCAGGCCATATCTAGGATTTTATTCCGGTATCCTGCAGGCAGTAGACAATCGCTTTACCCACCGGGCCACATGATGATTTTTATGGATCGATTTGCTGCCGGTTGACCATTTTTAAAGACTAAGGCAAGTTGCTCTATTATCATTTATAGGTCATCATTACAGGCTTAAATGTGTGGAAGCTTTGATAAAGAAAAAGAACTTGATTTAGATTCATAATCTACGTAGATATTTTGGACTGAAATTTTACGAACCCTTCATGAAATAAATGTAGAAAAATTAAAAAAAAAAGTGCATTGGTAGTGTAATGTCAGGCTTCTTATTATTTTTCCTATTCAGTTTATTTCCACAGCACAATAAACTTTTCTTGTACAAATTCCCTTTCAACACCTAATGCTTCCTCTCTCTTCTCATTTTTCTCCCTACATTCTCCCTTTAGCTACCGCGTCGAATCATCAAGAAATATTGAAATATCCAACTAAAATAATATAATTTTAATATTAAGAACTACCACTACATAGTACCGCATATTATACAAGACAGTCAAAATTATATTTTAGAAATTTGACGTTATAGCATGGTGAAGTGTACTGTGCATCGATATTTCTTGTAGTTAAATTCTTTTAGGTCAGGCCCTGAAAAGAAACTATTTTTCAGTTGAAGCCAAGGAGTGTTGAAGTAAATAAATTTTTAGCAGTAACGGATTTCATGCGGTGATGGGGTTCCAAATTAAATCAAACACTTTGGGTTTATGGGTAAGTGATAAATGCTTGATTTAATATAGAAAAAAGCAACATATTAACAGGCTAAAATATTTAAATAAATTATATATCAATTTAAATTCCATTTTTAATAATTCAATTTTATATTTGTTGACAATTAAACGTATAATTAACAGCGCATTTTGTATGATTTAATAACGATTTTCATAAAAATGATGATTTAAAATATTCGATCATATTCGTTAGAATTATTTATTTATGGAAATGCGTAAATCCTCGGAATTCGATAGCAGTTTGATGATTACGTCGTAAATATATGTGAGGGTATTCACCAGTGAGCAAAGTGGCAATGGCAGAAGGTCACTCACGATATAGCATTGTGGCTAGCGTTGTTAAAGAAAAGGGCGCGGTCTTATTTACTGACTGATCGAAAGAAGCGTGTTTAAATTCTTACTTCCGTTAAGGTTGTTTCTCTTTGTGACCCTACTTCATTTAGTGTTATTTATTCGACATTTTATATCTACGGTGCTTGGTGTGAGGGAGAGATATTTAACCCAGCATGCTCCTCGCTCAAATGTATATTGTGTTAGGTGTTGAGTCAACACTGTTGACTCGATAATTATTGCATATATTTATGCAAGGTTGGGGACAGGACTTTTTCTGGGGCTGGGGGCACAAGTGTCTGACAGGCAAACGGTCTTCTCAAATTTGGGATTAAAAACTACGTACAAAAAATTACGAGGTATACTCTTTATTTTAGTATAAAAATTATTAATATGAACATATAAATAAGTGGCATATATAATAATGACAGTTTTCCTTATGTTTCCTACGGATGATAACGGCACCCTATTAAAAATCTTGTCTATATTTTGACCGTCTGAGTTAGTACTCACGTGCCCCCAGCCCCCAAAATCCGTCTATGTATTTATGACATGGGTAAGCTTCAACCAATGATAAACGATTCCTTACATGACTAAAGTATTTAGACCACACTGTTGAACACATGTGGAAAATAAAGACTACCTAAATTTTCATCTGTATTAGTCTGTTAATCCAGTCATCACTTCTTTTTGTAGTAGATTACCGGTGTCATTGCTTTTGAAATTAAGTAAATTGCTAAATCTGAAAATACCGCTTTTTACCGGTGAATCCGTCAGAACGAGGAGGGAAACGTATAAATATGGGTACGTGAAAAGATACGCGTACATCTCGCTGGAAAGTATTATTATCGTGGTATTAGTTAGTCGCATTATATTGCTTATTACCCGTGTGTTTTATTTTTGCAGAAGACTTTTATGAGTGTACTACTTCCCGTTCTCCAATATAACCAGGATCTCATGGCTACGTTAATTCCTGTTTAAGTTTCGAAAGTCTCTTCGTTATTTATGGGAACTGTGCTTGGATTAAGAGGGGATTGAAATTACATCTTCCCATGGTTTTGCATCATAGCCGTCGTAAGAAAAACGAGAATTTTTGTAACTCGCCAAAAAGCTCGTCTTTGATCAAATTTATTCCATAATCTCTGATAATTGTGCTCTCCGTATGAAATGGCTTTTCATTAGAGTTTTGACGATGTTAAGATAAATTGAACCGTTTTGGCACGACGATGCGTAATTCAGTTTTTGTTAGACTTGAGGGAAAAGCTTTTAAATTCTTTACTTTCCGCCGAACCATACAGTTTCCTTCAACTTTCTCCGTTCGGTAATTCTGGTCATAAATTTTACTTAGCCTCAGCCGAGAATGTGGGTGCCCTCACTTCCGTTTGGCCACGCACGTTGCCTCGAACGAAAACCCAGTGCGCCCTTTTTCATCCACCCTCCCTGTGTAATCTTGGGTCCAACCTCTCCCGCTCCTTTTCGCCTCCTTCCCAATTTCCACTTTCATATTTCATAAACTTTCAACCCGCCACCCGTACCACCACCGCAACACTCTTCGTCTCCTCTCTCTCTCCCTTCCTCCCGCTGTACCATTTCCTCGGCGTCCCACTAAATGCCGCCACCACCCTCATGCCTCAAATATCCCCACTCGATAATTTCCTTCCGTTTTCCCCTTCCCACACTTCACGCTTAACTATCAGGGAAGCTAGGAACAGTGAGTTTTTCGACATTGTTACGATGAATCTACACCTAGACTGTGGCGGATCCAGGATAGGGATAAGGGGGGGGCTAAGATTACGGTTCTATCTAGTGTAAATTGGATACCCAAGGGAGGGGGGGGAAATCATCGAAAAAAATCGTTATGTGTAGTAGAGCTCTCAATGTCATCTTAACTGTGAAATTGATGGCCGTATTATTGGAAACTGTAATCAAGAGTATTTATCATCGATGTTTTGTTTTTCCTTGGGGATCTTTTACTTTTTCTAACGTATCCCATTGCCGGTGGCAAGACGATCAATAATGATATGGTAGAATTTATTCCCGATAACGAAAAACGAAAATCTTCAACGACCGCCTGCTATCGCCGATGGAAGGTTGGGACATAACGTAGTAACTTGATAAATCTCCCTCTCTCTTTTCATTGATCGCATAATAAAACTGCAAAGACACTGGACATAACAGCCTTTAGTATCATGACTGCATGAAGGGGAATTTGTTGAATTTACCTTCTGATGGAAAATTTGTGTCATTTTTCTTCTCCCTATGTAATTCCTCTGCAATCCTTTGATAGAGTTCCTCTCCTCTGTGCCTTCTAATAACTTGGTTTTCTATCGTTTTGCCCTAGAAGAAAAGTGGTCATTTAATCAACGAAGTGTGTGTACATCGCCTAAATCATTCTCTTATACCACGTATACGCCTCCCTTATCTTCCTTTGTAGTCACTGCTTCTTTGTTCTACTCCGCTTTCTCTACATCCCTTCTATTCATCAGACGCATCTCGCATGAATTTTGAAACTTTGGTATTGGCTTTTAATACTATTCCATTCCAATTGCTGTTGCCGAGCAGAGGTCTTTAAACACGGTCGACGGGCTCATCGCGTATCAATTTAAATTTGTAGATAGTACTCAGTTGATTTACGCGGCTTTTGAATGGAATCCAGTCGTTTCTCCGCCGATATATGGGTTATTATTTTCCATTTACCGAAATTTGGCTTGCTGAAGCGTAATGGAAGGCAGTCGCGTACTTTTTTTGCGTAAAAGCACGGCGCTAATTTCATTAAATCGTTGGTATTACTTTCTATTTATTTTAAAGCGAATTAATCCATGTCTAATTTGATCAAATGCATAATATTCATGGGAATGCCATCTGTTATCGTGGTAGGGAATGCAATCGATGCATTAATATGGATTTGAACCTATATTCTTTCGCTCTCCAGATCGTAGTGCGAAGTAATTAGGATTTGTGAGTTGGATATGAGGTATTTTTAATCGTTGCTACTTGCGCATCGCTGTGATGAAGGTATATATAATAGTATCTGTTCACCTGGTGCAAAATGTGCTGGATAATAAAGACGAATGAAGGTAAAGATTGATAATGCTTATGAATGTAAATATTGATTATAATTTTTTTTATCTATTTGAATATCCACTATCCGCATTTTTTGCCATTAACGCCGAGAAGAGAAAGGGCTTGTAATACTTATTCCATGAGCGGTATTAAATATTGTTAATTTCATACTTCTAGCCGCAAGAGAAGTCTTGTAAGAGGCAAAAATATTTTACATGAAAAAATCTGTCGCTAAATCATGGCCCATAGCAGGATTTCATATTTAAAAATATATATGTTTGCACCTATGTTAATAACATGTCAAACACTCAATTCAATGATGAATCATGTATCTTCTCTGTGTAAAATAAATGATACAAGCATGTCTAGCTGATTTTTCTCCCGATTCAGCGTGGCATGGGACACCGCTTAGCTTGCCTTACAGTTTGAAATTTGCGCCTCCTTCGCAGTCATTTGCCTCCGTTTCATGCGAACCCCTTTCGCTCTCCTCTTCCTGTTTCGCGACCCCGCCGTCGAACATTTGGCGCTCCTTACCGAGTCTTCATGTCGAGGTCCTTAAAAGGATTTTGGTTTATCTCCTCTTGCATTCTGCCAGGCAAGAGTCAAGCTTCATTCCATGAAACTCAGTAAATTGTAAAATTGAAATGAAAACTACTATTAATGTCGCAGCGGTCGTTATAATTTCAAATATTGTATCACTCCAACTACCGGTCGTATTTTGTATTTTAAGTGACGAATTAATTGTATAAAATTTGCGTGATCGCCTTGAAATTTTCATCGTGTATGGATTATTAATAATAGCACTTGAATGTTGATCACGTATAATTAAGTTGAGATTGGAGAATGTACTTCGGCAAAATACTCAATTTGAGATGAAAGAAAAAATATTCAAAAGGGCAAGCTCCATAAATCCTCGAAATTTCAAGATGCTAGCTCAAGGTTTAAACGAGTGATTGATAGCAAAAAAGACAAAACAAAACTCCCCTTAACAAAAACTAGACGCGTTTTCAAAAGTGGGCAGTATTTTATGCTATGTTATAGTTCATAATCGATAAGCTGTACCTCCTACATTAATCTGGCCCAATTTAATTCGCTGTATATTTGTTCGACTCACCGCAACTTCGATGGAAAAATTCTATCCGTGGGATCACATTCTAGTTTTTCACTTCAACTGGAAAATATGCTTCGCAATTGAATCGCAAACTTTTTTATTTTTTATATGTAATCAAAAATAATTTAATTTGGAAAATAAATACATTAGTGATAATAAAAGTTATCTTTTTTAAAGGAAATACCGGTTATTTAGTCCTTGTGATTTTTAAGTGGGAGTGGTTTAACGTTTTATCTCCTCCTTTAGTACCTATTCGTGATGCAATCACTCCGCCAATCTATTAATAATCGTATTACTTTCAATTAGTAGCCGTATCCTCTCGGATTGTAAACGGATATACCCTCGTTCACGGTGTGTTCCCATGCCCTTATTTTAATCAGGCCGGTAATCCTTCAGTTCCAATTTTGAAATGCTTTTTACCGCCACACTGTGTGTGTGGTGATTTCTAGTTTTCCCTTTTCATCATATCGGGCAGAATCTCGACCGCGCGTCCCTTCCCCCCAAAGCAAGCAAAAAGGAAACGATGCAATTCCAATCAAATTTACGAGTTTTGAGTGATGATATTTGGTTTAAAAATGTTTCCCGATGCTTTTGATCGAATTTTCCCCCGCTGTATGCGAGTCTCATTTTTCTTCCGATCTTTCATGTGTTTCTTCCGTCCGTTTTTACCTTTCGGACCACATTCGAAGCTTGCACCAAAAGTGCACGCTCTCCGCGCCTATCGTTTTCGCATTCGTAACATTCGTTGCGATGAAAATTGTAAAATGAGGCCAGACTCATCGAATCATAAGGCTATCACGGAATCGCTGCATTCGCCAATATTTTGATTGGTTTATTTGCCGTCCATTAACATAATCGATTGGCTGTGCGAGTACGTGATCACACCCAGAATTGGGAAGTCATTTGAATTACCAATGTAGTTGGGACTCTCCCCCCACTCTCCGTTCCCCATAAGCTTCCACCGTCCCTGGTGGGAGATTCGGGCATCCACAGAGGATTTTTTTTTTAATCCTTCCTCGGAATCGAATGCGTTGATTAGCTTTTTTATGCAACGGCTTCCCGATCATGAAGTGGTGGAACATAAATATTTATCTTCTCGCATCTATCATCCAGGGAACGCTATAATTCTCCGCAAGTGAGAATTGGAATCCGTAATCATTTCGGGTACCCCAATCGCTCGCTCCGCGATATGGATATATTGGTCAAAAGCGATGCTCTTCATCGAGCACATTTATCGCTGCCGCAAAAGAGCGAGGTGCATTCCCCATGGAACGTACGTGTTACAGTGCAATTTGGATGTGCTCCAAATTTATAGATGGATACGACAACCCATTTGATCAGGTTATATGATCACGGCGCGGATGAAAAAAATGGGATTCCCCCCCGTCATGCACTCGACGCGGTGCATTTCGGGAATATTTCAGCCCAAATGGCGATGTTACATCCCCCAAAATCAATCAGACGAAAGAATTCCGTGTGTCGAGCCGTAACTGGAGGGCTTATTAAAAGGTTTGATTATCTGGAGAGTCGTGAGTCATATTGGCCCCTAACGACCGGGCTTTCGGAATTCGTTAGTCTCCATGTCAAATATTAGAGTTAAATCCTGCTGTAGCAATGGAGCAAATTTTGCATCCAATACAGTCTGACCTTGCGCGCTATGAAATCAACGCAAACGTGCTACTTTTTGGAATACTGCCGGAACTGTTTATTTTTGAATCTGGGCGGAAAATAGTCTACTAGTAATAGCTGGACGCATCCCGTCTATTTTCTATCTACCGGTGTGTATTTATTTTTATTTCACTTTATTTTTTATGCATCGTAGGTATTTTCACTTCATTTTTTTCTTCAGGTTGGCTTAGTGCCTTAAAGTTAATGTTAAATCCATAGGAAATTCAAATTTTATGAGGAAATTTGGTGCTGATGACGTGAAAGGCTAAATAGAAGAATTTAGTTTAAGTTGTCCTTAGACCTAATAGATTGTAAACCTTAGTTAGCTATAAAACAGAGCATTATTTAATGGAAATAATAATAATATATAATCGTAAAAATAACTTCCTTTTTCATTGAAATATGTGAGTAAAATTCATGGTTGTTTTCTTGAAGCCCATAGTGCCATACTTAGATAATGCCATGCAATCATTTAGGTAGATTTGATACGTCTATAACTTTTGAATTAAAAGTCATGAAATTGGTTAAATTGTAATACTTTTGAGGATATATGATTATTTAGATTTATGGGGAGATGATTTCATCTTTTCAGGATCATATCGGAAAATAATTGTGGTGAATAGTTTGTTCTTTAAGATTTACAGTGCTGGAAATATGCTTCATCTATATGTATGAAATATTCGAGACTTGAATATTAAGGGTTACAATAAAAATTCTCTGTTCGACGTGATCAGCAATCTTTGGAAGCTGGATACATCTTAGCGTTGAATTGTTGCCCTCAATGGGCTACGGCGGTGTTGCTGGAGCTTCCACTGTCTGAAGTTGGAAAAAAATCAAAAACTGCGCATCCGGGCCTTGTACTTTCTACGAAGGCTGTCGGTTGAGTACACGGAACTTGGGGAGTTTCGGAAAGCCTCCGGGTCCCCCACCCCGTATCCTTTTCTGGCTCATCAGCCGGGAGCGGCTTGTGTAGGTGTGGGTCCGAAAAATAATCACTCACCTCACCTCACCGTGAAGATGCTGCCATGTTTCCCCCGCCTCCTCATCCTCGCAAAACTCCCGTAACAACCCGATCCGGCGCCACTCAAGTAATCGGGCACCAAGATGGCGGCGGTTCGGTTAAATGGCGCGCGTGGGCTGGTAAAATGGGATGCCGTCGCGAGAGGGCGACAAATTTCGTAGCGCTCCCACGAAAACCGAGACGCCTCCTGGTGAGGTTTCTGGGAAGGAGTTTTTTTTTACGGCCCCGCGTGAGACGGGGAGGGTTTGATGCCGCGAAAGGGAGGGAGATGGAGATTATGCGGCGGTAATTAGACGCGGTGGAGAGGGAGGGGAAAAATAGGTTCCTGCTACAATAAAGCCGGAGATAAAATTACGCTCCGGGCGGTTGTTTAAGTTTGCGAAACTTGAGTCCGTCCTCCTTCGCTCCCATGATCCCGCTCCCAACCTGTGCCTCAAATCTTACCTTCGTACCTCTCCCACGTCGTCTGCCATTTCTACACCGCCCTCAAACTCCCTCTCCTCCCGATTCCTCAAATACTCTCGTATCTCTTTCCTCTCTCTCTCTCTGCACCCTAACTTCGCTACGGTGGTGAATTGTTCGCTCGCCTTTTCCTTCATAATTTGCGCCCCATCCATCCACCCAATCCTCCCCTTACACCTCCACTCATATCACCCTCTTCAAGGTAGCACTTAGCACCCCACGCAGTCTTTCAGTTTTTGCTCAAACAATTTTACCTAAAATATTTTTGAGTCCCTCGCATTATCTGTTGGCGGACTGAAATTCTGCTTGGAATTCAATGGTAATGGTTTACTGTAGAAAATCCTCGTGTCTCAGCCGTTACACCGTTATGTCACATCTGTCGTGAATCGTGAAACTTTAGTTTGCTATAAAACAGAGCGTTAAGGGAAGTCCGGTAGAGATGCCCCACCTAAGGAAATATCTTCATATCTATGATTGAGGTAATAGTAAGAATGAAGGACTTCGCGATATAATACAACATTTATTGATTATTAACAATATACGAACAAATTTCGATTAAAAAATATTCACCCCAAAATATTTAAACTTTTCCATAAATATGCATTTGGCCATCTCTCCCAACTGTCCGGGTGAGACTCCCCACCTCCTCGGGAGAGATGCCCCATGCAGCTCAAGCTGAATTCAATCTTAATTAAACTTGTTATATGATAACACATTCAAAATAACTTAAATTTATTAGTTTAATATAACATTCAAACACATTTTGAAGCAACGTTTGTAAAAGGATTGTTCTAAATTGCATGATTTCAGAGAAAATAATCTTTAAATATTGCACTGAAACTCGTTTATGTACTAATGAATGACAACAATAGAAATGATAATATTTTACAGGAGCTTCTTACCTAATTTACAAAAAAGTTGTTTAAAACGTTGCTATTCTTTTTGCCTCGAGTTTCCTAGAAGTTTGGTTCTACATTTATTCCTTGAGATTTCCAAAAATTGTGCATGACTCGTGCAGATAATGATCGCAATTGCAACATTTGATCAAGTCTACTGTTAATTTTGTGGTAAAATAGTTATCCTCACATTCCAAAAATCTGATGTGGTCATCATCAATGATTCGTTTTTCCTATTTTTTTCCAAATTTACAATCTTTGAAGCGCTTTATTTTTTACTCTTCGCCCTCATCTTTCTTTATTTTACGTGTTCGCCGAACGTCAGTACTTTCGCCGCATGTATCAATTTTCTCGAATTTATTTCGAAGGTGGTGAATGGTGATATTGGATTCGACGGTTTAGTAGGTGCCATTATTGAATTCAGATGATCATTTGACGACTTAAAAGTTGCTTAAAGGCTTCTATGGATATCCCAGGCATTGAACTATGGTCATGTACTCCGGACAGTTGCTTAGAGCTTTGGGTTTCTATCGCTATTATTCCATCACTTATGTTGAAGAAGTGTTTAGGTAATGTTGATGGGTCCATAAGAAATATGTATATCTCCCTGAAGCCAGAACTTGGTCGGAGTCCATTCAGAGTCGGAAAATTTCTTTTTCGGTCAGACGCCTTTGAACATTAATGAGGAAGAACTTGCTCTTCAGCGTTGCAGCACGCAATCACGGGGTTGTTCTTTTCTCTCTCTATATATAACAGAATCTGAACATCCTTAGCACCTTTTGTGGATAAAATCTTCCCCAGGACTTTATTTAGCCGGCAACCACACTCGTCCATATTGTAGGCGTTGGCCGGCCTGGTAAAGAAATCATTCTCCTGAAATAATTCTGAGAGTATTTTAGAGAAGTGACTAATGCTTTCTCTAGTCATACCTTCACCTCTAGCAGTTGACAACCCTTAAGACTGCCTAGCACTAAGTTCTGGATTTTAAAAAATGAATTAAGCCACTCACAACCCGACGTCTTCAGTTCTACATTGAAGGACAAGCTTTTCAGCAAACTGATAGGCTATTGATATACTAGTCTCTCGATCAGGTGCAAACCCAGATTTTTCCAGGCGTTGATTATGACTGACGAGACGCTTTTCCTGCTCCATGCCAAATGGACCTAAAGCTTTGCTTGCATTACCCTATGCCTGCATCGGCGATGAGTCCGAGAGGGGACCAGAAGTACCTCGCAGCCTCACTTATTCCGCTATCACCAACTTTAAGCCTCGTTAGAGATTCTTTAAATTGCTTTTCGGCATTATCGAAAGTGAAAAAGATAAAAAACAATCGATTGAATCACTCAAGTGAATAGTGAGCGATGATCGACATCACCTAAACGAACGACTTAGTCAATCACTAATGGAGATGGGATTTAAATATTACGCAGGTCAGAAGGAGGCAGTGCTGAGAAGTGCTGCTGCAACAAGTGATTACCTATAGATGATGATGATGAATCTGTTGTGAATGTTTCTATCATTATTTATATTTATATTGTTGCCAAGGAGGCTTGGCTGATTTGTTTATGCTTGAGGTAATAAGTCATGGACTAAGATTGTAAAGGGCATTGCATAAAAAGCTTCCATAAACTGATTCGATAATCGTGGAGATCGTCTCCATACTTATCAGACTGTATCAAAGCAATTAAAAAATTAGGAGGCACTTTAGCACTCTTCTATTTACTAATATTACTTATATCCAGTGGCGGATCCAGGATAAGGACAAGGGGTGCTTAAGTGGGGTTAAATATTCCAGGAGTAGTGGGGGTCGGAAAAAATTACCATTCTATCTAGCGTAAGTTGGATTCCCAAGGGGGGCTACAGCCCCCCCTTGCGTATCCCATTTACCCCTCCATATATTCCCCCCGATAAATCTGCCACTGTCTCTATCGTATTGGTTAAAATTAATTGAAAACGATACAGGTAGGGCATCTATACCTTAAGATAGCACTGGGGCATCTATCCCGAGGAGAGGTGGAGCGTCTCTCCTTTCTGTACGGGAGAGTTGCCCTTACTGCCAGCGTGCAAACACATGGTCAAAGATGACTTGTCACTGCTCTCGGGAATTTGATAAAGATGCCGCTACAAGTTTTCACCCGTTAATTCAAAGTATTCAAACATTTTAACTGATGCCGACCAGAACCATTATGCTCTTTCTTATAGCAGAGCGGATAATTCGGAGTACTTAGTTGAAATGATGTTCTAAAGTAGCGTAGAAAAATCGAATCACCGCGAAACTCATGCAGCTTGTCTTTAGTTGTCCAACTAATTGACGGACATCATCAGCAGAGCAATCTGATTGTTCTTTTTCAAACTACTACGATCGGGGCATCTCTCCCGGTGGGGCATCTCACCCGGACTTACCTTATTTAACGAGAATCGTAAAAAACTACTTAATTTTTCATTGGACAATATGGGAGGAATTCATGGTATTTTTCTTCATGTCCATTGTGCCATATCTATATAGAGCCATAAACTCATTTGGTAAATAAAAGGGTAGATTCCTTACGTGTATGACTTTTGAATTAGACGCATTGAAATTGTCTAAATTTGAATGATCTAAGGTTTTCAGATTCATCTTTATGGGGTGTGATTAGTCATGGTTGCACAGAAAATAACACAATCTTTACTTTATTACCATTTTGCGAGCGAAATTGTGGAGCACATTGTTTTGGAATTTACTTAACGATTGAAGGAATTAAAAATTTGCTCTAATTTTTATTTTAACATCATATTAAGTTTTAAGTATCCACGACGCATTGTGTCATCAGGTATCTTAGCAGTAGTTTAATATCAGACCCGTTAACTTTCCAACGATGTTGTACAAAAAATGATATGCGATAATGTGGAAGTTCTCGTGGCTGTATTATTGGGGCTCGGTAACTTCGTTTGGCACTCATAAAAAATGAAGTTCGCTAAAGTTTTTCATTCGTTGCGTACCTATCTGCTGTCTCGTCAGAAAGTTGTTAGCCGAGCTGATGATTTAGTGGATATGTATTATGATTTTAGTGGATCTTTTCGGAGGAATATTCTAATGCAGAAATGTATTTCTAAGTTTTTTATTTGTATTCTTAAATTTACATCTGGAAATTTGTGTTTTGCAAAAGACAATTTATTATAAAAAGGTTTTTAAGTTTAGACTTACCTTAAATTCCATTCAAATGTATTTATTCCCGAATGAAAAGATGTAATCGATTCATTTTATGGATAAAATTTACCATTGTAAAAATGCATCCCGCTCTGTTTTGCATCTCGTCGATGCATTCAAGAAATTTGTCTATTTTCGGTATTATTGGAGTCACAAGTGCACTCTTAGGGTAAATTTCTACAGGGTTGAGGATAAGTTCAACAGATTCAGCCGTTATGTGGCGGAAGTTCGACACATAAAATAAAATATGGTTGCACTTTTCCACAATATTTTAATGCGTTCGACGCGTCTCTGGCTCACAGGGTCATCATCTGGTACATCTGGTCTCGTTCGTGTCAGAAATATACAACTTTAGCCTTCGCTATTATTGCAATGTATCTGGGAATCCACTCGGATAAATGCTCAATTTTTTTACTGAGTTTACGCGACTTTCAAATTCTTGTATAGTTTCGAAATATCCTCAACCCTCAAGTGAAGATTTAAAAAATACAGTTTCTGACGTTATTCGGTGGAAATCTTTGATTTGTAATATAATGAAAGCACTTGTCTGTTTCCACACTTCTTTATTTCTACCGATCCAGGTTGCAGCACTTCATGAAATTTCACCTTGAAAATGGCATTATGTGTCGAAAACCTGGGTCGGGGGAAATAATGAAGGGTGGAAATAGGCTAGTTTTTTCATTATGTTAAATACTGAAGATTCATTTTGCTGGCACTGGGCAATTTTGATAATTTCCACTCGGCCGCCACGATCTCACGTCAATCCCTGCCTCGATAATAATCAGACGTCGAAATATCGGTTGGCTTACGCGAGTGTTTTAAGCCCCCTCCTCTCGTGTGCGTGTTAGTCGACGGAAAGTTGTTGTACTCACTAAGAGTTTCCACTCCGTCTTGGAACTTCGAGCGGAGAGTTATGCCCTCCACACTCTTCCACTTGCCCACCCCTTTTCCAGGGGTCCTTTCCATAAGGCGCTCCTCGTTTACTTACCACTCTCCGCCTTCTTGGAAGACTTCTCTTGGCCGGCGTCCTTCGTGAAGGGCCTTTCCATTCTGACCCAACATTCTCTCTCTCCCTCTCTCTCCACTGGGCCAACTCTAGCTCAACCCCAACTTCTCTCTCTCTCTTCGCCAGCTGCACAACTTGGCGCCCATCTGCATCGCCGCACCCGAGGCTTTCCTCACCCGCGCCGGCGAGATAGAGAGGCCGGAGAAATTTCACGGGTGTGTGGCCCTCAGAGTAAATATATGTACAAGAGCGTTCAAGCAGCTCTTAGGGTGTGGTGGTTACACCGTAGATCCCTTATCCTTGGATACAGCGTCAGTTCGAGTCCATAAGTTATTTCATCTTCGTCTCATTATATTTTACAGAGGCCTTACGTATTTATTTTTTATAAGTAGTAATTATTTATCATTGCTGTTTATATTGCATTGTCAAGTCAACGAGAAGTAGTTCAATAGTCAAACTAGAAGCTGGGTAAGAGAGTGGAAGGTTTAGTTCAGGTATGCGATAGGATTCTGGTGGTATAAATTGAGGCGCGACCTACCAACCATGTAGTGGTTCAAGTTTACATACCCACTAGCCATCGTAGAGTGGTAGATCTAGATGAGGTGTATAAAAAGATATAGTAAATAATTATGGTAATAACCGTTAAGAAACATGGTGGTAATGGTGGACTGGAACACCATAGTCGAGGAAGATGGAATCGAAATAGAAGAATTTGGATTAGGAATGTAAAACGACTGGGGAGAGAAAGCAGTTCTCCACATTTTGAACAATGGACCTCCTAGGTCTAAGTGCTCATTTCGACTTCCGTTCCATCGAAATTCAATCAAATATCTACATCGGTCGTAGTCTTATTTTGCTCAACAACCTCCATGGACGTCGTCTTTGAGGACAAAACATGTTCTTGATAACATTTGCGAAAAGTATTTGTGCTGAATCGCGCAGTCCCTAAACCGGCGCCATAATATGCATATCTTCCCACTTTCTCATCTCGTGACTCTTTCTCCTCTCTGTCCCCACTCCTTCCCTCTCCCAAGATCCACCCCACATCCTCCCCTGTTTTAAGCATCCCCCTCCTCTTGCCTTAAATGGAGAGTTTCGTCCGCGAAGTTCAAGGGGTGGTCGAAAGACGTTTCGGATTCGGAAGTTGTTTCGGAAGGATTTGAGTGTGCAGCTCCTCTTCCCTTGCCCCTGCTCTCCGATGCTAAAGGTGTTTTCGCTCTGGGCGAGCCAAAGTCCGAGACGTGGAACTAATTACCTTCCCCCTTCGACTCCCCCCGCCCCTTCGTGTGTGCGCGTCTTAAGTGTGTGGGCCCGGTAAGAGTCCGAATGGGAGAACTCGCTCAGTTTTCGATTCACGTCCGTGGCGGGAGACGGGCAGGAGCGAGTAGATTGCGTCAATTGCTTGGGCTAGAGAACTTCTAGCTGTTTCCACTCAAGTCCTTGGGCGTCTTCAAGCGTTATAATGGTAAGAATTTTGCCGGCCCTTGCGGGCAATCCTTTACCCATGTCTGCGTTCATGTTACACTCACGTGCGGGAGTGCTACTGAAAATGGAAACTTTTAGTTTTCTTTACTTGATATTTTGCTAAAATACTAAATTTCATTTGAGCAAAAAACTCGTATAAATTTCGTGATGCCGTAATTACCATGGTAAAATGTATAGACTCATTAATATGCTTTTATTTTGTATGTTAGCATGTGTTAGTTTGAAAGTATGTTTACTTGCATACGAATTTGTTCTCTTGTTACAAAAAATATTTTGATTTTCTTTGATTTGTAGAAAACACAAGCGAACTTGATTCCCTTTAAAGTGAGATGTTTTTAATAAACGAAAAAATATGATGTTGCACTCGTGATAATTTTCCTTTTTTAATCTTATTCTAAGCATAGTTTTCATGGATACGATCTCTCACATTACGATCATGCAATTTTTGACTATCGCAGCATCAGTATAAGCCATGCTCCATAGTTTTTCTCCTGATGCCGGTCACTTTTTCAAAGGAATATGGATAGGAGTGGACTCAATAAATTTTTATATGTGCATGTGTCCGCTAGAAACGTTGAAGATGCAGTAAAAAAGAACCTACTTTTGCTCTATGACTGAATAGCGCGCGCGAGTTCTCTGAAGCTTGCTGCCTGTGTTGGAGTTATTCGATCTCTTTAATGGGGAATACTTGCATTTAGAAGGTCTTTGCATTTTATTAAAATATCCCCCCTGACTTGTTTCGAAATAAGTCATTGAGTAATTGTAATTTTTAGTTTTCCTGATCTTATAAAATTGCTACCTATATGAAATGCACGAAGAACACTGTGACTCAACCATTTAAAAATGTGTTATAAATTACACTCGGAGTATAGTGACTTATTATAAAATTGATTCGATTGGTGCATGGCACTCGGTTTATGAGTGAGACAAGTAATTAAGATACAAAGAAAAACAATACTGCCCATGAGCACCCATTCCTGTAATATACAATAGTAATCAACAATACAATAATAATCAATCAACTATACAATAATAATCAATCAACAATACAATAATAATCAATCTCTGCTGTCTAGGCCAGTGTTTTCATCTTTTGAGTGGATTATTATGACATTATCTGTAAAAATAAATGTGTGAGCATTCAACAGGGAAAAATAATTTTCCTTGGCAGGGATTCATTCCCTACGCTTGGAGAATGGGGTAGTTTCCTTCATCAAAGAAAACGAAAGGCATTGATTGCGATTCGTTACCCACCATTAGTGTATTCATAATACACAAATTGTGCTAACAAATAATCCTTATTTAAGCCAAACGCTACCTGCTAGCAGCCTGCATCCTATCGGCGCTTATAGCTTCGCACCAACGTGGCCTCACACATAGGCAGCCGGAACCAGAATAACGTCACACGGGTTTTTCCCAGCATTCATACTTAGCCGTCGCGTTTTCGCGCGCTTGAAAATTTTCACTTTTCATTTAATCGCGAAAAATAGATATCGTCATTTAAAAATCTAAAAGCGTGAAATGCCTAATCTAGGAGTAATAATCTTTCGATTCAGGCAATAAAAACATTATAGGAAACCACCCGATTATTAGACCCACTATCAAATTTAGTGCATCCGAAAGAGTGTAGATATTTAACTTAGGTTGAAGCACAAAACGGAGGATTATTCTGGGCCAATGCTTGAAGGCTCAAGCTATTTGTAATGACAATTACCTCTAATACTCAGTTCAGATTGGTTTGCATTGTTGCTTGCTTGAAACGCAGCTTATCATTAAATTTGGTATTTTTAAATAGAAAGCAATTTTCCTTCATTGAAGTATTGCCATGGGTAGGCGTATTCTTTGGCACGTAGCATTATTCCCTTGAGATGAGTTTTTGCGACAATGTATGTCTAAGGTGATTGCAACTGACCTTAAATGGAGCCCGAGATTGCTTCTTTAGTTCCATTATTGGGCGAGTGAAGTTGCGGCGCGGTTAAGTCCAATAAATAATTCGCAAAGAGTATGAATCTCAGCGTGAAGGTTTGCCTCAAATTCCTTCACACTCCGTGGTTTCCGTGTTTTACGATCTTTTCGGAAAATCTGCTCATAATCGATGCGACCATCACATTGGACATTCGTCTCATTGAATGTCGACGAGCGTTCCTTTGCTGATCTGTGATTTTTCGAGCGATACAGAATTTCGTGTCCTGAATTTTAAATCCTGCAATGCTTTGCGGGATCTCTCATTCCCATCGAACAAATTTCATTTAATGGGTTGATGCTCTTGGAACCGCGGCACCGTCTTTATTGCTTGGATTGGTATGCGGGTCTGTTTTCAGTGTTTTCGAGTAATGGCTCTTTGAATTTTGTTCCCATCTGTATTTGCTGTTGAAGCTCTGGAATTTTGGATTTTAATCTTGCTTGCCCTCTCCAATGTCTTTATAAATAATCTTGGCCACTGTGCTCTTCCTTCTCCGTCTTACTGTATCTAAGACCTAGATCCTTCATCTACGTTTTCGGTGCACAATTGGTAAGAGTTCAGAGTAGGCAGGATTGTACTGTTCATATCTTTACCATACTTTGGTAACATCCACGTCTTTTTACGGACTCACCCGCCTTGGTACGCGTTATTTACAACGAGAATAGAATTCGGCGTGAAAAAACCATTTGGCTCAGCATGGTTTCGAACGCGTATCTCCCAATTGCTGGACCGGTATTGCTGGGCGGTATCACTGGTTGCATACCTGAAGGGAAGTCGTGAGGTGTGGGTTCAAATCCCTACCATGCCAGATTAACTTCTTTTACGATGCATTTTTTACTCGGTTTAAATTATGATTTATATTTTTTCTAACTGCATCACCATAAATTTTCGAAAGTCCTCGATGAAGAAATTATGTTTGGTCAATAAACTAAGTACGTTTTAATATTTGGCACTCAAGTATCCAGTAATGATATAATTCCGGTTTCAACACAATGGCGTCAATTTTCAGCAAACTCCTACTAAAACTGAAAAAAATCTTCAATATACAATAAAGGCTATTCGGGCTTCCAGCCGGGTGGTCTCCCTCCATTCTGCCGACGTTTCGGAACACGAGTCGGGTTCCATCCTCAGGGCTAATGGTGAGTGGATGAAGTTTGCCAGCTTGTTTACTTTTCAGTTGGTTGTGAGGTCTAGCGTGATTGGCTCGGAGGCAGCCAATCTTATTTTCTTAAGTGCCGGTTTCCATGCATTACTCAGTGAATACCCTGTGTCACGATTGAGGGTGTTAGTTGCCAGCCGGATCTCGATGGATTCCTTAACCAGTCTTTTCCAGAAATCAGTCTCGCGGCATAGAATTTTCACGTCATCCCACTTTACCCTATGATCGGATTCAATGGCCTGTTCTACAACCGCGGATTTTTCCGGTTGGCAGAGCCTAAGGTGTCTCTTATGTTCTTTTATCCTTGTATTGACTCGTGTTCCGAAACGTCGGCAGAATGGAGGGAGACCACCCGGCTGGAAGCCCGAATAGCCTTTTTTGAACATATTCGCCGGGAAAGCATCAGATTTTACTTCAATATACAATGTTTGCCAATTGAGTTTATATGCGGTAACATGGTGAGTTCTATGATTTTCCGCTTTTTCAGTACTATTTGTTACGAATTAAAAAATATTATGAAAGATTCAATTAGCTTATTTATGACTGCTTATTTCAACGAGGTGTTAATGGCACTGTTGTTTATTCAGTATGTATTAATTTTTTCATCTTCCACTATTGCATCTGCTAAATAAAGTTCCTACCCCCACAGCTTCAGTGACCCAATTCCATTCTCATTTATGTCAGTTATTTCCAACTGCTTAATCTAATTATTCGTAATCCTAACTCCAGCGAACTCTATTTTAATGAATTTTTCCCAGCCTTTAGTCATTTGTGTGCCACTTGATTCTTTGCTCTTGCATATTTTAGGAATGAATGTCACGTGACCTTTTTTCCCCTTTGATGTCAAAAACCTCCACTCAACTCTTAATTTTCCTAAAACGTATTCACCATGGCGAGCTCGAAAGATGATGGCGCACCTTACCAAGTGGACATCCGAAAGTAGTTGTCCAAACCACTTGACTTTGAGACACTCCACCGTGGAAAGAACCCGGGCGGTGGCTTATTAAATTAATGCCGAAAATGGGGCATTCTTTTAAGCGCGCGGTACTCGATTATACGAAGGACTGACGACCTTTATATACCTCGTGTACCTTTTTAGTTTTCATTTGTAGTGAATACAAAGCAGGGTCAAAATTAAAAAACGATAATTAAAAAATTTAATGATAAAGCGCAGTGAAATACAGCCTTACAGATTAAATATATGTCTTATTTAATGGAAGTGTTCAACCAACCTGACTTTGGTCTTTATTCTATTAAATCGACCAAGTCTCTTGGATCAACAATTATATCTCTTGAAAAATTAAGTATTCGTCGTTTGATTTAGCTATTTATCCCAAGCATTAATTATTTGAAGGAGGTGTTTCACGTTACCTATTTTTTGTACAATCCAAATATAAAAGCACAGTAGAAGGGAATTAAAGTGGTACTACTTTTTTACTTTATTTCTTTTCCACGACCATAGCTTTTCAGGAAGCCATTTCGATGCGATGAAGCATAATACAGTCTGATTCCATGAATAAATTCGATGTACTTCTTTGTACTCTAGGAACATGACTATTCACACGAATTAATAAGCTCTGCCATTATACATAATATAAAATTATATCAACTTCTAAAGTGACGCGGCGAAGTTTTTTATGTAGAGCCGGGTATTTGTATACCTCATGTCTTCCATTAACTTTAGGCCTTAACTGGTCATCATCACTGCTTTTACAGAAATATCAAATTTTAATGAGAGTTATCGCGTAGGTTTTTTCAGTTTAAAATTACTCGTAGGTCTTCATAACAATTTTTGAATCGTGAATATTCATAATTAATGTACTTATGTATGTATTGATGTTGGAAACAGTTTTATAGGGAAGAATTTTGGATAAACGAGGGAGAGGAAGAAATAGAATAGGAATTGTAGAATGAAAGGGGGGCCTTACTGTAAATTGAAAATCGAAGTGCTTAAGGGAAGGGGAGGCAGCCAGAATGCTCCCTAAGTACTCCATGGAAACCTGCCTTACTCGGTAGAATACTTATAATAATAATAATGTGTGTAACTGTTATCACGTACGTTTTTGCAATTGATTATTACTCGTATGTCTTCATAGCAATTTTTCAACGTATGAATATGTATATTTAATGTATTTATGCAATGTGTATTTCTTGTTCGCCTATCTTTTAATCCTTATCGTCTTCCACCCTTTTAGTGCAGTCTCTTGAAATCCTGTCTTGCCCTCATCTCTTTTTTTTGTTCTCTCCGGTACTTGCTTCCTCATGTGACTGGCTCTCCCTTGTGATGACTCCGCGGCGAGCAAAAAAAACGAGGTTATCTTCGCGGCCCACAGGGAGTGGGGCGATGTTTGTTTCTGCGTTTTCTCGTTCGAATGAGTCCCGCCCTCTCTCTCTCTCTCTCTCTCCTCACGTGAGAGGATTCTTCCGCGGCGTGCTCGTTACGAATCAACAAAAAATGTACAACAGGGGAACACCGAGTCCTCTCCCATCCCTCCCTCCCACTGCCTTTAATTAAGGTGCGGCGGTGTCCTGCGTGCGTGTTCGCCGAGCGTCGACAGCGTCGCAGAGAGGCGACCTCAACCCGCTCAGTCGCGGTGCCCGTCCTCCAAATGCGATCACGCACGCGGTAACAAGTTGGAAGAACGAGCTCCCTGTTACTTCTTTGATGGCGCGTCGTTGACTGAGTTTTTGCACGGAGAGGATGCGTTTCGGGGCGAATTATACGGAAACCATATATTCAATTATCATATCTTATTATTCATATCTCCCTCATTAGTTCGTGCCCATCTGCGGGAAAATAATTTTGCCGTCGAGGGACAAACGGATGGCAAGAATGGAAAAGGAAGGCCTCAAATAAATTATTATGGAACAGGTAAATAAGGATGTGAAAGAGAAGAAATACGTAGGTGAGAAAAGATTAGCGGATAGGAGAATGGAGTAGAGAGCTTTATAAAACCAATCTTAGGATTGCTGACCAGTGATGATGATGATGAAGGGAAAAAATGTTCAGATACTAAAATTTCTTGATTGGATAACTATTTCTGATGCCACTACTTTTTTTTAATAAAGCGACCGGGGTTTCCATGAATAATCAAATGACAATAAAGAAAAAAAGGGAAGAGTTTCCTGTCTTGTACCACTTTTTACATTTTATTTTATGCAGCTGAAATTATAAGTTACACAGTGTTTGGTAGTATACCATGTTGTTCATTTTGATGTAATGCATATAATTCAACAGTCCCTCCTATATACTGTTTGTAATGCCCTTTGACAGATCCATTTTCTTTCTCCTCTTCTACAGCTGTCTTCTCTCGAACCCTGTTCTTTGCATTACGTTCAATTAAGTTCTCTCACAATTTTTATTGAAAATACGTGGCGTCACTCATTCGGAAAAAGATATTAGGTATTACTTTTGTTCGGCATTGAATTTATTCATGTTGGCAATCGTAGATTTTCGCATGAAGGTTTTCACAGCTTCTTTCATCAATGTCGGTGGTTATTTTCGGGAATTGCTGCGCAGGTAGCATTTTCACCCTCAACGTTTCACTTCTCCTACTGGGAGCGCTATCAAGAGAATCGCTCTTTTTCTCTTGATAACGCTCCCAGTCGGAGGAGTGAAACGTTGAGTGTGAAATGTTACCAACGCAGAAATTCCCGAAAATAACCACCAACTTTGGCTATCGTCGAGTTAAAACGCGAGAAAAATCCAAGATAATTCATCATTAAACGAATGCAACTTGTTCTCAGGAGGATATTTCGATCTGATCAATTTTTTTTATTTCGACGTTTCCTTGAATGATTTCTTTTTTTTCGGTACGCTATCAGCGCTAATCAGGATTTTAAGCGTAGGACAGTGTTCCCTGTAAAATCTTAACATTAAATTGATAAGTTATAGTTATTAATAACATGCACTGGCTGTTTGATCAAGTTGAAGTGTGCAATGCAGCCATCTCTAGTATCCCTCGTGGAACTTGACCACCCGCTTGGGGGGAGGGACAAAAAAAGAGAATAGGAAACGTTGAGGAGCCTCTCCGCGGTTTGGTCGTCTTTTGTTTTTCCTCCATTATTAATTTTTTTGTCCTCGTGTGCCGCTGAACTCTTGTCCTCCCTTTGTGGAGCCCTACTACACGTTCGTACGTAAGCCTCTCTTTGGGAACCTTTGCAACCCCCCCCCCCCCCCCCCACCCCCAACCCCATCCTTGTCTCTCCTCGCCCGCGCCATCTAGCCATTTGCCGCAAAAGCGTTCTCTCGTGACCACTAGCTCCATCTACCGTGGAGCACTCGCACCGGTCCGCTTGTGGGTGCACCTCGCCTTTTGTGCCTTTAAAACCGGCCTCCCACCTTTCCTCGTCCGCCCTACACTCGCGCACCTACACTCTGCCCGATCTTACAGCGACCGCGCCGCCCTCTTTTCGTGTGATGCACAAACATTTATTACCGCCATTTTTTTCGTTACTTTTTTGCTTCCTTTACCTTTCAGGTCTCGCCGTCGGTGGCGCCCTCGACCGTTTTTAGTATTATTTTTTTCCTTTTTTTGAACCTTTAGTTTTATTTTTCGTCGCGAGGAGATTGTCGACAATGTTAAATGCATGGTTCTGCTAAAATAGATTAGGAATTGCGCATGTTAGCGGTAGCGTGACGTTAGCCGAATTTCACTAACGGGTGGCTTTCATTTATCATTAAACAGCATGAGCCTCCACGCTGATACGGAGTGTTGTTTTTAGAGAACTGCTAATCAAATTCGCGATGTATTTTTGTTAGTAACGGCACCTTAATAAAAAGTTAAAGAAATTGAGAGTGGCATAACCAGGGGCGGATCTAGGATTTTTTCTGGGGGCACAAGGGTCTGACAGGCAAGCAGGCTTCTCATAATTGAGATTAAAAACAAGATACTACAATTACTTTACGAAATATTCTCTTAATATTAATATGAAAGTTACTAATATGAAATTAAATGGTTGAGGCTCCGTAGTACACAAAACATAACAAAAGTAATGACAGCCGTATAAAAACATTTGTCCATTTTTTAAGAGTCTGGAGGGGGCACGTGCCCTCGTGTCCCCCCTAAATCCGCCTTTGTGCATAAAAACATTGTATATGCTACTGACATTAAAGAATACATAGTATGTATTATTTCCATTGTGATTAATTGCCTTCCCATTGTGCAAGAATGAGTTACATTGCAGGATGGCTGATGATAATTCAAAGTGAAGGTTATGTTCCCGGCATACCCAAAACCATTTTAACTGTACAGGGTGTTCCAGAAAGAATCAGCAGTACTTCAGGAGGTGGTAGGGGGAGACAATTTTAATAATTTTTTGTCCGATAAACATGGGGTCGCAACTCCTTGGTCCTTTATCTGTGGCAACGCAAATTTTTTGTTGAATTTTGCTGTTACCATGAAAACATTTTTTTGTGTATTCGTTTTATTTATTTATCTCAATTACAGCCGAAAAGAGCACAATGAGGTTTTTACACCGGGAGGTTTAACAACCAACAACAGACGATCACACACACTCATGTCCTGGAAGGGGCAAACTATACAGGCGGGACTCAAACTCGCGACCTTCGGTATGGTAGGCGGGGACTTATCCCCGTCGCTACGGAGGTCGACAGTATTCAGTACCCTGGATCTTTTAGGACATTAAATAGCTAAGGTTTGATAAGAAAATATGCCATTATAATTGAGGGGATGAGAAGCGAAGAGATACAAGTGATTTTTGTTCTTAACAGAGTTAGAAATAGAAATTGGGTAAAGAAAGCAAACGAGACCAACTGGATATTTAGTAGTGCATTTTTTTTCAACTCGATGTCAGCACAGAACAGGGAATCGCTTGGCCGTCATTTTTTTATACATTTCTTTATCAATCTCTGCACTTAACTGTGTTTAGAAAGAAAATCACTTGTACCCCTTGGCTTCTCACTCTCTCAATTGTCTGAAACAATAGGGTGGCTTCCTATTATTTTTTTATTGCCTAAATCGAAAGATTATTACTCCTGGAGTACGTATTTCACGCTTTTAGATTTTTAAATGACGATATCTATTTTTCGCGATTAAATGAAAAGTGAAAATTTTCAAGCGCGCGAAAACGCGACGCGTAAGTATGAATGCCGGGAAATTTCTCCGTGTGACGTATTTCTGGTTCCCACTGCCCCCCTGTGAGGTGACCTTGAGGCGAGGCTTAGCGCTGATACGACGCAGGTTGCTAGCGGGTAGCTGAGTACCCTGCTGGCTGGTAGCGCTTGGCTTAAATAAGGATTATTAAAACCTTATCAAACGAAGAAAAATTTCCGAGCTTAGCCAGTTTTAATAAGTGATTATTAAGACATGTTTCCCTGAACTCTGCGCCTCATGCATGCATTGGTAACCTCAGACGATGTATAACTCCTATCATCTCGTATAGAAACTAGGTCCCTGTGACGTCACGTGGAGTGACATCGCTTGGGCGCCAATCTGGCCCTTTTCAAATGAGGATAAAAATGGACCATTGCCATTCGTCTAAACCGGTAAAACGAAATAATTTGTATATTATGAATACAGTAATGGTGGGTAACGAATCGCAATCAATGTCTTTCGTTTTCTTTGATGAAGGAAACTACCCTATTTCTTTCAAAACGGGTGAGATTACGCAATCGTCGGGATTTGCGAGTGCTCCAAAATTCGAGTCGAGTCGAGTAGTTGGTGCTCGACTGAAGTGTTTCGAGTAGTATTACGAATGTCGAGTCAAGTCGTGCTGTCGAGGCCAGTAGGCCAGTCATTAACTTAAGTATATAATCTTTATTACTATTGTGCAAATGCCTTTACTCAGGGGTCTTCCAAATCGTTTGGATACGCATATTAATTAAATTTTCGACATATTACTGGGGGTTGGTTGGAAGGAAATTACTTTGCTTTTCTACAAAACACACACTTTATTGCCGACTACTTTCGGTTACACTAATTTCCTTCCAACCATATATGTAATGGAATTCTACAAAGTAAAGGCCTCAACAATTCAGTGTATTACTGGGGGTTATTCATTTAAACTATGCTTCAACTGTTTAAGATACATTAATTTCCATTGATATCCTAATGCTGACGCAATTATCATCAACGTTCCTCATTATTTTTTCCTTCTTGCATCAGGGTAAGCATTCAGAATAGACAATTTGCTAGAGGAATGGAAAAAGGAGAATTTGTTGGAGCATGCATTGTTTCAATGTCTAGTCAAGAAATTACCTTACTTGACTCGATTCGATACGCGCGAGTAGATTTCAACTCGACTCGGGATCAAAACGTACTACTCGCACATCCCTACGCAATCGTATTTCTTGCTCAGTGCTCTCGTTTAATTAAGTTCAAAGAGTAATTGTTTCATACTATTATAATCACATATTTTCGTTAAACCTAAATTATTTGATGTCCTTATAATTCAGAGTATTAAATAAAATATCTGCAAGGCTGGATATCCCAGAAACACTGTTTTCGTGGCAACTGTAAAGTGCATCAAAAAAGTGTTCGGATAGTCATACCTCGGTAACTAATGAGACGCGATCCTATGTTGAAAGGACAAAATTTATAAGAAAAAAGTGCTTCAAATTGTCTCCCCTACAAACTCCAAAAATTTACAGATTGGGGATCGGGTTGGTGTGATGGCTAGAGTGTGGGCTTCCCACCCGGCGGGCTCTGGTTCAAATCCCGGCGGTGGCAGAGATTTTTCAGAGACTGCCCGATCCCTGCTTGAATGTTGCGTGGAGAACATTTCAAGCGCAACACTCCGTCCGTCGGATGGGACGTTAAACCGTTGTCCCCTTGGCGCCTTTCGTTATGAGCAGGCTAATGCCGACGCCGGGTTTCTCTCCACCCTTCCTTACCCTGTGGGTCGCCTTCTCCAAATACGATACCATTGCAGATTCCTCCTGAAAAACCTGCAAAATACTGCAAATGTATGTGATGTCATGTGGCATGTATCGTTTTTTGCTTTATTATAGCATTAAATATTATTTAAACTTATTTAGATTAGATGTATATCCCCAACCTAGGTACCACTATTACAGTTGTGCTCACATTGAGACACACTTTGTTTGAATTTTTATTTTTGTATGGCAACTGTCCGGTATGCCCTCTGTGGTCACCTTCTACATTTTGTTATTATATGCTGTTAATCAAAGATATTTTTCAATGTTCTGTATCCCTCCACCGCCATTATTTTCCGTTTTTTCTTCATTCTGTCTTTATATTGATTCTCCTCTTGCTTTTAATTTATGTCCGATACCTTTACCATCATGTTGATTTCGTTGCCTCATATTTTACTGTATTGTATTAACCTAGCTCAATATATACATCTATATAATACCCCGCAAGCCGCCTAAAAGGCGTGTGGCAGGGGGTGTTAGGACACCAGCCGTTTACAGCTTTAAAAAAAAGTACTCTAACGAGATTGGTACTAGCGTTTATTAAAGTCCTTTATGGTTCGGGGGAAAAAATGAATTCCCATATCTGCACTAATTAGTTTTCACAGTAGCATTACCTGTGAAATGACCTTTGTTTGGCCTCCCTACCCACCTATATCCATTCCTTCGTGCATATTTATTTCCAAAAATCTTTTCTCTTTTGCCTCTTCATTAGTGGCCAGAATAACATCCTAAAATCCCAACTGGCAATCCAATTGAATTGTTCATTGACTTCGTTGCGTAAGTCTTCCTCCCTATTTACTGGAAACTCCTTTCACCGCAACACAACCTATCTTCATCTGAAAACATTTTCCTTTGAGAAAAATTGTTCAGTTGTAGGCGTTGTGCCCCCTGAGTTGTCAGCATTGAGAATGGCGTGCAATGAAATTAAGTTCAAATATGGTCACCCCCAATCGTTGGTTTCCATTTATCCTTTTCGGCATTTTACTAATTTCATTTAGTTGCTTGGTAAGAGAGAATATTTATCCACTTAATAATTGGTATTTTTCGCATGGTTTTCTCTAACTTGCATGGAAAAATCCATTATCAGTGAGAGCTCACACCTCCGTTGGAATGTGTTATGGCCTATTATTATGCTGTAATCCCCTAATCCCCCAAATTAATCCCCCAGAGCTCAGAGAAATTTTAAGTTCAATTCCTTTTACCTAATTGGATTAATAGTACGTATGGAATAGTGTCAGGATTAATAAAATATCCTTCAGAAAGCCGTAACAATCACCATTTTGAACCATTTATCTTACTTTTTCTGGTGTAGGGCCCACGCACCTCCTGGCAGGAGGTCCTCCAGCTTACCCTGGCGGGTATTCCATACCCCCCTGACGCTGCAGTATTAGTTGCCCCTAAAACCTCCCCTAGCCTTAATACCTAGCTGCGCCCCTGTTGGTATATCCCCTGCCAAACACCATTGAGGTGGCTCGACGGACTATAAAATAAATGATATCAGCCAAAAAACCGTTCTTCTACAATCAAGCTGTCTGCATGTCTCAGATGAGCTGTCTTTCAATGTTCGCTGTTTCCCGCATTGGGTATTTCTCATAGTGTCCGAAGCCTTATCTCCTATGATAGTTACCTGTCGTTATTAATATCGTCGCATGCTAGTTATTTAATCTGAGAGATGCTCCACATCATTTATGAGTATTTATCCCATGTAGGATGTTGCGTCAATTTGAGATTAGAGGGGCGGTAACACTGAGAAGCCTCCTCGTGAGCAAAGTCGCGCCGCAGTTCTTGTGTCGTACACCCTCGTAACCGGTTGGCTATTTATTGTACTCAAAAATGCTCTACGACCCGGAAACTTGTGGCACTCATCACGATGACCCTTTCCACGGCACTGTCGTGTAATACAAAATAATCCGCCGTCTCGTTCACTTGACCGTTTCGTTTCTCGAGTGTCTCTCGGTGCCAATCCTGTCTCCCCGGGTGGAAGAAAATAATTTGCGCAGCGTGAACAACGCTCGGGAGTACAGGTAGAAGAGGTGCACGCGATATTCTTTCATCCTCAACAAGTGGCAAGAGCGATGCATTCATTTCGGTGCAGGACGGTGGAAAAAAATATTTAATACGCCCTCTTTTGTGGCGGCGCGGCTGTAACTCAAATGTCGGCACATGTATCATGCGCGCATATCTGTGCTCCTCCTGAACGTGTCCTCCTCCTCCTCCTGTTACCTCCCAAGAGAGAGAGGAGGTCCCCACTGCTGCTACCTGCAACATTTGTCCTCTTACCGCCCCCCGCTGCCCGTCCGGCGGCGTAATCCTCGACTATAACTGCCCCCGCTGGCCTCCGGACCATTCCCACGGGAGTCGCCCCCACCTTACCCCCGCCTCCGGACGCCCCCGCGGACTGCTGCCCGCCCCATTGTCCATCTTTGTCGCTGCGTACATTTCGTGCCCCACTATCCCTCCCCCCCCCCTATCCCCTTTTAGAGCTCTCAGCCCGCCCACACTAGGAGTTCTTTTGTTTTTCGCAGTTCAACCGCCCCCACCCTCACCCCCTTGGGGGCAGCCTCATCATAATTCCCTCAGCGTTTTGCCAGGCCTCTCTCTCTCCCACCCTAGCCACCCGCTCCCAATCCCTTAAACAGTTCCATGCCCGAGCGGTTTCCGTCTGTCATTTTTTTATATATATATTCTTCCCCTGCCCTCCACCCCCCGCCTCCACAACCGCTTCGCATCGCTCCTCATGCCACGAGGCTCACCTAGTGGACCGGGGCCGCAAAAACATTTTTCTGTCCGTCTGTCTCTTTTGTTTTAGGGACCGTTTTTCCTTGCAGTGGGTCCTCGGGCAAAGCGGTGGTGGTGGTCGGTCTGCCTGTGCCCGTGTCTTTCCCGAGGACTCTCTCCGTCCATACTCCCGCCGTTCTCTTCATCCCCCCCACCGCCGCCGTCTCTGTTCTTTCTCTTTGAGGAGATCAGGTGCCTCTCTCTCTGCATTGCCTTTGGAGCGTGTCCCGTGATGTGGGTGAGCACGACCGAGAGCGCAATTGGTCGCCCGCTGGTTCGCCACAGTTTGTCCAGCGCACTGCGTCCGATATTTCTCTTCCCTCTTTCCCTTTGCTCTCATCTGTTCCTCAGGTCCGTCCGTGCCTCTGGTGCCGCTTACTCTTTCTCCGGCTTAGAGTATCGAAGAAGGAACAACTGGCAGACATTTCCTCGCTGGTGAAAGCCAGTACACTGGATGAATTACAATAATCATCTTGAAGAACTGCACAAGCACAAGACTTCGTGTGTTGGCGCGACGACTGGGGGAATGATATAAGCACCATCATCAAAAGTAAACAATCCTAAGATAGGTTTAACGTAGCGGTCCATTCCAATCTCCTATCCGCTAGTCATTTTTATGGTGACGCATTTCTTCTCTTACACATCCTTTGTAACCTGTCCTATGTAACTCATTTGGGTCATATTTTGCCCTTTTTCTCGTCCACCTGTCTTTCTACGATTGTTTCCTTCAGGCCATTATTCCTCATAATGTGGCAAACTTAGTGCCGCAAAGAAAGGAAATCGATGTGATAAAAATCATTTTGAGGGGTTCGAGCCCGGATCTCTCGATACCCGTTTAAGAGCGTTGCCATTATAATATCAATTCAGTGGCATACCTATGGAATTACTTGTCGAAAAGTGAAAATGTTCGGTTTCGAATCGCAGTCAATTACAGTGATTATTCCATAGCTAAAATATATTCATTAAGAGTGTTTATATTACTATAATATCTACTCTTAGTAGCCATGCATCTCTTTTCTATAAAAATAGCCTATAAAGGAAATATGCGGCTTACACTGGTCGTGCATAGCAATGTTTGCTTCAACCGCGGACACTACTTTTCTATCCGAACTGTTTTAAGTAGTAAATATGTAAAAAAAAAGTAAAGATCTTTCATCAACGACCATTTTGCATACGTTTATCGTCATTCTCAAGGTTTTCTATGAATTCTACCAGCACTAGTTGTTCATGTATTTTAATTTTTTAAGTAGAGGAGTTATTAAACAGTACGGAAAGTTACCACAATTTTCCATGGTTGCCAAAGGTTTCCACTTCGTGGGTGTAGTAAACCGTGCATAAGTTGTTTACACTTCTGGAAAGAAGTCCGAAGGAATCACCGATGTGGATCACATTTTCTCTCTCCTTCTATCGATTATTTTTTCCCGTTTTTCTTTCTGCTTTTACTGTATCTCTCCAAAACCTAAATCATTCGGTGAGAATAAATGATGCGAAATTATGTCCAGAACACGACCCAGGTCACAGCAAGCCACTGACCCATGTCGCGATGGTCATTCAGGTGAAAGATAAGCATTTGAAGCCGCCAGTCATTGTTAATGGACGTCTTCTGCCTCATTAAGGGTGCAAACGGATGCATTGATTGCTCAAGTGTTGATTTACAATGCTTAAGTCGAGGAACAATGCATCGCCACGTGTTGTTGGGTTTGTAGGTTGATGTTAAAACTTATGTGCTGCTTCACCTTACCAACCACTCTGTCTGTCACTGTACTTCACTCAATACTCGAGATTTTTTCATATCCCTAACCGAATTGCACGTGGCCATAAGCCGTTTATATCTCGCTCCTCCCTGTTTAATTCTCCATACATCAGTCAGTTAGTATAGACATACAAATCACTTAATGTGTATAAAATAGTGATAAAATAACATGTTTTTTTTATTAAAAATGAGCACCGACTGAAACAAAATCTTGGAGGCGGCTTCCGAGAGTATTGTTTGCGTCGTACTGAACGAGCCGGCGTCCAATCCGATGGTCTCCTCGGTGCAAATTGGTCACTAACGATTAAATATGAGTTCTAGGAACTAAGATATGAAACATTTCATTGAATATGGTCTATGAATCCAAGTTCTGAGTGTATTAAGCGATGTTCACGATCCCATTCTCAGCGGATTCGACGCCGTGGCGGTGACTCTACGGCGTTGACTAATTCTCGGAGTCGGCGGCGCTCGCCTCTATTTAGTACCATCTCACTCATTGATTCAAGCAGAAGGTTGGTTTGAATAGACGAGGGTAGAGCTCATCCCGAACTAAGCCTTAGGCGGTTAATTTCACCCGTACAGGTTAGGGGAGCCAGTTTCTTTCCCTGGACCATCTCGCATTTCAAGGATTTCGAATGAGGGTGTCCGAAGACTGCACTCGAGATTTGAAACGGGGACCCCTCAATCAGGAGCCGAATACTCTACCTACTAAGTTACTACTCTCCATATTTTATTGATTACTCCGCAAACTTTGATTGACGGCTAAAAAAATCAACGAGCCACAATCTCAGCTGGTGTGCTTGGTCGTCATCGTTCAACTCAAGAACACACGGAACGATTTTTACTACCGAATCGTTACGAAATATTTACGAAAATTGGTGCCTGTGCATCAATACGAAGCAGCGAAAGGAATGGATTAGCCCCGATAATCAAGTGATCCATCTCGTGATACAAGATATTCATCCCCGTAAAAAGATGTGTATCTGACGGGATCTTGTTAAACGTTGGAAAAAAATCTAAAAATCAAAGAAGAATTATTGATTCATTAAACGTTAATTTTTATTGGAAAATAATCTTTTAAAAAGTTGTAAACGACAAAGTATATACCTCATCTGACAGCGAAGCAAAAAACTAATACCTAATTGATTAATTCATGAAAAATAAACTTTAAAAAATAAAAAAAACTGCCGGATATTAGTTTCCAACCTAATATATCGTACCATATAATATAATAGATAAATATTGCGTTGTCCTTCAGTCAGTTCACATTATATCTTTGCTTTTTGTCATTCTCTCTCTCTCTCTCCTTTTTTCATCCACCTGATCTTTCAAAGTAGGTGAGCATGCTAAGGGTTTTATCCCCTCTCTTCTCCCTTTTGTTAAAATTCCTCATTTTTCGAATCGTGTGTCCTCCGGGTCCTCCATCACAAGCAGCATCCCCCGACCGACTAGCCTTGTGATGTGGCCGCCTCTCAAGCCAAGTGGACGCCGAGGACCTTCGCAATGAAGCACCCACTTTTCCTCCGCACCATTTTATGTATGGCCACTCTCGGATAAAGTTTTTGTCCCTCTTTTACGGTCTCCCCGCCCTTCAAAACGTGGAATTAATTGCTCGCGCTCCGTGCTCGGGTTGCAAATGCGCCGCTCCTTAATTACGGAGTGACCGTCTCGCGGGGACCTTGCCTCTTTCCCACGACGAGATCACATCCGTGGGGCTCGCGCCGCCCGTGGGAACAGGTGATCCGTGAGTCTGCTCCGCTCCGCCTCCCTCTGTGACTTACCGGCCGCGTGTGTGCATTCTGCGGATCTGCATCGTGGAAAAAATGTTCATTCCCCGATCTCCGCCCACGCTGCTGTTGATTGAGGTATCACCATGAGGGTTTAATTGGACTTCATTCCTTTACAATGCCACTCTGATATGCTGTTTCACTGATGAAAAATGGTAATATCGATAATAAGTATGAAAAGGATGTGTCAATATTGATGAGGATTATATGAGTAAAAAAGATTTCTTCCTACAATAAATTACGCATTTCAAGATAAATATCCCTGTGATGTCCAGAATGTTAGAAATATTAACGTCAGTTTTGATTCAATGATAATTTTTATTAAGGCTAATGAATATAACCATAATTTGGTAAGCTCTGGATTGTTACTAGTTATAGTATTATGAATATTGTATCCAGATAGGTAAACCAACCATACCGCTTATTCCGTGGAATTCTATTGCGAGCATAATTTTTTAATTTAGTCACTTGAAGCTTAAGCAATCGAATGGTTTTAACATTTTGGTGAGAGAGTGAAATAACTCATGAAATGAAAGAGTGTTCTCCAGTCGGCAGAAAACTTTCATCGCCCATAAATTTGTCGGAAAATTACTTTCTCCCATTACAATGTACAGAACGCTATCGAATGATAGTGCCGTTATAAGTTATCGGTTTGTACTATATTTTATGCCATAGAGAGGACAATTGTTGAATGGTAGAACAATTTAAAAATATAATCCACCGTGTACTCTTCCAACCTTAAATATGTTACCTGATAGCCTAAAAAAGTTGGCGGAGCTGAAGGAAAAGCATTATTCCTCAATAGAATGTGTTTTACCTCTCGAAGACATCAGGTTCATTTCGGTGGCTGAGGTCACATCCATACAATGCCTTTCTTTACAACTTAATTAATATAAATTATAATGTCTGTGTAGAGTGTAGCCGATTACTTAGCGTTAACATTGTCCTTTTTCAAAAACCTTCTTGCTGTGTGTGACGAATGAATTGCTGCGCAAGTCGTAGTAGGGCCAAGGTGACGTAAGTTCGCTCCCGCCCTGCTATGTATCTACCATTACTATTGGAATGGGCTTTTTTTCATTTTCATTGTCGGATCAGTATATCTTACATGTGTCGCTGTAAATATTTTCCTTAGCTAAAACTCTCTTGCGATTGCAGTCTCAATGACAGCTCTCAGGGTAAAGGAAAGGTGCGCTTCAATTTATCGAATTAGCCTGATGGAAGGACAAAAAAAAGGGAATTCAAACCGACAACCCTGCCTTTTCCTCTCTTATTCGGGCATTGGTATCCCTGGATCATATTCGGCGTATCACTGTCGCCCTCTCTTTTCTTTGCAGTCGTCCTCATTTGTTTTTTTGTCAACATCGAGCGCTTTCCTTCAGTCAACTTTCAACCTCACGGCGCCAGTATCTTACCTATCATCATCCAGTCTTCCTTATTCCTTAGCCAACCTACTTCCATCGCTGTTTTCTTTGCTTCCCGTTTTGTCTTGGCAGTCGATCTTCTTTTCTCTGCTTGTTTTTTGCGATGAAATCTTCTCCTTCTGCCGAAGGGAAAAAATAAATGCATATGCCTCACGATCTGACTGTAGTGTGGTTTGACCGCCTTTTTCATAGCCCTTAGAGATGTTTTAAGGTTGTAAACTTATTTTTATTTTGACTTACTTATCTCTTAATGGCGTAATTTTTTTTCTCCAGTCTTCTCGCTTGAAATATTGGAAATTTATTCGCGTGGAGGTGACCCTTTGTGATTTATAGGTGCTTGTATTTCCTTGAGTCAAACTCTGATGGCATGATAAATCAACAGAGAATGCTTTGCTGATACTCGTCTCCGTGAATCTTAAGCTTTTTAACTGTGCGTTTCATCTTCCGAACCTTGATTGTATTCAAATGTTTTTTAATGATAAAATGTATAAAAAATTAATAGGTTTTAGTGTAAAAAATAGTAATTTTTTTATGAGTACGATAAGAGTTGGAGAAATTCTGCACTCCTTTTGCAAATGGGCATATTTTAAATTAGGGCTTGATTCCTGTACTATAGTGTTATCAGCATCTGTGATAATGTATCTCCTTTTTATAGGCACGGCTCTAAAGCTTTAGTTTTTTTTATGACCATAATTATCGAATCTCTAATCATATTCACGGAACATACTTGGCGTAGAGTTTTAGAAATGTCACAAGTATTGAGCACATTTTAAATACTGGGTGCCCCATCATTGCATGAAAAAGTCGTGCATATTTTATGACATGCGTTAGATTTCCTTTATTCCGAATATTCAGGATTTCAGCTTCAAAAACGTGTACAAATTAATGAAAGATTGGCTATGAAACGTAATTTTTTCAATTTTTCCCATTCAATAATTCTTTCCCTTACGGGTGTCATATCTGTACTTCGTTTCCGCTGCTAGGGATCTTAATCATTGAGTACTATTGTGTATGCTATCTTATTAGGATCAAGAGAGAAAAATGGCACAAAAATAACTCATGCTCAAAACGTTATTAAAATATTATAATATTGTACAAATATATGATTTTTTGGGGGTTCTCATCTTATAAATCTATGGATTATAGAATGCAGCGCTGCATGCAGTATCGGTTGTATTTTTAATTGTAAATGGTATACTGCAGTAATACCTGATTCCTTACCCAAATGCAGTTCATGTCGTTGTCTTAGATTGTTATTCTTCTTTGTTTTTCTTTATCTGGCGCAAGTATTTCTCACTTGACCTTACTTGATGAATTTTTCTCTATTGTTTCGACCCATCCAATTTCTCACGTAATATGAGATGTTTTCAATTATGATAATATTTTTATAAAATTTTTGGTTATTATTATCGTATTTTATTAACATTTAACAATATTTACATACTCATACAATATTTTGAGTTATTATTATCATATAATGATACCATTCAATAACATTTCCATATTTTCCGGAATGCATGCTCAAAGCTTTTTGTGCAACATGGATAATTGTGTCCAATAGATTCCGACTAATATAATATGTAAGCTTCAGTAAAGGTTGAAAATTTATATTTTTTAATTATTCTATTTTTAAGTTTTAAGTATTCTAATTATTAATACTTTGACATGGAGTTTCTACCGTAAGATTCCTCCGTGAGCAGGGTTCCCACTCAACCGTGAAAACCTTAAAACCGTGAATTAGCCGTGAATTTCCTCTACCGTGAAAAAACCGGGAAATAGCCGTGAATTTCGTCTTAAAACCTTAAAAATCTCTAAATCTTGATAATAATACCTTCCCAGAAATTTTCATCTTCGTTCGTAGCTAGCGCACTTCTATTCATTGTGGCGAGCATCGTCGCATGCGGCCGCATGGGTCAGAAAAGCGTGGGAACGAATGTTGCCTGAAGAAAAAACATCTTTCCCCAGCGCAGGCCTTTTCTCTCCCCCTCCTGAAATATGACACCACTTCTCATCAGCTTGTTTACTTTCCTCAAATGGCTTGGTTTCCCCTCCCTCGGTCACTGCTTAGTCCCCCTTCCACCCAATTAGCCTTCCCACTGGCTGCAGCGACCACTTTCGAAACTAAATCTAGATGGCCATTGTGTCGAAAAATTTGAACGTTTATTCAACACCCTCAATCCTATGACTGGAAGACCGCTAGCCTTGACAACCTGCCATGCGCTGTGGACACTACGCTCCCTGCGTTTGAACCGGGTGACAGCGAGCTTTCGGCGTGACGTTACTAATTCTCGCGCATTGCGGCCCTGAAAACGATTACACGATTGTCGCATGCGTCGACCTGGAACTTGCCAGTTTTACGTCGCAACCGGAAAGTTTGTGTGGAGTTATTTACTGTCGGTGGTGATCCAGTTCCTCCGCTTTGTGCTATCTAAGGTAATGCTGTTTGTTTGTGTCGTTAAAGCCTCAATGCCGTCGCGATATAAACTGCTACATAGTCTCACGAATACAAGGATCAAGAACTTTGCTATTTCCTTGATCCTTGTATTCGTGATATTATGGATTTCCACCAAGTTACGCCCTCTACGATTAATTATGCTACATAGTCGTTCCATTTTTCCCAGAGCAACGGTAAGAAGGGAACATAATTTGCCTCTGATTAGAGAGATCGATTCAGTTTTGGTTTCAGAGTATTACGATAGCAGAGAAAAGAAGTCATTACACTGCCGCTTTCAAAAGAAAGTTATACGGTGGAACCTCGATCTATCGTTCCCGCATTGATCGTTCGCCGTTTCTGGTCCCAAATAAAGTTCCTTATAGACAATTAAATTTTTTCCCGCATCTATCGTTCCCCGAAGTATCGTTTCTCGCATTGATCGTTTGAAGATCGCGGTTTCGACGCAGAATTTTCCCGCATCCATCGTTTGACGAAAATGAGACGAAATAAATACAATGTGTCATTTATGGGTAATAACGACAAGCACGTAGTTGGAATCCTCCCCAAGAGATGGAACTACCATTGGGAGAAGCTCAGTGCCGTGGGAAAGTAACATTAGCGCATTTCCCAAGAACCTTTATCCCCCTCCATTCACCATTCGCCTCCCCCCTTCTGAAGCTTTCCTCTTCTTCAAAATAAAAACAGGTCCCAACTCGCGCAGGGATCTTATTACGAAGACCTTAGCTTCGAAAAAAATATCGAGTTACACGAGAACAATAGAAACGTGTTTCGCGCTCCCCCCTCTTCTCACCAACTGACCTTTTTCAGCCTAACTGCTTCGAAGTTCCCAGTTTATGGAGGTCAACTGCTGCATGAATCACCTATTAGCCCAAAAGGTGTCTAACAATGATATTCAGTAATTGCTATTATGCTTTTATTAGATTGAAATGTTAGTAATTTGCACGTTAAAAAAACGAGACCACACATGACGTATTTTAAGCAAGGAAATAGATGGAAAAATACGATGGTGATTTTTGGCGAAACGCGATATCCTCGTAGCTGAGCTTACGGCAGTTAATTCGGCATTTTGTTCCGAAAACATCATACCAGGTTGTTATCAGTTATCAATTTACGAGCTATACTACTACTAGTAGTCTCACTTGTCAGAGTTACTGACGAAGGGATATCTTCTCAGGATTTTTGTTTCTCCCTACTAACAATCCGAATTCATCTGATCATCTGGCGCTACGCTAATTAGAAAAGAATGGGCATCTTTAGGGTAAAAAATTTCATGGCGCAGTCATATGGTCACGCCTCGCCCTCTGCAGTGTGCTCTGCGTACCCCCGTACGCGATAGCATCAGTTCCGAACTTCACCTCGTAAGAGTGGTTCCCTACTTTCCGGGGTGGCTGGACTTCGAACCACTGAGTGTTTTCCATGTGGGTTTAATAAAGTCATTTTCACTAGTTTAATTTTAGTCGTCTTCCGACCATGGCCCCTCCGAAGAAACTATTGAGAACTTTAAGATATGGACTGAAAATAATTGAACATGAAGAAAAGAATCCGGGCTAGATGCGCGTGAATATTGCAGAGCGCCTTGGGTTGTCCGCTAGCACATGACGGTAGGGGTGGGGGTAGAGTGAGCTACCTGGAGAAAACAAGTAGAGATATGAAGGCGAAGATCCAGGTGGGCGTGCCGCTGACGATTAACGCAACATTGTTCACGCTTTACACACTACCTCAATAGGGTAGTTTCCTTCATCAAAGAAAACGAAAGGCATTGATTGCGATTCGTTACCCACCATTAGTGTATTCATAATACACAAATTATTTGGTTTTTGAAATACCGGTTTAGACGAATGGCAAGGGTCAAATTTTATCCTCATTTGAAAAAGGCCAGATTGGCGCCCATGCGATTCCACTCCACGTGACGTCACAGGGACCTAGTTTCTACACGAGAGGATAGGAGTTATGCATCGTCTGAGGTTACCAATGCATGCATGAGGCACAGAGCTCAGGGAAACATGTCTTAATAATCACCTATTAAAACTGGCTAAGGTCGGAAAGTTTTCTTCGTTTGATAAGGTATTAATAAACCTTTTTTAAGCCAAGCGCTACCATTCAGCAAGGTACTCAGCTATCCGCTAGCATCCTGCGTCCTATCAGCGCTCAGAGCCTCGATCAAGGTCACTTCACATGGAGAGAGGGGGGACCAGAAATGCGTCGCACGCACTTTCCTACTTACGCGTCGCGTTTTTGCGCGCTTGAAATTTTTCACTTTTCATTTAATCGCGAAAAATAGATATCGTCATTTAAAAATCTAAAAGCGCGAAATACATACTCCAGGAGTAATAATCTTTCGATTTAGGCAATAAAAAAATAATAAGAAACCACCCTATTGTATTTTATTTTATTTATTTTTTTATTTTTTCCTAAACCACCGAATACAGCTCACATTGACCATTTTAGATCGGGGTATTCAACAAATTTTAACAATCAAACGTACACGAACAACCATGCCCTGGATAGGGGAAACTACCCAGGCGGGACTCGAACCCACGACCTCTTGCTTAGCAGGCGAGGACTTTACCCCGCCGCCACCGCGGCCGGCGATATAATTAATTTAAATTTATTAAAAATATATTCATTAGACAGGAACAATTCAAGTAATTGACTATTTTTGGCCTTCGTGATCCATCTCACAACCAGTCACTGCACCGGCGAATGCGGTTGTTTTAGGCACAACATGCACATTGCTCTCGTGAATACGTGTACTGGAAATGGTGTTTGATGGATAAGAATTTTTACATCTGACTGAAATCCATAATAGCAGTGTAAATGCCGAGTGGAGAGGAAACATTCAGAATTTTGAAAGATATATGGGTCGAATCAACAATATGAAGTATGTGTCTTGATAAAGTACTACTATTCCTGTTATTATCTAAAATATTGTTTTGAAACCTTTAATGAATTTCTTAATCACTCGCCAAAATCCTGCGTTTCCTGGGACATAGGCAATCTAGCAAAAAAAATTAAGCATTGATCGTTTTTCCGCATTCATTTTATAATCGTATCGTTATTAATAAAGAAAAATTGTCCCCTAGTGGAGTTCCAAAAAAGGAGGGTAGTCTTAGAATCGTGTTCGTCTTAGATTCGTGGTAATACGGTGTATGAAATTGTTTTTCGATTTATTATGTTCTATTAACAATTTTCAGAAAATATTTTCCGCTGAATAAGAAAGATTCAATTTATTATATTCTATAAACAATTTAAATAAAATATTTTCCGTTAAATAAGAAATATTGGAGTGGGGGAAATTCGGTTACTGTGCAGTAATAACAACGTGTGCAAAAAACAATCTCTCAGCGAGGAATTAAAAAAGGACCTCGAGTGTCCGGACGGAAGAAGGTCCGAAACCGGGTATTCGGCGTCCGGGCAAGAGGGCGGTTGGGCTGGTCCTTTAGTCGGCCCTGAATTTTGCAAACGATAGATCACGTCATAACAGATATCACTTTTCATTGCGGGCGTTAACATTCACGGCGTTTTTCGCGTACGTTAATTTTCTGTTGATATACGGCCAGTGATTTTCTTATTGTTGGCTTATTAACGGACCGTGAATTTAGCAAAATTGAGACCGTGAAAACCTTAAAAAAACCGTGAAAACGTGAAAAATAACCGTGAAAACCTGGAAAAAGCCGTGAATTTCATTGTTCAGGTAGAGTGGGAACCCTGGTGAGCTAAATTAAAATTCCTTTGGAATCGTTTTTTTTTTTTTAGCAGTTCTTCCTTTTTTATACCTTAGTCTTTTGCCTCCCAGGTCCTTATGCGTCACGCGCCAACGTCAGGTTTTCTCTAGATTTATTTCTTCCCGTCTCCATGTGCTTCCTGTCCGGTTTTTTCGGCCGAAGATGGAGAGACCGCGATCACCCCCCGACCGCCCCACTGCTGACGTGTAGGTCTCCGCCTTCGCTCATTAGCTCAGACATTGCTTCCCAAAAGGATTCACCTCGTCATGCCATTTCCCGCGAAGAGCCGCTACTTTTTGCTAGTCTTGTGTATCCCTCTGTCTGCTCTTCTCTTAGTTTTCGACGTCGAAAAGGCTATGACAGGAATAGTCTCCATTGCATTTGAGGTGCGTTTAGTTGAAAGGCAATAATTATCAATTGAAGTTAAGAAAACCTTTTGGTGCTGTTATCCCATTCTTTTTAGTTAAAAAATAGTTAGCTAACACGCGTTTCGACGCATATTGCCGTCATCAGGTCAGTTCTATCGAGAATAAATAATAATGAAGAAATACAAAAAATATGAAAGTTCCTGAAAGTTTATTTCATTATCAAAAATTGTGATGCTATCCTAAATACTGTTTAAGTACTTTAACATGGTCTTGGTAAATTTCTTGGTAATATTTAATGCCAAGAATGTGCGTTATTTTGTCATTATTTGCCCCAACAGATCAAATATTTGACATAATCCCGCCAAGAATTTAATTTGAAAATGAGTTAATCGGTAAATATTGCTGTATCAAATTATTTCTGCTTAATTGTCGGACATATTTATATTTTTAATTTTGCTATTCGCAACTCCTCATACGCGCATTTATTACCTATATTCTCTATTCTAGGTTTTTGATAAGTTTACGTTTGCTGGCACGTGTAATTTTTAAACGTAATTTTTTAATCGTATTGATTGATTAACTTTTCTCGTTTAGTTGATATTTCGTCGCAAAGGCATAGCCACGGCCAACGCAAGTTATCCGTAATAAGATAATGCTACTGTCAAAACGAGAATCGCTTATTTCTTAGCTCAATTGTTTTAGCGACTGGACGTAATAATTAAAGTTAGGTAACACTCAGGGGGTTAATTCCGATTCTTTCGTCCACAAGATTTAGCCACAACTAACATTTTCTAGCCATGAGAAGATAATTTGATGAGGGTAGCTGAAGTCTAAAATTTCTTTGCGAATTGATTTTTGCGTCCGCTCATGATAACTGGTGTTTCAGTATAGGTCGTCTTCAGATGTCTCACTTATTCCATTCCCAGTCATACGTCAGCTGCTCCTTCCCTAAACTCCCGCACTCAAACGCCTAATTACCCCACGGTGAACCGTACCCCGTAAGCCATCGGTGGCAGTTCCCATCCAGGGTCTTCTATATCGCCAAATCTATCCCCAGTTCTCAATGGCGAAACCTTTCCAATGCACTCCCAAGTCTGTCCCCGTTTGCCTGCTCCTGCTAAGGGCAATCCTCTCTCTTTCGACCATCGTATTGTCCAGTGAAGCTCTCCTGTCTTTTTGTCTGTCTCCTCCCAATGTCTCTCCTTCAATCGAAAAACATATGACTCGCCATATAAGCGTCTCAAAATGGAATAACTCGCTCCATGAAGCGCTACCAACCAATGATTGAGTGACCCTGCATTTTCATTGCAATATCACCATCTACACATTTGATTCTTTCACTCTGGAATAAATCTTTTGATAATATTTTTCTTACCGTATTTTAATATAATCTCACAGAATGTGATGAAAGTTATGCCTGAAAATTTAGTTCTACCCTCTTGAATAAATTCGTACCCGCTTCCCATCGTAAGGGGAAATGTATTTACCATCTATTAATAGTTTTATTGAAATTTTGAAAAGTAATACAAACATATTTGGTCGAAAAGGCTGGAAAAAAAACAATTAACCTCACTAATCCCTGTACCTTAGTAGTTTCTTCAAGTACATTTCGTGAAAATTTTAATGTATACCGTAAATATTTCCTTTTATCACGTATTTAGTCACTCATTGCATTAATGTATTGTATAATTTCATATATGAATTTACGTATGTATAAATTAATCCGTATATAATCAAGAGCAAAGTGATGGGAAATACTTACGTATAAATAGTAGGAATATTATTTATGTTATAAATTATTTTTCTATACGTTTTAGTATTTTATTCATCGGAGCCTGGTTTTTGTCGTCTCTCTCTTGTTTGGTCAAGTCATTTTCCGCTCAAGAAAGTTGTTGCTTTGCATATTTTTAAATCGATATAACGGAAGAACGTCATTTATTTAATTAATACATGATGACAGACTTTGGATCATTCTTCGCGCTTATTAGGAATAATTCCTAATTTTGAGAATGCTGAGAACGTAAAATTGTTTTAATATATTTATATTTTCCCCTAGTAATAATTGTCCGTATAATTTTTCAAAGCCCGCCTCATCTTCACTCATCTTCCTCCCTTCATACCGCCCCCACTCTTTTGTCTTTTGCGAACCCTTTGTACGGTGAGAAACCCCTTCCTTTGAACCCTCTTCCCTCGAAAAGGGTATCGGATTAATTCGACCTGCGTCCTCCACCCAATTTCCTCTCACCGTTTCCACCTCTTCGCGTCACATGTCCACCCAACCCGGCCTCAAAAGGCGGTCCGTCGCCGTCCTTCTCACGTTCCTCAACCTCTTATTGCCTCTCCCAAGTGGTGGGCGTTGATAGGCCATCGCATTTGAGAATATATGAGTAGACACAACGCTCTACTCTCTTCACCTTTAGTTTTATCTTTTTACTACAACGTGCTCTCAACCTACCTCCGGGAATGCGGTAATCGACGTTCACGAAATGTCTTTTCGAAATATGACTAAGCTAATTCGTAGTTGAATTTATGATATTGCAATTTATATATAACTCTTTGTACATAAAAACTTTCCCCCAAATTTGGAAAATTGTGCGTTCTATATGTATTTTTAAGTCAGCTTAGTCACTGTAATTGGGAAATTCCAGTTAGTTTTTCGTGGACTTTGAACTTGGAGTAATATGCATTAAATGTATCTCTATTAGTGGCCCCTTTTTCGTGCATTCGATGCATGCGTTGCCGTATCACAGTCTCGTTTCTTTGTAGCCTCACTGTTTCAATATCAATTTATTTTATTAGCCGGCAAATGAGGATTACTAATTTAGGTTTGGAATAGGGTGTTGTCATTGTATAGACAAGGCCGGGAATGTAAAAAGGAATAGAGTATTTGAGGGGATTGGGTCAGGAATGAAATCATGTGTTTGATATTTTTCCTGAGTTCGAAACCTTTTGAGAAAAACGATAAATATAAAAATTCATATGGATTTAGTGTGGTAGGTTCTCATTCCCAGAAAAAAAAATATATTATAACCTGGTGTATTATTGAAATCATTTTTATGCCTTTCTGATGCTAATCAGTGTCATAAAAAGATGAATATACAAACATAATGCATTATGAAACTAAATTTGCTGAGTGAGATCATGTTTAATTCTTAATTTTGTGACGCAGAACATTTACATAGAGATTATAATGTGTATTCAAATGAATATTTAATGTTGATATCAGATGAATAGTTTCTCGTTCAACAAGTTATTTGCTGAATGTTTGATTGCGCTGAGCGAGTTTCTATAATATTTTTTCGCTTTTCGTGTCAGAGTTCCTTACAGCAATGGCTGAATAAAGTATTCCGGATGAAATAAGTTTCAGTGACAGCAAAAAAAAAGTACATTTTTGGGGAGTTAATATTGCTCATTTAAATTCTAGAATGTGCATTTTCGAGGGCAGTTTCTCTTGTTTCGTCAAAATGCTTTGGAATTTGCTTTTAGATAATTATTATAATTATCTAAATTTCTCACAGGGCTCGATTATAAATCTATAAATGGGCTTTTCCCTCTGCCTTCATGTTTGTCATTTGGTCCTCTATTTCAATTTTCAAATCCGGAGGCTGACTGCTCATTATTAGGTAATAAATATTATTATTTTCTGGCTATATTTTCGTCATTTATTTGCTTTCATATGATCTGGCTTGATGAAATCTCACCCTCCCCCGAGCTTTTCTTCCTTATTAATGTTGCCTCTTCGTTTCATAATATTTCCCTCCCCGTTGTATCGCTGACGGGATTTTTTTCACCCCGTGTCGATTTAGTTAATACGTCTGTCGATATGTCCGCTACACTCGTTTTCTGAAACTGATCGGTGTTTCTTATGAGGTGAATCAATGCCAAATCATTAGTCAATCCTTGCCCCGTTTTAGATTGAAACTTATGGGAAATGATAATGTTGACAGGTTCGTTATACATTCATTTATTATTTGCATTCAAATCGAAAGTTAATTATTTTATAATTGTTTGCCGACTCAGTCCGATACTTGATGAATCCACGATGAATTGAACATCATGTTAAAAAAAATGCAGTGATCTTTACTTTAACTGTCAATCCATTCATATCTTTTGTGATTATTATTTTCCTTTCTCTTTGACTGTGTGGTAAACGTCAGGGAAAGCCTTTCTTAGCTCCTCCTCTTCATCAACGATTAAAGCCCGTAAATTAAAAGTTCCTAAATCTCTTCTACAAATACTTTCATTCTACTTCTCGACCGGTTTCAATACATTTCATATTATCATTAGGTACCTTTCAATCTACTAATATGAGAAGAGTCTACCAGATTAAGTCTAAAACAACTCTCTAATATATGTGTGAAGTCTGCTTTTCCATGTGTCTTTATCCATAATTGTATAAATGAGGCAATTAAATGATAGACGCATCGAAGTTTTGCTTCTGTAGGGAAGGGGCATATTTTCCAGTAATCAGGTTATTTAACTGCAAATATGTTTTCTATGCCTCATCCGTATGTTGTTCTTATTACTGAACAATTGTCAGTTTATGGTCTTTCCGCTAAACAAAGAAATTACATACCAAGTAAATAATTTTTGTCACACTAACGTTGAAAATAATCGATGTTTCTGCTGCCTGTTATTTCCTTTCAATATACCCGAGCCTGTAAACTCTGCTCCACTAGCTAGATACTGCTATGTATTCAAATTGCGCCACTACTGTTGTTCACCTTTGTCACCATAAATGTCTCAAGAATTCTACGCGTAAAAAAAACATTCCACTGAGCAAGGGACTTAAGAGAAAATTATTGCAGTCTATTCCTTTGAAACTCTTAATTACACAACATATTGATTGAGAAATCTTCGCTTCAGAACCTGTGTTCGAAATAGAACCTAATTTCTTTTTTCTCTATCACCAGGCGCCTGCTTAAGGGCCGTTTTGACATTTTTTCTATGTGATAAAAATACAATAATTCTCTGCGATAATTTCACCTGGCCGGTGTTTTCTTTTTCTTTAACGCAGTAGTAATATCTTCCCCGATTGTTCATCACGTAGAAAGACCCCATAGCATTTCATCGTAGCCCTTAAAGGAAAGCGTATTTCTTTGTCAGATATCCTGTTATCGTTAATGGTTTTTCATTTTAGGGTTATGGCTAAGATTTCTGTTGTAAGCTCATAATCAGGCTACCTCACTTCATCTCAAGCATTACTGCTGATCTCCTCTTTTTTCTTGCTCATTTCCAAAGTTCCCCCCCCCCCCCCAAATCACGATATTCTGCATTCCTCTTCTTTCAGTATACTATCCGTCCGTGTCAGCATCCTTTTTATCTTAGATTTCACCTTTATATTCTCACTTGTCCCTTTGAGCATTTTATCTTCATCCATGTCTCCTCCATCCCTCCTTTCCATGTTCATATTTGAACTCTAATACCCTGTTTTTGATAGTATTAGGTAGAATGAAAGGGAGTAGGCCTTATAGTGAATTGAAGAGGGAAGTGCTTGAAGGAAGGAGAGGCTCCCAGAATCCTTCATAAGTGCTCCATGGAAACTTACTTTAATCGGTAGAATACTGTAATAATAATACCCTTGTTTTCATCCTGCCCTCAGGAGCTCAGGGTCTATTTCACAGCGTACACGTTTCTTCAATTCGCAATACCGTGCGTTGTGTGGGGGAGACTTGACTTTTGAGAGAGGAACAGTAAAAACTCGAATGCCAAACTGCAGAAGAAAATAACCTCCCAAAATTAATTTATATAGCATTTAATACTAAAATTGGCGTTTTCACTCTCACGAGAATGTATGTTATCTGGTTAGCCTCTTCAGCAGAAGAATATTAACCTTCCCAACTTAAGTGTGGATGGCGATATTTGATGGAACTGTGTAACAGGAAACATAATCATAGGTGCACTAATATTGTATGTTCCACAATTTTTTTAATGACTGGCCCAGGTTTCGACAGTGTTCACATTCTTCTTAAAGGTGAAAATACCCATATTTCGAGCTTTCTTATACCGTTTTGGAAGATACCCCTCCCCACCTTCCTGAACGTTGTAATTAAGTTCGCAAAATGTGTAAATTCACCTTCCATTTATTTCCACTCATTGGCAATGGCAGTTTTAGCCACGATAAAGCTTTCAGTAACTAGTAGTCTGTATTAATTTCGGATGTGAAATCCGTCGCTTTCGTTTCAGTCTCCGCCACGTATACTTTCTCGGAGGATAGGCGGGCGCTAACCCTGCGCCCCATCTCGACCTTCGAGCGTGGCCGTGGCGGTAGGCTGACTCCTCATGCGGGAGGCACGTGCAAAGATGGGACGGAATCATTGCGTCAATCAATATATCCTCCGCCTCTTCACCCCCCCTCCCTCTTCACTTTCTTTGTGGGCACGTCATCAAGGCCTCACAACTCTTCGTTTTCCTCCCCCACCTCCTCGCCCTTTCCCCGATACTACCGCCTCCCACCTTCCCCATTTTCCCCGGAAGGTGGCGTGCATCGGAGGGTCCGACCCCCTTTCCCTACCCTCTTGGCTCTTTTTCCACCCTTGATATCTCCCTCTCTCTCGTCCCCTCTTCGTAATGAAGGCATCAATCAATTACCCCCCTCCTCCCGGACCAGCCCTTACCCTTTGCTCTCTTTCTAACCCCCCCACGCTATCCAGCATCCCCCCACCCCCTTTCCGATACGCCTCGTCAGAGCACCACTCTTTTTCCCTCCGCCCTTACACGATCCAACTTCTAGCTCCACACACGCACACCCTCTTTTCCCTCTTAAAACCCTCTCACGCGGGCACACATGCCCGTATACTTTTTTCCAATGCCTTTTCCGCCTCCCTCCCATGTGCTCAACCCCCTTTTCTGCTGCCTACATCAAATTCCTCCTCCCTTTTCCAAAGCCCTCCTCTCTCCCCTCGTGTAAAACCCTTCGGCAATCTTTCCTCCTTTATATATTCCTCCGCCCTCCTCTTCCCTTCCAATCACACTCCAGCGGGGGTTTCCCGCCCACCCGCTTCCCGCGCGCTAACTGCTTCCCTTCCTGCGCCATTCGATTCTCTAAGCTCATTGCCACCCCATTTGACGGCTCCAATCTGGAGATGGCGTTCGTGAAGCCAGTGTGATACGTGCCATGTTTCTCTGATCGGTAGCGTATCGCCGATATCTTTTTGTTTTCTGGACAAATTTTTCAATTTTTAGCGCAAATTGTGAGTTTTGTATTGTATCTGATGTTTCCCATTCTTCCTACCTCCCCTTTTTAATGTTATCCTGTAATGTCAGAAGGCGGATTATTTTGTATTAAGTTAGTGTGAGAAACTTTTTGACTTACCTAGTTTATGATCTAGATCTCATGTTTCAACGACAGATTAATAATTTCCTTAAACTTTGCCTTTCCCTTCTTTTTTACAATTAAATTCTGTGGAGAGAACTTAAGATTGTACTATTTTTATTTATTGTCTACGAAAATTTGCACTATTAATGTCTGGTGACGATATTCCGCAATTCAATACCCCATCCAATTCCTGCACCCGTAATTAATGTAAATCTACTCAACTGCTTATTAGAGATCATCTGAGTATTTACCCGTGTTTTTGATCCTGTATAGTATCGTGTTATCGTCTAATTGCTGATGAAAGAAGTATCACTCCTCAGCTTAAAAGATCACTCTCCATCGTACCATTTCTTCGTCCTATGGGAGTTCTTTTCAGTTAATGGATTTGCATAGAAACCTATATCACTTTCAATTTTTAAACCTATGAGACTTGTATTTGATAGCGTATACGTTTTAAAATGAAACAGTTAAATTTTTACCATATCTTTGTACAATCTCTTAACTATTCTGGGCCCTGTGGTAGCATACGGCAGATCTCTCTTGTGGAGATTTGAACGCACGAATACAAATGAATTTTATTATGTTGAATATAGTTATGAATGAACGAAGTTATTTCAGTACGCTCTTTGTATTGGAAACAGGCTTTTCCTTATAGACATTAATTCTCACCTCTTCAGGTCGGTTAACCTAGATTGAATATTACTATGTTTAGTTTGCCTGAGTGGAATTAGTACTCATGATAGATCGTACGAATACGGATATCGTGTTTACTAAAAGGAGATAAAATTGTGGTCAAAGATAGAAAGCTAACAAATGGAGGAGGAAAATGGGCGTATCTCGGCCAGTCATATCTGACTACCCTAGTTTTACTACTGACAAGCCTACCGTTACGGCATTACTTGTGTATGCCTTTTATCGAAAACACGGGGGCATTATTTGTTGTGGGGCGAAGAAAGAAGCCCCGGCCTGCCGAAACCCATAATCGCTATTCACATTGGTCATTTCATCGTATCGGAAAGGACCGGAACGCCCCCGGTACCGAAGGAAGAGATAAAGGAATTGGATGGATTCATTCATCGGGTTACGTTCGTTTCGCCGTGGAAGCCTCACGGGGAGGCGCGCAAGGAACGGGATCCGGCCCTTTAACTCTCAGCCCCCTCCCCACTGTGTTGAGGACGCAGCGGGCCGGAAAGTCGCTTGTCCCGCGCCGTCCCTCTGATTGGCGCTCTCGGCAGCGCCAGCGGCGCGGACTACAAAGAGGTGGGCGTCATCGTCCCTTTTACTCTATTGCGCTCATCCGCCATCTTCAGTTCTCCAACGTCATCATTTTGCTCCAGCCCCAAGCCAATTGCACTGGACGATACCATAAACGGAAGTCTACTAGTTATAGCCGCCAAATTTTGATATAAAATACAGCTACTTAGAGAATTTGTGTCAAGGCTATGTGTATAATATATTTTTTCCAGGCGATGCATGTATTTCATCAGTAGGTTTTCTGAGCGATATTCACTTTCGTGGCCTCAAAATATTCTGTCTAAGTTTTAAAAAATTGAAGAATTGAGTCGCCCGAAATAACCCCGGCTGTCTCAAAGCACAAACTACAGTATGTTAATATCAGATGTTGATTTGCAGTTCGTCGCGTTTACACGGTTTCGTTATGGTTGGTTAGAAAGCTAATTAATACTTACAACTTACTTACTTACTTGTTAGAGTGGAAAGTAAGTAATAAGTAAATTTTTAAAAAAAAATATTAAAAAACCTGAATAGATGAAACTAATACTAGGCTGGAAATCGACAAAAAAGTGGAGGAATAGGTTCATAATAGAGTTTCAGAGAAGTAAAAATTGGTTAGGGTAACGGTCCGAACAGCTACTAAATAGAGAAAACGTCCCAGGCTGCCTACCTGATCTTCTTTCTAAATGAAAGTTAATCTTGCTACGTATATCATGTTCGCCTACTCGCAACGGTGTAGTTTGGCAGTGCGATGGGATGACTTCACCTCCCGTCCCTTAAAACTGATACTGGAGTCGATCGAGGGACCGGACTGGGAAGCGTTTACCCTCTTTACTCCTCCCTCTAGTGAAAATCTTTCATCTACTCCTCTCTCGCTTTAAAGCCGAGTGGAAAGAAAAAAATCCAATCGGTCTAAAAGGATTTTTTGGGCATCTGGGTGTGTTTATTCGATCGGGTCGCACCCGTGAGTGGCAGGATGTGGAGGGGAGAGCATCAGCGAGGACCTCTCTGCCATCTCCTTACCCGTAACTGGAGGAGGTTTAGGCCGTATGGCGCATAGCCAAACCCCCTGTTCCTTCTGCTAGCAGTTCATGGGTTTTTGAAGTACAGAATTGGAATTCGGAAAGCCTGTCTGACGAGAAAACCATCGCGGTGCGAGAAATAGGTATGCTTCTATATAGGTGTATTATGAATTATTTTCATCCAAGGCTATTCCAAAGTTTATATATACTCTTTTGCTAAGGCGCTAAAATTGGTATCTCTCAACTTCACAGCAATAGCACCTTTCCGCACAAAGTATTTTTATAATTAAAAAAAAATAACCTGGTTTTGAAACTTAGTTCTATTATCAAGATGACAACACCGACATTTTTGTTTTTATTTTTGTATACATGTAAAAAAATTTTCCCCAAAACTCAGTTTAAAACGCTTTTATACCCAAATAATCGCCCACGTCTACGGATTGTGCGACCATTTTTATCCTGTTTTTGAAGGATCTGCAGCTTACCTGAGAGTGGTTGCAATACAGTGTGATCCAAGCTATTATTTATGATTGGCGGATAGCTGAAACAAGTTGAATTGTTTTTTTTTATTTGTACAAGATATATTGATTTTGCAAAGCACAATAGTTCAATTTTCGGCTGCTAGATAATATATAGATCCGCCCCTGCATACATTTAGACGCGATTTCTTTTTTATGAGGCCCGTGGCATACTGAATAGAATAAGCTTTGAACTCATTTAACTTTTGGCTGTTAACATTTGACTTTTAACCAAAGTTATACCATCAGTTAGATATCTTTGGCTTAAAATTTTGACCAATCCCTAAACAAAACACAAAATCCCCCCTTTCGGAATTCTGGTGTATCATTGGCTTCCATACGTCACTTGTAGAATGAAAAGCTACATCAGAGAGATTCGTCCCTCCCACCCCTCGAGAGAAAAGGAAAGGAAAACTCGAGATCCGGGAGTGACGTTTGTTCATACCCCTGACAAGGAATACGAAAGAAGAACACGAGATTCGCAGCGATGGTCAGCCGAAGGGAATGGAACTGTTGGAGAGTCGAGCAGTCAATCAGCCATGCGGAAGAATAGTTTTGAATTGACAGCAGTCCGGACGGAGGCATCGCGGGATATGCCCGGCCAAGCGCGCATGTGACATTGGCGAAGGCGGAGAGGCGGGGGAGAATCTTCCGATAGCTAAAATGGAGATGAAAGAGATGTGTCGACTAAATATCAACCTGTCAAAAAATTTTCAGAAATATATTTCGAATAATTTTCCATTTATAAATATCAATTTTGGTGGAATTGATTTTTGACACGCGTTTTCACGCAGGAGGATGGCAGATGAGAGCCTTTCTCCCCTGACGATGTTCCTTCAGCCCACGCTTATGGAGTTATCAACTTTCTTTCTCCCTGGAAATCTTATACATTTCAATTAGCGGGGGAAAAAGAGTTCAATTTACTTCCTCCCAATAAATGGCAATCTTCAAGTTATTTTTCCAAAATAACGAAAGAGGCTTAACAAACTTTAATGTAGAAATATTTACCAAAAATAGTTTTTTCCAGCTATATTTAACAAAATGAACTGTGATAATCATTGAGTTTGTCAAGGTGATCATTGTTGGTTATGTAGAAAAAATACTGGTCTATACCATTCTCGTAAATTCTCTTTTTTCGTTACTAGTTCATAAGAATTGATCCTCGGAAAGGATAAATGGGCCTGGGTGAAGTTCCACTGTAATTTCGTTGTAAAAGTTGTGACATGGTGTGGTGGACGTGTTCTTAATAGCATACTGTTGTGCTTTGTTAATTTTTTCGTTACTATTATGAACGTCCGTTATCAAAAGCTTGTGGAAGCTAGAAATACGGATTTCCCATTGGCTGTCGAAATATACATTTTTATCGATAAGAGGCAATTTTGTCGTTCGTTTCAGAATTTATCGCCTTTGAATCGAAGTGAAAAATATTACGGGGTTCAATGTTGACGACTCTCACTACTCCTTCTTCCGAAGTGTTTTTTTTTTTATAAATGATTGATTCCTTTGGAAAAGCATTAACTATGATAACCTACGTGGGCGTTATCGAACGTGGGAAACTAATCTTACGATATGGTTTTTATTTGCAAAAAATGTCGATGTTCTTTGATCGAAGGTACTAGACGTGGTGGGAAATTTAGAAGGAGGAATTAATCGAAAAATCATTGCCAGCCTCGGTGGCGGCGGACTAAAGTTCTAGCCTGCCGAACAAAAATTCGCTGGTTCGAGTCCTGCGTGGGTAGGTTGTATCTATCCAGGGCATGGTTTTCGTGCACGTGTAATTGGTTACTTGTTGAAGAACCGTATTGTAAAAGGTCAGTATGTGCTTTTTTCGGGGATATTTGAATAAAAAATAGTTTTGGCTTAGGTTCGGTATGGGTGGCGTTCGGGGAGGGGAAGGAATTAAAACTACTACTGTTGGCTACGCCAATGCTTAAGGGGACCCATCACTGATCATTTTTTCCTGTGCGAAATCATGTTTGAAACTGATGTTTTCATCTTGAAAAATTAACGGCAAATAGAGTTAACATTTGCCTGAACAAATGAACAATTTTTCCGATAGGTATTATCTTAGATGCAACATTTTTACATTTGCAATGCATGCAGATTCTGACAAAGGTTAGCTCCATTTTGTCGTGAACATCTCAAAATGATGAAATGATTGAAATAAGCACTTGCACTTTTCCACTATTATAAACTATTATTCCGATCTAGATTTCGATGTTATCATATCATCATCAAGGTACAAAATGGTGTATAGACCATTGAATTTATGCATTTTTTTAGCTGCAGTGGGGGAAAGTAATGGGAGAGAGGAGGTGGAGGAAATGGAAGAGCATGAAGGAGAAAGTGAAATGAGTTTTCAATGGCTATTACGCCGTTATTAAAAGTCGGAATACTACCGGCAGTGGGAGAATGATGTCCCATCTTAACAGATCCATTACCTATTACTATAATAATATCTTTGAGGGAAGAATCTTCCTGCTTTATTAGACGACAGCGGCTTGCACTTAACGCGGGGATCAGTGATTTTCTTGCATCCTCCTCCTCTCCCCGGCGTGGATGCGACACAAAGTCGCGTGCATTGACGTGAGTGGACGACATACTCCGCGCGGCATTCGGAAGTTGTAATCCGCCATGGGCATGGCGAGTGGCAATTTTCTCTCAGCAATTCTTTATATGGCTCGTTGATTACTGCCGGCCACGACAATCTAAGACACCGCTCTTGATTTCTAATGGACAAAGATCGATCTTGGATTTTTGACACGTATGATATAAACGAACTGACTTCGGGATGAGATGAGAAACTGCTTTTTTCATCTCCTTCGTCGGCAATCTGCGTCGCGGTCTCTGGGAATGGAATTACACTCAACTGGCAGCGTGACGGCAGGTGTTATGGCCGTCGCCAGCGGTCGTATCACATGTGGTCAATTACTTGAGAGAGTCAAGATTATTAATAGATTTATTACATTTTGAATAATATCATTGTTCATTAATAACATAATACAGGAAATTTTAATGGCAAATAATATGAAATAGGTTGAACTTTAAATTTAAAAGATAAAATTTCATTTTAGACACCTTATAATATAACAGGTGAAAAACAGACAATCCTCTCTAAAATTCACTCATTCTTGAGATAAATCTCATCGTCGTCATTGAAAAAAATAATGGAGCAAAATAATTTATGAAGAAAAATACTCATTTACGAGTAGATTCCTCTGTGTTGAGGTTATCCAATAATTGAGAGGTAACATAGTTTTTAATTGTTTTTACTGAACTGAAAAAGAACCTAACTATGGGAATGGAGCCTGGTGGAGATGTTCGTTATGGCAATACTTTTAAAGTATATTTAGGTGGATTTGCGGAAATATTTTTGTCCAAAACGCATCATTTCCTAATAAACATCACTGAATTTTCGGTGCACATCTTTGACTTCAGTTTATTGTCTCATCTTCCCAGAAATTTTTGTTTACTTCTCTTAGTTCACGGATATAATTGCTTTGGTTGTGTTTTCCCTTGAAAGTTTTATTAGTGGAGACTCGGAATGAATATGATATTGGGGTCAGCGAAAATATCCTTAGAGAAAAATGTGACCCATTGCTCTGCTGTCATGCACGCATATTCTATGTACTAACCGCACTCTTAATGAGAATCCAACGACTTTAAATGAGTACACGTTTGCCGTCCTGTTTGCGCTCCACCATCGTAATTAAAAAATATTGAGGTTTTTACCTCTAACGTTTGAAAAAAATGCCCTTGCGTCTGTTCCTCGTAAGAAATAACACGACGTAGAAGAGTTCCGCCCAACTCTTCCTCCTATCCTAAGCTAACCTCTTAACCAGGCTAAATATTTTAGAGCCTTCATAGTTATCCAGTTCTCTCGCTCGTATTTCTCTTGATTTGTGTTCCACAGTTCCCAGCCAAAAGGGCTGTCTCCTGGGTGTTGCGTTTTAAAAATTGATTTCATAGGCATTTATAAATCACTTATTATAAATGTTGTACCGAGTCATGGCGTATGGGTTAATTAATTAGGATTGGGAATGTGAGTAGTGTTAAGGACACATTTTGGGTAAGTATATATGTGTCGGTTTTATAGAGGATCGTAGTCCCAGAGATTTCTTAATAGCGGATTATCAGTGGTAGGTAATTTTTTCTGGAATTTTTCAAGTGCATTATTTAATTATATTAATGTAGGGGTTAATGATAAATATTTCCGAATATTTCGGTTGCTTATGAACCATGGTGCGCCGATGATCCGTCTTATGATTTTATGGCACTACCCTCGATCTTTCTAAGGAAATGCGCCTCGCTATAGGTAAATGTGTTCTGAAATAAGTCGCTTACTTTAAAATCCTCCTGCCTTGAAATGATTTCTAGACACCCAGTAGCCCAAACTAATAGAATATTCAATGCCTTTATTTTATTTATTTTTTATACCAACGCAAGTACTCACGCTGTGCCGAGGTAGCTGTTGATATGAGATGGATACAAAAGAGGCCGGAGTTTGGAATGTTTATATGTCTAGGGAAGTCGATCAGTTAAATGGATAGGAGCTGGGAAATGATTCGAATATTTTGCCTTTACTGTACGAATTTTATTTCGTTCTCTGAATCCATTAAAAGCCGAAGTCAAATGTAGACTCTCAATTGTAGTTGAGATGGTGCTGATATCTTGAAAATCTTGAAAAAATGAGGATGCCTGATTACGCCCTTTTTAAAAGAGCCTATGACACTATTCGTAGGATGAGGATTAGAAATAACTATGATGAATGGCTTTGGAAAAAATCTATCCTTTGGAAAATTTTCATTTCTATTGTCAGAATATTGTGAAAACGTTAATGATTACCTTACAAAATTATTTAGCGGATTACGGCCATTTCATTATTTAGAGTTCATTGTCTGGAGGTAGTAGAATTTACCGGATAACAAGAGCCGAGTAATATCTTCTCTTATTCCCTTTTTTCTTTATTCCTTGAATTAATCCGCTCATTCCTCGGCCGAAATCAGTGCAAGGGGCTCGTCTTTGCCATTTATTTGCCTCTTGAGGTTAAAGGACTTGTCTGTATGGACAAATGGAGTCGGTGGTCCAGCCAATAATTTCGTTGGATACGTCCGTTAGATTGTCTACCTTGAAGGTTTCCCTTCGAGACAATAGAGTGATTCATTCTTAGGGGTCTCTCGATTCGCTGGTAGGGATCGTGAAAGCATTGTAAGGTATCTCTCCACCAGTTCGCATCATCGTCGCGATATTTTAAACCCTCGACCTGGACGCTAGCCCCTCTACATCTATGGCTGTTCCGAATCGTGGCCGATGATAAAAAGAGAAAAATATGCAAAATGCCCTAGGATAATTTTAAGGTATAGGGAATATTGTTTGAATGGGAATATATTGGGGTAAGTGAAAGAAATAATCTACATTGAAATTAACTGCCCCCATGATGTTTTACCGATGTCCTGCAGCCCGTGGTTCCTCCCTTGCAGTTGGTTGACAGACTGCAAAAAGAGGAGAATCCCTGAGGAAGTACTCAGTTTTGAACGACCTCTCGTTAATGAATGTAGAACTCATTCAGTCTAGAAAATAGCTCATTGATCTCTAATGCCTGATGCGTATGCTATCGTATCGTATGTAGCGTACCAATGCGTTAGTCTTTCTGTATTTAGGTATGGAACAGTTTCGGCTTGTAAAAATTGAAAATAAAACAATGTATTTATCATAATTGTAGCTACATACTCCACGAAAGGGGTTGAATATTCCTTGAAACGATTTCCATTGAAATCAGTGATCACCATATCAGTGTTCTTTCTTGATGGGATCTGGTTTAAGCCCGCTTCTGTGTTAAATAGTTTTCAAACCTAATGGTTTGTGTCTACCTCTAAAATGAAGGCTGATCAGATCTTCTGGAGGCATACATGTAATAGCAAACAGAATCTTGATTATTTAACTGGGGTCGTATCTCATTACCTATTATCATCGTCATGCAGAAGGAGAACAGACTTCACCTTGCATAGCTGTTAGGATTGCGTCGGGAGAGGGGGATGGCGGACGAGATTATTTGTCTGAGGAAATCTGAAAGCTTTTGTTAATTTGTAACTATATTTGAATGCGTTCATCGTTGAGTTTTTGTGACACTACGTGAATTACGTTCAAATGAAGTAAAATTATTATCATCAATGTACCGTGTACATTGCACCTGATAACAAAACAAAAATTGTTGTATATCAGAAGATGCTTGACTCCAGGAAATAATCTCGAATGTGTAGGGTAGACCGGGGCACGTTTACGCAGTGCACTTTTCCGAACCTAGTTATAACCAGCGCGCCACAAGTCATGACATATTAATGCTGCTCCCCAGGGGCTATTCTTACGAGACTTTGAGCGTCGTTCAAGCATCGGTCTTGCGTTGCGTAAACTTGCCCCTGAAAGGAGGCAAGTAAACGCAACAGACTCTGACCTGTAAACATTTTATTTTTCGATTGAAAGCACTAATAGGCCAACAAATGAGTGCATGAAATTCTGACTTTATTAACTGCTTTATCAAACCTCAGTGTCTAAAATTTCCTAAGATAAAACATAAAAAATAGAAAATCCATTGAAATAATCTGGGAATATTTTCCCCGGTTTACCCCACACAAAGATTGAATGAAGAAAATATCCATCTACTAAGCCGTTGTAATTTATTTTCTGTAGTTTTATTAATGATTTTTCTTAATTTATTGCATTAAGTTAAAAATTAGTAGAATCATTACTACCACTCTTGATTTATAAATGGTCTGACTAAACTGTTCATTGATTATTAGGCGTTACGAAGTTCGCCGGGTCAGCTAGCCCTACAGTAAGTAAATGTTTTCTTTTTTATTCTTGTGGCTGAGCGAACTTCTCAATGTGCCCCTGGGAGCAACCATAACCCATAACTTAAATAATAATAGATTGGGAGAACTTGAAAATTTTATGGGCTGTAAGACTTAAACATTTCCGGGCATTTTCTGCATCGAGGGTCATCTGGTTACCACCCCATCTCCTCTTCGTCGATTGTTTTCTGCAACCCTGTCTCGTCTCTCCCACTCGTAAACCTACCCGCTCCGGAGGCTTGGCAAATTGGAGAGTGCATAACGACGTGAAACCGCACTACTGTTGATTCCCCCCTCATGTCTCTATCTCTCTCTCTCTCCACGCTGTCGTCCGGTCAAAGCACGGCGGAAAAGTGGAGAGGTGACCCCCTCAACCCACCCTCATCACTATGATTCGTCACTTCAATTTCGGTCGCTTTATTCTTGGCGTCATTAACAATCCATTCCGGGAACAATGGACGCGTGTGGTCATTGTTTCGCAGAAGTGGAGGGCGTTTCGGTTAAATGCCGCCGGTGCCGCCACCTCGTTTCGCGGCGCAGCGGGGAACTAATTTTTACGTCGCGGACGTCGGTCGCAGTCTCTTTCGAAAGTTTCAAATTCGTCGCGAGTGCAATATGGCCGTCACCAACCCGTGTTGAACTTTCGGGCGGATTCGCTCGTTTTACTGCGCCAAGCGCAGTGACGTGTGCTGTTCGCTAGGGAGGGACAATAATTCAGAAGCCGAGCTATAGTTTTCTAGTGGAAAACATTTTTATTGAATATTCTCCTACTCGGATAAGGTTCTTTCGCCATTTGGAATGGACGTTTAGCTAAATGGAGGGGAGAATCCAATTCCTTACGCCAGGATGGAACTTTGGAGAGGGTAACTATGAAATTTTGCGGATGTTCAAGGGGTATCTGGGGGAAGTTTGTGTTATCCATCATGTAAAAAGTCTAGGCTTTTTGAGAATGGAAAATTTTGCTTGTCGTTAATTCTGAAGCCGCATAAGTAGTCTTTACGTTGGATAAATTAATCTAAATGAGCATCGGAGAATAAGTTGCAAACGTGAATACGCTTTTGGTACAATAATTGTTTACCAGGATATTATCATCACTCCACCTCTGCCGTGATAGAGCGATTTTTGTGTGTATGTAAGGGAACATATTCGCCTGTTCCATGCCCAAAACCTCTTTTCCGTCATAGATATGTGTTTTTTTCATCTTTATTATGGCACCTATTATCGTCTTTTTACTTATATGACTTTGGCTGGATTTAATAGCAACATCGTCAAGATAGCTCTTATAGGACAGTCGCATCTCCCAAGCTTCATATGTACTTTACCTATTGCATTGGTGAATTACGAGTATCTAACCATTACGGAGAGGAGCAATATAATATTACCGTATGTTTCTCAAATTTTGAATTTTATTGTTTCAAATAATGTATTCCTCCTATTGTTCTTTAACGCCTTCTTCTTTTGAAAAAATTTTCTCGTTCCGATTGTGTTTCGACTCCAAGATCTTTAAGCGTACTATCAGAGCATGTAATTCAAATAAATGCATTAATGTTACGCGTGTCGATTCTTTTAAAAATACCGAAAGATGTCTCTACTCTCGACATGTCCGGTTGCGCCTACAAAAGCGTTTCCGACTCAGCCGAAAGGTTTCACGAGGATTAGAAAAATCTTTCTTTTGGCTCGTTTTCATCCACTCGCCTCGAATAGGTAGCTATTCCTTTTTCCCTTCTTCCACTCTCCCGCGGCGGCGAAATTGCAGCAAAAGGGTCAAACGAGACGTCATCGCATCCCATACGATGCCTCTCTCATCATCATCTGCAAAGGTTCAAGCCTTGCCGCTTTCCAAAATCCGTCGCCGACTTTGTGAAGAAACTGCGCCATTGTCCTTAAGTAGGGATTGTCGACCTCCTCCTTTTCCTCCCCTTGAAAAAAAAACTGACTGCGCCTTTTCGACGACTGGGAAGGGGGTGGGGGGAATCGGCCAGGGGCCTGTAATCACTGGGACGAGTAAAGGGTCGGAAGGCAAAAGGGATAAAAATCCGACATTCAACCCTCTTAATCTCCCTTTCTTCTCATCCTGCTCCACCCACCGATCTGGCCCCGCTCCAGTCTCTCGACTGCAGCCGGAGGATTTGTGGAAATAAAAAAGGAGACTTTCCGCGAGTCTTCCGTGCACCTTACTCTCTTTCGCCTCATGCAGCACCCAAGTATTTTTTTCTTTCTCTCTCTCTCTCTCTTCCTGCAGTGACGAAAATACCCCCCTACTCCAATGGCGGATCTAGGATTGGACTAGAAGGGGGGCAAACCGGAGGTGTAGGGAATTCCTCCCCAGTAAAAAGGGGGTGAGAGATTTTGGAAATTGTTATTTTCAAGTCTTAAAAGGGATGATTTTAGGCTTACTCTTCGATGTAAAAATTAACTACTAAACACTAAAAAGACACTGCTAAAAACTTTTATTAGATTGTTTAATTCCAAACAGTTAGTTCCAAAGACCGTATAATAGACCATAAATTAAAAGAAACCTTAATTTTAATTCGTTGAAGTGGGTAAATTTACCGCAAAATATAATTAAATGCTTTTGTACAAAGAGGTAACCTCCAAAAATTTCGATTTTATCTAACGTATTTTACGACCTCGATGGGGTTATAGTCCCAGTCCCCTTAACCCCTAGCAACCACTGCCCTACTCCATGCATCGCACACTTCCGCCCGGGGTCGCAATGGGATGTGGTGCTAGCTCACCCTCTTCTCCTCCCTCCATCTCGCTCTGGATTAAATCCTCCATACCCTTCTCTGGAGGACCCCTCTGCAAAGTCGCGGAAACCCCTTGTGCCCCCGTCCACCTCGCTTACGTCCCTTATTTGTCCTTTTAGTCGTGGCGGAAGCCCCGGCAGGCGCCCCACTCAGTCTCTGACCCTTCCAGCGAGCTGCTGTGCCACTCCTCCTCCCTTTCTCTGTCTCTTCGCATGACCGGCGGAGAACTCTCTTGCACCCTTCTTTATTTTTTTTATTCCGCCCCGGTCCACTCGTCCCAAAATCTCTTTTCCTCTGCAACCCCTTCCGATTCTTCTGCCGCCTGGTCTCTTCTCTCTCTCTCCCCCCCCTCAGCTCTTTCCGGGGGTCAGAGAGCAATTCCCCGCCCCCTTCGCCTCCTGTCCCCTCCGCGGGAGATTTTATGCGAGCACCCCTTTCCTTTCGTCTCTTGCAGTGTCGCAGGTTGCCTCCCCCGCGCGGTAATCTGTCCAATGGCCGTGTGTCCTCTTCGCCGCACTCACTCCCCGGCTTCCATTTTTTTTATTCCTCTCTCGTCCTCGATTCTCTCTCTTATTCTATTTCTCACTCGCATCAGAGCCATTGTATTCCCCTTATACGTTCTCTTCCTCCCCATCTACGCAAGGTTTTCTTATGAGGACGTGAGGATCCGAGTCGATGTGATGGATAGTGTGTTGACTTTCCACCTTGGGCCCGGGTTCTAATCCCCGTGGCGGCAGAGATTGCCCGATCCCTGCTTGAGTGCTTTGTGGAGGGCATTTCAAGCACAGCACTCCGTCCATCGGATAGGACGTCAATCCATGCTCCCTTTGGCGCCTTTCGTCAAGAGCAGGCTAATGCCGGCGCTATTTGTCCCTCCACCCTGCCTTCCCTAACCCTTCCTTCATGGAGGAAATGACTCCAGTTTGCCCGTTGCCTCCATCTAATGCCATACAATATTAGACCATATTTTGTCTTTTTTGTGACCACCTATGGACAACGCGATGCGGAGGAACACCCGAAAGCCGTGACTCATGCGTTTTACTCGTGTAACACGCTGTCATCTTAAAATCTTCAGGCCAAAAGGTGAAGAGCGAAACACATAACCGCGTTATTTGTATGCACATTTCTACTTTTTAATCTCTTATGAAGACTATGTAGGCATTTAAAACATTTTAATAGAATAATTTGCGGCAGTGTAAGTCTGCAATTGCCCATCTTGAAGAGAAAAGTCCTTTTTTGCCATATAGAAGACGTGTATAAGGAAAAGTAATAAATACCGCACTAATATACCCATGCAATTAATGTTTAATATTTGCGGAAACTGTGAGGTTTTTGAAGAAATTAGTTGCATTAATTACCTAGAGATATAATAGAATGGATGCCGCCTAATACGAATGAGCCTTCCATCATATGCGACTAAAGCAAAATATGTTGAAGTAAGGAAGCAATTCATTTCACCCCATCCTCTCCACCTTTCTAAAGGGCGCACAGGGCGCATCTCAACCTCTCGACCGTTTGTATTTTTTATTTATAGAAGCATGAATCGTACGAATTTAGTTCGTATATTGTATTCAGGGTAAATAGTGTAGGCAATAGTTAATATATGCCTGTACCTAAAAATCTAATACTTAGGTGAAAATTACAAATTTTAAAATCGTGGTTATATTTACATCGGTGTATTCTATAAATAAACTGGAACTTTCCACGTGACATAGTAGGTTTTAAACGCTGAATGATCAGTCGAGGTTAAATGAGAGAGTCTTCTTAAGACCACTAATATTTAATGCTGAAATCGTGATTGTGAAATGGATTGGTGGATATGGGGTGCTGATTAGGGCATGTTGGAGATTGGAGGCTTTGCTTCTAGCAAGAAGCTAGATCAAAAAAATCTAGCTTCAATTTGAATCATTACTTGATGCTCATGTGCTAAATTCATCACTTTTCTCAGTGATGCCCCATCAATTCTTCACTCTATAATATTGTATTAATATTTAATCTCTGAAACATTCTGGATGTGTAGTGGACGTTGAGATCCTACTCATTATTTTGAATGATGTCGTCAAATTAAACTATTTTTCATTAAATCATGTAACTGTATTGTGGCTCTATAAAAGATACTGTACCGCAGATAAAATAGTTTAAAACTGAATGGTAGAAGTTTTCTTTCTTAATCTTTTTGATGTTTTTACCATTCCTTTAAAAATCAATATATATATAATAGTATAACTAGGCTAATATCGCTCTTGAATTTTGATAATTTTAATTCCACTCAGCATAACTTCGTTACTTCCATTTTGTTACCCAGATTGCTTTTCTTTCCGAGAAAAACGAGGAGTATCTGAAAATTTTAAATTTATTATTTTATTTGAAATTGAATACGGAGAATTTTTCATTTTGTTTTTCGTGAGATGGCAATAGAAATTCAACTAAATATCATTTCTTTTCATTCAATCTGACAGAGTCTTTCGTTTTGCCTCTACATAAAAAGCCATTCATTCCTCCTGATTGCTAACTTTGTCCTGTTCCCTCATTAATGTTATTTCTTTAAAATGAAGATGTTTCTCACTCCTTTCCAACAATTACCAATCCAAATGATGGTACTATTATAGCTAGCTCCTTCGTCTCTAAAAAAAAAAGTCTGCAGCAGTGCAGTGGCCCAGCGAGGGGGGGAAGTTGGGACAGAATTTCCCCCCAGGACTCCGAGAAATTTTAAAATTTAATCCATTCCACTTAATTGGATAAATATTACTTATAAAGTAGTGCAAGGATTAATAAAATATCCCCCAGAAAGCCGTAAAACTCACCATTTTGAGCCATTTGTATTAAATATTTTCAGGGAGTGGGCACCCGCACCTTCTGTATTTCATACCACCCAGTATTAGGTGCTCCTAAACCCCCCTAGCCTTTATTCCTAGCTGCGAGCCTGTAAATGTGCATAGGTTTAAGGCTTACTTTATTTTTTTGAGAAAAAGTTATTACCGTTCATTTGTAACTGTTAATCAGATAATGGTAGAGTATCATCTTGCTTCAATTTGGTTCATGGTGGTTTTCATTAAGTATATCCTAATTTCTGACTTATTTTTACTCTCCTTTTATTTATTTTTCCAAAAAAGTCCTTTCCCAGCTTTATTTTCCAGCGACCCATTTTCAGTTCGCGGAGGATTCTATTCCCTTTCGTTTCCGTTGCGATTGGAATGGACGTTTAACTAATTATCATCATCATCTTTTTTTTTCACAAAATCGAGCATTGTCTTTTGGTTTTTCTCCCCGGCATAAATAAGTTATTAGTTCCTCCCGCTTTTTAACTTTTTGCTGAGCTGCCTCTCTCTCTCTCTCTCTCATTTCCTGATTCGACAGGTTTTTCCATCCCCCCAATTTATATCTTCCCCCTATGTCCAATCTACGGCAATATTTTTTTTCCCCCTTTTAGCTTTTATCTTTCTGGGTCCCCTTTCCCCTTCACGTACCCCTCCCTCCTGCCCCCCCCCCCCCGTAGTTTTTACCGAAACCCCATTTTCCATCCCATCGTGCTGATTTTGCCCTCACCCCCGCCCATCACCTTCCCTCCTCCTCCCGTCGACCACAAGGCATCTCCTCGCTCACCTCCCACCGGCCATTCTCCCCGCCACTTTTATTTTTCTCCCTTTTCACAGCCCCTTATCCTCTTAGGCAAAAAAGAGGATGTGCAAATCTCACGGCCCACCACGAAGGGAGTCGAATGGGTGGGAAAGATACGGAGGTGGCCAATGGGGCGCCGTTGCGATGGTGAAGCTCTCTCCTCATTGGGCGAAATTTTTCTCCGAAGGAGAGGTTTGAGGAGGCGTTTTGATACACATTTATTTTTTTGTAAGCCTCAAACCTTTTTTTCTTTATTTTTTTTAGTTTCCTATGCTTTTTTTAAATGTCGTGTGTATTTCGTGAAAGAAATCCTAAACCTGGTTCCAACTTGGTTTTTTTTCCACTACTTCTGACCGCCAATCATATTTCTCAGTTTATCTCTCAGTTCGTTATTGGCCATTATATTTCGTCCTGGTCATTGATTTGCCTTGGGTGGGATACCACATCGGAAATTTTCCCCTATAATGTGGGCAATATATTAGATCATCTGGCCTGTCTTTGTAGTCTTACGCCTGTAGGATTGGTAGTGCCGAAGGGCTAACTTCATTGTCAGGTACTGAATTTTCAACGGCTAGTGATCAATTTGAATAAGTTTTTCACCTAATAGATTATCACAATTGCATATCAAAAATCTGATTCCCAGTAAAATAGTGTGTATCTCCTGGGACATTTCTTTTAATTGATGTCGTTATCCTCGCGTATATGCTTGGTCGTCGTCATCTTCTTTCACGTCACAATTTGTTATCCTCTTCAATTTGGTATATATAGCAGCTGGTTCATTAATCTTATTAAATGAATTACAACTGAACAACGTCGGTACATTCGCCTGTTGTAAACAGAAACCGCCATCAAGTGGTCCTTCTAGTTCCCCACCTAGCTTCATTCTACCGGTATCCAAAGTCTTCACTAATATGCCGGCTTTTCAAATGCCAAATAATTTAAATAATGATCAGATTATATGATAGCGATTTTTTATGTCTATCAGTAGCGGATAGTTGTAGAATGAACATGAGGCTAAGGAACTGTTTGGTGTACCATATCTTTGTTGTAACGGTAGTGATGCTGTAAATGATTCTATATGGTTAATAGCTTCAATTCCTACGTAACGAATGGCCAACTAGAAACTCCGTACCCATCGGGAACAGCAATTTTTTCTCCAGTTGGCTCGTTTCAGTCAAATGCTTTTTTTTAACCATTTGGGAAACTGAAGTATTTTTACAGATTTTATTAGAATAATACTGCTATCTGAAATGTATGATCACTAGAAATGAGTGGAAAATACGATTGCCATCACTGAGAGAATGACAGCTGAGATTTTACTCGTTGTAACAGCGTTTCACAGGGACTAAAGATGAGGCATTATCGCCAAAATCGAAGCAATTTGATCACTGAACTCGTTTCTAGTCAATCCACATCGCAGGTGGTAATGATATCTTTCATTTTCTTTCATTGAAAAATTTCATGAGCGACCATCAAGTTTTTGCTGAAACACAATTTTCGAAACCTTCAACATCTCAATTAAAGTAACCGTAGCTTAATAATATGATGCATCTTTCAAGTCATAATTTACATTGAACCCGACGGATCGTCCATTAGAATTTAATGATACTCATTGTGACCGAGGCTGAAAATGATGCTGGTGACCCTCGTTTAATGAGCGAGATAGCTGAGGAACTCATAAGGAAAAAATCTATCTTTCCCCTGAACCCTTGCTTGTAAGTTAGGTAGTATTTCAGCGTCAGCATGCACGTGAAGCATACTTCTCAAGATCATTGATCATTGATCGGTTTCCAGAGCCGCAGTGGTACAGAAGAATGCGTTACAAATAATAACCATCATCGGTTCCGAAATGCATCAGCAATGTGTTTAAGTGAAGAAGGTAGGTAGAAATTAAGTAGAAAAGGAGAACACTGTGAAGTGACGGAATTTTTGATATGCAGAGAGGCAAAATGGGACACTTTTGAAGGGATCATTGAAGGAAGAGTGCATTCTAAAAGTCCTCTGGGTAGGACTTCGAATCAAGTGCATTTTGTAAGGGCATTGATGCGTGTAGAATAGAACTAATTAGTGATAGACCGGAGTGAATTATTTTATTATAGTATTAAACCCTTTTCAACCATTCTATTTTTTTATTTCTTGGAATGGAAATGATTACCTGGGGGCTTTACGCGTATGCAATTTAGGATGAAGGTGGTGCTGTTGTTAAATTCCATTGAATGTGATAGGGAAGGCGTACAAGGGGTAGACTGATCTTGCTGAAGAATCGATGATGCCCAACCAAAGGATCCAGGCACATAAATTCCTTTATTTTTTTCTAAATTCGATTGGGGCAAGGGTATTTTCCCCCTAACCCTTTCCCAAACCCCGCACCGCTTTCTTCCCCCACCTTTTGTACCAATCCCTGTCCACTCCTTCGAACCCTAAACCCTTTTTCTCTCCTATCTCCCTCGCATGCATCTGATCGTATAAATTGAATATCCCCTCTCGAATATTTCTCTCCGCCCCTCACTCCTCCATCCCTTCCCCAATCCAAATTATCTCCGATAGAAATAGGATCATTTTTCCCTCCCAGCTTTTTAATAGTATTTTTTTATTTCAATTTTAAAAAGGGATGCGAGCGAGCGAGTGTGGGGATTGGTGGAATGTAATAATTTTTTTGCAACTCTCCTTCTCCCTTTGCCACAATATCTTTCTCTCCTTCGTCGGATTTTCTCTTAGGTCCCTCCCAGTAACGCTCTTTGATTTTTATGAGGGCCGAAAGCTGGAGAGATAGAGAATAAAAAAACGGAGCGATGAGGTTGAATGAGCGGCTAGGGGTGGTGGAAAATCTTTTATCGGGATCTCCCACGCGTACCACCCCTCTCCCCCACCTCAAAAAAGCCCCACCTCCTCCCACTCCGTACATTTTATGGCTTGATGCCGTTAATACTTCCTTTATGAATTTATTCCGGACGATTTTTTCAACCCCCCCAGGAAAATCGTGGAATTTGGAGGAATATGTATATTTTTTTCCTCTCTCTCTTTCTCCATACCCGCTTCTTGTGCGAAAAGGGAAAATTTTTCATTTTCTGTTTTTTTTCCTCTCTGTTCATTTATTCCGGCATTGGATGGAAACCCAATTTCGAAATACAATGGCTTTTAGTCCTTAGGCGCATTACAGTTTTTTCCTCGTTCGAAAAGAGCACAGTCAATGCTTAAAGCATCGACTCAGCAGGAGAAGCGAATCCGTGGGTCATCGTTAACTGGACGAGGGGCCCTTGCAAAAAAGGCTTAGGGTACGGGACAAAGGTGTGTGTTTCAGTAATATCTACGTTGGCGCTCGTCAATTGACTGATTCACTTCTCTCTTTCGGGGACTTGTCCCTTTTTTCATCTTTTCCCGAGCGTTCCCCGTACTGAAAGTTGAGCGTACCCAAGCTTTCTCCTGGGGAATGACCTGTAGTCCTATTAGTTGGAGCAACGTGCTGATACTATTTGAATATTGTCTTCGCGTCCTGTTCAGAAAATTTTCACCTCAATCTTTCGAAGAACGTAATTTCATAGGAACGTAGAAGGTTTGAAGTATGGAGAGCAATTCAGGATACTCAATATTTTTTGGTATCTCCTCAAGAGTCCCAATTACTAAGAAGTTCTTTTGTTAAATCCGTTTTCCCTGCATTATTCGCCATTATTTTATTAACGTATGCATTTATTGAGGTAATTAATCTGGGGTTTGCGATGAAATTTCATTTTTTCACTCAGCTTCCTCGTTTACAAACTCACCAACGGGATAAGATGCCCAAAGAAATGGTAGCTGGAGAGATAGAGATGAAAGTTCCTATGAAAGTTTTTCTTTGCGATGCTGTCTCATCATATATGAGGCGTTGAGAAGCTAAGGGGTTCAAGTGATTTTTTCTAAACAGAGTTAAGAAAAGGAATCGATGGAATAAATACAAAAAAAACATAGTGGCAAAGGAATTTGAGTGATTCTCTGTTCTGTGCTGACGTCGAGTGGAAAATCAAGTTCACTGATGAGTAGTGTCTTGTTGATCTCGTTTGTTTTCTTTGCCGAACTCTGTTTAGAAAACAAAATCACTTGTACCCCTTGGCTTCTCCCTCCTTCATATGAAGTAAACCGTTTTGATCCTCATTCTTCCCAACTAAGTAATTTATATTCTTAGCTATGAATTCTAAAAGATTGCCTCTTGGGGTGATCGATTGGATTTATTATTATTGTTTATATATCTCTGCCTTGCGCAAAATTTTCCTAGAAAGTGGTGAACTATACAGAATTTCGTCTTTTAACCTTATTTCACTGGTTTAAAAACTTCTATAAATTGGATTCTAATTCGTCGGATTGATATTGATATTTATTGGTAATTTGTTTCCTTTTAACTGAAATGGATGAGGCTTACTGTAGCCCCCTCTTCCCCAGTCCAGTGCTATCTCTGACCTTGGGCGTAGGGTGGGAAGAATACGTGCCTTGCTGCACTTACGATATGAGTATATTACATTACAGAGTCATTGAATTTAATTGTTGATGTAAAAGAATGTAATGTGATCACTCGTAGTCTTATCAAAGTTTATCATCATAAGGGTTGCCACAAATGTTAGCTCTTTGTTTCGCTGATATCTCCAATGAGCTGGAAAGCGGAGTGCGTTGTATTTTCCTGAGGGAGATTTCGGAGCGAATGAGAAACCAATGTTGTCATCTTTACCAGGCAGTGAAAATGAATACTTAAGAGGACTGAAGAACGCCAGCGATTATTTTCGAAAAGATTGAATTATCAATGATGCTTTATTTTTCTCCCACAGAAGTATTTTTTTGTGATTTATTTGAAATATTGAATTTCTGGGCTACATATTTCCGATGTTCGAATACCCAGGTTGTGGCCGCGCGAAGTACATATCGCCGTAACTACTTCGAAGGTGTGAAATAAAGGTCCTAATCTATGTGTTATTGTTATATTTTTTCTAAAGGGTTTTTTCGATGCAACCATTCCTCTTTGTTGATTGCTCTTCACTTGAGATATGTAGCTGCTGCATTCTACCTTTATAATTTCATAATCTTCTCTTTTCTTACATTTCTCTAACAATTATCAAATACGGTTTCCTTGCCACCCAGCTATATCTTGTTAATTTTCCGCCATATCTACATTCAAGCATGACCCTTTCTTATCTAAATTCTGTTCCATTCCATTCCATCTTGCTCTTACATACAGCACCGCACTCCATTCAAAAACTTTTTCAAATGATTTCTCAACTCTATGAGCTGTAGGATAAAGATACTTAGAGTATAGAAGTGGTCTACGGTTTTGCTAGGTTGGGATACTGCTTAAACTCCTCTGGGGTATCATTTTTACACCCTTGCCGCTGGAGATCATCATCAACTTTACAAATATCTATCACCTCATCATATAGTTCAGCATTATGTATCGCCGTTTATGCACGCTCTCCAATGAGTCGTTAAATAGTATTCGCTGCTCACCTATTGCGTCCCCTCGTCGAGGATAGCGGCATCATCTGCGCCTTTTTCAAACACCACCCCGCTGCACGTGCGCCTGCCGCTTCGGACAGCGATGACATATTCGCCTTTTTCATACACCACTGCTACACGCGACTGGCGCTTCGGGGGACGAGATACCTGGGCTGCAATCCCAACCCGTTGGCGTCGTTCTTCTCCGTTCCATAGGCTTTTTTTTATTACTCCGTTTCCCTTTTGTTCTCGACACATCCTTTTTTTTATTTTCCGCGACACCGGAGGAAAAAAGGATAGAGCACGGTCGTTATGCACCGTCCTCGCGACGTAATTCCTGCGCCATCAGCGCCGCCACCGGCTGAGTCGCGCGTGAGTCTCCTGGCTCGTTATCATCATCTGCGCTGATCCCCTCCCCTCTTCGTCCCGTCGTGACCTGTGCCATTGTTGTTCATCAGTAAGGGGGAAGGTTGCTGGAGATTGGGATGTGAAAGGGTTGTAGCGAGAGTTGTAAGGATTAGGATGTGCCGCAGAGAAATTTGTCATTGCGCATGCTGGGGTACAATAAAAGTGGGATTATTTATTTACGTTTTTATTGATACCTGGTTATATTCTTAGATAAAAAAAATTGGATGTAGTCATGAAGATGTTTTTGTAGGGGCCCAAGGAGAGGAAGAGTAGGTAAATCAGTAATTAGCCTAATAATACCCCTGCATTTCGGGGTGGCATTTGGTTTGAATCTCTACCTTCGATTGTTACGGCCTTCGAAGAAAGATGGGAGTTTTCCATGATGATATATTTGTCATCGATCTATTATTTTAACTCAGCAAGCACTTTTAAATATAATAAAGGTACATTAATGCTTGCGTACAATGGTACGCATTAAAATATTATGGAAAAGTGCTAGCATATTTTATTTAAATATGTCGAACTTCCACCGTATAACGCCTGTATCTGTTGATCTTATTAGCTAGCATTGGTGCGCACAGCCTTGTGTGCGATTCATTGTTGCTTATTCACCGGAGTGTGGCTAATTATATCGTAACACGACATGAACCGTAATCAACATCGATAAAATAACATTTCCATAATCTACTTCATCCTTTTTTATACTTCGTGATGTCTAGACTTACCTCCCGGCTGAATGGCATTGACTTTTTGTTTATAATTATATAAAATATATCCTACGATCCCCCTGCTCGAGATCCCATTACACAAATTCTCACTCCTCTTTTTCAGTGAAAATTTGCCTTTTACTTATGTGGATGTAGATTCTTTTATGTTTCCATAGCGACACTCGAAATTGGCACGGATAGATTCAAAGTTATTTAAGGTGCTGTCCTTCAAAATTAGCTATTCAACAATGGGGAACATGCATGGAATTTGTTCATCATCCTAGTTTGTCTCATTGAATAGAAAATTTTCTCACGAGTCCAAATATATAAGCCAAAACTCTCCTAGTACTCCACTAACGTCAATAAATGCTAATTAAAAACGCTCGAATATCACCTGAAGTCACGTGGCCTGAAACGCTTTCTGACGTCATCGCACGGTACAGCATTCACTTCGCGAAGAGAGTAGAGTGTTAGAGGCTTGAATGCAAGATATTTAAAGTAAAAATTGCAATTACTATCGCCAAATTTGCATTTGAGCCATCGTAGATCGATTTTCTATCCACTTCCTCAGTCTGTCATCAGTGGATACCGTTCCGTGATGTCACGCTCCGATGACGTCGCGTTTTCAAGCAGCCGATGAAGATCAATTTTTAAAGACTCATAACTCAGCTAAGAAGTATTATTCATACGCGAAATTTTCGACGAGTAGATTTGAGGTAGAGGCCTTCTTATTCCAGTACTTAAAAAAAATTATGTATGTTCCCCATTACCTCTATAAAGCCTTTTTTTACCTCGCTCTTTCCTAGTTCTTACCCAGCATTTTACGCACTCTATCATTTCGCGTCCTTTATTTTATTCATTTTAATAATTACTCCCTTATTGTTATTTCCTTGAATGCTTTTTTCAATCTAAGCTTTCCTCTGACTTCATTTGCCGCTTAAATTTTTTTTTTCGAATGCAATGCCGCCCGTTCTCTAGGCATAATTAAATCAACGGTTCACGGGTCCTTGTACAAAAATCTATTTATCAAATCCATCCATATGGTATGCTCTTTTTCATTGTAAAGCTGATGAGATGAGAGCGAGATTCGTTTGGGGCTAAAGAATTCCTAAGTCTCGAAGCTATTTATTGACAACGAGACGCTAATATTTTTGATTGGGATCACTGTAAAAGCTGTATTTCTCATGATTGAGATGTCAACAATAATTGGGGTGGCATGTCTTTTTGGCAGGTATCGAGATATTATGAGCAAAATTTGGGTTCTCCTGCGTAATGTCCAATCCTGCGAACGAAGTGGGTTCTGCTTTTGCTATGACAACAACGCGGCACCCATGTGAACTGCCATACCGCTTCAAAACCCTCTACCGCATCCCACCCTCGAACTCAGGGCCTCGGGGAGGAAAGCATTAGGTTTTCCTAGCTGCCACATCAACCATGCTCTCATCTGCGCTCCCTCCTTCATTCCATGGGGAAGACACAGCGGGGTGGAAATAGCGTCGCGCGAGCCGTGGTCGGGGGATTTGAAAAATCTCTCCTCGTCTGCCCCTGGGGGGCCTCATCTGCAAATCCACGAGTCGCATATTAATACGTCGACCATCTTTTGTTTATCAGTCATTGTTCGGGAGGGTTGTGGGACGGCTTAGGGGGAGTGGAATGATATGACGTCCACACCCCCTCTCCCTCGAGGCGCGCCTCCGAGCCTCCTCCGTGCATATTACGGAAAAAAGGACGCGTTCAGTAGGCGGGAATGTATATGGGACCGCTACCTGCCCGGCTACTGATGTGCTATGCCTGCCTCCCCCCGTCGTGATGAATGAGTGAGTTCGTATCTACCCCCTCCACCCTCGCAGCCGGCTTCAGACTTATAGCCGCCCTGAGGCGGGAAGTTCTTTCTCCTCCGCCTCCATTTGCTTGCCGCAAGTCTTTTGTGTAACTATCGGGAATAAAAATTCAATTTTACTTGAGAAATATGGGTAGAATTGATTCATTTAAATTTAGAGATAAAAATATTATCAATATTGGTTATTTTTTATTAACCTTATGTACAATTACTTATTTAACCAAAAGACCGATATTTTTCACTTTTTTGTTGTCTTATAATTTTACTTAAAAATATTGTTGGAAATGATCAATAAAAATGCTGAGAAATGAATATAATGAATTTAGAGTTTTGAGGGAGCCTTTTTTGCTATTGCTTAGTGAATAAAGTGGCCATTATTTCTCACTGTTTTGTTGTTAATATGGAAAAATATGTTGATAATATGGAATAATCTTAAAATGGGTGAGTTTGCACGATCTTGTTGTTGATACTCGCTCAAAGCTCTCGTTAAATTGAGCTCAAAGATTATTTTAGGCAATTATAATCGAACATTTTCGTTCAGCCTTAGCTACGTTATGTCCTTAAAAATCCAAAGTATTAAATAAAATGTCGAAAAGGATGGATACCGAGGAAAATTTTCCATGAAAACTGCAAAGTTCATCCAAAAACTGCAATTTGCGTTGCCATAGTAACTAAGGAATTGCGACCCCATGTTTACGGACAGAAATTGCTTGAAATTGTCTTCCGTACCACCTTCTGAATTATTACACATTCCTCCTGAAATTCCCTGTGTGCATATCTATTATCTAAAAGTGGGCCATGATTTATTTGACTCATTGGTTAACCAGATAAGTACTCCTTCAAATAACTATTTTATGTAGAAAATCAATTAATGGCTCGTATTATGAATAATCATTCCTGAAAACCTTGTATCCTTCTCCGCTTTTTAGGCGTTTCCTCATTAGGCGGCCACGTTTATTCATTGGTTGAGGGCCGATTGAGATAGATTTCATTGCAATATCTTTGTCTCATGACCTAGCCAACCCAAACATTTCTTCTTTGCCCTTACACACGGTGTAGTTTCTCATTTACTTCTTTCTGTTTACTTCAACGCTCGCCCCCTTCCGCGGCCATGTCGCTCATTTTATCCCACCTCAACGACGAACCGGGAATTATGCAAATTTTTATTGTAATTTTTTGGAAGTGGGGACGCGCCGGGGGCGTCTTGTGGAAAAATATGGCGCGATTTCCCCCGTGCCCTTTACCCGTGTACGGTTTTTTTAACAGCGTTTGTTATTGCTGCCATTTCTCCCACGTCGTTGATTCCGAGGGGGTAGCCATTCGGCGTGAAGATTGCACAGCTCGGAATGTGGGAAGTGTAATTAGATCGTCAAAAATTATAATATTTCCCCGGGCTATTCTTGTGGATTTTATAATCCCCATGTTTTTCATCGGAGCACCGCAGATCTTTCTGATTATGTCGAGTCGTTCCCTCGAGCGTTTCACTTTATCGCATCCAACGATTTGAGACTGAAGGAGACTTGGTGTCAGGCCAGTCAATAGGTATACTAGCAGGCACAATAGCAATAGCAGCCACGTAGCCCTAGAGTTGCTTCTGGGGAGCTTGGGTGGTATTCGGATTTCCTAAACTCGTATCATTTTGTTAATTCACACGTATCAGAAAACAATATTCATATGTTATTAAATCAGGTGTGTATTTCAAAAATATCGTAAGTTTACCTCGACCTCGATGCCCATCTATGCTGCGCTATCTATAATATATATGTACGCATACGCATTTGGGAATTTTATCCCATTCCGGGCAAGGCAAAAATATTCCAAAGTATTTTTTCATCTGGTGGAATGATGAATTAATTCCACGAAATAGTCATTATTTCATTCAAGTACAGTAAATTCAGGTTAATTATTTGTAGTATTTTTTCACGATTATAGTTTAAGTAATGGATAGCAACATTAACGGGTTTATTAGTCAAATATTCCTCTTTGATGTATTTCAACGTCCACGTTTTCGTATTGACAGATGCTTTGGATAAATGGGCCTACTGTGTAAGGGCAAAGTATACAGATCCCGATGCGTACCGATTGACCAGGATATACTGCATTATAAATGAATACTAAAACTGCGTGAAGTATTTTCGGAATACCCACCGGTAAATTCCTTTTATTTCGCCAATTTCTAAATGAACGACTCGCCCATTTCTATCGTCTCAGGCTCAAATTTTGGAAGTTCATTTTTATGATAAAATGAAAAAACTGTTTTATTCCACCATTATTTTTTTGATGGCATTACTTGTTTCGACGCAGCGGCGTCATCATTAGATACTCATAGGTGGAATAAATCAAAGTTTTTTCCATTTTATTATTAAGACTCGCCCATCATGGCGAAAGAATAATTTTGACTGAACAAAATACGTTGATATGTAAACGTTTTGTGTTCAGTCAAAATTATTCTTTGACCATGATAACGATGGGCGAGGCGTTCATTGTAACATTAAGGATATACAACGAATTAAGCAGGTGGAAATCCAGGGAAGACTTAGTCGGCGATTTTGATTCGCCAGGAAAGAATAACTCCATATTTCGAATGCTAACATTTTTTTACTGAATCTTTCCAGAGAGGCTGACGAAGCTAGCCGAGGTGGAGTATCAGCAGATGCTGAGGGAGAGGAAGGAGCGGCAGCAGAAGAAACGGGAGAAGATGAGGGAGCGGCAGGAGAAGATGAAAAAGAAGATGGCGGCGGGCGCACCACCTACGGCGAAGAAGAGGCCGGGGGAGGCGCTCGAGTCGCCCGTGGTCAAGAAGAAGGAAGAAGGAGCCAGTCCGGAGGGTAAGTGTCCAGAGAATGATATCGCATGTGATTGCAAACATCTCCCACCGTTTCCGAAAGCCTCGTCCGTAAAAACTTTGCAAGTTCTGTGCCTTGACCATCAGGAGCAAATGTAATCCCAATTTCGGTATTATTATTGCAAATGGAAATGGTTAGCAACTGAAATGGCGGTGAATAGCCTTTATTGTAAACATGACTCCTTTCCTAATCGAGAAATTAATTTAAATGAAATTTTGTGTATGTAATTAATGTAATTGAAATAAGCAGCATGAAAAGAGACGCTATCGTCTTACTATGGTTATCAGACCCGTCCTTTTTTTAGGATGTTGCTATGCGAATCTTGATCATGGGTGCAGATGCCGACAATCGTTCTTGGATAAGTATCTGAGGAATTATCTTGGCGTAATTAGGGAATTGAAAAATAAAGAAGAGCGTGAAATTTCAATCGGGGTAAGTCGACTTGGTTTATTCATGGTTGAGAGAAACTCAAACTTCTCCTGAAAATAGTTAGTGAAAAGGTAGAAGATTCGGTATATTTTCGATCGTGAACTATTGAGAGTCCATTGAAATCGATTTAAAGATTATGCGCGGTTTGCGCTGTGATTCGTGGAATATAGCACCAATTAATCTGGGTCGAAATTATTCCATTTACGCCAGATCAAGCTGTTGTGAGTAGTACTTAAATTGGGAATAATTTCGAAAAAAGCAAGTTTGGCTGACCCAGCAGTAACCTCCCAATATTACTCGAGTACCTGAATGGTGACGAAAGGCTCGGGTTACACGCTGAAGGTGACTGCCTATTTACAACTTGTCGGAGCGACTGGTGTAGACAGTAATTGCGGAGAGATTACTAATCCACTGATTGCGTGGTCGATCTTTATTCGATGTATGCATTCAACGTTGAAGAAGTCCGTTTTATTAGTAGAAATCGATGGTTTTGGTTACATCGCAATCGATAGTATTTTGTTTTTGCTTATAGATTGCCGTAAGTTTAATTATTCATCAACGGGAATGCTATTTGTTTATCCTTTCTACGAAGTTATATCATGCATAGTTTCATCATAATTTTTGATGCAATTGCTTTCATGTGGTCATATTCTAATGGCTTGCATAGTTATTGATTTTTGGTTGTTCATCCAAAATTGATATCCCATATGAGGAAAACTAAACAGGAAAATGTTGATGCTGGAGTGACAATTTCCGTTTGAGTTGAACTTTCATCATTGGCAATAAAACAGATATTGGTATGGTGCTGTAAAGTCTGGGTTTCCCTCAAATGCGGTCGAGTTCTTGTTTTAAAAGTGTTTTCTGCGGCTTGGCCATCTTTTCGATCAGTTTGCGAAGACCTCTCATTACATTAATTCATCATAAGTGGAACCCAATATGGATGAATTCCAAAATGTAATGTTAAATGGATATGTTAAATTTCCTTTAACGTTTTGGTTTTGCGAAGCAAATAGAGCTTGTTTGCTTCAATGTTTAACTCATTTCTATAAATATTTTACGCATTGCGCCAGGCATAGGTATGTTTGCTATGTGCCGTTTATTCCTCTACCGTGTGGGTTTCGAATCTCTTTCAAAATTATGTTTAATAGTATTGACCCGCATTTCGAGTGAATTTTGCCTTAACTTGGTATAAATTTTAATTTGGTTATCGGTATAAATTCCATAATTTTCCATTTTTTCTATAGTTAAATTTTGTGTAGCCTTTTTTTATAACATTGTGCAGATGTTTTGTTGCAATTTTAATGATATTTATATGTTGACAGCCAAACATACGTCGCAAAAACGAAGGACGATTTAAATACACTGTCCCATTAACAGACAAAGTTTGCATATGGTAAAATTACGTATATTTCTCGTGCCCCTTATGTTATTTCTTGTATCGGTCAAATTCTTTCTCAGCTACTCTTGGGGAACAATTATGCGCATGGACTATTGAATTAGTGTCACCTAATGCTTTGTATTTACTATTAATTTTCCTTTGATCAGAGGATGATTGGTAATTATTTTTTTCCTGGAGATATACGTTCTACGGGCGTAATGAACAGTTCGTTCAAAAAATCGTGCTTGTTGCTGATGGACGTTCTTTAATATGTTAATCCCTTGAGCCATTCGGCAGAATTTCAATTGATTTCAAGAGAAACCTTTGCCTTAAGAAGTGGTCCCAAACTATAATCCCACCCAATTTGTTAACCGCTTGGACATTTGGACGTGATTAGAATTCTCGCTGCGGATGGCAGTGACTTGCCATGGCTCTGTAATATTTTATCATTTATTCCTATAAAACTAACTAAGATGAGGGTCGCGTAAATGAGGAATTAGGAGTCACTTTCAGGCCATGAATGAATGGAGTTCACCTGGAGACACGATTATGATTGTGGACGCCGGAAAACTTGTGCTATTATACGCATTTCCCGTCTCTCATCGTTTTACCACGTTTGGTATCGATAGTTTAGTATTTTCCTGAATTGGCGTCTTCAGATTGAGATGAACTAAAGCTAATTTTACGAATTACAAGGAACAAACTTGCCATGTGCGAAAGGTTCCGAAGAGAGAACAGCCCAACGTCCCCTCCGACGTAAGTAGTGGTGATCTTTAACTTCCACTTAGGTTGATTGAAATATGAGAACCTAATTGGGAAAATCTATTGGAAAATTTTAATAGGAAACATTTAAAGATTGGTTTCTCATAAATTCCAACTATCATAGATTCGTTGCTCTCGGAATCAATGTACGCTTGGTTTGTCAATAAGCGTTATGGCTTGCTTGCTATGATGATCAACCATTTGTACATTCGGCCTCATATCAGTTTTCTTTCGCCCCTTCATTCTTGTGGAGATAATATCATAATACTTCAAGGTACATACGTGAATATGAACATATCCGACGTGTTGTTAATGTTTAAAAACCCTACTATTTTTAAACCAGAGTAACTTTGAGCCAATCGCTCCGATCGGCCGCGAGCTTGCCCTGTTGCCGGATGCCTTTTGAAGAAACGACGTAATCCACTCATCAATGCATCATATACATCGTGGAAGACTGATTCAGAACATCATTACTTGAATATGACCTGCGATGGTGGGTGGAAATGGCGATCCAGGGTTAAAATATCGTGGAACAATTTTTCTCCACGCTGATGCAAAGGTAAAGAAATATTCACCAACCCGCACATTTTCTCCGAAGTGATCTCATGGACGGTGGTGACGGAGGTTTGGGGGCGGTGGCAGAGGAGGAGGCGGCGAGATCAACCCTTTCGTCCGCCACCGCCGCGGGGGCACGCACCTCCCCGTAACCCTCGTCCTCTCTCAACGCCCTTCCGCTCCTCGACACGCGCCACGTTACGTCCTGTCTCCCACGCACCCAAAACCCTTCCTCTCTCTTTCCCTTCGGGCTCAATTTCGCCCCCATCTAACCGTCCCCTCGGGACCGCCACACTATGCGTTTCGGGATTCTTTTTTATGCCCTGGAGGAGGGATGAAGAGGTCCCGTTCTTTGAAGTCTCCCGACAATTAAGTGATCCTAACCGCGCCCAACCCTTTCCCTAACCCCCCCGGCCACACTTGTCGTGTTCGTCTCATATCTCTCTTCCCTTAGTTCACGATCTCTCCTTCTTCTTCACGATCCTCTCATCTCGGTCTTCGATGTCCCCTCATCCTCCTCCGCTGTGTTCCGCTCGTCTGGAAGGTTTGGGAAATTTGACATTCTCATAGTGCCTCGTAAAGTGATCTATATCCCAACCCCATTAAATTTTTTTGAATGGGATGGTTGGAAAAATATATAATCGTCCGACTCATATTTCTATGGTCTAGCGGACGACGTGACTGAAGGGAACACATCCTCCCGTCGATTCGTCTCGGAGATTTCTTTTTGTGGTTTTATGGGTTGATCCTAATTCCTGTTCTTGGCTATGTATTTCCTTTATAGGATTTCAAGCCTTTCTGCGCGTCGACTAAACTATTATAGCCGGGGAGCTTTTGGTCCTGGATGCAGAGTGATAGTAGTATAGGGGTAATGCTTCTATCACGATGACCAACCTACGTTGATGTCTTGGTTTTCCCTTTTCACGGATCCCAGCTTTCGTCAGTAATGATTTCAGGCTCAATTTAAGGTTAGGGATCTTGCGAAACGAAATGAACAGGGCAGTTTGTACGGGAATGTGATCATACTGATGGATAGGGTACAATTTATTTTTTGTGCCAATAATTATTTCTTGATACAAGCGATTTCTAATGCTCGGTATCATATTCGTGATGCAGAACGTTCGAAACCTTTCGTCCTAATTAATAAATGTAGAAATATCGGAACTTCGAACGCTGGAAGAATTCCACTTAATCTCCGTTGTTGTATTTTCATATAGAGCAAATTAATATTTACTGTTGCTATTCTATGCATGTCTCCTTGTTTAGAATACGAGGATTATACTTTATAAATAATATTCAGATATTACGTTACATAGCAGTAGACTTCAGCGGTTGAACGAAGTTGCCTTGAACGTAGGCTGATAATAAGAGTAAATTCCGCCGTGGTTATTTGCTCTGATTGCAGAACTGTTATCATTAATTTTTTTGGTCATTCACAATTAGAACCTCTCGCTATCACTCAATTATCTATTACTTAGTATCCAATAGATATCGCTTCTTATGCCTCCATCGTTTTCTCAGAATTAGAGAAGTATATATTTTACAGTCTATACTAAATTACGTTTTAGAACAGCTACAAGCGGTTGAACGAAGCTGTTTGAAACGCAGGTTGGTTAGAAGAAGGAATCCTCCTGCAGTTAGATGCTATTAATAAAGAACATATCATTAATATTCGGGATTTTTTGTAACTTTAAGCCCTTCCATTTTGATAATATTCGATTCATTTCAACTGATTTATGATATTACCTCAATAGCTGTATTTTTTAAAGAATCAGAGGAGTATATTTTACAATCAATGATAATTAACGTGTCAGAATAGCTACAGCGGTTGAGTGAAGCTGCCTGAAACGCAGGTTGGTTGTAAGAGTGGATCCTGTCGCGGATATATAAGTGGGAACAAGGTAGAAGATCCCTGTATCTCTTTTCCTCGCCATAACTCCGCTCCCTTGCATCCTCTGTCATGTTTCCCGCACCGTCCCTTTTGTAGACACACGCGCTAGCCGACGAGAGTGGCACACGGATGTATGGACGAGAGGGCCGGGAGGACGCGACGTCGTCGTCGGTCGGTGTTTGCGGTGGGATACGGGGTCCTCGTGCTCTCTCTCTCTCCGGGGTCACGGAGTAAAAGCGAAAACTAAAAAAATTAAATTTTCCCTCCCGTATACCCCATTCATATCCTTCGCCTCGTCTCTGTCACTCTTTCGTTGCTATCGACCACGTGTGCGGTATCGCATGCGCTCGAGGCTCAATCTTTTTTTTTTTTTTGTCCTTCGAATATTTTGAGTTTGACACTCTGACCCCATTTTCTTCGCCTGCATGTTCCGGATGACTCAAGGAGGTTCTCCGAAAGTTTAGTAGGTGCGCCAAATTTCTGGCTGATATTTGGGTGTTGTACTGAAGACCTAGAATAGGGTGCTAAATACCTGGGATTAGGTGCTGACTACCTAGGAAGATGAGCTAATAGCATCTAACCGCGGAAGGATTTCATTCATTACCAATTTTCGTTTCACGTGGCTTCGTTTAACAGTTTTGTTTGTCAGCTTTTGTATTTTAATTTTATATTGTATTTTTTTCAAATTTAGGTCCTCTAACTCGGCGAAAGTGTCCATGTCATAAATGAATGACGCTCTGTTTAAATGAGCTTCATTAGTAGGCGTAGTAAATAGTTTTTTTTTACATTTGGATTTTACCGAAATGCCTTTTCCTTCCTCATGGAGCCGGCATTGGTCGGCCCAGGACGTATTATCTCTGCTTGATGATCGAGTTTTATCTCGGTTAATAATAATGAAAATGGAATTGAACTCTATTCTCGCATGTATAGAAAGCATAGTACATTTTATTCCGTTTTGTGAGGTTCGATGTGAAAGATTTACTCATCATACCGTAATGCGAAACTCTATTGGAACATTTTATGACAGGACTATTGTGCGATTTGTGATCTTTCTTGTCGCGTTTCGTCATTTAGCCATATCAATGCTACTCGTATTGTTTATTCTTTAGGCGGGAAAAATAGGAATGAAATCACATCCGCACAATCATTTGCTTTGAATCTGGAATATCTTTTTTTAATGCCTTTGAGTTCCTGCGCCCCCGCCACCCTTTTCTGGGAATGTTAGCGGCTTATGTATCATATATGTTATTCTGAGTTCTCTTCATAGTTTGTTCGTAAAAAATAGTGTATTCATATTTATGGTTGTATACCTGCAAGGGTTTGTGTAGGTGATTGAAGATTTCTCTTTTAATGAAGACTGACTATTATTATTTATGCCGTCAGATGTTTATTCTATGTTTCCTATTCCATTTAACCGGTTTGATATATATATGTGAAGCTATCTATGGCATTTAACAGGTTAATTATTGCTGTTACTTTAATATTCTCCCTGCTTGCTGTTCTCCGTATTTATTTCAATTTCCAACTTTGATACATATGTGTGACAGGGGCGCAGCTAGGATTTACGGCTGAGGGGAGTTTTAGGCACAACTGATTCTTGGGGTTTGGAGGTTATGGAATATACGTAACGGTAAGGTAATTAAGGGGGAGGGGCGAGATTAACAAATTGCGGAATTTGAAGATATATGGTTAATAATGGTGAATTTTACGGCTTTCTAAGGGCTATTTTAGTGATCCTCACACTATTATCATCATCACTGGTCAACAATCCTAAGATTGGTTTGACGCAGCTCTCCACTCATTTATCTTATTAGCCAATCTTTTCACATATACGCTCTTTCACATCTTTCTTTACCTGTTCCATGTATTTTGTTCGAGGTCTTCATTTTCCGTTCTTGCCATCCACTTGTTCCTCGACGATTGTCTTCATCAGGCCATCATGTCTCAAGATGTGGCCTATAAGGTTGTTCAGTCTTCTAATTGAAGTTTTCGTGAGGCTTCTCTTCTTTCCTACTCTTCTTAGGACTTCCTCATTACTAACTCAGTTGATCCATTTGTATGATGATCCAAAAAAAAATTACAACCAGGAGCACGTCGGCAGCGGGCAAACTTGCCATCCAGTCGGCGAGAAGACTGTGGGTGCCCCCCCGGCCAGAATTGGGTATATATTGGATTGTCGATATTATACAGAGTGTACTTGATAATGACGCCTCAGCGTCGAAACGCGTCGTACCAATAAATTTTCCTGTGAAAAAGTTACCAAGGTTGTATATTTTCATTTCAACATGGATTTTCACAAAGTTAAAGCCGAATCAATTGAATTCATCAGTTGATCCATTTGAACGTCATCATTCTTCCGTAGCACCACATTTCGAAGGCTAGCTAGCTTTCCCCGCTGCTGTCGTTGTACATGCCTCACTTCCATACAGGAGCATACTATGATATTAGTAATATTATTCCTAATAAATAAAATCGATGAAACTTAAAAATTTCTCTGAGCTCTGGGGGGGGGGGATTTCATTCCCCAAAACCTCCCCCCCTCCTCGCTGCACCACTGATGTGTGAATCTATCCATGGCCAGTGAATTATTATCGTTGCTTTAACATTCTCCCTCCTAGTTTACCGTATTTACTTCAAGTTTCCGAAAACACGTGAAATTCAACTGAGTGTTATTTAATAATAAGGTAAATATATAGTAATTTACGCCTAATCATGGTGAGTATTCATCGAAACCCGGGTCGCTTTATTAGAAAGAAAAAAGTGGTATAAGTGAGTCATCCAACCAAGAAACCTTATTATTAAATAGGGTATCTCGAGTACTTCATCTCTCATTCCTCCCTCCTCTGCTTCCCAACCCTCCCTGCTGCGTCCCCATCGATTTTAATTTGCCCCCGAAGAGCTCCTTTAATCTCGGATCTGGTCACAAATTGGACGATTTCTGGCACTCTCGACTCAACCGTCAACTTTTTCCCCCGTAATTACTCGTCGACTTAGCTCTCTCTCTCTCTCTCGTCGATAAGTCCCGAGTTAGGTCGAAGTTTCGAGCGTTTTGTGTGAGGGATGGGAAAATAGGGGTGACTACCGCGAAGCCCAGGCGACTTTTTATAAGTTCTCTTCTTTCCCTCTCTAAGACGTGGGTAAGGGAGGGACCTGGCCAATTTGTCCACACCCCTCTTGTCAGCGAAGGAGACGACGTTCTGACCTTTTCGTCTTTTCTCGGCTCCTTTTCAGACCCGCTGCCAATGCATACCAACCCTTAGAAGAACAAGAATATATAAGAATTATATTGTATCCTAAATTAATAATATTTCTCCCTTCGATAAGTAGGGTTAATTAATGAGATCATCTCTTTCAGCTCCCTCCCTATTCCTCATAATCGGCCTCGGTTGCAGTTGGGTGAAGGCAATCCAACGCTGTGGTCGCGGGTTCGAATCCGGCATGGGTGGGTTCCCACCAATCCGGGGCTTGGATGTATGTGCGTGTCCCTTAGCTTTATTGTGATAGAAGACTTCACCGGCCTAAATTCAGTTTTCGGTTGATTAATAAAGACGTTACTATAATCATACTCCTACTCTTCAATGACTTTTCTGTCTAAGCATGTGGTTAATGTATTTTTATACTTGTGAATGTATGATATATTATTCATAATGTATTCCTCTCTCCCCTAATTGAAATGTATAAATTGGATATTGGGAGTGTGGCGGGCCAGTAGGTACATCGTTAAGCATTTGACCGAAGAGTTCAAAATATGGATAAATCTTTCAGGCGACCGACCTCAAACCAAAATTCCCCTAAGTGGAGGTGGCCCAATGTGGGGAACTATTCCCCCTACCCCACACTACATTAATATGAATTTCTGAAATCACGACGCTGTTGTTTAGTCTGGAGTGAGCTGTGCTCTTATCTATTTCAGGTTTAATCACTGAGAGAGCGTAAGAGCATATAAATATTCATGGATGTGTAAATTACTGGCATTGCGATGGCAAAGTGAACATTTTTTCCCCAATAAAGACAAATAACATTACCTTCAGATGATTGATGCCCTTACTCCCTCTAGCACTCGCCCCTACCGCAGCTCTCCGATTAATATGTGGGCGTCTCCAGATATAGATCATGTATTGTTGTAGCGTCTACTCTCTCTGGTCTAGTTTGCCGTGATACCTTCAAGTTTCCGACTCTTCTTTAGTTGTGACTGGATTTTATGAAATAGGGCATCTCGAGTACCTCTTCTCTCATGCCTCCCGCTCAGGCGACTTTTTTTTATAAGTTCTCTTCCTCCTTCCCTCCCCCTCCGAGATGCGAATAAGGGAGGGACCCGACCAATTTGTCCACACCCCTTTTGTCGGCGACGGGGGCGAAGTTCCGACCCAATCTTCTTTCTCAAGTCCTTTTCAACCCCGCCGCCATGCCTATACCGATCGGCCACTTAAAAAGAACTAGAGGTGGAGAGGGAAATAAATGACTATCGGTCGAAAGGAATATAATGGAAGGAGTTGGGAGGATTGGCTGGAGGGGAAGTTAAGTGGTTCGGACGTCTTATGAGCCCGCAACTTTTTTGTCTCCACGACTCCACCCACGTCCTGGCGCAATAGTGCAAACACTGCGGTCAACTTATCGGGGATTGTTAAGACGTTCATGATCCTCTACGCTCTCTTATTTCCACCGACTCCCCCGTACCTGCCCTTGCCTTATGCTCGATAAGTTCGCCTCATATATTTCTTCTCCCCTCCCTTACTACCTATAATGTCCTCCTCTGTTCACCTCGCGTTAACCCGCATACGAACCACTAAGTTTGTTGTCTCCAAAGCTTACGCGACCACCACGGGAGAGAAAAACGTTCCGGAAACTTTTACCGCAGTATTAGAACCGTTTGTGACCCTTTTAGCTTCATTTCTGCCACCGTGCGTGTGTGTAGCAAAGTCACTTACTGGTCTGTCCTACTCGCTTTCATCCCAGTCCCAAATCCAGCATTATTTCCGTCAGTGTTCATCTCTTTCCATGTCTTGCATGTGTCCCGCTCACGTGTTATGAAGAAGGGAAAGGTGGAGTCGGAGGGGAAAAAAACACGATCGCTTTCACCCTGCGGTCCCTGTCCCAACATCATGGCTTAGGCCACCGCCAGGTCGTCCTCGCTAAAAATGAGCGAGGGAAAATGAAATGATTAAAAACGAGGAAGGATGAGAAGTACTTTTTTCTCGTCCCCGGAGAAACTTCGTGTGTGCGCTACGTCATAATCGGTACGTGACATGAAAAAAATGAAGCAGTGGACGCGGCAAGGACGGTGATAAACCTGGAGATATGACGGCAGGGGTCTCCCGTGGGGGTTGGTGTGTGAGGAGGCGAGGGTGGTGGTGTAGGGAACTTTGAATGGGTGGGGAAGAGTGGTTATGAAAGGCCTTGGTGGAAGGTGGATTCCCCATCTTTTTTTCCCACTTCTGCCATCCCTCCGCCACTCATTGCTCTGGGTTCTAATAACGCTGCGACCTACGACCCTCCATTGTTTGCTCGATCGGTGGATGATGGGCCTCCTTCTCTCCGCCCCCTCCGGTCCACCTCTCCCCCCTTCCCGCAAGGCCACCTGACCTCCTCCGCCTCCCTTCGCTGAAGCCTTCATCTTCTCTCCGCGGCCCAAGTGGTTGACAGTGGACCTCGGTGAAAGAGACCCTCGCAGTGAGGAGACGAGTGTCTCCATCCCGCCGTATGATTTTTTTCATATCCTCCGCCGGTCCAACGCCGTGTCTATCTCTACCATCTGCTTCCCTGTTCCTCATACATATCCGCGTCGTCTCGATATTCTATCACCGCTACCGTCCATTCTTCTTCCGCGAGAAATAGACGGTGGTATTATTTTCTTTTCTGTCGTCATTCGAAGGAAGAGTTGATGGAGATAAATCTGGGGAATCGTACCGCATGAAATCATTCTAAGTATGAGTACGAAGCAAGTTAACTTGATAGAGTTTTTAAATGAAATTTTTATAAACTTTATTATCCCTGCATTATGTTGATAAATTACGCCGGTCCTTTTGTAACCTCTTTTTTCGTAACTATGTAAATAGATGCCTGTGTTACTTTTGAAATGAGAAACAAATTGATTGAAAAAGTGAAAATATGGAAACTCATTTTACCATGATTACGTTCACCTGACGTGATGGCTCCCATTTACTTCAATTCTCTCTCATTTCATCTGTTCTTTCACTTTGTTTTCTTTGATCTCCATTTACATTAATACATTTCATCATCTCTTCCGTTTGGTTATAATCCCTTAAGGTGAACAAAACCTTCCATTCCTCTGTCAGTCAATCTGTTCAATGCCATATATGAATCGCTAACTGCAAAAAGTCCAAGTTGGACGATTTTTCTTTAATTGATTGCTAGGTGCAAGACTCTCTGTTTCCTACTAAAACGAAACATGTCAAGCCAATGTGAGGAATAAGACTCAAAGTTTCCTACTAAAAGGAAATATGTCCTGCTATAAACACATGTTTCCTTTCCTCTCGGTGTTCATAGCATGAAATATTTCCTTATAGTAGGAAACGTTGAGTCCTGCACCTGATAACAATTAAAACAAGAAAAATCGTCCAATTTGGACATGATGCCTTTCTGCTGTTCGTGATTAATATTTCCTCCGCTTTATAGTTGTCATCATATGTGCCTTCCGATTCCTATGAGTCAGTTTTACTTTTATTCTTAGCGAGGTGATTAATTTTCTCGGTTGTGCACCACTAAATATCATGGAAATTTTATCTTTTCATCTTCATCATTGTTCAAGAATCCCGAGTTCATTTTCACCTTTCTAATTTTCTCCTCGCTAACTATCATTTCATCCCTTAATTACATACTGCATTTTATTTTTTAATCGATGGATACACTTTGAATGCGAAGTTTTGATTTTTCTTGAAGTTATGTTGGATTTCCCTAAAGCTAGATTTAGCATTCTTAGCAGTCAATAATAGGGTGGTTTCCTATTATTTTTTCATTGCCTAAATCGAAAGAGTATTACTCCTTGAGTACGTCTTTCACGCATTTATATTTTTAAATGACGATATGTATTTTTCGCGATTAAATGAAAAGTGAAAATTTTTAAGCGCGCGAAAACGCGACGGCTAAGTATGAATGCCGGCAAAATTCCGTGTGACGTCGTTCTGGTTCCCGCTGCCGCAAGTGAGGTGACCTTGGGGCGAGGCTTTGAGCGCTGATAAGACGCAGGATGCTAGCAGGTAGCAGAGTACCCTGCTAACTGGTAGCGGTTGGCTTAAATAAGGATTATTAATACCTTATCAAACGAAGAAAACTTTCCGACATTAGCCAGTTTTAATAAGTAATTATTAAGAAATGTTTCCCTGAGCTCTGTGCCTCATGCATGCATTGGTAACCTCAGACGATGTAAAACCCCTACCTACTCGTATAGAAACTAGGTCCCTGTGACGTCACGTGGAGTGGGATCGCATGGGCGCCAATCTGGCCCTTTTCAAGTGAGGATAAAAATTGACCATTGCCATCCGTCTAAACCGGTATTTCTAAAACCAAATAATTTGTATATTATGAATACAGTAATGGTGGGTAAAGAATCGCAATGAATACCTTTCGTTTTCTTTAGTGAAGGAAACTACCCTATTGTCTCCCCCGACGACTATTCCGAGAAAGCTTCGATCATGTCAGACCAAGTGACTATTGCCTCTCCTTTCCTTCAAATTTCTCATGGGAGATCCTCAAAGCCTTTCATTGGCTGCGAAGTCGTTCTACTCCAGCTTCAACTTGTCCTTCCCCCAGCGGCGTACTGAAACGCTCGTAATTTTATCCTCCATTTGGACCCATGCGTCATCTCCCGCCAAGCGCGAGCGGACGTCGGTCGTTCCCGCGTGGAGACGCAGGGATATTAATAAAAAAACTTTTCGCCAAACACATACGGCACGGCAGCCAGGGTGGTCTGATCCGTTTCGCATGCGCCTCTCTCGTACGTGGATTAGGATCCCGGTGGGAATAAGATGCAGTTCACGGGGGAGCGGTCCCTAGCCTCTATATGGACTCCATCCAATGCGACTTGTCCCATCTTTCATCGTTTGCTCAGCCACGTACACGTACCCGTCATCCCGCCTCGTCCTTTTTTTCGTTATTTGTCCGCGGTCCCCCCTTTACGTCGCGAGGTTTTTGTAATCACTCCCGCCCTACCGTGGTCTTCCACCTCGCTCACCTGATGCCGACCGATAGATTATTGATGTGAAATACCCTGATAGTATTACTCCACGGTCGTATCCTGGATATCTACCCATTGAAATGCCCATTATTGAAAAAAGCCTTATTACTTATAGATTACATGTATAAGTTCCCATCATTCAAAATTTCTTTGCATTTATGGGCTATGCGATAAAAACGGCCGTTAATTAACTTACTCCATAGATGTATTGGTGTGAGGAAGTGAAAAAAAGTTATTTTCGAGTGGAGTTTTCGGATATGTTAATGGTGAATGGCTATTTATTTCAAATGTGTATTATAAATAAGAAAAAATTCCCTTTTAAGGCATTCTAGGGTCTATTTTAAGTTCTATAGAATCCGTAAAGAAAATGAAGAGTAGTGGAAAGGCTCATAAAGTCATAAATATCTTTATTTTAGCCATTTGGCAAGGCTAGTAATAAATAATTGGGTGTACAAATATTTAAAATACTGAGTGTATTACGTATAGAGGAGCGTGGCGACCAAGTTGGTAAAGCGTTGGATTGCTCAAAGTATCCCGGATTCAAATATCGAGTGAAGCCTTCGACACCGCAAACGAAATCGTCAAAGTGCGAGGGATTGGTCTAATGTGTGATACACATTAGCCAGTGGTTTTGTCTGAGTGGAGTGAGCTCTACCCTCACGTTACCCTACCAACGTCCGGGATGAATCAGTGAGTGAGTATCTAGGTACTGGCGTATCCTACATTGGGGAACGCGTTTCAATTGCCTCGGGTATAACTTCTCCTACCATGCAACCCACGGTACACCAAAGCGCAACTGTGTCCCGCACCCTTTCCCTTTCAAATACCTCGCGGATGCGCTTCTGTCCTGCCACGAATGGATATCATTCCGCCGACCGCAGTGACGGGTTTGTTCGATGACAAAAGAAACAAATGACACTCGGGCGAACTGGCTTTTCTTACTGGTTGATGCCCTGTCCGTGAGGAATCTTAACTGTCATCTGTTCGAAGATTTAGTTCGCTCCTGCGAAACATCCAGTCTTCTCTGTCCCGTCTTTGGTTTGCCCCTTCACGTTCTCCGTAGTTCGGGCAAACTACTGTGGTGGTAGGGCAAAGGCCAAATTGTACTTCTTCCTGCCTATCCATCTTCTCTGTCCGAATCGCGAATTCGTCTTTTCAACGATTACTTTTTCTTCGCTTCATTTCATCATCAGGCTGGTAACCTAACACCCCCAATTACACGACGATCGAGGGGGATTGCGAGGTAGTATGTAGATGTAGATGAATCTGAAATTTTTATATAACCTCGTATGTTAAATGCAGGTAGCGAAATAGCTATGGGAATCGAGCGATGGGCCTCTGATCGTAAGGTCTCGGGTTCATATCCGTGAGAAAGCGTTCGGGCTCCCCGAATGAATCGTCTTAGTGCAGTGTGGTCCAGGGAAACGAACTCCCCTACCCTGAATGTATGAATTTCCTGTGCCTGTGTCATATTTTGGAGTGAAATCTACCCTCGCCTATTAAAATCAGACTTTTGGTTGAATCATTGAGTGAGGGAGCAACAAGTTAGTGGCGAAGTGATGCATTGAGTAACACAAAAATATGATTTATTTATTTTTAAAACTCTAGCTACTAGTGACTCCCAAAAAAGAGCCGGCCCGTATCCAGATCCAAATGAGATATCGAACCATATTGAATTAGGGTGCAGACAAAAAAAAAGCTTCCGTGTAAACGTTAATATGAAAAGTGTAATAATGAAATGAGATTTGATGCTTTCCCGGCGAATTATGTCGGTAAACATTTCTCGGGATTCCCATCGAGACAAAGACTCAGTTTTTCCTACGTTTTAGTTAAGGTATAGGTACGTTTCAATTACTTGAAGTTTTAAATTCCGACTCGTGTATCGAAACGTCGGAAGAATGAGCCCTGAATGCCCTGAGGATGAGCTCTGAATTGGAGCTCGAACGTTAGCAAAAATGGAGTTTTAATTCCGAAGAAATCACGATAAAGATTTGCTCCCATAAAAAGTAATGGTTAGCTATACATCTCGTATTATATTCATTTTGTAATTACACCGATTTTATGTATCTCGAGTATGATTGGATATTCATAACAATTTCCTCCTCCTCCTCCAAGCCGTCTTCCTACCATTCTGCCCCACCTCCTCCTTCCGCCCTTCCATTCCAAAATCATCTCTTCGCCGATTCCTTTCTTTCCGTCCGCAATTCGTCAACCCCACCGTCGTTCCATCAACCCCCGCGAGTTAGGTATGCAAATTCGTGTGCCTTTCTCCTACCCTCCCTCTTCTCTCCCCCCCCCTCCCCCGTCCCTCTCGTCGGCGAGTTCAAAGCGGAGCGACACAGGAATGCCGCCGCGCTGCGACTGCTGCTAATGGATTCGCCCGCGTTTACTTCGGCGGCGTCTTGTGCCTTTGTCGCCGCCCTTTCCCGCTCCCAACCGCACCACACATTTCCCGCCCACCGCACATCCATTCCACCGGAAAAAAAACCCTCTTCCCGGCATGCGCTGCGCGTCCGGTCGCGCCACTTATCGGGGCAGTTTTGCGCGGATAATGACGGGCTGCGGCGGATTTACACGCTGCGTTTGCTTTCTCTTTTTCGTTTCTTTTTTGTTCATTTTGTTCGTATCCCATCTTGTTTCTTTTTACAAGTTTTTCCTTACCTTGCTTCGTCTGTTTCGATGGCATCTTTTAATTGATCTTTGAATTTACTAACTGACCATTGTCGTATCTCATTGATGTTTTACACACTCGCTTGCTTTTGATGAAAATAAAATATTGCCGATTGCTGATTCGCTCAACAGAGAATAGGTATGCCTATAGTCCCTGTGGAGCGAATAGGTCGATAAAGATTTAAAAATGAGTTCCAGGAATTAAGAAGTGCAAAACTGTGATTAAACACTGACCTTATATCTTTATACTGATTATATTTTAGGAGATTCCGGATTTTAATTATTGTAGAATGGTCGGCACCGCGGCTTGGGGTAGTTTTTGGTGTGGTCAGCGTCTACTCCGCATAATTATTCATGATAACCTTCTATTCACCGTCTTTTTGTTAGACAGGGTTAAACTTTTTCCCATTAGTGTGACAATACCTCAATATCCTATCAATTATCTAATTATGTGTTAAGAAAGTCTATTCGCTTGCCCATTTGAATTATTCGGACTGAATCCATTCCTCTTTCAAATATTCCTCTCCTTTCTCCCTCCTTCCAGCCGCTCCCAGTCATCCAAGTGAGTGATAATATTCGCTCCCCATTTGTAATTCCGGAGATTGTCTTTTGTTCCCGAAGAGTGAGGGGATCCCTTTTAATTTACATGAAGATCAGACGCGAGTAAGCCGGCGGTTTATCAATTTGTATACTATTCTCAGCTACCCGCCTCTAATATTATTTCCATTGAGAAAATTTGCAAAAGACTGAAAACTTTTGCGTGGAAGTGGATGTCAGCAGTGATATTTTTGTGAATTTGGTTTAGATTTATAATATTATCATCTGTTGCTGTACATGGTGGCAAAAATATTTGTCGTCAAATTGGGAAGTTCAATCAAGGGAATCCACTCATTAATGCTAATTCAAGCCATTCGTCATGTAATTGGAGAAAATGAAGTTTACTTAAAATTTTGTGCAGGACAGTCCGTTATGAAATCATTAGAATGGAGGATCAAATTCGTTAACTAGTATGAACTTAGCTACCAGAAGAACGAGATCAGGGTAACGAAATGGAAAGTATGATTCCTGTATGTTCCAGTAATGTTAGGCTAGAAGGACGAGTTTTTAAAAATGTAATCCTGATTATCCCTCGCCTCGAAATCATTGTCATGAATGCTTGGGTTCAATTAAAATAGTGGGTATTTCGGAAGTGCGATTCCTGTTGAAAATAAGGAATAATCTCCATGGAGAATGGAGACAGGTCTTATGTAAATTTTAATGCCTCTTGTCCCGTTGTGTGCATGTTTCGGCGTAATTCCAGCACTGCTTCCCATGGAGCGGAATGTAGCTTTACTTTAGGGATGCCCTTTGAACTAGGGATTAAATGTACCTAATAGTCTGATTAGAAAAAACTGCTGTCGGAGAAATCTTTTTTAAGTGTTCTTTTCCATAATCTGTGATAGCTCTTTATTCAATCAACTGTATGAGGGTCAATCTTTTTGCTTGAATCATATAACTCGCGCCTGAGTGTCACGAAAGGGTGAATTTGATAAAATTTAGTTACAGATGATGTGGAAAATATTTCAAGTGGTATTTTTCGGTAACATGTGGAATAGTTAGCCTATTTAAGTTATTATTTATAGTATGAATCGAACACAGCTTGTAAAGTCAGAATATATCCTCAGATGAACCAAAATCCTTCTGATGTCAATAGTTTCAAGTTGATTTTACTGTGAAAGTGAAGTTTTTATGCCCCACACACAATGAGTTTCAGCCGTCAGCCATTGATGCACTCGTCAACGGGATATTAATCGGCCAGTCACATACAAATTTTTCCCCGAATAATTCAAAAATGGAATATTTCAGTTCATGCTTCAAATGGGAATCGTACATTAACGATCTTCGTAATTAATTTTTTCTTCATTTAATCCTACTGTTTTCCGATGTGATATTATCAGATTTTTTTAATCCGTTGAGGAAAAAACAAAAGTTGGAATAATCACTGCCTGCATCATGTTTTCGTGTTCCTCTCCCCCTCCGATGAGTTTTTTTTTTTCATTCCGGTCCGAATATATATATCTTCGATTACACATCTCGTTTCGTTTTCAAACTCTCGGAACCATTTTTTTCTCACCTCCGCTGGAATACAAATTTTTCGAATTTGCGTTCAATCCCCGTGCTGCTTTTTTTATGACCACCGCATGTGGTGATCACCATTGGTAATACGCGAAGCATTAATACCGTTGAAGCTTGGAAATATTTTTTTTTACAATTCTGGACTCGATTTCGTTTTTGCTCGCGAACGCAAACACGCACAGAAAAATGTTCAGTGCTGAACCCACGTCATCCACTTTGGCACCCGTTGCTGCCCATTGTCTCCTGCGGGTCCTCACACATTCAGTTGGAGTGACTTGAAGAACCCTTCCATGGCCCTCGCACGAAGGACCGCCCGAACGTGTGCTTGGGTTTTCCATTCGCGAAAACAAATATTACGCACTTCGTTTCATTGATGCAGGTTTCGAGAGTGGAAGAAGTTTCGTGAACCGTAGTTTCAAACGATAAGACTGAAGGTATCGGAGGGCTATGATTAAATCATTATGCTATCTCTGGATAACCAATATTCCAGTTATAAATTTAAGTACGAACCCAAAGTTTAGTGGAATAGGATTCCGATAATAATAGAGGAGTAAATTAAAAATAGCGCGTGATCATTAATCATATAATTATTTCCACAAAAAATAATGAAATGAGAATTTTTGCAGTTGCAGTATAATTTGCAGTCTAATGTAAGTGTCAATGTTGAATTCGTTAAGTTGGGTACTTTCCTTGAAAAAAATGCGACGCATGGATTTTCTAATTATTTACGCTGGAAAGGTTATTCATAGTCTGACGTAAGGCCCATAAATTAGGTATGTTTTATAAATTGAAACCATCATCGATGGTTTTGACTATCCACGATGTGATACGGACTTTCAATTTACGCCAACGTCAAAGACTAAAGAACGACTACATATGTCCACAAAGTGTGAGATTTCCGCCTTGACATTATGTAACCAAGATAATAGGCAAATTAAATTACGTACTATATAAATTACTGGAACAAAAACCCGTGTTAATAAATATTCAGTGTGGAACGGACTAAGTGAATTTTACATCCGTTAAAATTGCAACCATGGGCTATAAACTACCATTCATTTTGTATTACGACATTCACATACTCTCATGTCTATCGTTCTAATATTTTTCAAATTGTCGTTTCTGACGTAGGAATACTTTTCGCAAGAAAATCGCAGTTGGAGAGTGATACCTCTAATAGCACGTCGCAGTATGGAAACCCGAATTCCCAAAATTTCTGAGCTGATCATAAATTTAGCAAACCAGCTAAATAGTAGACAATTCACAGATTTGTGGACATTATTTCTTCCCATTCTCGTGGCCAATAATTATGTAATAGTAGTAATTTTAATTTATTAGTGTCCTTGGAATGTGACACTATTGGAAAACGTTAAAAATAAGTTCATCTATAAAACTAAGTTTACAATTGTTTTACTGAGAAATGTCTATCACATAAAATGAATTTGACAGAGAAAATGGTGGTGGCTGTTTGAAGCAGGTACTTGCAAATTGATAGTAAATAATCAGGTACAGCCAAAATATTAATAAAGCAATGGATACAGCAGGGACGGATCAAGGATTTTTTCTGGGAGGGGGGGGGGTACAAGGGTCCGACAGGTCTTCTCATACTTGAGATTTTGAAAAAAAATCAACATTTACTGTAGAAACTATTCTCTTTATTTTCATATGAAAGTTATTGATATTAAATAAAATGATTTATGCTCCGTAATACACAATATAAAACGATATTATGATAACCGCATTAAAAATGTTATCTATTTATTAGGCGTCTGGGGGTGGGCACATTCCCCCTTACCCCCCTCCTAAATCCGCCTATGGATACAGAAACATGCTTGTCAAAAATATTAAAAACCTACCAGTATTCCTTTTTGGTGTTGTAACAGCTTTATCTGGAAAACGTTGAATGCGGGAGAGTCTTCAGTATTTTTAGGCAAAGTGTTCCATATTTAACATCCAACTTCTGTAGTAACTTTGCCCCGTATGGATTATTTGAAATGGACCGTGTACATGAAGTATGTCCAGGGGCGCCGACTTATAAAAAATATTGGGGGGGCCCATATCGGAGGTCTTGCCCCGGGAAGAAGTTAAATTCAAAGTGTGTCGCAGCACCGAAACACTACCATGATTCACATGTGCACCACTTGATTCAGTTAACCTGCTTAACCATATAATTATTTGTTTCAACACATATTGTTGAATTTATTTTAAAAGGTAACTATCGTCAAACATGGGAAATAAAAATAACAAATATATTTATGTGATTTCACATAGAATAATATAACTTAATTATTTTCTTGAATTATTGAGGGGGCTCCGCCCCCCCAAACGAATCTTTGAGGGGGCTCGGGCCCCCTCAGGCCCCCTGGAGTCGGCGCCACTGAGTATGTCCTACTTATTGTAAATGCTTTAACTTTAATTATATGAGAAAACCATTCAAGACAAATTTTTCTTGGTATCAAATACCATCATCTTCCCTCAGATGGTGAATCGGTTCCATCATCATCGGTTTTCGTAATTCTCGCATCCATATTTAGCACTGAGGTCACATGAAAAATGAATGGTTATGCGGCAAATACGAAAATCTGGATCCTTTGCGCATGCATCTGAAAGCGTGATGAATCCATATTTTGATGTTGTCCAGCTTTTGTCATTTAGTCGCCTGGTAACATATTTCCATCCCTGTTTTTTTTATTATTGCGTCGTTCGTGAAATGTATTTCTGTGTGTGTGTGTCGGAATCTGCAGCGGCCTGGGTGATCGGCATTCATTAGCGATGGCAAGTGAGCATGCAATATGAATGAATTTTCGTTTTGGGAAAAAAAAGCTGCAGTTGAAATCCGTTCATTATTTTTAACGCGTTGTTCTCCGTCGACAACCGCAGCCGTGATTCTTGGGAAAATAAAAATTCTAAATCAGTGATTCCGTTTTAAATCCATTTTTAAACTCTCAAAGCGTTTGTTCAGTTTTTGTGTTTTTATTTTATTCAGCAGGTGACTTTTAAAGCGAGACTAATGATTGGAAAGCAGGGCTATATGGCGTTCTCTTTGATTTGAAATCGTTTAATGCTTTCATTATAGCTGTTGATCAAATATTTGGGATACTAATTGCGTCGAAAAACGCCTACTCTGCCTTTCGCGCGAGTTTTTATTTATTGCGATGCGGGCGAATTAATCCTTCATCTGCAGGTTATTTTCGAAACCTTAAAAGACTCAGTACATCTGCAGTAATATTTTTGTCGATTTTTCTCTTGAGAATCGTATTGCTGAGGGCTTATGTTTACTCTATTTACTCCGCTTACGCTGCTGTTTTTCGCCATTATTAAATTTGATACTCTTCGTGTTATTAAGCTATATGATTTTGTTTACATTGAGTGATGTTGATTTTTATAATACTAATTGCCATAGTAATAACTTTGATTCTTCGACGGCGAAAACGGGGTTGTTTGTCGTCTTGCATGACATTGTGTTAGTAGCAGATCAGCAGTAAAAGTATTGATAGAATACATTGCAGTACCGGCTAATAAACTGTTCGTTATGATTAAGAGTAACATGGTTTCTTTTCCACGTTAGTCCTGGCGTGTTTCCAAGGAGTTTAGGCCATATAATTAGAAAATTATTATAAATAATTCTTATCCTATTTTTTTACGATACTAGTTGCATACATTATGGATACTTTCTTTTCTTACGTTGCATACATTAGCTAGGTTCTATCGAAGAACTTTCATGTAGATTTTATAGTTACGAGTAGCTCTGTCTCTACTACATTGCGCACTATGAAGACTGTCGCACTTTCGTACTTTAAATTAATTACCTTGGTGAAAATTCGTATATTATCGGGAATCAAACCACTCACAATTGGCTTTCCGGACCACTTCGCAGAGTATTATTCTATCCAGATTCTTTAATTCACATCAGAATACCTAAGAACTTATATACGAGGTGTATTCAAGTTCTTAGGCCTCCAATATTTTCTCGTAACTGGAAAAAAATAGAAGCATGTGTATTATTTTAAAATGAGCGCGCAGTCTTTGACAATACGTGACAGAGGTGGCTGACGTTTTTTTTACACCCACCGTATGCAATCATTCGTTTTCTGAATTTTCATGATGTGACACCATTTGGAGACCGTGTGGTGATGGATTTGTCGAAAGCTCGTTCGTGGGTGCGACAGTTTAATGAAGGCAGATAATTGAGAGACAACAAACCAAAACTATAGTCTATATCTAATATAGTCTCGTCTAATAAAGATGTATATAGGCGACTTTCCAGTGGTCAAAGCAAAGTCCTGTAGAAGCCTTCGCCACGGCCATGGAATCATGGCGTCGACATGGTGAAAAATAAGTTCTTCTGCAGGGAGGTTACATCGAGAAGTAAGATCAGTTTTCATAATTTTCGGATTTGTTGTCAGGTAGAAACAAAATCAGAGGCCATAGGACTTGCTTTTGGCATTTCGAAGCATAGTGGCTGGCTGGCTGGGGCCAAAAAAGTGAAAGGTCAGTGGCTCGATTCTCGGTGCAGGGAATATTTTCCCAAGGAAATTTCTGTGAACCGTCGGTTGAGTTGAATTATATCGCATTTACTTGCTGTCTGAAGCCTGTCTGTTTGAAGGTGTTGTGATGCAGGCTTCCGTCGCAAGCCCGTTGCTGCCCCTCTCATTCTTAATCACGTCCTTACTTAATATTTTTTTTTAATTATCCACCCGGAAGCATTTATCCACTCGTTTTCCAAGGCCGTTAAATATTTTCAGGGGAAGATTATGACTTTGAAACTTGGCAGGCTGTAATATTGCGGATTCTTGTTCGAATCAAGATCAAATATACTTATTTTTAAGATATAAGATACTAATTATTAATTTTATAAAATTAATGAGCGATGAGCTTTTGATTTGAAATATTTTCGATGGAATTAGATTCGGTTCCATTCAAATTGAAACATCTTGATTAGCAGCGCACCACAAAAATATATTAAATAATAATAAATCTTTTATTTTCCCATTTGGGCCGCAGATGAAACAATTTTACAATATCCATATACAATGTGGAATTAGGTATCGTGTTAGAATTTTTTTTTTAATGAACATCTTTACTTGGAAATTTTACACGTCCCGGTAAATCATTTCAGTGCAATTTCCATGTGTCCAGGTGATTAACAAAGAATAGTAATTGTTTTTTTTACATTTTTTTTATTTAAAATAGAAAGGAAACCATATTTTTCGGCCAAGAGTGTGCACTGTGCAATATATACAGCATAACATATTGATTCATTAATAACCGGTGCAATAATAATTCACGTACTTAATTTAAATAAATTTTCAATACCTGCATTTTTCTTGCAATACTTGAGTGGGAGGGCGAGGTCAATCCGCCCCTCCTCTCATTTGTGACCCTTGACCCCCTCCCGCCGCTTTCCCCTCAGATTCAATTCCGGCAAATAAGCGATGAAGTGCGTTGTCTTGGAAGGCCGGGGTAGTTGAGTGAGAGGATTTCTCCTCGTGGTGAAGTCGATTCGCGGGAAGATGTTGGCTGGATGGGGAGACTTCGGAAGAAGATTTTAAGAGGGTATTCTTGGGTGGGGAAAGGTCGCAGACGGGAAGTGGCGCCTCTTAATGAACGAGTTGGAAGCTCAATTTCGAGTCTTCGCATAAAATATTTTAAGATTCTCGTTTCTTCTTCCTTCGCTATGCTCACTCTGCCACCCTATTTTCCGATTCATATTTTCTGTGCATTTATTTCTCGCACTTTCTCATTGGATAATCGAAATATTTTTCGACAGCTTGACTGTGGGAGGAGTTTTCAGGTTTCTCACCGGATCCAGGGGTTGATATACTCCCAACATTTCGAAGGCGTATTCTGCCATCGTCTTCACCAGTCGATGGCAGACTACGACTTCGAAATGTCGGGGCCAATCGACCCTTGAACCAGGTGGAAAACCCAAGAACTCTTCCTACCCTCACTCACAAAATGGGTTGCCGGCGCGCAACTTTGGGTGCAGATATCTCGGCTTACAGGGCTTAAGGGCACGGGAAATTTTGCAGATGTGCTTTTATTATGGAACACTACCATCTTACCAAATTTGAATGAAATCGGCGGAGAACACTTCGTGAATGTTCCTTGTCAGTGATCCAACCCGAATCTTCCTTTGGATAAATGAGGGTAGAGCTCTAAGGGCGGTGTAGAGCGGTCTAAGTCTCAAGAGTGTGAAAGTCATACATTTTGGATGGGAATGAGGGAGGAACCTCTTTCATGCCACTTCTTGGGTGTTTTTGTTCGGTATGGTATGATGACCAGGAAGTGCTAAGGAGAGTAGGAGAAAAGAGAAGCCTCCTAAAAACATTAAGCAGAAGAAGGGACAACTTAGTTGGCCACATTTTGAGGCACGATGGTCTGATGAAGATAATCGTTGAAGGACAAGTGGAAGGGAAAAAGGGCAAGGGACGGCCCCGAATGAGTTATATAGGACAGGTTATAAAGGATGTAAGAGAGAATAAATATGTAGCTATGAAGAGATTAGCGGATAGGAGAGAGAAATGGAGAGCTGCGTCAAACCAATCTTAGGGTTGTTGACTAATGATGATGATGATGGTATGATATTCAAAAGAGTCTACCGACAGCAGAGGTCATTTGCGCCATGAGGGAAGGGTATGGAAGGATGAATGGAGAGAAACCCGGCGTCGGCATTAGCCTGCTCTTATCGAAAGGCGCCAAGGGGACCACGGCTGAACGTCCCATCCGACGGACGGAGTGTTGCGTTTGACTACTCCTCCACAGTGGCGTAACTAGGAATATGCTTTGGGGGATTGAAGGGGCTAAGGAGAGAAAAAGTTTTTGAAAAATGACATGCCTGGAAACAAATTTTACATCATTTTGGCACTTATAATTTATTATTATACGTCAAAACTAGACAATAATTTTAAATATTTTTTTATTTCTCTGAGGTTTTGGGGGATCTAACCCCCCCCCCCCAGTTACGCCATGTGTGTACGTACGCTGTATATATTGCACAGTGCACACTCTTCGCCGAAAAATATGGTTTCCTTTCTATTTTAAATTAAAAAAACTGTAAAAAAGCAGGAATCGGTTACTCTGAAAATTCTCTGCCACCGCAGGGGTTTGATTCCGAGTTAATTGCATGGAAAGTCAGCGCTAGCCACCACACCATGCCGATACCCTTTTTTCTTCGGACTTGTCCGAAAACTTCGACCGGACCAGTTCAGTCAGCGTCTAAATCGCTTTAGCCCCTATGCTATCAAACTATAACTATAGAGAAAGTTTCTAGTACCACTGTTCACCAATAAACATTCATTCTTGGAAGCGGTAAGCTACATTTTCTACCACTCATTGTTGGCATTATACGAGTATCTCAATTGATTTTCCAATCGTACAAACACATTTTAGCCAGACATCTTTATGTTCGTTTTTCTAGTAGTTATTTCTTTTCGAAGTTTTTAAGGATCATTAACTCGCTATCCTCTCTGCGTCTTTGGTTTTTCAATTTGAAGACAATTGGGATCTCTTGTAAACAGTGCGATTTTTCAATATGGCCAATTTATCTCTCTGCGTTAATGGTGGTTGCCTCTTGATATTCTTCAGGTTTTCAACCTGCCACCTTTAAAAAAAATAATAAATTTAATCATAGTTATTAACAGTTAAAACAGTGAAATATATATTACTGAAAATAATTTTTGCACCCACCTAAAATATGTTACCGAAAAATAATTTTTGCACCCACTGATTGCCATTGAATTGGATACCAGCTGCCAATATTCATTTCACGCAATCAATTAACAACATTTTTAAACGAGTGTTATAGGGTCATTTATTATTCATGTAATATTATTTCATGGCGGTCACATTTATGGAATTGAAAATATATAAAATAAATCAAATCGTTTTCCTCTCGTTGTATTTTATTTCCAGTCGCGTATCAGAATGCAGGTAGTCCCGATGGAATTGATGGTAGAACACAAAATTTCTCATTTATCCAATTTTTACTGTACTGGTTAAAATGAAAGTGTACTTATTAGGATTTTTTTATGGGTTATTACTCTGTGTTATTATTATCAACTTCCATTCTGTTATATTATAGTGATGATGGGAAGATGTGTAAGTGATCGTTCATTATTACTCGAATAGGGAACCTGGCTTAAAAAGGCAATATGAAGCCCCGTTCACGTCAACTTAACTGCGTAGTTAGGCGTTGTTCGAGACCATTCCATCTATCAATCCGCGCATCAAACGTGAATTTGATTTTAGATGGATTTTGATTTTGTATACTACCTATATTAAAAAATACCAACTACTTTGCTATTGGCTGATTTCAAGAGAGATTGTAGCATTCTTTGACCAATGTCTACGCTAAGGCAGGTTAAGTATTAACAAGTTGTTATGAACGAGCAGACGCTCTCAAAACATTTTTTCAAATCTATGATTACGCCGGGCTAAGTCAAATTAATTTATAAACAAGGTTTAACAAGGGGAGTGTCCGCAAACCGGGTCTCAGATTTTTATCAAACTTTGTAAAGTTGTAGTCCATCGGGAGCTGTCCACGAAATATCCCCATATGAGGTTATATAACCAATATTTTAAACAAAAAACGCAATTAAACATTTACAGGTCTACTATATTCCCGTAGAAATGAGTCACTTCAAGTAGGAGCGGGCGTCTTCAGGTTTGTAGCCCGGGAGCCTTGCTGCGCCTACTTTACCCACAAAATTCGCCGGGATATATTATAATCTTTTTTCGAGCAATTCAGTTTCTTCAAGCAAGTTCACCCGGAAATTTTTACATCGGTCACGAATCGGCAATCATAATGGATTGGTGAACGAGCCGACTCATCAAACTTCTAGTAATAAAAGGACCGATCGACAGGTGTCTCTACGAGAACCCCTCGATGAAAACTCATAACTCCTCGTAATCAGTTCGTCACTATTCTCTAGGGCTCCCCTCAAAACCGCCACGCGTCCGCGTGAAACTCCGCCGGTTATGATGAGTGCCACTGTAATCACCTCGCAAGTCGCGACAAGGCGCTCTCACGACGAGCGCCCTTCGCGCTACCTGCGCGTGCGACCCTCGTGCTGCCAAGTAGTCTTACCTCCATACTTGGAGTCTTTTGGAGAAGCGGGCCAAGATTGTTGCGGAGGAGGGCTTTCTGTCGCGTCGGCGGTTGACAATCTCTTGCTTCCATTGTCACCCTGTGGGGCCCAATCCCCTTGACAGAGTCCCCTTCCCCCCCTATTCCCCGCAAACGTCTCCAATCAAGTGTCACCCTCAATCCCCAATCATCTTCTTTCGAGGGGTATAAGGCGAACCCTCACACCGCGAAAATGGGGAGGTCCTTCTACACCCCCCGTTTAGGCTCTAATAAGCGCTCCAGAATGGATTGGAGGCTTTTTCAAGGCGTAGAGTGTTTGAGTATGCCACTGTTTGGAGTGGTAAGTGAATACATAAAAGGTTTCTGAGGAGTGGTGTTTTTATTTATTTTCAATGAAGACGACAGCCATCGGTGTCGTGTTGTGTCGCCAATGGGATCGTTCTCTCACACTCTGAATGCATGAGAAGCATTGGAAAACATGGGAAAGGTTTATTATAGTATTCTACCAATTAAGGTAGGTTTCCATGGAGTATTCGAGAAGCGATCTGGGAGCCTCCCTTTCCTTCCAGCACTGCCTTCTTTAATTCACTGTAAGGCCTACTCTCTTTCAATCTATCTAAAAAACCTATTTTTTTCCTTCCCCTCCCTCGTTTACCTAACATTCTACCCTCCAACACCATTTTCAGCATCCCCTCCCCGCTAAGCACTAACTCCATCCAAACCTTCTGTCTCCTGCGTATCTCATCTAAAAGCTGCCTCAAATCAAATGAGGACGTTGGAGACAATGCCTGGGTGTACACCTGTGGAGTTGCGATTGCCAAATTTATGGAATATAAGTTCCGATAATAATTACAAAATTCACCGTATTCATCAGATTTGTACCCTAGTGACTTTTTCTTATTTCCCAACCTGAAGAAATGTCTTGGCGGACAAAGATGTTTGTCTAACGAGGTGCTCAATGCCGAAGCAAATGTGTATTTAGAGGATATTACGAAATTCTTCTTTTTGTGCGGCTTAAAATGTTTGAAAATAGCTTAGAAAAATGCATTAATCTGAAAGGAGACTATTTTAAAAAGAAAAAAAACGTGACCCAAAATAATTTTTTTCTCCCTTTTCCCAAAGACTTATTGAACGACCCTAATATCCATCCATTTTCAATCCAAATACTCGTACATCTTCCATTCTTATGGCTATCGACTGCCAAGGGAAACAATTCCGTAAATTTAGTCCTACTTGATCTCATTTCAGCCGAATTTGTTATATCCTTGTGTCCGCGAAACGCGGAAACTTTATTTCCCTAAATGAAAGCCTAGACTTGTGATTCACGGATTAATTTCCCTCTTCCTGCCAGCAAATACGATATCAGTTTAAGTAGTCGCAACAATGCGATGGCTAAACCATATTTGTGTGAAACTTCGCTTTCGCTTTATTTTATGGTATCTCAAGATTTTTTATTTAAGTACCAATTCTCCCGGTTAAGTAAGGTAATTAAAATGAGTATATGATGGTACATCGAGTTAGTTTGACTACTACTCAAGGCGGTTTTTTACATGCAAACGACTGAGGGAGCATGATGCAAATTACCCTATGTATCATCTTTCAGTGAACACGTTTTCTTATTACGGAATATACTAGAGTGTCTCTCGGTTATCCGGCAGATATCGGACCAGAACTCTGCTGGCTTACCGTAAACGCCGGATTACTGAAAATCACTGATTATGATGCAATTAAAAGGCAGAAGCGTGTTTTATTTTATACATACATGTTTATAATACAGTGTGTCCCATAAAGAATGACCCGATTTTAAATAAGATTATTTAATAGGAAGAAGGGCTTGGCATCAACATATTGTATACTAAATTGCTCACAAAAGACAAAAGTTTATAAAAAACCATCGTAAATGTTCAATACGTCCTCCATTGACTGCGCGGACGACATCTAGCCGATAGCTGAATTCATCCCAAACTGAGCGTAAGGTGTCTTCTGTCACTGAAGCTACAGCAGCTGATATTCATGTTTTTTGTTCATCAATGTCACGAGGTAAGGGAGGAACGTAAACACGCTGTTTAAAATTTCCCAAAAGGAAAAAATCGCATGGTGTTATGTCAGGGGACCTAGGAGGCCAAGAGTGTAAAGCCTGTTCTCGCGGTCCTGTACGTCATCTTCAGGGAGACTGGCTGCACCTTATTGTTAGACCTAATTGTTAGACCAATGGTCTAAGGGTTGCATGCTCCGCATCAGCGCTCGTAGTGACATTCGGCGGATTTTTCTAAAACTGTAAACAATGCCGATCACATCTGGCGCTGTTTCGCTTGCATAGTGACATTTGTTTCAATATTATTGCAAGTTAAAATCAGGTCATTCTTTTTGGGATACACTGTATATTGTATTATACAATTCCAGTGGCGTAACTATGGGGGGATGAGGGGATGGATACCCCCGAGAGCTTCAGAGATAAAAAATAAATTATTTACAACTATTGTCTAGTTTTGACGTATAATAACTGCATTTGCTTTTCTTAAAGCTCAATTTTTAGTGCCAAAATGATGTAAAATGTATTTCCAGGCATGCCATTTTTCAAAATTTTACTAGATTTTGCCTGGGGGAGGGGTCGCCACCCTAGGCCATCCCATCCCCCCAAGACATACTCCTAGTTACGACAATATACACTTCATTAGTACATACACACAACTGAAGTGTTAACGGAAAGTAACACTACAATGACTTCTTTCCCCCTCCCTTTCCACCGCGGGTCAACTGTCCGTGCACGTCTCCCGTCTCAGTAAGCATTATTTCCCCTATTTTCTGAGTTGGACTGTGCTCAGAAGTAGACTACTCGAAATTACCGAGATACTCGCATAGTAGCTGCCTGTATAAAAACGCCGCATTACTGGCAGGGCCGGAGAAATGAAGTGCCGGATTATAGAGGTAGTACTGTATAAGTAAAATGTGATTAGGAAGACTCCTAAAAAAATCTTGAAGCCTTAGAGATTAAATGTGCCTATTGGTGCAAGATCTTTTTGGAGTTTGATTTTATACTTTCTCGGTGTATCTATCGACAGTTGTGCTGAGCGAGGCAAATTCCCGTGGGGATTGCCGCACTCCTTCGTTCCACTATAGTTGAGTGGAGCGGCAGCAACTCCACTACCTTCCCTCGGTCGCCCCACCCCTATTGTGCCCTCCCCGACCCCCACTCCACCGGAAACCGCACTTCTCACCCCCTTCCACCCTCGGCGCTGCAGGTGTGACTCCCTCAAGTGGCGTATAAATACGAGACCTCATCTCACGCCACGCCTCGCCTTCACCGCTCAGCCTCCCTCTCCTCCTCATTGTCGAGCGAGGCTGCCTCCGACCCGCCAACCCTTTGCCCCAATGCACGAACGGTCGAGGGCTTGCCGAGCCTCCAATCTCCTCCCATGCATCGCTTGCAACCCGCTTATCCAGGTACGACGAGGCGTTACGTTACCCAACCTTTTTTTCCTCTCGTACCCCTTTATTTATATAACTAATATTGTACCCCCAAATGTGTAACTTGCACATTTTAATATATAATTTGTCCATTGGTAGGTGGCAATTTTAGTTATAAATATTTGATTGAATAAAAATTTGTTCTAAATCCCCCAAATAATATGTATACATATTTCCTGGTTGAGAGATACATAGTTTCTGGCGTCCGCTATTATTTTTGGCGTACCCCCGACTGGTTCGTCGCGTATACTCGAGGCATACCAACGGTTGGGAACCTTTGCTGTATCACGTTCGTTGTATTGAAACAATATTTGAAATACCTAAAGGATTCTGAATTATTGGTGGGAATTTTGTAGAATAGGGTGGTTTCCTTCATTAAAGAAAACGAAAGGCATTGATTGCGATTCGTTACCCTCCATTAGTATATTCATAATATACAAATTATTTGGTTTTACACATCCCAGTTTAGACGAATGTTAATGGTCAATTTTAACCTCATTTGAAAAAGGCCAGATTGGCGCCCATGCGATGCCATTCCACGTGAAGTCACATGGACCTAGATTCTATACGTGTAGATAGGAGTTTTACATCGTCTGAGATTACAAATGTATGCATGAGGCACAGAGCTCAGGGAAACGTCTCTTAATAATCACCTATTAAAATTGCCGAAGTTCGGTAAGTTCCCTCCGTTTGATAGGGCATTAATAATCCTTATTTAAGCCAAGCGCTACCTGCTAGCAGGGTACTCTACGCTACCGCCATGCTCGGCAGCGAGCGGCATGCATCGTAGCGGCGTTCATAGCCTCGCACCCTGGTGACCTCACGCAGTGGTACCTACCCAGACGTCACACGGGCTTTTCCCATCATTCATACTTAACCGTCGCGTTTTCGCGCGCTTGAAATTTTTCACTTCTCATTTAATCGCGAAAAAAGGATATCGTCATTTAAAAATCTAAAAGCGTGAAAACCAGGAGTAATAATCTTTCGATTTAGGCAATAAAAAAATAATAGGAAACCTCCCTATTCTTGAAATCTGATCTTCATCATCATCATTGATCAATTATCATAAGATTGATTTGCCGCATTCCACTTTATTCTCCTATCAGCTAATCTTTTCACACCTACGTATTTCTTCTCTTTCACATCCTTCTTTTCTCGCTCCATGTATTTTATTGGAGGTCTTCCTTTTCCGTTCTTAAAATCTACTTGTCCCTCGATGTTTGTCTTCATTAGGCCATCATGTCTCAAAATATGGCTTATAAGGTTGCTCTTCTTGTCAATCTGATCTTATTGAAGAATTTCTATGGGAAGATCCTTGCTTGAATCATAATATCAATATCAAAGCAGAATGTTTCATGTAGATATTTGCTGTTGGTAACGTCACCGCATTTTTGTATCGGTTGAAAGACACATATTAAGTGACTTTTGACACAGGAAGTAAATGATTGCACCAAATGCACGGTCTTGGGGAATGTTGATTTTATCACTTTTAGTCTACCTTTTGCCATTACATGGGGGATGGAAAATGTTTCAATTTTAACATCAGTGGACCATTTACTTACCCAAAAAAAAAAAATATATATATATATTAAGTTAAGAAAATCGCAACTGCTGTATAAATATTTTAGATTATATCCATAAATAATATTGGACAAAAACAGAAAAATTCTTTACATATGTGAACGCAAAACCAGTAAATAAGTATTTCCCAAATTTGATGAATTAATCATTGTTACTTAAGCTACATTTATGCCTAAGCTAAAAAAAAAAACATAAAATTGTATGGAGGCTTCCTCCAGTTCTGACCGGATATATGGGGCCAAATGCTTATCATTCGCATTTGCAATTAGTTTTATTTTATTTTACTCGCGTTTCGATTGATGCACCTACATATTATACGTGGCCAGAATTATAATGCCGATGAACGATTGGTGGTCATGTTTTTCATTCTTTTGGATTTCCCACTTCATCATCAGTTTTTTTTTAATTACGCAGGTTGGAACTGCATTAATTTCTAAAATGGCGTGGAATTGCGCGAATGCATGAACGAAATTAGAATAGGGGCTTTTTTGCCATCTCACGCCCACGTATTCTCGCATGTGTTCAAGCAATTCACCGCTTTACACGACGCAATTTTGACCGCGCCTTCGTACACAAGTCAGATTGTGCAAGTACGTGCCCCCTGAAAAACGGCCTTAATATTGTATATTAATCATTTGTGTTGCATCGTTTGCGGAGATAGTTTCATGCGTGACATTTCGTAATCCCTCCACTTTATATTCTGATAATTATGACCCTATAAACTCTCCAGTAAATTTTATCTCCAGGTTCTGTGTGTGCTTACTCTGTAATCCGGTCTTGCTATCATAGCCTTGAAAAGCTTGTTGGTTCAAAGGGGACATGGCAAAGTAATGAGACAAGTTATGAGGGAAAGATGAGTTAAAGCTAAATACAATTCTTCCTCATGCAGGTTTCTCTTATAATTACGGAATTTAAAAAATATGCGAAAGTTGTCGCCCACTTTTTATGAGTTGTTGACGTATTTAGAGTTTGGTTAATTTTCTCGATCAAGAAGAGCCTTTCACTTAGGTAAGGAATAATTCACGAGTGAACGACTGCGAACTGCGCAAGCTATCGCAAGTGACCTCTAAGCAGCATCATCGTGGACTATGAGTCCTTAGTGGCTTCTTTCAAAAAGAGTTCAGCTCACTCTTCATTAGAATCGTGATCTTAATCGCTGATTGTGGTATAAACAGTTCTATTAATATTCAGCGAAGAATTTACCCTGTCTCTCTTAAGCATCATAAAGCATCCCAATATGGTTTGTTGAAAAGTGGACGCGGGTAAAACCTGCATTGCGCCCTCGTTGATTGGACTGGTGCGCCGTGTTGCGCAAATTACTCCCACAGAATACAGAATTTTGATGTTCCGCTATCGATTACTAGTGGTCAAGGAGTCAAAGAATGGAAAGAACTAAGTATCTTTGATTTCCACATCATATCTGATACGGAAAGTAGGACTATGGATTTTATGCTGTTTGCCTATGCCCAATTTCCTTCCATTCGTCCTACACTTCCTCTATATATCTACCTCATCTGAAAAATTCTTGCCTTTATTTTTAAAGTTAGAATATCCATAGAGGAATATCTTGCTGAGAGCTTACATTAATAAAAAACTTCATATTTCTTCTCTTGCTACTCGCTCTATGTGCCAATTCTTTTACCTTTTAGCATTATATAGCTCTTATCTGCCTCCTATCAAATTATTGATTTTTAAGTATTGCCAGAGGCAGTGATAGCCCATGTATAGAGATTCATCACAAATCTTTACTCATTGGAATTAACTTGCTTACAACTTTGGTCTATTGTTGGTTACATTTTAAATCTTTAAAGAAAATTTTGCTTGTGTAAATAATTCGTAATTTTCAACCCAATAAATTTCTTTACATATATTTCTTTGTTAATTCTTTACTCATTGGAAATAACTTGCTTACAACTTTGGTCTATTGTTGGTCACATTTTAAATCTTTGAAGAAGATTTTGCTTGTGTAAGTAATTCGTAATTTTCAACCCAATAAATTTCTCATTCAAAATTGCTACCGCCATTTTTATATCGAGGCACCCATTCGGTTCAATGTTACTGTAACTTTGTTTTTTATAACTCATATCCTGAATATTATTATACACTTCGTATAGCATCGTTGCGGTGATGCCAGAGTCCCTTTCGGTCGATTAACTACATGAAGTATCCATCTTTTGGTGGATATTTATTCGTAATTTTATATACCATTACGTGGAGACATCATTTTACCTTGTTTTTGATGGGCAGTATTATATTCCTGCGGCCTTATGTTCCTGGAATTTACGCATTTAAATTTCGGTTTGTAACAACGAATATAACCTTTGTTTTCAGATATCCCATGAAATTATTCGGCGAGTTGAAGTGATTGCATGCAATTTCCTACCTTAAATTGGAATACGCTATCACCTGTTTGTTTCGTTGCGCCTCACTCTATTGGTTTTCCGCGCAAATTTACCTCGTGATGCTCATGAGTTCTTGATGAAGTTGGTGATTTTTTTTTCATTTGGCATTGATGAAAAAAGGGAAATTCCTGTTACCGGAGTATGCGGAATGGATGTTCAATTGGAAATTAGCGCGAAGTACCGTGCAAAGAGGGCAATATATTCTGCAACGAGTGGGAAATGACCAATCCTCCCCGTATCATGCTCAATTTGCTTTCTCGTCCAGCCGGCTTTGTAATTCGAATGTCCTCAGTTGAGCACCTAGTTTGAATTATTCCAGTAAAATAGCATATTTTTTTAGAATAATTATCTGCTCTGAAACTTTAGGTGAGATAGGCGCTTTTAATGCTGGAAATCGCAGGGCTTTTATATTACTACTCTATTATATTGTTTGTATTGAAACGATATTCGGGTAACGTAATGGATTCTGCATTATTGCTTGGTTTCTGGAATTCTGGGATTCTGATCTCATTGAAGAATTTCTGCGGCAAAATGTGTTTGAATCATAATGTACTGCTAGCAGGTATTTTTTCGGGTTGAAAGTATTTTCACATTCTCGGAACATTGAAGTGATTTGAATGTTTTGAGGGGAAATAAGTTGAACACAGCATATGCGTATAGAAAATATATATACTACTAGTGGGTATTTTTTTTTTTTAAAGGTAAGTTCACATTCTCGGAAAACTTAAGGGAAATGGAGGATGTTTTGAGGGGAAACAAATTTATATCAACTTGCAATTTAGACTAATAAATTATTTCGTCTTACTTTTATTGTAAAATATGTGCTTTTCCTTTATGATTATGTAATATTGGTCCATAAAAAATAGTGATTACATATCACGAAGCAATTTATTTGATCTTATCCGCTAACTCTCGCCTCTCAAAGCCTCGCTTACAAAGATTTATTTCGGTGCAGCTTAGTTTGTATCTTGCTCATCTGACTACTTTGATTCATCTTTTTTCTCTCGCGTGTTTAAATCCCTCTTCATCTATAAAATCTCGAAAATTTTGAGAAGCAAAATCTTTTCCTAGAAATCTTTCTGGCCTCGTCCAAGTAAATTCTACCTCCAGGTTCTTTGTGTGCTTCCTCTGTAATCCGGTCTTGCTATCATATCCTTGAAAAGCTTGTTGGTGCAAGGGTGACATGGCAAAGTAATGAGACAAGTTATGAGGGAAAGATGACTTAAAGCTAAATACAATTCTTCCTCATACAGGTTTCTCTTGTAATTACGGAATTTAAAAAATATGCGAAAGTTGTCGCCCACTTTTTATGAGTTGTTGACGTATTTAGTTTGGTTAATTTTCTCGATCAAGAAGAGCTTTTCACTGAAGTAATGAATCATTCACGAGTGAACGACAGCGAACCACGCAAGCTATAGGGTAGTTTCCTTCATCAAAGAAAACGAAAGGAATTGATTGCGATTCGTGACCCACCATTACTGTATTCATAATATACAAATTATTTCGTTTTAGAAATACCGCGGTTTAGACGAATGGCAATGGTCCATTTTTATCCTCATTTGAAAAGGGCCAGATTGGCGCCCATGCGATGCCACTCCACGTGACGTCACAGGGACCTAGTTTCTATACGAGAAGATAGGAGTTATACATCGTCTGAGGTTACCAATGCATGCATGAGGCGCAGAGCTCAGGGAAACTTGTCTTAATAATCACCTATTAAAACTGGCTAAGGTCGGAAAGTTTCCTTCATTTGATAAGGTATTAATAATCCTTATTTAAGCCAAGCGCTACCAGCTAGCAGCCTGCGTCGTATCAGCGCTCAACTCGCCTCAAGGTCACCTCACAGGGCGGCAGCGGGAACCAGAAATACGTCACACGGAGAGATTTCCCGGCATTCATACTTACGCGTCGCGTTTTCGCGCGCTTGAAATTTTTCACTTTTCATTTAATCGCGAAAAATAGATATCGCTATGTAAAAATCTAAAAGCGTGAAATACGTGCTCCAGGAGTAATAATCTTTCGATTTAGGCAATAAAAAAATAATAGGAAACCACCCTATTGCATGAGACCGATTAGCAGAGAAGCGGAGACATGGTCGGCATGAGTTCATGACGTCTTCAACTTATATGCGAGAGGTTTGAGCTCATCGTATATTCGTTACGGATAGCTCGAGAACTAGGCAATGCAAATAAAAACGGAAATATGCCACTTCTTCATTCTTGATACCCAAATAACTATCGACAAAAATTCAGGATGACCTAGTCCATTCTTTTTCTAAATTATCATTGAAAAGTTGAAGCCCAAAAATAATTCTCCAATTCAGGGAGTAATACTTGCTTTCCTCAGAATTTTAAAAGTAATAATTTTAATAATTAAAATATATTGTTAAACAAATCGTTATTCTGTGAGTCTGTTTTGTTGTAGAGAAATAAATTAATGAAAATCTGAATTTTCTTGATAAAAAATAAAAAATACGAGTAGTTAGTTCGTGTCGTTAGTTCTTATTTTCGTAGGGTTTCCAACTCCTTCGTGGAGAAGGTAGTTCATGCACCGACTGAAACTGAGAAGTATTGTTACGCAGCAACGTTTCCGTGCAGTGATTAATATAGAAACATGGCAATAATATGATTTCTTCGTTGAGGCTGCAGTGAATTTGAAACAATTTTTAAGATTGAGTGTTGTACCATATTTTGTGTCAACGGTAGTGTTATAATGCCGCTCCTATTTTTTTGTTATTATGCCGGTATGGTTCAATCCTTTCATCTTCAGCACGAACGAATAATTTTGTTTTTTTCGCATCAGCCATTGGATATCCCAAAATTTTTCATTCATTCGAAAATTTCCATGAAGAGAGACAAAATAGCACGGTTTTCAACTTCAGGACAGCGAAGGACATGTTCCTCAGCAACTGTTACCATTCTCAGGACCACGGAAGTTGCGTGCTCTCCTCACGCATGATATGTGTTTGCTCTACTTACTAAATAAAGCTATTTTAAAACAAATATCGTGGTACGCTTAGTCCAAGGGTAGATGGGAGAACATTGGAAACACTCACAAGGGGTGAATTGTTGAGAATCTTCATGTGCCGTGCAACCAGTCTCAAGGGTGCCACTTTGGCTGTGGGCTGACTGAAACTTCATTTTTCATGGCTATAAGTTCAAAATGACATTATATAATAATAGTGCATTCCTTACCTCGTATATTTTGGGAGATTCACGATTCATGTAGCCAACTTGGAGCCAAGATCGCAAAAAATAGTCTTCAATAGTCATCATCACAGACAGGACTTTGGTGAAATTCACATTTATTTCCTTTGAACAAAAGTTCTCGTGGACCGGTAATCGAACCACGGACCTTTGGCCGCTGCGCAGAACACTACGCTATTCAGGTTCTTCCCTAATATCTAGTACTTACCATGAGCGTCGGTACTATTGTCTTGGTAAATCAGGAACCTGGATAGCGTTATGGTGTGCGAAGTGGCCCGAAAAGCCGAAGGTCCGCGGTTCGATTCCCGGTCCAGGGTAATTTTTTCAGACGTTCACCACCGTTCACGCTGTAGGATTGAAAGATTGCACATGGTATTTTGGTCGCTGGGAGAGAGCGAGGGTGTCCGTCCTCGGATAAACTGAACCATTGCCTCGCGTGGTATACGCCAACCACCACTCAACCGGGCCGAGGCGGTGAATATTTATACGCCCCAACCCACCTGCTTCCCCACACCCAAGTTTAGCATACCTCATCCCAATCCATCCTCGCCAAACCTCCTCGCCCCATGTAGTGCGTCTCGCTGACTAGGTGCGTAGAGTAAGGATAAAAGTCGAGGTCAGGTGCCGTCACTACATCGATCTCAACATGCCACTAGCGTCTTAATGATAACGTGGGTGGTGTCACGTGGCTTGCGTTTAATTAGTGCATTATTGCTGTGTATTTGGGTTTCAAGAAAAGCATTCAAATGGTAGTTCGGTGACTTTCATTGGTGAGTAAGTTAAAACTATTATCATATATTTTTTGTTCATTTTTATATGCCAAATTTTCCCCCATGGCTCATTGATTTTTAATTTTCCGTCGTATGCGATGGGGACTAGTAACCCGACCTCGATTAGTACTTACTCTAGGACTAGTTGTGTCGAATCTTCGGGCCTAATTTTTTAGGAAATCTATGGGCAGCAGCCATTGGTTATACTTAGTGGCGGATCCAGAGAGAAGCTGGGGGGAGGCTATAACCCTGGATTATCATATTCACGCTTGTTTAAATGGTAATTTTGTTCAATTGTCGAATATATACAGGAGAAGAGAGCCTCCTAGCCCCTTTTCCATGTCCTGGATCCGCTCCTGGTTATCCTTTACAGAGTCACCAACAAGTACAAATGAGTGCGATAAAATTTACATGAGGAAAATGTTATGCTATTATATTGAATCGAACCAGGTTTCTCTGAATTCGCTCCAGGTGCTCTAACCATGCAAAACTTCGGAAGATGATCTGGCGCGAATAAGAGGAATTCCGTTTCGAATATGGATCAAAAAATAGTTTTATTAAACTCGAATTTTTCCGATGATCGAAAGTACTCATTGGGCTTTTCTTCTTTGCATGAGTGTTGTAGAATAATGCAACTTCAATCCGATCATGGGTCTTTTCATGGCTTTGTAACTATCCCTGTACATCGCTAAATCTTATCGTTACATCCTTTGAATGCGTGTGGGTAAAGAATCTGTAAAAGCTACCAAGAGTTCACTACTGAAGTCACTCGCACAGCTGACGGTCTTATTTTCAGTTAATTCATTCCAACTAATTCAAAAATATCTACCAAATTAATTTCTTTTGGAAAATATGCGTGTATGTGGTTTGGTTTTTCGAAATGGTATGGTATTTAGAGGAGGCGATCGATATCTCAGGTCATTTGTGCCATGAGAGAAGGATGGAGAGAAACCCGGCGTCGGCATTAGCCTGCTCTCAACGAAAGGCACCAAGGGGACCACGGCTTAACGTCCCATCCGACGGACGGAGTGTTGCGCTTTAAATGTCCTCCATATAGCATTCAAGCAGGGATCGGGCAGTCTCTGAAAATTGTCTGCCACCGCCGGGATTTGAACCCGAGCCCACGGGGTGAGAAGCCAACACTCTAGCTACCATCTCAACCCGATCCCCATTTCTCGAAATATGTGGTCTACAATATTACTTTTTTGATTCATTTTATCGGTATAGTAACTTAAAGAAGAGAAAAATATCTCTTGCGGATTTCATGGAATCAAAATGCTCTCTTTTATGAGATTGTGGAGCTTCTTTATGCTCCCATTTCGTTCCCTGTAGAGATCTATTTTACCCAAGAGTGGTAGTGACTTTAAGCTGGCGCAGTTACAATTCTTTGTCCATAATGATCGGTGGAATCCTTTGAATACGTCTACCCGAACCCTCGCTCTGAATTTCTATTCGCAAATTTTTTATTTTGAGATTTTTTTATCCTCGTTCCTGTTTATCCGATTAAATAGGAATTCATAACGCCCCTTCAAGCCTTTTTTCCGCTCAAAAAATCCGCTTGCCTTGTCGCAACGCGATTGCTTTGTTTGGCAAGCTTTGTCGAATTGATTCTTTCATTGCTATTATGAAGGCCGAATAATGGTGTCTTCCTTCCCGGAAGGCGGCCACGTGTACCCGTTCCAAAACCCCTCTCTTTCTTTCTTAGCTCTCGTTACAAAAGGTGGGATTTATAAAAAAAAAAAAAAAAAACTCGAAAAAATTGAAGCTCGAGATCCGTTCATCACATTTCCCCCTTCCCATTGTGTGAGCAGTCTTCTCAAGAGTCCGGCCGGCCGTTCGCCTATCGCCAACTTCCTTCCAACACTGCTCTGGTGTTAGCGCCGCGTTTTTCGTAGGGCTTTACCTACCATCCTCGCTGCCCCCTGCGAGTCTTTGTGCTTCCAGAGGAGGAGATATAGGCTGTTAAGGTCTGTCTTTGGCGCCTGTCTTTTCTTCATGTCTTTTTTTTTTCAAGTTTCCCTCGTGAGTATTTTGCAGACTCCCTTCATTCCGTATCCCTGCTTTTTCTTTCTTTCATTTGGCCCCAGGATTCAGACGGAAGAGGATAAATGTAATTTTCCTCTTGCCGCGCTTAACATTGGTTAGTTTCGAAGTAAAGGCATTGTTGCTGGCTATGCCTCGAGTTTGCCGATATTAACCGTGGTGTTGTTAGTCCGCTGAGATTAATTAATCCTCTTAAATAGTTTGAATTACTATTTACTGAATTTAGTATATTTCATGGATCGTTGAAGTTAACAAAATTCAGTAAATAGTAATTCAAACCATGCTGTAAAATCTTTAGTGATTTTTTTTTAGTTTTTTTACGATATTGTGTGGTGGCCCTTTGATAAGAGTGTTGGGCTCCTGAACGATTGGCCACGGGTTCAAATCCTTGTTGAAGCCTTCGGATACCCCAAAACAGAAAACCTCATCACTTATCCTGAAGTGAGCCCTACCCTCACCCATCCAAACAAACCTTAGTGTTGACTTGAGTGTGTGAGTCAATGAGCACATGTATAAATTTAGACTGAAATCTATTATAATGGCATGTATACGCCAAGATTTTCCTCCAATGTAATTAGCACGCCTTAGCAATGCTTAAAATTCGCGGAGCCATTCCTCTTTTCACTCTTTATTCAATCCTAGTGATTCATTACTCTTCACTTGTAATTAAGGGTCACTTGTATTTGCACTCGCAACAGCGACGGGTAACTTGGATATGCTTCAGAAACAGTGCCACGAAATACTCAAGTAGAAATCGTAAAATATTGCTCCTTGTAAAGCGACCTTAAGGGCTCGCTTACTTTTGTTGGATAAGGTTTTTACAGCACTTGGTAGCCATCCTGAAAATTTCGAAACATGGAGGAGATGAGTGTCTTAAAAACATCGCTGTTGAGCGGATATTTTTACGGAGGAGGAAAGGGTGTCGGAAAACTTGCCGGGGTCTTAATTTCGCATCGAAATGAAGTGTCGGCCCGTCATTGGTTGCCCTTCCACACCTCTCCTCCCTCGTTCCCCGAACCCTTAAAAAATACCCTTCCCCTCCACTTCTCCCCTTCCTTCGAATCCTTTATCCCTCTTCACGGAGTTCTATCCCCCCCCCCCCTCTCCCAGCTCCCCGATCTGAAAACATACCCCTCCCACCTCCCTTTCCAATTCAATAAAAGCATCTTCCCTGGGGGGGGGGGGGGAGAAGAAAGGTCGCGAGGGGGTGAGTTCAGTTCGGATGATGGAAGATCTTGTAGGATGTGGGTGGTGTAGAGGGATGGGGGAGAGAAGTGAAAAAAAAGAAGCGAGGGAGTGAGTGGTTCGAGGCTCTTTTTTTTATTTCACCCGGCAAGCAGGTCTGGGCGTGGGGTTCGGTCTCCAAGCAACGCGCGGGGTGGCGAGATGGGCCTCTCTCCCGCCTGCAGCGCCGCGCCGCCCAACCCTCCCGCGCCGACCTCTTCCCACGTAAGGAAGCGAGCGTGGTGTGGGGGAGTGGTAAGAAGTCTGGATGGTGGTGCGGAGTGAGGGAGAGGAGGCCCTGGAGCGTGCGTGGGCTTGTTCGATGGTTCGATCAATCGAAACCATGGCCAAGGGGTATAATCGATTTCAATGGGTGTCATCGATTACTTTGCTTCAATCTGCAATCATTGCAAGATGGCCAACAGATGGCCAATGGTCATCCGATCCTCGATTTCTTACCGGTTATCGAATTTTTCTCAAGTTTAGATTTGTTTAACATCGACAGCCCACGCTGATTTTTGAAATTATCTTCCATAAAACTGTATTGGCCAGCTGGAGTTTAGATGTCAACCCATAGATACTAAGGGTTATCATCTCGATAACTTTGCTTCAATTTAAAATTTGTTTAATTTGCTTTGTTGTAAAAATTAAAATTGGTAGTCTATGGTCATCTGATCCTCGTTTTCCAACCGCTTATCGATATTTTCTCAAATTTAGATAGCTTAACATCGCTAATTGTTGAAATTCACTGCCATAAAACTTTTGGATTTTAGATGCCAGCCCATAGCCACTAAGGGTTATCATCGTTTTCTAAGGGAGTGATCGATAAATTTGCTGCTATTTAAGATGAACTATGATCGTCTATGTTCAACCGATCCTCGTTTTCCAACCGGTTATCGATTTTTTTGTGAATCATAGATAGTTGATTATCAAAAATCGAAGCCGATTGTGTGAATTTACTGGAATAAACTTTATCGGCCACCTGGATTTTAGATGCCCCACCCATAATCTAAGGTCAACCGATTGTCATTTTTCTAGGAGTTTTGAGTCGTTCAACTTCGGCCATCGATGACAATGGTAAAGTCATCTGTCATAAAGCTGGACTCCGATTTTAGATGAGTAACCAATAGTGTATCAACATCCTATTTGCTACCACTTGATGCTTATCGTTTGTATAAAATGTCACGATAAAAATTCCTCAAAACGAAAATCGAACTACGGACTGGCAACAAAGGCTTTTTGGGCCACTGCGCAGTATCTAGCACTGTCCAGTATCTAACGAACAGACTCATGACTATAAATCAAGTAACTCTTGAAATAATCGAAATGCCTACGCTAAGCACTGAAGATCTTGAACATATTTTTGCAAGTTTCGTGTATTTTTATAAGGTTTTGTCTCAGTAAAATACCAATTCGGCACACCATAATGTGCCTTAAACTACCCCTCCTTCACACCAGTTAGTTGTACCTGCTGAGCTGGATAGCTTTTGAGGCAGCTGCGGACAATTTGAGAGTGGAAGAAATGTCCCTTGCCTTGCTGCGAACGCTCAAAGTTCTTCAATACGAAGGCTGAGTTGCATTTGTAAGGGTAGAGGTACAGGTTCAGTCCGAAATTTCACAGAGTCAAGGTCAGTGTGTCTATTACTTTCCTTGGGCTACCTCGCGATTCGAGGATTTATTTGGGATGTACGAAGGCTCAACCTGTGGTTTGTACCCGGGACCCTTCGATCAGTCTCCAAGCACTATTAATTCTCGCTCCACTCCTCACGCTGCCTGGAATAGCAGCACCTGTATATAATGTCAGTGGAAACTGGGCGTTGAACTTGGGTCCCTCGATCTGTCTCCAAGCGCTCTGCTCACTTGGCAAGCCTTCTCCTCTCCCAACTTCGGCTGTGACATCAGTACCTAGATGCGATGTCAGTGGAAACGGGCGTTATAGGCAGCGTGGGCCTAGAACTAGAGCGGATGGGGCGGGCAGGAGGAAATAGGGGGAGTTCTAAGGAGCTTCCAGCCCTCCTATTTCTAAGGAGGTTTCCTTGCCTCCTCCTTGCCCTCGGGCCGGTCCTTAAAGCGCTTCACGTCTTTGCGAGCGCCCTTCCTCTCCTTATTCTCCCGGTCCCCATCCTCCCTCTATTTGTATCATGCATTTCTGCCCCCACTTCTCCCTGCCCCCTGTCCCTTCACCCCTGGGGCGATGCTCAAGATCCCTTCCCTTCTTCGCTCCAAACTCCGTCGTCGGACGAAACTTCGTTCCTTAGAAGAGGTCGGAACTCTCTCTCGAAGGCACCCTTCCATTAAAAACTCCCTTTGAGACCCAACCCCCCTTTTCCTTCTGCCCCTTTCTGTTCTCTCCTCCAGGCGCCCCTGGGTCAGGGAACTCTCTCTCTCTCTCTCTGGATAAGCTTTTCTCTCCTACGCTCTTCCTTTTGCATCCCTGGTCCCTTTCATTTATCCCTCTCTTATCTACCCTGCTTCACATCTCTCCTTCTCCTGTCTCTCTCTTTCCTTCTATATATTGTACCGACTTCTCTGTCCTATCTTCCTATCCTTGTTGTACAAGACACCCGCTTTGCTGCGTGCAAGCAGTAAGGCCGCTTCATGCGATGCTTTGAAATGTAAATTATGATACCTGTGCCGAGGTCAAGTTAAGAGTGAGGAATTACGGAACCGATGGTACAAATGCTGTTATTTTCCTTTTTCTACCTTATTATCTTACCTCCAATGGCTATGTAATCGAAATACTTTTTTGGTTCTATTTTATTTTACATGATGAACGAATAGTATAGGCATTTTTTTCCTTCAATTTGTTCGTGGCAATTTTGACTCAAGAATTCCTTCCACAAGGTTTTCATCACCTTTTGTAACCAAATGGGGTTTTCCGTAACCCCCAGTATGTTATGGTAATTGGGTGACTGAAACTTAAGGGTACAAATTGAAAGAAAGTACAAATTGGTGATTCTTACCTATGTGTCCCACAAGGTTATGTTGGGATAAATCCTTTTCCTTGTTTACGTAAATAATGTGTGTAAGGAATTATTTAATGGGGAATAAACTTATTTGCATACTTATACTGATAATTTAGTATATGTAACAATATAGTGTATGTTTTGTCGTTAAACGATGGTGTCCTTCACTATTTATATTTATATTTTTTATTGTAATACAGTTTGCGAAATAAAGACATCTCTATTTCCCGTTTCTCTCTCCGTCGCGTACTTCTCGAGCAATCCGCGGCGAAAAATAGTTGGCACTTTCACCCTATCGCAGCCACGTCGATGACGTCACGCTCTCGTCCCGTGCGGGTCGTCATTTCTACGCTACTTATTTGCCTCGCGCACGTCCTCACGTGATTCTCTGAACGAACCGGATATTTAATTACGCCATCATCTCCTCAAAAGTTGGCGGCAACTTTTGACTTTTATAATTTTCAACTCAAGATAGAAGAGGTAAATTAAGAAGATATTTTTGCTTTGGAACTTATCTTTCCTTGGTGCAATTTCGGGTCTGAGTGAACGACGCCATTGCTTGCAGACATGAAGTACGGTAACGCTGCTATTTAACTCCAATTCCTCGACCTTCTTCATTACATTTCACATTTCTTCTATTCGTCTCGCCGCTGGTCTCAGCGTCGCCTTCTCCTCCTCCGTTCTCTTCCGGCCCTGTTCGCCTAAGATGCCGAGGCTCACTTTTTACTTCTTCCCCTCGCCTTCCCCTCATACCCTTTCCCCCAAGCAATTTTTTTAGCTTCCCACTCAACCCTCCGTAACTAAGTTAAAACAAAGAAAAAGTATCATGTGAATAGATGATTGTATCTGTTATGCCGTTGAAATATTCCAATGGCCTCAGCACACGGAAAAAATCTAGTTAGAATTGCTAGTCAGCAAAGACAAACGGAAATATTTAAGCATCAAGGCACAGAAAAGTATTCATTATTACCAAAATATCAAAATCAGTGCCGCATAACAACAAAATATAAATCCTAGGAATTACTAGAATTACCACCGCACAGTGTAGTAAAATATGAACCAACTACATTCATGGCCACAATTAGCACTCCGTGCAATAGAAAGTAATGTGTTTAGGTATATTAAACCCTATGTTATTAGATATTTTTATGGATAAATGTACGGAGAAATTGACCGTGAGGCACTGGCTTTAAGTAATACTCGAATGGCTCCCAAGCCGCTGTCCAACTTCTGGCTCATAATAAAGGACTGGAATTGGCAACACGAGCTGAGATTCTGGTAATATTAAGTATAACTCCCATAATTCTACCTAAGAGAGTTTTAACCAGGATCAGTGTAGTAGAAACGCTTTTAACTACCCTGTTTTCTCCGTGAAGATAATTCTTATTCGGTCAAATTTCCCAAGAAAATTGAAAACCACCGTTCCTTTGAAAGTTCTTTCATATTTCCCTGCCTTTATCCAAAGGTGCAAGGAGGATTTACAAGAGATGTTTCTATTCTTCGTTTATCCCGTGATGCTCTCTTAGACCCCAAAGTAATTGATCTACATGATAAGTAGGGCTCTCCGTTTGCTCACAGGAGTATTTTACATTGAGTTCTTAATTTCTTCGTGTGTAATTTTTTTCGCTAATTAAATTTTATATTCGGAGTTCCAAATTCTTAGTGCGGATTAAAAGGAAACTTAACTCTTTCTTTCTTTCTTACTTTTTACTCGAGGACTTTCCCACTTTGATTATTCTACTTTTCTTAGGCTCTACCGCCACAAAGTATTCGTTTAGGTTCCCCTCGATTGATGCTAGTATGAAGCTTTTTAGATTGACAATCATAGTTTTGAATATTTTTTCTCGAATTTTCTAGCATCTACCTAGACGACAGTCAAATTTTCCAATTTCGACCACTGTTTTTTTTTTTCGATTTCAGTCAGTTTATCTGTCCGTCGCCTCTTACCTTTCCTCATTCTCCTCCGTTTTCTTCCCAGCCCTAAAAGGCTGAGGCACACTTCATATTTCCTGCCGTCGCCTTCTCCTCGTACCCTTCCCTTGGTGGTAATTTCCTCAGCTCTTCCCCATTCCGGAGTGGGAAATGGGAAGTTTTCCTCCGAGTGGGTCCGCAGCCACTTGAAGTTCACCCATTTTCCTCGATCGCGATCTGAGAGAGTTGTAAGTTACCCTGCCTTTACATCGTCGACCAAACTCTCTCCACACTTTCTCGGCTGCTACGCCGTCTGATTTTTACCCTTTCCATAATACCTCCCACCCCCGAGGCTTTATACCCCCCCTCCCCTCTCTCCCCAGTCCTCCTACCCTCCGCCTTCTGCATCGTCTTCATCTTAAGCGCACTCGTCCCTCTTATTTCCATCTCCATCTTGTTCATCGGGGAAGATTTCGAAAACTCATTTACTTGGCGTGTTTCGGTGGGTGGCTTGGCGGGGGAGTTTGTCCGCGGAGAGTGTGGGGGCGGAGGCGCCCCGGCGGGTGCGATGTGAAGTGTATCGTTCCTGAGGTGGTTAATGCGGCTCCATTACAGACTTTTCCTCCGTTTTCCTATTTTCATATCTTTTCGCCATTGGCTCTTTTCATTGATTTCCCGGCAGCGGCTCCCCTCGGTGATGTTCTTTTGGCTGGTTTCTCTTGCCCGCCCACTTATGAATATACGCGTGTTTATTGAAAATTTAACCGTTTTTCGTTTTAACGCGGCCGGAAAAGAGGGTTGTGTTTTCAATTCAGGGTTGGTATATGTATTCCAGCGTGGTGGCTCAATTGTTGAGCCTCTCTCGCCTCCCATCAATTCTAATACTATACAAAATCTCAATTTTTCTAGAGACATTATTTAACGAACCTTTGTTTCGGCAAATAAATTGCAAATTTCAAGCCACCTTGCAATTTTCAACGCGTGTTTATTGAATGTTTAATTGTTTTCCGTTTTTACACCGCTGAAAAATTAGTGTTGTGTTTTCAATTCAGGTTTGGTACGTTTATTAGTACGTATTAACTCAATGGTTGAACAAAATATAATTCTATCGCTTGTCATTGAGTCCATTGCAATACAAACAAACTCTGTAAATCTCTACAGACTTCTTGTTAGACGGATTTTTATTTCGAATAGTAAATTTTAATTTTACATTCGCCGAGAATAAAGAAAATGTTTTGCCGAAACCTCGGTTAGTTGAATGTAAAGTATGTGGAAAATTTCCCAATATTCATTTTTTGCCTCGTGAAACTCCTAACATTTTCACGAATTATCACCCTGCTCTTGAATGTGTGTACCATTATGTGTTTTTATCGATATTCTGGGATTATCTTTGCGAAAATTGATACAATTTTTCCTGAAGATCCTTTGCTCTAAAAACGAATGTTCAACGATGCGTGGGTATCTTCCCACGGTCGCAGCGAGTAGAGGTTTTCAAAAAACATCTAGACTTTTAAAAAGAATTATGCACTTGAAAAAAAACTCTCACCTACCACTTTCTAATAAGCTTTCTGATCAATTTCATCGATGAGATACTGGGTTAGTACTTAGAAATAGGTTAGTTGACTGGTAGTGTAGCTGACTAACTTACGTGTTCCTTAATTCATATTTATAAATTTTCCTTGTATTTCTAACACCATGTTTTGCATATTCCTGCTTCATAGGCAGATTGCCTTCATTAGTGGGATATCGATTAAAGTCTTCGCTAGTGTGTCCTATGTAGCGTACATGTTGCGTATTGCATGTTTGTGGAAGTAAATTTTGATGCATAATGGTGATGATTCACCTACATGCAAATAATTTGCCTTAACCTTTATCGGTTGAATGAAAAGTGTGTGGAAAATTTTTAAAGATTCATTTTTTGTCATAACGAACACCCTGTTAATTTCCATTATATCACATTTCACTTTTAAACTACCTATATGAATAGATGTTTCGATCGAAATTCTGGGTAAAAACTATTAGCTCATATTGAAACCTCCTGCCAAACACCTCTGTAGGTGGCTTGCATTGTAACATGTAAATGCTGTAGGCGTTCCCCCTAACTGTTCCTTAACGACCGCAGTTGCTGGGTACTAGTATATCCTTCGATCCCGAGCGCCGTCACTCATGACCTTCTCGGCCACCCCTCCCTGCTCACTGTTGTTACCCATCCTTGGTCTCCCAACGTATCTCGCCCAGCCTTCCCTCCACACACCTTGCCTCGCCGCTAAATAAGCCCCTGGGGAAATCTCCGAGTGAAATAATACCCGCGTTCTCTCTCTCGGCTCGCGATCGCTGCCAATCATTCACCTCTCACACACTGTTTCCTCTCCTCAGCCTCCCCTCGCCAACGGGGTAACGGGGATTTTGTAAGTAGAAGTAATGAGTAAGTACGTTTCCATTAACTTCCAGAGTTTGATGGAGGTACTACCAGAAGAATATAGTTCTATACCTGGTTTTATTCTTACCTCATTGTTAGTTTCAGTTACTCTATGTAACAGGATTTTCTCTATAGGCAATGGGGAGAATTGGTGAGTGTAAGGGCTTAGTATTTGAATTTCCGCTGGTAAACTTTCCGCTTTTGTTAAACATCAGGAAAAAACATGGCTTTATTTAAGTTTATATCCTTCAAGTGTAATTAGTTTAAATTGCAGTGTGTGACGCGGCTTAATTTTCTTATGATGGTTTTTGAAAGCTATTTTACATGGTAATCGGGCAATATTTAGTCGTTCAACGTTTTGTAAAGCCTCAATAACTAGGTTCTTAAGATATATTTGCAACTATTCCTGAAGAAATACTCTTAAGTATCCCGCATTTGTATATCATAATATTAGAGTTTATAGTGAATGACATGTATGTCATTGCTGCAGGTTTAGTCCTATACCTATCACTAAATTCTTGTTTTTGCTACATATTATATCTCCGGCAACAGAACGCAGTTGCCTCTCTCTCCCCCGCACCTCTTCCGACCGCCTCATACGCAAGTCAGAGACCATCCCAGCAAGCGCTATTATGAGTGAGCGTTGTTGCCATTGAAAACACGAGGTGGTGCCGCTAGGCCCTCTCTTTATCTCGCGGCACTGCCTGCGGGCCATCTACCTTCTCATGAGGCTCTCCCTCGCCTGTTAACGTCCCATCATCGAGGTATCAATCTACCCTAAACAGTTGATATTTGCGTCGCCTGCGGGCGTATCGGTAATTAAATAATCCCACGTTTAGTTCCGAGTGACGTTTATCTCACGGGAAGCGCGAATTGGTTAAACTTGAAATAAGAACAATCCACATCACTCAACAATTTACTTGAAATAATGGTTAAGTGATGTTGCAATATTCTCGGGGTACAAAAACAAAATCTCTGTCATATTTGTGAGAAATGATATGCTATTTTTCATTCACTTACAATGTTGTAGCGGAGATAATTTTATTTTGCTCTTATCATGCACTGCTTACTATCAGCATGAGTTCCCAATGGAATATTATACCTTTTTTATGTTCTCTTGCCTTGATAACACCCCAAATGATTCTTTTGGGTACCTTCGTAGTGAAATAATTTGTATTAATTAAATATTTGCTAAGTGGAATGATGAAACTCTTGATACCCCATGATAATCTTTAATGCGACCTTAGTAAGCTCATAGGTTAACTTTAACCATTGATAATCATTACATAGACCATTGGATTTTTGGAAGTGTGTTATTGATTGATAAAATCTGTATGATGGATTCTTTTTTTATAATAGTGATGTTCTGCATGAATGTTTTTGTTTCAACGTGTATAAATTTCATACACAACGTATATGCGTGGCAAAAAAACATCCATGATGATTTGTTCGTTTGTTTGGGAAATTGGGGAATTTACGTTGGCAATATTAGCTTAATGGTATATGCACAAGGAGTAATAGTATCGATAATGTTTACTTTCACAACCAGGAATGTAGGGTGATGATATATAGTGTAAGAAAGTGAGAAAGGCGTGAGGAAATTAAAAATTGCGTTTTCTTGGATTTTATCAGTAATGATTAGGTCCATGAGAATAAAATAAAATGGTAAATTTTATTTTATTATTATTTTATTTTATTCTCATGGATATAAAACATTTCCTCTAGATATCGCTGGACACTGTGAATAATGATTAGGTCCACGAGAATATTTATCCATCGTCCTGTGTATTGTCAGTTGATCTCAGTTTAGTTCTGAGCTAAGTTCCTTTGTTCATTGAATAATGTGTGACGCCATTCTTTCGTCATAAATTTAGATTTGTGTCTTAATATCTTTTCCAGAACATTTATTTTAAGAATACCCATGACTTTGACTACGCATACCTCTTTATTTACTTTTTCTAACATCTTTTTTTTCTGTAAGCCACTCATCGTTAGGAAATTATTTTCTGGCGTTTTTCCTTTGTTAGAGTGCATTTTGGACGTGAATTCCATCATAGCTTGACTGTTGAACATACAGATTCAGAATGTATTTTTTTTTCCACGATAAGTATGAGATTATAACGGCAGAGTTAGGACTCAAAAATAGATTAGATGACTCGTATTGTAGCTTATTAATAATATGTATACCTTAATGAATTACCGCACACTGGTGCGGTCGAAATTAGACTACGGCTCATTCGTGTATGCGTCCGCTCGCGAGACGTATTTGAAAGCACTTAATTCAGTGCACAACGCAGGTCTGCGACTATGCACTGGGGCGTTTAGGACCAGCCCGATTCCCAGTATATATACCGACGCAGGCGAGCCTCCTCTATGCTACCGAAGGACCTGGCTTCTTTGTAGCTACGTTTCCAAAATTTTAGCAATGACGAGTCACCCATGTTATAGTTTACTTTTTAAACCCCGTTTTATTAATGTTTTTAACCGAAGGACTAAAGCAACCAGACCAGTAAGCGTTCGTTTTAACGATTTTATTCGCGGATGCGAATTCACGCTACCTGAAGTGTATCCTGTTTCATTCTCGGAACACCCCCCTTGGATCACTCCCACTCCGGTGGTGAATATTCTTTCACGATCTCGACCGAAGTCTTCCACAACTCCCTCGGAGTACCAGCGTTTGTTTGCCATGTTCCGATGGAATCACCCCAGCCTTACCCCCGTTTACACTGACGGTTCGAAAGATAACTCTGCTTGTGCATGTGCAGTGTTCTCCCCTATCCACGGGAACATCAGAGCAAAGCTTCACCCGATGTGCAGTGTGTACACGGCGGAGCTTTATGCCATAAGGACAGCTCTAGAAGCCCTAGATGACCACGGCGGCTCCTTTGTCATATGCACTGACTCCAGGAGCTCGCTACAAGCCATCTCTGGCTTCTCACCCGTGCACCCGATCGTGCAAGAAATACACTCTCTCCTGCTGACCCTTTCGAGAAAGGGTTTGAATATCCATTTTCTGTGGGTACCGGGACATGAGGGGATAGCCGGGAATGAGATAGCAGACGCTATGGCCAAGGAAGCTCTGAATAACGAAGTTCTTGTCTCAACGCTGGTTCCCCACGAGGACTTACGAGCATCTCTAAGAAATGTGGTATTTGGAAAATGGAGGGAGTCATGGAGGATTCTAAATAATAACAAGCTCCGTGGCATCAAGGACATGGTAGCAGCGTGGCCCTCCTCAGCTCGTAGTAATCGGAGAGAGGAAGTAGTACTTACACGATTGAGGATAGGGCACAGCCCCCTGACCCATGCGTATCTCTTTACTGAAGAGAAGGAACCTCCCCAATGTGGGGATTGTAAATGTCCATTAAGTATTAGATTCATCATGCTAGATTGTGTTAAGTACCGCGAAGCGCGAAGACGAAATAATCTAGGGGGAGACCTAAAAACCCTTTTAGGAGACCACCCTACCAACTTAATCTGTACATTTCGGTTTCTCAGAGAAATAAACATTTTTAATAAAGTCTAATTATGCACACTTTCAACGAAGACATCAGATGCAGTAGATTACTTTATACATAACTTTTGTAATTAAATCGCACAGTAGTGGTGCAAAATGACCTTGCCGTCGACGCACCCTAAATCCAAATACTACTACTACATACCTTAATGAATGTTTCTGAATTTTCTTATAATTTCTAACAGCATGTTTTGTGGATTCTAGCTTTATTGACAGAAAACCTTAATTAGTAGTTGGCAAGTTTTGCCTTTGAATGAATGCGGTAGCATAATTTGTTGGCATACGTAACGGTTTTTGTACCCCGTGGTGTGCATTTGGGAATCCTGTTGCATGCTGGTGATTGATCACCCCCTGCCTAACACCCTAGAGGTGGCTTGCAGGATGAAGTGTAGATGTAGATATATATTTTTACCTTTTAATATTTTACTTGGCCGGTAATAATTATTCAGTAGTACTTCTATGCAATATTACTACAAATAGCTGCGGGTATCGAGTTTGCAAATCAAGTCACAGTTAAGGATAATTTTCGGGCGTCTTACTTGCTTGTGCCGAGAATAAGTTAGTTACCATTCCAGTATCATTTCTTTATTCCTTCGTCATTACCCTGAGTTGTAGCCGTCTTTTTTTTTGGAGTCGTTGAAACAGTGGAGTTTTCGATTCATGGTGGCTGTGGAAAGTGTGTGTCGTGGGCAATATTTTCCTTTTTCCAAATAGCAAACGTTTGCAGATTCTTAGATTAGTGACCAAAAAAGTGCTTTAAATGATATTTCATTTCAATACTTCAAATGGTATTTCTATTTCATATAAATTGCTGGATGATGGATAGAGTTTCCTGTTCTATGACTTATTGTTAGTAAACAAATGTTCTTTTTTTGGCCTGAACTATTTCAGAAGTATCTATATTCTGAATTGAATGAGTCAAAATTACACCGGCCGATTGGTCACGAGAAATACACTAATATTTGTCTTCCGCTCAAGTTCATTTTTGGTTGAGTTACGACCTGAATACATATATGGGTACCTACGACGAAGGGTCCCGCTTTTGTTTCCTCCTGTGTGTCGAAATTCCACACTTCGCCAACAACCCTTCGGAACTTTCGAACACGCTCAAGTTTTCCACACATCCTTCACCTCGTAATCGCGCAAGCTGCCGTGAAGGGTTCTCACTGGTCCATAACAAGATGAAACACATCTGCATTTCCCGAAACAGTTGGATGCGTAAGGAAAGACTCGAGCATCTATCACGCAGTGTATCCCACGTTCCCACTTTCGTGCTCAACATGGGCGCTACAAAGGGCAGGCATTCTGCTTCTCTTTCTGCTCGTACTACACACCACATTCTCCGGAGAAGTGAGGTTGGCTCCTTCAACTTCCGCGTCGAGGGCTGGTTCATTAGACGTTAAGCAACCGAAGATGAGTTCGATTCATGTGTCTCTAATTCGTTGGAAAACCATGTGGAAGCTAATTAAGTTCTGAGGAGATTCCAACCCTTCCTAAATATTTTTATACTGTTTTAAATGTAGTATATACGGTTACGCTTATTTTAGTTTATGAAAATGAACTTGCTATCGCGATGGTTTTTCGTTGAGCATCTCAAAGTTATTTGTTCTTCTTCTGCCGACTGACAACTAAGCGAATCCAATTCTGTAAAGTGAATGCATGCACTAATTTCTCAATTGTTTTGGTTTTTCATGGTGATGGCAAATAATCAGCGGTAGTTTTTATATCAAATATAATATGCAGTTGACTCTAGAACGATTTATTTATGGTCTATGGTAGTGTGTTTATTTTTATATGAGTTATGGATTTCTTGAGAAATTCATCTAAACTGTCAATGTCTATTTCAAGGGGTGTGGACTATACTTGGGCAGGAGTTAAGTTTCGAGTTAAGAGTTTATTTCATGACTTTTTTTCCATTGAATTTGTTTCAACGTTAAAGTGGTTTATTTGCAACTTTGCTCTTGATTAAAAATTGAACCTTACACGAATCAAACCTCTGCATGTAACTAAACTAAATGATAAAACTTTTTGCTGATGTACCCAGGATCAAAACTAGGGGGGATCTAAGATTGAAGCATGGAAAAGGAGAATGAAATCAACATTTTAAGGAAACTGTAACAGCTCTTTATTAGTTTTTAAAATTATTTGCTTGAAAAAATATTATTTTCTTTAAAGACATTTGCGTTTTTTGCTTGTGTCGAACTTCCACTATATCATTCCTGAATCGGTTGAATGTAAGTGAATGTTTGATTATGTGGTAGAGTCTTAGAAGTTGGGGAACAGAAGACCTTGCCTTCTCAAAGGTTGAAAAATGTTTACTTTCCGGCCATCTACGGACAAATGCTTCTGAGGAGCTCCTTCTCTCGCCGCATGCCCCGCCGACTTCGTTCCCGTGTCGCCAGAAGGTCGCCTGTCACCACCAAGCCATTCGGATGGCTTATCCACTTCCCCACCCGTACCTTTGATGTGACTAATATTAGGCCTCGAAAATGCTTCATCGCGTCCTTTGTTCCCTCCCTATACCTTCGAGAGTAGATCGCGCGTGTCATCTCGATAATCGATTGTCTCCTCGATGGGTGGCCACTCCAACTCCTCCCACCTCCGGCAATACTCCCCCTTCAATGTCCTCCCGTTGTCTTCCATTTTATTCGCCAGGCGTCGCTTTGAGGGTTCGCGTGGAGAAGGGGGGCGAAGGCAGACCCCGACGTGGGGAGACCTCAACGCCAGAAGTGTCCCCAAATGAGCCGTTAGCCCTCGTCCAATCACGCGACGAGAAGTCTATCCCGTCCTCTCCACTTCTCTCCCCCTCTCAATTCTCGCAGGGGGTGCCACTCTTGTGACACCCCCCTCCACTCTTCTCTTCAGCCACCTCCTGTCGCGTCGGCCCAACTGCCAGCTTCTGGTAAAAGGGGGAGGACCCTTCCCAGTTGGCCCGGGGTGGCTCTGTGGGGGGGGGGGGGGGGGAGGAGATGGGTTTGTCCCTTGCGTCTGTGTCGTCGTCGCCGTAGCTCAACTTTATGGGGGAGAGGAGGGGGGTTTGCGTTCCTTTCATATAGGCAGAATTGATGGTGCTGTATGGTAGTTCCGACGTCGGACACCATTGAAGTTTGAGGATTTCCCGTCGCTGGAGATGGCATGGGGGAAGCCTCCATTGTGATATTAGGGTTGATATTGGTGCTACCTGCTGGGAAAAATAGTGAAGGATGTCAATCCTGCTTTTCAGGATTACAGTATAATTTGCATACGCTTTAGGCGACAGAAAATTCCCCATATTATGTGTAAAAGATGTTGGCCAAGCTCGGGACTTATTTAGTTGATTTTAAATTCTATTTTGTACTGGCGAATGTGGCACTGGTTAATCTCTGGGGTTTTAAACTAGTTATTTTTTTGGGGAACTGCTCCCAGCTAATCAAACGTAATACCATGGATGCTCTGTTTCTTTTTTTCCTTTAGAACCCCTCATGGGTAATTTAAAAACCAGTCGCTTGAAAGCGAATTGAATAGGTTGGCTTTAAAGATTTAACAGTATATATATATGAAGAAACGGCTTTTAACCTGAATTCTCCTGTAGAAAGGGGTACTTCGTAAAATTATGCGCGTATTTTGTAGGCCGTAATCATGCATTTTGATGAAATTTATACATCGCTTTCCTCTAAAACCATCACTAGCATTAAGATCATAAAAATGAGTTCCTGTCGCTATTTACATTCACTAAATGTTGAAAAAACTGCTGAGATACATTAGTATCCCATCATGTAGATGATTATCGAACGATTTGAACACATATTTAATGTCGACCGGCGAATGTGAATGAGAAGAGAAAAAAAGTATTCTCGTAAAACTCGTAACTTAACTGAAATTTGTGATGAATATGATTTGTTGAGAAACCCCCAATCTTCAATACCTATGAATGTATTTATGGTTTTTTTTCAGGAACAGGCGGGCCGAGGTTATTGGTAAATTGAAATTGTCGCGTTTCAAGTAAATATACCTTAATCTTTTAACTAGCCTCGAAGGGTGTAATAAAAATTGTGCATAACCATTCATATGCTTGGAATTTATGCACAGAATGTATGGTTTCGCAGCGAGATTTATTGATGTCGACGGCTTTCGGGAGCAGCTGCGTATTGCGCTTTGTCACGCGAGATTTCACGGCCATTACAGGACGCATCATCAGGCGATGACTGAGAAATTGAAAAGAAGGAAAAATATGCTAAATATTTATTCAGAATATTTAATTAATTTAAAAATGGATCCCCCTAGAGCAGGTGTCGGAAACCTTTCGAGACGGAAGAGTCAAAAGATATACAACCAGCAGCGCAGCTACAATTCGACATTGCTTTAATTTGACTACCGGGAATGTCTTTATTATTGGGACACTTTACCCTCTCTACTTCCTGCATTCATGGTGTTTATCCTATTTGCTATTTTTTAAGGTAAAATAATCATTATATTTTGCGGATAAAACTGGAAGGCCGCAACTTGACATCGAAAGAGCCACAAGCGGATCGCGAGCCGTCGGTTGCCGACCCCTGCCCTAGAACGCTGGTATCAAGAAAAAAATCTTAAATTGATATTGTAATTAATTACGTTCTATATCCTTAAATTAAAGATACCACTGTGGGAGATAAGTATAATTAATATAACATTTAAAAATGTCGTTGAAGTCATCAAGTTTCAGTCCTCGAACGTTCAATGGCATTAGTTCTGACTCAGCTCGATTAGTAGGTGCTCTAATATCTAGGAATATGTCGTACAATTAGATGTCAACGATAAGAATATTTCCCTCATAGTTATAGCAAACTTTTTTGCGGTGTGGGGGGGAGGGTCGCGTGTGCCATGGGATTGATTTCAAGTTCCCCCTCGGGAGTGTCATCAGCCGCCATTTGTCGGGCCCTCGTCTCGTTCAAGTCTGAGTGTGTCCCCATTGGCAGTCTTTGTCTCAGCAGCACTCTCCAGCGCCACACGTCCACGCCGCACGATCCAAGTCCTCAACACTTCCTGTGGATTGTCTGATTCCCCCACTCTCATGCCCTGAGCCCTGTTGCTCGTGCAGTCCTCGCTGTAGATATTGATCCTCCCCTTCCCTTGAAATATGGTTAATTTAAGACTCCCTCCGTAAGGAATGATGTCATTATCACTTTCGCTGAAAATTAAGTAATTTCTTTGAATTTATTTATTTTTAGATCGCATCGCGAGGAAGGAAAATGAAGTTAAGCGCATGAATGATATAAGATAGCGTTATATAGTGCTATCTATCGTCTTACCAAGTCTCAAATAAGGTCATACAATTGTTTTGCCGCGATAATGCTATGTGAACCTTACTAATGATCGATCATTGTTTCAATTATTAAACTAGGTAACCGTATGTTATTTTTTAATCTGAGAATTCATTCAATACGCTCATTCTTAGCTCGAAATGTTTTTGAACAAAAAAATCCATCTATTTTCTGGAAATTGCTCGGTAGTTTTTTTTTTTTTAAACATCTTTCTTTCTCAGATCTTGGAGACGTCTTTAGGTCTATGGTGTTGGCGGTTCATTTCGGCTGGACGTACGCCGGCGCAGGGTGCTCTTCAGACTCCATGAAAATGTAGGCGTCTAGAAGAGTTATGAGCCATTTTTGTTTTCAACAGCCCTCAGTCATGATGCCGTTAGATAGTTTCTATTCTCCCTGATGATGATGACATTTTTTGGGCATTTCGGAATTTTGGATGCATCCCGTAAATATCGTGGGACGTATCATCCCGTCACGCTCAGTATCAACTCGTCTCTCCACGTTGTTGCTAATGTTCCGATCGGGCTCAAACGTTCGATGAAGCAGACATAAGATGCGATGCTACGCCAAAATATTGGTTGCTACGTCAAACTCTTGATGAGCTTGCCCTGAACTACTAGAGTAATACTCCTCATGAGTTGCGCTGTGCACACTAGCTCAAGACTATTTCAGGTTCTCAAATCATTTAATCCGAAATAATTAAACTAATAAATAAAGTCTGAGGTTGTTGGCCAACGCATCGCTTTGTTGCATTGTCATAGTTTTATTTGTTATTTTATTAGCTTCTTCGTTTAAGGTCTTCACATAATTTAAAATGGCAATCATGCTGCAATGTTCCAATTTCTTCCCTTTCTTTTAAAATATCATGACTGTGAGTCTCTTCATCCTAAGTGAATAATATCAGATGAAAGCATAGAGTGTGACGTCAGTATTCCAGTTGATACTTAGACTTTAATTAAGTGTTTTTAGTTGCTTATCTTTCTACGCATATGATTGAAGTCTCAAACCATACATGTTTTGCTTCTGTTTGCGGAAGTGCTTCTTAATTATCATTATTATATTTTTTCCTTCAATTTTCTTCAGTTTTCACTGAGCCGTTTTAGTATAAAGAGCACGGGTTCTCACCGAGGTAACTCTTTTCTGTTCTATTGCGTTGAGAAATTTTCTCGAGATATGGCAGGTTGAAATTATTACAGCCTGCCACGATAATGCTATCTGAATCTTGGTCATGATCGATCAAGGTTTCAGCTATTAAACAAGGTAACCGTGTGTAATTTATTATTATTATATTGGTGTATTAATTATTTCCTCAAGTACTGTTGAAAAAAGAGAGTCCTTCTCCCTTGACGTGAGGGAAAAGAAAAAACTATTTGCAACCTCGCGCCGCTTCTTTCGGATCCGAACTTTTGTTCCGTTCGAACCAATTTCGCAGCCTCTATCGGTGTTCGGAAGAATCTCCTCTCACGGGCCGGCCCTTTCCTTTTCCGTCCCTTTTTTTCTGTCCTTTGTGTGTGTCCTCCCACTTCAGCTCCCTTCCGTCAGATCTTTATATTGCGTTTCGAAATAAAACAGTTCGGGTCTGAGTGGAGGAGAGTTTGAACCTCTTCTCTCTCCCTTTACCATCCTCCTCTGGCCTTAGGAAAGTTCGACCTCTTTTTTTCACCTCAACCTTTTCCTTTGGATCTCATTCTCTTTTCGTTTCCACCATCAGTGGACGTATCCTCTCTCCTCCTTCTATATCCTCGCCGGCGCCAGCCCAAAAAGCGGTCCGTTCGCAATATCGTTCCAGTCCAAGATCCTTCACGGTGGCTTATGGAGGTAGCTGGGATAGTTGAATTTACAAAGCTACCTGGTTACAACTCGTACACGTCCGTTTGGGTTGAATTGAAAACTATTTATCGATTCCGCTGCTTCGTTCAGCGATCTTATCGGGGGTTACAAAGCGACCGTGGAATAAAATGTTTGAACCCTTATATTGAATTTCGCGATCGTGGTACTCTCTATGGACCTCTGGATCGTTACGGACCCGATTGTGTAAATTGCTTGGGCCCAGATGAAGTTTTCAGACTATTATCTATCTCGCTGTACGATTCCATAACTCAAATTCTGTTTAAAATTGCGTGAGTATGGGGATATTTCGATTGCTGGCTCCCAGACGCCTTTCCTAATTTATAATGATCACGTGCCAATTGGTTAGTAAGGAAGAAGATCTACCCTCGTCCATTAATCCGGTCTTTGACTTGTTCCTTCGTTAGTATTGGTGAAAAATCAAAAGCACTTAAAGCTGTCATCAGTGGCGGGTCTTTTGGGGGGGGGGGGGGTGTAACCTCTCCCCATTGGGTCGAAACACACACTAGGTAAAATCGAAGTATTTTTGGGGTTACAACTTTGTACTAAAGTATTTAGTTGTATTCTCCTACACATTTACCGTCTTTAACGATTTGAAATACAAATTAACTCTAACTTTAGGGCCTATTTTACACGCTTTTGGTATTTTACAATCCAATGGTAGATTAAATTTACACTCGATAGAATCGTAATCTTAGCCCCCCTCTTGTCCCTATCCTGGATCCGTCAATGGCTGTCATCGAATTGGTTCTTCTACTTCAACGTTTTGTTTTGTGAATGCATTGACGCGTGAGTTAAGACAGCTGAGTGAGTCGAAACTTCCTTGAGGCAATATATTTGTATATAGTATTGGTCTTAGGGTGCAACTAGTGGTAGAAATATAATAAGTGTTTTAAGGAATCTGTCTCTGCCATTTGAATTAAGCAGCCCAATTACTCTTGAGTTATATCTCAAAGCTAGCCTTCTACAATCTTGGTGAATGTCTTAGTTCTAAGATGAAGCTATTACAATATTTACGATTTTTTCTAAAATATGAATATCTTAGATTCCGCAATATTCATCGCTAAAATTAGCAAAATGGAATTTCCCAAGATTAATTTTAGTAGCAATATGTACACAATTATAAAATTGAAGTTAATGTTACTGCACACAATGCCTGTTTGTTGGATTATATTTGCTAAAAAAATATTTGAGGTCATATAAAAAGTGTGTCTTTTCCTGCAGATTGGAGGTCTTAATGAAGTACTTTACTGGTACTGTTTACATGCAAGTATGTGATAAATTCAACGATTTATATTTTCACTATCCATGTCGTACATAAACTACCCATCTATTAGGCAGGAATACAGCGTGTAAAATTTTTTATAACTAATCACATTCATCATTTGTCGATTTAGATCTCACTGAAAAATTAATATACTTTCTTTCTCTTTTCAGGTAAGTGCTATCCGTATTCTTCACTAGTCGTTGAGACTTTCCTTTGATCGGAAGTCTTGAAAAAATTGTGAGTAAACTCAAGAATCGTTGTGTTTTTATGCGGTCTTCAGATGTAGCATTCGCTTGTGAGACGTAATGACTTCATTTTTTATTCTTGTGATTCATTCGAGTGTGTAAATTTTTTTAAATAATTCTTGGCATGTATATTTTTCAAATTTTACTTATTGAGAAACGTTGCGAAAATATATTAAGTTCATTCATTATGTTTTAGTGTAAGACTAGTCTATTTCATTGAAAAGAATACCTGTATGTGCGTAGTTGGTTTTAAGTTTTATTTGCCATTATTAAATTACATTCAGAGAAAATTCATATTTGATATGATGACAAGGACGTATAAACTTCAGGTCTTTACTTTCAAATCTTGTGCTAATAATTCCTCTTCGGTAGTTTTATAATTTTCCTTTGTACAAATGCGAATCTTTTTTCCTGATTTATTAATCTTCATTGTTTTCTTCTTATCGCTTTTAAAATTCCATGAAAAGTATATTTTTCGGACTATCACCACAGAAAATTTTGTATTTTTGCGTGTGCCTATCTTTGTTCTGTTAGTATATGATTTAACTTCTTCCTTCATTCGAACTCCATTTTAAGCTCCGAAATCCCAAAATTAGGTGGTAAGTGAAGTAATATAGGGGACATTGGTTTTCACCAAGTTATCATATGTTCAGTAGTATAGTTATGCTTGTATAAAATGCCCATCTTCGTAATTGTAGCTGTTTGAATTTGGAATTGCTTTGTGAAAAGTGGTATTTTGTCGGTACTGGGTGTTGGTGTTTTGTGTACCTGCATCATGAGACTCATTCATCGCATTCACCGCTAATGCAGCTCTCATTATCGCCGTAAAAGCATGCGTAATGATATTTTCCGGAAAATAAATCAAGCCCTTGGAAATATTGCGTCACCCGTCCGTTGCTTTCGTTTTGTGATTTCGTTCGCGGCGCGTTCAGCTTGCCAATCTGTTTTCCGTATCGTCCGCCCTAAAAATCTATTAATACCCGTCCGCATCCCCGCAAATGACTCCAAAATTGCGCTTTGTCGATCCTCGCTTTATTGGCAATTTTAGTTTTTGGGGGCTGCCGCGAAAAGGGGAAAGAATGGTTTTTGCGGAATTGATGGCAATGCGAATTGAACTGAGGCTTCCAGAGTGTAGTCCTAATGCGGTGAATTCGGAGGGAAATGAATCGCGTAAAAGCCTGGACCAGTTTTTGCCCGAATCAGTCATAGTTTCTCTCGATGTATTGTCACTTTCAACCATTTATTACTGAATACAGTTCTCAATCAGTAGTTTAGGTATCGAGGCATATGGTTTTACACATCCCCCTGTGTCACGATTGCCCTATCCTTAATAGATTGCGGTAGTGTTATTTGTAATCCACTGTGAATAATATGGGTGCTGGTAATCTAAGGAATACTAAAGTATATTATAAATGGTTGTGATTTTCCATTCTTTAGAAAATCCATTCTTTGGAAAAAATAAAATGATCAATTTATGTAAAAACTTTGCACTATCTTCACTTCATAAAAATTGGCCATAAAATTAATAAACATTATAATCTCGTGGTATATTATCGTCGTAAGTGTTTTTCTTCGTTTTTCACTGAAGGCCATTATGCAAATAGGTTCATGCGTGGAAAATGGAATAGTTTGAAGAAGAGTTAGCTATGCAAGTTTCGTCCGTAATATAATGATAGAATTTTTTTCATTTCTGCCATCTGCTAGCCATAGTAAACATAATATACTCTCTTTGGAGGGTGAAAAACAGTCAAAATCTTAGTCGTGCGTAATCTCAGTAATATTTTGGGGTACAAACTAATAGTGTGTACTAGTATAGAATACTAATAGTACTAATGGAGTGCACTATTATGCGTTGAATGAATTTCTCCATTGTCGTGATTGTTTTCTGTTTTCGTGCGATAAAAAGATTGATATTTGAAGCTAACGTGAAGATTCAATTCGTTAAAAAAGAATTACTTACGAGGCTAAGGTTGCATTGTGCTTTTTTCTATTCACTTTTTATTATACTTCACTTTTACTTTTTCAATTGTTTGAAGACTTAAGAGCTTTATTAAGAGACCCATCTTTATTCTTCAGCACACATCTTGCAGTATTCACGTCATAGAGGTTAATAACTTTCACATTAGAATATACGTCGTAGCATTCTAAATATATGATCTATACGTCTCTCTCTATAGCACTCTAGTTATCCTGCTTTATTCACCAAGTTCTGAATGGCGATGGCATTCCACGGACTCTTCGTCTGACTCATTACCCGCGCTGCCAAATGTCGTTTCCCTACCCCGTCCCTGTTCGCCTTTCCCTCGTTTTGCGTGCAATCCGTCCCGATAAAAGTTCAATGATGGTTCATTCCCTGCGGAATTTTAATATCATCAGAAAGGTAATGATTGGAGCTCGCCGCTGGGGATGGGCTTAACTAGTAGCTTGCCGATTTTCATTCCCTCAGCCCGATTGCTCTCGTTAAGGGAGAAAGAGATGTTGTCGTCGAAATTATTCCTCCGCTCGCTGTTCCCGGTATCAGTGATCAGCATTAGGTTCGCAGCTGGATAAAGTTTGCCTCATGGGAACTCCCGTACGTGAAGTGGAATTTGTGAAAGTTCCCAAGGATATTCGCGTTAGAATTTACCTTTTTCTTTTATTTTTGTTCATTTTCCGCGTTTCGTATTGCATGATGCTACAACTTGTGACTTGTGGCTTGAAACGCATTTGAAAAATATTTTTTTTAGAATACTACGAATTATATTCTAATGTGAATGTTATTAACTTCTATGATGTGGATACTGCAAGATGTGTGCTGAAGAATAAAGATGGGTCTCTTAATTAAGCTAACAGAAGCAGGCGAGATAAAGTGGAATGACATCGTGTTTGTATTGAAAGAACCAACAGATGGCGCTTCATCAAGTACAATAAGGTGACATGTTCCTGAAGGTCGAAACTCGTCGTGCTTTCAATAATAAACCTGTGGAAAATTGCGATCACTCTGTTCTTTCAATCTTAATAAAGCTTTTAAATCTTCATTTACTCTACTTCATTGAAATAAAGGAGAAAAAAGAAGAAATGGATAGTTTTAGCATCGTCGGCTCCTTTGCCAAAAACTGCAATCATAGAGTGTGCGTCATCAGGTAGCTTTTCTTAAACATCAAGCACTTCTGTGCGTTCTCCTTGGATTGTTTTGACTTAAAGGAATACAATTTTTATTTCTTCGATAGATGGCCACATTGTTGAACGTTAAAAAAATAATTGAAGAATATATTTGTTGACATCGTATGTCATGAATGCAAATTTATTTTAATAACTATGTCATTTATTTTCCTCGACAGTTTTGTCTTCCTTTTCTGCTGAATATTGCGATGCAATCATTCATTTTTATTAATTATAGCTATTCATAGAGGAGAACCAAATGCATAAATAGAACACGATTAAAGCCATATTCTTTTAATCGTCTTTTTCATACTTTAACTTATTCCATAGAGATAAAAGCTGCAGTTGATACGCTTGTGTTTGCTTGGTAGTTTCTAGTGTTTAATCCTTCAGCTCCTTTGGTGGGGCGACGATAGAGTCACATTGGACGTCGAATAGGGCTCAATAAAACCTGCCGAGCTCGTCTTCCCATTTGACCCTACCCAGTGCCACCCCAGTCCTAATTAGGATCTGCGAGTGGTATTTTTCGCTCGCCCCGTCCTTGGGTCCGGCGGCGCCACCGTCGCTCGTCTGTGCTCCTCCGGACATGCAACTCTTTTTTAAAAGTTTTTTTTCAGCTAGCTCGGTTTGCCCCGGGAAAAAATTGATTGGACTCTATTCCTTCCATTCTTTCTTTACTTATTACAGTCCGTGGAAAAATGCCGTGATAAAAGCGTGGGCCTGCACACACCGTCCCGTGCCCAGCGGGACTCCTCTGCTTCAAAATCCGCCCATCGCGCCCCTAGTCCTCTTTGTCTTTTCACTACATAGCCCAGTTTTCCGCGCTGATCCTTACTTTGATTTCCTTCCAGTAATTAACGGTTATCTCTTTTTACTTATCATGCAGACCGAAGATGGCAGATCTGAAATAAAGTCAGAAGGTGTTAACTGGACCCTTTGAAACGATTTACCTTCTTCGGAACGACGTCATTGATAAATTGTAATTTTAACGTTGGCATGAGACTTGATGCTGTGTAACATAAAGATAAATATAACCTGCATATTGTTGATTTATATGGAGAAATGATCATTTTAAGTACCGTGCCATTTCAAATCTAACATTCATGATTAATTTCTCCGATAAAACAAATTTAGAAAACTCATGAAAGCTGATATTATTTAAAGATACTTAAATAATGGTATGTACGGAGTGGATTTACTATATTTTAGTAATTTATCATCCTCATGATTGTCCATCCAAGTCAGCAAGTTACATTTTCTCTTTTAGATTCTTCATTGGATTTCATTTCCCTTCACGTACATCCTCGTCTTTTCTCCATTCTGTTTCTCGTGCCTTACCTTTTATTGTTTTACAGCATCTTTTATCTTGCTAACCATTCCATATCCATTCGAGCAGATCCACTGTGGAAAGCTAGATCGCGCATCTCATGGAACTTGCATGCCTTGTCTGGGTCCGTTGGCTGTTGAAAACCCGGTAAATTCGAAATAATCTCCTCTCGACAGAGTGCTCCTCTGGTGGCAATGGAGGTCGACGTTTATCGCATTAAGATCAAATGCTTCGACTGTGTGCGTGTGCCGTTTGTTCATTTTCTTTCGGCGGAACGACCGAGAGGAAAATATTGCGTTTAACCGATGATGTTATCTTTTCGGTCGCGCGGGCTCTTATATTGTTCCTGTATATATATATCGAAACTTCGCCATCTAGGTGATACGGTGGGGGATCGCTACATCTGCCGTTTTATTTGCTTTCATCCACTTCCCTCTCTCCACTCCCCCATCCCTTCAAGCTAGGGACTGTGATGGGGTGTGGGGTGGGATACAATCCCCTTATGAACACATTTGCCTCTTCGCTGAGTATTCGAAAGAGAGGATAACTCTCGTCTTATCTACTCTACCCTGCTCCAGCTACCGCCTATATCATCAAGGTGTCGTAGACTTCCTCCCATACTTTTGAAAAATAAAATGAGTTTTTTTACCCAAATTGTTAATATTTAATTAAATTGCATGAATGAAATGTGAATATTTAGACGAAAAATATCCTTGAAATCCAATCTATTTCATTTAATGCGTTGTTCCAATAGCATATTTAGGAGTAGGTAACGTACGTCGTTCGCATGTAGGAGACCGTCAAAGATTTATTGGCGTGTAAGATGTGGCCTTAATATTAATTTTTTAAGGCCGGCCAAGGTGTGGTTTCTTATTCTTGCAGATAGAGTTAAGTTCACCTAAGGAGTCAAAGTTTAAATATCGCACATTTAGGGTATAAGGGTCCAGGGTAGAGTAATTTACTTTGTTAACCTACTAACTATTTCCAAGTTCTGACTATAAGAGAATGCATCGCAGGGATTTTGTGCCCCAAAGAATCACCCGTATTTGAACCCGATAGTATCCGATCAGTCTCTCAAAACTCTGCCGATTTGGTTTCAACCCACCAGATAAGATAGTAGGTGCGAAGGCTTCCGCGGTGTGATGGTAATGAAGGCTGCATTTTTCCGGGTTTCACCGCGTCATTCGTTGTGATGAACACAATAGTTTTTCAAAGCGACCTGAAGACGCCTGCTGGAATGCAGGAGAAACTGTTGTCTCCATCACAAAGACGATGCGGTGAAACCCGGAAAATGCAGCCTTCAGATAAGATAGTAATTCGCAAATAGCCTAAAAACAGTTATTTTTCGAAGTTTCCTGGTCTTTCGCGAACTCCTCTTCTGTCGTTTCCTCCGAAATTCGGTATGTACCGCCCAGCCATTTCTTGCCACCACAGTTATGTTGTTATTATTTATGTTATGTTTTATGCAGCCTTATTGTTATATTGACGAAGGCTTCCGCGGAGTGGTGCAGTAAGCTTGACTTCCGGGTTGTCCGCCGCGTCGATTCATCTACATGTGCGCATTTTACCGATTTAGGTAGGTTTAAATGGTCCATCGTGTTTACTCGGCCTGCCCATCTTCCCACGAAAACCCCTATTCATCAAACGATTAGGCTGAGCGGAGCCAGGCTTCCGGGTTGTCCTCCATGACGGCAGTACCTCTACCATCTTTGTTTGAACGTACCTACTTGTCTCCCACACCCCTCGCTGTATGGAACATGGGGATAACTCTCGTCTTATGTGCCCTACTCACAATCAGTCGCACCTAATGTGGAGACCAATCGTAATAATAGCCACGGATTCGATTTAATGGAAGGTATCCATAATAGAAAAAATAATTTGCATATCCACAAAATTACTTTAGCTCACAACGCGTTGCAACTCAGAGAGCCATTACCAGGTATCACACTTGGGCAATTTTTCCCTGATCGGCCTGATCACGACTTCGTGAATGGTTACGCCTTGTCTATTAAATACATTTTGTGAAAAATTGCTCCAGTTTTTCTATTATAGGCCATACTTGTTCACAGATCCTTACACGCCATCCCCCTCGTTTACTGTTCTTACACATAGTTTCCTTCTTCTTTACGTTACTCATTCTCATTCCACTCTCTTGTAATCAGCTGCGTCATTTTTTGGGAGCACGCCTAGGAGGAAGGATGTCTCCGTATGTTTGTGCCTCCTTTTGCCTCAATTCTCTTCTCTCCCTTACTCTGTCAATGCCTTCGCTTCAATCCCGTCTCCTTTTCCTCCACTGCCACGACCCCCTCCCGAGTTCCTCCCCCACCATCCTCTTCGAGCACAGCATCCGCCCAAGGCAGAGCCCTGAGGGAAATCGTCCCCTCCCCCCCCCTCCGCTTGTGTTGTTTTTTCTGCAGTCAGCAGCGCCACACACTCTGTTGATACAGCGCTTCATCCCCGGCAAAAGACTGAGCTCCGCCGCTGCGAGTAAAATGGAAAAAAATGAAGAGAATTGGGAAAGGAGAGAGAGAAGGAAGAACATTTTTGTGAAAAATAGATATCTACATACATAAAAAAAGGTGGAGGCAGGGAAGGGACAATCGCTTACTGTGTCTCTTTTCCCACCCCTCCCCCACCCCCCGTCCCTGACCCACCCTTCCCATGATTCTCATCTTCTCTCCGGTCTGAAGGACCCGCTGTTGGTACCCATTCCTTCTTTCTCCCCTTCGGTTGTTTCCTTCCGTCTGAATCAGAGAAATATATATTACCAGAGGCTGGGGGGATGGACGCCGTTGCAGAGGAGAAATGGAAAAGGGAAAGTAAGAAAATGTAAGGTTCTCAAGCAGAGGGATAGGAGGGAGTTAAGGTACAAACATGGTGTGGGATGTTAGAAGTAGTAATAAATGCATGTAAAGTTCCCACGTATTATCCCAAAGTAAGCAATATCCCAATGTAAGTAGGTTTCCTATGGTAATAAGTTGTTTTTATAAATCATGGAACTGTCTAAACCCTCTCAGTCATAATATCCATGAAAATGGACATGGCCTTTTAAAGGTTTTTGCCTCATTGTGCGTGTATCTGTCCATAATTATTGATGTAGACCAAAACATTTACTACGTGAAAAGTACCCAAACTTTTTGGCGTGAGTGTTCTTAGTGTGAAGACCATAATGCAGATTGAATAGCAAAATATAATTTTCATCGGCATGGAGAAAAATATGAATTACTGTAAGGGTTGAAAAGGAATTTTGAGTGTCTCAAGCCAGTTTGATGTTGTGAATTGTTGTTTTTGTATTGTTTTTGATGTTAAATGAATAATGGGAGATACTAGAAGTTGTTATCAGTTTTTATAAATTATTAATATTGGTAGTGGTTGTCATATGATATTTATATTCATAAGCTGAACCGGTTGCTATCCTATGCTTGTGTAGATTGAGATAGATTTAAAACGATTGCAAAAGAAATAAAGACTTCATTTGAGTAAAATCTGAGGAACTAAGCTTGGGATGTGTAGGGAGAGTCGAGAATGGAGGGGATCGGTACAAAGGGGTGGGATGGTGTTCTTATTTTTTCTTTGCGTTGAAACACACACGGCAGCTATCATTCTCTTCCCTCTTCGTCGCCGTGTTTATTTTCTTTTCCTCGCAGCGTCCATCGCTCTAAGGGATTCATTTTTGGGATTTACGTGCGCCCACTTGGTTTGTGATTTTCGTCGTCGTTGTTCGCGGCGAAAATGAAGTTTTTTTATCCCGAAAAAATAAATGTTTTTTCTCTCCCTCTCTCTTTCTCTCTCGTGGGGGATTGTCTGAAGTTGGTCGAAGGATGAGCTCACATTCGGTGGAGAGAAGGTAATAAAAAAAAAGTTGAGAGTTGTAATTAGGTCCCCCCAAGCGCCATGCTCCGTCCGATTCGTGTGGGGATTATCAGCTGTATTTATCATTTTCCATTCCTCGGCGTCATTTTAGCGTTTCTCTCTCTATTCGCATTGTTTCCACAAGGAAGCGTAATCGGCCCCCTGTTGTTCATTATATACATTAATGATCTCTGCTCCCGCATTGGCAGTAAAATACGTTTATTTGCTGACGACGCTGTCATCTATCGCGAAATTAGTGATCACTCTGACTACGAAATTCTATCATCTGACTTAAACAACGTTCTTTTGTGGAGCGAAGAGTGGGGACTCGAACTTAATCTGAGCAAATGCATGGCGGTACATTTCTTGCGGAATTCGTCCAACTCTAACCATGTTTATGCAGTATTAACATAAAGGCAACAGACGAAGTGAAGTACCTGGGAGTTACAATAACCTCGAATCTCACGTGGGGGACACATAAAAAGAATATTTGCGGCATAGCCCTGCAGAAATTAGGATTCTTCGAGCGTATTGTAGGAAGATTTTCGGATGAGAAAGTAAAGGAAAGGTGCTATTTCGTTGTCGTCCGACCGCACCTTGAATATGCAGCGAGCGTATGGGATCCGGTGCAGAAAGACTTAATCCGCGAACTGAATAAAATACAAAGGAAGGCTGCGCGTTTCGTCAAGAACTGCTACGGGCGTACAGACAGTGTTACCCAGATGTTAAACGAATTAGGCTGGGAGCCGTTGGAGACTCGGAGGCTGCGCGCTAGGCTTAGATTGTTTGAACAATTGAGAATGGATATATTTAAGAGCGACACAGTGAACATTATATTAGAGCCACACTATATTTCCAGGTCCGATAGAAGCGATAAATTAAGAGAGATTTTTTGCCGAACGGATAGATATGGGAATTCGTTTTTCCCCCGAACCATAAAGGAATTTAGTAAACGCTAGTCCCAACCTCGTTAGAGCACTTCATTTTTTTTTTTTTTTAAGTTGTCAGCGGCTGGTGACCTAACACCCCCTGCCACACGCCTTTTAGGCGGCTAGCGGGGTATTATGTAGATGTTTTTGGGATGTAGGGAAAAAGATTTGGTTGGGCGATACTTCACGGTATCCATCATGGAAATGTCTCTAACATACTGTGAGTACGATTGCACGAGGTACTAATGTCGTTGTGCTTGTTAAGTTATCAATCATGTGACATTATCCGGTTATTTATAGTCGTAACTGACAGTATAAATCTGGAGGCGAATATAACGCCTCTCTCATCAAAATAAGGTGTCTACAGCTGCATACACTTAGGAAGTTTCGATCGCAAAGTGGTGGCGGAAGCTATTTTTAGGTCATTGAATAACTTATTTATAATAGAACAGATTTTGAAAAGCACTCTGTTGTATTATCGTCCTTTGCTGTTCGTGGAAAAAACAAATCCTGCTCCTCTCCGTTCGGAAATCTATCTCTATTAGTTAAACTCAACAAATTATTTCCTCTTTTCTATCTGTAGGAGTTGTCTTCTTACTTGCTCACCGTCTTGTCCATGCAATGCAGTCCCCAGCCTCCTAGTCTAGCGGTGTGCCGGCAGATGGCCGGTCATGTCCTCTTAAACAAAACCTTTACTTCATAGGCTTACCACTGTCGAACGCAAACAGCATCAGTGTGCTTATTGTATTCGAGTGGATATGAAGCCAAGATGTGTGTCCTTTGAGGAGTGGCTTGCGGCGGCGACGTCTTGGCGGTAGGAACCAAAGTCAGTAAACAATGGAATTGCTTCCGCAAGTGATTGATTCCATGACGACAATTACTCAAGTGCTCTCATTCATCTCCCTCGTTGAAAGATCTTCGAAATGAAGGGTATCATCGAATGGGACTTCGACGATTGGAACTCTAAGCTTTCAGTAAACTTTAGATTGCACAGTCGTTGATTGAAATCCCTTTTAGTGCTCTCTTAAATTGTAGCCATCAAGTATCGACAGATTGCATGGAACCTAGTGGCGTAAAAAAGTAACAAAGTATTAAAATTTGTGGGTAAGTATTCGAATATCTGTGTTTGTAGCTCACGCTATTATCGTTAACTCGTGATGGATGTAGATCTCAAGTCAAGGTGGGAGGTGAAGCAATGTCCCATGCATAGGTGAGAATTTCCAGCAGGACGGATTACATTCATGATTGTCGTTTTCTATTGCGCGTGATTTGAAGGTGGTCTTTTGAATACTGCGTATGGTCTGCTTCAGTTTCCTTAAAAAACGACGCAGGCAAAAAAAATATGGAAAAGGAACACTCACAAAATTGTTTTCAGACGTGTCCGTGGGATGAGCAAAAAAAATAGTAGTTAAAGATTAGCAGTTTAATTCCAGCGCGGAAAGATTCCGCCGTATTTGTCCTTAGTGTACGTCTGTGATTCAAAATGAGAATGCATGTGTGGGATTCATTTGTTCCTAGTGAGTAGTTGGGCGAATTCCGATGGACTTAGGGATACATTAGTTTAAAGAGTGAATAAAATGTGCCATATTTGTGACAATCTCCAGTTTACAATCTGAAAACAAGTCCAGTTCGTGGCGATGGACTCTTCGCAGCGAGTCCCATCTCATCATCGCGCGGATTCGCTCGTCCCCTCCTCCGTCATCACTCCGTGCGTGGTCGGCGTCGCTTGGCTGCATTATGCAAGTGCCTCGTGTGTGTACATATGTGTGTGTGTGCACGCCCAGCCGCGCCATATCCCGCCGCAAACAGCGACCGCACCTGCCTCCGGGTGCCATCTCTGTCCGCCAACCTCTCCACCTGCCCCAGAGGATCCGCTCGAAGATGACGCCTCGGGAAAATTCTTCCCCTCAATCAACCGTTGAAAGCTACCTTTTTTTAACCCTCAACATCGGTATGGTATTTAGAGGAGGCGACCGACAGCTGAGGTCATTTTCGCCATGAGGGAAGGGGTAGGGAAGGAAGGGTAGAGAGAAACCCTGCGTCGGCATTAGCCTGCTCTAACGAAAGGCGCCAAGGGGACCACGGATTAACGTCCCATCCGACGGACGGAGTGTGGCGCTTGAAATATCCTCCTCACAACATTCAAGCAGGGATCGGGCAGTCTATGAAAATTCTCTGCCACCGCCGGTATTTGAACCGGAGCCCGCCGGGTGGGAAGTCAATACTCTAGCCACCACACCAGCCCGATCTCCACTTTGGTATCTTTCCTCAAAACAGGAGCGTGTCTGAAATTTTTATGTTAAAAACTTTAAGATATTTGTATATATTCGAACGCTCGTGTTTTATTCAGTTAAATATAAGGATGAAAGAAAATGCTTTGATTTCTTCTGCTTGTTTAATTGATATCCAATTGACATAATTTTAATTCATGTTCGCATCGGGTTTGGCATGAGATAGTTCTTGTATAGCGAATAAATTTTGGCAAAAATCTTTTTGTGAATTTTATATAATGCGTAAAGGATTTTATGAATTTTTCCAAGCAATGCTAAACTTTACTGCATTTTGTGTAAAAAATGTTACGAATCATTTTTGATGTTGTCACCGAGCAGTGTTTTGTCAATTTATGATTCAAGGAGGACAGAATGGAGATGTTATTCTTCATTGGTTTCCATCGCTACGAGATTAGAAGGTCCCAGCATTTAATAAGCTTTTTTTGTGACGCATGTATTGTTAATTTTTTTACGAAGTTTAAAAAATTATATCTGCACTTTTCTCAGAGAATAATGACCGCTGGAGTAGAGGTAACTCATATCGCAGCCAAAAATATTATCGTGATACTCAATCTTTTTACGTTTTGAAACCACGATTAGCCCGCGAATGAAAACCCATTTCGCTTTTGCCTGGTTTAAAACCCAAAATACTACCGACTCTGACTACATAACTGTCTCGCCTCAGTGGCATATGAGACGCCGATGCATGATAGCGTTTTGACTTTGCTGTTTTTTTGTGGATAAATATAGGCTTTTCTGTTATAGACTATTGTTCCTGCGTGTGCAGTTGTTCATTTCATGCCACATTTAGAGTATCAACGCAAAAAATATGCTTGCAAAAATACTGCGAGAAAAATCTCGACATTTTTACTGAGTGTAGGTTTTCTCTCCTGTAATATTCGTTATTATTTTGAAAGACATTATGCCTGAACGGCTTGAACTTAGACCTCCGGGTGCTGCCGCTTCAAGATTATGGATTAACTGTTAATTCGTGTGATTTGTACGCTCCACAGTAATCCAAGTATCAATTCAACCAAAATTTGATGGTTTATTTCCTGGTATGCGTATTAATCTTTATTGTTCCGATCAGCTTAATTGCTGTGCGGTTGTCATAGTGCTTTTTATTGTTTTATTTCCGCTAATTTCGTTGAAATCATTCCTATATTGAACTCTAGATCGTTCATCTAATTGATTTATTTCATATGTCTAGCTACCTGTCTAATCTCTTGTTATTACTTTGTTGGAATATTATTTCGTAGCTATCCATTTTTACAACATGATGTAAAACACAGGGGTTTGAGAAATAATGTATATTACGGATGTACGAGATAATTTTCTAGCAGTGAATTATTCCCCGCAATTTTCATCCTATTTTTTTTCATATTCTAGTTTTATCCTATTAGCCATTCCGAAGCTCAAATGTTGCGGAATATGTATGAATAAGCAGGTGTATTAGCCTCGATAAATCTGTGGCAATCACATTCGTCGCCCCCCATCGATGCATTTCGAAATGTTTTGCGAAAATCTGCGGTCCGCGTCGCCCATGCATTTTGGATAATCCCAACGGTTCCATAATAATATCGCAAATCCTCTCTCTCTCTCTCCTCGATTGAAATCGGAGTGGCCGGGCATGCATAAAATATTTCATTTCGCGGCGCCAAGTGGCAAAACGGCTCTCTCTCTCTCCTCACTCCCCCTTCCCCAACGATTAAACATCACGACCCCTGTCGGAATTGCTCATCATCCCATTCTGCCATTGTGATTCCGGCTCGCGTAATCACTCCCACTATATAGTGTGTACCGCTCGTGAATAAATCAGGAGACGACTTACTACTACTTTGACTAATGAACATTTTAAAGCGTTTCGATGCGGGCGGGGCACCTCTCCGCTATGCATTCACCCTCTCCCTATCACCTCGTCGCACCCTCATCATCAGGTTCGGCGGCGGTCCGGGGAAATACATTTCATTCAGCTTTTAATCCGTTGTCATTTACTCGGGCAGCGTGTGTGCGCGGTGGGGGCAGGATCGCCTTTCTGATATCGCCGCTAATCCTAGCCGGGGCATCATCATCCTCCCCATCTCCCCACGGGCTCTTCATCATCGGGAATGGCGGAGATTGTATCGCCGGAGAACGCGTAGGGAGTTCTGTTGGGGGGTGGGAGGGGTCATCTCCGGTGTTGCGTCCCCTTTTCCCCTCCCCTCTTTGTACACTCCCCTGGACCACTTCGGGTCCAACCCCTCCTGGTCTCACGATCTGAATTCTTTTCTCTCTCTTCTCCTGTCTCTCTCCATTCGTTCCATGGGACCTCCGTAGGGGTAGGCAGAAAAGTAATCGTATGTCGAGTACTGTTGTGTCTTAATCCGTTGGTAAAGTAGTAAAAAGATTGTGTCTGATGTATTCAGATTGTGTGTTCCCGATGAGGTTTCTTAATAGACTGCACTTAAATTGATTATCCGTTCATTATTTTAACTGACTTGCAATTTCGTCTTTTTATCGGTTAGCATGTGTTTGTAGTAACTTTATTTTGTTCACTTTAACTAAAATGACCACTATTTTTAATTATTTCCGGTTGGCGTTAGTTGAGCCGTAGACACTCAAGATGGAATCCTTGACCCATTAACCCGTGATCTTCGGCAGAGTACGGATTAAAACGCGAGTGATTGGACGCCACTTGGGCCGCACTGCTATCGTAGGTTTGAAAATGGTTCATATATCGGCTCGTTCGCAGTTTCGCAATCCTGATATTGGCATTCTGTAGATCTCCTCAATCTTATTTCTCACGTAATAACTGTTTCTCACGACGTGACCAATTCACAGGGCATTCTTTGGCACATGGTGTTCCACAATTCCCTTTCGTAATATATTCTTCAGTGAACCGCGTCCTTTCTCGCACTACTCGTCCTATTTATCTGCAGTACAATTCTACAGCACCTGGTAATGTGGTGGTGGCGACCACTATTTTATCTCAGTTCTAAATTAGGAAAGTTCAGGACTTGTAAAAGCGGTTCTTTTGGCCGCGCTGCTATCTTGGATTTAAAAGAGGTCCGTATATCCAATGCGGGGAAAACCATGGAATGTTACTATTATTTCAAATCTAATTAATTGACCTGTCCCAGTCAGGCCGCATTTTAACCCTCTGATTTCTGGCTTTTTTCCATCTAAATATATATATATATATATATATATATATAATAAGGGTATAGTAAGGGTGTGATATAAAAAAAATATATATATATAATAAGGGGTCGTGAAGTATAAAGTTGTAATTTCGTTGTGAATTCCAGATCATTTTTTTAATTAAAAATGTACTAAATGTTATTTCTCGCTCATTAATTTAATTGACTTGCAATGTCGTCTTAGGACCTGTTAACATGTGTTAGTAGTCTAGTCTTATGAGAACCTGTTTTGTTGGTGCATTTTCCTTTGTAACATCATCAATTACTTTGCGCAGTTTGTGCATGCGTGGTGTAATATTTCCATATTTTATTCCGCATCTTCATTTCATGTGTGTGAGGTTTCAAAAGCAGAACGCGATCGTGACTCGATTTGAACAAAGCTATGTGAATGAATCTCCTGATCACTCCTGAAAATTATTTTATTTTGGCATTGCCCGGTTTAATTTTCTCTCTACGTATTTGGCCGTGGCGATGCTACATTATGTCGTCGTGTTGGTGTTAGCACAGTGAAACAGCTATCGGATTCATACCCCCCATATTAATTCCCATTCTCATGGACTTTTATGTTCTCTCGTTTGCCTCTCTTAAATTATAATAATAATTTAGTCCATTACTCCAAGTTAAGATAATTTTACTCACTCTAGATCTAATTTTTTGAATGCTATTATTTTAGGTAACCATATAGGAAGATCTGAGGTAAATAATCTATTCCCTCTTTTATAGTTTTGCATTCCATGTCGTTAACCAAGCTTCATGAAAGATATGTTTGAATTTGGTGTGTATTTTATCAAATTTAGGGCACATAGTTTAACTGAAAATGCTGTTAATAATGGGTAACAGGATAGCCTCCTAACAGTCATAATTTTAAATGCATTTCTGCAACTTATTTCTGTATTAATATTTGGAAACACTCATATGTTGGTTGACCTCAACTCCCGTGGGGGCAACGATTAAAATATATTATTTAAATATTAAATGCTAATGTCAAAAATTAGTAGTTTCCAAACGTACGTTGTGGAAGGGATACATGATTGAAGCAAGCACAGTAACTTCGTTGTTCCTGAGCTTTTAAATACTGAACGCTTCTTGGCCAGTCGGTCATGGCATCATCAGGTACATTATCAGTGGTAAAAATTGTGCAGGAGAAAATTATTTTCTTTTTCAACTCTTTTATCATAATTTCTTCGTATTACTGTTGTGTTAATGAAGCAGCCGCATTCATATTATTATATTTTTCGCTCTAATATTAGTCATTTATGTAACTGGGTCCTCATTCGACATTAACAAAGTTGATAATCGTCATTAATCGCTTTAAGTTCTACGCTGTTGCCAGATTAGACTTTTTTCTTTATAAAATTTGGTGTTAATGAAGCAGTCGCGTAACTATCATTCTATTTTTCGCTCTCGGATTAATCCCTAATGGAACTCGGGTCCACATTCGTCTCCGCTTCGTCTCATCCGCCCCTTAAGCCTCCCAAATGGCTCGGGATCGGGCGACTTGCCTCCGGCGCCGCCATAAGCACGTAATATACCACTCGCGCGTGTATACCTCCGGCCATGTATTTCCCGTCTGAATGCGGACTCTCTCCCGCCCCTCCACGCCACCCCGACCCGCGTCCAACCCCCCTGCAATACCCCGTCACACCCGTCCCCTCCCCTTCGACCTGTCACCGCCGCGTCACCCCACACCCCACCTCTTTTTATCCCACCCAGACCCGCGCTCGATTCAAACCCTCTGTCCCCCCTGAATCCCCCCAATACTCACTCCTGCCCAATCCCTACACCCCTGCCGTACCCTCGCCACCTCCATTGCAGGGCCCTCCCGGAGACTCCCCCCCCCTTCCCTCCGCGACTTGTCACCATAGCGACAGGGCGTGCCCCGAGTGCTCGTTGCCATAGTAACGGTCGCGGGGCGACGTGATGGGCGAAGGGATGGGGGAGGAGGGTGGGGAGAGGACGCGACGACTCACACCTAGAGGTGCAGACCGGAGGGCTGACGGCGGCTGCGGCGGCGGCAACATGGCTGCCGCGCGCATCACCTCCTCTCCGCTACCGCCGATTCTCTTTCACCTCCCACCCCATACACCAATATACGTCCACGGCCCTCTCCTCCTCTTACGGTTCCACCGTCCGCCATAGTCCCTTTCCTCCTCGTCTCTCTCTTTTGAGTGCGGTGGCGTAGCCCGGAAGGGGAAAGAGTACCCCAAGGCTACGTCCTCGGCCCCTCCGGGTTTATTTCGCGAAAATCTCTTTCTCTCGCGCCAGTTTTTTCGATTCATCGCGATAAGTGGGAGTCGCGGAAGTGGTTAGCAGTGGGGAGGAGTGAGAGGCGATTAAAAATTCTCGCTCTCGTTCCATTTTCTTTTTATCCAGCTCGCATCCCTCGCCCAAATGAGGCTGCTCTTTTTCGCCTTCCCTCATCCCACAGGAGCCGCGCACGTTTTCTGCGACTGATTTCCTTACCTTTTACCCGCGCGTTGTACCTTTTATCAGCTCCCTCTCTCTCTGTATCTCTCCTGCTGCTCTTTATTTCCGTTCCTCCTTCAGTTCTTAACGGGAAAAATGATGAGTGTTCACTCATCCAAACCTATCTCGTGTTGCTTTCTTTTTTTTATGTTCCCTTAAAGCCCTGCGATTTGTCTTTTTGTGCCCTTTTTCCCACGGCTCAAAAACCATTCATTTTCGTTTCTTTAGAGAGGGCCTGGGAAATTTTTGGGGAAAAAAATGGATGAAATGAACCTGTGCCGCATCTTCTCTCCTCTTTTGGAATCCCTGCCATTTCGTACTTTTTAATCACGCTCTCTCTCTTTAAAGTCTTTTCCGCGATTAGTACAAAAGAGGATCCTCAAGTCGGCCTCTAAATGTGTTGTCACCCACCGGCATTTAAATGGGCTTGCAAAAGTCGCCACTCTGGTCGCTGACGGACAAATTGATCCGAGTTTCACGGGGAAATAAGGTATAATTAGGGGTGTCAAACGAAATTTACATTCACGATGATGTTATTTATCAAATTATTGGCTCTACAATGGTATTCGTCGTATTTGCCGAGGCCATACTGCAAAATATAAAAAAAAGTGGATCGCATTGAACTCATCACCGAGCCGTGAATATTTTTGAAAGCCGATTAAAATGCAACCGAACAGGCTACACGAATCATCCTTATATGGGAAGGAATTTTGCCTCCTCTGTGCAGAAAGGTTTCTCGGGTTTTCCACCGGGTAATTAGCTCCACGTCCCCAGACATTTCGAAGATCGACCTGCTCTTCATCCTGAGGGGATCTTCTGAATGCCGTCTCTAAAATTTGTCTGATATGTAAACCATGGGTCCATGGGTCAGGCTCAACCTTACCCCGTGAAAAAACCTTTCTGCTCTTGATGCGCCGGGAGAATCTAAATGGGGGTAGGGTTGGTGTGGTGGTTAGAGTGTTGGCTTCCCACTCCTTGGGCTCGGTTTCAAATCCCGGCGGTGGCAGAGAATTTTCAGCGAGTGCTCGATCCCTGCTGGAATGTATGTGGAGGACATTTCAAGAGCAACACTTCGTCCGTCGGATGGGACGTTCAGCCGTGGTCCCCTTGGCGCTTTTCGTTAAAAGCAGGCTAATGCCGTCGCCGGGTTTCTCTCCAGTCTTCCTTCCACACCCTTCCCCCATGGCGCAAATGACCTAAGCTGCCAGTCGCCTCCTCCAAATATCACCATATCATACCTGAATCTAAGATCTTACATTACTCTATGACGTGACCTTGGTCTTTTCCCTCTGTCATTCACCTTCCGCCTATTTTCGCGGGAATTTCCACCACCTTTTGATCGCTCCCTCCCTCCCGCCACTCCGGGATTTCCCTCCGAAGCGTATCGGTCGAGGCTTTTGCTCGCGCGGGCACACATATTGCGCGTTTATCGCGGGCGTCTAACGCGACAGATTTCCGGATCACCGGCCGAGGAATCGATTAACTCGGGTCGCCCCGTCTCTCTCGCTCTCTCTCAGCGCCGGTGACGAAAATAGCGAGGATTTCGATGAAAAATAAAAGGGAGGCGCGGGGCGCCATGTCCTGGGGGCCCAATAACGTGTGTTTTCAGGAGGGAGTTGCCGTGGCTATCGCCAATTTCCCCCCCCCCCCCTCCTCTTTCGCTCCCGATGCTATTTTCATTATTCCGACGCACATGTAGCCTGCGGTCGCAACTCATTGATAACTCAGAATCGTTGGTATCCACATTCGTTTTATACAATGAGTTCGACCATTAAGAATTAGCTTAATTCCGGGTTTGATTTTGAATAATTTCACGATATCTAACGAATCCTGGTTGTCATACGTGCTGAAATAAACAGCTGGAGATTAGACCTTCTCATTCGTGGAAATCCTGGAACGTAATTGGTGGGAATGGTGTTGTTGTAGTTTGGTCCAAGAATTAATCCAAAATCTGTCGTTGGTGCTGTGTCTAGAAGATTAGAAAATTATTCCATTTATTGGTGTGATTTACTTGACTCATAACGTGAGTGACAGTATTTAAAATCTGCATTTACTCTTTTGTGTCACGGAAGTTTGTATATTTAACGTGTTTTTTTAAGGTACGTTGAAAAATAGTTTCATACTAGACTATGTAAATCAAATTGGTGGAGCTCAATTTATTTTTGTGATGCTGTGTACGAGGCCAAAAGTGATGGATACTTTAGGTATTTTATTTGCTTGGAATTTCTATTTTTCTCAGCGTTTTCTTATTCTTATCGCAGCCACATGAAAAACGTAGGTGCTTGATAGACATTATGGACAGGTTGTGGAATTGTGAGACAAAGTGGATTACAACGATGGATATATATTTAGTACATATCAGTAAGCACTGTAATAAATCTTATAAAACTGAGCGATTTCTCGGTTTTGAAGAGTACAAGCTGATAATTTTGGGTTTTACATGCCTTAAAGATTGTTTTAATCACTCCTAATATTACGTATCTTCCGCTGCCAACGGTCATCATGTTGACGAATGCAGGTGTTGAAAATGTTATTCACATTTCATTCACTATTTGGACTTCTCTATCCGTATATCTTCTCTTCCGTGTTAATTTCTTTTGTTCCCTGAGTGTGTTGCTTAAGAGTGTAGTGTTCGCTGAAGAATATGAGCTATGGTTTTGGCTATGGAATCCTAGAGTAATGTGTATTTTCCCCTGAATTACAAGAAAAATAAATATAACTTATTGATAATATCTTACTTGGATAGGTAATTGAGATTTGGATTTTTTTCTTTCATTCTTTTCTCCTGCATGGTTCATCTAGTGTGAAGTCAAATTGCTATTTTTTGTGTTTGGGTTGTTAATATATTTTTATCTCATCTTAAGGTCACGTCGAATAGTGGTGGAATATGTCATGCAACTGATCGTGTCAATTATTAAAACCACAAATCATAAAGGTTTAGGGTATTCGTGTTGACCGCGAAAGGATTTCCCTGTTTAGCGAATATTCGGAGCTGTTTGATGGAGTGTAATCCCTCTCCCAAAAACTTACGAAATTATTCATCCCTAAACCTCATTGGCCAGATTGTAACGTTCACGATGGCGTATAGATTTGATTTTTTTCTTTGGTGACCAGCCAACCAGCAGATGCGGTCTTAACAGATCAATCACCACTGCCGCCGAATAAAGGATCACCCGCTCCACATTAATCGAAATTAGACCGATGAAGAGGCGAAGATATCACTTGATTTTTTATCAAGTTTATCTTCCCTACCCGTAATTGGATGGTGTTCGTTATGGAGATTAAAAAGCTATCTACTTAATTCAGATTAAAATTATCGCTTGAAGTGTACGATGGAATCAAATAACTCGCATTTCTACGCGTTGTCAGTTAATTTATTTATGGAATGTTAAAAATGACGATAATCGTTCTTTTAATGATATATACTTATCTAAAGTGTCGATTAAGGTAAGGAAGAATTGGTTAGGTTATAAATTAATTAATTTATAGGTTATATTTATTAAGGGTATAAATTGCAAATAATTAAACGAAAAAATTAATTGCGATTTTTAAATATAATTTGCTGTTTTTTTATGCCATATAAAATGGCACAGTGGAAACATTCCAGATTTTCTAATTTTCTAAAAAGAATACTGTAAAAACTATGAACATAAATCTGACTGTCGATGTCTCATCAGAAGTATCTTGCATAGTGGGAGCATAACAATTCTTTTTTGGTTAATTTTTACATGAAAAAGGGCAACAGGTACCTGGCAGACTCCTCGCAATATTTCACATGTGATTTAGAACAAGGAAACCACTAAGTGAGGTATATAAGTAAACGTGCTGCATCCCCTCAGAAACTGAAGTAAACTTCCATTTACAAAAAAATCTTTGAAAACGTGGACATCAAATAGTCATCATTCAAACCTAAGCTTATTGTGTTGTACATTGGAAAAAATATGCATGCATACTCGAGAATGGTGAAAGCATGAGAGGTTCTTTATTTTTTCGGGAAAATTTTGTCATTATATATTGCTTGAAGACTGTTAAAGTGGTAGCCTAGTGAAATGTGGGAGCCTATTCGCGTCACAACTGAGATAATAAACAGGCACAAATGAAAATAGAACAAATAGGGATGGTTTGAGATGACGAGGAGGTTTGAAGTTTAGGTAAATCGACAGAATATTAACTTCTAAACAGCGCAAACACATACGTATGCACCGATTATGTCGGTCTCTGTGACATAAGAGTCATCGCTTTGAAGTTGGCACAGCCGCCATTTCCTAGTCCACTGTATAGGTTGATTCTATTCCAAGCATTGACATTTCCAACTTTGCGTAGTTATTTTTTTACACAACCATATTCATTAATCTCAAGCCCAACTGAGGGTAATTTTCATAATTCTGACCTAGGGATGAATAAATCAAATGAGCACCTGTGAAATGAATCTCTAGCGCTGATTCGCCGTGCTCTCTTAGATGGGAATAATCAAAGGATTCATTACTAGGAAATTAGCGGAGTATCAAGCGTGGTCATCTGCTTGCGTCAAAACTGAGATAATAGACGGCCACCAATAAAAATAGAACCAGTAGGAATGATTTGAATCATTCTCCTCCGTTACAAAACCGCCTGCGATAAATTCTTTTTCACATATAATTTCATATTAGTGCCTCGGAATTTACAATTTGGCAATTTTTGCGTCACGAAAAGTTTGAAATTTCCGTGTCGCCACTCTTAAAATAACAACTCATCTCGTCGTGAAAACGTTTTGACGCCAACCTCCAATTTAAAATAATATTAATATTTGTTTATAATTAGAGAGCCACGCTTGGTGTTGGAATGTTTTTGTGGCACGTGCGGTCATTTTTTTAATGTCACAGCGTGGCGACGTTCATTACAGTTCCCCAACTTGTATTGATTCTTTGCCGTTATTATTTTTTGTTTCAATGTGTCGTTGAAGGATGATCAAATGCCTCGTTATAAAAGTGCCAGAAGCATCATTCATGCATGTGCCGCGGAACTTTTAGTTTCAGAGCTATCTGAGCACTATTACGCTCATTACCACATTTTACAGGGTATCTAATTGGACGTTTTTACTAAAAAGAAAGATGAGCTTGTCGTCTAGTTTTACATCACCTAAAGGCTTTTTTATGTTTGGCTATGTATGGCCTCCATGTTCGTTCAGGAATCGATATCAGTCCGGGGTATTTTCTTTCCTGTAGCCGTTTGTGGTAACAAATTTATACGAAGGAAAGGATGATTGGTCCTTGTAATGGGAATATGTGGGTTTTCTCTCGCGTATTCCCTCTTTTCCCAGCCTATATAGCCTTGTGTCTGCTTTTCTCGGATGCTTTGGTCGAAGAAACACTTCTTATAAATTTTTAAAACTTTTAATTCTTTTAAAGCCGATATCGTCGTTTTCTCGTCATTCCCACGTGTTGACGCTTTTGGACCATGGCATTGATTACGGCGATAGAGGATTTTTTGACAACTTTTATTATGAAATTTCCTCATTCTCATCGTATGCCCAGAATATTACTTTCCGCTGGGAACAGCAGGGTCTCTGTGAGTTTGATTGAGTCCCGAATGAAAGAAATTAAGGTTGTAGTCACTTCTACAGCCTGCATTACAATGAAAAATACAATTCTTGTCTAATTCGTAGTTTGTTATTGAATTCCTAATTCGAAAAAAAAATTCATTGCGCTGTTAAGAGTGCGCATATGGACTTCATCTGATTCTGAAGCATTTTACTACGTTGTAAGAGTACCTACTCACCTCTTGAGGTTTGAAAAAGATCCACAGTAAAAAAAATTGTCATTGTGGTGTTCGGATCATGTGATGGAAGCTAAAACTGATCTTTGAACCTTAATGGTGCTCTTCCGCTGGGTTCGCATTGAGATTGACCTTCGACTCCAATGATAGCAGCTACAAAATTTTTAGGATTAATGGAGGATTAGTGTTTTGATCTAACTATTTTGCAATTTTTCTCATAGATTTCAATTAAACGTAAGTAGGTATAAATTACAATACCCGTAAATTAAACAATAGGAAGTTATGAGAAAACCGTACTGAGTGCATGAAAAGAGAATCAAGCAACCAACTGCATTTTAGGAATGACGGCGAAGTATTTCATGCTTCTTTCGCGAAAAAAGTGAGGCATGGAGAAATGTGGCATAATTTTTATTTTCAAATTTCATTCGGACGGGAGCAACCATCGACGTGAACAACGTTTTACGCCTTTTCCTTCTAAATCCTTACTCCCATCTCAACTTTGATGTTTCGCCGTTGATGCTCGAAAAGTAGGCAGCGAATCAAATTACGGAAATATAAAGGCGTTTTTTTTTATTTTCAAAATCTATCAAAATGGCCTCTGAAATAAAGAGGAGCGTGGGGGTGGGGGGAGTTAGCCGTCCACTTCGTCCTCCCCGCCTCCCAATCGAAGGGAGACATTTCAAAATGTCACAACCTGCGATGCCCGTTGAAATCCGTCATTAATATTTCATTTAGCACGCCGACGATACCGTCAAACGCGCCTGCGGTGCGTGCATTTAATTTTGCGTCCTCGTATTTTTCGCGACCTGCCGACGGTAAACATCTCTCGGTGCATCGCATGAAATAGCCGTCAGATTCTGGTCCCCAAGCATGCGTAAGGGATTGGGAGGGTCGACCCCACCTGCATGCATCTCTGTGCCCCTCCCCCTTCTGTATGTCGAGTCGCCCTTCCCATCACTCCTATTCCTCCCTAGCACTGCAGATTAATCCATTCTCGCCACACACTCCCCACTCAATCTGGGAATGGAGTGGATGGTATCTAGATTGTCTCTGTCTCACTCTGACACGAGACTAGGGCCAGGCTATGAGCCGACCGTACAGGAGAGAAGTAATGCTAGCTGCGGCGGAGAGGCTATCGCATATATATATATATGGCAGTCTTCCCTTTCATTACTTTGGCCGGCAGTTAAATTATATGCCATCGTTCACTCTACCTGTCTGTCGGCATAAGTGTTGATTAGTAATATTTTCTGGACGTCTGTCCCGCTTTGAATATTCACTAAATGTTGAATGAAATAAAATAACTTTGTTTTATTGCACACTTTATTTTAAATAGTACGACCCGGGTTTCAACATCTAGTGTTATCATCATGTCGGCTCATAACACTAGATGTTGAAACCCGGGTCGTACTATTTAAACTAAAGTGTGGAATAAAACAAAGTTATTTTATTTCATTCAATAATGAAACAATTCCACAGAGTAACGCCTGAGACCGTGTCTTATATTCACTAAATGTGCTCACTCTTGAGTCCTCACCTTACGGAGCTTATATACGTCAATCCATTTTACGTGAAATTGTCAAAAAAATGTCAGATTTATGATTTTTATTACAATGTATTTTTCCTGTAGAAAAATATATTAGAGGAAATTTCTGTTCGTTATTGGTCATCACCGAAAGATCTCGTAAAAAAGTAAAACGGAGAGAAAAAAAGTAGGAGAAGCATCTCTGGAGTGTCCTAGAGACAAAAACTGGGGATAGGCAAAGTACGACGCAACGAGAACAACGTCAGGGAACTGTCGGAAAAAAAAATGGGATGGAGAGAAGCTGACGGCGCAGTAGACCATTTCCTAAGGATCCTCTCCTATTATTACAATAACCCTTGGGAAATAAACGGCATTTCTCTTTCCACTCCACTTCCACTAAGCCAACGCATATTTGATATGCATTGACATAATTAGGATTATTTATCGAAAGGATAGATAAAATTGAATTTTGAGGGCTTTGTAATCGTATATTTTTTAAATTTGGTGTTTCTTGTCTTTTTTTCTTTGGTCTTAGCATATTATTGTGTAAAAATGGATTTTGGGGGCAATGTAAATGTAGACATTTATTGTTTTTTTTTTGCTGATTTGGTGCTATGTATACGGGGACATGTAATGTGTAAAAAAAATTGTTTTTTGAGGGCTTTTTAAAAGATTTTGTGGTACTAAGTATTTGGTTTTGCATTTTGGTTTATGTATTTTATTGTGTAATAACTTTATGTTACCACCCGACTTCATGGTCGACTTGTAACCAATTATTTAATAATAAATAATAAAAAAATATTTTTTGTCTCCAGAAAGATATGTTGATATTGTGGATAATCTTTGATGGAATTTTGTTTTAATATACACCTCATGCTCGGCTGTTTTAATAAATCAATATCTAGTTCGTACTAGTTAACAGTAGTGCCACTGCATTGGTTAGTTGCCTCTACAACTAGTAATATATTTTAGACCAACGAATAACTTATAACTCATAATTCAATTACTCCACAGGAATTCTACCTCATATCATCTTCATATCTCTTTCAGTTTTTCATAAATACTGCTCCACCCTCCCTTTCTCAATTCGTTATCATTCTTCCTCACGCTCTTCCTTATTCCTGGGCGACTCGTGCTATCCCTCCTCATTTCGTCCCCACCACGTCCCTATCATCCCACTCCCCATTCCCCATCCGCCTTAAGAACAATGGTGCGTTGTGTGGCGCAATGTAATTTGGATGAGTTGGATCACCCTTTTATGATTTGAGTGAGCATCCGATCTAGTTTGTAGGTATGAATGTTTTGCACACAGAAATTTTACATGTACATGACAAAAGTGTAAAACTGGATATTTTAAAAATTTTAGAAATCACCAAATGCACTCTTGCACGTAACACCAAAAAATTTTAAATTATATGACTGTATTCAAATCTTCTAATTTTTTATCTACCGTTTTAAAATCTGATTTCTTCCTTGACAATCCTCCTCCCCTTCCCATTAACGTCGTTACCACCTGACCTTCTATCTGCCTCCCTCTCCCAGCTTTTATACTTTGTTTTTTGACCCTCCAATCTAACCAAGAATGCACAACCCCCCTCCTCCTCATTTAGTTCCCCCCTCCTTCCCTCACACTATTTCTGGGTATATAAGGCTAGACGTTTTACGCTATTGCTCTGTCAATCTTGATAATGGCGGTATAAACTTCGAAACTAGTTGACTGTTAAAATAAAAGTTTGTGGAATAGTACTGGGTTTTGTTTCACCATGAAGGAAATGTAGGTCGGGATATTAATTGGCGGCACATTTACGTCAACCTATGTTCTTAATTATTATGATTTCAAGTTGTATCTCAAATTACAATGAATTTAACCTTCATGAATAGCATCAAACTCATCTATCTGACATCATCATTGCCTTTAATCCTTCGTACTCATCCGAATAAAATCCTCGAAGTGCGAGTTGGCCTACAGGAACTATCTAGCTTCACTACTCTGCATGCGTGAAATTCTCACGATAGTTTTTTTTTAGTTTAGTGTTCTTAGTTTTTATTTTAGTTCGGGATGATCTTTACCCCCACCTATCCAAACCAACCCTCGGGTTGAATCACTGCGTGAGTAGATTTGTGGTATAATCAGGCCACCGTCACAATTAATGTCGCGTCAAATTCATTCCTCTTTTTATATCTGCATTTATTCCCTTTGTCTCTCCCTTGCTCAGCTAGATTCCTCACTCTCCCCTCCTTCCCCGCGCCAGTCCTCCAGCATCCCTCCATCCCACCTCCTCCCACAGACGCGGCACCGCCCGTCAGCCTCCCCGCCCCCACTCCCCGCTCACTCTGCGGTTCCGCTAACAACAATGAAGGATTGTTGTTCGGCTTCTCGCCTCCGGGGCTCCGGGCGTCGGGCTCCCGAGGCGGGCTGTGAGCGCGGGAGGCCTTAGCGCTAATTGGCCCTGGCAGCGGAAGATGGTAAATACTTGTACAGCGCGCGGTGTGGGGGGAGAAGATGGGAGTATCTCCTAATGGAACGGGGTTGCCTTGTTGAGGAAAGGTGGGCGGAGGTTAAGGGAGTTCTGTTCTGCTGTGGAGTGGGAGATGAGTTTTGGAATTCTCCCTCCCGTCCTCCCACTCTTTCCTTCCCTCGAAGACAACCCTCACTCCATTCCCCCATTAGTGTTACGTCTTCGTTCTCCCCAACCTTCACGTGAACATCTTCTGCTCTACTCCCTAAACACCCCGCGCTTGTCTCCTCGGATGAATCCTCCTGATTCGCAGGGACGCTAAGGAGGTTAATTTAGATTCATTTTTGTCGCCGGGTCACCATGTTTGCGCGCGAAGGATTAGGAAGGTGAAAACTTGTAACAAATAATTGTGGCATCGTAATTCCGCCTTAGTATTTAATTATAAATTGAAATGTGGAATTTGGGAAAATGTTTGCTTTTCTCCTTCCTGTTTTCACGGAAGAATACACGTATTGAGTCCAAGACTGCATACCGAGTAAAGATGATTGTTTGAATATAATTATGACTGGGTTCAAGCTATGGTTTCCCTTGAACATTGTTTAATATAAATGCTTGAATAGCGCTACCTTTCGTATATTCATTTTAGAAATTTCTCCAATGATATCTTAAATTATTGCTTGCTGACGTGAACTTCTGCTTCTCTTCTGCTGCCTGAACATCCCACGCCTCTCTGTTAGCGCGAGAATTCCTGATGCACTGGCACGCCAGGTCTTTTTTGGGATTTGCATTTGACGCGACGGGCCGTCGTGTGTGTTGGCTAGGGTTGAGGGAGGTAAAATTTAAAAGAAAAGGCTACAGAGGAATGTCACGTTTCAAAAGTCAAGAGTTAATTTATAAAATATTTACGAGAACTGTAGAAGGGAAATCTTCTTTTTTCTTTCCTAATTTAACCGAGGAAAAATTCTTCGGAGTAAATCCAAGTCCGTCTCCTCGATTGGAAAGGTATTTTGCGTTAATGGCTCTAGTTCGAAGGCGTGGTTTTCTGTTGAAGATTTAGTCTGTATCCGCCCGTTTCAGAAAACCATTCTCTCTTCCCATTTACAGCCAATAACTGAAAAACCTTGGCTCCTCGTGTAACTCATTCTATCTCCCATGGACGAGAAGTCCTTATTCTTCTCTACTCCACTAAGATGATAATTAATAACTATATGTAAAGATATTACTGGCCTCGTGTGCTATTCATTAAAATTATGTCGTGAAATTTTAACTTTTATGTCAATTTCCAAAGTGCGTGACGAGCGAGGGATTATTGGTTAGCTTTGCATTGCGGTTAATAGCGTAAACCTCCAAATGATAAAATATACTTCGAATAAACAGTCGAAATTCGTTGGACGCGTTGCCTTATCATGGATTTTGTATTTTGAATTGGAAACGGAACAGAGAGGGTAACGTCGATTCGCGACTGAAACACAATAGGGTGGTTTCCTATTATTTTTTTATTGCCTAAATCGAAAGATTATTACTCCTGGAGTACGTATTTCACGCTTTTAGATTTTTAAATGACGATATCTATTTTTCGCGATCAAATGAAAAGTGAAAAATTTCAAGCGCGCGAAAACGCGACGCGTAAGTAGGAATGAAGGGAAAAAGTCCGTACGACGCATTTCTGGTTCCCCCTCCCGCCTGGTAGGTGACCTTGATCGAGGCTCTGAGCGCTGATAGGACGCAGGATGCTAACGGGTAGCTGAGTACCTTCCTGTCTGGTAGCGCATGGCTTAAAAAAGGTTTATTAATACCTTATCAAGCGAAGAAAACTTTCCGACCTTAGCCAGTTTTAATAGGTGATTATTAAGACATGTTTCCCTGAGCTCTGTGACTCATGCATGCATTGGTAGCCTCTGACGATGCATAACTCCTATCCTCTCGTGTAGAAACTAGGTCCCTGTGACGTCACGTGGAGTGATATCGCATGGGCGCCAATCTGGCCTTTTTCAAATGAGGATAAAATTTGACCCTTGCCATTCGTCTAAACCGGTATTTCAAAAACCAAATAATTTGTGTATTATGAATACACTAATGGTGGGTAACGAATCGCCATCAATGCCTTTTGTTTTCTTTGATGAAGGAAACTACCCTATTGGTATCAAAAGGTTCCGGCGGTGGTCAAACGTTAAAAGCTATCTCATTCTATGCCCGCACATTCCACAGTAGTGAGAATCATAGGCCTCAGGTGATGTTCGGAGCAGCTGACAAGTCGGTGCGAAGTTCTTCCTGTCCATCGGACGAATGGAAGTGATGAAAATCATTGATTTTCTATTCCACTCGGTCCACTCGCCGGCGATAGGTGAAACACAAGCCGAGCGTAAAATGTGAATGGCGAAAAATAGATAACTTGGATCGCGGCCGCGGTGGATCGACATCTGTTTCGGACGTACCCTGAGGGCGCTGTCTGCAAGTTTTCTTGCATGCACGGACTATTTCACGTCCGAATAGTTGGATGATCTCTCGGAAATAGACACGCGGTGGATTTTCGTTCGGATTTTGTTTTTTTTTGCGCGAGGCATACGGCGTGCCAGCGATCCGTTTGCGTCGAGGGTGTGAGTAGCATTTGGCGTCTGAGCATGTTTCCCATGGATTGAGAGAGAGAGAATGGGCCGTGCGAACTATAGCCGCGTGGGGAATGGAATATGCTGATTTTGCACGCGATGTCACTGCACTGTCAGAGCACACTGGCGAATTATGAAATTTTAACTTTCGACTCTGCGTAAATCACCTGAATTGTGGAATTGGTGGAATTCCTTTTAGCCTTGCGAACGGAAAATATAATCCCTTCGATTGTTATACGAAAAAAGTGTTTCACAACAACTTTTATGTTTCGGTTTCATTAAAAAATTAACTCGCCCGATGACGCACGTCCGTTGATAACGCAAGCTTTTCATTCCACGAGCCATTTTTTTTTGTGAATAACGTTTCATACAATTGGTGTTCTGTGATGAATTTTTCTATCGACAATCGCTGGGTAAATTTGATAGATTAATGAGATATATTTTAAATGGTGGCCATTGAAACAATTGAGTGAAGAGTAAATGGTCGCTAATGGTTACCGATGTTTGATAGCTTACGTTGAAGAACAACCGTCAATGATAAAAACGCTTTGATTTAGCAAATGAAGATGCTCTGTAATTAATGATCGTCGAATCTACCATCGTCGTTTTGTTTTTCGTCAAATAAAAGTCCCAGCTAGTTAGTGCTGTGTATGGGAATCAGAATGAAGGCTCTATAGTAACACTTTCGGAAATAACTTGCTAACTACGAGGCAATCAAGCGGTGTTCGTCATCCGCCGTGCGTTTTCTCAACAAAAAGCAATATAAAATTCTCGTGTCAGAGTGTTTTGTAGCCAAACTCCTGCGATATGGCTGAACCGATCCTATGAAATTTTGTGTGTATATTCAGTAGGTCTGAGAATAGGATGTAAACTATTTTTCATTATTTCGCAGGGCCCATGAGGCCCTGGATTGGGCCCTGAATCTTTTCCATAAGAAATACATGGAAAATTCGTTATTAATGCCTGCAGACCTTTTTTCTATTGCATGTTTAAGTTAGTGGTAATGGCGACAATTACCATTGGAAAGGAAAAGAAATGCACATTCTTACTCTTGCAATTGATATTCGTTTTTCACGTTATTAACGGTGAAATTTGAATAACAATTCATAAAAATGCTGAAATTTTAGCATTTTTTGCTTACTATCCCCTTGACGACCGTCAGTGTTTATGTAGTTTGGTATCTCTTCTATCGATACAGTCTGCGACACAGCGATGCTGTAAATTATCCGGCAGAGTTTTTGAACACATTGGATTTGCCAGGCATGCCATCGAACCGTTTACAACAAGGTTTTATCTGCAGTTAAATATGCTTAGTACTTTGAACTCACCGCGGCTGTATAATGGCACGCCATTAGTCATCGAGAAAATTGATGAAAAACGTTGTCGAGCATTTTGAATGGAGAATTCTTAGGAGAACATGTATTAATATCATGAGTCCCTATTATTCCGGCAGATGTGCCTATTGAATTCAAAGGCTTTTTTTTCAAATTAGATTGGCATTCGCAATGACAGTAAATTAATCTCAAGTACAAACGATGTCTGTTTGTGTCTTAGATTTGGGTACACCGCGTTTTTCACGCGGACAATTATACGTGGCATACTCTCGCGTGGGTAAACCAACCGGTATCTTTTGTTGGCTACAGATGGACTCTCTAAAATATCGTGCATTCCATTGCACTAACATACTAATAATGCTTATTTTTTAATGGTCATAATTTGTTGAAAGTAAAACCTAGGTCCCTTTGTCGCGTTCGCTAAGAGCATGCTAACATTAACGACGAGTTTCTTAGCCCTCTTATTTTCCTTTGGCGCGGGGAGCGTGGAGGCACAGGGGGTAGAGATTTGGACTCCTGTCCGGTGGATCACTGGTTCAAATCCGGGGTGATGCTAACCACCCCTGAGCCACCTTACAAAGAGAGAGAGGTTACCCCTGGAAAGGAACTGTCTCCCTTATCCTGAATTTCACACGCCTGTGTATCTTAGGTGCATTTTTATCGTTTATTCGGCTTCATATCCCGTTGGCATAGATTTTCAGAACCAAGAGGACTGCATAGATGAGGCCCAATTCCATCTTATAGAAGGCTGATTTCTGTTTGCCACTTCCGTCGTATTTTAATCGGTTTTCAAAAATGTCCGCGGCGCGGTGATGGGTGCAATGCGATCCAATTCTTTCCAATATTTCGCTGTATTTCATTTGCAAATGCGAGGATTAGCTTTGCAGAACTATGGCTTTGATAGATCACATCATCATGAATGTAAATTTCGGTTGACACCCCTAATTATACCTTATTTCCCCGTGAAAATCGGATCACTTTTTCCGTCAGCGACGCGAGTGGCGACTTTTTAAAACCATTTAAATGCGCAGACGGTGATAACAAATTTAGAGGCCGACTTCAAGATCCTCTTTTGAAGTATTCGTGTTCATAACTATCACTATTCTCGCTTAGGTTTTGTATGAAAGGAACTGCTTGTCTTGGATGAGCTCTACCCTCACCCATCCAAACAAACCTACAGGATAAGTCACTGAGTAAGTGAACTCCGGGCGAAAATTACCTCAGTGGTAGGTCGCTTCTTCCAAATGCCATTCAATTACCTTTTGAAGTTTTTCTTTTATCACGAAGTAGTTGGCGTGACGTGACGTTAACGATGGTTGTGATGATACGGTACTTTTTGGGACACTATCTTATGCAGATGTATCATGCTTCTAGCCTTACGACAAGCACCATTATCCTCTCTCTCACACATACACTTCTTTCAACCAAAGAAAAAAAAAACAAACCTTGCCTCGCTGCCACCCACCACCCCCTCCCCGGCGTTCCCACTTGAAGCTGCGCGTACGGGAGGGCGCCCTCTACCCCTCTCCACCACCGCCGTGAGCACCAATTAGCGAATCCGGCGCAGTCAAAGCATCGGACAAAGAGGGAAGTAAAAATAAAAATACGACGGAAACGGGGAGAGAGAGAGAGAGAGAGAGAAGAAAAAAAATTTGAGCGTCGAGGAGCGTGTGGCGATGGAGGGTGAGGTGTGCGCAAGGTAGGGTGGGAATTCCGGCAGTTTATTTTTATTTTCCTCTTATTAATCTCCTTCCATTTTTTTCTCGCTGGGTAAGGAAATGGTTGTGGGTGGGGTATCCATGTACCCTCTGGAATGATGAGGGACTAAAATAGGAGTACGCCCAAATTGTGAAGAAAAAATCGTGTTGTGTTCCGGAAAGAGGTAGGTGGGATAGGTCCTGCGGAAATTCGGAAGCAAATATGTAAAAATATTATCGGGGATAATGAGCATGGAAAAGGTTTGCGCATTCTTGGAATTTCGGAGAGGTAAAGGGATGTTTTAAGAGTACGTGAGGGTTTACGAGCTGGAAACGTAATTCTATCAATCGAAATGGTGTTCTTTTTTATAGTGCTTGTAAGCCAACTGTGGAGTTTTTTGTGCTCGGCATGATTAATGTAGTGCACAAATCAGCACGGTATAGTACCAATAATCTCGATATAATACTGCCAAATACGTGTCAGGTCGGAAGAAGAATAAATTAGAAGCGCCAAATAAGGCATATTTGGCATCGATATGGGGTGTTGAATTTATGTACTTTGAATTGCGGGGTGCTATAATCCTTTTCTAATATCTTTGCGACTGGCCGTGTCGTGCAAGATCGGAATGTTTCGAGCGGCGTCGCGGCATGAGGTGGGACCTGCGGCACCAGAGGAGAGAGAGAGAGGCGGGCGTTGCCATGTTTTCTCAAAAGACTTCAGCAGTGAATGGAAACGAAAGAATGTCTCCGAAACCCTCTACTTGGTAACACTGCTAACTTACTCACGAAGCGTATACCACGACCGCCGCGGCGGTCCGAAAGCGACTAAATTTGCCGGAGGGTAGGCTGCGCCTGTCGCATTTTGGTTGGTTTTCAGGAAGTCACGTGCCCCCTCAACCTCACCCCCAAAAAGCTTGAGCCTGCCTCTAAGATGCAAATACATTTTTGAAATGGACTCTAGTTTGGGCGCATGTGAATGGGGTAAGCCTGCCTCTAAGATGCCAGTACAGTTTTGAAATGGACTCTAGTTTGGGCATATGTGAATGGGGTATCCGGGTGAAAAAGCGAGGGATAAGCCGTAAAGATGGTTTAAAAATGTAAGTGCGACAAAAATGTTCTTCTTCTCTTTTATTATCACCTCCAATTTTAATAGGGACATCGGACTTAAAATAAGTCATACTTGGCAACCCGTAATCCGAAAAAACAATCAACAATCTACTCATCCAACCTCCCTCTCCTCTCCCTCCGCCCCCAGACTCGGATACCATGTATGAATAGAAATTTCTGCTTCATTAGATTCCCTTGAGAAAGTGACCAGCATCGGTTGAGAAACGTTGGGGCCACCCAAAAATTGACCCGGCCACATAGTCCAAAAGTTTTTGTTTAACGTGGCGAGTACCTGTGAAAATTTTAACGAAGTTTTTTTTTATAATTAATAAATTTCAATATGTGCGCCCGAAGTAGCTCGACAATAGAGAAAATCGGGGTACACATTAGCCTACTCCTTACGTAAGACTACGCGAGCCACGGCGTAACACTATCAGTGCGGGTTTAAATTTCATGTTCAATGACGAATATATTATTTCGCTAATATTTTGTTTATAAGACTAATTACCGTAAAATGGTGTCATTTTATCATATATCTGCGAAAAAAAATATTTTTCTAAAAAAAAATGCTTGACTTCCTAAGCAATCATTCACCATAACTTATATGATTGCTTAGGCAACCCGCAATGCAATATAGTTCATTGTATAAAATTTTTGCTCTATAGTTATTTTTCGCGAAATATTATTGATTTCGATCCCAAAAAAGATTTGAGAGCAACTAATAAAAAAATGTTGGTATATAGTATCACAATTCGCAATTAAAAGAAGATACAAAATTAAAATTTGAAAAACGGAGTATTTAGGAGTCCATTGAAAATTGCAGAGAAAAGTTTCCTTCAAAATTTTAAAGTTTTTGACAAAGGAAAAGTGATGTACTCAAGAACTACTGCTTCCTTAACGACGATAGGGGTTTAATGGATGACGTCGGGTCGAAAGGAGAACCCGACCTAGCGGCACCACGGTGCACCGCGGTGGGGGAATCGAAAGAAGACTTACGCGCGGAAAGTGTTAATTACATGGCACTCTATAGGGACTGGATTGACTCTGAAAAATCTCCGCCACCCTTTACCTACCATCTTTCTGTGGATGACTGAAACCGCACCAATCTTTTATGATGACCCTGTATTTTGCCTTATTGAGCGTGTAATCTTCCTTCTCCAACTGAAAATATTGAAAGGGAAGCACTGCAACATTTTAGCATCCCTATGAGTATTTCAGGTGAAATAATCTACTGTAATTCCTTGTAGTTCGATTAAGGATATGAATTCGATCTCAAAAAGTAGCCATAAGGTGTTTTTTTTTCCATCCGAAAATAATGCATGTATATTTCGTAATTCTTAATTCGTAAGACGAAATAAGTACATGGAGATCATAAATTCGTCGGACATGCTAATTGTCGGGAAAAATGGAAAATTCCGTTTAAATTTTGAAAATTTATTCTCCGTTTATTCTCGCGTCCTCATTTAGTAACTTGCGCGGACATTGTCGGAGGGAAGTGCTATTTCTCAATGCCCAATTAACGCTCCAAAAGAAATAGGGTGACCTGAAAATGCAGTTTTGCATACGTTAGGATGATTGTGAGAGATAAGAAATGGGATATACTCGGACCCTTCTCTTCCACAATATCCCTATGACACCCAAGGATTTCCTCTATACACTGAGGAAAGGGACAGTCCTGAAGCCATAACTCACCTGCTCGTTTTCCTAAAAAGGTCGAGATGGTGAGACGTTCGCCTGCGGACCGGGATAAATGGGATTTTTTTTAAATAGCACGAACCGTCAGCCAATTTGCGGGGACGGGTGTCTTTTTTTCGCTAAGGATGAGGGGATGGGTGGGGTAGGATGGAAATAAGGACAGATTAAAACGTCCCATGTCCGTCAGAGGGTTTTAAAGGGGGGGGGGAGAGTAGTGGAGTGGCTCTTTCTCTCCCTTGGGTCTGCAGTCGTCCATCGCGGTACTTGCCGTCGTCGTCATCGTAAGGACTTCTTTTTAAAAATAAAAAATTCGCGTTTCATTTTTTCCTCACTACGAAAGGCGGAAATTTTTCATCTGCTTATCAGCGTCCTCCCCACAGCTTCCCTTTTCTTTTTTTGTCTTCGTTCATATACGTACGGTCCTCCCCTAGCTTTTCCGCTAAAGCGTTTCTGTGAGGCCTGGGAGAGAGAAAAAAGGGGTGAGTCGTCTCATTTTTTTTTCTCAGTCTCCCGACGTCGCTTCAACGTATAAGGTCCGGTAATCAGCGGAATGCTTTTTTTCTTTTTCATTTTAACGTTTTTCAAATCATCCCTCCATCTTTTGCGTTGAGGACCTCACTACTGCCTCTTTCTCTCATATTTTATTTCACTTTGAATGAGCGCATTAACAATTTATCCACGGGAGAACCTGTGCAGCTTTATGTTCCTTGCTTAAAGAGCCCGGAAAAAATTAACTGGAATGGTCATGGCTTTTTCATTTCCGAGCGAATTTCGTCCACTTCTCTTTTAAGCTGTCCTCTTACGTCCGTCAACTGAGCGGTCTAGAAGGGCTTTTAACTTTCTGGGCTCCGTTTCAGACCCGTTCTGGGCCTCTTGGGTTTCATTTCTTTTGGTCTGTCGGGTAAATGACTGAGAACACAATTTTTTTCCTTCTACGTTCATCAGCTCTAGGAATGGCGGGAATAAATCGTATAAACCCCAAACCACCCTCGCATAAACTACTTCAACCTTTATTCAGTGGAATTCCAGGATGATTCAATAATTATATTTAGTAAAATTGTACGTTTTTCCCCTTATTTCCTCTACACCTTTGTGGTGTTCTCAAGGGAATTAGACCTAGATTAAAGGAGTAGTTATATAACGCACTGGAATAGAGGGTGGGGTCATGCATTGACGTCATAAATTAGAAAGAAACTAGTACGTATAAGTATAAAGCAGATTAAAAAAAGAGCGAAAGGACCGCCTCCAATTATAGTGGGGAAAAGGATAAGAAATAATATAAGATAAAGATAAAGATATTTATTTTACTGCCCCAAAATATTACAACATATGCATACATTAACAGTGAAATTAGACACCCCTTTAGATAAGTCTTGATTAGGGGTTGCCATTACATAGAAATAAGGCAATGTTCGGCAGTACATTTTATAATAACCTTTAAACAAAATTGGCTCTTCTATGAGTCCTTCATAGAAACATTTGTCCATGTGCATGTAAACAATCTTGAAAACGTACAAAATACGATTAGAATACAGTAATAGGAAAATTAACATGAAATGAAATTATAATGAATTTAGTAAAAAAAACAAGTTAATAATAGAAGTGGTTTTCTGATGCAAGGCTTTTAATTGCCCCTAAGCTCTATGAAATTATATAAGCGTATGAGGCTTGACTTTGTGGAACAGACTATATATTTGTCAAAATTAAAAGCGATTCGTAACTTCCCGAACCATATTAATGCCCAATATTATAAAATATAATTTTGCACTGTCGTATTTTTCCGAAAAGTGACTAAAGAAATAGTATGTGTGAAACTGTGCTCCTAAATGGCGGCGGCTCCTCCTTCCTTTTTCTTTACTCTTATCCTTCCTCCTCCTGAGATTCGGGAAAGAAAGCCTCAGACTTGTATTCATGGCATCGGGAGCGCATCCCCGCGGGCCCGCCCAGGGTTCCGTATCCGTGTCATTTTCTCCATGCAGGGCCTTGGCCTTATCAATTTTCTTCTACGCTTCGCTTTCTTCTACTGTTTTCTCTGCTATTTTAACTCCCAACCTTCTCTCCTCATCATTCAGCCACGTTTTCCTATTTCTTGTTCTGCCTCACGTATATTTATTTCCAATCGACTTTTGTTGGGATTTTTTGTCGCACTGGCGAAAATGCATAAGAGGGGAGTTGGAAGATAGAATTTTAGTTGAGTATCGCCATGTCACTCAATCAAATTTAAAATTAAAAACAAATCTGTTGAATTTCTCACAAGGGAAAGTGCTTGATAGGTTTATTAGCCCTACTTATTTTGTTGACTGGAGAAGGCGACCGATAGCTGAGGTCATTTGTGCAGTAGAGAAAGGCAAGATATGAAAGGTAGAGAGAAAGCCAGCGTCGGCCAACTCATAGCGAAAGGCACCAATGGGAACGCAGCTTAACGTCCCATCCGACGGACTTGAAATGCACTCCACAAAGTACTCGAGCTTGTAAGGATCTGGAAGTCTCTGTTAATATCCGCTATCGCTGGGTTTTGATCCTGAAGTAGCTTAAACGCTTTCATGCGATCATTAATTGTGTCTCTTTTTCCTCAACGTTTCCATGAGCGTATTCCTCTACTCTTCCCAGCACCTCTTCGATGGTTATTATACGTTTTTTCTTAACTTGCTTCGTCTGTTGGTTTCATCAATGGAATCTTGTGATTCATTTTTTACCCACTTCCCATCGGATTGAAATGCTTCACTCTTTCTTTCTTCTGATGACCAGACAATATTCAATAATGAGACATTTGAAATTTTGTTCCAATTAATAAAGTGAATTACCATGCGGAAGAATGGTTTTAAATGTTCTCAATTGATGGTGGTATTTGGAGGAGGCGACCGACGGCTTAAGTCATTTGCGCCATGAAGGAAGGATATGAAAGGCAGGATGGAGAGAAACCTGGCGTCGGCATTAGCCTGCTCTTAACGAAAGGCGCCACGAGGACCACGGCTTAACGTCCCATCCGACGGACGGAGTGTTGCGCTTGAAATATCCTCCACACAAAATTGAAGCAGGGATCGGGCAGTCTCTGAAAATTCTCAGCCACCGCCGGGATTTTAACCCGAGCCCACGGGATGGGAAGTTAGCACTCTAGTCACAACACCAAACCGATCCCCTTGTCAATAGATGTCGTTTGTTTTAATTTGTTTGCCGAAATTTGTTTAATAGCTCTGCTTTAATCGATTTCACGAATCACACCTAAAAGTATAAAATTAAATTATAATTAGATTTAAAGTAAAGACGCTCAAAAACTGAAAAAAATACATTGAAAAGTAAAAAACAAAGTTTTTCACCAATCGGAGAATAAAGAGTGGGTGATTATTAGATTTATATATTATTATTATTTCATGCAAATTCTTTCTCACCTATCAGGGTATTTTACGCTCCATTGCACACCTTATCAGCACCCAAGCCTTATTCTCATTAACCTCTGGTGAAAATATTATATACTTTGTAGCACATTTGCATTAGCACTGTTTTTGACATACGCGTGTTTTTTAATTTTTCTCTTTACTTCTATTATATACTTCATCTTCAACTTCAACATTCTTCTGTGGTTTTTTCCTATTTTATCCTTTCCACGACAATCATGGCATATTTCTCTTTTCCGTGCCGTAGAAAGGCTTAAGTACCATAAACATCTACGCCTTCGCTCCGTAAAATGTTACCCTCAATATCAGACTATGCTCGACCTTTCTTTATGCTCTTGCGTGACGATCATCTCATCAGTGCACGGACTTATTGCTATATGCTCGTTTTTCTAATATTTTTCCTGGAAGAAAAACACAATCCTTACGTTGGTGAAAGAATGCTTTCTCTTTACTTAGGTTTACTTTTTACTGCTGCATTACGATCCTCTCATCAGGCTTTGTATGCAATTCAATGTAATTATATTTCACCACTCAATGCTTTAGTAATGGACCAAGTTCTTATGCCATTGGGAGAATGTGAATGGAATTATACTTGATATCAAAAATGCACCAGTGCATGGAATTTTTAGCTTTAAGATTAATTTGTATATACTTTCTCCTCTGCCTTAGCTTTCTAGCTCTCATGGTTAACGATTCTCTCAGCAGATCTTTCCATAATTTATTAATTTTATCAAATAATGGAATTATATTATTTACCCCAAGAATATTTGACTATGTTGCCGGATTCTATTTTAATTGGAGGATTTTATTTGAAACATCCTAATTTATTAATACGATATGTCTGTGCATGGACTCATAGTTCTACTCTTGTTTTTATGTACACTTTCTTCTCGAAGAAATACATCGTCTTCATCTGAAGGAGGAGTCCTTCCCGTACTTGCCAGCTTTGTCACGGATCTGCCTTTCATCCTTCACAATTCTCGCCGGGCCGTGTTGCCTAGGGTACCGCGTGCGTACGAATTTCATCTCATTACCGGTAAGCGGATTTGGAGGGAGCGGGGAGTGGGAGAGGCGCCATTACACATCTCCCGAGCTCTAAATTCAACGGCTTACGTGCTCCCGGGGAACGGCTTTTTTTATTCCCTTATATCGCCCTTCTTTCTTTATTAACCTCTCCTAACCACCGCAGCAACTCCGGAGGAGGTGGTGCCGAAAGGCTTCTCTGAAAATTCCTCTCATAACCTTTGCAGGAGGCGGAAATTTGAAGACTCTCACCTAATCCCAGGCTCCGCACCGCCCAAATTTCTTCATCTCCTTTCGAGCATCACCCGACGCTCATAAATTCCGCAGCAAATTACCACGTGGCGAAATTAATACGAATTATTTATCGTGTAGCGTTCTTCGGTTTACCTTTCCTTGCTCGGCTGTAATGAAGATGAGAATGATCCCGGTTATGTACGAGGTCTACTTGGATACGTGTATCAAAAGAAATTGCATGGCTACACCTCGCGCCTTCAGACTTCACTTCGTAGATGTACGTAACATTTTTACCATGGTAGATTTTGTGACCATCTGGCGAAATGTGTTGGAAAATATGTATTAAATTGTGATAGACTAAATAAAATATCTTATAGTATGAAATTAATTTGGATACGACACTTAAATGAGTGATGCCGCATGGTAGCGAAACGCGTACGAAAAATATTTTTTAATCTAGAAAACTACACAATACATTCTAAAGTAAAAACACTGGAAGTCAACTATTAACTGCTAGGTATGGTGGAGTTATCCCTGCAAATTAAGCCTTATGGAGAAATAGAGTAATTTTTTTATTGTTGGTATGGTAAGATTCATTCATTAAATGTAAGACATAGCGAAAAAGTCTTTAACGTAGACCGTAGTAAACTCGTAAATCTTAAACTAACGGTTAATCGGCTTTTTTAGGGTAGGTCTTATTGTCTCCTCTCTATAATTCTCTAAGGATGTGACAGTGTTATTTTTATCGTTGGAGCCTGGGAGAAGATAGTGCGGCATAAAACACCACTATGCCACAATGATGCTCACGTACTCTTTTTAGCCCTTGCAGTCCAGCCTAAGGGCTTGTTGCATTTCATAAAGTTTTTCCTCTAAATTATTCATGAACTATGCCTACGGTATCGCGTGAGATGTTTATTATTATGACTTTTCGGAAAATACACTTAAATTGAATTAATATTTTTCACCTTGTGCGATTAAAAAATTGTAAGTTTGCACGATTTCAACGATACGTGTAACCTGTATGATATGTAACTAATTCTGTTGGTGAGTTTTAATTTTTTTTTACCAGAAATAACACGTCAAGTCGCCTGTAATATTTTGTCCAATTAGTATATTTATAGCTATAAATAATAGATAGTTAGGTTATACAATTTTATTGTCTTATTTGAAAGTAGAACACAAGTGCTTTACCCATAGTGCACCCAATCCAATCCATAGTTCAATTTCCGATTTTAAAGGATTAACCGGTTTTGACACGATAAATTCAGGCCAATGATTAAGCATCGCTCAACCTTCTTCTGCAGTACATCCGAATCACCTCTAAGCAGTATGGAAGAGAGCTTTTAATTATTGAACGCATTTCCTTCCTGTTCTTCGTCCGCAAGCCAAACTTTTCTCTCCTCCCGATCAGAACGCCTAGCTGTACGCACAGCTCTGAGATTTTATTTTCTGCCGAGCAAAGTCCCGGCTTCCTTCACCGCTGCGTGGAATGCTTTTCGCTTTTATTAACTCGCTCCCTCCCTCATCGATATTCCGACGGAAAAGCCCTCCATTTCCCGTGCTCCTTCTTCTCTCCTTGCTGATTTCCCCGTAAACATACGCTATGTACCCACAGCACCCCCTCTCCTATCCCCGTTCGCGGGGGCTCACTCTCTTTATAATGCTCTTGCATGCCTGTGGTCGCATTTAACCCTTCCGCCGCGCGTGCATTCCCTTGCACACAAACGAACCCCATTTTACCCCGAACTCCTCCCCTCAATGTGCTTCCCTCTCGCGAAACCCAATTTTTTTTCAACGTTCGACACTCAATTAAGAGGATATATGTTGAAGGGGTTTCATAATTAAAGGCACGTCGTGGTAGTGGTTGTTGTTTTTTTAATAGTTTATTTACTCATTTTTTTTCTTTTTGGTTCGTTCGATCTTTGCTTCTCGATGATGATGATGATGTTGATAATAAGCTCCCCTTTTGCATGCTTATATCAACTCTTTCTCCCTCTCCGTGCAGCGGCGGTGCAAGTTTTTGATTCGTTGCTATATCTCTCTCTTCTCGAGTGGCCGACGTCCATGCTTCAGTTTTTTTTCCAATGCTCTTTCGTGCAACCAAAAAAATGAAATTCCGCGCGACTCGGTGCAACTCTTTCGTTTCTCCCCATGCCGCAGTTTATCGCTCGTGTCGTCAATTCGTGATCATATATTTTTTTGTTAACCTCCTGGAAGAGTGTGTGTGTGGATAAAATGGAGTGTTTTTTTTTTGTTTCGTTTATTTATTTTTTTGTTCAACTTTTCCTCTACCAGTCTGGGGGTATAAGGGTTTGCGTTTCGTGCAGCCGCCTTTTGTGACGGCAGGTGGTTGTTTTTTTTATATTATTATTCGGTGATGGCTTTGGCCTTTGTCGGCTCTCCGCTCTTTCCTTTCCGCCGGAGCGTCTGCGTGCAATCGGCAGCGAGAAGTGTCGCGTTGATGTGTCGGCCGTGCGTCATTGGCATTCTGCGCGGCTTCATTTGTTTTTTTTTGCACTCGCGGGCCGAAGCGGTTCCGTTGGACGCGATCCCTTTGATGGTATCGCAATGCCACCGCTTCCCATTAGCAATACGGGTTATATCCGGAGAGCGGGACGTTTATGTTGGGAAGAATTCGCGTCTTCAGGTGGGCAATTATTCCCGAGCGGAACGCGGTCGTCATCCTGAATGAACCGGAACGAAAGAGTGCAGAAACATGCGCCATCTTGAACTCTGGGAATAGTGCGATTCTCGAGCTAAGAATTCGTGTATCACTTCAATCGTGCAGGTAAACAGTTACACACCTTCGTCTGCATCTACTTACTACTCTTGAAAGAAAATAAATTCCCCAAGGCCGAACTCTTTGATGGGAAAAGGTGTGGGGGTGGGAATTTGCAGGGCTGACAGTGGGGTAATACTCGAAAATTAAGCTAATACACAATGAAACAAAACAATCGCGCAGCTCACTCACTCACCTAGCAGATTTGAGAGTGAGTGAGATTCGCGATTGTTTTCTTTCATTGTATTTTCGCTTAACTTTCGTGTATTAGTCCACCGTCAGCCCTGTAAATTCCTACCCCCCACCTTTACCCAGCAAAGAGTTCGGCCTTGGGGAATTTATTTTCTTTCGACTGTTCAACGGCCGTAGATCGTTAAATCAACTATACTTACTACTCCGTAAGCCGAATCATACTACCTCGAAAGCCGCGAGTTGTTACGACACCACGCGTTAACCTGTAAGAAAATGCAGAAGTGAATGTTTATTTCACGTTATGAGAGATTCTCGTGCTTCTGTTGGACCTTATATTTATTATAGTCCTTGATATATTGTTTGGGAAAAATTTCTAAACGTATTAGTTCGTCAAAATATCTCAATAATCCAAGTCTCTTGCGCCTCCCTGCCTAATTTCTGTAAATTAGCTTCTAAAACATTTTTTCCTATGGATGTTTTTAAGCATCGAATAACAAGCTTTTTTGTCCTTCGTAAAAAGCGTTTCAATTTCAAATTTTTCTCCTATTGTATTTTATTGTTAACTGGATGCCATGTTGTCTACGTATTTACGTTGATATTATTTCTGCGCAAATTAGACTGATACATTGTCATATCCAAGCAATAGTTATTAAAAATATTACGAATGTTAGGAAGAGTACGGTTTTCGAGCGACGTATTGGTGTATTAGGTCGTTCCACTCCTTTATTTCTCTATGTAGGAAGGATTTTTTTTCAAAATGTCTGTTTTTTTTGTTTTTCTACCATAATTTTGAATTTATGATCTTTCCTTCCTACGTAGCAGGGTGAGTCCAGCTTGAGACCTATTTCCTTTCCTAAACCATAATTGGATTGTCAGATATAGAGTCATCGTAAGACTTCCTTTAGCAAGAAAGACAACTGAATTTCACTACTCAACGGGTGTCCAATACAGGTCAATATATATAAGAAGGAAATCGATAGTTACACGGATAAAAACGTTAATTACGACCTATAGTATAACGCAGTTGCGGATCCAGGATAGGGACAAGGGGACAACCTCCCAGCAGTAGTGGGGGTCCGAACAAAATAACCATTCTATCTAGTGTGAATTGGATACCCAAGGGGGGGGTTAATAGCCTCCTTAGCCCCCTCCCCCTCATAGATCCGCCACTGCCTACGGAGTACGAGAAAACAGGTTCAGCGATGGTGGTTATTCAATATTTCTTAATTATCGGTGTCGTTGTTTAAAATTTATATGAAGTTTATAAATTGTTTATTTATATGAAGTTTAATAAGGCAGTCGGGTCGAGCTTGGTTAGTCCAAACAGTCATTGGTCGTAATAATTTATTGGCCCAAAGAAGCCTGTTTAGTCACTATTTATTGAGTTGCTTTTCAGTTTATCTCTAAAGTATTTCAAATTTCCTTTGGGTTTTTGTTCTTTACCGTGATAACTTGCTTGATTTGTTTTTTTTCTGTGCTTAATCTTCTCTCTCTTTTTATCTTCCCTCCTATCCTTGTTTTCATGACTATCAAGCTCTTTTTATTTTCTTCTGAGAGTCTATTTTTTGTATCGTTAATTTTTTCTCCTTCCTTAGTCTCTACCCGGTGCGTAGTTGTGCAATACTAACAGAGCCTAGCGTTGGTTTTGCTTTTCGTGCTCATCAAATCAGTATTCTTGTAGATTCCCGGTACGATTAATTGTAGTAGTTAAAGTCTTGAACCACAAATCGGAAGTATTCCTCTTATTGTTTATTTCTTATATTTGAGTCATTATTATACTTTGGTCATCGGTTTTAAGTAAGTATGGTACGATTAAATACGCTTACTAGTAGTGAACGAGAAACTGAAATTATTTATAAATTATTATATACACATTACTCCTAAATAAATTAAATTTCTATTCTATCAAAGACTTTTTCAACTCTTGGCCAAGAATTCTTTTCCTATTACACGGATACGACTCTTCCTTCCCATTTTTTACACCTTTTTAACTAGGATGGCATAAGACAATCTTCTGTCTGAATTGGTCATAAAATATGACTTGACGTTGGCATAATTTATGTTTCTGTTTTACCCGGTGAAATTATCGTCCCTGAGTTCCGGTCGTACCCATCAGCTAATCTGCGATTCCTCCGTGCCCTTAACGGTCATGTTATGGATACAAAATGGACATCGATGACTGCTGACAATCCCGACCTTTGCCTCTGCATTAATTTTCTGTCGATTGCTTCGGGAGTTTGAAACCTTGACAGTTCCTTCCGTATCCTCCTCAACGAACGAGCGATATGGATGAAGTCCTGATTCCCGTACCCTTCCCCATCGTTCAATTCTTGATAACGTCCCTCTCGAGTGTGATTTTGGACAGGAAGTGCTTTTCCGTCCTCTCGAGCCGAAATCACTCGTCAATCTCCTGCTTTCTCGTCTTCGGGTCCGATCAAATTCATATCGTAGCGCTCTCCTTGCCAAGTACTTGTTAACGCGTCCTTCTGTCTTTTTGAAAGTTTAATGCCTAATCTCTCTCGCTCATCGTGATGCGATCTCTTCATTGGCTCGGCTAGATTCGTTACCGGAGTCACTGCGTTCGCGGAGACGGCTGAAAGTCCCCGCCCAATCCCTATATAACCCACCACTTCCGTTCGGAGCCTGCCTTTCCCTTCGTTTTGCATATACATACCCTCTTGTTTCCGAGTGGCAGTGTCTCTCAGTCGGTGTTTCTTCTCCGTTACTCTGTCCCCCCTCCTACCCTCTATGTCCCCTCCAATATCATCCGTCTTTCCTCCACGGTACCCCCTTTTGCAATTAGCTCGCGCCGCACTCCACGTATCTCTGCTTCCCTTCCAGTCCCTTATTCGATGCTTTGACAAGTGCATCAACCCCCTTCTCCGATTATAAGTCCCTCGTTCCCCCATCCCTTCGCTTTTTCAGTCTGCCCGATATGAGGGGGGATGGATGCCTTTAGAAATTACGGAGTTATCTTTACTCCATGGCATTTACGACGTATATCCACGGTTGAAATCACGATTATAAATGATGGATTTTCGTCGGAGAGCACTGAATGCAATCGGCTGATTCCCAAACTGTGTCTGAGATAAAGCATGTGGAAAGCGATAGGTACGATTCGCCTGTACCTTCTCTTACTAAAAGTTATTCCTTGTTTCATTCGTCCAGAAGAAGAGTAGACTAAACACTTTTTCAAAATTTAAATGACGCTATAGCATGTAATTTTGAGTTTTATTCAATTTTGAGAGTTATTCAATTGTTTTCGGCCGTATATATTATGTTTCTGTTTCTTTTTTAATGATTATTGCTTACATTATTATCGGAATATGTGCATCTGGCCTTCATCCCTCTCATATCCCCTTCCAGCGTTCCGTTTATAAGTCCTCTTCCCATCTCTTCGCTTTTTCAGTCTCCCCTGTAATAGGGAGTACATTACTTTATAAACTGCGAAGTTGTCGCTATTCCATGGCATTTCCGACATATATCCGCAGTTGAAATCACGATTATAAATAATGGGTTGTCGTCAGAGAACACTGAATGCAATCGGATAATTCTCAAACTGTATGAGTCATGTGGAAAGGGATGGGTACGATTCCCCTATACCTTCTTTTACTAGGTATTAATTTTATGTTTTAGTCGTGCTAAAGGAGAGTATACAATATATTTAATAAATACTTTTCAAAATATTCTGACGCTGTGTCATTTAATTTAGATTTTCATTCGATAGTTTTATCCTAAGAAATTATCTATGTTTTTTTTACTTCCTTAATTATTAGTGCTTAAATTTGTGTCAGAATCTGTGCTTCTGGTTTTATGTCCCTCTCATTTTGTCTTGCGTATTTTGTATTATAATCAATTCTAATCTCTGCATCTGCTGTGATTTCTCAGTGCATGTGTTTTCATATAAATTGTATCGTGATTGGGATATCTTGATGTTGTGTGACGCAAATATTCCCTCATAAGAAAGCTTCTTATCTCCATCTAAAGTGTTTGCTGTCAGTTAATTATTCTGATTTTTTACCTTAAAAATCGCGTTACTACCCTAAAAATGTTAAATTTCAGCATCCTTACTTGATAAGTTATACCAAAAACGTGGGCATATGTCGCTATGGGAGTTGAGACCCATCACAGCCAATATGGCTTTCGAAAAATTTGTTTGGATAGTTATTTAAATGTCACTAAGTATATTTCCTTTTTTCACACTCAAAACCTTTTATCGTGCATTATATTTTTTACAGCTAAGTCAGCACAACACATCTGTTAAGTTAGTATTGAAGTCTTTCACCCTCATTGTCATTTTATTGCTATTATATGTGTTAGAACTTGCTCAGAAAAGAGCAACCAAGTGCGTGAAAAGCTGTTACAATAGTCTCGTTTGTGTTACCACTTGGAACAACTTTTTAGAGAATCACTGTCAAATAGATTAAAAACTTGACTAAACCTATAATGGAAATTCAAGAGCTTTGTATTTTCCAACGCAGTTAATCAAATCTTACGATCAGATCATAAAAATTAAATAAGAGAGATAGACTGTAGAACAGGTAGAACGTATTTTTTTCCGCGATCAGTAAGAAACTATAAGGGCAGACTTAGAAATAGGCTAGTTGACTGTTAGTGTAACTTACTAACTTATGCATTCCTTAATGTATGTTTCTGAATTTTCCGAGTATTTCTAACGGTATGTTTTAGCTTAATAGGCAGATTGCCTTCATAAGTAGGATATAGTAGATTGTGTCAGATACAGCGTATATTACGCGTAGTGCATGTTAGTGGAAGTAAATTTTAATTAATCCTGCGGTGCATGTTGGTGATGGCTCACCCCCTGCCAAACACCTCTGTAGGTGGATTGCAGGTTAATATGTAGATGTGACTTTTCCACCGTTTATGTCGTAATTTGATGCATTAACAAGACAATAAGTTTGACGTTTTCATTACGTCAAAAATTCATCACGTGGAAAACTTGTCTTACATTTTATGAATACGTTTTTCACGGCGTTCGGGTTGGGACAAAATCTTCCCTGCGTTTCATATTAACCATTTTTTTACTTTGTGTACACCACGGAAAATGAAAAAAAGGGGTGTGTCTGAAGATCCGAAACCGATCGTCCATTTTTTCCAAGCTCTCGTCTCTCTCAAGATGAAGCGGAGAGAGTGAGATGCGTCAGCAGTTATTGGTTTCACGTCATCGGTGAACGTGAAAAGCTGGAAAAATTACGTCTTCGAGCGCCGTTTCCAATTCTCAAGGCACCCTTACAAATCCCGCCTCGACCTAATCCGAGGGACGCTCGAAGCGGCCAGATCTCTTGGGATTTGTTTTCTTATCCCGCGTTCGATAGTCTCTCTCTCTCTTCGGATTTCATTCTCGCTTCGCATCGCAGATTGTGAGAAATGTTCCTCCACCCCCTCTATCTCTCGTTTTCCCCTTCCCCTAATCAACCACTCCAGTTGGCACTAATCCCCGTCTTGGAACAATGGAAAGAGTGCTGCCTCCTCTCTGGCAGTCTGATGAAAAATATCCAATCTCCCAACCCTCTCTCGCCCTCAACGCAAGATATTGCCTTGGGCGATAGATATTGGCCTCACCCCTTTCCATCTATATTCTTTCGCCTTTTTGAATGCTTTTGTGTTTTCACAGTTGCTTTTACCGATGCAATAGAGTTTATTCGTTGTATTTTAGTTTATTTTGGTGCTTAAAATTCTTCAGTGATCTCACGCGCGTCTTGATAAAACTCTTTAGAACTATTCGTTGTGGAGCTAGTATAATTATTCTGCGATGGTAATCAGAGAGATTATTTGGCAGGTTTCGAGGTAGAAATTTCGTTTTGATCGACGTGTATTCAATGTATACACATGATAAGTTTAAAAGGTAATAATACATTCGTTTCGCCAAATAATTTTATCGATATAATCATCTTAACCGTTAAAACTGACGTCCATCGCTTAAGGAAAAGCTAGTGAAAAGTAAAATTGAAATAAAACATGAAAAATTCACTCTCAGTGCCATATACTTATAGTGAAAGGTGAACAAATACGCTTATTACTGTTACCTCACTACGAAAGCAAATCTAAGGCAATCGGGATATACTTGTTCGAATTCCGGTTAAGCCAAATATTTATTCGTGGCGAACTTCATCCTTGGTGTTTACACGATGGAAGAATATGTTTCTAATGAAGCGACCGTGGCTCTACGAAGTAAAGCTACGTGATTCGTCAAAAACTGCTGCGGGCGTACAGGCAGCGTTACCCAGATTTTAAGCGAATTAGGCCGGGAGCCGCTGGATACTCGGAGGCTGCGTGCTAGACTTAGATTGCTTGAATAATTGAGATTAGATATCTTTAGGAGCGACACGTAGACCATCATGTTAGAGCCCGATTTTATTTCCAGGTCCGACAGAAGCGATAAATTAAGAGAGATATTTAGCCGAACGGATAGTTATGGGAATTTGTTTAACCACGAACCGTAAAGGACTTTAATAAATGCTAGTCGCAATTTTCTTTGAGAATTATCTTTATGCTTAATGGGCAGGTGGACTAAAATCCCCTGCCACAAGCCTTTTTAGGTGGCATGCGTGGTAGTAAGTAGATTATATTTTTACTTTTTTTAATACTAGCCGTAATGGAGTTTGGGCATTTTTTTAAATATGTTAACGGCTGGTGTCTTGACACCCCCTGCAACACGCCTTCTTATGCGGGGTTGGGGGTAGTATGCAGATGTAGATTTGTTGGGAAACTATTTTCACTCATAGTAGGAACGAATTCTGCAATGGAGATGCTCCATGATGAGACTGCTCATGCCTTCATTTTACTTTCCAATTATGTGAGGCGCTCGCAAAAAATCCCACTCCCCTTCTCCTTCACGTGCACGCCGCACTGTTAACTCACCGTTGTCTTCGTCTTCCCCGCCCCGTTTCGGATCCACGTATCTTGGCTTCGCAGCCTCCCCTGGGGAATCCGTGGGGCGCGCTACCATCCCGGCGGGCCGCACCCCAATTCTCCCCCTTCTCCCAATCGCCACATGGTTCCCTTTTCATGCGAGAATTCTCTCCCCGCCAGCCTTTTTTTCCACATCACGTGTCTCGGGCCAAGGAGAATCCGGCCGATTGGCGCCGTGTAATTAGCGGAAAAAGCATCCACTCCCTCCCATTGTATCCTCCCCGCTCTGCCCCCCTCTCGACGTCAAATTTGCACCCCTCCTATCCAGTCTTATTCATATTGAAATAAACAATGAGGAACTTGCATGGGTCGTAGATTGCTCTAAAAACTATTTTGAATAAGTCAAATGGATACATTAGCTCGCAAAAATACCTTCAGTTTCTCCATTCAACATCAAAAGAAATAAAAAAATTGCATTTAAAATCGAGAAAAATTTCTCTGAGCCGACCACTGCGCGAAGACACCCGAGCGTTGCCGAGGCCAGGCGTGACGTCATAGGTGCCTAAACAACCGTAGGGAGTTGGGAAATACGCTGAGCGCATGGTGTAAAATTTGTTTTGAGGGAGTATTTAGCCGCTCATCGTCACTTTATTTTGTTCTGTTGTTCTTGGGCAAGTTTTCCTATTGCTATTGTGCCTAGAATATTACTTGGGATATTAATAATGCGACATCGGGATGATGAAGTACAAGCGTTTCACTTCGTATGTTTTAGTTATCAGAAAAATGGATGATAGCGTTGCCACTCGTTCGAATAGTACACCTGAAATTCATCTACATCTACATAATACCCCGCAAGCCGCCTAAAAGGCGTGTGGCATGGGGTGTTAGGACACCAGCCTTTTTTGAGGACACCAAAAATTGATGCCACGACCCTCTTGGAATTTGTTAAGACAAATTATTGCTATACGTCGGCGGCAAATCGAGATGTAAAAGAAACTTGTAATACTGGAGGATAACGATCGTAAGCTGTGCTGTTGACATTAGAGTAAGCCGTGCTGTTGAATTTGGCAACGCCGAATTAGTGGAGAAGGTAGTCCTATCCGTCCTACGGTACGAATTCACAGCAAAACAGTCTGCACACAATCCACATGTGAGATCGCGAATCGGTTCCGCTGCCAACACACACACAAGCTACAACCTATTTCAATAATATAGGTAAATCCATAAACAATATACTAGCATATACCATAAAAATATAGTGGGAAATAGGCAAATACTCTTATCAAAAACTGGAAGTCACTGTCACATTCTTATATTCATCACCTACAACTTACAATAACAGAACTCGTTATGATGAAAACAACTATTTATTCACTGATTTAAACCCTTAAATTAGCCCACACAAGTGACACAGGTGACTTTTCTCACTACTATTCGTTGAAATAATGGAATAACAAACTTCACACACAGTTTTAATTTCAATAGCGTGATCGTGAAATGTCATATCTACGGTGAACAACGGAGATTAGCACGCCACTGACAATTTTTACATAACTGTTAGACATTTATCGATAGCGTAATAGCACTTTTTACAATTCAATCACGATGGAACACTACTCTTGGCCGATATTTTTCAACCTCGTCAAACTTTGTGCATTACAACCACTGGCACTGCGATTATTAGCAGTAGCTTAACGGGAGATGTCACGTTGAAAATAACACTATTTTGGCACAAAAATGTTCCTAGATGTCTCCAATCAGCGAGCAAAAGTTGCATTGACTGGAATTCACCCCATAATACAAGCACAGACAGGTCTAAACGACGAATTCTCCGGTTCCTACGAATAAACGGATAAAGTTATTGTATATAAAAGCTAAGCGGTCATTAGTAAACATCAAAATCGTTCTAATTACATACTTAAATGAATGATATGCCGTCGATAACATCAAATTACAATTAACGTATCCCCCTTCCAATGGCCGTGGCTCAGACTCCTACAACGATGTTATTTAGGTATTATAAAATGTTTGGTTTAACTGCTCCAGTTTTATATTTTATGCCGTTACTCAGATATTAATATTATAAATAATGCAAAATATGAGGGCTTCCATGCCTCTATCGTCGGATATTTATCTTTAAATATAAAATAATCAACACGTCTAACAAACGAAGCTCTCACAACTGCTGGCAACTATTACAAACAATCACAACAGTAGCTTCGCTTGATGTTTAGGCACCTTTGACGTCATCGAGGCTTCGTCGGCAGTGGCTTGGGGGGTGAGGGAGTTTTTCCCGCGCTTTAAAATTCGTTATATTTATCATTAAATATCTCGCGAAGGAAAACTCGGATATACCTGCGGATTTCTTTGTTGTATTCAGAAAATAATTTTCTGTCCGCCTGTGAAATAAAAAAAATTCATGCAAGTTCCCCATTGCAATTTTCCGAGATTATTATTATGAATTTTTATAGTCGTGAAAAAGTGCAATTGTTTATTTCACGCTTGAACCTTCGGTTTTCTATAACCTTATTCGATTAATCGAAACTTAATTTTTTTTTGCTATTCTGCCATACGAACTCCAGACCAAGGTCGCTTAAAAAACGTGTATATATTTGCTATATCCCTAAAAATCTGTGTTGCTGATCCACTGAACTCAATGAAAAGGGAGAGATGATACCCCCTCCTACCTAAGATAATAATAATAATAAAATGCCTTTATTCGGGCGAGGTTGAGACTGGAAAGTCCCCTCTTCCACCTAACCCCTCGATAACGTCAATGCAAGCATATCATAAAATATTAGACAAACGTTTACAGTACCAAGAATATACAATATACACTGTTTGTGAAATGTCAAAAAAAATATAAACAACTATACGTGACATTTTTGTGTAAAAAAGATTTAAGTTTGTGGGAAAAAACGGCGATGAGGAAGTGCATCTGCGCAGCACAGAAAGACTTCAACTATCATTGCGTTCCATTTAAATGCATGGATAACCTTTCAATTTTGAAAATTTTCAACAATCCAAATCTGTTTGTACCCCGCAAATCGCCTCAATAGCCGTATAGCGGGGGGTGCTGAAACAGTAGCCCTTGAAAAAAAGAATGAAAAAGGAGTTGCGCGTACGAACAATAAGTCACGCTTAGCATTTGTCAGCTTTTCAATATGGGAAGGATAACGAATTCCAATTGGTGCCTTTCCTTTCGAGCAAAGATATTTTTTAGTTTATCGTTTCTATTAGGCCTAGGGCTCTTTTTGAGGTTCTAATATGATCGAGGTTGCCGGCTCAGGTTAAACTCCTGGCCTGCCGCACGAAAGGTCGCGGGTTCAAGTCCCGCCTTGGTAAGTTACCGTTATCCAGGGCATGGGTGTTTATGAACGCTTTATTGTTAAATGTTAACAACCCCGATGTAAAGGCCGAACAGTGTTGTTTTCGGTGGTGTGTGAAATAAAAAGATAAAATAAAAAAGTCCTCCGTGTCGCTCTGTATTACATCTGTTCTTAATTACTCAAGCAACCTTAGCCTTGCACGAAGCCTCCGAGTCTCTATCGGCTCCCAGTTTAATTCGCTTGACATCTGTCTCACGCTTACTGTTTGCGTGTGACAGTAGCAGTGACGAATCACACAGATTTCGTTTAAATTTTATTAATTTCACAGAATACCGTATTTACTCGTAGAAGACGCGCACCTTTTCTCCAGAAATGCCGGTGAAAAAAGGGAATGCGCGGCTTACACGAATCCTCCAAATTTTAATGTAACCCGCGTACCATTTTCCCTCAAATTCTTTTTGTTCATTTCTTCAGAGTTAAACGTTGAGACTAGGAAACCTTCGCCTGAATTACATTTCTAACGTTATTTAACCTTATTGATCATGGTAACGTTTTATCTATTTAGCAACGAATTACGAGTTCTTATATTAAACCGCTCCCAAAAAGCGTTAGGAAGTTTTTTTTCCTTACGAGTCACCTAAAAAATGGGGATTCGCGGGATACACGAGGGCGCGGCTTACACGAGTAAATACGGTAAGTCTTTTTGTGTCGTAACCCATGTGTTCTCTGCATATTCAAGGTGTGTTGTGACGAGTGGTTCCCCAGAATAATTTGGATGGGATTTCAACGTTACAGATCAAATACTGGAATCACATACTACAGTTTTTTTTCCTCAAAATGCACTTCCTCTCATTCGAATTTTGTCAATAGGGTGGTTTCCTATTATTTTTTTAATTGCCTGAATCGAAAGGTTATTACTCCTGGAGTAGGTACGTATTTCACGCTTTTAGATTTTTAAATGACGATATCTATTTTTCGCGATTACATGGAAAGTGAAAATTTTCAAGCGCGCGAAAACGCGACGACTAAGTATGAATGCTGGGAAAAGCCCGTGTGACGTCATTCTGGTTCCCGCTATCGCCGTTTGAGGTAACCTTGGAGCGAGGATATGTGCGCCGCTGCGATGCAGGCTGATGGCAGGTAGCAGAGCACCCTGCTAGCAGGTAGCGCTTGGCTTAAATAAGGATACCTTATCAAGCGAAGGAAACTTTCCGACCATAGGCAGTTTCAATAGGCGATTATCAAGAGATGTTTCGCTGAGCTCGGTGCCTCATACATGCATTGGTAATCTCAAACGATGTAAAACTGCTATCTACTCGTATAGAAACTAGGTCCCTGTGACATAGCGTGAAGTGGGATCGCATGGGCGCCAATCTGGCCGTTTTAAATGCGGTTAAAATTGACTGTTGTTATTCGTCTAAACTGTTATTTCTAAAACCAAATAATTTGTATATTATGAATACACTAATGGTGGGTTACAAATCGCAATCAATGCCTTTCGTTTTCTTTGGTGAAGGAAACTACCCTATTTTCCCGTTGAAAAACAAGACAAGCCGTTAAGAATGCACTAGATACTCTTTAAAAATTGGAAATTCTACATACGAGGAGTGCAATTCATTAATGATATACATAAGTGTTTCGTGGAAGGAAATTACAGCAATTAATAAAAACTTAGCCGTATGTTTGTTAGCCGAAAAAATAAGACCGCTTGCCGTTGAAGTAGGTGACCGCTGAAAAGATTTGGAATTTACTTAGTTTTTACGTGGAATACGGTCGATTTTTAGGGAAAATTGGCCCGCCTACTGAGGTGGCTGCTGATTTTAAGTAATAATCGCTCGGGCAGCTTTCATTATGTCTATAAAAGCATAAATTTAGTATTTTACATTTTGTAGCAACCGGTTTCACAGTTGCGGCAATCTCAATGGGCAATAAAGCACAAGTACCGTGTATTTATTATTATTTATTGGAGGGGTTTGGTGGGGGAGATAGATCTACTCACCAAGCGCCACTTTGACCGGAATTATTAATTTTCTGCTTATTATTTGCGTACTTTAACATCAGATTTGTTGTAGAAAAATGAGGAGTAAGATGACAAACAGCGAAGGAAATGGGTTTGGTAAGGTGATATTATTATGGAGACAGTCAGGCCAATAGCTCGTGGCTAACTGGCGTCCGTTTTAACACTAGAAGTTCCGGAGCGGTCATTTTCACCATTTTTAAATTTCAAGAGGACTTCTTTTCTTTCACGATAGTTAAAAATTGTTGATAATTCGGGACTTTTAATGAATTTTTCAACTCCGACCACACGCCAAAATCTTTTATTAATGGCTGAATGTATTATGAAATGTTTGTTAATATACCTAAAAGCGCCACTTTGACCGGTATTATCAATTTTCTGCTTATTATTCGCGTACTTTAACATCAGATTTGTTGTAGAATAATGAGTCACTACTCACTTTGCTTATTTTATGCATGATTTTACACATTTTCTTTGTGCAAAATATCAAAAAAAAATTTGCTTAGACTACCTCATAGTTAACCTACCAAAGGTTATGTTCAAATTGAAAGACTAAATTGTTTTTAAAAATTTAGTTTTTATTCGAAAATATTGTAAATTTGAGTTAAAAATAAAATAATCGTTCTTCAAATTCCAAATACGGTATAAATCATTTACGCAAACCACGACAACGAGAGCAGATGGTCAAAATGACCGCTGCCGGCGCTTTTGCATATGAGGAAAAGACGGCGCGTCGCGGCGCTTCTTGTGCTAATAGTTTTCTCTGATGAGGTAAATGTTGGCAAGATTCTAATCCACATACCCTGGAAATTTTGAAGTAATATCGCCCGTTTTTGCAAAGAAATACGGTTCGATAAAAGACCGTGCGATCGGGAGGGATGGCTCTTCAAGTACGCCATTCTGTTTAAGTACTCCCCAACCTCCTTTTCCCCCTCTTCCCTCTCCCCTCCACCCAATCCCCTCTGGGCCCGTGTCGCGTGAGTATTCACTCGCGTCATTGATCCCCTGTATCGCGACCTCGGACGTCGCCGACTCGCTCAACTCCACCCCGAGGAGAGGAAAAAAAATGAATTAAACACGTCGAGGATAAAATGAAAGGCGATGGCCTGCGTGCGTCACGTCCACGCCTCGCTCTGCTCTTAATTATTGCGTCACCACGTGGGTAGGAAGACTCATTTGCAATATTGAACTAGGAAATAGATACCATGTTTATGAAATAGAAGGTGGTAACTTTGCATGCTGCGCTAGTTTAGTTTATTATCCAGTCCTTATGATGCTGCAGTGCAGTGAAACATGTTCACTCTTTTTTAAATGAATATTTATGCGGATGAGCGCAAAGTATTTTTTACTTCATGTGCTACAAAGGTATTGCCATAAAGTATAAGTCCCCTTCATTCGTTTAGTATCTTATTAAATTATTAAAAGGCCGTGATGATTTCAGATATTATTTCCAATATTGATCCGTATAATTTTGAACAAGTACTCGGGATAGATAAAGAAGAATTCAAAGGACATAAGAGAACTTAAGGAACAAGCTAAGGATGAAATGCTGCATAATACCATTCTTGTGATTGAAGTACTACGAATGAGTACAAATTTTGATTGAGAATGAATCATGGCTGAGTGAATCCAGTTGCTGAAATGGTTTATTTTCAATTACATTTTTTTGAATGTTTGTCCAAACTTAGCCATTAAGTATTTTTTATCGTGGATATGGCGAAATCAAGACAATTACGTTGTAAATATCCGAATTCTTTCTCCTTTTTTCCTAGATAAATGGAGAGACGGTATGAAATATCATTTTCCCGTGCTTGAAAAAATGTTCCATTCTTTTCCTTGATAGCTATTGTATTCGTAACGTATATTTTGTAGGAGTGAGCCACAGTTGAAATTTTAAACGAATTGAGAAGGGACGATAAATAATTGTGGAAAGACCGTCAGCGTCGTTATAATGGTACTCTTGACGCCAGTGAAACCACGAATAATTAAATTCCGTCACCAGTGGCGTAGCTATGGGGGATGTCCCGGGGGTCGGGACGCCTCCCGAAATATAAAAACACAATTACTCTGCTTCATAAAAGAAAACAAAACATTGAAAAATATGAATTTACAAAATATTTCTTTCAAAAATGATGTTTTTTTCTATTATTAAGAGTGTTAAAATAAAAAAATAAACCCCTCTTTTAGTATCCTGTTTTTTAAATAATTTTCCCCCTGATTTTGCACCCCCTCCCCCTCCCCCCGAACGAAATTCCTGGCTACCTTACTGCCCGTCACCTCGTCCAACACGAACGTAGTGCTGCTATTCTTGAAGTTTCCCTCATGGCAATCTGTGATCAGTGCCATATTCTGGTGCTTATAGTTTCAGCCTACTCTCCCTCGGCTGGTACACTTCCTTGCTCCATAGCTATTCTCTCGTGGTTTTCAGAAGTAAAGGCACCTGATGAGGACCGCTGATAGGGGGGGAATGGGGAAAAAAAACCCTACCCCCGGGGATTGTTTGGCAGCGTTGGCTATACGAGTCTCCGAAAACCAGTACTTTGCCTGGGGCCCGGCTAAGCATCCTTGCACCCGACCTTTTTAAGCATTGCATTAGTAGCTACTGGAGCAGTTTTGGAGGGAAATTCGTAAAATTGGAAGTCCTGCTATGAATAATTGTTGAGATTGCAGTATAATGGAATGATTCTAAAATTGAGAAACAATTACCCCACTGGAATGTTATTTATTAGTTTGATTGTATTAAAATTACCCGTAATATCGATCAAACACTAATTTTTCTTTGTTATTTTGTTGTATTCATACTTACTATGTTCTTTTTAAAGGATCCACCTTCATGGACTCTCGTCTTAGTAGATTTTTAACCGCTGAACTTCACATATTGTGCGCGAATTTGATATGACAGGAAGAATGAAGTCCTTCCTTTTGCCGCAAGAACGCTTCGTTAACGACTAATCGTGTAACTTATGGAGGCATGATTTAATCGCGTTTTTTTTTTAAGGTGTATGCATCAGTGACTGGCCATTTTCTATGAAGCGTATTGTGATTGCTGAAAATGGGAGTAGTGAAATCGTTTCAATGAGTTGCCATTCGCCCTTTTACATTGTGTTAATGATAGAAGTTGATGTAATTTTCATAAAATCCTTAGGAAATCCTTTCATTTTTTGGCATGATTAATGTCCGTCTCACGTAATCGACGAGACTCTTCAGCAAATTTTGTGCATATCTTTGGTGTTTCAAAGTGATTACAACTTCCTATGGAAAACCTAGTTAATAGTGCTTTAGTTTTTAAATTGAAAGACCCATTACTCACTATTTTAGGAGGAAAAATAGTTCATCAATATAAGTAACGCCCGATAAATTGGTTTTTTAGTTAAAAATCAGTTTCTTTTTTGTAAATAAAAGTGATTCCGCAAAGAGGAATGCTGCGAAACTTATTACTTGAAGATGCCTATTTCATTCGGTCTCATCTCAATTGTAGCTGGGAAGGATGAAAATGTGCCTCCGTCGGTTCTTATTCTTCCTCCCTGCTCCTCCATCGTCCTCCCATTCGTCCCAACTCGCTGGCAGAATGCACGGACCCTTTCAAACACGATGAGGACCTTCCTCAAACCCTACTCGGGCCATCTCCTCATCATACAACATCTCCCATTCTGTGCGCGAGCACCAGTTTTCTTTCCAACCATTTTTTTTTATTCTTCCATTCTGTTCGACTCCCTTACCTCTTCTCCTCACCCGACCCCCTTCCGTGGGCCAAGCCTACGAATCTCTCCGTGGTCTCTGTTCTCTCCAGTTCATGGACAAGTACCTACGCTGTCCCGCAAGTCTCTCTCCTCCCTTCCCGCATCCTTCTATGCTACTTCCCTCTTTCCGCCCGAGCGAATAGCCCCGGAACATTGCTAGGGAACATCTGTTCTTCCGCGGGTCTCCGTTCCCTTATGTACCATCCAGATTCCTCTTTGAGTATCTACGGATCGGTCGCGCTGTCTGAGGGCTCAACTTCGCTACCGGGACCTCTACGGTTATGATTTACCTCACGTGGCCTAACGAAGTTTCGTGTTATGCGTGAAAAAAGTGAGATAAACTTATTCGGTGTGTTCACGGTGGTTTCGTTTTTCCTTGTTTATTTTTCATGTGGGCTTTTGGCTTTGAAAACTGAGGAAAACACGCCTGTGAATCTTCCCATGGCCGCAGTGTTTAAACTTGTCCGCCTTATCGTTGCTTTTGCGACGATCGTCTGCTAGATGGCAGCGCAGACGGTCGCCCATGGAAAGTATGGAATGCATACGAAACTCAGCAGGGAAATGTGTATTTTCCCCATTATTTTATTTTTTTCACATCCGGAATTATAACTATGGCCTTTTTTATTCTTTGCGTTGGTTCAGTTGCAATGTTAACTTAGACTTCATACTCACGTCACTACACACTTTTGGTACCCATGTGGGAATGTCGTACACCCCAATGCGTTTTTCTCCCTCCCGTAATCCGTGGAAGAAACCTATCCTAATTAATAGAATGCACGCGTAACGCTGTGCATTGCGCCAACCTCAGCAATATTCATCAGTAGTATTTGCATTTTTTCATGTATTATGTATAGTCTGTATATTTTGTTGATATTTTCTCATGCCACAGTAGTAGCGGTCGTCATCAGCGTACTAGTGTCTTTTGATTCATGTTTATTGATTAAAAGAGGCCTACCCAAAATTGAATGAAAATATTTATTCGGGGATAATAAAGCATCAAAATTTCGTTCTTGATAGATTCTGATTTGATCTTTTTGTATCCTATTTACACTTGGCGATATCTAGAATTAAATAATAGTTACGAAATGATGTGAATCATTCATAGTCCATTACCCTATTCGATCTTACTATAAACGTTATATACTTACTGTCGCATGAGGTTGAGTTCTGCTGATGTAAAGTTTCTGCATTGTCCTAAATATTAGGAAATAGCTGGGCATCTGGTGGTTGCAGGTGTGGATACTATCTTGCATAAGATTTTTACCCCATCCCCTACTCCCCGGCTCATTCGACAGTCAGTCCGCCCATTTGTGGGCCACCCACTGAAGTCCATTCGAGGGGTTCTTCTCCTCCGTGGCCAGCGTAAAACCGCCCCCTACTCCGCGTTAAATAGCGCTATTGTTTCGTGGTACAGGACCTCCCTCCCTCGATACCCCATTTAACCACTCCCGAGGACTCTCTCGTTCCATCTCAGAGTCACTCTTGTGGTTCTCAAGAGTCTTTGGCTGCGGAATGGGGGATAAGGGGGTGCTGCGTTGGTGCTCGACTGGTGGTGGTGGCCCGGGGGGTTCAGTGTTGGCTCTTGGTGCTTGTCTTTCCCCCACAATGCTTAACTTCCCCATCAGTTTCCTTCCTTCCTACCCCGAAGGCCAGTTCTCCCCGTCCACGGCTTCCTCGCCTCCGGTGGATGATAATTGCCAGCGATTTGTATTCATTCTTCCTCTTCTTCCCTCCGGAGTTTTCATCGGAGGAGTGCGGACGTGTGCCGTGCGGAGTAAAGGGGTATTTTTTTGCGATGCTGGTGATTAAAACTCTCCCTTCCTCTCAGAACTCTCCCCGATGGGAGGCCATAATTCCGCTTGGTAGTCTGTGCGTCTCGTCGGTCTTCGTTTCATTAAATGCGCAGTTTTATTCTCTCCTTACATTCTCGAGTAAGCGGTGACGAAAGATGATGTGGTCGAAATGGAGATGGCCAAAGCAGACGGGACATACTCTATTAGGGCTGTACCGCTGAACAAAATGTAACCCACCCGATCCTGTTATTGCATTTTCTGTGTACGTGACACAATGTGGTTCACATTTTTAACTAATGTCATTGTATGAAATTTCGTCCTCTACCTGTGAAGTGAACGGAGAGGAGGAGGAACGACGAAGTACTGAACATGGTGGTTGAAGAGAGGCAGCTTTTAGATGAGATACGGAGGAGACAGAAGGTCTGGATGGAGCGTGTGCTGAGTGAGAAGTTGATGTTGAAAACAGTGTTAGAGGGTAGGATATTTGGAAAACGAGGCAGAAAAAGTAAGAAAACAGGGTTTTAAATAGAATGAAAGGAGTAGGTCTGACTGTGCATTAGAGAGGGTAGTACACGAAGGAAGGGGAGGCTGCCAGAATGCTTCTTAAGTACTCCTTATGTACAATAAACCGACCTTAATCGAGAGAATACTTTAAAAATAAACTATTAGAATAGCGAAACTGATAAGTCCCAATCATTAAGTTGTGATTAGATTATTTCTGCGCAGGTGTCACACTACATCGTATGCATCGGACTAACTTAGACCAAAATTCGTTCTTCACGTCGTTCAGATAAATTTCCAATTCTTAAAATCGATTTACCAACTGATTTACCATTTCCTCGTAACTCTGGAAGCAACGTGCAGCTGTATTACGTTACTTTTGGCTCAAGGAATAATATATGAGAGAGGTCGGATAGACTAGCGAGCGGAAAAATATAGATAATGCAAGTGCAGATGGAAAATATTTTATATTTTGTAATAAAATTTTCGATCTCAAAGATATTTGGTGGACTGATTAAAAAAATTTCACAGTACTGCACTATTCCCTCGGAATTTTAAGAAATTCTTAAGGGCTTAGTGGGCGAGGTATTTCTGGAACGCTTATAGGGTTCTGTACTCGTGCGAGAGAGTTTTAATGACCAATCACAATAGAAAAGTCGTTCATTATCGCTCTTCTCAGTGAGCGTTTAATATTGAACGATGATGACGTTTCCTTTCTGAGTTTTGGTTATTAGATTTTTTGTTGCACGTGAAAGTATTTGAGCAAGCAATACAGCCGATATTTTGAGGTCGGTTGGGTTCTTTTATCTGCCGGGAATAATCATCATTGATATGTGTTTACAGTAAATATTATTTTCAAAAATTTCCCCGGTGGGGTCCCTGCACCACCTGTATAAATTTGGATGGAATGTCCCACCAGATCAATCCTCACAAAACGGTTGTTTTAGACCAATTCTTTGATATGCAACATTGGATTTGAATATAACGGATGTTTCTAAACGAATAGCGGTGTTTTAACGCTTTATAATTTTTTATTAAACTTAAATTTCAGCTATAAATGTTACATCAAATGAAAGAAGTACTCGGGCAGTTTAGTATATTTGAAACAGTATGCATGATCATCCAATGTTTCGGGGCCATACGTTAGAAAGCGCTAGTTTCAAAGATGGCGCCTAGTGAAAAGAAAACTCTTTAGTGTTTTATTTTGCAAAGACGGAATCTGTATTTTCTGTTTAACGCACGTACCGTATTAAGTTTGGTGGTAATAGTATGCGTGCCTCCTCTACCAGAAGACCTTTTGGAATTAAGAAATAGGATTGAAGCAGCTGTTGCAACAATTACTCGTAAGTAAAAGGCCAACGTTTGAGAAGAACTCGCATACCGTTTTGACGTGTGCCGTGTGTCGAATGGTGCTCACATTGAACACTTGTAATCTTTTGCGTAAAACTGTTTGCGACGCTCTTTCATTCGCTACACGATTTATAGCTGTATTAATTTAAAGAAATTTTAGTGTAATAAACATTAGAAAGCCTTAAAACCCTGCTTTTGATTTTGAAACACCCGGTATTACCATGCGTTTAATTTCTATAAAAATTTCGGTTTTATCTATTGTAAGTTTCGACTCAATGTGGGCGGCTTTAGGCCCCATCCTCACCATAGATGCGCCTCTGGTGGTGGGTAAAGTATTATAGGAAGGAGAATAGAAGGGATGCAAGGGCTACATTCTGAAACTTTTCTGCCCATTCCATTGGTTTAATCCCTTCGACTACGAGGAGATGGTGCAATAATGACAGGGGTGGGTAATTTTGCGCTCGATGATGATATATGAAATTCCATGGCCGCTGCGTTTGGATATGGCGTGGAAGTGTTCGTCGCACGGAATGCCAATGATCGTGGTCATAGCTCGGGAGGGATTTCTGAAGAAAAAAAATGCACAAAAAACTAATGAAAGGAGGAGTCACATCCCGAGTTGTGTGGGTGGAGTGTAGTACCGGATTGAATGAGGCTGTATGTGCGAGCATGAGCTGTGTGTGTGGACGTGTGTTTGTGCATGCTCTAGAGTATGCTCTTAAAACTCCATGTGTGTCCTCAAGAGGTTGTGCGTGCGATTTTCGAGTGGCCTTAATGCGTTGCGGTTTGTAATTTCAACCACGAGGATCGTCATCATCACTAGCGTCATCTGTGCACGGCGTTGCCCTCCTCTCTCCCTTCCCCATTTCAGCACTACGAGAGTTTTTAATATCGATATCTTTTTTTTAAATGCGCATTCGCGTGTGTTTTTTTTTTTTGCTCACGATCCGCCCGAAATGCCAACTTGTCTGCTCTCTCGTCCTCTCGCGGCCGCGGTAGTGTGGGGATGCAGCGCAAACCCCGACGAGTTGGGTGCGCGAATCCGACTTCATTTGTTTTTTTTTGTTCATTCTCGTTTTTTCGCATTTCTATCGCAAGAGCGGGTCTCGGAATGTTTTTTTTTTTGTAAAAGGAGGAAGGGAGGGTAGGAATAAGATCCACGAGAAGCTTTAATCCCCAGGAGATTTTACCTTCTCCGTTTTCTCAATACCGTCTTTATTTTTTTTTCGTGATTCCTTTTTTTTATTTGAGAGGGATGTTTATTTGGAATGCGGGATTTCGGTGATGAGAGAACGGGTGATGCTTGCGGAATAAAAAAATAAGTTCATCTCCTTGCGTTCATCTTCCTTGCATGACAACCGATAAACAAAGGGTCTCATCACGTACATTTTTCTCGTTGAATTCCTACGGATGTGCACGGAAAGTTTTTTTTTTTTGTTTTAATATCAATTCGTCGTGGATTACTCTTCACATTTTTTTGCTCCAGAAGAGTGTATCATCATTGCTTGGGAGTATTTCTCACGAGCTCAGCCGTGCTCATTCAAGTTCAGGAGTGAAAAATCCCTCGACGGGATAAGTTAATTTGCCGGGAAGGGAGAGCTGTATATTTTTATTAATCCGGGTGAGTTGACGGAAAAAGAAACACTTCCTGATCAGGGACGCTGAGGATACCGAGTTTTTCCATCTCAAAAATTAACATTGGGTGAATTACAATCATTTTTTATTTGTTTTGTGAGTTTTGTTCGCCTAGACTCACGATTTTAATCCGCATTCGGTGTCATGTTATTCAATGTAACGATGTTATACGATACGATATAATGTGGGTATGTAAAGGCATCATTTTTGTCCAGCCATCTAGTGTTTATCTTGACATGGTTCTTCCATATCTATCGCTAAGTTCTAACAACACGTATCTCAAAAATAGCAGGACTTTTAGCAGGAGAATAGTAGCAGACTTTTCAGGAGAGCAAAAAATGATTAATTTCTTTTACTTGCCCACTGAAATTAAAATCCAAAAGTTCATAAAACTGAAAAAGAAGCATTCATTTGCAAAATAAAGAGTTGTTCTTTGATTGAATTATATTTTTTTAATGTTATTACACTTTGTTTAAGATACCCGTCTTACACTGGCCGAATTTCAGATGCGTGTTGTTAGAACTTAGCCATCGATATAATTCCTGGTTAGACAACTTTGTTAAATGAGCAGTATCCTCTTCTTATGCGTCAATGGTAGACTGATCTACATATTTTATCCTTGGCCTTCCTTTACCTTATATATTTACCTGATATTCTGAAATATCCTTCATCGCAATGTCATTAGTAAGACGTCCGATTGAGTTTTCGTGTGTAATGCACACTCGTGAAAATTATTTCGTATGCTCTAAAAGCCACTCTCTTTTGTTCCTGCCTTAACCACCATTAGTTAAATGGCCAAAATTATCTTCAATATAATGATCAAATTCCTCGAAAAAAAATGTTTTTATTGTATTTTTCACAACGTGGAGCACAAAGCATTGTATTTTTGAGACATTAAAAAAAATTTCATACCCTTCTTTTAACTTTTTCTCTCTGTGCTATCCTATTTTCCGTGTGAAACCACCCATAGATACTAAAGGAGTTTTTTAATAACCTTAATCAATTATGAGCCTTTGAGCATATGGAACGTCAAAGACTTGTTTATAGCGTTTATCGTTTTGCTATTTTACTATCTAAAAAATTGTTGTTTTATTTTCTGAGAATTTCATTTCTGAGAATTACGCTCTTTGAAATATATCATCTACCATGCTCAACCATGCTCATGTAACCATGCTCAAGCTCCATTGAGACATTAAAAATTCAACAAGAAAAGGAAATTCATAGTTTGTAACAGTATAATTTCAAACCAGAGTGCTCAATAACTTCGGAGCTATCACGTATTTCTTAAGATATTTTCGGACACGAATGTTTGTCCGTTGTGAAACAACAACTAACATTCTTGATTTGAATGTGAAGTGTTGGTCTACTTGTCGGGTGGGCGTCAAATTTGCAAAAAAAAAACTCGATGATGATGTAGATGAAATTGATTAATTATTGAAGTGATACATTAACCGTTTAGCGCCTTAAACTGACGCTCTGATTGTCTCCAGATGTCTTCCGCGTCGGCTCTTATGGCAGCGGAAAACACAACTGGATTTTGGAAGGGGGAAATGCCAGTCGTTTCCCTTTTCGCCGACGCAGCAAAGAAAATCCTCGCGGCGGGCGCGGCACCGCCTCTTGTGCGGCCGCCGCGCCTTTCCCCGCATCATTTGCAAATCCCCTTGCTCTCCGTCTTCTCTCTCCGTCCAGGAGGAGACCGCCTTCCTCCTTCCCTCGCAAACATAATTAATTTACTCCCCTCGGCAGGAGATAGTAAACATCTTCTGAGGTGAGCCGCAGACCAATAACCCCTTTGAGAGGGAGACGGCCCCTCTCTCTTCAGAAAACAAAACCGAGTCCGTGGCTGAAGCACCCCTTAATCGCCTCCCCCACCCACACCCCCTCCTCCTCACCTTTAAACCCCACCCCATTCACCCTCCTCCTCCTCCCCCTCCTTAGTCCTTTCGGAAAGCTGCGAGAACCACCGTCGTCTCCTTAGAATAAATGTATTTACAGAAGCTGTGAAGGTGGCGGAGCAGTCACCAAAAATGCGGCCAACATTTTAACCCTTGCTTCAGTATTATTATTATAGTATTCTCACGGTTGTAGTGGGTTTCCCTGAACTATTTTTTAATACACCTGTCTCCCCTCCTAAATTACTCATCTCATATCAATTCAGAGTAATTACAACTCCCTTTCTTTCAATCTGCTAATTCTATTCTTTTCCTTCCCGTTTTCTCCTTTACCCAATGTACTTCTATCTAAATGGGATTTTATCATCGCTTCCTCGCTTAATACTACACTCTTCGTCCAATTCTTTCCTCTTCTGTCTCTCCTCCTTATCGCCTCCTATGCCATAGGTATATGTGGGCCATACTTAGAGTGTGTTGTAAGTAAAAGTGAATTATCCAAGAAACCTTTTAATATTATAATAGAAAATTGGAAAAGTTAGCTCTCAAAGTTCTTCTTATAATTAATTTCATTTTAATATTGATGCATTTCGTGAGTATGGAGTTCAAGGGAAATTTCCAATCGAAATAATCAGCATCGAAAGAAACGTATCGTTGTAGTCAGCTAATTAGCCTCATCTCGTGATCTCGAATTTTGCCATTTCAATCTTGGTCGCATCCGCAGAAGCCAAAATCTAACTTGTTGATGTTTTTAGACAGAAGTCTTCAGATGAGGCTGTTTCTTAAGGTCTCGAGTTTGGGTCTCACTTGAGCCTCTCACTGTTCAGGTCATGACTTTTGGTACTGCGTGGTAGTGTCGGTTGGATTTATTAAAAAAACTTATGTTAGAAAAAAGAGATAGCTAATTTTGTCAAACAGCTCAAAGGACGAGGGTACAGTCATTGTTACGTATTTATGGTATTATGACGGTGATATCCAGTTCATTTAAGTATTCCTAGTAGTACTTTTTCGTACCCATTGTTCAGCGCAAATGAAATAATGCAAACTAGTTGAATGAAAACAAATCTTTTTTTCTCGGTAAATTAAAACTCCTCGCAGAAAATTTTAACCATTTCTTCATCGGTTTTTCATTGGATTACGAGTGGGTACTAATAACTATTTGAATTTTCAGATCTATTTCTGGAATATTTATTTCAATTAGTCATAAAGATGAGCGAAATAGTTGCTAAAAACTCAGTCTTAGAGAAATAAAGTCTGCTAAAACTAATTCACCATAATTATCAATGGTATTATTTAAGTGATAGATGGGGATAATCGACAATCTACTGAGTACTATTCGCTATCGTCATCTCACTCATTTTCCAAGTCAAATCTTATTTCCCATCTTAGACCTTTTGTTATGCAGCCTATTCCTTCCATCATTCCTGCAAGTTTGCTCTCGCCGTGGGACGAACCCACACATCATCATCTGTGGCATCGTCTTGGGTCTTCTTCCATCTGAGGGGTGGAGCGAGACCCCAGCAGTCGAATGGCCACTTGTCTTCCGCCATTGTTGGTCTTCCCTCCGAGAAGGACCACTTCCTTCAATCTCCGTCCGCCTCCTCTCTTCTTCTCCCGATGAAATGATTAAGGGAGTTTGGGAGTTCCTCGGGAATCGGTTGTTGTCCCACATTATTTGAGAGTCTCTTCTTGCGAAGCGGATCATGACTTATAAGGACGTCTTGCCTGACCCGAATAGCCCTCTCACAAGTTCTACGCAGGGCGACGTACTAAGTATCTCCCTATATGCTTTGTAAACAATTCGGAAGGGCTTATGCGTTCGCATATATATATATATTCTCGGTTCAGATATATTTCTTGGTTTTGTATGTGCACGACGTTATTCTTAGAAAATTTGGAGGTAAGATCATGAGGAGGATCTATGTCCCAATTAAAGGAGGAGAAAATAAAGAATTAGAATGAACGTGGGGATAAATAGTATTCTATAAGATTAAATAAGATTCTCCAAGGCACCTAGGTAGGTCATGCCGAATCCAAATAATGCCAAAAATGTATTCTTAATTGAAATATGGATAGGTCCAAGGAGAAATGTAGACTGCAGAAGAAGTGGCTTCAGAATGCAAAAGAAGAGTTAAAGGAAATGAATGTATCAAGATGCATGGAGAAAGCAAGATGAAGAAGAATACCTCTCCGTACTTTCCTGAATGAGGACAACACCAGGGGTGTCATGGTGCTGGAACGCCGTTCCGGCACTGGTTAACAAAAGACATAATAGCCAAATAACACTTTCATCAATTTTGTTGCTTCAAAATTTCTGATACATACTTTCGTAACCAAAACAAAAAAATGTAGTAAATGTAAATAATAAATAACTTGCAATAAAAAAACACGCAGTAATATTTCACTCGTAAAAAAAGTTAAGGAAAGTGCGGTCCGGCACTGCTAATTTTGCCCTGACGTAACTGGTCAGCACTCATGTCAGTGAACTAGTTAATTAAAAATCTGCTCATCTATATAAACAGAAAACTGTCCGAGTAAATCCCACTCTTTTATCTCTGTAGCGTTCGATTGCAAAAAAAGATGAAATACACATCTTAGGGGCATGTTCCCTTTACACGTTTAGTCCCTTGTTTGAGACTGTGTTCCCTTCATTATTTTAAAAAGTGTTTTTGTGTTCATCACATTGGATTTCTTCGGTCTGAAAGTACGCATTGCCTACGTTGGGCTCATACCTTTCCTCAACCCGCCTTCCGTCCCAGCTGATCTATTCCCTACTTCTCCGCTGCCTTTCGTCTCCCCGTCGGAGGGGAGGTTCTATTTATACAAGAACTTGATACAGTCGCTTCGATCGCCTCCTCTTCCCCTCGTGATGGTCTTTCTTCGTCACAACTCATTTTACTTCCCATCTTCCGCCATCAGAGAAGATGGAATTGAGCCGGATTTTTCTCGTCGTGTACACATTCTTGGCCTGTCTCGAACCTTTCTCATCATTGCTCTTTCCCTGAGCGCACAAATGCGGTATACGGAAAATATGGATAGCATAACCATAGGGAGCACTCTCTTGAGGTCACTGTGCCGATAGGTCAGTGTATTTATTAATATAAGTTAATAACACTAAAATAGTATATGTTAACGAAATTAAATTGGGTAAGTTTTTGATTTAGCGGAAAATTGCGATAAAAAAATGCGCGGTTTCGTTGTCATTTTTGTTTGTCGTATTATTCCGTTGCAAGTTAAATGAAAGCGTGAATCGTAGAAAAAGACATATTGTGAAATAAATGGCACGGATATTACAAATTCAAGCGCAGAAAAAAGTACAAGGAAGCTAAGGAAAATCTCCACTCACTTTTAATAGTACCTATTTATGAGGCAGTTAGCTTTTATTTCCTAGTACTGTGTGACGTGGCGTTTTTTATGAATTTATGTTTTTATATGTTTGCCCAACAGTTGTTGAGCTAATATTTTGTTAAGTTTACTATTTAATGTTTCGCTATTTTTTCTACAAACCGGACTCCAGATAGGGAATTCCGGCTATGAATTTTTTTTAAACTTGTGAGCCCCGAAAGCCGCTTTGCGGTCGTTTTCTTGTTCCCCCGGTTTGGCGACCCTCGCCTCGACCAAAACCGCTCTTGAGACGTCCCTCTTATGGTCCAGGCTCAGGTCCCCTCTCTCTGAGGTCTCTCTTCAGGGATATCCTCGTCTTATCGTCCACTTCAAATGTAGATTGTCTATTCGCTCCTATTCAGTGCTGTCTTTAATGAGTTGACATTTCCTTCGAGTTTCAACCCGATTAATGGGATGATGATTGGAAGAGGTGACCCACATCTAACGTCATTTGCCCCTTTAGGGTAGGGAGGGAATGTTGGAGAGAAACCCGGCGTCTGTGTTAGCATCCTCTAAACGAAAGGCGCCAAGGGGACCACGTCCTATTCGATGGACGGAGTGCTGTCCTTTAAGTCCACGAAACACTCAGCCGTTGAAAAGAAAAACTAATATTGATTTCAAACTAATTGTAGAGTCCCGTGAATGACACTTACCGCATTTTATTTTATTTTTTTAATTTTTGATGAATAACCAACATCGATGTAATCCAGTTTATTTTTAGAAATAGCGTCAATTAACAAATCGCACTGTCTAAGGATTAATTCTGTGAAATATTTCCATCGTGAAAAAAACAAACCTAGCAAATTTCACTTATTAATATCAATTGTCACACCACCCGGGATTCGATACTTAGCATCGTCTTAATATAATTCCACCTGAAGATGCATTTAAGTATTGATACCCAGGTCATGTGACGATTAAAATTAATGAATGAAACTTAAAAGTATTTTTATTTCCACCTTTTATAATTGAGTTATTAATATAATGATTTTTGAAAATGGGAATTCACTTGCTTGCGATAAATGTCCTCTAGGCCTGTCCTTTCATTGATCGTTTCTATAGGTCCGGACGATCTGTTCCTATGATAAAGCGACGAGTAACATGAGAGCAATTGCTCATCACCTTGCACTATTTAAGCGATATTCCTCTTCCCACTTCATTATGCGTCAAATATGCGGAAGTTTTCGGATTGCTTATCGGTTATTTTGGAAATTGATTATCAATTCTATGGGTCCTCTTTGCACGATTGTCTAAAATCGTTGTAATACCTATTTTTGACATTCCGTTTCTAATTTTGTGGGAGAAAGTATTGTATTTTGAAGTTGAAAGCGTAATTTGACGCGTCTCGAGACTAATTTTATTCGTTGCGCTCCACCGCCATAGTCTGCATCATGTCGGCAAAACAAAACACCCACCTTCCCAGGAATTGCTCAAGTTTTCAGAAATATTGGCCGATTAAGTTCTTCCGGGTTAAGTTCTTCTTCCGGCTAAGGGGGTTATAGGCCCCCCTTGTGTATCTAATTCACACTAGATAGAATGGAAATTTTGTTCGGACCCCCAATACTGCTGGGAGGTTACCCTCTACTCAGACCTCCCTATCCAGGGGTGCCGACTTACAAAAAATATTGGGGGGCCCAAACCGGGAATCTTGCCCCGGGAAATGTTAAAATTAGTGAGTTTTAAGTTTTTTAAGCATTTTAGAAGAGTCATATGATCAACATTAGAGCCCTGATAACTCGAATCTCGATATATGGACACTCCGAGGAAAATCAGCAAGCTTGACACATTTTTTCCTCACACCCATAACGAATTTTTGAGGGGGCTCGGCCCCCCTCAAGCCCCACGGAGTCGGCGCCACTGCCCCTATCCCTATCCTGGATCCGCCACTGGTGAATTGTACGTCCTGCAAACGATGACGGAGTTAGGCGTGGAATCGTATGCAGCCGCCTTCCCACTTATCCCATGAAGATCAACTAAATTCGCCGAGAAAACACGAGACCCGATACCATGAGACGAGAAATTTTTTTGGGATTTCGTTCCGTTATTACATTAGCTATCGGGCTATTACTTGCTTCGTAAATATTTGATTGAAGCAAATTTATAACGCTCATACCACTTGAGTTTTTATTCTTAGGTTTGTGGATGTCCACCTTAAACTATATTAACCGAATGAAATTAATTCGTCGAAATCGGTCACAGGACAAGTGATCCTAAGTGTGGTTAAGTTAATTGTTTTTATTTTGCTTATAATTCTTACCGACCCCCCCTTGCCATTCTTCGCGTGGGCACGAGCGACACCTATGGCCGTCTTTCCTCCCGCCCTTCCCGACATTCCCCGCGCGCAAACTCCACACTCCCCGATTGATCTTTCCTCAGCCGGGCGAAAAATCTTGCCCCGGACCTTTCATTGCGATGGAGTCCGTTCGAAGGAAAGGAGGAAAGTAAACCAAGGCAAGGAGGGAGAGGTTGAGCGGCGATTAATGATACGGCATTGGGAGTGTGCGTAGCATTTAATGATGCCGATATGTCTGTAGATACTGGAAAGAATAACTAATAGGTTAAGAACCAGTTTTAGGCCACAATAACTCCGAAAAATGTGCTCGAATGAATCAGTCACCGCACTTGACTTTGAACAAAACCTTATGCTCAGTCTATATGGTATAACTTTCCCTACCCACTAGAGAAGTTTATTTCATAATTAGAAAACTGAGGAAGAACAAGGGTACGGAAATTTTGTTCTGCGTATATGGCGGGACGTCAATTACTACTCTCCACTTGAGGTCGGTCCACTTTCATGGCTGTTTAGGAATCAAGTGGTTAATCAAGTTTTTTTGTTATTCCCAAAGTAGCGTGATTGGTAAGTATTTGCAAGGATAAAAATGGTTATATTTTGTAGTTTATATTTTGGCATTTTTATCATAATTTCGCTTTTTTCAAACTTATGGTTTTGAGTACTGCATGATGAAAGAACACAAATGGTAATTTCCACACTTGATTCCAAAACTCAACAACCGACCCAGGTTTCTTCACAGTGTGTCATTTTCAAGGTGTGTTTTCACCTTGAAAATCACACAATGTGTTGAAACCTGGGTGGGTTGTTTAGTTTTGGAATTGAAGAGTGTGGAAATTGCCATTTGTGCTCTTTCATCATGGATATATCGAACTTCCACCAAATCAAGCCTGAAACGATTTCATACGTTTGAGTGTTGATTAAGTTTATTGTGTATTTTTGTCTTAATTAGTAACTATTATTAAGTGTATTTGTCTTTTATTAATATTTTCGATATCTACCGTGATTAATTTTTTTTTATTCTGCAAAGTGTTTGTTATTTATTAGTTATTATTGCATAAGTTACAATTTGGCAACTGGCCAGGTGGTAACATGTATATACAAAAAAGAAAAACACAACATCCCCACAAAGTCACATATCAACTAGACAGTTGTACAAATTTTGAAATTTGATTAAAATTTCTAAAAAAAATAATACTTTTTCAGCTATTTCTTAAATATTTTTACATTACAAGGAAAGGGCTCAAATAGCTCTGCAGGCAATCTGTTCCAATCTTCAATTGTTTTATTCAGGTATGAAAATTTTTTTATTCCCTCCATGCTTTATCCCCTTTGTATATTTTATACATACCGCAGAGTCGGTTTCTTTTTCTCCTACTTTCCAAATATTCCCACCCCAGTATTTTTAGCATGCCTGATACGCTCTCTATCCTCCAATGCCTACCCAAAACGTATCGAGCCGCTTTTCTTTGAACTCTCTCCAAGGCCTTTATATGTCCCACCTCATAGGGATCCCACACCATTGAGGCCTACTCTATGATAGGCCTAACCAGTGTTTTATACGCCATTTCCTTCGTGCGAAACTTGCTTCCCTTAAGATTTCTCATCACCCAGTGCAGTTTCTTGAAGGCTTTCTTAGCAGTATATTGAACGTTCAGCCCCCAATTCAAATCTTAGACAGGTGGACACCTAAGTATTTACAGTTGTCACACCTAGGAATAGGGTTACCTAAGAACTGATAGTCCCTTTTGGTAGAATTTATCTTGTTGCCGAAGGATATAAGCTTACATTTACTTACGTTTATATCCATCCCGTTCTGAGACACCCAATCTGCCATTTTATTAATGTCCACTTGCAGAGTTTCATGATCGCTCTCTCCTCCAATCTGTTTATAAATAATGCAATCGTCGGCGAAAAGTCTAACATGCGAGTTAATTTTGTTTGGGAGGTCATTTATATAAATTAAAAACAAGATTGGCCCAAGAACACTACCTTGAGGCACCCCCGATGTAACCATTGTTTCATCGTTATGGATTGATCATTTAATCAATGTATGGTGGTTAAAACAGGTTCCAACTTTAAAGAAAGCTACAGCTTGCTAGTGCAATGCTTCGGTAAAAGGTCTAAAGCAATTCCCAATTTACAGGTAGCATACGGATCAAGGCAGCTTGCACTGTATCAGTTTGCTTATCAATCCAGCCGGTCCCAGCTCTTAATTTTATTTTTATATCTCTATGTTATTCCATTTTCCATCAATAAATTTTTATCTACTCTGTTCAGCGTTAGACCTATCACTCCCCATTAAAAACAAATACCGCACTCAATCGTTCAAATTAAAATCCGAAGGTTCCACTGTGTAGTGGAATTCGGCAATGCTGAAATAATAATGTGGAATTTGCCACAAAATTAAATTTGGAAGGTAATTATGGTTAATCCAGCTAATAAAAAACTACGTGTTGTTATATTTAAACCTGGGTCGGGAATTAATTGAATTTTTTTGGATAATAACTCATATTGATTTAATTATCATTTAAAAAATTGGCTTGGAAATTCTCAAAATATGTTTGCGTGAGTGAAAAACTCAATTTGTTTCTATCCCTGAGAGTTGATTGTTGTTAGACTTAAAGTGACACGAGAGGGCAAACAACTAACTGTTTTCTAGGTCTTCTTAATATTCGGGGAAACGAGGAGGTGCTAGACAATAGGGTGAGGTGGTGTAACATATAAGAGGAGATGAAGGATCTGGGTGGAGCGAGCACTAAGGGGAGAGGGGATGTTGAAAAGCGAGTGATAGGGTGGAATATTTGGTGATCGGGGAAGGAGGGGAAGATAATTGAATTTATGGAGGGATTGAAAGGGAATAGTGTTCAGTGTGAATTGAAGAGGTAAGTTAAATTTTGGGGTAGTTACAGTCGGGGTGATTCGCAAAATAATTTTACTAAACCTATTTAACTTTTATTAAACCTTTACTAATAATACCTTTCATAATATTAGTATAATACTTTTCGTAATATTAGTATAATACCTTTCATAATATTAGTATAATACCTTTCATAATATTATGTATAACAATAAATATGCTTATGATAATAATACGAACGAGCTCAGATTTTGTACGAATTAGGTCGGGGGCCGTTAGATACTCCAAGGCTTCGCGCTACGCTTCGGTTTCTTGAGCAATTACGAACAAACAACTTTCAGTGGCTGGGAAAACATTTAATAATCGCTCTATATATTCGGATAAAAGAGATAAAAGCGAAAAAATATCTTATCATTTGTATAAAATATTGATAGTAGGTAACCCAGTGAGGGCATGCATCAAGGAGGCTACTTAGAGGAGGCCCGATTCCATCCCATATACGGCTGATTTCTGTTGCCACTTCGGTCGCATATTAATCGGCTTTCAAAAATGTCCGCGGCGCGGTGATGAGTGCAATGCGATCCACTTTTGTTTTAATATTATGCAGTATAATGTTTTAAATTGCGAGGAATAGAATTGAAGAGTTATAAATTTGATAAATCACATCATCATGAATGTAAATGTCGGTTTACACCATTGATTTTGACTTATTTCCCGTGAAACTCGGATAAATTTGTCCGACAGCGACGCGAGTGGAGACTTTTGTAATCCCATTTAGGTGCGCGGTGGGTGACAACGCACGATGAGGCCGACTTGAGGATCCTCTATCGTAAGTAATATTCGTGGTATGCATAATAACAGGCCTTCCAGTTTTCAACAGTCGACATTCGAAATTCGACCGGTTCACCTCGAAGGTAGGCTACGGCTGATGCGTCGTTCATTTTCGGAATTCGGGTAGGGGAGGGAGGTAGTAGCGGGGAGTTGCGGATTCGAGGGGAGAGCACGTTTGGAAGTTGCGTACGCACAATTACAGTGAGGCATCCCGAAGAGGCAACCTACCGCAGTCCAACATCCTCTCTCGACCGAGGCGGCCGACGATGTATCGTCCCGTTGTTGGATGATAATCGAGCGAAATGCAATCTTGTCATAAAGTGAACCGATTCAGGCGTGATGTAATTGTGAAAGCTCGGCATGATGAAATAGAAGGTAGTTGCACATTTCCACAATCATCAACATTAAATTTCCATAGTTTATATATTATATTCTGCAGGCATTGTGTTAATTTAATTGTAGATTTTGTTTACTACAATCTTAGGTATTGCTTAATGTAATTGTTGAAAAGTTCAACTACCTTGTATTTCAATAAGGACTCTTATCAAGCCTATGGTGATCCACATCGTACGAGAATACTCCTGCATCAATGGGCACGCTCGCATTCGGTAGATAGTATATTTTGATTGAGTGTTTAAACTAAAGGTACCCTTATTTTTCAGTTTTTCAATCCATCATCTACTTCTCTAGCCATTCGCTATTCTAGATTAAAATCTAGGTAGAGTGTTGAGCTACTGAGCAATTGGTAGTGTTGAGTTAATGTAGGGAGGGTACTAGGATCCAATTCCGGACGAGGCATGAGTAAATATTCACAATTCATTCACTAATTTCTAGATCGAAATTTTCGAAAGTTGCTGTGCCGTCGAAATGATATTGGCTTTACTTTTTCGTGACTCGTTGCTAAATGCATTCGATTGGATGTTAGGATTGGCAGTATCAGTAGAATTGTACAAGCGAAATCTTGTCCTCCTTGTAAATATCCTCCGCGTGCATTGTTTATTAATTTTCCATCCGTACATGTGGATCTATCGATTATGTAATGGAAACCGATCATTGAAGTAGTGAGTCAACTGATACTTTATGTAATATTCCATTTTTCTCGATTCAATTTTTTCTTGGCCTTTGATATGGATTTATCGTCATCGAAATGAAAATCGCAAACCATTCACCCTTTATCAAAATCCAAAGCTCCAATCCTCGGAAAGTATAGTGTAATTTTTTAGCCAATCACGAACAAATTAATGGGGTATATTACACTTATGCAATCTCTTAATTTGAAACTTTGTGAAACCGGTTCAAAATTCATGCTGCCGAGTATAGATAAGCTAAAGGTAAAAATTGATAAAATGCCCTCTTCCTTTAGCGTTCATCAATTCCTCTGCTAACATTATCCAATTTTTTATGCATTGGTAATCGAAAATTAGCCAATTTTTAAGGCCTTTCCTAAAGTTTCCTGATAAAACTTTCGTCTATCGTTGTTTTCCCGTGACTGGTGCAAATATAACTTTCTGGACAGGTTTTACAATGAGCATAGTGCACAAAAATGAATTTTCCTGTTGTGTGTTAATCCGTGAGATACCATATGAAACTTTGCATGCTGATTCTGGTGACTCGAAGTAAATTGATACAAAGCTGTTGACGTTGAATGATTCAATATTTAATTTTATGCGATGTGTTTATCTTGTGATTTAGCTTTCACGACGTGAATTAATGTTCACATTTTAAGATAGAGTTTGCTAAACAAAAGGCAAATAAATTTGTGCACACAATTCGCATATCGAATCATTTACCTACCAATCAGATTTAGGGAAGAAATGATTTTGTTAACTTTCAAGAGTATCAAAATATTGGGAAGCTGCTTTTCGTGTTTTATTTATAATGCTGCTTAGTGTTATTCATTTATTTCATCAATGGGATCACACGAATTTTAATTATTATTTATAAAACTTAAAGTTTTAATTACACTAAATTGCAACAGGAGATGAACGCAGTTATGACTTATGCGTGTAGTTAATTGTATGCTCTTTCTAAAATTTGATACTTGTTTGAAAATCATGATGAGGGATAGGCACTGGACACTATTCAATTAACTTCCTCTTCGAAACTTAGAATTTAAAAACATAATAGTGAAAGCCAGCCTGTGTGAGTGAATTTAAGAATAAAGAGTATGACTATGACCGTTTGTTCTTAGTGCCTGGTGTAGTACAGGTCCAAAGTCTTTTATAAAATATTCACTCTTCAAATCTTTTATAATAGATGTACCGTGATCTGCTATAAAAGATAAACAAAAGTAATGGTTTAATACGTCGTTTTTACGTAAGTTTCGTCATGGCATTGGCCGCGAATGCTTACATGCAAGCTCTTGCCGTGCCTATATTTCAATGTCTGAGCTTTATCTCGTCTCGAGAGGTTCGTCTCCCCACTTTTCTCCAGCCAGCGCAGTGTTGCCAGAATTATTCTCTCGAAATGCATTATAAGATGCGGTCGATGTGGCCACTAGCCTCAGTGCGTGGTATTCTTCGCAGACAGATGTCTGGCCAGCCTCACAGATGTTATCGGCTTGCAACGAATACTATGCTTGACTCATCAGGGAATTCTTGAGTGCTTGACACAATGCGACGCTGTACCAAATGACATCTTGGGGTCTGTTTGTTAATCTTTAAGTTGAAGTGTAAAAACTTTTCTCTGTATAAAACTCAATGTTGGCACCCATCGACTCGAATGTGGCTGCTCCAAATTTTCTCCGAGTGCTCTACTGAATTGAGCCACCAGGATGTCATAAACGCAGTTATGACTCATGTGGGTAATTGATTGTATCTTCATTATAAAATCTGAAATTCGTTTGAAAATTATGATGAGGAATGGGTACTGGACACTCTGAGCTGCTGGTTTTTAACTCATTCCATTGCTGTTTGAGCTCCCTCTTCGATACAAAAACATAGTGAAAATCGGCCTCAGTGTGAGTGAATGAAAGAATAAAGAGTATTGACCTTTCTCTTCTAAGCATTGAATCGTCTTCATTGATGATAGGCAAACTCGAGTCATACGTAACACCGTGAGCCGTAAAATCTTCAATAAACATTCTACTAGATATTTCCAAACTCCGAATTTCTCTTTGTAATTGAAAATCAGCGTAGAAAATAAAAAAAAGAAATATTCATGTGATTGAGTTATGCTGCTCCACTAGCTAAATTTGGTTAATATTTATGTTCGAGTGGCTCTTAGGTAATGATTATGCCGACAAAATGCAGACGCGTAATAGCGAGGAGAAAAAGTGGCATCAGAAAGGACAAAATTCACATAAGCGCGGAAAGTTATGTTTAAATTTGATGAAGTAATCAATCAGTTAGCGGACTTCTTATATTTATTTATATTCCTTACTTCTTGCTGGTAATATGCCTGTTTAACCTCATGTCATGTAAATTTTTCGTTAGCGTAACAGGTAGTTGTAAAAAGATGAGAAAAATTAGCTGTAGAGCATAAGCATAGAAAATATTATTTTGCCTTGAATCCATGTGACAATAATGGCAGCGCCGAAGGCGCGATTTCAGAGGAAGTAATAAAAATATTTACCGGCCCATTCATCAGTGCACAACTTATTTCATTGCATCTCGGCGAGCACGGCTTCTGTGGATAAACTATGTGAACATCAAAGGCGTCAAGTCTATTGCTGTAACGACGCGGCCGTCAAATAAATTTAGGATCGGTGTAAGGAATTTTTGAGCCTCCAATAGATCCTTACGGCATTTATGTAATTGGCCCGCTGAATCGCGTTCACCTTTAGTTAATAGCAGACAGGGTGGATGGAAAGACGGGAGGAACTTGATACCGGCCGCATCGTGTCTCTCTCCGTAACCCGTCCGAATCGGCCATCTTGACGTTGGTGTTACACGAGGGCGTCCTCCTTGTCGCCCCGAAGCGTCTGGCAACGCTTTTGGCGAAGGCGTTCAGCGGGGAGAGAGAGAGCGCGCGTGTGTAGAGGGGAGGGAATCAAGCCAGGAGTGTGGGGTGCTGAGTAGGGGGGAGTTCGGAGGAGTGAGGTACGGAGAAGAGCTGGGGTTCTGCCCGGTAGACTCGCTCCGAGGGGTCGGGGAAGGCGAGCGTGGCTCTGGCGGCCGGCGCGGGCAGCGTCGAATCCGGTCCGCCGACACGGAGGAGGTCCGATGGTGGACTGCAGGCGGGCCAATTGGGAGGCGGCTGGGTGGCGGCGTGGGGGTGAGGCCGACCAATGGCGGAGGGCGTCACAGCCGACACCACGCGCGCGCTTCCCTCCCGCCTCTCCCCTCGCGCCGTAAACTCGCCTCCGCACATATGTAGCACGTGTAAATATCTGGCCAGCGTAATTCCATTTATGTAGTCTCTCCTCACATAAAGAGGGCTATCTTCTCTTCCATCTCACTGTCGTCTCCACCCGGGTGTGGGCACTTTTACCACCTCTCAAGGCATGGAGGCTGGAGGCCTCAGTAGGAGGTTTCCTCTATCACCGTAAACGGGAAGAAAGATAGTCACTATTCTGTAAAGCATTGGGTAGCGGCAAGTTCAGGGAATGTTCTTTTGAAGGAATAACCAGGGGCGAGTCCAGGATTTTTTCTGGGGGGGAGGCGCAAGTGTCTGACAGGTCTTCTCATATTTGAGATTACAAGCAAAATACAACTATTACTGCAGAATGAATTTTATTAATGTTAAATTAAATTATTAAGGCTCCGTAATAAACCAAATAAAACGATCGTAATGACAACTAAGTATATTAAAATCTTGTCTTTCTTTAAGCGTCTGGTGGGGGGCACGTGCCCCCTCCCCTAAATCCGGCTATGGGAATTACTTACATCGGTTGAGGCATTTGACTATTTGTTTTATCATATTGGTAGGGAAGGCGATATTCTATATTTATCGATTACGGCACTTTTATTTATCCGAAATCTCTGGAATGAGAAATACCTAATATGTAATTTTTGTAACTATTCTACCGGTAGATATTCTTGGAGTATTTTTATAATGTCTCCCCTCCCAACCTGAATTGGCCTTGTCATTTTTGAATCAGGTCTACTCCCTTTCATTCCATTTTTAAATCTTAGTTTCTTCCTCTCCTCTTACCTAAAATTCTCTCTAGGGTGATGTTTAGTATCTTCTCTCCGTGCTGTATTCGCTACATCCAAAATCTCTCTATATCCTCCGCATCTCAACAAGTTTTACTTTCTCGCCTACCTTCATATCATTTCGTCGTTCTTTTGTAATGGTAATAAGAAATAATTTACTAACTTTTTGGTCGCGGTCCAAGGTTACCATAAAAATACCTACTGAATACATACTATATTTTTTTGTTCCATCCCACCGTCGTCCGTAACGGGATTCGGGCACTTACTTATACCGCCACACAAGGCAGGTGGGCTTGAGACCGCTGTCAGAATCTTCCTCCCTCACCGAAAGAGGAAAGAATACTCAAGTTTCCATTATGCTGTATTAGTTTTTATTTAGGTTTGGCAATTCGAGAAGATCCCATGAAGAAGTCCTGAGTTTTTTTTGCTGTATTCGTGCATATGCTTTGAGCTGACCCGATTCATTTGCTCCATATCTTTATAACGTACTGAATTGTCTGGAAATTTGTAAAAATAAATTCCTATATACTGAAGAACGAATTAGCGTACATGTAGTCTTAATATTTTACCAAAACGAAGGTCCTCTCTCTTCCATCTCACCGTTGTCCACAACTGTTATGGGCACTTCTACCTCTCCTCTTGGAAGCCTGGTTTGTTATCCCGCGGTAATAGCCTTTCTCGATCACCGAAAGAGGAAAGAAGAATGGCTAAGTATTTATTATTTATTCGAGATCAGCTCGTTGGGCCGACCTGTCAAATGTGTGTGGAGTGATTTTTTGTTCGGGGTAATAGTATACCTCCTTCTATATTTGGCCTACATCATATTCTATATACTTATATCGATTTCGGCACTTTTGCTTTTCTACCAAATCTGTGGAATGAGGAATACCATTGTAATTTGTATTAGTATTCTACCGTTTATGGTAGCCGTACTTGGAGTAGTTTTCTTATCACCCTTGCATACGATATTATACGATACTCTCGATATTATACTTACGATTCGATATTACCCTTTGGGATATCGGCCAAATTAATGAAAATTAACTTTGTGATAGGAGATAAATTTCATAATTTTTGGGTCACTCCTCACTACGCATCCTGGAGACGTGGATTGCAGGCAAGAATGTACTACGCAAATTGAAGATTTGAAATTTCATGCCACGCATAGTGAATGCTATGTGTTTCGTTGTATTTCAGAAAGATTTTTATGAGTTGGATTGTCACCATTAGAATCCGTTAAAAAATCGCAATTTCCAATTCACGCTGTTTTTATGTTTTTATTAGCAATTAAATATTCTAGTATAGTTAGGCTTAAGTTGACGCGAGGATTAATTTAGCTCTCTACCGTGGTTACACGCACGCATTGCAATAGGATGAGTTTAAGGCAGTGATTTTAAAATAAATATTTTCTGATTTCCCACTTTGTTTTTTTCATGATTTTTATGGAATCAATCTTTTTATCTTCATGTGCAAGGGCTATAATGCAAAGCTATCGTTTGTTCTCCTGCCGAGGAGCAACGGTTACGTGTTTAATAATTCTCTCGAGAGTTCAGTTTGGCTCATCTTACTTCCCCAATGTTTGTATTCAAATTGGATTGGATTTTATTTACCTACATAAAACAACACAATATAGTCTTTTTTACGATCCTAACGAGCCATGTTTGCATGCAGGAGTGGGAAAACTGTAGGCTCACCTCGTTAGCTAATCGGAAGTTAGCTTTGAGGTGATTTTTTTATTTTGTGTGACTATGTACCCAACTTAATTACATCATAAATTAAATTGCCCTTATGTTAACATTATTATTTAGGGAATAATCACTTGCTTCCATTTTATATCCTGTGTATAATGTTGAATAGAGTTTAGTTTTTGCGCTAATGATTCAAGTATGATAAGCATGAAAATATTGTCGACTATTTCACTTGATCTCATTGTCGTCTCCACCCTGGTATGGGCACTTTTACCACCTCTTAAGGCAGGCAGGGTGTTTATAAAATATGGCGTTTACCAATGTTAAAGGTTGAGTAATTAAACTATAGGTTCTTAGTTCTTGTAGTGATTACTATTCAGTATTGCAACTGTTCTCCGTGAATTTCCTTTCTCTCCTTTTATCTGCTTAAGTTCTCCGACCTTTTTGGCGATTCCGTTAACTATTTGCTATTTTTCCTTGTTTATTTGATTGCATTCCAAATGAGCTATTCCCATTCCATTTTCCCTTCAATGGCTTCCGTAGACGTCTGCTGTGTCTCGGTTGGTATTTGGTCTAAAATCAGATACCGTTTTTCCTTATCATACTCCATGTAGGTCTTCTCCATTCTAAATGCTCCGTGTAGTTGTTCTTATTCTCCCATTGCCTACCTTCGTATTTGGACCAATAGATTTCCACGACAGGGATGCCGACTTACGAAAAATATTGGGGGGGCCCAAACCGGGGATCTTGCCCCAAGAAATTTTATAAGTAGAGAGTTTTAAGTTTTTTAAAGTATTTTAGAAGAGTCATATGATCAACATTAGAACCCTGATAACTCGAATTTCGATATCGGGATATTCCGGGGAAAATCAACAAGACAGAAAAAAATTTTCTCACACCCATAACGAATTTTTGAGGGGGCTCGGGCCCCCTCAGGCCCCATGGAGTCGGCGCCACTGTTCCACGATGTGTATCTCCCGGATACGTATTGAAATTGAGTAAGTGTTTAGTCTTGTTCACGACTTATCTTGACTTAATTTGGCGTAACTATGAAGTCGAAAACTCCTCTACTGATCTAAACAAGTTAAGATGGGCGAAATTCTTCGGAGGAAAAATCATTCGCCTTGACCGGGACTCCATCGCATTTGTGTACGGGTGACTCCCTAAAGTTATCACCGTGGCCAGTCCCGGTATACTACGAAAATGTAAGAAGTCGTAACTTTGCTGGGGTAGTCATAAGTTGAGCAATGCCCCAATTTCTCTTGAAATTAACCAGTAACAGGCATTTTTTCTTCTGAGAGTTGAAAAAAATTAATTTAGTCTTGTGAAATTATTTCAATTTCAATGCACGATATCTGCTGTGATTGGAGGAGAATTTATCGCCCTGAATGAGTCAAGATACGCCTAGTTAGGTGCTGCGAACGCGGCTTAAAAGGGACGCAAAGGCTGGGTCGGGTGATTGCAGCTGGAGAAGCCATCCTTTGAAGGCCGTTGTGTAGTAGTAGCCCTCACTTCTGGAGTGGGGTCGGCTGCGTCATCTTCGAAGGGTAACAAAGGGTGTTCCGAGGGTTGGGGAGGTATGGGCTGGACCAAGTTGATCCCTTCGTTTCACGAGGGGTGGTATTCCCCGAGAGCCGAGGGAGAATCATTCCCGGAGTAATAGACGCTGCCGCATGGACGAGGGTGCTGCGTGACCGGCTGAGATTAAAACCCCGCACGCCATCCGCGTGAGTCATGTCGCGCGTATGTCTTCCTGTTACCGAACCCTCCTCTCTCTCTCTGAGAGCGGATATCCCTCCACCTATCGGTAGCAAAGTGGATTACGATCTGCCGCATTTTCCACCATGGTCTCGCCTCACTCACCCCCTTCCATGCTCCATCTCAGCCCCTATTTAAGTCTCCCACCCACTGTTTTCATCTGGGCTCGAGACCCTCTCGATGTATTCCATCAAACTACGCTTGCTTACGGTGCCATGTTTTTTTTATCGTTTTTCAGTTTAATACCCAAGGGTTCTCTTACGTTTCCTTATAAATGCGCAGATTTCTGTGTTACTTCACAACTTTGCTTAATTTGTGATTTCTTTGGGTAAAAATGAAAAAATACAAGTCTCTGACTTAAGTCCTAGATACCCTATGCAATGTTAAAACTTATTCTTATAGATGCTAGTTTAAATCGCTGCAGAATTAAAAAAAAGTTAAGATATCCTTTCTAGTAAGACATGTGCGTTATTTGTGATTTCTTTGGGTAAAAATGAAAAAAATACATGTTACTGACTTCATTTTATAGATGCAGTGTTTATTTTCAGTCTTATCGAGAGTGGCATAAATTACTGCAGAATTAAAAAATATGAAGATTTTCTTCCCAGTTATACATAATACATTATACCAGTATGGTATATTTACAGATCTTTCCATCAAATCAGATTAGCTAAACGATAGAAATAATGGAAAAGTCAGTAAATTTGAGAATAATATTTTCTCATAGACTAATACTTTCGCCGACGACACGGGACAGACGTACCTACGTAATTTATGTGTCGGTAAGGAGGAAAAAATGCAAACGTTAATTCTACTACTTCTCGTAAAGTCAATCTCAACATTTAACGATTTGTCTCCATTTGTGTAATGGATCTAATATTATTTTGGCGTAGTAATAACCAGGTTTTAAAACAAATTTTAAACAGGTTTAAAAATAGATTTAAAGTAACGAAATAGGCTGAATCACTTGTATAAGAACAGGCACTCAGGGGAATATATTTTTCTCATTTTGTACAGAATTTTAATAAGATAAAGAACTGTATTACAGCTAGTACAATGCCTTTGACAATGATAAATGCTCCAAATGGTAATTTAACTTTAAATAGCCAAGTTATTTTAGCCACATTTACATTTAGTTACATTTAGCCACATCGTGTCATTGGAATTAGAATATATTTACAAGTAATACACAATAAGGGGTCACAATTAGCATCGGTAAATGACATTTCGGCATTAATAATTCATGGAAGCAAATTATAATGCATCTATCAATTTCTACATAAATATCATTAAATATTTTAGCAAAAATTATTTTATCATTCCCATTGAAATATATTGTAGATTTTTCTGTCCATTATAATTTTGCGTGCATTTTGCTGAAGTTGGTATTTATATCAAATTTTGAAACGGCCATGAAAGCAATATTTTAAAGTATACCAAATAATTATCGGAAGTAGCATTTCTTAAATTGTGTATTCCTGTAAAATTGTGTATTCCGTCATATCGAGTTTAATGGTGGCGAAACTAGGGATATGCTTTGGGAGGGGATGGTTTGAGGTGGCACTCCCCCCGCCCCCAGGCAACCAGGCCCAGGGGTGGCAGGGAAAATATTTGAAAAATGACATGCCTCGAAATAAATTCAATTTAAAATAAAATCAATTTGAAAATAAAATCAGTTTGGCTCTAAATATTTAACTTTAAGTAGATGTAGTCATTATGTGTCAAAAAAAGATAAGATATCTAATAGTTTTTAAAAGAATTTTTTTGTCTGAGGCTTTGGGGGGATCTATCCACTAATCCCCCTTATTCCCCCATAGTTACGCCGCTTGAGTATGATCCGAGCTGATAGTAAAACTTATCCTTCACATTGCCGGGTAATTTTCATTTCCACGGCTTTTGAGGGAATCGGTTTTCAAAAAATGTTGCATCTTCTTTCCGCCATGGGAACTCAATCCCTGTTGGTTTTTCGCTCCAACAATTGTCGAGCCGCCTCAGCCGTCATGTTTGCTACGCTCGTAGCGTTCGCTAGTCTCGAGCAAACTTGCCATCCGGGGAAGGGGAGGGGATTTACCTTTTTGAAGAGGGATGGGAAGGGTGACCATGCCATGCAGCCGACGGGGGAAGGGGAAACAGGGTTGAAGAACGCCGAGAGAGTACCCAAAGGCCATCTAGCGGCATTTGGGAAAACTTCCTTTTATCTATTGCACCATTTCGCGACCTTCGCGACTCAACTTCGATTCGCTCCCGGCGGCGCTCAAAATGATGTTAATTGATGTTTTCCGCGCTCCCATCCTGCACTCTATTTTATTGCACGCATCGGCTCTTGGCTAACTGATTAATCACGAGAACTGCGGATTCAGTCTCCTGCCTATTTGCTTATATTATCGGAAAATGCCTGACTTTGCGCTTTTTAAATTTGTTCTATTGAAATTAAAAATGTGTATGAGTGTATGCCTACGGAAAATGTTTGGAACGGGCGCAGCAAATGTAAACTTATGTCACTTTTTTTCGCCCTTTTACCGTCCGTTCTTTGCGTGTGCACGACATATTTGTTTTAAATTTCCAAATATTGACGTGTGTTCGTCATTAAGCTTGAGGATCGGGTAACGCGCAGAATTTCTTTCGCATTCGGTAGTTATGTGCGCATTGTCATGTTGTTACGTTTAATTCTGTCCATCAAAAGAGATTTTTTTATCCTTGTTCAATTATGATATGGGCGTGTTTTTTTTTTGTTTCATTCAGAATTGGCAATTCCTCTTTCGAGTTATCTCGTTGTACTGATCGCATTTCTTTGGGTAAAGGGACCACAGCTATGTTATATGTAAATCTCAATATTTTTATCCTAATTTTGTAGTTTTACGACAGATAATCTTGCTTCAGATTTGTTTATCATTTTTAACCAGAGCTACTAGAACTTTTGAATATTTTCGTTCTATTTTTTTGAATACATTACTTTAGATCATTCTCTAGTATTTATATTACAGCATGATAATAAAAATATGGGAATTACCTACCTATTGCTGTGGCATCGGCATAGCGAAGTCAGTTATTTATTATATTTGATGATTGGGGAAAGATATGATTAGTAATTAAAAAAAAAATTACGCAACTTTACATCAATAATTTTGCTAAAAAAATAGTTCGCCAATCTTGGGAGTTGGTTGAAAATAATGCGTACTGGACGCCATGTTATGTACACATGCAATGTGTCACTTTTCCTGTTAAAAATTAGTTGAGTTATTCTTTAGCAGTATTGACGCCATTTCTGTAGCTTAATTTAATGTTTCCTACGCATCCTATTTTTCATCCCGAGAGCTCTTCTTCCATGATTGAGATTTTGATTCAACGTAGCATAAAGTAATATAGAAATATGAATAATATGCATTTTGCGTTGTGTATTTCTATACACTTTGATGACGGGGACGGAAAGCGCTGAAACAAATGATATCGACTCTCTGCCCCCAATAAATGTCACGCTAATTCAAAATCAACATTACATTACATCAATTTTTCCTTTAATTTATCCATTTGTGTGGCATTTTTTGTATGAACTCGGTCATTGTCCATAGAGCACCACAATCACGTCAAGTGCTCCCTCCGGTAATTTACCGCCAATTTTTCCTATAAACCGGCCTTCATAATTCTCTAGGTAAGATTCAGGTGTCTCTGAAGCAATTTTTATTTCATGTGTCGGTATTTATTTTATTCATGTAAAATATAACCTTTGATTTATAAATATATTTAATTTCTTATTACTTCAATTCATATTTTTCCATTCTGGGTCCCACCCTCAACTTCAATATCTAAGGTGTTAGTTATTAGGAACTCTTCAATACTATTCATCAGAGCTTAGATTAGGCTGGAATGGTATTATAAAATCATTTTCAAATTTTTGTGATAAATTTATTAAATATTTGTGTATACTTTTTGTCATTCATAATATTCCAATGCTCAAATATATTCGTTAACATTAATATTTTTGGCAAAGGTGTTTAATTAGATGGAGAAGCAGAAAAACTATATTATAATGATAACGGTGTTGACTTTAATAAAGCACCAATTCTAATTAATCGTTAGTTTCATTTGAAACCGAAGGTTAGTACGGTAATAGAACCCTTCTTTTTTCTCACGTTGGTTATCCATTAGGTATCTTCCAGGAAACATCAGCATTTAAGTCAAAGGGCTTTTTTTCCGGGTCCACAATAAACATTGCTTTGAGAATCTTTCTTATCACTCTAATGCGATAATTATAATTAAACCTATGCTAACATTCAAAGCATCGTAATGTTTGTGTTGCATCAGTTCTCCAGTCCTCTGTTTCCAAACTTTTCTGTTCTTGTATCGTTAAGTAAAGATATTTAAAAGACTACATAAATTATTTATCAAGTTATTGATGTAGAGATTCTTTTGAGACACCAGATACTTGAGAAAAATAATCTTGATCAGGGGTCATTTTGTAGTGGTATCTTCAAAATCATTTATAACACCAGACCTTTTTTTAGCTTTCTTTTACAATCATGAGCTTACGCCTAGAGGTTGAAAGTTAATAATTTTTTTTTATTTTGATGATAAAAATAAAATTTGGAAAATGCTGTGCTCACCTTTGTTTTTCATTAATAATGCTTATAATTTATCAGATAAAGTGTAAAATAAGCCGAGGCACTTGTTACTTGCACGTGAAGATATGCATATGGTTGTAAGTATGAACCACATCGTAAAATGGGCATGGTTCGTGTAGCGCAAGCATTGGTATTATTTCGTAACTTAAATGAATATGAAAGGACTAAATTCATATATTTGATTCTGTTTTTAAACGTCTATGTTACCTTGTTACCAAAGTATTTGACTGATTTGTTACTTTGGCCTCGTTAAATTTTTTTTCCCGAGCTACAGCTTACCTGTCCCTTATTTATACCATCGACGTTGATGCTTCTTAACTTTCAGGACGTTTTTTTATTGATGATTATATTCGCTGACGGTACCTATGCACCAATATCCACTAAACACTTACTGTTCGTATTTTTTCTCGTCGTTATTCTTTCTTTTTTACGATCTATCTTAACTTGCTTCGTCAATTACTCTGTTTTATCGGTTGAATCTTGTAATTGATTTCCGCGTGCCGAAAAGGCTGTTGCTCGAAGTCGTCGTGCGTCCCGGGACCATACCACCAGTTGGGAACCGCTGGGTTACATGATTCATCTCTAAAACATAGAAAATAAAAATAAAATAAAAAAGATTAAAAATAATCACACTTTTTCCAAAGCCAGTATAAAATCCACTAAAAAGTGAAAAATGAGCTATTCATAAATCGGAAAGTAAAGCGTGGGTGCTGATAAGGTTTAAATATTAATATTGCGTGCTAGTAATTACTCACTTATCTGGCTCTTCTACATTCATTTCTATGTATTCCCCTAATGATGAAAATCAATTTTAACTTTTTAGTGTTTTTTATACTCTTTTTGGAGAAAGCGTTTTTTATTTCATTTTTCTCATATTCATGGGGAAGATCCTAATTCTTAACGCGTGTGAAATTTATTCTTATTCATCATAAATTCTCATTCATCATATATTCTTATTATCTCGCCATCATTCCTTATGCTTCAAGTGCTATTTTAAAAAATGGCACCTACTACAATATGTTAACTGTCCATCAAATTTTATTCCGCGTATGCGGCTATTTGCTTTCAGGCATGTAAAAAATCTCGTCGAAATGATCAATTGATGGGTTAATGAATTTTTGTGGCTGGTAATTGTGGCCTTTCTTCTCACTTACCTCAGTTAAATCCCAATTATTATGTTGTATTGGGTCTCATAACAAATCTTAGGCGATTCAGTGGACTCAAATAATTTTTAGGAAACCTTTCGATGTGTGGTCCCACGTTTGTTGCAACCATGGCGCGTTTGCTGTAAGTAATAGCCCGCATATTTTATGGGAAAAGTACTTATCCTTTTCAAATTAAAAATATTAAAAAAAAATAGAATGGCTCGTGTTAAATAAGTTTACTTTCTGTGCCCACCCGTTTTCGTTATCCGCCCCTAGTGGAGGCATCTCGGGAATCTCTTCTTGGAAAAGAGAAAGTGTATCCTATTCAAGAAAAGAGACCCTTCACTTTCCCCACTTCCGCGCGAAGCCGACCCCTCACCTCCTAGAGAACGGGAGACTTTCCTATAGGCGAGCGATAGACGTAGAGATAGACGTAACGCAGCGCGGGAGTCCGCGCGAAAAATCGAATCGCAAGGTATTTCGATCCAAGCGCGGAGGTTATAGATAGGGACTTTTTGCCCTCAACTCTTTCGCCTAGACGACGACCGGTTGCATGCTCCTAGAGTACGACCTCCCTGCCATCCTCGCCTAGGCCCGCGTAGGCGATTCTCTCCTATTTCTCATTTGGATGGAATGAGGAGAAGAAGGTGTGGTGTGCCGGGAGTCGAGGGCGCGGAGACCGGTCTCTGCACGGCGCCGTCTGTCGCCCTCCTCGCCACCATGCGCGCCTGGTAGTCGCCTGCCGCGGCGGACGCCCTCGGCGGCTCCGCGTGTCACCCGGACGCCACGCCATTGGCGGGAAGCCTCGATACCCCTCCCCCCGACGCTCTCTCGGCCCAATTCGCAATCGCGCGTTTTCCCGCCGCACGTGCTCGCCGGCGAAGTCGTTGTCCGTCCCGGGAAAGAATCGGCGCCGACCAGACGTATAGCGCTTCGAGGAGGTCGCGCTGTTGAGAGAATTTTACTGTTGCCAAGGTTTTGTTTGAGCGTCACAACAATACTTTTGGCCAAAAAAAAAAAATAAAATCTACAAGATTGGTTCAAAAAATAGTTAAAATTCATAAAAGATAATAAAAATATTGAATACTTGCATTAATTTTGTTATTTTTTTCAATGAATTACTCCTTGATTGTGTTGTCAATTTAATAATGTAAGTTTCATTTTCAAACAAACACAACATTACACATATAACGGGGACATATGCGCCAATTTTTTTTTACCCTGAATTTGTCGGTTTGCTTAAACTTTTGCTTTGCCTCCATTGGAATATGGTTAAAAAAATCAGAGATAAAATGATAATACTCCATGCAGCTCTTCTCCAATTTTAATAATCCGTGTAGTTGTCTTCTGCCTTCCGTTGCATTCCCTCGTAGTTTAACGGATAGATTTATCCTATCCTATTCGAGTATAAGCTAATCGCTATCCCTCACGGTGTTTCTTCTCTGAAAAACCTTGAAAGCCAGGGAAATTACAGGAAAATGTCTCAAAATCTGTGTGAAACGTAGATATAACATTCAGATGGTAAATTTTTCCTCCACTCTTTGCTTCTTTGCATGTTTTTTATATTTGAGCGTCCGATTCCCAATAGGTCTTTCAGATGGTCCTCCATAGTTGTCAAAATTCATATTTTACGTATGGTAATTTTGCCTGTTTTGATTTTTTAAGGGATATATATATATAGACGATCCTTCATTTTATTCAGACACACACATGCAGATCAGATGAACATCATTCAATACTAGTACTTATTTTACGAAGCACTAGTTTTGGATGATATTCATCTGATAGTACTTAATATTTTAAAAGGATCTCTTTTCTCTTTCCAAAGTAAAAACATTTCATAATTAATTTTTCTCTCGTACTTTTACTTGGACGCTCTTTTTCGACAAATTTGATTTTATAATTATTAAAATACAACATGAATAAAATTAGAGGTAACTATACGATGACTAAGGCCAATATTTGACTGCCCTGTATTGAATTCTTATCTTGCTAAAATAACTCGTAAAATCCATCTTATTAAATAGTCAAGGAAAGTGAGAAAATGACAGCCAAGTCTGAAGAAGCCAAGGAATTACAATAGGGTAGTTTCCTTCATCAAAGAAAACGAAAGGCATTGATTGCGATTCGTTACCCACCATTAGTGTATTCATAATACACAAATTATTTGGTTTTTGAAATACCGGTTTAGACTAATGGCAAGGGTCAAATTTTATCCTCATTTGAAAAAGGCCAGATTGGCGATTCCACTCCACATGACGTCACAGGGACCTAGTTTCTACACGAGAGGATAGGAGTTATGCATCGTCTGAGGTTACCAATGCATGCATGAGGCACAGAGCTCAGGGAAACATGTCTTAATAATCACCTATTAAAACTGCCTAAGGTCGGAAAGTTTTCTTCGTTTGATAAGGTATTAATAAACCTTTTTTAAGCCAAGCGCTACCATCCAGCAAGGTACTCAGCTACCCGCTAGCATCCTGCGTCCTATCAGCGCTTAGAGCCTCGATCAAGGTCACCACACAATGAGGGAGGGGGAACCAGAAATGCGTCGCACGGACTTTTTCCCATCATTCCTACTTACGCGTCGCGTTTTCGCGCGCTTGAATTTTGTCACTTTTCATTTAATCGCGAAAAATAGATATCGTCATTTAAAAATCTAAAAGCGTGAAATACGTACTCCAGGAGTAATAATCTTTCGATTTAGGCAATAAAAAAAATAATAGGAAACCACCCTATTAGAGATTGGAGTGGCCATCCTATCCTGCGCTAGAGACATCACACTGGCCGGTCCTTCAGTTCAGTTTTGGAATCGTAATAACGGCAAACGCCAAATGCTTGCCGTGTGATACAAGAACCTCGTGTTCCGTGCCGTTCAGGTGTTTAAAGCTCAATCGCTTTGCTGCGGAGTGGGACGCGTCAATATTAGCGATGCGGAGGTATGCTGCGGAGATGCCGAGGTAAAAGGAATCCGAATTGAATTGGCGGCGGTAGAACGGCCGAATGCTCATGTGCACGTCTTCTTCGTCTTCGGCCGCGAAATTTACGCTCCAGGAAGCGCATAAAGAGAGAGATAATCACAGCTGCAGGAACATCATTACGCGGTATGAGGGGAAAGAGAAGAGGAAGGGAAGATTATCTAGGGTTTCCACTCAACCGCGAAATCCTTAAAACCGTGAATTTCGTCCACCCTGAAACATCCTGGAAATGGCCGTGAATTTTGTCATAAAACCTTTTAAAAATCTCTCAAACTTGATAGTAAAATCAAAAGAAAAATCGATAAGTAAACTAAGTGTTCATTAACCCTGACAAAAAAGCAGACAGTTCTTCACTTCCCTGCCACCCTGCTTCCTCCATATCCCTCCTCACACCCATTATCCGGACCTGAATTTTGCTAACGATAGGTTAGGTAATGAGAGCTTAATTCCTGTCGACGGAGCTTGCTCACAAACGGTTCTATGAAGCTTTAAAAAATTTAATTTTAACATATCACAAGGCAGCAATGGCTCATTAAATTGACCTGGAATAAAATGTCCACCACTGCCAATTATCATATCATTACATTTTAAAAAGCATTAGCCAATGAAAAACTTGTAGTTGCCGTTCATTTGCATTAATTATATTCTAGCAATGCCACAGCTTTTAATTCTTCGCATTGCTCCACTTTATGTTTTGGAGTAGTCGAAACATTGGCGATTCATATTTATAAAACCAGGGTTTCATTTTTTCGATCATTCGAATTGTGATCCCGATTAGTCGAGCTTTATATCAGCCGAACCATCGAACTCTCCCGATGGTTGAGCTTTCGTATGGAAACAGTCGCGCCGCGTGGTGTGTATTTGCGCTCTGGACAGTGGACGAGGCGGTGGTGTTGGACTGGGAAATGCGTATCTACTGGGGGCGGTGGATCGAGGCTATTGTAGACGGAAAGCAGAGGCATTTGGGGAAGGGGAGAGCGGAAGTGGTGGTTGTTTGAGGTATCGATTTGATCAAGCGGATGTGACGAAACGCGGCGGAACCGTGGATAACACTCGACTCTTGCTCGTTAAATAGCGGGGAAGCGAGAAGGCGTTTGTTTTCGCTTCGTAAATTGTGCGGGATTTGGATTTCGGAACGGCGAGGACGAGGGGAGGAGAGAGAGATAGAGGTTTTGGAGTTGTTCATTGTTTTAAGGGTTGGGGAGGCGACGGAAATATTGATGGAGGACTTCGCGATCCCTGATCCACGGTGATAGGCGTGTAGACGGCTTTATTCTCTCTCGTCATGTAATCGTCTCGCCCTCTGTTGCGAGGGAATGTGAGTGGACGAGGGGATTATCTCAGCCTGAATGTGGTCTGATGGAACGAGAGGAGAAGAGGGTGTATTTTAATGATTTAAATGAGGAGAAGGATTAATTCGGATGGATGAAGGTTAAGGGAGATTCTTATGATGACGAATTTGCCCATTATTCAAGTTATTAGCAAGTCTTCTAAATTATTTAATCAGAATTTCTCACTTCGAAATTGGATCCCGTTTAAAATTTTTGAGCGTTGATAGGCGTGGGACAGCGGACCCTTTAAAACGTATCTCTATTTTTTCTCCCCCTGCGGAAAATTAGAGAATAAACTTTGTCAAGTTCACTAATATAGTGAATACTTTTATATACAAAGCTAATACATTAGTGAACCTGACAAAGTTTATTGGTATGGTATGGTATTTGGAGGAGGCGACCGACAGCTGAGGTCATTTGCGCCATGAGGGAAGGGTATGGAAGGAAGGGTGGAGAGAAACCCGGCGTCGGCATTAGTCTCTCTTAACGCAAGGCGCCAAGGGGACCGCGGCTTAACGTCCCATCCGACGGACGAAGTGCTGCGCTTGAAATGTCCTCCACACAACATTCAAGCAGGGATCGGGCAGACTATGAAAATTCTCTGCCGCTGCCGGGATTTGAACCCGAGCCCACCGGCTGGGAAGCCAACATTCTAGCCACCACACCAACCCGATCCCCCACAAAGTTAATTCTTTTATTTTCCATAATGGATAGGTTTCGCAAAGTTAAGCCTGAAATCATCAGTTATATTTTCTACCCCTGTTTCAAATTTTAGAGAGAGCTATTATTTTGTAGTGAAAAATTAAATATAGTGCATTTTTTCTCAAATTAAGAGTAATATATCAGGTACCATGTGTGGGTGCTCAGTGGTTTTTAAAGAAAACGAAATATTAAAAATCATGATTTTACAAAAGATTTCTTAAACAAATGAAGTTTTATCGATTATGAAAACTGTTAAAATTAGTTGAGAACCCTCTAAAGAGTACCCTGTTGCTCAAAAATATACTCTCCTGTTTTTGGACCTCCTCTCTCCGCATGAGATTCCTGGCCACCCCACTGCCATGCTGACTAATTGGCCAATTTCTCCATTTTTTCCATTTTAAAGGCTTTATGGCCCTTCATTAGCTAAGGAGGACCATGCGGGAAGTGACTACGTGTTCAAGAGACCAGAGTGTACATTTAATGATATTAATTAGGGGTACAATATTTTTATCTTATTGAGAAGGATGGCGCTGGAGTACAGTCGACTTTTTTTTCGATAAATTAACCTATTCGTCTATTGAATTTGGAAGGATTACATTTGGAAGGATTTAAAATTTATCTCATGATTATTTTACACCATTTGTAATGATTTCATGACGTCGTTCGTGGATATAATGAAAGGCAATAAGGGTCACTTCATTCAATAAAAGTTGTGAGTTTTCTGAACTTTGATACATTTATTTCATTAGATGATGATATTGCCAGAGTTCTTCCTTGGTTTAATTTTAAAGAATTCGGTAGACAGTTTTGAATTGAAATTATCAAAACATGAGCATTGATGATTTCATGAATTGTGACACTAAGAAGTATCTTTTTTAGTTTTGGTTATAAATTGATTGTGATGGGAATAAAAACTAGACTAAATAATCTTCATAAGCCCCTTTTTGTCCAACTATTTGTAACACATCTACTTATAATATCTATCAAAAATATAATTCATGGACGGAAATCGATTATTATTTTAATAAAGCGATTCGTACCACGGGAGCTGTAAATCGCCTCGTCCAATGTCCGAAATATTACGATTTTTATCGGATAAGCATGCATCACCTAACGTCAAAATTCGATGTCGGTTATCTAATGCATATTAAATACCTTGACTTTGTCCAAAACTCCCAGTCCTACCCATGGATTTTGGTTTTATTCACCTGTTATTCCTTACAGTAAATCGTTTCCTTTTCGTTCGGGTCTGGATCCGGCCGGGCATGTAGCCGGGAGGGCGGACTTTGTTGACTCCAGCCCCTACCGAAAGATTTTCCCTTTTGACGTCAACCCGCGATACATTTGCTGAGGAGACCACTAGCCCAGAGGCACCTTATCGTCTCTTGGTCCACTTTTCGATATTGATACATTCTATAATGCTTGCTAATAACCAACCACAAATTTTACTTTTACCGTTGTTTGAAATTCTCTGAGGAATTTTCGCACGACTTGTGCGTTGCGGGTGACTCCGTGAAGTTATCACCATGGCCAGTGACGTAACCAGGAATATGCTTTGGGTGGGATGGGATGGCCTAAGGTGGCGCCTATCCCCCTTAGGCAACTGGGGGTCCGGGAAAATTTTTGGAAAATGACATGCCTGGTTATACGTTTTGCATCATTTTGGTAATAAAAATTTAACTTTGAGCAGGTGCAGTTATTAAATTTAAAAACTAGACAATAGTTTTAGATAACTTTTTTATTTCTCTGAGGCTTTGGGGGGGATCTATCCCCTCATCTGCCCCCCATAGTTACGCCACTATCCGTGGCTACTCCCGGTATAATTAAATTTTACTTTTATCATTACACTAGCAGGCCACCCAGCGCTGCTCGGAAGGATAGTACTCAGACAATTGGGAAACTTGTAACTTGGATTTCAAGTTCATGTAGGATTTTAATGTGTCCTCTTTGAGCGTGCCAATAGGTGTGCCTACCCGTCCAAATGTCGAATCGCAGAAGGTGTATGACGTGGCGTAACTAACGGTAGTAAGATAACGACGCGAAAGACGCGTATGACGCAACCACAAGTAGCACTATGGGCTTTGAGAGCATGAGATGGGCATATGTAATAACTTTAGCCGCAATCTGTTCACCCTTATGGAAACGCATAGCGGACAGACAAACAGACATCCTCCTTTATACTTGTGAGTATACGAAAAATATAGAGCATTTTATTAAATATATATGCTTTTCTGTTGTGTGCGAATTAACAACAAAATTTAAATTTTGTTGTCAATCCGTAAGATACAGGCAGTCCGCATAACTTATTAATACAAGCAACCCGCATGTTACCAATGCTTCCCCCGAATTTCTGACTTCGTGCCTGAATCCGCCCACGCACCTTGTTTGCCTTCAGAATATCCCTTTTACACCGTCCATCCGGAGAATCTTTTAGTCTCATCAACCCCCCGAGCCTCCTCGCGCCGAATGGGGACGCTCCAATTTTCACGCAGTCCAGATTCCTGCCTCGATGCGTTACTCCCCGATAGGTTCCGCTAAGTGATCCGGTTTAATGTTTGCCGAAGATTTTGACGCTGCGGGCTTTGTGGACACAAATCGCACCAGGGACCGAGGGACTACGTGTTGAGTCCAAACACTAAAACGGTGGCCATGGCAAACTCGAAAGTTTGGTTTCCTCTCTCTCTCTCTTTGAAAAGCGGAAAGGAAAAAAATAAGGTTTACGCCATTCCGAAATGTTTGGAAACTTTCGCGGAACCAAGTCGGAAGCTCGTATTTTTATAAATACGATTTCGCAGTTCGGGAACTCTAAAACATATTTTTTTACTACTTAGCTACCCGTTGATCAATCATCGTAATTGCTATTATGGTGCATTGATCATTCTGGTAAGTTTGTGCGAAAAATTTAGATGCCAAAATACAAATTTTCATGGCCAGATTTTGGCATGTAAATCTGCTAATGTAGTGCCCAGATGAAACGAATGGAAGATCTTTTTCTCGTTTGGAAGGTTTGAGCACGGTACAAGCAATTTTCATGTGTCACTACTCACCTAAATCATATCAATATGTGAAAAGTATTTTTGATTTTTGAGTCATTTTATTCCATCTGAATATAATGAAAGATTTTGACTGAGGCAAGACACGAAATGTAGTTCTTATCAAGGGCGTACCCAGGATCATAATTAGGGGGGCAAGCCATGGTCTAGGGGGAGGGTCAAACCAAGTTGTGAAATTAGTTCATGAGATTATTTCCTTGAAAAAATAGTTTTATTCAAGTTGCATATCTTATACTAATACATGCCATTTTTCGTGGGTTTAAAGACATTTTTTGTATGCTTTCGTTTCAATTCAGTACTGATTTTTCTTGAAGACCTTTGCGATTTTTGCTTCAAGGGGGTCAGCTGCCCCCCCCCCCCCTACCCCTTGCTGGGTACGCCCATGGTTCTTATAGTATTAAATTTGTGCCAGTTTCCATTTAGATATTTAATTAAAAGGTGTTTATTTTTGGTCATTCATGAAGTGTGTCCTGTGGATTGCGAATTGTGTTGGTACCACCGTCAAGCAATGCTTTTCTTAGTTCCACCACATTGAAAACTGTGGTTGCACATAAGGTAAACCTGCTAATACTCAATGGTCAATGGCTCAATTAATCTACTCTCCTCTGCACTACTTATCAATATTTGGCGTACCTTTCATCAGTCCAACCAACATTATGATAGGCAAAAGCGTTTGTGACAGTTATAATTGTAAAATTTCTCCAAGGAGTGCCTCTTCTGTTGATAAAAAATCAATGGTAATACAAATCAAATTAATTTCGTAAAGAATGGCTTTAGGAATGATTAATGGAAATTTCTTTGAAGGAAATAGTTATCTTATTTCAACCTTATGAATATGAAAGTAACTCAAATTAATTAAACTGGTTCTGTCAAGCGAGAAGGTCCTTTTGAAAAAAGTGGGACAAACAAAATTAAAATTATCACCAACCAAAAAACAGCATTTCCTACTCATCAGCTGCCGGAACTTAGAATGGTGTTCAGAGAACCTCGGCATTGCGTGGAAATGAGAAAATTGATAATATTGCAACATTTGATAATTGCAGCTTTTGGAAATCTCTAACCAGTGCTGATTGTTGACTAAGATACATAATGAATTAAGCAACTTCGCGACGTTACTCGCGGCGATTTTTGTTTTGACGATTTGTTTGTGATGAAGGAAGCTACATTTTTATATTTGGTTGTAATTTGTTCCAGGAAAAAGTAGCAAATCCTCATTTAACTCTCACGCCAATCGGTGTCACCAAGGCAAAATGTCTTCTTTGTTTCTTAGTTTGTGGCTCCACCATGCATTCATAACCATCGTAATTCAACGGTTGAAGAGCGCTGCTATAGCCTTAAAAAATTCATGCGTTCGCCTGTTCATAGATGATTGATTTCGAATTTCCACTCACAGATTATTCAGTGAAATGGATTCCTGATACGGCACTCGGGGTTGACAACTTTTTTTAATTGTATAATTAAGCACTGGATATTTTATTGAACCGTGGGCATAAGATGTCATGCACCTGTTTTAAATATGTCCTTGGTAAAAACTGAAGAGAAATTGATGCCTAGGTCGGTTATTAAAATCTCTGAAACGCCATTAAGTTGTTATTTTCCATGGAGTTACACATATTTCAAATATTAAAAGCGAAATGTTGGCAATCGGGGGCTTATTTGTTTTATTAATAGTTTTAATTCAAACCTCCGTGTTTGGAAGCCTATCCGGTTAGCTATATTGTATGAAACCGCTAAGATGTAGGCAATAATTATGATAATGATAACTTGCCTGCCGCCACCATTTTTGGTACTGTCAAAATATTATATATTATAGAATAGTCAAAATATTATATATTAGGAAAAACTGGGTAATTCTGTTGGGCCACCTTTGAGCCCTGTAGCCCTACCAAAATCGTTTCTCTATTGTTTTGGGTTGCAATTCTACTACAGAACAATCTCTGTAATCCGGCCTCGCGGTAATCCGACACGTCCAGTAATCCGGCGTGCAGTAGTAGCGACCTCCCATCAGCTAATATCATTACGTTATTTTAAATTAAAGGTTTTTCAATTCATAGTATTTTTTATGTATTATGTATGTAATTGTTTGTCAGATAATAATTTGCATGTAATATTTGTTACGTTACCTTTCTTAATCAGAATCGTTATTACTTATTTATTTAACCTACCTTGGTTCACACCCTAAGCAGTAGAGAGATTTGGCGTCACTTTATGTATTTAATTGCAAAATTAAACCTCAGAAAAGTTTTGTGCATTGCTTTTGTTTCCGGTACATTTCCAATATTCCGGCGTTTTCGATCATCCGGCGATGCCACGGCTGCATATAAGTTGGCTTGGTGGTCGCACTGTACCTACGATAGGGCTCGGCAAAATACAGGCCGAAGAGTATTCGAAATACAAAATACAGCCCCTAATATATTTGAAATGCAAAATAAAAAATACCTTTGAATTTGGTGTTGGAAAAACTACAAAATAGTATTTGAAATGCCTTTTAGACACAAAATAAAATTTTTATGAAAACTAAGATATCTTATAGAAAATATATCCTGCCTTGGCACTTTATGGATGGTAGCAAGCATGATGAAAACGATTCTGACGAAAGCGAAGTAATCTCTGAAGTATAATGTTAAAGAAGTGTTATCAGAGCTACTTCCAAAGTATTTTGGAGTTGCATTTTTTATTTAAGAATGGGAAAATACCAAAAATATGTGTTTTTGAAATACAAAATACATGATACATTCAGGTCGTGTATTTGAAATACCAAATACAAATTGCAAATGTATTTCAAATACATATTTTAAAATATGAACTTGTATTTGAAATACTGCCCATCCCTGGCCTATGCCTACTGTTATCGGACATTAAGTGACCGAATTGTATTCATAAAATATAAACTACGTAACTAAAAAAGACTAAAAATACTATCGTGACTCTTGCCACCGGTTTATGTGAAGGAATTCCTCGGGTGGAACAAGGCCAACGCTCTCTCTCTCGCAGCATTAGCATTGGAGGACGTCGGTTAACTTGGCGCGCGCAATGCGTAGGGTGGCGCGGAGAGTGGAGGCGTGGAGGGAGAGTGCAGTGGAGGGTGGAGGTCTGTCGGAGGAGTGTAGGCGGAGAGAGAGGACGACGGCAAACACGAGTCGCCGTGTTTATCGCCGAGTCCTTATCACCGCCTGGTACTCCGTGGACGCAAAAACAGACCTCCTTCCTCTTCCGGTGGAACGATCCCAGCGCCGTTCAGCGGCCGTCTCCTCACTCACTCTCGCGGGCATGCCGTGGGATCACCTCCTCGCCCCTACGCGTCGCTGCCTCTCTGCCGCGTGTTTGCCCTCCGAACGTGTAGGTTCCTCTGTGGTTTCCGAAAGTAAATAAAAATGCCCACGGCGTAATCTCGTGGATCTGAATGTCAGGAACGTTTTTCCTCACATGCCTACCTACCGTCCTATGTGCGCAAACTAGGCAAGAGTCAGCTTTTTTAGGAAACGAGATTTATTTTGCTTGTTTGTTAGTTTTGCGAAATTCCTTCAGGTTCTGTGAAATAGCGTACCAGTTAAACTGTTTGAGCCCTTCTTTGGATTGTGATTCCTAGCTTTGTAAAGGGAGAAGGAATATTTGATCTCTCACTCTCTCTGTATTTTCGTCTATCTCTCTTATTTCATCCTTTCATGCTGTAGTGATAAGGTATTTTTTATTTATTGAAATTGCTTAACATCAATAATTGCTTCAGGGGCTTCTGTTATCAAATACAAGCTTAGTGGAGCTGAGTGCAATCACTTGTAGCCAATCCGAAGCATTTTTAATGCAAGAAATATATAACAAAGCCACTCTCACGTACTGTAATTATTTTCATCAAGTTTCTCTCTTTTCTATTTTTAAAGGACCTATATTGTATTTGTTTTCAGTACTGTCAAATTTGTTTTGGTAGAAGGAGTGAACTTTGTACTCTACTTTTGAGCCGTTTATCCGAAAGAAAATCTTTTCTTAATTTTCTTTACGTTGAAATTCTAATACCTCTTCCTACCGTTGACAGGCATCAAGCAACTTTGAAATTCGCCTTAAAAAATCATTCTGTTTTGCCGGTATTCGAACCTGAATCCCTCGATTGTTGTTTAGGCATGCTACCGGAATAAGTCGTAACTGGCAACGTGGTTGATCGGCAATCCGGATATCCGGTTTCAATTCCCGGATAGGCTAAATAATTTTTTCATGACGAATATCATCTGTGGTGTACATTTGTTCATGTGCGCGTGGTTGCGAGCTAAGTCACTTGCTTGTTTGTTATACAGTGGTTTGAATTAAAAGTTGTGTATGGGGAAATTTGCACCTCGCCATTCTAGCTTCTTCATTACATGCAGCTTTGTATTCTTTCATACTTAATTTTACACGCTTTTTCTTAATTTTCTTCATGATTTTTCTGTTTCATCGATGTAATCTTGTAAATGATTTTTTACTTACATTGCCTCGAAATTTTGCACACCTGCTTGCTACAGATTACAATACAATATTCAATAATCAGACTTATGAAATTTTGTTTTATTGTGCTCTAATTAATTAACTAAATTTCCCCGTGGAAAAATAATGTTAAATTTTCTCAATAGATAGTGTTAGTTTTAAATGTTTTGGGAAAAATTCCTTTAACAGCTCTAGCTTATATCGATTATATGGTCCACTGCTAAAAAGTAGAAAATAGAAAAGATTATAGAATACGATTCTTCTAAAAACGGTATATAACTCACAAAAAAGTATAAAACATGCTTTTCATCGCTCGCAAAACAAAGCGTAGGTACTGATTAAGTTTAGATATTAATATTTCGTGCCAGTGTTTACTCCGCCATGAGACTATTCTGCACTCATTTCTGATAAACCTTATCAGCACTCACGCTTCACACTCCAGCAATGGACTGCTTATTTTTTTACTTTTTAGTCCATTTTGAAATGTTTTGGAGATGGCGTGGTTTCAATTCCCGGCTAGGCTAAATAATTTTTTCATGCCGAATATCATCTAGTTTATTTTCTCTATTCTAATTTCTCTATTTTTAACATCATCTATTTTCTCTAGTTTATTTTTATTCCATGTATATTTTTATTTTCTTATTACCTCTTTCGATTTCGATTCGATCGTCAGTAAATACAATAATTGATTATCATGCTGGTAGTGTTGCAAAACATAGTGTAAAACAATACTACCCCCTCTACTGAGGGACACAGTTGTTTCTCTTTTCTGGTGTGCCACGGTTCCCAGTTATCGGCCATCATCTCCCCTTCTTTCTCTCTCTCTGCGTAGCAAACCGCTGCGTGTCATGAACCATTCCATATATGTACACAGAGACGGACGCGCGCGCTTTTCTATTTCCGAACGCTTTCAACCGCAGATGCGCCCGTGATGCGTTCGCCCCCGCACTACGCACACGCTTTGACGCTGTAGCGTGTCGACCATTGTTCATAGTCTCTCGCTTCAGTTGCGTGCTGAAAATTTCAAACCGGCCGCTCCCATTGAAAATGAACGCATTGACGATGACCACTCCAAGCGATAGTCTTCTTTTTTCTCTCCTTTGTTTTCTTTCCGTGGACTCGCCATCCCCTCTAGAGCATCGCACATGAACTCACGTTGAGCATTCGTTCCGACCATTGTCAACCCTTCTTTCTCACCCAATGCGTACGTATGCGTCGCTCTCCACTCCAAACTGATGCATATTTTTAACATGCCTTAGAACCATCTCTCGTAAGTAATACATACATTGTTCATTTTTATTCAACCTCTTTAAGAATGAATATTCAGCATATATATTTTTATCATTTTTTTATAAAAATCAGCTTCTTATTCTAGAACCACTAGAACTAGCCTTTCCTATTCCTTCCACGTCCAAAACCTCGGACAAATAGTTATCTCAATTCTTTTCTCATATCAGGTTGTAATCTCTGGAATTACATGCCGTTATTTATAAAAGATTCCTCTTCTCTATCCATTTTCAAAAAACTATTGATTACGTAATTTATATTAAATTTTATATTTATGTTCTCTTTTAATATAGATTTAATATAGCAAATAATTTTATTAAAAATTTATATGAAATATATTTTTATTATCTTTTTAATATTTACCTCAGCGAGAACTTACGTCGGTAAATTAAATTTATTTTTATGTCGTACTGTCTCAAGTTATCTGGAACATTTTGTATGATTTTCTTTTTTCCGATGTCAATAACTCTTTCCTTTACGGCTATTTGAAAAACTTTTGATTCAAGAATATTCTGAAAATGTTTTAGATCGCGTTCATCAATCCCCAAGTGGAGCGTCGTAAACATCAGGTTTTATTTACTTATACTTTGCTTAGTGTTTACTTTATTTCTCTGAGATGAGGTAGTAAGTTAATTTATCCTTTTAATTTTGGTAAATTTTAAATTCATCGGTTGAATGAGATGCGAGTTCTTAAGTCTTTGATGAATTCTTGCATTCTATCTCTGCATGTTATATTGGTACATATATTTTCTTCGCAAGAAGTCAAGTTCCATTCGTGAAAGGACCATCTCTGCCAATCCTGAAGCGTTGTACTAACGGGTAGAGTTTATTATCTTCTTATTTTTGGATTTTATATTCTTCTAATAATCTGAAGATAATGCTTTAAGTATGCATGAAATTATTCGCATGTTGAGCGTTGACTAGTTCTATGTAATGCCTTAAATGCTCATTAATTTATGTTTTTCTTTGTGTTACAGGTGAGTTCCATGCTTCTGCGTATCTGTATTTTATTCTTTTCGGATTCCTTCTGTGAGTATTATTATTACCACCAAGTCAAATTGTTTATTCCTGCAACGCATTCATTGAGATAAATGCATCCCAAGGAATACGATCGAAAATAAATTGTTTTGGTAGGTTTACATGAGGAATTTAAAGAATTACCTCGTTCCGTCCCTTAAATTGGACTGCCTTTTTCAATTCCGTGTAGACCTATTCCTTTTCATTTGACCTATAAATCACTGCTTCCTCACTGCTTATCCAAATATTCTCTTATTTCGCAACACTTTTACATCCCCTTCCTTGTCATTACCCGCTCCCTCCAAAACTTTTGTCTCTTCTCCGTGTTTCGTCTAGATATTTCGTCTCTTCACCCACCAAGTCTTACACTTCGTCGATCCTTTTCCTCTTCATCCTCTTCACCTTCTTCATTCTTATTCACGGCCATATCTCCAACGCTCCCTCTCTTTTCTCGTACTCTTTCCTAAGCGACCATGTTTCCGCAAAAGAAAACACTTCACTCCAATTCAGTCTTCACTAGCCTTTTCTTTGAAGTCTTGTACAACGTTTCGCCCATCGGCTCTTTCCTGCAAATGAACGTCTCCTTTACAAACGCAATTCTTTTTTTACTCCCATTTATATTTTCCTCAATTTTTCTCCCTAAAATTTTGAACTTCTACACTTCCTTAATTAATTGATAGTACTTTATTTGATATTATCTTGGTTTCATATGTATATGGATTTACATATAACGTTCCCGCATTACTATGGTCTTTTATTATACATAACTCGTAGATCGCTCAAATTAATCTTTCTCGATACCCGCGAAGTAAATCCAACGAAGGAAAATGTCCTGGGACTCAATGAATAAATGGTAGGTGACCGGGGAGTGGACGTACCGGAAGATGGTCAGGCAGTTCGCTGTGCCCGTTGTCGTCCGGATGCCGCGGCTAGCAGGCTAAAAATGACCCGGGCCGCTTCGGTCTCCTCCAGGGAATGCATTGGCAGTGCATCCGGGATTAGGAATTCGCGGATCGGGGACGGCTCTGCTCCCGAAAGCCACGGCGAGCTGTCTACGCTTCCTCAGCCATCCATTATTTCCCTGGAGCCGGCACTCCTTTGTAGCAACCGTTTGGTACTGCATGTGAACCGATTGAAAAATACAATTTCAGTTTACGTGGCGATATTTTATGAAAACGTTTGACAGGTAGCATAATCATCGATTCACTCTAGTATGGTCCACGGATTTTTGCCCATTGACCCAGGTTTTGATAAATTGTACAGTTACAACGGTAGTAGTATTAAGAATTGATTATGACATAATTTGTCGACTCTAGAATAATGTATAAAATATGTAGACCATACAAAAGTGTACCTTATGTTACGGCACCTGATTTCAAAATGTTTCCCTTGCCGCTTTAGATGACTTAGTAGCTTCAATGTAGTGTAGTCAATAGGTAATTATTCACATCTACGTACTATACCGTAAGTTGTCTCTATAGGCGCGAGGTAGGACTCTTCGGGCATAAGAAGTCGACCTGAAAAAAGTTCATATCATAAAAATATTAGTTTTTGTGCATGGTATTATTTGCTAAATCCTAATTTTATTCATCCATTATTTTCCTTGTTGATTCCGTTCGCTTGTTCTGTAAACAAAATCTCTTTCTCTCTTATATCATTATTCCAATCAAAATTGATATTATAGTGTGGCTACAAAATGATATCATCTGTCCCTTTCTGAAAAATAGTGCCCGATAGAGTGAAATAATCTCTTAGAATGTGGTTGTAAAAATATTGTAGGCTTCCAGGTTGTGAAAAATCGTTAAGTTGATGATATATATATATATATTTCTTTAAATTATATTGTATTATATAAAAAAACCAATTGTTCCTTCTTTATGTATAAATATTGTGTATCGTCTTATTCTCTGTATTTTATATTGTTTCACACTTTTTCTAACATAGCCCTGAAGATGATTTAAGAAAATAAATCGAAACGTTGGCTGCTAACTTTTGTTTAAATAACCTATACTCCAGGAAATACCATATTAGATAGTATTAAAGTGAATGATGACCTGATTTTTGAGGAGAAGTATTTTGGCTTGTTTATTGGAAACGTTTTTAATTACGAGTGAGTATTAATATTTTCCCATATATTAATTTATCTTTTCAATTTTTTTATTATAATTATACTTTCCCGTTAGATATTGTATGTATATATTACAGGCAGGTTATATGCATTTTTGTCGGATGATATTCTACAAAACTTAATCGAAAATAGGATCGGCAATTCCCATGCGCAATACATGGCGATGCTATTAAACGAATTAACGTCACAGATAAGGTGATAACTAATCCATAACAGGGAGTCCGTGTACCTGCACACGGAATAGTATCATTTAGGCAGCATATTTATAACGTATGGAGGAAGTCAATATCTCTCTCTGCATCAAAAAATGTTTAGCATTCGACAAGGTCTCTGCTTAATAAATGTTACTTTTTGATTGCTGCAAATATTTTCTGCAGTCGGTTGAACGCATTGACTGATTTTTCAATAACCGAAGTATTTCCACTTAAAATAACCCCAAAAATCAATTATAAACGATTACACGACCAATCCTTATCAAGTGCTGGTTATGATTAGTAAAGCCACGACTGTCACAATAGCAATCGTAGTTCGTCCTGTCAGTGATCTAATTGTCTACTTCTAACGCATTTGATATTAATCTTGCAGAAGAGATCTCGTGTATGGTAGTCCGAGTGTCGGGAGAGTAGCATTAAATGGATATTTTCCCATTATAATATGCGAGGAGTTTAAGTAAATAATTTTGGTTTTCTATTTTTCTTCTAATTCCGCGGCATTGCTGAAGCTATTTGCCCCATACTCTTCGATCAAGCGGATACTCTTGAAAAGTAAATAAGCAATATAGTGGTGCTGGAAGAACCTTTTTCACACACTGCTAATCCCAACTATCAGTAGCAGACAAGCGGGAAAAAAAATATATTTTTCGGCTTAGATGGTATACCACCGAGTGCTGTCGTCATGCTATGTGAATTGCATACGCAGCAGGCGGGAATGACATTTATTTTTTTTCGTAAGCTGCGGAGCGCCGACGGTGTAGGGGTTCATTCACGTATTTTTTTCGGCTTCTCCTAGGTGAAAATTATAATCTCTTTCAGATGTTGATTTCTTTACAACACACTTTGGATATGGAACGGTCATTAATAAGACCATGAAGATGATGCCAAGTGACAAAGCCATGGTATTTCGATCATTATAGCTTGTGGAAAAGAAAATGGTGTATTTTTATGACGAGTTAAGTCGCGTGGCGGATGACAGGAGACGCAGGTAACAGCTTGTCATTGCAAGAAAAATTTTGGAAAATTCCATCCTCCATTTTGTTAGGTGCCTAATTATTTTTTCTCAACTGCATGGCTTATGGCTCAAATTAGTGAAAAAGCATTGTCATAATTAAGGTACAACTTTGTAAAAATGCCGCGAAAATCATAATGAACTGGACCGCTTTCGTTTATGAATACACATAAATGTAAATGTAGTTGATTTCATAAACCCATGGAACTAATATATCGTTGTCAAGTCTTAAAACAAGCGAGCGTTGAGGTGAAAAGAATGATTTTTTTGTGATTCGTATGTTTCACGATACTAGCCGTGAAAATAAAAATTTTTGTTAAAGTTTTACTTAGTTGTAATATCATGGTGAAAATTATTTTTCATTTCAATATTTTCAATTAATGTCCATCATGTTTTTACTTCCCGTGATCTATCTGTGCGCTTTGCTTATCATTTAATCAGGTGGTCTTATCTTTTAAAACAAATCGTTGCTCACATTTCTTATAATGTCCTCCCTCTTCTCAACTTACCTATGAGCCTTGATGTACTTTTACTATCGTTGCCAATCTAATAATCCCCATTCTGCCATGAGTTCATTGGCCCTCACCCTCAATACCTCCACCAATCTTTTTTTTTTGTCTTCCCATCATTATGTCTGGGAGAACTTCGTTGATAGCAATTTTCCCTATTCTTAAGTAGTGATTTCAGCAGTATATTCTTCAGTCTTCTTGTTTGTGACCTATTATGTGATTATACATTAATCGCCTTTAGTATCGGTGGATATAATGAAAACAACTCTTCTCAGTTGACTTTTTGGTTCATAATTTATTCCATCATCGGCGCATAGAATTTATGAAGAGTATTTAATGCATCTGTTTCAAATAAAAAAGATTGTAACTTTTTAAAATCTCCTCTTCTTAATTTACAAATAATTCCAATACAATTCGAAACAAACTCTATATTTTGAAACTTAGAGCATAAAACCAACATCAAAAGCCACCATGTTATCACAATTCCATTTATATCTACCACCACCACTCTTCTGACCCACCGCCATGAACTGCATCAGCGTGGATCCTGAGTTCCGCCATATTCCACTCCTCCCGCTCTCTTCTCCTCTCGTAGGCGCCTCCCCTTCTCTGCTACATTGCCACCTTTCTTAGTCCCTCTCCCGATCCTTTCCTTCTCCTTCCTTTCAACACGTCTGCCTCCTTCGACTCTCCATACACAACTCCTCGTTTTCCTTCACAACAATCCCCTCACTACCATTGTCAGTTTTAAATTTTATAAAAACAATATGGTGGCTTGTTTATGTTATGTTACAAGATGCATCATCATTTTTGGATGAAATATTTCAAAACTTGCTCTTTTTGGTGTGCACAGCATAGAGTTTGGTGTAAGAATATATTAAATATATTCCAGGCCATGATGATGGAATATATGATGTTCCAAAACATTTGCTGAAAAGAGTTAATTTCATTATTCTGACCTATACTCACCATCCCGTATGCATTTTTATATTGTTCTGTTACCTCTCCGCCTACTGGTCTCAACCATTTTTAACATCTCATAAAATTGCAATATGTCGCTCGATAGTATTGTTGCCTCCAGTACATTTGAAACCTATGTGGTCATCGCATTAGAAAACTATTAATCTCGTCGGGCACGGCGTGACGTCTTCTGGAGATATCAATATGTAGAGTTTTTTTGGAAATAAAATTGGCGTACGTGATTGTCATAAAGGAATTCATCGCCACTAATTTCATACATCCCGTTTTTTTTTAATTCTGAAGTGACAGCATTGGAATACGTGTTGTAGATATTGGTGGAAAAGAACAGAACTTTGAAAATGAACTGGTCAGTGGAATGAATAGTTCTCTAAAGCTGTTCATTGTTCAGTTCTCTGTTTATGTCTCCACTGCAATCTTGCGTTGTATTCGGGTCAGCAGGTACGCTCTCGAAGAGGTATTTTGAATTTCAGCGCAATCACTAAATTACTCCATGAAGTGCGTTGTGGTTAAAACAGATGGCGGTAACGATGGAGACCATCCGAGGCTGCCTAAGCCGTATTTAATGCATCTGTAGACCGCCGTCGAGTCCCGCAGTTGTTCGGTTCAACCCTCTTCTAGCGTGGTGAAGTACTCCAAGCGTTTCATTCGTCAGAATATCATCTCTCAAGCGTTGTCTCACTCATGCCTTTCAATTCAATCCGTAAGTGTTCGGTTATATGTTTCTGAGCACTTCGATGAGATTGCGCGATTTTTATGGAAAAAATCTGTGCCACTATCCCCGAGCGGTTGAGGAAAAATGATGATTTAAAAAAAATTCCTTCGGCACTCACTCGAAATATTATATTTGAATTCCTCTCGAAAATGAGGCGCGCGGACATGGAAAGCGTGGTGAATCAATCAAATCATCATCATCATCATCGTCGTCGTCTCGGCCAACCACCGACGTTACCAATTTATATCCCGAGCGCTGGCGTGCTTCGCCGCCGATTCTCGCGATCTCTCGCCGCACTTGACTGTTGAATGGAGCGCGCGAGGACGTCCTAATAAGTCGCTTGGAATCGAAAATTGCTCGCCCGCATTCGGAAGAGCGGAAGAAGTGGCGGGAATGCGCCGTGCGCGCCATCTCCGGTGGGATTGGGGACAGATATGAGCGCGTCCGCAATCACGATATCCACGTCTCTCCCGTTATTATTCTCGTCACATGGAATTCGTCCCTTCTCCCGCGACCAATATCACTCCATCGCTCGCCTCATTTCTTTTTTCTTCATTTTTTTTAGTTTTTCATTATTATCCTTTCCGCGGTTCCCCCAATACCCTATCGTCCTTCCCGCACTGCTGTGTGAGTGACGTCACATCACTCTTGCGATTCCGTCCCTATTCCAAAGATTTCAAAAACTCATTTTGCATCCATCTTCTGAAGAATGTTTTTTTATAGATTACTTTCTACCGCGATGAAAGCCAAATTAATTTATTTTGCTTGAAAATGAAGTGTAGTTCACATCTTTTAATGGCGTGCCATGAATTAAGACGGATATTTTTTTGGAGAAAAGCTCAAATTTTTCTTGAAATTAACCAGTAGCTTGAGTAATTAATGGAAGTGCATAAAAACTGTGGTATCTATCAGTGCTCTGAAATTGATTGTGCTGTTTGACGCGTGATTAAGTCAAAACACGCCAAGTTGTGCTGTTGTGATTAGAGATTTATTCCTTGTGGTTAATTTTTCACTTTTAATTTTGCTCTATGAGGACATTGAAGGTAGGTGGAACAATCCATAAGTCATTGTAAATTTACGAGTTCTGTTCAAAAAAATATATACAATTTTTACGTTCATGTATAGAAGAAATATTTGCCTGTAAAAAAATTCTAATGGTCTCTACAAATGGTTTGAAGTGCTTGTATCCTCACGCTGTTTTCGCATAGTCTCTTCCGGTTATTGGCGATAGTAAAACTTGTTGAGAGAGCTGACCCCCACCACATGATCATAAGTGACCCCTTGAAAATAGAACATAAGTGCCTAATTTTAGATCGGTTTGCGTGCAAAGTGGGGAAGCTAACGAAGTGTTTCTCTCAATTTGAGAGGTTCCGAGCACATCCACAATGAGACACTAGAGGGCAGTTACCAATACAGAACCTACCGTTAACTGAGTTGGTTTGCATAAATTTCCGTTCAAGTTGTTGTACATGCGTTTATGAAATTTATGTATTTTTCATAATTCCACAGTCCTCACGATGAAAACTATTTTTTCGTAAACCTTGGCCTTGAAATAATGATATTTTTCTAATCGAACCTCGGGAACTACTGAAGTAAAATTTAGATTTTAGTGTCAACTCGATTAGGTAACTTGACGTAAATTAGAAACTAAATAAAATTAATGCACCTGATTTGTTCGAAGGATTTTAATGATCACCTATTTTCTTTCAAGTATGGATGTGACTGGTGAAGAAAGCAACTAATAATAACGTGATTATGAATACATATTGCCGTTACCACGAAAAAAATCATGAACACGGTGGTAGGTTGCGTTATCCTCCTGCAAGTTGGAAGTACACCTTTCAACATCTCGCAAAGACAAGTTTTTCTTGTGGCAACCAACGTGTGTAACTGGATGAAGTTGTCTCTCTCCGATATCGCCATTAGCGTCGTTGCTTCTTTCACTTCAACGGGGACGACTGGAGGGCCGAGGGGAGCTCACATGACTTGCGAGCGATGGAGCGAACCGGGAGAAGACTTGGCTGGTTTAGGATGAGTCTGAGATGAGGGGAAGATTGGAAAGATGGGAAAAATTTTTGAACGTTTCGGGCCGTCCGGATAAAAAAATGTCCCATATGACAGGGAGGGATAGGACAGGGGTGGAATGGCTTCGGGGACGACATTCCTGCCTTTGCCTCGCGGAACTGCTCCATCAATCATTCTCCTTCTGCTCGCAGCAGCGGCGCCCTGATTAGCATTTCTCATGCGACGTCGGGGGAAGCGAGGGTGTGGGGCGCGGCGCCGCGCCGCTCCCTTCCAGAGATGGTCGGTCGGTTGGTTGGCGGAGGGAAAATATGCAGTCTATAAGGGGGCAAAAAGTTGGGAGTGACGCCCGTATGATACATGGTTCCACCCTCTCCTTCTCTCCCGTCAACATTCGCGTCCGATAATGATTGGGACGAGACGAGGGAAAAGGAGGGGAAAACGAGGAGAGGAAGAACGCAACAAAAAAAAAGTTGACTAACGAACTCCGCGCCTTTTACGTCGTTCCCGCTCTTTTTTCCTTCCTCCCTCTCTGCCGATTGGTTGGTTTTCCCTCCTTTTTCTCTCGTCTTTCACGTGTCCGCTTGCGTTCTTTTTCGTCCTTTTCGTTCTCATTTTTCCGAATGCGGCACCTCCTCGACTTTTTCGATGGTAATGTGTTTCTCATCCACGCCACACCCTTCTCTCGCGTGCACCCCGTTCCCATTACTATCGTTAGCACAATCGTACCATACCAATCAAGAGGAATAAATGGAGGAGGCTGCAGCCCGTCCCGTAGAAGTCTGATGCAGTTGCCACATCGCGCACTTTTTAATAAGTTTCAAAACTATACGCATGAGCGATGAACGCCTAGCTATCTAAATTTTTAAACCTATATTTTCAATAACTTGTTTGAAATCGCTGAGAACTGCTTGAAAAGCTATGAATTCGATAAGTATATCATCGCCAATGATCGATCGAAGAAAAACAATCAATTTTATGAGAATTTCCATAAGTCTCTTTCGATGTTCACTGGTAATGCGTGCGCATATGTTTTAATATACACTCGTGAAGGGACTAACATATTTATAGTACTTAAAATATTCGAATCAACCACTTGTATTACGGATCTTTATGCCCCTAGAATAATGTATTATTTTCAAGCGTAGGCAACGTTTCGGCCATATTATCCATTATTAGGGACTGCTCTATCCTTTTCACTATTCAATCATAGCATTATGGCGACAAGGATTTGTTTGAAGAATCGTTTTAATAAACAAAATAATCTTGCGTGATGGAAAATAAATTTGCCAAAATGTTGGCTTTGCTCGAAATTTAAACATTTTTCCATACTTACGTTAAGACAAAATAATTCTCGACTTTGTGTTTTATTGAGTTCTTTGCTGCTTGTCAGTGGTCAGCAGCAGGTAAAAGACTGTATCCATGGTTATTGTCCAAAAGAATCCTCCGCTGAGTTAATTCGACTTGGGAGCTGAACATTTCTGGAACGCTGAGGTGCCTGCTTTTGCGAAAGAGCGAGAAATGTAGCAGCGAAGAATTCCTCGACCGGTCCGCTAGTCAGCATTTTTTATCTCTTTCTTTTTTTGTGCCATTTTCTCTACTCCGTTTTAATATTCTGTTGGCGTTTTAGACCCTCACATATTCCTGTCATCTTCTACCCTGAAATCTTTCCTTGTCTAACTCGCTCCGAGCTAAATGAAGACAGTCATTTTTTGCCTTCAATTATTGCAGTCCTCTTTAATTCATCTGATTACAATCCTCTGCAATTTGTCTCCTTGACTCCGCCGGCAACTTCCCATGTTCTCTGCATTTCTTACTTCACTCCTCAGCCTTAACTATTCTTAAATTTCTGTCCCGGGTGTCCTAACTACGATGAAATATTGGTAATTGTTTAAGGACCATTTCTTACTCGCAATCTGAGTTTTATTGCGTTTAAGTGCTGCTTTAATTCACCATCTAAAATGTGGCCATTATCGAAGAAATTCTATCAGACTCTTTCTAATTTAAATCGTTATATTTTGCGGGATGAAAATTTTCTGCTTTAGGTGTCTGTCAACACCACATTTAAGAATGTTATTGCTGTTAAGGTGATGTTATTTGGATACAAACATGAAACTGATTTGGCCATTTACCCCAGAAATCAGAAGTTGAAATGCCTTTATAATTTTTGGGAGATACAATCACCATGGATGGCAGGACTCATAAGTAAATACTCATGAGTACTGCTTAGGCGAAAATTAGTCTGTCAGAAGAAACAATCTGCTGGCTTGAAGTAACCTGAGCCTAGGAGTGAAACAAATGTTTACAAATAATATTATTTAAGCGTCTCTAACTGTAACTGAGAATTAGTGTGTGGCAGATGGAATAATATTGAAAATTTATTCATGGCGTGTTTCTGGAAAATATTGAGGATTAAATGGATCGAATACATGACCAGCAAAGACGTTCTGATATGCGGAAAATGCGAAGGTCTCGTGAGAATCTCCTAACATGATAAACAAAGCTCAATTGGATACATTTTTACGTACGAGGTTATACTGACGATATTAAATGAGGCAAGAGTTATTTTATAAAATCTCTTGAAGAAGAACTCCAGTAAAGCACCTGATGAATATCATAAAGAAAGCAAAAAGTAACGAATATGTGTAGGTGAATTAATTAACCGGGTGATAAATAGATTGGAAAGGCTGTTTCAAAACAACTCTGTATCATTTTAGAATTAGACTTCATCTAATTTGTCTTAAACAGTTTTTGAACCCAAATAGATTTACTTTATTAATCGATGAAAATGCTAGCCGTTGCAGGCTGTCCTACTGAAAATTTCTTCGGAGAAAATAACGCCTAATAGATAAAGAATAGTATTTGTATTACAAGTTATTATTTAAATTTTTTAGTATTTTTGTTACGAATGTATATTACGAATTTTGAGGCCATAAAATTGGTAAAAGTGCTATTCGACTATTGCCTATGTCTTTTCTTAACCAGCGCCGAAACGACGTTGCGGCATCATGACACAACTGCTGTCATGAAGATTTTGATGTAGTTTTTTCTGAAATGGCTTTATTACATATAATTTCTAAGGAGTATAAAAATGCCATTTAGGCGCCTGTAGGGAAAACTACAATTGAGTGGTTGAGAAGCCAAGGGGTACAAGTGATTTTTTTCTCAACGGAGTATGTAACGTAATTGTTAGAGGAAATACACAAAAACTTGGTTGCTATGGGATACGATACGAGTGAGTCTGTTCTGTGCTGGCATTGAGTGGAAAATCAAATGCACTACCAAACATCTAATTGATCTCGTTTGTTTTCCATAGTTTCTGTACCTAACTCTGTTCAGAAAACAAAATCACTTGTACCCTTTGGCTTCTTAGCCCGGTCAAATTTGCCCAAAAAATAGGGGTACCCTTGCATAAATTGCCAACAAGCTGAAAATTGGCATGAACCTCAAGGATACCACTCTAATGAAATCCTGAAAAGTCCCCATCGATCCCGAGTGTGCAAAAAATTTTATTCAAGGTCAAAGGTCACAAAAACGAGTTTTTTGCATTTTTCGGCCAAACGGTTAGTTTTATGATAAAAATTGCTCAGACCAAAATTGTAGATCAGAAAATTATCTACAAAATTTTCATTCCACCTTTTTTCTCTATGACTTACCATTTCTGAGAAGAAGCCATTCGAATGCAGGCTGGAGCTGTATTCTCCGTAATATGCATGACTATATTGTTGCGCTCCCCGAACATTATTGGACGCGTAACTCGCATATTGGTTACTAGCTCTCACCTGTCCATCCGCCAACAATCGGGACCGAGGGTTTAGTTTTAAATATTCCCTCTTAGTGAAAACATGTGGTCATTGCTAGAATTATAAGTTAAAGTTTGTGCTATATTTAGTACTTAGCAACTTTCGGGCATGGCTTCATCTGTAAAATAACCTTTGCCTGCAAGTCAAATTGCTACTGCTGATCGTGGCTCAAAGACGTTGATTGATGAAATTGCTGAAAGAAGTAATAAATTCATTAACTACCAAAAAAAGCCAAAAAATCAGTGGCAAAACATGTGCAACGTTGTAAAAACTACACTTGGAGTAGTACTATTGCTTCAGTGGAAAGACATCATGAAGCGGATTAAGCCAGTAGATCGAAAGTAAGTCCTCCTCGTACAATAGTACACGTAAATGACTCTGCTTTTTGTTTTAAAAATCATTCCTTCTTTTGCGGCGATGGACTGAATGAAGAATAGAAAGGAAACGAGGTGTGAGGTATTGGCTTAGAAATTATAAAGTTACTACACTTTCATTCAAATAATCTGAACTGTATATAGCTCATAATAATTAGTTCTGATAATAATTTAAAAAATATTATCGCTCGCATAAGGTTTGAACATAATATAGTAGCTGCTGAAGCTAGTTATCGTCATGGTTGCAGTTTTTCTTTTTTAAAACCACCCAATGGAAGTAAAACTGGTCGTCCCCGAGATGAAACATTGAATCTGGCCATGGAAGGAATATTTGCCTAAATCGAGAGTAGTGACGACTGTCAGTCTGCACTGGAAGAATTAAAAACTCTTTGCAAAAGTCATATCTTGATAATAGAAGTGTTTAACTGCGATTAATATTAAATATGGTAATAAGGTTATTATCACTGAGAAACCCGGAAAATTAACATTTAAATGGTTCATTGATAATCGTAATGATCGATTAAATCAAGAAAAGAAGAGTGACTTAAGAACCTGGAAGCTGCGGCATCAATCATGCGAGATGATATTCAATCGTTAGCCATTGATAATTCTCATTATCCTCCCCCAAGTCGCAAATTTATAGATATTAAAAATATATTCCGTGGTCATTGACATATGTTTTAGAGCAAATCATTTTAAAAGATAAATATTTAGAACTTATGAAATCAGTATGTACAAATTTGTCCTAATATTATGACTGCTGTTAGACCTCGGTCTTTCAAGTCCCAGCTAAAATTGGGTATTGCAGTTCGGCAGTTTACCTCAAAATAACTCATAGAAATTTTTAATACTCAAATCGCTCACAGAATTCGCTTTCTTCTTTCACTCTATGGATCTCCAACAATAATCACGTGCACTTATCCATTGCTAAACAATCACGTAATAAAAAACGTGTGGAGTAGACCTACTGGGGAAACTACGCTTAAAAAATGAGCTTCGTGCGCTACCACATAGGTGGCGAGGAAACGTGAGCATATTATGAAGAATACTAAACCCTCTGTCCCGATTGTTGGCGGATTGACAGGTGAGAGCTAGTAACCAATATGCGAGTTACGCGTCCAATAATGTTCGGAGAGCGCGACAATATAGTCGTGCATATTACGAAGAATACATCTCCAGCCTACATTCGAATGGCTTTTTCTCAGAAATGGTAAGTCTTAGGGAAAAAAGTGAAGTGACAATTTTGTAGACAGTTTTCTGATCTACAATTTTGGTCTGAGCAATATTTATCATAAAACTAACCGTTTGACCGAAAAATGCAAAAAACTCATTTTTGTGACATTTGACCTTGAATAAATTTTTTGCACACTTTGGATCGATGGGGACTTTTCAGAATTTTATTAGAGTGGTACCCTTGAGGTTCATGCAAATTTTCAGCTTGTTGGGAATTTATGCAAGGGTCAATGTCTATTTTGACCAGGCTATCTCACCCACTCAATTGTTGCAGAGATGTCTACCCTTAGGGTTAATGAATCAAATAAAACTGTTCGGAAGTGGGACATTCGTAAATAGTAATGCGTATTCTCTACATGTGCCTATATTTATGCCGCTTTAATTGTGATTGTATTCTTTGCGTTCTTCCTCCACCTCAGTGGCGCCGACTCCATGGGGCTTGAGGAGGCCCGGGTCCCCTCGAAAATTAGTTATGGGGGATAGGAAAAAAATGTTTCATGCTTGTCGATTTTCCCCGGGGTGTTGAGTTATCGAGAGTCGGGTTTTCAGGGTTCTAATGTTGATCATATGACTCCCCTAAAATGCTTTAAGAACTTTAAAACTCACTATTTACAAAGATTCCCAGGGCAAAACCCCAATATTTTTTATAAGTCGGCACCCCAGCTCCACCTTCAATGTCTTTTTTTTGTCCGATTGGGATCTTTCAATCAATTCCATTTTGGCTTAATGCCTGTTGGGGGAGGAGGATGTCATCGCCGAAAATGAGGAAATAATGGAATGAGATGAGGGAAGAAACGGTCGTTGACGTCACAGGGAAAAGTCTATCTCTCTCTCCGAGCTGATTGATTGACGCTCACTTGACCGAGGCACGTCGCCGTCGGCCAGCGATTGTCCTTCCGCGCTCATTCCTCGCCAAATCCCTCGGACGTGTGTATAATTCAGCGGGCTCAGCCATGCATTCTGATCCGGCGAAATTAATTGGTATTCACTTGGTCGCCCGAGGAAATTGCCTGTCCATCGCCGGCCCTTCCGAATTGCGATATGAATCTGCGGTGGATTTCTTTTTATCCGCTCGAATTCGAAGTCTCCAACTTCCTCCTCTTACTATCGAAGATCCTCTCACATCGAAGTTAATTCTTGGCTGCGTGAAGTTTTGTTTGCATTATCCATGTGTTTCTTCTCTGGTTTTTCGGTTGCTTACTGTAAAATTAGATATCCTAAAGAGTTAGCGCAGTAATCGTAGTGAAAGTCGTTGAAAATTAGAACATAGCGATATACAGGGTCGTATCCATAAGTAGTAGGACTGTTTTTTTCCGCGCGGGTGGAAAGATTGAGAGAGGTCTGCAAGACCGGATGTTGTAGGGGGGGAGCCTTGAGAACAGATTTTGATATTTGGCAGTCGCCTGCGTCCATTAGTTGAGTTTGGACTACTGTTTTCGTGACCTCCTGTTTTGACCCCCTCGTCGTTGGTTGCGATGGAGCAAAATTTAGAGCAGCGGTACTTCATCAAGTTTTGCTACAAACTCGGCAACTGAAACCAAGAAAATGCTTACGCAGGCCTACAAGGAGGATACCATGAGCCCTTCCTCTATATTTTAGTGGTACACGTTGTTTCGGGAGGGTAGGGAGCTCGTCGAGGACGACAAACGCGCCGGGCGTCCGTCAACCTTGAAATTGAAAGTGAAATCGATGTTGATTGCATTTTTCGACCGTCGTGGAACTGTCCATAAGGAGTTGGTACCTCCTGGACATACTGTAAATGCAAAATTTTATGTGGAAGTGCTCACACGGCTGCGAAATCGGATCACACGCGTGCGACCAGACCTGGTGGGGAAATGGAAGCTCCAACTCGACAATTCACCGTGCCACGGCGCGTGGATTGTGAGGGATCTCCTGGCCAAATTCGGCGTTTCCACGCTGCCTCACCCCCCCCCCCCCCCCCCCCTAGAGTCCAGATGTGGCACCACCAAACTTCCTCCTGTTCCCCAGGATCAAGAGGAAGATTAAAGAGCATCGCTTCGACACGGTGGAAGCGGTCCAAGCAGCGACGACGAGGGCGCTGAACAGCATCTCGGAACGACTTCCGGAAGGCCTTCACGACTTGGAAGACTCGCTACCAGAAGTGTGTGGATGCCCAAGGGGCCTATTTTGAAGAGTATTGAGTCGATGTTTTAAAATGTTCAATATATTAATTTAAAAAAAATCAGTCCTACTACTTCTGGATACCACCCTGTAGGCCGGTGAGTAACCAGGGGTTGGGTTATTACAGATAGCGCATAGTCATGGCTTTGGTGTGGACAAACCAAAGTGCGCGGGTGTATACTTCATTAGTTGTGACGCTAAGCAGAATATTTTAGGCTTGGTAGGGAATATTATTGGTCTCAGAAAGACTAAATAAACATAGATAGTCTTCAGAAGAACTTTCTAGCTATTTTCTTAAATTATAAAATATTAATACTTTTCTGTTTTACTCGGTAGAATCATTAGAGACTCGCAGAAACTGAAACAAGAGAGGGAGGCAGTGGGAGTGGTAAATCAGGGATGAAGAACTAAAGGAGGTGAGGAGAGAATGAGCACTTCGATTTCGTTTTGGTGGTGGACGGAGAAAATCGGAAAGTGTTGAGGAGGAGAGTTAAAAGAGAGATTAGAGGGAGGATTCACCTAACCTGAAGTCAATGCCAACGTGGAAACCCCAACTTCAGTCTTGTTGTGGGAAATGGAAAGACTCATAGCCTCTTTAAAATAATTTCATTTGCGAATTTTTCTTGGTGACTTTTCTTCTCCTAATACTTTTCAAATGTCTTTGCGACTTGCCCAGTTTTCATGCTCGGAATGTTTCGAGTGACATCGCGGCAGGAGGTGGGAACTGTGACACGTGGGATGGGGATATGGAGAGGCGGGCGTTGCCAGTTTTCTTAAGAGACTTTGTTAGTGCATGGAAACGAGGGACTGCGCCCAAAACTATCTTTTCACTGAACGACGCTGCTAACTTAATCACGAATCGCATACCACGGAGGTTTGTAAGCGACTGAATTTCCCGAAGGCTAGACTCCGCCTATCGCATTTTGATTGTTTTTCAAGAAGTCACGTGCCATCCGCCCTCACCCCCCAAAAAACTTGGGCCTGCCTCTCAGTTGCAAAGATATTTAAAATGAGCTTTAATTTTGGACTAGTTGTTAGAGTCCATTGCTGCCACTCGAGGGGTCCACGTTTAATGCCTCCTGCAGGCTTATTTTTCTCCACTTTTTTGTATTTCTTTTGCAGAAACTTACGTTAAACTCCTAATTTTCAAATTTTCAATCAACCAATGTTTTCTGGGTGGAAAATCTTTCGTATGTGCACAATACGTTGGTTTCTTATCTTTTCGATTTTAGTAGTTTTTTATCGAACTGATGTGGCCAGTTTGGTAATTTTTACCGATTTTTTCAATGTTCTATATGAGTCGAAATTTTTGATAAATCTCATCTGTTTTTGATAGTTCTAGCTAAACTTTTTTAGTACACTTAACCATACATTATACTCTTTTATCCCCATTTAATTACGAGATTACCCTTACCCATACATTTACCCTTCATTTCAGGGATGTTCTGGTATTTACATGTGAATGGGAGGTGGTACTTCGCACTTCGTGCACGTAAGCTACACCTCGAATATGTGGCAAGTATGTGGGATCCGGCGCAGAAAGGTTGAATTCATGAGGCAATTATAATGCAAAATAAATCTGATAAATTTTATGTAAAAACAGCTGAAAACGCAGAGCGTTACTCAGCTTTTACACTAATGAGGCTGAAAATCGCGTGAGACTCGGAGACAGGCTTAGATTGCTCGAGCTTCTAAAAACAAGTAGATACCTTTCAGAGTAAGAGGAGAGGGTCTTTTTGTAAGTACGCCATATTCCCCGGTCCGACAGATGGTAGGAGATATATTTAGCCGTATAGATAGGTGTTGGTATTCGCTTTTTCCCCGATCCATTAAAGAATTGTATTCTTGCTAGTTCAAACTGAAACATTCAAAGATTTTTTTTTGTATTATGGTGCAGGTAAACAGTTTTTGTCCTGACATTCTTTCGCCTAACGCCTATCGTTGCAGCTTGGGAGGTAGTTATGTGGATGTAGGTTTAATTGGCAATTTTACGCGCGATCCGTCCATTGTCAAACTTTCTCCACCCCCTGCACGTAAACCAGTTCCCTTTGGTGCCATCCCTTTCACGTACCCCTCCCTCCCCCAAAGTCGAAAAGATAACCCACCTCGTCATTAGTCTCGCTACAATGCTTTCAAATGCGCGCCAAAGTGGGGAGTGGAATTCTGGGAGGTAAGCGTGAACGCGCCATCGCGCGAGAGTTGAATAGTCCTGAAATTCGGGACCGCGGCCCAAATCCCCCACAGACTTTTTGTGCTTTCGTAACTGGTGGCTCTCCTCCATTTTAAGTCTCCTTTGTGAGGAAGCCTATTATTCCACCGGCATTCGCCCGGATCGTCGCTTTTTGTTCTGCGCCGCGGGAGAGTGCGCCATCTTGCGGGAGACACCGCGCAGATTTTCACTTCATAATTTCACCGCGCATAGCCCCGTAATTGTTTTACCTGGAGATGATTCTGGAAAATGGTACCTTTTGGAGACTCGGGAGTGTTATATGTTGACTCTTTTCGTGTCGTGCTGTATCGAATCGTGCTTTGTGAGCGATAAGGCCGCTCGATACACGATATTTTTTATTGGATTTAAAATCGAACCGAAATCAGCGTATCAAAATCGTACCTTGTTAATGCCGTTATTTTTTCCGACTACGGAATGGAATTTAATTTCCAGTGGTGTAATCGGAAGTTCTTTTTTGTATGCTCACCTTGCGCTGAAAAACGTCGCTAAGGACCGAATTCAATTCCTAGTTCCGGAATTTTGTTTCAAATTTTCTGCAATGCTTATGCAAATCGCTTAAATATGCCAAATAAATATGATGTAGCTAAGTTATATCCCACAGCTAAGCGAATTCTCGGACATCTCTGCTCACAATAATCAGTATCGTGCTATAGGCGTGCCCGAAGAACCGAACCGAATTATGGAGTTCGCAATTGGTGCTCTTGGTGGAGTTTTCCGCACTAAATTCTGTTCTGCTTTCGGTTTTGACCAGAGCATCGCATGAAACGACCTTACTGCCCTCACTACGGAGTTATCAAAACAGTGGCTTTTCGCGCGACTTTCCATAGCGTCCCTCCACGTTATGTACATTTTTTATATATAAAACTTTTTAAATTTCAAGTATATAACTTTGGACGACCGGTTTTGTCGATGTGAGAATTTATCTGTCATGCATGTATAAAATATCAACTCTTGAATTCGGAGGCATTAGGTCATACTAGTTAATACTAGGTTAGGGTGGGCGGAAGAATTGTGACGAATATAGGGAAAGGTTGTGAGAAGGGAAATAATTTAAGCACATTGTTGAGGAAAAATCCCTTCATAACGACCATGTTACGACCCAATGATACGCACCGCGACGAAATTGGTCGTCCTAAATAATTATTGTGAAATTTACGAAGTTTTTTTTACTTAAAATGAAGCAAATTGATCTGGTGACGCCTCGAACTACTGATTTTAATTTGTGTACACCTCTATGGGACGAGAATTCTTAAAATGTGGACTACTTCCGGCACTTAAATGTCATTTTGAAAAGAAAAAAGTGTACGTGTAGGCATTTCACGGAACTTTGTTGTGAATCATCAGTAAATGGATCCCGAAATCTAAACACCTTAGTTACATGGAAATGGCGCTACGTTACGCCATTATAAATCGATGCCAAACTACCGTAATAATCTAAAGATTTTCTTATCTCAATTCTGTGTGCTCTCGTAGTACTGCCTCAATGGATGTCATCTTTGATGGCAAAAACGTGTTTTGCAATATTCGCGATAAGTGTTTGTTGCGAACGTATGCCTTTAAATATCATCGGACATCTCTTTCGTTCGCCGTAATCAGTATCGGTTTATATCAGCCTCCGAAGAACCTTACATGATTGTGGAGTTCGAGATTAGGATTCCGAGTTTTCTTCTCTAATTTCATCACCGCCCTTAAGCATCGTGTGAAAGGCCACCTTTTCGCCACCACTGCGGAGCTATAGTGGCAGTGGCTTTCCGCGTGATTTTTCCGTCCCTATCTCCGCGGTAGGTGCACACATTTTGTGGAACGAGGCCATTGATGTTGGATTTTCACGTGTAAACCGACGAGGGAAATTCGAGCGCTGCATGTCTGCGGGCCTTTGTTCGGTGAATCGAGTTTTGGGAAAACTGCTGAGGGAGGAATTTTAGTGAGTGGTAGAGAGAGTGAGAGAGAGAGGTGGAGTCCTCTGCGGCTCATGCACAAACCGTGACCCACGTTATTGTCGCGTGCTACCTCTCTCTCTCTCTCTCTCTTTATATCTCTCTCCACATGTCTGAATTCCGTTGCAAACATGCGGCTTTTCTCGCGTCCGGCATCAAATGCTGGGATTCCGGTCTGGTGTGACAAACCCCCCCCCCCCCACTACCTCTCCAATTTTGCGTTGAAATTTTCATCGTGGAAATGCAGTCGAGAGCAGAGGCTGAAGTTTGCCATTTTCCCCAGAATCGCGTGGTCGTTTTTTCACGTTAAATTCTTTCACGAAACTAGCCGTGCGAATGAAATTTTTGTTAAAGTTTTTGGTACTAAGATTTTATGTAATTGTGAAAATTATTTTTCGTTTCTATATTTTTAAAATGTTGAATTAGTGTCCATCAAGTTTTCATTTTCGGTGATCGGTATCGGTTCTAGTATGTTTTGCTGACTACGGGACCGTTTCTTCAGGTAGACTGTATCTTTTTAAAAAATTCTTGGCATAGGTTCCTCATCTCGCCCTACGTCTTTTAATCCTACCTATAAGCCTTACAATCCCTTTACTTACGCTACCCATCTAATAAGACTCACTATGTCATGAGTTTAATGGCTCTCAGTACCTCCTCCAAACTTTATCCCTGCCTTCTCTTTATTTTTTCTGGGAGAACTTATTTAGTGATAATTTTCACAATATGGTAGTTTCTTCATCAAAGAAAACGAAAGGCATTGATTGCGATTCGTTACCCACCATTAGTGTATTCATAATATACAAATTATTTGGTTTTAGAAATACCGGTTTAGATTAATGGCAAGTGTCAATTTTATCCTCATTTGAAAAAGGCCAGATTGGGGCCCATGCGATTCCACTCCACGTCACACATGACGTCATAGGGACCTGGTTTCTATACGGGTAGATAGGAGTTTTACATCGTCTAAGATTACCAATGCATGCATGAGGCACAGATCTCAGGCAAACGTCTTAATAATTGCTGATTAAAACTTATATTCGGAAAGTTTTCTTCGTTTGATAAGGTATCAGTAATCCTTATTTAAGCCAAGCGCTACCAGCTAGCAGGGTACTCTGCAACCTGCTAGCATCCTGCGTCGTATCAGCGCTCAAAGCCTCGCCCCAAGGTCACCTCACTTGCGGCAGCGGGAACCAGAACGACGTCACACGGAGTTTACCCACATTCACACTTAGCAGGCGCGTTTTCGCGCGCTTGAAAATTTTCACTTTTCATTTAATCGCGAAAAATAGATATCGTCATTAAAAAATCTAAAAGCGTGAAATACGTACTCCAGGAGTAATAATCTTTCGATTTTGGCAATAAAAAAATAATAGGAAATCACCCTATTCTAAAGTAGTGATCGATCAGGATCACCGCAGTGCGTAGTTTGAAGCGGCTGGCGTATTTCTAGAGGTAGCAGAAAACAATTGAATAAAATAACCCAAACGAATGATTGGTGATGTGAATTACCTGAGTAGTAAAGTAACTGAAGGTCGGTATCACGAGTATTTCTTACCAAGATATAATACACTATCCGAAAATACCTGGAATTTTGGGATGACTAATCCGTCATAACCCGTAAAGGTAAAACACCCTAAAGATTGTCTCAGCAAGTGGTGAGTAAATTTCGGTTATTTTATGTAGGTATTTGTAAATTTGCCGGTACCTTTGTATTAATGACATTTTTTCATCTTTTGAGCGGAATAGAGAGAAGGTCGAAATTATTCTTTTGAAGGCAATTATGGTATTTTTTAAATGTTATTTTAATATTTTATCTCCTTTTTATAAAAAACGTATCCTTATAGCTTAACATACCAGTCAGTAAAATCTTTGTTACCTATATTTTTAGATTTTTACTGTTCTACTCTTGGGTTGAAATTTTTATCGTGGAAATGCAGTCGTGAGCAGGCTGAATTTTGCTTTATTTCCCAGAATCGAATGATCGTTCGGGATCACTGCAGTGCAATCATTGAAGCGGATGGCATTTTTCTAGAGATGGCTAAAAGAATTAAATAAAATTTCAAAATCGAATGACTGACGGTGTACAGTGTATGAGTAGTAAAGTAACTGAGGGTTTGAATCGCGAGTATTTCTTCCGAGAAACAATCCATTATTCGAAAATACCCGGAATTTTAGGCTGGCGTATCAGCCGTGACCCGTTAAGGTTAAACTCCCTAAATGTTGTTTCAGCAACTGGCGGCGAAATGTCTGTTATTTTATGTTTGTATTTGAGAATATGAAGATACCTACCTATGCTATGCATGAATATCGTCTTTTTCATCTTTTGAGAGTAAGGGAGAGAGGGAAGAATAATTATTTTGAAGGTAATCAATGGTCTTTTCAAGTTTTATTTTAATTGTATTAAAACTTATATGCTTACTTTATTAGTCAGTATAACCTTAGTTACCCACATTTTTTGGATTTATCCTGACTTTGGACAATACCTGAATGAATAAAATAGTATGGAATAAATGAATAAGTCAGTACGACGTGAATGCTTCGCTGAATAATATGGTAAATAAAAATTCAAACGTTACAATTAAATCCGTTCCGAGTACGCAAATAACACGTTACGGCGAGTATTTCTCTCGTATTCGAGTGTTGTATTACATGGAATGGAATGAGATCACACGTTCGTCACCAAGTTCATCAACGATAAAATTCTCTTTTCAAAATTTTTTATGATGAGATTATCAATGAGGCTCCTAAATCTCATTTTTCACTCGTTTTGAATAGTCTACATCTGTTTCAATTTTCAGTATCGCTAATTCTAAAAGGGTGGGTCATGCAACCGAAGTTTTTGGTGGTACGTGCACCTCAAATAGTAATGTTTATCGATTGAATCTCAATTGAAATGAGCAAATACTTACTTGGAATAGTGGTACAATTTCAAATTTTAGCTGTTCTCTGGTCCTTTTCTTGTTTTTCGTGTTTAACTTGTTCGTCTCCTTATAGAAGTGGGCGATATAATGTCAGAGTGACCATAAGTTCTCTATTGGCTTCACGAATGAATCTCAATTCTCCTGGTGCACATCCAATTATTATTTGTAGATAAACTATACATTAAAAGCCTCTTGAAAAAATGGACAGGCGGTGAAGTATGAGTTAGAATCCTATTCCTAGCGTATCCTGCCCAACATTTTCTGGGAAATAGCTACCAACCGTCAATAAATATTGCGGAATATAGAAGTTGCCCGCCCTATTAACGGAGTTCGAGAATGGGCGGAATGGGTCGCCCGCAGCGGTGGAACAGACAGCGGCAGACGGGCGAGCCGTGCAGGATTCGATAAAACGGCGGCATTTTGCGGGAGAAAAGCCGTTAAATTTTCCGCGGCGGCCGAGGAGAGAAGAGGCAGAAGTATTAGTTCACGGAGCGCTGGACTCCCTCTGCATGTGTGCGGACTGCAGAGGGCGGACGGCGGATTTAATCCCGGGTCTAATTGGTCGCCTTCGCGAGTGGTTTAACCGCGGCATTCGACTCCCCTCCCTTCCCGCCATTCCTCTCTTCCATACCCACAATCCTCCGCTTCCATTTCATTTTCCTCCCGGTTTGGCGGGCGGCCGATTGTTGCCCGATTCCGTGTGTGTGGATTGTAAAAGGACTTTGAAGGGGAAAGGATGAAATGGTGTGGGAGGCTAATGGTAAAGGAAAGACGGGAGGAAAGGTAAAATGGCGGCGGAGGAGAGGGGTTTGTTGGGTTTTATCTGCGGCAGTAGGCGTTGCGACAATGGGCGAGGTGCACCGAAGGGTGGGTTAAACACGTGGACGCTTCGCTGATCTCAAATTAGCGCATGGAATTTCGTGGAGTTCCCGACCGTGGGCGCCGTGTCGGTCGTCAGCTTTGGTGTGTGGGTCCGCGGAGTGGAGGGAGAGTGGTGCCTCGCGCGTGTGGAATTGTGGGTGGAATTCTGACTGCTACCCCCGCGTGTGGCAGAGAGAGAGAGAGAGGGTATTTGGTTGGTTGGTCGGGGATGTGGAATGGAAATAGCTAGAGGCCTGCCTGCGGCGTTGAGTATGACGTGCTGGACTGGAGTGTTGTTTGGGGGATTTGATGCATTTATTTTGCGTGCGGGAAAAGCCAGTGTCCCCTGCAATCAGGATCAAGTATTCTTCTGGGTGAAGAAAATATTTGGAGAGCCTTTGAGGCAGAGAAAAAATGCATGCCTCAAAGAGGCCAGCGCTGCGGTTAGAACTCCTGTATTGACACCATAGTGATATTGAGAGCAAAGGATGGTATTTTTTTCAATGCTTACTTTTATGTGAAATAAGACAAATTTTTCATGCATTTCTACCGCCTTGGGCTCTTTGCTTGTCCCAAGAGTGCTAAGTGTCATAATATATAATCTTTGTAAGGGATGGAGATTGCTGAAAGGGTAAATAAGTTAAATAAAGGGTAAAAACTCGATGGGACACAATTTGTAAACACAAAATTCTAATTTAACGTAACTGAAAAGTCTTGTATTCTTTAACATCCCTTACACTTCAGGAAGAAGTATATCTGAAAATTTTGTTGCCTTTCAGCACTTATTCTTGTTATGTCATCCACTTAATTCAATATGAAGATAACCTTTCATCAATGATAATTTTTACGGCGATCAAAAGGGATGAAGTGTGAAATTGTGAATTGTGAAATTGGAAAAGAGCTTTTTCGACTATTATTTTCATGAATAAGTTGGAATTTTAGTCATTCTCTGATCAGCGTTTCATGACTATAACACAATATGCGCATTAGGTACATTCTGAAGTCACGGTATTGTCCTCCCCACTATAGTCTCGCATATTTTGCAGCTAGATATTCAAATTTTATTAGAACCTGGCTAAAATATATCGATTGGAAATTTTTACCACCATTCATCCCCATTCTATTGTCAAGGCGTGCTTCACATCCTTCATTGGGCTTTACTTTTATGCTACAAATTGACTACATATCACTAAATAACCGGTATTAATTTAGGAGAACAAAATGAGGTTACCAAATCGCGTGCTGTGCAATTTTGAGAATACTGATTCTCCTCCGTTTACCTTTTGCATACTGAGATAAAGAAGCGGTGGATACCCTTATTAATTACTTAAGATTGAAATACAACTTTTGTCCTTCGGGTCATCATATGATCATTCATGAGAACTTAAAAATTTCCTCAAGCCGTGTATGTTAGTATAAACCGTGATTGTTTTTGTTAAAGTAGTAACTGGGAAGAAAATTCTGCGTGACATCCCTTAGAACCTGAATAACACTTGATATAATATGTATGAGGTGGGGGTAGAACAGAAACTATAGTTTCGGTAAAAATAATATCTTTAAATTCCATTTCATGGCTGATACCGAGAAATAGTGTTCAAGCGTTTGTATTCTTAATATTTTCAAATTATTATTTTTATTTTATTTTGAAAAGTTCCATTAGGATTACAATTTTATTTCTATTTTAAATATTATTTGACTAAATTAAAGTCAACTACATTATTCGCCAATATTGGAAATTCAATTTCCTTCTTTCAATTTTCTTTTTATCAGGTCATGAGTGATTAGTAATTACCTTATTGTTTGTATAACCTCCCCTTAGAAATTATACCATTTTCACACCTATATGAAACGTATAACTTTGCTTCTTGAATTTGATAACCAATGGTGGTAATTTATCAAATTGCTGATATGAGTCATCTATATCTATCTATCTATCTATCTAGTTTTCTAATTGCTGATATGAGTCATAAATATGCATATATTTTCTGAGGTACCAACTCGTATAATGATGTGACAAGCACGTATTGTCGCCTTAGGATACTGTACATCTTTTTTCGGTTTAATGGTTGTATGGGTCCGAGTAAGCATGTATTTTCTGGATAGTTTGTGGTTCGATGGTGCAAAAACTATTTTGAAAATGCTACTCTTTACAAATCCCTTTAAAGTAAAAAAAATGCCAATATACGAGCTCGCCAGGGCGACTATTTTTGGCGTTTTCTGACAACTTGTAACTTCATTGAATAAAAATTTAGACATTTAAAGGTGATAAAATTTGTAAATCACTTTTACAGACCTACAAATTATTTTTATGCAATGGTCTCGATAGTGATTCTGCTCTTTTTCAGAGGAGCGTGCACGATTTTGAGCATAACACTATAACTTTTCGTACTCTTTCTTTCGTTTCATGATATTATATAATGTACATGTAGGTATATGTTGTTTGGTTGCGCGTGCAATGTTCCCCGTAATGGAACGAAGTGTAATGTACGATTCCCCGGCGAAAGCATGAACTTTGGTGTATCGGTGTACACTGAACGAGTTCGCCACTCGTTGCAGGCATTCGTGTGCATTTGGGTGCGGTGGAAAACATAGCCGCGCCTTCAAAGACCGTCCGCTGCAACAGTTTGACTAGCTCCGGACGGAACCGTGGTGATTGACGTGTTTATTTGTATATTTTGTTTTGCTTATTTTTTTTTTATTTTCGTCGGCCTCGCGATGTGAGTGGACTGGGGGGGTATGCCGGCGGCTGCGATTTTCGGTTTGGCTTGCGGGTGGAATAATCCTGCGGGGTGGGGGGCGTAAACCGTAAGGGGCCAGGGTAGGTTAGGGTAGGGTGTTCGCGGGGAGGATGGTGGAAATGGAAGGTGCGATTGGGACAAGGGGTGGGGTTTGACTCTCCTGGACCCCTCCCCCCTCCCTGCACAATAGCAGGGAAACCCTTTCCCGCGCGCTTCACCTCCGCTCTTTTGTTTTCACAACCTCGCTGTGCTTTCGGGATTTTCACTCCATTGCAACGTGGAATTTTCCCGTTCGTTCCCATCCTCGTTGCGCGATAATTTTTTCGTTCGTCGTCTGTTTGTTTTTTTATTTTTTGTTTAACTCGATCGATGGCGTGCCTGCTTCACTTTTCCATTGTTCTCCCCACCTCCTCCTCCTCCCCACCTCTTCGCTCCTCTACGTGTGTGCTCGCTGCATAAACCCCTGTGTACATATCCCCCTCCATAGCCAACCTCGCCTGCCAACCAATACCCAAACGGCTCGTGTGATCATTATTATTATTTATTTTTTTATACCGCGCGTTTGTGTGAGTTCGTTTTGCAAACTCGGGGATTTTTTTTTCATTCCGCCTCTTCGCCGTGTGTGTGAGTTATTTATTCTTCTCCCAACCTCCCGAAAATCTCTCTCGCGCCCCACCCCTCAACGGCTTGGTGTTGGAGTTAGCGCTTCATTTCTCCGGCTCGTTCTAATTATGATCGTCTAATGAAATAATTCAAGCGTCCCCAGCCCCAGATGCTGCGCCGTCGTGTTGTTTTTATTTTAAATCATTATTATTTTTCATTCAAGCGCTCACCGGAACGGTTCCGGGGGAAAAAAAATGCGTGCCTAACATATCGGGGGCGTGGTGTTTTTGTGGATGGAGGTGGGTGTGCAACGAAAACAAAAAAGGCCTGCCACGCGCGCATACGAGCACGTATATGTGTGTGTGTGTGTTTTAATATTCGGGTATTCCGGATCGTCGATTCCGTTTTTGCTAAGGATTAAGGTTTTATTTCTGTTGGTTTTTATGATTGGCTTACGGGGAAAAAATATATGTTTAGTGCCTCACCCCCTCCACTACCACCTTCGTCCCCGGCCCTTTCCCTCGCTGCCGTCGATATACGTCTATTTTTTTCAAATATGCAAATACGATCGTTTGCTGTTTCTTTTTTTTTGTTATTTTCCACGTAAGTCTCTTTTTTAAAAATGTTGATTTTTTCACGTTTAGTGTTGTTTTGGGCGCGGGAAAATCTCGTAAAATGGCTGACTTCAAGCGTCATTAGCCCGTTCGGTATTAAGCTTGTTTTTTTTTATTTTCTCATTTTTAATTCCTACCTATAGATGCCTTTTTTTTGTGCGTGTCCAATTTTGCTGTGCTGCCCGTCCGCGTATGTTTGGTCATCGATTAAATCAGTTGCCACATCCTCTCGAAATGGGCGAAAATGTGATGTTTGTTTCATTAAATTAGCCGCCTTTTGAATCTGTGAATTGACGAGTCTGAAGTCGTGATTCCATTGTCAATTATCACTCAAGGGCCCATTACGACACACATATTCAAATAATAGGAGCTGTAGTTCTGAAATTTTTGCATACAATTACTCATTTTACTTTCCCTTGCTTTTTTCTCTATTAGTGATTATGAGCTAACTTGCTGCTGAATAAAATAGTTTCTCATAGTGAATGCAGTGTGTAGATATTTAAATGCCTATTTTTTTGTGTCTTTGACGTATCGCATTATCGTCATTCCCTTCAAAGTTTGAGTGCGGGACCTGAATTTTTGTTTATAAGACATTTTGCAAAAATTTCATTTTCTAGAGTTGAAAAAAAGTGAAATAGATTAATCGAATTTGATCCCCTTACCTGGAGTGTATTTCTTTGCACTTCAGTCGCTAATGAAGACATTTTTATCGGGCTTTATAAGGTATCTTTTGCTTTTGATGTGTATGATTTTTAGCACCCTTGCTTTGTCACGCCATACACGAAATGACCCTTCAGCATGCTTTTATTTTACCCAACAAAAAACTGCTAAATCCTACCTCCCGATTTCACTGTGGAAATCCCCCCAGAAAAGACTAACAAAGAGCTGCATACTTGGCGATTTGCAATTATTCATCTCGCTTTTAAAGGGTTGACAGGCAAACAAGCATAAAGGCCGGAAAATTGTTCCCCCGCGGGCTCTACATTTAATGAATAACGAATTTATTATACGCTGATACCGATTCACCAATATTACAAATCCTTGCAAAAACGAAGCGGAATAAAATGTAACAAAGGTATTAGCCTTGAAAATAATTAATTGACCGCGTGTATTGTGAAAACTCCTACCGTGGAAGCAATGCTAATTATTCCTCTAAATTAAATTTATTTGAAATCCGTGCAATCTTTTGCAAAGAAGGTAGTCTGTAGTGATTTTCATTATTTTTGCTCCCAAGTCAAGAGTAAAAATTCGGATGCTCATTGAAAATGTCTCGCTTTTCCATGGCAGAATGAGTGCAGTCTCCTGGGTTTAGATAATAATTTACGTAGTTAATTCTAATTTACTTGAATTAAATCTTGTTCACCGGAACTTGACTTAACATGACGTAACTATGGGGTTGAAAGAGCGCCTGTTGGTTCTCAGCAACTTAAAATGGTGTGACTCGGCTTAGCATAGTCATTAGTTTAGAAAACAATTATATGTATCTCGAAATTAAACAGTGGTATTGAATGTTTTCTACTCTGAGACATACAAACTATCTTAAAAGTCCTCTTAATTCGGTTTGTTGTGCGGTCTGGGCTGCGGTTGAATAAATATGGCATTAATTATTCTGGCTCATTATAAATCAAATTACGCTAAGTTATGTTGTTTTATACGGGATTTACTTGCAGAGATTTTGCTTGTTGAAGATTGATTAAAGCATATACATCTGTAATGTCCATTTCGTAACGCATACTTCAAAGTGCCATTTAGCACCTTTTATAGCTGCATTCAAAATCTTTTGTCAAGCCCAGGCGTATGGCAATTTAACCAAGTACACCTACCATATCAATTTTCCTTTCAAGAGCGTACTCAGGATCATAACTGGAGGGCAAGCCATAGTCTAGGGGGAGGGAAAGCCAAGTTGTGACATTGTAGCATGGAAAAGGCGAATGAAGCCAACATTTTAAGAAAATTATAACACCACTTTATTAGTTTATGAGATTATTTCCTTGAAAAAATAGTTTTATTTTAGTTAAATATCTTATACTAATACATAAAATTTCCCGGGGTTTTAAAGAAAATTTGTTGAATACTTTCGTTTCAATTCAGTACTGATTCGGCTTAAAGACTTTTGCGATTTTTGCTTCCAGGAGGGGGCAGCTGCCCGCCACCCTGCCTCTCGCTGGGTACACCAATGTTTACTTTGTGAATAAGCTCCTAATAACCTATCAGAGTATAAATATTACAACTCTAGAATACGAATGCGAGGCATGTGTATTCTTTGATTGATATTTTTCTGCAAATTCTATTGTTATTGATAGCCACAAATGGCATCATATGTGAGGGTAAATAATAATATACCACTCACTCGTCTCCAACAGTTACACTCTACCATTAAACCTTCCCTGCCTGGACCTATTTTGCCACGAATAGGGCTAGAAAGAGGTAAATGCCTTGGTAAATAAAAAAGTAATCCATGGATATTGACAAAGCCATAAATTGATTATATCTGCGTTGATAATTTCATGAACCGAAGTGCTCCAATTTCGTATCGTCGTTCAGCACTTCGCCAGAATACGCCGTCTTTCCTTGTCTTGCCTTGATTTTTGCTTAAATCACGGCATACTTTGAGTTCTTTTTTGACGGAGCACGATGTGTTAATAGCCTCATGAAAATTTAAATTCGCTCAATTCCATCTCTTAGCTACTGGTCCAATGAAGTCATCTCTTTGCGAAAGGAAAGGTTCTTCACTCCAGAAAGAGGATATCGGATCCGTTACTGAATCTCTCTCACTCGTATTTTCTCCGTGGATATTCGTGTGTCGTTCTCAAATCGACTCTCATTTGAATGATGAGGCGGAAAGAGATAGAGATACGTTTTGTATCCGTACCCATCATCCTTCGATTGCGGCAAAATGTTATTTCCCGCGCCGAGCCACCGTGTGCGGCTTTTATGCATCGGGGGAGTCCATTTTGGACATATGGATCGCATGCCGAGATGATGGAGTGGAGGGAGAAAATGGAGTACGTATCGGATGTTCGGGATAAACGAGTATTGGGTAATATCGCGTGCGTTCCGGGGCATTAACTTAATTAAAATGCTTTTCTCCTACCTCTCACGTCGGATAGCGATGAAAAGAAAAGCGTAGCGTAGCGTTGGCGGGAAAAAGAAATAATACTCACGGAAAGGGTATATATTCGGAATTCGGCTCATCATGGTGCAAAGGGATTGGCTATTAGCTGCGGAATGCTTTCGTTTGTTCTTTTCGCTTAGTTTTTTCGAGGTTTATGCGTGCGTGGTAGTTGTTGTTGCTAATGTGTGTTTCTATCCTATTTTTTATTTATTTTGAAGAATTCTTTATCCGTTGGTATCTGCGTTACACACGTATTTCAGCTTTCTGTGTGTCCCGATATATGCAATCGCTGTGCGGCAGGCATTCCCGTAATGTAGTTACGAATATCATGTTTTTTTGTGAAAAAGTGGAATGCCTACTACATGTTTGGGAATTGTCTGCCTCGCGTCGGTATTTAAACTACCTAAGCTCCTGGAATGAGAGTGAATGTTTTTCTTTTTTGGATTGTTACATGATTTTCGCCATTGTATTGAAAAAGTACATATATCCGTAACCTTTTAAAAGTTTCTTGTTGTAAAATCTGCTTCGCAATAATAATTTTGAGGAAATATTCAACTACTGGCCGTGGGTAAATGAGTCATGGAGTGATCATTGATTAAAATTGTTGAGTTCGGAGGAAAATTTCCTTTTTTTGTTTTTAAACATTAATGTCTGAAAATTCAGAACATTTTTCGGTTCTTCAACTTCAATAAAAATTTAAAAGCCAAAAGTCAACCTGAAAGTACAACATTCTTAAGAGCAGTGAATAAAATACAAATATTTCAAGAATAAGTCACACAATGCAACAAGCAATGCTATTCTGAAGCCTTGGCGAAACTAATTAATTTCTTCAATATTCTCGCATCAGGCGTCAGCTAATTGTTAGTAACACCAATTGTTATCTAATCACCAATTGAGCATGCCTGTCATCCTTAACAAACATTCATTAACCTATGAGTCATAGTAAAAACTGCAAACACCACTTCACAATAATGGCTACTCCACACAGTCCAAATCACAGATCCTCAAGGTCGTCGCCGTTGACACTTTTAACTCGTGACTTTTGTTGCTTCATATTTCTTATCTTGCTCAGTGTTATGGAGTTTGGTAACAATCTTCCTTGAGTGGTAGGGTTAGGCAGTTATTGATGACAGTACGAATGAAATTCGTTCTGCCTTGCCACAAGGCAAGCCGACGTTTCGGCCTCCAACTTGCTGTTCATTCTTAAGGCTACTGATTCTCATTCTTAGATGTGAAAGTTTTTGATCGTGCATAAATTGAACATGTTTTGTTGGTTAACTCGGTAAAGGCAGTTTAAACTCCAATTTTTTCAGACCTTGTGGTGAGTCAGAACGAATTTCATTCCTACTATCCAATGTACCCATGCATCATAGACTAAGCTAATTTAAAAAAAACAAATCTCTTCGAAACAGATATCATTAATCTTTAACAGAATAGTTAATATTTTTATGATTGTTGTCACTGAATGTAATCTGAATGATTATTCGGATTTCGCTTATGGAGGTTAGAATTATAATAAAATGGCTTAAATCTAAAACGAACTCATTCCTATTTGAAGGCATCTGAGCTTGGAAATGAAGTGACGCTTATCAGGAATCACGTGGAGAGGGCTAATAAAAGATGCTGCTTCTTTTTTATAATGACTTCAAAAAGACTGCTGGGAATTGTGAAATGGAAAGCCCTAAGATTATATGCATAAAACTGGTGATGTCATTGCCGAATGCTTCATCGCACTGAAAGTGTTAAATACTGTGTTTCATGATTTGAGATTAAGAGGGCTTTTAGCCGTCCTGCCTATAAGTTCCCTGCAAACCAGCCTTCGGTGGTGGGTCAGTGTGATACCTGTAGCTGATAACCCACTCTTTCGCGGGATTAGATTTTATGTACTGCCCCTTCCAGGTGTTCGTATTAAACAAAATATGGAAAGAAACCAGTAGATTAATTATGCTCAGGAAAATTATATGCTTTTGCATACAAGACTTGATGATCCGTCAAAAAACGTTCGTTGCTTTGCGACTGACGCAATGAAGATGATTAAATGTTATATCAGGAAATGTTTTTCCACTTTGGTTGTTTAAATATAAATAAAAGGAGATGTTGTATAAAAAATCCTTTATTTACGATATTAGATTAATGACATTATTTAGGTTATTGTACTAATTTAGAGATAAGGGAAACATTAGTATATGAAGCATCAAAGGTTATCGTCGCTTTATTTAAATTTTTAATTACAAGACATGCATATTTTGACTTCCATTCATTACCTTTGTTCGATTGCCTCTGGGATTGAATGTTTGCGTAAGCAAACATGTCTGAATTGACATTTCATTAATTTCAATATTATTACTTAAACATCACATTAAATTATGCCTTTCATTTAAGACAATTGTTTTAATGTAGACTGCTGTATGTTAATGATATTGCATCCCTGTATGATAGAGATTGTTTCAGTTGCTTGTTGTTTTTATTGAATTTATCGGTATTTTTATTCCTTTAGGTGTGGTATGACCGCTTTCATGCATCAGCCAATCAGAAAGTTTGTATTTATTTTATCGAACGCAAGTAAATTGTGCTAACATTTTTAATGATGCAATTTGTCCGTTTGAAGTCCAAAGTACGTTTTATGAACCGGTCATCAGCTTTTAGTGTAAGCTATAATCCATAAGATCAACCAATTTAGTATATCTAGCGGTGCTCTATTAAATTGATAGCAGCATTGTCAAAAACAGCATGGGGATTGATATGGTGGTGTTCCAGTAGGAATGCTCAAAAATAAATTTCCAGGTCTCGATGGTTCTATAATCATGTGGTGATGTTCGTCAGAATCTTAGAACTAGAATTTATTATTGGGGAAATCAACAATTTATGAGGTTTTCTCACTTTGTTACAATTTATGTTGCAGGAAATCTATTTCCTCATGTATTTTTCTGCCATCATTATTTTTATACATTACAGTTTGGGTCTTTGAAAGCTATTGAAAATAATCTTTGCATTACTTTCAGAATTTTACTTGAGTGCATGTACCATACCATCATTAGGACCTGAATATTGCTTAGTACATCTAAACCTTCGTCGTGACTGAAGTATTTGGAGAAAATTTTCATTTGTTTCATGTATGTGTCAGTAAAGCCGTTTTTTCAAGTCTATTTTTTGCATTAACCTCAAAATTTTATTAAAATCAAGTTCTCCTTCGGTCTAGTAATTATGTGTTTCTTTTACATCTAAGACCCACTGGCAACTAATAGGTATAAATGAAATATTGTAATTAAGAATCTCTTATATGCTCTTTTGGGAAATTCACAAACTCTTCTGCCTGGAAAAAATCATACTGTGGGATGGGCGTTTCATTGTAGGAAAGTTTTAAAATTTCGTATGAATGTAAATATCCTTGTCACTTATATACCACCCCGAAAATCGCTTCAATAGGCTTGTAGCGCAGTCTCGGAAGATGTCAGGATCCAAGCCGTCAGCCTCAGAAAGAGTTCTTACTGCTATGATTTTTTGCTCGTGTAGGATCATTTATAATATGTTTGTTACGGTCCTTGTCTCTGAAATAAAATAAATTCCTCCCCTATTCTTGCGAAAATGTATCTCTATCATTTTATCAATATTTGTTATCCTTTCTTTTTATACTTACTGATGTAACCGCTCTGTGCACCGGGTGGAAATGGGGTGCTCATTCCCTCCACTGCTGATGGAATATTACCCGAAATAGCTTCAATCCGGCCCGGCCGGAAAATTTTATGTATTTTAGAAATCCCGCCAAATTTTCCCCCTATGGCGGACCTGTGTGGGACGAAGCTATAAAATTTTATTTACTCACATACGAGTTACTTTTAGCTATGAATTTTAATATTGATTCTGTGAAAATAACATATAAATTAAATATATTCGACATGCATTGGACTAGGTATCAAGCTCGAATCCGGTTTATCCCTTTGAACTGAAAGATAGTGGCGGATCCATGATAGGGATAAGGGGGGAGGGGGGTAAGTGGGAGTAATCTCCCAACAGTAGCGGGTGTCCGAAGAAAATGTCCAATCTATCTAGTGTAAATTGGATGCGCAAGGGGTGGGCTATAGGCCTCCCCCCATGGATCTGCCACTGCTGAACTATACACAGAAAATTCTCGTTGTGGGTATGAGGTAATCCGGAGAAAGGAACTCCTTATACCATGAGTATTTGAAATTCTTCCGGCTGTGAATTATTGCGGATTGGTCTTCGTCACTGCCTTTCCTAACCGACCTCAGTCTAGTAAATCTCCCGAACTCCACCGTATTGATTCCATTGATTAGATTTTTTAAATACCCCATAACCAAAAATTTAGATTTTTTAATGCCCACTGTTTTTACCACTATGAATATTTCAAAGAGACTTTGATGAGGATGGAGAATAAACACACTTGAAGTGTGAAAAATATGAGAGGTTATTCTTGTCTTTGGAGGTTAGTTTCATGAGGCATGACTTTGGAAGTTTTCGTTCAGCATGGTCCTCAAATTCAGAATTTCTTTCAAAAAATTCCTATAGTTACTCTTCGTTCTTAACGCAGCAATAATTAAAATTATTTTTAGTTTGAGGCTCATGATACGATGATTCTTTATTTTGTGCCTTCAAACAGTTTTGCGTATCCGGTAACAGATAACTAGTTCTTCAGATGAATTTTTTGTGAGAATTAGTTGTGAGACTTTTCAATGCATATTTGTTTTTCAATTACTGATTCTAATGATTGCCAATTGCTATAAGTATAACCGTCGTGGTAAGAAAAAAAACATAATTAATTTTACTGTAAATACTCATAAAAGGCTTGAATAATGATTAGCAATCGCCCTTCAAAATTGGCTGATGACATATCCTTGCTTAGTCATTCAGATTGTCCCAATGGGAATGAGGAATTTCAAATTTAGAGTGTAGAAATTGCCATTAGATGTCAGTAATACCATCGCGGTAAGCCAAACAACTTCAATTTTACTGTACCTACTCAGAAAAAACTTGAATAAGGATGAGCAATCGTGCTTAAAAATTGGTTTATAATAATTGTGAATAGTCGTTCAGATTGTCCCGATGAGGATGAGGAATTTCAAATTTTGCGAGCCAAAAGGCGTGGGGATATTGGTCCCTAAAACCAACCGTCGTCGGGATGGATTTGGTTCTGAATTATTTCCCATTTCTTCCTCGATTTTCTGTCTCGTAATCACGGATTCATCGGCCGTTTCGCTTTTCCGAAATGTAAAAGGGGATGATACCTTTAGGCTTGGGTACTGTCCAATTGTTAATCTCTTTTGTCCTCAAAAATAAAGCTCTTTCCGGTATCCATAAACATTTCACCTCCCTCGCGGCCATTCAGGGAGCATTCCGCCCTCTCAGTATTCAATGCTAGCTGTATCGTATTTCTTCGGCCTCGATAAAATCGGATGAAAGGAATTTCCGCTATTATATTCCCCAGTTTCCCCGGGCCGACCGAAAATTCAAATGCTCGATATCTTTATTCATAATTCGAGATGTGAAAAGGGACTGTTTTTTTTCCCTCCCATGAGATTTATTCATTTCACGGGCGCGTTCATTTCCTAACAGGAGGATATTGTGTTTTGTGGCAGGAAAGGGCTTTAAGATTTCGGAGGAAGGTACAAATCTTTGTCACATGCTTTAGTATGAATGACGTTTGACGGATGGTAATCCGCCTTTCTTTATTAAATATTTCTTTGACGCAATTACGTCCCGCGTGAAGGATCGCAAATTCGTGGAACGGTTATCCCAGGAAAGTTCGCTATAATTGGAAATCATTTGTCCGTTTCAAGTATTGATTATTGAGTGTGGTTGGGTGAACTCTTTTTTATTACTGTAGCTCTGGTATTTCAGCCGAATGTTTGCGAATGATAAGAGAACAGGTGATATTTTTAAGGGCGGACTGCGTGCCGTCTAACTTATTCCTCGGGTGCGTTCATAATTGTAGGATATAGTGTTTTTGGTGCAGCAAAGGGTTGCAAAATTTCTTCTGAACGTACAACGCCTCGTCGCATACTTTAGTCTGAATGGCATAAGCGTAATTCTTCCCTTTTCTTATCTTTAACATAGTTGCCCACATCGTTAAAAATTGAAATTTTTATACTTCAAATGGTATTCTTTGAATGGTTCGCCATTGTTGAACATTCATTTGCCCGTTTGAAACCTTTAATACTGAGTGAGGTTGGTGAAATAATATTTCATTACTTGAGTTTTATGAAGGCTGATGAGGAACGAGGAAGTATTTATCGAATAGTTGGAAAAAGGGTATTCTGTGGCGCCATTCGCCAAAGAAGGACACAGGGGAATGGCCACATCATGAAGCGAAGAGGGTATTCTGTGGCGCCATTCGCCAAAGAAGGACACGGGAATGGCCACATCATGAAGTCTACTAATTACTTACGCAGATAACATAATGGAGAGAAAAATCGAAGGACAATTTTTTCATGGAAGCCACCACGATTTAACCGTAGTACCATGGAAATAACTACCATCACGTTGGTAACGTAGAGATAGTTGGCACTAATAATAATCAATTTCTTGTAATTGTAGTATCCCGCTACTTCATGAGGCCAGCAAACAAATATGTTATATTCAGAGAAACCTGTTGAGTGAAATAATAATAATTAATAATAATTTTTGATTTTTTGCTTTGAATTTTTTAAATTTGCAAGAATACATATTTCACTTGAAAAAATTAAACCAAAATAAGTATTAAGCATTGACCGCGTGTGGCGAAGTTTAAGCCCCCCCCCCCCCACAAAACCAGTCACTAAATAACTTCATCTTACAACCCGGGCGCACGCCAAAATGGATGTACAGTACGGAAAGAAAGCAACTCGCATGGAATAAGGGGAATCTCAACGCTGCAGTTAACGAATCCTAGGATTTTTTACAACGTTTATATCAATAAGAGAATGAAGTCAACGGATTCAGTAGAGGTATCGTGCATTTTCTTCTCATTATAAAAGAAACAAATACTCTGACCCTCAGATTATTTTTATGCGTACAGCGCGTTTGACCTAACCGAGCCATCTCAAGACACAAGACAAATTAATACCAGAGAACGTGTAAAAAATATATAATAAGTATATTGTTATCTTGTATTAATATGTCGTAACAAAAAATAATCCCGTCGTCCAAGTCCAATTTTGGTTTATAATCCATGTTTATCATGAAAGAATGATACGGTTTCATTTATTCATTGGAAGAAAAGTTGGCACAGATTTTTCAGAGAATGCCCTATCCCTGCTTGTGTGCATTGGGAAGAGCACTTCAAGTAGAACAGCACTCCGTCCGTCGGATGGGACGTTCAGCCGTGGCCCCTTTGGCGTCTTTCCTTATGAGTAGGCTAATATCGACGCCGGGTTTCTCTCTTGTCGAGCGACTAAGGGCGCACGCTATTTATTAATTACGTAAAAAAACTCTTTGAGAAGACAAATTCGAATGATGAAAAATATATTAACTGTAAGTTATTCTTAGAGTGCCCATAGAGTTACCCTTAGAGTGCGGGAACGTTTTTTGCATTTTGCACGCTGACAGCGACATTTACCCAAACATTTTATTGCTAGCGGTATATCTTGCATTTGGCACATTCCCTCTCCATAAGGATCGCTAAGGCAGTTAATTCCACCAGACCAGCTCTCGTGGCAGGGGGTGCCTCCTGTACAGGGACTCTATTCTGCACTGGCTGGCAGCTAAAATCATGAACTCCCGCAGCCCAAGGGTAAGATCATCATACGGCCACAATCCATTCAGTAAGCGATTATTTTGAACAAATTTAGTACATACTACTCTGGACCAAGATAAACAAGTATTTAAATTAACGCATACAATGTCCCGCATAGTCTGCTGATCAATCACACATAATTATCATTCACTTTCCGGCGGAGGAGTTCATTACGTTTTTTTATTAACGGTCACAAAACATTTTTCATGCTTTGAAAAATAAAACTTCCTTTCATTATTCTGGGCCAGTGTTCGAAATTTGATATTCACTGTCTAAAAACAGCCACACATATAAAATAGAAATTGTTATTACTTATCAGTCTCTCACAACACAGGTTGATGGTTTTGTGATGGCAACTGCGATGTTTACGCCAATAGGGTGGTTTCCTATTATTTTTTTATTGCCTAAATCGAAAGATTATTACTCCTGGAGTACGTATTTCACGCATTTAGATTTTTTTATGACGATATCTATTTTTCGCGATTAAATGAAAAGTGAAAATTTTCAAGCGCGCGAAAACGCCACGCGCAAGTATGAATGCCGGGAAATCTCTCCGTGTGACGTATTTCTGGTTCCCGCTGCTGCCCTGTGAGGTGACCTTGAGGCGAGGCTTAGCGCTGATACGACGCAGGCTGCTAGCGGGTAGCTGAGTACCCTGCTGGCTGGTAGCGCCTGGCTTAAATAAGGATTACTAATACCTTATCAAATGAAGAAAACTTTCTGACCTTAGCCAGTTTTAATAAGTGATTATTAAGACATGTTTCCCTGAGCTCTGCGCCTCATGCATGCATCGGTAATCTCAGACAATGTATAACTCCTATCTTCTCGTATAGAAACTAGGTCCTTGTGACGTCACGTGGAGTGGCATCGCATGGGCGTTAATCTGGCCCTTTTCAAATGAGGATAAAAATGGACAATTGCCATTCGTCTAAACCGGTATTACTAAAACGAAATAATTTGTATATTATGAATACACTAATGGTGGGTAACGAATCGCAATCAATGCCTTTCGTTTTCTTTGATGAAGGAAACTACCCTATTATTGTTTGCTCCATTCCTTGAATTGTATTTACGATGAAGATGGAGTGGTCAGTATGATGGAACACAATTGTTGTAACCCTCCCACCTGTCGAGATTAGAGTAACAACATGGTAATGTGTTCGTTTTGTTTCGTAATAATGTTTCGATGAGCTGAAACGCGATTTATGCACTGAGATAATCTGTGAGTAAATGCACTTTTGTTTCTCTGACGAGTGGATGGGCTAGGGCTGAAGGCCTAGAGGTGGGTTCCAGAAGAGAGTATTCCATCTCCTCGTCCTATTTTGCGCGCCCTTTGTGGCCAAAGGGTTCGGGATTTTTCCCTCAAACCTTATATCTCCCTGTTATCATTTAGTCCCTGGCTCTGGAGCCTTTTTTTAATCTCGGGAAGAAAAAAATAAATCCAACTCTCTCTCACTCTTTACCACACGCTAACACAAGTAGAAAGAATTTATATAAAAAATATGCACAAATGATACGCCCTCTGCGCAAAGGAGGTAGCTGGAAGCAAGGCGAACTGCATGAGGGGAGGGGATTGGTCGAAAAAAAAAGATAAGTCGGGGTAAGAGGGAGACCCTGGGAGAAGCAGAACGTGGAAAGGGTATGAGAGGGAAACGGTCACCTCCCCCGCCCCCTTAGGGACATAATTCCAGCAAAGGCGCTGACCTCTGCGGAATATTAAGTGCTTCCCTCGCCACTCGGAGAGCAATTCCATGGGGAAAAAAATAAATGCCCCGTCGAGGCCCTCCCGGTACCACTCGTTTGGGGGTAAGATCCTTAAAAACCTTCTCCCAGGAGCTGCTCCCAAATCCGACGGGGCGCTCATTAAGAGGGGACGGTGGAGTAAGGGTGCGCACCCTTTGCACCCGCCTCGTGTGGGTGAAGGGGTGGGATGGGTGGATGAAAAATGGCGTCTTAGGGAACGAAATGAGAGGAGAGACTGGCCCACGTCGTGGGACGGTTGGGTAGGGGAGTGAGGTGGACGTATTTTAGTCTCCACCTAGTGTAATGTGTAGGCGCAATTATGTGAGTATTTTCACTCACTCGGCGATTCAACCCGAAGGTTGGATTATCTTCTTCTACATACCACCCCGCGAACATCCACAAATGCGGGTGGCGGGAGGTGTTAGGACACCAGCCGTTTAATGATAATCGAAAATGAAAAACTTCGCGCTGTATTGGTAACTGCATTGCAGTTATGTTTCCGATGTTCAGCCGTTGCTGGTAATCGTCGTTTTGGCGTTATTTTTGAAGTTGGCGGTTTTGTGTTAAGTGGCTTTTATGAGATTATTGCATCGGGTGTGTAAGTGCTGTTTTAGATCTTTGGTGTTTGAAGTGTGGATTGTCTGTGTAGTTCCATAGAGGAGTCAGTAGGTCGTTTTGTGTTTTATGGAGTGATTGTTCGAATGATTTTGCTATGTCGTTTAGGTATTGTGTCATTGTTTTAATTTTTAGGTTATCGTGTATGTAAGAATTTCGAACGAACCAGGGAGCTCCCGTAATTGTTCTTAGTGTTTTGTTTTGTGTTACTGTGAGTTTATGTGAATGTGTTTTGGCTATGGATCCCCACGCTGGATAGCCATATGTGAGTATCGGCCTGATCATGGCCGTGTAGAGTATTTTCTTGGTGTGTAGACCCAGGTGGGGACTTTTGAGGAGTGGGAATATGGCTGCAGACGCACTCTTTGCCTTTTGCACTGCTGCTTTGGTGTTTGCGCTCCACGTCAGCTTTTCATCCAGGATAACGCCCAGAAATTTGGTTGTGTTGCTGCGTGGAATACGGCTGTTGCCGTAATAAATCGGGGTTGATAGTGATCGTTTGGTCTTTTTGGCGAACTGCATCACTTGGCTTTTTGCCGGGTTGAGCTTCAGTTTCCAGGTTGACATCCAGTCTTCGATGTCGTCGAGGTGTTCCTGGATCCGGTCCGCGGCCGAGTCTGGGTCGAACGATTTGGATATTATGGCAAGGTCGTCAGCATAGAGGAAGGTTTCTGTATTCGGATGGGAGGGAATGTCATTGATGTAGATGTTAAAGAGGAATGGGGAAAGGATGGAGCCTTGTGGGACTCCGGAGGAGATTGGTTGTAGTGGGGATTGTGCGAGGTTAACGGAGGAGAAGAAGGTACGGTCGGATAGATAGGATTGAATAATTTTTGTTAGGTACATGGAAATGGGAGTGGAGTGGAGTTTGTGGAGGAGACCTTTGTGCCATACACGATCGAAAGCCTTGGACTGGTCCAGGAAGACACCTACGACGTACTTTTTTATGTTGAAGCTGAATTGGATTGCTTCAACGAGCCTGGTAATTTGGTGAGCGGTGGAGTGGCTGGAGCGAAATCCTGCCTGCTCGTCCCGGATGAGGTGATGTTCTTGAAGTTCTGGGAGTAATCGGAGTAGGATGGATTTTTCCAGTAGTTTGCCGAAAACCGATAGTAAGCTGATGGGCCTATAGTTGTTCGGGTCATTTGGAGGTTTCCCCGGTTTCGGAATATGGATAACCTTGGCGGATTTCCAGTCTTTTGGAAAGTATGACATCTTGTAACAGGTATTGAAGAGGTGGCGAAGGTAGAGGAGAAAGTTCGGGGGGAGCTGTTTGGTCAGATGGTTGGTAAAGTTATCCGGTCCTGGGGCTTTCTTCTTTGGTAGTTGTTGAATAAGTGACTGGAGTTCGGTTGGAGAAACTGGAGGGAATGTTGGGCTTGGGCAAAGAGAAATGGACGAGTTGGACTCTTCGCATTCTTCATTAGCGTCAGAGTGTTCAGCGTCACGGAACGTTTCCGCCAGTTGTTTGGCGAATAGATTTGCCTTATCTTCGTCCGTGGTGGCTTGTGTGCCGTTGAAGTTCACCGGGGGGGGAGGGGTTTTTCGATTTCGGAGGGATCTGGCAAGCTGCCATACGGAATGATCCTTGTGGGACAGTGATGCAATTTTGTCGTCCCACAGCTTCTGTCGGTGGGTTCTTATGGCTGACGTTACTCGGTTCCTAAGGGCCTTGTATAAGTTCCGCACGATGGGGTCTTGGGTGCGTCGCCATTGTTTCAGCGCGCTGTTTCGCTTTTGGATAAGTGGAAGAATTGACGGCGGAAGTGATGTGTCGATCAGTGGCGTAGGTTTGGGGGTGAATGATGCTTCTTCTAGGCAGTGATTGAGACTGGCGTTGAGCAGGGAAACGTGTTTTTCCACGTCCTCCGTTGTGGAACTGGAGCGCGGATCCGGAAAACTGATCATGGTTGCTGAATCCTTGAATTTCTTCCAATTTACTTGCGGGGGAGGAGGAATGGTTGGGTAAGAGAGCGGGAGGTTTAGAATTATAGGGGCATGATCGGATGCTGTAAGTGGCAAAGTGGACGGTAGGAGGAATGGAGAGAGGTTTTTGGTAAGAAAAAGATCAAGGATGTCGGCCGGGTGATTTGGGTTTGCAGTAAAGTGGGTGGGGGATGGTGGGGGTAAGACTGTGAAGGGAAAGGTAAGTTCGGCGTGATGTAGATTCCGTCCTTTTTGGTTGGTGTTTTTGCAGCCCCAAGCGCTGTGCTTGGCGTTTAAGTCTCCGCCCAGAACCGTGGTGGAGGAGAGGATGGAGTTGATAGCGTCCAGGTCTTTTTGCTGGATACCGTGTCCTTTCGGGGGCAGGTAAGCGCTCCAGACATTGAGGTCACCTTTTGCGGTGACAAATTTGGATCCGACAAGTTCTAGGGCTGCAGTGGGTGGAGCTTTAAGGGGGGTTTCTAGAAGGTGTTTTTTGTAGAGGAGCATCACTCCGCCGCCGGTTCCTTCCTTCCTGTCACTTCGCCGAGTGGAGTAATTCGGGATGTTGAAGACGTCTTTCGGTCGTAGCCAGGTTTCTTGAATGAGGGCTATGTCTGGTTGATGGGAATGTAATATATTTAAAAGTTCGCCCTTTTTTGTTTTGATGCTGCCCGCATTCCACGATAGCAGCTTAAGGTGGTTGAGAGTCTTGAATGTTTTACAGGCCATTGACGAGCAGCATGGCGCCTGTGATGATCTCCTCTAAGAGGATATCCATTCTGGATTTGCCTTCGGCTGGGTTTATTATTTTCCGGATAAGCCCTGATAACCAGGCTTTTAAATGGGTTTTCCACGAGTCCGTGGTGGCAGTGGGGTTTTGCGGAGCCGGAGTAGGTTGGCTTTGTGTTGAGGTTGATGGTTGGGAAAGGTTTCTGACAGGTGGAGTGGTGCTCGGTGCGGTCTGAGCTGTCGGTTGGGGATTGGAGTGGCAAGGGATAGATTGTGAGGTGGAAGGTTGGGATGGTTCGGAGGTTGTTACAATTGCTGTAGGGCGAACAGTTTGTTTTCGTGCGTTCCATGCATTTGCTGGCGGAGGCGGTGCTGGAAAGTTTACTTCATTTAGAGTAGGTGGAGCTTCGGCCGGAGTTTCGTTGGTTGTTCTAAGACGTAAGAGGCGAGCTACTTCCTTGTATTTGGGGCAGCCTTTATATACTGCAATGTGCGCGCCGTTGCAGTTGGCGCATTTTCCGGGTGCGTCTTTTGCCTTTGTGCATGTAGTATAGAAGTGAGGGCCAGCGCATTTAAAACATTTTGGTTCTAGGCCGCAGGTCTTGTGGGTGTGGCCGAAGTTCAAACAGCGGCGACACTGAATTGGCCCCGGGGATTGCTTGAAAGGAACGACTTTAGCACTGAGGCCGAAGATGTCCTTCATTTGTGTCAGCCTGGCCCTTTCGTCCGGGCAGTCTAGCCGTACTTGAAACATCGGCAGCGGGCGCAAGGGCAAGGATGGTAGAGGCGCGGCAGGGTCGGCTTGACGAAGCTGAGTTCGCTTTCTGTTTTCCGCTGCTGACGGTCGGGAGGATCGGAGCTGGACGATATGCTCCGTTGTGATGCCTTTTGCAGCTAACTCGGCTTTGACCGTGTCCGGAGTGGAATCCGCGGGCACACCTTTAATGACAAAATGGGGCTTTTTGTCAGTTTTTAACTGATAAGTGAAGTGCGGAATATGGTTGTCGGCTAGGATTCTGGTAGTCGCCCGAAAGTCGTCAACTTTTTGACATTGGATTAGAATGTCCTTGCTGCGCAATGATGCAACGGGCGGGAATGCGCAAACCGAGTAAATTAATTTTCTCTTTGCAATCCAGTTCGTAGTGTCCCTAATGAATATGGGCGGGATTTTTGAAGTTGGCTCGGGTTCCGGTGCTTCCTCTTCCATATCGTCACCGTCCTGGCTAAGTACCTCATAGCGGTTGGTATTCAGTATGGGCGATGTCGGGCGGGAAGCAGAGGTCGATGGAGGCGGGGTGTTCGCCTTGCGTTTTTTGGAACTGTTGTCGACGACGGTAAAGGCGGGCGGTGCAGTGAAGGCAGTAGTGGCTGCAGCCTGTTCGGCGAAAAATGATTTTAGCTCGGCGCCGCGTTCACTCAAGAGGGCGAGGAAACGCGGATCTTCGGCGAGTGGAGCCATTGGGACTGTCTCCGGAGAGAGAGGTGAGTCAGTGTCTAGTGCGTGAGCCATGTTGGTGTGTCTGTAGCCTAGCGAGGGGACCCGGCGGGTCCCCCAAGGCGTGCAGTGAGGTTGCCCTCTGCCTTGGGGTTGCCGACCGAGAACAACCGAATGTAGGACCGGTCAAAACGCCACCTGGGGATTGCACCCGCCTCCCCCCAGGCGCCTTTGCCGGGTGAATGTACCTAGTGTAGTGTTGTGTCGGGTAATGTTGTTTATGGGCAAGTGGTGTGGCGAATTACGTGTAAAATTCGTGTAAGGCCCTTGAGAGGGCCAATTTGGTCAGAAATTCTGTTTTTATACGTTACCGGGCAGTCTGCCGACTGAACCCGTGAGGGCGCTTGATGCCTCTGGGTGTGCTGGAGCCTTTCTGATGACTTCTGGCGAAATCTTGGAATCCGCCAAAAAGGTCCTCTTAAGGGCCTCGGCGGCCGAAATCCTTGAGGGCGCTGCTCTTCTAATGACGTCCGGAAGCCGTTTAGCTGGTTTGCAGATAAAAAGTTGGAGTCCCCAAAAAGGTCCTCTTAAGGGCCTAGGCGGCTCTTCAGGTAGGCGCAGGAAGTCCTACGATGGCGGAGGGTGTGGCAGGAGAACGCCGTGGGTGTCCTCGACTGCCGGCGGTGATGTCGCAGAGTTGCGGTGGCGGCTTTGCCGCAGGCTGTTGCCGCGGGCTGGCGGCGACGATGGCTGGCGCGAAGCCGTGGGTGAGGGCGTGCTGTGTTAATCAAGTACGAGATGTCCCCAATCTCTTTTGATAGCATTAGGAGTCATTCTATAGCAATGAAAAACTTTGTGCATGTCCACAGTATTTATTATCGTACTTCGCGTTTCAGCGAATCGCCTTCGCAATCATCAGGAACAAAGAAATTCGAAGTACGCTGAAACGCGTAGTACGATAATAAATACTGTGGGCATACACTAAGTTTTTTTTATTTTCAATTATCATTGCAGTATGTTGCAAACGCCGCAACAGCATCTCGCCGAACACCGTTGAATACACCAGCCGTTTACCTGTATTAGAATACAAAATAAATACTGCGCGTTTATGAGTTTATTGAAGCCATTTATTTTTTACGTAAAGCGAATTCCTGAACCTATCTGTTCGCCAAAATCTCTTTCTCATGTACGTGTCTCGATTCAAAGTGGACAAAGGGAATTTTTTAAAGAGCGTACAACTGCTTTCAGGGTATTCGTATGGATGACAACTCCTCAAACTAGTTGATTATCTCTTATTTTTTCTTATGGGGAGGTGAGGGTAGAGATTGCCCCGGTGCAAGCCCAGCATTAAAGTAATACCCATTCTGTCATATATCTTACGGTTAACCATTTATAATGGTAATACTAACTTAAGGATCACACTCCACCCCAATGCATATGAGGAGTCGGGAAGCCTAGGGGTACGAATGATTTTTTTCTCAACAAAGTTTGGTAAAGTTAATTGTTAGAAGAGATACACAAAAACTTGGTTGCCAAGGGATACGAGAGTGAGTCTATGTTCTGTGCTGACATCGAGTGGAAAATGAAATGAACTACTAAATATCTAGTTGATCTCGTTTGTTTTCTATACCTAATTTCTGTACCTAACTCTGTTTAGAAAAAAGAAAAATCTCATGTACCCACTTATACGTGATTTTGATTATTTTACTAAGTTGACCAATTTTTGCAGCCAAAAAAATCCGTATCCCATTTTCAAGCACAAAACGTATTTTGGGATAGTTCAGTTCGTTATGCCTTATGTATATTTTGCAATCATGAGAAAAGAAACGCGGTGAATGGAGGAATGTTTCGCCGGATTCCTCTGGGGTCAGATTGGGATCCGTGCCAACATTTCAACTCCTCAATCCTGAGGAAAGCTTGAAGTCTTGAAGCAGTCGTGGTTGATGACGATTTTTTACCCGAGTGGGGGAAACCGTGATAATGCCAAATTGCCGTCAATGCGGGGAGCGGGTGACAGGTGAAGGACAGGTGGCCATCGGTGGAATGATCAAGTGAGGGCATTCTTATGGCCCACAGCATTCCTTTGTTACCGCTTTTCTTCCGCTTCCTCTGGCATGCCACGAGCCACCGCTACAGCTAGGAACGCATACTTCTTTCCCGTGAATTCGTCTGACCAAATTCTAGTCGCTACTGTGAACTTGTTTCCCCGCTGGGGAAACAGGGCAGGATGAATCCACCCTAACCGTGTAATTTAGAAAAGGAGCCATAAGCTAAAGATATGGGATAAATTCACAGCTGGCGGAATATAGACCGGGAGGTTATAGCAGATATTGGCTCCTGATTTTGGTGTCTGTATTACTGATGAATTATTACTTACAAGGCTTTATTAATACCCATTCTGCATTAGTAACATATAAGAAAATATTTGGTTTTTCCGTGTACCACATGTTTTTTGCGAGAAATGATTGTGAAATTACTGTCTAAAATATGGATTTTCCTATTAGGATATGGGCTTTTTTAAATGGTGTTATTATTATAGCATTCTACCGATTAAGGTAGATTTCCGTGGAGTACTAAAGAAGTGATCTGGGAGCCTCACTTTCCTTCCAGCACTGCCTTTTTCAATTCACTGTTTGGCCTACTCTCTTTCAACGTATATAAAAATCATATTCTTTTCCTTTCGGTACGAAAAATTCTTTTTATTGATAGTAGGATCTAAAGCCGTTTCCGAACGTGCCATAGATGTTATCTTATCCACAACCGGAGATTCTTCATTTCAAATAACTTAATTAGCATCAAGTTTTGAACTGAACGTGCTGTGATAGTGTAATTTTGAAGCAATGTATAGCGACGAATTATATTGATGTATTTCCCGATTAATTTTTTTCTTCGATGACCTGGAAAGGGCTAGGAAATTGAAGCAGGAAGTCGCCGGTAGGGTAGAGTATGTGGTGTGACGTTAACAAGTTGCTGATGCATTGTGGTCACAAAGTTATAGGACGTAGGCATCGGCAAAATTTGAAGAAAAATATGTATCTTTCCTATTCATCACCTCGTCAAGACGCCGAACTCTTTGAATGGTCGTGGATTTTGATATGATTTTGGTATTTTGGAACTATTTCAATCACTTTTTTTCACCGTGAGGCATCTGTTTGTTTATTTCCCGTCATATCAAAACCAGCCGCTAGCAGAAGTAGGTCGGTTCCATTCTCCATTAAGAAGGAGAAGAAAAAAACAGTGTTTGAATGATCATAAAATTTAACAAGTACAGAAATTTGCATAACAGAAAAAGGAATGCTAAAGAATGTGTTGACTAGCGGATAATTAAGCTTTGAAGTTAAGAGGAATTTCGCGGATGTGGATATTCGTATTATTAATAAATGTTCTCAACACTGCCAATGAGGCATGTATGGTGAACTGGTCGAGAGGAATACATACATGCGGGGGTTTGTATACGTTATGCGACTGGGGATATTCGCTATGCTTATAAAGTTTAGGTAATCTTAATTGCTGACAAAGATTTTTAGGCATAAAGATCAAGAGATCGCATTACTCTACTCAGAATCTTGAAGGAATCTAACTATCCGAAGCCGAAGGGAGAAGTATCTAATCGTACAAATTGGGAGACCCGAAAGGCTTGTGATGATAAAGCAGTCGAAAGAGCTATTGAAAATAAATCTAAGAGGAATATACTTCGAATGAGATAAATGAAGAAAATAGAGCATGCGTAAAAGAAGGAACGTGACGAGATTAACTTTTCGAGGAAGAGAGTGTAAAGCTACCGTGTCATACGGATGACTCGGTTGAGAGCCCGTGATTGAGATGGATTTTTTTCACTTTTTTTGTTCCTTTAGAAAATATATGGCATACAAGAGGATTGCTGTCATTTAAAGATACAACATTTGTTGAAGAGTTTGTATTTCATTTACTTCCACTTAGTTCTCTTTGTAAAAACTTCTCCTTCCTAACGTTTTTAAGTAAGGTAAAATGTCAGAAATGGTGGATCGAAAATAAACTTACAATAATTATTGGCCGTTTTATCTCATTTCTGGTTGAGAAATGGTGTACGGAGCTATGTCAAACCGATTATATGGTGGTGATGGTGAATTTTTTTACGCCATTTTGAGATAATTTAAAACTGGCATCTAAATTTTACCCATTTAAAAATTAACTAATTATTTGCTCAATTTGGAGGAATATTCCCTTTTTGTGAATGGCATGTGCTATATACGTCTACACCCGGATGTTAATACGTAATGAGTGGACTTTTTGCGAGTGAAAATATCCTTGCTTTGTAAATAAAACGACATTACCCCCGGTAAGCGGTAGGTAAAGGAAGATGATGTTAGACGTCCGGGAGCTGCGTAGTGAACAGAACAGCCGTGTCCCCAGAAAACAGCCTTCTGTTCCTCTCCTTCTCTGGTGTATTTTTTTATATTCCCTCTGCGCTTATCGTTTTTGGAAGATTTCGCTCTTTTTTCACCACCCCTGTGCCTTCACTCCGAGCACACTTTGAAGTACGTGTGTGTGCATGCTCTCTAACGTCTGCACATCTCCGTTGCTCCCCAAAGGAACGTCCTTTGCGATGTCCGAAGCCTCCTCTACTGCTTCCATTTTTGCCCTGCCCGAATAAAAAAATACTCATCTCCCTCTTTTTAAGTCCCCCCCCTTAGGCTCCTACTCCTTTCCTCGCGGTAAATTCATTTTTATCCCTTTTTTCTGCTCGCCAAGGGGTTTTGTCGACATCATGGCGGCCCGGTTGGTTTGGTAAGGCCCCGGAAAATTTCCGGAGAGCCAGTGAATATATGTGTAAAGAAAAAAGCGAAATAAGATAAGGGTGGTAAGGGTTTTGTGGAGAGGTTCCTGAACGCTCCCTAGGGGTCGACCCTGAATATGAAATGGGAGAAATGCGATTTCAGGAAACGTTTTAGGAACTCCTCCCTCTCCACATCTGAGGATTAGTTTTCTATTGTCATTAAATATAATAATTTCAGCGCCGATAGTGGGGCTCCAATAAAAATAACAGAAGCAGGCGAGATATCCTACAAGTATTGAAAGAACAGAGAGATGGCACTTTTCCACAGGCTTATTATTGAAAGTACGACGAGAAGTTTCGACCGTCAAGTCCGTCAGGAATATCAAGTACAATTGCCGACTGTACGTGATATAGAATCTACCGATTCGATCGATGGATTTTTCTTCCTCATAGGAAAATCCACTAGGATTGGTAGAATATTAATTGCGTTTCGCTTGGTTTCGCTGTTAGTAGGGCGCGCCCGCCTTTGTGACGGTGCGGGATTCCTCGTCCCTTCCCTTCCTTCCCTATTATCTCCCCGGAGGCGTCGTCGGGCTCTCATCGCGGCGGCGCCTCCTTCCTTGTTCCTTCCCGTCCTTCCCCTTCTGGGTGCAGAGGAGAAAAGCTAGCGCTTACAGTCCCTGCCCCAGGAGTGTATCCCCGCGAACCCGCCCTAGGGTCTCGTTTCCACTGTACTTGATATAGACCTGACGGTCGAAGCGCGTTCTACTTTCAATTGAAAACCTGTGGAAAAGTGCCATCTCTCTGTTCTTTCAATACTTAGTAGGTCTCGAGTTCAAATGGTGGTAATATTTGTTGCTTCCCAAGGGACTCTCATTCCTTGCTAAGTAGAGAGAAATGCGGAGGGCAAATCAGTACTAAAGTATGTTCCGTAGGACGGGACGTTTGGCAATAGCAGCAGAGTCTCATCCGACATCGAGTCTTTACTCTCCATGGACTAAAATACGTTGCTTTACAAAAATATGGCAAAACGCAGTGTAGCAAAAAATCATTGTCAATTAAATCAATCCAAATATCAATATGTTTTTGTCGTGTTACGTCAAATGCGGCTAGAAATAAAAAAATAATGTATTGCACGTTGAAAAGATCTACATCCTTTCATTGTACAAAGTAATACCAATATTTTTTTAGTCATCAATAACAAAATTACTATTTGAATTTTCACAAGAATGAATAAAGCATGTGAAGGTTTACAAAATTATTCTCAGAATATTTTTATTTAATAACTTGGGATTTTTAACTTAGTCAACTCTCATTTGCTGTGACATTGAGCAATGGTTTTTGCTGTGTTTTGTTTTTAATAGAAACTTTTAAGTTTTGTCTACTGTTTGTTTTTCGATTCAACCGGTAAATTATTCTTCATTCTTATTCCCTTCTCTTGTAGTCTGCATTTTATCCTAAATGTTCTAATGGAATAAAAATGGAGATCGTTTTTATTTCAAGTAGTACATTAATTAGGTGGATCGGAGTTGGATGGGAATTGGTCACATACTGCCGCTCGTTTCCTAAGAAATCCATCCAAAACCAGCAATGCATTACTGTGCACTTGCATTGAGACTAGTGTGAAGTGGTCGTTTGAAACTCTCATTTGCTGTGACACTGAGCAATGGTTTTTGCTGTGTTTTTTTATAGAAACGTTTAAGTTTTGTTTACTGTTTTTTTTCGATTCAACCAGTAAATTATTCTTCATTCTTATTCCCTTCTCTTGTAGTCTGCATTTTATCCTAAATTTTCTAACGGGATAACAATAGAGATCGTTTTTCTTTTAAGTAGTACATTAATCAGGTGGATCGGAGTTGGATGAGAATTGGTCACATACTGCCGTTCGTTTCCTAAGAAATCCATTCAAAACCAGCAATGCATTACTATGCACTTAATTTATGCATTGAGACTAGTGTGAAGTGGTCTTTTGAAAACCTCCCCTCGCACTGATTCATGGTCTCAGACTTCCGCCCAATGCGTTTGACCATCCCTCTTACATTTCCGAGGAAAAAGCCCACCCATGGTCAGAATAAAAAGGCCGAGCCATGGGAAATCCCCAAATGCTGCATAAGTCTTTTCTCCAACAGCCGATAGCGAGAGAGAGAGATAGCGAGGAAAGAAGTGGGCAAATACATTTTTTCCTGGAGGGGGGAGACCCCTAAACGCCAATGGTGGATGAGAGGGGCTTCAAGGGGTTGTGAGCATTTGCAGGGTTTTATTTGAAGGGGTCTCGGGGGCTGAGGGGGTTGGTGGCGGGGGAGAGTGGTGAATAATGTGGTGAAGAAGCTGTGGAGACAACGGGGGGAGGATCAGACGTGATGCGGACTCTTGGCGGGCCCTGGGGGGGAAGGGGGTTATTAGCGGGCGAGAAGAGGGCTTCAGGCTATCCGAAGGAACAATACGCACTAAGATGCTAAAGAGAAGCACCTCTCGTGGTAGTGGGATTAGAGGATGGTCAAGCATTGAGTGATTTGGGGAGCTGATAAAATGAAAGATGAGTGCGCAAATATGGGGGGAAATTAAATAGAAGTTGCTGAATTACCGTTAGCGATTATATATTTCTGTGATAAATGCACGGATTCCGTAAAATTCTATTTTCTATGTTTTAATGTGTTGCCGCTTGAGTAAAGAGAGTGAGAAAAGACTCCAGGTGTTCGTGATCTGATCAGACGAGGGTGGCCTTAATCCGCAGTTTTCTGGGCAATTTTTTAAATGATTTTTCATGTAAATGCTTTAATCGTTGGGCTGTATATGCAAAGTGGTGTGTCTGTACAACAAAAAAATGATCCATACGGTACGGCACGGTACGCAGGAATACGGTACATTGACCGTATTCCTGCGTACTATGAAAAATGTTCATAGTACGCAGGAATACGGTTATCCAAGGAAAACGGGCTCAGTATTAATGGTAAGCAAGGCGTCAATGAATAGGAATGATCTAATCATAAGATCATTTAGTAAGAGTTTGAAGAAATGGCTTGCGAAGAGTTAAGAACCAGAGTGTAAACGCTCAAGGATGCGTTTACGTGGGCGTCTAGGAATGAGGGCAGGAAAACAGGAGGCCTTCAAGATGTGGATACAGAGGAGTTGAGAAGTTGACCGTTGAGAAATGGACGGAAAGGAAAAGGAACGAGGAAGTGCTAAAAGTGGATAGGTGGTAGAGGAAACTTGTTGTGATACGGAAGAGTCGGAGGGTTTGGATGTAGTGAGTGGTGTGCGGGAAGGATATGCTGAAAACCGTGTTGCAGGGAAGGATATTAGGTAAACAGGGAATGGAGTGGAATAGAATATGATTTATGGATAAAATGAAAAGGAATAAGCCTACTGGGAATTGAAGAGGAAAGTTCAATTTCGGGATGGGGAACAGTTGTGAGGTGATTTGCGAAATGCTTCTGGTGAACCTACCTTAACCGGTAGAATACGTTTAACATTGATTTATTCATTTGTGTGGTAATTGTATGATAAAATTAAAATTCTTGGTTGTGAATGAAATACGAGGCATATTCATAAAGTAAGGGTCGTTTGATCACAGGAAAAAATATACTCATATGAAGCAAATTTTATTGGCACTTTTAGTTAGCTACTGATGATTTTTTTATCACAGCTTACTTCTTGTGTGCAAATCTTTGTAACCTTATGCGTGATTGCGAGTAACGTCACCCGTCACCGGTTTGTTTTTATCGCAGCTCACTTCTATCTCTAGTGTTCAATCTTTTCACCCGTAGTAATAGTAGTAGGAATCTTGTTTAAAGGGTGCGTCGACGTCTGAGGTCATTTTGCACCACACTATATCGTATGCTAAAAAGTACGTGAAGTTATGCTAAACTTTGTGTAGGAGGCCAGTTGCTTTCAAAAAATTAATTACCTGGCTAAGTTGCTCGGGGTGGTCACGGAGCATGTCCTTCAATCATCCGACAAGGTCCATTCTATTTTTGGTTGGAAGGAAATTACCTTGCTTTTCTACAAAACACACACTTTATTGCCGACTAGTTTCGGTACACTGTACCATTTTCAAGACTAGTGAAAATTCAACAATTGTTGAATTTTCACTAGTCTTGAAAAGTCAGTCATTTTCAGTGTGTTTAATTGAAAGTCTTGAAAATGGTACAGTGTACCGAAACTAGTCGGCAATAAAGTGTGTGTGTTTGTAGAAAAGCAAAGTAATTTCCTTCCAACCAAAAATGGAATTCTACAAAGTAAAGGCCTCAACAATTCAGTGCATCCTTTCTATTTCGCCATATCTGGTATAAATCACACTCTGTCAAGAAATATTTTACACTGATAACGGAGTCACATAAATTGCACTGAGGCGGGATTTTATCTTTTGTGAATAGATAAGAGTGAGTCATGGCGCAGTGTCCTATCCTCAGTCTTGTTATGACAACCTCCTCTCTCCGCGTTCCCCTGACAGATGAGGCTTACCTTGAAACGTCAGGTTTCACGCTACACAGTTTGTTCCTTGTTTTGGAACTCCAGTGTTCTTTCCACTGGTTTAGAACGACGTTTTTCCCAGCTACCTCGAGATCTTCGGCAGGTAATAGCAATGTTTCAGGTTCTAAATCGGATAGGGCTTCTTTCGCCGCTCTGTCTGCTCTTTCATTTCCTCGTATTCCCATATGCCGTGGTACCCACATAAAAGTTATTTTTACACCCCTCATGTGGAGGGAGCTTAGGCATACATAGATTTCCTGTAAAATGGAATGAGACGGAGAAAAACGGTTAATGGATTGGAGAGCGCTCATTGAGTCAGTGCATATGACTGCGGACACCTCATCGTGTCGGATCACCCGTAAGGTCTTTTCACGTGTATACGCGTAAGGCGTCAGTTGTTGAAGCGGTGCTTTCGCATGTATTTTTTTTTTTTTGCTTTCATGAATAAGTTTCTCAATGTTAACCATGAAACGTTATGATTTTATTCTTGTTAGTTTTCATCATCAATCGTTAAGTTTTTTTTAAATAGGTACCACTAATATCCATGCTACTCATAGTTTTTTATTCGTTACGAGGAATTAACAATTACTAATGGCATAGGTTACCTGTTCATTAACCTCTTTGGACGATTTCGAATCCTGGCCTAAGGTATTGCAGCTATCTGTCCGTAGGCCTTTTTTTATTTTTAAGTTCTCATAACTGAATCCTGATTTTAGAAATTTGCCGTGACTTAACTCAAGCTACGTTTTATTGGTACTTATTTTTTCTTTCGCGGTGCGTTCTGTAAATGGTGGTCAACGCAGAGAGATTGGGAGATGAAGAAACAAGTTTTATTTGACCATAACTTAAGCCGTTTCAGCCTCTAATTCCTCTCAGAGGTCTGCCGTATTTTTTTCCTTCTCTGTCTTTGCATCATCCCTCTTCTTCCTTGTGCCGAGATGGAGACTTTGTGGGAGACCCCAAATCCCTTGGTGGCATGAAGACGCATTGTGCGTATGGGTCGGTTGAGAGTCCACGTGCATAGTATGCGAGTACCGCAGGGGCTTCGCTTGGACCCACCCTCTGCCTCTCTTTTGTCTGCGAGGGGAAGCGATGGGATTTGTCTGTTCATTCCTCCATCTATATGAATTATTCCATGCCCTCTAGTTGATACGCTTTAATTATGCGCATTTTTTTCCCTTGATGATGCTGGAAAATCTTTGATTTTTTTCGAAGTGAAGATTTTCCTTAACTTGATTCCTTTTTGCTCAGGGATATCGTTCCTCGTTGGCTGGCGTTGGTAAGAAATGGTGGGCTATGTGAAGGCTATAAGTTGCTCTGCCAGTTTTCACGTATGACTGGGTTACATTTGTGATTAATTTATATGAAAAATTTATATATTTTCACACTTTTTTTGCAGATAATCGATTGCCGTGCCCAAGCTTTAATATCATTGTTGACAATTTTAATTGCTTTTTCTTATTTTGCTTCGTCTGTTTGATCGATGGAAACCTGTAATGACAAAGTACGTCATTGCTAACCTGTCAATATCCATTAATATTCATACTTCTTAAGATTTGATCACCAAAAATCAGGAGATATCGCTATGTCTTTGACTTATATTATGAATTCATAGTCTCATTCCTTACCAATTATAGCTTCAAGGAACATTCGGTTCATCTCGTATGTCTGGGGACATTTCTCTCTGGCCAAACATGAGATGGCAAGGACAGTCTCAGAGATGTGAATTAATGGCAATAAAAGTAATAAATGTAATGATTCTGAAGAGAAAAGATTATTTTCCTCTCGTTTCTTTTGCCACTATACCGTGATTATAATGTCTTCAATAATTGTTTTAATTGAAAGATTTTATCTTCCTCACGTAAAAGAAATCTTCCGTTTCCTACCAGTGCACTTATTTTTAGCGTGAATAGCTGTGTCACCTTAATATTTCCTATCATATTAGATAATTATTACTTGACTCTTCTCTCGTTAGCAATTCCTTATGTCCTTCTATTCATACTTAATCCGGTATAATGTGTCGAAAACGTTCTTGAAATCTTCTGAGGTAATAAATGATAAGAATATACTATCTAATATAGCTTTTTTTGCTGATTATATTGCTTGGTTGCATTGCAGAATGTGTCGTTTGCATTGCAGAAAGCCATTTCTTATGAACAAATGTATTTTCAACCAAGCATTCGTATTCATAATATTTTTCCGTTAGCAGAGCATAAATTTTTTCCGTTAGTTATCAAATACCTTCGATATTTTTTTAAAAAATGGCAAACATATTTGTGGCTATTTTATTTTAATCTTAGCCTCTGTTCAGCAGCTCTCCAGACTCGCTTCGAGTATCCTCGCAAATTACAGCCCCAGATCCTGCAAAATTTCGGTGACTCCTTTTTCTTCGGTCTCTATAGGGGCTAAATACCTGCCTCCAGCTTTCTCATTCTGTTAGTGTAAGGTCCGACTCTTTGAGTGATTTCAGTCCGTTTTTCTTTCCCCTTCACCCGGGCCTCCAGTGTCCTTTGAGCGCGCATTTATGTGAGGGTAGGGAAAGAGACGGTTATTAACGTCAACCACGGTGTTCGCTTCGAGCTCGTTTACCTACTAACGGGGGCGGGCCAAGGAAAAATGCGTGGCTCGATTAATAAAGGGGTTCCACGAATATAGCGTCCGACATATTCACGACGCAGGTACGAGGTAAATCTCCCTCTTTTTATTACATTCGAGTCGACGTGGAGGCAGGGCGGAAAAGGGCGAAAAGAAAATGTAATGCCGTGCCTTTTTCAAATACCCTTTGGCGCCTAAGAGGATAGGTGCTTGTTCGCCCATATCCCTCCAGCCCCGCCGCTCTGTAGTTACGCGCAGGAATTCGGAGGACGAATAAAGCAAGGATATTTTTGATTGCGGCCAGGTATAGCGAGATCAAGAGGCCTCAAACATGACGGAAAGGTTCTCTCTATACTACATGCCTCCTCTCTTTCTTTCGTTCTCTTTCTGTCGGAGAAAAGAAAAAATAAATTCAGCACCAAACCTTTTATATTTCCGATGCTCATGCTTTGATGTAGAAAACTTTTCATGTCTATATTTTATCTCGTCTCCAGTATACTGGAGGCCCTTTCTCCTCTCACCACTGTTCCTTGACCCCTGACATTTCGTTCGAGCCACGAATCGGCCGTCATTTTTGCGGTTGTTTCATCGTAATTTTTTTTTCGAAATTTAAATCCTCTTGATGTGGCTGGTCAAGTGTCGAACCCTTCAAGGTTCGCAGGATTTTCGACTCTTAGTCGGTACGTGTTCGCATACCTTACCTTCTTACTTACCTTACATGGCAGCAAGATCAAACGAATGCTGTTAAATGAATTATGGTATTCACGGGAATATAGAAGTCTGAAGCATTGACCGCACGCTCTAAGAGTCTTCCATTAGTATAACTACCGATTAAATATATTAATATGGCTAATATATAAAAATTTCTCGATTTTATAATCTATTTTTTAAAATTAGCCTTACTTAGGTTTTATTTTGCTAATATTATGTTTTTTTGCCTTGCTCCGCTCGAGCGTTCGTTCTTGGTACTATCTCTCTCTAATTTTGTAATGATTCGTTCCTGTCCCCGAGATGTAACTGTGTTTTCCCCCGCCTCGCAAGTTGTGAGAAACATCTTCGCCTGTTCATTATGCTTCGAGTTTCTACAATTTTAAGGGGTGATCCGGACAAAAGTTCTGTCTGTGCGTGTTGGTTTCATTATTAAAATTCAAATAGATATGATCGTCTGAGAGTTAATGCATATTATCATTTTATTATGAAAAAAAATTATTAATATGAAATATCCTGCCAATATCTGTGCCACTGTGATATTGTCAAAGTCTTTTGCACAGTGAAAATGCCCAAAAGTTGCCAAATGTGGTATCAAGGTTCATACATTAGATCCTAGATGAATTTGAGCCAGGTTTATTTCATTTTCATCGTGAATATTAAATGTCCTCTCCCTAGTTTTACTGGCATTTCTCTTTTATGTGGTGTTTGCTTTCTCTCGTGATTTTGGCCGAAGTTTACTGTTTACAGAAATATTTCTCGGGTGTGTACGTTTTATTTATATACGCGACTGAACATTCGAATAAATAAATATTACCGTGCATGAATAATACCGTCATATGGTCTTTCGGATAACGTTTTAAAATAGGAAATCAGGAATTCACTATTGAAATCCTCATATTGTATTCTAATTCATTCGTCTCCATTTTTATGATTTGAGGGGATTCGTATTTTTTGCTTGCGTATCTTCGTATCTTTTAATTTATAGGAGATTGTAATTAGCTAAACTCATGCGTAGTTTAAATTATACCGGGACTAGCCGCGGTGATAACTTTTACGGGAGTCACCCGCAATGCACAGTCGTGCGAAAGATCCACAGAGAAAAAATCATTCGCCTTGACCGGGATCCCGGTTATCCCGGTCCTGGCGAATGATTTTTTCTCTGTGGATCTTTCGCACTCATGCGTAATATTTCTAGACCATCTTTTTTGGTCCCTATGTCTTTTCAACTTTTGAATTAGCAAATGCGCCGTCATCTATCTGGAAAAAGCATATCATATAACCTCATTACCTGAGAAATTGCTGGCAGACGGTAGTGAAGGTCTGCTGATAATGCATTGGCCGAAAATTCTTTTTTGTGGCTGATTAAGTATGTTTTACTTTTAAAAATTGCAATTGCTAAAAGCAAAATAGTCTAAATATATCAATTGCTATTGTTTGAAATTTGAATGTAAACGTTATGAACTAAGGTATTTATTACAATCCTAAGTTATCGTAGGTTAAAGGTATGGAAATAGTCTGACAAAATCTTATTAATGAATTACATATTTATTATTTATTTTTATTCTTTTTTTTTAATTTATTGCCGTGATTGCTTCTGAAATTTTTTCTTTCAGAAGCAATCACGGCACAAGGCAAAAAATTAAGCCCTAAAACGTCATAAATTAGTATTGTTTTGGGACCTAATGTGAACTGAAGCATTTACTTTTTGAAATGTCAGTGACAGTTGAGCTCAAAATTTTATTTATTATTATTTTGATTTATACACGTTAATCATTCATTTTTAGTACATAATTATAGCAGCGATAGGTCTCGCCCACTATTTTTTGTATTTTTCATAATATTGAAGTATTATCTACCATTTGCAAATAATGCTGCTATCTTTTTCTATCCTGTTTTATTGTTTAGGTGTTGTACGAATTAAATAATGCAGTTATTGCAGTTGAAATCTTAGGTAAATCTTCAATTGAATAATAATAATAATAATATCTTCTATATTATCTCCCTAGCCTCATGTTCTTGAAAGAACGAATTTCAAGACTTTCTGTACATCTTCACTCTCCGATTACACTCAAAACTTATTTTTTTCCCTTCATCCCAATCTTTTCATTAAATTCCATGATAAACGTGTTATGTACTGTGCAAAATGTTCGTATTAATTATACATATTTTTTGTTTTTAGTGCTTACGATTCCCGATTCCGATGACGACGATGACTTCGTCACTGCACCGAGGCCCAGGAAAAAACGTGAAGAACAGGTATGTAATTTAATTATCTGTATGCCTTTTTTCCAAGTAGCATCGAAAGGAACAGTAAATGGTTTGGAGTAGGCAAGTTGCAATACTCAAATTTAAAACATCAGTGCTTTTAGCTGTTTGATTGTATTAGTTGATTTTAGTTTAGACTTAGTTGATTTTGAAATCCTTTATTTTGTTTTTAATCCTTGACACTCACTTTTATTAATATTGGAACGAGGAATCAGAATTGAAACTCCATTCTTTCGGCCGTATTGAGCATTCACAAGGAATTTTCGATATGATGAGTAAAAAGAACGTACATAATTGTCTCTCAGGAAATAATATAGCGAAGGGTCGAAGCTAAGAAATTTAATTGGGAAATGTGGTCTCTTGATGAAAAAACTTTTTATGTCTTCAGTAAAAATGTTTTAGTCTTGAATACACTTTGTGTTTTAAATATCTGTCTGTGTATTTAAAATATGAAATGTTACTTTCGAGTTTGGAGCTTGTTCTCAGCAAGTGTATATGACAAGAATAGTAAGAATTGTTGACGAGAGAAGTTGAAATGTTCAATTACAAAAAGTGATTGTAACACATTATATTGACGTTGTGGGCATAAATTTTTATATTCCTATCAAACAGAGTTCAATTTATTCGGAGTAAAATAATATCTACACGAAAAAGGCCACTTTGACGTTAGCAGTTTAAATATAAAAGTCAATATTTAGTAGTTTAAAGTTAAATCATGTTTCTGTTAATTTCCAATTTTTTAAATATTGTCCGCATGTCTAAGATTTTTTTCTAAGCTTGCTCCTTCGACGGAAATATTATGCAACTTTGGATGATAGCTGCGAAAATATTCAAATTTAAATTCTATTCATTCTTTGGCAACGAGATCAAAAATATATTTCGCTTTAGCGTTTTAAGTAAGAGTAAAAAAGTGGTTTATTTATTTAATCGGGGATTTTCAATTTCCTAATATTTCTTTTATTGCTATGTAATTTTTTTCCGGACAAGAATCGAGGACACGATAAAAATTGATGACGGTTTGAGTTAAAATATTCATATAAAGAAATAGTAATTGTTTGAAATTTTTTAACATAAGGTTGATCTATAATCATGTTCTTGGCACTGCAAATTCATCTATTCCGTTGATGATGGCATTTTTACGGTAGCACTTTAAATTTCAAAGTCACGTGTGTTCTTGGTGAATGTGCAAATTTGGACGTTTCTCTCACGGTTAAGAAAATTTTTTATGACGGAGAATGCGCGACAGGATAAATAAGAATTTTGACGGTTCGTGTTTAAATATCCGATTTTAAAAACGGTGATGTATCGAAGTTTTTTAAAGATGCGTGGAAATAGTTTTACATGAAACCTTATCAATTTATTGTGAATATATATTTGTCACAAGATCGAGAATACATGAGGACTTAAGCAGTTAAATGTCATTTTAAATTAATACAGCAGTTGAATTATTTTATAAATGACTTGTGTAAATCTTAGACTTTTTCTCTTATAGATAAGGAATTTTTTCAGCAAAAATAGCCACGAAAGGATTAATAAGATTTTGAGGCTCAATAAGAATTCATTTTTGTATTTAATTAAGGCCAAAGGACGAAAAGGACATTTTGACCTAGGTAATTTGAGTGACAAACTGAATAAGTAGTACATAAATTATGGTATTGGTTAATTTCAAATTTATATTGTTTCTCTCTTTTTTAAGAAATATTTTCTGAGCAAGTGGCGTGGACAGGATAAGTTTTAATTGAAAGAGATATTATAAATACTTAGTCTAAATAATCAAGTTAAAAGTAAGCAGATGTAATCATCTTTTTTAACGGTGAGCGGGAACATTTTCACGTTTTTGCATGAGTTTTTACTTTACTCACTTTATTTACTTTGATTAAATACTAAAAAAGGACATTTTGACCTTCGCTGTTAGAATTACTCTGCCATAAATGCATTAATTTATGCAAATTTTTTATTTATATTTCAAAAATCCCAGTCTTATACTTATAAATCAAATACTTATAAATTCTGCCGACGACTTTTGCTCGGATAAACTTTCTTAATCGTTTGGGAAACATTCCAAATCTTGAAAGTAAACGATAATGCAAATAATAATTTTATTGACGAATACATATTAACTTCTAACGTCGAAATATTCTCTATGCATTGCGGTCACTATTTCCTCACAATAAAAAATGATTTGCAAGAAAGCAAGAAATTATTTCGCTTCACCATTAGGAAACGTTTTTGCAAGCCCTGTTATTTAATTTGAACTGCTCTCCTCAAAAATTGATATTAATCCTGACGAAAAGAATAACCAAGTCAACAGAACCATTCCCAAAATTGAAAGTAACCCATAAATTAACGTATTTACAGCATGGTTTGATTATGACAATTTAACTTCTAACGTAAACTTTTATTTTATTGGCACAAGTTTCTCAGAATAAAGGAAAGAATTTTTTTTAATTCAACTTGACTATAAGACCAGAGTTTTTATAAATTGGGTATTTTAACATTTCCAGCCAAAAATTCTCATTAATTATGTCGACACTATAAACCTAAAATAAAACTTCCTTAGACATAAGAGAAAATTTCCAAAACGTGAAAGTCATCGTCAAAATAATTCTGTATTCACTGATAATGAAATTTGAGCGGCTGATATCCAAACCTTCGTTTACTAAAGGGACCATTATTTCTTCAAAATAAATTCGTCAGCTTTGGTAAGACAATTAAAATATACTCACTTTAAAAAATAATTTATAACATCACCTTTTTTTAGTTTTAATATTGAAATTCCTCCCATCATGAATTCCTGTACATCCTGTCGACGCATCTTGTTCAGAAAAAAACTATACTTTTCAAAAAGAGAAACATACCAAATTTGAAATTCACTCATAATAACAATTTACTACTGTTTCTATTTTTTTAAATTTTATCTGATATGGTCATTATATCTTATTTATCCTCTCGATGCTACTCAGTGGGAAAAAATGCTTTGCCATTATATTACAAAATTTGGAAACCATATGTCGTCACCTTAAATGTAAAACCTCGCAAACTAAAATATTTCATAATAATTAGATTTTTATGTCATTAGTCGTAAAACCGCGTGTTTCGTATAATACAGCTGGAAAAATTCTATTTAAAATTGAATTTATGAATATAAAAAAAACCATAACAATTATTTACCTGTTTTATGACAAGAAAAAGAAACAGTTTTGTTCATAGTGTAAATTTTTCTATTTTTCATTTATGAGGTTTTACAATTAAGGGGTCGATATGTATTAGTTAATGTATTAATGACGGAGAAATTCTAACTGCTAACCTAAAAATTCCTTTTTATTCTCTGGCCACTATTTAATCAGAATGAATACTTTAATATCTACAATGACATTAAAATATTTCCATTCGCCGTTACAAATAGGTTATTACAACTCCTGCTAACTATTCATATGATTATTTAGACTCCTCCCTCTTTAAATTCTTATTTATCCTATCGACGCCACTCGTTCAAAAGTTTATTTCTGTACAAAAAGAGAAACAATTTTAATTCAAAATTAACCAATAACAAAATTTGTCCGCAATTTATTCAGTTTCTTACTCAAACTGCTTAGATCAAATGTCCTTATTATCCTTTGGCCATTATTTTATATAAATAATGGGCAATAATATTTGGCCTTAAAAAATTAATTCTGATTAAGTCTCTTATTAATCTTTTCGACGTCATTTATTCGGAAAACATCTGAAGCTATAAGAGAAATATTCCGAGAGTTGCACGTCATCGACAAAATGATTAAAGTGGTGTTTTAATTGAAAATTACATTTAACTGCGAATATCCTCATGTATTCTCGATCTTGATGGAAATATCTTTCACATTAAATTTATTAGCTTTTGCAATAATGTGAAAATATATCCACACATCTTTGAAAAATATGGTAAAAAAAGTTTTTTTTATTCGAAATTTAAACACGTACTATCAGAAATTCTTATTTAGTTTATAGAGACTTCTCGCTCATAAAAAAGTTTCTTTATCATAAGAGACTAAATATAATAAGACACATCCAAAATTGCACATACATCAAGAACATTCGTGACTTAGAAATTAAAACTGCTAAGGTAAATATGCGCATCATAAGGCCAACATTGCCAATATTTGGGATTTTCAATTTCCCGATTAAATAAATAACAACTCTTTCTACTATTACTGAAAAAGCTAAAGCGAAATACATGTTTGATCTCATGGCCATTATATTCCTTAGAATAAAATCCAAATGTTCAAAATATTTCCGTACTAATTCCAAGAATATTATTTAAAAATCTACACAACATATATGTTAAACCTTCTCAAGCACTGCTGTTTTAAATTTGACTCTTTCAACGACTCTATTCCAAACTATTTACCATTCATGTTGACGGTACTCGTTTGGAAAACAGCTCTTCCAAGTTACATATCTGAAATTCTCCCATTAAAAAAAATTACTACTTTATTTATTGAATTTACAAATTAAACTGCAAATGTCAAAACTTATTTTTTTATTAATTTCCCATTTTTCTGTACATCAATTCTTTAGTTTTTGCAAGAATATAAAAAATTAAATTTAATTAAAAATATGAAAAATTAAATTTGTAAATTCAATAAATAAAGTAGCAATATTTTTTACGGGAGAATTTCAGATGTGTAACTTGGAAGAGCTTTTATCCAAGCGAGTACCGTCAACATGAATAGTAAATAGTTTGGAATAGAGTCGTTGAAAGATTCAAATTAAAAACAACTTTTTCTAACAATAAAATTTTAAAATTATGTTAGCTCTTATGGTCCAAATTCATACTGTTGCTGTCGAAGGTATTAGGTTAGAAAATAATTCTTAGCCATTCGAGTAACATTCAGAATTTGGAAATTCACATATAGCATAATTGAACAAATGTACATATAATAAATTTTAAATTAAAACTGCTAACGTGAAAATGACCTTTTTCGTGTGGACATTATTTTGCTCAGAATAAACTCCTATGTTCAGCAGGAATATTAGAATTTTTGCGCACAACCTTAATATAATTTGTTACAGCCGCTTTTTTACTAAATAAGCCATTTCAACTTCTCTCTTCAACAATTCTTATTATTCTTGTCGCCGTTACATACTCGGAACCAATGTCCAACCTCGAAAGAAACTTTTCTCATTTGAAATACAGAGATTACTAAATTAAACTAATGACTGGGAAATTGAAACTGTAGACGTAGTATATTTTTTAATTAAGAGGTCATATTTCCCCAAATATATTACTTAGTTTGGGCAAGAATATAAAAATTTTCCAGGCCACAGTTGAAATAATTTTATACAACTATGGTTTTTATATTTCAATACTTGTATTCTTCTGGTCATCAACTATTATCAATTCTGTCGGCGTTAGTTCCTCAGAAAAATATCTTAGCTATCGGAAAATCATTTCAAATTAAAAATCATCAGTAACTTAATTTAAAAATGTATTCCTTGACTATGGCATTTTAAATGTTAGCGTCCAACGTCCTTTTAATCCAGTGGTCATTATTTATTCACTATTTATAATTTAGAATGAGCATGAACATAAATAATTTTCAACTCATTGCTAAAATAATTTCTTTGAACTACTTTGTTTTCATGTTTGAATATTACAACTGCTCTCGTCAAAACATCCTAATAATTCTTTTGGCGCTACTTGCTTTAAAAAAATTCGTAGCTGTTTGAGGAACATTCTGAAAAATTATATAATTAATCGACCGCATAAATTTACTTTTCAGCTTAAAATGCTAATTTAAAATGTCCTGCCCTCTCTTATTACCACTATTTTCTTTGCATAAACACCATAAGATTTCTGGGAGAAAAATGTAAGCATTTCCACTCTCGGTAATATATTTATTTAATGCTATTCTATTTTAAATTATTAATGATTTATTTTATGTTATTCTAAATGATTAAACTCATCGATAAAATGAAGTAACTGCAGTTTATTTTAGATTAATTTTTTCGCAGGCAATATTTTTATCTAGTATACAACACGTTTTTGTCTAAGCTATCGTCATAGATAAATCAATAAATAAGAGAATATTTTATTACGCCATTAAATTAATTATTATGCTCCATTTCTTCGTAAAAAAAATGTTCAAAAAGTCCAGTTTTTAATCATTTATTATAACCCAGAAAATTCTATAAAATAAGATATTTTTGTGATCGAAATTTAAAATACTTCTGCATTTTTTTTATTTTGAAAATTTCAGCTGTTGCGAAATGCGAAAAAAGCGAATGAATTTATTGTGAAAATATATTACCCGTAAGATCAAGAATACTTTAGGTATAAGCTGTTAAATGTCATTTTCATTCAATGCAGTAGTTAAATTATTTATTGATGACCTGCAACTCTTGGAATGTTTCTCTTGTAGCAAAGGAATATTTTACGGAACAAATAGCGTCGAAAGGATTAATAAAATTTTGACTTTTAATAAGAATTCATTTTTTAGGAAATGATGGTCAAAGGATAAAAAGGAAATTTTTACTTAAGTATTTTGAGTAACAATGTGAATTAATAGTTGATAAGTTATGTTTTAGTTAAATGTAAACGTAAGCTTTTTCTTTTTGTTAAGAAATATTTTTCTGATCAAGGGCTTCGACAGAATATATTATAATTTAAATAGGGAGTATTCTAAATATTCAAATTAAAAGTTAGCATTAGTGTTTATAATTTATTTTTAACGGGTACGGAATTTTTTAAATGTTAATGTATAAGTTGTAGTATTTATCCTGATTGATTTGTGGCGAAAAAGTAAAAATGACATTTTGACGTAAGCAATGAGAATGGGTCTGCCAGTGATTCATTAATTAATAAATATTTGATTTCTAAATTTTGGAATCTAATGGCAAAGGATTTTTTTCTCAGTGAGTAGTGTTGGGAGGAAAAATAAGATATTTTGACGTTAGCAGTCTGAATGACTCTGTGATTAATGCAATAATTAGTTATTTTAATTTGTCGTAGACTGTCACGTTTTTCCCTTATGGCCAAGTAAATTTTCTCCTTGTTATTAGCGTTGACATAATTAGTAAGAATTTTTGGCTGGATCTGTCAAAATACCCAATTTAAAATAACTCTGGTTTTATGGTGAGTTGAAACTATTCAAAATTATCGCATTAATTATAAGAAACTTCATCCACTAGATAATACTTTACGTTAGAAGTTAACGGTAGTTAAATTATGTTATCAGTGGCTTTTCAATGTTCAGAGTGTTCCTCTTATAGATAAGAATTTATTCTAACAATTAGAGTAGAAAGTTAAAGCTTTTGAAGAGAGTAGTTGAAATATTGATAATTAAGTTAACGGTTTTTGAAACAAAATATTTTTACGATGCATTGAAACATTTTTGTATTCCTGCTAATTCCAAGTTATGTATACTGTAGAGCAGGGACGCCGACTTACAAAAAATATTGGGGGGCCCAAAACGGGGATCTTGCCCCAGGAAAGTTTATAAGTAGTGAGTTTTAAGTTTTTTAAGCATTTTAAAAGAGTCATATGATCAACATTAAAACCCTGATAACTCGAATCTCGATATCTGGACACTCCGGGGAAAATCGACAAGCCTGGCACATTTTTTCCTCACACCCATAACGAATTTTTGAGGGGGCTCGGGCCCCCTCAGGCCCCATGGAGTCGGCGCCACTGCTGTAGAGATAATGTCCACGATATTAAAAGGACGTTTGACTTTAACATTAAAAATGTCACAGTCAAGGAATACATTTTTAAATTAATTTATCGATGATTTTTTATTTGAATTTTTTCCGTTAGACAAGGTATTTTTCTGAGGATGTAACGTCGTCAGGATTAATAGGAATACCTGAAGGGTAGAAATATTCATATAAAAAACGCAGATGTATAGTATTATTTTATCGATGACGTTAAAAATTTTATGCGCTTGCCAAAGCTAAGAAATGTACATGGAGAAATATGGCCACTTGATTAAAATGTTTTTTTTTATGCTTGTAGTTAAAATGTATTATTCATAAATCCATTCGTTAAATTTAGTTATCTGCGTATTTCAAATAGAAAATTTTCTTTCGAGGTTGGAAACTTGGCCTGTGCAAATAACGGCAACGAGAATTATTGAAATGTTGACGAGAGAAGTTGAAGGGTTCTAATTAAAAAAGGTGGTTGTAACAAATTATATCAACGTTGTGCGAAAAATACTGATATTCCTGCGAAACTTAGGAATTTATTCTGAATTAAACAATTTCCGCACGAAAAATACATTTAGACGTTAGCAATTTAAATTTTTAAAGTCAATAAATACTGAAGTAAAATCATGTTTTATGTGAATTTTCAGGTTTGGAATGTCTTCGTATGGATAAAAATCTTTTTCCAGCTAGTAGCTTCCACAGCAATAATATGAAACAACAATTTCGAAACAACAGTTAAAATGCTCAAATGTAAAACAACCTGTTCTAACAATGTTGTTACTGTGAGTTTGAAAACTATGAAATTGATATGCAAGAAAAATGGGCGATGAGTAAAAAATAAGTTCTGACATTTGCAGTTTAATTTTTACATTCAATTAATAAAGTGGAAAAATATTTGGGAGATTTTCAGATTTATAACTAAGAAAAGCTTTTTTCCCATGCGAGTTAGAGTCGACAGGAATTGTAAATAGTTCGGACTAGAGTAGTTGAAATTCTCAAATTTAAAACAGCAGTGCTTGTAGCGGTTTATTTTGTGTTAAGTTGATTTTTTTTTAATATTCATGGAATTACTGAGGAATTACTTTGGACATTTGGAAGTAACGTCGACAGGGTTAAGTAGAATTATGGTTCTGAACATTTGAAAAATTCAAATAAAAAACGCAGTTGTATAATATTATTTCCACGGTGAAAAACATTTCCTAGAAACTTTTTATGCGATGCCAAAGCTAAACACTGAAGCTAAACAAAGCTAAGCTATGTATGGAGAAACTTAATTAAAATGGCTTTTCGTGTTATTAACGTTTAACAATTTAAAATGATGTCTAAATTATGTATAGTTTATAAATAATGGCCATAGGATTGAAAGGACGTTTGACGATAACATTTAAAATGTCATAGTCTATAAATACAATTTTAAATTTAGCTATCGATGATTTTATGCTTTAAATGCTTCTCCTATAGCTAAGATTTTTTTTCTGAGAAAGTAACACCGACACAATAAATAATAGTTAATGACCTGAAGAGTAGAAATATTCAAATATAAAAACCACAGTTGTATTAAATTATTTCAATGGTGACCTGGAAAACTGTTATTTTCATGCCAAAGCTAAGAAGTTTTGGGAAAAATAGAATTTGAGGAAATAAAGACACTTGATAAAGAAGACTTTTTTGCATTTTCAGTTAAAATATCAGTAATAAAATACATATGTTAAATTAAGTTATCTGTGTATTTCAAGTATGTGAAGTAGAGTCTTTCAAGTTTAGAGAGAATTTCAAGTTTCCTTTTTTGTGAGGAAATTATTTTAATATTTACTGTTGACATATTTCGTGAGATTTTCCTCGTATGGTCTAAGAATTTTTTTCTAAGGTAGTAGTTTCGACAGCAATACTCTGAATTTGGAAACCCTCACGGAAATGTCATTTTGACGTTATCAGTTTAAATTTAAAAGTCAATATATGCATTAGTTAAATCATGTTATATGTGAGTTTCAAATTATTCAATCTTCCTCGTATGACTGAAAATCTTTTTCTTGCTAGTAGCTTCCACACAATAATATAAATTTGGACAATATCAGCTATAAAACTCTTAATTAAAACAACTTGTTCTGACAATTTGATTATACTTTGAGTTTAAAATTTTGGATATTCTTGCGAAAACTATGGAATGATGTTTAAGAAACCTTGGCAATGATTTAAAAATACGATTTGACGTTAGCAGTTTAATTTATAAATTCAATAAATGAAGTAGAAATATTGTGGTACGAGAAAATTTCAGATTTGTAATTTGGAGAAACTTTTTTTCCAAACAATTAGCGTGAATGGAAATATTGTCATGTTATTGTATAAGTTACAGTAATTATTCTGATTGAAGTGTCGCGAAAGAATAAAAAGGCCATTTTGACGTTTGTAGTCATAATGACTCTATTATTAATTCTATAATTATACGTACATGATTTCTAAATTTTGGAATCTTGTGGCAAAGGATTTTTTTCCAGTGAGTAGCGTCGAGAGTATGAGATATTTTGACGTTGTCGGCTCAAATTTAATGTAATAGAAACAGTATAATTTAATATGTGGTGGAATGTAAAGAAACATTTTTCTGAGCCACTTGCGTCGACAGGATAAATTAGAATATAAAGAGGAAGGAGTCTAAATATTTAGCAGGTAAAATAAAAGTTAAATTAAAAAGCTCTTGGGAATTATTTTTATGGAATAAAATATTTTTGTGGCCTTACCAAAGCGGAGGAATTTAGGAATTTATTAAAAGGAAATGATGATCACGTGAGTAAAAGAAAATGAATGTCAGCAACAAATTTTATTGTAAATAAATGCAGTAGTCGTCGCTTATTTTATCCATGAATTTCACGTTTTGGAGTTTTCTCTTAATGCTAAGGAGGTTATTCCGGTTTTAATGGCGTCGGCGTAGTTAGAAGTTAAAATATGATGATCAACATATGCAGTCGCTAAATTTTGGATTGACGATGACTTTCAATTTTTGGAATGTTTCTCTGTTGGCCTAATTATTATTCTCACCAGAATTAGTATTCATTTTTGAGGAGAGAAGTTAAAATATTCAAATTAAAATAACAGTGGAATGAAACTGGAAAATATTTCTTAGCCTTTGTAGTACTCCTAAGAAGGCTGAAAAATTTTTATGTGCCTTAAGTGACTTCGAAAGGAAATAATAAGCCTCATATATATAATTGGTCAATTTAAAATTTGATATGTTTCTCAAATGGTGAAATAATGTTTTTTCTGAGCAAGCGTCGTCTAGAGGATGGGCAGGAATTAAAACATTAAAACTAAAAAAGAGGGTTTGTGTCAAATTATTTTTAAGCTGAATATATTTTTGTGGTCTGGCCAAAGCTGAGGATTTTATCGTATGGAGTAAATGGAGGCTTGAATTTTAGCCGTTCAAATTTCATTAACAGTTTCTTTCAATTTTTTTAATATTTCTTTATTGGCATAGTTATTCTTTTTGCCATCATTAATATTCATTTTGAGGAGAGAAGTTGAAATATTCAAATTAATATAACAGTGATGGCAACAAATGTTCCTGATGGTGAGTCGAAATAATCTCATGCTCTTGCCAAATCTTTTTGTTTAATTCTGAGGAAATTGTGACCGCAATGTATGGAGGATATTTTTACGTTCATAGTTACAAACTTTTAGTCAATTAAAACAATATTTATATTATTTTATTGTATAAATTCAAATTTTGGAATGGTTCTCTTGTGGTTAATAAATTTAAAAACGTTCAAAAATCGTCGGTAAGAGTAATAAGAATTTGTGACTGGAAAAGTTGAAATATCCAAATTAAAAAAGACAGCAGCTGTATCTAATATTTTTTACCGTGAGTTGAAATATTTTTATATTCTTGCCAAAGATGTTGATTCTGACGAAATAATGGGTATAGGATAAAATGGACGTTGTGACGATAGCATTTAAAATTGGCAATAGGGCCATTTCATCTCAAATCAGGTAGATAGTGCAAAATCATGTCAGGTGACCATCACCGATATATCTGAGATTTATATATGTGAAAGCAGTATCCTTATGATGAATAATGATGACCTTTATCTCAGCTCAGAACTGAACCGTTATAAAGTTACCATCCTTTGAACATTGCAGAGTCAGGCCTCAGAGTAAAAAATGAAAAATAACATAAATGTTGATTACTAAGGTACCATGGCCTATAAAGCAGTGATTATTGTTTCATTTTGAAGAAAATTCACTTTTTCACATTCTGGCATAACTTGCAAGTCATTTGAAGCAATAGTAAACAAATAGGACTTGTTTAAACAATAAATATTAGTCATTATATAACAATTTATTACTAAAAAAGGCCACCTTTTATTTTCTTTAAAATTTCTAAGTGGGTAGTTTAAATGTTCTTCTTTCAATTAGAAAAATAAAAAAAGGTAGTATTTTTATACTTTTTGTTTTAAGGCATGTCAAAGTTACGCATGTTTTCGACTTTTTTACACAAAGATTGCATACCTTCAAAGAGAAAAAAATGAAGTTTCATTCTACTTAGCGTTCATAAAAGTGAAAAGTTCATACCTGAATGATTATTAAACAGTATTTGAATTATGTCATCGGTGAATTCCAAATTTGAAATCCTCCACATGCTAAGAAATTTTTGTGTGCTTCAAGTGGCTTTGATAGGATTTATAACAGTATTTACTGAATGGTATTGATATTGGACAGTTGAAATATTTAAATTAAATAAGCAGTTTTTGTAACAAATTATTTAAGGTTGAGATGAAAATTTTCAATATCATCCTAAACTATGGAATTTATTCACAGTAAATAATGATTATAGGAGTTAAAATATAATAAAATTTTTAAAATAACAATAAGGACTATAATAAGGATGTAAAGGACGGTTTGGCCGTTGATGTTTTATTTTCACAGGGAATGAAGTTAAATATTGGTTTCGGTATTTATTTATGCTTATGGTGGAGACTAAGAAATCTTTCAAAGAGAAATAATAAATTTTAAGTATTTAAGCAGCCTCATAAATTTTGTAATTGATTTTTTTCTTTTTTTCTGGTTCGTTTATGAAAAGTTCTCATTAATGCGTTGGCTATTAAATTTTAACAGAATAATTTCTTAGTATTCCCAGGAATATTCGAAAATTTTGAATTCTCATATGCTATAAAATTATGCTGCTATTTTGTGTATGCTATACATTTTAGTTTGAATTTTCGATTTCTGTGCTTACGTCAAAAATGCTTATAAATTGTGTGGGCTCTACTATCTCGGAATAAATTACTCAATTTAAATAGGAACGTCTGGCGAATTTGAAAATTCTAATTGAAAAAGTTCAGCACCTAATTATTTTTAGTTTGATTTTTTCAACTTCTTACTTAATATACTCCATGGAAACCTACCTTAATCGGTAGAATACTATAATAATAATAATTACTTAATATTTTAATTATCCCCTTACACCCTCTTACGTCGATTAAGTCCTTATTTTCACCAGGAAGATGGCGCATTTGGACAAAAAATTGGAGTAAAAATAATTCCACGTCTGCATTTGTTGAGATTTAATTTTTCTCATCTCACGTCAAAAATTCTTTCTTAATTAGCTATTGCACTCACGAATTAGTGTCACCAGATACATCCCCAAAAATTATTATTATTTGTGTCGACTCCACATCCGTGGAATAAATTCAACAAATTCGCCATTAAACTTCACCGAATGCTTAATAGGTGTGGTGTTAAGAATGAAAATAATTGATATCGATACATTTCCTACAGAATCCTCAATTCTAAGCAATTCAAAATAAAATTTATTTCTTTCATATTGTTGTTCAATATTTGAATATTTTTTAATTATTATTATTTGAACATTTGACTTTATTATTACATTGTTAATATATTAATTTTATTATTAAGTTTATTATGTCACGTTTCCACTCCATCTCGCCTGCAACCTCAGACTATAACTTTATTATTAATTATATTGTTAGACTTTTCTCTAAAATAATCGTCGACCATTCACGATCTGAGGTCTGTCTTAGAAATATGTCGTTTGTTTTCGAATATTCATGAAAGTACCTCATAATTTTGAGAGACTTTTTGCGATTTTTTTCCCTGAAATCGAGGATCTTTTTCCCGCCCTCTACTAATATCGATACTTCCTGCTTCGATTCAGTTATTTATTACGATCCTGTGGGCTGGTTGCTTATGCATGAAAATTTGTCGTTTTACGCTCGGCAATGCGAAATAAATTTCACACATCTTGTTTTATGTATTTCCATAGTTGCAATTTTTTTCACTTCGACTACATCGCGACGGGTTGTGAGTCTCATAGATGGATCCAGAATTAGCCTTTAAGATCCACCTTAGCATTTAAAGACGAGCTCTCCTGGTAATAACTTCCGATAGTGTAGGCAATTTGCCGTACACATGTGTTTAGCATGGATGCCTACCCCCTCGAACGGTCGCTCGGTGGCTCACCCCTCGAACATGAAGATTCATCTGACGTAACATCTTGCGTAACTATGGGGGGATTAGAGGATAGATCCCCCCCAAAGCCTCGGAGAAATGAAAAAAATTAAACTATTGTCTAGTTTTGATATATAAAGACTGCAACTCTTTAATGTTAAATTTTAAGTGCCAAAATGATATCAAATGTATTTCCTGGTATGTCATTTTTCAAAAATTTTCCCGGACCCCCGTTGCTGGGGGGAGTTGCCCCTTAGACCATACCATCCTCCTTAAAGCATATTCCTAGTTACGCCGCTTCTGAGTCTGAAAACAGGTGATACAGGTCTCATACCGAGAATTTTTGTACGCATATCTCTACGGCCCTATTGGTAGAGCAATCCTGTCATTCTTTATGAATGTTTTTGGAAATATATTATACTACTTCAATTTTTACTAGCCACCTCTTATGGGGTGGTGGGTATGGGGTGTTAAAGCAAGAATACTTTTACACCTCATACCCACAAAAATTTCAATGACTCGTGGCTAACTCTGTGTTTAGGTGTGGAATAAAGTTTGAGGTCTTCTGGGTGGCCAGGGATTTATTATATGATGTATGTAAGATATGTGCCCAAAAAAATGCTGTTTTTTAAATTTCTTACCACTTCTAAATTGAAGTGAAAATTTTGGCATTTTTGGGCCTATTAGTATGCTTGCATTTTTCACCTCCTTTATATGCTTTCTTTGGGATGCTCAGGGTACCACCTTACTTCCTGTGACTGAAAAAGGTAATTATATTTAGTACAAATCATGATAATTCCCTCAAAATTACTTCAAACCATTATGAGTTGACATGTGAGCATGAGAGGAGTTCATTATCTACCTTAAAATGTAGATAATGAACCATATTAGACTTATATTTAAAATTAGCCCTATTTGAACCTATGTTCTTTTATTAATTAAGTTTCTTTTTTTCTTTCCTTTTGCTCCACAGGAAACTAAATGTGCAGATGCTGCTGAGAATGGGTCTACTGGGTCTCCTGTTATACCAGGAATAAAAATTACAGTACTTGATGAAGAAAGTAATGCAAAATTGTATGATAGTGATAATGAAGATCCTGTAATGACAGATGAAGAAGACATAGTTGGTGGAAACCCTCCTATGCCCAAAGTGAAGTGAGTCGTGCATACATATATTTAGCTTAATTTTCAATTGGATGCTGTTATTTTAACAGAATATATTTTATTATCCTTATTTCTCCCTGAGAGAGAGAATTAATAATGTGGGGGAAAGTATCCAGAATTAGTTCATCCCACCTACTAGGAGTATAATAAAATAACCCAATTCAATCCCTCAATTCTTTTTGGCCACCACCATGAAGAAAATATTTCCTTACCTTTTATTCAGTGGCCTAATCCATGACAAGCAAACTTAAAACTCATTGCATCGTCTTCCTTTTTCCAGCACTTTAGTCAGAAATGGAATTATGTACAGCAGTTTACCTGCCTCAGACATAATTTGTTCTGGTCACCTGTAGGCATGTGAAAAAGCATTTTTAGTGAGAAAAAAAAACTAGAACACCTCTACTAAGTATTAAAGTCAGCCATGTTCTTCTAAAATATATTCATGTTGTGAAGCAAAATTTTATGCATTATTACTTGGTGTTGAGTGTTACTCAATCTGATCCATCCTCCACAAAGCCAAGTGCTAGTTGTGCCACTGACATTCATTCTGGTTGTTAGGGGACAAAGCACATGAAATATTAAGTACTAAGAATTAAAGATGTTCCGTGAAATAAAGGATAATTTCTCTTTGACTTCTAGGCTCTTTTGTATCTTTTACTAACCTCTTGCTATTATTTCTTGCTTTTGTCGTATTCAGCCATAATATCTTTGAGTGAATGCAACCTTTAGTTTTGTTTGTATTTCTTTGAGAAGTATCTTTGTGTGTGCTCCCAGAACACCCTGTCCTGAGGAGATATTTAGCAAAGAGCTTTGTGGAAAATATTTGAAAATATATTTAATGGTGTTTTTAATGCTCATGCATTGTCCAGTAATGTGGAAAAATTTTGTCCCGAAGATAATGTTATCATTTTACTTTTTCCAGAATTCCCAAAATTTATTTTGGTACCCGAACACACAAGCAAATTGAGCAGGTTGTCAGGGAACTGAAGAAGACTGCCTACAGTGATATTAGGTAATGCATATTCCATGAATCCCTTATCCTCTATGGTGCAAGGTTATAAGCGCAGATGTTCAAAACAATTCTGGACCTTATTCATATCCAGTTTCACTATATTTTTAGTGGTATATGTTTCCACAAAAATTGATTTTTCTTGAGTTATTTTTAAAACTTTAATCTGGTCGAGCAATTCTTCACTTCAATCAATTTTTTAGACTTTGACCTGAGTCAGTTTCACTACTTTCTTTTCTATGGGAAATTTTTCTTGATATTTTTCTCTCATTGTCTGGCCTAATTTCACTCTTATTTTGTTTTCTCATGTTAATGTGTGTTTATTTATATATTATTTTGTTTTATGTAGCATTTGAGAGCAATTGTACAAAAGTTCTGAAACAATACTATGAGCATGCATTTTATTCTTCTTTCAGAATGACGATTCTATCAAGTAGGGAACATACATGCCTCCAAAGCAAGCCTCGGAATATGAGTAAGACTGAGCTGTGCCATGAGCTGTTGGAACAAGCAGAAAAAAAGGTGAAATGTACAAGGAATATTCTCATGGAATTTTGATTGATGTCATTGATTTTGGAAGAATTTCCTTTAGATGCCTAATTTTTAACGGAAATAATTCACTTTTGTTTGCTGTGACTTTCAGTAGCATATTCTATGATGAAATTTCTTTTTTAAATACATTTAACAAAAAACTTTCTCACATAATGCCAAATGCATGTATTCCAATAAAATTCTTTCGCTTATCTTTGTTCCTTGTCAATTTGTTTTTCATGTCTATACCAGACTGGACCTGGCTGCATGTATCATCGTAATGTAAGATCCATGGCTAATCACACTTCATTGAAACATAGTGGCTTGCCTTCTCCATGGGACCTTGAGGACATTATTAAAGTGGGGAAGAGGATTAGGTGCTGCCCCTATTTTACTGCGAGAGAACTTATGCACAGTGCTGAGATAATACTGTGCCCATACAATTATCTTATCAGTCCTATGATCCGCAAAAGTGTAAGTTACTTTCATCTCAATTTTATATTTACGTCACTATTTCTTTTTAAAAGATTATTTAGCCTTGATTGAGCCTCCTTTGTCTATTTACCCAAATGCTTTTCTTGCCCAGTGAGAAATGGGTGGTGGAATCCACGTGGAACCCACGTGGAGATGTAACGTGGATACCACGTGTTTTTGGTCGTGGAATCAACGTGGAACCCACGTGGAAATTTGGTGGAAAAATTAAAACAGCAGTAGGTGCTGTCCTAAAACCATTAAAACCTCAACCACTCTATATCTAAACCTTCTATATATGTATGTGTCTACGATTTTTCATGTGCTCTCATGGCTGCCTTTCCACGAATTATATAAAAATAGAATGTGCGATACATTTTCACATAACTAGCGTGGTTTCAGGATGATAAATGACGCAATGTCACCAGAGAGTTAAGTTCCACAAATTAGAAATTCTGTTTAACATTTTATGCTAATCACCACAAATCCACTTGAAATCAACGTGGATTCCACGTGGGTCCAACCACTCAATATCCACCACCACCATATATCCACGAGTCAACGTGGATTCCACGTGGGTTCCACCACCCATTTCTCACTGGGTGAAAGTCTGTATCATCTATCAACTTCCCATGCTCACTAGTTTAGTTTTAAATAATAAGGGTGGTCTGTTCACTTCACTATACTGCCTATGTAAAATGAGAAGCATGTAACACTATTAAGATTAACATAAATTTGAGTCAGCATCATCTTTCCATAGTTTTCAACCGAAATTACTTCAAATAATAAGGTTGGTGTGCCACAAATTTCTTAATTCCTGGCTGCACCTCTGCTCGGAAAGATATCTTCTTAATAGCTCAAGCTAAGTGTTGCACAAAGCCTCCAAGTCTCTCGCAGCTTGCATCCAAATGTGTTTAAAACGTGTTTACTGCTTTTGTTTTGCCCATAGCAGTTTTTAACGAATCACTCAGCTTACCTTTCATTTTATTAAGTTCACAGCTGGTTAAATCATTATGTGCTGGATTCTATGTGCTCATTACTTATTCAATATGCAGTCTAATGAGTGCAAAGTTGCACCTGTCTTTCACTTTGTCAATTGAAAACCTAGCCATGCAGAATGATTGTTTATGGTTCTCTTTTCTGTAGATGGACATTCAACTCCGAGGAGAAGTGGTGGTGCTGGATGAAGCACACAACATGGAGGATGCCGCTCGTGAAGCTGCTAGCATGAACCTGGAATTGGATGCAGTGCAAGAGGCGATGGATGACTGTGAGAAAAGTGGAAGGAAAAGCCGTTTGCCAGATACCTATGCTGCTTTGGTGTGTTTGTATTTTATAGAAGACCTTAATTTTATTTGTATACAAATTGGAATCATAATTTTTGTTCATGAACACTACTCATTATCTCCTCAGATTATTACAATTTATGAATAAGTTATTCATTTTTTTGGCTTAAGTGCGTGTTTGATATTTTAAAATGTTTAAGTTTTCAAAACGTTGTGATAAAATCTATTTAAGTGCAATATAGCCTCTTATTTAGATTAAACTAAGGACTACCAAGGCAGAAATTGAAATCAACTAGTTATACCTTTATAAATACGCAAAGCATACTGTTGGTTTGAGTTGGGAATATCTATATGTAATCCAAACCAAAAAAATGACTGTGTTGATTCTAGTCGAAAACTAGTTGAATCTAATCAAATTTAGCTAAATCTGCCCCAGTCACTTCGTGCCAGATTCAATTGGAATTTTAACCAGGGACTATTTCAAGGCAAAGTTTTTTTATTAAAATGGTAAATCTCACATTCTAAATACAAATATTTTGAAACTAATCATAAAATAATGCTCATTAATTTTTTCCCCTCAACTCACATAGCTTCATTTTCTGCTAATTTAATCCCTACTTTATTCTCTTATTTCTCAGGCTGCTATATTTTACTCTAACTGCTTTTTACTTTCCAGGCTCAGTTCCTTTCAATACTTGGAACTTGGATGGATAAAACCAAAGATTCGATAAATGATTACAAAGACTTTAATCAAGCCTCTCAGGTCTGGACAGGAACTCAGTTATCAGCCATTTTCAGTAACTTAGGAATTGGAGAAGAGCGTTTCCTAGAATTAAAGGTGTGTAGCTGAAAATTTATAAGTAGAATGATAGAATGAATGAAAGATTTTCTTGTTGATTTATGTGTTTACTGATTACTATGTTTACTAATGTTAATTGACATTTTTATTTTGAGCTGTAATCTTGTCAGAGTTTTACTAACAAGGCAGAAATATGCTTTCCTGAGGTTATTAGGTACATGCAGTATTTTAGTGTACTGTGATTGTCTCTCGAGATTTGTGTTTGATGTTCACAAATGTGCTATGTTTGTTGACATTGCATTCAATTTGATCCTTTTTCATGCCATTATCACATTATTGTGGTAACTTATGTCTTTGGTGGATGAAACAGTAATTTATATTATCTAAAGTCAACTATTTTGAAGGTGAAAATTGCTAAGATTCAATCATTATTGTCAAGTTAGATCTAGGTACAGATTATGTGGAGAACCTATAAAACTTCATGTCTGCTACATTTATATTTTGGTATCTTAGGCTCACCTTCAAAAGATGGTGGAAGACGCGACCAGCTCAACAGGCATGGAAGATGACTGGAATGAGGAAGAAAGGGAGAGCCCAAATCAAACTGTCTCTGCAGGCACTCGAACTACTCTGGAAAATCTCTTCCTTGTGCTTGAATTTATAGTTGGCCCAGCGAAATCTTATAGAGATGACTATCGCATTGCTTTAGTTCGATCTCTGACCAGAGATCACAAATCATCAGTAAGTAAAAATTTTATGCATGTAATGAATTTGCATGAGCAAATTTGTGATAAAAAAACAATGATGGTACCTTTTAGCTACTGTGTACTGTTTTGTTTTACGTACTGGGTGGTCATAAATTTGCTGATATGCTACCAAGAACGAATCCGTTATTTATATATATATTAATATATATATACACTTTGAAATGTTCCTCGGTGAGGTAAATAATGTAAAAAACCCTAGGATGGGCAGTATCACAGAACACACAAGATAAAGATTAAAAACTCACATAAATAACTGAATTTTCGGTGGCATTACCACCTTAATACCTTCAGTGGTTATGCCACCGAAAATTCAGTTATTAATGTGAGTTTTTAATCTTTATCTTGTGTGTTCTGTGATACTGCCCATCCTAGGGTTTTTTATGTTAAATATATATCTGTTCCATGTTCCTATCCCTTTCTTTCCTTACCACTGAATTTATATGTATGTTTGCGCTTAAGGCGCCGTGTGAATGAATGAAGTAGTATAAATTTATAAACGTATATAACGTAAGTTATTCTTTAAAAAAAATTGCTAAAAAATTTTTGCTCAGTTGCACCAATTCCGAGCTATTCACAATTGAAGTTAGCCGATCAGAGCGTGAAAGCTGAGAAATCAGCTTTCATGCTCTGATCGGCTACTGAGCAAATTTAGCTGATGATGATTTAGCTGATTTCATTGATCATTCATTCTGCATTTGGTCTGCAATTTTTTCTGTTGTTTCTGTTTCTGCTCTCTTTGCATCTTTACACTCACTCTGAGAAAGTGTTGTGAGATGGGAAGGATGAGAACGAGAGAATGGAGTAGGACAGGATAGGGAGAGAGGGTTAGATTTGGATGGTGTGGATAGGATAGTGATATTATTTAATCCAAGAAATGGTAATCAAATGATAGACAGTCTAGGCTCTAATTTAATAATAGTTCTCATTTTCTCACTCATTTCCTATATAACTATACTTGTTTTGCATTTTTTAAGCTAGGCTACAAAATACAGTGGTCATTCACTATTTAAGATGTTCTTTGGAAAAAATAAAAATTGGGATGGTGAAAAGCAACCCAGAATTGGTTATAGACTTTGCTTAACTTTGAACACCAAGTTTTTGAATTCCTTCCATCAGCAGTGTTATTCTCAAGTTTCTTCAACTGATATACTCATAATTCACTTCTATTAATATTGATTTGGCATTAGATTGCCCAACTTTCTCCCTAGAAAATGATGGGAAAGAGATGTTTCCTTGCCCGAGTGCCAATTGAATAAGACCAGTGGTCCACAGTGGGGAAACTCATGAATTAATTTGTTGGAGAGGGAAATAACCATTGAATTTAAAACCATGCTACCGTATAATGTGAAATTTATTATAAATTAGATCAGCAGTTCCGAACCAGTGGTATACGTACCCCTTGGGGATATGCCATGAACCAGTTGGTAATTGCAGTAAAATAATCAGTAATGGCAGACGCTACATTCCCTAATAATAGCCTGGAAACAGTGGCGTGCCTTAAGTCTTAACCTGGAAGTCTGTATACATATTACATGGGGTATTTAAAACAAAGTTTCAGTTTATGCAATTATTTATGGCTAAAAGTGTCACCTACCCTAGTGAAATCATGTAATAAAATGTGCTCGTTATGTTTTTGGGGGAAGTCGATACAGTCTTTACAAAAGATGTTGTATTTTTTATGCATAGAAGTTTTTATAAGAATATTTCCTCATTAAGCAATTATAACATCATTTATTATGCATTTTAATACTTGAATTTAAAAAAGATATGTATATGTTAAAGAAACCATAACGCAGCAAAGGTGTTCATTTTTTTAACTTATATGCATTTAGAAGGAAAAAAAGGTCAGGAACCGCTGACTTAAATGTTTCTTTTTTTGTTTTTTTCTCCTGTTTACTTGGCAATTATCGATAATAACTCTGCTTTGAACCAGCACAAAGCAAAAAGATTCTTCTAGACCTTCTGTGACAGATATTCCTTCAATTCACAATTACAGTAAATATAACAAGAAGAACTGACCTTTAACTGCTGTGGCATAAGATGTATGAAAAACGGAAATGATTTTTTGTTACTATCATAATTATCATTTCTTCTATCTCTTAACTCTAGGCTGATGAAAATGGATGGCTTAATCCCAGAAGACAACCCCAGTCAAGATGGAAGTTGTCATTAAATTTTTGGTGCTTAAACTCCGCTGTTTCTTTTAATGGAGTATCTGAAGATACGCGATCCATTGTTCTAACATCTGGTACTCTAGCTCCGGTTGATTCATTTCAATCAGAATTGGGTACTCCTTTTCCCATTCGCCTGGAAGCAAACCATGTTATTGACAAATCTCAGGTATGTCATATTATTATTATTTAAATTATGCCTATCCATAGGACCTTTGATACATTTTTATAAGATGTATATTTTTTATGCTTAGAAGTTCCTAGAAGATAGCTGCTAACATGTGTAATGCCAAATTTGTTTTTATCGTTTCCTTTCATAGTAAGTGTCATTCCAGAGTCTCCCTACACATCTATATTTATTCTTTTGTTAAACAGGTATTCGTGGCCTCAGTTGGTTTAGGCCCAAACAATTACAGCTTGAATGCCACATTTCGTAATGCAGAAACATTTGATTTCCAAGATGAAATTGGCCAAGTTGTTCTAGATGTTTGCAAAGTTGTTCCCCATGGAGTGCTGTGCTTTCTCCCTTCGTATAACATGTTGGAGAAGCTTATCATGAGGTAAGTAGCTATATTAATCATGGCCATTACATTTCTTTTATTTTATTTACTCTTCCTCACCCATATTTAGTTGAATTAAAAATGTTTAATGTTTAGGAATGGAGGAATTTCAATGCACTATAGTTTGTAGAATTTGTTTGTATTTGAATTTTCACCAATGGTATACATATAGCAAAAAAAGCAAGTGTTCTAATAATTAAATATTTTTCCAATTTTTAATAACTTTGGCAATTTTCTTTTTTGGTTCTTTCATCAATCTCAGCTCTACTTTCCTGAATATTTCCTCACTAATCAATTTTAACAGCAGTTATTTTGCATTTTAATTCTTGAATTTAAAAAAGATATAAAAGAAACTATAAAGCAGCAACAGTGTTCATTTTTTTAACTTAACTGTAAAGATGATTGAAATGATGCAGCCTTAACCTCTCCTCTACATATAATTATACATACATATATCCTGCTTTAATCAAGTTTTCCTTTCATTTTAGATGGCAAACCACTGGTCTTGAGGAGACCTTATCCAACTATAAGGTACTTCTTCATGAATCTAGAGGACGAGGAGGGGAAGAGTTTGAGCAGACCCTCAGGGAATTCTATGATGTAGTTGAAAGGACTTCTAACCCTGACGTTGGGGGGCCATCTGGACCCTTGCTCCTGGCTGTATGTCGTGGGAAAGTCAGTGAAGGCCTGGATTTTGCTGACAATAATGCTCGTGCTGTGATTAGTGTAAGAGATTCATTTCATTTTTGTCTTATAAAAATCTGTGGTTTGGGCCCGCATTCTTAGTCGACCCTATATATCCGTCCCTTCGTAACAAGAGGCCCCTACATGCGTTTCTCAGTCGACCCTATATAAGTGGTGGAGGGTGATTTGAAGTTTTCTGAGATGACGTAGATGTCAGCACAGCGCCAATTTTCCACTCTGGTTGCGTAATGGGACTATGAACCTAAGAAAAGACATCTGCTGCCATCAATTAAATTTCTCATCTTTGCAACCAATCTCAAAATCAAGAATTTTCATGCAACTCTTCCTTCTCATTACAAAATATTTATCCCAGTTAAAATTTTTCTCTCAAGTTAGCATTTTATATGCATAATTAAGAAATAGGTTTTTAATTGAATTACATTATGGTCATGACACTATTTTGGTCTAATCTTGGCTGGTCTCTTGTTAGTGTGCTTCATTTTAACCAATTCTTTTTGTTTTCACTCATTTATAATGTTCATTTTAATTTCAGTTAACTAATTACCATTTTAATTAATGCATAGTTTAATTATTCATTCTTGCATAACTACATTAAAAGGATATAAAATGGAATTTTTGAATAATCACTCATGAAAATGTTTTCATTTTCCTTTAGGTTGGCATCCCTTATCCTAACTTCAAAGATACCCAAGTTGAATTGAAGCGGGAGTACAATAATGCACATCTCAGCCGAGGGCTACTCAGTGGAAGTGATTGGTATGAAATTCAAGCCTTCAGGTATGATTTTTAGTGTCTAAAATCCCTTTAACCCATTCTGAAAATAAAAATCAAAACATATGTTCAATTTGGCTGGGCTTTATTTTTAAAAGTAATTTTGAAGATTTCATTATTTTTATGGAATATTTTTCAAGCTAAATTTGTGTTATGAAATTCAACTCTGAATCCTAGAAGAGAATGTGAGGATGGTATATACTGTTGTACTGTTCAACAGAAATTTTTCATTTTTAATGCACTTCTCAATATTTTTTGATTATTTATTTATTTTCTATCATCATTTTATTTTTGCATCAACAGGGCTTTAAATCAAGCATTGGGTCGTTGCATTCGCCACCGTAATGATTGGGGTGCCATAATACTTCTTGATGACAGATTTTCAAAGAACAAAAGATACACTCAAGGGTTGTCAAAATGGATAAAGAATATGGTAAGACATTTTCATCTATTACCTTAATTGTAAGTGCTCCCTTGAATTGCCTTAATCTTGTAGAACATTGATGTCCCCAGCTTCCTGGACATGTCCTACATGTGAACCTTTTATCCAGGCCACAGGAAAGAATTCCCTGTGTTTCAGGAATCAACAGACCTTTGGCTTTGCTGGGTCTCTATGTAGACTTAGGTTTAAATTAGGGATTGAATTTTGATATACCGTATATGTCTGAATATAGTCCCCCCTTTTTTTCCAAAAATGCCTGTGGTAAAAGTAAGTACTATATTCAAACACATTCTTTTAACTTTTCCCGAAACTGAAGCCTCAAATTAGGGGGGGGGGACTATATTCAGAGGGGGACTATATTAGGAGAAATACGGTAACTTAAGAACTTTTCATATTCCTAGCGGAGATTTCACAATTTTATGGTTTTTTGTAGATGTTTCTTTAGTAAAGGTAGTGAGGTTCCTAAATTCCTATAGCAATTTCAACGAGGTTTATGAGTGCATGGTGTTATACCTGGTAGTTCATCAAGGATGAATCAGGGAAACGTAAGGATGTAAGTGAGAATCGGCTTAAAATAAGCCGCTTATCAGCATTGAACGTAATACCAGTGCTGAAAGATGACATCGGAAACTGAGTGTGTCTTTCTTCGTTGGTCTAACAAATATTTGATGTTTCAGCATCGTCTTTAGAGGACCAATCACAAAATAATAACTCATTTGAAATGAATTTTTAATACTGCATTCAAAACCAAAGTAGGGAAAGAAAACTCCCGGAGCAAAAAAATTGAACGTAATTCAGCCTACTTTTACAATTTGCTCTCTGTTAAGAATACAGCAAAATTCAAACTGCAAGTGCTGTTAGGAGGCAAGCAGGGATGAATTTAATTGTATTCAGGGTATGGGAGGGGGAAGAGGTGAGCAGGGAGGTGACAATAGCGACCTGCCGCTCTTCTATTCGCCACACTGTGTTGGCATTGGAATGTTTTCTTTGCGGACGCGCACTCAAATTTGGAATTTTGTGGCTTAACATCAAAATGGATAGAAAAAAGATATGTCAAAATGCACGAAATATTGGCCCTGAAGTACAGTACAGTGAGTCCTCGTTTAACGTTGTTGATTCGTTCCTGAAAAAGTCGACGTTAAGCGAAACAACGTTAAGCGATGCAGTATTTCCCATAAGAAACAATGTAAAAAATTTAAATTGGTTCCTAGCCATGTTCCTAACAATCCATTTCTTCGTGAAGAATCCAGAATTTCCCGGGCGAGAATCCAAGGAGGCCAATTATCGGAGCCGTAACTTTAAGCAGACTTCTTGACCAATCGGGAGACACCTGAATCAGGCCAAAATGAAAAAAATCTGAATCTGACACTCGGAAGCACGAGGACGAAGGGCGAGTCAATTTTCGTGATGATATGAATTCTTTAACCCGGCGGAAATCGCGAGAAACATTCATTACCGATTATTCACTTCAGCATGATAACGATTCATTCGAAACGAATTTTCATAACGAAAAGGTTGGGAAGAAGGCATTATTAAATGAAATATAAAAACTAAAAAGAAAGTATTTTTAATGGCGAAACATCGATATTTTCAGTAACAGAAGAAATTTTAACTGTAAAAACTCGACCTGCAAACCTAAAACTCGACCGATCTCTCCAGCAGTTGCACCTTCTTCAATTCTTTTAATAATACCAAGTTTTTATTCTAATATCGCCGTTTTTTCTTCACGTCTGAAGAACCACCAGGATAGCCACTCTTCTTCGTGGACATTTTTTTCGGTTGGCATCAGAAAAATATACGGATAATGGGTAAATGAGGCGATAATTATTCGCTCAGATGCATAGTTAACATACGCTACCCACGCCAACCTTTTCTGTCGAACGAAATTTACCAATCGCATTAATATGGTAATATTTACGCATCAGATGCGCTTGCGTTCTATTCGCCATTCATTTTTTTTTCGCCGCGCATAATTTGAACAACGTTATCGCGAAGCAATAACGACGTTAAATGATCAAGGGTTTCAATTTTTGGACAACGTTATCGCGAAACAACGTTAAACGGGACGACGTTAAACGAGGACACACTGTATATCTAAGCAAAATCTATAGGAAATGATCGTAAGATATTAAATTTTTCACTTTATGACTCTGCCCTCCATAAATGGCATTTGAACGAGGGTCTATCGAGTGGGGTTTATCTAGAGTTCTTAAATTTTTTAGGCTTTATTTTTTATCAGTCCCACTACTTTTTTCATTGGATGGATTTGAAAAAAATCAATTTTTCCGATCCACCCTAATGTGTACCTCCCTCTTAACCAGGCATATTTTTTTCTTTTTTGGTTTCATTTAAATAAATTTAAAATTAATGCTATCATCTTGAAATTTTCAGTTTACTCAGAGTAGACCTTTGTCAACATTTGACCATATCTTTAATTAAAAAAAAATATTGAGAAAATAGAGGTAATAAGTTTTTAAATTTGAGGTACAGGTTGATGTTCACCAGTGGCTACTTGAGACCTCAAAATTTCTTGGTAATATGCTATTACCAAGAGAGGAAGTCTTGAGAGCAAGCGATCTGTCCCTTAGTCTGTGGTTAAGAGTGAGTCCTCTCAAGCCATGCCAGAGGTAAATTCACACCCATAAAACTTGGTAAAATTAAAGTGGGAATAATCTGGTAATGTTTTTTTATGTACAATTCATAACGGTCTGTGCAGTGGAATCTGTACAGAGCTCTAAGTAGTGCTGTCTTGCTGCCATTGGCACAAATGTAGCTTATGTTAAAAGGAGGATATTTTATGGTATTCCTTTTCTTCCCCAAAATCTTATACTTGTATATACCGTTTAAGCTTGTGTAAGAGACGCACCTTTTTTCCCAGACATTGCACCCGAAAATGGGGGTGCGCCTCTTACACAAACTTCTTATCTCCTCCCCTCCCCTTCACCGGTCGCAAGTCCAAGGGGAACTGAGTGGCCTTGGTTTTCAGCATGAGTCAGTCATCTGAAACCCTGGGTCAAAATCAAACGGCAGGCAGGGGAATTTATCCCTTAGTGACGTATTTTTAAAATGCTCCTGTTTGAATTTCTTGCAAGCATCGCGCCGTCACGTCGGTACCCCAGAGGTGAACATTGAAAAGATCGCGCGGGGTGATTCGCTCCGGAGCGCGCGCTAAATTTACTGCCACGAGTGGGCATCCCGCGGCATTTATACTGCATAGTGTAATCGCATATCAAACGTATAGAAACGCGTCGTTTTGAAGGACATACCTGGTTAATAGTCAACATCTGTCTTGCCGAGCAATTTCCATTACGTTGAGCACCTGATTTTTCAAAAATCATCTTCAGACGCTAATATGAGGATTTTTGCAACTGAAAATTATATTGGTGTCTAAACCTGCGGTTTAAAAAATTCGCACGAGTGTGTTCATTGTTGGACTAAATGGTGGATAGAAGAAATCGGAAATGCTTATAAGTGAAGAGCGCTGAAGGCGAGGTCGAGGGGAAGGAGCGCGCTCCCTCCCCTCCGTATTTCAAGCTACGAGGCTATGAGCGAAGGAGCAAGGGAATAACACGTCCGATCTTGCATGTGACGTCGTTGCCTTTAATGCGAAGGGGCGAAGGCACAGCAATGTGATATACGCAGTTTGCGTTGCCTGAAGTTTCCAGTCCGTCTCGTCTTGTTTGAATGCGCTTATGCTACGCTTGTTTCTTCCGAAATTGTGCTGTTTGGACTATGTTGAATTTTAGTAGCCTTGTTTTAGCAATAAATCTTTGTGTCAATCAATTAGAGCTCAAAAAAGTTAAATGCTGTCAGATATACATCGCGTTCGGTCAAATTCTTTTTAGAACCTCGTGCGTGTCTTACGATTGCTGAAAGATATCGAGATATCTCCGAGCTCAGAAGGTGACTCACCTAGCATTTGACCTCCAGAAACTCGGAAAATTGAACCTGGTAGACCGAAAAAGGTCAGTTGGTGAGATGGGGTAGGGATGAAACACGTTTCAATTGTTCCCCTGTAACTTGAAATTTTCCTATTTTCCTGTGGAGTCTCGGAAAGGAAAAAAACGGCAGAGGCATTGGCTGATGGAGGGCCGAGTGTAGTTCCGTTAGGCCCCTTGCACGCACACCGATTTTGGAAAGCCGGTAAAATATCGGCCGATATTTTACCGGCGAAGCGATGCTTGCACACACGCCAGATTTTTACCGGTCAAACGATAAGTTGCTATGTTTTTTAGCCGGCGCCGGCGATCCACAGTGACAATGGCCGGCAGCTAACCGGCATTTTGCCGGTGCCGGCGCGTGGTCGGTACGTGTGCAAGCTCCAATGCTCTCCCATTGTTCACTATTGGAATGTGGACGGCCGATATTTTACCCGCCGTCCAAAATCGGTGTGTGTGCAAGGGGCCTTAAATCTACGACGTGGTTATTATCCTAAGGCGCTGAGATTTCCCCGATTGTTGTCCAATCTCTTGGGAAGGTTCATGCTATGTTCCTGTCGTGTTTTGCCTTAAAATTTTCTACGGCTGCAATTCTATTGCAATACTTCTGCGAGAGCTTTTAAACAAAATTGTTCGTGAGTAGGACAAGCAACGTAGAGCGATGGCGTATGCGAAGAGAGGATCGGAACTCTTTCTACTCCCTCTTATGCCGCTATCACCGCCGCAGTTATCAAAATTTCCTCTTTCAAATAGTACTGAAAGAGGAAATTTCGATTACTGTCGAAATTCCAGGCATACATCTGCAACACCGCATGATAGGATTTAAAAAAATGCCGCAAAATTTTTTCTTCATAGCTCCGATGCTCAAAATAGGGGTGCGCCTCTTACACAAGCTTATACGGTAATCTGTATCTTACGTTAGAAATGGTTCAACAGCTTACTTACTTACTTCATAGTATAAGAAACAGATAAGTTTGCTCGCTGGGAATTGCATGTATAATGTGTAGAATTATGTAAAATAATCTTGTATAGAAATTGTATACAAAATTTTTATTATGGTTGAATTTTGAGATAAGTCAGGAACATTTCATTTTCTTAATAGTATTTCAGAATTCAGAATTTTTATTGGTTTCTGGTTGTTGTTTCTTAAGGCCTGGTTACACGGTACATGAGAATGTACAAGAAAATATAAGAATGTCTGAATCTCAGAATGAACGCGAAAATGCACCGTGTAACCACGCAAAATGTAAGAATGTATGAATTTCTGAACGCCTGCTCTAATTTCGTTCAGACAATCATACAATTTGAACTCAGAGTCACCTGGTGGCAGACTACGAAAACGACACATTCATTTCATCTGGCTTGTATAGGCGACTTCTTTGTTTACGTACGGCCCAGATAGTTATTTGGATTTGATATGATCTAGCTTGACTTGGATATCTCACTGATTGGATATGGGTAGCGAAAGAATGGAACACAAGAAAAGGGGATGGGTAAAAGGAAGGATCATATTGAAAGGCGCTGAATGTATGAACCGCGAGAATTGTCCAAGATTGAGATCCAAATGATCGTTAAAAGGTCATAAAAAAGCATGTGATAGGCAAAGAAATAAGATTCAAGTACTATTTACGCTGCATTTACTCAAGTTCCTGTTTTTGAATCGCGACCGACTGCAAAACGAGTCGAAATTTTAGGTGTTGCGTTGACATGCAGCGAACGTTATGGGCATCGCAGTAATAAATATTGAATTTACCTTGCCAAAAGCCTCATATTTCTCGTATATTCCTGTAGCGTGCGCCGATTCACAGGAGAAGGATGGAGAGAAATCACGACACACTCGCTTTCAAGTCTAAATTTCAACTGCCTTTATTATGTCCTGTTTATTATATCACAAGGTTTAAGGGCACGAGAAATTTTGAAAATGTGCTTTTATTATGGAACACTACTATCCAACAAAATTTGAACGATATCGGCGAAAGACACTTCGTGAATATTCCTTGTTAGGGGCTCCTTGTGACGAGAGGCCGGCCGCCCATTACATTCCTTATCTTTCACCGTGGTTTAATCGTAATCAGTATTTATTCTCGTAAACAGCCACTTTCCTTATAATTTGATCCTACAATGGGTAGAATGATAGGTATATTTATAGAGTTGTTTACAAAGTGAAATAAGTAACTTGATAAAATCCTGCGGTAACCCTGATTTAAGAGTGTACTTACGTTGAGGATATCCCGTTGACAATATAGATAATGTATTTGACTCCATTCTGTGGGTCATCAACCACTTACTCCTCTTATTTTTGTCCCTTCGAACACAAGCAAAAAACTTCTCCTGCGAGTAAATAGAGGTACTAGACGTCGGGGCACTTTATATGGTTTTATGGGATACACGATTTATATGGTTTTCACACGTTTTTCCATTGAAGGTCCATGCTGCAATAAACTTACTGCATTAAGCAAATGATGTAGGTATGTAACGTAGATCACAATCTGCAATCAACTTATTTTAATTTAATCTTTCCAAAGCCCCCCAAACAATCGCTTTTATTTATTACAACAACGCCTTGGCAACCCAATATATTCACAATCCGAAGTTTGACGTTAAAGCAGCAATTATATTCGCCAAATTTGCGTTTGAGTCCCTACATAGACAGTTTTTCTAACCACTTCCTCAGTCTGTCATCAGTGGATTCCAGGCCGTGATGTAACGCGCGCACGCTCCGTCACGTGTTTTCAAACAGTCGATGAAGATTATTTTTAAATACTCATATCTCAGCTATAAAACATTATTCATCCGCGAAATTTTCGGCAAGTACATTTGAGGTAAGTATCTTATTGTTCTAGTGCTTTTAAAAAAGTTTGCATGTTCCCCATTGGTTTGCATTTGAAGTTGAAATAATTTGTTGCGCATTTAAAAATGTACGAAAAAATGTCCGAAAAAATGTACCGTGTAACCACCTACTCGTGATTCTTGTCCATGAGAATGTACAAGAATCTGTTCAGAAAACCATTCAGAAAAATGTACAGATTCTTGTACATTCTAATGTACCGTGTAACCAGGCCTTTAGGTAGATGAGATGGTGTTCTTTAAGATGGTATTTATTATGCATGTTAAACTTGATAAATTCTTGCATTTTATTTCTCTGTTCTATGAATTAATTACAGGTGTATCATTGCCAGTCATGGAATCAGATGTATGCTGGCCTTGGTAACTTCATGGAGAAATACGCTCGACCCATGATTAAGTGTGAAAGTAACCATGGTATGGGCAATCATAAATATTTTCTATTTTTCTTGTTTTCTGTCTTGTTTTTTACCTTTCATGTTGAATCATATTTTGAAATTATGTACTATGATTATTGATGCAAAATAAGACTAGTCAAATATTTAAATGTTTTAACACTCTTACTGCGTCACTTTAACCGGGTAAATGCAGAGAATGGCATGATTTTATTTCTTCAGGCAATTTGTGCAATTTTGATGAGAATTTTCTAAAAAGTTAATATGAATTTGTTGAAGCTATTTTTAATGTATTTCCACTTCTTAAAATTACATTATCAATAAAAATGTTCATCATTGCTTTTGCCTGTTAATCTGTACAACTTTGAAATAATACTGTATTTCAATATTTATTGAAAAATACCCAGCCATCCGGCTGGCACCTTAGGGTTGAAGGAACTTGTTTGAATTTATTTCAGTGCATGGGGTCAATTTAGTGGGCTAATTAACTCTTTAATGCTAACAAATTTCAGTCAACTTTGAACCCTCTTACCATCTCCTACGACCTTATGGATATAATGAATTTAATACACTAATGTTTTTTTTTGTTTCTCTTCCAGATGAAGCAGAAATGCTTGGAGGACAGTGAAATTCTGATCTTATTTTTTAATGCTTTTCATTCCAATTTTGTATTATTTAATATCATGTGTAAGGAATGTACATAAATACATATCCACATATTTGTGACTTATGTATGATGGTATTAATCACAATTGAATAATTTTTGACATAAAACTATTATTTATCAATTTCAATTTAGAGTATTAATTTATTTCTGTTGTTAAAGCACCCCAAAAATTTTAATCTTACATTTACTCAATAGCAGGTGTAGTGAACACTGCAGTCACTACACCATGGTCTTGAGGGGTAGAAAATCAAATGTGGGTGAGTAATATTTAGGATGGTAGAGTATTAAAAAAAATAGTAATTGTGGTAATGCACGTGGAAAACAACTCTCAATGAATTAAAATGACCTTTGATCCAAAATATGGTTTATTGTGGAGAAACCAAAAAATAGAAAATTCTGAACTTTCCGATATTTCACTTGGAGAATGAGAGTAATGGATGAAAAAATCAGCTTGTGTAAAAATATGTTTTGGAAATGAAATACAGCAGACTCCTGATTATCCAGCTGCGGTTTATCGGTGTTGCGGATTATCCGTGCACGAGTTCATGCTACTTTGACGTTTTCCGCAATTTTTATAAATGAATAAAATCGGGTGCAAAGGCACCAAGATTGTATTTACATGTAAGGCTACACCGGGATTATTATTTCTATTTAGATTGAGTGGGAACCAGTGGCGCCGACTCCATGGGGCTTGAGGGGGCTCCGGCCCCCTCAAAAATTCGTTATGGGTGTGAGGACCCAGTGAGAAATGGGTGGTGGAATCCACGTGGAACCCACGTGGAATCCACGTGGAACCCACGTGGAATCCACGTTGAGTGGTGGATATTTGGTGGTGGTGGATATTGAGTGGTTGGACCCACGTGGAATCCACGTTGATTTCAAGTGGATTTGTGGTGATTATCATAAAATGTTAAACAGAATTTCTAATTTGTGGAACTTAACTCTCTGGTGACATTGCGTCATTTATCATCCTGAAACCACGCTAGTTATGTGAAAATGTATCGCACAATCTATTTTTATATAATTCGTGGAAAGGAAGCCATGAGAGCACATGAAAAATCGTAGACACGTATATAGAAGGTTTAGATATAGAGTGGTTGAGGTATTAATGGTTTTAGGACAGCACCTACTGCTGTTTTAATTTTTCCACCAAATTTCCACGTGGATTCCACGTTGATTCCACGACCAAAAACACGTGGTATCCACGTTAATTCTCCACGTGGGTTCCACGTGGATTCCACCACCCATTTCTCACTGGGGAAAAAATGTATCAGGCTTGCTGATTTTCCCTGGAGTGTCCATATAACGAGATTCGAGTTATCAGGGCTCTAATGTTGATCATATTACTCTTCTAAAATGCTTAAAAGACTTAAAACTCACTACTTACAATATTTCCCGGGGCAAGATCCCCGGTTTGGGCCCCCCCCAATATTTTTTGTAAGTCGGCACCCCTGGTGGGAACCCTGGATTCTGGAAAGCAATAATTTCTAATATATCAGACTGTGCAAGTAAATAATCTATTAATATATAATAATAGATTATTTACTTGCATAGTCTGATATATTAGAATAATAGATTTGCATACATTTTAAAAATTACAAAAAACTAAAGTAAAAGTTTGGATTATTCACGTTTTCTGATTATTCGTGCCACCGATCCCCATCATTAGCCTGGCATGCTGTAACTGCATTGATAAAGAAATAAGAGGATGGGAATACACTCCAATAACATAGTAGTTTCCTTCATCAAAGAAAACTAAATGCATTGATTGCAATTCCTTACCAACCATTAGTGTATTCATAATACAAAAATTATTTGGTTTTAGAAATCCCAGTTTAGACGAATGGCAATGGTCAATTTTAACCTCATTTGAAAAAGAAAAGAATAGTGACGCCTATGCGATGCCACTCTACGTGACGTCACAGGGACCTAGTTTTTATACGAGTGGATAGGAGTTTTACATTGTCTGAGATTACTAATGCATGCATGAGGCGCAGAGCTCAGGGAAACATCTCTTAATAATCACACATTAAAAATACCTAAGTTTGGAAAGTTTCCTTTGTTTGATAGGGGAATAATAATCCTCATTTAAGCCAAGCGCTACCTGCTAGCAGGGCACTCAGCTTCCTGCTAGCAGCCTGCGTGGTATCAGCGCTCAAGCCCCGCCTCAAGGTCACCTCACATGCCGACAGCTGGAACCAGAATACGTCGCACGGACTTTTCCCATCATTCCTACTTAGCCGCCGCGTTTTCGCGCACTTGAAATTTTTCATTTAATCGCGAAAACTAGATATCGCCATTCGAAAATCTAAGAGCGTAAAATGCGCACTCCAGGAGTAATAATCTTTCGATTTAGGCAATAAAAAAATAATAGGAAACCGCCCTATTGAGTGAGTAATCAATTTTGAAGCAAAATATGTCCCATGGTGGAACACCCAAAAAAATAGAGAATTTTATAGTGTATAAAACAAGACCATTAGGTAAAAAAACTGTTTTTGTGAAAAATATTTCAGATGTTCAATACAGTAAAACGTGAAAAAAACTGACAGAATAATAATTAGGAGATAAAATAAATTTGAGTGAAAAATATTTTGGATGGTGGAACACCCTAAAAATACAAAAATCAGGATGTATTACGAACACCTGGAAATCATGCTCAAATGGTTCACCTCAAAAATTCTTATCTTATATTCATTCATAATGAGGTTCCAAGAGTTATTCGGCAGCAATGATTACACTGGTTCTAGTGTTTTTTTAGTAGTACCTACTGAATACAAATAAAGTGAATCAAGACATGCATATTTAAGCAAAAAATTCTAATTTTACTCTCACTCATAATGAGGGCCCAAGATTTTCCTTGACATCATGATGTGATTCTGAGGTTACTGGATTCACTCAGTTGGTGAGGAATTGAGTACAAACACCACTTGCAATATCTCGTTTGGTAAAAAAAATGTGATCTGATTAATTAGTAAATTAGGAATAAAGTACAAGATGACTTACACATGATAAATTTTAAAAATTTTGAACAAAATCCACCATGAGAGTGGTGAAGCTGTCCCTCTATAGCCCACCTTCTGTGGCATAACCCATGAACCAGAGTGACCATGTTGCTTCAGCTCTCACCAGTGGTAAAAAAAGCAAAATATGCTTAAAATATGCCCCACAAGTGAGAGATGATTGTGAAAACATGCTAACCAATTGGTACAAAGATTCATCTGCAGCAACCTACCAGGACCTCAACAATTTGTGCAAGACATGATGTTTCCAAAACAAGTAAGGAGGCTGTTTAAAAGACAAGAAGTATGAACTTCAGGTTCAGGATATGTACTTCAGGTTCAGGAGCACTGAAAATCTCTCCTCCTCCTCATCGTGTTATATCTAAAATTGAAAGAACCAGTGCATCATGATACCTCTACTATGATACTGTTTGTATTTCAAGTTTCTGTCAGGTTAAACTATAAATTTTGTAGGATAGATAACTAGCAAAAAAGCATCAGAAGTACTGATTCTTTTTCATTTTTTTCCTCCATGTAGTCATAAATGCTCCTGGTATGTTTTATTAGGCGTTTCTTTCTTCATTTTTTTGGATAAATATTACTAATCAGTGAATTTTAATTTCCTCTCTTTTTGGCACCTTCACTTTCATATGGCTTATTGCTTAATTTAGCCAAAACAGCCAAATATATAAAATGTACAATTTCTATGTAAAAACTAATGCCAGATTTGGATTCAGGAGGTCAATTACCTGTTATGTGCACTAAAAAAAAAACTGGCACCAAAACCATTGTTTATTGGTGTAATCACCATAGCTGAACAACTCTAGGATCCTCACCTCCAGCAAGCATAAAATTAGAATTTTTATCTTAAATACATGTATGCCTTTATTCATTTTCTGCATATTCAGCACTGCTATAAAATATTTTAATGAAAAATTTGTGATCTTTAGTAAGTTTTAAACCTCTCCATTTTTTGTTGACTCGTAATTTAATTAATAGCACTAATTTTCTTTTGCTTATGACTTAATTGGCCGATTAATATACAGCCCATTAATATTTCAAAAACATAAATTTTATGCAAAAATGGATGCCTGTTTGGATTCAGAAGGTCAATATCGTGTACTTCAAATAAACTGGCACCTAAAACAGTGTTTACTAGTGTAATCATGATTGCCAAACAACTCTTGGGCCCTCATTATGAATGAGCATTAAATTTAACTATACATTACAATGACTTAATATTCCATTATTTAATAAGGGAATTACATTTCACTAATAATACCAACAAATCCTATACTTTCTCATAACATTCATACTATAAAAGTGCAAATTTTTGTACTATGTATTTCATTTTCAATATATTTCATAGTTCATCCACATAGGTACCCATGAGTAGTTTTTTGGTGAGAAAATCTGGGTTTGCACACTAAGGTTTATCTTGAAAAGAATGAATGTAGAGTATAAAGTATTCATTTTGTGTGTTAGTCTGGCCATTTAAAATTTTCAATAGTTTAAAAAAAAATCCATTTCTTGAGAAATATCAATGAGATTCCAGCAAGTTGCACAGCAAAGGCAAGCAAATAAGCTAGATTGTGCAAACAGTGATTACAACACTGCATTTGACTTCTAATAGAATGACAGTTGTAACTACCAAAAGGGACAAAAGAACCAATGGAAAAAAGGACAACAGGATGTCTGTGATTCAGAAAATCTTTTGACAAGCAATTCCTCGCAGGTCCCTGAATACATGCATAATAATAATAATAGCTAATTGAAGACAATTAGATAACATATTAATACCAGGATATTAGCATTCATAATGTAATTTACCATGTAAATAATGAGTAATGGAGGGGCTCTTTGCCTTTGGTCTCATCATTAATATACAAAAATGTTTTGTTTCATGCTCTGAGGAGCATTTAAGATGATCTTGTGTCTCAAAAGCATTTAGAAGGATGACATTAGCAAAAGCTTCAGTTTTCATGAATTGCTTCCTTTCTTCGATGCTTAAATTTGCTGTTATTAAGAGACTCATCTTTTATAGGATTGCCCCCTTAAATTACACTATTCTACTACTACTTCTTTTGGGCTTGGTCCAACTCTGGTAAACAAAATTGAAAATTGGTTTTTCAAATTATTTTATTAAAAAACAAATATAGGTACATGTAAAAATGAAACAATTATTCATAATAAATGTACATAAATTTGGCAAATGAGTTCATAATTGGAATGCAGGCATCCATATGATCTTAAGTGGCCTGTTTTCAGTCACCAAACAACAGCAAAAAATACCACCATCTCATCATCACGACATACTGAAACATAAAAATAATTCCAATTATTCAAAATAAGGCAACTTGAGTTTTTCAGAACATTCATGCAGCCTAGAAAATTCAAAATTAAGTTAGTGAAAAAATAAGAAGATTTAAAAAAGCTTATGAGCATCACAGGAACACATTTGAACAAAAAATTATCCAAGTTGATGAAGGATTCTTTACGACATGGTTCATAAAAACTATCCTTTCTCAACTACCCTGACTTTCTGTCAATGGCAAAGCAGGCATATTTTGGGATTTTATGGAAAAATGCGGCTGAAGATAATGTGAAAGTCGAATAGTAGTAGATACAAAGTCAGGCTAAGCTGGCATTACCCCGTGCTACCCAGCCAGGGGCATGAAAATTTTGCTTACATTGCTTCTTCTTTGCATTGCTGCACACGTTCAACCATAAATTACATTTCTTTGCTACATCTCTGGAGTTTTTCCCTCACCATTACCTATAAATTTAACAAATAATCCCAGATTTTCAGTAAAATGTTTAATTTCCTGTCATTTTCACAACTTTCCTGACCATTTTGAACCCTGTTTAAGCCTGCCTGAACACAGAGGTGGGCTTGAAAGATAACAAGAGAAATACATGGAGCAAACTTGGCATTGTCAGATGGGCATTTCAAAGTAAGATAATGAACAACTGGTATCTTAGGTTCAGTGCCAAAATAATGTGTAAGTAATGAGGGTACTCATTTGGAGAGGAATTAGGATACAGTAGAACCTCGGTTATACGACCCTCAGTTATGCATTTTTTTTGGTTTTTTTTGGTCCGGTGAATAACCCCATATGAACCCATGTATTTCCAACCTCAGTTATGAAACTTTTCACTTATACGACAAACTCGGTTACGAAACGTATTTTCCCAGTCCAATGAGATAAAATACCACACTTATACGACTTTTCAGATAACTGCTCTACGAGAAGATTGCGGTACGCGCGCCGATTTTAGTCACAGGAGCAGGGGTAGTATGTGCTCATCACATAGACATGTCAATGAAGAATACTAAGTTTTAATAATGAGCGATGCTGTTTATTAGATATTAATTTTAACTGCAGTAGATGATCGTTAATTCGGAATATCTATCTCTAACGGAAGATTGTCTAGAATTTTCCAAGGTTATGTTTTCCGTCGCCCCAGCGAAATAACACCTAAATGAGCCGTTAAAAATACTCCCGTACCAAAAATTTGGCTTCCAAGGTCATCCAAAAGAGATTATCGTATTTGCAGTATAGATGTAAGTCGATGGTGATTCAACACGATGGTAAAAACAGCATGCATGGTCTCATTCCGCGGGCTAATCCCGCATCCGCGGGACAAATTGAGCCGGGGGAAAGTTGCTTACGCGGCGCACCGATCAAAATTGACCTAACTTGTATCTCAGTGGGTTTAAATCAAACAAAGTTGGACCTTGAGTAGCTATTAGTTTGAGTCTGCCTGCTGGCAAGCGTTTATTTTTTAACTGAACGAGAGTTAGTACGAATGTCCTCTGAGAATAACTCGCGTCGTCAGTCGTAACGTAATCATTAAAGTCAAATTCAAAACGCGAAAGATAAGGCAGTTCCTTTCGACTCTGGAATGACTTATAACCATTATACCGAAGTACAAAAACAGTCTGGTGTTGTGATCAGATATGGGGAAGCAAAATATTACGTGAAGATGAGTCACATGGCTTGTGAGTCGAAGTTCCCGGCGCTGAATTCGCATAAGAATGCCGACAGAGAAGCTATACCCGGTAGATTCAATCTACTATTGCTAAAATTTCACGGAAAAATTCTTTTTTCGTGCGTAAACATTTTTGAGAGGGGAGATTTTTTCGAGCTCTTAATATATTTTTGTTCAATCATCACTGACGGCAGTTGTGCGGTTATTTCAAATGCTCACTTAAAAAAAGTGATCTAAGCACCGGAAAAGTCTTACAATTAGTCACGGAATATCCCGGATACCAGTGGCGCAACTAGGAATATGCTTTGGGGGTGATGGTAGTACCTGAGGGGCGCCCCCCCCTCCCCCCCGAGGCATCGGGGATTCCCGGAAAATTTAAAAAAAGAGCATGCCTGTAAATATGTTTTACATCATTTTGGCTCCTAAAATTTAACTTTGAGTAGATGCAGTTGTTGTTTATCAAAGCTAGACTTTTGTTTTAAATTTTTTTTTCAATTCTCTGCGGCTTTGGAGGGGGATCTATCCCCTCATCGACCCACCATAATTACGCCACTGCCGGGTGCTCCATATTATCTATGGCATGGTATTTAGAGGGAAGAAACCAACAGCTGGGGTCATTTTCGACATGAGGTAAGGGAGGGAGTATAGAAACCCTGTGTTGGAATTAGCCAGGTTGTAACAATAGGCTTAACCAGGGCTTAATGTTCCATCTGCCGGACGTGGTGTTGCACTGGAAGTTCCGTCCACACTACTTTCAAGCAGGGATACAGCCATCTATGAAAACTTTCTGCCTCGGCCATGACATGAACCCTGGTCCATAGCCCAGTGAGAAATGGGTGGTGGAATCCACGTGGAACCCACGTGGAGAATTAACGTGGATACCACGTGTTTTTGGTCGTGGAATCAACGTGGAACCCACGTGGAAATTTGGTGGAAAAATTAAAACAGCAGTAGGTGCTGTCCTAAAACCATTAAAACCTCAACCACTCTATATCTAAACCTTCTATATATGTGTCTACGATTTTTCATGTGCTCTCATGGCTGCCTTTCCACGAATTATATAAAAATAGAATGTGCGATACATTTTCACATAACTAGCGTGGTTTCAGGATGATAAATGACGCAATGTCACCAGAGAGTTAAGCTCCACAAATTAGAAATTTTGTTTAACATTTTATGATAATCACCACTAATCCACTTGAAATCAACGTGGATTCCACGTGGGTCCAACCACTCAATATCCACCACCACCAAATATCCACCACTCAACGTGGATTCCACGTGGGTTCCACGTGGATTCCACCACCCATTTCTCACTGGGAGGGTGGGAAGCCTTCGTGATACATTAGTGAAATTTTGCTCCCTAGTTATGGGGTTAATTTGGATGACTTTCCTTAGGTATTTCATTTCTTTAATCTACAATCATGGGTTTGCCTATAGGTGGTGAAATGAATTTCCTGAAACTGCTTTTAATGAGTCAACTTTTTTTAAAAATTGGCTTCTCTGTGAACATTTAGTGTCATCATTCCGAAATCTCTCCAGTATGATAGCCTTGCAGATCAGTACCAGAAATGCTAGATGTTCAACCGCGGATGATGTTGTTCAGGAATGTAGAATTATATTTCTCTTAAAGTAACACATCATCTGTGGTGTTGCTTGTGTGAAAATAAGATAATTAGGCTTCAATTTCTTGCCTCCAAATGAGTAATTGCATCCTGGAAACAAACCGGCCCCTATAGGAAAGGATTTCATGCTGGATACCGAAAAACCTCACATATGAAACTTCCTCACTTATGAAACTTTTTTTGGTTTTCCGCTGAAAGTTTCATAAGTGAGGTTCTACTGTAATCACTAGTCCGGGAAAGGGTCTGCAAGACCACTGACTCAGACCCAAAGAGGGTAGAAGGCACACTTACCCACACATTACACAAGGGTTGTAGAGGGGAAAATGGCAAAGAAAAGGGCTCCCATGGAAAATGTTATATTTGACAACAGCAAGTACACTCACAAAGTTATCACAACCAAGGTCAGAGAGGAACTGAATTTCCGAGGTCCTAGGTAACAACTGAAGTCATTTGATTGGCAAGGGGAAAGCTACATACAGTAAGCCCTTTACATACGAACGGGACCTTGTTCAAGTTGAAAAACCTAAGCAAGGCAATGAAATGCACTGCTATTCTGCAGAATTCAACACAATTTTCCCTTAACTCATGATGGTGATGAACAGATCTTGTTGTGTGCGCAGAGTGGCTGGAGCCGATTAGATTTCGCTACCACAATGGTTTAATTGAAACTTTGTTTAGACCTTGCTCAAAAAGTGAGTTCCTCTACACCACACTGCAGAGCAACAGCCCACCTAAAAGGCACCAAATTTGAAATATCAGGCACTCTTCCAATTTTTGAATGTTTGAATCTCTGAAAGTATCTAAGTCAAATGCTAGTAAGAAGAGGACTTACTGTACAGAGATACTTTCCCTCTCCTCACCCCCACTTGCTAAGCCTACACCAGCTCACCTGCAAGAATACTTGAAACCGAGATTATCTTGTCCATAGGGTAGTGAAGGGAATACTAATAATAATAGGAGCAGTTGGTAAGTGGTGTGAATAAATTAAAATAACAAATATTTCCCAAAGTTGCATTGGGTGAAATACCCTCGCCAATGAATTAGATCATCTCTGCATTTAAACCTACAGCTATGGACAAGATAATTTTTTTAAGAGGAGAAGAAGTGCTTATTCATGAGCCTCTTTGATTTAGGTAGATTGGGATTGGTAGCTACACAAAGACTTTCACTTGTCATGTAATCCATTTTTTTCACATTTTATATGTTCTAATAACACATTTTTATGTTTTTAATTGAAACTGTGTGATGAAAGAGAAATTCTTTTTGGCACCACATTGAAAACCAATGATGCACAATGATTACAGACAAAGTTGGTAAGAATTTTTATGTCACGCCACAAGTAAATAATGCAAATCTTGTTTTGTAACAGCTTTTCTGAATTCAAGATTAAAAATGATACTCTCAGTGAAATAGTGCCCTAGTAATAATAGAAATCTCCCTAAGTATATCTCATCTGCCACTCCGCTTCATCATTCTTCACTGCCATCGTCACCCAGATTGAAAAGCTAAAATTGTTATCAGAGATTGTTTTGCAGAATTTATGTACAAGTACCACTACATTAATCACTATCATCGTCTTGTAACACATTGCTTCTGTGATTCAGATGTTTTAAAATTTTTCCATAAAAATTGAATCCTTATCCCCAAAGTCAGAGCATTTTTTCAAATATCAACAAGTTTCATCCACGAGGAATGTGAATCATTTAAAACTCACCTCTCTATCAATGATGCTCTCATAGTTGTAGCTATCGCAGATGGTGTAGCTTCGTTCAACCGGAATACGCTTTCCACAACTGAAAGCTCCGTGGATGTAGTGTCAGATCCACAAAATGCACTCCAATCATTGACCACCATTCCAGCTCCTATTACATCAGACCCACGGTTGACAGTTCCCGCCTGAAAAGTTGAATAGCAAATTATTCACAGTAAGGAAATGACAGATGTTTTTCACAGCCGTAAATACATGCACCACATATCAAATTTGCTTAAACAGATAATGAATCCACATGATTAATCAAGAACTGAAAATGAGTACAGTGAAACCTCTATTTTACACTTTTGAATGGACCACTGACAAAAAGTGCAAAATTAAGGATATTGTAAAATAGAGTGTCATTTTCTAAAGGCGGTATGGTTTGGGACCAGATAAAAACTGTGCAAAATCAGGGAAAATGTATAATGGGGGAATGTAAAATCGAGGTTTCACTGTAGTATGTAACTAACATCACTCATTAGGTCATAAGCTTTAGTGTTAAGATATAAAATAATAGTATAAATAGCATTTTCAAGAATGTCATGCCACTGTCAGCAATAACTAAATGTTACGTACTTTATAGCCAATTGAATTTGTCAGACAATTTTGGAAAACATTCCAAACATAAAAACAAGAAAAAATACCCTAGATGCCAGTCCGTCACGATCATACTCCCATTGATAAACAAAGATTCCAGATTATCAATAACAAGAAAATGGATAAAAGAAGGCAGATATAACATAAAAAATCTGAACATAAATGTATAATAGAGTACTAAAAGCATACTTACTACTAAAGGTACTTGCAGTAATGATGACAGCTCATCTTGATCTTGAACTGACGTACGAGGATGTACAAGGCCTCCCTGATTTGATAGAGCACAATAAGATCCTACAAGGCAATTCGATGCAACTGTCTGTCGGAATACTTCCACCTTGAGGACATCGGAAAGTATTTCCTCTGTTTCCTGGTAAGTATAAACAATAGGAAAAGAAATTCATGAAGTATAGAGTGCACTTAAACATTAAAGTAAATACTTTAAAAATCTTAAATGAGTGTGGTATTATCTTCATTTCTTTTAAGTACGCCATTCCATTAAGGACATGAAACCACGAATTTTATCTTACTCTGTCAAGATCTGGATGCACTAATGCAACGTAGTCATTGGTGGCTATTACGTTTCCTAGGGCAGATAATCTCTCCTCAACCCTCTGTACCTTTACCGCATCAGGGAGTGAATTTCTGATGTGCTGCAATTCTTGATCAGTAGTAGTGCTAGGAACTAGGAGACCATGACGGTTACCTATGGTAACAAATGATTTGAGATATGAAGCTTATCATATTCTCCTACACAATAGCACATGCACACAATAACAGAGAGGGATAATGCTTCAACTGATAAGGAGAAACACTATCAAGCGTCCTATAATTAACTCAAAACCTAGGAAAAAATATTTCCTAGTATATAAGGAAAGATGCAACAAGACTACTTTGATAAGGAGAAACACTATCAAGCGTCCTATAATTAACTCCAAACCTAGGAAAAAATATTTCCTAGTATATAAGGAAAGATGCTACTAAAAGACTACTCTGAGGTCTACCCCTGAGCCAGATATCACTCACCGACACACATCCTCCCGATTATACGGCAGCCAGCAAGTGATGCATGAATAACTGGTATTACTTCACTCAACTCCGATTCAAACACACTGTAATTCATGAACGCAATTACATCTTTCACTTCCGACATTAAGAAATCCAATGGAAATATCACATTATAGAGGAAGCTTGTGTTTAGTTACCTGTAAAAGTTTTCTGATCCTCCAATAGCAACAAGACAGTATGCATTGGTTAATTTTGCGAAAACTCCCACCTCGTTGTTATTTTCAAATTGCACTCGCATAGCCATGATTGCTTTAAAACACGCGACAGTTGTCACTTCAATAATATGACCTTCCCTCAACAACAAACTAAAATAGGATACAAAACTTGTCAAAAATTTCGAGCTTTTCCGGCACAATTATTGATGTTTCAAAGCCACCGATGATATCACAAATAATTTCACCCCACTTCGACGTGCTCTCCGGTGGTGACTATATAAGTCAAACACCTACAAAATGAATTAGACATGTCGGGAAATCTTAGAAATAAAAAAATATCTAGCATTGAAAGAATATTAATTTTCAATTTCAATGCTTACTCACTGACTAAAACCTAAAATTAGACAAATACCTAGATTACACTCGCCGGATGCACTTGACTCATAAAAAAATTAATGACGAAATGCTACCCTCAACACAACAGTTTTTCCCGCATATTTTTTGAAATTACGAAAGTGATATTGATGAACTTAAACAGTAATATATTAAATTCGTATCATGGCATCGTCATATTCAGTCTACGTGAGTATTAATGTATTTATGAAGTATCTAAAAATTGTCCAAAATTTTTAATATATAATTTTTTTGGAATATGAACTTCAGTCAGCAAGGTAGCCGGAATACATGACAATGTTTTTGAATCCTCTTCATGTTTAGCACAAGTATACCATATATGTGAAGTGACGACACAAATAATACAATAATAATTTCTTAGTTTATGAATGAAATTTTATTTTTAGTGTATTCCCTTCAAGCATTTTTTTCTCCTCCGTTCCTTTATCCATAGAATACATCTCCCAGTAGTCCTTGAGAAGCCGGCTCTCACACCAATAATCCTTCAATTAGATTTCAATGCATATTATTTAACTCTGCCACCTTTAATAGTGTTCCTCTTCTTGAAGTTTTGCCCTGCCTGTAGAGAATCAGTGCAATAAAATGCACTGGTTAATTTTGCTGATTGTATCATGAAGGACAAGCAGAATATCCAGTTTAAAATGGTTTGTCCGGACTTCTATTAAAATGAAGATTTTCTGGAATTTAGCCAAATTGATGTTTTCTGTCGCTGTGGCCCCTGAGAAATGACAGCCAAATGGGCTGTTAACATTTTCCCTACTAAAGACGAAATTATGCATCTGGATGTTTCTTGACCCTGGAGATAAAAGCCACAAATTTTCGTTTGAGATTTTCCAACTCAGATAAACAATTGCTGAATATATACGTTTTCTAGCTCTCCCCCTTTTATGACGGTCAGGGTGCGCGATGTCTTTGTTTCAGGACCCAATACTGTGGATCTTAGGCTTTACCTACTTTAGGTATTCAGCCTCTCGTTTTACATTACCCCTCTTAGCGGTAAAGGACCATGGTCATACAACCCCCCATACCGCACTGACCCCCGATCAGACTACATACAATCCTCAAGGATCAGATCTGAATAGTGCTATCCTATTCATAAATCCCTCCATTGCTAATGTAATTTTCTTCCTTACATCATTACCTGCTGATTTATTTCCCAAGCAGTTGAACTGCTCCACCTGGTTTGTTACTAAGGATGTTTTTAAAAACCAGATAAATTAGATATTTCTGTGATTAATTTTCATGCAGCACAACCCTTATTTTATTCATGCACTGTTTATCTAATGCATCCACCAATGCTTGCAACCCTCTTGCTGTCAACAACTCATTATCCATGAGCCTCATTGATTTAAATATCATCTCCCACACTTTTGATGGGCTACGTGGATTTGAAGAATTTTTGTGGTAAGTTAAGGCATTCAAATCCAACAGCCAATTACTGAATCACTTGTTTCAAAGGATATAACTATTACACAAGTGAACTCCTCCCTTGAAAGCACTCCAAATGAACCCTCATTCTCCCCCAAAAAATATTTCTGTCTCTGATCTCGACCATAAGGAGGGTGTTGTAAGAGATAATGGTTATAAGTTAAAGGCAGACTTTATTTCCATATAAAAATTTATTCACCAGTAATTAACAGCAAATTCATCCAAGGTTGCCCATCATTTACATGCATCAACTATCAAATACTTCATTTTCTGGATCATTTTGAGTAAAATATTTATCCTTTGATGTGCAAACATAGCAAACCTCTTTTATGTCTTTCCAACACTCTTTACAATAGAGAGCTTGACAGTCTGAATTCTGACAAATATGCCACCTCTGTTTCTTATTGTCATCCTCATTTTGATTTATAAGCAGTGCTTGTGAATCCATTATTGCTTTTTCACGAACAAAATTCAATCCCATTTTTCCCTCAGGCAATCTGCAGACCAAACATCGAAGCTGTGCAGCATCAGTCAATCTGTAGAGCCATCCAAAATGTTTAGGATATCGAAATCGTAGTCGCTTGAATAAATTAGTATTCTCCTGCAAAAAATTATGACCAGGAAAGTTCTTCTGAAAGTGCTTTAAAATATTTCTTTAATATTCTCTAACTAGCCTACCAATATCTTTAAACCTACTATAGTTACTTCTTTTCAGTGCTATAATCTTTATTTTTTTAAATTCAATTTTTATAAGTGACAACAAATGAAAGGAGAGTATACAATTATGATATAGTAACAAAATATCCGTATCCCCATTAAGTTTTTTAGCATAACATTTAAAACCCATCAAACATATGTTTACAATGTGCCCATGGTTCAATTCGCCAAAACACATCATAAGTTGGGGCGAGTTCGGACACTTTTTTATAAATAATAATTATTCCTGCATCGAAATAGTTACTAATAGTCGTGGAAATCGAAATTAATAATCTAAAAACCTTTGGAAACCTCATTTTTTTTAAATTGATGTAGCTTCATTTTTACCTACAAAACTTCATTCAAACATGCCTCATGGAGTGGGACGAGTTCAGACACCCGCAAGATAATGACGTTTTCGTTCAGAGTAATCATTTTTGTGACAGTAGAAGACCACATATTTATGTATTGAAACGTGTTCTTACTTGGTACTCTTCTCAAAGTGCATAAGTGGCATAGGTACTACTGATATTATGTACTCACTCAATTATTCAAGGTGAACGTCTTTATGGATTAGTGAGGGTTCAGCTCACTCCAGACCTAGCCTCAGGAATGCTATTTTTTCAGGCATTAAGTGAAGGGGAGCAGTTCCTTTCCTTGGGCTGACTTGTACTTCCACATTGATTGAATGGGTTTTCTGAAGACTTCACCTGAGATTTGAACCCAGGACTACAGTTCGAATCCAAACACTCCACCCACTAGGCTAAAGCACACTCCCCAAAAATACTGATATCATCCATCTATTAAAACTCCTATGACACATCCAGGATAGGGTCAAGGAAAATAACCCTCATTTTTATGGAACAAGGTGGGGGGCCTCGGGGATAACCTCCCACCTCCCACAAAAATTTTGAGAATTTCAGGGCTCGTAACAACACTTAAAGGTTGTCTTAGGGCTCTCTTCTCCTGTATTATATTTGACAACAGGACAAAATTATCATTTTATCTAGTGCGAATTGCATACCACAGGAGGCCATAGGCTCCCTCTCTGGATCTGCCTCTCTCTCTCTTTAATATCAAAATGAACTTACTGAGCGCTTTGCTTCTTTGAATCTTTCCCTCACTTGGGCTGCCATCCGTTTATAATAGTGGGCTCTCTTTCTTAGTGTTTCATTATAAAGGAACAAAATCCTCCTCTTTTCCACCTGAAATAATTAAACAAATTTAAAATGTACAAACATATTTCTTTCTGCCAAATTGATTAAAGGTTGCCTATCACAGTATTCAGATTTTCATTATTCTCTTTTCTATTCAGAGGCTTAACGATCAATGTATACCTATTTAATTTACTTAATATAGGATAGCCGTAATTACCCAAAAGTATAGCTAAAAAGTTTTGTAATGGGAAATGGTGCATCAGGTAGGCCCACTGTTTATGTTTAGAAATTTCATAATAATTTATTTCATTATAAACTTCATTTATAATGTCTTTCAGGGTTAATTAACACTGTTCAGGCTTTACAAAAGAAGACTAAACTGCACCTCATACTGTGCTTGGGTCATCCTTCAATGAGTACTGAAATCAGCTCATAAAACTCATTGCAAAATTCCAGATATAAATTGAATCTAATTCTTCAGAGTCTATTTTACGTAAGGGATTCGTAATGTGGAAGAATTTCCCTCCACGAGGCTCCGGCACAAAAGAGTTAAAGGGTTAAATCACATGAATCGCAAGGTAGATGAACCATAATGAACTCAGCTAATAGTGAAGTTGAATTTAAGTAAAAATGCCTTGGAGAAAAGGTCATTCAAATCAGGGCCGGCCCTAGCAGGTGCGGGGCTAGGGGCGAACCTTCAGTGCGGGGCACTTCACTTAAAATATTAAACTCTATACCCCATCTACAAACTCGAGCATTTTGAACCCCTACCACTCTCTGGCTAGGTATGTGTTCCCCTCCCAAATTCAGTCTTCGTAATTACGCCGTCTGTTAAGTTCCCTCACTCGTTGTTATCACTCACACGACACAGTACTGTACTGACAAACACAATTGCACAATAAAATTACTGCAATGTTATTCCTTTTTCATAGTATTATTTTTTGTCTAGCACGGACGTAACAATAGTTGAAATTGCGTTTTCAAAAATATCATATATTTTAATTTTTTTTTTCACAAACGCCGGGCCCCCCAAAGCACGGGGCCTGGGGCGGTCGCCCCAGTCGCCCCGCCCTAAGGCCGGCCCTGATTCAAATCCAAGCGGAGGAGGGAGAACATGGACTGATGATGAATCGCTAGTCTTTTTTCAAAGTGTCATCACCATTTAAAAGAATCATCTGGAGTGAAACTGGGGAATGATTTCTACAGGTCATTCAAGTTTGGGATGTAAAAGAAAAGAAATACGTAGCTATGAAAAGGCTAGCGGATAGGAGAGAGGAATGAAGAGCTGTGTCAAACCAATCTTAGGATTGTTGACAAATGATGAATCAAGTTTACTCCTTATGTATACATATTTCCTATAAAAGCACTGACATCTTCTTGGCTACCTGTTAGTACTTCATGGAGTATTAACCCTTAGAGTGCCAGGGAGAGCTATCGCACTCCTCCCATCTCTCGCAAGAAGTGCCAGGACCGCTATTGTTAAAACTGGCGCTCCTTATGCAATCTCACTCTTAGATGCTGATAATTAACTAATCATACAATAGGGTGGTTTCCTATTATTTTTTTATTACCTAAATCGAAAGATTATTACTCCTGGAGTACGTATTTCACGCTTTTAGATTTTTAAATGAGGATATCTATTTTTCGCGATTAAATGAAAAGTGAATATTTTCAAGCGCGCGACAACGCGACGCGTAAGTATGAATGCCGGGAAATCTCTCCGTGTGGCGTATTTCTGGTTCCCGTTGCCGCACTGTGAGGTGACCTTGAGGCTAGTTGAGCGCTGATACGACGCAGGCTGCTAGCGGGTAGCTGAGTACCCTGCTGGCCGGTAGCGCTTGGCTTAAATAAGGATTATTAATACCTTATCAAATGAAGAAAACTTTACGACCTTAGTCAGTTTTAATAAGTGATTATTAAGACATGTTTCCCTGAGCTCTGAGCCTCATGCATGCATTGGTAACCTCAGACGTTGTATAACTCCTATCTTCTCGTATAGCAACTAGGTCCCTGTGACGTCACGTGGAGTGGCATCGCATGGGCGCCAATCTGGCCCTTTTCAAATGAGGATAAAAATGGACCATTGCCATTCGTCTAAACCGGTACTTCTAAAACGAAATAATTTGTATATTATGAATACACTCATGGTGGGTAATGAATCGCAATCAATGCCTTTCGTTTTATTTGATGAAGGAAACTACCCTATTGTCAATAGTCATTTTATTTTAACATTAACTATTTTCTTTAAATTATAAAAATTAACTCATATTACCAAAAATTCGTCAAATAATATAATAAAAAGGTGAAACCACATATAATAAAGATTTCCTAAAGTTTTTGAACCTATACCTTCACTTGTCTTTGAGACCTAATTTTTTTCCCTAACCTACCGCAAAATCAGGAAAAATGCCTCGGCACTTATGGCATAGTACCTATAAAAATTTGTTGGCACTCAAAGGGTTTATGTATGCACTAATTTTTGGAATGAATCAATTTTTTTTTTACCTTTCTGTAATAAACAGAACATATGAGTCTCCGAAACCTTTGCGTGTATGCTTCCAATGCTACTAATACCCATATTGCAAAATAAAGTCCATATATTCTCACTATGAAAGACTTGTGCAGCATTGTTGGATTTGGCAGGCATTCTGTCAATGTAAAAATAAAATAATTGATTATTAATGATTCTTTATGTGAACGTTGGATAAAAAGCAGTACATAATAGTAAAATGAATCACATATAATTGAAGGGGTTGGGTTAAAAGAGTGCTAACCATCACTATTTGGCCAAACTGAACAGCCCACGCTATTTTGAGGAAAAATATGAACTTAAAACTCCAACTTTTAATGTAATTTAATGTTAAAATATCACATACATTATAACAGAAAGGTCTTTTTCTGTCTATGCATGCTCTGTTAATACTGCACCAATACAGCACCTACAGTGATGAATGAGATATCATTTTAAACGTCGAATCACTGGCTTTCGACAGAAAATACAATCTCAAATTTCACTCTTTACCCATTAATTTGGCGTACAAGTTTTGATTTTTCCATGTTGATTACTATTTCAAGATATAACGACTCCACACATTTTTAAAATTCTAAATTTCAAAAAAAGGTATAAAAACCCGTTAAATTCATAGCTAAAAATAAAATCTAAGTGAAAGTGCAAAATTTTTGCAATACACTTAATACAAATGTTCTGTAGTTGGTTGTTAAAAAAATCACAAAGATTTATGGATTTAACCACTAGAAATAAAGTTTAGCACTCTTTTACCAGACCCCTTCTATTGTACACTTTATAAAAGGCCTGACAGGTCCGATAATATTTTTAGAGCAATGCATATTTCATCTAAAAATGCAGGGGCAGGTAATTATTTCTGGGGGACAGATCATTCTGCAATGCCTTGTGGGTATAAAATACCTTTTACATTAGCATTAATGCGTCTGAGGTTTGATATGAGTAGTCAAGTGGCTGTTAGATATTCATCAATAATATTTAAACATTGTTAATTAAGTTAAGCTTAAAGATCCTTAAAAGTGTCCTAATTACAGGGATGGCCCCATTAAAAAATTAAATTCTCAAAAAAAATGTTAAAACTTGCCAAAATATGAGCTTTTTTCTTAAGAAAAAACTGAACATTTATTTTGATGGTATGCATTTCATTTCAACAACATGTACATATGTACAGACAGACAGACAGACTGGCAGACTGGACAGACTCTGCATTCATTTTTATGGCATATATTTTTGTAATTTGCTGGTGGCTCAATTTTGGTCTATGAACTCCTGCTCCTTCTAATTTTCTGTTATCAGTTTGTACAACAAAAATTTTTGGGAATAAAGAAATTATTAAATTATAAAAATTATTTTGATGCCCTATGCCAAGGATGTGAGAGGAAAGTGCCTCTAAAATGAAAATTGATTGGCTTTTGAAGGAATTCTATATTATTATAAACTGATCAAATAATCCTTCAGTGCACTACTCTACATAAGGCTGCCTTATCTTTAAGTGTGGAACTCTTGTACTTTTCCACTTCTTCCATCACTTTGAGTGAATTTTTTCACAGTACCCATTAACCTTTTCCTCCCCTGCATCCATACCTAAAATTCTACCAGGGATCAAACCATCTGTAAACCATAAACAATTCCAGGAAAACATCATCTCAGCACAATTTGTCAAATTCCATACCACAAGTTCTTTGACTCCATTCCGCTTTGTTAGGCACTATGAAGCTGCTACTGCTTACTCAGTGCCCTGACTTCCAGGACTTTGAACCATTTGGTTCTTTTTGGTTGTTGGCTTTACCAGCAGATGAGACTAGTCGGTGATAACAATCCCAAGGGTAGAGATTACCATCCCCAAGGGCAGCAATTTCGTCAATCAGCAATGTTGTCGGTTTCAGGAAGAAAAAATTCCTTGCCTTATATCTATTGGTAGAATATGAATAGCCTGGGCTCATATACTACCATGGACCATTTTGGTCAGAAGTTCCCAGTAAAACATGAGGTGCCCTTGCTAATCCTTCCTTTTGTCTTTTGCGCTCACTTTACCCCAACTCCTCCTCATCGGTGGTGGCGAGGTAACGTCTTCGCCTGCCAAACAAGAGGTCACGGGTTCGAGCCCCACCTGGGTATGTTTCCCCAGTCCACGGCATGGTTGTTCATGTACGTTTACTTGTTACATTTGTTGAATACCCCGGTATAAAATGGCCAATAAGAGCTGTATCCGGTGGTTTGAGAATAAAATAAAATATAGCCTAACACAGCCTAATATGCCTCTTTCTCCTTCCACCCAATCTTATCTCACCTTACAACTCCTCCCTCACCCCACACCCTTAGTTTTGCACCCAATTTTTTTAAATCTTATGGTGTATTCATGTACTTTGTTACCTGATATGATGCAAATAAGCTATGAAACCTTGGTCATGCCTATAAAAATTCATGAAGTGAACCGCTATATTCTAAATATTACCTGTAAATTATCTAAATATTCACCTGTAAAAAACAATTAAGTGATATCTTTTTATTGTACACACGTTTCTTGCTGACGCTAATACCTTGATGCAGCCCTTACTATACATTATATCAAAGTTAATAGCAACACAATATTTTCACATAAATATATCCATGAAAGAATGAAGATGAGAAGAATAGGAAAAACAATGAATTTTTGAAAAAATAACAATCAAACGGCATCTTTGGAAGTAAATATGTACATACCATAATTACTTCTCTGATTTTGCACTTGTTGCTTGATGTTAAATCCTCCTAAAATTGAACGTACAAGGTGTGCCATCATGCCTGTACCTTTAACTTTCATGATGAGTTCATGTTTTCCTGAAAGATTAAGTTTTGCATTAACTTTTCTTGAGTGTTCCTCAATTTTATATTGATGCAACTTCTTAAAAAAAATAAAAACGTCAGTAATTCTTTATGAAGAGTAAATTATTGAATATCAAATACAATATTTGGCTGAAAAAAAAACACTGGTAACGCAATAAGTTGACCGTGAATTCATGCTATGAGTGCTATGAGAGGGTATAGTTCAGTGGCCAGGGTTAGGGACACGCCCCGTTGAGTTGGGTCCCAAATTTGAGAGACGAGAATACAAGGGTAACTCCACCCCAAAAAAGACCTCTGCACAGAGAGGTTTAAAATATTCTCAAGCTACTCGTAGCCCAGAAAACGTTTTCCAACAGTAGGCGCACGCATGAAAGGGCTAAATATTTACCTGTTTGATTGAAGTCTATTCTTGCATGCATCCGAATTATTGATAATATTTCTGAGAGCAATCTATCAAATAAAATGAACACAGTTGCAGTAATTGCTTCCAGAAGAATCTTCAGAAAGTTCAGAAACTATAACTCAATGAAAGATAAATTTTCACAGAATTAGCATTTTTATCTTCAGGCAAATAAAAATTTGCTTACATTTGAAATTATGAATAAAATAAGATAAGATTTTGTTGTACCAACAAGAAACTGGAGTACAATGATTTTGTTATCTTTGCTGAGTTATATCATTCAACTTCGCACATGCTAGTGGATTTTCATCCTTCACACTTCCCTTTATTTGAATTGTTACAAACCTAGCTAAAACAATATAAAAATCCACAGAGGCATGGGAAATACATATTACCAGGAGCAGAAACAAGTAAACACCATTAGAAAACTCTGAGATATCCACGTAGGGTATAAAACTTGTATTTCAAAATCTATGAGAAATAGATAAATGTGGATTAGACTGCAAATTAAGCTTTATGCATAAGTTAAAGTCACGGAAGCATTTCTTTCTCCAACGATTTTAGTGGGAACGCTAATGTTGGAAAGTTGTAAATGGCTTAATTGGTATGGTCATTTTAATTAAAATGACCCATGGGAGGATACTGTGATGTTGGAATTGATCCCATTTTCTGAGAGATTCCAATCGAATTAAGTAACATTTTTTGAGCACGTAAATTCTAGAGAGATTAATTAATTCATGATGATCGATTTTCAAATTTATACAGCCCCTTTTTTCATGAGCTAAAAGAAGAGACTTATCACAAAAGAATCTTATGTAAAAATATAATTTTTACTCACAACTGCTTTCCTTTCATCAGGACGAGGGAGAAGAGCAATGAAACTGCATAACTCTGTTTTCTCTCCTTTCTTTAAAGGAAGGAGGGTTAGTTTATTCTGAGCATGCCTTCGAGCATCTATCCGACGAAAATAGGGTGTGATCCAGTAATTATCATGATTGAAATCTTGCAAATATTTGTCGTGATACTCTTGTGATCTATTGAAAAATAAAATGGCCAGAATGTATCTTCAAGTTTTTTTTAAATCTTACATGAGCCTGCTTTCAGCTCTAACAAATTTGCTTGACAATCACATAGACTGAGTTTTACCATTTATTTCTGCCAGAATTTTTATTTTGTCAAAGGGGTTGCTCAGCTTGAACCAAAATACAGTTAAAGTTAATAAATCCATTAAATGGGTTCCTTCATCCCCACCAATTGGGTACATAAGAGTTTTCTCTTTTGCAAAAAAATTTGTCAAATAATTTATTAACTGTACAAGGAAATCACCGAGGTCTGGTCAGTTATGTACTTTTACAGTGTCACATACAAGGGCACTTTGAGTGTAAAAAAAACCTTAAAATACATAACTCTATAGAGGAAGAAGATGCCTAAAAAGTTCAAATGGTGAAACACCAGTAATGAATCCTGAAGATCTGGGTTCAAATCAAGGTTTATCAATCAATTTTCATATGCTATCAAGAATTAAAGGCTGATCTGAGAGTGGAATAAGAAGTTGAGACATGCCATACAGTGTCCAACCAACACTGAGCAGATGGCATCGGTTTCACATTGGTGTATCAATTGTGTGTAACTCCCGTGCCAACAACACTCCCACATGCTTATCAACCAATTTCAAAGCAAACAACCTAACAACTCCAGCAGCTTCAAAAATTGAACCTTTTAAGCACTATTCGTACTCCCGCACCCCTGTGAGGGAAAAGAACTAACTTTCCCATTATAAATCCCTTGTTGTCATTTCTTGATACCCCTTTTGCTGCTGCTCATTTTCTGGAAACCTACCCGTCAAATGCAGCGAAAGAACTGAGTGCATGACAGGGAGGAAGAAAAGCTACGTTCACAGCAGCCTGCTGTGTGAACATTCCAGACACGTTCATAGCAGCAAAAGGGTTAACCTTTTCCCTATTACAGACGAAAATATGTGTCTGGACGTTTCTTGACCCGGGAGATGAAAGCAGCAAATTTTCATCAGAGATATTCCTACACAGGTGAACGAATGCCGAATATATACCTACGTTTTCTAGCTCTCCCCCTTTTATGACGGTCGAGGGTGTGCAATGTCTTTGTTTTGGGACCCCACACTGTGGGTCTTAGGCTTTACCGTCAAAATCTGGGAGCAGGAACCCAGACCACTCGTCTTACATTACCCTTCTTAGTGGTAAGGGACCATGGTCATACAATTGTTTATCCAGTGATTTTTCAAAATAAATATTTGTTCCTTCCTCAAAAAGTAGAAACTAAGAATTGAATTATTTGTCTTTTGAGCAGCATTTACAATTTTTAAACATAATTCTATGATAAATACTAAGTAATATTTTGATTTAAGTATAAAAATCAACATGGAAATTGTTGCTGCAATAAATGCGTTAATATATTGATGGTAGAGCTTTGTTCAAAATTTGACAATTCTCAGAATGAAACGAGGAATTCAATTCGAAGTCTGCAATTTACGTTCAAGCAACATTATCCATACAGCTAATTCATATAAACAAAGCATGTTTGACAGTGAACCAATCCCACTGGTAGGATTATACACCCCGAAAGGAGGGAGCCTAACTACCCTCGGAGTTCGAGATAATGCTGAGTCCCTGCTAGGAAGGGTCAAAAAAGGTTAGTGCTGAGAGTGTGTGATTATCAGCGACAGCCTTCTTAACGAATGTCCTGCAAAAATGCTCCCTACAGAGGGGACGGAAGAATCTCTCGGGGCTCAGTCCAGCAGCCATGCTAAGGCGAGAACTCCACCATCTCGAAAGGGTTAAGCACTCTCTGTACCTTTCATTTTATTTTCTTGAATGTCAGTCAACATCTACTTTTAACTTGGCCATCTTTACTACCTCCTTCAACCTATCCTCCATGCTATGCACTAAGACACTCCCTGCTCAAAATTTCCCTGCATACATTTGATTTATCCTTGAAATTTATAAATGCAACTAGCGTCACAATTTAAAGTCCCACATAGATGATTTGGTCTGAAGCACTGAGAAAGTAAAAGGTTATTCCTGCTTTAATTTCCTCGACAGATCAACTGAAATTTTGGCATTTACTTACCTTAGTGACTTACCTACATTCTCATTACATCTAGAATTATTTTTTGCTTTGGTTCACGAATGTACACTTACTTCAAAAGAACTTTTATGAAGACAAATGACAAAAGTATTCGAGTGGTGCGTGACACTACATCAAAAGAGGCCTTTTTTTCTTTGAAGTCTTGTTGTAAAGACAAAGCAGCTTCCTTGGCATCGGCAATATTAATCTGAGAAGAGGAATAATTAAAAGGAATAAAATTGTAAGGGTATTTAAGAAAATTAATGAAGAAAATGATCCTTTATACATACAGGAGCACGAAATTCAATGGCTTCATATTTAATTTTGACATCACCCAAGCCACCTTTTTTTCCCTCGAATAAGTCTTCAGACTCTTTCAGGGCTGCAAAACTATCACCAAAGCCCGGTTCAACTTCTTTATTTGGATCACACACACTAGCCGATCCTCCAATAGCTTAAAGAAACAGAAATGCTGGAGATGAATGAACACACTATATATTGCTAATTGCTAATATATATTGCTTCCTCAAGTTCAGATTTAGAAGTTTACGGAAAACACAATTTCTATTTTTTGTCAAGACTATTGCCTGAAGAAGAATTAATTACAGGTTGCGATATCATTGCAGAAATTCAGAGAAAAAATTAGCAGATACTTATCTCTGAGTTACTTTCACTAATTTTAAAATTATATGAAACACATGAATGCGTATAGATACAAAAAACTTACAATCCACCACGTTGCATACAAAAGTGAGCTGCATAGGCCAGCAAAGAAGCCATGCTGCCATAAAAGATACTTTATCATAGCATCTATCATAAGCTTTCATAAAAATTTGGTGACATCTTCCAGTTCCATGACTTATAACCTCTAAGAGAAAAATTTGAAATTAGACACCTATAACATCAAACCAATCAAAAAGTTTCACAATTCAGAAAAATTAATGGCTCTGCAAGATTTAAGTTAACTGACTGGGCAAACATTTGACCATGCATGTAAACATGTAGATTTAGTTGATTAAAAGTCTCTATCCCCACCTCTAAGTCCAGCAAGAAGGTAGTGATTAAAATATGCAATCTCCCGAAATGGCAATGGCAGATAGGTGCCCAACCTCTATCCAGTCAATAAGTTCATACAATAAAAATAGAAAGTATACAGCAGAATTAATGAAAAGTAATTACTAACCTGCACACCTTGTTTCCAGCTTTTTCATGTATTCCTTTTCGTATTTTTTACCCTCTGTGTCATTTTCCTTGATTTTGAACTTCTGCTCGATTTCTTCTGACCTCTTAGAATTCCCCTTTCAATAGGAAAAGATCTGGTTTAAGTACCTATTGGTAGTAACATCATTATTTAGAATAGAATATAAGAAATTATCACATAATATCTTACTTGCAAGCTGTCAATGTAGTCATTTTTTTCTTCTTCTTCTTTCACCTCCCTTTCATCCTCAATTTCACTGGCTAGAGGAAGCACTACCTTCTTCATGGATTTCATTGTATTTTTCAATTCAGAAGTATCTGTCTGTAAAAGTTATTTAAATAAGGGATTAAGCCACCACAGAATTTCTGTGGTGGCTTAATCCCTTAAGATGAAGGTTGCTTTCAGGCAGTCATTTTGACTTTTCACTACATGGCCCATATAAAACTGAGCAAATGTCTGCCAAATTATGAGTTTTCTTTTCCATTAATTTTATGTATCAGTAGATTTTTATTTTCTTATTTTAAATTTAGATTTTACTATGGATTTCTGATCCATTATTAAAATGCATATTAATAAAATTTCCTGGCAACTAGAGTGAGCAGATCAGTAATTTGCACTTTTTGCTATTACGTAACTAATGAAGTAGATAAAATTATTGCTGCATCATGATATATGTATTGCAATACTTAATATACCTTTAATATTGAAATATCTCCCCCAATTATTATTTCCCCAACATTTGCCGATATAGACACAGGAGTTATAACATTATCTTCAATGCCAATATTACAATTCCTACTTGACTCCAAGAATTTTAACTAACCTTCATATTTAACAGTGCTTCTTGGAAAGGTTTGTACATCAAATCAAACTTTGATTTGGTAAGATTATAAGTTAGCTCAGTTGTGCATGAGAATACCCTTATAACTTCACGTGCATTGGTGGTTAGATTTTTTATGGGGCCAGCAATGATAAATGTCAGAACTAGAGCTTTCAAAGCACTTCTACCAGCTCGCCCACACATACTGGGTATGGTTAGAAGTGAAATACATTGGATCTGAAATGAAAGAATCCTGAGCAGTTAAACACCCTGAAATCATATGAAACGAAGATGCTATATTCTATAAAGGTGCCCAGTGGCGTAGCGAGGAATTTTGTTTGTGGGGGGAGGGGGAAGGGTCCAAAACCAGGGGCAATCGGGGGAAAATTTTTCAAAAACAGGGTACTAAGCAGAGAGTTTAAAACTAATTTTAACACTTTCCATAATGAAAAAAAACTTCATTTTTCATAAAAATCTTTTGTAAATCCAAGATTTTTCAATATTTTGTATTCTTTTATGATGAAGCAAAGTACCATATTTCTCTGAATATAATTTTGATAATAATAATTTTAAATTAAAAAAGAAGAACTTTGTGCTTTCACATTAATATTTATTCACCACCATGGTTTCAACGTTAGACGTCATCATCAGGTGAACTCTACAGAGGTCCATCACATCCTTTTATACCAGGCTAGGAGGGGTAGGGAGGAAGGTAATTAGGTTGAATGGATTGGTCAACAGAGAATAGGGAGGGGGAAAAAAACTCCCTCCTCTCTGTTGACCAATCCGTTCAGCCTAATTACCTTCCTCCCTACCCCTCCTAGCCTGGTATAAAAGGATGTGATGGACCTCTGTAGAGTTCACCTGATGATGACGTCTAACGTTGAAACCATGGTCGTGAATAAATATTAATGTGAAAGCACAAAGTTCTTCTTTTTTAATTTAATTATGAATCGCTTTCACCAAGTTACCCCTCAAACAATCAATAATAATTTTAATAACCCCTTCCCCCAATTTTGAGGCTTCAGCTTTGGGAAAAGAGTTTTAAGAATTACATTTGAATACCTCGAAGATGTAGTTCCCTAATTACTTTTACTGTGGGCATTTTTGGAAAAAAAGGGGGGTAAATAGAGTAATTGAATTTTTATATTTTACCCCACTGATGGTGTCCATTTCAGTCTCTTCATTTCTGTGCATGAAAATTGTCATTTTGGAGTAGTATCAATGAAGGAATGTAATGAAACCAATTCTAAGTCCCTTAAAAATGGTGCAATCTCCATATTATGTAAGAGACCATACCTTCCATCATTTTTTCCCTCACTTTGCCTTCTGTTAATCCCTACTCCTCTCTTTTCCTGTGGACCACCTGAGGTTGAATTGGTTGAATTGAAGTTGAATTGAGGTTGAATTTTCGGTGGCACATTCACTACTTTTTGTTGTGCCTTCGTGGCGAACAGTGGCGGATCCAGAATAGGGACAAGGAGGGTTAATCTACCGGCAGTATTGGGGGTCTGTATAAAATTAAAATTCTATCTAGTGTGAATTCGATACCCAAGGGAGGGCCTAAGCCCCCCCCCCCCCCATAGATACGCCACTGGTGGCAAACAACACCTCTCACAATCAGCGATAATGCGTCTGAGGTCTGATATGCCTACACAAGTGGCTTTAGGGTATTCATCAATAATTTTTAAACACTATTTGTTAAGTTGGTGCAATAAAAACCTTCATTGGATAGTCATCTTATGATTACAATCTGTCAATTTTTCCAAAAATTGCAATCCCCATACCCTAAGTCGCCTCTGAGGACCACCATAGTAATCTGGTTCAATGGTGCAGCGAGGGGGGGTTTTGGGGGATAAAACTATTAGATATTCACTCCAAATTTAGGATATCGGTTGCGAGGAAAAAGAAATAAACCACGCCATTCTCCAATCGTTTCCGGTTGCTTATCAAAGAAACAAAAACGAAACTTTATTCGTCACAAAAGGAAACAAAACATAATCATAATCCGTACACAATAATGACACACTGCATTAGCATGAATCCAAAAGCAATTGAGATCGCATATCCAACAAAAACCTGAGCTGAGAGAAACTTTTAAGTTTAATCAATCTTACTTAATTTGATTAATGTACTTATAAGAGAGTGTAAGGATTAATAAAATATCCCTCAGAAAGCCATAAAACTCACAATTTTGAACCATTTATCTGGGGGAGAGCCCCTATCCTGGTGGGTATACCACACTCCTCAGGTCTAGTTCCTCCTAAAAACAACTCGTGGAGATACAGATGCAACATTGTGGAATATTTCCTTTGCCAAGTATATGAGCAACCATTATTCTACTGCCTCCAACCCTACCTTCTCCTTAGTACCCTTTTTATCCCTTCTTTTCAAACCCTCCAATTCCCTTTGCACTGCTATGTTACCCAATCACTCAAATAATATGTTTATCTTACCTGAGCAGAAAAAGCATTTCCAATTCCTAGTATTAGGCATAGTATCATTCCAGTCCATGCTGATAAATTGTCACTGAAGTCCAAGTTTGCAAATACAAGTTCATGTATACCTAGAGTGAAAACACTGAACTCAAACAAAATAACTTACACTGAATTGTATTATTTTTGCACATTAATTCTTACCAACTCCAAGCAATACCCCAAATTTGAATCCAGCAAAATATTTCAGAAGTCTGAATCGCAAGCAGCATTGGAATAATTCACCGCAATTCCTCTTCCATCGATTTTTCCACTTTTTTTTGATAGGTTTATCTTGTGAATGATGCTTTGATTTTTTCTTCGGCCAGTATTTAGAGAATATCTCTTTGATGGCAAATGTTTTAAAAATATTTTTAGTTGAAGCCCCATTCAGAATATTTTTAATCTTTGATTGTGCCATCATAGCTGAAGGTTATAGTCCTACATGGAATGACATATATATTAAGCTAACTAAAATTGCCAAGGAAACTTGTTTATTTGTTTATCTTTGTGATATCATGGCTGACATATTGTGAATGATTGTCAAAGGCAGAACTTATCTTTCAGTTCTAGTGTTAATGCGACAAAATTTTTCAACCCTAATGTGATTTTCTCAAGTGTTTTTTTTTATTTATTGTATATAGATACCGCCTTATGGTACCTTTCAGTGTAATAGCCATGGTAATAGCATTTTAAAAAACCAGTACTTCTTGTATGAACCTGCATGCAGAGTGAGGTGGAGTGATTTAGGAAAGAAATATAAAAGTACTCAAGGTTTAAGGGAAGCATGGTGCTGCTGTGGGTAGAGCATTAGCCTCTTGTCAGAGGGGTCCTAAGGTTCAAATCGTGGTGGAATCTTTTAGTATTAATGCATCTGCTTATGGGTAAATAACTTTAAGATGAAATCCAAGCATCTTCAAACAGTGGCGCAGCAGGAGGGTTTTGGGGGATAAAACCACCCCCAGAGCTCAGAGAAATTTTTAAGTTTAATCCAATTTACTTAATTGGATTGATATCACAAATAGAACAGTGTAAGGATTAATAAAATATCCCAAAGAAAGCCGTAAAACTCACCATTTTGAACCATTTATCTTAAAATTCCACAATTTATTAACCCTTTTGCTGCGGTGCACTCTATGGAAATCTACCTGCCAAATGCGGCGAAAGCGCTACGCGCATGGCAGGCAGGAAGAAAAGGTACGTTCACAGTAGCCTGCCATGCGAACATACCAGGTACGTTCACAGCAGTGAAAGGGTTAATCTCGCACCTAACGCTTATCCTGGTGGGTATTCCATACCCCCACACACCCCAGTATTAGTTACACCCAAGCCTTAATTCCTAGCTGCGCCCCTGTCTTCAAACATTGTTTAATGAGAAAGGGAAATATAAATTTGCATTAGAGAGCTACTGTAATGATTACCATTATTTTCCTAGAGTTACAGTAGGTGGGGTGACTGCCACCTCTGCCCCTGAGTTTATGAAGATACTGTATACTCGCTCCTCTCGCGTGTTAGGTCATGCGTGCAATAAGTTAGCCAGCCCCACCCTAGGAGAATCCTTGGCAAGGGAATGCTGCATCCTAAACATTAGATGGGAGCGACCAGTGGCGTCAGCAAATTTCCATTAACACGCGGTAAAATGGATAACGTCTCGATTTTTATCCCCGGTTAAACTAAGTAATGGCCTATGACAGCAAAAAATCAATCCTTTTATTTCGCGAACAATCGGAGTCGTGAGAAAAAATGCAGGTGAACACACCCTCCGCCTTCCTACTTCTATCAATCGGACATGGACCCCAGTGGACTTGTTTCCTTACAGACAGACGTGAGTTTCGCTAAGTTTTGGAAAAAACCTTATCAGTAAATATGGATTTCGAGGAATTATACCTGATCGACAGTACTTACCTCAAAAGACGTCGGATGCTCTTTTCAATAGTGAAGCTTATATGAAAAAATGCAACAAAATAGTGTCAGATTACTTGAATCAAAGTTTTTTTGCAATGACAAAATTATACGTTTTCATTATCTGGTTTATTTGCAACAAACTAAGTGTTTGCAAGTTGTGAAATTCTCACCTTTCATAGTATTTTTAAAAACTTCTATCTAGTTTTTAAGAGCCAGAATAGCGTCCAATCCATTTCTGGACATGCAATTTCCTAAAAAAATTTCAAGGGAGAACCCCCGAAACTCCCGGTAAGGAGGGCCCCATCATGAGCCCCAGCCGTATGCCCCTAATTACCCCAGACCAACGCTGGCTATAAGCGCAGGGCTCGTCCATTACAAGCGAACTTGCGCTGCCAGTGGAAGTGTTTCCTTACACGCAGCCGTGAGTTTCGTTGTTTGAAAAAAAACCTTATCAGTAAATACGGATTTCGAGGAATCATACCTGCTCGACAGTACTTACCTCATAGGACGTCGGATGCTATCTGGTAAGAAAAGATCTTGTTGGGTGAATCGAATTTATCAGAGGAGGAGAACGATGGGCGAGTAAAACCATTTGCATATGGATTTGGAAAATGAATCGCCAAAGATTAAAAAAAAAACTAATATCGTATGACAGAAGAGACTTTCCGTTATATTATGAATAATATAGAGAAAAGGATTAGCACTGTCCCGTCTGAAGTTAAGCCAGAAGCGGATAGAGAAAAAATTCAAGGAGGGGGGGAGGAGCGCGCAAAATATATCTTGAGGTGTCTTTACTTTTATCGTAATAAAAAAAGATCAAGTCACAGGCAGAGTATAAGAAAATTTCATTTAAAATGATTACACACATTTGAAAGACGTACCCGCAAGGGGGAGGGCGCTTCCTACGCCCCCCATCTGTATCCGTCACTGAGTTAAGCATCTACGAGCGACAGATCCAACCCAAACAGGATGTATAGCGCGAGCGTGAATACGCCTGAAACTCCGCGCAGGTTGGCGCATGAAGTGTAAAGTACGTGGGTACCTCTGACTCTAGGTTATGGGATTTGCCGCGCGAAGCCGCCTGAAAACGCTTCCAGTGTCTAATCAGCCTAAGTACGGCAAAGGTCGCGAAAATAAGTGACCAAAATTTAGTCTTCAGCGTACCTAATCATTCCTGATGCAATGAAATGGCGATGGTGTTTTCGAATATTTTGGATGAAGGTCATTTTATGACATCATATTCTTTCACTTCAGATTATCACCTTTGAAAAGTTCTCATCCTAAATGTTTGTGCGGAAGTTTTGCGGCGATGATGTTCACAAAAAATCATCGGCCTCGACGTGGCGCGGCCGCGGGCTTTTATCCCATATTTGTGTCGCTCCCCATGTCGGTACGGTATCTCAGCATTCCTCTTTTGGTATAATAACTCTCACCACTGGTGGTTTTGTTAAGTGTTAATTTCAAGCCGTAAGTGAGTGATGATCTTCTCCCGCAATCATTTGGCAAGGGGGAAACATAAACCTAACGTTTGGATCGTTTCGTTCGATTGAGGCACCTTCCAACAAAGGAAAATAACAGCTGGGTGGACCCAGTCCCGCAGCAAGGGAGGATGCAATACATGCCTCGGGCACAGGATATAGGGATATAATCCCTACTCTGTGCGTCGGTGCTTCCTCCCAGTTCCTCCCGAAATTAAAAAAAAATAACCCAAAAATACCGTCGATAACTGAATACACAATCCCGTACGACCGTTCGTGAAATAAGTTGTTTTGTTTTTGAAAGCATGGTTTTACAATTTGCGCAAATCTCTCAACGAAGTGGTCTACGCGCCAATTAAAATGGCTCACTTGAGAAAACAGTTGACATGTATTAGACGAACCCCCAAATATTATTTCTGGCAACGTGCTAGGGTGGACCGTGCATATACAGGAATACCTACACGAAGGAAGCGAATGTCGGCGACTTTAAAACGTAGCCATCATTGGGAAAAATGGAATAAATAGGGTAGGAAAGTCCATTTGACTGAATTATCAAGGAAGCTGGTGCAAAAAAAGAATTAAAGGCAAATTATTTAAGAAACATCAAAATTCGTTTCACGGACACAGTTTTTTTCTAAAAAAAAAAAAGCGATACAGAGCGTGCGTGAAGTATTTCCATCAATACAAAAATTTCGTGGAGAAGCATGCATTAGTTCATTTGTCTAGTGAGGAAAATATGGAATATTCTATTAAAATTAAATGGATATAAATCTATTTCATTGCCCTATTCACCTGGGCATTTTGGGCCACGCCGTTTGATTTCGGAGCGGCGAACAAAATAGCACAATTGAAGCAAAGCATCGTAATAATCTACAGTAAAATATTTTAAATAGGCCCTGGAATAGGGTCTTTCACATTGACCCCACATAGCAATTGATTAAAAGAATCCAGTGACTGGAAAGGAAATATCAGTTGAGTCCAATGATTATTAGTAATTCAGCCATTCTTTTAGACATTTTAAGTCCAGAGGTCGCCTAATTCTCTTGAGTTAGTGACGTCATTAGTCTTCCGCGTAATGAACCGATCACTAAGGAATCTCTCAAAAGAGCCAATTTGGGAAACAACGACCCATGTGAGGCCGAGGCAAGGGGGAAAGGAATAACTGAGAAAAGGTGACCCACTCAGCACGAGCGCATGACGTCATCAACTCAAATACGTAATATTAAGATTGTCGATTTGTCGGTGCGGATAGCTCAAGACTAAGGCAACCGATCTAAAAACAGAAAATACAGGTACCATAATTTTTCAAACTCTATCATCATCGATATTTTAAAAATTTTCAATTGCAGGGATTGGGGAGCAGATCAAGGCATGGCAAATTCCCCACTTTATTAACGATTAGACTGGCTTTATTATAGAAACTTCCCCGAAAAGGTAACTGCGTGAAGCCTGTGTTTCATCGATTACCAAATTGCATTTCGTGGCCATGCATATATGCATACGTTTTCAATATTTAAAGATATAGCTCACTCAGATGGGGACTCGCGTGTATGTTTAATTCCATATGGTTGGAGCCTTCCTCATTCGGCCGGGGAAAGTGAGGTACTTAGAGCATTGCTGAACGAGTAAATTGGGTAACAGAATAAATATTCACCAGACACATCGGACCAATCTGTGATTCACCACTCCCAGCCTCAAGTGCTTCTTTATGCAAAGCAATTGACAAGTCTCAATCAGAGGCGGGTTCAGATCGCCGGTTTGGGTGGGGGAATCATTACTTACGGTTGCGCCATGGTGGTATGCAATACCTCGCCGCGATTATGCGTCTGAGGTATGGTATGCCCAGACAAGTGGCTTTTAGATATCGACCGACCCTAGCCACAAAACAGTATCTCAAAAAATTATTCCACCCAGGTGTATGTTGAATTTCTAGTCCAGAAAATTGTAGGTGTAAAATTTAAGTAATGTACTTGAAATATCCGAAATTTCGTCCATAAAATGAATTGTGAAATTAATCTTCAGTGAACTGTTATAATATTGAGATAAAACACGTAAATGCTTTACATAAATAATGTTCATAATTGAAAAAAGAACAAAAATCGAGTTCATAAAACGAAAATAGAATCATTGACCGAGATACGGCTTTGTGGACTGGTATTCTGACGTACGATTTCATGGACGAAATTTCAGACACGATTATGTGGCTTAGGTTTTACACATACGATTTTGTGGACTAGGAATTGAAGATAGGCTAAATGGAATGATTTTTTGGGATACTACTTTGCGGCTAGGAGCGGTCGACCTTCTTAAATTATTTTTAACAATTGTTTGTTATGATGGTGAAATAAAAACATCGATTAGCCACCTTTAAAATTACAACCTTTTCAATTTTTTCCAAAAAACCATGGGGTGGAGGTAGTTCCTGCCTCATCTATCAATATCATTTGAACATCTCATTTACATTTTCATCATCAACATCTCATACAGATGGGCACATATAAATCCTCATTTCGGCGAGGGAGGCCGACTCTCTTCCTCATATTTGTCCCTGAGAGGAATACCATTAGCAACTTTAAACATTGGTTTGGCTCCAACGGAGAGCGTCACCTCGGAGACAAGAGATGATCTATACTATAAGGATATCTAAGTATTATTCGTCAAACTCAGAAGGGCGATTTCAGCCCTTCGGGTTTGCCTCTCCCTCTTTCTTGTAAGCCAGCGCCAAAAATCCTCGGCACTAACTTAGTACCACGTATCTTAATATAAATATAATGGACATTATTAAGAGCGGGGTCCACGATCGATACGAAATTAGGTAAATCATTATAAACATGGTTACTAAGTGATCAATTGTATTTGAGTACATAGAAATCTATATAAATAAAAGAGGATGCCTGTTTGACTGTCCGCTATGCATTTATATACGGCTGCACAGATTGCAACCAAAGTTCGTGCGCAGGTGCATATCATGTTCCCAAAGCCCATAGTGCTACATCTGGTTATATCCTACGCGTTAATTGCGTCGTTTTCTCAATAAAGTTTGCTGCGCCACGTCATAAAACTTCTGTGGTCAGACATCCTGCCGGGTAGGCACACATCTTTACACGCTCAAAGTGAGAATATAACTCAAGGGATTCTACGATTAGCTATGTAAATATTAATTTTGCAGACATTTTTGCGTTGTATGCGTTCACATGACGTTTTTAGTCTACGCATGTACGGACATACATAACGATTAATGTTGTGGAGCAGGATATAAGGTGATCCCGGCATGGTATATAGAAGACTTTTATTTTATTGCTTGCGGTAGCATATGTATACCATCATCAAACCTGTTTGTTCGTTTAAAAATCTTGCCATGTGACCATAAAACCCAAGTTCCAAGTTTCCTACTTCTGTGGGTACCATCCTTCCCGAACAACGCCTGGTGGCTTGTTAGTAATAGTATAAAAGACGGAGTATAGCTGCATGTCGCGGCCCTACTCAAACGCATGATTCATTAAACTTAATCAGACTATGGTACTTATTTCTTTATTTTCCCCATATCGGTGGGGCCGGGCCCACTCCCACCATTACGTAAGCTCGGAAGAAACTTAAAATCGTGCTCACTATTTACCAAACGCTATAAAATAGTCCTCGAGGGGAATGTAGACACCATTATCGAGTGCTTAGATTGAGGCGGCAAGGCGATTTCGTCTCGAAATGAATGAAATTACATCGCTTCCGGACCGACGGATGTTTGTAGGTTTCCATCGTCTGCACGAACTGCCTACCTGCCCCTTCCCCAGATAGCGGAGCCTCTCCCCTCCCCGTAGACTGACAGAAGGAAGCAACGCTCCAGCATCGCGGCAGTCATGCCCTGCCCATCGGCGAGAGAGCACGCTTCATTGAGCCAAGCTCGCACTCCCGGAGAAAACGCTTCCCACGCCTGTGTGACTTGATAGCCGTTCGTCCCTGAGCTTGATTCACTTGAGCATATAGCCAAGGTACGTCCGAGAATCTGCATGTACCCACCACGAGCAGAAGAACATAAGGGAACTAGCTTGGGAGCGGAATAAATAGAGGGTTACGTACACCAATCCTAGGATTGTGTTCCTATGATCTAAAAAAAACCGAGCTCCAAAATTTAAGAAGCGCAAAAGACAGATTAAATAATTAAGATGCATGGACATACCCGGTATGCCACTACGATTTATGCCTACCATAGATCAGTTTTTCGCATCAAATGGTGTAAATATTTTACTTTGTCAATAGCATTCAATGATATTCAAAATTAGGCATTTTTCACGATGTAGGTAATACGGTGTCTCAAAAGAGGTAGGTAGACAGGTTATGTATAATTTTTTACCACAATTTAGTACTGTACGATTCGAATCGAAAGGAAAACAGAGTACAAAGTTTAATAAATAGAGGCAAATGTTTTCAATTTTTTGGTGATCTGAAATTTAATTTAAGAATTTTTCTACCCGGATAAACCTAGTACCGTGGTCAGTCGCGGATCCAGGATAGGGACAAGGGGGGGCTAAGTGGGGGTCGGAAAAAATTACCATTCTATCTCGTGTAAATTGGATACCCAAGGAAGGGGCTATACCCCCTTAACTCCCGAATAGATCCGCCACTGACCGTAGTCATGGTACTTCGACCGTAGTAGCATGACCGCCAGATAAGTTTGGCACCATTAGAACATGCGAGCGGAGAGGAGTAGACATACGTTTCCACAATTTTTTCTGCTGCAGTGTAAATTCTAGAGTCTAGAGGGTCTAATATACTCCACTGAGAAATATTTCGTGATGCTTAGTATTTTTACAAGGCAGCTAAACTTGCAGTTAACGGTGCATCTGCGAGCGAGCAGGAGATTTGTGGTGGTTAAATGCAAAGCATTTCAAATCCCATAGTTCGTTTTTTGGATTACAATCTCAATCCGAGAGTGGAATTTTGAAAAAAAATGCGACTAACTAAAGACTTTCAATTAAAACAACCCCGCAAGCCTTTACACGGATACCATTCACCAATAAGGTGCATGTAATAGTGGCTCATGCATGGCAAGTGGTCAGTCAAAAGCGGAAAGTTTTGGAACATTTTTACATACTTGTTCGGAAATTCTGCAGCTCGTTACGATCCTTATAAACTGTCTGGGAGGCGAAAAAAGACAGGACTGACCAATAACCCAAAATTGCGTCGTTGTCAGTTACCAGTGCTCGAAAGGGAAGGATAGAAGCAATCAGGTATTAAGACTGGAGACGCAGGAATGAAGGCAAAGACGATTAACTGATAGGCTAATGAAAGCGCAATTTGTCTTTTTCTTGCAAATTCCTCTCTTGTACACTTGATTTGCGAGGAAGATCAAAGCTAATTGATAGACCTGGGGTGTTACCCGTGGACACCGATGATTAATTTAAAATTTACAGCCGAGCCACCGAATCGGTCCAGATAAAGACCGTAAATCTCTCGAAATTCACTCCGTGAATCTGTATTATTCAATCTGTATTTTGCGCTTCTTAAATCATGGTAGTCAACTTTTTGTATTCCATGACAATGCAACCCTAAGATTGGTTATCTAAGTTAATGCGTTTCAGCAATTTTTGATGCCTCATAGTAATTTTTTTCCGGAGGCTCTCTTTCATTCACTGAAACATATTTCGCGAGGCTTAATATCTTTACAATGCTGCAACCGGTATATCAATTTTGAACCGGCTGCAAAGCAATCCTAAGGTTGGTTAACTATTTCTTACTTTCCCTTGCTAGTTCCTTCGAATCCCTGGTATTCTTCTTCTTCGTGCGCTTCCTAATCTGTCCCAAGTAGGTACTTACATATCTTGGTACATTGTCTCTCTTGGTCTTCTTCAAGGGACTTATCCTTCAGTTTTCCCGCCATTACATTCCTCGCGTAATTGCTCTCTTACGATTATTCACTATCTCCTTCTCTAGCATACAGTCCTCCACAGAGCCCCTCGTATTCTTCAGTACATTACCAATTTTCCGTCGTCAGAAACGATTTAGCGCTGTACGGACCACCAGGACGGCATGGATGTCCGCGCGTCGCCGGGAGTTGAAAAACGCGAACGCAGTAGAAATCGCATTCTACGGCGTTCCGTTCACTAGTGTAAATTGAGATTGTAATAATAGCTAGATAAAAAGTCAGATGATCCAGGAAAAATGCCGGGAAAACATCTTAAGGAAGTCTGGAATCCAAATTTTTTATTCATTCTGCGCATATTTAATTTGTTGGTGATGATTCTCTGATTCGACGATAACTAATTTGCATACACGTTTCTCACATGTATATCTGGAATGATTAGATTGGAAGCGGCTAAGGAGCCATGGAATGCACTTTGTGGTAACATTAATTTTAAAGTTCAATTCATGCGTATAGTATTGATACTCATTTTCTTGATTACAATGTACATACATAGACATCTTTTTTTGGAGAAGCGACATAATATGAACATTCCAGAAACTAGTAGAATGTCATTAATCTAAAATAGCCACCATGAAAACTATGGATGAAAAATATATCACTGCATTTTCACGATCGCTTTTTCAGGTCAATTTACTGCGCGCGTGCGATTTTTTCCGTTCTTTTGTCAAATAAGACGTGGGCGTCGTCGCCTCTTGCCCTTTTCGCAAGCCACCGAGGCCGGTCCGCGGGAAATCGCCGCGTTTGGTTTTGGCGACACTTTCCTCCCACTTCGTCCTACCCACGAATCATTCATTACGGAACATTCCAAACATATTTTTTCGAAGATGCTTTACTCTTCCACTCTCGATGATCTGTTTAATCATCAGGTGGTACAAATTAAATACTTTTTGGAATAATCGAATTTTATTTCACCCCAAGAAAAACGTGTCACGTGGGAAAGTCCCGGATTACTGTCGGCGACAAAATGATGTGCCGCTTTAATGTGCAAATTTATGTCTGGCCTCGTATGCATGCTAAAATAATGAATACACTGAATTTAAAGAAAATTTTATTTTAACTTTTGAGTTTTATTTTTGTTTCATGAAAAATTCAAAAATGTAGACACGCTAATGCATTAAATGAATCCGCGCATCGTAAGATTAGCCGTTTTGTCAACTTCATGAACTTAGTAACTCAACCTTGGGAAAACTACAAAGTTTGCATTATTCATCTTCCACAATAAGTTGAAAAGTTAATAGCAATTAATAAAATGGCTTTGGCATATTTTAGAATATAGAACATATTTTGCAGTTGATTAAGGATATTTTTTAAACATTATCTAGTCCTACAGTGTACACCGAAAGAAAAAATTAAACTGATTCAAACACTTTTTGATTTATTTGTAATTTTTCTATGATCCACAATTACACGATTTGTGTTTAGCATGAATTATATACGGATGTTATGAAAATATGCCTGAGTAAACAGGTGCTGCGTTGCCTATTCTTACGCGCGAAACTCAAAAAGATTATTCGGGTGAACTGCAACTGAAATATTTTTTTTCGAGCTTCAGGAAACTTTGCGATGTTCAAATATCAAGCTATTAAGTAAATCGATCAATGCTTAACGTGCATATTGCATCATTTGTCCTTATAGTCAAGTGGCCCTCATTTCATGGGCTTCGAATTTCAACGAAACAGACCAGACCCTAAAATGAAAAACAAAATAGTATGCCTTTATGGTCCGGAGTTTTAAAGTAGTCGTCTTCAAAAGTTAGTTTTATTTTTCATTTATCATTACGCAATAGAGGAACTCATTGCTGAGGTACTGGTTTCTCAATTTGATCGTCAATGTTCTCTCAACTAATAAAATATTATTAGTCATCTGGGAAATTAGCCTCAACTATAATGTCCAAATACCTCCTCCAATCCCCAAAATTTTTTTGCGCTCTCTGTGAGCAACCGCGTTCCTTTTCCTCAATTATATCGTCTCCATAATTCTACATGATCATATCCGGAACGCATTCTCATTTATTTTTTTCAAGTCTCCACACTTCACACCGTATAACGCCAGCCTTCTCTTTACATTCTCGCAAAATAGTAAGTTCGATAAAATATTATGCCGTAGTCTCAGGCTACCAATTTTTTATTTGCTTGAAAATAATGTCCTGAGATAATGATACGAGATGAAAATTTTACGATCATGCGTTGATAATACTTTTTCTGTCAGAAATGCATCTGGTAGTACGTAACTACATAACTAGTAATTTTTCTTATTTATACTGAAGATATTTGAGATAAATATCTCCGGTTTCTCATTTTTTTTTCAAGTGTTTGCCATAGATGAAGAAAGAAAAAAAAGACTTCACGCAGTCGTGAAAGTTCACATCCAGAGTATTTTGAATACATTTGACAATTTGGGCCGCATACAGATACATATGATTTAACAAACGATGGCAAAATACGTAAACACCTTTTCAACGTAAATTGTACTTTCCGTTATTTTGACCTTATAATTATATTCCTTAAAAACCTCCCTTATTAAAAGATACTGTTTACGTTATCAAAAGCTAGTACCTCAACGTAGTGACAAACCATTTTCTACTGCATTTAGTGACAGTATTTTCAAATGATGACGCAGGGAAATGTTTTCTTCGATCATCGAAAAGAACACTAATGATGATTGAATTCATTGGCACGTTAAACTAAATTGTGAGGGTGAGAAGCCAAGGGGTGCGAGTGATTTATTTTTTGAAACAGAGGTACGAAATAAAACAAACTAGATCAAATAGATATTTACTAGTGCATTTGATTTTCCACTCGATGTCAGCACAGAACAGACACTAACATCTCTTGGCTACCAAGATTTTGCATATTTCTTTTATCAATTTCTGCACTTAGCTTCGTTTAGAAAGAAAATTACTTGTAACCTGTACTAACTTGGATTACTGTAATAACTAGGATTATCGCCCCTTGAATTATTATCTTAATCATTCTTTGAGTGTGCATTAATATATTAGGAAATTCCATTAAATATTTAAATTATCGACCCCCGATAGTGGAGAAGTTGATACTCAGGTCAGTAAATATCCCCATAAGAACTAAAAATGCGGAGAAATTTCCCTCGGTCGAAGTTACTTTTCTGTCATTTTCATGGCCATTTGAAATTTCCAGAACCCTTGTTTTCAATAAAATATTATTAGTCATCTGGGAAATTAGCCTCAACTATAATGTCCAAATACCTCCTCCAATCCCCAAATTTTTTTTACGCTCTCTGTGAGCAACCGCGTTCCTTTTCCTCAATTATATCGTCTCCATAATTCTACATGATCATATCCGGAACGCATTCTCATTTATTTTTTTCAAGTCTCCACACTTCATACCGTATAACGTCACCCTCGAAATCTCACCACGCCAGTGTATCTACCTTAATATTGAACTTCAAATAGCCTTGAAGGTGGCTGGCGTTACTTTGTGAACTCCGGTCAAACGAAATGGAAATTATCAACGTATGCAGAGAAGATTTTTCGGGTTTTCCACCGTGTAAGGTCCTCAGTATCTTCTTCCGACGTTTCGATGTGCAACTCGCTTATCGTCCTCAGGGATTTAGGAATCATTGGATGCGGTATGAAACCCCAGAAATCTTCACTGCCATTGTTCGCCGGGAAAAAAACCAGACATCACATCATATGTACTACAACTGTGCGGAGGGCCGGGAGGGCTTTCTCTTCGTTTGACACGAGCAGGAAAGACTTTTTTCCGCCAGCAAAGCGCTGAGTTGGCACGTTGACGTTTTGTCAATTTAATAAATCTAGCATTAATCATTTTACGTATTCCGAGATAAATACGTGGAATGACGTATACGTATTTCAAGGAATAATTACAAAAATCGTTCCAACCACGTGGCGATGGACCGTAGCCACCCGGTGGCTACTGATGGACTCTCTTGTTTCGGGAAAAAATTAGTATTGATAATCGTTTTAAACTAACGAAGCATGGACATTTTTATTTTAAACATGTTTTATGAAATGGATAAATATTATTTACAAATTCTTATTTCTTTTATGGAAAGTTTTGCTGAATACGAGACGACAATCGAGTTATTCGTGACCGAAGTTACACCTACCGCCGCGAAGTGAAAAAAGCAGTGCTTAATTTTCAATCATAACGCAAAAACATTGGCTAAGAATTTGGAAAAATTATTTCACTCTTCTTTAAATAATATTTTACCAAATTGTTATAAAATATATTATTTGTTTCCAAAAGCGACAAGTTATAATTATGAAAAAGCCTGTAGTGATGTTTTACGGATCTTAATGGCCCAGGCAAAAACTGCTCCACACAGTAGCGTAGCCAAGGGGGGAGGGGTCCGGACTCCCTCCTCCCCGAAACATAAAAACACATCGTTTTCCTTCATAAAAGAAAACAAAATATTGAAAAATTATGAATTTACAAAATGTTTCTTTGACAAATGAAGTTTTTTCGATTATGAAAAGTGTTAAAATTAGTTTAAAACCCTCTACTCAGTGCTCTGTTTTTCAAAATTTTCCCCCCTGGTTTTGGACCCCCGCCCCGAACGAAATTCCTGGCTAAGCCACTGGCTCCACAGCTATTACCACGAAGGCAAAGAGTTATAAAGTATAAATATGGGAATCGGGCTGGTGCGGTGGCTAGAGCGTTGGTTTCTCAGGTTACACGGGTTCAAATCCCGGCGTAGGCAGAAATTTTACAGAGGTTTCCCAATCCTCGCTGGAATTTACATTGTGGCCACTGGTGCATCATTCCTTCCGACGGATAGGACGTTAAACTTTTGGTGTCTTTCGTCAAAAGTAGGGTAATGTCGACGCCGAATTTCTTTACACCACCCTTACCTATCCGTACCTCATTACGGAAAAAACAAGATTTGATGGTGTCAGGCGTCGGTTGCATTCTCCAAAAAATGCCTTAAAATAGTTGATTTCATTCGATTAATGCATCAGTACCACACTCTCTGAGATTATGGTCGTGATTTCATTTTTTGCTAAGGCGACCAATGGAGGGAACGATGAAAATTTTATGAACTGGGTCAGAAAACCGTTGAAGCTGTCACAAATCGATCTTCTGAGTCTCGAAGAAAATTATTATTATTTTTTTAAGACGTCGATTTTGACATTCCTATGGAGTGGGCCACGAAAAAATAGGACATTGGAGGGATTTGATACTTCCAATTGGCATAGAGTGAAAGCGAGAGAAATTGGAGAATAATGAGTTGGGAATGTAATTCGGAAGGGTCAAACCAAGATGCTGCGTAATTTTCAGGAGGAAATTCGACGAAAATGACTGCAGATAAGTCAATAAGAGGAGCCCAAGTAAGAGGGCACAATAAAAAGAATCACTACTTCTTACGATCATTCCTTTCTAGCTTCATATCAGGGAAGTACCAACATTGAAGAAACTACTGAATGATTTAGCCAAAGAATTTTCGCGTGGTGATAACATACTATAGTATGAGCGATGTACATTTTAATACCAATCACAAAACCGATAAAAACGAGGCAGAAATAGAAACCAAACAAGATACTGGATGCTGTTAGTACTTTGTTAATATTTCTTGGCTAGCTTAGAGGATCTTATGGAAGATGAATAGTTATTACAATTTTAAATGTCAGTATGCAATACATTAATTTCGACAAGGTTTTTAAAATAAGTGAGTAAGAGAAAGCCCGAAATTTCATTCCACAATTTGCTTCTTACAGTTCTCCTTATCTAAATCTCCGAATACTTGTTGAGTATCTGTTAATTGCTTGTATCACTATCAAGTAAAACAGAGATAAGTTCTACCTACTGAATTGGTTTTTGATCTGAGACTCAATAAAGATTTCTGGAATCAATGTTAAGAAAGTAATTTTATTTAAGTTTATCAGTTGTTCAAATACGAGAGTGATTGAAAATCTTATCAAACGCACTACATCCGGCGAAGACGAGGAAGAAGATTCACACAAATCTAGTTCATTTCTCGTCAACGCAATTAGCGCATCCGCGAAGCACAAAATTTCCGAAATTGAGATAGTGACTTATTCAAGACGTAGATATGATAAAAATGAAGCAACGCGTACATGGATACTCCGAAATTATTGTCATCAATTACGAAAACACACTTTGGTTTACATGAGTAATAGTAACTTTTGCTGATGCAACCAGGAAGACGGTCATTCAAGCGTATCTTCCTTCAATATTGACTTTTTTATGCTGATATGACGGACCAAAATTGCCATTTAGCCCGAAGATCATGCGCGAATTCGGGTCGAGATATCGTTATGCAAGTTTCCCTTGTGCATTTGCGGGACTGAAAATTCAATTTAACTTTTTAATGTAACATACAATGAGATCGACCAGAAGGTGTACGTATAAGCCATAAAATTCAGTGAAGAAATTTTAATCAAAATGAATCTGAATGAGTTGAATTCCATTGGAATCGGTCACGTTTTTTTTTGCGAAGATTATGATCCTATCGACTATCCTCTCATTGCTTAATATGTCCCCAGAGAATTACCTATATTCAGTACCTTTTTTGAAAAATATTAAATATAACAGTTTACTATTAATTTTGTTATTTTACAGATTTTTTTACAAGCAGGCAAATCGTTCTTAACGTTAAATGCGCTTTCAATAAGCGAGATGTGAGAGAAAATATTCAAATTAGCTCTCTACTATAGCAAGCGTTCTATCCAGCTATTCATATGAGACTGCGCAAGTTACCGATTATTACTGAAAAAGAAGGGGAAAACTTTATGTCTAAACTTGTGATAAAAATACATTACTCAATCACTAGGCTCAAGCATCTGCTTCTGCTTTAATATTTCGTTGTTGACCATAAGAGTAAACTGATCAGAGTTCGGTAACATTTAAACCGCAAGAAAATGCAGCAACATTTGAATTGCACGAAAATGTCCAATTTTATCCTCGCACAATTTTTCTGTAGTGGTTATTAAGCTCTAGATGTGTATATTTTAGTTAATTAAAATAATACTTATGTATTCACAATTTAAAGTTTCCTAAAAATCACTCTATCAATGCTGATTGACGACTGACGGATTCACACACACCTCACTGAAGTTTTTTTTCATTTTTTATTAATACGATATATTATATTTTAAGCCACATGGACAATACATTAGGGAATACTTTTGTTACACATTGATAAATGTGGTCTCAAAAGATGAAGGTTCTTCAAATAGAAAGGCAAAAAGACTACACGCTAAAAGTTTGAGGATCGAAACAGAAGGCAAAATTCCAGAGAAAAATCTGAAAATGTGTCCTAGGTACGAGAAGACGGAAAATGCCCATGCTAACAAATGTATGTACCTAAATTTTTCTCCAAACAAAACTCATGAATTTTTCTCTCTGATCCTCACAAAAGAAGAATTCTCCGATAGAGCCAAACTAATTAAGAAAAGGCCTTCACTTATTTTTCTCGTGCGCCCTCTGCGACATGATGGATCTAGATTTAACTGCGATTAAAAAAAAAATGACGACGAATTTCACTCAAATTGGCTTCGTCTGTAACTGGTCTACTTGGATTTTGTGCAAATTCCTATCGAAAATATTTCATTATTTCCTACCCGATGCAACCAAAATCAGCTGATAATTAATATTTCGCTTTATTATACAGCGTTGAATAATCTACAAGTTAACGTGAGAATCGTAAGGCAGGTTGGACGAAACTGATATTCCTACACTTAATTACCACAAACAAAGATTTCGATGCCCTCCTCTGATTCGGAATCGTGCGATTAAACGTAATAAATTGGAGAAAACGTGAAGCTGTAATAGTTCCATCACTAATTCAGGTTTACACCTGCAATCAAATATTATTTTCGTGACTTTCGTAATTTTTTATTAATTGGTAGACCACGTCGTCAGCAGCTATCATCGACTTGGAGATTTCCCTCCCGTAACTCTTCCACGGTACTTCCTTTCCAGCGACTTACACATCACAGCGCCTACGCACACTCCTCGTCATGCGCAGTCTTTACAAATGAATTTGCATTATTGAGTAATAATGAGATTTGAATAGCTTTCCTTAGCTCTGAGTTCTGGTTCGTGTCCCGATCTTCCCACTTAATTCTTTATCTATAAATCATCCATTTTCAGTCTATCATTGTTTACAGGCGGCTGCAATGCCCTGGACTTCGCCCCACACGTTTGTCTTCTCTACGGCGCAGTAATTATAAATTAGATCTCTATATCTCATCTGCATAGATACTATTTTCGATATAGGTGAGTTTCACAAATTCCATCAAGGAAGGGACGTGCCTGAAAAAAATAATTTTTAACTTTCGAGGTATTTAGAAAATATCTCTTCTACGAACTCTTAATGGTACATTTCCTTTTTCGATCTTCACTTCGCTCAGCCTATGGGCTTCACATTTTAAACCAAGCTATCACCACGAAAAAAGGTGATGATAAATGGTTCATGTTAAATTGATGAATTGTTTCATCACCACTGGCGAGAGGAAACAAAAGGCACTTGACCTGTTATTTCAAGAGTTTGTTTCGAGAGGCTCCTCCTCCGTATTCTGCCTAGATATTCATGATGAACATATTTCATCTCGGAGAAAACTCGTTTGGCGTACGGATATACTACTAAAAGAGTGCACTAAAGTGAGCGTTCATAAATATGCATGGGCCATAGATGACTCCTAATGCCTGAAGAACCAATGAAACGAGATAGGTGAATGGGTTGGCTCTTGGTAAACACTTGCTTCTTGGAACTGAATGCGTAATGAAATGAATAAGAGATTGAGAGGTAGTTGGAGACAGGGGCGCAGCTAGGAATGAAGGCTAGAGGGGGTTTCAGGCGCAACTAATACTGGGGGGATGGCATACCCGCCAGGATGAGCGAGGTGCGGAGGCCCTCCACCAGAAAATAATTAAGATAAATGGTTTTAAATGGTTAGTTTTACGGCCTTCTGAGGGATATTTTATTAATCCTTACACTATTATATAAGTAATATTAATTCAATTAAGTAAAATAGATGCACCCTAAAAATTTCTGTGAGCTCTGGGGGAGGTTTTATCCCCCAAAACCCCCTCCTCGCTGCGCCACTGGTTGGAGACTCTTTAATATATTTGACTGTTAAATCACTAAAAGTGTAGATCTCACGTGAGGTCAAGCATGTGATATAATGTTCCTTAGACTTGTAATACAGTTATCTTTCTCAAAACATTTGAGTGAGATATTCACTCCCGTAATTGCGAAGAGTTCATTACAGAAAAAAATGTTCTCTTAACAACTAAAATTATAATAATTTCTACAATTTTCCGGCTTAATTGACTCGTTCAACTAAGTTTTATTTTATTATAAATTTATAGAAGTAAATTAGTGAGACCCATATTTTTTAATTTTATTTTCGATCCGATGCCTACTTCACCAGCAAGTTGATGATGACACGAACTCACGCTGCGAGGATCACAGCTTATCAACTGTTTGTCAGCTTCTTGGAGTTCGTTTTTGTGTACTATTGTTAGCCATTCCTTTCATCAATGGAATATCCTCCCTGGACAAGCAAATGAACCTGGACTCTCATGGTGTCACCAACTCATGAAATGTGGGCGGCAACTATAACTTGTTTGAAACAAGGTGTTTTTAAGTGTTTTTTTCCGAAGCACCTATGCAATTGTTTAAAATATTCCTCATTCGCGACCGGTGACATAAAAATTTTTAATCAAGCCAAAAAAGTGGATTTATTAATGCCATTTTATATGAATTTGGTGAACCATTTCTTAACCATAACTATGTATGATAACTAATACGAAGAATTATTTTTAAAATCGTCTGTATGATAGTGAAAGGCCATTTGTTAAAAATAACTAGTGTAAACGTCTAATAAGTCTTCATAATTACGATACGCAGTTCTTATCGTCGTACACGTACAAACTGCGTCAGTAAACGTGTAAGAAGCAATATTCGTCTAGTTCACCTTATAGCCTATTTTTGGGACATTTCAATTGCATACTCAGCTCACTTACTTAAACATATAATTTATTCTGCGTAGTCCAATGAAAACATGAGGCAAAATCAACCACCGAGAAGGATTGGTAATAGAACTTTTAAGAGAAAAAAAGTTGTGGCCTAAACTTGGCGCTTATAGACTTGAATTTCTAATTCCCTAATGCTCATTTCGCTTTAAATGCATGCAGCAGCCTTCCTCTGGCTTTGAACGGGATGATTTCCATTTCACGAATTTACAACGAAGCAAAACAATGCCGTACATTGGGTGTGAGCAACCACACCCCGTAACAGCTGTTTGTCTGGATTTATTTTTCAACACATATTGAACTCATGCCAGCACACTTTTGAACGCTTCATTGAAACCCCAATAACAGCAGTGAAAGAATATAGGTGGAGAAATTTCTATAAAGTATGCCATGGATTTTAAAAACGATATATACTACGGTAAACCAATCTAAACTTTTCACTTTAGTGAATATGAGAGAGAAAACACGAAATATTTGTGAATATTTCAGTTTGTCTCACCGAAAAAAATCCTCGAATTTGACTGCGGAAAACATCTAAAATGATACTTCCTTGATAAACTGTTCACTAGAGTTTCTCTACATGGGAATTATAAGCAAGAAAAGAGAGTATTGACATTTTAGTGGATGTGAAGCTTTATTGGAAAAGAAATTAAGCACAAAACGCGAATGATGATGGCCGGCGTAAAAATCCAAACTATCTCAAAATTCGTCGCAATCCTCCACCCCCCCCCCCCAACTTCCTTTATAGCACCCCTGAGTGATGAGATACTCCCGAAACAATAGAACCGACATTATTCGATCGAATATTCAAATCTCTGCCCCATCTCCACTTGTGAGCAAAATTTATTCGTAGTAATTCTGTTATAATTCATTCTAATGAATATTTGGCGGGAATATCCGATAGAAGAATTTTGTAAACGGATTTTTGGTTTGATAGGCAGTAAATGAAGGCGATAGGTGAAATATAATATAAATTAATAATTAAAAATAATTTGAATACATTTAACTTCGCCTGATATCCATTAACTCCCAAGCAGAATATCAGCAATGGATGCACAACATTATACCAAAACGATATCGAGGGCTGCACAAAGATATGATAATCTAACAGGTATAACACACTAACTTGCAGAGTTCTCCGTCCTAGCATCAACCGTCGCAGTAAGATTACACACATTCTGCTTTTGGGCAGTTAAAAAAATTCAACGGTAGAAACGCCGGAATGAGGTATTTGGAAGGAAAGTGAATTTTAACTATCGTTCCCAATGATAAAGACAAAATGTATGCAAACCCCGGGCATCTTCGAAATAAAGTTTCCGCGGTATTTGTACACCCATAATTTACAATTTAACAGCAACTTCGAGGTGGTTTCAAATATAACAGGATCAAAACAACGATCAACTTTAGACTCCTCTTCAAGCACTTTTGTCATGTGAAAATCCATGAAAAATAGACTATCCCATCAAGTAGAGGGACATCTTAGGCTAAAAAAAAGTTCTTAGCGTTCTTATACTTTCGATGTACAGTAGTCAAACAGAGAAAGAAGGGAATATTCCAGTCATTCAAACGTTTTTTTCTCTCCACCACACCCACAGATGTCAGTTCCCAGAAATTAGCGGATACTCTGAAGAAGATAACGCCAGAGAATGTAATAACCTCACTCTCATCTATCATAAAACAAATAAACGCATGGAGGGAAGCGAATTGGAAGGAAATGAAGCATGCAATGCGACCGTGCCATCATCTGCACGCTACTCCGATGGCTAAGAACGAAACGATTGTGAAGTTTCCAAGGTCGAGGCAGAAAAAAAGTCAGATTTCACCGATACTTTGGTACATAACACACTGGGGTCTTTGTATTCATAAATTTACTGTTAGATAAAAAATTAAGTGCGGTGTAATTTAGTCAAGTAGCGGGTAATTGATAGCCTTTAAGTTAATAATTTAGAGGAATGAACTTTCTAAATGCATTCTACATTCATGCAGAAACTACGAGTGGTTTTTGGTGTAGTTTTGTTTCCGGTTCTTGCAAATGATAGGTTCTTTTACACTCAGCGAGCTAAGCATCCATCCTCACTCTCGACATAATTTCATTATGGTGGTATAAATCTGCAGAAATATTGGTGGAGTTGAATTTTTTGTCTCTTTCTGACATTTGGATCAACTTTTCTGTTACTAAAAAGATAGCGAACAATTATTTGTCATTCATGGTAGAACAAATAAACATTGCGGTTTGCATGATGTCTAGTATGTTTCTGATATGCCTTCAGATCCAAAATCTCAATAATATCAACATCAAATAAGAGACGAAAGTTAAAATTTAGGTAAATGAAACCAGATACAAGTTTCTTCCATATTTTTCATATTAAAATAATGTGAGATCAAGGTGGACAGTGGAAGACGCTTGCTTGCGCTTAGGCGCCACCCCGGATTGACTGAGGATACCGCGTTGGAGTAGCATGCGTGTGGCACATGTGTGTAACACGAAATCCTGAAATCCTGTGTGAAACACCGACTGCTGGTCACTTCTTCAAGGGAATGATGCTGGAATTTGTTTTTGCTGCCTTATTTATTTCAGGTGGGAGGGGTGGGCGGAGGGTGTGAGGAGTGGGGACTGGAGGGGGATCCGCAACATTTCGTTATCTTCCTCACTCCCTCCGCCCACCACTCCCACCTGAAATAAATAAGGTAGCAAAAACAAATCCCAGCATCATTCCCTTAAAGAAGTGACCAGCAGTCGGTCGCGAAACGTCGGGGCAATCTCCATTACGACACGCGGCATACACCCGTATGTCACTCTTTTTTAAAATTAAATCTAAGTTCCATTTGTTTACATACGTGTTTGGTAAAGTAAATATACGACTTGCATATTTCTTGCAACTGTAGACGAAGTTGTTGGCATTTTTGGTTGGTTGCTATGGGTCGCCTCAAATGTTATTTGATAATTGTTTTCTTTTGGCACCCGGCCGTAAAAGAAACATTCTCTATTGTCAATGATCACATGCTATCACAGAAAATGACAAAGTTTGAGTTAGTTTCAAATGGCTTCATTTATTTCAGCAAGAAGTTATTGGAGCGCAATCTAAGTTCAAGACACTCATTAGCGAGGGCTGGCGGACAAGAGACTCGGGAGAAAGAAGGCTTAAATCATTCGAAATACCACAGGCTGGCGATGTCCGCATTTCCTCCAGAAATATCGTGGGATTGGGGTTGGGCAGAATATACGGCTCTCTCTGTCATACCACTTACCTACGTGCTCTACAGGTATTTATACGCTTCTCTGATCGAATGGAGGCAGAATGGCATCCCATACGTTCCAGTACGGCCTCTCGTCGGAAGTATCGCCGATGCCGCTTTGGTGCGTAAATCCATTGGCGAGGTGTACGCAGATATTTATAGAGATAACCAGAGGAAGAGATACGTCGGATTCTACCGGTTCATGCAGCCAGCAATCCTTCTCCGTGACCCATTACTCATCAAGAAGGTGATTGTCACCGATTTCGAGTACTTCCCATCCAACGAGGTGAAGGGTGACACACAAGTGGACCCCATGTTCGGAAGGCACCTCTTCGCACTCAGCGGCGAACCATGGAGCAGGATGAGGGGCAGTTTCGGGGAAGCATTTACGAAGGACAGCATTCGGGAAATTTCTGCACTCTTCCCGGAGGTGAACGATATCCTCAAGTCTTACCTGGACATAAAGTCAAGGAAAGGTGGTGGAAAATGGGAAGTTGATTTGATGGAGCTTTGCACTAACTACACCACGACGACCATGTCCACATGTGCTCTGGGAGAACTCGTCGATTCCATCAACAATCCGGACACAGAATTGAAGCACATGGTGAGGCTACTGACGGAGCCGACACCGAAAAGGGTCATGTCTCAGTTGATCTTTCTTCAGGTTCCTTGGCTGGCCAAGCTACTGAAAATACCGTTCGTTCCGAAGGAAGTCAGGGAATATTTCAGGAGGACCGTTGCACATGAAGTTGAGAGGAGGAGGGTAGGGGGATGTCAACGTAACGATTACATGCAGTTGCTTATAAAACTATGGGATGCTGGGAGGTTGAGTCTGACACCGAGATGGGAAAAGAACATGGGCGATGCCCATAAAATAGCAGCCAAGCGTCACTCAAAGGCAGCCGAGTGTAAAAAAGAGACGGCCAAGGATCAAAAACAGGGAGCCAAAGGTCAAGGAGACGAAACCGCACAAGGTAAGGAGGCAGACCAGCGTTTTCATATCTTTTCTTAACAAAAGTGTCTTCTTGGTAGAGAAAACGGTCATTGCGAGCGAGAGGTACCACAGTAATTTTCTCACACACTTACCGTCCTCTTTTTAAGTCACAATTATACCACTCGTGTAGTACAAATCCTCGAGGGCCTTTAAAGCGATTCACTCACTTAGAAATTCCGCTTTCAGCTGAGAAAAAAGTAGAGTCCTCCTAGAGCTTTACTAGAAATTTAGCATATTCCGCATGAACTTAGGAATATGATGAAAAAGACTGTCATTTATTTAAAAAATCCGATTTTTCGCTATTTTCCATCCCATATTTTCCAAAACTTTTTACCTTGCAATAAAGGCCTCACCTTCCTCTTTCTCCTGTCTATATTAATTACTCCTGAAATCAAATGTTTTCGAGCGATGTTTTTTTTCCGTTGGGATACCTCTCGCTCACAGTTACCCAAGTCAACGTCTAGTAATTCAGATTGTTCAATTCTCAGCTCTCTGTGATACACCTCTCATGATAACACAATACCATTAAATCCAACCTGGATTTTCAAATCGCCAATAAATGACACAAATAAGCTAGCAATAAAATCAACAGATTTAGGCGTTACTTGGTGGAACGATGAGATATTCATGGTTAAATAAAAAACACAGTACTATTCCACAACCTTATATTTTTGTGGAATAGTACTGTGTTTTTATTTAACCATGAATAAGCTAGCAATCTTCTTTCAAGGAGGAAATTTTTTTCGAATACCTCTTTTTAAGTCATACTGATTCGATTGATGGTTGATTGCCGACATGCTTCACCAACAAATGGCATGTCAGTACTCAAATTCTGTCGAGTGAAATGCTTTTTCAAAGACAATCAATACTCTCCTCTATGTCTTATAAATTACAATCTGTGCTTCTAATTATCACAAACTCGCTTGTTGTTTTAAAAAATATATTGATTTGAAGGGTGGTTGTCTTCAACTCCTCAGCTTTCACAAAACTTTGAACACAGTCCTATACCTTATATTTTGTAATATCCTATTTTATTAAGGTTCTTCCGCGGCGTTTTTGCCGTAAGACTAGCGTTTCTAAAGGCCGTTTTACCCGGTACACGGAATTGCGCAGTCTGACGTACGTGTGAAGGCGCAATCAAAATTGCGTCGTGTAAAGCGGTGAATTGCTAGAACACATGCGAGAATGCGTGGATGCGAGACGGCAAAATAGCCCCTGTTCTAATTTCGTTCATGCATTCGCGCAATTCCACGCCATTTTAGAAATTAATGCAGCTCTAACCTGCGCAATTCCGTGTACCGTGTAAAACGGCCTTGATGCACTCATTGTTCCATGTTTGCAGCCGAGAAGGTGCGATCCCAGGAGCATACGGGGGAAGAAAGAATAGCGGATATAGTAGAAGAAGGTAAGGAAATTAACCAGCGTTTTCACTATTAATTAGTTACTTTGGCTGAACAGAGTGGCCACTCAAACATCAAACCTAAATTCCCTAATTTTTCAGACTATTTTCCGAATGTTGTGCACTGTTTGGTAAGATGTGTTTTATAGAATATTCACCTTCACAAGATACTAAATGCGATTCAGCGTCCACTTCAAAGTAAAATTATATTTTTTGCCAAATAAATTAAATTCGTGATATTAAACTTTATTTTAACAGTTATTAGCATCACTTGAATGACATGCGAGGAATAAAGTCGTTTGGCACGAATTGGTAAGCACGTTTGGCAATAAATGTTTGGCACGAATTGGAAAGTCATACATTTTAAGACAAACGTTCACTACATTCTGTACGAATGAAATATGGGAAATTTACACAACAGATTTGGTAAGCAGGGAAGATCAAATTTGGCTTTCACAGCAAATATTATTTTCCAGACTTATTTGTGATTTTTCGTGACTTTCTTAAAATAACCTGCTTAGATATAACCTGATTGTTGTCATCGCTAGGAGTCGAAGGAGTGCTTACAAAGAACTAAATTCATTAGAATTCATACTTCAGAAGTCTGACATAATTCTCTGACTTCTCACGTATTACATACGAGTATTCATCCTGATGTAAAAATTTCAGAGACACAAGACACATGTATCTTTCAGCCAGGCTTGATTATGAGGATATTTAGTTAACGAACATATTTCGAATTTTAAGCGGACGCTTGCTTTCTGAATTTTATACCATACATAATTGTTATTCTCATCAATTGTTTTAATGACACAATTATTTTATCAACCAAAGCGCAACTCACTGCACGGCTCTTTTTTTTTAATTTACGAACCGATGTATACGCATCCCAGGTGAGGTCTCCACCCATTGATAAAGTCTCTCCCCACCCGGCACGAGCAAAATGATGAACGAAGCTACCGAATGGCGTACGTTACATTGCTGATATTTACTCACTTTTTCGCTCATATTATTAACAAAACAGAGCAACCATTTTAGGACATGGAATAAATCTAAAAATTGCGATACAATAATTCCCAAATGTAATTGAAATTACCTTAAAAAAACAATATTTGACACGTATTGAAAAGTCATAAGTTAAAGACAAACGAACACAATATTCCGTACGAATGAATAGCCCATTCATGTAAACGGCTGTTAAAAATTCGTATTGAAAATGGGACCGATGGGTTATATATTATGGTTGAAAGATTTATTCATTTAGAATGAGCCAAAATATTCATAGAAAAATGCAAATTTGATTAAGCAAATTTCTACACTCTTATAATCCATTGCAATTATAGTATAACGACTTCGATACATCAGAGACATAAGTTTCTCAATATCCATCGCAAAAACTTTCGCCGTACCGTGATTTCGTAATGAGTCGTACCCAATTCATACAATATTTTTTAGCGCCCGCCGAGATCACTTGATCCTGAAGCAATAAGATGCCAAGTCTGTAAGAATGTGCAAGCAACCATCGAGTTTGACGAGTCGCATATTATCATAATAACCGTAGTTGTGACGTAAATATCAGAGAATGCCGTGTTTTGGTACAATTTTATTCTTTCACAAACTGCTAAGATTGAAAGTGCTATGTTGCCATTGCTAGGAGTCGAGGGAGTCTTTACAAAGAACACCATTCATTAAAATTCACACGTCGGAAGTCGGGTATTGAGCGCTCCTACCAACTTGTTAAGTGGTCGCCGAAGGTTTTCCTTCAAGTGCAACAGCAAACAAATCCAACATACACACACCGTCCATCCAGCACGAATATAAATGACTTCATGCTCATTACTTCACTTCCATCTTTCTTGATTCAGCAATCACACGCTAAAACTTTACTTTGATTACAATCATTTATGCGTGGTATCATGGAGTTACATTTGGGCGAATCATTCGATGAATAGTTTAACCTTATCCTAGTATTGGTACACACAAATAAAATTTTTCTACCTTACATTTTTATCATACAGAATGCCGAATATTATATTCTCAGTTTCCTTTTACTCGAACTCAACTCAAACGAATTTAAGATATGGTACGCCTAAATCACGTTTCTCTACCGTATATTTTTTATACTGAGCGCCTACGACAGTATTCTCATGACTGCAGCGAATTCAAATGAATTCATTCATCACTTTCATTGCGAATATCGGAATGCGGTCTCTGAAGAAACCAGTCCATGGCCTATATATTTGGCAGAAAGACTCTTGGGGGTCCCCACCGTAGGCAAAAGAATGTGGACGCATGTCGCACACCTGGTTGCACAGCTAGATATCATATAACACGCCCTTGGTCTCCACCCATTGATAAATTCTCTCACCGTCAGGCACGAGCAAAATGATGAAGGAAGCTACCGAATGGCGCTGATGTTTATCCATTTTCCTCTAATCGCTGATATTCAAATCTTTAATTAAACATTTCACGTGATTCTTTTAGGATCACGTTGGAATTTAATGTAATCGCATGCTCGTAATTAAGTTACTGGTGCAGTGCAGACTTGCGAATTTATTGCAAACCACAAATCGGATCCATGTCATTAAGTGATGATAATGGAGTTATTTATGTTATGTGGCAAGTAACATCAGAAAAATACAGTAGAACACAGAAAGCATTAAACAGCCGACACCAAAATACGCTATCATGTATAACCGGAAAAGAGGAGAGAACAGAGTTGAATGAGAAAGAGTTGATTAAAATGTAATTCCAAATATATTCAAGAAAGAGTTTTGAAGCTAAGTATTTCATATTCGGACAGGAACTGAAGGCGACGCGAAAGCGTCATGTGCCTTTTTACAGGAAAAATATGAGATTAGGATATAAATTTATGGTATATATTAATTTCTGCGAGCAATTTTTATTTTGCGCCGGGGTAAAATGCTGACTGCGTCATTGTAAGTAATACTGAAACAGATATTTCGGCTGCTGGACTTTTAGGCGGACGCGCTGAAGAAGGTATCTCCTCACTTGGAAATCTATGTACATGCCTATGATCAGATTTCACCGTGTCTAGTTGAAATTTATAATCGATGAATAGAAAATGCGCTCTCGCATTTTCATAATTAATTACTGATGATTTTATAAACCTTTTTAATAAGGTAATCTTTCGAGTTATCTTTAAAAACCGTGTCTAGTTTAACCTTCAACATTTTGAAATACACAAACTTTCCCCAAGATTCTGAGCTCGGGAAAGGAAATCAATTAAAGACGTCACCAAAAATATGAGGGTTTGATTTAAATCAGCCGCAAGGAAATTTTACTCGATGATCACAAGTGCCTTCACAAACATTTCTCTGAAATACTCACGTAAAAAAATACTGCAGTCGGTAAATATTATCACAACTAGAAATGATAGAGGTCTGCTTTGTTAGCTCCCGCGTAAAATCATCTTCGCGCCAGCTCATTGCTCGTTGCGAAATGTCCTCAGCGGCGATTCGTTGAACGTCTTTCTTGACGCTAGAGAGTCCAGACGTCGAGACTGGAGGCGTAAGATCCTGCGCAATGCCTCCTATGCTCCTATTCTCTGCCATTCGAAGCCTGCTACTCGTTATCCGTGCTATTCGCGTGTTCTCGAGAATTTGCAGAACGGTGTAAGGAGTGTTAACAGGGGAGTGCCGGTTTTATCCGAACGTCCGGTCGGAGATAAAGGATGAAGGAAATTGTGTAAGCTCAGTGTATGTACACTATGAGACTCCTCGGCTCCTAACCGTCTCGCAGTAAACGCCAGGAGGACGAAAATAGAGGATAATCAGGTCAAACGAAATTTACCTAGACTGCATCGCTGGGGAAAAAGTTCGTGCATATTCTAATGGGCATAGCAAGGATTCAGTCATTACTAGACTTAGGAGAAGGGAAGGGGCAGAAGACCTTTTGTCTGGTCCTATTTAGCAGGTTGTGAATGTAACGTATTAATAGCTTAATTTTTAAGCGGGACGGGAAGTGCCCCCCAATGTCCCCTTGGGCCAGCGGCGCAGCAAGGGGGTGTTTAGGGGCATAAAACCCCCCAGAGCTCAGAGGAACTTTTAAGTTTAATCCATTTTACTTAATTGGATTAATATTACTTATAGAATAGTGTAAGGATTAATAAAATATCCCTCAGAAAGCCGTAAAAATCACAATATTGAACCATTTATTTTAAAGTTCCGCACTTTATTAATCTCGCATCTTCCGCCTACCCTGGCGGGTATTATATACCCAAAGACACCTCCGGTATTAGTTTCACCTAAAACCCCGCAGACTTAATTCCTAGCTGCAACCCAGCCTTGGCTATTTCGTTTTATATTCTCTAATGAGTACTTGCTCTCCTATTGAAAATATATTACTCATAGCGAGGTAAAAATTCGTGCGTAGCCATGAATTAAGGTAAAGAATGATATAAACAGTATATCTTGGGGGAAGTGGGCAATATTAAATCAAGTTTAGGTTAAGTAATTCTAAAAAGCACTCCCATTGTATCTTTATTTAAAATAATTATGAAATAAAAAATAAGAATCATAAAATTCCATAAAAGAAATTTATAACAATAAACAAAGTAAGACAGTGAGTAAGAAAATGAGAAGGATAGGAAGCACAACGATACCTCTAAGTGACAGGCGGTACACAGATTTGTTGCTGAATATTTATCCCATTTCCGGAAGGAGGGTCTGGGTTCCTCCCTCCGATAAACGCGCCTGATGCTAAATAATTAAAATCCATAAACACTTGCGTAGTTATGACGTTCAAGATGACCATAACCAGAACACGGAACTGTAACTCTCCTCAAGTAGCGACGAGAGGTGAAGAATGACGGGTTGCATACCTGGTTCTTTAAAAAGGGTGTCAGTCAATCGCGAATGACAGTTTTAAGTTCAAATAAAGTTGGTAAAAGTCTTCATGAAGGCAATTAATGGGAAATTTGAAGTGATGTTTACGTTAGGTGAAATCTCGATCAGAAGTCGGTTAGGTGCTAATGGCATATGAAGTATCTGATAAATCTACCCAATTCGGGTATTTTCCCAGGCTATCAGCAAATATCCATGGTTAAAAAACCACGAGCCACTGATATTCCTACCTAACGGGCTCACATCACTACTGTGGGTACGTTAAAATTATAGTTATACGTGATAACTTTTCCGAGGGTAAATTTTTTCTACGGTAACTCTGAAATCATGCAATAATGTACAGAGACGTAGGAATAACTACGCAGTTTCATAGCAACCAGTAATAAAAGCAGTTCGGCCATTCCAAGCGAATGCCACCAATGGAAGAAAAGTTGGATGAACCTTGTTGTAAGGGCCGGTTTAAGCAGTAAGCAAAGTACGCGGCCGCGTAAGGCGCCAAGCAAAAGGGGGCATATAAGATAACATTCGCTTTCGCTAGGAGACAAATTTGATGTACACCCAAATTTGTATGTTGACCAGCAATTATTGATTTCATAATCTCCCGCACCACGTTTTTCGTTTTTGATACCTGAAATATTCTTCTAAAACTTATTTTACTTATTCATCAATAAGATTTGATTAAATGATCAATAATTTAAGCGGCCGTAGGCAGTTATTTTCTTTTCAACAAAACGTGGTTTTTATAAAAATTATATTTTTATACTTTAATATTATTTTAGACTTTTTAGTCATGCTAAACAGGAATTTTGCAATCGGTTTACATTTCAATTTCAACAACTATGTGGGCCTAAACTATTAGAATTTATTTTAAAATGTATCCAGAGGGACTCCCTATTACCACTCAGGTTATTTTTGAGGGGGGACGGTGCTGTTCGCCTTGGGGGAGGGGGAGGAAATATTGTCCGCTTACACTAGAAAAAGGTCTAGAACCTGCCCTACTTGTTGTATGACCTCACCGCTCTGCCAGTGTCTGTAGACGAATGAGTGAGCCCTAAAATGAAAGTCAACATTTAAATTGGACTTAGAAGCGCTACCAGGCCTCTCAAACGTAACTTTATTTTTCCTAACCATCAAGGCGCTTGGAATCACGCTCCTTTACGGCTAACGGGCGTAATTGGGATGATTCACCTTCAATTGTAATGAACTGTTAAAAACCATCAATTGCGAAGCTCTGTGCACAATGAGACTCAAAATACTGCCACAAAATTGATCGGTACCGTTCATCATAAACTTAATTGACGTCCACTTATTCGCTGAAAACTGGAAATAGAGTTTAGTGGCGGGCTTACGATTTATTTTTACCATTCTTTTCGAGGCATAACGAACCAACCATCAGTTTTCGTCGCACTGATATTCATATTCCAGTAGCATTAGACAATTTTCCAACGCTTTATATCAAGAAATCCATAGAAGAGCCTCTGCGAAAACTGTAATTTCCAAATTGTTAAGCATGGAAAGACCCATTTTTCCTATTTAGACGATGAAATACAAACACAAGAGTATATTTTGTAATTTTCGTGATAATAACAGGATATATTGGAATTTTCTTGAAAATAACCTTCCATACGTTTCTCAGTGGAACATCCTCATTAAAAACTGTCTTTTTCAGTGACTATTCCCTTTCGCCAGCAGATATAGGCACGTCCATCAGATGATAGCCACTCTCGCTATGTCCGAAAAAATCCACAGAGACGGGCAAGCCAGAATTCAGGAAATAAGATTTCTTTTGTCTCAGGGCTCAACCTCAAGGTCGGAAAATTCGTGATAAAGCCGCGCATTTTCCTTGAACAACTTCAATTCCCTTGGAGGAAAGATGCCGAGCAGACTTGGAAATTTCTCTTCAACCACGGGTTCCCATTTCCCCAATTGCTTCCTGGGGGAGTGGCCAACGATATTTGCAAGGCCGTAAATCACGTAATCAGTACATGGAAAAGCATTAATTATGTGGATGTTCAAACGTCAATGTGTTTTAATGTCTTGATCACGTTTCGTGCTGTAATTATTGGATTCTACTCTGAAAATTTTAGACTAAACCTTACTCGAGAAGAATTTATTATTTTTGGCTTTCTTTATTAACGTTCATAAGGGCAGTTCCCACTATACGGCGTACACGACGGAAGGCGAGTTTCGTGACCCTAACATGAAATTGGAGAGGATTAGCAGTTTACATAACTAACAAATATAACATAGTAGTGATTAGCATAGTCCTAGAGAGTAAAGTGATAACTTTTACGCTAGTTATGTATTGATTTTTGGGGCCGTCAAGCAAAATTTCGAAGCCGGCAGCTATATTGTGCGTCCTACACCCCTTCTCCACCACGACAAAAAACTCTTAACGTCCCCCTATTTATGACAGGGATTATAACTAGGATTTAGGATTCCTAGATTAGAAAAAATCAATTTCAAGCCATAAGGTTTCAACGCGAGATAAAAAGCACGTCACACCCTAGACGACGGTATGGAGGAAAGCCAAACATCCCCGGTCCGCTAATATATTCGGAGATAAGATAGAATGTTTCAAATAAATAAGCATCATTTTTTCCATCATATCGACAATGAGTTTCAGTCGAGTACCTACCGTGTTTGGTTGGGGCAGCTGATTTTCCGTAAAAATGCTCCGAGTTTAAATCAACTTATCATTGATTCTAGTGAGTCTAAAATTACTGCCATCATAAACTTGGTAAGTAAAAATTAAGACAGCGGCGTTACATATGGGGGCCTAGAGAATTTTCGAGACGAACACGTTGAGAAGAAAGTTACACTAGATAAAAACAAAATTTTTGGGTTGTACCAGCACAGGCGTGAAAGGCGTGAGGTATCAAAGAATGCCTGTGAGCGCTCCCTACAATTTACAAAGAAAGCGCCCCTATGAATAAAAAATTATTATTTTTAATTATTTCTTCCAGTTATTTTTCTCATAGCCCTAAGAAATTAAGAAAGTGAATTTCGATGTAAACATCGCGAATTATTTTTTTATGAAGAGATGATCTTATTACGTAACCGTAATTAGGAACAAAATTTATTTTAAATTTTAAACATACATTGTAATTAAACTTGATTGTCGAGTTTTCAAGGTTACTAATGCACCTTTTGGAGATGGCACGTGAGTACAACAGTACCCACTGCAGACTATACACAAATTGTATCACTTTTTACAAGTACTGGGTACAAGTTTTTGGCATAGGCACGACGTTTATGAGTTTTGAAAACCCATAAATTTCGGGAGAGGACCCACCTATTTGTCCGATCTCCTGGTCAAAACCTTTAGTAGATCCGCCACTCTCACATGTTCGATAGAGAAGAAGCTATGTTCTTTGGAAAGCGTAATACGAAGCGGGTATTGGGTCACTGTGAAATTAGAGAGACGTTCAGGTGTTTTCTTTGCACTTTTGGATTTTACGATTTTGCACTTCTGTACTTTACGATTTTGCGGTGGTTGCGGTTGTTATCAGGAGGAGCATAACAATGGTCATTTTCTCCACACACAGTAGGATTGGTGGGAATATGTAAGCTTCAAACCGGCTTTTCTTCTACAAAGATAAATTTGTCCAGCATCTCGACTTCCACACGCCTGAGACACAGAGTGCTTAAATACAGTGTATCACATGATAATCAAGGGTAACAGTGATGTTCGCAGTTTCTGCCTTTTGATGATAAAACTTGCATCTTAAGAGAATTTAGTCCATACTAAAAATACCTCATTATTAGGATACAGTGAGTCCTCGTTCTACGTCACCCCGTTTAACGTCATGTCGCGATAACGTCACGAAAAGTTTGAGACCGTCATTCGTTTATCGCACCTTCGCTTCGCGATAACGTCAAGGCTTTTAAATTTCGCGCGAGAAAAAAATACGTAGCGGCGGGCGTTGCAGGGTGTTCGTTTTGTGGGCGGTAATACAGTCAGTCTAAACGAAGTGTAAAACGGTGTGTTTATTGCTAATTGCGATAACGGTTTTAGCAAATTTTCTGCAAAATGAATTCTTAGGATGGTGCGCAAGGTTTTACTTGACATAATGGTTTTCAGGAACCTAAAAAATGATTTCAAGGAATTTTTCCGTGTAGAACTCGGAGTTTTTGTCGTCACTTTTTTCGCTGTGTTAACAATAATTTTGGTTCCTGTAACCGCGACGATGTGTCAGCGATTATGATGCCCAGGTGACCACCATAGCGAAGCCGAAAAGCAAATGCGGGAAGATACAAAAATGGAGAAGGATTTACGTCAGTGCTGCTATTGTCGTCGATGAAGACAGGAACTCGTATTTATGCCATAGCTTGGCATTCCCATCGTAAAAAATGCCCCAGATATGATACGCTAAAATTTTTTCGCGTAGGAATTGTGAGGTTGTGAGCCGATATTCACTTTTTACATTGTTTCTTATGCGATATTATGTTTCGATTAACGTCATTTCGTTTATCGTCACATTTTTCAGGAACGGTAAGTGACGTTAAACGAGGACTCACTGTATTCTAATGGTTAAGGTAATTTTAGATTGAGCATCGTTCCAATTACCCCTGCCAGCAGTGGCGGATCTAGGACAGGGACAAGAGGGAGGCTAAGTTTGGTTAAAAATTCCAGCAGTAGTGGGGGTCGGAAAAAATTACCATTCTATCTAGTGTAAATTGGATACCCACGGGGGGGCCATAGCCCCTTTAGCCTCCCCCCTCATAGATCCACCACTGCCTGCCAACCTACACTCACAATTTGAACTTCCTTTCTATACCCACAATAACGCCTACTCCCTCTAATACATACTATACGTAAATCCTAGTCTGTTCCTTCCACTTCTTCGCTTATTCAATATTCTTCCCTCTAAATTGGATTTAAACATCCCCTTCCCATTCAGTACCCACTCCATCCAAACCCTCTAGTCACCTCTGGAGTTTCCTCTCCTCACCCACCATATCATCTTCCCCCACCATTTCATCATCCGCCACTTCATTGTTCCTTTCCCTCTCCATCGACTTCACCTTCTCAATTCTGCTCCATTCCCACATCTCGATTGTATCCGAAACAAAAAATAATAATTTTGGTAAACAACATAGCTCACAAGATTCTGATGTACATCAATGTTTGCATTTGCTTATTTGGGTTGGGTAAAAGATAATGTCACTGTTGGCCTCGGTGTCAGTGGGCTCTAAACGAAAGGTATCAAGAATCCTCTTATCTGATAACCATACAAATGTACATTAATACCTTTGCGTATGCTCCTGAAATGGCATTGTAGGCAAAATTTATTATTACATATTGCCGATTTTCATAGAATTTGAAACATAATGAGACCCATATTTTTCAGTTTTTCAATGTCTCCTATTTCTCAAGTTACTCACAGTGAAAAAGCAAAGGCCTTCACCTTTTCACACCTAAACTGATGCACTATATTAAGATGATCAACTACAATAAGATCACGAAGTTAAGCAGATCTTCACTGACTCATAACAAATGGCTCACTCCTTCTCTGCAACTCCTTGGCTTCGCATATCAGGTTAAACACCCGAGTGAAAAAAAACTCAAAAACTATGGCTCCCTTTTCCAAATGAATAAAACCAGCGGTATATGAATGTGATGGGTTAGATTTCAATAATGTAAAAGGTTTCTCTTCTGCAATTAATTTTCATTTCATAGCATGGCTGACATTGGGTGGTACATTTAATTTGCTTCATGAAAAACAAGATAAAATATGAGGGGGGATTAGAGAAATTCCACAATATATATTCAAAAGCATGAAAATTAAATTTATTTAATATTTCATCCTAAATTTTGTTACAGTTAATAAAATTATGTCGAATTTAATTATTTTTTCCTGTTTTGGATATACTTGCAGTTATGGCTTCGGAAATTGATCAAGATGAAATGGATGACATAACAGCAGCTGCCCTGGCTTTTGTGAGTGATGGGACGGTGACCACTGCAACTTTGCTAAGTTTCACAATCTTTGAACTTGCTCATCATGATGAGATTCAGAAGAGGGTTAGGATGGAAGTCGAAGAGGTACTGAAACGCCATAAAGGGGTTTTGACTTATGAGGCATTGCAGGAGATGACATATTTGGATATGGTGATGCATGGTGAGTAAGTGAAAATAATATAGAATAAGGAGAAAATATGAAATTGAAAAATAAATCAAGACTGCAGATTGGATTGCAAAAATATTCCAACCAACACCATGACAAAAGCCAATGGCTCCTGACAGCCAATAGGATGGCAGCCAGCCTTGTAATACAAATATCAGAGACCTGGCAGTACCTTACTGGCTTTTGACTGACCACCCTTACCGTGCATCATCCTACCTACATAACAGTCTAACTGATGACAAATAATTAGCTGAAAGGACAGAGGGTTGCAGGATGGTTTGGGAAGGACAGTCAGCTAGTTTGTAAGCGGAGGAGATGTACTGCCAAGCCACACTCCATGAAAAACTCTACAATAGAGATAAATGAAATTCAGTAATTTACGTAATTTTAGTAAATTAAAGTAAATTTACGTAACGTGAACAATACATTTGTACAGTATGTTTGGATGTCATCATTGAAGCACATGTCTTCAATGGGAGACAAATGAGGACAATTCCACAAAAGTGGTGATCTTCTAGACAGTCAGGGATGAATGCTCTTGACCATCCACTGTACTGCCTTAATTTTGCTCCAAGCAACTCCCATTCATCGCCACCAAAAAAGTTTCACAGGTGGCAGATTAAATGGCTTCCAGCCAGTTTCATTCATTGGGCAATTAAAAGCTTGTTCATAGGTATGAAAAGAGCCAAAATATGTCTAGAAACAATAGCAGAAAAATAGGTTAAGGCATGATCTATTACGAAATAAGTAAGAAAAATCTGCCAAGAAGTGAGTATATCTTTTATCTGCATAGGAAACTTACTATCAGTAATTTTCTGGCTTCCAACTTTGAAATTAATTTCATTCCAGGCAGTAGTGTACCCAGAGGGATGGCCAACCAGGGGCAACACAAATGGGGGCGGGGATGCAAAATTGAAATTAAACTCTATGAACTGTGAACCTTTCAGTGTAATTACGCCATAGTACACCCATTATCCCAGAAACATCCATTAATCACCTAAATCCTCTCTGAAAACAATTCCCTTAATTGCATAAAAATTTCATGATCTTTATTTTTATTTATGAATAATGTCACGATTCCTCCATCACCACTACTGTAAATTTTATTACTGTTCTTACCCCTCATTTTTCATCATTATTCAAGAAAAACTTTCCACTAAAAACCTTTCCTCCACTCCAAAAAAAAAGAACATGTATGCAATATGTACTAAACTATTCTACACATTAATATTTTCCTTAAAGCATAATTAGCACATATGATTTTATTTAATAAGTGACTCTAATCCAATACATGTACAGTAGATTCTCCTTAATACGAACAATGTAAATACGGAGTCCTCGTTATTACGAAGTAAATCGTTGGTCCCGACGAAAAGGCCTATCCAAGCTATGGTAAAAGAAACGTTATTGCGAAATTTTTGTTTTTACGAAATTACGAACCTCAGTCCCAGTTCCGGCGGCTATAAAATGAACTTTATTACTAAGTTCCACGCATAAGCAATGGCATTTAGGTGGATATTCACTACGCTAAGTAATAATAATCGCGCCGCGTTTAAGTTCTTCTCGTGAACTGTTTCCAAGAGCGTCAATAATGGTTCTTTCTTCAGTATACACGCAACATCATGTAATAAGCTTCATTCCAGTGGAGTCATGGTGACCCACTCGTAACCGCTCGTAAATTGGACGTACAGTTAGTCCTCTTCCTAGGCACATTCGTTTTAAGAATTTTCAGAGATACGAGCATTCAAAATTGTCAAATTTCGAATTTGGCGCCTGTCGATTTGGCCGATATTTCGCGGATTGGCTTGGCGTAGAGGAACTCTCACTTTGGGCACAACCTGAACAAAGTATCATTGAATCTGGTGTGAATTTAGGAACTGCTCAGCGTTTCGCCCGTTCATCCTTACTGCGAGGAGTGATTTTTTTCGGCTCCAGCTGGGTGGCATGCCCAGCTAGATCAGTTGGTAATATCGTGAGCTATAGCACGATTGTGATGCAGCGTTGCATTTTGTAGGATAACCATACTCCTCAATGCAATGTCACACAGTCCGGCCGGCGAAAGTCACCCAATGACGTCACAATAGGAAGGGCGGATAACCCTATGCCAGCACGGTTTACAGCCAATCCCTGTCCTTCAAACGCACCCTCGCCTTGTCTCTCAACGTTGTCAACAGGATAAGGCGCACCGAAATACGGCAGATCCACAACAAAATCTTTTCTTCTAATGGCCAAAACAAGTGATTCTTCCTCTGGGTCCTTCACGCGTGGCGTCCCTTCCGCATCATTTCTTCGTGGAACTCATTGTGGGCGTTTCCCTTTCTTAGCTGGCAACCTTGTCCCCTACCCTGACCTAGACCATTCTGTGTGTCATCGGAAAACTCTCAGCGGCCGTATTGTAGGATGTTTTAACTTAGGAACAAGGTCTTGAAATGCATCCAGTTCGTATATCGGACTTACTGTAAACGGGAAGATATCAACCCTCGATTGTGCCGTGCCGCATTCTTCTGAAGAGAAACTGGAATGAATTTTCCTGTTTAAACATATTTCCGCATAATTTAATCGTACATATTAAATACTTTGTTTGCAACGTTTGGAAGAGAGTTCTGACCAATCAGCGCACAGGAGGAGATCGGCCAGTGCTATATAAGACGGCAAAAAATGAAAACTTCTCACCTTCGACCTGAAGACGGAAGCAGGATGGCTTCCGAAACTGTTGTCAACCAAAAACGACAGACGCGGCTGAAGAACCCGGAAATTAGCAGTCATCATTAAATACTTTTTTCCGATGATTCCTAAAAGAAACGTTGATACGAACTTCGTTATTACGAACCGCCGGTTTTCGGTGCCGCGAACTTCGTAATAACGTAGTCTACTGTATATCTCTAAAACTAGAAAAGTACTATCCATTAAATATCTCATGGGCATCATGTCTAATGATAGGGTGACTAATATTTCTCTATTTTTTCTGTTTCAGAAACTATGAGGTTTTATCCTCCAGCCCCTTTCATGGTGCGATCTTGTTCCAAGCCGTACAGACTTCCAAACCCATACAGAAATTCAGATTATGGTGGTTTAGTCCTCAAAGAAGGCTTTCCAGTTGTGGTGCCAATGTATGGAATACACATGGATAATGCCTTCTATCCTAATGCCAAAGAGTTTGATCCAAATCGTTTTTCTAAAGAAGAGATAAATGCTAGGGAAACTTTCACTTACTATCCTTATGGAGGAGGTCCAAGAATATGCGTAGGTATGTACTCTAACACATCAATTTTCTCTTTGCATATTTGCACGCTGCATGCAGGCTAACAAAGTTAACCATCAAACTCAACAGTAAGAATATTGGTTGGAAGTGGGTAAAATTAGATTATTTTCAAAAGACTGTTTCACAAGGTTTGTTTTACAAAGTCTGTGCAAAAGATTTTGCACACAAAATGAAAGAGAGATTGTGTGCCTATATGAATGAAGTTATAACAGGTTTTACAATGCATTCAGTCATTAATACAATTTGATGCTTTATGGAATGTAATTTTCAATATTTGATGGTTCATAGGAGGGCACACACAAAAGAAATAGTAAAAGTATTTCTTGAGTAAAACTGCCAAAAGGCCATCATATTCAACAGAAATAGTGATGTGCATGTAATTAATAAAGAATGAGACCAAACACGGTGTATTTCCATCGAGGTTATTTAAGCATTTTAAGCAAGGAAATAGTTGGAAAATTGCAATGGAGACTTAGATTTCTGCCTCCACTCATAGAACACCGATGCCTCGTCTAGCGCAATTTCGATATAGTGCAAATTCGTTCCTCAGGGAAACATCCCAATGCTATGTAGACTAAACGAACGCTCTCTTGATAAAATGTGAACTTGTGCTAAGTAAACACAAAATTGCTATCATTTTATGCAAATTAATAGTATTGCTTGCCTCAAATATTCTTCTTTGTTTATATACTAATCGAAATCCATTGTTGTGCAATGGCCAAAAGCATTACTTGTCATGCGGTCCAGATAGGCGGATTTTTCCGTATGAATAGCATCAACACGTAGAAGGGTCCCCTAGAGAGTCTCAAACACAATGGCTTCATTCCCTCCCAACAGTTGTAGGCCCTCTGCATTGCAGGAATACAGTGCATCAGTTGCCCAGCAGCAGGTGATTTCGATAGAGCCATACAGAGTACAAACCAAGAGAACAATGACAAAAAATAGGAATGCGGGTAAAAAAAAATCAAGAAGCTATCAAGAAAAAGCAAAAACCTAGTAAAGAAATTTAAAGTGATCAATTGCTGTGAAAATTGAAAGCATCAAAGCGATATTGCATGTTTACATGTTTAAACCGGAGATGAGTCGAATCGCAGATTTCTCCAACTCGAATATTAAATCATAACTCAATTATTCGAAAAGCTCAAATTTGGAATGCCTCGAATACTAGAATTGCGCAAAGCAACTAAACGTTCATTTTCGGATTTTTCCCCCGACCATTTTTGATTCCCATGTCGAATGATATCTATTCACCACTCCTTTCCGCGAATTTGATGTAGTTCGTTAACTTGTCTAAAACCGTGCTGCATGCAATAAACCACTAGAGTCCCTACATTGTATCCTAGTCAACTACTTATGACGTGCGTGCGACAGTGTATGGCGTGAAATTCAAAGTATTTGAGACCTTACTTTTAGCATAATTATTCGAGATCTCGAATATCGAATACTTTCTAGTATTCAAGGTATTTGAGTATTCGCGGATACTATTCGCACATCTCTAGTAAAAAGAAATTGTTGAAAGAGTCCATTATATGCTAATGATTACGGCCTTGGAATTTTATTCGAGCCATTTTGTTTCTATATTTCACATATATCGGCTAATTATTGTTTTTAATGCATTCAGATACTTATACCATGTAAATTTCTTATTTCAGGATTCCGGTTAGGCCTTTTGATGGCAAAATCAGCAATAGCCACCCTAATCCCACACTTTGAACTTTCTCCACATGAAAAAACACAACGACCAATTACTTTCGACCCACGATACTTCATCACAGTGTCAAAAGGAGGGCTATGGGTTCAAGTGAGAAGCATGCCAACTATAAGTTCGACACAACGCTAAAATTCAACAGCAATATTTCTGAAATATTCATTGGTGATTACCAAGAAATCTCAATCATTCTCCCATTGATTCCTTTTCCGTGGTGGATTAGAAAGCAGTCATTAGGGTGAAGAAATACAAAATCCTGTATTTGTGACTTAAATAGGATGAAGTCATCCCTTGAACTCTAATACCCAATAAAAACACCCCATGCTCACCTATAATCCAATAATTGAGACAACTGAATGGAATATCTCCCTTGGCATTGTCATTGTAAATTATTTTTGAGCACATTTAAGGGGGCATGTAATTTAGATACCAATGACTGATAATAGGTCAAAAAAATCCTCACTAAGGGGGTATGCTTAATCATATCATACCTTTCAAAATGAGGTATAATCCCCTAACATGCATTCAGCGACAAGCACCTTTTTTGGTCAAAAATAAGTAGTAAAAATGTTCAGTTTGAATACATTTTCCTTGGCTTCCAGCCGATTCAGAGATTTCATTTTTATGATGAAGGATTAGCTTGTTTCCAAGGAAAATGATTGGTATACATTTTTAACAACCTTTATACCAGATGAGGCCTTCATTGGTGGCAATCTAACAAAAAGTCTCTCTGCTAAAAACTTATGAATCTTTATTACAGTCTGCATACTGTGAAGCACCAAAAGGCCTATCCCAATGGGTGATTAGCAGAATTTCTTTCAATTATGTAAAATTCAGTTGGGTCCCGTTAAAATAAAATGGCAAAACCTAATCACAATATGCAGCAATATAAGTTACTGTTTGATAATGATCTTGTCTGTAGTTGATAAGGGAAAAGTATCCCTACATGAATCTAGTACCTATCACATGAATACTCAAGTATGATTTCATGTTTTGGTTGACTTAAGCATGATGCTTAAGGAATAATTTCTACGTCACTCTGCATCTTGCATTCGAGGAATTTTTATAAACTTAGATCAACAGAGGCATTTGGATTTTCAACTAATGTCCCAATAGTGATTAACCATTTGTGATCCTTCACAATAGCAGCTTCATAAAACAGTGGAAAATTAAATTATTTTTAGAATATTTATATGGAATTAATTCTAATTTGCTAAGACTAAGACTGATTTGTATCTAATTTAGAATAAAAACTGCCAAAACTTTGTAATACAAAGAAAAGCCAATAAAAACTATATGGCATTATTTCTTTGGTCATTTTTCCTATCTGGAGTCCTGAGCGCAAGCTAGCCCATGGGTTCAACCATAAATATTGATATTCCATATCAAACACAGAGTTTATGGTATTATATGACATGATACGTGACACCATTGAAAAAATCTAATGGCCATATTTACAGCAGACTATTGGTATTACCAAGTCATGGGACCAAAAAAACTGGAAGTTTGTAATAACGAAGTTCGTATGAACGTTTCTTTTAGGAATTGTCGCACAAAACATGCTTCGTCAAAATTTCTTGCCTCTTCAATATACCATACTTGTAGCTGCACTGCAGAATAGCTTCACAGTCATATGTATAATATACAAGATAAAATTACGTGCAAATAAAAAAAAAACTAGAATATTCGTTTGGTTTTATCAATAGAAGAATGCGACAAGACGCAATCGAGGGTTGATATCTCCCCAATACAAAGTAAGTCCACGGTATACAAACAAGATTCGTTCCAAGACATCATTAGTAAGTTGATGAACTTACGCAAGGCATCAAAATGTGCTGTTATCTTGCAAAATGCAACACCGCATTACAATTGTGCGTCAACTCAAGGTTGTAACGAGCTGATCTAGCTGCGTGTGCGATGCAAATGGAGCCAAAAAATAACTATCAACAGGAAGGAAGAATGGGTGAAACGCTGAACAGTTCCTGACTTCACAACGGATTAATAGATATGTACTTTGCTGAGATTATGCCTAAAGTGCAAGTTCCTCTATGCCAAACCGCATTGCATCGGCCAACTCCAAGGTGATTCATTACTTGAATATGTTTAAGTCAAGTATTACCCTCAGTAGCAGGAAATTAAATAAAACTCAGTGGCATATATTATATAAATTCTGAAAGAAGAAAGGTGAAATAACTTGCTCAGGTAATGAAAAATTGGATAAAAATTCACTCTCGCAGTTGCTCACAGTCAATTTTGCGACAGCAATGAATTAAACAGCCTTGATTGAGAGGTTGACTCAGAAGGCCAACATATTTATTGCCTAGCCTTTCCTTAGCTAGGAAATATTAGTAACCTTATACCATTAATTAAATGATATTGATAAGCTAAGCACTAACAAATTATTTCCACTGCAAATACCTGGATGGCTGACGTAAGCACTGAAAATGAACGATTCTACCCCATTAAATAATGATTCACGATATTCATCTTACCCTGAGTAAAAAAGTTGGAATTTAATAATTAAAATATTGATACGTCAGGTTGAAAAAATATTAATTAGGTAAACCTAAATTATTCCTCCACTCTCTTAAACTGTACTTTTAGTGGGAAGTGCTACACAAATTAGAAAAACTAATTGATAATTGCAGTGTAGGATTTTGTAAAAAGTATGATATATGTGAAATATCACGCAAGGTCAAATACAATTTAGCATAGTTACCGGCGGCTTAGTAGATAAAGCGTTAAAAGTTTGGTACCGTCAAAGGACAAATTTTAACAAACGTGTTTCGAAGTGACATAAAAACGAGTCTTCGAAGAAAATTCTTCAACGATAGATGAAAATCGCGGAGGATGATAATTCTTGTGTCCCTCTCCATGCAAACACTTAACGACAAAAAATTATACTAAAAACAAACTGTTGTTCTTTTTTCTAATAAGCCTTGCACGAAAAATCTCTATGTGCATATGAAATCCTTGTGTATTTCAAACGGCTATTGAATACTAAATACTCTGAAGACATTGGAACATGTTAAAATTTAACTAAACATGATACGTATAAAAATAACAAAAAACCTCTCGCAGTATCAAGTTATAATCATTGAATTGAAGGTAATTTAATACCACGAGAACGGCTGAAAGTATTTTTTGTAGCAACATTGGTGGCTAAATTATTTAGTACACTTTGATAGTGGTTTTCTTGTTTCTTTACAACTGGTCTGCTCCAACACCTTGCTAGAAGATACCTAGGAACAACCTCAATGGATGCAAACTCCATCCATCCCTATGGAGCTTTTATGCGACTTCCAAAATGACTGTGCAATGCAATTTGGAGATGGTAGTGCCTATGACATGTTTGGAGGCTGATATAGAGGGGGAGATCTGATTATGTTAGTGGACCTACGCCTAGCCATTATTCTCATGCATGTACAACGTTTTACATTAGGCATCCAAACGTGCTAAATACCATCATAAATGAAGTCCTTGTGTAGGCTTTCGCGGTGTGGCGAAGATTCAGGGTGGAGGTTTTCGGGGTTAACCGCGTAGATTGGTCTCTGCAGACAACAGTTTTGCCGGCATTCCAGCAGGCTTCTTCACTTCATTGACCTGAAGAAGCCTGCTGCAATGCCGGTGAAACTGTTGTCTGCAGAGACCAATCTACGCGGTGCTAACCCCGAAAACCTCCACCCTGAACCATCATTAATGGATAAACAGCCAAAAATAGAAAATGAAACATAGTAAGATAATGGTTACTTTCGAGATGCAGGAAAATATTTACACTTCATTAAATGTAGTTAATGATGGCAAAAATAATAACTTAAAAATTTATTCAACAATATTTAAAAAATACATCATCTTTTTTCCAAAGCATCATTTGGGATATATATGTATTTAAATCAGTAGCGATGCGTGGAGATGAGAGTCAAAATGAGCCTCAATATTGAACACTCTGCCATATTGATACATGTAGAAGGCAAAATTAATTAGCATTAATCTATAAAATAACATTCTCTTTTAGATTGGCCAAAATATTATGTATCTCCATAATATCAACTTCTCGATTATTTTGCACCTGAAATTCCAATGCACTAAACCAGCCGATTGCTCCAGTGATTATGAAGATATTGACAAAACAAAAGATAAACGTCTGGGAATCATAGAATGCATAAAAAAATAAGCTATTAGTATGGCTAGCCCATACATAATAGAATAAAATTTATTTAAAGCTTTTAAAGTGTGATTGGTGGTTTTTGGGAAATTGAAATTAAGAAGGACGATTTTCAGTGCTAACTATTTACAACTCTCTTCAATTATTGGGAATCAAAATTGAGTAAAAATGGCGATACAAGGCTTTGAATAAGAGATTACTAATTAGAATATTTATATACCAATTATCAAAGCAAATGGCAAATATCTTTTGATGTCCATTGGCGGCAACGTTCTTATTTCCAAAGCAGAGTTATCATCATTGCCTCATTTCCTCCTCCAAACACATTACACTTCTTTCAAAATCACTTGGACAAATATCGACCAGCTTCTAGAGTAGTAGTTCTCTATTCCCCTGAGTGACCATAAAACATTGCCAAAGCAGGATCTTCCATTTCAAAAGTCACAAGCACATCCCTAAACTTATCAATAATTTGTAGTAACTGTGATCTACTCACTTTCTCAACATACATTATCTCTTCTAAATGACTAGTTCCTTTGAAGTGGCCTACCTATGAATACACAAAACAGAGGAAATATGTTAAAAACAGGCACTCACCTACATTCAATGTGCTTATAACTAGATAACTAATAACATTCTTCATAAGCATTTCTAATTTTTTTTTACTTATTGTATTTAAAAAGAACACAGGAAATCTCCTCAGCTAATAAGCCTTGCAGGAAAAATTTCTATGTGCACATGAAATCCTTGTGTATTTTAAACGGCTATTGAATACAAAATACTCTGAAGTCTTTGGAACATGTTAAAATTTGACTAAACATGATACGTATAAAATAACAAAAAAAACCTCTTGCAGTAACAAGTAATAAATCATTGAATTGAAGCACTGAATTGTTGAGGCCTTTACTTTGTAGAATTCCATATTTAATGTTTGGAAGGAAATTTCTTAGCTTTTCTACAAAAACACACACTTTATTGCCGACTAGTTTCGGTTACACTGTACCATTTTCAAGACTAGTGATACACATCAGAATTTGCCGGTATATATACTCTGTGGTCGGGTGATTGGAGGGGAAGGGGAGAGGGGAAGGGGAGAGGGGAGAAGTAAGTGACGGGAATGGTGAAGGAGGGAAGGGATAGGGGAAAAACCAGAGGTAGTTACAAAGAAGAGCGTGGGTTGGCGTCACAAGGATTTTTTGGGGTGTAATAGTGGAATGTCTAGGAGGGGGGAGTGGAAAGGGAAAAGGTGGTCATTAGCAATGGGTTCTTTCCTCTTAACAATTTTTAAGGTAATTTAATACCACGAGAAAGGCTATAAGTATTTTATATAGCAACATTGGTGGCTAAATTATTTAGTTACAAATCTAATTTAGAACCTCGCAAGACATACTCATAATTAAAAAAATATATCTTTTACCTATGTATTGCCGAGAGCAGCAAATTCAATAATTAAAACAATACTCCTATCACGAGACATCAGTTTCTTTCCATAATCAGTACATACTTGGAAGTCTACTCCTGATGCTGATTTTATCCTTATTTGACTAATGAACATCATTACACCTCTTTCAATTATCACCAAACTAATATTGAAAGAGTTAAAGTGTTTAAATTGCTAATGTATTTTTCCTTTTCTTCATTACAAATGGAATTTTATGGAAGCTATGTCCTCAAACTAATAAGAATACAAACAATAAGACATAAGTTTCAGGAAATACGAGCAAAAACTACTTCTTCGCACACTATAGAAGATCTGTTATTACATATGCAGTGAATTAAAAGTAGCTCTAACCATATAAAACGAAATCCCATGAAGTACTTGTGTATCTCAAATAGCTATAGCATACAGAATACCCTTAAGACATTTCTTTTAAGGACATATTTATTCTAATTTTAACTTGATACGTGGTATGTTTTTGAGATGTCCACTGTGTCTACCTTTGCATTACTCTCTTTAGAGACAACATATACCAATAGGCATAAGAGTAAGTCTAAGTATAAGAGTAAATAAAAAAATAACAGAAGCAGAGGGTGTCAATCAAAATAGGATCCTATAACAAAATTATCATCTCTTCAGGTGAATAGTACAAGATGTTTATTGAAATAATAACAATTACAATACACGGTCCCTCTATAGGCCCTCCCATTGCTTTTGGGCGTTGTCAAACTAATGGGAGCTCAACAATAGCTTAGAAAGAGTTCTTGCAATAGGCCACATCTATGGCAAGGCAGTTAAGATGTTTAAGATTTGACCAAACTCAACATTAGAGAACTTGCATTTTTGTAACCACTTCATTTAACTGTTCCCTACTTAAATATGCTTAAAAATAGATACATACCAAAGCTATAGAAAACACCTCAAAATATAGAGAGAGATTTCCACCAAATTGACAACAAAAACTCAAAATAAAAGCAATTAATATAAGGCACTTCCGTAATTTACTAACCAAAATGGCCTGGGTAAAAACTAGTGATGGGTCGATTCCAAAATTTTAACGATTCCGATTCTGACATTTCGATTCCGATTCTACCGATACCAATTCCATCAATTGTGATGCCATAGGCTCCAAGGAAAATATCACTTAATTCCAGGCAACAAGTCAGCAACTTAAAAATGATTACTCTGTGAAAGAATCAGTTGACAAAAGCATCTTTCATATCATCACCTTGTAATTAAAATATAATAGCAAAATTTCAAAACAGAACATACCTGAAAAGTGGTGTTACCTCATAGGTACATATTTCTTTAGAATATTAGCACTCATGTTTCAATTTAAAATAAAAGTATCTCCTTTAATATCTATCTTTTATTGTAAATATCTTATCATTATCAATAATGTCTCACATATTTAATCCCCTTTTACAGATTTTAAATTTTTGCTCAGAAAGCAAAGCATCTTCACTCTGTCAGGACCAAGCCTGTTGCGTTTTACATCACATATTTTTCCTGCCGACCTAAAAAGTCTTTCACTGAACACAGTGGATTGCGGTATGGCAAAAAACTTTTTCCCTGCTACTTTCAGCCTTGGGTAGGAGATGCAGGTCTTCCAGTATTTCCCATGGAAGGAATTTGGTGGTGCATTCATATCTGATAAACAAGCTTCCACTTCACCTCCAACAGTGTTTGCTACCGTGACTTTGGGTACTTTTCCAAATGCATCACTGTGTCTTGACCATATACCTGTCACAGGCTCCCTAGTCTGCATTTGCTCCTCTGGAAGTGGTGTGCCACTTAGAATCTATATGTAATGTGTTGTGTTATTACGATTACGTGGCGTGAAAATTCAAATGACTATTGGAAACACATTCGTATATAAATTTGTGGCTTGAAGTACTACTGGAATCGGAATCGATTTTTCTCCTTGGCAAGTACTCATTTTCGATTCCCGTTCTTGGCCAAGAATCGAGGAATCAAAGAATCGAACCGACCCATCACTAGTAAAAACGCTTAAAAGTGAACATACTAGAATGGTTGAGACAAACTCACCAACTTAGCGAAGAGAGCAAGATCCTCAGGGCATGATGCAGCTGGAACTGCCATTACTGCAGCTCGTTCACTCGGCGAAAGACCTGCTTTTGCGAGTGGTTCCTCTACATCTCTGTCAGCTTTCTCTTCATTGTCTCCTTCTTTTGGATCCACAGAAACATCATTAGTAGACCCGTTTCCATTCAAAACCTTCAATGATAAAAAAGTCATCATAAGAATTAAGTTAACCAAAGAATTAGCTTACCATGATGATATAAAAACAATTAAAATATTTAAGAAACGTTCAATGCATTTCAAAAGACTTGCTGAGGATAAGAATAAGCAAGCTGAAAGTTGATTATCAAGAAATACTGAAAATGACATGAATCAAGTTCTAGAAGAAAAGGATTCTCAGGCAAAAAAAAATGTTCTCTACCTAGACGTCAACATGACCATGTCAACGAAGGCCTCCTACACTCTCACAAAATTATAATTTGGATCAATTTAAATAAATGAACCAAAGGAACTTTAAAAATTTTGGCTTTAAGCCTGGTAAAGGGCACTTGAGAGTAAATACAAAAATATGTACCAATCACTACATTCCACATACAGCTGGGTAAATAGAATGCCTGAAAAGCAGTAGCTCAAATGCTCATTATATCCAAAGGTAAAGGATGAAGCCCCAAAAAGTCCTCCCATATTTTCTTTTACTTTTTATATCACTTCTGTATGAATGGAAAGAGTTAGAAGATGTACACTTATTTAATCCTTAAAGGATTATTCATCATAGCCTTCCCAAAAATATCTATAATAATAAAATGGAGCAGATTATAGTCCAAATATCTGCTGGAATTTTAAATTGAGCTGATGGAAAAATGTAAGCAGAGAAAAGTAGCAAAGCAATTATACGTGACATAATATGAATTTACCTTGGTGGTTACCTCAGCGTTTGGAGGATCATCAGCATCATCACCAATTTGAAACCGTAGTTCACAGTTTGAGGCTCTAGCAGAAGGGCTTTAAAAAAATGACAATTAAAATAAGCACTACTGACAAATAAACTCTCTCCTACTAACTGATGGAGAGCATATCTCAACTCCAAATTCAAGAGAGAGCTCTGTCTTAACACATTCACTGCCGTTTCGGTCATATTGATCGAAGAATGAGTCGCTTTTTTTGGCATCTCATGGCATGCCGTTGGTCACAGTTACTTTGGTGCTACGTACATGATGTGACCGACAAACCACACAAAGCCAAATGCACATGAAAATTCAAATGGAATGAATCAAAGTAATAAAGTGAAAGAAAAAAGATATGGAGAGCACTTTGGCATAATGGGCGATTTCTTAAAAAAATCCGTGGCAGGGAACATGTTAACAGCCCAAAATGCAAATAATCCTAAATTCTAATTACAGTAAAACCTCTTTACATCGCAATGGAGGGGACCAAAGTTTGGGCAATTTGATGTATGGAGGTTCACTATAGAGGGTTTTCAGTGATAGGCACCTTTTTTTCAAATCCATTGGAAATGAAAGGCACTACTGTCTTTAAAACCATTATATTTATGTGTTTAAACAGGCATGCACGCATTAGTGAACATATATTCATTAATTAATAATTACAGAAAGTGAGCACTATCGTATGATTTTTACCATGATTCTAGAGAAAACGATGTGATCTCTTTTAATTCAGCAGTTAATTAAAATGATTGGGATAGTTGGATACCTTTTTTCTTATTTACTATTAGGTATGCTCTCATATGGAACAAAATGGCCATAACTACTGGTCAACATGAAAATTACAGCATATTAAAGGTGTATAAGAAAAAAAATAAGGGTGAAAAATTTATTGCTGAAAATGTCATTCCATGTACATATGTAATTTTGGCTGCATTAATGGTCTCTAGTTGTCTCGGTGCAATGGGTGGAGGTAGTTAGGCTGTCCCAGGGGTATCTCCTTGGTATGATAAGTGGAGGTTCAACAATATATAGAGGTTCACTACAAAGAGGTTTGCCTATATAAATTTACATGTAAATCTGACGGGACCGTACAAGTGGTATGAAGTATGGAGGTTTATGATGTAAAGAGGTTCACTACATAGAGGTTTTACTGTACTTTCCTTGAGGTGAGTCCTTGGCAACACATTTATATTAACATCGACACATAATATAAACATAAAAAAATATGTATGTATCAGAGTTAATCTTGAACAATTGAAGCACCATCCCCAGCAACATATTTTGGATTTTGATTTTCTTATATTTATTTCCCCTCTGATGAGTAAAAAGACAAGGTGTTTAATAGGTACCTAATAACAACAATGAATATTTGCACATAATTAGAGCCTATGTACAGTTAAATTGGCTGGATTGTCAAGCAAAGCTAGTAATACACAGAAGGGTCCAGTTCACAGGCATCTGAGAGGCAGATTTTATTTATATAATCTTGTACCACTGAAAACAGTAACATTGGCCTTTTACATTAGGATTTTTAACTTAACAATCAAACCCACATTAATATATTATAGGGTAGGGAGGGAGAGGAAATTTTGAGGCCACCACCATTTGATTATGTGACAGTTGACAGTTAAAATGTCCGATAATCAGTCTTCTACAGTGGAACTTGGTTATAACGGCATCGGCTGTAACGTCAACTCGGGTTTAACGTCACATTTTATATAAACCAGCCAAAATTGAACATTTTAAGTTGCACAAAAACCCGTTTATATCGTCGACAAATATTGCAACGCTCTGGTATAGCGTCAAAAATTTTGCGATTCTTAGGTTGCAAAAGTGCTTCACTGCTGCACTGCTTCAACACTCAGCGCGCTTCAAGACGTTTGTTGCAAAACGGAGAGAATTTATATTTCTGAGAGGACCGCTCAAAAGAAGATCACAGATTTTTTTTGACAGTAAAGTAAGGTTTTTAATAGGCTATAAAATATTTCATTGTGAATATCATTTTTTATTATACATATTCCAATGTACGAGTACTTTTCAATAAACAGTGTTGTATATAGCCGAACATTTGCGTTTTAACTTTGTCCTTTCACTCAGATTAAAGGCTGCTTTTTTATAACGTCACTCGGATATAACGTTAAAAATCTTCTGGTCCCTTTGATGACGTAATAACCAAGTTCCACTGTATTATAAATCATACCTCATCCATTAAAACTGGCAATTCAAAGAGACAACTTATATCAAAAATCACATTCCCTACCTTAGAGGTTCTTCAGAAGCGACGGGAAGGACTTCACGTTGGGGAGGAACGAAGAACACATATGTGTGCAACTGGATAAGGAAGCGGTTGCGGAGAAGCCAAATCACGGCAGGGATTGTCCTGGCCGCTCGTGGTTGCGTGATTGGCCGAGATGGAGGAGGAAGAGAAGGACTGAGCAGGAAGTTGCCTAGGGTGGTGGGTGGCGTGAAATGAGCCACCGTTGCTAGCAAACCATGTCCATTAAATTGCTCAGAGAAGGACTGAGTGAGACCAGGTACTTTAGAGGGAGCTGTAGGAGCACCGGGAGCTATAGCATACAAATTGCTGCGGCATAGAGGGTAAATTACCATTGCTTTGGCCCAGTACACCATTAGACCTACAAGCTGGTAAACCTATAAAAAAATTTTTAAAAATAAATAAAGATTTGTTTTAATTTTATCTAACAAAGTAACTATATTATAAAATCAACTGATTTGGGCGTTACTTGGTGGAACGAAGAAATATTCACGGTGAAACAAAAACACAGTACTATTCCACAAACTTTATTTTAGCTGTCAACTAGTTTCGACGTTTACACCGTCATTATCAAGACTAACTGGTAATAACTATATTATCATTAACCTCATTAAGCTCCCAACTATGGATGAGAAAGTGAAGATGAAGAATGGAATTAAAAAAAAAACTGATTTTTTTGGTGGAAGAATTAGTTCTGATTATAATTTGGGATGATTCAGCTGCTGATTTGATATTTCGATTGATTAACTTGCACAACTTAACCTGATTTTTCACAAAGTTACAGAATGACAAGAGCTTCAAATTTTGAGTGAGGAACTATTGAAACTATCCATTCCACATTTAAATTTAAAAAAGGTAATCAAGTCAGTAAATAAAATAGCAGTTTAACAGTCTATTTCAAGAGCTTTCATGGCAGAAATCAATGCAATTTTAATTCAGTCACTATCAACAGCATTTGGAACAACAGGCATGGGACATATCCAAGGGAAGATATATGTATATACACGAGGAATTTATTTTTTATTAGGAAGATATACATTTAAAATGAAATGATGAGTGCTAATGCATTAATTATGAGTGCATTTCTACTTAAAGTCAATTGGTAACAGCATATTTAATGCAAACAAAGCCATAATTCCAATGCTAATGATTTTTTGCCTCACCTCTACCAAGACAAAGATTTATTTTCATTTTATGAAATAAAGATCCATTCACCACTGTTTCCAGGTAAGTTATGTATGTAATAATATCTTAAACAATCACTTATCCTCTTTTGAAGGATATGATTATGATTTGAAATCCTAATCAATTCAGGGTTTAAAATATGTCATCAATTAGGGATGGACTTTCAATTCAGAGAGGAAATTATACTACACCTCTAGCCAATAATTCTATACAGGCTTTTTTACAGCAAAACATATGAAACCCTTCTTGGAATTCACCAGTCTATGGTCTTAGAAAAGACTTCTTTTCTAAGACAATAGACTGGTGACTACATAATATAACAGCCTCAAAATATCCTCACCTGTGAAAGTGTAAGGCCAGTATCTGAAGTGAGCCTGAGGAGTGACTTTCTTGGTGAGTGATGAGCCAGCAAGCGAGTAAGAGCTGGAGCAGCTCGAGGAGGAAGCCATCCCTTCAAATCCCCTTTGCCAACTAGAAGAAGAATGGCATGGTATGGCCTCAAGGCACGTAGGCATTTATCAATTGCCTCTGGCTCTACAGGTGGACCACTGCCACCATCTGAGATGCCTCTGTGTACTCTTTGGGGCAAACAGAAGCTTATCTGCAGAAAGAAAACAGAAAAAATTAATATTAGAAATGATAAAAAATTGTCTCTCGGAAATTTAGAAATATGGTGAGATACATGTTTAGAATGACACTACAATGCAAGAAAACCTATGCCACCAATTTGCCATTACTCAGCTGTTTGGCGTATTAATCAATACAGTAGATGGTGGATTTGTAAAAGTTCATTTTAAATGGAATGAAAATAATCTACATAATTAGTAACTCTCTGTGGAATTCCTGTCTTGAAAATTTCAGCATGAAATATGTTTTTTACCTAACTTATTGATGTTTTTGCTCTAAATGGTAGACCGTCAGAATCTACAACTCTTACATTCAACCAAATCTAACACCTTCATTACATTTCAGACTCTCAGCCTTATGAATGACTGCTACTGAGCCATAAATTCATTTCCATTACTTTTTAAGGAAAATGGATGATAGAGTTCCATACACCCATAATTAATGTGTAATTGAAATTATTATGGGCATAATCATGCTTCTCGATTACAGGTGGTATAGCCTAATAATGCAGAAATTTTTGTCATCGATACCTTTCAAGTCATGAGGAAAAGAGAACAGGATCTAAAGGGGATCAAACCATAGAGGTTCCTGCAGAGGTCATTAGTGCTTTAATGCAAACCCAGCAGAAGACATATTAATCAACTGCATTTCCATTTCCCGTAAGCATGCATATTAAATAAATGGTCAATTTCACAGTAATTCGAGGCAGCCAAAGTACTCTTAGGCCCACCATACACGTTCAGTTTGGCCTCAAGGCCTGGACTGTACAGTCCCGAACTGAAGGCAGAACTGACAGTGTGTGGCGATTCCTTGAGGTGGATCGTTGGCCAGACGGCCAGATGGGAATCCAATGAGGTCCGGCCTCAAGGCCAAGCAACCTTGAGGCTGGACCTCATTGTTTTCCCATCCGGCAGACAACCCATACACTATAAATAGGAAATACAAAAACCCTTGCATGGGTTTTGTATTTCCTATTTATAGTTTACATCTTACAGTTTACGTTGCGAAAGTTTGGCTTAGGATTGAGATCATGGATACAGTTTCAATATGCATATGGATAAAAAATAAGCATGAATAGCCATGGTAACCACGATTAATAACTTATGTAATGCCCATCTCAGGGGAGGTGACTGGAGGGCAAGGAAATTAGGGTCTGCATCACACCGCACGGTTTTGACTAGCCTTCAGCTTGATGCTCACTGCCAAAACATGCCAAAGACATTCTTATGCTGCCATGAAGGCCACACAAACTACCACTAGAAAACCAAGATTTTATGTTCCTAGAGAATGACAAGAACACCCAACAGAAAAGAGATTTTTCTATAGATGGAAGGGGGGAGAGTATGCTCAACAGGAATCACAAACACCCAACTTAAACGGGAGTAGTTGTACTTCACCCATCCTTCCTTGGCTATTCTATTGGATACGGTCGATTTTCAACGCATTATTGAAGCATGGTCAAAAGATAAGTCAAACAAGGAACACTCACGTCTATAAAACCATTAACTCGAAGATGCACAAGACCAGTAGATCTTAGATTTTCGTACACCTCTTTCAAGTCCCTTGCAAGACCACTTCTTTGCAGTATCAGCTCATAAGGAGATTCAGGTAGTTCACCTCCAGCCCTCAGAGCACCCTGGCCACCCTCAGGAGGACCCCTCTCCCCTTCAGGGCCAACGCTTGAATAAATAAACAAGTCAATAACAATATTATGCAACAGAAATTCGTCAAAAAACGAAGGACTGAACATCTCTCCAAAGAAAATGACATTAACTTTACCTTTTCCATGAATGCGAATCACATGGTCGACCAGCTACAACTTCATCATGAGCAGTGACCATAGTTCTCGTCTCTTTGCTGAGGTATGCACATCGATTTTCTTCATGGCGTAAGGACATTCCCAATCGCCGGCTCAAAACATGGTAACATTTAACAATGGAATGGCTAGCAGTAGCCTAAAAAAATAATTTTTTACAACGATGTTCAAAATAATAACAAATCGTTATTGAAAAAGCTATAAGAACTGGGTAAGTACCTGGAGTGCAAACACGATATTTATTAATATAATGGAAGGGTTATCTTGATTTCCAGTGCAGCTAGCAGAGTGAAGCAAAGTTGGATGCCCCACAAATCTGACATCATTTACTTTCAGCTCGAACTTTTCATTGCATAGCTCTGGTTTCACAGCAAATAGGGTGGACAAAACCTGATGTTAGGAGCAAGAATTACAATTCCAGATTAACACGATTTTCAAATGTGACCACAAAATTATACGCGCAATATTTGATTGATTCGAGGCAAAATATTTTTATCAAGCAATTAATACCTCATCAGAAAATCCAGTAAGATCACCATTATGAATATTTGAAGTCTGTGGAGGCGGAGTCTGTAACAAGTCTTCAGTCACAGTAAGCGCATAGGGATTTTTCCTCCTACTGTGGAGCCCAATATCTGAGCGAGTATCTGTCACAAAAGGGTAACGGAACAGCAGCCGATCACCTTTACTGTCACTTTTCACTAAAATGATGCTGAGTGGGTTGGTTTCCATCTTCCATTAATCGACTAATATCTTCCCTGGTTCGGCACTCTCCCCAAATTTCAGTTTGATAATTATCGGGTTACAGCGTCATTGTTTATGTCATGATTCACCAGATTTGCACCGCCAATTGCACTTAAAAAGTCTCCAAACAGCCATTGAAAATTCTTCGATTTCTGTCAGAAAACATTCACCTCAATTACACAATTACAAGTGCAGTAAAGCCACATCTCATGAAATAGTAATAAATATATGGAATAGCAATATAAAAAGACACAAACTAATCAGCAAGACCTATCGTGAATAAAAACAGCAAACAAAACTTGCTGGCTTTTCTCAGCTGATTGGACTGAATCGAAATTCGACGGACAAACAATTGAGCCTCGAAAAATCCCGGGCGTCAACGGAAAAGCGGGTAAATCGAATTATTACTTGAGGTCTCGTGAAACTTCTTATTGTCAGTCTGCCGTATCCACTGTTAAAAGAATATCTGAAATAACCCTTAATTCCTTGATACCTCGTAATAGAGAAAATTCAACGTCCAAGTCTTATAAGTTTTCAAACCGCGCTTAACTGAAAAGAAATGTTCAGGAAGTATTCAATCACAAAAAATGCACCATGTAGTATTATTAGGATTGACAGTATCATGTGCAAAAATAATATAGAATAAAAGCTACCCTTGTCTTTTCACTATGGGTAAGGCAAGATGTTCTCATTTTTTAAAGTCATGGGCTCCTTGCACCAGGGCCGGCCTTAGGGCGGGGCGACCACCCCGCGCTTTGGGAGGCCCCGTGTACGTGAAAAAAAAAAATTAAAATATACGATTGTTTTGAAAACGCAATGTCAACTATTACTGTATTGTTAAGTCCGTGCTAGACAAAAAATAATTTTATGAAAAAGGAATAATAATGCTATATAATTAACAATGTAAAAGAAAGTAAGTATACTTTTCTATTATTCTAGATTGTACTCCTAATACCAGCCACAAAGAATAGATGATAATGATACTAAGGTTTCTTAACTTATCAAATGAGGTAGTGAGTGTAATAATAAATTTTACTGTATTATACTATTTTGAACTCAACTGCGTGATGGTATCATAACAGCGTAATTACGAAGTCTGAATTTGGGAGGGGAACACATACTTAGCCAGAGAGTGGTAGGGATTCAAAATGCTCGAGTTTGTAGATGGGGTATAGAGTTTAATATTTTAAGTGAAGGGCCCCGCACTGAAGGTTCGCCCCTAGCCCCGCACCTGCTAGGACCGGCCCTGCCTTGCACCCTGCAGCAAAAAATTCAGCAGCACAAAAATAGCAAAGGTCTATAAAGGTCTTCCCTTTTCCAAACATAACGAGCAATTTTTTCAGAGACTAATCGCCTCGATGGGTGGCATTCTGATAAACAGTTTTGAGATGAGGTGTTTCAAATTCTTTTAATATAAAAAGAATAACATGCACATTACAAATAATAAGCATAATGCTTTTGATTACTCTATCGAAGGAGTTTTCACCAGCAAAACCCAAAACTTATATGATTATTGACCAAATTATTCAAGTCAACAATTCAACCCATACTGTGTCAAGGGTGTAAGCAATTTGGAAGGAGGCTCAACAGAAGAATGATGGAAATAAATTCTATTAACCAAGTGATTGACAAGGAACCACAAAAAGTGAGCAAAAGCCTAAAACACACAGAGCTAATACTTGCCTATTAAGCCACTCAAACTAAGTATTGTTGCCAGTTGAGGACAAAACAAGAAAAAATATCACAAAAATTACTTGGGAATTATAAAAAAGGGTTCTATTACAGCAAACAATATATGCATGGAAGTGAGGACTCAATCTTCTATATTATTTCTACTGTATAGATACCTTTTTCTCAACTTATACGCAACCAAACTCTACAAATGAGGTACTAAAATGCACAGAATTTATCAGAGAACATGCGACGGGATATCTTACTTCCTAAATATTGCTGTTGTTTCCTAAAATCGGTTTTTGAATAATTAAAAAAAAACGGTAAAAAGGTATTCCTGACGTTAACGGCACACAAACTGATACATTTGTTCATTAGCAACATATCTCGCATTCTTTAAATAACTTTTATCAAAATGTGGCTGATTCCACATTCAAGTCTCCTGTTGATACACAAGTATGATTCATCATACTTACGTATCAACAGGAGTAAGTATGTAAGTATGATTCATCATGTGCATTTAACAGAGGATAGTGTAATTACTTCCAATTTTGTTTAAAGAGGTCCTCTGACCTCTTTAAACCAAAATGCACAGAATTTATCAGAGAACATGCAACGGCATATCTTACTTCCTAAATATTGCTATTGTTTCCTAAAATTGGTTTTAAAAAATTTAAAAAAATAATCGATAAAAAAAATAATAATCGATTCCTCATCCCAAGAATACAGTTAACGCCGTCGGATCCCACCATGCCTTTTAATTTGACTCGCAGACAATTTCCCATTAAGGTTTCCTATGCGATGACTATTAACAAGGCTCAGGGTCAGACTTTGCAAAGAGCTGGCTTATTCCTGCCTGACCCTGTATTCTCTCATGGCCAACTTTATGTAGCATTCTCTAGGGTAAGATCTTTCCAAAATATTTTTGTACATATTAAGGAAAACGCTAAACAAGTATTAACAGAGGATAGTGTAATTACTTCCAATGTTGAGTTTAAAGAGGTCCTCTGACCTCAATTTGTACATGAACATTCCAGTTAAATTGGTACATAAGATCCTGCCTTTTTTTCTACATTTTAAAATTAGAAACGCGCCTATCCCTCAGTGGACCTGCATTGAAAAGAGCGGCAGAAGCCCGCTGGGAGCGGGTGCATCACGCTCGTAAGGGCTTATATTTGAAGGGGTGACTGTAATGCAAGGATGGCTATAGTACCATACAATTCATTTGGGAAACCATTCAAATAGGGGGGGGGGGGGGACAGAAGAATGATGAAAATCTAATGGATTAACCCTCTTAGTGCCACAGGCTGACACATTGGCTTTTGCTCCACAGACAAAAAGTGACAAGAGCTGATATATCGGCATAAGTGTAGACTGCACTTAAAATTTCAATAGGTTAATACACTTTGTTTTCTTATTTATCTAATGTATTAAAATATAAAAGCAAAAAAAATAATTCCCTCTCAGTAAATAAAAAAACACATTATACTGATACATAAAATAGGTAGTAACTTCATTTTGTTCATAGTAACAACAGCTTTTTTCATGAAGTGCTCAAAATTTTAAAATTTATTAAGCCATTCATTGGACTGCTGACTGGTGACGATAGCCATATTAATTTCTTGGTAAGATTGCATGATGCATCCCTCCCCAAACGACTTTTCAGGCTATATTTACTGTGATGACATCATACAGTATGTTCCTAATTAGAAGTGAGACAAGCAGAAGGATTAAAAAAGTATCATAATCCATGCCTTCACCATCTATTAACACTACAAATTTGCAATCAAAGTCAAAATTAAACCACACAATTTCACAATTCAACTATAGAAATGGTGTATCAAAACACCATAACAACTACAAAGGTAATCATCAAAATACTGCTGCCTCCATACCACAACAATGCAGTGAGACCTTTTAATGATAATTAGATCTTTTGAATAACTGATCGAGATGTTACACAGGGTCAAAAATCCTAAGAATGGTTTCATAGCTCCTCGCTCCCATCTCATAAGGTTTAAACCTCTATGTTTTGAAAAGCATTTCTCATAATTTGACATCCATGTATTATCAATAACATGATGTAAACAATTCTTGATCCCATAAAGTAAATGAAGATAAAATGAAGTACATATCTCTCGTAATTTCCAAGAAATAACATTTTAGTCCACTTGGTGTATTCGTTAACTTCACTATGAGTATTCTGTTCTATCTATAATAAAAAAGAACAAATAATTATGGGACACAATTTTATTCTCTACAATGCAAAGATTGCAGTGTTGCATACACTTGATTGTATTTTACTTCTTCAAAAGCCCAAGAACAAACCCAGGCAGTCCTTAACACAACATGATGAAATTTGTAGAGTTTTAACATAATACAAGACACACTTTCTCCATTTTGATAAAAAATACATAGCCAGAACTTTCACCCTTTATTGCTTCTCCTAATATGCCCTTGCTTCTCGGTTACGGCGATCCCAGTTCTGCCCTTGCCGATTATAATTCTGCCTATCCCTGAAGCCTCCAGGATTGCCACCACGATTGAAGTAGTTACCTATTGAAAAAGACAACGTTATCAGAGAACCCAAACACTAAATCATAATAAAAAAGCAAAATTACTTGGTTGATGCATGAATACACATTGTTAAAATCATTTTATTTAGCATATACATGTAATCTGACAGAAAATATTGCAGAGTACTCTATTTCTACAGCTGCAGAATTTTCCAATCAGTGAATTAGGAATAGCCACCTGAATGTGACCTATTATCGACATACTTCTCCAGAAAGTCATTTTCTGTTAGCTTTCAAGGCTTAAAAGGCTTGATTTATGGTTTACACAGTATGTTATGTCAGTCTTAGGGCATTGGAAAAATTAATTTCATAGACAGAGAGTAACGTTTAACTATCCAAAGACTACTTTAAAATATTAACAGCCAAAGGTGCAGTAAACAAGATGCCAAACAAAGGAAGATCACGAACAGGTGAAACAGGGTGGGAAACACACAAAATCCTAGCACAATTCTTAACACAGTAAATTAGGTCCCGTAATACCATCTATGTACTATTCAAGCTTCAAGTTTGAAAAAAGTTGTAAAAGAGCAAAGAGAGTATTTAAGCTTTAGATGGTGAAATAAAGAGAATGCACGGTCAACATTCAGCAACTTCATCACTACCTGTTACAGATTGCAATTGTTTCTACATCTTATCCTTCACTGATGAATAAAGTAGTCTGTTTTAGATGCTTGAATTTTAAGTGAGACAAGAAAATTATCAATTCTTTTTGGACACTGCATGCTATCAAAAAATTGACAGACCTTAAACCTGCACAAAATTTTCTACTTATTTTAAAGGTTCAATTTTCACCTAAGAATATGCAGTAAAAAAATTGGGCAATAAAGAAACACAAATTTTAACAAAATGAAAGAAATCAAAAACTATTAAAAATGTACACTGGTAGAATATTTCATTCCACAGAGGCGTTTTTTTTTACTTACATGCTACTGAGGTGTATATAACTTTAAAAAATGAAAGACAATATAGTTTTTACTTTACCTTGCTTCATTTCAAATATTCTTTCATTGGAATCGACAAGATTGTTGACCTTATCAGTTAGTTGAAGGGCCAAGGATTGGAGACGACTAGGTTCACTTCTGTGCATGACCACAGTCTGTGTTGGATCATCCAATGAAGCCTATAAGTCAAAGCAAAAGGTACATATGAGTAACTATCAAACGCAAGTGGAAAAGCTTTCACAATTAAAAACTAAATGCACAATAATTTTTATTGATAATAGAATTGCACAACTGGGAAGGCACAAAAGTTGCCATTGGATCTATATCACACAATACTGGCTACCACACATTCAAAATTGAAGACAGCAATGGGAAATTAAGCAATAAGATATGATAAAACAACTGGGAAGCCACAAAAAAAATTACCATTAGCTCCTCATTAATGATCATCTTGCTGATTATTGAGTGAACAATAGACTGATCCAGCTCAAACATTTCTGCCAATGTTGGCATTGATATAGAATCATACACGTGGGAGTATGTGAACAGGTATGTTCTCAAGGCCTCTTCTTGAATTAGACGGCTAAGCATATCCCTGACTCGATCAGCCTGATAAAACAAATCCCATACCTAAAATAAAAAAAAACAGAAAGAGATTTTATTTAATAATATTCCCATTAATAAGAAAACTATAATACGTTCACTGAAACACACAATATTCTACAAAAAAAGCTGCTCACCTTGGCATTCATTTTCTCATTGATGATAAAATTTTTACAAGCACTCCAATTACCATTCCTCATAGCTTTAGAAGCTGCAACCACATGCTCACGCATTGACTCTGGTGGCCCTACCAAAGACTGGCGTTCACTTGAACGCAGCTGCTGATAAAATGTCTTGGAGATCATTCGTCGCCTTGCATCGAACTCATGTGCTATAAATTAACAAAGAAAGAAGATGTTTCATTCCAATAACAATCTTAAATCATTATTATGGAAATACCCAAGAAGGAACCATCAAAACCATAATTAATACACTGATAACAACTTTCATCATTATTCATTCAGGGAGGATCATTACAATCAAATTAAATTTCTTATAAATGAGACTGACACTGAAAGACCCAAAAGAAGGATTGATGGATGGCACACAGATTTAGAGAAATAATAACATTAAACAGTAGGTTAAATTATGAGGAGTTCAACATCTGCCCTTTCTTAGTAAAATTTTTGCAATAGCTTTTGCACGCAATGGGATGAATTGTGAGCTTCAAGAAGATAGAAATGAAGCAAATAATATGATGGCAAATTTTTATATTTTGCCACGCTATTTTTCAGCTACCACTGGCATGCATACTTTAATTATGTTCCAATTTCCACCTAACTGAACGTAATGATTTCTGTATTCTGTATCAGTAGGATCACAGATTTAGAAAACTCAACCACTCACCAGCCATGTATGGAATTTCAATGAGCATAGCTGAAACAAGATACACACACTCCAGAAGCTCTAAATTGATGTGCATATGGAATGGCATCTGTCTTTGCTTTTCTATCTTTTCTTGTTCCTTGCTCCTCTCATGCTGACGCTGTAAAATCAAAAATATGAATCATATAATAATGTAATGAATGAAATGATTCGTGATTCATGTAATGGAAAAGCAGAAACAATTGACGATCAATAGCATACATATTGCATTGCTCGAATTCTTTATAGTAAGGCAGAGTTTGCAAGGTATATCAAACATAGCTTACCTGAGGAAGAAGACCTTGCGCAAGTAATTCCTTAACCTTTCCAGTCATCATTAGGTCAACAAGACAATTGTGGGCATCCTTGATGTTAGCATGCCTGAATGCACACAGTCCAAGGTGAGCCATTGTTCTATTGTACAGAATCTGTTATGGAGAGTTGGTTAAATTGGATTACCTCATAAATACAAATATTAAAATAATTTTTTGCCACCATATTTTCTAACTACCGTCAATATGCATACTTTCATTGTTTTCATTTAAACCTATCTTCATAGAACAAATAGAAAATTGACCAGCCAAAAAAGCCAAATTTTTTACAAGTTGACAGAGAACATAACTTTTCATGCACACCACATAATATTTCACTAAGGCTAATTCATGGTATTTACGTAAACATTATGATCACGACAGTGATTAACAAAAATAATTACCTGAGTAGGAGGATCAGAATGCTGGATAGCTTCTTGAAGATGTGACATAAGCATCAGATCACGGGCTTGGAACCAGTTATCATGCAAAGCATGGTGGTATATATGCGCAAGGATGGCACGAGTCCTAAGACGATCTGTTCCATCTTTAGCATATATGTATTTGCAAAGAGTCTCCATGGTATTCACTGATGTAGTAGTGCCCTCAGGTAACAAGGCCTGAAATGTTTCATATAAAATTTTGAATTATCGTTAATTAGCTCTGAACATTTTAAAAGGATATAAATATTTATGGATGGCATTAGAGGCCTGCATCAGCACACAGAAAAAATTGATCCCCACAGAATAAACAGTGACATGTGCAATGACTTATTGTAGTACGAAAGTGCAATGTTCAGAAATCTTACCAACAATTGCCACATACATTCATATAATATTCCCACAACAAAGGCTTTCATTACATTATTACATACGTTGGAGTGTCTATAAAAGTCTCAGAAACTCGTTTAAAGAGGGTAATGTATGCGAGGTTACTATTGAAGCACAACTAAGACTAAAAAAGACAATGCCGAAGAGAGGGCTAATCTGTGATTTGAGATTTAAGAATAGACATGCAAGCATAAACATGAAAAATGTAATGTCACTTATTTGATATCGAAATATAAAAAAATGACATCTAAATAATCCTAAAACCACTGAGTAATCAAAGGCACCTGTTCACAATAATATTACAAAACACACATTACTAACAATTAAAAGGGATGTAGCTGAACACATCCAATATTTAAATATTTATGCCTTATAAGCTGATTTGCTTCAACCACAATATTCATTATGGAACACCTAAAGCAACTACAATGGATATTTCTAGACTGAAGCTTTTGCAGCACATGATGACTAAATTGACAACCGGGCGTATGCTGCGTGATGTACTACAAGATTCAGATTTTGTGACCCAGGGCTGGTAACTTACTCATTAGAAATTCACGAAAACTCCAAGCCATATCTCCTAGTGCATCATGTGGCATACATCAATTTGTCATCGATAGATATTATTTTTGCTGGTCAAATATCAAGTGATGTAACTCGGGCACTAACAGCAGATTGCCTAACTACCAAGCAACACCTTTCCATTTAAATAATTTATTCTGAGGCTCTACATCATTGGCAGTTGAAAGGTCATTACATGAAAAACCGGTTAAAGCAGGAAAGGGCATTTCTATGATTAGAAAGATTTCTTCCCCCAACCACTAAACTGAAAAGAAAATATTGTTATTGGCTCAGAATTTTTTGCGCTGCCAAGTTAATACTCAGCATGATCTCACCACCTCACTATCTTGGCCGATGCAAACTATGGTTTAGATCATGGTCTCTAGGGTAACTCCCCAGGGCAGTTGGTCCACCTCCTCTGACATTTCAAAAACTAAGTTTGCTGTCATCCTCAGGGACTGAGAGTTGTGCCTATAAATTCCTGGTCTTATATACAAAACCAGGAATCATCACTTAACCTAAGACCTTTCTTATCACCACTGCCCACCTAAAACTGAGGATAGTGTCAGAGAAAGGGTTGGGTCAAGGCCTAGTTAACCACATTTACACAACAGTTCCCTGAAGATCACCAAAGTAAAGCAATATTTGGCCAATACTAAGGTTGCCTGGGTGATAATTTTCAACTAAACCATGGTGCTCCTGCCTCTGTGTACTAATGGAAGGTAGATTAAAGAGGGGTTTGGACAATCTTCCACAGAAAGTGGTGCTTCCGTAAAACAACAAAAATAGACATTCACAAACAAACAAGCAGAGAGCATCGACCACTATTGTATTTTCTTAGAGATTAAAATAAGAGGTTGAGTAATTACACATACTTGTTTCTGCTTTGGAACTTCCGGATCAAATTTATAATACAAATGCTCAACTTTACGAAGATAAATACAGCAGAGGTCGGAAGGTACAGCATTTTTCTCGAGATACTCCTGCACCTTGTCGATGATCTGGCAAACTTTCTTCTCATCTTTCAACCTATAATGATGAGAGCAAATTCAGGCAATCTCAATAGCGCTCGCTCCCAACATACACGCTCAACAGTGTAATGACCAAATCAAAACCTACCTTTCCACATATTCATTGGAGTGAGGATCACATTCTTTGAGAAGCTTGGTGAATTCCTCATCCAAACGATCCACTACAGTGAGGACACAGCCCCTGATCTTATATGGTGGTTTATCAAAAACTTCTGTCTCTTCAAGAATCTGCTCACTAATGGTCAAATCTTGTGTTTCTAATACCATATTCAATGTTTCCACAATTCGATCCAGCAACCTGAAATGAAATAAATTTTGTGACTTCTTTGAAATGCTGCTAGGGAGACTGCAAGATGCAGATGCATATTTAAGTGATCAAATAATAAGAAAAGAAGAGGTATTCTTCAACTGATATATATATAGTTATAATTAATTTCCTTTTTGTTTAATTACAAAAAGGAAATTAACTACAAACCAACAAAAAACTTGGACTAATCCAAGTTTCAAAGAGGCATATGATTAATGGAGTTAACTCTTCTTTCAACATTTCCAACTTCATGCCAAAATATAGAGAAGGCTAGTAATCAGAACAGCTCCAGAACTCACAAATTTTATGAGAATAAAAAGCTAGTAAAATTTGGTTACTCTATCTAAGTGCAAGAATTAATTACAACAAAAACTATGTATTTGTATGGTTGGTTGGATTTACATATCAGAGGAATCACCATAATCCAAAGGTATTACCACGCTGATTGAAAGTGAGACATAAGGAGGAGTAATTGGGTTATCCTTCTAATCTCAGCATTCATTTAGCATTTCCAATGGTTTCTGCCTTTTCATGATCAAACATTCACCTTTAATTCCTTTTTTTTTTCTAACATCCCTCAGAAGTAAGCTGGACAATAGATCACTTTGAATAACTTTGTGTAAAACCCTGATAGTTAAAGTGATAAGGACATACATATATAAAAGTTCTACTTACTTTTCCCAATACTCAGGCTTCATTGCATCAGACACTTTGGGGTTATAATCAAATATAGATGAAATGATGGCAAATTTTATCTTGATCACAACAGCAGGTCCTAGATTGTGTGCCTCAGCAACAGCTTGCAACTCGTGCAGCAGTTCTATCTGCTCCCTCCTATCCGTTCTTTTCTTACCACGAGCAGCCACAATCTCACTTAGTTTTTTAACCACCAGACCAATGTCAATCTCTGCATCCTTCGCAAACATTTTTGGTTTCTGGAAATTAAAATTTATACGAAGGATAAATGTTAGGAAAAAAAGATTAACAGTCCCAATAACAGCAACAACCAAACCCCAAAGTGAAAGCAGCAAGTCAATACAATACAATTTTACAAAATAAACTGGCATACATTAATTGTGGCTATGTTATCAAAGAAATGAATAAATTATGCCTTTAAGCAGGAATCAAGTAATGAAAAGTACACAAAAATAATTTTTCTGAAACTTTTAGCGAAAACTGTAAACTGGCCTTTATCCATAACAAACCAACATCTATGCATCCACTAACACATGCAGCAACTTATATAGGAAAAAAATATTTCAATATCGGCAATAGTTAAGCTAAACATAATGATGCAACATGACAATTATTCTTGTTCTGTTATATTTACAAGAGCGATAAAATGGCAGGCTACAGGTCGGTGCCACAGCATAAAACATTATTGGGCAAATAATTATTTTCTTGTGTTCCTAAAAAAGGAGATGTAATATTTTGGCACTGCTTAGTTGAATACTGAAATTTAAGCATGCATAGTTGTTTCTATATCCTAAGTTTTTATGACTGTTACCACAGCATAATATTACACAGAGCATTTATTGCCTTCCATAAACAATATGACGAAGAATGAAAATAGTTCTCCTTTTATGCTGATGCATTTAAGGAAATACACAATATAGAGTAGGTCTCAATTTTAGCAAAAGAAAATAATATTAACAAAACAGATAAAATCAGAAAGTGGAATTTTCTGAGTGCAGTGAAAAGGTTCAGAGCTCACAAGCTACGTTTTCCTCATCAAATACTCTTATAAATTAAATATATTAAAGACCAAAACTCGTACTTCATCTTAACACTGTTTCGGTCATAATGATAGAAGAATGAGTCACTTTTTTTGGCCCATCTTCTCACGCCGATGGTCACAGCTACTTTGCTGCCATGTATATGACGTGAGTGACATGGTATACATAGCTGAATGCACTTGAAAACTCAAGTGGAAAGGATCCAAGCATTAAAAGCAAAAGGAAAAAGATAAATACTTCCACGCAATGGGTGATTTCATCTTAAAATCTGCGGCAGGGAATATGTTAAAGCTCCATGACTTTGTCAGAAAAAGGTTTTATATACCACTTTCTAATGACCAGAAATCACTCAAGATGACAAAATGATGAACTTACGGATGGAATGGCAACACCTCCCTTCACTGTTTCCCACTCTCCGCCACCATCCTCCTCCTCTTCTCTCCTCTGCTTCCTCTTCTCCTTTTCCTTCTTCTCTTTCTTCTCCTTCTTTTTCTTCTCTTCTTCCTCCTTATCAGTGGTTCTGCAAACAACAGAAACAAAATGACTGATCACAAGGAACTCATCTCTCCATTAAAAGCAGTATTGTTCTCAACCAGTACAGATATTCAAAGAGATTTAAACACTATCAACTACCAAAAAAAAATTCCATATGAATGAATTTTGATATTACTAAACAAGGTAGAACCAGAATTCATACATGTTAATGCATAATTTACACTAATGAATGATGCTATCAAATTGTTATAGATTAATGGACCGAGGGAAAATGGACCCAAAGGCTACTAACAGCAACACTGAATAATTCAAGGAAATAACTGCTGACCTGCCAGTGGTGCATCAACACAGTCACACGGAGGTGAACAAAATGTGCGAATATTTCAGAGTAAAAATCATTAGCCTTGACTGGGATTAAAAACCAAATCCGCCTATTCTACAGATTCTTAGAAAATAGATTAGCTTGCACTTAGAACATAGATTCTACCGATTCTATTTTCGAAGTACAAGCTGGCGATTCCCAGTCGAGGCAAATGATTTTTACCCTAAAGGATTTTAGCAAATTTTGGAACAGTGAATAATCTACATGCAACCAATTCATTTAGCTAATGCTTAGATACATAATTACAAAGAAAGTGATAATGAAGAGAGAGGTACTCAAATCAATAGTTATTATCCCACATTGAAAATAATCATAACTGGGATTCTTAGTTAGTTACATTCTATTTAGGATTTCATAAACAGCTAAACATACTACAAAATGTCTAAATTGGGTCATTATTTTAGACTGATTCAGAATTTCTCAAATCTTTAAGCAGATACATGGAAAAGCATTTTACAACATGAACTTCAGCATTCAAAAAGTCGCAAATCCTAATTGCAATTAAATGAAAACAATCATAAGTTAACAGCAATACTTTTTTATGACTAGTATAGGAAATATAACTGAAATGTAAATGTTATTCCCAGCTTATCAAGAGATGAAAAAAAAACACATAAGTAAAAAAGAAAGTAAGGGCATGTGAGAATTGTCAATGAACAATACCTCTTTAAAAATCTTTCTCTGTAAGTCATATTTTGATTATCTTCATCACTGCTGTCTGTTTCATCATCAGAATCAGATCCCCAGTCCATGGAATCCTCACTTCCTTCTTCATCATCATCTCTATCTTCCACAGTAGGTCCCTGAAATAAAGAGCCAAGTTGATATTATGGACAAAACTTATTCTAATCAAACAGAGCTTAGTAGACACTTAAACCAAGCTTGAACATAGTAATGAATTCCACGGATATAGCATGGCTTATGGAATATTAGTTAATAGATTTATATATAAATATGTACAAGTATTTATCCCATCTCATGTCTAGCTCATTCAATTCCATTACATAATTTAACCCATTTGGGATTAAGTTCTTGATTTGACCAAAAAAACATGCTGTAGATAATTGGGTTGAATAATTTTAAAATGTGACTTTAGTGATGAACCGATAATTTTCCGGGAAATATAATTAATTTTATCCCAACGTAAAAGAAAAAAAATCAATTCAAATTTCTACAAAAAATTGATTAACTGAAGGTCAGTTCGTCAATCTCATAAATTTTCTTAAATCTTCCTCAACTAAAAAAAATGAAACAATTGAAAAAATACAATGACATATAATATCAGAAAAAATTAAGTTATACCTTAACAAATTTCATGGCTTCTGGTGCTTGGAAAGTTGTCGGCTCAGCACTCCCAGATTTTTTAAAAGCAGCTGCTCCACTCTCCTCTCCCTCTGATTCTTCTGCAGCATCATCTGAACAGAGAAAAATTCATCCATAAGTGTGCAAATAGTTGCCATTCTAAAGTACACTAAATCCTTAAAATTTAGTTTATGTTATACAGCAGTCATAACACCCACCAATAACCAGCAAATGGATTTTTCTAAAGGTATTTAATGTAATGGATGCATAAAAATAAAAAAGAGCAAAATGAGCAGTCCCTTTGTCCTATGGTGAGGCATGGATACAAAATCCCTACCAAGAAAAAGTGGAAATTAAATAAATATCAGGTCAGAGGGTTTGATTTCAAGCATAGCAAATGATTGCTCCAAAAGAGTAAAGAGGTCGAGGAAATGAAATCAATTGCCATTTATTGACTTTAGAATGGATATTTCAGCCCACTGTTCAATTGGAGATGCATGGTAATGTTGTACACCACATAAAAAAGAACATAGGGCCCCAAGAAGTTAAATTGTAAGACTGCACCACGAGTATGGAGAGTAAATTTAAAATGCACGAGAAAAGCCAAGAAGTGGCTTAACATGCATTACATGATTACTGTGGCCTGGTTGCACAACATACCAACTTCTGTGAATTTATGAATGTTACATGAATCGTTTAAGCATATTGAAACTTGAATAAACACATGAACCAAAATAGATTAGGCTCGATATATGTTATCAATGCATTCATACAAGTTTGGTGTCTACACAAAATATTTTTGCATCCATTCTCACATCATGCACTCACATATTAACACAAAAATTTTATTGAATTTAGCAACCAGACCTTCAGATCAAATACTCCCCTTTTTTAAATCAGGCATTGAACAGGAGGTGGATATACCACTAACCTTTTTCTTCCTCTTCATCATCATCACCCTGATCAGGATTTTCCCTGAATTTGGCAATATCTTCATCAAAATCCTTATTATACTTCCTCAACTTTTGACGAAGAGATGACAGCGACTTGGAATTGTTCTTTGACATATTTTTCCTTTAATATGTAAAAAAAAACACATTTACTCAAGGTTGCAAGGATGCCATTATGCTAAGGAAGTACTCAAGGACTTCATCACGTTATGCCCTATAGGCACACATGGGGGGGGGGGGGGGGGGGGTAAGCAAAGGTGACCTGGAGCCCACGTATCTACCTATAGACTCGCAAGTCAATAAAATAATTTATCTCATTTGTAATCAAGCTCTGGAATGGAGCGACAAAGAATGAGATAATATGGTTGAATAACTTCAATATGTGATACATTTGATGAAAAATAATATAAAATTAAAATGACAATATTAACTTCAACATTCCACTTAAAATAAATTTATTAACATGACCCATAATTTGAAGCAAAATTTCATCCTGATGTGAGCTGGAGAAGAAGTACTGATTTAGGACCCAGGTTGTTTAGATAGCTTAATTTAATGTGTAATCGAGAAGTTGAATCTTCATTTTCACCGAGAATTTGATTACGTTTTTGAAACTCAATTTGATTAAGTTAGCAACAAATAACGATACCGAATAAAAGGTATTCACTCGCACTATCTCATTCATACTTTAGTAAAAAGGTGAACAGACTCACTGCAGTGACTATTGATACGGAATATAAAGAAAAAGCATCTATTAGCCATCAATAAAGGTAAAGATCAATGAATTTCATCTCTAATCTACATTAACTCATCAACTTCTGCAGGAGGGAGGTTCACACTCCATAATCCCCTTCTATCTGTGCTTACAACTCATTTGCTAACACATGAGTCGTTATTTTGAAAGCCATGAATTGTTTGATAGCATAGTCCCTCATTGGTGAATGCCATATCAGCAATTTGTTCCCTGATCACAACTTGTACACATTTAAAATCATTTGACAAAAGTATGGAACAACTCTTAATAAAATTCACGCAGTAAATTTGGCATTAGGGCCACACCAGAGGAAAGCCTGTTCGCTGAGTCGTGCTCCCTAAAAGCTCTGAAAGATATCAAGGAAAGGGGAGGGGGTGCCACGTAGAGAAAATTGGACGAGGCTAATATTGATTCGTGGTCAAATATTTCGAAGAGGGAAAAGGGAGAGAAACCCCAAGAAACTGTTTGCAAGACAGTACTCCCCCTGGTCAAAATTGGGCACTTGCAGATGAGACACGAACTTTCAAACTTAAAGATCTATTCAGGCATGAGGGAAAATTCTCATTCATGTGTCTAGTAGGACACTCCAACCAAACTTGCGATTGGCTGGAAGTATGAAAGCCAAAAAAATTATCTAATATTGGTAATGCTAACACATAGCATATTAGTGTTGAAGTTTTCCTAAACTTCAAGTCCAAATAATAACCCTCGCTTTTCTAATCAAAATGTAATATTTTTGGGAAAAATGACATTCACTCCATCTCATAAGAAGCATCGTGGCCAGAAGCATTACAATAGCATAATTTGGGCCAAAAGTTACAACTTCAGCTATACATTTTTTATTGAAGTACACACATCCCAAAACCCCAAAATATTTTTCTTTTCAGGAAAGAGGCAATAGAAATATTATAGCTAAGGTTTTTAAACTCGACCTTTCAATTGTTCATAAACTGGCAGTAAATAAAAAGTAGAATGAATTAAAATGGATGTTTTTTTATAAGTTTAAAGTCAATAATTCAATTTTCAGCTTGTGAGCAAAATTACCGACTCAGAATCAGTCATTTTCTGAACTCATTTTCACCAAGCTTCCTTTCCAAATAAATGGCTTGGAGGTCAGACACGGAAAACACACAAAATTATGGTAGAAAATTCTATCATACTATCAAAAAGAGGAGGATGACATAGGTAGGGAGTAGAATGGTATCTTACCTGCCATCTCGATCTTCCCAGACCTTATTAATGAAGTCTTCCATTTCCACAAGACAGCGAAGATAGAAACGTGGAGTCACACCGTTTTCTTCTTTAGCAATTACAGGGAGGGCTTTCTGATAGGCTCGAGTTAATTCTTCAAAGCCTAGTTAAGAGATGTGAAGGGGGTTATAACAATATGTTTGATACATCGATCCCTTAATATCATCGTTATAGGCATACATATCCACTTATACTTACTGGAAAGCATACTGCTCATATCTTTAATCTTTTTGAAATTTCGAATCAGCTTGATCAAATTAGTTAAATCTTCATAACGTTTTTCCTTGGTGGAACGAACCACCCTCTTCGTTTCTTCTTCATCGTCACTGAACTAAAGAAAGAGCACAATTAGATTGTCTACATAAGGCTGTTTAATAATGACTATGCAGCTGATAATAATTACCGTAAATGTTGTCTGAGGAAGACGTGGAGCTTGCTCCTCCTCGGATGAGCTCTCCGTCTCCGAATCAGATCCAGCAAAAAATCGACTCATTTTCGTAGATTACTAGAAACAAAATGTAACTCGTCAGACCAAAACTCAAAACACGAGATAACACCTAGCCCTCCAGACGCAAATGCGACTGGACACATAATTTAATTTAACACCGCATTCTTCACAAGAAATGTTAAAATTGAATGAGAGCGAAACTCATGCAACCACACGAATAGATACAACTGGAATAATTGACATTCAAAACACTACATTATTCGTAATGCCGATTACATGCAACAGCTAACACAACCAATATGGGACACAATTGTAAGCATTAATCGTTTTAAAGACGGCTGAAGGGTTGCCGCAGGAACACTAAATACGATTATTAATTTATAATGCATGAAATATCAAGAAAAAACTCACTAAAATCTCAAAATTATAAATAGGAGCACACAACACCGGAAAAATTGACGTGTTTTCAGCACCACATTGGAAACATGAAGGCAAATCTTCGCCCTCTGCCGCTATTGAACGTAATCACGTAATGAAAGAAAAAAGAGTAGCGGCCCGCGTCAACTATAGCACTTCAACTCTCGCGGGAATATATAAACGTGAAAAAATTTGTATAACATTTACACCCACCAATTTGGTTTAAAACCAAAAATAGTCCAATAAAATACTAAAGAAAGATTAAAATAGTATTTTGATTAATTTTAATTCATTACTGAATTTTAACTGAATGAGATATAAATTTACGACTGTATTATTGATTATGCTATTGGTGTCATGAAATTCAATGGTATCTTCTATACTGTAACTTGGGTTCTTACACCACAATGGAAGTGTATAACAACTGTGATTCCTATTGAATTAGCTGTGAAACTACTATCATTATCTTTTTTGAATTAATTATGATTTGTCAGGGTGACCAAAGACCTTTTATGCCTTCAAATCGATTCTTTGGCAGACGTGCAACATGGGCCTAAGTCCAAAATGTCAAATGAAGGAAAATACGAACGCGTAAATTTCAGCTCTTTAATAAACGCTTAATTTTTATGAATGATAAATATTTATATAGAAAAAAGGATAGCCAGATCTTGCTGGCTATAAATTATCATTGTTGCATTTACATTTTAGAGGATTGTAATTGCATTGTTTAGCGATTTTAAATTCATGAAAATTATCATTTAGCAATGACAATCACTTTTGAAGAAATAATGTAAGATCGTTCTGATTTATGGAGCTGGGCGTTTATTAATTCAAGCACGCTCCATAGCAAATGCCATTTCGCGTTTGTGGATTGTAAATTTGGATACGACGTGAAATTCGGTAGAAACAAATCTGTAAGCCTTAAAAAAAATAATGTTTATCTGGCCCTCCCTCACACTCCTTTTCAATATCCCGCCTTACCTCCAGCCCGATCGTCCCCAATTCGAGTTTACCGTTACCTGCCTTACATACACCTCAACTTCCTTCATCCAGCGTTGCCGCTCTCTCGAAAAAAATAAAAACTATTCGACTGAGGTGGGAGATGGCTGGATATTTTCTTTTTTTCTAACCGACCATCTTGATGCGGCAACACCGTGACGTAGAAGTTCAAGGGCTCTCCCCCGCGACTCGAGGAATAATGTGCCATTGAGAAGGTCCCTCTTGGTTGAGGGCAGTCGAGAGTAGGTCTCCAACACTCTTGGCCTAGTGTCACCTCAACTTCGGGGCACGCAGGACGTGTACCTACAGCTGAAAGTGCCCTCCGGTTCGAAAGGCCCTCCAGATCCTTGTGTTTTAAGAAGCAGTTTATCGGATTTAGGTGATATCGTATGACTGAATTCTTAGAGCATGACAGCGGAAAAGGAGTAACGATGACCCCGGGGAAACTCCGCGAGTTCTTTTTATATTGGTGAAATTTTAAAAGGACACTGACTTCCGTGTGGTGTTTTGGTGAAAAGTTTAACGGGAAGCACGATGGACGGATATTCCTACCTCATTCTAGGATTTTTAATGGTAAGTTAAATCCATTTATCTATTCATTAGCGCTTTATTTTGGCCAGCGAAGTGCAACTCATGCAAAAGTCTGAAGCGGAAATTCCAAATGCCGAATTCAAATATCATTGTAAAGAATCACTCAATTCATGTTTCATGGGAAATGCGTAGGGTGCTCCATTTCTGGAGGATATGCCATTTAGTCTGCCGCGATTGAATGCAGTAAATGTTCATAAATAGAGTATCATTATTTTGATTATCTATAAACCCAGATACCTCAAAGGAAAGAAAGTTGCCCGTTTATTTCAAGTATTATTTTTTTTTATTTTTTCAACTAACAAGGTTTTCCACCACACAATGAAAGATTAGTTCAGTATCCGAAAAAAAATCAAAAGAGAATACCCCTCGTCAACATATTATTAGTCAAAATCTCTGCTTGCTGAATTCTTGAAATTGAAAAAATGCCAAACCTTTTACTCAATTATGTTTTTTATGAAATCAAAGTCAATTATTCGGGTTAGGGTATCTGACGCCAGAATTCTCATCGCCGCCGGCACTTATTTAGATTGACAACTTCAAGCGTTACTTTTTGGAAGTCTCCTGGCAACCTTCCCTGTGTCAAAATTAGAGGAAAAACTCACGTGTTGTGAAAATGGGTACATTCATATCAGGAAAATACACAAATAAGATTCAAAATGACTATAATCATTAACGCCGACGAGTAATTCCTAAAACTAAAATGATACTTAAATATAAGGGCAGCGGCAGCTAAAGAAATTAGGTTTATTTTACATTTAAAACATGTAATATGGTACCAAATTATTGAACAAAGTGAGATATATTAGTGATGCATCGTAAGTGAAATGAAAATTATCATTCATAAATTCTTCGTTAAATGAAGTCATCGTTTTCTGTGAAAGATTGCCGACTACTGTTGGACAGCCAAAATGTGGACTTCAACGGCAAGTACTTTTAATACCTTTTTTATTAAAGGGGTAAGATAATTTTACATATGAATAATTACGAGGAGCATGCTTGGACATTCTTCGACATGAGGGGAAACTATGGGAGCCGGTAATGATTTGTATAAATATAATTGCGATGCACTTCGTCGTCAGAGAGAAACAGAAACTATGAATCTATTTTTTAAAATATGCATATGAAAAGGCAAAGAGGAAAAATGTTTTGCATTACGTAGATGATCATACAATTTCCGATGTACATATTCAAATTTTTTCGTAAATTTCTCTCAAGTTTGTCAGTAAGACAATAAACGGCGCAGAGTAAATAAGTTTTCTACCCGGTACTATAATTTAATGATAATAAGGGAGGGTATTGTGATATAAATCAGCCTTAATGTCGATAATGATGTAGGTAATGAAATATGTCTGCATATCAATACACAAAGACATGATTTTAAATAAATATTTAATTTGATAGTAATTTAGTTTCAGTGTAGATGCGTTAATCCGTCGTGCGTTTTTAATCCTATAAATTGAATTTAAACTTGGTAATTGCATTCTATGAAGCAATTTCGACTTTAAAATAACTTAGAAATGGGCTAAAAACCTATTATTGATTTTAATTAGGCGTAGATTATCATAAGCATTACGGGAGAACTATATTCCGCATTACGCAATTTTATTCGATAGCGTCAAGTTGGTCATGATGCCAATAATTTTTGCTTATGATGCCTATTTCCGATTATTGTTATAAAATACTATTCGAGGTAAGATTCTGGTCGGAAAATTGTCCCATTTTGGTTACTCGTGAACTTCCTATAAAGTTTCTACCAAGCCACCTGAGCCTACAAGGCCGCAGCCGCATTTGATATAAATGTTAGAAGCAACAGCAGAGCAGCTTCTCGAACAGGCGGAGTGAGGGATTCTTTGAGCATAAGACATTAGGAATACTGAGACAAAAATGATGGAAAATCCCGCATACTAAAAATACGCCGGTTCTTATTCGCAATTTTAACAACTACACCATGACCATCGTTTTGAACCTTGTGCCTTAGGCCTCGAGGTCTCATTTTGGCTACAGCAACGCGCGGCTGTTGTAAGTGTGATGGGTGCATGGCCATTTATAACCCAAAAAAATCGTGAAGATCTTGGAGACGAAATAAGGTATCAAACAACAGCCGTGGATTATGAAAGAAAAGGGCGGTAAAGAAGTTTTTATATGTATTTATTATGTGTGATATCAATAGTTTTCACCAGGTGGAGCCGGAGGAAGGAGGACTTTTGAAAGTATTTGAAAAAATAGGAATAAACCTCTGATTCACGAAGAATAAAGGACAAGACGATAAAAAATTGGTTGTGACGTATGAAACTTCTTTGTAGGACACCAAAAATCCTAAGGGGAGCCAGGTGGGCGCATTATAAGCGGCGACGGCAGAAGACTATAACGGCCTTAATGAAAGGAATTCAGGAAGAGGCGAACCACAGATGAAGGCCAAGGACGAATCTCGGGAAGTAGGTGATGGAAAACGTAGGCGGGAGAAGCAGCGTTGGGGTACAGAGATCGGATGTGTGAGAGCCGGACAAGGCCTGAACCCACCGGAAAAATGATTACATACCTACATATAGAAGGATTGCTAAATGTTAACGACTTTTTTCTTTCTTATTACGTATTATTTTTGCATTTAGGTATCGCACTCCCCTCTCCCGACTTTTTATTTATTTTTTTAAATATTAAATAATCGATTCACATGCGTTCAGGTGTGAACGCGAGCATATCGTTCACCATGTGTGGCTACAGAAATTCTTACATCTGTATTGCCGTATGATAAGGGTAGTGCTGTAATTTAGCTATAAGGGAAGAAGCAACGCCGGGGTGTAAAGATGGGATGTGAGCGAGCCGGACAATGGTTAAACTCACCGGAAAAATTATTATATACATACATTTTACAAACTAGAAGGATTGTTAACGATATTTTTCTTTTTTATTACATATTATTTCGGCATTTAGGTATCGTACTCCCGTCTCCCAACCTGGTTTTTTTATGATAGGGATCCACATGCGTTCAGATGTGAACTGGGACGTATTTAAGGGGGATTCACAGGGGTCATGAACCCCTAAATTTTTTGAAGCACTTTGTATTTTTATAGGTCCTATAGTTTTTGCATTCTTGTAAAGGAATAAATGGAGTGTATATGCAAACGCATTGCGACAATTCCCAAACGTGAAAGAAGTTTGAGTTGTATCTATAGTAGAGCGTAGAGCGAACGCCCCTCTCCCTGTAATCCTTATAAGGTCATATCCTTATAAAGATCCAAGGTCATATCTCCCCCTCCCCAAATTTAATGCTGAATACTCCCATGGATGCTGAATATACATGCGTACCGTCAACTCATCGTGTGGCTACAGAAAATGTTACGTCTGTTTTGCCTCACCATTATGTTAGGGCTAAAAATCCTTGTCCATTCGAAAATTAAATTTTGTCGTTGACCTGGAGAATAACGGTAAACTCGCTTCGTTAATCTTTCTATTCAAAGATTCAAGCGTTCTAACATTTTGCCAATTCAAAAAAATTGAACGTCCAAATTTAGCTCACTTAATTCAAATTTTAACCAAGCCAGGGCTAATCAGAAAGATTGAATGGTGGTTAGGAAAAGTTTTAAACATTTGTATGGGTATTTTACGCCTGTGATAAAAAAAATGAGTGAAATCAGGCTTCATGGGAACATTCCTTGAGAGAAACAATTTTATAAGTAATGATGCTGTGTATCTTCTGCTCTTAATTTTTGTGAATATAATTTTTGAAGAATATCTTGAATGTGTTGAAATACAACCCTGACGTCTTTACCACTAGTTTAGTAAAATGAATACTAAACGCAAATTATAAGTTTTTACTACACTTTTACCGTCCTTTTTTATATATTAAAATAATGCTTGAGATCCCATGTTACGGGAATCCTCTAAACTTCGTTAATTTGCTAATTAACTTACCACTCAAAGCCATTTATAAGTTTCGGTTTGATTGAAAATGAAAGCGAAATACATAAAGAAATATATATATTTGGCCAAGCATTTTTATTCTTTAAGGAGCTACATTCAATTAAGTACTATCACAGAAAGCCCGAAAAAACGCCGAATCAACTGCTCTGCTGAGCTAGGATCTTGCTTCGCTAATTAACGCTCGCAGAAACGGCTTCATTTATAATTTGGACCATTTAAAGGCTGAGAGCCTGACCGGTGGGTGGGAACTCATCTTCAAAACTTTCAACGGAGTGAGACGAGACTTTCCCCGCGTAACGTAGGAGTAAAGAGGACGCTGGGTCATGGGGATATTAGACCAAGAAGCGCTTGTTTCCCTGCACTGAGACCAAGTTTCCCAATCACCCAGCATCGCTACCACGACTCCAACTCCGTTGATATGCAAGGAGAAGCATTCCTTCTCTTAGAAGTGTTCATTTCGAACTTGAGCCGCCTGTAATTAGCAATCTTGTTGTCAGGTAGCAATTAAAGATTTTCTTTTGTTTATGCAAGGAGAATCATGTAAGAATAAGGAACCTCATTACTTTTAGTTCCCAAACTCAGTGCGCTGCATTTTTGAAAGCCGGCGATGTTTTGACTTGATTAGGTCCCATAATCAGAGCAAGAGATCTATCTGAAATCAAGGAGATGCCGTGAGAACTTATAACGAGCTAAGTCTCAGGATTAAGGCCAAGAAGCAGTCGTTGTCACCAGAGGCTGTAATTGGCTGGGAATAGGTGTTTAGGAAGCCCTTGGATGAGATTTATTTTCTCTTCTTGAGAGCCATGTAATTAGCATGAACTCAAATGAATGCATTATCAATTTAGTTTCTTATAAATTTTACCGAATTATATCAAAATTCTTCTGTCAAAAAACAGGGGAAGAACGTAGGGTATCTTTTCATGTAATGAAGAGTTGAACAGCTTTTTTTAGCGTAAAGTGCTGTGGACCAATTGTTTGAAAACGGGGAAGTTTAACCAGGGGTCCGAATTTCCTATCAGGATTTGTATTCATAACATTTTGATGCTATTAAAAATACAATAAATCATTTAAAAAAGTAGTTACAATAATAAAAAAGTATGGCGCCTAGGGTTTTATCATGTTCCTAATTTAACTTTTTACGCTCAACTCAAAATTTCCTTCAAAATTCATTCGATCTGCCCCTATTTTTCGGTCAACTGATCCAATAGCTATTACTAGATTAGGTTGTTTGAGGTATCAGTGAAATGAAAACGGAAAGAAATTTAGCATTAGTATGAGATAACAAGAGCATCAATCGGATGGCGTGTTCCTGCTTCATATTAATGGAAATAATTCACATCTAAATTCTAGTCAAAATTAGCAAAAATTGGAAGTTAAATTAGAACGTTTAGGTCACAAATACAACAATAATTTACCAAATAATTTTATCGCACAAAAAACGCTAGATAACACATGGACATGCTAACCTGCTCAAACTGCATTTTAAAACGTTTCATATCATTTGTACATACGATTACGAGGTATGTCCAATGCTGGAAATACAGGGACGCCGTATTTAATAAAAGGAGGTCTTTTTAGCAATACATGTAATGAATAATAAGTTCTGGTCAGATGAAGGTCTGAAAATATTGTGTGCCATAAAAACCTGGGTAAAAATGGAATTTTTTATACCGTGTTTTGTGACAAATTTTCTTTTTCCTTCAAAATAAAGTTATAATTATTTTGGAAAATAAAGCCATCATAATATTATTTCAAAACTATCCATTTATGAGGATTTTTTTACAGTAGATGCGTCACTCAGAATATGATTCCTATCTAATGCAAATAAATAACATAATGAAAGTATTATGAATTTATTTGAAAGCCCATGTTAACACTACGTAAGAATTTAAATACATAAATGAGTGGAATTTAATGGAAAATATTAATAATAATAGGATATAAATTCACTTCTAATCTCTGATAAAAAGAGCAGCGAACACTGAAATTTTAATCAGAACAGTTAGGTCACAAATACTGCGAGATACCATTTGGCCAAATATTTTTATCGTATAAAAAACGCTAGGTATCACATGAACGTATGCAACTGCTGAAACTATTTACATTTTCAAATGTTTCATTTTACTTGTACGTACCTTTCGATCGACCGAGTTAGTTATGCGGAATTCTTGAGAAGAGCAGGAGAGAAGAGAAGCCTCATGAAAACCTTGATGAGAAGCCGGAACGACCTTTTATTGAGACATGATGGCCTGATGAAGACAATTGTTGAGGGACAAGTAGATGGAAAGATCGGAAAAGGAATACCTCGAACAAAATATGTAGAACAGGTAAAGAAGGATATGAAAGAAAATAGATACATAGGTGTGAATAGATTAGCCGATAGGAGAATCGAGTGGAGAGCTGCGTCAAACCAATCCTAGGATTATTGGCCAGTGATGATGATGAATAAAATATAATGTGGAACGCTATACCCATGAACATATCATATGATCATATCAGGTCAAATTAGATGACCATTACCTCTCGCAAGTCTCGATCAACTTTCGTTACGAACTTTCGAATGCCAGAGTCAACAGTTTTCACATGTGCTTCAAAGGAAGAAGTAAACGATTCGAGAACACAAATTGACTTGAGCCAAATACCTCCCGTCCATCCTTAAACACCTGTTTAATATGGAGATCCGGTATGATCATCTGGCGTTGGTGACTCTGACTTCTCGAAGTTAAGTTCCGGCTATTTCCCTCGAAAAATCTCCCTCAAAACTTTCAATCGATGAAGAGATTTTTTTGTGCTTGAAAATTTCCATCCATTTTTTTCGGGAGATGATTTTTTTCCCCAAAGAATAAGCTCTCCTCAACCCATCACTCGGTTACCGGGTGAGACGGGCCCCAAAAACCGCTTCAGTCACCCGCCGTGAACGAGTCCGCTACTAGACTTTGTTTCCTTTTTATTCCTTTTTTTTAGGGCCACTTATTGAGAGCTCTAGTATACCGTCTCTAGCACACCTTCCCAATTATCATGCATGTGAGAGCATGGCGCGAACCAATTAGAGAGTTCCGAGAAAGACTCTTCAAGTGGAGAAAGAAAGGCTTTAGAATCAGGAGTGTCGATGGCATCGATGTTTTTTTTTCGATTAATTTTTGCGTCACGCCGGGAATTCTTCTACCACACCTCCGGAAGGAGTGCTAAGAAATCACAAATCCTCGAGGCGAGGACGACCCAGTGAGATAAAAAAAAAACTTGAAGACGCTGCTCCGTTATTCGCGTCGTTGAGGAAGGAAAAGAAATCACGACGGTATTTTCTCCCCGAACGAACCGCGCCTCGGGCCGGAAGATTTTCTTCTCTTAAATGCACACACGCTTCGGCGTCATCGGCGTTCAAATAACGCTGGTAAAAGTGATGCGAGACAATTAATGAGGAAAGCGAGAGAGTAGGCGACCACCGCAGTCATCAATACCGAAAGCAAAGGGACTGCATAGAGGAGGCCCGAATCCATTCTCTTAGAAGGCTGATTTTTGTGTTGCCACTTCGGTATCATTTTATTCGGTTTTCAAAAATGTCCGCGGCGCGGTGATGTGTGCAACGAGATCCCTTTTTTCCCTATAATTTTCAGTATAATTTTTGCTATTGCGAGGGATAGCATTGAAATGTAATGAATTTGATTGATCACACTATCATGTATATAAATTCCGGATAATACCCCTAGTTATACCTTATTCCCCGTGAAACTCAGATCAATTTAACCGTCAGCGATGTCAATGGCGACTTCTGTAAACTCATTTAAAATCGCGGTGGACGATAACACATTTAGAGGCCGACTTGAGGATTCTCTTATATAATATTCGTACCAAAAGAATGACCTTTTCCAGCTTCCATTTAAATCTTATACCCACATGTCGATTTGTGGCGTGATAATGCAGCGTTATTGAACAACCTGGAAGTTTACATGAACATCTCTCTAAGAAGTATAGCAGCCGTCTATTTGGCCAAGATATTACAGCGTTTATGTTCATAACGGTCTCGCATCATCCATATGATGTATATTTAGAGACCAGCATATCTTAAAGACCTGTTTACACGGGTTGGGTACTTCCGCGTATAGGTGCGTGAACAGTTATGCAAACGAGAGCGCAGAATAGGATAAGAAACTATTCTGGAGATGCTGTGACAAAATTTTAAGTCTCGATGCATTTACATGATAAAATTTTTAAAGACCGCCGATTCGATTGAATGGCTGAGCTGATTCGGTGGAATGAGTGAGCAATTCATAAATAGAGCTCGAGAGAGGACGAGATATCTCATGTATTCATGTACTTTGGAAATGAGCGGGAACAAATTCGATTCCGTTTATCGGCTTTCACAGCAGTAAAGAAATGGTGAAACGTGCTGTAATTTGATCAAATAAAAGCGCCCGTGGCGAATCTATGCTGAGAGTTGAATGAAATTCAACATTAACCACGCTTAGTCCTGGTGATTACTTTATACAGGAATCATCCTCCATTGTTACGAATGTAACGTAATATGTAAAAAACCTAATCTAAAACAATCCATTTTAAAAGCTGAATGAGTGAAATTTATTTTCGAAAATTATTTCGAGCATTAAAGACTTAAATAGTTATAATGGATGCATATATAAGTATTGCCCACCAAATTCCCCAATTACTCTAGCTAACATTTAAAAATATACGATCGAAGAAAAGTGTTACATCGGTTAACTAAAATTGTTGGTATAAGGAGTTAGAAATAAGAATCCGAGAAATGTTTTTTCCCAGTGTCTACCAGTAATTAGTTAGCAAAAATATTTATTGGTGAGCTTGAAGTGGATGCGTTTTATATAAATGGTTTTTAATGAGTAACCTGCGGATTTAAAATCTGATGCTAGCACCAAACGAAAACTTTATTAGATTTATAAATACTTTGACCCAATAAGCTATCATTTGTTTCATTTTACATTACCTCATGTACCTCAAACTCGACGCAGGAAAATATAAAAAAGGTACTAACCCTTCAAAAAAGGCTCTAAGGGTTATTTTAAAATTAAAAGCGAGAGGCTCTTGCAGAAAATATTTTAAATCCCATAATGCACAAAGGTTAAGAAAAGACTTAGCTGTTTCACAAAATAAAATATATTTGCGACTGGCCAGATGATGATACGCTGTATCGAAACCGGTCGCAAATATATTTTATTTTGTGAAACAGCTAAGTCTTTTCTTAACCTTTGTGCATCATGAAGGAGTTTCGCCATGTTACGCCAACCACCATCGCATTTAAATCCCATAAAATTATGACGATTCCTAGCATGTACATGTCTAATGTGATTCTCTTTGCATGCTACAAAAACATTTCTCTGACCAGAAATACAGATGCCCATCAATTTAACACTAGAGGAAAATTCAATATTTTCAATGACCATTGCAGACTATCAATACTTCAAAAAACCATATAATTATCTGGGAAAATATTATTTAGCAAACTTACTTCAGAAGTAAAAGCAATGCATAGCCTAGAAAAAAAAGTTCAAGAATACTTTCAAAGATTTTTTGTAAAAAAATGCCTTTTACAGCATTCAGGAGTACAATGAGAGATAAAAGTCATAACGATGTAAACATATATTTTTTCTCATCTTTTTGTAATACAACCTTGTTTGAAAAATTTCTCTTGTAGAATTTTCTTTTTTCAAGTGAATTTCTTTTTAATTTTTATATGTATTATTTTATTTTTAAAACTTGACGAAACTCATACAAGTGTCATATTGTTTTTTTTTATGGTGAATAAATCAATCAATCAATGTTAAGGAAGCATTTAATGGATATAAATAAGCAGTAAGTGCATATTTCAGAAAATATTAGGAACGTATTTACATGAAGCAAACATTTTGGAAGTATTTTCGAGTTATTTCACTGCCGACGTCATTATGATCGACAGATCCTTAGAAGAGGTTTTTATACTTCCTGGGTTTATTCATTTTGATTGTGAACATTAGTGCAAGAAAGCTTACCAAGTCAAAATAATTTTGGGAACAGTTGGTTTGGAAAAACATCTGAGCAGAAAACTCCAATTGTAAGCTGCAAACTGAAGTAGTCTAAAGACGACGGATGGAGAATTAATTTCACATCTAAAAACGCGTTTCTGACCTACTCTACTTCAGACAACCAGACTCGGCGTTGCTGTCTGTCTATTACGACAATCTACAGATCTACGTAGTAAGCACGAGCGCTACCCATTGGTTCAAGACAAGAGATAGATGAAGATCTCAACGACTCCATTATCTCTCACGTTTCCTTATTTTTTGGTCGAGGAAGTTGCTACCTAAATTTCACACGCAATATTTTATTGCACAACCGATGCAAACTTTGATCTCCGAAAGACCAAACACATCTACATAGACTTCATTTCTCATCCAAAATATTTACGCATATTATACTCACGGAAAGGCAGATTTTTATCGAAAAAAATATAAATTTACCCAATCTCATCTCAACTAGGCAAAATATCGTATAATTTTGTCACATGATTATAATGAAATGTCGCTCAATGATTATGCCGTAAGGAAATATAAAGTAAAATATAAGTTTCCGCTTTTCATTTAAATAAATTGGGATTTTTAACGTAAAATTGAGAGTAGAAGGAAGATAAGTTAACGTGGCACTAATTCTGTTTTTAGCCTAGAGGTTTTGCTTAGCTTATAGCAGAGGATCTCAGTTTTTTTAAATTTTGACATCACGATTACCAGGAGTAAAAAATGAATTGTACTTTGTACTCTTTGGGATGTTTTTTCGATAAATCTATTTTGTCTATCTTCCTTCACGAGTAATTAGTAAGTATTCGGCATGAGTGTTACCACTGGTGTTAAATTTCAATAAAAATCATTTGTAATTTTTATAGAATTATATTAATTTAATTTTATAATGCAAGTCGTCACGTTAATTACCAGCGTCTTCATAGTAGCTGAGCTATTCATTAAGAAAATTATTCATTATTCATTTCTCTTTGATTACAGGATAATTGATTTACAATTGCATAGCTGCCGTTTGGTCTAGTAGAATAGCCCCCATATATAAGTGTGTCCAAGAATTGTGAAATTTTCCCTGGAATCAGTTGAAAAAAAAAACGCAATTTCTTTTGCTGTCTCCTAGACTGGCGGTCTTTCAGTCTTTGTCCAAGTTTCGGCTCCATATTAAACTGTTCTTACAAAGCGCGCTTCTTACTAATTTAAATGCTTTTTGTGGTTACTTTCTCTCCCATTTTAGATGCTTAAAGATATAATGTAATCAAATTACTCACTCTGTTAATTTGAAGTTTTATGTTCTATTGTATCAACTTTACTTATTGCAGTAATTATTTTTGGAAAATTATCCTTCTCTTCATGGTAGAACATATAATGCTATTATTACTATGTGTTTTCAATCAAGCAGACAACCATCACGTAGCATTTTCAGGTTATATTTTCCATGGAGCTTATTTTATCTACTCCATTCATCTAGTTTGCCTTAAACGTCAAATTCAGTAAGGCGGTATCGGCCATTCGGGTTTGTGTATGCCGTGCTATGCCGCGGGATTCATCAAAATAATTCCGACTACGGAGCTATTTTTTCCTTTATTTTCCATGTTTTCAGGGGAAATCTGGCCTCACAGAACATTCCACTATATACCTTCCTGCAGGATCACACTTGACAGTGTTCGGAATTATTTCGATCAATTGTCATTCCAGTCGGTCGATTCCGATCGGTCAATGCGATTCGGATCCGTTGTAGTTGAAACATTTCATTCCGATGACTCAATACGAGAGCTCATATCGTCATCGGGATATGGATATTCAAACACAACAAACTCCAATCGCATTGAAAACCAATCGGAATCAACCGATCGGAATAATTCCGAACAGTGTTGATCTCACCGACCATGACCCTCTCCAGTTGAATCCCCCAGAATATTTCCTTGGCTTCGGCCTTGTCCTTCACTTTCAGGTGATCCCAACGCTAACCTATAAAATCAATCTTTGGATTGAATCACCGTATGAGATCACCACCATAGTCAATTTCTCCCTTGAATTTTCGCCCGGCACGCGCCCTTGCTCACCCTTTCTCCTATTTTCACTCGCTCGCTTTTCTCACTTCGGCTCTCTCTGCATTATTCCTCCTCTTTCCCTTAATCACGCCCTGCACAAGACACTCACGGACACTCCCTTTCTCCTCTCCCACATTACGCATGCCGGGCGTATCGTGGCTTCCGGCCATGCGTCGTGTTCAATCACTTAGCGGCGGTCCGCCCGATGATTTCAGAACTCGAATAGTCGCGGCTTTCTAACGTCATTGTGGCGATGAGACCGGCTGGGATACTTTTTTGTATTGTTCTCCCATCTCCAGTCGTCGTCCGCTTATGAAGCGGTCAATTATCGCGATGAACTCGGTGTGAGAACAAATGACAATCGAGAGATTGATTCACTTCGGGGAGCGGTTCATTTAAAGACACTTAGTTTCCAAACGTGGATTCCTAGTGGAGAAAAGAAAAAGCGCAGGAGAAGTTTTCACTTCGAAAATTATTCCATTTCGCTGGCGGAAACGTGGAGCTATAATTTAGCATCACAAGTTTTCGCCGGTTAATGCAGGTTTACGTGGCACATTTATCTAAACATTCCGGACAGACACCTTTCCTTATATATAACTCATCAATTCGCAACAAGTTATGCAAAACTTAATCTTATCTATAAATCCAGCTGTTACATTCCCTCCTTTACATTTATGCAAAATCATACACAGATATAATATTATACTTATTATTGAATCGGCCATTAAGTCAACAAGGTAATTCAAAATACAGTATGAGCTTATCCCTTACTTCCGTATCCTCTTCCGCGGATGGATCATGATTTTACTCTCATTTGGTTCAACCACCACTCTCCTAGGTTGCACGAAAATTGTGCTTGTGACCAGGGTTCTTAACAGGTAATTTACGAAAAAATTGTTTTAGTAAAGTTCCGCAAACCATACTTTGTTCTAAAGGACCTGATAACTTGATAAATAACATGCAGGATCTAACCTGCAAATACATGAACGCGCAAAATTCACCATGCAACCACCCACCTCGGGAAAATCCACGAACAAAATACGGATTCTGTTCTAATTTCGTTCATTTATTCGATTAGATTCTGTTTCGGTCCTCAAAGACCGTTCAAGCATGCACAAATTAACTCGCTCAGGTTAATTTGTCGCGCAAACAGATGATTTGCGTGATGAATGTGACCGTAAACAGTCCCTAATTGTACATGAATTTGTATCTCCTAAAAATAATTTTAATGAAAATCAGTGATGCATTAACTGGTATGGAAGAATTGAGCACAAGATAAAGGCGGGTAAAACTATGAAAGTTAAGAAAAATTCTGAAAAATTCGTCCTCTTGCTGAAATGGCAACTAAGCCACTCAAATAATAATAAGACCAGGCACATAACCCTATTTAATGTGATTATCTTTTCATCTAAATTACATTCACAGACGTGTTGAAATATCCAAAGAATTAATATTTATTTTAAACTCAAGAATTTAACTTTACTTCAAATTTATCGTATGATAATCGTAGCCTTGAATTCAATTAAATATATGCATTCTGCAGCTGAATGTTAGCTATTTAAGAGCCTACCGTTCCCAAAATATCAAACAGAACACCCAATGCAAATGCGGGTATCTCATATTGAACAAACAACTAAGAATTTTCCGGAAAATTTGTTCTTAAACAACCACTTGACAAGACGGTAAAACATCGGCCGCCCTTATGCCAATAGTGAACCTTTGGAGGGCATGGGAGCTCGCACAGTGCACGCTGACCGACCACGACCCCTGTACCGATAACAAGTCAGTATATCACGACAACCAAGCAAGTGATCGTTTGACGGGTTAAAATCCGGCGTATGTAAGAAGCAGCGCTCCAATGATAATATATCGGCCAATTTTTTACAGGCCGTCCAAAATCGATATGTGTGCCACGAGATTTACTGTTGATGATCGTTTATCCTGGGTTCTATGGTCCTGCATGCATGTTTCCCAATAAAATTCCCGTATTCGCACGGGTTTCTATAGACTCCTGGAACCTTGAGACTTGCGGATTCCTCGGCTTGGATTAGTAGGAATAGGCCGAAACTTATATGATGAAAGATGGACGGTCTTAGTACTCTTGGAAACGTTGGCGATGATGGATTTTGTAACCAGAATGGAGGCCCGAGAAACACTCAGAGCTTACATACGCCGGGAAAGAGTTTCTTCATAATTCTCCCAAAAATAACTTACATGTTAAGAATATTGGGGTACTTGTGTAGTTAGCAATAGCAAGGACGTGGAATTTGTGGTGTACACATTACAATATGTAACTGCTAGCACCTAAAACTATAAGATGGCAGAATAACTTACGCAAGGATCGTTTGATATTGAGAAGAATTAGACGCAGAATTCCTAGGACTACAAGTTATAAGTGGCGTTCTTTTTGCAGTAAAAATGTAAAAAAAATACTCAACTGTGCTTTGGAACTCTGATCCTTTGAAGCAATCGGGATAGTTAACTTTGTAGGTTCCGATCATAATGATTGATGGCACGCTTTTGTATTTTAATCTAGGGAAACCGGTCGCCTGCCTTGAACGAAACAGCAGGAAATGGGCAATAAATAAGAAGTAATTACACTGTTACATCCATTTTCTAGCGGGAATCATCACGTTTGCCTTCAAAGCAGGTACCACAAGAAAGTTCTTGCTTCTCTCTTCCACCGAAGAATAATGAGTTTTTAGAATATCCTGCTTTCAAGTAGTTGACTGACTAGACCACTAGTGGCAAGTAACCTAAAAGAATTACTGCCAAACTAATTAAAGCTTTTTTTGTGTCTAAGCTTTAATGCACATATTTTAACTTCATATTTTTTCCATTTCATTTTAAATTTTCATATTCCAAGTTATGCACGACGTTCATAATTAATCTTATACTATAAATTTTTAATTAAAAGAGAGTAGGCATTTTGATGTTCTCTCAATGATTGAGAGAATACCTGTTCATATTTTTGCACCATGGAATAACTTTAAGTTACAAGTCCCAAGAGCAAATGCCCCTAAGGAGACCATTCTCTTCTCATCTTCTCTATACCATGTATTAATAATATAATACAGAGAGACAACTCTGACTCTCAGCCATTTCAATGAATAGGAATCGCTGAGAATTGAATTTTCTTTCGGGTATAAATCAGTCCTCTAGGGAAAGTTTTTAAGCCTCAGATTGCTTTGCGTTAACTCAGATCATTAAATGCAGTCAAGTGAATAAATTGCCTTTTGATCAATTATATTCCTTTCTTTTGAGCTAATTGGTCAGGCTTCTCTCAATATTACTCCAAATTCTCCCTATCATTACCATCCTAGCGATGACGATGGACGCGACGAGGCGGTTAGAAGTCATTTTCTAATAGATAGTTTTTTTACTATAGAGGTCTTCCTTAAAACTGGAAAATATACCTGGGGACTATATATTATTTTCTCTGGGCATAATTTGGTAGCAATAAAATGGTCTCGCTAAATATAGGCTCCTGCAGCAGGCTCCTACCTTTCCAAGTTATGTTTTACACAAATTAAGCATCAAGTCATATGGTATTCGAAGCGATGATATTGGAGAAAGTAGCGTATCTGTCGCAGGCATAATTGTCTCATCGTTAAAAATAACAACTTTCTACCAGATGCTAATAATCCCATTAAACACAATAGAAATGAAATTTGGGAGGTTTTCCAGCATTAGTTTTCAGCTATCAGTAATTTACTTCCGTGACTATGCTGAACATCAGAATATCAGGGCCGGTTTGAGCGGTAAGCTAAGTACACGGCCGCGTAGGGCGCCAAGCGCCAATGTTCAGTACTAATCGTACTACCTCTCATATTATTTTTGAAGGGGGCGGCCGGAATGTTGATTGCTTACACGAGAAAAATGTCTAGAACTGGCCTTGCTGACCATGTACACGGTCCATGGAAATGACGCTGCGATGACGTGTTCCAATCCCTCCAAATACACCCGTCGAAAATATGAAAATAATGTATGTAAATTTGGTGTTCCAAATAGTAATACATCATTTGAAAAGTTGATTGAAAATACTAAAAACATGGATGAAATCAATATTAGAGTTGGTTCACACACTTATTGAGGAATAACCTTAACAATAACAAAGACGTAATTGGAGGAAAATTGTGAGTCATACCGTCCCTAGCTTACTTGTTTTCAGACTAAAGTTCACAGGATAGTAAAGCCAATTGCTTTCCCTAAAGTATAAATTACCTGAAGGTTCTAAAAGTATAACCATGTAGTGACAGAGTCGTTGAATATGATGAGTTTTTAAACGCATGAAGCCATGAATTCCTAAAACAGAAAATTGCCATTCAGCAGCAACCACAACAATATTTTGTGCAACTTCAAAGCTACTGAATCTATCATTTCAATTTTTCTTCTTGAAAAGATGAAGTTTACTCAAATATCGTATTACTCATGGAAGCAAACCAAATTAATAGCTGAAGTAGCCTCAAAAATAAGATTAAAAATATGCGAATAAAATGTTCATCCCAAAATCGTGCAAAGTTGACTCGTGCCACTTTTGAATTTGTTGCTACTTATTTTTCTTGCAGTCATTGTTCCCATAATGCAATCAATTGATATTAATTTCTTCTTTCACAGACTATTTGTGAATAAAAATACATTTGACCTATTATTTCAACTTTTTCCAATGTGGAATCGTACCGTTGTGGAACAAATGGCCTAAGATTCTTCCTTGTTATCGATGTCTCCGGCATGGTACCAATTATCATTCATTCCTTCTTGCCCTTTCAGGTGGCGGCTGCGACACCCGCATCAACCGTAGAGCCATCGAGGATGACGGAGGGTCGAATGTTCGCTGAGACGATGAGGCAGGCACTCAAGCGACCCGGCGTCGCGGACAGCTTGGGTCAGATATTGCCCTTCCTGCGGGTCATGCCGACTCGCCAGCGCGACCAGCTGGCCGTCATGATTCGCTCGGCCCTCCGACCGAACCTCCCGCTGCCGCCGGACCAGGAGGAGGAGCAGGAGGAGGCGGCGTCCTCAGACTACGTCCTAGATCAGCCGTCGACGGACGGGGGCGAGGACCTGCTGGCGTCTGCAGCGTCGCCCACCAACAGTATCGCTTCCGGGACGGCAGAAGGCGACGTGGAGGTCGTTGGGGACCTCAAACAGATGAGCATGAAGGGAGGGCTTCCCGCCATGATGGACTTTGCACAGAGCGCGCGTCGGAGCAACTCCACGGGGGTTCTCGAGAAGCTCTTGCCAAACCTCGATATAGTGAATCTGCTGAAGGAAACAGTTGCCTCCGTGGATGACAATGGAGCCGGCCAGGTAATTCGTATAAGAGTCAAAGAAATTTCGCAAAAAATATATGTTCATTTAATAATGGCTATAATTATAATCGCTAAACATATAGTTATGATTAGTATATATATTTTTAGCCATTGTAACCATTTATGTTAGTCTTGATAATGACGGTATAGACGCTGAAACAAGTTGACAGCCAATTAAATAAGTTTGTGGAACAGTACTCGGTTTTTGTCCACCATGAACATTTCATCGTTCCACCAAGTAACGCCCAAATCAGTTGATTTTATATAGTTATGATTATGACTGATGGGTAGCCGGTTGGTGTGGTAGCCGGAGTGTTGGTTTCCTACCATGTGAGTACGGGTTCAACTCCCAGTAGTGGTTGATATTTAAAAGAGACTGCCCTTATCCCTTCTTGAGTGCTTTGTGGAGAGAACTTCAACCACACCATTCCGCATGTCGGATGGAACTTAATTCCATGGTCCCTACAGCGCTATTTTGTTAAGAGTAGGCTAATGGCGACGCCGGGTTTCTCCTATCCTATGGCGAAAATGATTTCTGTTGTCGGTTGCCTCCTTCAATATACTGCGACTCCTATGAAGGCCATTTTATTAAATTCATGGAGCATGGATTTCTGATAACAATAAATGAAAGAGTAAACCGCAACCCGCAAAATGAATCCTAAAAGCTAATTTAAAGTTTAATTATAAATATTGTCTTAAATTTTCTTCGAGAATGGCCATTGGAATTTTGATTTTCAATTTCAAAATATCCTGGATTGATAATATGGAAGGTATTCATAAATGAATTTTTTTTAGAATAGCTTCGTAAACTATTTAAATTAAGGGAGTGGGCTCATGATTTTTCGCACGTGATACGTGATTTTTTCGCATAAAATCGTTTCAGGCTTGATTTTGTGGAATATTGCTATATCCATGGACGTGATTTGTTGCCCTAAGGAAAATTTCTCGAAGAGGAAAGTGAAGTTGAAAAGGATGACATTGGAGCAAGCATCTTAAGATCGGAAATTGACGCTGCAGTAAGAGACCTGCGAAAGAATAAGGCCCCAGGAATAGATAACATTCCAGCAGAGTTAATAAAAAATGCAGGAGAAAAGGTATTAACTCAACTGTATAAAACTATCTGCGATATGTACTCAACAGGAGATTTACCTGGTGACTTCGAGAAGATCATCATCATTCCCATACCCAAAAAGAAGAGAGCTGAGAAGTGCGAAGAATTTAGGACCATAAGCCTGACGACACATGCGTCGAAGATTCTGACAAGAATCATTTACAGGAGAATTGAACGAAGAGGAGAAGAATTCCTGGATGAGGACCAATTCGGATTTAGGAAAAGCAGGGGCACAAGGGAAGCAATTTTGGCTCTTAGGATGATCATAGAGAAGAGAATGGAGAAAAACAAACCAACCTTCATAGCATTTGTCGATTTAGAGAAGGCCTTTGATAACGTGGAATGGAATTCAATGCTTAGAATTTTGAAAGAAATCGGCGTACTCTACAATGATCGTAGAATTATTCATAGTTTGTATAAAAACCAAGTAGCTGTGATCAAATGTGGACCAAACGGTGCAGAAGCGAGAATAAGAAAAGGGGTGAGACAAGGTTGTGCGCTTTCCCCCTTAATTTTTAATGTTTACATAGAGAAAGCCATCAACGAAATCAAGCAGAAAGCTTCGGGTGTCAATATCCACGGAGAAAAAATTAGTATGCTGCGATTTGCTGACGACATAGCAGTCATAGCCGAGACAGAGAAGGATTTGAAGAAGACGTTGACAAACATGGAAAGGGCAATGGCCAGATATCAGCTGAAAATCAACAAAAAGAAGACTAAGATATTAGTTTGCAGTAAAAGAGAGGAGGCTAAAACAAACATCAACCTAGGAAAGCATAAGCTTGAAGAGGTGAACGAGTTCTCTTACCTGGGAAGCCGAATTACCAGCGATGGACGGAGCAAGAAAGAAATACACAGTAGAATAGCGTAGGCGAAGAGGGCTTTCTACAAAAAGAAGAATCTTCTTACAGCTGAAAATACCAGCATAGAAGTAAGGAAAAAATTCATCAGATGCTACATATGGAGTATGTTTCTCTATGGAAGCGAGGCTTGGACGTTGACAGCAGCAGAGAAGTCAAGAGTGGAAGCATTCGAAATGTGGTGCTACCGAAGAATGATGAAGATAAAATGGATTGACCGTGTGAGTAACCATGAAGTGCTAAGGAGAGTAGGAGAAAAGAGAAGCCTCCTAAAAACATTAAGCAGAAGAAGGGACAACTTAGTTGGCCACATTTTGAGGCACGATGGTCTGATGAAGACAATCGTTGAAGGACAAGTGGAAGGGAAAAAGGGCAAGGGACGGCCCCGAATGAGTTATATCGGACAGGTTATAAAGGATGTAAAAGAGAATAAATATGTAGCTATGAAGAGATTAGCGGATAGGAGAGAGAAATGGAGAGCTGCGTCAAACCAATCTTTGGATTGTTGACTAATGATGATGATGAAGGAAAATTTTAACTTTCGGGAATGGAGTTCGAGCGTTAACATGGTATTTGAAGGTCTGCAATAGTGTAAATTAAAACAGTCCCTTTGGACGTAGTTGAGAAGAGGACCCTTACGAACCAAGGAAATTTTGTCTGTGTTATTCATGACGATAACAGGAACAACACGCCTGAAAGACATCTCTCGAAAATCTTTGAAGGACTTTCTCATTCAACTTCTGGTGAACACAATACCTTCATTAATTCAGTTTTTTTTTCGAGTGACCCATTTTTTTTAATAAATAGAATTTCTAATACGCTTGAAAATTGCAATCAATTCGACAAATTAATCCGTTCAGATACTGATATTTTTTGCAATGACTTTTTTCATCAAGATTAACAGATTTTCTCTAACGCTTGAAATTTTTATCATCAAGAAAAATTCAATCAATGTTAGTTCAGCCTCTCTAAAACAATGAGCAGGCAAAGAGATCGCAAGCTGAGGGTGTGAGATCTTTTTAAGCAAACAGAGTGCACACCCAGCACAAAATTGTTCATAGAAAGTCTCAGAAACCTCCATTTTACGTCCAATTTAGATACATTTCCCAGGATTCCCCGCTCCGCGGAAGGATACCTCACAATCCCCAATATTATAGCTGTAAGACAAATTACCCTAAAAATACCGAGGCATTATTAATACTGGAAATTTTAGGAATCTCTAAGTTGGCATATGATTTCATACATGAGAAGATATCGGTTTTTGAAATGCTATTTCTTAAAAGTAACTGTCCAAGACCCATATTCGGTTCATTATTTACCTGAAGGTCAATACGAACTTCTACTATCATAGATGTAGTAACTAAGGTGATGCATGCCCTCATTTCTTCGATTACAAGAATCCAAATTCCGAAAGTAACATTTTAACAACTCTTGTTAGGAGAAATGGAATCCGATGCAAGGACAACAATGTTTCCCTCCTGGCCCCATAAAAACATAACCGCGGAATGCAGCAGTCGGAAGGAGACGGCAGGCGTGGGAAATATAATTTTAGATTCTAAGTAGGTGGTGGGAATTCTTTTTTTTGTGTTTCCGTTTTTTCAGATTCTCAAGGAAGACACACGTTTTCTCTTCTGTTTACAACCGTTAACACGCTAGTTTTTTCACCCTTTGTTGTGTTTTGTGAGCAATATGAGCAAAAGAAGCTTACAAAACATAAATGGGTATTTATCACTTGCTGTCCTTTGGTAAAAGTCATGGATAAAAGCTCCCGAAACGGAAAATAGAAGATCAGTATGCTATGAGACTAGGAGTGGTGTAATAACTAACAATTTGGTGGGGTTGCTAAAACACTCGGCAAGGGAAGGAGGAAGTTAACTATAAGTAAAATATCTATCTCAAAGAACTGATCGTTGCGTTTCTCACACGTCAGTCCCTCTACATATAAATTATAGTATAATACGAAATGGACCGTGGGGGGCTGAATATTTTTCTTCGACTTCAGCTGTTTAACCTTTATGGTTGATGAGTGAAATTAAAATGCATATATTTACTGTTATTGGGATTATATATTTTTATAATACCTGTTTGTACTACTTTGTTCCTTCGATATCTTCTCCTGGAACCGTTTTATTCCTGCAGTTAAAATCACTACTATATATACTACCAGTGGCGCAGCGAGGGGGTTTTGGGGGACAGAACCCCCCCAAAAGACAGAGAAATTTTTAAGTTTAATCCATTTTACTTAATTGGATTGATATTACTAATAGAATAGTGTAAGGATTAATAAAATATCCCTCAGAAAGCCGTAAAACTCACCATTTTGAACCATTTATCTTAAAATTCCGCAATTTAATAATCTCGCACCTACCGCTTATCCTGGAGGGTATTCTATACCCCACACACCACGGTATTAGTTGCACCGGTTGCACCTAAACCCCCCCAGTCTTAATTCCTAGCTGCGCCCCTGTATACTACTACAGTTAAAATCACCACAATACACTAATACCCTTCATTGTGCTGTCGTACGGTACGCAAATAATCATTTCAGTGGGTACCAGATTGCAATTATTTTCTAGATTCGCATAAGCCGCAATTTTTAGCTTTTTCATCCACGACTTTTGAGGAAAAAAGTTGATGGCGCGTGCACGAAATAATAAGATAATTAATAAAAAAAAAGTAAAAAATGATAGAAAACCGTATCATAGTAAATTCACGACCCCATACCTTCGATTGTAGAGTGATTTTAATTACGTGACCCGATTTATGCTCATCATCGTTATCACTGGTCAACAATCCTGAGACTGATTTGACGCAGCTCTCCACTCAGTCTTCCTATCAGCTTATCTTTTCACACCAACGTATTTCTTTTCTTTCACATCCTTCTTTACTTCTTCCACATATTTTATTCGCGGTCTTCCTTTTCCAATGCTTACCACCTATTTTTATTACCAGCCTTTATATCAACTCACCAACCTGTCTGTTTGTTTGTCTGGTACAAATCTTGTAACTGAAATTTGACTCACTTCCTGTGAAGCAAAAACGCTGAAATTTTGCACACTTCTTCATTTCCGATGACAATACATGAAAATATAACTTTTTCTCTCCAACCCCCCTTTAACCACCCCCCAGTCAACCTATAGCCCCCCAAAACATGTTTGTACGGGGTGGCATTTTAAACATAGGGGGGTGGCATTTTTAACATAGGGGTAGGCATTTAAAAGCATAGGGGTGGCATTTTGAAACATAGGGGGCTTACCATTCACTGAAAATTTAATAAATATAGTGACTTTTTTAATACGTCACTTTTGGTTTTTCGGGGTCACTGAGTTTTTTTGCTTTGTGTCATATATAAACTTTGCTTATCCCCTGTAATCTAAATATAAAGGCTGGTTTTTAAAAAAAAAATTTTTATAAGAGCTTATTCCTTCGACTGTTGTCTTCATCAGGTCACCGTGTTTCAAGATGTGGCCTTTAAGGTTGTTCCGTCTTCTTATCAAGGGTTTCACGAGACTTTCATCTCTCACACTCCTCTCAGGACTTCCTCATTAGTTACTCGGTCGATCCATTCAATCCTCACCATTCTTCTGTTGCACCACATTTCAAAAACCTCGTCCTTGATTTCTCCGCGGCTGTCATTTTCTATGCCTCACTTCTGCGGAGAAGCATACGACAAATGTAAAATCTGTTAAATTGTTGCCATACCTCTAGGATCAAATTTCCCGATAAAAGTAAATATTTCTTCCGGTGGAATGGTCTTTTCGCCTGGGCTATTCTGCTGATAATTTCCTCTATGCCCCTTTTTTTGATAGTTATCCTACTTCTCAATCAACAGAATTCATCCACCTGTTATAATTTTTGCTGAGGCACTAATTTTGTAATGATTTCCTCTTTTCAGGGTAGAGACTTCCAGAGTCGCTTTGGGCTTCCTTCCGGGGACCTGAGGAGGAGTGGTGTGGGTGGCGAGACGCGACCCCCGGTCAACCCGCCCAGGCGCCTCAAATCCCCACCAGGCACCAACAGAAGGCATTCTGTGCTCACATCCAAGGGCAACGGTAGTGAAAAAAGTCCATTTTCAGTCACCTAAGTCATTTGCGCATATTTAAAAAAATCAAACACATCACTAAAACTTTCGTGGGTATATATGAGTCTTGGCTTCCGGGCGTTCCGCCGCGTTTAGATGTCCATAAATGACGACAGTTTCTCCTGCCATCCTGCTGTCGTCTTCAGGTCAGAAGACGCCAGCAGGATGGGTGGAGAAACTGTCGTCACTTATGGACATCTAAACGCGGAGGAACGCCCGGAAGCCAAGACTCATATAAAGAAACGCCGCGGTAACCTCAGATCAAACTTTCGTGGGTACTTTTCATGTTAAGTACTTATAAAACTTTTAGGGCTATGCCGCCGCGTCAATTTTCGGGTGGCTCCAACGTTTTCCGACCGAAGCTGGTCGCTTTAACAAGGGAATCTCTTTTGCAATGGAAGATTCCCTTGAAAAAGCGACCAGCATCGGTCGGGAAACGTTGGGGCCACCCGAAAATTGACGCGGCGACATAGCCCAAAATATTTTCTAAGTAACATTTTTTCTCACACTTGGATGGTGATGATACAAATTTAGTTAATTGGCCCAGAAATCCGTTAGTACAATTATCCATTATTTTAATAGGTAAGGAAGAATGTAATTTTCAGATTTGAATCATTAGAAAAAAATGTAAACTCCCTTAGTGTAGATGCAAAATGAGTTGATGTATAATTTGCAGGTGTGGATGTATTTGCAAACTGCTAACGAGTGTGGTATTAGTATGAGTGTTTATATGCACTATAAAATTCTAATGCGTATCAATAACCGAAGATCACCTGTAAATTAGCAGCGTAATAGGTTACAATTATTGTGAACTTTTTTAGAATTGCTGATAAACCCAATATCTTCATTAATATAAGTTTTATTGACAATGGTGTGATATCAGCGAGACAGGGGCGCAGCTAGGAATTAAGGCTAGGGGGGGGGGGGGGCTTCAGGCGCAACTAATACTGGGGTGTCTGGGGGTATGGCATACCTGCCAGGGTAAGAGGGAGGTGCCAGGGCACTCCTCCGGGAAAAAAATAAGATAAATGGTTAAAAATGGTGAGTTTTACGGTCTTCTGAGGGATATTTATTAATCCTCACACTATTCTATGACTAATATTAATCTAAATAAATAAAATAGGTTAAACTTAAAACATTGTCTGAGCTCTGGGGGGGGTTATCCCCCAAACCCCCCCCTCGCTGCGCCACTGCAGCGAGAGACTGTTGGCTGTAGCTTGCAAATTGTTTACCACTACACGCATCTTTATTTTCTTTAATTTAACATATGAGGTGCTAAATTAAAGGTCGGCCCTCTGCAAAAGTTGCCTTCTGTAGGAAATTATATCCGATTTCAATGAGTAAATAATATAGAATTATCATACCCAAATAAATTTAAAAGCATGCGTTTTAAAAAAGCCATCCGATCGTTTCGCAGACTTGCACATCCTCTTGATGTAGTCCCGTTAACTATCAATCAATCTGGTTACAGAAAAACAGGCATTAACATTCACTTGCACGAAAAGGTTACGGGGAGTTAAAGGTCACGAATTCCACGTCAAGTTCACGGCAACTCGCTTCTGTTGTGTATGACCCCATTCCCCAAAGGGGGCATTCCGGAAAAAATTGTAAGCCACGAGTAAACTGTGAGAAGATGTGACACTGTCTTCCGTTAGAGTGACTAAACCTTCCTCTCTTCCTAGGTCCACCGTCCAACTTGCGGCCGCCGAAGCCGTACGACAAGATAGTGCGACAGACGTCACAGTCGTCGCGGCGCGTGATAATGGGAGGAAGGGACAAGGTGAGGCCCTTCTCTGGGTCCTCGCACAAGAATCACTTGCCGCCGGTGAGCATTGGCAACGAGAGCTTCAAGAACCATCTACAGGCACAAGCCGGGTGCCGATACTTTGGACCCACAGTTTGCCTGTCGGTGGATTACTATCCCAGGTAGGATTCTTCTCAAGTCGAAACAGTCCATGGCACGTATACACTGAAGAGGACAGGAACGCGTTCAAACCTAATGGCCGCGTATTCAAACTGGTACGTGACAGCGGACCGAATTTTTAAATTACGACGTTAAGTCAGACCCGAAATCACAGTCGATTGAATGAATTCGGCAAGTGGAAGAGGCTTTTAATTGGGATTCATTGATAAACATTAGTTTTAACCTTTAATGCCCTCAGTAATAGTTAATTAAAGTTTGAACCTTTTTCCAACGTCATTAAAATGCATTAATATGAGAACGAAACACCGTTCTACTATATAACACCGAATCGAAGGGAAAAATTCTCGTAAATTATCCTGCAAAGAGACACAAATTTAGATAGGATGAATTTAAAAGATCAATACAAAACTTCTTGGGCGAGTAAATACGAGAATTTAGGTCTGATACTTAAGGTATTCAAAGAGAACTAAAATTTCGTATGATGTTAACTAACATATACTTAAAATGCATATTTTAGGACATCATATACAACTTACGCTCTGATGCTACCAATTAGCCTACGCTAATAATTTCTTTAACCAGAGAAAGATGTGATTATTGACTCGCAAATAATTTATCAAATATATAATTTTCCTTAGGACATAATCTTGCATATATGCTTAGATCGACCAAAAATCATTCTAAATAATGATTCTAAGGTAAGAAACAGAATGGGTTGATTGATTAAGGACGTAAATTGTTTTACTTACTATCTTCATGGGTCTTGATTCGATGTTCCCTTATTCTTCGAATTCTCTGCTTCGGTGTAAACATGAGATAACGTGTATTTTTCCTCAAATTTATAGCATTTACGCTTAGTAGTAAAGACTTTCCTTGTGTTTCCGTTAGTATTTATCAAAAGCGTAATGCCCCCTTTCCCCTGGTTATCGCACCATCTCAGAGTTAAGTATGTCACGAGTGAGTAAACCGAGCAAATAATCTGAGGATAGCCGAGCTTTCAAATGTATGCACGAGTAAAAACAAAAGGGGTCGATTTCTCAAGACAGATAGATCGGTTACAGAAAACAGAGGAGAACTACCCTGAAAGATCCGTGTCACGCAAATCCAACTCTCTAAACCTCTCCCCGTGACCCGAGAAAAGTCTGCGGAGTTGTAACAAATTTGCTGTCATTTTAGCGTCTCGCACGAGCAAAATTTGAGGGCAAGTAAACAGGCAGTTTGCTCAAAGTGTCATTTTACATATCCAATCAATATACCAATGCCTTTAACCTCATTTTCTGTAGGAACAGATAAGTATGATAAATCTCAATTATACAAAAATTCAAATGTACTAAGCATTCACATTTGACCGATACTGCTACATCAATGTATCTGCAATTCCAAATTTAATATCTGTGAACAAATAATATAAATATTTGAATTGCAAATAAGCCTCATCTCTCGCAGACATTCTTAGTTCTATACTATGAGCACGTAGAACTTATCGCCCTACGGGCACAAAGCACAACTCCCTTTGCGCTCAGCCTAATTCGACCGAAAATTTGCATTTAAGGTCGCCATGCCCCAAATGTCAAAGAGATAAAAAAAGAGATTGGACTAGCCCTCTTCTCTGCAACGCAGTTCATGCTGTTAGCATAGTAATGATTGTATGTCATTTTGAGCTTTTGACTGTATGATATTATGTCTTTACAGCGTCGCTAATCTTCGTCTCTACACTTGCTTAAGTTTATCATTTTACGACCAGAAATGAGTCCGGAACTCTGAATATACTTCGATCGGTAATTTAAATAAAATCGAGGTTAAATCCTGAGAAAGGCTGTAAGAAAAAAAACTAAAAAACGAAGGCGAGACACAGTGGCGACGAGGCAGATGCCGAAAACGGTTCATAAATAGAAGGTAAAGTAGTTATCCTGAGAAAACCTAGGATCTATGCATGTATTTCTGGTATTCGACATAGCAAAATTGTGCTATTATTAAGAAGGTTGGTTAGAAATAAGAGGAAAAATCATTTTTCACGAGCATTTCAAAGCATGTTCTTCTAGTATATCATCGATTGAAGGCCACAAAAAATGGGCTTCCTATTTTATAAATCTGGAAATTGTTTTGGGCTTCAAGGTTTCTCATAACTGTTATGGGAGTTTTGTCACGCACGAATATGTTTGGTTAATTTTAGAATTTTTAAATTTTAGTTGGATGTAATTTTTACAAAAATTATCTTACACTTAAACTAAACATACTTAATACCTTAATAATGGTGGTAAAATAAAATTTAGGGCCGCAACTGAACTAATAGATGTAAGAAAGTGGATAGTGCAATTTCAGTCGAATCACGTAATTTACATGAAGATGGGGAAGCAGTCGTGTCCAACAGACGGAAAAAGTGTTAGCTGAATAATATAAGAATAGCATATTCTTTGCAGCGTTGTTTTTTTATGAATGTCATCTATCATGGGATAAATAATTTTTTTCATAGCAAACGAGAAAATTATTTGTTATCAATCGTGCAGTGGCGACCCTTCCTCTTTAACATGGAGGAAACTGATGCAGACATTTGCCTATCATATTCACAGGGAGGCGATTCTGAGCAGCATTCGGCAGAAGAAAGGATTCGCGGAGGCGTTGCTGTCGAACGACCTGAGAGTGGGCGGCCTGACCGAGACAAACCCCGTCAGCAACCAGGAGGAGTTCTCCGTTTGCCCGAGTGAGGTGCTGCCGGCGGCCAGGCCACAGAAGGCAATGACCAAGAACGGCGTCTGGAAGTTCATCGTGAACGTCGACGACCTCTACGCACAAACCCTAAGAATGGAGGCTTGCTCGTGAGTATTTCTTTGCGTAGTCGAATTAGTAATGAAGTTTTTGAAACCCCCTCTCCGGAAATATTATTTAAGAACGCACATCGGCTACTGAGCGCGAAACCAAGATTGAAATGGTAAAATCCGAGATCACGAGTTGGATCTGATGGGTTCGATTGGCTGATTACGGCGACAGCGTTCATTTTCCCATTGTTTCTCTTGATTGGGAGATTTATTTCCCCTAAAATGCATTTGAAGAAGGAGAAAAAGGATTTTAATAAATTCCATCATGGTTGCTGCACAATCTTCATGCATACTCTTGCATATATTTCCTCTGAGAAAATTAAGCCTTTAGCATTCATAACACCCAAGGATATTTTTATAAGCGCTAGGGATTCTGCTCATGAATATTGAGGATTGAATCCATTTTATAAATGTGGTTGAGAAGGCTTGAAGTAGAGAAGAAGCTTTTTCGAGTACTGCATTGAATCGCGACCCGAAATTCAGCGTTTTATCGTCATCACTGCCTCTAAAATTATACGCACATATGTAATCGGAATCATAAAAGTTTAGTTTTATATCCTTACCCAAACGGAATGAAATCAAACAAATAATTTAATTATTTCCTTAGTAACACATTTAGAATGGATACAGAGGACGAATCTCTACCATTCGATCGGTTTTTTTATGTTACGCATTACTCACTAAAAACTAATCTTATCATATATATAATTTCAGGGAAAAACAGTCTCTTTTCAAATTCGACTGTATTACAAATTTGAAAATTTTAATTCGGTATTTTCTTAGCTGTATTTTTTTTTAATTTTAGAAACAGGTAAATTTTTACAGCTAAATGTGTAAATATCAGCCATATAAACCCATAAACGCTCATTATAATAGCGTAAAAGTTTCAAAAGAGTACTACCGAACTAAAATAAAGACAAAATGCGGCAGAGTATGATGCAATAATGATACGGTGAAATGGAAATCAAGATGAGTATACTCTGACTTATTCAAATGTTCTATTTTCAATAGATATGTATCAACGCCTTACTTTTCCAATGAGCAGAGTGAATAAAAAAAATTCAACATTTCCTCTTCAGCTTTCGCTGTGAAGGGGCAAACATATTGATTGGTCTATAGCTGAAAGAATGAAAAAACTCTTTTGACTAAAATCGATTTAAATATTTTGAAATGCTATGTAAATTCCTTCATCTCACGTTTAAGTCCTTTAATTGCATTTTTTAAATATCTAAGAAATATTTTCAAATGATTAGATTCAAAAATATTAACTCATTAAGTTCAGAAGGGAGCAGAAAGAATGAATCCTTCAAGTCACTAGGTGTCTCGTAAAAAATGTGATGGCACGGCTTTTGATTTCAATAGAGAACGTTTATTTTAAAATATTCCATGCGCGCTCTCATTCTATTTCACGCTCTACGATTTCAAAAGAAGAAGTAGATTCTTGGACTATAAGAAAAAGGTATTTAGATTTTTCTTCGCTTACATCTTGAGATGGAATTCATTAGAATCACCTTTAAATATAATCTTAGAAATCAAACTCTTACGTATTTCATTTGAACTAAACAATTAATAAGATAGATTAAAAATAGTCACACTTAAGAAAAATTAGTATCGCTCTATTTGTGCTGAATAATAGTTCAAAAATATTTTAGATACAATATATTTTTCTTATTTGGGTAAAACCGTGTTTGGAAAATAATATTTACTCAATTTTGTTTTTACTAATTGCAATAAAATATTAGGAAACATGGGAATCGGCTGTAAGTGTATGTTTCATATTAAATTGCTGAATATTCATAGATTTGTTTAATTATCCCAATTTACTAATCCAGGATGTGGAAGACGATAATTCAATGATTGCCTCTATTAATCGCGGTGGGAAGAAACATAAATGTTTATTCATTTTTCACTTTGTACCTCGGAAGCTGATGCGAAAAGTGAGGGAAATAATAATAAAAATGGGAACCGATGTCTATATAAAATGGTATAGACAATAATTTACATTAAAGATTAGGAAATGATATAAAATACCGTTTTTTATTCATCTCATAGTAAGATTTTGGTCCAAAAACTTTTTTCTCTCATTAGTATGAATTGAAGATCGAGTTACTTAGCGAAGACAGGATATCGACATTTAAAATCGTGTTTTAAATGGAAAAACTGACTAAAGACCTGTTATTTAAACTAGTTTTCTTTAGCGAAGATGCGACGGATCGACGGATAATTAATTGTGGACATTTATCAGAAGAAAGCAATTTAATAATTCTCTCTTTAATTGCGGTCGAAAGGAACGGAGAGAAAACCTTGTGCATTCCTTCATTTACTCCTCACAATTAGTGGGTAAAATTTGAAGATGAAGACGACCGAGGAGGGAATAATAATGTCAAAATTGCGGAAATGTTGCGGCTTTCCTCGTTCGGTCATTTTGGAATCGAAAATCCCGTCTCATCCGAGGAACTCCCCATTTTAAGAGTCGACTCCCACCGAGAGCAGTGATATCTTCCGCCCTTTAGCTTTTTCTTTCAGAAAACCTCTTCCTTCCTCGTCCCACTTTAGTATAACGAGACGCACTTGCACTTGCGACTCCCCTACAGCGCGGAACTAACGAGACCTGCCTCGCGCCCCCGTTTCCAATCCGCGAGGCATCCCGGCGAACTCGGAAGACAACCGCGCGCGGGAGAAACGTAGGAAACGCGCGCTTCGCGGCCCCACAACCACTCCCGTCCGCCGATCTCACGGTCGACCTCGAAGAAGAGATCTCCCCGAGTGCGTCAAGTGCGTCCGCACATACAAAACATCCCCATTGGACGGGTGAGAAGAGAAAAAGTTAGCCGCAGGAAGGAGATGCACATACACGAACATGCGGGGAGAGAGAAAACCAGTCTCTTCACTGAGCTGGCTCGCTCGCTTCAGGTTTTCGCGCGTGTTTTTTTTTTTTCATCGTTCGAGAAGGTGGAAGCGGAAGGTTGGTTGTGTTAGTTCGCGGGGTGGGTGTTCGGAGTCGCGGAAAGCGAAATCGCACGCATGGAGCGAAGGCCGGTGCGCGGCTGCTCATTAAAATAACAGAAGAGAGCTGTGAGCGGGGTGGGAGATAATCGCTGGGAAGAAGGCGTCGAGGTCGCCGGGGGAGTAATGAACGAGTTGTCGGCAAACGTAGTTCCTCATCGTCGTGCGACCGGTGGATCTTGGAGCGGGGCCAATAGTGCGCGGGTTCAAGCTGTTAGACGTTACTTAACACCTCTGTACTTCCTGGTTCTGTAATAGATCCCTTATACCATGTCTTCGTCGGGAACTCAGTAAAATTTATTTTTGTGACATTATTTTATTGTTGAGGAGGTTATTGCAAAAACTAATGTAATTTAAATGAAAATTTCACAATTTTCCGTATTATTTTTATATCACATATTGAAAAAATAGCCATTCCAGCTACACCTTTTTGGAAATTGCATTTGACAGTCCGCAAAGTTATACAAGGTCTTACGCCGATACTTGTCTGACATACGCAACATGTGTAAAAAATGCTAAAAATATACATGTCACTACGACAAAAACTGATGTAATGGCCATTACATTTCGCGAAAAAAGTAAAATTTAGACTAGTTACTTAGCGATTTCTTTCTTGAGGGAAGAGGGCGGCAACCAGAAGTACTAGGGGAATGGAAAAACGGTACAAAAAATTATCTTTCAACCGTAAATTATTATTTAAATAGTTTAGGATAAATTTCTCATTCTTTAAACGTAAGCATCTATTAATTTTTCGAAAGTAATTCTCAAAGACTACCGTGTTGTTGCGAGGTATTGTATAGCTTCCAGGCGTATCAAAAAGTCCCAAGTAAAACAACGACATTGATACTCCCTCGGATGGAGCCCAAACCCAGCGCAAACACCATTAAACCGAATTTTTCTTGGCCCATAAACTTCCAATAAAAACGAAAACATAGGTAATGGAACGCCATTATTTAACACAAAAGATCGAAAGCTGATCAATAAAAATCGCTGATGCAAGAAGAAAACTCGAAACAGCAACAATGAAATCCAAAAAATACAATAGAAACCTTCATAGGATGTGGAAAGGATCTTTCAATTGGAGAGGATCGAAAATTGATTCCTTGCTGAAACTAGAAAATGGCCAAAGATATTGATAATTATTCATGCGTTATTAATATCAGGTCAATAAATAAAATTCTATCCTTCTCAAAATTTCCCCACTCCGTCTAATTCTTTCATCCTTAAATATTTGTCACATTCCTGCACGATCTCGACTTGACGTCTCACTGTTTTTGCAAAACGCCAGGCAAAACTCCACCTTTTGTATCATAGTAAGGCAAGGTTTTTACATGTACCTATTCTTATCGTACTATCCACTCTTATTCCATAATTATGGTTCTTTTTTCCAGGAATCTATATTTTATGCGTCAATCTTAAATTTCTTCCATACCTTATCGATTTTAATTTCACTGTAAACGCATAAACTCATTTAGCCCATTGGCAATCCCTTTCTCTGCACATAACTATATCATATAATCCAAAGGAAACTGTTGCACATCCGCGTCTTATCTACTTAAATTATGAAATTAACTTTAGTGTGAAAAAAATACTGCGCAAATATAGTCTATCTTCCTCTGTAGGAATTTGAGCTCGCATTCCCATAAATTACACAGATATTAGCGAAATCACGAATTTAAATTAGGATCTCAATGCAACCAGAGAGTGAAATAATTTTATTACAGGTTTTACCAAGCACACTAAGTTTTATTTCAACCGAAAAGAATAAGGACGAATGCACTTTTTTGTCTAGAAAATTTGCTCCTTGCAAATAATTATTATCTCTGCGTGCACTCCATCCACAGGCTAAACTTAAAAGGTTAGCCCTACTACATATCCAATAGGCTATCTTTTACAATCCACAGGCTATCTTTTCACATCAATCCGGGCGTAAATAAATAATTGGAGCATAAATGGAGATATTGTATGACTCATAGTTTATGCTAATAAAGTTCAACTGATTCAGGCTTCAATTGGTGGAAGTTAGACATATTTAAATAAAAAAAATATTTTAGCACTTTTCCACAAAATGTTCTACTGCGTACAACGCTTTTCGGCTCATAGAGCCATCATCTCTTGTACCAGATGATGGCTCTGTGAGCCGAAACGCGTTTTACGCATTAAAAAATTGTCGAAAAGTGCTACAATCTTTTATTTATTAAAAAAATCCTAATTAAATTCAGAATCCAAGCAAGGTAAGAAGGAAACTTATAAATTTCGAGAATGACCACCATTGAATGCCTTTTCAAATGCAAGAAATACGGCAGAAGCAAGAAGAAAGAAAAAAATAAGCAAAGAAGGTTGTGAAATCAAGTTTAGCAATCTAAGCTTGTGATTGGAATATAAACACTAAATGATTAAAAAGTGTCCTTGGGATATAGAGACAGAGATTTATACAATAGTTGAATTTTTTGTAATGCTATATCATATTGAATAGGTTATTCACTTTTGTAACCCAAAAATCGAATTTACTTTTGAATCACCTTGATAATTACTCTGAAATATTGATCATTACTTGCTCAACCAAATTCGAGGCTAATCTATTCTCTTTTTTCTAACTGCTGCAGGCGACCAGGACACCAATGCATCCATGTAGCTCCATCTCAAGGAGAGCCATTCTTCACGACATCTTGCAACCAAGTGCGAAACCTGCATAAGCTCTTGGCTTGGGACGAGAACAGAGGAATTCATGTGGATTCTTTCGAGGTAAGAGGAATATTATAAATTAGCTTAACTTGGGAAATTTTCTCTCTCGTGTAGGTAAATATCCATAAGTATAACGTATCTCCATCCATCCTGATACTAAAAATTGTATCAGCACGGTAACAAATGTTGCCAATAGGTTGTCAGTTTGATCTAAATGCCTGCCAAAATTGACATTTATCAAATACTTCAGTAATCTTTGACAATTACATGGACCGAACGCCCTACATTATTAAATTAGTCTACTAGATAGTAACGGGAACTGTATACTGAAGAAAAATACTAAATCACGAAAGTGAATTAAAATTGCCTGAGGTGAACAATTACACATCAGACTAACTTCCTTACTGATAGCAATCTTAAAAAAGACTTTAATCATTCTTAATAGGCCCTCATATAAGATCATCATCCACCTTTAGCATAAAGAGGATCACACATAGGCTACAATGGTGGAAACTAAAAATAATGTAGTATGATAATATGTCTGGTAAACGGCGAAGATACAGAAATGAAGCTAAAACTCACAATAAACATCAAGGATCAAGTACTCTAGTGTCACCTAAATAATAACTTTCAAGTGAAAATACTCTCGAAAAAATAATAAAAGCTGGACAAGAAATAACTCGAATCAAACAATATATTTAGTTTGGACCTGCTATTTAGTGAATTTGCTTTCTTTGCACTTCATACCTTGACAATTCAATGAAAAATCTCGGGTGTTTGAGCAGCACAGCCTAAGCCACCAATGCATCATCCGTATGAGGGCAGTAGTTGTGTTCCATAGTAGGAGTAATGTCGCCACCGCTATATGACAAATGCGGACGAAACTTGAAAAAAAAGTTGGTCAGTTGTTAGATTAACACTAACTTTTTTGGCTTGCATTAGCTAAGTTTATTCATGTCTGATAGACTTTTTACCACATTAGGAAAACACAGTGGAATTGCAGTGGACAAGCTGGGCTGCTTATGTCTATCCTGATTGAAAGCAAATTTTCGGAGAAATTTCACTTAAATTGGGGTCTTTGTAGTTTAAATTCCCAAGAAATACGAAACTTTTCAGTTCTGTATTCATAATGATATTGTCCAAAAAACAGCCATAACACGCAAACCACTTTCCTAATGCCACAGTCTCATTTTTTACACTCAAACTTGATAAAAAAAGTGTATTATTACGCCAAAAAAGCAGCCGTAGACATACTCGTCATATAGTATGAAATATTCCTGAGGAGTAATAATTCTGAGGACTAAACAAAATACTTGTGGCTTGATATGGAGCGGGCATGTGCCTGACTGTACTACAGTAAATTCTTGTCAACATTAAAGATACTGAGCTGAAAAAATACAAATCAAAGCATATAAATAACGAAGCATCAACAAAACATTTAATTTCAAGCACAACTACCCTCGAAAAACTAACAAATCAGACAAAAGAAGTAAAACATGTCTGATCATACCAGAGTGCATCCAGAGAAAAAACTGTCAATGAGAATAATTATCTGTACAAATACTCAACGTGTTATGCGACCGAGTGAAAGCCTCCTTCGCTATCCTTACCCCCAAACTCGCGTCAACCTCATGGAAAATGAAAGTATCCTCGACTAAAATTCGGCTGGATATCGAGGGAAAGTTTCACTCTATTGACTCGCTAGCATGCTGGCCGCATTTAAGGCGGGAGTACCCTTGGTCAAATGTGGAGTAGAGGCGTATAAGTCGCGATGAGGGTCACTTCAGACACAACTTTCACTGACGACGGAAGAAGATGCGTCGAGTGCCTCCGGCTGCTGCCACTGCGGTGGATTTTGGAAACGTGAAGGAATCCCTGAATGGCGAGCTAATGGAGAAAGTGCGGTAATTTATTCACGATCGCTTTCGTTCTACCAACAATGTCGTCCTACCTGATCTTTCCATCGATTCAATTCTTTCCGTAGATCTTTCGGGTAAACAAGAGAGCTGATTATATCTAATTATCTTGCGCGAGAAACTCGGCGGCGTTCAAGAATTACAATGGCCTGAAATTGCTGCTCACTAGCTAGATATTCGCTCTTAATGGTATGATAGAAAATTTAGAAGAATCATCAATTATGGAAGGAAAAAGACACTAATATTGATGAAATAATGAGGGACCTAGAAGGGGGTGTATGAGGGCTATAAATAGGGCTGAAGAAAAATCACAAACTGACTTATGAATGTACTCAAGCATCACCACAAGATTGCCTTCATACTCCGCAGCGCAATATAAGATGCTATTTTAAAAGATAATTGATTTTTCTCAAACGTCCAATCGACCTTAGTTTTCCAGATATTATCGATAGAAATTACAATTAAAACATCTAAATTTATATTTTGCAAGGGAAATGTGGCACAATTCAAATTTATGAAGTCTCTTCTTCCATTGTCAGGCTTGAGGAAGAGCGCGAAAGGGTTTATATTGCCATTATATGTCGGTATTTTTGGTAACGCGGGTTGCATGAATCTAGGCGCTTACTAGTACTTTCTATCAGTAATATTAGGAATAATGAGGCCCGTTGGGATGTTCAGCAGCAACACTCATGCCTTATCATTCTATTTTATTTCAAACTAAGAAGTTTGAACGCGATTTGGCGTAGATAATATGGTACCATTCCTAGTGAAAAGGAATGCATGAACTGAATATTCCTCGAAAGCTGATGAAGTAAGATGCTTCATCAGACCTTGTATTTTTCATATTAGGTGTGGAAAATATGGCTAAAAATGTGCTTCAATTCAATCGAAGATAACTCGTTTACCCGAGATAAAACTTTTAGCTATTGAGGAATAGGAATCGTAAGAACTAAGTATATGTCAGGGTGTTCGCGACGAAAATGCCCTGAGAGCGCTTGAGAAAAAGAAGAAAAACTGAAACGGATGTAAATAGTGTAAATTGGGGGACAGTTTACACGATTGGAATACAGTCGATTCTCATAAACTATTCATTTTTAGAGACACTCTTCATTTTTTTTCCTTAAAAAATAGTCCATTCTTCATTTTTGGAAAGGCGAAATGCAGCAAAAAAATAGGCAAGCTGCTTCAACTGACAACTAATTTTGCTGTAAAAAAGAAAGTTAGGCCTAATATTCAATTCTTGCAATGAATAAAAGAAATCTTCCATTGCCAATTTCTTCTTTTTACGCGGCATGTATTTTTACATATCCTCAGTGATAAACATACAGATCTTTTAACAATTCAATCTTCTAAAATCTCAAAAATTTAGCTCACCAGTTTTAATTAATGATAAAATGGAATTTGATTTAAAATTTTCGCTATATACATTCAAAAACAAGTAAATAAAATTCTCTACAAATCGTAAATCTCTTGACCAATTCTCTGGCATGGTTCCTATCAATTAAAATTTTAAAAGATACGAGAGATTAAAGAACGAGAATGGTAACATGATATCCATCAGGTATAATCTGGCTAATACTAACACTTCAATATTCAACTCTGCAATAGCAATCGAATTTCCCATTAATATTTAAATATGGAACATTTTAAAGGAAACAAGTTGGCAGCAACAAAGCGACTGGATTTAAAGACTGTGCAGTTGAAACTACCATTTTCTCGATTCACGCTTTTATTGGATTTTTCAGTGGCTAGTGCCGCTTAGATATGCCCTTCAGTAGAATATTTTTTCAAGGCTCATGTAAGATTATATGGTGCATTATATCACCCCCATTTTCGGTAATGCGCAAAGAATCCATTTTTTGCCATAAATAAACGCTGAAATAATATTAAAAATACTTTTTGGTAACATGTTAGCCTTTAATAAATCCAATTCAAAAAGAAGAGTCACGGGTATGATTATACACATAAGATTAAGTGAGAACCGTCCAGGCTTGTCACCTTCAACGCGCTCGTATCATTTCAAGCCAATTCTTGGAAAATTCTCAACTAATTATTAATCTCAATGATTGGCTCTATTACATGCTACACAAAACTGAATGTTTAAATATATAATCCTCGCTATAAACATACGTAACATTTTGTTTTGAATTCCCTCTTTGACATAGCGACTATTAAAACGTGCTCACTGATAAATACATTTAACTATCCAATCTCCCAACATTTATATCCATCCGTGAATCAGAGTCGTTCTTGCCAAGCAAATCAGAATGTGAAGAGAATATCATTATCATTCTAATAACTAATTCTCTACCTATCTTCATCATTGGAAAATAATCTTTGAATTAGTCTGCTACGGATTAAAATGTATCTCTCAGAAATGACTCAGCATCAGAAAGTAGGAAATTCGTTGTCACAAAGGAAAGTTTTCACTTCACGTGTAAAGAATGTTAGAAAAAAGTCATTTTAACGCTCATTTTCATCGGTAGTAGTTAGAAAATTATTAGCGTAAAGAAGAGTTCGAGCAACATTGAAAATGGCATCCTATCATTGGTAGCTCTGTTTGCAATCAAGCAATTGTAAACGACCTCGGCTTGAAAGCCTCAAAGTTAATAATACAGTTTTCACTTAAAATCCAAGTCAAAACTGCTCGGGGCAATAATTTAGTCTCATAAGCATAGTGTGAAAATTAACCATCAGTACTAACGGTTGAAAATATAATGATACCATTTTTCCCATGCAATCGATCGCTTCAATTACCGTCATGTTTGGTTCTCTTTAAACTGATTGACTATGTTTCTTAAACGCGCAGGATATCCTTAGCCTTAAGATAATAAGGACCTTATAGTTGCGAGCACGAAATATGAGTTGGTAGGTGAAAGTAGTTCAGATGACAAAGGAGTGAATCAATCACTCTGCAACAATCAAATTCATTCCTGATCGAAAACCCTGTTTCCTGCCAGCCTTTCACTATCGTTCCCGTTGAGAAAATAAATTACCTATATCCCCCACTCCCTTCCTCCCCCTTGCATTTCTCCAGGGCTGTCACCTGCCGAAAACGGAGACTTGGGAGGGCAATGGCCGCCGATGCCATTGGAATTCGTCATTGACAGCGGAGAGGAGGGGGAGCTCTTGAGTAGCGGTGAGACAAGGGCTTACGGGGAGGAGCTTTGAGTAAAAAGAGTGTGGGAGGAGGTTAGGAACAACAACACAAACGGCTCGCAGAGGTGTGAGAGGTGGTTAAGTGCAGTCCGCAGGAGGGTAATCGGGTTTGTGTGTCAACGTCGGGGGCGCTATCTCTTGGCGGGAGCGCGAAAAACGCCGCGCGCGCGCGTGCCGTGGCGGAAAGAGAAAACAGCGGGCGGTCTCGGTGCGCGATCGGCGGTGCCAGTCACCTCCGATTACCGCCGAGGGAAGGCGCGCCTTTGAGCCCTCCTTAGAATCGCTTGCCGTCGCCGCCGCCGCTGACCAGTGCGGTGGTGGTGAAGGGCCACCCCACCAAAAAAGAGCCTTGCATGATTAGCGGATGCAGAGGAATAGGAACGGAGAGAGTGAATAAAAACCGGGGTAAACCAAGAGGCAGTATGCCATTGTTGCAGCGGAAAGATTATTTTTGCACCATTTCTTGGGAATTTTGACTCGTTTTCCACAATGACGAAGGTACTATAGTTGACCTCAACTGGCAAATTCTCTACAGTTTGCACTTTTCAGGAAGAGCATCGTGTACGGAAGGACATGGTGGTATAAAGGCATGGATATTATCATGTATTGCAGTGCTTGGTGATCTCCTCAATAAAGCATAAACTCACCACATTACCGGAAAGCCTACGAGGTTAAATTTCTGATATTCAGTCCACGCTGATGGCAAGGATCAAAGCATCACATGCCAATCATTCTGCAATGGGCCATTCACAAATAGAAGTTTTGTACAAACATGTATGTCATTCAAATCCTAATATCACCTTATTTTATTCTTTCTTTAGCGAACATTAGTGATGTAGATTACATCCGCAGTTTCATATAGCTAAGCTATATATTTTCATGGGTTGCAATCATTATTTGCAGTAAAAATTGTTGTCACGGCTTTAAGGTTTTAAAAGAGATTGAGAAATAATGAAAAATAGCAACCATTTCCAATGCTAAAGTATTGCTACCAAGTGAGAATTCACTTATACTAATTTTATTCTTTTCAATGTCAGAAAAATGTTTCTTTCTAATTTCTAGTCAATTTTGACTGCCTAGCAAGGAGACTTCAATGCATGCATTAAGAGGAAGTAACCATAATTTGATAGCAATCAAACAGCTTCAGCTAGGAAACAACGAACTCAATAAGCTATGTCTAGTTTTACTTCTCAATGCTTATATAAATTTTTCCTTCAGTAAAAAGTATAGTTTTCCCAAAGAAAGCTTCAATTACCTACATAAGGCTAAGTCCAGAAATTTTTAACACATTTACCAAATTTAAAATGCTCTTCTAATTTTAGTCTGGTTTTGAAACACGAGGAAATATTCTGATACTGTGAAAAACATTCCGTGAATTGGAAACATATTTTTTGTAAATGAAGATTGTCACATTGCTGCGTAGTCACTTGTTTACAATATATCTTCAAGTACCATGAAAATGATAAGCTCAGCACAAACCCGTGCATGAAAATTTTTTTACAATCACTCTATATACCAATTAATTGTAGTATTTGTTGCGTCAAGGAAAATGAAGACAGAAATTAAGGTTTACAAATCCTTCGAAAATTCCGCTTCTTAAAATTACAAATCTTAAACGAAAAATTTAGCCTTAAATAGCCTCTTTCATTCAAATGGTCCCATTTTAAGTGCCATATATTGCTTCTTCATACACAAAATATGAACTTGATTTATTCAAAATAATATCTTTTCCTAAACAATAACTTAGCAGATGCAAGCTTGAATTTTTCGCATTAGCTTACTCCTTTCCAAAAATCAGGCTTCGAAAATCTTCGGTGAAACAATAAAACAGAATAGTGAATATGAAAGTATACACAACCTTAATGCATACTTGAGGAGTGGATCGAAAATATTAGGAGTGTTTACAGATGATTTCATAACCAAATATTTTATATTTTAAAAAATGAGTGAAAGTAAAATGAAATATGAAAGTAAAATGACGGAACTATATGTCTCTCACCCACCTAAGGAACTCTGTAGTGAAACAATTAAGATAGTAGACGGTGCAAGAGCCCAAAAAACTTTACTTTTTCACAAACAAACTGCAGTCAGACAAGAGTCTGCGGTTTGGAAGGACGTTGCTACTGAAACTCAATGGCCACCTTTGCAGTGAAGCATATCAAGTTCCTTTACTTTCCTCCTTTTTTTAGGTTCGTCAACATGTTTTTGGAAGAAATGAACTTTCTCTCAGGGTTATTGCTTCCTTTTGCAAGATTTTTAGTGGTTGGTAATTGTGAAATACGAAAAAATAGACGGAATCAGCAGTGTCACCAGGAATGTCCATGGAAATAAGCTTAAATACCTATTATTGGTTAAAATATTAGGCCAAATATATATCTCTTTCAAAGGATAATAAAAACTTCTTATAATATGAAATATTATTAAAAATATAATGTATGTGAAATATATTATATTTAAAAACTTAAAATATATTTTTAGGGACGGAAAAATTCTTCTTTATTGAATTAAACACTTCTTGTCAAAAAAGACAATTATTACCAGAATTTCCCATTTCCAGTGTCTGTGACTACATTAGGCATCCGGTTGACTATCTTATTCGCCCAACTGAATGCAAGGGATGAATACGCCGCCGTCGCGTCCACTTTGATTGGATAGGAGCTGCGAGTTCCACGCCCATCTTTGTGAAATAATGAAGGATCTTGATCCTTTGTCGAGCTATTGAAAAGTAAAAACAACGAATTTAAAAACAGGCCCTCTATTTAAAAAAATACTATTCGGCTTATGAGACATAAAATGAACTGATTTTGCCTTCACTTTGTGGAAGCTATTTCATAGTTCATTATAATGCGATACTAATGCAAGGTACAATAAACAGTGCAATAGCCAATGTTACATTAAAATTTGGCTTAAGACTTCATCCTCTTATAAATGAATGAACTTTTGTCCTTAAAATATGATCACAATATCATAAAATATCACACCATAGGATAAAATATTATTTTAACCATTGAGATTAGGAAATGCACAAACATTTATTAAAATAAATATTCATTCAAGATAAAAGTATTGGATACGGAATGCCTGGACTAAATGTTTACTTTAAAAACCACTTACTATCTAAATTATTATCTGATATTTAGTTGAGTGAGAATAATGAAGCAACTTGAAAATTTGAATAGTGGAAATGACTTTTGTGAGTACTTTTTAATGAACCTTAACACTTACGATTTTGAAAAACCCCAAACCAAAGTGGACGACGCCGCCACAATAACGTTAAATAACGATCAATAACGTTAACGTCACATGTAAGCAATTTAAGGACCGACATAGCTAATCAAATGAAATTAAGACGGTATGAAGGAGTAAAATCAAACGATTGCGTCAAGAATATGCCTTTTAAAATATTTTACGGGAATTTACCATATTTTACACTAAAAATGCGAATAATTTGTGATACAGTTTTCAGTCGTTAAAATAAAAGTAAGCAAAATCGTTCAATTACAGAAAAAAATAAGTACCTACTTAAATGTCTTCGTACGACTGCACATTTGGAAGATGAGCGATAAAAAGCCTCAGTAAGATTAGCGTGCTACATTTCCGTGTGAAGTAGAATGTGAAGTTTTACGGCACATGAACCTGCCTACTGCGATATGCCCCGATTGCTTTACAAGCATCGTCTCGGTGCTTCACGGCCGGCTTGTGATAGGCAGGTACATTCAAATTAATTCGAGATATAATTGGATACAGCACGTAATTGTTACTTATTTCATCGAATTTGTGCTTACTTATTTTGATTTATATTATATAAACAAGCATAAGTAAATATTTAGTTACTCAATTACTATTATATAAGGATTAGCTAAAAACGCAGCCGGGTACAGAGTCAAAGATAACTCCTAAACAAAATTCCTTGACAAAAATTTAATGGATAACTTAGAGCAAAAGATAATATGTGAATTTTAGCCAAATTCGACCTATTTGTGTGCTCAAATAATACTTTCTTAATCCATCTGAAATCCATGCGTGAATGTAATGGAGCCAGCGTTTACTAAAGATGTTTTACCACCCATCATAAAAGAGGATTTTGCGTAAAAAATATGTGAAAATATCTTTCAACCATCACAATCAAGAAATACCATGGAGACAAAAGCATTACCAAAGTTTTGTGGAATTAGCAGTGAGAATGTAGCGGTAGATAATGGATTTGCTACCTTCCTTGCATTCCTTAAAGGGTTTGCAATTGTGTATACACCGGTTATTTTTGTCTCTTATATTTACTGGTGCATGCACCATGTAATGATTAATATCTAGTGTACGCATGGGCGTACCAGCGAGGGGCAGCTGCCCCCCCTAGAAGCAAATATCGGAAAAGTCTTTTGTACTGCATTGAAACGAAAGCATTCAACAAATGTTCTTTAAACCCACGAAAAATGATATGCATTAGTAAAAGATATGTAACTAAAAACTATTTTTTCAAGGAAATAATCTCATAAACTAATGTCACAAATTGGATTGTCCCTCCCCCCCCTAGACCATGGCTTACCCCCACCTAGAATATGGCTTGCCCCCCCCCCCCCATTAGTTATGATCCTGGGTCACCCTTGAGTGTACGCACCATCAAACCAAGATGATGATTATAACATCAAATTAAGCATGTACATTCTGTTTTCAATAATTATTATGATACTTCCCTATTAATTCAGACTAAAAAATATACGTGAAGGAAACCTCGCCGAAGTTATGGTGAAACTTGAAGCTCACATAAAAAAAAGATTGGGGACATATAATGAATACAATCAGCATATATTTTTTATGGATCACAAATAATTGGTAAGTCCCTAAACTGGGAGTCTGCCATTCGCTAGCCTTTCAATCAGTTTAAAAAAATCAAAACGGTTTTTGAAAAAGAATTCGATCAGAGGAGCAACGGAGTAAGGTACCAAAATAAAATGGACTTTACTGCTCAAGTTCTGGGTGATGAAAACAAGTAACAGTAAAAATACAAGTAAATGCAACGATGACGGAGATTTCTTAGCATTCCACTGGGGAAGGATTTGCTTTATAATAGAGTAATCGGCTGACTGACTTCCATATTTCTTTTGTGAAAATGTTCGCAAAAAGGTGCACCTTTATTGAAGTAAATATTGCGGAATTAAGGCGTTTTACGACACGAAACCGATTGACGACATGGGATACGATGATGACAAAAAATTTAATCCAGAGCACAGCGTGATTTCTCGCAACAGTGGCTTTACCATTGGTCTTTACAGGAGGTGGCGTGAGAATACGAATTACTGATGAGTTTTCATGCGGTATGTGTAGCAACTACGTAGCAACTATGTATACTTCCAGTTTGACATAGAGAAAATGAAGATTTAAATGAATTACAATCACTCGTATTGACTGCATTTCAATTTTGGACAAAATACTGGATCATGAACAGAAATCAGTACAAATGCATTCGTTACTTCGTATCACCTCGGAAAAACACCTGTATTCCCTTCTATCGAAATAGCAAAAGAGAAATTTATGCAACACGCAAAATTAAAATGCACTGCCGGTTGCAAACGTTTAAAGAGCTAGTAATAATGATGTTTGGATTACATTAATGCTTTACGCCACCTTATTTAATTTGTTACATTGTACATTTCAAATGATGTGATGGAAAGGATTCCTTATGGAATATAAAAAGAGAGTAAGTTGGAATTAGGTGGCCAGAATAAAATAATGGCAACTGAATTCGGCACTGAATAAAATCATGTTTAGCTGGTAAATCGAGTAAAATTCACTCCCAAAGTTTGTTATTGACTTTTAAATATGTAATGTGTTTGTAAGGAAATAGGCTTAAACTATATTTTGCAAAGTTATTCACATGTAGATTCACGAGTAAAGAATTCCGTATACAAGGATCAAATATTCGGAGCTCTAAATCGAAGCTCGAAAAAATTGGTATGAAACACTAGCGCCTTGCATCGCATGCATGCTTAACGTCAGATAGCTATTCAATTTATACCTTACAAAGATAGATAACAATCAAGAATAAAAAAAAAAATTATCTATAATTATTACAATTGCTAACTTCATAATAACAATTATGAAGTTAGTAAACGTAGAAATAGAAGATCATCATATGAGAGAACGATGCTGTGATTTTTCTCCAGATGGTATGATACAGATTCTTATTGTCTGGAAAAAAAAGCAAGACGTCCGAGTTTTAGGAGCTTTATCGTCTAAACGAAGCAATCAATTTCAATGCAAAAAATATCTTACGAAAGAGAATTTATTTCTACGTTGGATCATTTACTTTTAAAAATCTTCGGGCTTCGTAGTATTTCCCGTACTCAATCCTTTCTTAAAAAAGTACTTGTTTTTTTACGCGTTAAATCAAGTTGCCCAACTTTGAGCGCTTGGTATTCCCATAATTTTCGTTCCAATAACTTGCAGTTTTTTTATTCTCTTAAGTATGCTTTTGGTTGAATTGAAATTGATTGGTTCGTTTAGACCAAAAGTCTAAAACCCGTGGCCGCATGCGGCCCGCCGGATACTTTCTTGCGGCCCCTAGAGGTTATAGAAAACATTGTATCAAGCCACACAACATAAAATATATATCAACTCAATCGTCAAAAATAAAAAAGCAAAAATTGCATTGATTGATTAAACTTTTTAACCAATAACGATTATTGCACTTTGAAATTAAATTTTTCTTTTTATTTTATTGATGTGGCGGTAAAGTTACGAGGAGCATTGTGGACCTCCGGACGATCTGAAATCGATTGTCGGCCCTAGCATTAAAAAAAGGTTGAAGACCCCTGGTTTAGACGAAAGGGCTCCTCAAACTCGAGGTTCTGGATTTTTTTTACGGACAGTAGATTGATTAGCAAAAGTAAATGGCTGATCCCTACCGTTTTTTTTTGCAGATTCCCACGTGCTGTTCCTGCCACATCACGACGGTGTCGAAGCCACAGCAGCCTCCCTTCTCCATGTCCACTTCGTACACGGCATCCACGTCCACCCGGCCGGCCACCCTGCTCCACCCGCCGCCCTCCTTCCCCAAGAGGAAGAGGCCCTTCTTCCGCGGCAGCTCCCCCGCACCCGTCTTCGAAGAGGACGACGACTTGGAGGAGATAGACGGCGAGGTGGTGGCGGCCGAGTCCAGCCCGCCCAAGCGAGGCGTGGGCCCAGTCAACATCCGGGAGGGCCTGCAGCACTACCGAACCACGCCCTCGCCACCCCTGGGGCCACCCCTACCCACTACGCCCCTGCTGCCCCGACCCCTCTCGCCGGTGGCCGTGCAGGAGACGTGGCCGCAGAAGCCTTTGCCGCCCCTCGAAGTGGCACCTAGGTAAGAAGTTACACTCAGTCAATTTCTGTGAATGATAGGTTCTTAGCAGGTTGCCCTTAAACGTTGCTAAAAATGCGACGCGTCATTCTTATCTATGACGTAAAAATGTCGAGCTAAATTGTGTCTTGAATGAAGTTTTTAATGAAGTGGATATTAATAGAGTGGCGTTTTTCCATACAACGATTAGCAATAAAACCGGTTTCAATACACTTAGTATTATCGTCAGGTAGCAATCGAGAAAAAGTTCTGCCTGTATTGTCATCCTACCATTAAGAATATAGAGAGAGCAAAGCAGCATAACAGCAAATATAAACAGATATTTTACAAGACCAAGGATCGAGTGATTTAGGCAAAGAAGGTTTAAAGAATTCTATATTCGTAATGCTAGCATGGAAAACCAGATATAATTTTTCTCATCGCCTAGACCTAGAGGGACAAAAATGTCTTGAATTGAGGTGGAATGACGCAATAAAATATCTGAATGGCTGAGCAGATGACCTGAAAACAACTTAATTAAAGCTTCAATTATTGGCTGAACGGAAACTGATCGAAAATATTTCATTCTAACGTGTAAATTCCTTTAGTTTTTCAATGTTCCCTGTTTTTTTAAGTGATGGTATCCTAATACAAGTGCTGAAATCTTTCCCCCTTGTTCGCAGCGTTATTGGGTCGTAGCAGGGGGCGATTTTCTTTCCCTTGACCACCTCGTCCTTAAAATATTTTTGTTTTAGTGTCGATCAAAGACATCACGAGAGATTTGAACCCGGAAACTCTCGTTCAGTAGGCAATCACTCTACCCAATACACCGCGAAAAAAAACAAAAATTAATAGAATACATAAATCATTAGAATATGAAGGTAGGCATCACCCATCCAAAAATACTTCCAATTAAATTATTAAAATTATGCCAATAACTGCCGTGAAAAACATATGGCAGGTTGAAAAATTGAGGGAGGTTCAGCATCAACTGGCTTTTAAAGAGGCTGTAGAAAATAAAATAGGGGAGGATCCGACCAACAAACCAATGGAAGAGAGTTGGAAAACCATTAGAAGTGGTCTGCAGGCGGCAGCTGAGGATGTTCTTGGTAAAAGAAGAGTCGTTATGAAAAAACCATGGATCACGCAGGAAGTATGAGATCTCATTGAAGAAAGAAGAAAATACAAGGCTGCGAAAACAGAGGAAGGACAGAATCGTTACAAGAGAATAAGGAACGAAATATTTCGTAAAGCGCGGAAGGCTAGAGAAACGTGGATGAAAAGCATTTGCGAAGACGTGCAAAAAAATCTTAAACATGGAAAAGTAGAGGCCGCTTATAGGATAGTGAGGAACTACTTTAAGGAAAGGGGCGTAAGATGTAATACCCTTAGGGACAAAGACGGAGAACTATTGATTGAAAACGAAGAAAAAGGGAAGAGATGGAAGGAATATCTGGAAGATTTGTACAAAGGAAGTCTCCTCAGAACGAATGCTATCCAAAACGAGAGGGAAGTGGATGCCGATGACATGGGAGCCCCAATTTTAAGATCGGAATTTGATGCGGCTGTAAGAGACCTCAGGATAAATAATGCGTCTGGCATTGATGACATTCCTGCAGAACTGATTAAAAATTCAGGAGAGAAGACGGTGAACCAGCTATACAAAATCATTAGTGAAATGTATACGACAGGTGAGATACCAAAGGATTTCGAGAGGAACATTATAATCCCTATTCCTAAGAAGAAAAGAGCGGAGAAGTGCGAAGATTTTAGGACCATAAGCCTTACTACACATGCGTCAAAGATACTGACAAGGATCATCTATAGAAGAATAGAACGAAAAGCAGAAGAGTACTTGGATGAGGACCAATTTGGATTCAGAAAAAACAAAGGCACAAGGGAAGCAATATTGGCCCTAAGACTGCTCATAGAAAAGAGAATGGAAAAGAACAATCCAACATTCGTTGCGTTTGTGGACTTAGAGAAAGCATTTGACAACGTGGATTGGAGCACAATGCTTGGAATCCTATAGGAAATTGGGGTTCTTTATAATGACAGAAGAATCATTCACAATTTATGCAAAAACCAAGTAGCCGTGATAAAATCAGGGCCCAGCTGTGAAGAAGCAAGAATTAAGAAAGGAGTGCGACAAGGCTGTACATTGTCACCCGTAATTTTCAACGTTTACATTGAAAAAGCCATTAATGAAATCAAAGAAAAGGAATTGGGAGTGAATATCCATGGAGAAAAAATTAGCATGCTAAGATTTGCCGATGACATAGCCGTTATAGCAGAAACAGAGAAGGATTTGAAAAATATTCTGGTTAATATGGGTAGGGTAATGAGTAGATATCAACTGAAAATAAGCACGAAGAAAACCAAGATCTTAGTATGCAGCAGAAGAGAAGAAGTCAAGACCAACATTAAAATAGGGAGGCAAAAACTGATAGAAGTGGATGAATTCTGTTATTTGGGAAGCAAGATAACTAGTGACGGGAGAAGCAAAAAAGAAATTATCAGCAGAATAGCCCAGGCGAAGAGAGCATTCCACCAAAAGAGAGACCTGCTGACAGCGGGAAACTTAAATATGGAAGTAAAGAAACAATTTATTAGAACCTACATCTGGAGTATGCTCCTATACGGAAGTGAGGTATGGACAATGACCGCAGCGGAGGAAGTAAGGATGGAGGCCTTTGAAATGTGGTGCTACGGAAGAATGATGAAAATCAAATGGATCGACCGAGTTAGTAACGAGGAAGTCCTAAGAAGGGTAGGAGAGAAGAGAAGCCTCATGAAAACCTTAATAAGAAGACGGAACAACTTTATAGGCCACATCTTGAGACATGATGGCCTGATGAAGACAATCGTCGAAGGGCAAGTGGAAGGCAAGAATGGAAAAGTAAGACCCCGAACAAAATATTTGGAACAAGTAAAGAGAGATGTGAGAGAGAAGAAATACGTAGGTGTGAAAAGATTAGCTGATAGGAGAACTGAGTGGAGAGCTGCGTCAAACCAATCCTAGGATTGTTGACCAGTGATGATGATGATGCCAATAACTACAAATTAAATGTCTGTATTCCATTATGTGTAAATTTAAATAAGGAAAGCCAAATATGTGTTGTCGCAAGGAAAAAAACATTCAGAATAAAATCTGTCACTATTATTCAACAACGTTGAACTGTTGAAATAATAGCAGGACAGAATCCGCATTCCCCCACATTGAACAATAGGTGGTTATATGGCAGGCATAACTCTCCGCTGAAAGGAAAAGAATACATTCTGATTCAGAAAGTGAGAAACGAAGTGAATAGTGGGCAAGCATAGGCATTTTTTATGCATGACTAGTTTTTCAGTCTGTCACAAAATTCTACGAGAAGCTTTCACGGAATTGTTTGAGTGAGAGTTTGGTGCAAAGAGGGAGAGAGCCCCTTTTTAATCCCATTTCCTACATTTTGTCGATCATTAAAAGCTTCAGTTCACTGATTCGCAAAAGTTGTCAAAAGTATTATTTTTAATTAGGGATGGTCGGATCGGATACCTCGGATCCAAATTTCCGCGGATATTGCCCTTCATTGGATACATCGGATCCAAAGTCGCGGAAGACATCGGATCTGGATCCGAAATTTTAAATAATAGCTTCAGTGAAAGCAAATAAGGGTGGAAAGAGTTCCGATTCTCTTTTCGAATGCGCCGTCGCATGCGATTCTTGTTCTACTCATGAACCGTTTTGTTTGAAAGCTCTCGCAGAGGTTACGTAGTTGAATTTCAGCCGTGGAAAATAAAAAAATGCAAAGTACGACTGGCACATAGTATGACTCTTCCCAAGAGATTGAACAATCATCGGGGGAATCGCAGCGTCAGGAATTTGAAAATGCATTTGGATCCAAAAATATCCGATCCGAATCCGGAACCGTAAAAAATCCTGGATCCGTCCATCCCTATTTTTAATTACTGAAAATTTATCAACTAATTATTGTATTATTTGCTATATGTTAGATTATTCCATAACTTGCGATTTTTTTATGAATATTATAATTAATATACCTTAACTTTTTATAGACTTTAAAATTAACTACAGGAAGAAGTGACTGATTTAGAAGGAAAATCATTTCAATTTCTGCAGTTAACCCTTCCGCACTCGCGTCAAATTTTGGGACAAATATGCTCGCGTGGCGTCTGCTAGACGCCAATAGTGTACATTATAATATAATAGTTAATATTAAAATTAAATGCAACACACTACTTTTATGTTATTTATTTGCTCCTTTACAAGTTATAACATTGTAAATACAATAGTTTTTAACTTATTTAAGACATTTTAACCATCTTTTAGTAACTAAGCACATTTTTGATACATTGCTCTCAATTAAACCACATCACAGCAACAATTACATATTTTTATCCTTGCAAACAATACAAACGTATTCAGAATGCTCTAAACATATATAATGATCACAGGAAATGCACCTATATTTTGTCATTCGATTTTTTTTTCTGTCGCAAATGTAACATCTCTTTCTAGAATTCTCTTTTTTCTCCTTCGTTTTTTCCTCCGATTTCCTACGAATACTTTTGGAACTGCAAGTACTTGACTCATTATGTTCAGTTTCTTTGTCTTTCTCACTAATGGCTAAAGTTCTTTTTCTCAATTCCCTCGGTAAATTTACCACGTGACTACGTTTTTGCAGGTGCTCTTTAGTTAGTTCTTGCGCAAGGACTTTGATAAAATGCCTTCTTTTCAAAATTGCATGAGAACTCTCTTTGTTGTTTACAAGGTAAATAACCTGAGCATTTATTGCTGCCACATTGAGCATGGTATAAAATATAGTCATCGGCCACCTTTTGGTGTTTCTTGCTACTGAGTAAGTCGCGCATAATTTATCAACTACATCAACGCCAGATTTAGTTGCATTGTAAAATGTCACGATCTCTGGCTTATTCGAATTCCCTGTTGTTTCATCGATTGTGGAATCATGATGCATTGAAGATATTAAAATTACATTTTTTCGTGGCTTTGGTATGTATGATACCAATGTGCAATGCCTATCAAATCCAAAACGAGTTGTAAATGGTTCTCGACCGACAGGGGATGTAAAACTGGGTGGAAGCTGCCGTTTATTCTTCCTTACTGTTCCTACATACGTAAGGTTAGCTTTGAGTAGGTCTAAAACTAGCTCATAACTGGTAAACCAATTATCGGCGGTTATATTGCGACCACTGTGAGCAATCGGTCTAACCAACCTTTTTACAACATCATTGGCACTGTTACTAACGTAAAATGGGCCTTCCGGCTGCTTCCCAACGTATACTTCTAAGTTCCCTGTGTAAAATGTTTTAGAATCTGCTAGAGAAAATATCTTAATTCCATATTTTCCTGGTTTACTCGGGATGTATTGCCTAAATGCACATCTTCCTCTGAATTTTGATAGCATTTCATCAATAGTTACGTATTCTCCCAAAGAATAACTTTCACGGCAATTTTGAACAAATATATCAAAAACCTCTCTAACAGGTGCAAGCTTATCTAATAGCTTCCTATCGCTTCTAGTTGCTTTGTCATCAAACCGAAGGCTTTGTAAAATAAAGTGGAAGCGCTTACGAGACATCACCAATCGAAAAAATTCAACACCAGTTCCATCTGTAGACCACAAATCACTTGTATTTAGCTTACTATTTCTAAGGAAACCTGCCATATACAGTAATCCAAAGAAAGCTTTCAGTTCACTCAAATCGGTAAATTTACAATCTCTTTCCCTATCGTAACGATCTTTTTGGGATTCAATGAATTTATTAGTGTTTTCCAAAATAATAGCAAGCAGACTGTCGGTAAAAAAACATCTCCAACACTCGAGTACAGTCTTAGCGGTTGTAGCACTTTCTTTCACACGTGAATTCAGGTTTACAATATTATGACGACGAGTCCTTACAGTCACCACTGGTATTTGCAAAGCCCACTTCGTAGTTTTGTCTTTCCCAAAAACAAATTCTTTACCTGATTCTTCATCCTCTCGGTCACTTTCTTCCTCACTAGTAATTTCTTGCTCCGTATCCGTGTTTTGCAATTGTTCCTTCAAGGAATCTTCTTCACCTTCGCTCTCATCATCTACTGCAGACAATTCTGAATCTGATGATTCCATCAGAAGACGCTGCAGATAGCTACGATCTTCCTCACGCATTAGGTTTAGCTGTTTTTTTCTCTCCATCTAAGGGACGTAAGTAAATCCAGAAGAGATACATCATAATAGGGAACAACCATCTACAGCGTGATTAATTTCATAAATGTATATGCATAAATATAAAGGAATATAAAACTTACACTTTCGAACAATGAAACACTATGAAGTGTAGCTTGTTCCACTGCACCACTCTGGAATTACTCGCACGTTTTACTGATAAAATTCAGGGGCTCCTTGCAGTCACAAGTTCCTTTCTGACGCACCAATACACCAACGGACAAAGAATGAGTGGTCGATAGCGGGATACTTGGGTATTTATACGGAGGAACTACAAGAGTTGCACATTTGTATATCCAAAAGAAAACAAGTTAGTAAATTAGCGCAATATGTGGGGACCCGACGTGGCATCTCTGCGGCTGCGAGAAATAGATAAGAAAAAGATAACTTGTCATAGATATGTTGGAGAGTTTCTCTAAGGTTGCAGATTGAAAAGAAAACAAAGTCGTCACCGAAATGGTTTTAGAGGCGGCGTCTATCACACTGTGCTGAATAGACATTGATAAGATACGTTAAAATTGAGACTCGACGAAAAGGCAAGCGTTGGACCTACGCAGATAGAAAACAAATTAGCAGGGCATATGCCGAATTCAAAAGAAAGCAAAGTCGTCACCGATATGGTTTCGCGACGCGGCGCCTATCCACAGTGCTGAATAGACTAGGGTAAGATACGTTATAATTGAGACTCGACGAAAAGACAAGCGTTGGACCTACGCGGATAGAAAAAAAAGCAGCTGGGCATATGCCGAAACAGCAGGCCGTGGCGTGCCGCTCCCCAGATTGCAATCAATTGCTGTGCAATTAAGTTGCACACAAAAAACCCACAATGGATGGGTGGCTGAAATACGACCTTCGAATGATTGTCTCCGGTGAAATCGAGAGCAGTAATTCCTTGATATATTCCCGCAGTAAACAAAAACGCGAGCTTAAACCACATAAATAAATAAGAGAAAAAAATTGCATTTTTATTTACAACAAATTAAAGATAATCATAATTAATAATAGCATTAAATAACAATTATAAAATATAAGAAATGAGCATTGATTGAAAATAAAATATTTATTAAATTGTAACGAATCTAGTCGCGTGGCGTCTGACAGACTCAAATACATTTCAAAAACCCTTGCCTGGCACCCTGCTATAAATTTATCTGATATGATTTAACTGAATGGCAGACAATTCGAAAAGAGTAAGGTACCTAGAAGGAGAAACTATTATACGCACACTTTGGCCGAAGAAAAACAAAAACATATTGGTTGGCGTCCAGCAGACGCCACGCGAGTAGCGGAGGGTTAAAGGAACAAATTCGGTCGAAAAATTATTAACCATTTGTTTATTATCTTCTGTTTCTGCACTAAACAAGTAAAATATATAAAAAGGAGCTCACTTCGCAGATTTTCACCAAGTTTTTGCGAAAATAATAATTGGGGCCTACATTTGCCTGCCACGTAATTAATGAATTATTCATGTCTAACGCATTTTCGTAGCTTTCATTTCAATAATGAGATCGACAGTGAAAATATTACGGGAAAATATATATAAGGAAGAGCGACTTGAAAATACATTGCTTTATGTTTTTGCGACATTGCTTTATGACCTTGTCCGTTAGGAATATTACTGAAGCAAAGTCACAGTTTTGAACCAGGTCTAGAAAACCTAATTAAGACTAAAGCTTGAAGGAAAAACAAATTCTTTCTGTAAAATTTTTATTCTTGATTTAAAAGAAAATCCCTGTGCTAAAAACCTATATGGCCAGGTTAGGATAGAAAATCCTTCGGCGAGATGACAAATGGGAGCAGTAAATATGTCAATGCATTTGTTCGTCCTGATGTGATGCATTTCCCTGGAGGAGCCAGGAACCCGAGAACTAATAAGTATGTAGTACCGGCCTTATATACGACATTGGTTTGCCAAACGAATATGAACTATAGACATAGCCACTCTATTAATATTATTAATAATAATAAAAATTATTTCATCATAGTAAAGGAAAAGAGAGTTTGCCAACGGTTTTCTATGAAAATGAATATTTAATTAATGAAAATGTAATTCTATGCGAATCATTATTACACGAACATTTTCAACCTAACAATGAATATTAAGAAAAAATTTGTCAGTCACTCCAATCAACTGAAAGTAAAACTCAAATGCCATTTACCATTTGCACATAATTAAAGCACATTTTATAAAACAGTACATACGCAATAGTAAAACTTCTGTTGGGATCTTGTGGATATAAAGACTGGTGGCACAGTTTTTGCTACTTCAAAATCGTACGCTAAACCAGAAATGCCTATCTAAAAATTTTATGTGATTCCCTATTATCTGTGAGTTGAAAGGAAGATTTTAAAGGCATTTGACATGAAAATATAATCTAATATATAAAATTAGCTGACCCGGAAAGCGTAGTTTTGCCATATAAATTATTTACAGTAAATATTTTGGTGGTCAAATGAAAAATAACTAACTTATAGTAAGTGTGTGGGATTAGAATCCTTTTAGTTATATTTCATCAGACCGTGTCAAGGGTTTTGTCTGCCCAGCAGGATTAACAACCACAGAAGTTGCATGACGTGACGTAACTAATGGTAATTAAATAAGGACGCGTCCGACAAAACCAAAAGTAGCACTACGTGATTTGGAAGCATGAGATGCACCTACGAACTAACTTTGGTTGACAAACAGACATCCTCTTTTGTATATGTAAAAGATAATAAAAGTACAATGAATTTAAAAAATGAATGTTTACTGTTTTGTATCGGTCAACATCGTTCACAGCATCTTACTCTTTCAGTCATATACCACATCCCCACACATTTTGCCATAAGTTATTTACTTTTTATTTGACAACCAAAATATTTACTATAAATAATTTATAAGGCAAAACAACGTTTCTTAGGTCAGCAAGTATTTCATAAAAATCAATTTTATTAGATTCGAAATCGCATTAGAATTCGCGACGGCAGCGGTTCCTTTCAATTAAATCAATTAAGTACTATTCTTACTTCCTCATATATTACGGCAGTAATGAATGCATTCTTTCGATTACTCCCCCTCCACAACTCGATTGCCTTCCGTCAATTACCTCTCCACCATACTCCTCTTTTCCCCTCCCTCAGTCTCATTCACCCTCGAACCCTCTCCCCACTCCACGCTTCCTCACACGCCAACTTTCCAACCGAGAAATGAATTCCCGTACCATTTCGTATCCATCTCCAATTTTTTTCAGAAGCATTCTTGACCGGACAGAAAGCATTGTGAAAAAAAATAAAGAAGATATAATTGTCAAGTTCCCTGAAAATTAGAAATCATAGCTGAAATGAGAACGTCGGGACTACATCCACGCTAGTTTTCGCTGTACACGAACAAATCACCCTCTTCCGCGATTGCGAAATTTCCCTCGAAGCATCTTTCATTTAATTGACATAACCGACAGAGAGAATTAAATTAGGCTCGCCGACTGGCGAGGAGAAAGAGCGAGTTTGTACACCGAGAATCACTTCCGACGCAAGGATACGAACGGTCACGATGAAGGGGCATGTTACGAAATAGTCACGAAAATCGTATCGAATGCACTCTCATGATTGCATCGAGTTTATTACACGACTCTGCCACGAATACGTCACACTTACAGCACACGGAAACGGTGGGTTAACAAGAGTCACCAGTTATCTAAGAGAAAAAGCAAAAAAGAATCGATTCCCTTGGTACCGATCGAAGCATTTGCAGCGTAGATAGAAATCGTACTGTTACGTCATAAAATTTTTCAAAGTTGATCAAGCTAACCGAGTAAAACAATAAGTGCTATAAAACGGTTCAATGAAACTTGGGATAACAATGGTGTGCTATGTTTGAGTATATCTCCCAAGAAAGATTCGAATCAGATATCCTTACCGGTCTGCTTTTCATAAATTTAAAAGTAAGTTTTGATACCTGAATCCCTCGATAACTTTATGAGTTAAAAGAAATTTTTTGAGTTAATTTCGAGATGTGAACTTTTTAGTGATAAATTAGAAATAGGAATTCATGAACAATCTTTTCGGAGTATTTGAGGAAGGCGAGGGACACCAATTAAAGTAATGCTAATAAGAATAATTTTTGAAGTAAATATGTAATTTTGTGCAGATATGCATCATGGCCCTGCAATAAAATAATATGTATTTCAATGATGAATATCAGCCACCCATCTTTCCAGAGATCGACTAATTGATCGAACTGGTGTCGCGTTTAATTCCTGAAATAAATGCAGCAATGACATTGAACCAAGCTAACTGCAGTGGTGTGATAATAAATGAGTTTTTGAATCTAGGGTTATTTTATATACGGGGTTGTCTCAAAAATTATTATCATTGTATTTACAATGGTAATAAAATGTCTATCCCACTGTCATTATCCTAAGAGATAATTTACGAAAAAAATTTATTATAGACGATTCACACTTTTTCCTTTAAGTTGCAGGCATATGAAGATGATCTAAAATATTGTGCTCCTGATATCCATTACGCATGGGGTAAATTAAAAAAAATATAATTAATTTATTATACCCATTAAGTGTAAACTATAGAATTATTTCTAAGAATCTAGAAGTACATCACCTATTTTGATGCTTACAAGTTAGTCGTTCTTATTAATAACTAGCAAAAATACACCGAGAAATTATAAGGACACCCGATCCAGAGTAGAATATACTTCACCTTTTTTTTATGAATATCAGCCCAACCATGTTTCAAATGATTAAAATTTCTAGTGAATTGATATCTATAATATAAACCGAGGAGGTTAATTGAAAAGTTAGGAAGGTTCCCAGATATTACTTTCTTATGGGACCATCTCTAAGTATATGTAGTTATCTTTAGGCTGAGGATAATTTCTTCTAATCTGACTCACTTCTTCATGAAATACCTAAGAGTGCTTCCTATGACTACACTTGAATTACGATTTTCTACCAAGAATTGCGATACAACCTTTCAAAATATTCTGCCAACCCGTCTAAGAGGTAAATAATAAAATACTTTTCAAAGTTATCGCAATTGTATCTGTGGCTATTGTATGACGAGGGAGCAAAACATAACTTTCTTCAAATACAAATATTGCTCTCACACCATCAAAGTTAAAATATTGCTAGATTATGTATCTCAGTTCGAAAAGGGACGAAAAACCCCTTCAATTTACACGAGTATTCCTGAAGTGTTCTGATAGGCGTGATCGCCTCTCATCTTTGCGCTCTGCATTGGGCCAAAGCAATGTTTAGTGTTGCTAATTGTCGGGGTGGCAGGTATCACGGTAGTGCTGGGCAGAATGTTGTTGGATGCATCGACCTTACGAGTCCCTCAAATAGATATCATGAGAGATGGATAAGAAAATCTAAAAAAACTTTATAATTCCACCTAAATTTAATACCGTAAAACCTAGGGTTCCACGTTAAATGGTCGACTACCTTTTCCCAACCAAATGAGTATCTATACAGGGTGTCCCATTTATCTTGACCACCCAAAATAACTTTTTGTCGAGATGCAAATTCAAACATGTGTCAAGCAAATGTTCGTTAGCCGTCAGGGGGACATTAATCAGCATGATTGCCTTCCTTGTAGCTTTGTTATTTACAAATATATGAACAGCAGTATGTCTTTTTTAAATGACACCCTACATTTTTTATTCGGCAATTCATTTCATCTCCTAAAGACTTACTCAAAAATATAGCATAGTGGACCATTAACATAAACACAACGTTATGAAAACCTAAGAAACTCGTCTACTTACCGGAGTTAGCAGTAAACAAATGACAAGCAAGTCAATACATAACAGAAAAGTCACTTTGAGCCCCAGACCACAACCGCGTCCACTTACTGGAGTAAGCAGTAAACAAATGACAACCAAGTCAAAACATGGTCCATGTGCTACATTTTGGAATACGTCTTTAGGAGATGAAATGAATTGCCGAATAAAAAATGTAGGATGCCATTTAAAAAAGACATACCGCTGTTCATATCTTTGTAAATAACAAAGCTACAAGGAAGGCAATCTTGCTGATTAATGTCCCCCTGACGACTAATGAACATTTGCTTGACACATTTTTGAATTTGCATCTGGACAAAAAGTTATTTCGGGTGGTCAAGATAAATGGGACACCCTGTATACACACTGGTTCCTTGAAAACGGGATGACAAACTTATGATTAAGAGATGTCCCAGAAATTTTCCTCCAGATATTTCTTGAAAACACGTCCCCATTCTCACTATGCCATTTTAATTCCCAGGCCACCGACTGAACCTCAGCGGCCACCTCAACACATACCGGAGCGCCACCAACCGACTTCCACCGTCTCGCACGTTATAAGCTCCAGCGACAACGGCCAGTCATCATCTCCGCAACGCATTAATTACAGCTACCATCCCATATTCGACTTCTTCCGAGCGGGAAGACTCAAGGACGTGCATCCAGAAGACGAGGAAGCGGCGGAGAAGGACGAGGTCAAACCCACGGAAGCCATCCTGTCCAGGAGATCAGACAACCTGGAAGTTCAAGGCCACAGCAGCCGTCCCAATTTCGGCGATGGATGGAGTCCCATCATCCCCCCGCAGGCGTGAGCGGTTCCCGAAAGGTGTTAGGACGATCGTCCACTTGCAAATTAAGAGAACGTACGTCGCCACCGAAGCCATTATTTGAAAGAAGAAATGGAACGCGGTCGAGAGCCAAAAAATCGTCATTTTGTGTTTTACCTCCACGTTTCCCTTTATTTCTCTTTTCCGTTTTTTGTTTAGGAGCTAAGCCAAAAGACATTGCTCGCTCCTGGAGTCCTTTCTATCTTTTTTTACCACTTTTACTCTTTCTTCCCAAAAGGACACTGAAAGTCACAGACGGGTGCTCGACTGGAATTCTTTTCTCTGCGTCTGGAGAGTGTGAGGTAACTGATATTTTGAAATGTGTCCCAGTGGTCTCCTAAAAGGGTGAGATTGTCTCCTTTTTCGCGAGCGCAAATTGAAGGAAGAACAATTGGTGCACTTCGAAAGGAGAGAAAAGTGGAGGGCGGATGCTCGCAAAAATGGTTCAAACATTTGTTCGAATTACTATTGGACTGGCTGACAAAGGAACTTTACCAATGGCTAGATGGGTAAAGTTCATTTTGAAATCATATATGAAACAGACTGAGATTTCTACACAGAATTCCTGATGTGTTCTCTCTGAGTAGCTTTGCAAGGAAATAATTTGATACTTGACTTTGATATAGGTACCTACTTTCTACTTCCAGTTCTCATGTATCTTTTGTTTCGAGTCAACGATATTTTTTGTAAAATTTTGTATTTCCTCTCAAAAAATTTATCTCCGGTATGTTTTCCTGAAGTAAGGTTTTACCCAATACCAGTCCTAAGGTCTTAGGTCTAAAACTACAGCAACATTAGGAGACTAGTCTCTTGATTCCATCGTACAAAATAGCAGAGATACGATTCGGATACTTTTAGTCCATCAAATGGGTATTGTCCATTCACAATGAAAAAGGTGAACAATAAAGGTAAAAGCATGAACCAAGAAATGAAAGGAAAAATCTTTTTGACTGGTTACACGTATAATCTTCAAAATAGGGAGGGGCCTTGCCATTCCAATTCGAACATAAATTAATCAGTATATTTCGGAACACTTGATTTGGTTCATTTAGTAGGGCAAATTAAAAATGAGCCTGAAAACTAGAGAAAAGTAATAACAGCTGAAAATACATGAGCATCGAGTGCCGTTAACACCAAGACATCGGTGAAGTCCCAAGTTCCCTCTAAATCGGGTATTTTTAGATGGAAATTCGATAATATTTAGCCCGGAGTTAATTTAATCGCTACGTCGTAAGTAAATTAGTAAGTTATTTGGAATTGTATTATTTTCTTTATTTAATTCTCAACTGGGGATGCTTAAAAATTCATTCGCTATAATTCGAAATATGTTTTAGGCTAAAAGACCTGGTAAAGAGATAAACTATATCTATTTAGTTGAAAATTTTCATTTATCATGCTTTGACTGTTTGTTATTGATGTGTTGTTTTTATACTTGTACAAATATTTTTATACTGTAGTGCAATAAAAAGAAGATTGTTAAAGCACAATAAAATATCAACTTTTAATTTTAGTTTTCCCAAAAGTGGTTAAGGAGTTTCGCAGATAGTCTTGGATAAAAATTATTTTTCAGGGTAAGGCTGCCTAAATGTCTACCGTAAATACTCTCGTGGCCGTGCAAGATGCCTTAACTAAAGGTAAGAAGAGATCCATTGGAATTATTCTGATGGAAACTAAAATAGTCTACTCTTGATGTATGTACTTTTGCAAACTCCTTCAGCAATTAGTCTTGAATAAAGTTCATCATCATCATTTTGTGATTTCGATGAAGATGGTTAAAATTCATGCCGCTCGTGAAATTAGTCGTATTTCGCGAGAATAGCACACGACAGTTATCTTTTTCAATAATCTTTCTTCAACTTCTCCTTTGGTAGATGTATGTATGTACACATTCAAGTGACATATTATACGTACAAACCCTCAGGAGAAATAAATACAAGACCGCTCATTGCAATAAACACTTAGTACAAAGGTTGAAATACAAAAATCCGATATCACGTGATTAATCTGACGGATTTGGTTGGTGACTACGACGATAGCGTTTATTTCCAATTTAAATTGTATTTTCTTACCAAAATTAACAAAATTTTATGCATCAGTGATAATTTATGATTGTGAGGAAGGAGAAGTATTAGGAGTTTAATTTTTCCATAGTAAACGGAAGTTGAGCTTTCAATGTTGACCTCGACTTTAGGTCATCGTGGAGCCATAATGCGCACTCTTGCAAACATTTCCTCCGATTACTGACCAATTGTCTTACGTCACTCATCACTGTTATATAAGAGATTTTTGTGACCACTTTCCCTTTCACCCCTTTGAATGAACTATTCACTTGAAGTGTCACAAATAATACCCGATCCTCGACTCTTTTTTTTAATGCCAAAATTATCGTATTCCTTGCAACCAACGCCCACGATTTCCGGAAGAATCGGGCTCAATTGGCTAGAACCGTGACTGTGGCGAATAAGAGGAACCCCCGACAGAGAAACGAAAACTTTTATTCCATCGATTTCTTTCCGCTCGAGCCAATACTCTAGAAGACATCGAGATTGTGTTCGTTCACGTCGATTGTCAAAGTGAATGAACAACAAAAAAATACACGTAGATTAATTCCTCAGCTCTTCAAACCGTGTCAAATCAAACCGACTCACTACCTACTCAGCGGATTGATTAATTTCAGTCGATAGGAAAATAAAACAATTTTTTTACTACACGAAACAAAAAGAAAGCAGAAATCAACTTGTGTTGAGGTGAACCGCTGTATACTTCTCTCTTATCACTTTTTAGCTATAGCTGACAACGGTGAGCAATAAATATATCGTGTTAGGATTGAAAAAAGTAGAAAGCTAGAAAATAACAACCTCATTCAAGTATTACACGTTGCTTCCCTTGTATGACACATAATTGTTGAAAATCTATCATATTTTTTTCCAGAATTCTTTCAGAGAAATTCTTGCCCACCAAGGTACAATAGTTTTTACTCTTCTCTTCTTTGGGTTCTTAGGTTTTGCTTGGAAATGAAAGCTCTGGACCCATAAAACTTAAATTCTATCCCATAAATTATAACTCATCTAGTGTATCATCAGCATTTGAGCAATAACTTATTTTAGTTAGCTTTATTTTCACAATGTAAAAAAGTTTTTTTTTGCTAAGTAAAGTGTAATAAACTCAAAAACATTAACGCATCTTTACGGCAGTTAGGTGAATATTTCATAGGCCAAAGTATTGGTTGTGACGTGAAGAATGGGAGCAGTTTTGCGATACAGAAAACGAGTAGTATAACTAATCCATACCAAGATTTTATATATGAGGCAAATTATTAAAAATCAGTTTTAATAAAAGATGTTGTGAATATGCACAAGAAAAATGCCGTGAAAATTGCAGAAAAGTATCACCAAAAACACATAATTGAGATAAATATAGATAGCTCTCGATAGCTTATAATCGACATACGAACCTTCCCACATAATAAAAAAAATGTTACCTTAAAGTGGATTCAATTTTTAAACTAAGCGATATTCGCAATGGAAATACATGAGCGCGTTGCAAATCAGTGATGATGGCGTAGTGTGGCAATCAATTCATCCAAAGCTAGAACTTTCGGCCGTTGCTTATCAGTGACTGAACCAAGGGGACGGCATAGTGGAGGTATTTATATATTTATTGCCTTTATTTGCATGTAAAAAATTGGTCCTTCTAAGCCATATGGCTTGTCAGGAGGCTCCAGTTATTCAATACAACATGTGGCACATTGAGAGCAAAGCATTTATATTACAAGTTTCAACTACAACTTTAGGAGCTTTTAAACAAAGCTATGATAGTTTAATATATTTTGTACATTTCAGATTAAAATAAAGGAATTACAAGTTTACAATATCACTTATTAACCAATCTTTCACTTTTCTTTTAATGTCGGCCCAATTACATCCCATAGAAGTCTGATTTCTGTTGCCACTTCGGTCGGATTTTAATCGGTTTTCAAAAATATCCGCAGAGCGGAGATAGGTGAAATGCGATCCACTTTTCTCCAGTCTTTTGCAGTTCAAACTTTGCAACTGCGAGGAATAGCAAGGAAAAGTTAGGAATTTGATAGATCATAATGATCATGTATTAAGATTTCAGTTAATACCCCTAATTATACCTTATTTACTTGTTAAACTCGGATCAATTTGTCCATCAGCGACACGTGTGGCGACTTTTGTGAACCTATTTAAATGCCCGGCGTGTTACAACACATTTAGAGGCCGACTTGAGGATCCTCTTTTGTAAGTTTCACGGATATAACCACTTAGAAGTCAGTTAAAACTCACATGAAACAATCGGTAAAAATTTATGAGGGTTTAGCTTATTTTCGATTAGAAACTATAATTCACAACACATATCAAAGACAGGATATTAACTGGAAAAAATATCAGAAAATTACAATTCCATGCTTAAAATTGATATTTATGGCACCATATAATCAGATCATAAAAGCGGCTGCCGAGTGTCAGTAGACTGGCTAATCGTAAGGATTATTCGAGTAATCATGAACGTAATGGTAAAAAAAAAATTATGCGAATGTAGGACGCATCATTAGTCATATCGTTCAAAGCTCTCCCGATTAGGAATTGGAAAAAAGAGAGATTTAATCATGAGAATAAAAGTGACAATCCGAAAAAAAAAATGAAAGAAAACCGGACGTTCAATTGTCCTTCGTAATCACCAGGGGAAATTAAACAAATTTTGCAAATAATACAGGAAATTTCACCAAACCTAACCGACATACTACAATGGAGTTGCCGCAGATTAAACCATACTCAAAAGATCGCACTGTCAATAAGAAATCCGACAGCTCAATTTTCTTTAAAGCCCACAGTCTACCTTTTTTATGCTTAGTTGGCGTGACGCGGAAAAGTAAATGGATAAAGACCCTGCAGATCAACGAGCATGAAAACACCATTCCTAATTTGAACTTACCACACTTTGGATTTAAGGAACGAGTAACCCACAGTTATTTTCTATTTAAATTGAAAACTAGAGGGAATAATTCACATTCGTAACATACTAGGTGTTTGGATTAAATAATATTGGCAATAACCAGAAGATTTTTATGGACACAAAAACATAAAAATGATGGTAGTTTTCAAGACCAAACACGTTCCATTATTTAGTAAAAATAATTCTGACAGATATAAATGCTTGAATGGTAAACTCTACGAACGATATTCATAAAATTAAAATAAAGCATAAATGAACGATATTAAAACAATGAACGAGAATCCAAAAAATAGAAGGATATCATTTGATAAGAAAAGGAAAAAACGGTGGAATACCTTACTTTAAAACGTGAAACCAGTTCAGTCCCATAAATTTAAGACTGTATGCATAAAATGTTAATGAACTAATAAAATTTATCTCCGTCATGCTCCATTTGCTCCCTGGAACACTAAACTAAATTAAAAAATCAATTATGTTTAGATACCAAAAAGTTCAACCCAAACAATGATCATAAATGCACGAATAAATCCTAAGGAAAAGTATTACAAAGAATAAACGTTAAATTTGCAATGATGTAAAATAATTTTTGGACCATCTGGTCATAGCTTTCATCAGTGATTGCTTCATTAAAAGTCATTTTTAACTCATGCATCAATCCGGATGACGATGGCAGACTTCATAATCGAAACTTATGTGCCCACATATGAATCGCTAACTGCAGAAAGGACAGCTGGAAGAAATTTGGACGGTCGGACGAATTTTTTTGGCCAACTCCCGTAATTTAGCCAAATTGAACATGATGCCTTTCCGCGGTTCATATACTAAACCCTGTTAGAAATCAGTGAAACCTTTATTATCAGTTAAGATTCGATTGAAGCAATTAGTATAAACTTACGAAGGTTTAATTTCTTTTTTCTATGGAACTAGAACCCAACATCATTATCAACGAAATGCTTTACTAAACATAAAATAAAAGTACTAATTAAAAATGTACTAAGAATATGTTAATACTTTATATTTAAAAAATCAGAAAACCAGAGCATGAAAGCAATTGCTGTAGATTACCTACTTTCGCGAGAATGAAATAGAGAGAGGATAACTTCAAGAAATCAGACGGTCCGCGGATAATTTCATTGTCGCAAGAAAAAAAAGCACTTGGCACGAATAACCAATGGATTTTGAAAACTTTCGAGTTGCATCGAAAACGGTTTTCAAGGTTCTTCGGCGAACGCTTTCGTCAGAGCTCACAGAGAGTGAAAGAGGACAAATCCGTTTGACACGTACCAGGTGAAATTCTGCCCTCTTTTCATCAAATAATTTCACGCGGGGTGAATCCGAGAGAATCCCCATCCGCATGGCCGATCTCTGTTTTGATCTCTCCGAGAAATGATCATCCGAAGCAGAACGATATCGTTTCTGTTCGATAGACACCTCGGAATATTTCTTTTCCCCAAGTAGCTACTTCATTACAAAGGCATACAAATTGTAAAAAAAATATATCATGCATATAAATATAAGTATTCAAGGGCGGATCCAGGATTTTTTCTGGGGGAGCGCAAAGGCCTGACAGGAAAACGGTCTTCTCATATTTGAAATTAAAAACAACATACAGCAATTACTGTACGAAATATTCTCTTTCTTTTAACATGAAATGAAATGATTTAAGGTTCCGTAATACAAAATGAACGCAATGATAACCATATTAAAAATCTTTTCTATTTTTTAAGCGTTTGAAAGGGTACGTGCCCCTATGCTCCCCCCTTAAATCCGCCGGTGAAAGAATTCATTTCCGGGACAATTTGGTTTCTGGTCGATATCCGCCTCGGGATATTTCATTTTCCAACGCATTTATTTCATGACACTGGCATACGAATGGTAAGGTGTTCAAATATATGTATAACTAATGTAAATGGTATTGTAATTGGAGGAGGCGTGCGACTGCTGAGTACATTTTCACCATTAGGGAAGGGTAGATAAGGAAGGGTGGAGAGAATCCCGGAGCACAGTGGGCTGAAATAGAAAAAAGCTGCCTAAAAATCGCTGTAGTCTTAAGTATTGCTAAAAAATTTTTGCGAATTGTGTATTTTAAAAATACAATGAAACTTATTCCGGATCATGTAGTGCATAGTATTTTTTAGGAGGGCAATCAAAATTAAAAAGCGGTAAAAGTGATATGGGAACCGTAGTTGCCTGGGACAACTCGAAATTTTGATGGGGGAGTATAAAGGGAAAGATGGAATTTTTTATATCGTTAACAGCGATTTATCTACCTAATAGCTTTTCATATGGTGGGTGACGATTGAAAATTGCTACTGAGTCTTTTAAGCTATAAATTTTGGTCATTGAAGCGTTTTTAATAAAGAAGATTACCATTAACAAATATTTTTATTGCTACTTGCTCAAAAAAAATGCGTCGGTATTCGCCTACTCTGCCACGGGTGCCATACGGCTTACCGGCCCATCCGACGGACGGAGTGTTGCGCTTGAAATGTCCTCCACCCAACATACAGGCAGGGATCGGGCTCTGAAAATTCTCCGTCACCGTCGGGATTTGAACCCGAGCCCACTGGAGGGGAAGATAATCAAACCAACCCGATCCCCTACACATATAATTAGTAGTAATCATTTCCGAAACAATTTGGTTCGCAAATTTGTGACCTGACTGTAAAATTGCATATTCAGAAATTATGGTCTCAGAAAACATCTATAAAAGACCATCATTGCACTCTTACGAAGCATATACAAAAAACTATATAAAACCACGGATTTGAGATCTTATATGAATTTCAAAACCTTCCTTCCAGGAATATATTGAAATTTTTCTGTATTTTCCCTTGTAAATTACCTTCAATTGAGATATTAGGTTTTCTTGTTCACGATTGGATGGATGAAATTACAATATATTAGTGATATGCACAGTAAAAATGGCATAACTACGCCATTCCAAGGCAAAAATAATTTCATATACAAATATCGAAGAGCAGGATTTAAAAATCTTGTCGCCCAATACTACTTGATAATATTTTGAAATTTTGTATCAAGTCTTCGGCACTTGTGAGAAGCTTCTGAGATAATTATACTTCAGTTTGTCATAGAGCCACGGAAAGAGAATCTTGCTTGGAAAAAAACTCCACGAAAGACGGGAGCGACCAGAAGAAAATATATGGAACGCAACAAGCAGAAAGGTGAAATTAATTCCTTAGATTCAGCGTATCGCTCAGTTTTTTACAGTAATTAATGATGCATGAGATTAAATAGTTTTCGTACCAATCAGTAAGACGTTGTATCAATCCCTTAGTAGCTTTTTCAATACCTATCTCCAACGGAAGAAAAATGTCACTCTTTATTTCAGCATTATTTAATACTCAATTTCTCTAACCCACAGAGCTAAAAATTATTAGAGGATGTTTACTCAAATCTTCTAACTGTCTAATGGCTTATATTTCCATATTTTAAGAAACTATATTAACTAACAGTTACACAGGACGGATTATAAAGGATGTAAAAGAGAAAAAATACGTCAGTATGCAGAGGCTAGCGGATAGGAGGGCAGAATGTAGAGCTACGTCAAACCCATCCTAGGATTAATGAATTCTTCTCGGGTTCTACACCAGGTTAACTCAGTCGTACCGGCCGACGTTTAGGAAGACGACTTGCCTCTCATTTTCAATGCGTGTTACTCAATGAAAGTCCAATTCCACATTGAACCGGATCGACCGTTTAGCGAGGTAAACAATAAGACTCGGGTCGTTTGAAATTCTTTAATTTCCCTATGTTTTTTACGCAACTGATAACAGGTCTCCCTGTATTGCTAAGATGGAAGCCGGTTTCGCGATTGAAATTTTTGGGACTGAGGCGGATCTCGATGGCTTCCTTAATTATGAGGTCCCAGTAGCGTTGTGCGTGGCAAAGAATTTTTGCATCTCCCCATGTAATGGCATGGTCTTCATATTTTTGAATTCTGGTGATGATAATACTAACAAACCTCTTCCTTGGAGAACTGAGAGTCAATATTTTTCATTTCACTCATTAAAAGAGGTGTGGCCACCACCATTACTTACTACTACCTGCGATAAACATTTTACTCGTGCATGTAAATCCATCGAAATTGTTATGTAATATTGGTAAGGATGAATAAATTTTAGGTTCGATGACAATATCCGTGAATTGTTTCTTGACGGATACATAAAAAATAAGTGACGATTCGTGATGAATTCTTAGACTTATCTGGTGACCAAAAATAAATTAGAGATGTCATCAGCCATTTTCTGAATCTCTCCAAATAATTTCGTAAACAAAATGGAACATAAATTCACTGCAGCAAATAGTGTTTGGAAGAGATCTCGTCAAGATTTCTAGATGCCATTAGAAAACATAAAGTCAGATAGAAAAAAATACCCACTCTAAGTATGTCACTTATTAAAATACGTATACTATGAATCGCCAGAGGGTACTGGAGAAATTTTAGTAAATAACATTTTCCACGCCAGAAAAAGAATTTTTATACTAATATAGGCGAAGGCGTCAATCTAATTTAGTCCTTTATGAGTAGCTGAGTACCATTTGCTTAGATATTTCACTGGTTTAACCGTCAGCATAAATTTCTAATTTTCCTTCATTTTATTTCATTTTCCTTACAAAGTCAGCATCACAGATAATGAGCCATTGTCGAGAATCGAAAGTTGCCTTTGGGTTACATCACTAAGGGCCGGTTTTATAATGTCTGGTTAAACTGGAGTTTAAGCTAAGCGTCGGTTAAGTCCCAAAATTCTGTTTTATAATCGATGGTTAAGTCAAATCTGAGCGTTAAAGTGGTAGTCAAGCTAAACCATGGATTTCCCTTGGGTAAAAGGTTAACGTGAAGTTTAAATTGTTGAAAATGGCGGATGTTTTGAAATGCTGAAGTACCCTACGATAATATACGGAAGAAATAATCGACCAAGCGCAGCATCCTCCGTTTTTATCCGTATCTACGATATCAGCAATCAATTTCCAATATTTTTAGCACCATACTAGCAATTTAATAAGTGAAATATTTCCATAAGACCGGTGATATATCCGGAACGGACCACTGTTTTCATGCTATTCGACGTATTCTACGGTATAGGCTACGAAATCCTTACAAACATCTCAAGTTTGATAATAATCACCATCCAATAAATAATATTGTCTATTCTATGGACTGCAGTCGGAGATCGTGTGCCAAACCCCTGAAAATGTTGAAGTTATGCAATATTTGTGCCGGTGTAGGAGTTTGTTATGATTTGTGCCAGCCAAGTGAGTTGATGAAAAATATTAGAATTACATATCGGAGAAAAAGAAGGAGGTGTAACAGGAGTGTAGGTATAGAAATCTGTTATTACCTGGTTTTGCTGACTTCATCAACGAATTTAAAATGTGTCGGTGTTTACAAAGACAGTTTGAATTAGAAGAACAGCCAAGTTTCGTATTTGGCAATCGAAAGAGAGAAAACGATCGTACTTACTGATTGCATTCTGATTGACTAGCATTTGATGTCACTATAGAATTTATAATAAATTGTGAGGATATATGTTATGAGGTGAAAGTATTTTCGTATTTCCTTTTCCAAAATATATGTTTGTCAAAGTACTACAACAAAAATTGTAGGTAAGTCCATTAACAATATCTGGTGTACGGCTTGGTATTTCTTGGAGATAAATATGTAGGAATAAGTGAGGCAAGTGAAAGATTGCGTGAAAAAGAAAGGATTTTGCACGTTTCGTACGTAATGTATACAAGATACTGTTTGAGTTTTCTTTGGAAGCTGAGAAAGGCACATTGATGAAACCAATACAGCTCGTTTGGGTAAAAAAGTAAGAATGACTGATTTGCTCATAAGATGGTATGACATATTAATGAATTTGTTAGGCAAATGAGCCTTTAGAGTGTGGAAGTTTACTAATTATTGTACTTTTTGTGACTAAGTAATGACCTCTCATTATTTTGATAGAAAAAGATTTGGAAAGGCACCGTAAGCAAGAGAAGTCTTCTCGTCTCTGAGTCACTACTATAGACTACTTACAAACTTAGTTAGATTTGTCTGGTCATGGGATAAGTTTAATGGAGGCTCTATATTTCATCGTAACAGATATATTTACATATTTTCAATTGATACAAATTATGTACAAATGATGATGGAGCTGATTCCATCTGAAAGATAGGTCTGGGTCTTAATTTGTCAAGTACTAAACGATGGAACTGATTCTAATTATAGATGTAATTAAACAGCGAGTCTACTGACTTTAATTGTGGACAAGAATTTTTAAATTAACAGAGTCAACCAAGTCTGCCCGCATTCCTTTCAAGGACTATCGCGATTGAGGAATGTTAATGAACTGTGCATTACTTTCCAATGGCCACTATGATTTCTCAGCAAGACAAAGGAGTCAAATCATATGAAGGCGAGGCGCCAATTACCGTATACTGTGGCTAGCCATCACCATTTAGACTGTGCCTCTGATAGTGTTGCAACTTTTGATTTTTCACAATGGCTCATTATCAGGGCCAAAGCTGTTAGATTGAAGTGGTTTAACATAGTAGTAGCTCTAATAAATTTTATTACAATCGATTTTCATCCATTTTCCCGTAAAATCCAATCAAGTAACCCTCCATAAATAAGAGCCCATTTTCCAAATTAGTAATTTATTTCCTGACTGTTCACGATAACCATGCAACGAGGAAGATGAAGAAGCGTATTAAATGTAAAATATAAAATACAGAGTGGATTTTTTTACTTAAAAAAGATTTTCACGGACCCAATCCGCTATACTATCGACTTGAATATCGCGTCTATAACAAAATGCAAAAAAACAGTTAATTCGAAGAGAACTAATCCCATGTTTCTACAAATGGCCTTTCTGCTCACGCCTTGAAAAATCTCACTTAAACATAACAGCTAGAGGATCACAAATATAAAACTTATCCAAATAATATCTTTCTTTTTCCGGCAATGCATTTTCATTACACTGAGTATATTCTTTAGTGTGCCATATGTATTTTTTATTTGAAAGATGCCTATTTCATGCAGGTATAAATTTCATTTCTAATGAAATGAATATCAACTTAGCCAACTAAGAATGTTCCAAATTTGATGATTTGGGTGTCTTACTGTAAAAGAGAAATAATTGAGAGTAATTTTTATTTTAAAAATGACTATAATTTAAATATTTCTTGTCCCTTAACTTTTCTTTCTGCATTAATCTCTGTGGTGGGACCTACTTGAATTTACTACCAGACATAAATGAACGAACTCATTATTGATAGGTGGAAGTAGTATACTTGGAGAAAGAATGTTCCATATTGCATACAACGGCTAATAAAGTATCTATTACAAGACAGTTATGAAGACACATATCTAAATCAAATATAACTAGAACCACAAACTAATTTTAACCAAATTTAACTTTAAAAACCTTTTTAATAATTCCAGGTAGAGGTATCTTCGACTCTTGCAAGCCAAAAACTAATGCAGTCACATCATAAACACAATAGGATGGAATTTTCTGTGGAAAAATTGAATTTTTCTGTAATATGCTCCTCGAATACCAGATTTTATGCATACAGGTGACATTCAGGGACTTGAATACGTTCAAAGCCACCTTTTCATAATGCGCTATGGATCAAATTATAATTTTTGTTTTGCAAAGATTCAATGAAATCATCCATATTGAATCACCGGTATCTAATGGACACGAAACCATTCACTTTTACATGTGTTAAATTGGTCGTAGAAAGTGTTTCAGTCGCTTTTTAAAAGATAGTCTACCATTCGGCGGAACGCACAATGATCCCTTCCAATCTCTTGGTCTCTAGGCACGTATTACTCGTGAGAGCGAAATGTTCACACCTTGATTTCCACTCATCCGAGACGAAAACATAAGAACACATATTCACCGGATGTCAAGAAGTAGGAGCATGGACGAAGAGGCAGGGAAATGATAGTTTTTCAACCTGTCGGATGTTCGCGAATTAAAAAACAATGAACGTAGAGAAAAACAAGATGGTGTCCAGCTGGAGAGAAACTTGAAAATGTCATCCGTCTCCGGTGGAGGATAACATCCTCTCCTGTTCCCAGGAGCGTGTAAATGAAATATTTTCTGGGCAGGGTGGGAAGCATGATAATCGTAAATTTCGATTAAATAATTTCAAATAAAGATACCCGATGACATTATACAATTAAAATGAATGTGAGGTGTAAAAAAATAATAAAAATATGATACTACTAGTAGATGGGTAGGAATTACTACGAAATCTACAGTCAGCAGGCGGTTGACAGTAGAAACTCTTATAATATTCCATGTGCAATCTTGAATTTGACCAAAATCACTAATAATGAATTTCGCAATTCTAAAGCTCTATAAAAATGAACGTATTCATTTGACTCTTTTATGACCTGTTGACTCTTTTGGTAATTAAGAATTTATTCTTGCTTTTCTCCATCGTCTCAGGCTCAACTTTGTAGAAGTTCATATTAATGTTAATGAAATGAAAAACTTTGTTGTGTCGCAGCAATTCATTTTTAAATACGTTTAGTTTCAACGCATCGGCGTCATCCTCAGGCTTCAGGTACTCAGTCACCTGAGCAGTGGCGTAACTATGAGGTGATAGATCCCCCGATTCCCCCACCCAAAGCCTCAGAGAAATAAAGATAATATTTGAAAATATTGTCTACATTTTATACGTAATAACTTCATCAACTTAAAGTTAAATGTCAATAGCCAAAATGATGTAAAATGCATTTCCAGGCATGATTTTATTTTTTCAAAAAAATTTCTGGACTTCCCTTTGCCTGGGGGGAGGGGTAAGCCGCCCAGGCTCCCTTAAGCCCCCCAAAAGCATGTTCCTAGTTATGCCACTGCACCTGAGGATGACGCCGGTGCGTGAAAACTATTTGTACTAAAAATTAATTGGTGGAATACGATAAAGTTTTCCATTTCATAAAAATTTATTCTTGTATTTTTATGATAATATTAACATTATTTTTTATTTTTTTTATATTCATTATGTTTAATATGATGTAACATTTGAAATGGGTTAACAATACTGGTGAATAAAAATATTATTACTCGTATTACCATCAGTAATATTTCGCGGGGGGTTTCAGGCTCCCTAGTCCACCCTTAAATACGCCCCTGCCTTTTGTATGCCTACAGCCCGATACCTCTCCTATCGTTCCATTTCACTCTCCGCCCGTGCGGGCGGAACAAGTGGAGCAGCACGGTCCAGAAACGGAACAAGACGGTCGGAAAAAAACCGACAGGGAACGGACACATACAAAAAAAAGACGGCGAGTTTGTACGGCGCGAAAACTGTCTAACCACAGACTCCATCCACAGAGTACCGAAGCCTTTCCTTTCCCTCAGACAAACAGCGATCGGCGACGGCGTGATTCCATTTCCACAGATCTCTTCCGTCGTAGAAATTCTCAAACTCACCTTGCTTGCCTCCGCCTCAGTTGATTTTTTGTACAGATTTCGACGCGAGTAAGTCGAGATGTTTTTGTCTATCTTTAATGCACTGTGTTTACGATGCCCAGTCCGCAGCGTGTAGGAGAGAGACTGGCAGCAGCTATAATTTCTGCGTTTCCCGTCCGACGAAACGAAACTTTTTCTCATAGGGCAAAAGCCTTTTTTAAAACAAGCTCAGAAAGTATCTCGGCCTAATAGACACTACAATTTAGGAGGCCCCTTCCAATATTTCTTCACCTTTCTCCGTCTGTATCCCTCTTATTGTTTTTTTTTTCTACAACTTTTCTTTGGTATTTCACTTTTTTTGCTCTAAATCTCTTATTACTATGGTCACACCTTTAAACTATATAGAGTTTCTATTTCAGTCGCTCCACAGAACTTCTTTGAGTTCAGAGGATGTTTTTATAAGGTCTAGCTGAATGGCAGGAAATAGTTCAAAATGGCACACTTATAGAAGGAAGGATTTTGAATTTCAAAATGATTATAATTGAAAACATAGCATGAACGAGTGGCCAGCAGATGGCAAAACATTAAAATCTGGGTCAAGTAAACACGTTCTCACTCCCTATGATGGAGATATTTTGCACATTACAATAGCAATGGAGAGTGTAATGTGCCAGTAGGTCTCCATTCTCCAAGTTGGCCTACTGATCGCCGGGTCCAAATTTCTAACGCCAGAGCTAAGCCACGGAGAGGAGAGAGATGTACAAGATATCGAATTCAATCACTATCCCCCCCAATTCTTAAACGCTTCTCCCTCGAAGCACCGCATATAACAAGGAACTTCTAACAGCCACGCACCTGGTTACAAATTTATGCCTAGTATGAAAATCGCCATGAAAAAATCATTTGGCTCAGCGAGATTCGAACCAGAATCTTACGACTCCAGAAACCCACTACGCCTTGGAAGAAGTTGGCTCAGTGGTGTAACTGGTAGCATAACTGAACGGTAATCGGGAGATACGGGTTCGATCCCCAGCTAAACCAAATGATTATTTCATTGGTCATTTCATCTGTGGTGCATATCGTTCACGAGTAATGATTGGCCGGGACCAAGTGACGACTTATTCCACCGGTCACCTCAAGAGGGGGGAAAAGAGGAAGGAAAAAGGGAAAAGAGAAGCCGCCATTTGAGCCCGAGTACACCTCCACGGTAGGGATCGGGATGGAAGAATCTCAGCGCCGTCATAAAGGCGACGTGAGATAGCGAAATCAAGCTTTGCTGTTCTACATAATACCCCGCAAGCCGCCTAAAAGGCGTGTGGCAGGGGGTGTTAAGACACTATCCGTCTACGCATAAAAAATGAAGTGCTCTACGAAGTTGGGACTAGCATTTATTGAAGTCCTTTATGGTTCGGGGGAAAAACGAATTCCCATATCTATCCGTTCGGCAAAACATCTCTCTTAATTTATCGCTTCTATCGGACCTGAAAATATAGTGTGGCTCTAATATTATGTTCTCCGTGTCGCTCTTAAAGATATCCATTCTCAATTGTTCAAGCAATGTAAGCCTAGCGCGCAGCCTCCGAGTCTACCCGCTGTTCCTACAGAAATGGTAGAATATTCTATAATGAACAATATTCCACACATTTTTTCCGCTGATAATGATTGGACCAGCGGATGAGGACCCAGGGAGGGTTCTCAGAAGGTACAAGGCACCAAGGCGAGGAACAAAGTCCGAGACTTATATGCCTAGTCATCCTGGGAAGGGGTATGGAGAGGAAGGAACAAAAGGAAAGGAGCGCCGAAGCCGCGATAGGGAGCCCGCCGATCTCATGCTATGTACCTCATTCGGGGCCGTTCCTTGCCATTTTTCCCTTCCACTTGTCCTTCAACGATTGTCTTCACCAGGCCATCGTGCCTCAAAATGTGGCCAACTAGGTTGTCCCGTCTTCTGCTTAAGGATTTTAGGAGGCTTCTCTTTTCTCCCACTCTTCTTAGCACTTCCTCGTTACTTACACGGTCAATCCATTTTATCTTCATCATTCTTCGGTAGCTGAAAAATCTATCAATGACTGGACCAGTGGGGCCAATCCTTGGTCATCCCTGCTCAATCTCAACCTACCCCACCCTCATAACAGGTGCGCCCCCTTCCTCACGGCGCGGGACGCCTTTCCCTCTTTCTCCACATCCCCACCCCTCCTTTTCCTCCACCCTCCATTTCCTCTCCCCCACCCCCACGAATTCCAACCGCGCTCGTTCAAATCCCCGCCCCGATGCATGCAAGCCACCATGCCTCCACCCCTGCAGTCTCCTGGAGAGGTTTCCGACTCAATTCACACACCCTCCCCACCTCCTGTGGCGTTCTCCTCCGAGACAATCACCCAAGGAGGAAGGGTAGGCACGTATTTATAAGCGAGGGAGAGCTCACGTCAAAATCCTTTGACCGTCTGATTCGCGACCGGTAGGTAGTGCAGTGCTGAGATTCTACAGTGACGTTCTTGAAGGATTCTTAGAAAAAAACAGTGATTATTAGAGTACAGTCGTCGACTCTTTAGAAAACTCACTATCTGAAATTTAGTGGACTTTCCGAGAGTAATATTATGTAAACAGCAGACCTCACCTGAAAACTGTTACTAACATTCACTTGACGTTACAGTTTCTACTCCAGAGGATTATATTTATCGCGGAAACGAAGACAAAAGTGTTCAACTGTTTTCCCCGTGAATGTTATGGATTCTTCTGGGTCCTCCTACTTTGTGCATAGTTTTTTTTCTTCCCAGTAAAACTTTGTTTAAAACTTATTCTTTCCCACAGTGAAGGAACATCCAAGTTTTAAGTCTACAAAGGACCCTACACCACATCCGTTGGATATATTCAAATTTAAAAAAGTGCTCCAAAAACAATGATGTGTACTTTCCTGCGATGCTAATACAAGATATGGCATCTCTACGAAAAATGAGGGCTGAAACCACCTCCTTATTTTATTCCCTCGTAGTTATCGTACTGTTCTCCCAATGTGTGCAAGCAAAACCCACTACGTCCGCGGGGGAGCCGGAATTCATCAACATCACGAGGCTATCGACGTACACCCTGAATTCTCCGCCGCAGAATGTTGGTCCGCAGACTCCGTTGGCGGCGGATTCGAACGCTGAAGCGAGCGGGGATGATTCGACAGCGGGGAAGGCCAACGACTCCTCGGCGCAGGCATCAGAATCGGGACGAAGCTTCCCCGTGGGGCGCAAAGGAAGGCATCCATCGAACATTTTGGGGAAACCCAGCGGGGAGGGACACTGGGCCACTCCAGCGCCGCACTCCGGAATCGTCCTCCCGTTTGTGCCGCTTAAACTATACTCGCAGGTAAGTCAAGAACCAGTTAAATTAAATAACGATAATTGCTGCAATGGAATGAGAGCCGTATTAACACAATACCTGTAGTACTTACTGTTTTGAAATGCATAGTCAAAGGGCACGAAGGGCAGTAGCGTATATGTAATAAACATGAATTTCGTTCGGGGGGGTCCAATATCAGGGGGAATTTTTTTTTAAAAACAGGCTCATAAGAGGGTTTTTAATTAATTTTAACACTTTTCATAATCGAAATAACTTGATTTGTCAAAGAAATATTTCGTAAATTCATGATTTTTCAATATTTTCTTCTTTTATGAAGGGAAATAATTGTGTTTCTATATTTCGGGAAGGGGGGTTCGGATCCCCCGGACCCTGGCTACACAACTGACGAAGGGCGAGTATTTTGCATAAAAATTCTAAGAAGTAATTTCGTAAAAGGTGATTCTAGTTGTACCTTAAAAACCGCCTCAGACAAAAAAAATGGAAAAATGGTAAGATATATATCGCATATGTATACTCTCCTAAAATTGGTGAAACTCACAAGATTAAAGATTTCAGCGCGATTTTTTTAACTAATTAATTATAAGAGTTCATGACTTGTGAACTAAAATAAAGTAATCTACTTGAGAAATTGAATGTTAAATAGTTCTTTTCTAGCCATCTAAATGTATTTTCTTCCTCTCAGATGCGTCTATTAACAGTAAAAAATGCTAAAAATATGATAGCTAAAATATTTTAATGGTGAATTCATCTCTTCTCTAACTTGCTGCATAAAACTGTTTCACATCCTTATTGAATTTCTATCTATAATCCCACAATCCATTTTCATATTTTTACACTTCAGCTCAATGAGTGTAAAGTAACTCTCCTAAGCTCTCTTCATGCCTCCTTACTTTTCCTTTCTCAATGGCCTTTTTTCCCTGATGTTCAAACATAACTAAGTGACCATGATTTTTCCCCTTTTCTTTATTATAAAAATTAAACAATTTTTCATTCAAAAATTTCCATTAGTGGCTTTCTTTCCGTTTATGCCACGGCCGGCAGAATTAGAGTATAATCAGTTCCTTGGGCATATAAAAGAAAAAATATCCGAAATTCTGAATGAAAGTGAGAGTGATTAATTTGGATTAAATAGAAAGACAATTATGGGAAACAATACCGCTGCTTTCAGCTCCACTGGTGTGACCTGATGACTGCGGTATTACATCTTTCTGGGTAGGCAAAAAAATGAAGGCCGAATCCTTAGAAATAGACGTGTACATTTTTACAGGAAAGATTATGTAACTTACTCTTGAATGAATTCATTTAGTAAAAATGGCCCACTATTTGGTTTAAATTACCAAAAAGCAGTAAGAACATAGATGAATTACAAACATGATAATATGATGATTTATTGTAAGTTGCAACATTCTTTTCGTAAATGCTGATTCTAAATGTATTTCGTGTAATTGCTTCGTTCCTTAATCCACCAAGCTGAAATGAACACAAGCCATTTTTAAATTGCAAATTTTTGAGAGTCAATGGCTGTCAAATATTTTCAAACCCATGGGTCTACAAGGCTGACCTAGCAGGAAAACCATTCCATCGCAGGTGATACAGACATGATTTCCCTGAGTGTAAGCGTGCCATCCATTTCCGCAAAAAAATGCGAAACCGAAGACGCACAGGCGGAGAGGAATGTTTTTTCCAATGAGCATTCTGAGATAAATTACTCTTGTAGAAAAGATGTGGCAAATAAGGAGTTTATAAAAAAAACTGCGAACATTCGTATGGAAAAATGGCTTATTAGGGAAGTAACCATCCCATGAGTGTCTAACTTCGTTTTTTTTCCAATAGTACAGAGAAGCATTCTCAGTAGAACGACTGACTTGTCGTTACAAGCAGGATAGGTCGGAGGACATAATTAGCGTAGGAGTGCCTACTTTTCTCGTTCACGAGTAACGGCATCAATTCAATTCAATATCAAAACAAGAATGATTTTAGAAAGAAGAAGCTGATTTACATTTTGTGTATCGTCTTTGACGGACACTCTTTAAATAAATTTAAAATTTTTAATTAAAGCCCGAAAAGAGAGAACTGAACCAGCAGGTTATTACTCAAACTCTTTCTAATTGTGGTTAATTAACAGGGGTATTAAATTAGGTAGTCTATGCGCTCGCGATTGCAACTTCTGCAACATGCCCAAAAGAATACGGATGAAGGTTAAACAAGTATTTTCTTGTCAATGGGATGGGCAGAAAAAGTGTACAGTTTTTTCACACCGGTTTACGTCTGGAGCATAGTACACCTTGTTACCAAGACTTGGACATCAAAAGGATAATGAAAGAAGATTAGAGGACCTGGAAATGTTTATATGGAGGAGAATAGGAAGAACTAACTTGGACTACAGCATAAGGAATGACGAGGTGGCTCATATAGTTAAATACGAGCGGGATATGCTAGAGGTGAAGAAAAACGAAAAGGATCGGGCACAAATTGCAAAGAGAAATAATTATTTGAGAATATTGGATATATAAATAGATGAATATAAGAATAGTGAAAGAAAAAGGGGCTGGCGAAAAGAGAAGGTACCAAAAGTTTCGCAACATCGAAAGAAAAAAATATGCAAAAATGAAGAGGGAAGTGAAGGATAGGATAAAGTGGTTTAAGCATGACGATAATTGTCGTAAAGCAAAATTAACTAAATCATAATGAATCACCACTGATTTCATAGAATTTTTTCGTTTTAATAGTTGATATTTTATCAATATTTGAAATATTCCTAATTTACGGCGATTTAAAAACTTTAAAAGTTTTTTTAACTTTCTAAAAATTAAATATACAACTAGCACTTCATAAATAATTAGCACTTGAAGCCTTGACTGAATAGGTAGTTTAAAAATATAGGAATCAAGTGGTAAGTAACAATAAAAATTAGATATTCCACCTGATGATCTCAGATAGATGATTTAAACTACTATACTCACTTACTATATCGGAAAAAACAGTGTGATGAATTGAGTAACCACAAATAGCCGCCAAAATATCGGAGTTTAATTGAGAGAAAAATTAATTCATATTAGAAATGAAAACTCATTTTAGGTATACACTTGCATTGGATTTCTAGAAGTCTGCAATAAAACCCGAAAAATATTTGCCTAATTTTGGCTATAGAGGGCATTTTAGATTGTTTCCATCACAGTATCACTCTATGTACCTACAATATAAATTGAAAAGGAACAGGATTTGGGAGAAAATATGGATATAAGAGAATTAAGCAGGACCTAAATTATCCAATGTTAGATTCATCCTCGACAGGATGGCTTTAATGTTGAAGCATCCAATTGGCCATTCCTTATAATGATGAATATATCTTCGCTAACTTTCCCAGACAATTATAACTTTAAGCCAAATAGTTGTAAGGGTGCCTCACGTCATCGGCATGCATTCACTCTGCTCGTTTTTACAAAACGTGTTAACTATTCCTTCACCCAAATATGTACAAGGCAGGAAACCTTCAAAAACGTGCTACTCTAGTCAGCGTTTTCTTCCATATGTGACCATCGTCCTATGCATCCCAGCGAATTTCCCACCCAATGTAAACTCCAGACCTATTCCGACTCAAGAATCTGAGTTTTTCCCGGTGCAGAAAGACTTAATCCGCGAACTGAACAAAATCCAAAGGAAGGCTGCGCGGTTCGTCAAAAACCGCTACGGGCGTACAGACAGCGCTATCTAGATGTTAAGCGAATTAGGCTGGGTGCCGCTGGAGACTCGGAGGCTGCGCGCTAGCTTAGATTGCTTGAACAATTGAGAATGGTTATCCTCATGAGCGACACGGAGAACATAATATTAGAGCCTGACTATATTTCTAGGTACGACAGAAGCGATAAATTCAAAGAGATATTTTGCCGAACGGATAGATATGGGAATTCGTTTTCCCCCGAAACATAAAGGGCTTTAATAAATACTAGTCGTTATTTCTTTAGAGCATTTCCTTTATATGTGTAAATGACTGGTGTCCTGACAACCCCTGGCACACGCCTTTTAGGCGGCTTGCGGGGTAGTATGTAGATGTATATGACGGAGAGAAAGCGTGTTTCCACAAATATAGAAAATTCTATTCAGACTTTTTCACCTATCGATGAAGAATTTCTTTTACTATCGCAGTTTTTACGAATTGAGCCAAAACCGCCATGGATTAATCAGACTTGCTTTCACTTTGCCCAAAAACCAGTGGAAAGCCATGGAAACGTTCTGAACCAATAAAAAATGTATGAATTAGCTCACTTCTGCAAGAAACGTATTAAATCTGCCCAAATCTCAGAAATGCCTCTCTCTTTCTCTATAAACATATTTTGGTTGTAAAGGAACGAATGCGCCTGAGAGGAAAAAGAGAGAAGGAGAAACTAAATTTTCAGTCAATTCGATACAACCTACGAATTCGCCTCGGAATGTTTTTTTAGACAGGATTGTTTCCATTGTAGTTCCAAATGATCCTCACTTTTCGGAAGTGAGAGAAAACGAAATTGCCCAGCGTAGCCTAGAGCGACTCCCAAATTTCCATTTCGAACTCCTTCCGGCGATAGCCCTCGAGCAATGAGGTTACCGACCATGCGATTTCGCGGGTAACCGTCGACGGATCGTACAGAGGAGAAAACGCACCATTTGAGACATCACTCAAGCGGCTCCGAAAACCGCCGAGGGGAAACCATATTTTACGGACGACGAAGAAGACCTAGAACTTTTTCGTAGGATTTTCTCCTCCGATAAAGGGCCTTTTCTCTTCATCCTGACGGACGATCCATTTGCTAACGACGACATTATCCGGTTAATGCTTGGGGTTTTGGTTTCGAGATGCAATAAATTTTTGCCTTGAGGCTGCATTTCGTTGAAGCATTAAGGTTTTGAGGGCGGAGGATAAGTAAAGAGGCGAATGAAAAAGTGGAAGAAGACGTCTTGTCAAGCATAACCCATGACAAAAAGAACCGCCTAGTTATTACACAAACAGGATTTTCAATGCCGTGATCGAGAAAGCGTTTAGATCAAGGTTACTTATTCAGTACGGGTTTTCAGAGGACATTCCAAAGGGGTTCAAATTAAAAGAGACTACGAGAGCCACTGACGTGTTGTTTTGTAATTTTAAGGAAAACTATTTCTGAGCATGAAAAACCGAATTTGATGGATTATCGCGTAAACAATAATCATCATTGTAATTCTCCTCCAAAAAAGGGTCTTCATTAGCACTAATTCTTACTAACCCTTTTTTTACTCTGGGTTTTCCTAAAATTTCTCTTCCTCTCAAGGTGTAGTTTAATTACATTGGGGTTTTACATTCTCATTTTTCTCGCCATTTGAATGCAACTCCTTAATTTAGCATTAACCATCTTCTGAATCCCTTTTTTTATATCCTTTTTATAGTTTATATTTGTTAAAGCTGCAGATTTTATGTTTTGTATTCAATGTAAAGGCCATTTCGGCTGTTTTTGAATTATTTAATAAATAAATAAATAAACTCCACCAGACAGTCCCCAGAAAAACTTTTCGGAGGGGTTAAATTTGGAGGAGTGCACCTGAGACGGTAGCTCCCAAACATTTATGATGGTGTTTGAACCCTTAGACCCCCGCCACCCTCCGCTCGCTATGCTCTTATGGTGCTGCTCTCCTTAAAATATCCTTCTCGCAATTTCCACGGATTTAGATCGGTAGATGGATCGATAGATCGGATATTTACGGGGGGGAAATGAGTTTTCAGCCAACCTTTTTTTAATGAGGCACAGTCGAAGAAAATATTGAGATTATAGCAAACAATTATGACTCACACCTTTAGATATTGTATTTTTGTTATTTACCGCAGTTATTTTGAATGAGCTTCCTTAGCAATGAAGTGAACATAATTAAAATTTCCTTTAAAAATTCACTTCTGGTGGGCCTAAGGGGAAAGGTCATCTTCCCACCACCACCGCGACAACAATGCTATACCTACCTCATTTTAGGGACACAATACATCGTTGAAGGATACTCAACCTGTCCGAGCCTCCAGAGGTGTTTTCGGAAACGAATTATATTGAAAAGCGGTGTCATTCTGACTTTCTTCATTCAATACCCAAAGTTTTCCCGACGCCTCTGGGTGAATTCCCCTTTTGGGGGAAGTTGGAAGGAAAAAAGAAAACAGTATGCTGAGGCCTTCTTCCGTAAGACTGAATTTATTTTTGTCCCTCATTTGGTATTCTTCTTGGAAATATCACTCACCGGAAAGATGCCCCCGGGCGGAAGTTTTATAAATTAAAGAGGACGTCAACCTTGCAATCGGAATGCCCGACTTGCGAAACCGAATGTAAGAGTTGCGGAAGAAATGGTGGTAGCTGTCAAAAGGAAATACATAAAATGGTCCAATGGCTTTGCTTTGCATCAGCCTAAAGGCATTAAATTGGTCCAAATCGTCGTTAGAGTATATCCATTACTAGCCACTGCTGTTTTACTGCTCAAACAAGGTCTGTGACTACCCTCAGAGCAGAAGAAAATGAGGCAGATCCACAGCGTTCAAGATGGATGGATTATTTTTTTAAATTTCTGTATAAACTGAGCGTACCTACTCTGATAACTTCAAAATAGCCACTTTAGTACTAGTGGAAATTAATTGGCATTATCACTTAACACTTAGCCCTAACGAAGAAATATCCAATTCCAGAAGAAGTGAGTGAATACTAGATATTAAGTGGAGAGGTAATTCAATTGTTTTCAAAAACGGTAGTCAAGTACTTTTTTATTGCACTTCCCGAACGTGACCCGCATTTTGTGCTTGCGTCCCTAAGTCCCCCGTAATGATGAAAGGGGGAATGAAAAAATTTCCGCGGTCATAATGTCAAAAAAATGTTTATCTTGCGAGCGTTTACATACGTGAGCGTTTTAGTAGAGATGATAAAAAATGGACGACTTTTCCAAAATACCGCTCAAAAACTAGTTTTCAACGATCAACCGCCAATTCGATGTAACTAGCAAACGCATGTAATTCAGCAAATAAAAACGCTACGACGACGGCAACAACATTAAAAATTCATGTTACCTCCAAGTCAGTATTCTAACAGTCGATGTGTAGCTTTCATAGAGTATCAGGTGACGAGAAATCGACATGGAGACGGTTGTTCCTTATGCCTAAAATTTAGTGACAATACAGCTAAATTCCTGATTCTGACCAATCCAATGATCAAATGACGGATGTGTTTCTTACCCAAAATTTCCAAATACTTCCCTCTAGGAATTTTCCCGCACAATTCCACGTTTCTCCACTTTCTTTGACCCTCAGTTCCTAATTACTCTGGTTACCCCTGTTTTTGACAGTCCATTAATAGCACACTTGTTATGAATTCGCTCCTTTACGCTTCCCCTCGTTTCTACCCACTGTCTCAGCCTCTTACCCTTTAAATATTATATATTTTGACTGAACAATTCAAAATTATAAAATTATAGAAAATTTATCTCTCAAGATACAAAATAATCGAAGAAATTTAGGCTTAAAAATACGTTCAGTACCGAATTGAATTCTTTGTCTTTTGAGCAGCGTTTACAATTTTTAAACGAAATTCTACGATAAATATTAACTTATATCTCGATTTCAGTATAAACATCAACATGGCATTTGTTGCTGCATTAAATGCATTAATATTGACAGTAGAGCTTCGTTCAAAATTTAACAATTCTCAGAGTAAAACAAGGAATTCGATTCGAGGTCTGCAATTTACGTTAAAGCAACAATAGGGTAGTTTCCTTCATCAAAGAAAACGAAAAGCATTGATTACGATTCGTTACCAACCATTAGTGTATTCAAAATATACAAATTATTTCGTTTTAGAAATAGCGGTTTAGACGAATGGCAATGGCCCATTTTTATCCTCATTTGAAAAGGGCCAGATTGGCGCCCATGCGATGCCACTCCACGTGACGTCACAGGGACCTAGTTTCTATACGAGAAGATAGGAGTTATACATCGTCTGAGGTTACCAATGCATGCATGAGGCGTAGAGCTCAGGGAAACATGTCTTAATAATCACCCATTAAAACTGGCTAAGGTCGGAAAGTTTTCTTCATTTGATAAGGTATTAATAATCCTTAATTAAGCCAAGCGCTACCAGCCAGCAGGGTACTCAGCTACCCGCTAGCAGCCGGCGTCGTATCAGCGCTAAGCCTCGCCTCAAGGTCACCTCACAGGGGGGCAGCGGGAACCAGAAATAAGTCTCACGGAGAGATTTCCCGGCATTCATACTTATGCGTCGCGTTTTCGCGCGCTTGAAATTTTTCACTTTTCATTTAATCGCGAAAATAGATATCGTCATTTAAAAATCTAAATGCGTGAAATACGTACTCCAGGTGTAATAATCTTTCGATTTAGGCAATAAAAAAATAATAAGAAACCACCCTATTATCAATATAGCTAATTCATATAAACGAAGAATGATTGACCGCGAACCAATCCCACTGGTAGGGTTATAAACCCCGAAAGGAGGGAGCCTAACTACCCTCGGAGTCCGAGATAATGCGGAGTCCCCGCTAGGAAGGGTCGAAAAAGGTTACTGCTGAGAGTACGCGATTATCAGCGAGACCCTTCTCAAAGAATGTCAAGCAAACGTGCTCCGTACAGAGGGGACGGAAGAGTCTCTTGTGGCTCAGTACAGCGGTCATGCTAAAGCGATAACTCCACCGTCTCGAAAGGGTCTTTAAAGTCACAATTTTTTAAACACACATTGGCTGCCACCTCTATCTCAACATTCACCCAAAAAGATTAATTCCACAAATAGACGCTTTTTACGAGGTTCCAAGTTTTAATGCTGAAAAACAGCTTGACCCGTGCATAAGCCAAGATGGAATTTCAAAGTTATTATGAATCAGGCCAAGAACTAGGGCAGGGCGGAGGGGCACGTTCCCCGGGCGGCAGATTTCAGGGGGCGGCAAAATTTGAAAAGTGTATTTTTAAAAGGAATACATTTTTAATTAAACAATTCAAATGTAACTATTAATTTTTAAATCATCACACAATGATATTAATCAAACTTCTTTCCAACAAACATACGGTGTGTCATTTTAAATACCGCTTCTAAAAAAATTATACTTAAGCGAGAGGGGATCATGCGAGGGGGGGCGGCAAACTGATCTTTGCCCCCCTCACAAAACTCCTAGTTCCGGCCCTGCTTGACACTTCCATTTGTCAAAAATCGTGTACCTAAAACCGTATACAGGTAACCTAAATTGCAACATTACATTTCTAGTTTTTAATAAAGAGGAGTTAATGAATCTTTCAGTGTTTAAAAATATAAAGTAACTGATTACCTTCATTTACAGGTGAGGCACACGTACGAAGTGAATCACAGGCCGAGGAGTGACGCCATTGCATCAGCGTCTTCGCCAGAAGAGCTGGCGGCTGCGGCGAGGCTGCGGGAGTCCATCCAGACGAAAAAGATTTCGGAGGTGTACTCGGAGGAGGGATACGAGGATAGCGCCTACGACCACGCCGGATTCGCCAAAGATGCTGGCTTCAAAGAGGGACATGAAGGCCACGAAGGAGGTACCTATGTGTTAAAAACATATTCTTGAATTGACATGAGTTGTCATGAGAAAAAAATTCAAATTGACCGGAATCGAACCACGGACCTGCGGCTATAGCGCAGGTTTGAGGGTCTCAACCGCTTGTGGCTTCATAGAGGCCTTTTCTCTCTCTTGCTGCCATCTTGGCTGGACCGCAAAAGCTTATCAGCTAGCACCTTAAGGCTTGGCACTATTGCCATTAGAAATCAGTAATATGGATAGCGTAGTGGTTCGCGCAGTGGCCCAGAAAACCAAAGGTCCGTAGTTTGATTCTCGGTCGAGTGGAATTTTTTCAGGCAATTCATTTCATTTTTACCGCCGTTCAAGCGGTGCAATTGAAATATCACAAATTCTAGAACCCATAAAAACACACAATAATTATTTTAAAAAATGCATAGGACTGAAATAAATCTTGGAAAAAAAATTACGTAAAAGAAAAATATTTGGTTAGTGGAAAATTTTTTCTGTCTTGAGCAACTATTGGTCATCTCTGCGAAATTTGGTCATCTGACCTGTGGGGCAATGATGATAATAAAGAATTTTGAAAATACACAAAAATTAAAAGGGTATCAATAATAAGTATAGATTGCTCGGACAAAGTTTAAAATGCGGTATAGTTTTTTTAACTGTGAACTCTAAAAAAATACTGATTTTCATCTTTGAATGACGTTTTGCTTTCTGTTGCTTAAATTCCTTGGGCGTTGTTTATGGTATATGAGGTGTGGTATTTTGAGCATAGCAAACCCATGGCTAGAGTTAACGTATGTTCTTCAACACTTTTCACAGTGGGAGCTGAAGATAACCTGTGATTTTATGGATAGTACACATAGAGAAAGCTTGATTGCGAATTAAATAATATCAAGTCAGAGCATGATTGTAAATAAGGAATGTATTTTACTGAAAGACTCCTAAGTCAAACAGTAAAATAAGGGAGGTATGTGCATTAGAAAGTTAAAGTTTTTTAGAAGGCTAGCATCTAGTCTTTGAGTACCACCTTAAGAAGCCAGTTGTAAATTGTTTTATTTTACCAACTTTTCCATTTTTTCTTACTGATATCAATAAATAAAACCAGAAATAAGCAATCAATAAATTTCGATTATTTTATCCTTAACATAATCCATCTACCGCACAAACACAACTAGTGATAATGGTAATGGACGAATACGAATAAAGTTAAATAATTTGTAACTGGAAAATTTTTGACTTCATCAAGTGAAATCGTGAAGGAGTTAAAACAGCATTCGGAAGAATTATCTATTACTAACAATCAATAGAATTTGGCGGCAATAATATTCGATATTTGCATGCAGTAATCTCATAAATACTTGCTTGAGCATTCAAGCGTACTGAAAAAGCATCCGGCGGAATATCAAGGCCACAATTATGGGGCATTGGGAAAGTAACTGCCCTTCGTAAGTCTAATGCACGGATTTCACCTCAAGCTCGGTTAATTGCTTGATTAGTTCTACCCTCAAATCTTGATCAAAGAAGTTCTCGGGTTGATGATTTGAAACTAACGAATTGGAACATTTAGATCAGATACTGCAGGTCAACAAACAAGCGAAATGCAACGATTATCAGAGCAGCATCAAGTTCATGCAAGTGGATCTTGGAGCGATTTTTTAATGACTATCTGTTGGACTGCAACTGGCACAGCTAAATCTGGGTCAAAATAGGTCTTTCCGCAACCTTTTCCCTTTCACACGATTAAATTCGAAATTAGACAAGCTCTCTTATTGAGACTTAAATGCCATCAACAACCTATCGAGGATTAATGCAAAACTTTTTACCGCGTAGTTTCGACACAAAAAAAGTATTTCGCGCGGTGAATATAGGGGAAAATTTTGCTTCCTTCACACACCCTCGCGAGATATTAATCCGAAACATAAGACTACTTTCTTTCTCTCTTTACCATTCTTTTTCTCTTCCCATCTGTCCTAAGGCTGTCTTTCTTCCATTATCCTACTTCGCTAGCGTTTACTCTGACAGCTCAAAGAATTCTCTAAAGCATTTCTTCGCCGTGCCCGTGCCGCTAACCTGATTTAAAAAATATCTTTTCTCGTTTGTTGGAGCAATTTCCACTTGCGCAGATGATAATGAAGAAGCAATAATAGGGAAAGGAGTGAGACAAGGGTGTGCAAACTCCCCCGTAATGATATGCGCATTTACATCGAGAAAGCCGTCAATGAAATCAAAGAGAAGGCTTCAAGGGTCAATATTGACGGAAAAAGTACTAGTATGCTGAGATTTTCAGACAATAGAATAGCCTAAATCGAGACGGAGAATGATTTGAAGAAGACTCGGATAAATATGGAAAGCAGATAACCAGATATCAGCAGAAAAACTATAAAAAGAAAAGAAAGAGATTAGTGCGCAGTAAAATAGAGGAGACAGGGACGAAAATTAAACTAGGAAAACAAAAACTTGAAGAGGTTAAGGGGTTTTGCTGGCTAGGAGGCCGAATAATCAGCGACTGGCAACGCAAGGCAGACATCATCAGTAGAATAGCACAGGCAAAGAGAGCACTATAAAAAATTATGCTTGTTGAGAAATTCAACTTTCAACATTAGGCTTTTAATTATATCCGAAAATGTGTTCCGTTCAGCTGTCTTTCTATTCCCATGAGGCAGTATTGAAAAAAATTGCAAGTAATGTTTTGTCAACAGCACTTTACACAAATACAGTAACACAAATACTTTTCTTTCGATATTAGCATCTCATCATTTGCGCGTATTTTTTTTAATTATAAAAAATACGCGCAAGAATAGCTGCGTAAAAACTGAATGATCGACGAAGATAGTACCTACGTGGTGTATTCCCGCAGACGAAATGTCAAGAATCGCTCGCAAGCGTGAATTCCTCAAGAAAATTCCTGTTCTCTCACCACGAAGCGTTGAAAAAGTGAAAATAAAACTAACCAAATCCTCCCATTCTAGCGGAACAACATGGCTTACACACGTTTCAGAATAATTTTCGTGGAAAAAGCATGAGTAGAAGAGATGGAAGGGGAGATTCCCGGAATGCTTCTTTTTAAGCACTCCAAGCAAAACCTACCTGAATCGGTAGAATATTTTCATAATAGAAGAATGAAATACTTGAAAATTGCGTTTAATTGCTGAATTCCCGATAAAAATGAAGTTTGTGCTATCGCGGAAATACCCATTGATTCGTGTTGAGATATGTGTTATCGAATTTGGGAACTTTGCATGTTCAAAGTAATATTCTCCCTTAATTAACTGAAAGGCCCCACTTCTATGTTTGTTTATTCCACTTAAATAGCTTGCAATCCGCGAATATTTTTATTTAAAAAACCTTACCAAAATTGATAATTTACTGTAAATGTATGCTCTATAGTTCACTGGAAGTATAATACTGGTTCTTTAAGGGAGAGGTAAACTTGCATGTTTAATCCTCGTAGTTACGCTTCATCGTGATCTGATTCAATATTCGAATTTATCATCCTTAACAGTATGCTCCTCCCTACTCACGTGTGAAGCGCAGTGCGGTATATTGCAAGACCCGCTAAACAGCAACGTTTGACTCAAGGCATTTTATTTATGACAACTCGTGATAACATTATTTCAAGTAACGAGTGCCAAAGGCTACGAATTAGTGCATTTTTAACTCAAATAAAGGACAGAAAGTCGTAATTTTATTATATATTTATTAGTGATTAATTAACTGAAATCAGCTGATCTTAACTGATTGTGAGTCCCTGTGTAACGGTGAGTCCCTGAAATTTAATTTCTCGTAAAATAAATGTTTGTACTAAATTATCGTCAAAGTGGTCTGGAATTGTTAGGACCCCTTGCAAGGAAAAAAATTAGGCCCGCTAATTATATTGGAGAATGTAATCAAGTCGGCCTAAATGGGACCTTTCAGGGCCCCACTTCTACCAACTGGAACACAAAAAATCGCCGACAAGCTGACCTATCTACTTAAAGGGTAAATTGACCTGATTACCATACATGTAAATTTCATTAACGACCAAAAATCAGTCATCCTCGCATCGAGTCACGAATTCTTCTTGTTTTGCAAACAAATAATAACGGTTGTACGCAGCCTCGGAACAAGGGCGGAGCAGAGGGAGCACGTGCCACCAAATTTTAAGGGGCTGAAAATGTTGAAAAGTTTATTTAAAATGGTAATTTAATTTTTCCAATTTAATTATTTAACAACAATTATTTATTTATAAATTATAAAAAATAATCATAGTCAAACTTCTTAATGGCAAACTAATCTTTGCTCCCCCGACAAAACTCCTATTTCTGGCCCAAGATACACTTTTAATACCTTTCACGGTTTCTACGGCGTTATTGAATGAATGCTTATGAATTTAGCAACGCTGAGAGAGACGATAAAAGAGGATAGTTGCCCAGGATGACAGGCGAAGGAGTTTTTTTTAACGAATCGCCTACCTCCTCGCAAGTTTTGGTCGAATACCAAACGGCCCGCTTAAACGGCTTTCACCATGTTGGGCTTATAATCCCGTTCGCCAGAGAAACATTACGAAATTCTTCTATCGGATATGCATTCTTGGAGATATGTCCCAAAATAAGCGACTTCTCCTAATACATGGTGGCCAAAGTAATCGGAACCGGCTGTATCACAAAAGCTTTATCATAGTGCTACCAGGCCTACCAGCGTTTCTCGGGAAGGATAGTACCCGGAGAAGTAGGAAACTTTGAACTTGGATTTCATTATCATAGAGGATTATTATGTTTACTCTTTGAGCGTATGAAGAGGTGTACCTATCCGTCATGATGTCCAACCTCAGAGGTTGTATGACGTGACGTAATACGCTCTCCGTTGTTTTCTCATCACAAAAGGTAAACGACAACGACGAAAAGAACGCGCAGGACGCAACCGAAAGTAATACTACGGGGTCCGAGAGTATGAGATGTACTAATTTTTGTCGCAATCCGTGCAGCCGTATGGAAACGCATAGCGGACACAGACATCCCCTTTTATGTATATAGATTCTGGAACGAGTAATTAAAGCTTTATCATTGACAGGAAAGAAGAAGAAGGGCCACAGTGAAGCGAGCGGAGCAGACGAAGATGACGGACCGTCAGGAGCGGCATCCACATCGGAAGATCAGAAGTACCCATTCCACAAGATACCACCCTCCGACGCGGTGCCTCGCCTCTCCCCGCTTCGATACGCTCTGAACCCGGCGTCCGGAGCCATCCCATCGAAAACGGCCGGAGGCACCGAGTTCTACGACTCCACGGACAGCGTCGAGTGCCCAACGGTCGTCGAGCTACCCTCAATACCCGGCAGGGAGTTCAGGCGACCAGCGGAGGACGAGGACGGGGAGAGCTCGGAGAAGAAAGAAGTGGAAGACGGTGAGCCAAAGTTGGCCCCCACACCGGCACCTCCACCCACCCCGCGCCTCAAAGGACTGGGCGACAAGATAGACTGCCTGAGGACCAAGTTCTTCGGCGGAGAGGAACCCTTGGACAACCCGTTCTTCAAAGAGCAGGTGGTGAGCGTGGCCAAGAACGAGATCAGGAAGGCCAAGGCGGAGCAGAGTCGGATCCAGGAAGAGATAGATAAGGACAGGGGCGTGAAGGCGGAGGAGAGCAAGATAAAGGAGACGGTGGATAAAGAGGGAAAGAATGGAACGGAGAAGCAAACGTATAAGCGGAGGCAGAAGAGCAACAAAGGTTACGCGGCTGGATTCGAGAGATACGACCCGCCAGCGAACAAATCAGAGAAACTCAACGCCACGGACTCCGCGGTGGAGGAAACCGCAGGTCAGGACAGGATGGGAGAGGCGGCAGAAGACCAGGCCACCAGCGGAGTGGGTGCTGCAGTCGAAGGACTACCATCCGCCGCAGCGAGCGACTCGGACATGCAGGGTTTCTACGCGGACATCATGGGCCACATACAATCGGCCACGGGCAACATAGTGCGGCAGGCCTACTCCGGGAGGAACAACAACGGCGGTGACAGGTCGAGAAGGATACGGCCGCCGAAAGCTCCGAGACCTCCGATCATCGGATTCCTGGACGAGAGGGAGCCATTCCCCGCTTCTGTTTACCCCTCTGTCCTTCCCCCGCCGAATAATTTTGATGAGAGTGCCAACAGATACTCCGAAGCGGATGAGGCAGAGGAAGACGAGGAGTATGCGGGCAGCGAGAGGGAAGAGGCGGAGGAAGAGGAGGAAGACGATCATCAACATCACAACCATCATCATCCGCCCACCAACATATTCGGCGGGGCACAGCGGGTGATACTCCGGCCGATCAACCCTCAATCCCAGAGGTACAACAATGGCGGCTCCGGTGGAGGAGGAGGAGGTGGGGATGTACCATTCCGTCCCTCACCACTGCTGTACGTACAGAACCATCCAGTTCCCCAGAGGGCCCCCGTTCATTCCCACTCGACCCACCAGTCAAGTGGAGATTCCTACATGCACCACCACCATCATCACCATCCACATTCTGGTGAACCTCATTCGCACCGCCACCACCATCACTCGACCGGAATAAGGACCTTCCTCGTACCAGCTGGTTCAAGGCCAGTCCCCTTATCTCCTCCACCAATGGGACAACACTACCATGTCAACTCCATCAGTGGACTGAGAGGAAGTGGGACTTTGCTCATTCCGAAACCCTCTCGTTACACTTCCACGACTCCTGCCTACCCTGGCATATCCCTGTATCCTTCAAGAAGCCCTTACCCCTCACTAAAGAGGCAATCCCCAGTCGGTCAAGAGTTTGATGGATTACTCACTGCAACCACACAATCAGTGATGACTTTGGCGGCTCCAAACACTTTCAGGAAATATCGAGGTCAGCAGTCAATGGCCGACATGGTAGCCTCATCATCTTCAGTGAGCCATGCATTTTCACCACCAAGAAATATAGAATATTTTACTCTGAAGGATTCTCTACCCCACACAAAAACTTCTTCAATTCCCTCTAAATTGCTGCCCCCTGAATCAGAAACCTTGATACCACAGATAACATTCACTACAACTGAAAAGTATTCAAATCCCGAAAAATATCATGCCAGTGCAAATGCAGCTCCTTCATCGCCAGGTAGAGATGACTCTGTTAGTGCTGAAGTATCTCATGCCGATGATTCAGTGAATGTAGAAAGGGTGACTGAAGAGTATCCAAGTGGAGAATTTGAATCGACAGAGAATATTCAATCAATCAGATCACGGTCAACTGTCACATCGGATGCTACTTTACAAGCACCATTGTTAAGTACCGCTGCAACCAAGCTCGTAACAGAGGAGGTTGCCAGAGGAGTCGTCAGAGCTGCCATAGAAGAGGGAACAAGGAAAAGGAGGAAAAATTTGAGAGTCATCAAAGTACATGACTCCTTTGCTCCTGAATCCATAGGAACTACTACCCAAAGACCAAGGAACAAAAGAAGAAGAAAAAATAGAGTACTAACACAAAACACCAATACAGAGGAAGGAAAACATATTGATATGCAAGCTGAAAGTGACAGCACTAGAGGGGACAAGAAAAGCCAACAAGTCAGCTTGGTTGAAGAAACAGGCGAAGCAGAAACAAGAACAGTCACAAGTCATAGGGAAAGACTGAGGAAAGGAGATAGAGGAGCATCAAGAATCAGGGTTGGCCTGACAGATACCAATGGCCGAAATCAAGGAGTAAGAGGTAGGAGGCGGGGTGAGCCACGTTACAACACATCTAATGATGACACAAGAACAGACACTAAGGTAGCAGATGTCTCAAGTGATCATGAAGATACAACAAAAAATGACAGAACAAAACGATCAACAACGGACGAAAAACAAAAGATACAAAGACGGAACAACATCAATCTCAGAGGAGGTTTGCCTCAGCAGTATTCTGAGGAAACTGCAGACAAAGACAGGGAGGCAGGATTCCATGAAGGATCACCTGCACATCAAAGCAATCCTCAAACTGAGAGACCATTGCAGGAAGCCATAGCTCCTGTGCAAGTGGATAAAGGAAATATTCAGAACCCATCAGCACAGATTGAAGAACCAAGGAAAATGTTTGTAGAACCAAGAATCAGAGGGGATGGGAAAAAAGTGCAAATTCCACCAAAAGTTGTGACAAGATCTCGAACACACCACAGAATTAGAGTAAGTACAGATAACAGCGATGAAATCACCAGCAGAGGATCAGAAAGCCCTGGAGGGAGGCGAAGTAACATTGGATCAGTATCATTGGATCCCACAGGTAAAAGGTGGGAAGTTGGAAAACGAAGAACAATATCATCACTGGAAAGAGGCAGGGAGGAAAGAATCAGAGGGAATCCGAAAGAAACAAGGGAAACAACACGCAATGGATCAACATCCAATAGATCAACTACCCAACAGGATAACAGGAATAATGCACACAGCCCAAGGGTTATGCGCCATAGAGAAATCAAAGAAACATTGACATCAGTTTATGCTCCTGAGGAATAGTTTTAATAAACAACAACTTCACAGTGTCCATAAGATATTTTAGGGAAACTTTTATGGCCAATCATAATGTATTTTATGTACAAATTCCAGGGTGAGTGGAGAACATACTTTTATGTTTTTTTCAAATGACTTGGATAATCATTCATCCTGATAAATCAATGTCAAAGAGCAAATAATCTCGTCAAAATATTTTCCCAGTGGAGAAATATGATGTTGCCAAGGTCTGGAGAAGACATAAACATGATAAAGTAATCAACATAATTTTAAAAGACCACATGATAATGTGTAGAAATAGTCAAATACTTCCACTGATCTGAAGTAACCAGATATGTATATTTAGGACAACATATTTAGCTTCTTTGGCACAAAACCTTATTGGATATACAATCTTTTTCACATTCCATACCATGATTAGGAAATCAAAATTTTTATGAAATCTTCAGACAAATCTGCAAGGAAACCTCAACATCTCAGAAAAAGCAACGCAATGCATCATGAATTATGTTAAGGAATAACTTGATGAAGAAGTACCTACCTATATCAAGCATTCAAATGAAAAGGGACAATATAAAGATTCATTCATCCTCTTGACCCACATGCCCTAATGTTGAGAAATGAGGATTCATTCCCATGAGGTACACCGATGAGCTGGAGTGCATTAGCCCACCTTGCCAGAAAGACCTTCTCCCATCAAGGCAGGATGGTCACTCATGATATCGACCTGTGCAGTAGATTTGAAATAATACGCACCAATAAAATCTAAATCATAAGAGGCACATCTGTCTCCTCCTTAGATTCATGCATGTACTAGCCGGATGGCTGTTATTAATTTGATTGAGTAACTGGTATTAATTCAGTGATAATATACTCAAAGAAGTATAAGTGTATTCAAGAAAAAAATTCCACAAGATTTCAAATACATTGGGCACTTCCCAATTTTGTCCTAAAATGGAAAATTTAAATCTAATCTAGTTAACTAAGTTAGATTATATCTACTAAGAAAATTGTAATATCTCCACGTAAGACAAAAGAAAACTGTGCTCAAAGAAATGTATGAATGGCAAACAATTAAAATACTCCAACTTAAAGACTGTACCAAATAGAAAGGAAGATATTTTGTCCACGTAAATTTAAGTGCAAATGTATGAACTTGTTGACTTAATAAAGTTTTTTAAATTAATTTCATTTACCAATACTCCAGCAAGTATCATGGTTCCTAGGAGTCTTGACCATTATCCTTCACCTCCCTCTATGAATCCCTATATGTACACCTGTATGAATCTTTTAGGATAAATATGAGCTCATTCTTGCAGCATTAAGCAGTAGTTCCCATAGGAAGAGACCTGAAATACATAAAAAATGACAATTGAAAGGGTAGCTTTATCCATTTGCTGTAAAAATCCACTCTCAAGAGTAATTCACTCACCTATATAAGCTGAAGTTCCAACTAAGTCTGTGAATTCAATGTACGAATGGAAAAATAGATTTCAATCAAAGAAATCAATTTCCTACCTTGTTTCTCATATTAATAAATATGTAAGATTTTTCATAGCTAGTACATATCTCATTAAATGCAGGAAATAGGAAAAATAAACATCTTCTTCCTTGACACAATGTACTTAACACAATAGAAACGGATTCCCAGGGTGGGCCAGCGAAGGCTATGCTCCTGAGGGTAGGGAACAGAGTCAGTGACTTTAACTCCCATGCATCTCACTGTCAGAAGGGGATGCACTGAAGAAGGAAAATGGATAGGAGACGCCACCACAATGAGAGGCCAACAACGCCTCCAGGGAAAGGATAGGAATGGAAGGAAGGGGACAGGGAAAAAAGCCTGCACTGCCATGACGACAATGGGGCCCACAACTAGCAAAACCATAATTTAATTTGCCAACAAAATTGGAAGATTATTCTATAATGAGAATAATCCAACGATCATTTCATTGTATAAGTTAATGGCACTAAACAAATTCTTAACTTATCGGTTTGCAATCAAAAAAACTTAGCGAATAAGTTATTGTTTTGTGCATCATCAGAATGGATGCCTCCAGATGGGAGAACTAAAAACTGACAATGGACATCAGTTATATAGCAGGTATGACCCATATTATAAAACATAAAAAAATGAGACACATCACCACATTAAGACAATTACCTAATACATTCTTGTGCGCGAAAATGAGAGAGGTAAAGGAAAGAAATATTGACATACGTACTTGTAGCTATAGATACAAAGAAAATATTATACTTGGATACGAAAATTGCAATAATGTAGGTATGCAGCTTAATATAAGTTGCCCAAAGTCAATTAGATGTGAGGACATATGACGTGTCACGCAAAATTCTCTGCCAAAAAGGATGATGTCCTGAGACAGACAGTTTTCTTCCAACACTCCATCATGCACATGTAAGTAAAGAAAGCAATTATCTATGCATACTCAGACTCTCAGCCACAAATGAAAAAAAAAATGGAAATAGGTATTGCCCACTAGAAAAGTCTTTGACTTGACCACCACAATTGGAAGAACCAAAGCAAGTCCTTTGCCCTACCTAGAGCACTGACCATTTTACAGAATGTGGGGATTTGAGAGGCAGAATTAGATAAATACTGGGAAGTCTTTGGGTTGATCTACACTGGAGCCCATATAAGAGGGCATACTTAAAATAGTGGAGTTCATCCAGATGGACTACTATTGGTCTCAGAGCCAACTGAATTGATTCATAAATAGGAGACTGGACACCCTACATTCAGCAAGACAATCACAGTTATTGTGCAGATGAACTATGGGGGAAAAAAAATTACCCCAGCATAAGTCCTCTTGAAAAATCAGTTTCCTTTGAGATGGCATGTCATTATTAAGCCACACTCGGACGAGAAATGCTTAAACACATCCCATGGTCTTCTACTTACCCCACAATCAAGACACTACGAGTGAACCCTTTGACCTTCTCAGATAGCATAAAAGGGTGCTAGTTAACTAGCAACTTCTCTTGCTATCGGCATACTATAATCATGTATGTATAAAAAAGGAGAAAAAGAGGAAATGTAAGGAAGTTTGACGTAAAGTTGAATTAAATTTCATCATTCAAGTGACCACTAGGCGTAAAAATCAAATCAAGCAAGCTGGAAGTATTGTATCAGACTTCTATGGTGAAAAGATGAAGATAATGAGAAAATTTTCTATTTCCCTTGTCCAAACTCAGCCTAAAATAACACACCATCAGAAAGGTAACTAATTTTCTAGTAGACCAGTAGTGGCAACAGTAACTTAGTTGGGATATTATTTTTCCCTTGTAGCATACATTAACAGTTCTCCTTCCCAGTTTAAAGGCTTCAGAGGAAGCAAAATGCAAGACTCCACCTTTATGTGTATTCCCTTTTAGCAACTTTCTGATGGAAGTCTCATCCCCTTACTGTGATGCCTTGCTTTAGTATGATGTAAATCTATGATCCTTGGGTTATGCTATTCGTTGATAATTCTCCCATCCTTTCCCTCCACTTTTAGATTAAACAGCTAAGGTTTTCAACTAAGAAGCTGCTAGAATTTGCTGACTAAGTTGTCAAGGAAGCTTCAAGTGAAAATCAACTCGATACGCTACGCATTTTGATGAAAAATTAGTAATTTGTATACCACTCTCACATATTTTAACTGAGCTGTTTTTTTTACTTACCAAGGTAAATGCTCCAGAAAAATGACACAATTACCATCTGACTACACATTCACATATAAATTTCTGTGAGGTACATAACTATATGCATACATGGAAAGTAAGATTTCTAAAAAAAGAAAACAAATAAGAAATGCGATCCAATGTGACTCTATAAATTATCCTGGAGGAAAGAACTGTAGCTACTCACCATGAAAAATATAATTAGCAAGACGGAAGACAGAGGAATAGCTGGGGACATGTGGAGAACTTTCCCCAAGACCTCTCAACCTCGAAGTTTTGTATCCTCTTTCCCAAACTACAGAACAGGATGAGACATTGATTTAACGTTCATGTCTTCTACATGTTACAGGAGGATAATGTAAACCCTAGCTAGACCCATGCTTTCAGCCAGAAGCAAACTTATACCACATTCCATGCACTGTATGCATCTAACAATGCCAGATTGAACAAAACCTCAATTTTTACCTGAAAATACTATCACCATGGCAAACTATTTCCACTGAGAGAGACAGTGTGAGGGAAAACCCAAAAGCTGCCTTCATTTTACCAGTCATTATATCTGTAACTTCAGGTAAAATGACTAACAAGAGTACAATACCTTGATTTCTTTCCTGGTATCATAAATTACATAATAGCTCCTGAAACTATTCATTCCTTAGCGGCTATCAGATTATATGCATAACCAATACCATTTTCTTCTTGAATTCTAATCCATCAACCAGGTAGTATCCCTAACAACATTTCTTACACTACCCTTGCCCTCTTAATTATAATGTTATAGATAAACTCTTAGAGATAAGACTCGAATAACCACAGATCAAAGATGGAATAGCAGTGGACCTTTTTCTGATGAATTTGATGCAAAGATTTAGTCATATTATTGACACAACTCATTTTCCAGTCCAAAAAGAAACAAATCTCATATGGGATGAGCACAGAGTGATCAAACCGCAAATAGATCAATCAATAATCCTTAATAAAACTGACTTCAGTATCATTAAGCACACCAATATGTAGTAGGAAATATTTTTCTTTTATTAAACATTTCTCCTTGTATGAAGATCATCATAGAAGGATTCTTAAAAATGGTAAATTAATTTCTATACGTATGTACATCATAATTTAACAGCCATCAAAACAATACCATACCACAGCAATCAAGGGTGTGCGTTCCGCAAACATTCACTCCAACATTCTTTTCCAAAATCTAAGTTATTTTCATCATTTTCGTTTGTACAGAAAACATCACAACACGAAAGGGAGTAATGTTATACCATGTATTAATGCTTAAAATAGTCTCAGTTTTTTTTACATATAAAAGTTCCAATATTACACACAGGGTACATGGTATTTCGTAAAGAAATATAAGAACCAATATGCACATATATACACAAAATTTACAGCATAACCACTCAATTCTCCTATTTACAAATATTGTATCTAAATGATGGATGAACATTTTCCACAACATTAATCGGCAGTCAGAAAGTTACTATCATGGATACTTAAGTTAAAAATAAATTTAAAATGGAACCACTAACATGCCATGCCTTCGACCCAAGTCATATTGCTAAGTCTTTGGAAAAATCACAAGTAACCTCATAGAATACGAAGACAGAAAATTTGGTTGTATGACAAAATTTTAATAAATATACTACACCAATTTGGAAAATAAATCAAGTGACACCTAAATTCCTGCAACAAACATAAATTACCTGATCATTTACCACAAGAAAGGGATAAAAAAATAGATTTCTCTGATAATAATCAAATTCATAACATATCCTTAAGAAGGAACTTATACCTCCAGTAAAAATGCATAAAATTGAGGATAGTACATATCAATTTAATTTCCCTAGCACAGGTACCTTGAACACAGATGGGTATGATGGATCCACAATTCCTACAGGTTAGCTTGAAGGTGATGATCAAATTTCCAAAACTTGAAATTAAAACAAAATAATAACTTCATATCTTGAACTTGTTATCCATAATATTATGTATTCATTATCATCAAATAAGTGACATGAAAACAGAAACTTGACATGTATAACTCAGCAAAAGGCCATCACTTACTTGATAACAAATGAACCTTGTGAATTGCCAAGTACAAAAAATCAAATGCATAGATAAATTAATAAATAGCTTTTGCAGTTTGAAATGTATTGGAGGAAAAAGCTCTTTGGATAATATCCAAAGAATTTTTAATTTCATTATAACTCCACTATTATAAAATTTTTACAAAACTTTGAGCAATGAAAGCCATAACAGCATTTATAGAGAGAAAAAAATCACATCTTTCACAAGCATAACACAGTAAAAACTTTGGTTGTTATCGTATGATGGAAGACACAATGACTCAAAGCACACAGAACCAGTTAATTTAGGCCCGATAATCAAAGGGAATTTACTTTAAATTTTGGCACTGATAAATTACAAATTAATTTACGTATTTCCAAATAGAGGTATTTTAGTGCACAATTTAGTTTCTTAAAATTTCAAGGGTGAATTATTCAGCATAAGTTTACGATAAAAGATATACCCAAACATTTATGAACCAGAAAAAATTACCACTCACAACAGCCAGATATAGTATGAGAATTATACAATTCTCATAAATATAAACTGAATATTTTGGTCAATTTTGGTCTTATTTATATTTAACAGTTACTGATGACTTATAGCCTTGCCAATATTCGCCCTGTTAAACTGAGAGGACTGACTGGTAGTTAGGAACTAGATGCTGATTCCCTTTGTGGATTTGAATGAACAGCAGGAGTTGCATTCTTTGAAAATGATGGCCCTGGTGAAGATAACACACTGCCACTAGATGAGGATTCCTGATCTCCCGGCCCAGAGGTGGGAGGCACAGTGGCAAAATCAGTAATGCTGAAGACGAACTGAAGGCATCCAAATTTAATGTAGGAGCCATGATTAAGCAAAGCTGTTCCTTCCCACCCCGCTCCATTCCCACCAATTAAAATGGAGCTGCTGGTTCGACATCCACACTTCTGATATTCCTAAAAAAATAAAGCATGTAAAAAAATCAAGTTAAAAAATGCAGGATGAATAGAGACCTAGAATGTAATACTACACAAACAAAAGAGAAGAGTAACTTACATCAAACCAAAATTCTATTTTTAACCATTTTGTAAAATCATACTTAGGAAGTTCACTCACTTGAATCATTTCTAACTGCATTACAAGGTAACCTTCATCTTACTTCCAGCACGAGCCATTTGCCATTTCAGCAAAAGAATTACATGCACTACTGAAAAATTTCTTGAAATCGAGAAATTGAACACTGTTCACTTCTGCATATGTCCATCCCGTAATGAATCATTTCATCACATTGATAGGTAATTAGTAAATGACATGTGACGAAAAATGTTCGACATAAATCACTTTAAAGAAATGACCCACTCCTTAATTTCTGTTTCTTTTCCTGTCAAATATCCATCTCACAGCCCTATTTTGTGATTGGTCGAGTGTGCAGTGAATCTAAATGACTTAAGAGTTATTTGGTATGATATTGAAAGTGACCAAGGGCATTCTCATTTCGGTGATATTCATAAATCGGTTATTTAGACTTGCATATGAAAAGAAGCGTAGTTAAACTCTAGTAATCAGAGAGCCATCATTTTTATGCAACAAAAGAATATCCCAGGATTTCCAAGGGTAAGGCCTAATTTTGGGCTCATCCTCTTGGCAAGGCAGCTGTTTCTCCATTATAACTACTGGACAAACTAGCTATTTCTCAGCTGTGAATTTATGTATTAAGCTATAGACATTACATTCGAGCATATTTTTGATTGAAAAACGATACCTGCCATAGAGAAGTTCAAGACCTACCAAAAATCCAAAAAAGCATGTAATTTGACACCAATTTTGAAAAAAATGAGGTTTGAGAATAAAATTGCAAATATTCCCTTTACCTAACTAATTCTTCCTTATTCACCCTACAAAACAGCCTAAATAAAATAACAGGCAGCTCAATATCAGACACTATCCTTTTGCCCTATCTCTTGAAAAATTATAGACAGAGGTACTAACATTGTTAAAAAGTTCTTCATAAAACATTATAATGATCTTCTCCACTCTTACATGGAAATCCCCAGTTAATCCTTCTTCACTTCACTCACTCAATTATTGTCAACGAAAAGGAAACACGATTCATTGAACCATTAAAATCAAAAGCAGCAAGTCATTATTAATATTTAAGCAGATTATTTGAATTATCACTATGCAATGATTACCTTTCCAGCCCTAGCACTCATTCGTTCCACAGCAGTTTTGGTTGTTGATTCAGTCTCAAGTAAAATCTTGTGCTTCTTCTCTTCATCACCATTACTAACATTTTCAGGTTCTTCATTCTTTACAGTTATAGTGTACTTCACTGGGACACGGACAACTTGTTTTTGGTTTGCACTAGAACCTCTCGTAGCTGCACCAATTGTATTGTTTGAGGCTTCCTTTTCAGGGCTCGTAAATTTAAAAGATTTTAACTTTCTTTTGTATAAATATCTACTATTGTTTACTGCTTCTCCACCTTTACTGATAAGAGTTTTTTGAGGCTTTTCACTTGACACAGGAGGTTTTTCAGAAAAATCACAGGAATATAACACATTATCCACAGTTGTCCCATGTTCACTGTAATTGATCAGCTCATAATGTTTTGTAATCTGAAAAGGTAAGACAGCAATTTATAAAGATGACATACTCAAATGAGAATAGAAGTAAAATAATTTTTTCTTCAAGTGAATCAAAAGAGTGCACATTAAATACCTCTTCCTATGAAAATTAAGTCATTTATTTAAAATTATTATTCCTCAAATATGAAGTTTAAACCAAGAAAGTAACTAACCTCATCATAAAATATCGAAGCATGCTTAGCAGAAACATAATTGCAGACTCCATAATTGCTAAGACAGACATCCATATCAGCGCCTGAAAATATATAAGATATACATTAGTAACAATTTACAATCCCTTATAGAATTTTAATATGATAAAGAGAAAATAATTATATGAGCAATAAACCAACTATCATCATTCCTCCTCCAACCAACAGCTTTTCCGTACAACACAGATTGCATAGAAGCATACATTGAAGAAAATAAGTTCACCACCATTAAGCTTGACTTGCGATCTGATTCTGCCATGTGAACCTTGGCTTTCATTTGTTAGAATGAAAAGATAATTAGTCATAAATAGGAATGAACTATTAGAAAAACAAAATCTTTGATTAGTATTAGCATTCAGTATTTTAAGTGCTCTGTGGAACTGCCACACGAAAATAGAGCATTCACTCATGCATTAATAATCACAGGATGCTATGCTAGGAAAGAGCTATGATCTAGTAGCTCATAAACATAGAAGAGGCAGCTTAAAAAACACACACTCCAGTGGAAAAGGTGAATTGTGTATTTTATTTCCCAGAAATTAACATAAAAATGTTTGGACGATTGCTTTCACAGAAAAAGTATTAAGCTTATTTGTGATGACCTAATAATTGACAGTACATTCTAACCCTCAGCCAGAAAAATGGGGCAATGAACATCCATTCGTTTAACTGGGAACATAAGACAAGAACATTTCCAATGATTCAGACTCTGTATAAATTACACATGAGTCAAATGAATTTTTTTGACTGGATTTCACTCAGAAACTAAGGAAATAAAGGTATTTGAAACTTTAATGGAAATTTTTAATCTTTTAGGTAGTTATGGCACCTCGATAAAAGTAACAAGAATTTGATGAAAGTTTGGTTACAGATTCTTTGAAAGACGCACTTTCAATGATCCAAAAAAGAAAGGGATTCCCACGTGCCATTTTTGAGATATTTGAAGGTAAAATCAGGATAATTTAACATGGGCTCTTATAGAGAAATACGCTTCTTTTCTGGAGCTAGCTAAGGTATTTGCAACAAGACGTTGTTCAGACGGCACTCATTAGAAGCAAAATTTTGTTACGAATCTAAATATATACAGGAAAGTACAAGTTCATAATAAAAGAAGAAAGATATTTGAAAAAAAGAACTGCCTGAAACTGGCAAGGCCAGGACAGCAACAAAACACCCACCTTGCTGCTTGTATTCATCAACCATGTTTTTCATCTATTTGCACCGTCACTGGAGTTTTTCCCAGACAATAATCTGAATTTTTCTGACATTTCCATGACTTAAAAGAGTCCTAATTTTTGTTTCTGCAACTGCTACGGAACCCATCATCATAGGAAATAGCCTCTGTCCACATTAGTAGTTCATACCTGTTCCAATGTGAAGAGTACGGTATGGCATGGCAGTCACTGGGCTTCCTCCCACCAGGGGACAGATCACAGCACGTGCCCACACCGGAGCCGAGGGAGGTAAGGGCGGGACGGAAGATTCAAGAGGAGAATCCTGAGCAATAAGTGAAGCAGTTAGTTTTGACAGCATGTCCTGCATGCAGTCATTAATCCTATCGCTTGCATCAGAAGTGGGTCCTTGGGGCAGAAGCTGAAGAAGTCTCTGATATGCAAGAAGTTGCACAAGTTTTTGATCTAAAGAGCTCAAATCGACCTCTGAAAAAAAGAAGAGAAAAGAGAGGAAATTAATGGCATACCACAAGAAATATTTTAGTTCCGTAAATTTTAAGCTCAATGAGACAATATTAAATCTGCAAATGAATACAATAATCTAATGACTGCCAATAATTACATAATGTAACAATACATCTAACTCCTTACCAGCAGATATATACCACTGATAACATTTCTGTAAAGTAAGTGTCAGTGAGTGATTAAATCTTTATTATGTACCATATTAAGTTCAAAAATACTTTTCTTTTCTAATCCCCTTGATATCTCTATCCCGTATCAGTCTAAGTATTTTCCCTAATTTTCCTTAACAATATAGTTTAAGCTAATGCTAATTTTCATGTTTTTGGTGGATAAGAATTTATCCTCTCCATGTACATTCAAACGCTGGGCTTTGGAAAGGTTTGGGCTACTTTGATTTTTAAAACTAAGTCAAGTTTCAGTTACGTTCACAATAATAAATTTTCATTCACTTTTAAACCAATCTCAATCATGATTTGTGTAATAAAAATTATGATGCAAACACTCAACCTTGGTGCATAAATCATTTCTTGTGTTCAAACAGTTCTTACACTAATAGTTGAACAGAAATTTGAACTATATTCTCACTTGATAGGAATAGACCATTCAGATTGTATTCAATTTATCTGTTTAATTTCACTTACAGCTTACATAAAATGCTTTTACAGATGATTCATTTTACAACATTGAGACTTTGTTCATAATTCCTAGATGGCAAATGTAGTTGACACAGAAATTAAGAGAGGGTGGTATAAAAAAATCTGACAACTGTTTTGCTGTGAGAGAAAATTGAGCCCTAAGCTGGAAAAGGGTGGGTACAGAATCGTAAATTAAATCTCAACTTTAGCCAAAGATTAACTCATTACTCCTATTGATCTCTTCTGAACTGATTACCATTTCAAAGTTGCTTAAAATCAAGGATGGCAACAGTCAAAACCAGTAAAATTTCAATAGTTTCGTTCCCCTGGAGCAAAATGTAGAAACGAAACGGATTTAAACCCGGGGAGGTAAACTTAGGCTCGAAACGAAATCGGAGTCTGAACTACTTCAAGTCGAATCTAAACTAAAACTCTGGTACAAAACGAAGTGCAGATAATGTTTCACACCAGAGGGAGCACGTGCTTCTCCTTCAAACTGTTTAGTTTCAACCCACACACTGAGTACGAAGTATGATTGAATGAAGTAGAGGTTCGGCCTACCAACTTTAGATGCAAGGGGCACTCATATACACTAACAGGATAACGGTGAACCCAAACTTGCCATTGGATTTTTAAGCAGAATGTTTTGACCTATCTACAGGTATGCCAAAAATAATAGATTGAAACTATTCTCTCCTAAACTTTCCCTCTGGATCGAAACGATACATTTTCGTTTTGTTTCACTTGCCATCCCTGCTTAGAATGCCTTGCAAAAACATACATGTACCTAATGTCTTACCATCATGTGAACTAATTCATAATGCGACAAAGACCTATAAGTTTCATTGATGTTTACTTTACTAAGAAAAATAAAATAGAATTACAACAGCAGCATCCTTAATCAAAGAAAAAATTACCGTATAAGCTTGTGTAAGAGGCGCACACGTGTAAGAGGCGCACACGTGTAAGAGGCGCACCCCTATTTTGAGGATCGAAGCTATAAAGAAAAATAATTTTGCGACATTTTTTTTTATCCTATCGTGCGGTGTTGCAGACGTATGCCTGGAATTTCGACAGTTATCGAAATGTCCTCTTTCAGTACTATTTGAAAGAGGAAATTTTGATAACTGCGGCGGCATAAGAGGGAGCAGAAAGAGTTCCGATCCTCTCTTTGCATACGCCATCGCTCTACGTTGCTTGTCCTACTCACGAACAATTTTGTTTAAAAGCTCTCGCAGGAGTATTGCAATAGAATTGCAGCCGTGGAAAATTATAAGGCAAAACACGACAGGCAAATGGCATGAGCTTTCCCAAGAGATTGAACAACAATCGGGGCAATCTCAGCGCCGTAGGATAATAACCACGTCGTAGATTTAAGGCCCCTTGCACACGCACCGATTTTGGACGGCCGGTAAAATATCGGCCGTCCACATTCCAATTGTGAACAATGGGAGAGCATTGGAGCTTGCACACGTACCGACCACACGCCGGCACCGGCAAAATGCCAAGCATCGCTTCGCCGGTAAAATATCGGCCAATATTTTACCGGCCGTCCAAAATCGGTGTCTGTGCAAGGGGCCTAACGGAACTACACTCGGCTCTCCATCAGCTAATGCCTCTGCCGTTTGTTTCCTTTCCGAGACTCCACAGGAAAATATCAAGTTACAGGGGAACAATGGAAACGTGTTTCATCCCTACCCCATTCCACCAACTGACCTTTTACCTCGGTCTACCAGGTTCAATTCCCCGAGTTTCTGGAGGTCAAATGCTACGTGAGTCACCTTCTGAGCTCGAAGATATCTCGATATCTTTCAGCAATTGTATGACACGCACGAGGTTCTAAAAAGAATTAGACCTAACGCGACGTATATCTGACAGCATTTAAGTTTTTTGAGCTCTAATTGATTGACACAAAGATTTATAGCTAAAATAAGGCTACTAATATTCAACATAGTCCAAACAGCACAATTTCGGAAGAAACAAGCGTAGCATAAGTGCATTCAAACAAGACGAGACGGACTGGAAACTCAGGGAACGCAAACTGCGTATATCACATTGCTGCGCCTTCGCCCCTTCGCTTTAAAGGCAACGACGTCACATGCAATATCGGACGTGTTCTTCCCTTGCTCCTTCGCTCGTAGCTTTAAATACGGAGGGGAGGGAGCCCTCTTCCCCTCGACCTCTCCTTCAGCGCTCTTCACTTATAAGCATTTCCGATTTCTTCTATCCACCATTAAGTCCAACAATGAGCACACTCGTTCGAAAATTTTCAACCGCAGGTTGTGACACCAATATTACTATATGCAGTATAAATGCCGCGGGATGCCCACTCATGGCAATAAATTTAGCGCGCGCTCCGGAGCGAATCACCCCGCGCGATCTTTTCAATGTTCACCTCTGGGGTACCGACGTGACGGCGCGATGCTTGCAAGAAATTCAAACAGGAGCATTTTAAAAATACGTCACTAAGGGAGAAACTCCCCTGCCTGCCGCTTGATTTTGACCCAGGGTTTCAGATGACTGACTCACGCTGAAAACCAAGGCCACTCAGTTCCCCTTGAACTTGCAACCGGTGACGGGGAGGGGGGGAAGGTAAGAAGTTTGTGTAAGAGGCGCACCCCCATTTTCGGCTGCAATATCTGGGAAAAAAGGTGCGCCTCTTACACGCGCTTATACGGTATTCGAAGCAAGAAGTGCTCCATAATTTATGGTTATAAGGTCAAGGGGTTCACTGGTGCATATATCAGGTCTTTAACCAGAAGATAGTGGATGGATTGCTAACTAAATGGAAGCCATGACAGAACATATACATCAATGAGAGCCGCAATTGCAGAGCACTTTTGGAAAACAAAACGAGACCCTATAAAGAGCTCTATGTAATTGAAGTCACTCAAAAAAGGCTGTGTACAAGCCTAATTGAAAAGCAAGAAATTAAAACCACAAACTTACCAGAGTTTCCGGAAACCATCAGTCGAAGTTGCTCAGTAAGAGAGCTTAAATGAGGAAGAGTTTTCTTAGGCAGACTACATGATGAATTAGGCTGTATCTTCAGAGAACTTCTTCCTGCAAGTATGAATACATGCTGATAATTAGCATAAGCCATATGACATCTGTTTCATCAACAAATGCAAGAAGTTATGGTATGAAAATGTGTAAGATTAAGGCGCAATGAGGAACTGAAAATAATCATTTTAATGAAATTCAAAAATAATTCAATGCAGGATTAATACCTAATTTCAAATAAATTATTCACTAACAATACTGAGATATAATTTTAACCAATTAAAATAGCTTTTACAATTACTTTCTTAAATAAGAATATGCATTTCATAAACAAGAGGAACCATTACACAATAGTCCAATTTCCTTTACCTGAGCCCTTTTGATGGCAAAGGAATAATGAAAGTATTACCATTAGGTATAAGAAGACTTAGAAATCTATTCTTTAACACACATGAAATTCTTAACTTGAAAAGAATAAAAAGTCAAGAAAGAATAGCAAGTCAAGCAAAACTTACCAAATACAGGGGCAGCAGATGATGACTTGGATGGTGATAACTGCTGGTTTAATCCTGATTTAACACCTTGTTGAGGCTTCACTACTGAAGTCAAAGGACATCCTAGTCTTGGCTTAAGTATTTTGTCTGGAACCCTAAGTGTGGCCCAGATAAAAAAAATTGAAATATAATGACTGACAGGGTTGGAAAAGAGCATCCAAAGGAAATGAGAGGGTTGCACTATTTTCTCCATAGTGTTTTGAAATAGAGCACTTTTACATAGGTAATATTAGACTAACTACCAATGTTTTTTTCTGACTTACAACACACTTTAACATGAACATGTCCACAGCAAAAATCACAGAGCACATTATTAACTTCAACCATGCATCATCACAATTCAAGAGCAACTGTGGGGAATCTCATTTCTATCTATATGAGAGCATAAATTTGTCAGAAAATAAATTTACAGACCAAGGTGCTGTTTCCTGGTTCCATATTGCACTACAATATTTGTCTAAAATACAGTGCTGCAGGAAAATGAGCAAGAGCAAAAGCACTTTCAAAAGTTACAGTCAACCTGAAACCCCATTCACACTACGCCCTTTTTATGCAAGTTTGGGCTAACCATGGTTCCAAAACGAAGTGTTAACACAAGTTACCATTAACCGTGTTAGGGATTCTGACCACCGTTTCGTGACCATGGTTGGTGGTAGTTTATGCGTGTGTGAAGGGAAGTTGGTTAAAAGCTGGTCAGAAAAAGGAAGGCGAAGCAGCAACATGGGACCATGGTGGGAGAGGAGGAAAGAAACACATTCTAAGAGGAAGAGCCGACCATTCTTATGGAACTACATTCGTCAGAATTAATTCAAAGAAGACGTGCTCTAGATTCATACCATAATTTGTTGAATATTAATAAATTTTAAACTTGATGTAAGACATGTGATATACTTTAGTTTGTAGTGAATTAGCCATTTGCTTGCAATGTAATTTTACGGACACATTGTATAATCTTGATAAATATTTTGCTTGAAATAATGTAAAATGTGCAAAACTAAATTTAAAAAAATCTGATGGTCATAATTATTCAAACGGTTTGCTAAGAATTGTTCTTTGTCCCAGTCTAAAAAAGATTTATTATGTTCATTCTTGAACAAAATATCCTCCCATATCAATATTAAATATCAGGCTAGCTGCTAGTCAGATAGCTCTAGAAAATAAGTTAGATAAGGGTGATATTACTTAAATAGTACAAAAAATTACCACATTCTCTCTCTTATTTCATAAGATTAATTTCTACAAAATTCAAGTCACATTTCTACAAGTTAATTCATCAACCATCAAAATTAAGTAAAATGAAGGTTTAATTTATGGTATTGCATCTGAATGGATTATCAACCAGAAAATCATAATCAATCAATGGTCAAAATCAGAGAACAACAATTGAATTACTAGGACTGCAATGCAATGATACGTGTATATCAACCCTAAATCACCACAAGGGTGCCTCAATTGAGGCTTATGCTCAAGATTAGGCCCTCTTTTCAAAACCTACATCAATATGATGTGTCAACACATCCAAATCAAGGGCAGGTAGTAGTATATGTAATTGATACCAACCAAATTATTACTAATAGTCACTGTAATTCGGATTCAATAGAACAGTAGAAAAATTCAAACCACACCATCAATGAATTGATTAGTTGGACATACCACCACTGAATTAACTTCTACGTAGCAAGAATTGTGCAAGAAACAATGCTTGACGACACTAGAATGCAATTCTGTCATCCCTAAGCAGCACATACTATGCGTATATGTTGAAAATCATTGCAACTAGTGAAAGAATATTTTCCTGCACATCCATTATTTCCTCCCAATAGGTTATTCACTCTTATCAATTCATATTTCACTTGGATTTACTTTACCATTCATCAGATATCGCCAGTGACTAACCATGGTTTGTGTGAACGCACGCTGGTTCTGACGTCATATTTACGCTGGTTGAGAATGATGGTATGTAGTGTGAAATGGGTATAAGAGAAGCAAAACTCAAAACTGATTTAAAGGAACCAGATATTCTGCAATTCAAGTAACAGACTTTCTCCCCCAATCCACTTCAATTGTTAAGCTTCACTTATTAATAGGCTCCCTTAAATCCCAAGGAAAATTTCACCTGTATTGCAAATAACTGCTAGGTGACATGATTAATGCTTTCAAGAATATAAAAACACATAAATACCAAATGAAAATGACAGACTTAACATGGGAAGGCCATGGGAAATCAATGCCAAAATGACTGAAGAAAGACCAAGAGAAACCATGAATTCCAAAACACCATAAAACAACCAAACCAAGTTTTTAAGCAAGCGCAAAACCAAAGCTTCCATGTTCCTCATTGGTATGATATATAAATATACACCCAAACAAAAAAATTAATGCAACAGCTCCAGTATCCCCCAAGATTAAAAAAAAAAACTCTCTTAGATCTCAAAACCTGCGAAGTAGACCCTTAAATTCTTTCAGAATTCAATAACTTTTACTAGAATAAAGATTCCACTGGAGCAAAAGAAAAAACATTATAGGAGGCAATACCTTATCAGCAGAGAAATCCAAGAAAATGCTAACTCAATTTTTGAAAACTACATGCTTTCCAAAAATCAATATTCCTGATTAAGGCAGGTTCACACCACCATTTTCTATTCACCTCAGCCTGACTACTTTCTATCAATAGTTAGCCACCATAAATTAGTCAGTATTATTAATTCATGCAGGACAAAAAAAAGATTCGTCCCCTACAAAATTGAACATGAAAATAGCTCCAAGCTTATGACAAAATACAAGATTTTCAGAAACCAAAACAGGCACATACTGTGTTTCAAACTACTTGAGCCAAACAGGGAATGAATTTATCATAAAACACATATAAAAATTATTGCCACGACATTCCAGCTTCACGAGGCAGGCATTAGATTACCTCACTCAACAGTGAGTGGATAGGGCAGCAGAATGTAGTAAGCGTAGCATAACCAGGGAATACTAGCAACAGCATCACTCCCACACAGATTCATTGCAAGTTCATAAGAGACATAAGTTCTCATTGAAGTTTAGTGACTAATAAATAAGAGCAATTTTAAGCCTAGTGATAAGGCTGAGCACCTCATGATAAAAATATTAGAAGACATAATATTAACCCGACTATAGATAATAGCGAGACCTCTCCGAATCATGAATTATTGATTTGGAGAGCAATATACTGGTATATTCAATACAAATCAAAGAAGAAAAATATAGAAAATTTCTAGAAATGATGAAACATTAAAATAATTTTTAAATTGAGCATGATAAAAATTGATAATCAAATAATGAATATATAAAAGATACCTACCCTTCAAGTTTCAGATCATTGACAGTCTTCAGAATCACAGGGGTCCCTTTAACCACTTCCTTGAGATGTGAAAGAACAGATGCATCACTTTTACACAAGTCTGAAACACAATTAGCATTGTCCTCCTCTTGGCACTGATACATTTCTTCAGACTCAAGTTCTTCCTTGCAGTTCCTCAACTCTAGTTCACTATCACTATTCACTTCTAAAGATCCATTTGGAATGTGCACACACTTGGCCGGCAAGTCCCGAGAAAATGATACAGGGCCATTGGAGATGCACTTGGGGGGAGTAGTCCTATCACTAACTTCACCATTCAACATTGGGTGCACAGCTGTTTCATCTGGTAGAGAGCTACCATTAAACGTCACTGGAGGTAAGGGCGGAGATGAGGGACACGATACAGGCATGGGGCTGGGAGAAGACACAGGTGATGAAGGGGAATGAAGATGAACAGGTGAAGGGGGACAACTAGGAGAAGATGGACAAGAGATAGACTCTGAGAAGGGATGAGTATCGATTTCCATATCTTCTTGCTTCCTTTGAGCCAAATGGCAAGCTATACTGCTCTGAAGAGCCATAATTCCTGCCAGCCACTGTAAAGGAATGTAAGTTGAACATTAATTGGTTTTGACAATGCCTACTGCCACAGGATCAGACTTATGAATGTATAGGTATATACAAACGTCTGATGGTGAACATATTTCAATTTAACAATTATTTAAATACATAACCACCTTTTTATGAATAATAGGGGTAAAAAACCTTAAGAATATATGGCACCTATTCACAAAAATTTTCTCACTCACCCTAATAAATGCCTTTTCTCCTTTTTAAATAAATTATTCCAACTAATACCTAATTTTACAGGAATATAGAAAAAGTTAAAATCAAAAATATTAATGTAAGGGAAGAAGAGTGGAAAAAATTAGCAAGATAGCTCACTGAGCATGAGCAATCACATTTCAGCTCAGTGATTCCTGCCAAATGAAAATGCGTTCAGAAAATTCTTTTTTCAGAAAATGCATGCCTGAAGAATATGAAATTTAAAATACATAAAGGAAAAGAACAAAAGTATGACTTACTTGCTCCTGTTCCTCAGCACTAGCCCCATCTGTATTGCATGGAATGGAAAGAGGTTTTAGCTGTTCTGAAGCCAGAAGTTGCAGCCTTAAGTCCCTTTCCAAGGGTAGTAGAGGTGGAGGGCATTTATAATGATCTTTGACAGCCTGTGGAACCTAAGAAAAAAATTTTATTACATTTCTTCTGATAATTTCCCATCCACAGAGTAAATTATCATTTATGGTAGAATCAAGAATATGAAAGGATAAAAAACTGATTTTTGCAACTAACCTTGACTCGACCTCTTTGCCCGAGCCGTACTTTAATACGATAGGGTGGATTTTTACGATGAGCTCTCCTGAAAAAATCAAGCTTAATAGTGTCTTGGTCCAATGGTCCAGAGTACTTATCCCACAACTTAACCCGCTCAGTAACACTGCATGAAGTCAGCAATTTCTCATCCTACATTTAAAAAAAGCCACAAAAATATTGAGAACAATTACTAATCCAAACAACAAGTACTGCCAGATACAATTAAAAAAATACTGTCCTAGTAGTTACTGCCACTTGCTTATAACAATTTATTTACAATTATTTGAAATACTAGCACTCTATCTGCACCAAAATTAAAACTCACCAAAAAATGCTCTGCATGGTTAGGACACATCCATTTGCCTGTTGGTAATGCTGTAAGGGGAGGATCTAAGCAATCTTGGTGAAAAAGGGAAGGACAGTAATCACAGGCAACAAGTGGAGCTTTTCTGCAGCTTCTGTATTGAACACAAAAAAAATCAATGTTAATCCTAATGCACAATTATTTAATGCTAAGCATACACAAATAAGGATTTAACAACTAATACATTAATTTTTAAAGGCAATGAACCAAAAGAAGGACCAGTTATTCATTGAACAACAACCATTACCAGTCTTATAATACAGAAAATTATACAACTACTGCCACCAATCCACACATCATTTAAGAATCTTCTATTTCATCATGTTTGGCTATTTTATTACCCATTTTAAATATTTAATACCCAGTATTTTTTGAGGGGACTGATAAGCTCGACAATGCATAACCTTTAAAATAGCCTATACAGCCCAAATGACTTTTCTGATCATCTAATAGCTAAAATTAAGATAATACTTTCACATTTAACTAAATATTTACTAAAGTGAGGCATTTAATAGTATTATTGAAATTTGTGCATTTAAGTACATTATTTCACAATTTAGCAGACTGTTCAATCAAATGCACATGATAGAAAATTCATCTTAAAATACGAGGAAAATACAATAATTTCCAGTTAAATACAGCCCTGAAATCATCAGAATTATATCAAATAAGTTAAATCAGTCATGAAACACCTGCTGAATGACATCTAAGGATTCTGAAGGAGAGAATGATTGAAGATAGACCACTGCTTAAGAGGACAAGTAAACATCCCTGCTTTACTATTACAAAGAACATAATTGTTGCACTTCTATTTTCCATTTTTGCTGACATTCCATAAATTTCCAGACACTGTTAAATTCCCCAACTTTTTCAGTTTCTCAGAAGATTGGCTTCTCAGTTTGTCTTTACCATGTTTCGCTATCCAATTCTAAAACGTATTCCCTATTTCTGAATACCATTACCAAAGAAACAATAGAAATACACCATCAAATGTAACACAATTGACAGTATGGTAGCTATATATAAATCAATGGGGTAATAGAGGTGGAATAATTTACAAATTTCAGGATTTGGCACACTGGTAAACAATTATTATCAATACATGATATCGATTGATAGTGAAAATAACTTAACCTCTTTAGGTTTCCAAAAATATTAGCATTATCCCTGATAAGCTCAGTCTATTTATATGTCATGAATTAAAAAAAAGATAACAGCTTCTAAGAGTGATTGGTTTGAGTTATTAAGATACCAGCTAAAATGATGCAGAAATAACCAAAATTTGGCTGAAGTTCCAATGTAAACTACTTCAGCCTTTCATAAAGACCGGTTAAATATCACTTTATTAGTACTTACTTGCCACACTCAAAGCACACTCTCACAGGAAGGGGCACTAAACCATTATCCAACTCATATGGTTTCTTTTTGACGACTGAGCTTCGACGGCCAGTAACTTTACCAGTCACTGAAAAATTGAATCATAAGGAGTTAAAAAATAAGCACAACATTTAAATGCACACAGTTGAAAATTTTAACGATCATAGCTATTAATAATATTCTCAGAGTATTAATTAGTGATCAATTCGACTGAAAAAGAGTAAATGTTAATTATTGAGGGAAATGCTTCCAATTCAAAAATGTTCATCTCTTTAAATTTCTCTAAGGTCGTTTGCTGAGATGTTAATTGCAACACGGTGCTGAGTTATTTAGCTCAACAAAAACATACATGACTTACCTTTATCTGTTCCAGGGAAAGGTACACTGATCATCATGTCCCTAGGCAACTCAAACTGCTTAGGATTCATCATTGAGGCTGCTTTTGCTAACAACTGCAGAGGATGGCATTTACCTGCATCACTTCGATTATCATTACCATCAGCCACCTCTTCAGAAAAGCCAGGTTTTCTTCTAGAATTACGCCCATCATCGTTTTTTTCAAGAGTCTCAGGGTGATCATTTGAGGTTTCTTTTTTCTTCGTACCTCTTAATTTGTTATCAGGTATATCTTCACCTAAAAGTAAGGAATAGTTTTCGTTAACTTCACAATACGAGGAAACGACATCACAGAATACGAATGATGACCCGGTCGACAAGAATTAATGGAAATAATAATTCTCTGAGGTGCAATTTCGATTTAAAACACTATTTGCTACTTGGAATTCTCCATAAGAAAATCAATGAAAACGCTTTAGGAAATATCTTAAAATGCAACTGTACCTTTAACAACCTGGCATTCTTCACTGGCCTGAAAAAAACCAAGTAATTCAAGTTATTACATGAAAATATGACGCCAACAAGCGAATAAAAACTTATCATTGTAATTAAAACGTACCCTCGTAACCTTACAGCAATGGCATAACCATTCACCGACAGGGATATCTTCTTTCTCTAACGGGGGATCGCTGAAAAAAAAATCTGCATTATGACAGGCAACATGATTCTTACGAAATACGAATGGATAATACACACCATATTATACAATCGGATATGGCAAGAGTTCCACAGTGATAACGCGCTAAGTAGTCACCGCGCGCATGGACAAGGGATTGCCTTGATCAATGACCATCTTACCGAAGAAAATTTGCAAAAAAAACACGCAAAAGTGGACAATTTAAGGTTAAGACTTACTGGCATTGCAAATGAAAAGATGCAGGACACCTGTCACAACATAATAGGTCTCCTCCCTCACTACAAGCATCACAAGAATCGTGATTGTGCCCTTTCCCAGGTCGTTTGTAGTAAGGATGTAATTCTTTGCCTTCCTTCTTCTTCGACTTCTGACCATCTTCACTAACAGGAGGGGCGATCAAGGCTTGAATTTGCTGTAAAATCATCATAGTTTACATTCAAACACATTCACCCTGGTTAAAAATCACAGGAGACATCGTAATATACATCCAAATGTGATTTCGGGAGGTATGTTGAAAAACAAGGCGCCATTTTGCTACAAAGATGGCTACAGCGAATTGGGTATACTCACAGGCATCAAGCCCCCTGATGTGTCTAAATCATACTCCACCGTCGTCATTATGTCCTTAAAATTAAGGACTTATGCCGCCTAAGACACCTCTCCACCATAAAACCGCTTAATGCACAACCACAGTTAGCAGTAAGTCCCTCACACAGAGGAAACAAACCAGGACATCATGTTAAGGCACCACTTTTACTACCAAAAAATCACTGTACACGGAAGCAATCAGTTCCCACATCTTGACTAGTCTTTCAGCTTGCATCACAGTCACCAAATAGCTCACTCACACTGAATAATCACTACCATTTTCACACTCTTTCGAGATCGGCACTGGACAGACACCACAAATAACTTTAAAGTGTACTCCTGCTCCCCCCTATTGGTGAAATTCGTGCAAATAAAGTCAGACAGTCGAGCGCATGCGCAGTCAATTTATGACGTTTCTTAACAAAAGAACAGCAATAACCCCTATTTTTCTGTCAATTTCAGGTAATTTTTAATAAATTACATGATATAGATATACTCTTCGTGGCAATAAAGTTTACTGTGCCATTTTTTCGGTTGCTAAAGTCACCTGCATTTTTGTAAATGGGTAATTAACCACGATAACAAACTACTCTCCGACATCCTACGTAGTCTAGCGTTCCCTAGAAATGCTGATACTTCACCGTGAATGTAATTGTTAATGGTATAGCTCATTGGAATCTGACACCTCCCGTCGCAAATTTCTTGCCATCGAGTATATTTAATTATTGTTGTTATCTTAATAACGCCGCCTGCGTCTGTCAGGCAATAGTATAAGTAAGTTTACTGAAGCTAATACCATGGGAGGAGAAGATCTTATTAGATGCCAGTATATTTCAAAGAAAGGGCGTAAAGAATGGGGAAGTGTCTAGGGGGTTAAACTGCTCCCTCATGTGGACTTCTATGTAACACCCACTCCTCCTTTAAAATGGTAAAATTTCAAAAGGTACGACCAGTCGACTTTTCTCAATCCAGAGAATAACTCTATATATGATTGCAGACTGCGAATTTTAAATTTTTATAGCTCCGGGTTAGTGCTTCTTTTTCAAAGTGCGTAGGTGCCTTCTTGCAGAAAACTGCATTTATGTTTCCATTTTTAAATGTGTACCTACCATTAAAACATTCTCCAGTTTGGGGCGTAAAATGATCTCAAGATTGTGAAAATAAAATTTATTCGCTTACTATGAGGAGGCAACAGGCTAATGAAATTAGTTTCATTTAGTCGAGATAAATTGACTCACCACCAGTCTGCCATCAGCAAAAGAGAGTAATTCCTCTTATTAGACTCGAAGCTAGACTGGGCCATTACCCACCAAGCACAGAAAATTGGGAGTGTGATTCCTTCGAAAACTCTAATCTAGGTACCATTTCACTTAGACCCAGATCATCAGTTGAAAGCCAGCATATTAGCCATTGCACATTTAACTCAAAATTTACACATCTCTTAATCATAGATACTTGAACAACTTCATAACAAGAATCAGGGCTAAATGTGGAGGGTAAAATTTATCTTCCTCATACACTGATTCCATCGGAAGTTCGACTATAGTAACTGAGGATAGAACTCACACAGAACTAAGCCTTATGTCTGCAAATTTCTGTATCGCAACCAAGATCATAACCCTAAGCCAGCTACATGCCAACAAGTTCTTACTACCGGAAAATATCATAGGAAGAATTAGGTTTTATAATTGGTAATATTGAAGGGCCTACAGAAGTAACGAAACTGTGAAATACAGATGACCAGCACCCTCAGTATGAGGCCATCACACCTGAAATAAAATACAGGAATCATACCTCTCAAGATGATATTCTAGAAAGTTCAACATTAATAAACCCCAATGTGAGGAAAATGTTAGCCTAAAAAACAATATCGAGATTCGAGTTATCAGGGTTCTAATGTTGGTCATATGACTCTTATAAAATTTCCCGGGGCAAGATCCCCGGTTTGGGATCCCCTTATATTTTTTGTAAGTCGGCATCCCTGCAACTTCCCCATAGTAGGTATTGCCCTGAACTGAAACTTCAGTCTATTGATGTCTAAGGTTGGCTGCTACTGATTTCAATTGACTATCTGAACTTCATCCTGACTATAGTGATTGCTCCTCACCATAAAATAATAACTAAAAAATCATTCCATTCACACATATGTGGTATTTCTATTCCAGAAAATCAGGGGTCAAATTTGTGCCACATAATCGCATGTGAAATTTTGTCCATAAGATCATTTGCCAGAATATCAATCACTCCGTGAAGCTGTATCTCAGAAAATCAATTCAGATAGTTGCACCTTGACAAATTATTTAATTTTCGTTTTGGGATCTTGATAATTATTATTTTTTTAATTATACACATACATATCTTAAGAAAAAGCAACACTTTCGTGTTTTATCTCTAAAATTCCATTTTCTCAGTTTTTCAAGACTTATCACAAACAAGTCCAATTTCATTTCCAAAAGTTATCATCCATAAATTGTTATAATAGAAAAATGAATGAGAATTGAATTATTGGTTTAGATACGGCTTTATGAACTGGTATGCTAACATACAATTTAATGGATGACATTTCAGATACGATGTATGGGTAAAATTTTACACATATGATTTTGTGGACTAGATATTCACGACTAGCCTGGACGGAATGATTTTTTGAGATACTACCTCACATCTAGGAGCAATCAATATGAATTTATAATTGTGACTCTTTGATTAACACACTGAGTGCATACCATTCTTCCATTTATATTGTTGATTATCATATAAAAAAGCAGTAATTCACAAATATTCCATCTCACACCCAGCGATTGGGACAAGAGTTTATTGATAAATTCCTGTATTGGATATCACTGACTTTGCTGCAAAATATCTTGATAGGGACAAGGAATCTAAATTTGCAAGCATCAGTTAATTACTATCAAGAATTAACTTCAATGAAATAAATATTCCTGTGTAAAATAAGACAAGTAAAATTAACCATCACAGATAAAGTAAAAAGGAAATACTATGCCCAAAAAGTAACCACTGCAATTACTTTAGATTGCTTTTGGCCAAGGTATTCTAAATGCAGGCACTCATATTACGTACATTCAAGAAGTTCCTTGAATGGTATATAATAATTTATGACGACCTTGAAAGAGAATAAATTAGAACAAGTGATAAGTAAAATTGAGGTACAAAGAGTTTGCTTACTTGATAATTAAGTATGTACTAAATATGCCAATTTGCCACTGATATACTGATTTTATTTGCAAACGCAGGATGAAATATCACTCCACTGAGATGATTAGCTGATAATCTATGTGAGTCCCAAGGTTTCACTGAAATTTTACCTATGATAGGTTTTGACAGAATGCACGTAAGCAACAAAATACTTGTTGGGCGTTGACACCCAATAACTTGCGTATCACACTACAGTTCCTTGAAATATGTACATATAACAATATGTTGACCATCCATGAAATCAGACCTAATGGATGACAAGAGAAGAAAAATCATTACAGCATGGAACTGACAGTGGCTTAAAAAAACATGGCAGGACTGTTTCTGATGCAACCAATATGAAATGCAAATATGCATCACAATGTCAAACTTAAAATTACCCAAGGGATAAGAACCATACAACCAAAAAAATTGTATCACCTGCTACTTAGATGTATTAATGTAGTAGTTCATAGGGTGTACACCAGTTTATGCAAGCATTATATCCAATATAAATGTACAAGAGTATATGTTACATATTCACTATCATCCAAATAGTTCATAGGATGGCCTTTCACCTGAGCTCTTGTAGAAGTCAATAAGAAAACAAAATTTAACGATAAGATATTCTCTTTATGACAGTCTGTTTCATCTACTGATGATATTCTACAAAATAATTTATCAAACAAGAAATCTCTCCACTTTTAAAAGAAAACCCAATAGCCACCCTGTTGTACAAGGCTAAATCAATTCATTAAAAGATTGAATTATAGAACAACAGTTAATACATACTCAGGAAATTACAGTTATTCATGTTCCTTTCACTGGAAGTAGTTGCAGGAGTAACAAATCAATTTGATTGTAAGCAAGTTTTGTTACAAAACCATACATATCAAGTAGTTTCACACTCTGGTAATCAAAGTCATTTCTGAAATTGTACAGTATTGGGTATGATATTATTGCTTCCCAACACTAAACATTTAAGTTCACACTTTCAAAATTAATTGCAACATTTATTGTAAGGAGACAATCTTTCCGAGGAACCTGACCAAAATTATTCTGAAGTTAATTAGTCAGGCCAGTTCCACATGGATTAACTGGGTTAACAGAATTGGCAACAAAATTCAGGAAAAAATACATCTCGCACTGAAACAGGTGGGTCAATAGTCGCACCATATTCTCGCTTCTTTTGGTAAATGCTGACTTAATGACTACTGAAGGAGTTCAAATGAACATTTTTGTGATACGCTCACATTTATTAATGCAGTTGTAGATAAAAATATTTTGGCCACGGATTTTATATAAATTGAAGAAAATATCAAGTTAATTACAGTCCAGATGAGTATGATACAGCATAATGTACAAGAGGAACAATAACAAAGACACTTCTTTATTAGAAAATTAAAGATTTTCAAAGATCACTGATCACCTGGTCATTTTATCAACAGCTCACACTTTTTTTATAGGTCATCAATGCCAATAAGTTTTTAATTACCCTACATCAATTCACGATCAAACATGCAGGCTTTCGATATTCTTTAACTTCTTTGTAAGCAGCTGACGAATTTCCCGTGATGATGCCAAATAGCTATCTAGGAGCCTCTGTAGGACTTTCAACTCAGAAGCATCCCAAAGACCATCAACACTTTTTCGTTCCACTTCAGCGTTGCAATTGTTAATTCGTGGGTCTTTCAGGAGGGCACTCAAACTGCTATCAAATTTTGAATTTTCTTTTACAGAAGAAGCAACAACAGATGATGGAGAAGAAAGATCTTGACCCCATACCTCTAAGGCTTTCCTCATGTCTTCCATTGATTGTTTCAAGCGATTGACCATTGTATTGTAGAGTTCCAAAATTTTTGGCTAGAAAGGGAGGGATAAAGTAGGAATGGGAAGAGAAAATCACATCAAATATTAATATGCATAAAAAAATGAGATAAAATTGTTACCACTCCCATGCACAGTAAAACCTCCATAAAACAAATTCCATGGAACATGGGAGGAAATATGGTGACTTTGTCCATTTCCTAACAGGGGATGTGTGAGAACTACATTGTAGGAAAGTCTTGAAATTACTGATGTTCATTACAGGAGGTTTTTCTCCATCCATTGAATGTGGGAAGGGCCTAGGAATGGGGCTATGATTTCCTTACAAGGAGAGTTATGTAAAATTTTGCTACATGGAGATTTATTATACAGCGGTTTTAATATACAAATAAAATGAGATATCCAACAACAGATTGAAAACAGTGCCACATTTAGAAGGGAAATTAACTGAGAATTCGATGGAAAAATAAAAAAAAAAATATTCTGTGAACTTTCTTTTTTAAGTACATATTTTGAGTTTCACTGTACCCAACATGGAGAAGGTAACCAAACAAATCCTTTTTTCCAAAATATTTAACCAAATAACAGTGTCATATGCGAAATACTATCATACAACCCTGGAAATATATGTAGTAGCTTATAAAGCATAAATCTCTGAGCTAATGGTTTAAAATAAAATACTTAAAAAAGCTAAGCAACCCAATAATTCATGCATGCATGTAGGTAGGCACAGCTGCAGATACAAAAACCTTACACCCAGAAGCCGAAAATTTTCGCAATGAAGTCCCAAATTGAGGCTGATTTCTCAATGCTGCTGAACCACACCTCCGCAGTGGAGAACAAGAAACCCTCATCATTGGTAGGGAGGGCCTTTCCTTTGGTGTGGTTGAAAAGGAATTGTGAAAGGGAATTTGACCAGCACATTGACTTTTGTGATGGGGTGCAAGTCTTCATGAGTCATAATGTAATTTATTTAAAAAAATTTATCATTTGTAAGTGCAAGTTACGTTATTCAAGTTCTGACAAGTTAATGATAACCCATGTCAAGAACTATTTATATACTACCCTGGGGTCGTTATTGCATATTTTAATTCTGCAAATGATGAGACAAAGCAGTCAGGTATTTCACAAAACCACCATCACAAGGCATTTCCATGTACTGTATTTCTCAAAATATAGTCCCCCTCTGAATATCTAATTTTGAGACTTCAGTTTCGGGAAAAATTCAAAAAATATGTTTGAATATGGTCCTTCCTTTATTTTTACCATGGGTATTTTTGGAATAAAAGGGGAACTCTATGTTAAGATAAATACGGTATTTAACATGAAATATCTCAATGTTGCAACAAATGGATTTTCAATTTTTATTCAGACATGTTCCACCCAGCAATATGTACAAAAATGATTTCCATGGGGGAAATGGCTACAGAATACTTGGTACACAACTCAGCTCCACAAAGAATTAAGGCTCACTCTAAGGCAAAAGACTTGCATGCACCCCATCATAAAAATTAGTGTGCTGGTCGAATGCACTTTCGCAATCAGCAACACACTCCTTTTCAACCGCACTGAAAGAAAGGCCCTCCCGGGTGTCCACCCAATCACAGCAGAGAAGTTCATGCATTATTCCAGGTTTTTCGGGGAAATTTTACAAATTTCTAGGTTTAACTTACGTGATTATTGAGATAATTAAGAATTTTAAAACACACAAATTTACCTCTACTTTAATATATAATATTATTTATATTTATGTATTATTTTACGTTCCTAATTTAAAGACACACTCGGTAATAGACTTTTTTTACTCTTAATTTATGAATGTCTCACTTGGTACCTCAAGGCATTCATCATTATTTAAAGAGTTAAATAGATAAATATGAACATGTTTTCATAAAGTGCAATTTAAAATGCAATCAGTACATCGCAGAGTATACATGTACATGAATTTAAAAATCTTGAAATTTCAAGGTGGATCAAAAATTTATTAACACCTTCCATTTCGCAGATTTTAAGACGAATTCACCCATTGCATCAAATGTCTTTCTTTTTTTCTTTCACTGTAATACTTGGGTCTTATCCCTTTGAGTTTTCGTGTGCTTTCGACTAGGTGCGCCATGTTGGTAACATCATATACACGTCGCCGAAATAGCTGTGACCAACATCGTGCTATTAGTGGCCAAAAAGTGACTCATTCATCGGTCATTATGACTGAAACGGCGTGAAGATGAAGTAAGCATTTCAGTCATTATTACCGAAGTGGCAGTGAACGTGTTAATAATTCATGCATAATTCCAAGGACTAAATTCAGCACAATTCACGATTTTCCCATAAATCCTGGTCACCAGACACCCTGCCCTCCCTCCAAATTCAGAGGGTTTGTTGTTCTCTTATGAGGAGACATGGCTCGGCAGCATTGCCAAATCAGCATCTATTTGGGACTTGGAATATTTTCGGCTCCTAGGCGGTAAGATTTGTGTACCCAGGACTGTAAATATGCTTGGATGAAATGAGACGAGATGAAGTAATAAAGCAGGAGCTACCTCTCAATCATCAAACAAAAAAATTGTAAAACTCTTCTCAGTAGATTTCCAGGTTTACATTGTACGATTAGTGTAATACCCTTTCTAATGAAATGACTATAGAAACAATATGAAAATATTGTTGCACATGCACACACACAAATGCATGCACATAATTAGGGCAAAAACTTCAGTAAAAACTGCCATGTATAATTATAATCTATGCTAAACACAAAAAATTGGATAGGAGCATGATTTACAAATCAAACAACCTCTACTCAATATGCTAATTTTAAGAGTCCACATTTAAAACGCTTACCTGCTGTGCACTGATACTTTCTTTTTTCTTCTTTCCTTTCTTGACTAGAGGAGCATTTTTCATGGGTTTTAAAATACTATGGCATACACCACAAACCAGGATAGTCATTCCAATCATCTGCAATGATAGATTTAAATTAGTTAACTATCATCTATAATAAAGAGTCCTAGAAGCATTCAAGTACTGGCAACTAATTATGTAACCTAATATGGGTGGGAGTGAGTTGAAATAGCGATTTATGCAACACAATTCACTAACATCACCTCGCATAAAACACACATTGACCCTGACTTTGATGCCTTAAGACCTTCAAGTGAAAATATAGATACAGTTGAAATAATCTTTGAAAGAAAAATCAATCCTGGAGTATCCAATGACAACAAAACCTTAACAACTGACGATAGCATTACTTTTTATACTTTAAATTCCTTAGAAAGGAATTCCTTTGAATAATTCATTTATTATTTTTCTCTTTTAAGGTAATCAATTTTTTTCTTTGAAGATGCATACATACACTGTTTTTGGAAATGGGTCAACAAGTATTATTCATTCAAGTGTCATAGAAATATTAATTACACATACCTCAACAACTATAACAGCATTCTCTAAAAATGACTTCCGATCACTAAGATCTAAAGATTCCCTGCATTTTGAAACTCCTTCCTTCAGTTCCTTCACCGAACACTCAAGCATATCTGCAGCATGCGACATATTGTTCAGAAGCTGACTTCCATCATTCTCTTGACTAGCATCAGAACACAGCTGCTTTTGATCATCACGGGAAAGGCTGACACCAATCAATATTTTCACAAGCACTTGCAGATGCTTACACCATGAACCATGTCGAATCAAGGAAAATAACCTTGATGGTAATGGCGCAGCAATCACATTCAGCAATGACTGAAATGGCAATGAAATTATGTATTGCATAAATATTATTATGATTGACTCTACATCATCTGAACTAGATCAAAACACTCAAAAAATTAGGATACAATTATGTATATATATATTTTTTTTATATCACGAGAAAGTCGAGTTTTAATAAGGGGTCGTGAAGTATAAAGTTTGAGTGATACAATTATGAACATGACAATTTGGACTCGGCAGCAATGAGGATCCCATGAGCAAATGTTCATAGGGCAATTATGCAGAACTCGATGCCTCCACAGTATAAGGGCTCAACAATTGTCCACCGGATCAAATCCCCTTGCCTAGGAATCCAACAATACGCATGCATTAATCTGGCAGAAGCCACCAGGTACTACCTGCTGAGCGCATACGTATTGTTGGGCTCCTAGATGAGTGGGTTAGATCCGTTGGGCATTTGTTGAGCACTTGCACAGTGGAGTTATTGAAATGTCAAAGCAAAAAAGTACTTCACAGAAATTTTACTGAACCATAGCTCATTTGAGCATTAACATTAAAAATGGTGTTGTCTTCATCCAAAGAAATTTAGACTACCACCCTACAATTTACTCCAAATCCAAGCTCTGGAGAGGTTTGCCAAACCTTGCTGAATTTGAATGCACAACATTTGGCTGACACAGGTAGGAACTTCCTTCATGAATGGCAATTGGATCACGAAAGAGGGATGACTACATTGATCTTTACAATGCCAATATTTTCATTGAAAACAATTTTAACCACAGAAAATGTTTTTCAAAATAAAGTATCATTCTTCACATAGCACTGTGGTGTTTTTGAAGTGACAGCTGATTCTTCCAAGTTATTGCAAAATTATATTACATCTCATGGATGAAAGTTGCATAAGCCATTTTGCTGTGTTTCTCAGGTCTAATGTGATTCTTTCCTCTTTACAAAAAGCTTTGAGATGGCACTCAAAAAAGTTAACTCTGACCGCAATTAAAAAAAACTTGAGCGATTGTACTATCCACACAGCCCACCAGAATTGCCACCAAAACCTGAAATAACAGCAGTCACACCGATGAACACCTACCTACTTTATTCATCATTGACCAGTGTGACAATATGTACACAAAAACATGCCGTATTAACTATCACCCACCAAAACATGCACACATTCAAGAGTCATAATAATTAAATTCCTATCAGCAAAAGTTGTGATAAAAATTAGTAGGCACTTATCTGCATGTATACACTGCTAAAATTTTATCGGAGGGAATAAGCATACCTTTTTTACGTGGACGTCTATAGGATAACGAGAACACAGAGAACCAAAATGATGGTCCAGTTCATTCATAAGCCTCTGGAGTACTGACGTGAGATCTCCATCATTACTGCTCTCTGATCCATTAGTTACATCCACCTTGGACATTTTCCCAAGAGCAGGAGCATTTTCTGACAACATGATAGCAGCACCCAGGATCCGAAGAATTAGGCTCCTTAGTCTCAGAAGATCTACACCCATTTCAAAAGTCTCCTTGGTTGTTTCAGGAGACATTTGCCTATTGAAAAGTGGATTCAAGAATTAGTTAACCCCCTTAGTGCCGTGGGCCGATATATTACCTCGAGCATAGACCAGATTTAAAATCATAATGCGTTAATATAATTTGCTTTATCTTTCATTCAATGCATTAGAATATTAAAAATAATTCCTTTTCAGTAAAATAAAAAATCCGATACCTAAAATATTATTTTCACTAGTAGCACTAAATTTTGGTGGCATCAAGAGGATTGGTACATGCCATTATGACAGAAAAAAAGGAAAATATATTTCTTATAATCCTAACTCTTTTTCAATGTAATCTACACAACCAAAAAGTAAACAAAAAACTAGTGGATGGGAAAACAAAATAAAAAACAGCAACTTTTATGAGGTTCCAAATTCCACATTTGCAATCTTACATCAACAACACTTTTGACAGTCATCCTGATATCTGTTTCTGGTGAAGGAAACCTAGCACATGAACAGATTGGATAAAACTGCTGTTGCTGCAAGAAAAAAAATGCATCTGGGAGCCTAGAATCTCACTACATTCATGAGCTAAGCTCCAAAAACCTATGCCAGAAGACCTAAAATCCTAATCAAAATATTGACAAGATTCCTAAAGACAGACTTAGAAAACCTACTGAAAAAACTTACTACTAGTGAGATGTAGTTTAAAGATACATAAAATGAATGAAATGTTCAAGAGACATTTTCCACATTAGTGATTATTAATGCATCCTAACTGAATATAGAACCAAAATATTTGAAGACGCTTAAGTCCATCCCAGAGAAGGTTGATTAATGCTGCCACTTCGGTGGCTTTTTAGTTGGTTTTGGTTTAACAATTAATTTTTACAATCATAAATGCCCACAGTGCAGCAATGTGCAAGGAGTTATCCATTTATTTGCAATTTTTTGAGAGTATTTGCATTGACAAGGAATAGAAATGAAAATTTATGAATTAAATTAATACTATGAAAACCTATTTAAATGGGTGAAAGCCCGTTTTACGGACAAATGGAGAAAATTCATGGACTTGACGCTCACTGACTGAAACGAATAGGTAAAGTTACATTGCATTAAAGGAAATTAGACAGGTAAACTGACTCACCGATCAGGAGGGTCCCATGAAATCATGACTTTCAGATCCCGGTTATCTTGCAACTTGGCCCACTCCACTTTATCCTTGTCAGGATTGATATCCATCAGCGACATAGCCTGTCAAATACATTAGATTCATCATAAGAATAGAATCTCAAAGTTATTTATTAATTTCTTGAATTGCCCATTGCTTTTTCCTTGATTTCCTATGGAGAGCGAAGATAATACACATATGTACAACATTTTTTGTGGAGACACAACAGAAATGCCTCTTCAAAGTAGAATAGTTGGCTTACATGTTTTCAATTTCAAGCCTAATGAATTCTTTTATTATGTGATGAAGAATTGCATGAGGAAAAACTAAAGAGCATTTAATATATTATTTAATGATGAGTTAACATTACCAACAGTCCAACAAAACTGTTAGATTAGCTTCACTAATGTCCTTCAACTGGAATAGGATTTTTTATAGCTCTTGGCAATTTGAGTAAGGAATTGTTAAACAAGTTTGTAATGAATAAGTAACAGATAATGCCATAGTAAGAGATACAGAGTGGTGATGGGCTATTCAAATGTATCACATACGGAGGAAAAATGAAAGAGAATAGTAGGCCATGGAATAAAAATAGTTCATTGGATAAGATGAAGAGAGGCAGTATGCCTTACATTCAAAAACCTACTTAGAAATATTTGATGGTTTACAGATTTTATTTGGGTTAGGTTATCTATCATCGCCAGTGTTTTTCTCCCTCTCTTATTCTAGAGAAACCTGAGAACCATAAAAAACACATCTACAGAAATGTTGGTAATAATGGACGTCCTTACCTTGATAGAAACCCCAATACATATTGTTTAACTTTCATATTCACTCAAAGAAATCTCCTTACGTAGCTAGGAATATACTTAATTTTCCACAAATATGCATCATAAGATCACAGTGTAAGTTCAGTACCATTCTGTAACAAAATTTGTCCAATGTGATGTCTGTACATCCTATAGGAAAACTTTGATATTGTAAGCGCTCTTTCATTTAGATTATTATAAGCTGCGAGACGACGAGGGTCTCCGACGAGGGTCGCCTTGAACGGACTTCGTTTGGGACCCAGCCATTCAGCACATTCCTGCTGTCATCGGAAGTCGCTTAACAAATGATCTCTTTCGGTGACTCCAGGGTCGTGGGGCTGGTGGCGGCTAGGAGAGGCAGTTGGGGTTTGGCAGCGAAACAGTGTGTACGGCTTGGGCTGAATAAAGCAAGTTGCTATGTGTGAGAATTTGGACTTGTTCCCTGCTTTGTTTCCCCCGAACCCCTTTATCGTCGGCGAAGACGACTTACAATATATGTACATATTACAATGAAGTACCGCTGATCCGAAAACGTTTAATGTGAACATCTGCATGATTGGAACAGCTCTGCCATGAATTTTTTTAACAGAAAATTAACCTTTTCTTATTTAAATAGTATGTATGTATAAATGTATAGTCTTTTGCATCAAGTTTATCTCAAGGTATAGGGATTGTGTACTTATGCTTGCTAGCCATATCAACCGCACTTTATAACACAAATACTCACACAACAAAATGAAACAATATGTGCACTGTTACAACAGATGACAAACTAATGAGGAGTGATGACTGCCGAACATCCCAGGCACACCTATGAGTCAGCAGTGAGCTGTCGAAGAAGGGGTAGGGCAGGTGGTCTTTTACAGTTACGCAGTCCTATGCACTGCATATGCTTGTGATTCATTCTTCCATTTCAAACCCATTCTTTAATATTATTTCGGCAAATCTGAACAATCAAGTAATCTAAAGAGGGTTTGGTCCCAATCATTTTGGATAAGCAGGACTCCCCTGTATTTATGTATGCAGCTATATTCACAGCAATTGTATTTCACTTTGATCACCATTTTTTGTTAAATATATCTTTGCTTTTCACGGCATGAAAATTATTATCAGGTACTCTTTAGATAACAACATTAATACCGTTTCCATGTGAGTATAGTCATAGTTTAATTCCTTTCTCTGTCCACATCTTCATACATCCAAGTAACTCAAAAAGAATATTATGTAGCCTCCTTAAAAATTTCTCTGAATATTTTTTATTTGATTGTTAAAAATATTGACCACTACTCAAGATTCATGAATTGATGTAATGACAGCGGAATGGACCAAAACATATCAAATAATCATGCCCTTACAACAATTCCTCATTTAGACCTACATTTAAGAACACCTTTAAAAATTAATTTTTATTGACAATTAATTTCATGTTACTTTTAAGGTCACTTGTTCTTCCACTTGGTTTACTAACACACGAGGAAAATAATAATTAGTAAGTCAACTTAGAAAGGCAGGAACTGTAATAATAGAAAAGGAATGAGGAACTCCAAACATACCTGTAATCTTTGGGTGTGATTATTTGCATGCAAAATAACCAGCAGCATATCTTCTACAGTGATGGATGAATAATGAAGAGAGTTGTCCAGTCTCTCACGGAACTCAACGAACTCCTCTATGGTTAAAAATGAACCAAATTTATAGGAGAAAGTTAAATGGTCCACACTCTGTAAAATAAAAAAAGTATTTGCAGTGATAGCTACAGCAATAAAAACAGATGAACTGTTATGAAGTGATGAAAATATTAGTAAGTATATACGTACATCTTTGTAGTTGGCAGTAAAAAACTTAAGTGTTGTCTCATAAATACTAGCAGCATATGAATAGAGGCCATTGCCATATAAATGAGAGCAGTGCAGGTGACCAAGGGAATCAAGCTGCATATGTTTAACATCTAACAACTCGTAAACACAATGGGCTCCGGCACCAGCACCTTGAAAAGCACAAAAACACAAAAGTATGAAGATAGTACAATGAAGCAACAAAAAATATATGAGAATTGTCACAGAACAAAAAAATGATCAAGTAATCAAGATAATTGCCAGGGATGGGGTTTGAAGTATTCCAACCCCCCAAACTGTTTGGGAGATACGGTCTAGGCTGCCCCTGAGATACAGCTCCCCCTTCGAACAAATATTTTCTAGCTAAAACCTAGCCATAGCAGACTAGAGATAACCCTACTTACCAACAAGAGAATAACATTTCAGAAGCAAGAGTTTGGCATGGTAGTTCGACGGACTCAGAGACAGGACAAGCTCAAGTATAATCATTGCCTTAGTAATACTCGTAGGAGGGATGCCACTCATTTTCTCATCTATCCATGCCTCATACAAGAGGTGGCAAGCAATCATTGCATACATATCATTCATACTGGAAGATAAAATACAAATTTTAAAAAGTCAACAAAAAAATGATAAAAAACAGAATTAGTGAAACTGATATTAGTAAAAGACTAGGCCAATGTTTTAAGTGTAGCTTAGGAAAAAATGAGAATTATAACTTTAATGAAATGGTGAATATGTACCTGCTAAATTAATACCTCTACAGGTTTCTCTTCAAAAACCCTTAAAATAATCTTAAATATGAAGAAGTAAATAATGTTTAGCATGTACATCAGCAAATAGTTATGAAAATTGAGATAGATGTACGGATCTGCTTAATTATTTAGCTTTACAAGAAAGAAAGTTTTTAATTAGAAGAGAAATATAATCAACTCCGACTGAACTTTTACAAGTATCCAATACATACTTAGTCTGCCAAGAAAATTTAAAAAAATATGCAATCATATCAGGTAATTATACCAAAATAACAACGTAAAAGGCAAATTTCGGCCAATATAATTAAATTGTGGGCATGATGCACATTAGTTCTAGGCACCCAATGAGGTGTTTCTAGATAAAGTCTTTACATAGTACTCAATCCATAATAAGTAGGGCTGAAAATATGCTATGTAATTGTTTATTCCTATGCTCAGCGACAGCTCTGAGGGAAGAGGGATATGATATTTTCCTGAGCAATGATGGGCACAATAAAGGGGAGTGAGCACTCCCGCCATGGAATTTCCCTGTCACTGCGACCTCTCCATAAATGTTCAATGTACGCAATTGGCAATTTTTCAGAGTATTTTTTCAGCAGCAAAATACCTGTGCACTCGCTACAGAGTTCAGATAGGCATGCTAAGTAACCAAAAGTGAGTTGCTAAATGATTAAAAAGCCCTACCATTGCATTCAGCCAACTTCTTCCAGACAGGGAGGCTGACATTTTGCTATGCAGCAATCTGCTCCTGTTACTATTGCTGTTCTTCTTCTGAACTTCTACTGTATTTATAGATTGATTATTATACTAAAGGAAATTTATTATTTATGATAATTAAATTTTAGGATATAGAGGGACATAAAAACCTTGACGCTCAAAGACCTTTCCTATTTGCAAACAGCATGCCCCACTATCAAAAATTGATAATTTCAATGATTTTTACCTCTGCGAGACAAATGATTAATTATTCCATGTACTTACGAAAAGTCTGTTTGTAATGGAGATGCAAAGCATATTCCATGAGCATAGTGGCATATGAAATTGGTAGCAAGTTCCAGTTTCTCTTCCCTCGACAAGCTTTGGTGAAAGCCAATTCTCCTACTAAGTTCTATAAGATTTATGTGCTGCTGCATTTGCTGTGCCTGAAATAACAGTAACAACAGATATTAAAAGGTAACATTACTATTTCTAAGAAAAAATACAATTCCTTCCTAAACGAAACAGGATATAACCTTTTAGGTATTAAGAACCCTGGGTTTGCTAGATTAAATTGAGCATCAATTGAAAATCTAACGTAAGAAACACTTGGCGAACAAATGGCACATTATCATTTGAGTATGAGGACTAGTACTATATCTAATGCATTTTCATTTACAACATGACCCAAAGAATACAACTCTTACAGAAAATAAAAATATCAATATAGAATGGCATGACACTACATTGAGATTAAAATTTCATTTGAGGGGTATATTTTAGGTAATATGAAATTATCACACAAAAATTGTGTATACTTACCGTTTCAGGGAACTCCCCCTTACGAAGGGAAACCATGTCTTCTACTTTAGCTATAAACTCCCCTTTCCTGTTTTCAGGCAAGAGGTTAAGGAATATCTTGAGATCAGGAAAACAGCATGGCTTATCGCCAAAATTCCTTAAGTATGACAGCAGAAGTTCTACAATATCTCCTATTGAAGTTGGAGTAAAAATATTATGTTCTTCGGTAAAAAAAAATGCTATCAAAAATGATATGTAAAGAGGCTATAAGAATGACAACATGAGCCAATAGGAGAGAGGAAAATCAAAGCAGTTAAAACAAATTAATAAAAGTGAATTTGTTAGTTGCTTAAATGTATTCACTTAAATAATAACTAACTTATACAGACACATAGTGTGAAGTCAGAGCACAGCATAAATTGGAAAGTTAAATGGGAGACTGTCACCAGAGACACGAGTTTAGAGTAAGTATGACAACTAAAGTCCATTGCAAAGGACGCAGGGGGAGTATGTAATGAAGGATAAGTAACACAAATGGCAATCAGAATGGACAGCACAAAGGAAAGTGGAACAGGAGATATACCTATTGTCCAACTTTAAAGTATCTTTTTATACTAGTGCTGAGATAAAATGACAGAGATTTGGGAAAGGAGTAACAGAGGATATAAAAAAACCCATGGACAAAAAAATTTCAAGCCCAAGATAGGTAAAATTCCAACTTTAGATACATTTTTATGCTGATGATATTGTTTTTGATGCCAAAGGTGCCCAAAAAGTTCCATGGACTGTGACATAAAAATTATTCTAAAATGACTCCACGTGCACATTCATGTTTAACATTGATTAAGGGTAACGTGAGGAGGAAGAAAGAGGTGAGTGTAACATTATGTTACTTTAATAAGCGTTACAAAAGTAGAACTTCAGCTCAATTGATCAATAAGCAATTCACCTATCCTCGTCATAACGAGTTTACAATCCTGAGATTGATTAGTCACAGCAATTTTGAGATAATATTAGAAAGATACAAAATGTACCTACCATCTAATTATTTTATGTAAATAATCTTTCAAAATTAAGTAATTTATTCATATTTGCAAGCATATCCACATTAAATATGAGTAAATCAACTAGCAATTCAAGAAATAACTACGTAGGGAAATGAAAAATATATATTTTTTTAAAGTATGGCCTATATCAGGAAGTAATTAAGTAATACCTGTAAATTTTCATAGAAAATATGTTGTGCTTGTGTAAGTGAACATATTAATAAGGACATAATAAGAAATATAGAAGGGGGAAATTTCCAACTATTAACTTTTACAACTAAACTTTTCTATTATGGTAATTGGTATTAGTTGAATTTTTTCCCCAATATCATAAATATCGGATGAGGACCTAGGGTGGGCCCTTACAAGGTTATAACCACTGGGGCTGGGACCGTAACTGATACGCCCAGTCATCTTAGGAAGGGGTTTGGAAGGTAAAGAAAGAGGTGCCACCACGATTAGGAGCCTGCCAACGCCTGCGGGATGAGGATAGGGTTGAAAGTAAGAGGACAGGGAAATCCCAAAGCCATGAATGCCATAAGCCACTACTTGTGAAACCATGATTTAAAATTTCTACTGAAAGGAAAGATTTCCCTATGGAGAAGAAAAACCCTGTGATTCTCCGTAGATAGTATCATAGACAATGGCAGCAAACAAGAACTCACCAGCAATTTCATTAGGGTTTTCTTTCCCACGGTCCAACAGCCTCTGGTAGAGTTCGAGGTATGCTAGATAAGGCCCTCGGAACTTTCGACTCAATTTTTCATTTTTCTGTGAAAGAATGGCAAGGAAATGCCGTATGTCCTCTGGCGTAGTGTCTGCTTTAGACCACATACCATCTTCCTTCAGATCTCCATCACACTTCACTAAACTCACAGCCTCGCCTCCACCTTGGACAACTTCGAAATCAGAGCCTTTTGTTTCGTCCTTCACAGAGCTTATACACTCAACACTTTTGCCTAGAGTACCTTCACTTTTTTCTACTTGAGCATTTTCAGAATCCACATTAACATTATCAGCAACATTGAGCACATTTGCATTACTATCCCCAATGGGTCCTTGCTTTGCAGCATCACTTTTCTGGGAAGGTTTTTCATCAAAAAGATGAAAGGATGAGGTGAAGTAATCTTGGTAGAAGGACCACCGATCGATGCTGGAAAAGTTAGCATTTAAATTTGGAAATATCAACACGCCGCCAATGTATACCGATGTCTAAAGAGGAGCAAAAAACTAATATTTATTCAAGGACATAGGACAAGCTAAAATAAAATTTGACTTTTCACTTCCATTATGTTAGGGATTTAATAAACATTTGTTAAGAAGAAAATTTACACCTATGCAATTCAAATATTTTCAATTCAATATTTTCTATCTTTTCTGTCTCTTACTTCACATACTCAGTTTGAAATGGAACAGCTTGGTCAATTTCTAGCATGTTAGGCCACAATCTACAGATTTTAGATGGAATTCTTAAGAAGACATAATGCAAAATGACACAAAACATAAAATATCGATGGCTAAAATGAACAGTACTAAGTCGATGGATAATAAAAAAAATAAAATGAAATCAACTAAAAACACCACATAAACCTCACACTTTTGACGCTTCTTGCAAGAAAATCACATGTATAATGAGCCAAAAATCAACTGAACCCAAGGCCTCTTTTTTTTCCTAACTGAACTTCATTTTCCCAATTCTATTTAACTCCAGAGGCAAAAAAATAACAATTTTTTAAAGTGGACACAACATTTGCACAAAATCTATAACTCTATTGGAACAAAGCATATTCTATCATATTTGTGACTCTTTACCCTTTCATGTGCCCATCTTTACAGCTTCGACAAAATGTCAGCAATAAGTGAAGTTTGATTATTGGCATGCAAAAACTTTTGCTTTACTCACTCCTCCCGAAGAAGTAACTTATATGATAGGTTGGTATCACTCCATCTCTCCATCTTCATCAAGAGTCCAGCACGACGAACAGGCACTGGATTAGGGCATGACATTAGCTTAGCACCAAGTGGTCCAGATAGAACTTCCAAGGCTTCAGCATACTTCTTCTGCATTTCTAGAATCATCAAGTAGAGCTGAACTTCTTGCTCTGCATCAACTTTGCCCTCTTCAACAAATTTCTTAACCATCCTCTCCGCCAAAAGTAGAACAACATCTTTAGATACTTTTTCATCAGCTTTATAGGCCTAAAAACAATAAATAAAATTATATCTCAGGAATATTGCAGTATCCTACATTTAATAGAAATAAATGGTAAAATACAGTGAAACCTCGATTTTACATTCCCCCATTATACATTTTCCCTGATTTTGCACAGTTTTTATCAGGTCCCAAACCATACCGCCTTTAAACAATGATACTCTATTTAACAATATCCTCAATTTTGCACTTTTTGTAAGTGGTCCATTCAAAAGTGTAAAATAGAGGTTTCACTGTACCTTCACCATATATTTATCCACAAAGATGACCACACTAATAGGATAATATGTAACAGTAAAGTTTGTAAGTTAATAGTGATAACACAATATTTCAAAGCATAGCTCCTCCCACAGATGAAAAAATGATCCATAATTGACAGATTTAACTGAGGAGACATAGATAATGAGTAATTTAACCCTTAACTATAGTAAATAATAAAATAAAAACAATCCAATACATTTTTAATTGTTCAGATAGCCAAACTACATGTCTATAACTAACAGCTATAAAACTAAAGATAATATTATGTATTCAATGAATGGATTAGTATTTGAAGAAAAGTTAGGTCACCACTCAATTATTATCGAGTTTATGATGAACACGAAAAGGATATAAATTGCCACTGCATGCATCCTGAGTACATAACAGAAAATCATGGCATCTCAAATGATTAAGAATAGTACATATTACCAAAACAAGGTAAGCAAATACAATAAAATCAATTTAATGGGCGCTATCATGGCCTCCTTTACTCCAGGCCTGCACATGAAAATTTACGAGGAAGAAGGCCAGTATCAAGGAGGCCATAGCACATTGAATGAGAAAGTATGCATATTTATCCTCATGCTGAAAATTTGATTGATGCCAAAACTTGATTGCGTTAGAGAAGCTGCAGCTCATCCAAAGCAATGACCCAAGAAGGAAAAATCGTGCCTATCAGTCATGAAAAACTTTGAACATCAAATATTAATGACGCACCTGCATAACTAAGCTCATCACAGCCCAGAAGTAGTAGGGGTTCTTAGGCTTTAGTTTATAGAGTGCCATCGCTGTCTGCTGCTGTTTACGGTAATCATTCACTCTCACATAAGCCATAAAGAGATGAGTGAGCAACTCTTCATTTGATGGATCCTTTTTTGTCGCACCTTCATAAATTTCACAAATTTTTTCCGCTGTATGGACAAAATAGATTATTACAGGACTAAATAAATTGGTAGGAGATAAGACAGGTAATGGCAATGCACGAGACATACTTGCACCATTTTCTCATGCGAAATGGAAGTAACTTCCGACAAAAACCAACTTTAGTAAAGTGCACGGACACAGGCACTTTTGTGGCAGGTACATACTAAGTTATCATTGGAGGAGCCTCTCATTCCAAAGATGAAATACTGAATAAGTAAACTCAGATGGCAAGAGTGAGCCAAGGGCAGGGGTTATGTCTTTGGACACAAATTACGTTTAAAAATAATTCAACAACATACGTTTATGTATTTCACGATAGCAGAGAGTCATGGCCTGTAACGTCGAATCTTCACACGGGACCTCTTGCCGCACCGACTCCAATATTTGTTCGCACTCATCCTCCTTTCCCAGGCGTAATAATGCCAAAGATTTCAAAACCTATGGAATGAAGTTTAATATATTCGTTTATTAAGACCTTAAAGTGCTTGATAATGAAGTAATGTGGAAGAAAACAACAAGAAGAATAGGCCTAAAACATACCTTAGCGCATTGAAAAGAAGGCTGTTTCTTAAGAACCTTTTCGGCCTCCTGAAGGGCCTTCTTATTATTTCCAACATCTAACCAGTCTGCAGGAAAAATATTTTACAATTAATCATTATTGAAAATGAATTATATGGTACAGATACAACATTAACGCCTATAGAAGTGGCCGCGTAAATACATTTGCACTACACGCCATTTGTTTACAACAATATTCTGTATGGAAACCACCTTTAATCTTACACCTAACGATTCTAAATCTCGGGAAAATTATTTACATTCATTTATATGCGATTTACCGCGCATGAAACTGGCAAAAGTATTTAAAACTGAATATAGGCTACAAGAGCTATATGTTGAAATCATATACTCGTAGGTTTCAGGCTTAATTCGGGTAAAAACTAGCTAGGAGTAAGAACAGACTTTGAATATAAATTAAAAACTCGAATTATCTCATATTCTTGCCAATTATTACCATAAATTGGACGAAGTCGCCGCTCACTCACACTCACATCCACATGTGATTTCGCAGCCATGTTGACCGAAACACTATTACTTTGTTTACCTGCAGATGGCAGTAGTGGAGCGGCGATTCCCCGCAATTTTTCAAAATTGCCTTTTTAGGGGTATTCGCGTGGTCATTGCTTTCCGAACGAGTATCATGTTTTCAACCTTAAAAAATAGTGTCATCGAAACGAACTTAATTTCTGACTATTTTTCAAAAAATAAATTTATCGGGTACAGCAATTTCATTACCATGCTAATTTCAGGTAATAGGTCACCCACTACGTAGTCGTTAGTGATGAAGTAGAAAAGTATGAAGGTGTTAGACAAAAATTGTAAGAATATGTAGCTAAAAATCCATACAAATATGACTATTATTAATACTTCTACAGATTTGTTTATTTGCGTGAATTTAGCGGACACTACAAATACGTTTACGTTTCTAAGGAATAGATGAATTGTGGTGCTCAATTGAAGCACTGCCTATTGCTGTACATGCTATTGAAACATTCAAAGCAACAAAGTAACGAAAAAAAGATAAATTATTTCCGAAATATTTACTTGCGATTACAATGGTTCGCTAAGAGACGGAAAAATCCTCTGATGCATTAATAATTTTGAGTGCGGGGCGGATTTCCATTTCAAATATTTTCGGTAGCCCAATGTACCAGATTATACTCTTAAATCCGTCCTGGATGACAATACAAAATTGCCGAAAGCGATAATCGAATATGGGGACAGTTTTTACGTTTCAAATTCCCTCCATAACGGTTGAGCGCCCTGAATCGGGGTCGCCATCGATCAATGGAGAAACCTTGTGATATTTCGATGACACGGAGGGTTCTTTTCTATTTCCATCCCGTGTTAAGTGTCACGGCATGGTTGCCTGGACTCGGCGCAATCGTATTTGACCTTTCAAACGAAGGGTTGGCAATTGTTCCCAAGAGCTACGTTTTCAACTCGACCCGTATGGCAAACAATTCCACATTATTTTTGTATTAATTTATATCTTACGTTTTGCTAGAGGAATGTCTGCATTGCAGGGGTAAAAAGGGGCTCTTCCACCCAGACTCCTAATTCTATGCTCTTTCAAAATAAAAAAATAAAAACTTCGGATTTAAGACTCGTGGATCCGATACTGGGGAGTGTGGATGACGTGATCACGACGAGGGGAGATTTGAACCCGAGAGAATAATATGCCGTTTACACTGATAGTTCCAACTCGCAATCCTCTATCAGGAAAAGCAGCTCAGCCAACTATAAATGACTGCATTGAATAATATCAAGGGCGTACCCAGGATCAAAACTAGGGGGTGGAGGGAGGGGCAAGCCATGGTTGTTCAAGTTGTAGGTAAGATTTGAGCATGGAAAAGGTGAATGAAATCAACATTTTTAGGAAACTTTAACAGCTCTATATTAGTTTTTAAAATATGCTTGAAAAAATATTAATTTGCGATTTTTGCTTCTAGAGGGGAAAGGAGCAACTGCCCCCTCCTGCCCCTCGCTGGGTACGCCCACGAGTAATATTTCATGTTTTTCAGTTCATTGATCACGTTAAGGATATGAGAGAAGAGAGGCCTCATGAATACCCTGATGAGAAAACGGAAAAACTTAATCGGCCATATCTTAGGGCATGATGTCCTGATGGAAACAATCGTCGAGGGAAAAGTGGATGGTAAGATTGGAAAAGGAACACCTCGACTAAATCATAGGATAGGTAAATAAGGGTGGAAATATAAAGCAGAAATGCGTAGACAGTGTATAAGGGACAGGTAAAGAAGGATGTGAAAGAGAAGAAATGCACAGGGGTGAAAGATTAGCTGATAGGAGAGTTGAGCTGAGATCTGCGTCAAACTAATCATAGGTTTGTTGACCAGTTATGACGATTATCACACTAAATATATTTGCCTCAATTTTGACTAGAATCTGGTCGAATTCATTCCATCAGTTCATTGCACATGCGATCAAAACGCTATCGCCTTCATCTTAAGATAAATCACCATTCACACTTTGCCAAGCAATCGCATTTCCTACCATGACGTTTTCATTTTAATTTACTTGCAGTTACTATAAATACACAATTTACTTATCTCATTTACATTTGTTTAGTCGATAAGGTTATTAGAATGAAAAAGTAAAGCTAACTTTCTCTGAATTAATTATTTATTCAGCACAAATTCTAATTTTTATCTCGAAATATTATTCAAAATATTTTTTAAGTTTGGCTCGCGTTTGTTTCTTAGTTTGCTTCTAGAGAGGAATTTTCAGGCTTGCCTTTACAGGAAACAAATGTTAGTACATACGCAGTGAAGAAAATGAAATAAAATATTCGATTATCATGAAGTCATAATGAAATCATAATTAGAAAGCTACGGCCTGAAAATATTGAGGAAAATATTATGAACGGCACATAAAGACAAAGGACGGATGGGTATTAAGGAAACAGATATGAAGCAACTTCAGTAATACTAAAATATGCCGCCATTGATGCAAAGACGGTGGCATGGGTAAAGAAGTGAATGGAGACGAATGGATGGAAATATTCGGAATTAGAAAATAATATTACAACCTATTTTCTATCTACGCCTAGGTACGTAGCTAGGAGGGGGGCTTTTGGGGCTTCAGCACTCCCCCGAATATTTTTCTTGCGGAGACTTCCCACGGTACATTCTCATATGTTATATGAATTGAGCTCCCTCGGATGTGTTGTATTCGACAGTACGCAGTGAAACGACTTGATCAGCTCAAGCCATCAACATTGATTTTATCAACTACCTGAATAACATCAAGCGAACAAGATCAACCTTAACAAAACATCAAGCTAATGTTATGGAATATATGCCTATGCAGCAATACTGAACCATATTACGAGCTGAAGTAATGCTAGAAAGTTTTATTTGTGTAAGACCCCAATTACGGATACATACGGGGGGCGCCCCCTTAGCGGGGCCGCCTGTACTACCAAACATTGCAGAACCACAATTGTAACTCTTTTATATCACAAGATGGCACTGTCTTGTATATGTAGTTAACCATTTTCTTTAAAACTTACTCAAAAACTTCGCATGTGACTTGATTATTTTTTATTACGATAAAAGTAAAGGTAACTCAATATATCTTTTGCCCCCTTTGAGTTTTTTCTGTATCATGAGTTTTTTCTGTATCCGCTACTGCCTGGTCCAGGGGATGAGGGGGCCTCACCCGTGCCAAGTTAAACAAGATACAAAACAAAAAACAAAACTTGGAGCGATCGTATTACCACCATGCATCAGTGCCAGGCCTCAAATCTTCGAACGCCTGCTTCGTGGGTGCCTCCGTAGCTTTTGGCGGCACTCCGCTCCTCACGTTTGACCCTCGACAGTGTTGCACCATGAAGACGAGAGAAGTGAAAGCCTTCACGATTGGATGTAGAGCTGAATCGGGTTGAGAGGCAATTCCCTAGCGGAGTTACGAAGTCATCACGGACCGCTGTAATCTCTCCGAAGTCTTCTATGAAGTTTGAATATTAATATTGACCCCTTGCACTCCTCTGCATCTCTTTGAGGTTGTCTAGTGTGGCATGTTTTTTGTGGTAGTTTTCATTCCTCAGCTATAAAAAAATTAGTTTTCACTTGAATATGCAAAATAGATAAGTACTCAAAAATTCTTAGGTTGATATGGCGTAGCAAGAAGACAGAAAGTTGCTTCGGGAGTGCTTGGTTGGTGTGCGTTAGTGTGTTGCTATTTTATTATTTCTTTCTCATATTTTTTATTTCTACCTCATAAAATATGGTGCATATTACTAAGTACTAAGATATTGCAAAGTAATAAGATAGATCCAGTCACCCAAAATAGTTATGGTAGTGCTTAAATGGGATTTGCCATGGGGTGAACCAGTTACCCACTAGTGGTGGGTTAACTGGGGCCAACTGAAAAGTGAAAATAAATTAATATAAAATATTATAAACTTGTAGAAATTACATTTAAGTCACATGATGCGCTAGTCCGATTGTTGATAAATCATTACGTTTTTTCTCAGCATTCCAAAAAAATATTTGAAAATGATATTGTACTATCGAATTGAAAAACTATGCCCCAGTTACCCCCAAGCACCTAACTACTTTTCAACTACTATAAAATGATTATAGCCAAATCATCTAGTTCCATGAAAAGGTCGTGTGTTAGGCAGTGGCGGCTCGTGAGTCAAATGCTAGGGGGGGCGCACTCCACCGGGGGGTCATAATTTTTTAATATTTCGTGTATTTTATTAAGTTTTTACGGCAATATAGGATTTAAATTCTGTGATGCCATACGTTCCGTTTTTTTCAACAAAAATACCTAGTTTTCCTAATAAAGCTTGATTAATAAATACTAAATGCAGTAGACTCTCGGTCATACGGATCGGCTTAGTCCGGACTCTCGATGATACTGATCAATGATCTTGAAGAATAAAAATATATTTGCTGCTATATTTTGCAAATACAAACGAAAATACGTAACTTTAGGTTTTAGCGTCTACATTCTTCGTGCGGATATGCCCGCAATACACTTCTGTTGTTCGTTTTGCAATCATAATGCGTCATTTGTCAAATCTATACAACATTTGCAATGATTTAGGTAGCAATGACACTTGTAACACCTGAGGAGGGAGGAGAGTGTCACTGACTTCCACTAGGCAACAAACACTACTAGAATGCGCGCGCTTTGCTATTGCAGATGTAAATTTTGATGGCGGTGTTCGCGTTGCTTCTTGAATACAGTATGATTTAAAATCAACAATTAGACATTTTTCACACATTTTTAACAAAATATGAAATACTCACAGGCCTTTAGTTATATTGCAAAAGTCCTTCCTTCTTTCATTTTGTCCAGCAAAGTGATCAATTACACGTTCGTTGAAATCAGCGCTGGACAACAATTTCTTTCTGATTGAACACATGGCAAGGGCACTAGTCTATAAATAAACAAGGGACGACACAAAATAGGCCGACGAAAAATACGACCAAAGAGAACAAGGTGCCTGGACACAGAATTGGGACAATTTTTCCCTATATTTCCCTTAAAAAAACGAGCACTGTTGATTAATTAAAACTGTCTTCTTGAATGTACACACAGCACTAAGAAACTTCTTAATCGGCAATTACGCACAATTAACTCCTCGAAAATTATGTCTGAACTCATTTCACTCCGTTCTTTCCGAGAGTCTTGCCGTTACTATAAGGACGACTCAAGTGAGATAGAAGTCGTGGTCCACTAATGCTGATTCAGCTGAGGGACGAATTTAAGGTCAGCAAAGGCATTCAAGCAAACAAAGGACGTCACGGACCATCTCCTTGAGTCTAAGATTCATATGTGGTAAACACACGAGACGCCAACGGGTCGCATTTGGATTAACCGTGTCTTCGAAATCATTGCCATGATATAATAGAAAATAAGTTCTAGATCGTAAAAGAAGACGACTCGACTGAGCCACAGATGGGAGCTGTAAGGATTTCCGCACTGATATGAACTCTTCGAGGCCACTTAAATCAGACATAAGTGGGCATTTTCCGTCAGACAGCTACCGCTCTGCCGCTGAGGAATTAGGTGAACATGAACTAATACAACAAGGACGGCTAGAAAAATGATGAACCTACACACAAAAGGTGCATTGTACGCGGCATTTCATGACATTAATTGAATGACTCTATTTAAAGTCGCGCTTAACGATTTAAATTATATTTAATCCTTCACCCTATCACGCACTCAACTATTTCTTAAATTATAAATCAGTGGGGAATGTTAACTGATTTTTCCTAATACTGCAGGTCTTTTGATAAATTTATCTGAAAAATAGGTACCGCATATCTAATCATCGGGAAGATATGAATAAATTGTTAAGGCCTAAATATTATAATATTAGTTTCCCCAAGGTTCTTGAAATTCGTAATCATAACATAACTGTGTCAAATACTCGAGAATAGTTTTCCTACATCAATACGGCCTTTAACTGACTGGATTTTATGTGTTCCGGAATTCAAACACCAAAAAACGCAAGCATAATGGGATAATTTATTTACTGTAGCAATACCTACCAGTAATTAAAAATTAAAATCGTATAACTACACCCAGTACAGTGACCATTCTGATTCCGTACGCCCCTTTTCTGTGGCAGCACAAAGTAGACGCCAGATTATACGCCCGCCGGCCTGCGCAGCGATGTCAGCTCACTCGTCGCTCTGCGCATTTTCGGACGACGTCCCAAGACTTCCATAAGACACAACGTTAGACGCGTCATAGCACCAGCGGCCCCCACCACTACCACTCTCCATATAACTGCATGGGGATGGATTGGGACGTTCTGGCCAGCGCCCCACGGCTACAAATACGAACTTCTCGCGCTATTTCTTTTCGTGTTTTTCCAACACTTTCGATGTATGGGACTGAAAAAACGCTTTGATTAATCAGATGTATAATTATAAATTAATGGATATTTTTTTTTTTTTTACTTTTTCAAATATTTGGGAGGGGCGGCGTCCGAGAGTCCTTATGGGCAAACCGCCACTGGTGTTAGGCTCAAATCGCTGGAAAAATCATCAACTAAAACATAAAATGACTCTATTATCAACATCCTAGGTGACCTAAGTTAGCTTCTTTTTTTGCATCGATGGACGTATTGTATTATGGCAACACGTTTTTATTTCGTGACATTCGCTAAAATTATTTGAATATTTATAAATGAAATGTAATATATTTACACGATTTGGCACTGATTTCTTTCACCTATGTAAGGTAACTCTTAACACTGTTTCACAATCAAGTTAGCTGGTAAGTCGTTTTGGAATGAAGAAAGCTCTCTGTATTTTTGGTCTCGAGTGGTATAGTGACCACAATGGGAAATCAGGATATTACCTACACCAATATTTTTGTCAGGCTAAATATTATGGACTCAATAAAAAACTGCAGAAATATCCGACGGCAAAATATGTCGAAGGATTCGTTAGTTTCTTGATAATACGGGAATATTAAAAATTTTATTTTGAGGAATGCATGTTTTGTCGGAAATTTAAGCGCAAGCCAAATATTCTGTTCACGCAATCGTTTTCTGAATGTTTAGGATTGAAATACAAATACAAACGACCAAAATTTCAAGATTGAAAACTCAAGAGTTTGGACGGCTTGATATTCTGCCTTCACACAACTCTGCAGATCTTTGAAGAATTTGCCCTTATTATAGGGGAGGAAGCATAGGCCGTGATATATCGCACGTACAAATAATGGTTGGGGGGCCCTGAAGCGGTGCTGGACGACGCGGAAAAGGTAGTCAAAATTCACTCCACAGTCAACTGCCCAAATGGTTATGCAAGGTAGGAATTGAATTTTGACAAATAAATAAGCGGTTAAGAATTAAATAGTCATGCGGCATGCTCTGAACCTCACACTAGGCTCTACGAAGTTTTTAGATCAGAAAATTTTCCAGAATGTGAATGTAGCATCAAATCATCAGTAAATGAGATAATTTTACCAGAGCCGGATCAAAAGGCCCACCAACGCAGGGCCCCCCAACGAGCATGAGCCTTACGTCAATATAGAGGCAAATACCCTCCAAAATCAGGAAAACAGAAAAAAAACATCACGTATGATGGGATTTGAAGTGAACGTGGATTGTTTATTAGTTAATATGTAGTTTAGTGATCCGATAGGCTGAATTTCCGGTTCTTTTCGTAAACCGGAGGTGGCCCTCAGAATGGGCCTAACCTCCTCAAGTGATCGATCTAATTTCATCAACATTTGGGGTATAAAATTGAGTGACTGAATAAGATCCATAATTTTGATTACTTCAGCGAATTTGATATAGGTGTGAATGTCAGTTACAAGTTTAAAAAAATTAATAATACAGCGAATAAAATTCTGCGTTTAATTCTGCGAAGATACCTATTTTGTTTTTAAAGCGGATTTTTTTAATCAAAACATATCTTGAATAAATAGGTTATTTTGGATAAATCATTTCTTTTTGCTTTTTGTGAATACGAATTGCTAGGAGTTAAAATTGAATTTCTATTACGGGCAAATCTTAAGATTCCTACTCAAATCATAGGTACAAGATCAATTAAGACGAATACGACAGAAGGTTATGTTACGAAGGCAAATACTCAAAGTGCTTTCCCAGCAGCCTCATCACGATTGATCTTCGTAGGAAAAAATATGGCGCTAGTTATTGATGAAAATACATTTGCGTAAATATGTTTTCCAAAATTATGTCCTATTGAAGGGTAAATCAAGACCTCGGAGGAGCAAAGCAACTTCGAATTCGAATACATACTAAGCCACGATAAATTAAGAAGTTAGCTTAGTTTGTAATGCACTTGTATCGTATTCGCTAATTTTCGTCACGGACTTGAACGTTTGTAAGTAATTTAAATTTTGATGTCCTCCTATTCTCTTGAATAACAAAATCGCTATTGCGGTTAGATTGTCCTCAAAATGCTTATTTCCTATTTATTCCTTTAGTGCTTGTTATTATGCAAACGATGTGATTGATTATAATAATTAAAACTATTTGTTTGATTCAATTTATATATTCATACATATCTTTCAGTGATAAAATTAAAGTCGAGATAAGGACTTTTAAATCAAATTATAATTATTTAATTTCCAATAGGGTGGTTTCCTATTATTTTTTTTGCCTAAATCGAAAGATTATTACACCTGGAGTACGTATTTCACGCATTTAGATTTTTAAATGACGATTTCTATTTTTCGCGATTAAATGAAAAGTGAAAAATTTCAAGCGCGCGAAAACGCGACGCGTAAGTATGAATGCCGGGAAATCTCTCCGTGTGACGCATTTCTGGTTTCCGCTGCCCCCCTGTGAGGTGACCTTGAGGCGAGGCTTAGCGCTGATACGACGCAGGCTGCTAGCGGGTAGCTGAGTACCCTGCTGGCTGGTAGCGCTTGGCTTAAATAAGGATTATTAATACCTTATCAAATGAAGAAAACTTTCCGACCTTAGCCAGTTTTAATAAGTGATTATTAAGACATGTTTCCCTGAGCTCTACGCCTCATGCATGCATTGGTAACCTCAGACGATGTATAACTCCTATCTTCTCGTAAGTATAGAAACTAGGTCCCTGTGACGTCACGTGGAGTGGCATCGCATGGGCGCCAATCTGGCCCTTTTCAAATGAGGATAAAAATAGACCATTGCCATTCGTTTAAACCGCTATTTCTAAAACGAAATAATTTTTATATTTTGAATACACTAATGGTGGGTAACGAATCGCAATCAATGCTTTTCGTTTTCTTTGATGAAGGAAACTACCCTATTGATTGTATTATACTTGCCTAATTCCATAGCACCTTCGCAAGCTCCCTAAAAAGTAAGCAGATGACAAAAAGGCATTGAACAAATACATGAATCGCTTGATATTTTTTGGATCACAGCCTGCATAAATAACTACCCCTAGTTCTATAATTCATTACCACGATGTTTTAAAGTGATAGAAGGATAACAGGCAGAAAAAGTGTTACTTCGTCCCCTAGTACAACAGCTTTTATGAAAATGAACATTTCATCAGTGAGATCTAATATCTAGGCTAAAAATTATCTTCATTTCAATGGAAAAATGAAATAAGAAAGGAGATTTTTCGGAGTAAATCTGTGTTATGAATAGAATAAAATTTCAATTGTTTATTGATTTTTCGGAACTTGTTCCCGAAAGCATAGGCGCATGGTATACGTGTTACTTTCTGTAGTTTCTACCCGACTGCGTTCAAAATTTAAGTATAAATACGGAAAAAAACATTTTTTCGGTGCAAGATGTAACATCTAATCATGTAATCACTACCAAATCAATGTAGCAAAGTAAATAAAATTAAAATTAAATATGCATAAAATGTAACAATCAATACAAAATCGATTAAATTCACAGTATTATTACTGCTGTGTTTTTCGGTAAAAACACAGCAGTAATAATCTACAAACATTTGATGTTTCACATTTGAGATGAACTCACCATTGAAATGTATATCGATAAAGGTATTAACTTAACCAATCAACGTGCAAAATAATTTTTGCAGAGGTATCGTGTACAAAAGAAGGCAAAAGCCCTCCAATGCATCAACGCTCTTCATATTAAAGTTATGACACCACAGTTTATCGTGTCAAAAGTATCGTATCAGACACCAAAAATATCGTGCGAATAGTACCTAAATGCAAAACCGAAACACATTAAAGCTGATCGAAGCATCAGAAGGGTGTACAGATATTGTCTTTGAAGGAAAGAGCGAGGTCTGTTATTTATTTGGCCAAGTAATTGAAAATAAGTACGTCCCATGTTATATTCTACTTGAAATAAACGTGAAATTAGAAAGTGAATTAAGGACCTGCGGGAATACTGAATGGAGAGGAATAATTCTCAGGTCAATTTTTTTCTGGGTATACTTCTTATGAAAATATAAAATCGATCGTTCTTCATTGAGAATTATTTTTTGTCATGTCTTGATATTCTAGGATCATGGTGAAAAATTATCTAAGAAGAGCATTTATTTTTAAATTTCCAATGTTATAAATTAGGAGTAAATTAATATATTTTACCTACTAGTAGTATAAATTAATAGTAGGTATATAAATTAGTATAGTAGAAATAATGACAAAAATTATAAGAACAAAATAATTAGACGAGCATTATTCATTTCCCTCCGAGCTACATTGACTTCCATGTCAAATCGCCAGAAAAATGATGAGTAGGCAAGTGAAATACCTAGTAGAAAAAAAATTCACAGCGTCATAGCACTTTAATATTGAGGCCAATTGAAACCAAGAGTCTGATGATCATGAATATTCTCTCCACATTAGGCAAATGGAAATAACCAAAGGGCCTTCGTTCGAATTTGAAGAGAACTCAACCATTATGATGTCACTCGATTTTTGTGCTACGGAATCTACGCTGAAAATCTAGTAATCCTCCCCGGGGAATACCTCACGAAAAAAAATTGGATGATGGAGAATTTCATCTTCCTGAAATGATAAACACGGAAGAGCCACCACGGCACTACGTCAAAATGTTGAGGTATACTCACGCAATGAAATCACTCCTGCCGACGTATATAACAGAAACTAGGTTAAATTGAAAGAAAATAAAGAGCTTAGCAGGCGGAAATTTTTGATGTCGAAAATGCGTGAAAGGTAAACTCATGTTTTTGGGAACTTGTAATGTCTCTCCCCCTTTCCAATTCCTCATACCGCCTTAGCGGTTGCCCCATCCCCCTCCTCCGCCTCCCCAATCCCAGCTGTTTGTAAGTCACGCCCTCTTCCGGTAGGGGGAGCCGAAAGAAAGGAGTGAAGGCCTCCATCCCGTCGGCCCATCCACCACGCGAAGTCAGTCCGCGAGAGACGATCGACCGTGAAGGGTAGGCAAGCGAGTGCCGCACAGACCGCGAGACCACGCGAGACTTTCCAGCGCATGCCCTCGATATAAACCGGCATTCATTCCGACGTCGGCTTCGCCCGGGAGGAACTTCAGGCAGCACGCCGCTCCGCGCTCGGACCATAAGGAATGGGGGCTTGAGATACCGTTAACTCCCTTCTTCACAGCGAAAGAGGTTCCAGGTTGGGACTACCAACGAAACTGCCGCGCGCCCTCTTTATTACGTATAATCTCACAGTGAATTCGTCGTTCCTCCTCTACCTGTCGATCAATCCTCCCACCTTTTCGTGAGATCGTGATACCAGTTTTTACATCGATCAAGCCGACCCACGGTGTTGTTGCTGCGAAAGGTGACTTTGGTGAGTGACTTTTTTTATTCAAGAGGTCAATTTCATATTAAGAGAAGACGAGTGAAATGATTTAAAAATCACCTGACAATGTCATTTTATTATTCTTTCATCGCGCTGTATTTTTTCTATCCTACATTCTTTGACTCCTGTAATAATACCTTTATCAACCTAACATTCCATTAATTTTTTTCCACCTTAGAACTTAAACATAACTTTCTTTTCGCAATCACCGCATATCGCTCTTACTTGCATTTCTTTAAAATATTCAGCTTCAGTCTGATTCTATTCCAATAACTGTCTAATTTTTGGATCCCATTGTGATCGAAGTAAAAATCTTGATTGACTTTCTGTTTTTATTTTTTCTTAGTCGCAATCATAAAATGCTTTAAATGTTTTGATCGTTCTAATTCTTCATTTCATATCCTCGAAATATTGTCAATTGAAACCTCTCAATCTTTAAAAAATTGATTGACAACATAAAGGCTGAGGTCTCTTCAAATTAGAACGAACGATCTACCCCTTGTTTATTTCCATTTATCCAATATGGAGAAAATATTCTTGATTCTCAGGCTCTTGATTTAAATTGGCTACGAAAGTGCCATGACACTGTGAAATTGTTTACTACGTATTTCACTTGATTTATTAACTGAAGCGTTGACATCGGAAAGGCTAAGTGAGAAAAAAATATAAATTTCGTTTCTTCATGGCAGGGCATTGACAAGGTAGAAAGTCAATTGGTACAATATATCAGTTGCTACAATTGACGAAGTTTGTACACTAATATTAGCTTCACAATGTTAGCAATGTTAGCTTCTTTCGTCTCCTGTAAAATTCACATCTAGTGACTTACTATCTTTCCCATGTCAACACTTCAATTAATCAATCGATTAATTTACTTTTGAGGCAAAGGAGATTGTGTGCATTCATTTTATTCGTTTTTATGGATTCCTCATTTGGTTCCGAGGAGGCGTGAATTTCCTCCGCTCGAAGGAGATGATGATATACAGAATGGAGCGCGCCAACTGTTTTGAATTTTATGGGTGTTTTCCTTACATCTGGTATTATTTACAGTTCACGTTTACGGTTGCCATTCGCGGGAGACGAAGCGACGCGATAGCGATTCCTCAAATCAATACTGAGGCGGTTTGATTTCGAGCAAACGTTCGTTGTATCTCCCACAAGTTAGGCATAAGGAAGAAGACAATTTTTTTCCTAAACATTAGTGGAGTAAAGCCATTTTTTTTGCATGTACCTAGGCATATTTTATCAAATTTTAAGGGTGAATATAATGTATTCATGCAATATTAATTGACATTACTGTTTTTATGACAAATAGTTAAGCTTGCTCATTTCCTTATTAATTTAATCCCGCCCTTTAAAGTGAATTTTGAGTAAAATTCAACTCCGAAGTCTCTAATTCAATGGACTTAGTAATAAATCTTTAACCATGGTCATACTACACGTTTCACAGTTCCAATCGCTTATTGTTATGAAATAATCGTCTAATACTCACGTAGCAAAATATTATTTATATTCAGGAATACGTTATCTTTCTAGCTTCCGCAGCATTGAAATCATGCTATACAGCCAACTAGCAAAGGAAGATGATAAATGACAATGTTATCAAGCTTTAAAATCATACCAGCAAGTTTATTTTACCAATAAATTTGTCAATGATTAAAATCCAAAATATTGAGTTTTTTGGAGGTATTTATTAGCAAGTTGGCAGAAAATGAAATTCTCTGGAAAAAAAAAGAAATTCAGAATAAATGGGAATAATCGCATAAATATCAAATACAAGTAGAGCATCCATACAATATTTCGAGAATACATGGGTTGATAACGAGAAATGAAGAATTAGAGTGACCGAAAAAGTTATGGCATTTTATGATCGCGACTGAGAAAAAATACAGAAATTCAATCAAGATGTTTACTCCGATTCCCGCAGAATGTGGTTCATAAATTAGATAGTCATTGCAAGAGAATCAGGTTGAAGCTGAATATTTTGAAGAAATGCATGTAAGAGCGAAAAAATGTATACGCACGAAATTTGGTGATTACGAACGGAAAGTTGTGTTGAAGCTCGAAGGTGGAGAAAGAAAGATATAGTCAAAGGTTGATAAAGGAGTTATTACTGGAGTTTAAGAATGTAGAATAGAAAATATACAGTGCGATGACAGAATTATCAGAATATATTGTGAAGATATATTTTTAGTCATTTTATATAGAACATGCAATGAATAGTCAACAGGAGAGTTGTTTGGCTACTGATTCAATGCCAGGCTATTTTTACCGAGAGGGCTTATTCACGCGATTTGGCATTGTCATCTCTCGACCAACGTGATGATTGTTATTTTGTTTGAATGTGGGTGCGTCGTAACGATAAATAAAGAAACTAAATATAAATTTTAGATCTAAAATTTGATTTTTTAAGAGAAAAAAAATGCCTGCTCTTAATCTTGAGTCAGGGGAATGCGTTTTTTTCGAGCTTTCTTCCGTGCCACTGAAATCACGGTAGCAACGTCAACTACAGTAAAAAATTATACATTAAAAAAATAATTCACATTTGCTCGTCAATTAAAAATAATACATAAAAATTTAATTTAATTGTAATAGGAAGACATATCCAATTAAAATGTGTCCATTCATAAATTATATAATTTTGAACAGAAATTCAAAATTCAGCAGAAGCTGACGATAATTGAGACTGGTCAACACGAAAAATGCCGACTTATGACTTTAATAACTGTAAATTGAACATAAATTTTTGGGTTACTCGTATATTCGTTGGTTTTGCAATATTTTTCCAAAGACTTATTTTAATAAATAGTATTTCGCTTAGAAAAATATTTTCGACCCTGCCGATGAAAGTATTTGATCATAGATGGGCGTTGTTGATATGGAAGAGAACGTTAACATTGATGAAATTTTCTTCCAATAGTTAGTCGTAAATACAATCTCAATCAAATATTTTATCAGGCTACTCATTTGAGAGGCAACTTGGAAAGGAATGAGTAATGACTAAAGACTCCTAGTTATACATCATAAATATGTAAAAAGTCACATTTAACAAGTCATTTGTCATGCATATTCAAAAAGTATAGGAGCATTAATTTTTAACAACCACTATTCTAGCTCTATAGTAATTTTATTCCCCGGGTACGTTAGAATACAATGATTTTCAGCGGCCTTAAAGAACTGGGATTGTTATACTTGGAGGATATCGGTCAGTGGGTGCTTTATCAAGATGAGAGGCAGTGGTTTGGGCCGAACTCGTCGAAAGAATACAAATCAGTGGCCTTTAAAAAATAATAATTCCCATTCCACGATAAGGTCATTTTTTCTGTTTCACACTGTTACGCCTTTCTTTATATTTTATTCGCCCAAAGATTTTCCATTATTATCACAAGATATACATGGAAAATTTATTTTTATGCTTGTACCAATGAAGACGTAAGTCAGAGGAAATCTTCATGCACCTACACGAAGATTTCGATCTAATCGCTTCCGGTGGACCGCGAGGTCGTTCCACAAGTGCGAAGAGTTATTGGACGAGCCATCTGAGATACAAAATATAAATACGTAGTGATCATAATGTTAAGGAATTAAGGTATTGCGTAAATGATAGGAATAATCAGGAGATTGGGAAAGCAGAAAAAACTTTGAAATCTTTCCATCACGCCCTAAAAATCCGTTAGAATTACTTTCTTTGGATGAATGTGAATTATAATTATCAATAAACCATCGAAAATGATTTAAATAAACTCGTTAATGAAATAAATGGTTAAATAAATTTTGAAATTAACCACATGGTTAGAGAGTTGGCCGTATTCTAGTAGGTACATTAATGTAGCGCATTATTTTTTTCATAAACATATCGGTTTCCCAAAGAACTGCATGTAACAAAGAACTTTGTAGGCAATCACAAGCTGTGGTGCAAAGTTCCTTACACCAAGGAAGAAATTCACATTACAAAAATATTTCCGGGATCCGAATCCCGATCTCGCGATTGCCAGTCAGATATGTTACCAATTACGTCACCAAGCCATCTCCCATCAAAGTGAATTACCGAATAAAAGATTCTTTTTGTGCCGCCTCTAATCCAAAAATACTGCAATTAAGGCATACCTACAATAAATTAATAGGCAACTGATAAAATGTAGCATCTTTCAATTTATTAGAAACATCAAAGATCGCTTTAACCGATATCAAATAGAGGTTAAGTCTTATGAAAATTATATTTGCATCATAATGATAGATCAACTGTATCCATTGAATGACCTAATTTTAGTAGCAAAAAACTATATCGTAATTATTATATATCTGAGACCAACAAGCCAGTCAATGGAGTCACTCCCTCAAAACAGCTAGTCCAGCCATTAATCATTCACTCTGGGCCTTTCACGAAAGTCATCGATTCTCCAAGTCTGTAATTAGTTTGAAGAACAACATCTGTTCAGTTCCAACGACTTTTCCTCTCAGGAACCTCACTTCTCTCCCGAGAGGAAAATGCATATTGAATTTTCTTAAAAATTTCCAAATATATGACCTAAAATCAAAGACTCCTACGATTCCTTGAGCTCCAAGAAAACTCGCCACCATCAGTTTCTCCACTCGATAAACATGACAAATAGTACCACCTGAGATTTCAAACATCGCGCTTCCAGCTGAAGTCAAGGCCAAAGCGTCCTTGTGCGAGCGCTCAGAGTAGGCGTCGCCGGAGATCACGGAGACCGTATTATGATACTCGGTTCAGCGGAGGTGTTCCGGTCGCTGAACTGCGGACGGCTCCCTTTTCCAGAGGTTGTGTGGGACGCAGTTGAATCACACGGAGGTCAAAAAGCGCGGAATAAAAACAAAGCGGATCGAGAACTTTCCCATTAAAGTCGGTGATTGAAAGGAGGTAGGAAGATCCCGCATATATCCGGACTAATGTATAATGAAATTGTAAACGGGAAAGAATTTGAAAATGTGGGACATTGTGCGCGTTGAGAAACGTGAGAGAAGAGGGGAGGAATGACTTCCTTCCGATGGATTTTCGTCGAGTAAAAACTTTCGCCGTAGTCAGGGCGCCAAATTTATACCTTCGGAACGAGTTTATTCGCCTTCAGAAACTGACGGGCGATATATTTCACGAATATTACAAAAGAGGATCCTCAAGTCGGCCTCTTAATGAGTTGATACCCACCGCGAATTTAAATAGGTTTTCAAAAGTCGCCACTCGTTTCACCAACGGACAAATTGATCCGAGTTTCACGGGGAAATAAGGTATAATTAGGGGTATTAACCGAAATTTATACACATCTATCTGTATATCTACATGTGATCTATCAAATTTATTACTTTTCAATGTCATTCCTCGCAATGACCAACATTATACTGCAAAATATTGGAAAAAAGTGAATTCCATTGCATTCATCACACCGCCGCGGACAATGGAAAACCGATTAAAATGCGACCGAAGTGGCTACAGAAATCAGATTTCGATGGGATGGAATTGAGCCTCCTCTACGCAGTCTCCTTGATATTTTTTTGGGAGGTGAAATTTCTCCCCTCCGGCTACCTTCAACGCTCTCAGATAGCCTTGACGCCGACACTTCCCAAAGAGAGAAAGAGAAAATGAATAATCTCGAAGAGGAGAAGAAGTGGAACTGAAGATTAACCGCGGACAGAAGTGGTTCGACGACCCAGCCTTCCTTCCGGCTAACGCAGGAAGCTGGGTGAACTTCGTGAGAGTTTTCGCCGTATGAGTATTCATGTGTGTTTTCTAGAAGAATTTTCCCCAGGAAGTCCGCGAGAGGATGAAACACATGACAATAACACAGTTTCACCAGTACTAACTGAACATGTACGGAAACGAAATCATTTATAGCGTTTCCGTGATGGAAGAAATCGTGCGGGGGGACTGACCTTGAGATGGAATATTTAGGATCATTTGTACAGCCACAATAGTCCGAACAGCGGCACTTTCATGAGAAAAACCAAGTAGAAACCGGCGGAAACGTATATACTCACGTATGATTTTTCTCTTCCTTCCATTATTTGCAACTTTGGCCTTTCCCCTGTTTTAATGCTCGCTATTCTGCAAGAAAGAGCAGAAAATACCAGGGAAGACAATCTGGGGCCGTATTCTGTAACTCCAAACCGATCGGTGCGGCACCGATTCGTCGGGTGCGACGTCACACCGACTCCCGGTAAGAAGTCGTGCGATTCTGTACGAACCCGATCGGTGCGGCACCGACGAGAGGACGGGAGATCGTCGGTAACCGTACCGACAGCAAAAATGTGTCGATACGGCCACCGACTTGTGGGTTTCATGAACTCCCCGGTGCGCATTGTACGTTTTATTTTGTTTTTACCTCATCACCGAGTAAATAATGAGGTTTTCTGCAATGTTATATTTTTCTGCCCCTTCAAATACGCCTCTATAATTCACTGTGTCATCATCTATATTAATTACCCTGACAGAAATATAAGATAATGGTTAATAAACATGAGGTTTGCTAACATATAATGACTCTCTCTCATTTATGTTACCACTTAAGTGAAATTTCACCCGCTTGTAATAGGCTTTATTTCTCTCTATCATCATTTATTTGCTCCTTTGACATAAAACAGATATTTTTGATTAAATATGAGTTTTGCCGCAATGCTATCACTTTATATCACTCTGAATAGGCGACTGTTATTTCACTCAATCATCAATTTGGCGTTTCTCTCGGCATAGAAATAAGATCTTTTTATTTAAGTATGAAGTTTGCCACAACGGTATCAGTTTCTTTCATTTGTAACAGGCAACTATATTTCATTTCATCGTCAGCCATCGATTCCCTTGACGATAAAAGAAGATATTTGTTAATAAGTATGAGGTTTACCGCAAATTTATCATTTTCTCTCACTTGGAATGCGCAACTTATACATATGTATTTCACCCAATCACAATTTATTTACTTCCTCGTCATTACACTTCTTTTAATTACACCCAGCTCCATATTTCTATAACAATTTCCTAACTTGTTCCTGTAATATGACATTTGCATTTGAATCCTACGTACGTTCACGTTCCATGGTATGTTATTTTCGTCTGCTACGGTGCCAATGGCATAACCTTCCGTTGATAACATTTAGACGGAACTTACTTAATGACAACTATATTACCAAATCATGAATAAATAGCATAATACGGAACCAATATTTAAAAAATGAAACTACGATCTTAAGGATAGTTTCAATAATTCATTCCAGCATCAACAATCTCCATCACATACAAACTTTATTGTGATGTTGTAATATTGTTTCCTTCGATTCTGTAGGTACAGCATTACTACCACACATTATATAAGCATTCTTAACAACTTATCCAATATCGATTATCTTAATCTAGCAATAAGTCGTAATTTCCGCAAATAAAAAGATTGAGAATGACAACAACAAACTGTGCCAATGAGTCTTCACTTGTTTTTACCATTCTTTCATTGGTGGAGACACGATTAACTTCGGATATATTCGGATTTTCCCTGTTTGGGAAGGAGAGGGAACCGTACCGACTGGATTGAAACCGACGGCCTTACAGAATCGCTGAAAGTGCCGTCGTCGGTACGGAATGATGTGCTGTCGGTGGGCTGGGAAGGGAAACTGACCGGTGCGGTACCGACGAAATACAGAATACGGCCCCTGTGCAGGATTAAATGAGTTATAGAGGCAAAGAACGATTTATGCTATGCATTTGCAGTATTTATCCCAGGAGGAAAAAAAACGGTAAGTTACACAAAAAGAAAAGGAGCATAGCTGAAAGTAGAGAAACAGATCATCATTACAGAAAACAAAAATAATTCATGAAGTATATTTCCAAATATAAAAATTAGGAAGGGTATAAAAATTAGCTAAATTGCAATGAAGTGAAGTCAGAAAATTTAAAATGTCTTTCCTCAAAACTTATAGTTGAAGCCGAAGGGGCAAATAAATTATCAACCCCAAGCATTTGGAAGAAATGAAGCTGAAAATATCCAGGAAGCTATATGCGTTCCTAAAAATTTAATGGCAGAACTTTAAGTTAAAGTTACGCAACTGCATGACAGCGGTACACTAGCAGTGGCAAACAAGGAAATATATAAAAGACTCGTTCTTTGAGATTGATTTTGTGAAAAACACTTTCGATTATGCTCATAATACTCATATGAATATGAAAAGCCAAAATTTCCGATGACATAGCAAGAAGAGCTAAAGTTTCTAAACCACCATAACGATGAGTTAGACCACATCGCTTCGCTTACTTATTGATGGAAACATAGAGAAAAATTCACGCGAACACGCGCTGTCAGCTTCCTTTCCCAACCCATTTCAAAAATCAATCTTTCTATTCAACCATTTGATACTGGACGTCAAGTGCCCTTTCTAGTGAGGCAAAAAGGATTTCTCGATTGTTATGTCAATCTCTCTTCGAAAATTACTCGCCTCACTTCAATGAATCAGGGACAAACGGCCAAAGTGTGGCATCGAGATAGCTCAATCTCGGGGAATGTATAGAACAAGGGGAGGAGCGTTCACGATGAAAGATTCTCGGACTCCGCGTGGCAAGGGACAGCAGACGATTGCAGTCGAGTCCTCTTATTCACGATTGGGAAATAGGTATCGGACTAGATAGTGAGAAAACGATTGCCGCTTTCGGATGTGACCCAGTCACGGTCGGGTTCTTCCTGCATGGATGTGTTCTCCTGTGACTTTCATCCCTAAGGGACCATTCCCACGATATAGATCCAATTTTTTATGTTTTAAAAATTTTCCGGCCTTTTCTAGGCCAAACAGCTAGAATACTCATCGCTAGTTACACGTCAATAGAATATGAGTTTCTGAAATTTTGAAAATAAAAATGTTTTTTATATTTCTTGGACTTGATAATAGCTGATATACTTCCGAACGCCATTTCTTCAATGAAGTACTAACCTACAGAATGACACATATGCGGTGTAATCCAGTGGCGTAGCCAAGGGGGACCCGGGGGGTCCGGACCCCCCCGAAACATAAAAACATAATAATTTTCCTTCATAAAAGTAAATAAAATATTGAAAAACCATGAATTTACAAAATATTTCTTCAACAAATGAAGTTTTTCCGATTATGAAAAGTGTTAAAAATTAGTTTATAACCCTCTATTTAGTGCCCTGTTTTTCAAAAAATTTCCGCCCTAGTGTTGGACCCCCCCCCCCACCCCCCCAGAACGAAATTCCTGGCTACGCCACTGGTATAACCCATATCAATCGGTAAAAAATTATAAATTCTGGAAAAAGTCCTCTCAATCTTCTCATTATAGTTTTTGGTTTCCTTCTCAAGGAATTCAATGCCATCATGAGTAAACGACAAGTAATTTTGCTTTGCCTTCGGTGAAATAGATAAAAATAAAACTGCAAAGGAATTTTTATCCTTTCATTTGATAAAGTGGCTCGAGTGGACCAGAAAAAAATCAATCGCTTGCGGTTACAAATTTTCTTTCATTCATAATATACCTCTAATTTTTACGGTCCTAGAAATTTAGATAATATACTATTTTCCCAAAAGCCCGATCACTCGAGTCATCTCCAGGCAATAACTGGTCCCTAACGTCTATAGATTCGTCCACGCAGAGTATGGGTCAGAGCATTCTAATGCGAGCTTCCAGGAATTTCTATAGTTCCCCGAAAACCGTAGCCTAGATGAGGCCGAATGCATAAAGAAGCATGACCTAAAATTGACAACTGGAACTTTCTATCCGCTGCCGAAATATCTTCTAGAACGATGAGTTTTTAACCTTTAAATCTCAAATGAATTGTGGCCACTTTTTCATTGCAAGTTTTTGAAGCCCGTGTTTTTTCTTATCGGCACTACGGCGGAGGAGCTGCCTATTGTAGATTTAGTGAATTTTTTTGACAGACGGAACGCTATTTGCAACAGGTACTCATTGCGGCAAGGCCGCCGGAATCACTCTGAACTCTTTGGTATATTTATTGAGTGTTTTCAGCTTTGTGTGCGTTCAGAAAATAATGGTAATTTTAGTTTTTCGAAAAAAATATTGACTTATTCGTCTACATTAATGTTGTCATCTTCTAAATGGTTCCCATTTGATATATTAATTAGATCGGATGCCCATAACAATTTCTTTCCCTTTTTACAAGTCTTTCCAGGCCTTTGTTAACATTCCAAACATATTGCTTCACTTTATTTGCTGGTCATCCTTTGCTTTCCAATCATTATTTGCTTTGCAGTAATCCTTCGATCCATTTCTTTTAACAAACGAAAATCGCCGAGCTCATAATATCACGTTCAACCTAAGCAGCTGCCACAGACTAAGTAAACAGTGAATACAGCTGAATATATTAGCATACTAAAGGGGAATTTTTACCAGTACAATAAAAAAAATGACAATCGGACTCTCACAACACGCGAAATAAAAAAAATTCCCATTATTTTCTCAACACACCTCGTATTTGGTATCTTAGACCCATGTCCTCCGAACTGAAACACACGGTCGTTTCCCATAATTGCAATACCTTCCATCAATCGTCTTGCGAATAATACAACCCTCAATGTTAATACTTGTGGTCTCGTTGCATGCCTAATATGAATGGTCCGCGTCACACAAGAGACTTCGTAAGTGTTGAGAAGCTAATTTCATCGTAATTGCTTTCCTAAAATGTAAACTTTTACCGGTTTAGGTCATAAGTAACTAATACTATAGTCGATAATATCTTAGAGAGCATGTAAATGTGTTCAATACAAGGACCGCGTGTCATGGATGGACAGATAAGCTGAATTTGCAATACATTGATGTCGAAACAGTAGAAGCCAATTTTTTTCTTGGATATTTTTAGTTCTTTAATTTTCTTAGGATCTTTCGTAATCATATTTTGCGTATTTTATTAAGATCAAAAAAGAGGATTTTTACTTGTAGAATTGGTCCATATGGTAATTTATGCCATGCTCCATAAGACATCGTATTTTATAAAATAACTCGGAGATTAATTAATTTTTTTAGCCCTCATCCAGGGATAACACAGTATAAACACATTTTTGAAGTTTCAAGAAAATCTGTACATTATCGTGAGAAAGTATATCAGGCTTACCTCTTAGTGTTAAACGAGTCCGTAATTTTCATTTAGATCACAATCGAATGTCCATGACAAATTTAGAATTAAAACTAAAAGTATCTCGGTAAATTTTTGTGGCGAATTAGTAAAAATGGACGACATTGAAAGGTTGGTTTCCAAATAGTATGAGTTAAATTTATTAATTTAAAAACATAATTTAAAATATAGTAAGATATAGAGTAAAAATACTCCAGGGTAAAACAATAAGGGATTTGAAAATTTTCTTGAGCGAGATTTTCACAGCTGCGGTGTATACGTAAAAGAGTAATGCGGCATATTCGTAAAATAGCGTCGCAGTACTTTTGTGACTAAGTAAGAAGTGACTCCGATAGATTCAAATCTTTCAAATTTATCCTCGTCGAACGATTTCGATTCACTGACGACTCCAATCAACTAATGTCTGACTCGAGACACACTTTACGTAATGCCAATCAAAACAGATTACTACTTATCGAAGTGAGAATGACAGCTAAACACTGTTTATTATTTTAAAATGTGCATAATTCAATCTTATTTGAATGGGTGTAGGTATTACAGAAAAATTTGCGGCTAATGCAGGTAATTAGTTTTATTTTTGAGAGTTTTACGCGTGCTGCTCGATGGTTTTCCGAAAATAATTGTTGTCTTGTTCGTGATTATCAGATTATATATTCCTCATTTGTTTTCAGTAATTCTACGTCACCACTTTCTTAAAGATAAGAATTCGTCAGACATTCATTTCTAATTTCTATGATAGCGAGGAAACCAGGGTTTCCAGACAGCTGGCTGACGCGTGAGAAAATCTAAGCGTCTTTATTCGATGGCCTTGATGATAGATACGGCCAGTTAAAGTGCATAAAATAACGGATGTTGAGAGTTGAAGAATAGGTTCTTCCGGGTTTACAGCCACGACCATCTCTTTCTCTTTGAAATATTTTATTGCATCGATAAAATATGGGGTTAACATTGGTGGAAGCAGAAAATGGTTTCAAAATTTATCGATGTGGGGCGATCGCCATTTTATGGGGCCTAAAATTCAGTCCAAAAACGCCCTCATTGCTTTCAATCGCGCCTAACGGACGTTTTTCCCATCGCCTCTTGGGAGATTACTTTGCGCGCGGTATTCTTTCAATCCCGCCAGATTGTTACGAGCGCTTGACCAGACCGGAGTAACGTGCTGAGAAATCGACATTAGCCATGAGAGCGACCCACTTCGTCGCTTCGTTCACAGGGAAGCGGAGGGTGTGGGTGGGGAACTGTCTTGTCTACCCGAGTCGAAGAGATTGGAAAACGACTGGGCTGTTGCTTCGCTTGCCAAACGTTCGCAATCAGCGCCGTGCGATACGGTGCTCGTTGCGTGACCCGAATGCTATGTAAGACCCGATCGCACGCTTCGCTCTTCGCTTGAAATTTTTTTTACGGGAGTGAGATACTAGTTCGCGGGTGACCGAGGTGCACGAGGGATTGAGGCAGAGCTTGGGAACAAAAACACAGTGGAGCCCTGCTTTCCTGAGTGATCACTAAAGATGTACAAATTAGGAATTCTAAAGGAATCTAATTTCGTATCTCCCAAATTCTTTATCCCTAATTTCGTATCACCAATACAGCTTATCAATTTTTTATCATACCACAAAAACACTAAATTGGCCTTTTATATTGTATTTTTTTCCAACAAGTTACAATTAAACGTACACATGAACATCCATAGTATTCATAGGATACCGATAAACTACCCAAGCGGGGCTCAAACCTGCGACCTCTCGTTTGGCAGGCAAGTACTTTATACCGTGATTAGTTAGAAAATTTGTTTGAATAGCTTAACAAGTCATTTGAAAACAAACTATTGAGTGCCTTATCACAATGAAACTGCTTAGAGACTAATTTTGGTAGACACCTTATGCAGCTTTAACGCAACAACGAATTTTCTCATGACTACTCCGGCGATCCGTGACATTCGGAGTAAATTGTACTCGTAGGAATCCGCTCACAGTACCCATTATTAGGATTAGGGTTGCTCGATATCTTTTTACCATCATGATCATTATTCAAACCGAAATCAATAAATTGGGATGATAATGGTCAAGAATTTACAACGATTCAGTTATTTATGACAAAAATACTCCCTGAAGAATGACGGGTAGGATAATACTTTGAACACGATAGGAATGATCTATGACAGCGGAACTGCTGTGAATGGATTAGCTCAGGACTCACAGCTGCCGTCAACTATAAATCAGCTGCAGTTGACCATTTTAGAATCAGAAGGCTGATGATGGATCGTGAGGTGATTACGGGAAAGAAATCCTTAAACAGGGCGGAATGTGACCGATGTGAGGCCACCAGCTATGAAGTATGAGGAAGTAATGGTAGGCGCACGCTAAGCTGAAGGTCATTGAAAACGACGTACACCTGAATTATTTCCTCCATTGAATATTTTAATATCACGGAATGAAATTTTTATAGTCACCAATATGTCATTTAATCTTTTATAACTACTTACTGCCCCAAAATGCAATTCAAATAAATAATCCTTAGAACCGTGTAGGCAAAAGATAAAGATAGATCTAGAAAAATAATAGCAATAACAAAATTCGAATTATTTTGGAAATACTTATTCACAGTAATCATGGGTTGGCCTTCTGCCTTAATCCACCGGTCGGTAAGAGGAATGGTCAGAGTCATTGAAGAAAATACAAGCTTCTAATCACGAAAAGAAGAAATAATCAACGTTCGTAATGAGAATTTCGGGTAACTACTAGGGATGAGTCGATTCCACTTTTTTTCGATTCCGATTCCAATTCCGATTCCTTCAAATCGATTCCCGATTCTCGATTCCGATTCCATCGATTCTTATTCCTTCTAACAGGTGGTATTTTGATTTAGCTGTAGCATTGCTGTCATTAAAATTTAAGAATTGAATGGAATAAAATAACTAGGGATGGACGGATCCAGGATTTTTGGAGCCAGATCTTTCGAATCGGATATTTTCGAATCCAAATGCATTTTCAAATTCCTGCCATTAAACAAAGTCATTATTCAAGTTTATTCTGGGTACATACAATCAATGGAATGCTTTTTAGATTTTCATACACATTTTAATATTTTTATAAATTAAAAATTATTTTATGGGCTTTCAAGTTGTTTTTTAAAAACATCTATACATACTCAGGGCCTAAACTATTACGCTTGGGTTTGGAAATGAAAATAGGAAAAATTTTAGGATGAACCACTGACCAGTGGCGTAGCGAGAGGACCCCCCAAAATATAAAAGCACAATTACTTTCCTTCTTAAAAGGAAACAAAATACTATTTAAAAATCATGAATTTACAAAAATGAAAAAAATGAAGTTTTTTCAATTATAAGGGTGTTAAAATTAGTTTGAAACCCTCTCCTTTGTACCCTGTTGTTTAAAAATTTCCCCCTCCCCTGGTTTTGGACTCCCCCCCCCTTAACAAAATTCCTGGCTATCGCCCTACCATCGACTGAATTCAAATTTTCCGCACGCACGTTTCCCCCGAATTTTACTGTCCCATCGCAGTAAACGACAAAAGCGACGGCGTATCGCATGCGACGGCGCGCCGTCGCATGCGATACGCCGTCGCCGCGGCGCATTCGAAGGAACTCTTTCCATCCTGATGGGGCGTTGCATTCACTGAAGCTATTATTTAAAATTTCGGTCCAGATCCGATGTCTTCCGCGACTTTGGATCCGATGTATCCGATGAAGGGCAATATCCACGGATATTTGTATCCGAGGTATCCGATCCGACCATCCCTAAAAATAGCAATAGCCGCGGTGGCTACATTCTCGTTTGGCCGCCGTGGCTAAACAATAATGTAGCGTTCATTGCGTCCATACATACCAGAGCAGCCTGGCGGGTGCGCGGTGGCGGCCGAACGCAAACTGTCGAGTCCGCCCGGAGGCCGCGGCGGCTTATGCCAAGCAAGTATCAACTTTCTCAAGGGTTGCATTGATGAAACTGGGATATACAAACGCGAATGTGTCTAAATTTTTTATTATTGACGCAGACGCGTGTTAGTCTAAAAAAGTTACATATATAAAAAAAACCGTTCTCAGTACGTATTTATAAGAAACTTTTTTTCACAGGAAAACTCGCTCTCTGCACGTTTTTATTATCATCAGACTTTAAATATCATTCGAAAATAAAAGAATATATTTCGATCTATTATACTTTAAAATTGGAGGTCCAGATGAATTCTCCGAATGTGATTCATAATCGCAATAATTTGATTTGCCGTGATCAGCGGTTAATAAAAGAACGGAAAACGCATGCATTGCTTCCCGATCCCGTGGTTTCCAATTTTTTTTTTCTCTGAAAGTTGCTCATGAACATGCGTCATTTCAGGGTTTGTCGCTCTTGCCGACATTTTCATGTTTCCGAGGCCTCTTAGACATGTTCGTCGCAGCACCCGCGTGCCGGGCGTATCCTCCGCGCGGGCAAGGCTGACACCGCGGCCGCTTAGGTGTGTGGCAGCCTTTATGTCCCAAGCTTATCGTCTATGCTCAAAACATTTATCTTTCTGGAATCGATGGAATCGGAATCGACTTTAGGCGATCGATTCTCGATTCCGATTCCGTGCCCGAGAATCGGTGGAATCGAAAATCGACATTTGGAATCCAATCATCCCTAGTAACTACCCTTACTACTACAGAAGCTTAAATATTTTTATTTAAATCGTAATAAAACTAGTTTATGCCATCGGCCATTCAATGAAGAGAACTGCACTAAAAAAATTGTATTTAAATCGGTGAAATGCAATACCTGGTCCAATTATAAAAATTACATTATGACAAATTTTAAATAAAACTTGAAAGTTTGCATAAGTTTTTGAGACAAATAAATTTTTAGTATTGGCAGATTTTTTATACTACTAGGTAGATTTTTTATACCACTAGTGGTATAAAAAATCATTGTTAGTACTAAAAATAGTTAGTTTGCGGGGCCTAACTACTGCTTTACTAAAAAGTTTTTTAATTACTCTACGATAAAATTGCAGGCACTGAATATAATTTCAACAGCCATAAATATATTTCTTAAAGCTTTCCAAGAAAAATGTCTTGTGCCTAAAATTTGACGTTTTTCAATGAGAATATGAGCTTATCTCATTAAGCAAAATACGACTACCTCAATAAAAATATATAAAAAAGCTATTATAAATATAATTATGATAATACTAAGGTCTCATAAAAAGTGATCATAAAATAAATAACGTTCAGTCCAATACTTCATAGTTCAGGTTTTGTCTAAATTTGATCGCAATTTTTGTGATAAATTGAGTTCAGACACCTAGTTCACATGTAACATTTGATATTGCTACGAGACAGTGAAAGAGGTACGAGCAAGTGAAGGGATGCGTCGATATCATGTAACATTATTATACACGTTGGGTGCAGTAGTTGTTGTCAGCGTTAACAGGGAAAAAGAATGTAGTATGCAGATAACGTAGTAACAAATAACACCCATTGCAAGAGTCACGTTCGAACATACTGTATATGCGCGCTGAAATATAGCCTTTAACCCTAATTATTAACTGCTAGGACAACCGAAACATACGTGTTTCTTTAAGAATGACTTCATGTTTTAAGAACAGGAATTCAGAAAACTGATAGCGTTACAAGCGGAATAAATACCTAATAATAATACTTAAGGTGGATATTATACGCCATCTAGAATGATTTCCCACAGCATAGACCTTGAATAGAAGTAGACAGGACATTACATCACGAAGGTGAAGGAATGATGAGTCACGTGCCGGGTGGAAGATCTCAACGGTAAAAATGAGTAAGGATTCGGAAATCACTCACGTAGCTAATGATATATTTAACATCGAATTTGTATTTATTACCAGCGAAAATGATATTTTTCAAAAGGAAATATATTTCGCTAAAATGGGTATTGAAATTTGTAATTTCTACTTGTATTCACTCTGTGAATTATACTCAAAGAGCGGCACCCTACACCGAATATCCTCTAGGGTCAAAATACAAAATATACGGTCCAACGGATAAACTGAAAGCGCAGTAAGGAAATAGGGGAGATCATAATCAGGGCAATAAGATATTTATTGTGACATATCAATACTTTTTCGCCGACGGAAATGTAAAGAAGTATTACGGCCGATTAATAAGTCTTCTTAGTCAGAATAAGCCCTGATATATTTCTCAGGCTCTAAAAATGCTCATTATTAGCTCCATAAATCTGGGATGAGTCCTGTACTCCCCAGGTGTTCCGTATCTTCTAAATAAATTTTCTTGAGGTCGTGACCAAAATTAACGATAGGAAAAATACCACCAAGTTCAAATAACGAGAAGCGTAAAATACTGACAGTGTAAAACAAGTTGTCTGACCTTAACATCTAATGAAAGGCGAAGTGAATAATGAAGGAGGAATGGCGTGCTCTAAAATTGCGCGGCAACATAAAGCGAAATCCTTGGCTGCCCATCGATATAAATGTAGTCATGTAGTTAATCGATCTCTGTTAGATAAAAATTTAGCCACTTTACTTTCGTTCATATAAAATATGACTGTTGTGAGCAAATAGAAATAGTGATTGAAGCATAGGAATTTAAATAAAAGGGAAAAATAATAACTTCCTGGACTCTGGGAAAGCAATCGACACTGAAAATGATTTGATTGAGCGCAAACGCGTTCAATAGTATCCTTTGTGACTTTGATATAAATTTTGAAATGATTTCTTTGGTGATACAAACATTAGCACGCGAGATATAAGAACGAAACTTCTATTTTGTAACTGATGTGAATGATACATGCTTGTACTGGATGCAATTAATAGGAGAAATGCTTGATTAATTGTCTGAATCGTCTGAATTCTGGAGAGGGAATCCATAAAACCACTTAATTCCATTCAATCATGCATGCAATTCATCATTTTCATCAGTTTGCGTATATGCTTCCGCGGCACCAACACCGGATTTGACACATTCTTATGGTATTTCATTCCAGGCCAGGAGAGATGGGATGGCTGCGAATAGTTCTGCTCTTTTTAACATGCCTGTTCCTGGAAAGAGTGAATGGACATGGACGACTCATCGAACCTCCATCTAGAGGCACTATGTGGAGGTAAGTCCAAGGCCTTTGTCCTCAAGCACCCATGCGTAGTGAAACGCTTGTTACGGGATTAAACACATCACTTTTTTGTCTATCAATTCCATATCAAAATTTATGAGTGGAGGTTGAACTTTGAATATCCAATATCCTGTGAAACATGGGCGTAGCCAGCGCGGGATAGGGGAGGCTGCTGCCCTCCCCCCTCCCCCCTGGAAGCAAAAATCGCAAGTCTTAAAGCAAAATCAGTACTGAATTGAAACGAAAGTATTCAAAAAAATTTCTTTAAACCTACGAAAAATGATATATATTAGTATTAGATATGTAGCTAAAATAAAAATAATTTTTCAAGGAAATAATCTCATAAATCCCATGGTTTGCCCCCCTCCCCTACAGGCCAAGGCTTGCCCCTACCTAGTTATGATCCTGAGTACGCCCTTGCAGTGAAACCATATCTAATCTATCTATCTATATCACATCTAATTTGAAAATCGAGTGTATAGTTACTGTAAATTTCCTCGCCGATTAGTACCCTGATCAACCAAGACTTTGGCACCTACTGATACAAGATCCCTTTTGTCGGAGTGAATTATAAAGTAAAACTCTGATGACAAAAATAAAAATCTAGCTTTTTAGGATGAGATCATTCTTTCAATTCTATGTAATGTTCGTTTTACTAAAATATTTCCTAGTCTAGCAAACAAATCGCTTAGAATTTACTGAGATCATTCCGGAGATAAAAATGTTTTCTACTGAATGTAGAATATTTTATTAAACAAAAGTACTAATGTTGGCTCAAGGAGTCGAAGCCTAGGTCAATCAAGTACTCAGGGAGTGATATACTCTTGGTTTTAAATTTGACGCACAAATAAGCAACACAAGATAAGGGAACCTTTTATTATACCTACTGAATCTCAGTTTTTTTTCTTCTCCTCCATCCCATATTTTTTTCCACAGCAAATGGGACGTACGTGCACCTCTTTTATCCTGTTTAAGATAATGAAGTAGCACTAGGGAAAATAAAGCAAGCATTGCCGGTTTTGCCAGATATGTGGCAACTAAGGGAAAATTGTTACCGCGTCTGGTTCTCATGGAGATCGTGGAACAATACGATGTGAAGTGTAATGAAAAGACAACGAAATTGTGAATTAAGTCGTTACAAGAAATGGGTGCCCTCGAACTCAGCCAACATGCATAGTTTGAAGGCGAAAGAAAGGTTTTTAGTAAAATATTCATGTATGTGTGGGAATGTTAATTCAGTTCGTGCATGCGTGGGAATCTTAATTCATAGTAGAAGGTGCAAGGTATGCTAAATTTTCATCTGCCAACAACTAACGGAAACCTATTTTAAATGCCGTTACAATTTATATTGGTAGGTCGTATAAGTATATCATGTATCCGGGTAAACTTTTTTAGGAATTCCCACCGGATTTATCTTTAAAGTTCACACACAAAATTCGTCGGAAAAGCATAAAATCTTATTAAGAACGTGCACAGTTAAAAAAAACATGCAAAATTATGCCATTACTGAGGAAATTAGTAAATTGTGCTTATTAGTCGTGCTGCCAGAGAAAACACGCTGTAAATTGATGCAGATAAAAAGAAGAGGACAGTGTTAACGTTCCGTTCAGATTGGATAAATATTGAATTTAATTGGATGACCTGCCATTCCACAAATCCTTGCTTTCACGAATATGTATTTTTTACTCACTTTAAAATACTGGCTCAATATTAGTGAAGTATGACTATGAATTTAAACAAATAAGGAATCTTACGGGTACAAACGAGAAAACGCAAATTAAACTTGTACTTTTTACGGAAATAATACAATTAAACCTCTTATTATTAAGAACGAGAATTATGGTAGGCAACGTTCTTCTTGGAATTATATATTGATGATCGAAAGAGGTTTTCTTAAAAATAAGGGAATTAAGGCAATGACTAAGTTTTTTTCCATTAAAGGAATGGGTAATAAATCCGATACGGAGGCCTAATAGTCGAGACTAATAGAAATAATAGAAGGAAAGAGCCGCTGCCGATATCATAGCAGGCAGAACCACTGTCAGAAAGAGTGCGCCATCCACCAATTTTCATTTCCGTACCAATTATGACGCACGCCTTCCAAGTGGCGTTATAAATTCTGCGAATACAGGATTTTTGAGCATGGGAAATATTTTTCCCGCTTCCACTCCTGACTAAAAAGAAATCTCATTGTTAATTCCTCACTATAATTTAGAATCTTTTTTTCTGTAGATACGAAACATGTAGACGTCGTCTTCTACCCTTCAGGTGGGACTCATACTAATTGGCATCATCTCTTAAAGATTTGTAGTTGTGTAATAATTGAGAAGTTCAGCAGCATAAAATATTTAGGAGTAACATTTATGGATACTTGAAATAGTATCATCACATAAGTGGTTTTGTAAGAGTCTTACAATATTATGTATCGAAGCTATATTTTATTGGACATAAGTGGCCTTACTAGTTTCAAGTAATTTTGTACAACACTTTGTTTGGCACTAAATTAAACTACGGTTTGATATGCTCGGGTGGGACCCACAAGACAGCATTAACAGCAACCCTGCAGCAGTACTAAAAAAAGTTTATCAGAATAATTGCCAATAAAAATCGCTTTGAGAGTGCTGTCTGGTTGTCTTAAGTTATTGCCATCAAAAAACATTTTTGTTCATAAAAATATAAAGTTAATCTTCTTGGAAGTGGTAGTTCTCCAACAATAGGGTGGTTTCCTATTATTTTTTTATTGCCTAAATCGAAAGATTATTACTCCTGGAGTACGTATTTCACGCTTTTAGATTTTTAAATGACGATATCTATTTTTCGCGATCAAATGAAAAGTGAAAAATTTCAAGCGCGCGAAAACGCGACGCGTAAGTAGGAATGAAGGGAAAAAGTCCGTACGACGCATTTCTGGTTCCCCCTCCCGCCTGGTAGGTGACCTTGATCGAGGCTCTGAGCGCTGATAGGACGCAGGATGCTAACGGGTAGCTGAGTACCTTCCTGTCTGGTAGCGCATGGCTTAAAAAAGGTTTATTAATACCTTATCAAGCGAAGAAAACTTTCCGACCTTAGCCAGTTTTAATAGGTGATTATTAAGACATGTTTCCCTGAGCTCTGTGACTCATGCATGCATTGGTAGCCTCTGACGATGCATAACTCCTATCCTCTCGTGTAGAAACTAGGTCCCTGTGACGTCACGTGGAGTGGAATCGCATGGGCGCCAATCTGGCCTTTTTCAAATGAGGATAAAATTTGACCCTTGCCATTCGTCTAAACCGGTATTTCAAAAACCAAATAATTTGTGTATTACGAATACACTAATAGTGGGTAACGAATCGCCATCAATGCCTTTTGTTTTCTTTGATGAAGGAAACTACCCTATTTCTAGAAACGAGCATGGCTATAAGTTATATATGAACTGTACTTTATTAATTCCTAATATTAACCTCTCTTTATTTAAAAGATTATTTATTTAGGGCCTAAAGTTTTTATAATTTACTTTTTTAGATTAAGCAGATGAAGGGTATAAATATTTTTTTAAAGGCTAAAGATCGATTGCTATTCCATTATAATATAAATGTTCATTTTTTATGTTTGTGTAAATATATTTACTGCTTCCACAATGTTGTTTCAATCACCGAAACTACTCAAAGCTCCATCATTTTTGTTACTAAAGTTTTACATTTAAGAAGTTTGGGGTGATAAATTTATAATAATTTTTATTAAAGGCATAAATCTGAATAGCATTCAAAGGAACCCAAACATCAATAACGAATCGCGCTTCCAGGTTTGTCAGCGAGAACGAATGGAAGTTTCCAAACCGGTTTTGGTGCCCTTAGCAATTTAACCTGCATACGCCCTACGTAAGACATAGGCCTCGAGAATGCTGCAGCTGAGTACAAATATACCAGCCACTTCAAAGAAGAGTTTCAAACTCTACGGTTCTTCAAAGTTACACATAGATAAGAAGAAGGAAATGCCGAACGAAATCTCTCTACCTTGAAAATGACACTTATGTGTTGAAACCATGGTCGGTTGCTGAGTTGTGACATTAAAAGTGTGGAAATTACCATTGTGTTCTTCTTTTTATCATGGATATAAAGAACTTCCACAAAATCGAGCCGGATACGATTTTATATGAAATCTCTCCAGAGCGAAAAGCAAATAAGCCAAACATAAAATGCGCCAAAAGAGATGCAATTTCGGAAAAATGCTCATTCATGATAAAAGCCATCTAAATCAATAACTCACAAATTATTTCGTAAACTATCAACCAGAAAAGTAGTGATACTTGTCTGGGTGAAAAGATAGCTTACAAATTTTGTGAATGCAAAATATTTATTGTTTCATTCAGTGTGCTGATAAAAAGTGTAAAACGGAGTACTGGCGGTTATCATGTTCTTCTTTGATCGTTTTCATGTTTCAAAATGGGAGAACTGATCTGTATCGAGGGAAAGTTGGCACGTTATTTAAAAAAAAAATGTGAGCTCAGAAATGAGATTCGAGGCCATGTCCTTGAACGTTTCAGCCGAGTCGGAGTCAGCGAGCCTTGCTAGACACCAAAATAATGATTACATTGCGTGATGCCTTTCACATTCAAGGCAGCACAATGGCTATGCATTTTCTATTGCGCGGTTAAAATTCGTTGCCCATATCAAGGAATGGTTGTGGACGGACAATTGCGGCGCACCGAACCAAAATGCAGGATTAAATCTTTCACCGATAACAAGTTTCGATTATAATATGCATATCAAGCAGTTTAACTGACCGTTTTTTCCTTTTTTGGAGGAGAAAGTCTTAATCTTGACGAACATCTTATTTCCAAGCCCAACCAACAAATTCTGTAGGATTTACTGTAGTTACTGAGTTTATTCTGGAAGGGCATGGTGATTGAAAAATATTTCATCTCAATATTGAGAAGTGTAATAGTTCAAAGCAGTGGCGCAGCGAGGGGCGGTGGATAAACCTACCCCCAGAGCTCAAAGAAATGTTTAAGCTTAATCCATTTTACTTAATTGGATTAATACTACTTACAGAATAGTGTAAAGATTAATAAAATATCCAACCGTAAGCCGTAAAACTCACCATTTTAAACCATTTATCATAATTTTTTCTCGGGAGGGCCCCCGCACCTTCCGCTTATCCTAGCGGGTATCCCATACCTTCCAGACCTCCCAGTATTAGTTGCGCCTAAACACCCCCCAGCCTTAACCCTGGAACCGTACACCAGGGCACTCAGCCCTCGGAATTTTAACTTTGCCGTAAATTTTATTTGGCAACACTGGCTGCAGCCGGCTCCCGTGACTTTTACTTGACCCTTACGACCTGTCAGTTACTTTGTTTGCTGGGACCATGGCACATCGCATTTCTTTTCTGGAACGTTTTTGGGGCACTGAGTACCCCAGTGTACGGTTAGTGTGAGTTTTTATTCAAGTGTGTATATTTCGTTTTCGTATATTTTTTGGAATTTTACCGAAGTATTTTTACACTGTATTAGTCATGGATAGGCTACGAACTGAGGAGGACATTTTAAGTGAGTTAGCTCGTTCCTCTGAGCCTGAGAATTTTGAAGATAAGTCAGAAAGTGAAAATGAATACGACATTTTGGAAGATGATGTTATGTCAGACTTATATTCACCCGACGCATCTGAAGATGAGTTTGCTCTTGGTGAAAGTGATTTTGAAGGGTAGAAGGACAAACAACACATGCAAGAAAACGACCTAGACGAAATGAAGACGCACGAGACTTGCAAACTGAACCAAAACACCTGGAAGATGAATATGAAGAATCAGAAACAAAATGCAGTTGAAAAAACGGTCCCCGAGAATGTTATTCAGTTAAAAAAAGTGTCCTCAGGGATAAAAATAAGTACCGTTGGGCAACAAAGCCTGCTGAAAGAGTTGAACGAACTAAAAAACTGCACCTTTAAAAGACTTTGATAGAAAATGTAAGGTTTCTTAATTCTCTTATCATATTTAATAAAATATTAAAACAAGTAATTAAATTTATGTTTTTGCAATAATTAAAGGCCCAAATAACGCGTTTTCAATGTTTTTTAGAATAAAAATAAGTTTTTGCATTTTATGTTTTTTAACTCTTAGGGGCACTCAGTACCCCAGTGTACGGTTAGTGTAACAGAAATGGAGGTGTACGGTTGCAGGATTAATTCCTAGCTGCGCCCCTGGTTCGAAGGGCCACCCATAATTCTCATACCAAGCTGTACGATTTTTAAGGTTACCAGCACATGAAACCTCCTCAAAACCTTTTCATGTGGAGAAAAATCTAGAAAACTCAGCTAAGAAAAGACTCACACAAAAGTCATACAGTCAAGCCATGTGGTCGTTGACATTTCATAAAAGTCTTTTGACACCTTGGGGCTTTAGAGGTTCAGTTTTTCCACCGCGGTCCAACCTTCGGCATTGTTACTGGGAGATTCCCTTTCCAAAAATTTCACTCTCTATCCGACAGAACGCTACCGGCTCAATTCACTCGAGGGAGGACCATGCATCGCGATTGTTATTCCGTGGGAGCGCTCGTGACGTAGGAAAAGTTCGCATGTTTCGGTAAAAAGAGCGTTTCGGAGTTGGCCTGAATAGGAGAAACATTTCGTTGAACACCCAACTTTCGCGGCCGGCCACTGCCCTTTATCGACGGAGTATGATATTTCGGTGGCAAGAAAACTATTTTCCCCGTGAAAAGAAATTTTTCGAGAGAGTTTTCACTCTTTATCGAGAATTATTTTGGGTGCGAAAATTAGGAAGGAAGACAAGCGGGTGACAATTGCGACTAATGTGATTCTTTCTGTATCGAGGACGCAAGAGAACGAAAAGACATTTGAACAGTTCTTTTTAAGTTTTGTTATCATCATTGCTTCCTCAAAGAAAAACTGTGGTAATCGGCTACGAGGCAATTTCTTTTGAATATCGATACCGATATGATACCGAAGGCTTGGAAAAAATGTATAAGAACAAAGAAGTTGTTTTAAAAATCGGTCACCCAATGCCCATAAGTTCAGGGAAAAGATTAATTAATCGAAATTATCATTTCGGTGCAACTTTTTTGATCGATTGGCTCCTTTTGTGTTCGACGCTTTTACTAAGCATGCACGTAATCCTGTCAACATTGTTATTTTTATGATTTTGCTACTTAGCAAAAGAAAGACGAAAATGCCCCTCTAAATACGCAAGATAAAATTATACGTGACATTAAAAAGTAATCTATGGTAATAATTGCGATATAATACGGAGTAGAGATGATGATTTCGATGAAATTGACCTTAAGAGAAGTTTAAATGCTTTAGCACCTCTGAGATCTTTCACTGATTAATGATAAAACACATAATGTAATAGATGATTTATTCGCAAAAGACAATTACATACGCCATTGATGTAAATTTGAGCATTAAAATGTATGTATTACTAAAATAAAATATTTAAAGAAGCAATGAATTTTACTGGAATAGCTTCTTGGCTTGGCGTGAGTCTGCACGGATTTATGTCTTTCAGATTGGCCATAGGAAAGGAAGATACATGTGAGAAAATTATCTATAAAATGCATAATACAAAAGTAAACATGAATTAATTTTATGGCCGTGGGGTATTATAAGAGAGACGATAGGTAAAATACTTCATAAAATAACATAGAGAATACCGTTAATTGCGCAGAAACGATAGATTTGACCGAAAGAGGTAAAATAGAATCTATACGATAGAAATTTCCTGGAAGTTGCTGAGTTTCAAGGGATGAAAAAAATTAGGAATGAAAACGTAAGAGCACTGGAAGTATTGGAAAAAATTAACACCTAAATATAAATCAAATACGCTAAAATTGCACGTTCAAGTATAAAAATTGGAGGTATAACGGTCCCACATAGAAAGTTAATGTAGCTGAGGAATTAGAAGAGGATACCACCGTAAAGTTAAAAAAGTCACGTAAGATGTTTAATAAAGAGATGAATGGTAAACGGAGAATGGAATGACAACAAATGTATGGAAAAGAGAATACCAGAGGTGACGCGGGGCTGCATTAAACGCCATATAATTTGGAATGGTACCACGATGATAGTAATTATATTTTGGTAAAAAAGTTTACACCAGAATAAAATAAATATTTTATGCAAATTGACAGAGTATGGCCGAAAACTTCCGCTCAAAGAAAAATGACAAACGAATTTCGACAGAGTTAATGTATAAATGAGAAGATAACGAACGGATGATGCTATGCGATACATGAGGCACTTAAGCCTATTGAGTCATTTTGGATGAATAAAATTTAACTTTATTTTTACATAGAATTTTAATTAAAAACGATCATGGTTAACGACGATTAACAACGGTTTACCTCATCTTATGGTGCTTTCTTGAAAATTCTGTGGCAAAACGAAATTAAATTTTATTTATCCAAAACGTTCAGCAAATTCCACAAACCACCAACCCTATAAAGTCATCTGCTTTGCAGCGAAAATACAACTTGGGGAAGAATATAAGCCAATTGTCATCTCAACCAAGTCTGGATCGCACTGACATAAAGAAAAAAATTACCGCTCTTTCGATATTCCACATAGCAGTATATTACATACTTTACTTCCCAAATGAACCGAAGAAAATCATGCTTTCTCTGCGAAACGCGTGGACAATTTCAAACTCAATTTCATCATGAAATTGCCTCAGTCCCTAACCGCTAGTTTTCACACACCGAGTGATACCAGCGGATTTCTGAAAATGACACTGATCGCTCCAGAACATCCCGGATCTTTTTTTTCCTCAACTCATTATCGAAGTAAGGCAAGGGCAACCCGCTTTCCTATTTTCTTGGTGGAAAATCGTTTACGTTTTTGCACGAAGTAAATTTTTGAATCATTTCGTCCGCATCGAAAGGAGAGTCGTGTTCCATGAGTTGCTGTTTTCATAACTCTCATTTTCATAATTATGAGGGAAGTTAGGTTTTCACCTCGGAGAATTATTTAATTTGGCAAATAAAAAGCCAATTTCGTCCATCTTTTTACAGGAGAGATAGTGAAAAATAAAATAATTGTAATTTATGAACCCAGTATAATAAATTATCCACATAAATGAATAATTAGAAGTGTTTCTACCGATTGTTTTCAATTAGTGTGTCTTTTTAATAGGAGGCGTTCTTGCTCGTGCGCTCTAAGAGAAAGTCAAACAAAAGGTAATTGATAATTGTATGCACTGATATGTACCCAATTTAATCGAACTGCTGCATAAAACAATGTGATTACCAGTAAATTTTTATTTGTGGCCTGTGGCTGAATGCGCCTCCAATCACCTTCATAATTTAATTTGACAGCGCTATACGTACATAATTAAATGGCAAGAATCGCAGATTTAAAGTTAATAAAAATACCTTCTGGAATCGAAAAATCTAAATATAATTATGTCGACAGAGTTCAATAACCATTAAGGTTCATAATGGGAATATCCTTTTTCATCTATGCAGTGATGCCTTTGGATAGCTGGCGGTATTTTTCTTCAGGGGTTCAATAGAATATGGTAACGCGTGAAAGACATTAATCAATTTTTTACTCAAATCTTCCACAAACAGCTAGGAAATTTTTATGAAAATGTTTTCCTATTAAATTTCCTTAGCATTAAACAACGGTATTAGTTTTATCTTTTGAATGCGGCTCATGGTTTATAACACGCTAGAGAAAATGACGTAAGATACGTAAAAATTTGAGCCTAAACGAAAGACCAGATTTAAAAAATGCATTCACAAGAAGCCTCTTACTACCCAGAAACTGTGCAGAAACTGGCTCCAAAGTTCTTCCCCCACCTCACTCTAGGAAAGAAAACGAAAGCATTTTCGATTGAATTGAATGGAATCGAGAGTGCCGGGAAAACGCGACAAAATGCCTCTCATTATCCTCCGAGACATTCGCAGTCCAAATTATGCCTCAAATTTTCCCGTCACCTTCCATTCAGTTCCAAATAAGACAAGATTATAACTCGCTTCCTTCTTCCCCGCAGGTATGGATTCAGCACGCCGCCAGATTTCCAGGATCACGAACTCTTCTGTGGCGGGTTCTCACGGCAATGGCAGAGGAACGGAGGAAAGTGCGGCGTGTGTGGAGACCCGTGGGATGCCCCCCAGGTGAGAGCACAGATTCATACGATTGTGGTGGAAAACTCATCCCGTTGTTTCGAGGCAAATGATAGCGGTGATTCATTCATTCATATTAACCCCTAGCGCTGCAATGACGAGTCTAACTTGTCATGAACTTTCGACGCCAAACCGCGCAATGACGAGTGTATCTCGTCATCGGATTTTCATAATTTTAGCACTATAGAGAGGAACAATATAATTATTTTGAAAGCTTAAAAATGATAAAATATTCATAGTATACATAAATAATTCATATATTCATGAAACATAATGAATTGGAAGGATTAAAATGATTTTATTCGAGTAATGTTGTTCTCCATGTTTAATAATCACCTTTCATTTCACGGTCTTACGTTGATTACAAATTAAAAAATATCATTTCATTACCTACCATTTGAAAAAGAACCACAGAAAAAATAAGTAGAGAATAGGAGCACGATATTCAGGAAATTAAACGAAGTGGAAGGGGTTAATGCAGTCTTAGGCTGGTCGAACACTAGAAGCGTGTTGAGGCGGCTTCGCGCTCATGCTACACAAGCGTAAACAAGCGGATTCGCGCGGAAAATCGCATAATCCAGAGTCGAATAACCGCGCCCTCTGCAGGCGCCAACCTGCGCGGAGCTTCAGGCGTTCTCATGCTCGCGCTAAACATCCTGTTTGGGTTGGATCTGTCGCTCGTAGACTCTTGAAATGAGACCTTCTTCACCCTAATTTTCTCTTTACTATTCAAAATATAACGGAAAGGCCTTGCGTCATCCGATTGACGTCAAAAACATTTGGCGGTTCATTTTCCAAATCCATATTCGCCCATCGTCCTCCTCTTCTGATAAATTCGGTTCACCCAACAAGATCTTTTCTTACCGGCTAGTATTCGACGTCTGACGAGTTAAGTACTGTCGAGCAGGTATAATTCCTCGAAATCCGTATCTACTGATTACGCTGTTTTTCAAACATGGCTAAACTCACGTATGTTTGTAACGAATACACTAGTCCACTGCCAGCGCAAGTTCGCTTGTAATGGACGAGCCTTACGCTTGTAGGTGTTCATCTTGTTGCCGCTTCTTGCCTCTCGAGTACGGGTGAGCGCGAAGCCACCTGAAAACGCTTCCAGTTTACGACTAGCCTTAGGTATGCAACAACCTTCTCTTTACCCCTTTCCCAAGTCAATTCTAAAATTAAGATTTCTTGGATGAATATCGATTACTCATACTTCATTTTTTCAACTCTTCCTAACCCAGAGATGCTTCCGAATGAAATTAAATTCCAAGACTTTTCATTTAAAAAAGAGTAAACATTTTCTAATTTATAATTATTGTGGCAGCTACATATTTCAACATTAAACTATACAACAAAAAAGAACACGCAGCGTAAATCTTTCCTGGATAGAGCTGAAAATGTATACATTTTTGATGTTACTTAGAAGCAATATTGGGTTACAATAAAGCGACCCGGGTTTCGACGGATAATCGTAATCATTAGGCGTAATTTATTACCTATATGTTTATCATTACATATAAGTATATTATTAGTTGCTGCTCTTTCGGTCTTCCTCGGGGGAATTTTTCCTCTATTATATTTCTCACGAATTACTGAGTGTTATAATTGGGTGGTGATTCTCGAATCGATTTTTTTGCCAGAAATACATTGCATGTAAATCATTGCTTTCCAATACTTTTTATCTGGACAAATATCGAGTGTCCTCCAGAAGTAAAAGGCATTTTTTGACGAAAATAATTCCACTTTCCATATTTTTGCTACTGTACTCTCATATAAGTGTAAATATTAATTTTGAAACGAGATAACTCAGTTTTTTTACGACCGGTTTACAATTCCTTGATAGGAAGGAATTCCCTACTAGTACCCAACCGTATTACTTTAGTCGAACCATTATTTATTCATCACAATATATTGAGTATTGTTAAAAAAAACTAAACATTGCCAAAATTAGACGGTACTGGGTTTCTAGGAAGTGGCTGGAAAAATATTTCTTGGGTACTTTAGATTAAATTTGGCGACGCGTAAAATGTTCCAAAACAGGTTCTGTCTACTCACAGAAATTACACTTACGTTAATACGAAATGGATATATTGACGTTTTAACATTTTATAATCGGTTATACAGGCTTTTGAAGTAGGTTTCGATGAGATTAATAAAATAACTTATAAATTGCAAGCCAACTTCGATTTCACCTTTATAAATATGTTTTTTTGATAATTTAATACTCATGTATGTGACCATTGTGTGGTGAAATTTCATTTCTCTTCTCCATCAAATTACGGAATGACCCACGGCGGTGCCCGCAATTCAAAATCCATTTGATGGGAGGGTGGAAAACGTGCAGGCATCCCGTTGGATGCGAACAACAAAAAAGTGAGACCGATCTCATTCTTACCCCGTCCTCCACTTTCGCCGACAGAGGAATGTGAGAAGTTACTCGCGCCCGCTGGCGAGAGTCAAGATCTCATAGAAACGCTCAGCCGCGGAGCCAAAATGGCAAGTTTTCTTCCTCACTTGCCAATATTCACTTTCTTTTTCGGTCGAGAAATTTCTTTCTCTTATCACGCCCATCATTGACTGCTCCCACCACAGGCTGCATCGCCCGAAAAATGATAAGGGGAAAGATGGATTATGAAAATCCTCCAAGGTGAACGCGTGCAATATTGATTCATAGCTAGGGAGTAGAGCTGACGCGTAAGACTGATCGGTTGTTTTGGTGCGGCGGAACTATTTCATTCTGGAAGCATGGACAATACACTTTAGTGACTTTGTGATATAATTTTCTCGGTGCTTTAAGTAATCATTAATTACTGGGATACATCCAAATTCATATTTTATTTATTCATTTTCGTGGTCAATAGTTTGCGGCATTGCTTATACAAATTCTTCCATGATTTTGTACAATGGATATAATGAATCTTTAAGGTAAAATAAATTAAAAGAAAAATTTAGATAAACAAAATGTATACTAACGTGCGTGAATTTTGCTGAATCGATTTAATTTTTACCAAGTTACAATCCTACGACGTAAACAAAGTGTGTTTACTGTTATTTTCAAGGCAACCGGCTGATCTTGATTTTTACTCTCGAAGCATGACGATCTTCGACTGAATGGAAGTTAACTAAGATAAGGCAACGCTTGGTCATGTTTGTACCGAAAGGAGGAAAGTAGAGGGGGTTTTTGGGTACTTATGTATTCAGCAATCGAGTATATAAAAGGTACTTGATGCCACTATCAGAGTGCTGCTGTGTAACCTACTAGGGACTTGCAGAACGCATTTCCCTAAGCAGAACGTAACTTAGAGAAAGTAAAAAAAATATCTTTCCTTTCGCCTTCCTCCTTAAGTGATGAATATAAGGAGCTACTGCAAAGTTAGTTTCAACACTATAAGTTAGTATCACTCCATCAAATGGTTGAGGCAGCTACATTGGTAGATCTATTTTCGTTTGAGTCAGAATAGATGAAACCTTATAGCCTATGGAAAAATAGCTGCCAAGAGCTTCACAGTTCTATAATTAACCAGCAGTTGAGGAGTAAGGCCCGAGAGTTTTATAAAGCCGAAGTAAGGATTGAGATATAAACAATAATTCTCCATAAAATCAACATTCTTCGGTGTCTTTTTGCGGAGACTAGTATTAACGTTCAAGTTAAAAGAAGTATTAATATAGAGAAATCCATATTTTTCAAAATGTGTCACTACTGCTGTTAGGGCACCTTTGGGAACGTTTTAAAGTTTCAAAAAGTAACTAACTTCTGATACATCATGAAGGAGTTCCATCAGGTGTCACCTGACACGATTGAATGCATTGAAACCGGTCGCAGTATTTAATAAATTGTGGAACCTGCCATTGTCTCTCCTTTCTGATACATCAATAACTAACTTGTTTTTAGATTCCTTCACCACCTTAGACTTTAGCCTCGGGAGGCAGGAAGCCAGCTATATTGCACTACGCCCACCACACGAAATCATCTCTTGTGAAATGGCTTTGATATTCAAAAATACCATAAAACCTTGAATGTCATAGATGTATTCCCAATATAATCACAGAGAGAAAGATCTCAGCGACGTCTTGAGAATCATTTTATCCAAGGTCGTATTGATAAATAATGTTTAGCCTCAAGTGCGTAGAATGGACTCAATTACACGGGGGAAAGGTAAATTGTTCCAAAAGTTTTTTGTCATGAACAGTTTCCTGACGTTCCAGAAAACGGGAAATAATTAGCCAGGATTTTAAGTAAATGTCGTTTTGGGCGATCAATGAACTTGCGCATGATGGGCGGAATGATATTGCAGTACATGATACTTCAATTAGTAAAACGTAAAATTATAGTATTTAGAATCACGTGCATAATTATTTCAGTAAAATTAGAGTTATATATCATTACTGCCGTGTCCTCATGTGGCGTGGCATCGTGAATGACGGAGAAAGGTGATTTTTTTTCTAACCGTTAACGATTATGTTGGTTAAAAATATCTACTTTTCAGCGTTGGAACTGAACCACCGATTGTTGTACACCATTGCACATCATTCATGCGTGAGTAATCCACAAAATTAATGCAGAATTAAAATTCACTCACTCGTGAATTTTCTAACGATTGCGTGGAAGACCATTCATTGTGAAAACGCAAAAAGAGTTCCAAGAAGTATTACACGGATAAAATCCTGGGAAAGCTTCGTTTTGTACCCCAGTGCTGTACTCACTACTATTTAGTAGGCCACCATAACACACTAAAGCTACGGCTAAAGAAGTTTATGAAAAAGGGAAGAATATAAGTTGCCTTCGAACTACGTTTTCTCTCCTGCGAAGCAATTTTCTCCGGACGATTGAAGAGATATATGAGAGAATAACAAGTGGCATATTCCTAGTATATGGAACAGAGACGCAATCCCGAGATGGTCTATTTCCTCCCAACTTTTTTTATTCACCGAGATAATATTCGTTCGGATGTTGTGAAGGAAGAAAACCTCAGATCTAAGTGGCAATTGAAAGACTGTTGACCCCACTAGACGCGGTTGAGACGTCACACATTTTTTTTTAAGGGAAGCCGCAGAGTTATCTTCAAACCAAGTTAATCTCATGTGTGGCGGGGAAGTAGGTTTTTGAGTCGTGGCGTCACGATTCTGAGAAACCTCCCGAAGGAAGGCTTACCCTTAATAAGGTAAGTGCGCGCCAAAATACGGATACGTAAGAAAAAGAATTAATCATCATTTAGCTCTAATTACGTGCGACGTCATAAAGGGAGCGTAGTGTATCACAAATAACTAGTTGCACGTGTAGTTTAGGGAGCGAATATGGGATAACCGACTTCAGAAATGTGCCGAAAAGCATAAAAGTTGTAGATTCCGGTGTTTCTTTATGGAAATCTGTCACGTTGATAAAAGAAAAACACTGATATAAATCAATGCTTTTTGGATTAAAGAACATGGACCAGCGTGTTTTTTTTGGCTGATAGTGATGGTTAACCGTTGAGTCTTAGGTCGATGTAATATTGTTAAAAAGTTTGGATCGATGCTATATTAGCGTTTTTTCTTCAATGAACGCTGTATGAGTTTTGATAGGTTGATCCGATGCAATATATTCAAGTTTTGATCGGATACGATTGATGAAAACTTAGATAATATCGGACGAACCAACTGTTATAACGGAATTTGAAATTTCATATAAAGAGGAATAGAGAACAAACACGGTGATATCATCAGCCAAATATCCAAAATTCTCCCGCCTTAATAAATAGGTGGATAGCCAAGTACCACATTATACTAATAAAATGAAACGTGTGCTAGAAAATGAATTATGTATGGCTCAGAAAACTACCGCGTTGAAAATTATTTGCCTCCGTGGAGAAGTTTCAGTACTTACTGAGATTTCTTTATTAAACAAAATTCTCTCTTCAGTTTCGCGATGACTTGCAGCTACCATTGAGATTACAATTTGAGAAAACAATGGTTTCTATATTGTAAAATATAGCTAGGAGTTGAGTTTCACGCTCATAGATAATAACTGTTATTACATAATAATACATTAAAACACAGTTTACGGATTAATGAATAATTAAACTTAATGCTATCAATATATACTCGATTAAAAACTAGATTAAAACCTACCAACGAAAATACTACCAATGAAAAAGTTGAACTATAGTAAGATGTACTAAATATATCAATTTCTCAACATTTTGAGTAAATTATTTGATATTGATGAGAAGAAATAGAAAATCTCTTAGCCAGAAAAAAATTCTAAAGGGGGTTTCATATGTAGAGAGGATACTGTTCGGATAAGGTTCCGTGGGCGGAGATACGTTTAAGGACTTATCTTCCGACCATTTCGGAGGGGGGCTTTGGATCCCCTGGTCTACCAGCGCTCGCTACTGACTTGAGAGCTGATCAAGTAATGGCTACGGAGTTAGAGAGTAGCAGAGAATTTTCTCGTTACTCCCGCATTGTAAGATCCTTTATTCAAGGAGCGAGGGTAAAAACATGCAGCCGAAAAAAGGCGGAAGATAACAGAATATTGAGCGAGAAGAAGTCACGGCAGAGAAGGTCATCGAGATCAACAAGACAACCAACGTCAAGCCCTTTCCATTCAGACCCCAAGCCATTAAGAAATCTTTAGTATAAATCTTCAGCCCACGCAGACAGGTGGTTAAGCGTGATAGGGATCATAGGCTAGCTTCCGCTACCTACTAATTTTTGCGGTGCCTAGGATTTCTTTTTTTTCTAGAAATATCATAGTGTAACGAACCGAAGCGCACACGAATTCTGCATCCATTTGACGCAATAGAGTCGACAACCTTTTTCTCTAACCTCATAGCAGCTTCGAGCCGCTCGAGTTATTTTGACCTCGTTACCTCGGAATAAGAAACTGCGTAAGTGACCAGTGTTGGCTGTTAACGGGGGCATATTCCTCACTCCGAAGCACTCATGTTCTCGAGCGCAAAAACTTGGATTTCCTGTATTCGGCCACTAGATAGCGCTTTGACCAGCCCATACGCTTCGAAAGGAAACAAAAAAATAATTCCGAGAGTCGTCATCAAACCCGTTATTGGACTAATTACAGCAACTTGCACGAATAAAAACTTTTTCCTACAAGTTAAAAATAGCAATTTCAAAGTTTTCCTCTCACAACATCGGATTGAATTATTCACAATGGACTCAGATTTCATCGATAATGATCAATTTATCTACTTTACCTTACAAAATAAATGCTTTATTTAAATGCATACATAGGACACGAACACAATGAAGACATTTACTTTAAGTCAATCTCATTACATTTATGTAATCAACTGAGAATAAACGGGGTATATATTATCATAATGAAACATAATATTCCAAATTATGCCGGTTCATGGTAGTGGTGTAATGACCTGACTGAAGAGAATATCTAAAAATTATCAAATATAATATTTACGGATACCATTTATACTAGATATAAAGATGATAATTTAAAAAGGCCCCTTATGACATTATGAGGTATGTATTTGTAAACAAAAAATTGGAAGGAAAATTTGTAACGACTTGAGTCTGAGAGAAAAAAACCGAAGAAAGATTGTTGTTCAGTGTACTAACTCTGAGAATACAAAACCTGAAACGGGGCGAGATCATTCGAAAGCCTTTCAAATATTTTGAGCAATTATATTTTACATAAAAAAGCTGCATATGAGCGGGATAGCTTGAAAGATGCTCGAGGAAAAAAAAGGGTGAAAAATAAAATAATTGATATGTATTTAACCGTATAAAGGATCAATCCATGTTCACTACAAAACACCACTCAACTTTCATCTACCTAAGCGGATTTTTGACGCTTGAATAAGCACGAGATTGATTTCGAATTCGCAACAGTTTGGAAAGAACAGCGGCGTGCGCGTGTCGTAACCTAAAGAGCAAGCTGGAAAGTGGGCAAGTGGGCTGTGATTGTGGCGAGGGTGGATGGAAAACTTATCCATTGCAAACAGACACAGCCAACTTGTCAATTAACAAATCTATGTTAGTTATTAAAAAGGTAGTATTTAAAAAAAAACTTTTATTAAGGTTTTTTGGAAGAGTGAAATAAACCGTGCACGACCGAAAATGAAAGCAAAAATATCAGTGCAAGGGCATAGGAGTGGTGCAGGAAAATATGAAGGTTATTAATGATTACGAGCGATAAATAGCCACACATGGCGAAATAATTGAATAAGATTAGTGCATCCAGGCATGATACTTATAGAAATGAATTTTAACCAATCTAAAAAACGCGAGGACGCAAAATGTAAAAAAATATACTGAAATTTAGTTTTTCTTTTAAACTCCACGCAAATAAATAGTGGATAGCAATGAGGTATTGAAACAGTAATTTTCGATCACACGGTAAACAAGAGGCGAATTCAATTTTCAAAAGATTGAACTAAATGCATTCGATGATGGCTAAAGGAGTTCAGTGAACAATCGCACGGGCGGAAATGATGGAAATAATGGATAAATAATAATAAATAATGGATGACGCATGGGGACTACAAATTCAATGCTGTAAGTGCCGCTTACCTAGCCCTCAATCCTGGATCTCTCACAAAATATTGGTGGCTGTGAACCTCTAATGAAGACGGTTAGTACATTATAGTCAACAGCAACATTCCTCAGAGCGTATCTTAGAGCTTCTTGCGAAGAATAGGATGCAATTAAATCTATCAATGGACATTTCCAAGTTGTTTTTAGATAGAAAGCTTCCATAGTGTTGTATAGAGATGAGGATATTTTTCGGAACTCTACCACGCTGAATCAAATGCTGACCACTGCTGAAGGCGAAGGCGATGGAGATGAAGCTAGCTTATTCAAATCGAATGATCTAAAAAGTCTTTAACCTGAAAAGGGGACTTGAGATGCTTGCGAAACTGTTTTTCAACAATCTAATCGTAGTTGAAAAATGCTCGAAAAAATACACCTCTCATGGCATAAATTGCATCAGTTCGTCAGCTCTAACCAGGACTGATAATTAGGTTATGATTCAAACGAAATACAAGATTGTCACTATTACAACTAAACGATCGCCTTAAGTTGAAATTCTGGAGGAATGGAGGAAAACCTTGTCAAATCACGACCTCAATCTCCAATACAAGGAAGAGTAAATTCCATGGTGCTAATTCGAGAAAATATTAATCCGATAAGCAAATGCACACAATATTTTAAATTTGATACACTTGTAATTATTTCCCACTGAAAATAAATTTGAAATAGACCAAAATCTTGCTCTCTGAGGGGAAATTAGAAAAAAAGTAAGTACCCTAAAAATGACATTTCGAAATTCGAAAGAATAATATTTCACGAAATGATATACATACCTTTCAGTTACCCAATAATTCATTAATTAGTTGCATTCTAGTTTGAATATCCCATTCAAATCTACGCTAAATTTATAAAATTTATTTACATAAAAATTTGGCTCTATACTCTCTTTTTAAATCGGAATATTATTCCTTATGAGGGCGTACATGTACCAGAAGCCATAACGTAAATTAATAGAAACGCGACATGTATCTATTTGATTGGTTTTCGTTTCTGCCATTAACTAAATGAGGCGATTCAAATTCATCGTCCGCATCAGCTGAATGCTAAGCTTGGTAATCAATTCACAAGCACTTCAAAATGCGGTACAAGGATAATTTCATTTTTGCACGATAGAGTCGCTCATTCATGATTGCAACTAGTGACGGGAGCTATCTCGATAACATCCATTGCGTCTCTTGAAGAGGTGATCAAGACCAGTGGAGTGACCACGTCTACACACAGACCTCATTAATGTCGTGGTCGTCCGTAGTCCCTTACGTGACGAAAAGTCAGCTGGCAGTCTCTACCTCACCGATTGCCCAAGGGCCAGCACGTCTGCTTTGTGGTTGTGAAGGGAACTCCTACCTATTTGTATTTCAGAGCCTTGCATAGGAGGAAGAAAAAAGCACCTTAACTTGAATGACTAATTGGCTTCCGGCACCTTGCATTGTTTTTTTAAGGACAATGGAATGATTTATCATTAACATCCAACCATATATCACGCAGTAAAAAATCATAGGAACGGTTTTTAAGCCACGTAAACGATACTATATTATTTTGACGCACCGTATATGAACCAATCTCATCATATAGGTATAAATATTTTGGGTAGAGAATATTTACAGCAATTAATCTCACAATTCCATGTTATACGAGAGATAAGAGGAATAAATCCAAGAATTTTTAGTTTGACGAATGTAAATGAATGGATAATTATGGTTTTAATAGAATCGATTATTTTACGGTGGCAGAATTTTCGAAAGAAAAATTAAATGTATATAATCGCTTAAATTTTTTCATCAAATCTCTGGAAATAAGATAATTTTAGAGAAAGAAATTGTCCCGCATAAACAAAGCGCGGAAGAAAGAGGGTATGTGAAATTTCCGCTTGCTAGAGACATTAAGAGGAGAAATAAAGTCGCTTGGAAGCAATGAAGAGATCTCACGATCTTCCGACAACCCTCTACCGTGAAGATCAACGTGGTAGACTCACTCCGTGTCGCAGGAGAGATAGGCCAAACACGCACCGCGAAAAAAAATCGAGGAAAGCGTGACGTAAGGGCGGATGGTACACCTCACTCAGCAGTGACGGACCAGGAGGAAGCCACGGAAGCAAAAGAATGGGCGATGTTGGTGTACTACAAGATGAGGAGAAAATACGGGTTCGATAAAAAAAGGAAGCTCGAAGTAGGTTGAGTACGGAAAGGAGGAAGCTCATTCAACTGCCATGTTACCCCAAGCATCGGGTCATTACCGGTAGTGCGCTTTCAGACCGGAACTGTTCGATCATTTAGACACGTCCATTCCCCGCTCCCCGCTAAAGGATTAGGCAGTCAATTACCACACCGGCGACGAAGCTGCCGGCGCTAATGCATGCTCAACCAGAACTCTATCATTTATTGTTATTATCCACCCTAAGTTACCTCTTTTCAATTTAACGGTTCCGTGGGCAGCCATCATTTCATTAATTTTTTTGCATAACGGGAGATAAAAAAAACCTTCAAGAGGACAATATACGGGAATGTAACCCTTAATTATTACGGTTCAGCATTGCACCCAAAAAATATACGGGAACGCACTTGTGCTACTTCGAGTTCTAATACATAAATAATTGTCGGGCAGCAGGCATCAAGAGGTATTGCTTTATCTTAATTTCCTTTCATTTATCGTCATGGTAAGTATTATCCTAAAGAGCAAGCATTTTACTTCCTTAAGTTCATCATTGCTCCTAATTTTTTGTTCTCTGCTCATTTGTCTTAATACAAAGCCAAAATGTTAGTCGTGCAATACAGTTTTCAAAACTAAACTTGATTGCTAACAGATTCAAGACAAATCTAGGTCGAATGAGATATAAAACGAGATACGTAAGTTTAAAAAAACAAATAGGCGAAAGAAGGTCAATACTAGTAAACATTAGGATTATACGACGCTATACAAACAGAATCACTGAAATAAACCGATCAATTGTCATGAATTCTATATTTATTACAGCAATCTTCAATTTGAATCTATTTCAAATAATTGCTTTAAATATTTGAAAAGTTCATAAACAATTATTTAACTGCTTCTTACCTCATAGTGTACCATTAATATACTGAAAAAGTTCACGGCTAATATTTGGGCGTTGCAGAGATCATTAAAAAAGGGATACTAGATAGCGGAATAAGGAATATAAGGACGTGAAATGCCTGCAGTCCTATATCGAGTATTCCAAATAATCATTGAGACAACAGGAAAACAAAAGTGGAGGATACAGATGATTACTTGGAAAAATTGAAAATGATGATATACCCGCATAAAATTCAATAGTACCATGTAGATTTAGCCAGCCATTATCTTCACAACGGATTTGCTCAAAGCATTTGCGAGTTATAACACCCCAATACCCAAGATATGTGCGAAGTATTAGGCACTGGAAAGTAGAGGCAACCTCCTATTTATTATAAATTATAATTTTAAACAGATTCTATAACCCCATTTTCTCTTTGCTTTATCTCTTTGAATACTTCAGTCTGCATAAATATTCTCCATTTGAAGTTCTGAGATAGAAAACCTTTCGATTTATTTTATTGAAACCTCCTCTATTTTATTGAAACCTCCTGACTTTTATCTGCCTGCCCCCACCCCACCTCCCCAAGCTTTTATACTTTTTGTTTTGAACCTTCTATCCAACCAACAATGCCCAACCAACAATGCTCAATGCTCCTCCTCATTTAGTTCCCCCCCCCCTCCTCCTTCCCTCACACTATTGTTGGATAAATAAGGCTGGATGTTGTATGCTTTTCTCAGTTAGTCTTGATCATGACAGTGTAAACGTTGAAACTAGTAGACTGCAAAAATATAAGGTTGTGGAATAGTACTGTGTTTTTATTTCACCATGAATATCTCATCGTTCCACCAAGTAACGCCTAAATCTGTTGATTTTATTCTCCTCTAGAGCGTTTTAGGAAGTTAATTTAAGAATATCTTTGGCCCTTCCACGGGTAGACTGTAAGGGTTTCATATTTAATATTAAATCCAATTTTTCACCTCTTTTGTGGTTGAAAATGTGGAGAAGTTCAATGAACTTCCTTTGCGTTTCACGGTTTACCAGACAACTAACTTTTTGGCTCAAGATCCAGAGTCAGTCTCAGGTGATAAATATGGACACCTTGGAAATTAGCTGATAGAGATGTTACCACGCTTATAACATATATTTTATATTCAGTTCTCGATTTTCTCAGCTTAGGAGTCGAAAAATACACCCCAAGTACATCTGATGACCTAGTGAACAATTTTTAGAGAAAATTTCAAAATTACTTTAATCGCAATTTTTCTTTGCGGCAGAAAACTAAGATATATGATTAAACAGCGAATAATATATAATTAAAAGACAATATCCGCAGAAAATTCAGATAAGAGTTTGGTTGGCGGTTTCCCTCACAGTTTTATAACCCTGATTTTCAACCGGAAGAAGCCCTCTAGATCTTTCATCGCTAAGGCGTGATTGAACGACATGCTCAAAGAGACACTATTAGCATACCACACTGAGATCTTTGTTGAGCATTATCTTGCACCGAGAGGAAAGATATTCAAGATTACTCGCATGGAAAAAAAGAGAAACGAATTAAAGCTGCCACCTCTTGATGCCGATTTTACATGAAAGATCAAAATCATAACTGTCGAGTCCTTCCGGCGAACAAGTAAAAAAAGGAAGATTTTTATCGCCGATGAATGATTGTTTTAGTCGTTTTTGTGCGATTATATCGCTTTATCGGAGAGCGTGATAGGAACAAAAAAATGCTGGCAGTTGCAGAAAAAACAAAGGTTCCAATTATTCATTGATAACAAATGCAAATTGCGGGCAGTGATTGTGAGTGATCAGATGTGTTTAAAGCTCGTTAAAAAACTTTGCTGACTGATGTTAAAAAGTATTCTTCTTTTAAGAACAATGGAGCATAATTTCATGAAAGATCGCGATCAAAATATTGATCAACTGCCAATGAAAATTTTGAAACACAGCGAAGAGCAACAATTAAATTGAAAAGGGAAGGGGCATACAGAGACTCTCTGATGCTTAAGGAGGAATACATTGGCTAATTTGAATAAAATACCAGGAGTGCAGAGGTTTGCAAACGTGATGACCACATTTCACCAAGCCTTTTAGAATGACAGAGTCCATTGAAGCAGCTTTCGTAAAAATCAAAGCAATAACCGACTGGAAAAATATTATAAATCATCACTCGCGAGTTTAGCAATACCTATTTTAAGGCGAAGAAGTGACTGGCATAGGTTGACTAACTTACATTCAATGGATAAACAACTTTAATGGAATCTGCAATACGAAAAGACTGACTGAAATATGGTAGTCACGGTTGCTAACCTCTGTACCTACTCCTTTTATTTAATTCAAATTAGTCGGAGTATATGTAGCCTATTTCATTTTAAGTAGTATGTCTTATATCTATGGTTCTGAGATACTCTTTGAGCCGGAACTCGTCAACGTTTTGTTTGTATTTTCATTATGCATTAATGAAATTGTTGTTTGATAGCTTTTAGGCCGAAATTTACACTTTTTGCCATTGATGTTTGCAAATTAAATTGTAAAAATTGTAAAATAAATTAAAACGTCAATGTTGTACTCCTAAAAGTGCGCGTGTATATCATAAATTTCTATCCCTATTCAACGTCTATGGTTTAAACAGCATGCTATTCTGTTTCTGGGCACATGTAGCATTACTTCAAGTAAGCTTCAAAAAGTCGATTCCAGGAACCTATAGTTTATCGTTGGTGGGCTTATAGTCAGCAAACGATGATTATATTTCATTGATTTTTATTACTTGAAAATCGTATACATGAGCAAGGTTAGGGAGTAAATTATGTTTTCTTGATGCGTGCCTAGCAGATACTTAGCGCCTAAAATCAGCGGTTCGAATAATTCGCCTGAATGAGGGTTAGTCGGAGTCCACTCATCTTTATCAGTATTCAGTCGCTGACTCTTAAGACAAATAAGGGACGGGGGAGAAATCGAGTAGACAGTGGTGACGGGGCACCCTCCCGCATAATCTATAAGCGGCGGATGATAACGAAAGTCTCTCGAGGTATTTCACGGTGAGAACTCGTAATCTCTCTCTCTCCCTTCTCGCTTTAAAACCATTGACACACCTGAGGCCTCGTCCTCCCTTTTGAGAGCCCACTTCCTGATTGCAAACTATGGGCGAGAATAAACTGCCGATATGGACGAGTGAATTTTTTGCCTGCGTCACGGCGGAGAGTCACCAGGCATGTCTGCCTCTTATGTCTCGCTCTTTTCAAAGTATTCGTGATTTTGCATGAAGTTTCGAACAAAAGGAATATTTTCCCAGGTGGGCAGGTCAGGCAAAGATTTTCCCAGGCTGGCTGCGGCCCTGGTTGGAACTTAAGTTTTAGTCGTCAGTGACCAATACGCACACTAGAGACCATCAGCGTGGAAGTTCGCTCGCTACCGCAAAAATTGCACGCGGACTGCCGTGGAATTATATATAGTCGGCGCTCAGGTCTAGGCGCACAGTTACCGATTCCAACGAAATTACAGCATAGCGAAATTATTCGACTTATCGATGGCTAAGTTCTGACAACACATTGCGACTTTTCAGGAGAGCAAAATAAACGATTATTTTTTTAACTTGTATATTCAAATTGAAAACCAAAAGTTGATAAAACTGAAAAAGAAGCATTCTTTTGCAAGCAAAGAATTGTTTTTTGCTCGTATTTTATATTTTCAATGTTATTACACTCATTTTAAGATACCTGTCTCAAACCGGCCGAATTTGAGATACGTGCTCTTAGAACTTAGCCATCGATATATAGTTCATAATTCAAATTGGGGAAAACTGAATGCCTATTTATACTTAACATCACAGAATATACTACCGAATAGAAAGTAACGGTCTCTATGACCGATATTGAAAAATGAATCTGGGTCTTAGTCAGACGACAGAATGGCACTCCCCAATCTGTAACGTTAGGCCGAAAAGTGACGTCACATCCTGACTTTGAGGAAAAAGAACCATGCCAAGCATGCACTGATTAATTGCGAATTCGGATACCGACGGAAAGGATATAGCACGCCCGGCCGATATGCGGACGGTCGAGTCCGCGACGGTTCCGAGTTGAAGACGCCACCGCGGGCGCGAGCCAAGTAGTGCTCTGATTGCTCATCGTAGCGACATAATGGATACTCGATGATGCGTTGTAGTGTGACTAACTAACATCGCCGCACAATGGATTCGGGCGGTCACGCTTCTGGGCACGTACTACTTGGCGGAGTCGCGAGCGGACAATGCGATCCACTTAGAAAAAAAAATTAGAAGTCTCCACCCCTCTCTTCGGGGAACGAATCTGATTCGTCAGAGTGGAATGCTAGAGACAAATCCGAGAGAAGTGGAGTGTAAACTCATCGTACCGAGATTCAAAGGGATGATTAGTTTAGAGATCGCGCGTAAAAAAAATCGACGACATTTCGACGCGTGTTGTTTTATACGAGCGATTCAGATGATAGGTTGATGGAAAAGTCGACTATCAACCTCGAAAACGTTTTACCATTTTAGTCGGGTAATCATTTTTTTGTAGGATTGGAAAGAAGTTTATTCGATTTCTATGAGAAAGTTTATCGTGACAGCTCAAGATGAGCACAGGGCATTTAACATGCTGAAGTGAGTTAGGATAGCACGAATAATATTGGCCATCTCGTGAAAGTGTATTTGGATGTTTCGTACCGATCGTAATATTAGCATGTTTAGCCGATGTACAATGAAGGCATGTCTTGTACAGCAAGCAGTCCGAAAAATATTAAAATTTGACCTCTGACGGAAGTACGCTAACTATAGGTAGACAAAATCATGCGGAGGAGGGGTAAAAAACTAGTTTTATGACCTCAGGTCGCGGGTTTGAATCCCACCTTGGAGACTTTTTCACCACCCCGGACGTAGTTGGATATGCATGTATAAAAAGTTAAATACGTGAGATGACTTATAATCATAATTTCGCTGGATCAATCAAGACATTATTGAATAAATAAACACATGAAAGAGAATGAAAACGATGTCTTCGGAGGATCGAGTTAGTGTGGCGGATAAGTTTCGTTGAGTGGGAGGAGGATATAGATCTTAATTCTAGGAGTCAAACGTATTATTCACGGGAATCAGGCGGGAATTGATATCGGTGCTATGGAAGCATATAGTGGCAAACCTACTTCGAATGCTTTCCGCCCTCATCATGGACGTTACAATCTTAGGATTGGTTTATCGCTGCCCTTAATTTTTGTAATTTGAAATCAATGCCTTAACTTCCGCGTGGCCATCTAAAGTGTTCCGACACCCACTAGCATTTGCGTAATACCGAATCGCGGGCTAGCAAGTAGATGATGATAAAAAGAGAGTACTCGCTGCGGATAGAGGATTCCTCTGACTGGGATGAAGAAAAGTGGGGCAAATCCAAAAAAGATAAATGAAACTGTATTTCAAAAGCGATGCTCATTTGAAAGTTATTCAATCTTAAATATTTAAATCTAACTAATGATCGATCACGCTAGTTATATCATGATTCTTTTTAGAGGATTATTTACCTATTACAGTTGATATTAGCGTATAATTACACCCATCGGTACATTAGTAATATCAAAAAAGCCGTGCCGATTAGTTTTGATTTTCATTGAAATTTAACAATCCAACTTCTAACCTAAATTTTTCTCCATCCTCAAAATTTCGACATCTTTCAACTGTCGGTCAGCATGCACACGTGCATGTATCTCCTTCATTCAGTTCTCCTTAAAGTTGAACAGGCTCGTGTTATGCCGATAATAAGCCTATCATTATATTCCCTCCGATCTCCTTTCCCTGAATTTAACCTTCGATGAAGGTCCTCAACTTCCTCTCACCTCTAATCAGAAGTTCCGTTCACCGGTGCTACTTTCACCTAATCTTTTCCAACGACTTCCTCTATACACGCCTCTAACCATACTTCTACTCCTCTGTCGCATCTCTCCCGCCCAACCAGTCGTATTTTCTTTTTTTCGCTATGTATTACTTGCTTAAAACTTGTTTAAAAATATATTATTTTGAAACTTTCCAGATACCTCGTGTAAGCCTTATCCAAAATTTGTCTGCATCTCCAAAAGGAAAATTTAAAAATTAAGAAAGAACCGAGGTAAAATATTCAAGTAAGAGATACATGCGAGCGTAAACAAGGGTCTATTCTTTATACCCTGAAAGTTTCGAGATATTTGTTCAAGTTTTACACAAGTAATAAGCCACAAAAACGACCTATTGAGCGAGAGCTATGCGTCTTCCTAACGCCCAAGTACCTATTTCGTTCATTTAGGCGAACAGTTGGATGAAGGAACAAAATGTCTGTTTCACTTGCGGTGAGTTGAATGTACTCTAATTCAGGTTTCTCTCCTGTAGACCATAATAAGTACCAGTTTTCAGAACTATTCGATTCACGAGTAGCTTTTGGAGCTGATATATTTTTTTTTGTAAATTCATATTCCATATCATATTTTGTTAATTCACCTATCCGGAGGTATTGAATTGCATCATCAAGGTTAATACTAGTTGAAAACGACACTAGCAAACTGGGATTAGTTAAATTTAGCTTTATAGTAAGCTTATGCCATTTATCGAAGAGTGAAAATTTGAAAACTGTGATTTTGGTTCAAGGTCGTCCAAAGTTAGCAATGATCGCCACTGTAATGAACAAAATTGATATAATCTCCCCCGAATACAAAGGGTTAACAAGGTTCATTCTTTCGAGTAACAAAGGCGAAAAAAGGATTCCCCTCTCGTGATGAATAGCTAAAAGCTGACAGAGAAATCACTGAGCACGGGCTAACCACGGAGCGATTCGCACACCCTTGGGATACATTGTTCCCCGTCCTTGAAATGGACGACGTTGACTTCGCTAATTGGTATTACAGCCGATGCACTTCCTGAGCACAGCTCGGGAAGACGGCTTTAAGGCGCGGATACTACTGAATATTCCCCACAGTTTTCTCCATCAATGCCGACAGCGTTCGATGAACCGACATTGCTTTTTCTCATTTAGCCTCGTCCACGTATGGGTTTGCAAAGCGTATCATTGAAGTGAAGTGCACGTAGGGAAAAAACGAGCGAGGATCTCGTGTGTGGTGTGAACGCGAGTAATTTGCATCCCAGAAGATTGGAAAGTAGCGTACGTCCAAGGTGGGATCGGATTAGAGGCGCCATTCCTATCTTTTTGGGTCGATCTTGGGAATCTCCATGCATATGGAAATCACTCCATCCATCCTTCCGTCAGTGTGACTCCAAAGCATCTATTTAACATCCGCAGCTTTCCCAAGTGTGAGATGGGCGAGGACGAGTTTTTTTTTCGGCTGGCCAAAAACTTATTTCTCAACAACCACGTAAATTTTCCGTCAAGTGACCCACGGTCAGACCCATAGTCGGATTTAGTTAGATGAAAGTTACGCAATTAGCAACTAAAAAAAAAATAGTGGCTCTCCTCCAATGAGGAAGTGAGAAAATTTGCCCTTATTACCATATGAACAACGACAATTTAACCTGATAATGAATATAGTGGGAAATAAATCACTTGTTAGTAATTTTCCACAAAATATTTTATCTAGTAAATGATGACTAAATTTTGTAGTTGAAATCCAAGGTGGGAACATACATATTTTTGTGGAACATTACCAATTGTTAGTAATTTATTTCGCACTATAAATAAGTGGTTCCACCAAGTGAAACCAGAAAACTTTATATACATTCTGAAAATATAAGATATTTATATTCTTTTTACCGAGACTATATTCAAATAACTGTATTGTTCCTTACAAAACTTATGATATTGAGCCAAAATCTCCGCAATTTCATATTTTTTAACTAAAATGCAAGTAATTTCACATCAAGAACGTATGGATAACAATATAAATTCTTTTAAATCATATTAATACTTAGTACGCCCTCAAGTATCATTAATCATAGTAAAAATATTAAAAATTCGCAGCATGAAGCCACTCTAACGGGACAAATAAGATTGATGTTTGGGCACAATCTCTCAGGGCAATAATAAATTACACAGCTTCAGCACCATGTCATAAACAAAATCAAAGAGGTATTCGCTGTATCACACACACAATTACCTTGAACCATAGACATCAAAGAGGTGTTAAGACTACCCATAAACAAGCACTTTCAGGAAAACTCGATAAAAGTGAATTAAATCACTCAATATAAATTAAAACCCCCATGGATACATTATATAATCTCAAAATCCTATTTCATGTGAATCTTTGACGTCACTCAAAACTAATACAAAACAGGGTACAATTTATAATCTGTGTTTCGCAAATACATGAAATCTTCAAAAATAATAATTTTCGATAAGTATTAAAAAGAATTCTGCGTTTTGATTTTTATTCTGAGGCACTCGTAAATTTTAAATCCATAAATTTTTGGCAAGAGAACTACACCTTTATGTACACTGCAGGCATATTTTCAGTGCGACAAATAAATATTAAATATTATTTATGAAGCCTTTGCGGCACTTAATTTCTAATAAACTCAATTGGTAAGGCTGAACTATAATATAAAACACAAAGGCAAATATCACGATATTACCAAGCTAAAACCAAGTAGAATGAACACATGGCATTCATTATTGGAGATGGAAAGTCAAAATTAGCCTTAAAGATCCTAATTTCCCAAAAAGTCTCACATCCATATATTTTTGACGTCCGTTACTTAACTTACGACAGGGTATCTTAACAAATATTTTTCTAAAATATGATTTTTTTAAATCTTCCGTTTAGTTCAGATTATTTTTCGATAAAATGAATAGGAACCCAGAAAGGACGAAGTCAAGAAGCCTGCGAGTATTGGAAAAACATAAGGATTGCCCATTTTCCACCGCATGGGAAATGTTTCGATCGTTGGATCCCGTTCTCTAACGTATCGCTGCATTCAATTGTTTGCGACTGAATTGTTGGTGTCGCGATTAGGGCGGATATTCCCACGTCCAAACGGACGTTTTAATTTTTCCATTCATACGAGAGAATTTCCCACGCCACATCCTTTTCTTTGGAGACTGGACGCACCAACCCGCCCAGAAATACTTATTTTCCTGATAAAATTACAGGAACCGCTAGTTTGAAAATGAACCTCGATAAAAAGAAGCGAATGTTATTTTCGACGGCTTTCCGAGTTCTCTGCATCAATAAGACTAATCAGGAATACTACAACATTCACAACGGACGCTGTTTCTGATGCCTTTACGGCAACAGAACATTGATACTATTCACGCTGAGCTTCCCAGCCAAATAGAATGGGTTTGAGCGTAGCCACCGTGAGTCTATAAGCTGCCCAGAATAGACTCCTTAACTACGTACTAACAAATGAGAGACTATTTTCATCGCTAATTTCTCTTGTTAGGATGGCCAAAATAAATAAATTGCCATCCATCTTAACTTGATATATTTTTTAACTCTTCAAAAGTTGAATTATAATTAATGAACAAGAAATGGTGGAATTAAATGAAAAATTAGCGAGGGAAAAGGAGAAGAGATATCGTATATACTCTGTAACGCTAGTCCAAACGCGAGCGTTCACAAAGAATCATCCTGCAACTGACTCTCATAATTTATCGGAAGCAGTATCTCTATATATCAAAGAAAAAATTCGCCAGAAAATATCATATGAACTGACTAGGATTGAAGAAAGCCGGTTGTATTAAAGGAATATGCCTAAGGCGTGTAAATCACAGCCTAAAAAGACGTCAGGATATTTAGGTTTCGTGTAACGTTCAAGTCAAATAATTTATTCGGAGCGAATTTTATCCTTTGATTTATACATCTTTATACATGAGTATTTCCCTCTGCACAACGCCCTATGTACCATACTACGCTAATGTAAAAACAGCAATCTTGATTTGATAATATACACCATTATAATCTGATCATTATCTTTTTTCATATTTTAGGTGAAACTTCGTTAAAAGAAGCACTTTGCTATCGAGATTCATAATTGCTCTTTATTGCTTTGACTCGTGAATTAACGATGAAATATTTTTGAATGAAAAAATGATAAAATTTGGCACAATAATAAAAGACCTAGTTAAAGTTGGAAATAAAAGATTCAGGCGGTATCACTACCATAAAATCTCAAAATATAGTAAAGGAACGGAGATTGCAGAGACAATGAAGTGCAGAAACGAATAAATTAACCAATTCCTTAGGAGGCTGCTCTTTCTCCAAGAAGGAATACATTGAATAAGTGGTAGGGACAAGAAGGAAAGGAAGAAAACTTTTAATTGACAATATTTGATTGGAAAGATATACGAGGAATCAATTAAATGTGCTTAAGATCGGGAATGTTGTAGAAGTGCCACTGAAGGACTCATCCGCCGACTGCAAGACTTACTGAAGGCTTAAGTAAAGGGCCGTCATCACCACGCTCCAGCTAATATTGGAGAATGGAATTTCACCGATTCGATTTTAAGAATCAGTTTAATTAAACTCCAATATCCCTTGGCCACAAAAACCATAAGAATCAACTGACCAGGAACGACTTTTCTTAGGAAAAACTGAAATCTTTCATTTAGATGCTACCGATAGATAAAACTAATATAACTTTCTCTGCATCGAACTTTCAACTTACACTTCACCTCTTTTCCCAGTTTTCCTCTTTTCCCAATTTTACGATCTTCTCAGGGATTATGTTTGTTCAAAGACGACTTCAGAAATACGTTCCAAGAAGAAATAAATACTAATTTATAATAAGTTTTCCTTAAATTTAAAAGCATTTTAAGTCATCACCATTTCTTAATCAAACAAAAAGTCGATCGAAATAATTTTATACCTACAATTTACATATTGAAAGGCATTTATAATATAAAATTAACGAGCTATTATTAGTATACTTAAATGAAAAATAAATCCAAACCCCGACACATTACTCCAACCATTATGGGATAAGAACACGACGTGCAGTTGTCATTTCTTAAATCTGCAATGAACATTAGCTCACAGCAGTCCTTGCTTGATATTGTGTGACTCTTGTGTTGATATTGTATTAATTGCATACAGTTCCGCAAAATATGAATGCCCAGAGTCCATATGAAATTCCAAACGCGAGAATTCCAATTTTCAGAGAAATTTTCCATAAAATTCACATCCAGTTAAATATTTCGCTTTAAGGATAAAATATTAATAGACAGTCAATACCGGATCATTTTAGCCAACAGATTAGAGGCTTTCGGTCCACACAAACAACCAAAAATCAAATTTAAAGCAGATTACAAATATTAAATACAATTAGCACTCAGGAAGGCAAATAACAAGGAGACATAAAATGATCGCGATTAAAGTTTCTGTATGATTGTATTCAAGATCCCGCGAGAGAAGTCTTCGTCACCACCGTATAACATCAGTCGATGGCTATCCATGTGAATTAAATACAAAGAGTTTGCCAGATGTATATTTTGCGCTTAAGAGGAAGCATCATTCTCGTTCTAACGTTTTTTCCTCAACGCATTAATTGCTCAAAAATATATCATCTAGAAATTTTCAGTGCACATAGAATGCACGCTTCTTCACAATTTTGCTTAATTTTAAATGTAAAAATTTGACTTCAGTATTTTATCCGATGTATATTTTTTTATATTTGAGGTGCAGGCAAATGTTGAAGAGAATTGACACGGTATATTGCGAAATTTTTTAGATAAAAACTTAACTTAACTTTAAACAAGAAATGCGTCGTGAAATAATGAATATATGCAATCAATTGAAAGGGAGTAATGCATCTTCTCAAAGCCTTTCCCTCCTCAACGAATTCCAACCAATAACTTTCGCTAGTTAGATGCAGGGCGATGAATACCAATTACTAAACTTCGGGTATGAAGTTCCGCGTACCAAACACTCATTGAAGTGCATCATGTGCCATACTTGCACTCCCGTGTCTACCGAGCTCGCTAATGCGCATGCTAAACATGAGGAAGTAGAACTAACGCTGCCGTTTCGCGAGGCCCAGGGCCACTGCGAAAGAGCTACATGGAAAGAGAGCTAGGGAGAGGCACATGATCCTTGAGAGGCTTCGGGCTGAACTCTTTACGGAGAGAGGCGAGAAAGGAATGAGAGGTGGCGCTCAATCAATTTATTCGTCCATGAGGTTGCCCAGGTTTTCTCCGCGAAGAACGAGGCATGCGGAAATTCTTCCGGATCGCTGCGCTGCACGGCCGGCGACCTTCGATACGGCCGCGGGAGAAAGAGTCATCAGAGGTGACGTAGCTGGAACAGCTTCTCGGAATTATCGATTCGAAGTTTTTTCCAATCATATTCATTGCAAAGCAAAGCGGTAAACGTGAAAAACATAGAAATTAGTTATAAATCATTAAATTAATGATGTGATGTCTGTTTTTTCCGGCAAACAACGGCAGTGATGATTTCTCGGTCTCACACCGGTTAAGGTCCTCCATGTCTCCTTCCGACGCTTCGATGTGCACAGTAGCGGATACAAAACCCAAGGGGGGGGGGGGGCGCAAAAGATATCTTTAGCTACCTTTACTTTTATCGTAATGAAAAATTATTAAGTCCCATGAAACATTAAAGAAATTTTTACTTAAACTGATGATATTCATATAAAAGACAACGCCATCATACGATTTGAATAATTTACGATGGCGGATCTGCTATGTTAGACAATGCGGACGGCTCCACAAGGGGGGGGGGGGCGCGCCCACCATATGTATCTGCCACTGGTTGTGCAACTCGCCCATCATACTGAGGGATTCAGGAATCCAAGAATCATTGGACCATTGACTTCCTGAGGACGATGAGCGAGTTGTACGTAGAAACGTCGGTAGGAGATATGGAAAACCGTACCCGGTGTGAGACCCGATAAATCTTCACAGCCTTTAATTAATGCTCTTGAGATCATCATCACTGGTTACCATCCTAGAGTCGTAATATCCAAGATTGGTTCTCAGGATACCTTTCCCTCACTCCTCGATGAATTCCAACCTAGAACGATACCTTTCGTTGGCTAGATGAGGGCGATGGATACTAACAGGGTAGTTTCCTTCATCAAAGAAACGAAAGGCATTGATTGCGATTCGTTACCCACCATTAGTGTATCCATAATATACAAATTATTTGGTTTTAGAAATACCGGTTTAGACGAATGGCAAGGGTCAATTTTATCCTCATTTGAAAAAGGCCAGATTGGCGCCCATGCGATGCCACTCCACGTGATATCACAGGGACCTAGTTTCCATACGAGTAGAGAGGAGTTATACATCGTCTGAGGTTACCAATGCATGCATGAGGCACAGAGCTCAGGGAAACATGTCTTAATAATCACCTATTAAAAATGGCTAAGGTCGGAAAGTTTTCCTCATTTGATAAGGTATTAATAATCCTTATTTAAGCCAGTCGATACCAGCTAGCATGGTACTCTGCTACCTGCTAGCATCCTGCGTCGTATCAGCGCTCAGAGCCTCGCCCCAAGGTCACCTCACTTGCGGCAGCGGGAACCAGAACGACGTCACACGGGAGTTTTCCCGGCATTCATACTTACCCGTCGCGTTTTCGCGCGCTTGAAATTTTTCACTTTTCATTTAATCGCGAAAAATAGATATCGTCATTTAAAAATCTAAAAGTGTGAAATACGTACTCCAGGAGTAATAATATTTCGATTTAGGCAATAAAAAAATAATAGGAAACCACCCTATTGTTGAACATCGAGCATTAAGTTTGGTGTACGAAACATTTTTATTATTACTATTATTTATTCTTGCCATATTCAGCAAAAATTTTTCTTAACTGCCACATGAGCGGCGGTGCAATTCACAAAAATTGCTTCATAGATAAATTTTAAAAAATCAAACCACCGACCTTCGGCTTTACGGGCCACTGCGTAGACCACTACTCTACTCCGGTCTCCGGTTGATTTCCATGGAAATTTTACCGAGGTGCTCGGGGATAGGCCCTCGCGATTCTTCCAAGATGGAAACGTAGGGGAGAATGGAGTTGCAAGAGGGCTGAAATCAGTGGCGTAGCGAGAAGGGGGAGTCCAGGGGGTACGGACCCCCCCGAAATATAAAAACACAGTTACTTTCACAGAAAAAATATTGAAAAATAATGAATTTAAAAAAGATTTCTTTGACAAAAGAAGTTTCTTCGATTAAGAAAAGCTTTAAAATTAGTTTAAAACCCTCTTCTTAGTGCCCTATTTAAAAAAAAATTCCCCTGTGGTTTTCCAACTCCACCCCCCGAACGAAACTCCTGGCTACGCCACTGCCTGATATACTTGTGAACCTCAAACCTGCGCTTAAGCCGTACATGGCGTTAAAAAAGATATATTTTCCATCATATACGCGTGAAATCATCTTAGATGGACCACGAGGGCTTAACACCAAGCTCCATGAACCCTGCTAAATTGCCATCCTCGGATTTTTCGACGCAGCTCTCCTCACATTTCTCCGACAAGCTAATCTTTTCATGCTAACGTATTTTTTTATCTTTAGATCCTTGTTCACTTGATATAGATCTCATACTAGGCCTTCCTTCCCGTTAACTGGTCCTTCCATAATTGTATTCATCAAATCATCATTCCTCATGTTGCGATTCATTAGGTTTCCACACCTTCTCAGATTTTTTAGTAGACTTCTCTTTTCTACTACTCTTAAGCCCTGTTTACACGATACATTAACACATACGAGTTAATGTCTGTATGCATGAATTGATTTCTGGGGACCGGAACGGAACATGTACGAATGCATCAGCCAAATTAGAACAGGTTCTATTTTCTGTGCATGCATTCGCACAAGTTGGGTTGTTACACGGTGCATTTTGGCGTTTATTCTCGCGTTCATACATTTAGACATTAACCCGTACGTGTTAATGTACCGTGTAAACAGGCCTTAATGCATGTAAAACTCAATTACCCATTTAACCAAACATAGTTACATATAGTTGATTTGCTAACTTTGTTTCCTTGCTGCTTGAACCTCTCATAACCTGTTCCGGCAACACAAGCCTTAGCGATTAATATTATTTTTATTATTATTACTTCACCTCGTCACATTCGGATTTTTTTCTCAAAGCGTATTCAATGAGTTTGCCCTTGGAGATTGGGTTCGCATGACCAACTTATGAATTTTTTGAGCTTGGACGGCTAAACCCATAAAACACTTTGCGGATGGCATTTGAAGACCAGAGGGACAGTTATAAGCAAAAAAAAAACTTGAGCTTTAAGATGATTCACTACGGTGACTACTCTGTCTCGGTGTTCACATCGTAAAAAAACGAAACAAAAGTTTCTCTCCCGCTGCGCTTTGTTTTAATTGAGAATGATGTTTCCTGAGTTCTTCATAGTATTTCCTCATTGGCTATTCTCTATGTCAATTCGATCATCCTCATTATTCGCTCTATATTTCAATCATTCCACAATCCACAATCTTCCTTGTTTTGCTTTTGTCAGCCTGAGAGTTTCTCAACCAACACATCTGTTTATGTTTCACTTTCAAAGGAGGCACTTCCAAAATTCCGTCATAGTTTTCTCACTCTAATTTCACCTATTCATGCCAACAAATGAAGTATCAAATTAAGCAATTTTTTGGAGCGAATTAGTTTTCCATGCATTCAAACAAAAAGAGAGGCAACTATAAATACGTGGCAATGCGTGAATTACAACTTTTGATCGATGCCAGCTTTGTTCGAATATTTTATCATATAATTCAGCAAATTACTTTTGATGTATGTGTACCAGAAATATTTCGAACTGGACGTCATATATTGTTGAACGTGAGATTTTTTCCAAGTCCACAGACGAAAGACATTTGACAATGGATGAGTATACCGATTACTCCACTTTCCTGTACGCAATAGCATCAGATGATTACAATGAGGACAATGAATATATCAAACAAGGTTACATTTAAACTCACTTCATACAAAACGCAGTGATTCAGAGTTCATTCGTTTGTTTCAATCAACTTCGTTCGCTGAAAGAGTCATCGATTATGAATTCGGTCGACACATATGCAACAAGAATACGTAAAATAAATTTTAGAGGTGTTACTACAAATACATAAATTACACATCATCACATGAGGCAGATTAAGGAAAGCCATGGGTATAATTCATGCGGGCCCTAGTGCCTGACGGCTTATCAGCAAAGTTATAAAATTGAATATACTGAGATAATAATCTCATATTAGATTACTTTCACGGCTATAAAACTCTCACATGTATCAGATATGCATAACACGCGTCCTTGACTTTAGCTTTCCAAAAAACTTAAGCTTTCCTGAATGGGGCCTCCAGGTTGCGAATGGAAAAAAACTTTTAGACGTATGTAAGAGCACATAAGTTAGCTGACCCGTGCGATGGTGCAATAAGTCCCTGACGGCAATAAGGGATAAAGTGAATGGTGAAGGGAAAAAAAGTTATATTCGAAAAAATACATAATGCAGGGACGTCAGGCGTGACTTCGGGGGCAGAACGAAAAATAATGAAAAGTGAAACTTGAAGTTTTCATTTAACAAAAAAACAAGCCTCTAGGCTGTTTCTGTAAACCTCGAGTTCATCAACATGGGAGCCACTATATACAATGAGATACGTTTGATGAATAATTTCAAACTTCCACCGCAAAACCTTAAAGAGACTAATACCTGCTACCAAAAGATACTAAATCCACCGGGTGTTAGGCAGTAAATGTGTTGTAAATAAAGTCATGACCAAGTAACGTCACATGTATATGCTGAAAAATGTAATATAAGCCCTTTCGAAGATCCCAAATGGAAGAGAGTAGGTACTTACCAACTTTTAGTGAAAGGGGAAGAAAAAATCATGCAAAGATATTTTTACTAAACAAATTATGGAGCCAATATCGTCATCATTTCATAGACAACCACCATATTAGCATGAGTATTTCCACTGACCAGAATGAGTTTGTACAAAGCCGTAATAGAATCCAGATCTTAAATTATATTTCCAAAGTGCTTTTATTTCCTCGGTAATTTAATACGATGCACCACTCCCGCTTGTCCTGTCTTTTTTCGTGACTTATAACTAGTTTCAAACTTATGCTTGAAACTTGGACACTTCCAGGGTACCTAGTAGACTCTTTTCAACATCTACCTTTGCCTAATATTTGAAACGTTTGACTCCGTATACTCTCAGATGCGAAATATTCATGTTTTAGAAATGTTGTCTAAGATCTAATCCAGACTAATCGTTACTTTCCTATTAGGACTACCGACTGCCATAAACCAAGACCTTAATGTGAACTGACATATTCCTACCCACGTAACTCTGTAAAACAGTGGCTTAACTAGGAATATGCTCTAAGGGGGGATGGGATGGCCTGGAGTGGATACCTCTCCCCCCAGGAAACGGGGGTCCGGGAAAGTTTTTGAAAAATGACATGCCTGGAAATATATTTTACATCATTTTGAAAATAAAAATTTAACTTTAAGAAAATGCAGTCAAAAATAGACAATGGTTTTAAATATTATTTATATTTATCTTGAGGCTTTGGGGGGGGGGGAACTGTCCCCTCCCCCCACAGTGACGCCACTGCTGCCAAAGTACAAACCAAAAGCAATACAATATGGTAAACTTGCATTTCAATGAAACGTACAATAGATCCTCCAGCATGAATCTCTTAAGGCCGTTTTACACGGGGCACGGAATTGCGCAGGTTGGAGCAGCATTAATTTCTATAATGGCGTGGAATTGCGCGAATGCATGAACGAAATTAGAACAGGGGCTATTTTGCCGTCTCGCATCCACGCATTCTCGCATGTGTTCTAGCAATTCACCGCTTTACACGACGCAATTTTGATTGCGCCTTCGCACGTACGTCAGATTGCGCAATTCCGTGTACCGTGAAAAACGGCCTTTAGGCAGTTTTCGAAATTGTAATAGGTACTTTCAATTGATTACAATTTTTTTAAATTAACTAACTGAGCCCAGTTACTTTGTTTTTGGTACTTTACCAATCTCCGGTCCACTTCATTTTGTTTTTAATTTCCAGACGATAGGTTAAGTTTTAAACGAGTTACACGTAACGTAAAAAAGAGAAAATAAGACCGTTAGAGAGGGTGTGATGAGTCTTCTAAAGTCATACAATGGACAAACTCCACACCCATACCCACGTGCTGCACTTTCGATCTCGCTTTCGTGTCCACGACGGAAATAAATCATTATGTGCCTAATTTTCAAAAAAGTGCGTCTAATCGCTTTATCCAACCAAGAGAGAGAGAGATTGATAAAAAGATAAATCGGTCGCCAGCGGCGACCGGAAATTTCCGCAGCGGGACCATTTCTACGATTGTTGCTTTGAGGCACAAGGACTCGAGTCTTCTTCAGGTGAGAACAGGATACCGACACGCAATGGAAAGTTTTTGGAAATAACTTTCTTTCCTTCCTTTCTTTAATTGCCCTTCTCCCGAATTTTGTACTTTCATTAAAAAATATACAGGCGTATTTAGCGAATAACATTCGAAAGTAGCCCTGATTAATATTTTCACACCACAATTTCGTTATGTAGAAGCAAGAAGAATGATCAAAATAGGGAGTCATAGTGAAAAATGGAAGACAAAGCATGCATAGTGGTATAATGGAAACAGTAGAGAATTTATGGGGTGCGATACATATACTGTTGTGATGTTAGATGCGGAATTGGAGGGTGCTGGAAAAAATAAAGATGTCATTCGCAGATAAAAGTTTTAAAAATAATCTCATTGGTGACGCAACAGTATTTTAAACACAAACAGAAGAAGAAAAAAAATCAAAGAGTCTTAATAGCTTAACAACAAGAAATTTGTCTAAATTATAATATGTCGATATTAAATTTACTTTCGCCCTACATATCTTCAGCCCACGGATAAAATAGAAACGTCAAAATTTGGTTTTGCCAAATTTAACTAGCCTTGCGTTACGATTCTGTAAATTTGATAGAACTCAAAGTTGTAGTACAGTTAGCCAAGAACAAACATAATACGCTTCTGTCAAATTGGCGTCAAAAACTCTCGTCTAGGAAATAGAAATTAGTCGAAAATGACAAGTGAAAGCAAATCAGGATTCATCGCGAGATTGAATTGATATCACCTTTAAGTTATCTCCGAGATAGAGCGTACCGATAATCCTATCATAATAGCTATCCTCTTGAAAGCTTCCGGTTTAGAGCTATTAAACCTCGAGTGTGAGAAATATATGCGTGGTATTAGTCAATGTTTAGGGCGACCTAAGTTCCGGGATGTGTCGGGCGCGGTCAACCAATGGATAGGGCGCTGCGCTACTGAACCCAGTTTCTAATCCCGGATAAAGCCTTCCGACAACTCTAAGAAAAAAATCTTGAAGTCAATTGTATGACAAATTACTTCAGGACTCTAAGGCGTGGTTTTTATAATTATTTTAGTGTGTCAGTTATCTTTCAGTAAAACACTCAGCCATCGGCAATTATAGCTACTATAGCAGAGAAAGAGAAGGATTTTTAAAAAATTTCAGGTTACTATGGGCAGGGCAATGAGTAGACGACAGTTGAAAATAAGCACAAAGTAAGACAAGATATTAGTTTGCAGCACGAGAGAAGTCAAGACTAACATTAATATAGGGAAACAAAAACTGGTAGAGATGGTTGAATTCTGTTAATTGGGGAGCAGGATAACAAGCGATGGGAGAAGCAAGAAAGAAATTCAAAGTAGAATAGCGAAGGCGAAGAGAGCATTCAACCAAAAGAAAGATCAACTAATAGCGGGAAATTTAAACACAGAAATAAGAACACAATTTATCATAACTTACATTTGGAGTATGTTTCTCTGCGGAAGCGAGGCACGAACAATGACAGCAACCGAGAAATCAAGAGAAGAGGCATTCGAAATGTGGTACTACAGAAGAATTACGAGGATCAAATGGATCTACCGAGTTAGTCATGAGGAAGTCCTAAGAAGAAGCTTCATGAAAATATCGATAAAAATACGGAGCAACCTTATTGGACATACCTTAAGACAATATGGCTAAATGAAGACAAAAATCGAGGCACAAGTAGAATGACAAGAATGAAAAAGGAAAACCTCGAGCAAAATACATGGAACACGCAAAGAAGAATGCGAAAGAGAAGAATTACGTAGGTGTGAATAGATTAGCTGATAGGAAAATTGAGTGGAGAGCCACGCCAAACCAATCTTAGGATTGTTGGCCAGAGATGAAGGTGAAAATATTACGTTTCCGGCATTGAATGCCAGTTCATATTTTTTTGTTCGCAATCAACTTAAAATGCCTACTTTCAACTTCGGGACATCCGCCGCAAATGGGACCTTTATTTCGTGAATGTGACAACTTGATTCACGAACGGAAATTAAACCTGTTCTCGAGTTTGTTGACTCGGGCTCAATCATCTGAAAAATTGGCAGGATCTTTCGTTGATTAACTTTGGAGCCATTTTACATTCTCCTATCACTCGTGTGCTACTACCAAATTCACCAGTTTTCCCTTCTCGTGAATGGGCGCGGGAAGTGAGATTAACTTTCGCTTTGATTTCAAGAAAAAATGCCACCTCACGATTTTTTTATTCCGTTGGGCGAGACTCATATAGGCATATTAATGCCGAATATTCGATTACGCGAAGTGTGACAAAGTCATAGTGACGCGGGCGGCAAAGGTTAGATAAAAAATAATCACCACATTCTTTTAAGCGCAACAAAAAATTAACACAAAAACTTTCTGATTGATAAAGTGGGAACGTGATATATGAGTACGAAGGGTCATAGGAGGGCATGTAGTCAGATATTTATTACGTAGGTGAGGGGGCTAAGTCTGATGCAAGTCAATCATCCTTTTTATATGCCGTAGGTAAACAAACCCATTAGGGTATTGGCCAAATTATTGAGGGATTTACGCAAAATCGAAGAAATATGGATTTATAAACAAAAACGTTTTTAAACAAATAGCCATATACCAACAAACGTTATGTTTACTCGGTCGCACACAATGTTTTTGGGAAAGCTGAACATTTTCCGGTTTTTCTGATGCCCCTATAGCATCCCCTGGCTAACAAGGGGAGTGTCACAATACTGGGTCTCAGATTTCAATCAAACTTCGTAGTGTTGTAGCCCATGGGGAGCTGTCCACGAATCACGCCCATATGGGGTTATATAACCAATTGTTTAAACAAAAAACGCTGTTAAACATTTAAATGCCTAATATATTCCCTAAGAAACAATTTTCAACGAAGAATGAAATGTAGCCCGGCTCTAAAGGCCTGGTTACACGGTACATCAACATGTACAAGTTAATGTACGTTTGCGTGAATGATTTTGGTGGACAGGAACGGAACATGTTCGAATGCATGAACCAAATTAGAACAGGTTCTATTTTCTGTTCATGCATTCGCACAAGTTGGGTGGTTACACGGTGCATTTTCGTGTACATTCACGCGTTCATACATTTATACATTAACCCATACGTGTTAATGTATCGTGTAACCAGGCCTTAAGGGAATACATTAAGCCTGTAAATGTTTAACAGCGTTTTTTGCTTAACCTGTTGGTTATATAGCACCATATGGAGGGTGATTCGAGGAAAAGTCCCGATGGACTACAGCACTATAAAGTTTGATTGAAATCTGAGATCAAGTTTTGTGACACTCCCCATGTAAGTGATTGGTATTAGGCTTCTGATCGGAGTATTCTGGGAATAAATCTCAGATGAAACTGTCGGAAATCGCTGGTTAATCGTCTAAGTGCGAGTTAGTCCATGGAAAGGAATCAATCCCCATTCCCTGAATGTAGAAAATTTACAAGGCTGTGGCTAAGTCCGTGGTTAGCAGTACCCTCACAAATATAAAAACAATCAAACGGTTTGAATCAATGAGTAGATAAGGTGACCAGACGTCCGGATTTTGCCGGACATGTTCTGCTTGAACATAAATGTGTGAGCATCCAGCTGGCTCTTCATATAGAGCCACATTGACTCATAAAAGAATTATTTGTCAAATGCTGCATTCAGCGTATAAAATAATATCTGAGAGCATACAAATTATTTTCTCCTGTTTATGCATGCAAAATATGCAATTCAAGGTGATTTTTCTGTTTGTTAAGCACGAAGATAGCAACAGCCTGGGTGGTCTGGAGTTGAGAACAGAATCCAGCTCTACTTTACACACCTCTGAGTTATTCCGCAAGAGCACACTTTAATATGGAATAATAACAATAAAAATTTAATCTCTAGAAAAATCCACCCTTTATTCGCTTTCAAATAGCATTCATTTTGCTGCCTATAATAATAATATTTCCCAAAACTTTATTCCAAAGATTGTTTATCCAAAATTAACTATAAAAGCAGTAGTTGATGCACGAATGAAAACGAATGCAACAATATGATAAAAAACATAACCTGGCTGATAAAATTTTATGAAAATTCGCTTGAACAACAGCTACCTCATTGATTAAATTTTATCAAATATATAGTTTCATATGCCATCTTTGGCTGAAGTAGCTTTACTATTTACGCTTGGAAAAAGTTGTTTTGTAAACGAAGTGGGATGAAATGAGGAAGATAAAATATACCTCGCCATTACATTACCTCTATTATTTAACCATAGTCTTCAACGACTCAAGATGTTATACCAGTCAATGCCCACATTTGAAACCGAAAATGCTATTATGATGATCACTATGATTACTGCTTAGAGAATCACCACGTTGTCTCACAGCGACGGCATTCTGTAGCAAGGCATGGGCGTACCCAGCGAGGGGGCGGCTGCCCCCCCCCCTTCTAGAAGCAAAAATCGCAAAAATCTGAGAGGAAAATAAGGAATGAACTGAAACGAGAGTTTAGGAAAAATTTTCTTTAAACCCACGAAAAATGATATTAGTATAAGATATGCGACTAAAACAATTTTTTCCAGCATATAATTTTTTTTAACTAATAAAACGCTGTTATAGTTGACTTAAAATGTTGGTTTCACTCACTTTCTCCAAGCTTAAATATAACAACTTGAACAACTATGGCTTTCCCCCCTTCTAGTTTTGATTCAGGGTACGCCCTTGTAGCAAGGGAAACTGTATTTTAATTTAGTGGCGCCCACCGATGGTGATTTCAACATCAAATTATCGTCTAATTCGAAGAAAAAATACTAAACCACTTGTGTTGACTTCACATGGAGGGCGAATCATTCTCTCGCACTAGAACTTGTACCTAACATACAGCCCACCCAGAATGCGAGAAATCAGGCACAACTCACGCCTTGGTGTGAGACGAAAGGCAGATAAAAGGCATTGGCTGAATCAATACTGCCAAGGCTGGATTTAGCTCACCGCAGGGATTAACTTTCACGAAACCCGCGGTGCATCTCGGCCCTGGCTTGGAATTATTCCATGAATTACGATTTGAAACAATATGAATAAAATAAATAGAGAAAACGTCCCCCTAAGCCGGAAACGAACCACGGAGCTTAGGATTTTCATCGACCTCTAAGAAAATACCCCCATTGAAATCTTTCAGAATACCCTTAAAATAACCTGATTTTCCTAATACAATTTTAATACGCATCCTTTGTATTGTTTGGATGCTATCGATTTTTTTCCATTTCGGATACTCGCGTCACGCCTAGACGAACTCAGAATTGAAGTCCACAAGGCCCGATGCGTCGGATGGTGTTGAGTGTGTCTTTTGTGACCTCCATTGTTTTTTGCTGGTGAGTAGGGTGGGGAAGAGATCTATCTTCAAGACAGCGTCGTATGAAGCGTAGGCGTAAGCTCTCGGTGGTGCTTTACACAAAAGAGATCTCTTCGGAGGTTGATTTCGGGCGTCAGTGGGACGAAGGACCAGCTAAGAAAGCCCAACATCCCACGCAAATAATGCATTTCACGGCCCCGGTCGAGGATAAGAATAACTAATAAACTACGTTTTTGGTTAAGTAAAATTATTTCCTGATTACGGCATCTGTCCCTGCGATGTTTATTTTTAATATTATTTTACCATGCTTTTAAGAAAGCCTTCGTACTTTCATTGTATATGCAATAATGTGAAGGGTTTCGCATCATATCGCCAGGAATCAAACACTCCTTTTTTCACACATATTGTACAACCTTATGTTCCCTTGACAATTTTTACAGACAACCCACGCTTTATCACAGGTTTGCAGAGATAAATAGCCGATAAAAAGAGCTCAACAGTTTCCCGAGAAGATTTACTAGCGGGGATTTCGCGATTGAATTCATTGTTCCATATTTTTAACTTAAATATATGTTTGAAGAGTATAAAACTGTAGGAATCATTCTATGTAAAAACAACATTGCGAGGCAAACATTTGCTGAGTTTTAGATTTACAAGTTTTAAACATTTCTTTGGAAGAGGGAGTCGCGCGCCTATGAATGCAGAACAATTCTCGGATCACGTCATCATTACTCATAATCGCAATCAGTCTGAATGCACCCTTGAAGTTCATTGATATATCATGATGACCACGAACTGACTCATCAGAAGGTTATAAAAGCCCAGAATCTTAAGGCGATACCGATGAGATCGACCAATGGCTGCGAATAAGCAGAGTAAGCATTTTTCAGCTCAGCGTCACGCTCTACTTAATATACGTTCCACCTTATCATTGCCATTATTAGGGATTAGCTATGAATGCTTAAAGAGGGATAACTGCCCCTTCACCGCAGAACACGGGCTAAATTAAAACTTAAAAAAAAACTACATTAAAAACTACACTAGCTAGCTTTCTCGTATTACCACTGCCCGACTTTACTGAATACGACTGTCAGTTGTTCATTGGCCACGGATTTTGTGCTTTGGTGCGGAGCATAATTCGAATGGGGACGAACGGTGAATGTTTCCGTCTGTCCTAGATTTAGAGGCCGGCATGCACTCTCCAGTCCCGATCCAGCGAGTGGAACAATTATAACAGTTCTGAGCGTACTTAAAAATAGAATTTTTGACAGGAGAAATTCCTTCCACTCAATACATATATTGTACATGAAGCCTGACTCACAATAAAGAACAAAGAGTATAACTACTACAATAAAGAATAAAGAGTATACTACAATTCGTAACTTTCGCAAGACAAATGGAAAATTTATTCTAAAGAAACAATGTACTAAGCACGGAAGCAGCAAGCGGGAGGAGGGGTTTTATGGGTTCAAACCTACACCGAAGCCATTGCCGGATGATAGGGTGGAGGGGGGGGGGGTCACGAGTCCCCCCAATTTTATAAAAGATTTTTGTTTTTAATATTTTAACAGTTTTTGTATCCTTGTTAAAGAGTAAAGGGAGTGTACATGCAAATGAATGGCCACAAGTCCCAACCATAAGAGAAGTTCGAGTTGTATTTATCGTAGAGAGTAGCACTCCCTACTGTAAAAAAACAAGCTCAAAAATAAAATAAGCTGTCTCTATGAGCTCTCCCGGGGTATTCTATATTCCTAGAACAAGAGTCATTACCCCCTCCCCAAATTTGATGCTAAATCCGCCCCTGACCGAAGCGTTTGAAAGACACGGAGTTGAGCGTACCCCCTTTCACTGAACCCCTCCGAAATAAACTCACTCTCGCAATGAATACACCCAGAAATTTTTCTGGCTACATCATTGAGAGAAAGTTTCTTTTCGAATATGACATCCCTGTGATGCAAAAACAACTACGGAAATATAAAATTTTGGAATTGAAACGCTCAAAATAATAAACCAAAGGCGATTAAATAGCATTTGAAGGACATTTTGAAATTACTAACTCAAGCCAAACGACAGAAATTCTACGTACACACGTAAATTACCTTTCCAAATACAAACAAATTCATAGCTCACAAAAAGCGGCACCATTAGAACCGGTATCATTATAACTGCTTTCAAGCCGACCTCGTACGCATGCCTCGATATCATAATGTCACTGCAGTGACAATATATACAGTTGCTGAGCATCAAAAACGAGGCAAACACTTCATTTACAGAAGTTTTTAGCACCTCTATTCGTAATTCCATAGTTTACAGGTATTTTCAGAAGCTGGAGATGCGGTGGCGCAGTCAGGGGGGAGGTCCGGGGGGTCCCAACATCCCTCGAAAAATAACAACATAATTACTTTGCTTCAGAAAATATAACAAAATATTGAAAAATCATGAATTTAAAAAACACTACTTTCAAAAATGAAGTTTTTCTCGGTTATGAAAAGTGTTAAAATTGGTTTAAACCTTCTTAGTAAGTACCTTGTTTTTTGAAAATGTTCACCCCCTGGTTTTGGACCCCCCAGAACGAAATACCCACCGTGGAGATCCTTTTCATTACAAAAAAAAACCTTTTATGAGATAATTAATCGATCTAGCGCACTATTAACGGAACCACATATTCATTCATTTTATCCCGAACTCAATAGAAATTCCGGAAATTCGAATGTGTTCACTAATCGCCATGTTTAATAATACGATTTGATGGAAAATACAAATAAACTAGACAAACATAAAATAACGACGTAACTCTGAAGGGGAATTATGGTTTCACTTTCTTTGTCAACAATATGCATTAAAAATGAAGTTCGAGTCTAACATAAGAATAAAATATGCACTTTAAGAGAAACTCTGAGAAGAGTATTGTGAAATTTTTATTTATGGCTTTATTTCTCCTTTTTCGTCGTACCGTCAAAAAATCAATAGTAATGGATTCACCATGTTATGATCTTAGATGTACACATTCTTATAGAACAAAGATCGTAGAAACGATTATCTGTTCTAAACACGATCTGATTCACAATGCGCAGTCAGTTTTTTTATGGGTGACATTTAAACGCGCCATTAGCCATGATCAACAAAAAAAGTTGAAGAGACGACATTATGAGTATAAAATCGTGGTTTGCTCTGGCGTGGCAATGCAAGTTTTCTTTTGAATCCTACCATTTTAAAACATTTAAACTCAAAGCGTTCCGCTCTATTACTGTCCTATAAATTATTTTACCGTTCCGTGAAATGTCATACGACGATTACGACACCGAATTGAGGATTAAATGAGATATAAAATTGAATTCAACAAAAATGGGACCGTGGATTACTTCTCATACTCACAGTGATGTCGCTCACTCAGGCACGATATCGCATTATAATAATTCGGTAGAAAGATTTTAAGCTACGACGAAAGAAAATGCCTCAATCAGCCGTTCTCTCATAAATTTATAATAAACAATTCGAAAGTTACCGCCCACTTTTCATGAGTTGATGACGTCACTAGAGATCATATTCAATAACTCGCAAGTTCAATGTGAGGGTAGTTAGAAAATTTTAAAAAAGGACAACCCATGATATTAATATTTTAAGTTCTTGTGAAAAAAAAAAGTTCAGGAAGATAATGCTAGTTAATGGATAAGGAGAACTACGATAGCTCAAAGAAAGGACGAAAGACAACAATTTTCCTACTTTCAAGGGGAGGAGGGCCCTGTAACTCCTCTAAAGGCCGCTATACACGGTGAATGGTCATGCGAATGATCGCATGATCATTCACAGGATCATGCGAGCAAAATAGAACATTTCCCAATTTTTACTGAATGATGATGCACATGACGGTTCAGTCGCGAATTTTTCCGGTACACACAGCGAATGATTTCATTCGCCTGATCATTCACCGCATATAGCGGCCTTTATACTCGCTCCTTGGCGGGTAGGGCGAACCTACCGCTACCTTCCTTGGATTCGCGCCTTACCTGAGCACCTAACCTGTGTCAGAACTACAAGTTATGTCAGGGGGGGCAAGGATGAATTTGCCGCCCAACCTTCCATGATCGACATCCCCCACTACTAAAAGACGAGACATATTCTCGTACGATTTATCCGTAATGTATTTTTCTTTGAGATGTGATAATTGAAATGATACGTAGTATGTTTGCTATCACGAATTTTTATTAATATTATTGTTAAATAATTTATAAATTAGAAATTATTGTTAGATAATTCAATTATAAAAATTAAATTACTTTTTTAACACGCTTTACAAATTTTGCCGCCCCCTGAAATCTACCGCCCGGGGCACGTGCCCCCTCTGCCTCGCCCTAGTTCCAGGCCTGTACCTAACAACACATTTAACATCACTAATAACTGTAGTAACAATAAAAATCTAAAAAAATATTATTTTCTTTTCAGCCCCGCGCACACGAAGCAGGCGGCAAGTACGCGTTGGGAATCATCGTCAGAAAGTACAAGGTGGGATCCGTGGTCCCGATCAGGGTGGAACTGACGGCCAACCACAAGGGATTCTTCGAATTCCGCCTTTGCCCCCAGAACAATCACCGACGGGAAGCCACCCAGGCCTGCCTCGACAAACACCTACTCACGAGGGCCGATTCCGTCGGCGGCACGCGCGTCTTCCCCGGCTCGGAGGGGGGCGGCGGAAATAGAATTTTCGAAGTCCGATACTGTCTCCCCGTCGGCCTGACCTGCTCGCAGTGCGTACTCCAATGGCGCTACGTGGCGGGAAACAACTGGGGCACGTGCGCCAACGGAACGGGAGCCGTGGGGTGCGGACCCCAGGAGGAGTTCCGCTCCTGCGCCGACGTCTCCATACACACGGACGCGGGAGAAGTGGACGAGACGCCATACCCCAGCGACGGAGACGAGGAGGATACCAACGTGGACAACGAGATACCGGACGGGAAAGAAGAAGAGGAGGAGAGCGCGAAATCCAAGGCGGGAGAATTGGAGAAGGAGCTGGAGGGTGGTCTGTTCTGGTGGGCCATCATACTCATCATCGTGGGCTGTGCTTTCATTTCTGCCGTCGCAGTCTTTGCTCTTCTTTATCTGTACTACTACCACGCGAGGGACGGTCTCAAGAAGTGGATGAAGAAGGAGGAAGGGAGGAGGACGGGGATTGCGGTAGCGGTGCCCATCGAGCCTCACCATCAGCAGGCGCCACCGGCCGTCCCTCCGAGGCGGACGAAGAGGGCAATGATGCAGGACGACCTCGACAACAACAACCCGGACGTTTGAAGAAGACAAGTGGATTCGAAGAGCCACACTGCCAATGGAGGGATGCTTGGCTCTGATGGGAATTATTCGTATTGGTTTGAATCACCAGTGGTTGATATTAAAGGCTATAGTAGGCAAGGGAGGGAGGAGGTCGAGGGGTTCAAACACACCCCTCTGCGTTGCTTGGCAGACACTGTCCAGTGTGGTGAACCCTCTAAAACGAAAGGAAAAATTTGTCTCGAGCCTAATTGATTCCGAGAAGTTTATGAAGTGTTCATAAATTGAAGTTTTTGCAATATTTGATTCTGACGAGAAGATGAACCTTTGCAGAGACCCATTGGAATACAAAATTAACATCTAAAAAAATTAATTGATCTGTTGGTATATCGATCAGAATAATTCCCATCAGTGTCAGGAACACCCCCAAGCACTGAATCCATAGGCCTTGAATAGGAATATTGTTTCCACTGGTCAAACATAGGCAGTTGATGAAGCCAACATGAACGTCCTGCTGGGTGGCAAAAATAAGTGGCAGCGCACATAACCTTGAATCCACCTAGCTTGCTTTAATATGGGTGTGTGGATGTCAGGAAACCTGGCAACTCGAGTTCTGTGATACTATCCACGAGTCCAGGCTTAGCTAAGGTTGTATGATTGAAATCTGCTTCCTAGCTCATGACCCATCTTTTCATTACTTTCATGACATGCAATACTGTCTACTCCCATTCAAGGTCCATGGCAGAAACTCACACACTGTGACAGTGACAAAAACATACCATTTCAGTATAAAAAGACTGCAAGTTTTATTTATATTTCTTTGTCGTTTAGGTTTTAAGGTTGACTTTCTTTCCAAATCTCTTCTTTGCTAGAAGAAAAGTGGGACCATCAACATGTCTCTAGAGGAGTGGAAGAATGTAATCTTGTAAACAAGTGTTGGGTGATTGTAAAAAAATATTTGTACAAAGTCGTTTGTTTTTATTATTAAAGTATTTTCGTATTTTCATAAAATTTGGTTTCATTCCACACCTGAAATAAATCCTACTCAATGCAATGCATAATTATCTCCCATGACTGGGCCTTACATAGAACATTTGGGCTCCAAATCAAAAATTAATACATAGCAGGTCCATGGAATTGAGACTCAATTCTACTTAGACATAACACAAAGATGGCTGAGCTATTATGGTATGAACTAACACAGTAAATCTAACTTTAATGATGATGCAATTACGGCATTGTCATTGGCATTGGCGCCGACTCCATGGGGCTTGAGGGGGCCCGAGCCCCCTCAAAAATTAGTTATGGGTGTGAGGAAAAAATGTGTCAGGCTTGTTGATTTTCCCCTGAGTGTCCAGATATCGAGATTGTAGTTATAAGGGTTCTAATGTTGATCATACGACTCTTCTAAAATGCTTAAAAAACTTAAAACTCACTACTTATAAAATTTCCTGGGGAAAGATCCCCGGTTTGGGCCCCCCCCCCAATATATTTTGTAAGTCGGCGTCCCTGGTCATTGGGCAAGCCACCTCAGTCATATGTCTATTGTAACAGGATGAGTGAGGGATGTTGAAAACCCTCTGCTCTATGTGAGAGCTGAACCCAAAGAAGAAAAAAACAATGCACTTGGGCCATGAAGTGTTTTGCTAAGTGCTGAAAGCACCTCAAGTCGCTCACCGTTAAGCCTGAATCACACGATCATTTGTTTTGCCTCTCTTAGTGATCACTCGAGCGCTCGCTTTTCGGGATCGGAAAAGTGATCGCTCGAGTGATCATTTTTCTGAATCACATGGTCCTTCCCACCGTTTTTTCTCACATCATTTCTGTTAGCACAGCTCTATGTCATTACTTATGCCCTTCCCACGATTGTGAAACGTTGAACTGCAATCGCTCCATACGGGCATGCGTTCTGATTGGCTGATAAGGGGTATCAGTGATGATTTCAGCGATAGAAAAAGCAACCAGACAAGTGAGGAAAAAAAGTAATGGGAATCCTCACAATTGGAGTGATTGCGAATAACAATTGAGCGCGACAATCATTTCCAAGTGATCGCTGGAGTGATCACTCGAAAATGACAAAAAAAATGATAATGTGACTCAGGCTTTATCATTTTTGAAGATCAAATTCTGAGGCACATAAATGTTTAAGCAAAATTTTAAGGAGATATACACAAACAGAAAGTGAATAAATAGCCAAAAATATAAAAATACGATGGGAATAATTATTACTCACCAGATAGGAACCATTTCCATCTCTGGTCAAATGGGAGAGGATTTCATCACTGAAGATGAAAGCACAACTTCTTACCTTGGTTAAACAAAAGAATTCATAAATCAAAACTCATAATAATAGGATGCTGATTGAAAACTGTCATAGTGAACATAAAAAATATCATTTAAATATGGAATCACAGAATTTTAATTGAGTTCATTAGTTAAATATAAGGGAGGAAAATGAATCCACTAATAACTATATGTGGGATTAAGGCACACACATCACTCTTTCCTATAAACAAGACCAATCACCAAGTTTTATAAAAGCCTTTCATAAATAATTTGATTGAGCAAGGACATGCGGTGAAAGCTAAATGCCTGAATTCAACACTATCAATTTTCTGCTAAATGCTCTGTTTATTCCCCAATTAGACAATGCATTGTGGTTTTCTATACCTTCACGGGGCAGTTGAATCAGGGAAGACCAAACCCTAACTTGTTATCCATCCTAATTTGAGTGCCTTCCTCACACATTGCAGCAAAAAAATTATAATTTAATTTATTATTTTATGGATGGAGTTTAAATTATACCGCATTATGATATGTTATAATTTTTCCTCTTACATTCACAAAAAATCATTCAATACTACTCTTTGATTAAAAAAATTCAAGTTAAAAATATCATATCCCATCACAAAAATTTAGACGTGGCACAAATACTGATCCTTGAGTTCTACCACCATAAATGTGCTTCATAACTCTCATATCTTTTGATTTATCCTTCATAGGCTTGATACCTGAACTAATCTTATCCATACTTCAATGTCTAATATGGTCAGACTCATGCATATGGGACAAACAAATACGAGATGAATTTGATGATCATCCACCGATTCAGGTTAAGCTCCGTGACGGGAAAAGAAAGCTGAAAAAGACAAGTCCTCTGCCCCTAAGCATAAATGACAGTGATACAAAGTCAAATTTGTCTGCAACACACTCTGCATAGGTTGTTTTAAACTAATCACCACATTATGCTACATATCATACACGGTATTTAACTTTTATTAGAAGAGTTAAATACGTTCGCCACGAAAAAATATTTCTCATTTTTCATGGCAAACTTCATCCTTCAGTGTATTTAATTTTGCACCCATGCGCAAAGTCACTTGTTTCTGCAGTGCATTTTTATTATAAACATTCTTTTTCAGCCACATTTAATCTAAGTAGATAAATCATCAATCTCACAATGTCCATGAATATAAAAAAAATTATGCTTTCTTCTGTGAACTATGCTTCTGGAATGGACTGTAAGAACATGCCAGGGTAAAAGGGCTTACCAAAAGGGAGGATTCGCATAATTTGAAACGTTAATAACAAAAGCAATGCACAATTTTCCATTTCAGCAATGACTTTGGCCGTAATAAAATAGAATTGAGAGGTGGCATTAACTTTAAAGAGTCTGCTATACTCCATAAATGACCGACCCACACTGGAAGATGTAATTTATTGCGATTAAAAAGTATGTATTTCAAGAGATTGTCTAATGCAATTCTTAATAATAGGGTAGTTTCCTTCATCAAAGAAAACGATAGGCATTGATTGCGATTCGTTACCCACCATTAGTGTATTCATAATACACAAATTATTTGGTTTTAGAAATACCGGTTTAGACGAATGGCAATGGTCAATTTTATCCTCATTTGAAAAAGGCCAGATTGGCGCCCATGCGATTCCACTCCGCGTGACGTCACAGGGACCTAGTTTCTACACGAGAGGATAGGAGTTATACATCTTCTGAGGTTACCAATGCAGGCATGAGGCACAGAGCTCAGGGAAACATGTCTTAATAATCACCTATTAAAACTGGCTAAGGTCGGAAAGTTTTCTTCGTTTGATAAGGTATTAATAAACCTTTTTTAAGCCAAGCGCTACCATTCAGCAAGGTACTCAGCTATCCGCTAGCATCCTGCGTCCTATCAGCGCTCAGAGCCTCGATCAAAGTCACTTCACAAGGAGAGAGGGGGAACCAGAAATGCGTCGCACGGACTTTCCTACTTACGCGTCGCGTTTTCGCGCGCTTGAAATTTTTCACTTTTCATTTAATCGCGAAAAATAGATATCGTCATTTAAAAATCTAAAAGCGCGAAATACGTACTCCAGGAGTAATAATCTTTCGATTTAGGCAATAAAAAAATAATAGGAAACCACCCTATTGGAGACTTAAATTGTGGGTGTTACTTATACTGATAGAGAATTTGAAGCATTTGAGTGTACCATGCACTGGAGGATAAAAATAATTAACAGCCACATCCATTTCTAGCAATAATATTTCCTAAAATAATTCCCCACACCATAAATTTGTGTGCTTTCATGGCCCAGCAACTTTCAAATGAACTACATATACATTCACCATTGCTTGGCCTCAAGAACCAAAATGCAAATTGTTAAACTGTTCACCATCTGCACCCAATGCAATAAAATTTAAGGGTAAATAATTTATTTCATTAAATTATCTCAATCTTTACTCAATTACAAACACAACTGCTACAAGTTTCATCCACACACATTTTTCAATCCTTGACATTTTACATCAAGCTATCCACAATTATAAAAAATAAGAAATTAGTTGACATGTGAATGAATACAAGATGCATTATGCACAACCAATAAACCACCAATTATGTATTTTTTTGGGAAATCAATAACAAATTTAAGGCAGGTTCATTTGAAAATGAAGCAGTTCAGGAAAATTGAAGTGTATGTATGAGAAAAAATATGCTAGAATTGAACTGTATGCCTCAATTATATTCATAAAATAATTAATCCTTCCAGTCAGTCAATCACTACAACAGCTAGTGATAAATAAAGACATTGGACACACAGGCCACCGTGCCCATTCCTGTTCGTAAAAATTCAACCAAAAAATGTCTTCCACTTAGTTCACTAAATTTTGGAATATCATGGATTACTAACCCATGTCAATCAACATAAAATGTATATATTAACCCAGCAATGCACTTTCAGTGGGTTTCATTTCCAACACAGAAAACAAAAAGAAAGGTTCCTCAAGAAAGATATCTTACAGAGTTATTTCTTTCCAGCCATTAGCATTTGACGAAAATCTGCATTAGACATGCCAGTTTTGTTCGAGGATTGGCTGGAATCTTGGCTGGAACTTGAAGTAGAGGTTTCAGATTGCACTGAACTTTCGCTAGGGCCTGAGTGAAGCTGGACTGAGCGTGGCACAAACACTGATACTTGAGTTCTACCACGACCCCGCCTGCAATAAAAGCATTGGAAAGTTAGAGATTGGGTAAGGATATAAAGATTCAGTTGAATCCATGGATTAAATTCGTAAACCAATCAAGTGGGTTACATGTGCCACTGGTAAAAAAAAAACAAGCAGAATATTGATGGATTAATAAAAATCAACTCGTTAATTATGATTTATGTTAAAAAAGAATGATTATAATTTGCCATTTGGTCTCTAAGTACCACCCAAAATATCACTGTAAAAATGCAACACTTATCCTTTCAGAAAAAATATTATATGAGTTTGAAAAATATCTAATGATTGATATAGATATCCTGGACCACAAATGATTTTATGATTAAGTTTTAACATAGGACAACTTTCCTTAAATGAAAAGATATAAGTATGACACACTGCCCCCAATTATATTTTACCTACCCCCAACCACCAATTGGCACCACCCATCCCATTCTTATGAAAACCAGAAAGGAAAAATAATATTAGATTAATGCAATACAATACATCATCTGCAAAAATAAATATTTTTGCATTTACTGTTCCCTTTTAATGCTGCACAGCTTCACCATAATGCATCTCAGACAATCTTGAGAATGAATTTTTCAACTCTACACTATACTTACGCTCCAACTTCCTTCGATCCACCTCCCAGTGATAAAATTCCCTGGTTAGGGTTGAACATTGATTGTTTACGTTCCGGAGGTTTGCTAATTGCTACAGAGATTGTATGACCATCGATTTCCATTCCATCAGTTTTGATGAGGGCATGAGCTGCAGCAGCCTGAAAGTTTGAAATACACGTATAAACATACATAAGAATTGCAACTGGTATAACCTCATCATTCAGGAGGATGAAAATGGTTGTGCTAGAGAATTTTTTTCTACCTTGGTAAGTATTTTTTTTGTAGTATTAGTTAATGAGTATTTTTTTGTACATAGTTTTTTTGTAGTATTAGTGTAGTTTTAGTATGCCTAGAAAATATATTTTTAAAATATTTATCTTCCGCCAATCCTAAAGTGATAAGTAAAAATAGGTACCAGTACATTTCTGCATTGCCAAAATCCAAAGATCTATTTCTTTTCTGATTTTTTTTAATTTGGGCACACATGTCTACATATGAATACAATATATGCACATACATCTAATTAACAAAATTATTAGTAGAAAAAAGTGACAAACATAAAAAGAAAAAGGGGACAGTTCAAGAATCATTACACACTTTCTAGAACTGCTAAATGCAGTTATATTTGATTCAGGGCCTCTAAAACAAGAGCTAAGTACCATACAAGGCCATGAGCTGGATTCAGCATTTTATGAAGTGCTTCAAAATTTTGACTATGGAGCATCTTGTACAAATGATCAAAAACTGGACGGTTCATTTTTTATTACAGACTCAACCACAGCAATGCCATCTGCTTGGTGTACATAATATTTCCAGGTCCAACAGAAGCGATAAATTAAGAGAGATTTTTAGCCGAACGGATAGATATAAGAATTCGTTTTTCCCCCGAACAATAAAGGACTTTAATAAACGCTTGTCCCAACCTCGTTAGAGCACTTCTTTTTTTTTTTTTAAATAGCTGTAAACGGCTGGTGTCCTAACACCCCCTGCCACACGCCTTTTAGGCGGCTTGCGGGGTATTATGTAGATTTAGATGTAGATAATACCAAAATGCCAACAAATAAATATCAGGTGAAAACAAAATATCTACAGCTTTAAGAAGGTACCTGAGGATGTTGTAACAACAAAATACACTATGCACAAATAAATTCAGTGGAAAGATTGCATTATTTCATTTCAATTGAATGTGGTAACAGACTCAATTTTCTCACCTCATCTTCAAAGTCTACGTATGCCAGTCCTTTGGAATGCCCATTCCTATACGTAACCAATCTCACGTCTTTTAGAGTCCCATAGGGACTAAATAAGTTTTTCAAGTCTTCCTTTGTTGAGGAGAGTGGTAGCCCTAAAAGAACAAAACATAGAGTTTACTACCAACTCAAATACAAAATTGTACCAGGCCCTAATAAGAATAAATCCCTTATTTATCCAGTTAGGTAAAAAAAATGTTCGGAAAATTCCAAAAGATGAAATTCGAGACAAATTTCTTAATGGAGAGACATAATGTTATAGTACTAAAATAAGTTCGATTGTAAGGACATACAGAAGACTATGTATCTCTCTAGTTCACAAGCAATGTGCCAGGAAGTTCCAAATCTCTTCTATCCAAATACATATTTGAAATATTTACCTTTCACGAAGAGCTTATTTTTCTCTAATTCAGTGCTGTAACGGAATGCCACTTGCCGTGTCTGTCTGTCAGGATCACACTTTGAGATGAACATAGGCCTACCATTCAAAATTTCACGGTCCATTTCTAAAGCCTTACCAGCTTCTTCCTAAAAAAGGATGGAATAATAAACCACATTAGGCCATGTAATCTACAAGAATGCAACAATAATCAAATAAAACTATTTGACGATTAAGGCTAAAAATACTCACCAGGCTTGAAAACTCAACATAACAGTAACCTTTAGAGCGACCTTTGAAATCCTTAACGAGCCTGATGTCTGTAACAGTTCCACATTTTGAGAGAGTTTCCTTTATCAATTCTTCAGGAATGGAATAGTCCAAATTGCTCACAAAAACAGTACGGTCATCCTTGGAAGAATTGTGAATAACAGGTCCAATGGAACTAGATTCCACACCATCCCCTGCATCCAAAATGCATGTATGAGTCAAGAAATACTTACAAATTCAAACTATATGCTACAAAAGCTGGATACTAAAATAGCATTGAAGCATATCAAAATTATGGATAATTAAGGCAACAGATAATACCATTTGTAATGATAAAATTACACCGAATCCTAAAATATAATTTCTCACAGCCGATACAACATATACTTATACAAAACAAAAAATGAATTTTTTTCACTATCCTACAGAGAATTTCTACTGTATTCAATGTCAGAAATATCAATCATTTGGATACTACATGGTTCATTTATTCTAAAGACATATGTAATTCTCACTAGTGTCTAAAAATTCTTCTAACCTTTGGCTTTCTTTGGAGCTGATGAATCATCCTCATGATTACCATCTGGTGACATTGGTTCAGATCCTTGAGAAGTGCCCTTGGGCCCCACCAACAGTGTCCCACTAGGCATTACTATCTCACCTTCTTCTCTTCGCCTTTTCACACCTGACATTGGAGGGACACCGGTAGGCTGGGAACAAAAAATAAAGTAAACATAAAAACATGCTAAAAACTTGACACAACAGGAATATGACTTTGAAATTGGCTCAAAAATGTGTTCTAGAATAATAATTGCCAATGAATTGGGTTCTTGCAACTTCAAAAGATCAGATCTGTAGAATGCATCTTTTAATACCTACATCAGGCATCCAAACAAGTAACTTGTTCATACAGGATGTGTCAACTGGTTTCATACTACTTTCTTCAATGGAAAATAGGCAGGTAGATTGAAGAAAGGTAATGAGCAAACACAGCCCATTCCACACCAAAAATCTACTCAAGCCAGTAATGCTAAATGGCTGGTCTCATAAGAGTGAGAATATTTATCTTTAAAATATGCTTTGATTTTTTTCATAATCATAAAAAAATATGAATCAGCTATTAATGCCACCAAGGATATATGTATTCATGACAACCTAAGGCAGACAGCTACCTATTGCCTCTGGAGATTAAAGTAAACACAAATACACTGGAGTTATGCAAAGTACATTCTTGGAGAACTGGGAGGAGGATACATTTTTGGTCTATGTTCTGATTTGATTCTTTAACAACTTTAATTAAAGTTGATTTCAAACAGGCAACTTTAATTAGCCATAAAATTCACTGACGATATTTCTAGAGATTCATTCTAGTTAGGGGTCGACGGGGCCCCGAAATTTTCGGGTCGGGTCATCGTCCTGACCCGACCTTCGGGTCGGGTCATCGTCCTGACCCGACCTTCGGGTCGGGCCGTTTCAAATCTCGGGTCAAAATCGGGTCGGGTCGAAAATCGCGAGAATTTTATCCATTGCGAAAAATATTTTACTTTTCTTTTTTATAACTTCTATTGTCCCCAGCAACATTTTAAATTGATTATGGCCATCATTTGTGACAGTGCTCTCAAAATATAACATATTTCATACATTTTATGGCATAAAAAATCGTAAAATACAAGCCAGCGAATATTTCCTATGTAAATGGCGATCTGAAGAAAACCTAAGTAACGTAAAAGTTAGACATTATTTTATATTAGAATGCAATAATCAGAACTAGCTGACATTAGAAGGCTAGCATCAATTAAGGGCGCTAAAGGCAGAAAGTAGTTTCTAATATATACGCAGTAGCGAGGAGTGGCGACAGGCAGTCGTGACGACTGCCAGCCCAATTACGTTTCAGTCTGACTCCGTCACTGAACTATGAAATAGTAGGGACTACAAAGAAATATTCACGGGTGATTGGTATTGACTTCCATATTTTCAGCTGAACATTATATATGCGTTATTGGGCTGAAATATTATTTCTTTCCGATCGATAATAACTTGACAAATGGGATACGGCATATATTCCATTTCTTATCCATTTTAGCACCTGCGGTAATGAATAAAACTTCTCGGCTAGGCACCAGGTTAGGCTGAAAAGTTTTTAAAGCCTAACCTCATTAAGGTTTGTGAAGGTAAATGATGATATTTATATCATTCTTTTAGTTTACGGAGACATAGATGAAGGAGACTCCCGACCTGTTCTTAAAAGGCCGTTGCAGATGCCAATGCTGTTGTCAATGCGACTACGACTTTATCTCAGCAGCTGATATCTTAGAAATGTTTAACATTGATTTAAAAGGATTGTTTTTGGCTGGAGTGGAATCAATATTAACAGCTTTATTTTTAAGTTCATTAAAATTATATATGTGAGGATAAGTTTATAAAAATAGCCATGCTTTCCATTTTTGCCTATTTTAAGCAGCTATCTGCGAAGTCTAGAATACGGAACGAGTATTTTCCTTCCATCTACCCGTTCATATAACAACTCTTGATGTTACCCCTGCCCAAACGCGTTCCACTGCCCTTGTTTACAAAACTCCAGAAGGGTTCGGTGTATTTAATTTTCCATACGGAAAGCATAAAAAACGAAACCAAATTACTGTCGACACGTCGACTAACTGGAAGATTATTTAACCCATTACTTCAATCAGCCAATCATGATCACTGCTAAAATTACTTAAATAACAAGCTGAAAAAAGTAGAACTAGGCCAACACAAATTGCTGGAACCAGCAGTTCCAAGCAATTGGCAATTTCTCAATTTGTGAGTATGACAGAAAAATATGGTAAAAACCACCCTAAAGTAGTGGCAATGAAAAATGCAGTCACTAAATGGATGATAGAGAGTCTCCATCCATTTACTTTGGTAGAAGAGCCAGGGTTATTAAAGGTCTTAGAAATTGCTGACAGTAGAATCAGTCTGCCTTCCGCAAAAACCTTCTCAAGAACACTAGTTCCGGAATTATTCGAAAAGACAGTGGCTAAAATGAAATGCATACTAGAAAGTGAAAAACCTACACTACCGGCACTATCGATCACTACTGACATGTGGACATCGGCCAATACTACATCCTACCTGGCAGTTACTGCGCATTATGTAACGAAAGATTTCGCACTCACGTCTTATTGCTTGGGATGCAAAGCTGTGATGGAGTCCCATACAGGTGAAGTAATCCGATGGGAATTGCGGAATATATTGACAGAATGGGGTTTGTTGGGCACTAAAGTACTTTACTGTGTCTCGGATAATGCTGCAAATATGCGTTCAGCTGTAACTTTAATGCCAGATATCACTCAGCTCTTTTGCTTTGCACACACTCTTAATCTGATGATTGAGGATACAAAGAAGGAGTATAGCGGATTTGATAAAATGCGCCACAAATGCAAGAGCATTGTAAAGCATTTTCGCCACAGTGCAATTGCTAGAGCAAATTTGCATAAGCGGTTGAAGCAGCTTGGGATGAGACAATTGGAATTGGTACAAAATGTAGAAACCCGTTGGAACTCTGAGTACCTCATGATGGAAAGACTCTGTGAATTGAAAGATGCGCTTGTGATAGAACTGAGTCAGCCTGGTTGCCGTATAGACAACCTGACTTCCATGGAATGGGGTTTAGTTGACTCCTATGTCAAGGTTTTAAAACCAATATCTGAGGCAACTTTACAGGTTTCATCAGACAAAAAGCCAACAAGAAGCATGATCATTCCAATTCTTTTTGGCATAGAAATTAGGATCAAGACAGTCATCGAGAATAAGCAACAGGGGTCCACATTGGCAAAGACTTTGTTGAAGTCATTGAGGAGTAGATTTCCGATGTACATGGAAGACCAGCTAAATTTAATCTGTATGTTTTTAGATCCTCGATTTAAATTCCATATTTTAGAAGAGCCACAGAAGAAAATCATTCTACAAAAATTGGAAACAGAAATATTTGCCAGCATAAAAGAAGTGCCTGTAGGTAGGTTGGAAGAAAGTGCAATCAAAAACATCACTAGAAGCGCAACATCACAACTGTTCTCTATTTTTGAGAATTCATCATGTCAAAGAATCCAAACAAATAAAAGAACTAGTTAAAATAAAAGAACGCTTGAGCTCCAAGGTAGGTACCAATATATGTATTTTTATAATAAAATGTAAGCTACCAAACCCTTCATTAAAAGAACTAAAGTCAAATAATGTTACTATGGAAAAATTAACTTTGTAAATGGAAATAATTTTGCATTTATTTATTTGAGGGAATCCAAAAATCATGTGATGCATTTTAAGGCACTTTGTGACCCCTCCCTAGTCTTGTGATATTGATTAATGCTTGAATTTCCAGCATCTCCCCCTACCCTCCAGGATGGATTCTTTTGTAAATTTTTTCAGGTTACTAATTACTATGCAGGGTGTAGTAAAACACTTGTGCTTTCGAAAAAGGAATGGTGGGAGCATAAATATTTTTCCGTCATTCAGTATTTGTTAAATTAAGGTTTTGTGATTTTTCACCAACCTCTTCATCACCTCACCTGAGTTATGGATGCCCCCCTTTTTGAAATTAAGTTCACTGTCTAAATAAATTGTAATCAGGTTCTAAGTAAGTAGTACTGAAGCATAAAATGGTGAAATACTACCCAAAGCATTATTTAAAACCTAAGAAGGCTCCTACAGGGTGTTTGGTATAGCTTAATACAGCAAAATGTTTATGCTGATTAAATACACTTTCTTAAGTATGCATACATGCTTCCTTACATTAAATTTAAATATTTTTTAGGAACCTGTAATTTTTAAGATTCAATTTGACTTCACTATTTTATGTTCCAAAAGCTTAAAAGTTGCCCTAGAAAAATTAATATGTATAGACTAAATACATGGATGATGTTTTACAGGTAAACTTCAGCTAGAGGCTTGCACAAATGAGCCACGCATAACAATAAATGATGACCCATTTCAGTGGTGGCAAGATAATAGGTTCAAGTATGAACTTATTTCACCACTGGCTCAAAAATACTTGGGCATCCCAGCCACAGAAGTTGCATCTGAAAGAGTGTTTTCTTCAGCAAGGAATGTCATCACCAACAGAAGAACCAGGCTTTTGCCAGAAAATGCAGAAACATTAGTGTTCTTACACCAAAATTTAAAAAGTTTGGATGTATAATAAACTTTTAGAAGACAGGAATGCTGTTGTTTTTGAAGTGTTAAAACTCAAATTTTTATTTCCAGATTATATTTACACGAAGGACTACTTCATTTGTTCATGTTACTTTCATCCTTTGTATTATTAGTGTAAAAAAAATAGGTTTAATATTTTTCACTTTTGGCAAAAAACTAATAATTTATAGATTGTGTAATTAATAGTAAATAACTAGACATAAGTCATTATTATAAGGCAAATATTAATGGATAGTGATAATTGTTATTAGCTTTCATCAGTTATCATTCTATTTTTTTAAGACTGAGTTTTTGGTTTCTTTAACCTTTTGTAATTAAAGAGTAACACATTTATGGAAACAAAATATTTCTTGTGTATATTTGTCATTGATTTTAAACATTTGTAATATGGGCCATTGAGTTTAATAATAGCCTATCTGAAATTGAGTGCACTGGAAGAATTGACTTAGGGATATATTTACAGGAAATACAGGAAGATGTTTGTTTTACCTTGACCTCATTATCCAACTTAGTATTGTATTTATTTGTGTTATTTTTGTAGTAGTCTGTTTCAGATATGCATTTGCATTTCTGTTTTGAGTGAATACACTTAAACTAATCTACCATTTAGGTATAGATTGTTTATTTTTATTTCCTTTTATTGGCCTTCATAAACATATTTTTTGACATTTCTGCTTCAAGAAAAAAATTATGATCAAATTTATGGATACGACCCGACCCGAGAGTCAAAAAAAAATACCCGACCCGAACCTTAAAATTTTGACCCGTCCACCCCTAATTCTAGTTGATTGAAATATGTATTTAATGTGGTGATTCAATATATGTAGATTCATCCCATTTGGTTTAGCGAATGCCAATACATATAAACCTAATTTAACTACCTCTATTCTCAGTGACACAGTTTTAACTCACCATTTTGAAGGCATTAATAATATACATTCATCATATTTGGTTTACTGAATATGAAATAGAGATGGGTCAGTTCAGGTACCCAGTTCTCGGCCCTAACAACCGATATCAGGAACTGATCACATGCAGTTGGTACTTAGGAACTGGCACAGAGCGGTGGGGAGGATTTGAATTTTTGCCCAAAAACCAAATTCACTTTGTCGTCTTCAAGGTCATGGCCAGAATGGATAATTGTTGTTCATTTAACACGTTGCGTACTGGGGTAAGCTAATGTTTAGAATATAACTTTACCCAATCAAACGTTATGATGCATAAATTCATTATGAATAACAAATAACAACTGAAAATGCTCTTACGAATACGTATTGTACGCTTTAAAATTGTTTAGGCTGACGCACCTAAATGACAAGAATCTTCGTCATCCATCCGGAACGTTCGGGAAAAAAATGATGAGAATTCTTGTCATCCGTACGCAAGGTGTAAAATTTGCCATTTGTTCACAAAATAAGAGTCCATTGTTGAAACCAAGTATCGAGCACCGGGAACCGCTGGGGGAGAACCGGACCAGTATCAGAAATCAGAAGAATTTAAGAACCGACCCATTCTTAATGTGAATATAAACCTAATTCAATCACCTCTATTCCCAGTGATTTTAACTCACCATTTTGAATGCATTAAATTTTTCCTGGGATTTGTTCTTTTCACCACCAAACCCTTTCCTCTTCGCTTTCTTAGCTCCTTCCGCTTCCCTTGCGGCTTCAGCTGCCTTCGCAGCTGCAGCTGCTCTCTCCTTCACAACTTTCTCAATTCGCATTCTCACAGCATTTTCACACAATTCAAGTGTTTCAAGAGTGCCTTCATCCCTCTCAAATGCCAACCAAGATTCACCAATTGTTTCGGGCCAATCAGTTGATGAAGCCAGGGCACGAGAATATAGCCTGCGCAGATGTTTACTATCCCCATATGTCCTAATTAGAGAGCAAAGATAGAGATTATGAAAGGCCAAAGAATCAACACGATTCCAAAGTTATCATCAGGAAAAATTAAGTAATAGAAGGCCGATACTTACAACTTACTACTTTTTAAATGCACAAGAGAAAAAGAAAGGGGAACAAAATTTTACAACCAAAGAAATAGACAAAAATGACAATCGAAATGGGATCCTTTAAAAATACAATAAGAACACCCAGATGGAGAAACAATTTTTATCGCCCTCTTTACGATCATTTAAGAATTAAAATTTTTGACGAAATCTCAGCTAATTCTTGAGCAAAAACTCATGCTTTGAATTCAGTTTTACAAAGAGCACTAAGGAAATTTAAGTTATGTCACCATATGAAGCGAAAATTACTCTAGGTATTCTAAAAGCTGCATTTGTTTGCAGTTTCCCCAGCGCCGGTATCATTTTCTTAAACTGTACAGGCAAAAAAGATTACTCATTTTCAAAATGTCTATTTAATATATTGATATCGCCATTCATTCTTGCACAAATAACTCAATGTTACAGGAAATCACATACCTTTCAAGACGAATGTATTCTAGCCACATCTGAGCAGATTTGTCATGACCAATGCTAAGAATATCGTTCCAAAGCAGTCGAGTCTTCTCCATATCCCCAAACTGGTTAGCCTCTATCCTTGCCCAATACTGCAGTAATTGACATGCTGGATCTCCTTCCAATCCAAAGACTAAACAATTGAATGAATTTAATTGATTACCAGAAAATAAAAATTTTCCATCACTTAATTACGACAAAAATGAATAGCAAAATAAAATAAAGCAGTTTCTTACATTCAGCAAGATGCGAACAAGCACGATCAAATGTGTTGCGAAGTTCTTCATTAGCAATTTTATGTTCTGCGCAGATTGTATCGCCTTGACTTGGTTCATCATCCCATTTGCGTAGACGTCTTTTGAGGTAGTCAATGTAAGTCATCCATAAGTCTCTATACTCTTGAGCAACAGAAAATCCTGAAGCTAGAGCTCGCTCAAGGATTCCTGAAATTTGGTTAACACAAAAATGAGTCAACTTTCAGGAGAGCATAGCTTTAAAACATTTTACAGTAGCAATAAACACTCATTTGGTAACAAAACTATAAGATTGGTTAGGACACCTGATGGTAAAGCCCAGAGCCACACCATAAGTGCTCCAATATACAATCCCCACACTTAAAGGATTGCATTAAAGCCTTACTTAGGATTTTACCCTGGGACCCTTCAGTCAGATGCCAAATGCTCTAACCACTGGGCTACCACGCACAGCAGCAAAAATAATTATTTCATAATAAAGAAACAGTAGTTTTCTAGAGGAAGTATTCCTCACTCCAAGTTGCATACACTTCAGCTCTCATACTTCATTGAAATGTACATCAAACGTTTCAGCAACTTTCATAAAACTAATACATAGGTATAAGGCTTTAACTTATTGCCAAAAATGGTGCTTCAGTACATATTTCCTGTGATGCCAAGAGTGTTTTTTATCAGTTGCTCATTATTGGTTCAAAGCACGCTGAAATATCATTGCAAATGCATCTAAAATGAAATTTATTCTGATTACAGTACTGCGATCATAATGACCAATTCCGTCACCGTCCATGCTTAAAAAATTGGTACCAGTCACACGTAGGATCACCAATCTGCTGGGATTTGGTGGCTCCGTGACCTATCACTACACCCATGTGATGGTCAACTTGATAAAATGCTAATAGCTCAACAAAAGAAATAGATGAAGAAGTAAATTCAATCCATTTAGAATATGACATATGTACGTGGTACCTTTAATTTCTTCGTGTGTGCAAGAGTACCGTTCACTTGCTCTGAGGTAGCGAATCCACAGGAGGGAGTTCCATGGACAGTTTCTCACAGCACGTTCACACACAGGCAGAGCCACGGCTCCAATGCCAAGAGTGCAGTCGGCCCATTCGGTATACTCCAACCATAGGGTGGGCTCAAGGCACAGGCCTCCTTCTGACAGTGCCCTTTCGTACAAGCACTGGATCCTACCAGGATCTGCCTCTTCAGACGCTTCATACGACAGGTAGTCTCTCCACCGAGACAGCCGCTGAGCAGCTGGTTCCAGGTCAACTTCAGATCCATCAGCGCCAACCTGAGGGAATAAAAGTTCACATGAAAATGGAGAACTTCAGCTGAAATCAATTATGATTTAAACAATGAAACTAATAGTTGATATAATAAAAATAAGATGAAGGGAATTTGAGCATTTTCCCAACATAATTATAAAAAAATCTCTTCAGGGTTGCGATGCAGAATTTACATTTTTACTGACTTCTGGAAACTCAAAAAGAGCCAGTACAGTTTCAACATACACTGGCACATTAAGGAGCTACCACCACATCTATACACGTTTCAATAGCTGCCTCTGTTTTGTAAGTTAGGTACATATTTAGCTTGCTGCCAAACTGGATTAGGATGGGATGACATAGCTTTCAGCAAAATAAAGGTGCAAAGGCAATAGATCATAACCTCTCCATTCATAAGCATTACTGCACTATAAATAGACTCATTGGAAGACATTGGAAAGTACCACTGGCTCTTGACATGGGCATAGCAAGGCAGAAACTTGAACTAAATAGCCACTTCCACAAAATGGCTGACAGCCAGTTTATTTTTTTGCAACATTTGAGAATAGAAGGTGTTTTGGACAAGTATTTTCAAACTTACTGACACCCAAATCAAATTTCCATAAGTTCTTGTCTTATCCCAGATTAGATGGACCATTTTTAAATTTCCAGAGTTTTCTCTCACTTTACTGATTATAATGACCCCGGGAACCCTGCTTTTGCTGTGTTGCATCCATGGCTGTGACCTCCAGTCACCTCCCTTAGTGTAATACATGTGTGCAGTGGTTTTTAAACCCAGTTTTGGCCCCATCCAGACTAAATGAGTTGGATGCATTATTGCAAGAAATTTAAAACTTTTTTTGCATTGGCTGTATTACAGGATGATCGATAGATAGCAGACAAAATATTTGCATTCAATGTTTTGATAGGTCATTTAACAGTCAGAAATAAAAATTATTAAACTGGATTCCATAAGTATTTAATAAATTATTTCTGATTAAATTGAGTTTTGCACAATTATTATGTTAAAAATTTATTTCATTGAGGATTCCTATAAGAAGTGGACCACAAAGTCAACCATTATCATCAAGTTTATTATCATCATTATCATCAGTCTCCACATTAATGCAAACATTTGCTCAAGATTCTTAATTCTTAAACAGTGCAAGCAGCAAAAAATATTTTTAATAGTTAACAGTCCATAGAATTCACAGAATAACTCACCATAAAAAGGTCAAATTGCATTTTACTCACATGCAAAATAACATATTGAAGTTAGATCTGACTAATAAAAGAAAAACATATTCTCTGGGGCTGGGATTTAATCTGTACATAGTAAAGCCTTTGATAAACCACCAAGTTTACTGGATAACGCAGAAATATTTCAGGAATGGCAAAGACCTCAGCGTCACCTCCCTAGGTATTGGCCGAAGATGACAATGAGACATACATGACACACTTAAACAAATAGAAATTACTAAACTAGAACACAAAATGTAAGAACTTAATGTTTTCCTGGCATACAGTTAGGGTGAAGTCTTCAAGAACGGTGGAATTTCCATTCTTGGGAATACCACCACACAAGTTCAATCAGACAATACTGCCAGTTTCAATGGGTCAATGTCCTGAGGGTAACGGTGGAGTTATATGTAACAATATAATACATATAATTAATGCTCCTTAAAGAATTTAACATCATAGATAGAAAAAATTCTGGAGCATTAGGTGACCCCAGAGGCTATTGCCTGTTGAAGGGATCACATTCAGAAGTACGATCATAATACTGTGTTAGTCTTTGAACATCGCTAATGCCTGATCGAATAATCTGATGGAATTCCTACGAAGACTTCACTCTTCGCAACATGAAATGCTATGATGGAATACTGAAGTCAACTATACAGGTATATTCATAATAATTCCCAGAAATTATATCAAACTCCAATTTACTGACCAAAAGCTCTTCATATGGAATGACTTTCTCCAGCTTCGCTAAGGCTTTTCTGAATCCAAGCTCTATTACAGGGTCAAGCTCTACTTCGTACTCCTTGGCAAAGACATCATGCATCTCCTGGTGGATATTATCCATTCCATTCAATGGGCACGACAAGCGCCTTTTGTAGATCTGGAGCACACGTTTAAGCTGAGCAGAATACTCAGGGCTACTTTGATCACCTTTTTCCTTGAAGCTAGCTAGGATATCCTAAAAAGTTAAAATCAATAAGTACAAAATAAAAATCAAGAGGATAGTAGAACATTTATGGACAAAAATACTTTCATACATTGGTTTGCTGCAAAACACCTTATCAAGCAATAATGACATAAAAATTAAGAATTTTTCATCGGCAAACATGTACAAAAAATTGTTCAAGAAAATGAAACCAGACAGAGTTCCCAACAAGATTATAAAAGGACACAGATTTCCTCAGAGGCCTAGGACCCAAACAATTTTCCGTTATGAATTTGATATAATAAAAAAGTTTTGTTCTTTAAAAGTGTAAAAAAATTTCCATACATCAGCAGGAATAGTTCCAAGGGGGGTGATACAATGCTACCCCATTACTCCTCACCATACGAAGCTTCCCAAACCAACCGCAATAATAAACATCATCCGTACGGAATAGAATACAAAACACTAAAAAGAGTAGTGGATAAATTGTTCAAAGACAAGCAAAACTTATTGAGTTTGAAAAAAGGTTCAAATGCAATGCTGCTAAGCCTGTATGGCTCAATGGCTTTGCTCACTGAGAGACTTGATGGGGTATGAGATACACTCATAAGGGGAGACCACATACCTTGCTCTGCCTTTTTCAATGCTGTATTTTTAATGGCATTCGGAATGGTGAAGACTTCTCTGAACTGATAGTGGTTTCATTGAATGGGCCTTAGTATGGCTGTAATTAATTAATTTCCCGGCGGTATTTTTAACAAGCGCTACATAATCCCAAAATAGCGCCAATTCTCCAACAACAGCAATTGGTCTAGTGGATAGTGCGTCCGGCTCTCACCTTGGGGGGCTCAGGTTTGATACTTCTCCATGGGAACATTTTTGTAGTTTTCATTTTGATCATACGTTGACAAGTTTTTCACTAATGTTAACTGCAGCAAGCATTGGCACGAGGTAAAAATTTTATCATCATAATGGCGTTTAGGTATTTAAGCAGTGTCATTTCGAGCACGGAGATATGAGGACTATGTTAGCAAGGTTTGGTGTGCGTTAAAATGTTAATTTCTTGTATTGCTTATATTGATCAACTTCCTGATTAAATATAAAAACCACAAATAGGATGGAATAAAAGTTGATTATTTAAAATCAACAATTACGCCAAATGTGTATTGTGCTTGCTGCTTCCCATAATCTTCCACAGCCCTCCAGCATAATAATGAGAGGATCACCTACAAATGTAATTTCTTCGAGAAAAAAGCCACTGTTAATGTCCACAGTTCATTTTTCCGCATGTTATTGAGGATGGCAGGAAGTGTAATCTTTATATTTCCCCGTTCGAAATGACACTGCTTTAAATACCTGAACGCCGTTGTGATGATGAAAATTTTTTCTCATGCCCATGCATGCTGCAATTAACATTAGTGAAAAGCTTGTCAACGTATGATCAAAATGAAAACTACAAAATATATATCCATGACGAAGTATCGAACCTAAGCCCCCCAGGCAGGAGCCAGACGCGCTATCCACTAGACCAACAGTTGTTGTTGGAGAGAAGGCGCTATTTTGGGATTGCATAGCACTTGTTAAAAATACCGCTGGGAAATTAATTAATTACAGCCAAACTAAGGCCCATTCAATGGAGCCACTCTCAGTTCAGAGATGTGTTCACCATTCCGAATGCCATGAAAATTACGGTATTGAAAAAGGTGGAGCAAGGTACGCGGTCTCCCCTTGTCAGTCAAGGGTTCCATAAGTTTGAACATGGGTGGAGTTAAGGGGGGACCAGAAGGACCCTGCCCCTTCAACTGAAATGGCAATTTGTCCCAAAAAAGTATGAAACCTATACATTCAAGTCATATGAAAACAAAATCATCAAAATTTTAAATAAATTTTAGTCTTAGATATTACTTACTATGCTATTTTCAGAGGATATTTAAACAAAATTTCCAGGAACACTTAGGTGTTATGAAATACCCCCACATTAGGGATAAAGCTCCACAATCCCTAAATCAGCAGAGGGATTGCCACTCCCCCCAACTAATACTCTGCACTTCACTCATAAGTTTGAATCACAATAGTATATACAATAAATACATAGGATACAAAATTATTGATAAATATTGCCTCAATGGACACTGCGAAGGAGAATGCCACTATAACTTGTTTGTGTTTCAGAAATTAAAGTTATAAATTAATATGAATTAACTGGATGGCAGTGAAAAAACGGATTTCAAAATATGTAAAGTCAAAAGTATAATTAGTAACTTGGAGGAATTTTTCCATCATGAAGTGTCAGAGAACGATGTTAATACTTATAAATTTATTACAAACGGTGAATAATCCCCTATGAAAAAATAGTATAAACCTGTACTAAATTTGTATACATTCTTATACAATTGTCGTGACAATGTATAAGAATGTATAAAAATTGTATACAGGTTTATACAATTTTTTCATAGGGGACGATACATTAGCGAGCGAAATAGAAAAGATTAAAAAATCACTTTGTAACACATACTAAATCACGAACGAAATACCAACTCAACTACCCAGTATTGCATATAAATGGCAGCATTGTTTTTGGCAAAAACATTTAACGGCTACCACACTGGCATAAGTGAAAGTGGCTAATGTTAAAGATACCTTTTCAAAGTTCATGTAGGCATCCCATATTGCAGACCCCCGGGCTACATGGAGACCCACTGAAGTAAGGGCCTTTTCATAAACAGCACGAATATCTTCCGTAGGTTGTTCTTCAGATGACAATTGCTTCAGAAAATCTGCATACTCAATCCAAAGTTCAACAGCTGAAATACAACATTATAATTTGAAGATGCTCGGATTGTTGGCACAAGTTCTCAATATTATTGTATGAGAATATACACAGTTAAGATTTTGGAATCAATAAGGAGCTCTATAAATCAAAATCTTAAGTACTTCTCATAATTCACCTCAACACGAGGATTGATGAAATATTCCTTCATGGATTAAAAATGACTGGAGGCTATTAATCAAGTGCCGATTTCAACTACGGCATATATTACGTTTAAGGGTAAGTAATCAGGGGATTTAACATAAGTATATAGAATAAATACATGGGAAATACACATTGACCCTTGTTACATCGCAAAGAACTCATTTACTCACATTGATAATCTTTTACAGCTCTTTCAAAGAGCTCGACGACAGCTTTCTTCTCTTCATCGGTAACAGCAACGCTTTTCTCATTTTGCAACCAAGACATCCACAGGGCTGTAAACGGGGTAATAATGAGCATAATTCGTTTTATAGTCATACGAAATTAATTACAACATTTTAATAACCTCATAGCACTCACCCGGCGTAAGAGGAAATATTTCGCTCATTCGCTGTCGAACTTTCTTCAGTTTGTCAAAATCTGTTAACTTCTCACATACTTTAATTAATTCCAGATGTAAATTATAATTATAAACATTTTCTTTCACCTGAAAAGCAAGTTAAACAGTCGTATTTTCGTAGATGCACCATGAAAACCGGAGAACTAAAACGTAAACAGTATGGAAATAAACCAACCCTTTCTTCCAGTTCTGCATAACGCTGCTCGAGATCGGCATCATTATCAGAATCTTCTTCCGAAGATGCTTCCATGTGATCACCTTCTTCATCACTAGCACCATCATTCACAGTATCTTCTTCCATCAGCTCTTCGTCGCTGTTGTTGTCATCCGCGGCCATCGCCATTTTCGTAAATACTAATCCGAAATGAGAAGCGAATGCATTTCCGGTTGGTATGCGTGCGATGCGTAGTGAGAACAGCGGGCAATTTGAAATAGATTTAGTGCTGTGCATGGATGGAAATGGAATAAGGCTTGTAGCAATTACTTGATTTCTCGTTCATAATTGGGGAAATTAGGTGGCTTAAATATTGAATGAATATGTCATATTTCGAAGAATTTAGCAAAATTGATTCAGTTCTTAACATTTAAAAAGGGATTATTTTCGAACTGAATAAATAAACTCACTTCCAAATCCCCATTCTGTAGTCATTGCAAGTCCATGCCCATGCTTTACATTTTTAATCCTTTGAAAATGGATAATATAAAAGAAACAAAGATTGTAGAATAATACTCACAAATTTTTGAACTTATAAGTTAAATGCTGTGAAGTTAAAGGCGAAAGTTAGTATCCAAGATTTTCAAGCATGTTATGATGCCATTAATTTACCGGCAATATTGTATTAAAACATCCTCTTCGCTTATCATTGCCTTTGATCGAAATGCTGAATGTTATACCCAGTTATAAAGAGCTGTTTTTATTTCTTTTACGAGGAAGAAAAGCTACTCTGGACACCATGGGATCCACGCCGGAAAGATAAGAAATGCTTGGAATTCGGAATGAATGTATGTAGGGCCACATTGCCAAGGTAGTAATACAACGATACAGATTTTTAAGGGTCGGAGGGGAAGGCGAAGTATAGTGAATGAATGGTTCGCGCATCGCCAGCAACGTAATTCGGAATTTGAAAATAGTTCATCGCAACTACCTATTTATCGCCTAGTTTTATTTTTAAATATATTTATATATCTATTCTAATCTCAAAGTTTCCCACTTATTATAGGCCACGAACTCGTTCGTTGATTCCGGGTGCAATAACCGTTACGATGAAGCAGCAGAGAAGTCAAGAGTGGAAGCATTCGAAATGTGGTGCTGCCGAAGCATGTTGGAAATAAAATGTATTGACCATGTAAGAAATGCGGGAGTGCTACTATAAGTGGGAGAGATTAGAAGCCTCCTAAAAACCTTAAGAAGACGGGACAACTTAGTTGGCCACATTTTGAGGCATGATAGCTTGATGAAGACAACAGTTGAAGGACAAGTGGAAGGGAAGAAGGGTAAGGAACGGTCCCGAATGCGTTACATAGGACAGGTTATAAAGAATGTAAAAGAGATTAAATACATAGCTATGAAAAGGTTAACGGATAAGAGAGAGGAATGGAGAGCTGCGTCAAATCAATCTTAGGATTGCTGACTAATGATGATGATGGTGACGTCTAACGAAGGGATTACCCCTTATCCTTAACCCTTAGGAGACGCTTTTATACGTCTTGCACTGACTGCGGCATTTGCCCAATTTTTTCATTTCTACCTTGATATCTTGCACTTGGGCCTCACCATTTGGATCGCTAAGGAGCGTAACTCTACCAGACCAGCCCTCGTGGCAAGGGGTGCCTCCTGCACAGGTGTTATTATGCACTGGCTGCAGCTAAAATTGTGAACTCCCGCAGCCCAAGGGTTAATGTAAGATTCACCTCTATTAGATAGGATTTCTGAAAGCAAAGAAGCTAAAATAATTTCATAAGCTCGTATTTAGCTTGAAACCCATTATAAAGAGTTCTATATATCTGACCATGGAAAAAATTCTTAATAAACTTCAGTTAATAACTGCATTAATAGAAACATCTTTTTAGAGGACCTTCATGTCACATATTATAGTCTTCCTGATGAGGTAAATCTCTAATCAGTCACTCTTACATAGGACGAAAAGCAGTATTCAAGAATTGCGATATCAAGTGACGAGTCATTGATATTTTTGTTTTTTTTTCCAACTTTAGACGTATCGCTAATTCTGATGTAAACTCGACGGAATTTTTTAAGCACTTCGAAGACAATTCATTCCCAGTTACCTATTATCCCTTTTATATCCTTCTCAGAAGTTTGGTGAGGTAAGTTTTCATAATTACTCAATAAAATACTACGGTTCAGGAAAATACATCATTTTTCACTCGAACCATTCTCAGGGATTCGGCGAATTTGGTACATCTGGTAAATTAAATGTGTTCTTTAGCGGCGTAGATGCTGCACCGTTACCACCATCATGTACCATTTACTGAAAACCACATATACTTTCAATGAATGGCAAAAATTTGGATGAAAAAATATTTAGTGGACAAAAACTGCTTGATCAAACCTCTTTGAGGGAAAGAAATGAAACTTCAGCTGTTTATTATATTTAAAGGTAAAAATTCTCTCTTTTCATCGGGGGCGGATTCGCATCAAATTTGCGGGGGAGGGGGTCACGACCTGGGTACAGGGAATATGGAATACTCCCGGAGAGAGGGACGATCTCCCGTGTAAATGTTTTTGCAGGGAGAGCCATGGCCTACGATAAATAAAACTCATAATTCTCTCACGTTTGTGAATTGTAGCCATAAGTACATTTGCATATACACTCCCAGCATTCCTTCACAAGGATACAAAAACTATTGAACTAATAAGAATAAATTTTTTTAAATGAATTATAAATTTTTGATAGGGATCATGACACCTGTGATTCCCCCCCTCTGAATCCGCCTTTTCACTATGCACGCTGAAGCTACACATAATGGACGCCAGCAGTGGCGTAACTAGGAATATGCTTTGGGGGGGGGGGGGGGGGGAAGGGAGGGTCTGGGGGTGAGGGCCCCCCTCCGAGCAACAGGGGGTCCGGGAAAATTTTTGAAAAATTACATGCCTGGAAATACATTTTACATAATTTTGGCACTTAAACTTTCACTTTGATTATGTGCAGTAATTATTTTTCAAAACTAGACAATAGTTTAAAATATTTTTTTATTTATCTGAGGCTTTGGGGGGGGATATATCCCCCTCATCCCCCCCATAGTTACACCACTGGACGCCAGATAGTGGACTCTTACTTTGTATGTTAAAGCCATTACGAATCCTTCATGGGCCGAGGGAATTGAGCATAGGGGCACTGGACAGTGTCCAGGTCGTCGACTTCCCTCGCCTGCATTCTCATATGCTGCACATAGGATGCTTTTTCATGATGTCACCCTCAAAAGGCGCCGATGATGATACTTCCACGAGTGTGAGGAATACCCCATCCCTAGGACCTCTCTGCTCCGATTTTACGCGCAGTCTAAACAAGACGCTTTCTGTGACGGACTTCTCTCGCTTTCCCCTATCCAGCCGTTTGCCCACAGCAAAGCAGCTGTTCCAGCGCCCCCCTTCCAGCTCCACCGCGCCTCCATGGCCACTCCCCTCTCCGTATTTCCCCTCTTTTCAACCCACACCCCTGGTTCAGCGCGGCACATTTCCCCGTCGCAGTTCCTAGGATCTCCATTCCAGCATCAGAGCCTTTTTCCCCCCCTTGGTAACAGAGCCTGGAAATCGTCTTTCCAGCGAGGGACTCCAGTGCGTTGGAAACGGAAGAGGGATTCACCTCGTCGCGAAGTGCTGAGGCTATCTACAAAGAAAACTAAGGTAAGTTTACCTTAAGTGTGGTTTATATGCAATCTCGAGGCTTAAATTACAGTGATAAGGACAATTGCCTAAAGGTAATGTGACTTGAATATGCCAACAACAAAAAAATTAATTATAGCCACACGCATACTTAGTTACAATTTCCCAAATAAAATACTCAGTACCGAAAATTGGTATCCATAAGGCCAAAAAATATTTAAAAAATAACTGGTGTTAAGGCCGTTTTACACGAAGAACTTCTTTTACTCTCTATGATGCATTAACTATCCGCGCAGTTCAACGCGTCTGAAGGAAAACGGAAGCAGAGACTTTTCTCCGCTTGGAATTATTGCTATGCGATGACTTTTTTTGGAATTTGGAAACGCGACGTAATGATTATAAATCTCTCGCTGAGCCTCAGCACCAACGTAAAAGCAGTCATAAAAATACCTCATACTATGCAGATTTAATTAAGATTAACCATTTAAATTTAATTTAAATGGCTAAGCGGAGAGCATGCATAGTCTATAGGTATCAAGTTATCACCTATTATAGCATTTTAGGGTTTTACGATAATTTCACACCAAACACTTCAAACCAACCGCGGCAGTGGAAAAACATTTAGGTGATACATTCACAGAAAATCAGGGTTTAGCGTAAAGGAGACTTGACTTAGCTTAATGATTACATATATGCATAATAATATCTTGTGACTTGCGGAGATAGGTACCATTGAGAAGGCAAACCATTCTGCTAAGACAGTTTGTGGAAGGAAAGCATTTGAGAGGGCGTTGACGCTCAATTTATGAATGGAATTTCAATTTCACGGCGGAAGACAACACACACTCGGATGGTTCGGAGGAAGCTGCCTCATGGATATAAAAACATTGCTAGTAAAAAAAAAGCTGAGCAATATTATTTTTCAGATAACACCGAACCTAATTTACCTCTGAAATGCCGTTTGAATGGGAAAAATGTAAGTTCATGAGTGAGTCTCCCAATGAATCAACACGGTGAAGAACGGCCCTAATTAAATCTGAGCAACTAGGTCTCTTCGTTTTTTTCTGATTATTATATTTTCACATTTAAAACTAAATTTAAACAGAATATTTATCATACAATATTTTAAATGCAATGCAAAATAAGCTCCAAATTCACAACAATCAGTGGACCACTGACTGATGGTCATGCTCAGGTCACTGGCAGTTTTGGATTTTGAAATCACGTCACACCTTCATAGTGTAAACGCAAGCATAGTGGACAGATTTTCAAGAGGCATAAATCTCAAGTTCATAGAAAATATCCATGGGGCACATCTTTCCTTCAGGGTCAATCCGACGATGTCACATGCAACAGGCGTGGGAACGTAACATCTGTCTAAGGGTTGGACGACAGCGCCTGGGATGCCGAGAATTGAAATGATATCTAGATGGCATTCCGAAATATTTTCGTCCAAGGTTTAAAGCCCACTTCTTTGGGCATGAGAAGCCGATATCGAATATGTGACGCAAGCAGAACTATTTGGAGCGTTGCTGTAATGCTTTAATGCCCTGGTAGGCGTTTCCCCTATGGGCATACGAACAAGAGAAGGCGATTAGTCATCGCCAGAGAGGCGTGAAGACTAGCCCTATGGAATACAATCACGAATAAATAGTAATACAATGAGGCTTTAAGCAAATTAAGTCGATACATACGTGCTCCCATTAAGTTCACTGATTGTTACATTTGCAGAGGTGAGTGAATTCTCCACCTGAAACTTCCTACTGTTAAATTTCGCATTGGACAGTGCGGAACGTCAGGACACTCGAAAGAAAGAGGAAGATTTTCTAAAAAAATATGTTTTAACATTATCAAATAAGTACCACACTTCATCATGAAAAAAATATACGTGACTGAAACTTTTCAAGATTAGAGGAAGAAAAAATATTGAAAATGAAATTTAGGATATGTACTTCAATAAACAAGATGTAACTCAGTTTTATGAAGCTAATTTTGCATGGATTTATTTTTTAACCCGTCTAAGGTACATCCTTGTTGATTAATATCAGAACAAAGCATCAGGAAGGTATGACAATTTATTATTGGTGAGCATTACTTCTCATTAATTTATTCATATTTTTGCCATCCGATTTCATTTCTACATAGACTCGACCTCTAGCGCATGTAATTACAACATTGCAAAAAAGCACATATCCAAGATACACAGGTTATTAAGAGCATGGGAAAAGAATTCCTCAGTAATTTAATGTTAATGGAATAGAATATAGTAATTAATAAGTAATTTGTATTTCACGTAGCTTATTATGACAATATTTGCATTGAATCAATGATCATCGTATGATAGCTAGCAATAACGTTTTAAAGATACTGTACGCATGACAAAAAATTAATATCCCAAGTAAGAGCCAATGTTAAGGAATATATGTCTCGTAAATGAATTTGAGCATTCTTTAAAGGTGGTCCTAATAATTGATCGAAATAAAACCGGCAGAGAATTTTCAGTCATTAAATCGAAAATAAAATTGAGCGGATAGAGGACATAAATATATTTATTCTAAATAGTATCCAAGACAATTGGAATCTGCCGTCGAGTCCACCCACGAACGAATGAACTTTTCGTTGAAACAAACCGACAGTTGAATGATAAAGAGAATACGAAGTGGGTATCGAATATTCTTTTATTTGTTTTATTCACGCTATTTTGGAAACCCCAATTCAAAATTTCTCAAAATAGGAGATAATGGATTCACGGAGCACGCACGGAGCTAGCTTACGATTGATCAATCATAAATTATAATACTGTAAATCAAAAGAAGCTCATGAAATAAAGCGACTTCATTTCAGGATAGCCCTGGCATTGTGATCAATCTATAACGACTACATTATGATAATTTCATGCGACCTAATGCATTCTTTACTTGAGGAAGAATTCGTATGCACGAATTACACCCACAAAAGCTTTGGTACAACATCTAATGGGAGCATCTCCAGCCAAAACCGTCGATCAAGGTCTTATCCAAAAACGGAGTTGATTGCTTTCTATCATCACAAAAGCAGGATACGATCATTAAGTATAAACACAATGAACATCGCCGTGGTCAAAATAGAAGATCCAAAATGCTTGTAAGCCATGGGAAATTCGATCAATAATTCAATCAAGATTTATGACTCGACCAAACAATAGGTTTAAGCCCTGTGGGAAAATTTTTAGGATCATTGGATTCATTCAATGCAACGGGAGAGAGAGTGGTGGAGGGGAGGAGCGAAGAAAAAACCATTCATTTTAGCCTTGGTGACATAATAGGGGGATTGGATGGTCGTTTCCAGCCACGGCGGGTAATGCTTTACCTACTTATCGCAGTTGAAGTGAACTAACATTCCCATTTAAACTTGGTTATTTGCAGTAACTATCTGTACTGAACTGTTTCATTTAAGCACGGAAAACATACCGAGTTCGAATTCAGGAAATTGAAAGGTCTAACGTTGCTGAAAATATACTAAATAAACAATTTAAATTATTATAATGTACATATAAAAATATATGAAATAAAATGTGCATAAAAATAAAAAACTGTAGCCGAACATTTCCCATAAAACGTGTTAGATAAAATAATGGGAAATATAGGAATAATAAGAGGAAATTCATTAAATCTCCATCAGATAACTCATAAAATATATCGTTAAGGGTTCCATTGTAAGGTATCCAAAAGGAACACCTGCTGCTCGACGTTAGTTATTTTTCTTAATAATTGTTAATTATTTAATAAATTAACAATTGGAGACATGAAAACACTCTAGCTTTGGAATTCCACCCAAGCTCCATTCTGAATATGGCACGAAGACGATTTTTTAAATTGAATATATCAGCCACTCTTACTTCACATTTTCGGATAAATAAGAATTAATTCAATTTATAGTCTCGCAACTCAAAAGATAAGTGACATCAGATAATTCCAATTCCAAAGTTTCTCATCTCCCCCGAAAATGGAAATGTATGGAATCGTCAAGAGGGACGCAGATGTTCACATATATTCAGAAAGCGGAGGAAATCAAGGGCGACGATTCGTGACTCACGCCTACTCACGCTCTTAGATCACACAAGCGAGAATAAACTGAATGAAAACCGTTACCAGCGGAGTGGACGGATCTAAGACAATTTATTTTCAGGAAAACGTCCAAATTTTCTAGAAGAAAAGGTTAGGTGAACGATCTCAACTCCTCTCATAACACGGAACAGCTCCAGTAGAGAGGATGCATATGAATTGAAAAGCTAGCATGGGCGTACCCAGCGAGGGGAAGGGGGGGCAGGTGCACCCCCATAGAGGAAAAGATAGGAAAAGTCTTTAAACAAAATCAGTACTGAATAGAAACGAAAGCATTCAACAGATTTTCTTTAAACCCACGAAACATAATATGTATTAGTGTAAGATATGTAACTAAAATAAAACTATTTTTTCAAAGAAATTATCTCATAAACTTATGTCACAACTTGGTTTGCCCCCCTCCCCCCTAGACCATGGCTTGCCCCCTCCCAGTTATTAACCTGGGTACGCCCTTGCCTGTTAGTGATAAAAGGTGTTAACGATACGGCTTATCTAAATTACCAGCGAGTTATAATAGACGATGCATTAATTACTTCGCACACACCTTAAACTCGAGACCCATTTTTCCTTAAATATCGTTTCTTCGTATTATCTTAAGTAAATCAGCCTAAGAATGAACAAAAAACACAATCCACAACATCGGGGGCTGTCCCTAAAAGATAAACTTTCCCGTCAGATTCCTGAATTTTTGTTGGTACCTACGCACATATATACATCTTGCGGAGCGGATATCAATAGTCGCGAAACAACATCTGGTCACCTTATATTTACTTGGAAATTTGACACCACCTGAACCAAGCAGTAGAGGGTGCAGTCTACGGATTAATAGCCACCCCACGTCTAGTGAAAAATGCTTTTTGAAGATTGATAATTTTTGAAAATTTATTATATCACAGTGGATAGAATTATGTATGCAACTTACACAAGGAGGCAATATTGTACAATGCTCCAAAACAAAAAATAAAAATACTGGATTTCGTCATCACCAAATAAACCTGCTTTATTTCCCCAGACACCAGTTGAATACGTTCAACTCTCTACGGATCACAACAAAGTCAAGAAGAGCAGGGATGTAAAAACAGGTTTTGCGACCCTCAGTACAGTACAAAGGGGCAAGCGAAGTAAAAACCATCCTCTTCAACGTCGGGGTGAAGCTGCACGAATGGACCTTTACCCTTTAAATCCAGTCGGGAAGTTTAAAAAGAGCCGTAGTGGCATCTTGAAAAGATTATCTGCTTCAACTCCACTCTCGCCTCACCTCACCCTTAACCTTCCGTCCAAAAACTCACTTCCTTCCTCCCCTTCTCCCCTCCTACATGCTCCTCTGCAGCCTCCCCACGCCCCTTCCACTTCCGCCTCTCCCAGCCCCACAAACTTCGGACTACCTATAGAGATCCTCAAGACTTTACGTGAGGATAAGGTTGGTCCAGACTCGACCGCGGAACGAAAAAAGAAATGAGAACTCGGTGTCTCGAATGATCGCCACGTTCTAATTTGACTTGCACAGAGGCAAATTCGCAGCTATTTAACAAACTATTACAGCTTGTATTGCAAGCTATTAGAGCATATTATACCGCAATAAAAGGTAATGAACGGTATTCCTGAGACTTTTAAAAATATGCACGGTATATACTTACTAAAAAAAAGCAAGTAAAAATGTGCCAAATCGGAGATAATGATCCATTTCTTGAAATAATTTTATTTGAAATACTTTTTATTTTCAATTCTTCACTTTAAATGGCTTTTCAAGGGTTTGAATGTGGAGATTACGAGGGGAAATTGAGTAAAGGCATTTGTTTTGCGAATATTGTGTAAATTCGTTTTAAAGCATATTGTAAATATGTGAGAATTGAGAAAAATCAACGAATTACCTTATCCATCGAGAATGCCGATAAAATGCTTCAGCTTCCTTACTCAAAAAAATCACTTTTACTTTTTAAATAATATCATATTTTATTAAACTTCTTCACTTTGAAATGTTCATCGAGGGTTCGATTTTGGAGCATTCGTGAGGAAATTGAGTGTAGGGTATTTGTTTACGAAAATTTTGCAAATTTGACTTGACGCGCATTTTTAATGATTGTGAATTGAGAAAAATAGCTTCCGTCAGCGTAAGCAGCGATCTCTAGTGAACGCTGAGGTATATTTCTTCCAACAATTTTTCACCCTTGATTTACTACCCGAGTGTCATAAATATTGTTTTAAAAATATCACGAAATATTGGCCGAAAAAAATATTGTATAGGGAGTAAAGCGGCTTTTCTTCATCTTTAATCTCGTAGTTAATGAAATATTCGAATTTGTGAATAAAATAAGTCATCTGGAGAACTTCAATTAAACATTAAATCGTTTCCTGGATAGAAAAAAATCACTCTGACTTCGGGCCAGTTTTTTTTCGATTTCGGCTCACTGTGCGTCGGTCGTTGCGTGCCCCGCCCCACGCAAACCCTTCTCGTAAACACACAGAGCTATTCCTCCACTTTCCCCTCACCCTCTTGAAGATATTCCTGTTTCACCACCCCTTCCGTGCCCCCCATATACACTTCCCTTCCCACTCCGATTCGGAGTCGGTATATAAAAATGTACGCCGCGCGAACCCCTTGGGTGTTGAGGGGGGGATCGGACGCGTTTGCATCGAGACGGGACGACAGATTTCATTCGCGAGTGAGCTCATGTCCTGGATATTTTTCGCAAGGGGACTGCATAGAGGAGGCCCATTTTCATCCCATAAAAGGCTGATTTCTGTTGTCACTTCGATTGCATTTTAATCGGTTTTCAAAAACGTCCGCGGCGCTGTGATGACTGCAATGCGATCCAATTTTTCCAATATTTGGCAGTAGGTATGATCTATGAAAATGCAAGGAATTGTGTTGAAGAGTTATGACTTTCAGTGGCGTAACTAGGACTATGCTTTGGGGGGGGAGGGATGGGATAGCCTGGAGTGGCGATCCCCCACCCCTGTTTGGGAAAATTTCTGAAAAATGACATGCCTGGAAATACATTTCACATAATTTTCGCAATAAAAAATTTACTTTAAGCAGACGCAGTTATTAAATGTAAAACAGACAATAGTTTTAAACATTTTTTTTATTTCTCTGAGGCTTGGGGGGGATCCCCCTCATCCCTTGGCCTCGGTGGCGACGGGGTAAAGTCCTCGGCTGCCAAACCGAAGGTCGCGGGTTCGAGTCTCGCCTGGATAAGTTACCCTTATCCAGGGCATGGATGTTTGTGATTGTTAAATGTTATCAACCCCGATGTAAAGGCCGAACAGTGCTGTTTTCGGTGGTATGTGATATAAATAAATAAATAAATCCCCCCATAGCTACGCCACTGATGACTTTAATATATCACATCACCATGAATGTAATTTTTGGTTGATAACCTTAATTATTCCTTATTTTCCCCTAAAACTCGGATCACTTAGTTCGTCAGCGACGCGTGTGGCGACTTTTGTAAACCCATTTAAATGCGCGGTGGGTGGCAACACAGAGGCCGACTTGAGGATCCTCTTTTGCAATATTAATGATTTTTTGATTCGGTGGGGGTTCTGTTGAAATTACGACGCAGATAGAGCATGGCTTCAGGAAAAGCTATCATCACAAACCTACGAGGCTTGGGGGTGCAGCTGATTTAATGGTGCGTTCATTGACCCCCGGAGAAAAATTGAGAAAAAATATCAGGAAAGGAAGGTTTTCAAGGTTCACTCTCACTTTTTTACGATAATTCTTTGCAATAGCAATTAAATTAGTTACCAGTTTTATTTCTACAATCCATAACTTCAGTTATTTGCAATAATAGTTGCATTTCCTCTCGGGAATATCCAGTTTCTACCACCATCAGGGTTTGGATTCGGTCACTTGAAATGGTAAACTATGGCCAAAACTGGCCGGAAAAGATTTGCGATTAAAATTTTAGGCGTGGCTATTAATCTCTGGCAGAGAACTATCGCCAAGAGCGCCGTAGGTATCCAATAAGGTTACATACTGCTCAGTTAGCCATTTTGAATAACTAACGCACTCACGTTTTTACGATATTCAAGCTAAAAAGTTTATGTGTTGATCGCTGACATTCATCCCTACATAGTTCAAGGCTCATTTTTTGTAACAGGTGCACAATACGAGATGAGTAAAATTGCTCCTTCCTCGCAGCAATTTTTCATCCTCGATTAAGCACCTAAGTATCAAATGTATTTCTAAAATATGTAACAAAATCTTGATACAAAGAAAAATTGTCTAGGGTACAACGTAGCGTTCCTTTATCGTTGATCTCTGAGTAAATGAAATTCACGCATTTCTGTCGAAAATAAATTATCTGGAGCAATTCAATTAAAAATTCAACATCCGCATGCAACAAGTTGATTTTTTTTAATCCTATGGGACATGTCCTGAAAAAATGCAAGAAATGATACTTACCTACACACGCATTCCTTAGTACTGAATACTAGCAAGGGATGAGATGCACAAAACGTATACACGGCGATGTAGAATCGCCGAAGGGACGTAGACGTCCCTACAACGACGCGTCGTGTTCGCATGATTGACGATGGTGCATTTTCTTTGATCAAATCTTTTATATAGAGAGAGGAGGAAACGGTACTACCATGCTTGCACCGTGACTGTCTTCCCAGAATTGAGAAATTTAAAATCAATGAAAAATTTAAATAAACAAAAATTGAAAAGTAACAGTACATGCGCATGACAAGGATACAGCGAATCGGAGACTATACATCCTGGTGCAGGTGAACACTCCTTATTTTTTAGCCGCACAATACTCTTTTAGGATGGAATTGGACTGCCTGAAAAAATTAAAAAAAGTAAAAGAGTTCTCATTTCATCCTTGGATTAACTCCTCAACCAAATTTTTAAACTAATACGATTTAAATTATTATGATGTGTAAGGATACAACGTGATCATAAGATAGATGAATCCTATAAAAAACTTACCAAGCAAAAATTAATGATTATAGGATTGCATTTTCTGCGTTGAACCTCTCGTAGAAAAACTGTCCCGTTTAAGATTTTTGCAGGCGAGGGATTAGATTCGTGTTATATGGTGGATATGGTTGCTTACCACGATACTTTTAGGGTATATGGATATCTGAACGTGAAAGTAAAGCTAAGAAAATCATTTCATCATCATAACTATGTCTACGTAAGCACATGAGAATATGTCATTGAAGATGAACCCGTATAAATCCTCAGGGACACACCGAACTTATTATAAATAAAATTTAACTATTGTGCTTTCCGAAAATCGACTCTAGGCTCATCGAATATCAGTCAGATAAACTCCTTCCACCGTAGAAAGAGTGTCCTTTTCATTTCCCACGGCTATATCTCCCCGAATATAAATCGCGTGCTGAGTACCTATTCAAGATTATTTTCTATGACTCAGTATTAGGGAATAAAAATTTCCGGCCAAAGAATATTGACAGAGAAATGAATAATAATGATTTATTAATAAGAGTTATTACTATCAATGTGATATGTAATCCGCAATTATTCATCCGCAGGTGAAGGAGATATGGGGTCCCAAGGCGAAAACCTTCGCCGTCCGGAGGTGATTGTACCCCTGCTGTTCATCCTAGTTGGTGTATTCTGGTGGTTGGTGGTGAAGCCTCTAAGCTACTGGAAGAAACGCGGTGTCCCGTCAATACCAGCCGCACCCCTGACAGGGAGTATGCCACTGCTCTTTTGGAGGAAATATATTGGCGATGTGTTCGCCTCAATGTACGCTAAACTGGAAGGGAAAAAATATGGAGGGTTCCATAATCTATCAAAACCATCTATACTTATTCGTGATCTCGATATAATAAAAGACATCCTGGAGACCAACTCCAATAACTTTCACGACAACGACTTCGAGCTTCCGGCCACAACAGGCGAAGAATATGGGCAGAATTTGTCTTTCTTGACGGATGGGTCCTGGAACGCTCTTAAGCCCAATTTGACGGAAATCTACAGCGCGGGAAACATTAAGAATGCCATGCCTTTCATACTAGAAGTTTGCGAAACATTGGAGGACTGCGTTTCGACGAAAATCGAAATGGCGATGGAGCTTAAGGAGATGGGAGAGTGCTACACGACAGACGTGATTTCATCGATAGTTTTCGGCACCAGAGGGGACTCCTTGCTGAATCCTTGCGGCAAGTTCAGGAGGATGGGTTGCAAGATAGCCGGAATGTCAGCGTCGCGTTCACTGGCCATGAAAATACCTCTTCTGCTGAAAATAATCCCGTGTTTGTGTTCATCCCGGAAAGCAGTCGACTATTTCCGAAGTGTGGTGAAGGAGGCCGTCCACATACGCGAGGAGGAAAAGGTTCAAAGACCAGACTTTTTGCACGTACTGCTGGAACTTCAAAAGCAAGGGAAGTTGAAAGTTTCAGAAGAACAGACGAGCGACCCGAGCAAAACTGACAGTGAGGGTGAGTAAATGACAAAGATAACTTTAAATTTCTCTTCTTCCCGGACGCAATATCCTCAAATAGAAGCACTGAGGACATTTTTTTGAGGAAAGTTAGAGACGCTTCTAAGTTATTACATCCCGAATTATTCTACCATTTCTCGCAGCTTGTTCGACCACTCAAAAATAACCATAACTCAAGTTGAGCTATGACCTAGAGAAAGGCGAATGCATAGGGGAATTGGGATCAGAGGGGCCCATCCCCAAATGCTCATGATGCATTCTCCCTCAAAAGAAACCCCCCCCCCCCCGCACATCTGTATATAGCTTTCACCAGAATTCTCCCAAATTTATTTCTACGGCAAAACTTTAGCTATGGGCTCTGAGCGGCCCTAATTGGGAAATCATACCAATTAAATTGGATACTCTTAATTGGGTATTCTGTTTTACCTCTGGGGCAAAATTGCCTGCTCTACTCCCTAAGAATTGCAACCGAATCCCAAGTACTAAGTCCAGGGTAAAAGTACGTCGTGCAAGCGGAAAGCTAAATGCTGGCAAAATATTTACACTATGTATCAATAACATAGGTGTCATTCCTTATTTTAGAACAGACTTATCTTCTTCAGTAAACTTGTAATGTGGTAAACTAAGGAACATGAAAGAGGAGAAAAATATGATTTAAGAAAAAAACAAAATTACTAAGCACTTCTTTTGTGGACTTTTTTTTAAAATCAATCAATCTGGTAAATTTCACAGCTTAATTTTGATTCTTAAACTCATTGCCATCATACCAAGTTCGTGTGGTGAAAATGAATAATTCCAATACATTGGAGATTGTCTTTTTTGTTATATTTAAGGGATTGAGGAGGTTTGGAGGTGGACCTGGATCAGGGGTGGATTCAGCATCAAATTGGGAGGGTGGTAATGAACCAAGTCCAGGGAGTATGGAATACTCCTCGGAAGAGTGGGACTATCTCCCAAGTAAAATGTTTTGCTGGGAGTGCTATGCCACACAATAGGGACCCACAGAATTATACACTAAAATGTCAAACAATCCTTCTCTAACTCCTATCACTAGCACTGAGAAACAAATCAGCTGAGAAATCATGTCAAAAATTGAGTTGCATGCACTCTTCTTCTACAAGATCCACACTTACTCTCCAGCAACATGGCAGACTTGGTGCATACGTAGAGGAAAATTGCCGCATGAAATCGGCAAAGTGACCATTCTGAATCAGTAGGTCCTCATTCTGCGGTTACGCTCTACGAAAAATACAATTCAAATTTATTTCATGTTTGGGATTTGTCGCCATACATTTTCATATGTATTCCCTTTACTCCTTCACTAGGATACAAAAAATATTAAACTAATAAAAATTAAAAATATTTGATAAAATTTGGGGAGGGGTCATGACCCATAACCTGAATCCGCCTCTCATCAGGATGTAAATTTGCGGGAGAATGGGTTCTGTGGGAACATATGTATTATTCTATACATGATTTGGCCATAAGAAATTCACAATGCATATTTTTAAGTCTCCTGGATGACCAATACTTGCATAGGTACTTAATATTTCTATCACTTAATATTTGTATTTTAAAATTAATATTAGGCTGGCTTCCAAACTCGATGGAGCAAACAAACAAACCCTCTACCTTCTTCCCTTTTCAGGGTTCTTCAGCCTTTCTTAGACAATTCTACTCTCTAATCAACCCTATTCTCTAAATAACGCTCAGTCATGAACTTGTTACAGTAGCTAGGCACCATATTGCTCCAATGCAATTCCTACACTAGTGTATGTAATGCTACGGTAGAGCCTTCATTATCTGTAATTTGATCAACAGTTCAATGGGTTATTAACGAGCCACTAACCAAGCATTCCCTAACTCTCCCTTTTCTTCCATAATTCATTTTAAAGCCACCAGTTTTTTAATGGAATGGAAGCAAAATATGCAGAGGAAGCATGACATAGATACACATTAAAAATTTGTCAGGAAAATTATGAAGTTTGAATAGATTATCCTACTCTTTTGATAGTCTGTTAGTTCTTTCTTCTCCACTAAAATTGATAATCAAGGCTACAGTTTCACCTTATTGTCTTACAATGTTCCAATATAATAATTATTAAGGAAAGTTGTTCTGTGATCTCCAGCTTGTGATTCACTGACAATGAGTCAGAAGTGAAACCTTGACCAACCTCACCTTGTGTTCCGGCCTATGGCTAACCACCATGATACACACAGGCCATCATTTATTTTGTCCTCGATGACATTCTATTTTGACCTCCTAGACAAGAGATAAGGTACATATGGTAGAATTGGAGAAGTTGATGCAAAAAATATGGGTAAACATTGGTGGGAATAAGGCATATAATCTACTTAAGAGAAAAAATGAAGAGAGTACATCCAATTATGTAATATTTAAGTGAGAAAAAAAATTAAGAAAGTGTTTCATTGAGGCGAAATTATATGTCACAGTAATGAAATTTACGTTGCTAAAGTAATCAAATAACATAAGATAGAGTGAATTCAAAGAAGAGGCTTTTAGGAATCATTTTAGTCCAACCAAAATTGCTTTTCACTGTGTTTTTGCATAACTTTGATTTCATTTCATCAATAAACTTTAAGTCATCCGACAATAAGCCATGCTGAGCCAATCATTATGAATTTTCTTGGTAAAAAATATGATTAAATAATCATTCATTTCTAATTCCCAAACTCTTCTCCTAAATATCAACTCGAATGGTATGGATGTACTATGGAACCCATATTATTGCTACCAGGAGAATATAAAACAAAAATTTCTCAAATTTAGATGAGTGTATCTCCATTCCTTGCTCTAAATTGCTGATGAACCATTTTGTTTTGTCTTGAACTAATTAGGAATTAAAATTACAGGAAACACAACTGAGCTTGACAATGAAGCTTTGAACACCATCGCAACTCAAGCTCTTACCTTCTTCATCAATGGATATTATGCCACATCCAATTTAATAAGCTTCTCACTGTTTGAATTGGCGTACAATGGTGACATACAAAGCAGAGCACGAGCTGAAGTTACAAAAGCATTGGAACACCATGGCAGCATGTCCCAGGATGCATTATCACAGTTGCATTATCTTGACTTAATATTAAAAGGTACGTAATCCTAGCTTGCGCACAGCAATGGCACTCAAAAATTTGTCATTTATTTCGAAGTTATCCCTACAAACCATCACTGAATCATGATAACCTCAGCCTGGTAGTATTATAAAGTAGGAAATAAAGGCAGCTGAAAGAAAAAAGAAATGGTTTCTCTTATTTTTCAAGAATTTTATAAGAAAATGGATGGTTGCTGGAAAAGCCAACGGCTTCCCAAGGCCATCCTTGGTCTTCGACTCTCAGGCCCCACAGGACCCCTAACATTGAACTCACAATTTTTAAAGAGTTTATTATGTATGCAGGTGGGATTAAATGAAAAATAGGGCCCTTAGAAATAGGCCACACGCCATGCATGAGATGACTAAGCTTGAATGCTACTCTTCGCCGCAGTCAGAACACTTCAGGTATAATTGTCAAATTTTGTTTGGCATTTTTGGCCCTTTATGATTGCCACTTGAACTCACATAGGTATTCTGCTTATTTTCAGCAATAACTTTTGATGATGGCTTTATAATAGTAGATGGGGATGAGAATAATGTTATTTTTGGTTAAATAATTTTAAATATGTACACCCCATAATATTTTCTATTTGAAAATGTACTTATAATAATGCTAAATATGATGCAATCGGTACCAAGCATTCTGTGTTCATGCCCTCATGGATAATCAGTGGCGGATACAGAAAAAACTCAAGGGGGGGGGCGCAACATATCTTGAGTTGTCTTTACTTTTATCATAATAAAAGATCACAGTCAAGTCAGCCAAAGTATAAGAAAATTTTATTTAAAGTGATTATAAACATGTAAAAGACAATGCCATCTTATGATATAAAAAAGTTACAATTGTGGTTTTGCAATGTTCGGCAATACGGGTGGACCCGCAAGGGGGGGGCGCGCGCCCCCTGCGCCCCCCATCTGTATCCGCCACTGTGGATAATGCATTAAGCTAATTCAGACTGACTACTGTGCTAAATTTATTCTTAATTTCCCTCAATCTTCCAAGATTGTTCGTGATTCAGATTGCTGATATAGAAGGATAATAGTATCCTAATTAACACTTTCTGTATGATGCCAGAAGTGGCACTGTTTGAGCGACAATTCCCCTCAGTGCATGAATCCTGAGCTCTGCTTGGGCATGGGGCTCATGGCTTCTGCAGCCTATTATATTGCCATTCAACTCCACTTGGCTGTTTTCAGGATAGAATGTAAGGCCATTATTCTCAGCATATCTTAACAGTATATCAACATACATTTTGCTGGAAGACTCCATCTTAAATAATTTTTATGTTTTCTGAAACTAAAATAATATTTTAAAAGCTAAAACTTTGCTGAAAATATTCTTGTTAGTATGGCAGTGTGGCCAGGTTAAGTAAGATGCACTGTGTGGCAGTGCATAATTTTGGCCGGAGCGGCATTCTGGCACCTCTCAGGTATAATAGGGTAGTTTCCTTCATCAAAGAAAACGAAAGGCATTGATTGCGATTCGTTACCCACCATTACTGTATCCATAATATACAAATAATTTCGTTTTAGAAATACCGGTTTAGACGAATGGCAATGGTCTATTTTTATCCTCATTTGAAAAGGGCCAGATTGGCACCCATGCGATGCCACTCCACGTGACGTCATAGGGACCTAGTTTCTATACGAGAAGATAGGAGTTATACATCATCTGAGGTTACCAATGCATGCATAAGGCGCAGAGCTCAGGGAAACATGTCTTAATAATCATTTATTAAAACTGGCTAAGGTCGGAAAGTTTTCTTCATTTGATAAGGTATTAATAATCCTTATTTAAGCCAAGCGCTACCAGCCAGCAGGGTACTCAGCTACCTGCTAGCAGCCTGCGTCGTATCAGCGCTCAACTCGCCTCAAGGTCACCTCACAGGGCGGCAGCGGGAACCAGAAATACGTCACACGGAGAGATTTCCCGGCATTCATACTTACGCGTCGCGTTTTCGCGCGCTTGAAAATTTTCACTTTTCATTTAATCGGGAAAAATAGATATCGTCATTTAAAAATCTAAAAGCGTGAAATACGTACTCCAGGAGTAATAATCTTTCGATTTAGGCAATAAAAAAATAATAGGAAACTACCCTATTGGATCATGTCAAAAAATTTTATTTTTTACTTGGAAAACATGATTCCTTAATGTAACTTTTATTACAAGTTTAATGGAATGGCAATTTTTCAGGGGGCTTATATTTGGAAATGATGTGGATTAAATGTGTTGGCATGCATTCCCATGCTTAAAATTTTAGAATCCAATCAAAATTAGTCAAAAAATTAATTTTAGAAAATGAAAGTAGAAAGTGTCAATTCAAAACAAATAAATTATGTTACGAATTTAATTTCACAGAGACCATCAGGAAATACCCTCCATCACCTTTCTTAGCACGCAAGGCATCGAAGAAGTATTACCTGCCCAGTGCCGAATATGAAAATGAGGAGGAAAAAAGCAAAGAAGGGATCTGGCTTGAAGAAGGAAGTTCAGTAGTTGTGCCTGTCCTTGGTATTCATCAAGATCCAAAATATTATCCAAATCCTGAAACCTATAATCCAGACAATTTCTCAGAGAAAACAGCCAGCCAAAGAAATAGTTATACCTTCCTAGGATTTGGAAAAGGATCACGGGCTTGTAATTGTAAGTATAAAATCATTTGAAATTCATATAAAATTTTATTGACGCATGCATATTATACTGCAAAGTTGTATCAATAAATCACAATCTTTGAGCCAATGTTTATATGTAATGCTAATTTGCAGTAGGTTATGTTGGGAGTGTAATAGGATGCAGGATGCCATAGGACTGCTAGAGTTTATTGCAGCACGACAAAATACATAGACACATATAAAAAATGGTAACCGGAAGTAGTAGTGTGGTAAAAACAAAAAACACATTAAAACCAAGTAGTGAAGGGGATAATGGGAAGTGGACAAAAGAAGGTCACATGTTTAGCAACATATTTAAATTCCACAACAGGTTATTCATTTTGACTTCATATAACTCGAAGGACCATGAGGTGACCTTTGATTTATCTTATTTCCTTTGACCCCCATGCATGTATTTTCTTAACAACAATTCAAACTTATGTACAAACAGAGCCATCATTTCTAATTGCTATATACATATTTATTTTAAGCCTATATGCAAAGAAAATTTCAGACTTACTATAGTAATACACCCATAAATTGTGACAAACACGTGCATATATGTCCACGGGGCACTTTTTCTGGAAAGATGGTCGGATTCCATTGTACCTATGATTTCTATAAACACAAGTATTACTCAAGTAATAAGCATCCTCTGATTATAAAACTTATTAAAGTGAAAGGTGTCCGGAAATCTAATCTGCTATATTCCCTCAGAAAAAAGCTATGTGCAATTGCCAAAACTGCACATGCATGAATATTTTGGCTGAACTTTAATGCACTCACTTAATTGGTAGAACCAAGCAGGGGGGTGGGCCAGCTGCCCCAACAAAGATTGTTACCAATAAAATTCATTCTTAAGCCCAAAAAGGTGATCAAGTTCTTGATGGCTTCACTCTTCTTACAAGTGGGTCCAGTTTAATAGGAACAGTGAATTTGGATGTGCTGGGGAAATAACAGCTCTCTTCAATCCACATATATCATACCTACCATTCAAAAGCTAACTACATATATCTACCCCTCTTTCCTTCCCCCACTTTTGGCTCTGGGTGATAAGTTTAAAAAACTTCAGACCAAAGGCGTTATGAAGAATATTTCCCCAGAGTGAAAACTTGCTTCAATCATATGTGCACTTCTAGCCTTTCCCATTTTCCTTGTGACTTTATGATAGAATTCAATTAAAATCAAAGATACCTGATGACCTTGAGATAAAACTGTGTGAAAAGTCCCCAGTGTTGTATGTTTGCATGTATTTTTATGTTTACCGCCACGTACGCCAGCGCCTTGAGTGGCTTGCCTTGGAAGCACATGTATTTGTCACTTGTTTCTCTCCCAGTAGTAGTAAAAGAACATGGCGCAATTAAAAACTGCTGTTTTATTACACAAACAAGGATAGTATTCCCTGCTAAGTAAGAAAGACCCTAGTCATGTCGACTAGAGTCACAACACCCAGACAGAAAAATCATTCCCTTGACTGAGATTCCAACCTAGATTTACCTACTTCATGCATGTTCATACACCACTTAAGCTACTGAGGAATCTTCTCCTGCCACATTTTTTTTGTTGGCTTTAGAGTACAAGGTATTTGATGCTCCCAGGCACACAGAATGTCCAAAGGTGGCATGTTTGTGCACATGGCACCATAGTCTTAGGACTTCATTCAAAAATTTGAATGCTACCATGTTCGCCAAAGAAATTACATATTTAAGGAAATAACCAAGGACTTACCAATGACTTTGCCACACATTATTGGTCCTTTATTTATTTTAACCTTAAGTTGTTAACCACTGTTTCTGATATCCCCTCCCCACTCGGTACTTACTCCATCCAAACCTTCTTTCTCCTCTGTATCTCCTTCAAAAGTTATCTCTCCTCACCCAACATCTCCAGTACTTTCTTGTTCCTCCTCCTCTCTATCCATTTCCAAATGCCCAATGGTTGTTCTTTACTGCAGGATTTAATTGGAACACATTTAAATTACTATGCCCACATGGGCACATCAGGCAACGAGTGGAGCCATTTTCCCATGACTGTACAGCCACAATAGGGGTTTATAGGTTAACCTCAAATTTGACTAGGTTATAATTACATTTATGAGTTTGAAACCATGATAAAGGTATACATTACAATAGTCAAATCTATTATTATGTAGGTATAATTATGACTATTATTAACGTATTCTGCAGATTAAGGGAGGTTTGAATGGGGTATTTACTAAGAATTCTGAAGGTCTCTCTCCTCCATTCATGGACTGCCTACTCCAATTTACAATAAGGCCTTCTCCCTTCCATTCTATCTAAAAATCCTATTCACTTCCATCCCCTTCCTCATTTAGCCAACATTCTTCCCTCTAACACTGTTTCTGATATCCCCTCCCCACTCGGTACTTACTCCATCCAAACCTTCTTTCTCCTCTGTATCTCCTTCAAAAGTTATCTCTCCTCACCCACCATCTCCAGTAGGGGAGAGTGGGGCAAAACCGACTGGGCGGGTCAAACCGACCCCTTTAAAATCACCCAGTAGTTGTTGCTTTCAAGCAGCAAAATTATAAATTAGCTGAAGTGGCCGCCATTACCAGCAGATTGAGCTTGTTTTAGTTTGCGTAGTGGCCGCCGTTTAGTTTCTGTGAAGTTTTCAAATTTTATACAGTTTTCTTAAGAATTTTTATTACGTTTGTTTTGGATCTGGCAGCTATAATGCCGATCTGATTTACCAACGGTAACTTAATATGATAATTTAGTGTTTTTAGTTGTGTTTTAAGCCCGTGTAGCCGAGTAGTTGATTATGGATACGCTTGTATTGTCATATTTCTGATGTTGTGTGTCGAGGGGCAAAACCGTCATCGGAGAGTGGGGCAGGACCAACAGAGGTTGGATACTCTTAAAGATAGGGATAATTGTGACGAAGGAGACGAGGAGGCTTGCAAATTTTACAATGAGTTGTATTCTAGTTCCAAGACTAAAGTGGGTTGAATACAATCTTTGAACTGCAAAGGGTGGGCTCACGAGGCGTGCTCAAATTGTGAAGAAGAAGATGACATTGTCATTTGTGATTAATGTACTTCAGATCATATCCAACCTCACATATTGTTAATTTACTATTTCCTGTTAAGAATAACACACACGTGTTAAAAGAGTGTTTGTAAAATAAACCTTTCAAAATTGTACAATAAAGGTTTTGTAAATGCAAATTTAAATGCAAATTCAATGGGTGTCTGTTTTGCCCCACCTATGGGGCAAAATCGTCATTTTGTCAATGTTTGAAAAAAATCATAAATATACGTAATCACAATCATAAAATGCATTTATATTAATATTCTACACCCTATATGAATATATGTTACTATAAACCACATTTATAAGAATATTAGCAACAGAATGATCAAGTTTTAAATGAAAAAAGGTTAACCGGTCGGTTTTGCCCCACTTTCTTGTTCCTCCTCCTCTCTATCCACTTCATTTTCTCCATTCTTCTCCAGACCAACATCTTGAATGCCCCCAGTCTTTGCCTTCATAAGTGTCCATATTTCCCCAACATAAAGTGCTGTAATCCAGATAGCGTATCCTTTAAACTCTTCTATAATCATCCTCCCATAAGCTCCTTCCAGTAATGTAATTTAAGTATACTGGGACTAGCCATGGTGAAAACTTTATGGAGTCTCCCGCTATGCAAAAATTGTGTGAAAAATCATTCGCCTTCCTGAACATGAATGCCTCCTTTGGTAATGCAGTATTCTTCTTGATGTCATTACTGCTTTATCCATTTTCTTCTAATGTGCTGGGAATAGTTGCAATGCTATTTGGGCAGCACTTAGGGGGAGAACAAATACAACAATAAGGACATCAGGAAGAGTATTTCATTAGCACCTGAATTTAGAACAGGAAGGACCTTTCCCTTGGGCTACAACCTCGTTGTGGTTGAAATGCTTGCGCATTCTTGTGGCTCCCTAGAGCTGCACAGGTGGAATTAAAAATTCTGTTTGAATGGAATGGAACTCTACAAACTACCTCTTCCCTGAAAAATTGTTTTGGAAAAAATGAAGGAAAAGTTATGTTAAATTTAGGGCTGGTTTTATAATGTCTAGTTAGCATTAACCGGAACATTATACTGTCGTAATCTTAACTTGAAGGTATTTTAAAGTTAAAGTAGTGAAAAGTAGTTCAGGATAATGGTTAGTTTAACAGGTGACTTCAAGTGGAAGACACCATTAACTCTGATTTTTATGCTCCGAAAAACTTAACTAGACATTATAAAACCGGCCCTTAGTCAAATAAAAAAATAGTCAAAAAAATAACTTTTTAACAAGTAAAAATGTAAAGGTTAGGTATTTTATCCCTCTCTCACACTGAAATATTCATTTCCACAGCTATGCAGCTCAGTCTTCTCCTTGCAAAAGTTGCCATCGCTTCACTGCTGGCCAAATATGATTTTTCGCCATGTGAAAAAACATCTTTACCTATTACAATGGATCCCTCTTACCTCATAACAATGGCTCAAGGTGGACTGTGGGTGAAGGTGTCTTCACTAAAGAAGAAATACTGAACAATGAAAATGAAAATTTCAAGCATGGTATTTGTCAGTGAAGAGGAGTGAGGTGTTACCAATTGATTTGAAGATATGAAGCTTTTTTCTGGAATGACTTAGAATTGATATATGTACTTATGTAATGAAATTTCATCTTGGTAAGCCATTACATATATTTCCAATTGGTATAATGCTTTCTGCAGAATTACCAATGATGATAATTCTGTGTAGCTAAATGTAACTAAGAAATATTATAAACAAAATTGTACTCTTTTTGATGATATCAGGACTTCTCAAGTAATCCAGTATTATGAAAATAATCTTAAATCTAAAAATGATGAGAGGATTTAAAAAAATTGTGAGTCAAAATTGATGATAAAAAGAAATATCATGGTATTCTGGAGGAATGATCGACAATGTGAAAAGATTGTCTTACATTTATATCATCATCTAGAAAACTTGCCAAAAGAAGACTGAAAAAGATATCTCTTGCGTACTCATATTGAAGAGGGTTACTAAATATGTATTACAACTGTAATAATGTCAATCAATGCAAAGTGTTCAAGTCTTACATTTTCAAATGTGGTGCATATATAGCTATCAAAGAAAATTTTTATTTTCCACATCAACATTTGCGATGAATTTTCACTACGGTAATTGGCAAATGAGATTTTATTAAATATTTATTAACCTAAATAAATGTATTTATCTTTTAAATGTATTTTTAAGAATTTGGAAGTAAAATAGCATTGCATGGAATTATGTACTTCCTTAAAAATTAACCTGGATCCACCCAATGAAACAAAAATGTCACACGCGGCATCGCTCCACTTTAATGGCTCTTGCATCACTTGAGCAAGGTAGGTAATCGTTGTGTTTTATACTTATTTAGAAAGTGAACGTTATGGGATTAATTTCTGTGTATGACTTGTTAGTGAGAGTGAAAACATATCCTTTTAGCTCTCCTGGTACCGCGGTGCCTTCCCTGAACACTGAAAATGGAAGTTTGCATTGCAAAAGTATTTAATTTTTTTACTATCTATATGCGTTACTGTGACAACTTTTGGTTTATATATGCATAATGATACAAAATTAATAATATGTTACACATCAATATGTTTGGTATTGCTTTGGAATGCTGAGATATTCTGTGTTAAATGCTGCTATGACATAAATGTCACAATGGGTGGATCCCTACGCAAATCTTCCCAGTCGCATAAATGAAGCTCTTCCCAAAATTTAAAGTAATTTCAACGTTTCTACCTTCGTATTCCCACCCAACGATTTATTATAATTCAATAAATTGATTAATTTGCTTTTATAAACTTCTATTCTGGTAATTACTTTCGATTTAAAAATTTTATTCTTTGTGATATTGATAGCTCCGAGATATTACTCTGGGTATAGCCAATAAGCTTCCAGAAAACAAAGACCTCGACAAAGTGGAATAAATATACTTCTGTTGCATAATTGTTGCATAATACACTTTTAGCCACCAAAAGCAGCAGTTGCCACTGATGAGGAAATTTTAGATGACGAGGCTGGTGGACTAGTGGAAAATTGAATGGGAAAAGAGTGGAGCTTGTTTTACGGCTTGATGATGATAATACTAAAGAATTTCAAGAAAAGACTGAAAATTTGGTACCAGTTATATGTAAGGAAAAGGATTTGAAGTAAATGAAGCTTACATTACTTCACCAACAGAAAAAATTGAAAAGAGAAGCAGCCAATTGGTGACGGGAAGGTCTTTTTTAAGAAATATGTTATTCCCCAAAACAGATCTCCTTGAATTGAGGGAATTTTATTGGTTTTTCATCTTCTAGTATCAGAAAAGAGGAGACGAAAATTTTCATAGGAATTCATATTTTCTGTTATGAGGTTATCACAGGGTTCTATCCGAGAGATTCTCCTGGGAAGATTCTGGGGATGTTCACAACTCAATGGTTACCGTAACCATGCGAAGGAATAGGTTCCTTGAGGTAAGTAAATTCCTTTGCAGAGTTGACAATGCGATGCCCGACATGAAAGACAAATTGTGGGAGCTACGCCCATTGTACACTAAATTGAAAGAAAGTTTCAGGGGAATTTTTCCCACTGAAAAAACTCTATTTTAAGGAGGGCATGATTGTGTATTTTAGCATCCATCCCTACATGCAATTCATTCAGTAAAAGTCATTCCATTTTGGTAATAAGGTCTGGTGTTTGAACACTCCCAGTGGGTTCATAGTAGATTTTGGCATTTATCAAGGTAAAAACCAACATTCAAGCCATGTATATCGATTAGAATTTCCGTGGATATGGTGCAACTGGCACTCTAGGAGAGGATAGATTGCCTAAAGATTGTTCTTTGAAAGAAAGTTACTTGATCTGAAATCTGATATTGGACACATGAAGACATCTTTTTCTGCTTTAGGCTTTCACAGTGCTGGATTGCCTTTCTCTCCATTGCTTTTTGGGTTAGCTGTGTCGAAGTTGAGTTCTGATGACGTTACTTGGCCTATGCTAGTCACATCTTCAGATCAGGTTTGAGTGCCAATAGATGGAAACAGTGGCGCAGCGAGGGGGGGGGGGTTTGGGGTTAAACCCCCCCCCCCCCCCAGAGCTCAGAGAAATTTTTAAGTTTAATCCATTTTACTTAATTGGATTGATATTACTAATAGAATAGTGTAAGGATTAATAAAATATCCCACAGAAAGCCGTAAAACTCACCATTTTGAACCTTTTATCTTAAAATTCCGCAATTTATTAATCTCGTGCTGACCGCTTATCCTGGTGGGTAGTCCATACCCCCACACACCCCGGTATTAGTTGTACCTAAACCACCCCAGCCTTAATTCCTAGCTGCGCCCCTGGATGGAAATGGCCTGCTATATATACCATCCTCAGGGTAGTCTACCGGTGGCTCGACCAATCAGCATCGAGGACCTCAAAACAAAAAGCGAAAAAATCGCCACTGGTAGGCTACCATGAGGATGGCATATATAGCGGACCATGCTTCCCTCCATAAATTAATTCGTCTCCCATTTAATTAGTAATTTTCAGTCCAGGCTGAAGAGCACAGGCAGTACTCTACTTACAGACTTATGGGACTACGACCCGAGTGTCCTAACTACATACACACTGCCTCACCAAATCACTCATCTATGAGTCTTTCCTGTCTTTCCCTTCTTCTTTACTCTCATATAATTTGTTTATCTATATTGTCATTTTGCCATATAAAAAAGTGTCAAGGGGAAAAACTGTAATCACAAAAAAAATATTAAAATCATAATAAGGCTTTAAAAATCTATTGTTAATCACCTAACAATTGTTCAAAAGAAAAAAATAATAATGTGCTTTAATATTTTTGTTATTGTACTACTATTTAGTCTTTAAGTTTCTCCTTCACATAAACAACACTACAAATGACAACAGTACATATACACATGTCATTTTTTTTGTAATTTTGTCTGACTGGTTGAGGTGAGATTGACTCACCGGTACAGTATTTACCGTACCCTCCTTCAGCGCGGCCAGTGAGTGACCACAGGCATCGGCACTCAGACCTGATCCGAAGATGTGACCAGCATAGGCCAAAAAACGTCATCAGAACTCAACTTCGACGCAGCTAACTCGAAAAGCAATGGAGAGAAATACATGAAGACTTTATTTGTGCCCTATCCCGGTGGTAAGAGATGAGACAGGTCGGCCGTAAAAGATCAGATTAGTCGACCTAAGAAAGTCTTGGGCTCATCAGCCAACCAGCATTGGTATATAAAATACAATGAGTATATCAATGGAGCAGTACACATAGACATAAAATCACAATTAATATACACATGGAAAGATATTGGCCTCGGTGTCGGCGGGGTGTAGTCCTTGCCTGACAAACCGGAGGTCACGGGTTCGAGTCCCGTCTGCTAAAGATGCCCCTATCTTGAGCATGGGTGTTTGTGATCGTCTTAAGTTATAGCTCGCTAAAGTCCCCGCTATTAAGGCCTTAAATTTGCTGATTTCGGGGCGGTGGAGTTAAATAAAAACTCAGCAGATGGAAAGTAAAAATAAGTTACGATGGAACATTAATCGTTAATAATCAGCCATTCATTCGTACCTCTAAATAAGAAAACGCGAAAGTTACTGCCTTATTTTTATGAGTTGATGACGTCAACAACGATCTGGCTCATTTCCTCATTGGGGGAGAACCTTCCAATCACAGAAGAAATCGCTCACAAGCGTAAAAAACGAAGCACACGCGGCTCGTGCAGGCGGCCGAGGAGTGACACAGGATCGGAAACACGCTCGGCATGAGTTCGTGACACCATCAACTTATCAGCTAATTGGTCAAGGCTCACGATTTTTCGTCGCGAGAAGTAGCGGACGGATTGAAAAATCGAAATATACGGGTCTGTGTACTTGTAAAACCCTATCAAAATCGAGAGTAGAAGAAAATTGGTGAGCGAATACATCACTGTATACAAACCGGATCTATGTAGAGCAAAGTGTGGAGCAGGGCCGGATTTAGTTGAAAAGAGGCCCTTTCACCTCCCATTATTATTTTTTATACCACGTTTTATTATGCTCGTTTTCTCGTTTGCCCGTCCGTCTTATCTAGCACATCGAAATCACGAGGATTATCTACGGAGAATCCATCACGAGACGTTGCCGAGTATCGTCGTCACCCAATGTCACGGAGAGTGGGGAACGTGACGTTATTTCAAGGTGCTCTTCCATTGAACTCGGAAACGAACGTGATCTGGTTCCCTCAGCGTTTTCTTTCCTTTTTCGGCTCCATTCCCTATCCTAAAGCCTGTTTACACGGTACATTAACCCGTAAAAGTTAATGTCTAAACGCATGAATGCGTGAATGAACGCAAAAATGCACATGCGAATGCATGTACAGAAAATAGATCCTGTTCTAATTTGGTTCATGCATTCATACATGTGCCCTTGCGGTCATAGGCGGATTTAGGGGGGCACGTTCCCCCTCCATCCCCAGGCGCTTAAGAAATAGACAATATTTTTAATACGTTTTAATCACACACGTTTTATTTTGTGTATTACGGTACTCATTCAATTAATTTAGTATCAATAACTTTCAGATTAAAATAAAGAGAATATTTTATACAGTAATAGTTGTATTTTGTATTTAATCTCAAATATCAGAAGATCAATCAGACCCTTGTGCCCCCTCCAAAAATTAATCCTGGATCCGCACCTGGTTGCGGTCCACCAACATCGTTCAAGCATTCACACAGTAGGTAACTCGTACGTGTTAATCCATCGTGTAAACAGGCCTCTAAGCTGACCGTACTAGAGTAAAATGGGGATTGGAGATTGCAAGATGGCCGATAAGTTCAAGAAATTAATTTGCCGATTTATTTCCGATGACGAGGGAAAGAAACTGATTACATTTTTTAAATACAAAGCAAAACTTGAATCCAATGGAAAGGCTCATTGGAGAAACTTGTGAGATACGATGAGTTCGGACGTGCGGATAACCCGTGGCGGGATGACATTCAAGGTCTCGTATCTTTTTTTGCTGAGTCAGAGGCGTCAACGCATCATTGTGCAGCATTATCAAGGCAGAAAATTTCAAAAAGATAAGGATGACATGTCACTTAAGAGAAGAAGAGGCCAAATAGTAACAAAAAATTTTCTTCACTCCCATCCTGGATCTAATGAGTCTATACAATGTTTTTTTGTGATTCTAATCAAAGTATCTTTGAAAGACTCACCGAACCTACATTGAAACAGATAATGGCCCAAATAAAAGTGAAATGAAAGTTCTCGCTAGTAGTTTTTCACATTCTTATCACCCGCCAGATGTTCCCTAATCTCTGATTGCAGTCAATAGTATCCTTTTAAAAAAACAGATAATGGCTTGCGGGTGGATCGACAACTCTAAAAAGCATGCAAGAGTGTACACAAAAATAGGAAAACAGGACAAAAAGAGATTTACTAATTAGATGGTGAAAAATTAATTGTAAGAGAGTAGTTTAGTAAGGCCAAGATATGTTTGAAAAAAGAAATTTTATCACAGGTATTCGTTTTACATAGCTCATCACTGATTACATTTTATAATTACATATTAACACACTACGTTTAAGAGCAAATATACACTCATGACAAATATTAACTGTAACAATCTCCACATTTTTTTCGCTTCAAATGTTTTCGCAAATTATTTTTACCCTTGCCACTATGAAGAGCTGCCATGGTTGTGACAATGACAATGACTTTCATCCGGTTAGAGGGCGCAAGAATGAAGAAAAGAGGAAGAATGGCTCAGCGTCTTCTATGCTTGTGAATTCAACGGTAAAAATGAGCCTGTTTGGTGTACACAATTATGTAAAAAAAACTATATTTAAGTGGGAAACCAATACTAAGCAGTAAAATTCACCGAGTAACACCGAGAAATTTTAACAAGAGGAGTTGATAATATGCTTTAAAAATGGGCGTCAGTAGTGGGTAAACAACGCTATGATAGTCATAAGCTACATTTTCTTATGTTTCACTATTGTTGGGCATGTTTGGGCCAAACTTCTGATCTTCTGACCACAATACCATCACTCTCATCATCTTAAGTTGATTTAAATAGGTGAGGGAAGATATCACTCGGCACTAGGCTTAAGGGAGTCAGATTCACATATTCAGCGTAGGAATTACGGTAGTGTTTCTTTCCCTGAGCCGCCTAGGACTCCGAGAATTTTTATTTCAGATGTACGTAGGCTTCTTCTGGGATTCGAACACGGGAACCTTCGGTCGAAAGCTCTCCCCACTAGGCTACCCGTTCTCTATGAGACAAGGACAATATTTAAATAACGCCAAAAAAGCCATTGTTTGGTCCACATACAAGTAAAACGACTATAAAAATTAACTGATGCCCCTGTATTTAACGAGTCACCTTAACAATGGGTTTCATAATCAGCTACTAATCGTTAGATGATCAATTTCTTATGCTAAAATTAATCGAAAATGCTCTACATTTTGTTTTTTTCAACTTTACTTTCAATCTGCAATCATAGACTCGAAATCATGAGTGGAATTTTTCCCTAGGGAACGAGGGAGGAAAAAACCAATTTCTTGAATGACGAAGGTAAAACATTGTAAATTGTTTGTTTCCTGATGTCCGGATGACGCTCTAAGGAAAATGAAAATGAGTGCTCCAGCTTATATTATCATGTTTTAGGGAACAAAATGTAGCATTAATATGTTGAAGCAGAATTATATTATTAATATGCCATGGCTGTTGAGACCAAACACCAACCAATGCCTAGCATTTGTACCCAAGTCAGCTCACGCTGCGTTGGGACCGCTCACGTCAGAATGGGAGCGTTGGGACGGAAACGAACTCTAATTCTATCGCCATCGTGCCGTTTGATGATTCGAAGCAGATTTCTGCATCGCTACAGTGGCGAAGAGGACGTGAGGGGAAAGGATTGAGGAAGAAGAGAGAAGGATGAAGAGGAAGAGAGAGAGAGACCCAAAAGATTACCATGCGTCGTCCTTCTCCGCCGTCTGTTTGTTTTCGAGCGCGATTTCGTTGGTAGCGGAGAGGATTGAGTCTGGCTCTTTGAGAGGCCGAAGGGAGTCCCATAGTCACTGTGTCCATCGCCTCGTTCGGTTGGATAGCTCCGCGACTGGGTATAGAAGACTTGAATGGCGGAGAGTGTGAAGACAGTTGAAGGGGAAAGCTTGGGGAACCAAGATTGAGATCGCAACTAATCGCTTGACTGTAAGTATCGATATTTATTTTATCGATAAGAATTATAAACAAGGTATCGCATTGCCCACTAATTTTATTATAACAGGCTACCACACGTATTTCGATTGTTACACAATCACCATCAAGTACTACGAGTGGGAAATACAATACCTTGTTTATCATTCGGTACAGTGGCGTAACTAGAAATATGCTTTGTGGGGGGGGAGGGAGGGGTGGCCTGGATAGGATGGCCTGGGGTGACAATCCCCCCCCAGGCAACTCTTTCGGGAAATTTTTTGAAAAATGATATGCCTAGATATACACTTTACATCATTTTGGCACTAAAAATTTAACTTTAAGCAGATGCAGTTATTAAAGTTCAAAACTAAACAATAGGAAAAACTTTTTTATATCTCAGTGACTTTGGGGGGATCTATCCCTCATCCCCCCATAGTTATGCCACTGATTCGGTATGTTTTTCTATGACTTCTTTCCGCAGTTGACTTTATCGATAAGGTTTGATTACCCCGTAGGTTGATAAAATAAATGGTAACTTCTAAATGTATGGCATTGGCATTGAGCTTGGGCACATCGTAAATATTGAGCAGGCGAACTTCGATAAGTCGAAGAAAGAAAGATAAGAAAAACGATTGGAGCAGAAAATATTTCCAATAAGATATCTACATCTGCTTACCACTCCGCAAGCCGTTCCAATTGGTCACAGGTATTCGTACACTAACCATTAACCTGCAAGAGAAACCTTTGCTGCAAAGAAAGAAAAAAAATTGAGTGTGTAGTGAGATTAATTCCTCCTAGAATTTCTTTATGTAATTTTGCTTCGAATAACACCGGGTAGACCAGTAAGATATCTGTTCTTCATTCATCTAGAAATATAGGCCAAGACATGTATATACTGTCGTAATGAAATTCGTTTCGTAGCATAGGAACTTGTAACAAGAATACTGTAAGAAAAACCAGAAAAATCAATCTCTCTCACGACGAGCAGTGGCTGTTTGCCCATAAGGACTCTCGGACGCCGCCCCTCCCAAAGATTTGAAAAAGGAAAAATAAATAAATACCCATTCAATTATAATTATACATCTAATCAACAAAAGTGTTTTTTTTCAATTGAATGCATCGAAAATCTAGGAAAAAAACACGCAAAAATAGCGCGAGAAGTTCGCATTTGTAGCCGCGGGGCGCTGGCCAGAACATCCCAATCTATTACCATGCAGTTATATGAAGAGTGGTAGTGGTGGGGGCTGCTGGTTCTATGACGCGTCTAAGCTTGTGCCTTATGGAAGTCTTGGGACGCCGCCCGAGCATGCGCAGAACGACGTATCTAGTGAGTTGACAGCGCATTGCCGCGCCGGCCGGCGGCCGTATAATCTTGGTGTTGCAGTGTTTCAGAATACCTTGTTTTGGTGACCAGTGACTTATTATTTGTAAATTATTTTAATGTAAATAGGCTTAGTTGTAGATGAGTTAATCGAGTAAGCGATTGTTAGTGTTTTAGTGTAAGTGATTGTTTTGTCTATTAGTGAATCATAGATTGCCTTAAAAACTCAATAAAATACACAAAATATAAAAAAATGTTGACCCCCCGGTGGAGTGTGCCCCTCCCAGCATTTGACTCACGAGCCGCCACTGACGACGAGACTCCTCCTCCTCCGTATGCTTTCACATTAGCTATAGCATTAACATTATGAGACGTCCGTCAAGGGGCATTCTACAGCCTGCAGGTTGGGCAAAATGTGATACATATACGTATCGCGGGAAGGGGTAAAACTAGAATTTACAACCTTTCCTGGCTAACTGAACTACCCGCGCTTCCACTACCGGCCTCACGCATGGCGACCGCCAAAGAGACTGTCAGTAGGCGAGCCTCTGCATGCTTTGTGTCATATCAAACCAGAACCTCCTCTTTGGCACTCATGACACTACCCCTCAAAGATTTGAGTCATCGCATACACTTCCTCCACAGGAATAGCAGCGGCGTCCATTTTCGGTCAAGAGGACGCATCACTCACTCTCAAACGGTCATACTTTGTCTTTTTTTTCACCGAAGAATTATTGGCTTGATTTTTTCGTTACCATCTTAAACGTTTCACGGTATATTTGTTAGAACTACGTCAACATTTTCCTGTATCTCAAATATATAGAAATTTATATCATACAGTATATGGGGAAGACTTTTCAAATTTTAGAAACTAGTAAATATTAATAAGGGACTATTCTATGTACTCTGAAAATTTAATGAAGATGAATTAAGTTTAACGAGTGATTTTTTCGCGAAAAAATACCACTATAGTGTCGTGCGAGGGGCGAGGTCCTGGAAGGGGTGGGGGTCCGGAAATATAAAAACAATTTCTTCCCTTCATAAAAGAAAACAAAATATTGAAAAATTATGAATTTAAAAAATATTTCTTTTTTAAATGAAGTTTTTTCGATTATGAAAAGTGTTAAAATTAGTTCAAAACCATCTACATAGTACACTGTTTTTAAAAAAATTTCCACCCTGGTTTTGGATCTTCCCCCTTAACGTATTCCTGGATACGTCTCTGATTCACCAGGCTTAATTTCAATTCCAAGATCTTCAGGAAAAAGGGCAAGAAAGCGCATTGTTTTGATTTACCGCAAGAATCATGCGCTACTTGTCACGCGATCTCACCTTCACTAGACACCGGCAGAAATACTTAGGTTACCTTAGACTACCGCTTAAGTTTGGCAGTGTCTCTAAAATACTGCCAAATGTTACTGCAAACACAATCACTAATGAGGGACGCACGTGGGAATGAAATTATTCAAGATGAGTTAGCCAAACAGTAATAACAAAAAAGTCGGCAACAGTGGCGTAGACGAGAAGTAGTTTAAAGACACCATTAGTTGAAAATCACATCTCCTCATCCTGATATGGCTCCTCGTCTCGTCATGTTGTAATGTCTGATAGGCTTCGAGAAGGACTAGGAGTCAGAAGATCAGACTGGCACACTGGAACAAGTAAAAGTGACAAAAATCTAAGCATCTGGTGGAGAAGTCTAAATTGAAATGGGGATCTGGAAAGGGTTAGGGAATTAAAATACTTCGAAGCCTAAAAAATAATTTCTGGCTGCGGATGAAAAGACTATAAAATGCAAGGCTCGATTATACTGTTAAGTAAAGTTTCAAAGTGAAGTTGCAATCATGGAGAACTTTGACAAAAATAAAGGGAATACTAACAGTTAGCTAACCAGATTGCAGAACCGCATAATATTAACAAAGGGAAATATAGCTATGCTGATTAGTAGGATTGACCACAAAGAGTATTTTGGAGCCTAATGATTCAAGAAATAAGAAATGAAATCAAAAGTGCAATACACGATTCAACATCTTGTAATGCAAATAAAAAAATAAGAGATTTTTGATGTATTACATGCAGTGTGATAAATGCCTTGAATAAAATTTCTATGCAGTTCAAGCCTTACATAAACCGTATATTTATAGCAGGTAGGTAATAAGGTATTGTTGTATCATAATTAAGCTAATTCAAAATTTGTATTGAATTCACATAGCTTCCTTGATGAGTAGGATAAATGGCACAAGGGTAAATTTAAGCAGCTCATGAGGGTACAGAAAGTAATAGCATTTAATTTTCCTCCCTCTGCTTTTTTATGTGCGTCAGGATATAAGAAGAAATTGTAAAGATTGCATCAGCTACAAAATTCTCGGTAGTACAAAAATTCTACCGAGGAAAAATCATTCGCATTGACCGGCGTTTTAACCCGGGCCTCCCAAATTCCCAGAAGAAAAAGATACCTTAGTAGATCAAGTCACATTGTCACGGATTCTGGAGATTCGGCTTCGAATCCCAGTCAATGCAAATTACTGTTCCTAATTTGAATTTTCGAACTTAAAGTGCCTTTGTAGTTGTCTCCGTAAAGGAACGCCATCGGCTAATCCGCGGTTATTCCTTGAATAATTGCTAAAGCCACCGAGGTATAACATCAGAGAGGGTAGTTCATCGCTACAGAAAGAAGGAGTATACACAATATAAATGGTAGCGGGTCATCTTTTTGGAGTACATCAGCAGTTGAAAGGCTTGGAAAAATATCCATCACAATAATCGGAAATATTTCAAGTTATTGATGTTCAGAATGATAGTTCAATTCACTAAAACATTCCTTCATAAGCTCCACGGCAGTGGTAATCTTTCCAGGATTAATGAAATGAAACGGCTATAACATGTTACGAATAGTGCAATATTGTAACTACAATGCACCATTTCAAAGCTAAATCGCAAAACTAGTTTTGGTGAGATATTTTAAGCATTCCTAACAATCATATTTTCTCCTTAATTTACAGACACAAACATTATGGAAGGTATCAGCTGTGCCGAAATATTGGGACTCGCGACGGGTGTTCTATGCGTGGCTTTCGTCTGGTTCTTCGTCGTTCCACTGTGGCACTGGCGCAGAAAGGGTATCCCTCACGCCCCAGCAGTGCCGTTCTTCGGCAGCATGAAGGACTCTTTCCTCCAGAAAGTAGCCATGGCGGACGAACAGCGAAGGATCTACAGTGCGGCAGAGGGCTACAGATACACCGGCTACCACAAATTCTCGACGCCTGCCCTCATGCTCAGAGACCCCGAACTCATCAAGGAAGTCATGGTAAAAGAATTCTCCAGCTTTCACGACAACGACTTCGACGTGACCCTCTCGATGGACCCGATGATGGGACGAAACCTCTTTTTCATGAGCGGAGAGAGGTGGAAGAGGATGAGGACCACGCTGACCCCAGCTTTCTCCGCGGGGAAGATGAAACTGATCTTCCCCCTGATCCTGGATATCGTCGAGGACTTGAACAAATTCCTCGAGGAGTCGAAAGAGGCCGAATTCGAGATGAAGGATATCTTCGCTCGCATGGCAACCAACGTGGTGGCGTCCTGCGCCTTCGGGATAAAGATCGACGTGTTGAGATCTCCGGAAGACGAGTTCAGGAAGATAGGGCGTGAGATCCTGGAACCTACGCCGACCAGGGGTTTCGCTCAGCTCCTGTTCCTGAGCTCGCCTCTCCTGACGAGAATCTTACGGGTTCGGTTCGTACCTGACAAGTGCACGGATTTCTTCCGCGGCGTGGTCCGGAATGTCATCTCCGTCAGATCGAAGAGTCGGGAGAATCGCAAAGATTTCCTGAACATGATGATCTCTCTCAAGAATGCTGGGAAACTTGGGGTTGAGCCGGGCAAAGGAGTTCCCCTCGATGAGGACAGGGATGACGCAGATATGACGGAATTGAAGGAACAGGTTGCGGGTAAGCACTTTATGTTCACTTAATTTACGGTGATTTGTGGATGCAAGTATATCGAAAAGCATACTGTAGTAATTGAATAAGTTAGCAATTAAACTTATCAATGAGGCATAATAAGGGAGGAAGTGCAATGGAAGTCTCAGGACTGACGAAATTTTTGCGAAACACCCGTATAACCTTTTTCTTGAATGTTACCAAGGATTAAACAGTCTCCAACCTCTAAATATGTAACCATTTTTTGAATAGCGGAGCAAATTGTCCATTCCATACCATATAAAAAGTAAAATATTTGTAATTGCTTTATTTATATATTTTTATAATATTTTTGAGGATTACGTTAGGGTATTATTTTATATTTTTGTAAGGGACACTTGTCTTCGATATTGCTTTGTTTTCCCAACGAAGGAAAGAAATAGCCTAATTCACATTTCTGACATACTAACGCTTTCACATCAAACCGACACGCAGATTAAATCTTTGAATGTGGTAAACAGCCGTTTATACATTTGAATTTTAGATGAACACCCGCTATAGACAATTAACCTAAATATCCCGCAAATATCATGTCATTATAGCGGAAAAAGAAAAATGCTTTCCACTTTTGTAGCAAAATCAATATAAAAAAATAGTTATTCAAGTATTGATATTTTCAGCATATTGAGTAAATCACGCATTGATGGTAAAAAAGTACTGAATGCTCCTTCACTGAGTATGCAGACATGGTACAAATACTAAAAGAAGCAATGGCTATAGTATTAAAAGTGTCGCATATGAGACGCCCTTAAATCGCTTTTTTCTCTAGAACATAACCCTTATTAACTAAAAGTTAACATTAAGAGGGTCTAAGCACATCGCTGTTATAAAGTCAATCAAAAAATGAGTCACCACATCAATGCACTATCAATAAGGAAATAATTTAAGTATCACCATGAAAGCTTAAATTGATGGGATGAATTTCAATGGTCCCATTAACATCATCGCCATCTACATTCATTCAATTGGCTTAAGTGAAAATAAATGCAATAAAAATCAAATTAAATACTCTTGCCCACCTATTTGCCTCCCAGAAAAAAACATGAAATTGGAGATTATTGTCTCTATATTACACGTGCTTTGGGATATCCTTTTTTCTTGCATCCTCTCGTTTACGTATCCCTTCAAAGAGAGGATCCTCAACGACCCACAGGCCCTGGACGACGTGACCGCTCAACTCTTGGGGTTTTTCCTGGACGGCCATGAGACTTCGTCATCGTCAATCGCCTTCACTTTGTTCGAATTGGCGCACAATCCAGACGTGCAGCAGAAGCTTCGAGAGGAGGTGGCCGGGGTGAAGGCCGAGCACGGAGGGGAACTAACTTACGAAGCACTGCAAGAGATGCCGTACTTGGAAATGGTACAACTAGGTAAGATCGCCGCTCTTAAGCAGTAAAATAAAAGTATTTTAACAAAGATGATGAGTCTAGTCAAAATAGACTTGGTAATGTGTAACATTTCGAGACTGGCGCGTGAACGGTGATGAAATTTACATGAATTGTGCCCTGAGCCTCGCTACTATTGAAAATAGAATTCAGGAACCTGGATAGCGTATTTGTCTGCGCAGATACCCGGAGAGCCAAAAGTTTCTGGTCCGATCTCCGGTCCAGGCGAATTTTTACTCATGGAAATCAATATATACTGTATAATGATTAAAAATAAATTAGCAAAATAAATTTGAACTTCAATAACATGGTAATTTACTTTAGCCTTAAAGCGCGCCCTTGACGTTTCTTGAAGTACCATAAATACTACTACCCACATCACGTCAGTGTAGGTATAAGATATAGGATTGCAAACATTGCGACAAAAAACCCAGTTATCTTTAAACTATAAGCAGTGGCAGCATACTTGTATTTCGTCTTTCACCAACGAATCAAATTTTTTTGCGAAATACAGATAAGAAAAATTCGTACAGTATTAATTTTTGAGAAGTTACAACAAACTATCACATTTAAATTCTCATAATTCTCAACTGAACTTTTCACAATTATTTACCACTACCATAATTAGGTACTTTGATTTTACCCCAGGAGATTTTCTCCGCTGATCAGCAATTACCTATTCGACTTTTCTAGACTTATACGAACCAATTGCTGTACGCGTGTCTTAAGTAAACAGTCATAACAATCGGACTCGTGGGTGCGAAAGGTAGGAACTCCGAAAAAACACCGCTCAAATTGCCTATTGGACGAGGATAATGACAAAACCCAAGATTTGAAGCTACATATTGAATAAGAGACAATAGAAAATATCATGAACCAACGAGATTTCTTGAGTGCTATCCCCACAAGGGGAAGAGGACCTAATTCAGAGCTCGGCGTAAAAGAAGGTTCTTGTCTTATATTAATGGAATAATAGTGGTTGCTTGGAGAAAGAAAAGCTCCTTCCGATGGAGGGATGACAGTTACAAAAAACCCAATAATGCTAGAAATACCAAACATTTGTAAAAGCGATAAAAAACCTTACAAAGAAATGACTCGACGTCGAGCCATGTCCGGGAAGCATTCATTCACTCAGTGATTCAAACAGAGGGTTGGTTTGGTTAGGTGAAGGTAAAGATTACCCCGGAATAGGCCACATGTGTGTGAACTTCACGAATCCAGGGTAGGCGGACCAGATCTTTTTCCTGGGCCACCTCGCACTCCGAGGATTTTTTTATTTCAAGGCTTCACCCGAGATTTAAACCCGGGACCCTGCAATTAGCAGCCTAATGCTTTACCCACTAGGCTTCCACGGCCCCCAGGAAAACATTTTTGTCTCTAAAATTACTCAAACTATTAAGCCAATTTTAATTCATTATAAATGAAAAAATAACCTACGAATATCAACTAATATCAATAAATAACAGTTTAAAAATTTTTCAAATCCAAGGATCATCAGACTGTGAGGACAACTAGAACCAGTCGGCAGTGAAAATTTAAGAAGACGTATTCCTCTCACTCAACCGATCGTATTTTATCATCTTTTGTGACCTGTTAGTCGACTTTATTATCTCGACAAATTTTATGTTTAGAAAACCTATTTCAATATTTACCTGTATGTAAAATAAAAAAAACCTTGCATTTTAGAAAATACCGGCGCAAAAGTTACAAATTTGAGGCACCAGCAAATGTTGAAAAATATACTCTTTAATCTCTGATATTTTTAAGAAGACACCGTAAGTTTTCAACAAGGAATACGTCATAGACAATGACTGTTCGAGCGGTGCATTTACTTAACGCTGGGGATTATTCATATCCATGCATCACCTTACAGGCTAGCTTCCGTAAGTTTAAGGCTGCATGCTATTTACTCAGCGCACGTGACAAGGATCGTCGACTAAATTGACTGTCATTGAAAACAGAAAATAAGCTGCTGGAAGTGCCCATAAATCCGATGACGGAAAATGAGAGTTTGGCGGTTTAATCACTCACCGTAAGCATACCTCTGTAGCCATGTTTATAAGATTCATATGCCCTGACGGATAAGTGCATGAACGAATGGTAGCATGAATACTCGGAATTGGAACAGGGGCTATTAATGGACATGTGTTCAGCATTAGGGCAAGTAGAGGAATTAAGGCCGTTCATGCGAGGCTAGCTAGAGTTGTAAGCTGTGATGAAACACAGTCATTAGCGCATGCATTCATGCTTAAGAAAAAATACAGCAGGGGCCTGCCGTCTTACAACTACTCAAACATTGAAAATGTATTTATGAGTAAAAATCACAATTTTACTCACACTAACAGCAAAGACAAGTCTTCGAGATTTTTATTATTGTTTCCTCTGCAATTTCATGATTTTGCACACAAAATAAATTATACAGTGGTCACCCTGTGCATTAAATAGGCTATGTATTGCATGTACTAAATCAATTTTTAATGAATATATTAGGCTCTTTGGGTGATTTTTTTCCTTTGTATCATAGGGATCGAGATGAGGTTCTGATTCACGAAAGAGAATAGAAGATGCAACCGAAAATTTTAATTCAAACGTTCGCTTTTAAGCTGAGTCGTATATAAAGGAGGGCGTTAGGGGCTAGCCCCACGTACTCCTTAAGGAGAAATGGAAAATACTTACCATATTTAAAATTTACCGCATGCCGCTAGGAGCCTTCGTAATATTTACTGCCCATAAACTAGTACTATAGTACTTCTATTGATTTTATTTTACAATCATTATGGAAATAAAAAATCATGGAAATACTTTGCAATTACATAACCTAAGGTTAGGTTCATTTTACATACCCTGGGAAAAATTGCCCTGTTCCGCGGAAATCGAACCATGGAGCAATGACTAGCCGGGCACCAGTGGCGTAACGGAATATGCTTTGGAGGCGGGTATGTGGGGGCCTCATGGGGCGACCTCCCCCAGGCAAGGAAGGGTCCGGGAAAAGTTTTGAAAAATGGCATACCTGAAAATACAATTTACATCATTTTGTAACTTAAAATTTGACTTTAAGCAGATGCAGTTATAATACTTACATCAAAACTTCACAAAAGTTTTAAAAATGTTTCTCTGAGGCTTTGGTGAGGGGGAATCTATCCTCTCATCCCCCCATAGTTACGCCACTGCCGGGCACTACGCTATCTAGACAAAAAAATTTGCTGATAGTATCGTGGATGGCGTAAAGATCACGGCAATGACCCGGAAGGCTAAAGGTCCGCGGTACGCTTTCTGGCAAAGGGGAATGTTTTTCCAAGGCAATTAGTTTGAATTCCACCATCGTTCAATCGGCGAAATGGAAATATCCAGGAATAACCTTACACTAACCTCCCCATCCTTTCAAAATAAGTGATCTAAACACACTGCCGCTTTAAATGGATTCCAGAGTCGCTGCGCAAGTTCCCTCCGGTGCCGTTCACGCCTCGCCGATGCACTCGGCGCTATTACTTCCCGCCTGCGGACGAGCGGGCGGAGAGGGAGAGCGGTGGCTTGTGGGTGGAGGCGGGCACGCCCGTCATGATCCCCATCTACTCCATCCACCGGGACCCCAAGCACTACCCCGACCCGGACGCCTTCATCCCGGAGAGATTTGCCAAGGGCAAGGAGGGCAAGTCCGTCAAAGGTGACACCTTCCTGGCATTCGGAGAGGGACCGAGGATGTGCATAGGTGAGCTCAATATCACACTTGTGGCCAGAAAGGTACATCGAGGATAATCCGTAGGTACACGACAAATAAATTAACCAAATTCCGCCCATTATAGCCACATGAAGTGGCGGACTGGGGTGGCTCCAGGCTGAGGCTCATGATGGGGCCACTAGCATCTGCTAGCAGGTAACCGAGTGCCCTGCTAGCAGATAGCGCTTGGCTTAAATAAGGATTGTTAATACCCTATCAAACGATGGGAACTGTCCGACCATAGGCAATTTTAATAGGTGATTATTAAGAGATGTTTCCCTGAGCTCTGTGCCTCATGCATGCATTGGTATTCTCAGACGATATAAAACTCCTGCCTACTCGTATAGCATCTAGGTCCCTGTGACATCACGTGGAGTGGCATCGCATGGGCGCCAATCTGGCCTTTTTTAAATGAGGTTAAAATTGACCATTAAACTGGGATTTCGAATACCAAATAATTTCCATATTATGAGTCCACTAATGTTGGGTAACAAATCGCAATCAATGCCTTTCGTATTCTTTAATGAAGGAAACTACCCTATTACCAATATCTTACAATTTAGAACAATATCTCATTGGTCGACTTGTATCGCAATAAAAACTGTCAATCAAAAGTAGAATAACCATTATTTTTATACAAAGCGTCACTTATTGTCTTTGTGAAGGAGAAATCGAATAACATCTCAATTAAATTTTTAATTTCCTCCTAATCCTATGTCCTTATTTCCAGGCAACAGGTTCGCCAGGTTAGTGAGCAAGGCGGCCATAGCTGCCTTGGTGAGCAGTTACCAATTCAAGCCTTGCAACGAGAAGACGCCTAATCCGATAGAATGGGATCCTGCTTCGGTTCTATTGTACTCTAAAAGAGGCCTTTGGGTGAAGTGCGAAAAAATATGATGTCATCCATAAGCAAAACGTCAATTATTGGTTATTATTTACACTACGAGCACAATTTTAGGATATTCACTTGTAAAGCAGCATGCTTGTGTCGAAAGTTAATTAGAATAAACATGTACTTTGAAATAATTGCTTGATTATTGGCCCGCTGTTGATGAAGCAAATGTAACTTCGTATTTGTATTACATGGGACAACCATGTTTTACGCCCTAACACTATAGAAACATAAGTGCTATTAAATTTCCTCTATCTACGCGCCATTTATCAAATACCATTTCTAGAAGCCTAAACAAATTTCCGGAATGAAGCATGGATTTTTAGAGAGAAAAAATGTGACCCTTTAAGGTCGATTCGATGGTTAAGGCTATGTAAATGAGTTCTATTTGAAGTAATAATGGCTTAGAACATCAATCCATGTACCTAAGTAGCTTATCTGGACAGAAAATCAGGATTAGCCGCGTAAGCGGCCAACACTATCACAAAAAATTCTCAAATAGGCTAGATAGGTCGAAAGAAGGATATTTTTTGTCATATAGCTGTATTCCATGCCTTATCATCTAATAATCAAATTTAAACGCATTAGAAAATCATGGCCCGATTCCGTGTTGACTGAAAATTAGTTCACCCCGCTTGCAACACTAACTCGACTTACCCATGCACCAAACACACTAGAGCCAAATACTGGCGATTGACCCAAATTCCGATCGGTTATCAGCAACTGCATGAGTTTCTATTCCTCAACTACACGAACACACTCATTTGGTAATAGACGCATTTTCAGATGAGAAAATTCCTCAGCTACCATCATAAATCATTCCAGTGGTCACTTTTTGGACACGGGATTCGTGCCCCCAGAAACGTAATCCAGCCTTCAAATTCTATATTTGAAATATCAATAAAAAAGAGTATTTACCAGAAGAAAACCATACTCCTATCTAAAACGATGTCATTGGAATGACCATGGTACAGTGATAACAGTTCCTTACGTTTCCGATCGTGCCATCATCGATATTAATGCTTATTTTAGGAATCAATTTTGAAGTAGAATAAAAAATAATAATAATAATAATTTATAATATGTCAAAAATACATGATGTCCTGATGAACCAAATCATAGGAGGACAGGTGGAAGGGAAGTAGGGCCCCGGAGTCACATAGTACAGGTTACAAAGGATGTAACATTAAAAGAATACGTCGCTATGAAAACGCCGGCAGATAGGAGAGAGGAATGGAGAACTGCGTCAAACCAATCTTAGAACTGTTGACTTATGATGATGATGTTAAAAAGAATAACGAGGCTGCCTTCAATTTTCTTACCCGTACGCGATCCCGAGTAAAGGTCATGCATATTATTCGTCGGTAAGGTGTTCAATCCTACATATGAGAAAGACCGTTCATAAGATACTTTGCGATATGTACTTCAATGACGCTTAGCTAGCAGGGATAAAACATAACAATGAGGGTGTACTAATGGCATTGAATCGCAGAACTGTTTTTTTGAACCGCGGCACAGTGGTCCGAAATCGGAAAAAGCCGGACAAAAGTCCAAAATGGCTTTTTTTGAGATAGGGACCTGAAACTTGGCACAAATACTCACAAATGATGGTTGATTATGGATTTGTATGCCATTTTTCATAATTTTGATCCGTTGTTGAGATACAGCAGCTCAAACATGACCAATTTTCAAAAACTCGCGCGAACTCGCTTTTCTCCGAAAATCTTTGAACTTAAGCAGGTGGTGTTGCAGTTGTATGTTTTTATGGAATAAAAAACACAATATTCCTTTGAGAAGATGCTTTGGCCATATTGTTCATGATTTTTGAAGATTTTGGTTTACATTTACATAGTTTTACAACACAAAATGGCGTACCCATTTTTCGCGTGAAATTTCAAATAAAGTAGACATTATCTTTCGTTTACGAAATATGGTAATCAGGAAATTTACATAACAGTGTGATCAGTAGTCAAATTTGAGGCACGTTTCGTACCTTAAATATTTGTACTATTTTCTCCGATGCTGGCGAATAAATATGTACTTGAATTGGAATTTCATTCTTCTAATTTGTTCTTAATTTAAAATTAAATAAAATAAATAACTAGAATACTTTTTTGTGCCAAGAAAATTTATTATTACACTGTGTTTAAAATTTATTTGAAATAATTATGAGTTAAATTTTACCACGTTAGGGGATGAATGAAGGTCAGCAATCGCCCTCCCCCCCGCGCTGCCATTCCCCAATGGGTGTGCTTACGGACCAGAGCATCGGAATCAGGTTGTGCTTCAGGTGTAAATATATCATTTCAATATATATTTATTTCTCATTGAAGGAAATCAAGAAATAACCCCTTTACAGTATCTTCCTGAGCGCGATTTCTTGTATCTTGATGGCCAACCCTCGTTAATAGATACGTAAAATTCCTGTGCCGTCTGGGAATAGCTCTCTGAGCTTTTCTATGATTACCTTAGCCGAGGTAGAGCTGACTACAAATACCTCAAGCCACTTAGTATGAGCATCAATCACCACTTAATACAAATTTCCTTTAAAAGGGCACAAGTAGTCTACACGTAACCTCTCCCAAGTAGGAGCGGGATAATGCCACACATGAAGTTCACTCTTAGGAGGGCTAGAACATTCTCTAAGGCAAGATTAGCAATTGCCAGCTAGGTCTTCTATTTGTCTATCAATATTAGGGAACCAAACATAATTTCTAGCCACATGTTTCATCTTTACAATACCTAGATGACCCGAATGCAATTCATTCAGAACATAGTTACGCAATTTACTTGGAACTACAATTTTGTACCCCCACATAATAATACCATGCTCCACAGTCAGTTGATCCTTCCTTAAGAAATATGACTGCAACTCACTATTTTCCTTTGAGATAAAGTTAGGCTACCCAGTCATTACATAATTGTACACCTTCTTTAAGATAGGATCACCCTGTGTTTCTTTTATTACACGTTCAAAATTTTGTGGTACGGAACTCTCAGCTATACAAAGCAAATAAGTTCCTACCCATTTTGATTCTTCATTAAAAGAGTATAAGTCAGGTAATGGCATACGTGAAAGAGCGTCAGCATTACCATGTTTTTCAGATTTAACGTACTGAACATCAAAATCATACCCTGATAAAAGCAAAGCATATCTCTGCAGTCTTCCCGTGGCAAAAACTGGCAATTCCCTTTTCGGACCGAAAATACTTAATAAGGGTCTGTGATCTGCACATAAAGTAAACCTCCGTCCGTACAAAGTTAACCAATGGAGCAGTTCACATAGACCCGAAATCGTAATTAATATAGACATAGAAAGATATTTGCCTCGGTGGCGGCGGGGTGTAGTCCTCGCCTGACAAACCGAAGGTCGCGGGTTCGAGTCCCTTCTGCTAAGGTTGCCCCTGTCTTGAGCATGGGTGTGTGAACGTCTGAAGTTGTAGCTCGCTAAATTCCCCGCTAGTAAGGCCTTCAATTTGTTGGTTTCGGGGCGGTGGAGTTAAAAAAAAATCGGCAGATGGAAAGAAAAAAATTAGTTACGATGGAATATTAATCGTTAATATTTTACCATTCACTCGTACGTCTAAAATAAAAAAACGCGAAAGTTACTGACTTATTTTTAATGAGTTGATGACGTCAAAAACGATCTGGCTCACTTCCTCATTGAAGGAGAACCATCCAATGATAGAAGGAATCGCTTACAAGTGTAAAAAACGAATCACACGCGGCTCGTGCTGGCGGCCGAGGAGTGACACAGGATCGGAAATATGCTCGGCACGAGTTCGCGACACCAACAACTTATCAGCTAATTGGTTAAGGCTAACAATTTTTCGTCGCGAGAAGTAGTGGACGGATTGAAAAATCGAAATATACGGGTCTGTGTGCTTGTAAAACCCTATCACAATCGAGAGTAGATGAAAATTGATGAACGATCTCATCACTGTACACAAACCGGAGATATGCAGAGCACATGTGGAGCAGGGCCAGATTTAGTTGAAGAGAGGCTCTGAGAGATTCCACTTATGAGGCCATTTCACCTCCCATTCTGGAATATAATTCCTTCCATTTCTTTAAAGTACACTACTCTAGATCTTGAGGTCCTAGTCTGAAGACTATAGGAAAATCCAGCCCTGGTGTAGAGTTAAGGTCGAATGCCTTCTCGAAGCGATGGCGCGTCCCTCCGACGTGCCACAAAACAGTGCCTCTTAGTTGAGGCAACACATCGAAATCACGAGGATTATCCACGGAGAATACAGCACGAGACGTTGCCGAGTGTCGCCGTCACCCAATGTCACGGAGAGTGGGGAACGTGACGTTATTTCAAGGTGCTCTTCCATTGAACTCGGAAACGAACGTGATCTGGTTCCCTCGGCGTTTTATTTCCTTTTTAGGCCCCATTCCCTTTCCTGAAGCCTGTTTACGCGGTACATAATTTTGAAAAGTTAATGTCTAAATGCACGAATGCGTGACTTAATACAAAAAAGCTCTGTGTAATCACCCAACTTTTGCGAATGCATATACAGAAAATAGAATCTGTACTAATTTCGTTCATGTGTTTTTACACATTCCGTTGCGGTGTACCAACAACGTTGAAGCATTCGCACAGTGAGCAACTCGTACGTGTTAATACTCCGTGTAAACAGGTCTATAAGCTGACCGCACTAGAGTAAAATTGGGATTGGAGATTGCAGGATTGCATATAAGTTCAAGAAATTATTTTGCCGATTTTTTTCATTTCGTAGGTTGGTACTTAGTGGAAGCGACCGGAAGCTTAGGTCATTCGCACTATTGGGAAGGGCTGTATTTTTAGTTTTTCCTACACAGCATTCAAGTAGGGATCGAGCAACTTGAGAAAAATTTCCGCCACGGTTGAGATTTGAAGTCGGGCCCACAACGTGAGAAGCCAACTCCACACAAACTTGACCACCCATTTTTATCGTTTTTTTTCTTGTGAGAAGAATTTCAGTTTTCACCCGGTTATTTCACTATGCGTTCACTGTATTACGTAACATTGAGAGAATTGCAATGAAATTCCTGAATCCGGATGGGTCCCGAATCAGATGAACTGGGTTTCCGATCCGCCTGGCAATATAGGAGAGTTAATGTGCCGCTGCGACGATTGGGAGTGCCATCTGATAACTAATTGATACCATCTCGTATCCGTTTGCAGCCGTGAATATTTCATCCACCCATTGATTACGGAAATACATGAATGAATGAAGAGTCACAGCATTTCACGTTCAAAAATAAAACTGTGTAAGTTGTAAACTGTAATAAGGCTGCAAACAAGAACTGCGAAATTCGGATCAGCGAATCAATAGCAGTATTAAATACAGATGAGACAACATATTACTAGGAGTTGGAGAAATAAAAACTTAGCTTTTTACACTTGGTGATTTAATATGAGCAACCATGGTTTCGTTTCAGCGTAGATAATGTTACACTGTATGGTCGGTCATAATAAATCACCATGTGGATAAAGCCTAGTTTTTATTCCTCCATCCCCAACGATAAAGGATTTCTAATAAGTTAGGTTTGCTACTATTCATTATATTAGGTTCATTCTAGTGCTTCGAGCGTCCGTAACAAAAATGATATGACAAGAATAGAAACATTTAAAGTTATTCTGCAGACGACGAGGGAATGTAACTGAATAATTATTTTTAAACGCATAAAAAAATCCTTGAATCGAAAGGAAAGGGAAAAGCGCATTGGAGAAACTTGTGAGATATGACGAGCTCGGACGTGCGGATAACCCGCGGCGCGATGACATTCAAGGTCGCGTATTATTTTGTGCTGAGTCAGAGGCGTCAACGGTTAGTAGCCCATCGTATAGCATTATCAAGGCATTAGCAAGGCAGAAACTTTCCAAAAAGATAAGGATGATATATAACTGGTGACAGATATCGAAGAAGAGCCCAAATAGTAAAAAAATTGCCTTCACTCATTTCCAGGATCTAACGAGGGTCTATACAATGTTTTTTAGTGATATTAATCAAAGTATCTTTGAAAGACTCGGCGAAACTAAATTTAAACAGATAATAGCCCAAGTAAAAGTGAAATGAAACTTCACACTAGTGCTTTTTCCAATTCTTATTAACCGCCAGATGTTCCCTAACCTCTGATTGCAGACAATATTATCCTCTTCAGATAAAAACAGATAATCGCTTGCGGGTGGATCTAAAAACCATGCAAGAGTTAAACAAAAACCGAGGGACAAAAAGATATTTACTAATCAGATGGTGAAATATAAATTGTAAAAGAGTATTTAGAATGCCAAGATATGTCAGGAAAAAGATATTTTATCACAGTTATTTGTTTTACATTACTCATCACTTCAATACTTTGTAACACACTACGTTTAAGAGCAAACGTACACTCATAACGAATCTTAAATATTGAAATATCCATATTTTTTTCGCTTCAAATATTTTCGCAAACTATTTTTACCCTTGCCGATCTGTAGCGCTTCCATGGTTGTGACAATACAATGACTTTCATCTGGTTAGAGGACAAGAATAAAGAAAAGAAGAGGAATGACTCAGCGTCTTTTATGCTTGTGAATTCAACGGTAATAATGAGCCTGTTTGGTGTACACAATTATGAAAAAGAACTATATTTAAGTGGGAAGAGATAAGATAAAACACCGGAAATCAAGATAAACGAAGAGCACGAAGACCGGGATATTTTCAGCAATTTTTCGAATTGAAACTCATTCGTCTCTAGGTTATCATTATGGCCAAACCAGTTGATTACTCGATACTAAGTAGTAAAATATGAGCAATTTCAACCAGAGGAGTTGATAATCTGCCTTAAATATGGGCGTCAGTAGTGAGTAATCAACGCTATGATTGTCATAAGCTATATTTTCTTATGCTTTACTATTGTTAGGCATTTTTAAGCCAAAGTACTGATCTCCTGGCAACACTACCATCACTCTCACCATCTTCGGTTGATTTAACTAGGTGAGGGAAAATCTCACCCGGCAATAGGCTAAAAGGGCAGTAATATTCACATATTCAGCGTAGGGGGTCACGGTAGGGTTCCTCTCCCTGAGCCCCGAGAATTTTTATTTCAGATGTACGAAGGCTTCTTTTGGGATTCGAACACGTGTGCCTTCAGTCAAAAGCTCAACCCACTAGGCTACTCGTTCCTTATTGGAATCTAGCAAAGACAATATTTAAATGACACCAAAACAAGCTATTGTTTGGTACCACATACACGTAAAACAACTATAAAAATTAAGTGATGCCCCTGTATTTAACGAGTCACATATACAATGGGTTTCATAATCAGCTACTAATCGTAAGACGATCTCTTTCTTACACTAAAATTAATCGAAAATGCCCTACGTGTTGTGTTATCCCCTTTACTTTCAATCTGCAATCAGGACCATAGACTCGAAATCTTGAGTAGAATTTTTTCCTCAGCAAACGAGGAAAAAAAATTTCTTGAATTTCGAATGTAAAAATAAACAGCATTGTAAATAATTTTTTTCCCGATGTCCGGATGACGCTCTAAGGAAAATGAAAATAGGTGCTTCACCTTATATTATCATGTTTTAAGGAGCAAAATGTAGCATTAATTTGTTGAAGTAGAACAATATTAAAATTGATTTTTTGAGGCGTAAGAATAATATTAATTAAATCCCATAGCTGTGTCGACCAATCACCATCCAATGCTAACATTTGTACCCAAGTCAGCTCATGCTGCGTTGGTACCGCTCACGTCAGAATGCGAGCGTTGAGACGGAAACGAACTCTAATTTTACCTTCATCATACCGACTGAAGATTTGAAGCAGATTTCGGGATCGCTACGGTGGGGAAGAGGACGAGAGGAGAAAGGATTGAGGAAGAAGAGAGGAGGCGGATGAAGGGGAAGGGAGAGAGACCCAAAAGATTACCATGCGTCGCCCTTCTCCGCCGTCTGTTTGTTTTCGAGTGCGACTTCCTCGGTAGCAGAGAGGATTGATGTATTGGCTTTTTTTGGGGATGAATAAAGTCCCATAGTCTCTGTGTATATCGTCCCGTACGGTTGGATAGCTCCGCGACTGGGTGCAGAAGACTTGAATGGCGGAGAGTGTGAAGATAGTAAGAGCGGAAAGCTTGGGGAACCAAGATTGAGATCGCAACAACTCGGTTGACAGTAAGTGTCCATATTCATTTTATTGATAAGAATGATAAACAAGGTATCGCATTGCCCACTAACTTTATTACAACAGATTGCCACACGAATTGCGATATTTACACAATTATTATCAGGTACTACCAGTGGGATATATGATATCTCGTGTTATCATTTGGTATGTTTCTCCATGATATCTCTCCGCAAAAAGTTGGCTTTATCCATAAGGTTTGATCACCGCGTAGATATCTCTATATGTAAAGGAAAGTCGAAAATCGTGTAAGTTAGAACACTTATTACTCGAGAACGGCTGCACCGATTTTTAATGATATTAGGTTCTTTGGATTCTTCTCTGCCGCGGATAACACATAGAATATTAAAAATAGGAAAAGTTCACAAAAAAATCATCTTTTTCTTAGGGATATGTTTTTAGGAGTTGGTAACACTACAACAGTTTACAATAAAAGTAACAGAAGCAGGCGAAATGTAGTGGAATGCCATCCTGTAAGTATTAAAAGAAAATAGGGGTGGCACTTTTCCACAGATTTATTTAAAGTACGACGCGTTTCAACCGTTATGTCATTGTACTTGGTAATGACCTAACGGTTGAAACGCGTCGTACTTTGAATAAACCTGTGGAAAAGTGCCATCTCTATTTTCTTTTGATACTAACAATTTATAAGTTGGTCAAAACTACAAATTAAATTATTTGTTTTGTTTTTACCAATTTAATGACTGAACTTCGTAACAATATAGCATTTAAATTGTAAAATATATTCAAAATATTGAAATTATATTTGAAATGTTTAATTCGAGCTAATTGTAAGTTCAGCTCGAGTTGATATTTCACTACCGTGTTTTTAGCCAATCTCCAAGCAATTATTGACAATCAGTAATGTCCGTGCTCCTGTCGACGAATTGAGCAGTTTGATTTCAACTGTCATATCAGGAGGAGCTTAACTCAAGAGATTAAACCCGAATGTGTAGGAGCTGTGGCACGTTTACGCAGAGCACTTCCCCGAACCGAGTCATAACTAGCGCGCCTCGAGTGTATGACATATTAATTTGCAACTTTTGGTCGGTGATTTGAGATTTCTAGGAACATCTTTTGTGCTAAATAATGTTATTTTCAACGTGACAACTCCCTTTAAGCTACTGCTAATAATCACAGTGCCAGTAGTTGTAATACACAAAGTTTGACAAGGTTGAAAAATATCGGCAAAGAGTTGTAATTATCTTGATGATTATAATGATCAGTGTTCCATCGTGATTGAATAGCAAAAAGTCTTACATTTTATACATCTCGATTTTCCACCGACGTATAGCAATACTTTGTCATAACAAATACCATGAGGATCGTGGCATCAATTTTTGATGTCCTAAAAAAAGGATGGTGTCCTAACACCCCCTGCCACACGCCTTTTAGGCGGCTTGCGTGGTAGCATGTTGCTGAAGATGAATTTCAGGTGTAGTATTCGAACGAGCAGCAACGTTATCATCCATTTTTCTGATAACTGAAACATACGAAGTGAAACGCTTGTACTTCATCATCCCGATGTATCATTTTTAGTATCCCAAGTAATAATCGTGGCACTATAGCAATAGGAAAACTTACCAAGAATAACAGCACATACACAAGTGACGATGATCGGCTAAATCCTCCCTCAAAACAATGTTTACAGCATTCGCTCAGTGTATTTCCCGACGGCAGTTCAGGCACCTATGACGTCACGCTTTACTTCGGCAGAGGTAGGGTGTCTTCGCGCAATGTTCGGCTCAGAGAAATTTTTCTCGATTTTAAAGTCAAATTTTTTAAATTTATTTAATGATGAATGGAGAAAATTGTCTGCGTTAACTGCAGGTACAAGGTACTTCGGTGACAGATAGGATAGGGAAAGGCTTATAAAGAATTTTAATGGCAGTGAAAAGGGGTCGATGTACGGAGGGAGTGAGTTCAACACAGAAGAAATGCGGTAGAAAAACGAACGTTTAGCAAGTGAATGGGAATGTGGATTAGGCGATGAGAACGGGTTGGGCGGGGTGAAACTTTAAAGTTGATAAAAGAGAGCAATTTAGGGCAATCGATGGTGGAATTGAGAATCTTATAAATAAGTTTTAAATCAGCTGTGAGCCAATGGGTAGTGAGATTAGGGATGGAGAAGGAAGGAGAGAATAGGATTAGTGGATATGTTACGTAAATGCGGTAATCTATTTTGTACTTTTTTAGCAAAGAATTGCTGACACAGTCCAGGGATGAGAGGTTGGTTTGTGGAGAGATAGACCAGGTGGGACAAGAGTAGGTAAGAATTGGAAGAATGATGGAGGAAAAAAAAGTTCGAAGTGCATTGGGGTTATTAATTTCAGTGAAACGATACAAGAGGCCTAAGAGGGACATTAATTTAGACTTGATGGATTATATGTGCGGGGTAGAAATTAATTTATCGTCAGTGATAATGCCTAGATCCTTAGATGTTGACACACGTTTCAAAGAGTGATTAAAAATAGTGTTGTTAAATTGATGTGTGATATTCTTTAGGGAAATAGACATTACACTACATTTATCTGGGTTTAATTTAAGTTTCCAGACATCACACCAATTTGATCGTCTGACATAAAGCACCCTGTAGGCCATGGCAATCGGAAGGTTTTTGAATTTCCTTGAAAAGTTTACAATCATTAGCGTGAAGGAGCATTTGAGCTTGAGAAGAAGGTAACAGGGAGGCAAGATCATCCATATATAAGTTAAAAAGGTAAGGACCAAGGACACTCCCCAGAGGAATCCCAGATTTCAGAGAAGACCAAGGAGATGAAAAACCAGAAAGAATAACCTTTAGATTTCGGTTGCTGAGGAAGCTAGACAAGAGGCTTTTGGAATTATCAGGAATATTAAATCGTTAACCTAGTTTGTGGAGTAGGAGGCTATGATTGATAGAGTCAAAAGCTTTAGAAAAATCCAGGAATGTGGTGTCTGTGATTTATTATTAATGGAGTTTCTGGCGTTATGTCGAAAAACAGATAAGTTGGTCATGCACGAGCGGCCCGGAAGAAAACCATGTTGATATTCAGAGCTATGAGGGGATGTGAAGTAGTAGAGTCAATTTAGGATTATTCTTTCACAAACTAAAGAGAGAACTGGGAGTAAGGAGATGGGTCTATAGTTTGATGCAACATTTTTTGGGCCCGATTTATGTATGGGGATAACATAAGCAGTTTTCCATTGTGGCGGGAAGATGCCAAGGGGAAAGCTGCGGTTTAAAAGGAAACTTAAAGGAATGGAGAATGATTCAGCACAATTGTGAACGAATATCGGACTCAGGCCATTAAGGCCTGCGGAACGCTGAAGGGGAATTTTGCGTTAACATTTAAGAACTTCAAGCGGGTTGGTTCGGATTTCAGAGAGGCAGTTTCTGGAAATGGGTGCAAGGAAGTGATCTTGGGTGAGTGGTGGGGAAGAGAGGGGCGTCATCCATTCAGAGAAGAATTTGAGAAAGACGCTCGTCCCGTTTTCTCCAACGGCATTAGCATCATCGTAAGAAACTATTTCAGGGATTCTAGGTTTACTGCGGCGGCAATTTACTAAGGACCAACATTTTCTTGGGTGGGTGGTAATGTATGAGGTGACATTCCGGGTGAACTCATAGTCGCGTTGAATCAGGACTTTTGAGTAGCGACGCAGGTTTTTGAATGAGAGAAGGTTATACTCGTTTGGGCAGGATTTGTAGAGGTATCAAGCGCGGTTCTTATTTCCAAGAATACGAAAAGTCTCGGGTTTGAACCAGGAAGGAAATTTTCTGGTCTTGCGTTTTAATTTGGGTACACAATCCTAAATGGTACTTTCAAGAACACTGAAGATGTAGTTGACCGCTTCCTCGGGGGATAAAGACGATGTAACGCCCCAGGGAATGAGGTCGAGGCGGTAATTCACGTCTTCCCAACAAACTTTTGACCAGGGAGCGAGGGGAAACAAAGGGCCATTGGGAGGTGCACGGGTTGTCCGGGAACGGCAGAAACGGTACTCGGCATCGAGGGATTCGTGGTCAGAATCAAAGATATTTCGCCCCGGCGCACAGTGGGCTGAAATCGAAAAAAGCTGGACAAAAGTCCAAAATGACGTTTTTTGAGATAGAGATTTCAAACTTGGCGTAAATACTTATAAATGATTACCAACTATAGATGTATGTGCCATTTTACATCAATACGATCCGTTACTGAGATACAGTGGCCCAAACATGACCAACTTTTTAAAAACACGCGCGGTCTCGTTTTTCTTCAGAAAACTTTGAATTTAAGCAGGTGGTGTTGCGTTGGCATGATTTTTATGGAATAAAAAACGCAATATTCCTTTGACTTGATGCTTTGCCTATACTTTCCATGAATGTTGAAGATTTTGGTTCTCATTTGACTGGTTTTACAACGCAAAATGGCGGACCCGTTTTTCACGTGAAATTTGACATAAAGTAGACATTATCTTTCGTTTACGAAATATATAACTCGGGAAACTCACATCACGGTGTAAAGTAGAGATTCCTCAAGAATTATAAGCAGAAATCTTGGAAAAAAGTCTGCGACGAAGGAAATGAGAGCGATTTTTCGATCGCGAATCAAGGCTGAGCTACACGCCGCGGGACCCTGAGGCTCGGTAACCGAGGTCGATGTTTCAAGTTTTTTGATACTTTATTCTTGAAAATCGTCATTTTAAGCACAGAACCTAGTCATTAATGACCTAAAACACTATACTGATGACATTAGCAAGGATTATGGATCGATCGAATTGACCATTTAACGCGTTACTCGCGTGGAAATGCTTGGGATTGGATATTTGTCGGAACCATTCCACGAATAAGAAATATGCTTCCGGTATTACTTAGGTAGGGTTAAAAGATTGAGTTGGCATACTAAAGAGAGAGAAAAACAAACTGTTTTCGCGAAATGCAACTACCGTTACCCTTTTCTATTTAGACCCTCGCCGAGGTGGGTCGCGCGTAAAGGGGCGTTTTATGACGGCGTACAGCCTTTGAAGGTATTTAACAGATTCTTTCCCCAGTGCTTTTTATTTTTTAATCGGACCAAGATGTATACAATAGGGGAATGTTTTAGTGAAAATGAAAAAACCGTTAAATTTAAATTCATTATTTTATGTTATTCTAAAATATAAGATGAAGAGTTAACCTGACCAGGTAAAATTTCACTTTCGGTCGTCCATCTTAAAGACAAAATACGTGGCAGCATGTCCAGTAAATGAAAATTCAGTATCAAATCATACATATGATTTGTAAAAATGTTTGATAATGTTTGGGTCTATCCGTAAAGGGATATTTAAATAAAAATACAATATACCATCAATGGAAATCCACGTATTACCTTAAACTTGCAAATAAAATCAATTCGGAATCATAAATTGCGATATAAATAGAATAGATGTATTGTATATCACACATCATTCTTCTTCCTTAAAGTTACTGAATTGTATTTCTTCTTATTTATAGAGTTTCTACCATCAATCCTCCGATGAACTTATTCCGTCACTAGCGTCTGATCCCTCTTCTACACAATCATTAAAAAAATCAGCAGATCTCTTTAATCTTTTGGCATTTCCTTCGGTCTCCTCGGACTTGATACCAGGATGGTGAAAAGAAATGTATCAGACGTTAATAACAGTCGTTTAAAAAGGTCTTCATTTGAGCCTTACCTGGATTGCTTTCTGTTGAATCTCAGGCGGAATTTACGCGTGTCCTTATTCTGGGCTCGTAATGCTTCTTTAGATAATTGTCCCATAGGAAGAATCAGCTCTTTTGCAAAATCGCTTCTATGCTGAAGCACCTTATGTACCGTGATTGTTATGTAATACCAGGGATACATCTTAGTGAATAACTCCGCAGTTCTCTGGCAGTAATCCGAGAAAGCTGTATAATTTAGAGTTATTCCACTTAATATTGCCCTCAGAATGATGGAAAAATGTTTGATTAGGTCAACATTGATACCTGTAATTATGAAAAATTAATTTTCTTCTGATGGTACATTACACTTTCCTATGAAAACATATAATTTAGATGAAGTATTTAACCATTTCATTTGCAAACACACGTGAATGTTACACTTGCTTTACATTGCATGGGTTACAGTCTATGTGCTATTGCAGTCTACATTTACTCAATTGACCGTCTAATCAGCGGCCAAGTCTGGGGAATCGAAGAGACGTCTTGCGGTGTTACCGTCATTCAAGTTCCCTGATACAGGCCTTGGAACATCAACAATAAACCCCATACTTCCTCTAAAAGCATTCTGAAATCTAAATTTTCTCTCTATAAGGAGTGTTTTCAGATATCCTCGGGCCTGTAAAGAATGTTGGCCGTAATTAGAAGGCATTTTCACCATTGATTTGAATTCCAGCTTTGTTGTATTCTTTCTTGCCTACAATTTTTTTAATTCTATCCAGTACGATATGTGTAGCACACATTCAAAAAATCGGATAACTCGATTGTAAGGCCGGAAAATAATACTTCCTTTAGTTGAAGAACACTTGATCCACAGAAGGCACTGTTGGCGAATAGGTTTATGGTACCATATGTTGACAGTATAAATGCGGAGCGACTGAAGAGCGCGTAACGCACCTCGGCACCATCTTGATTTTGCACCTCGACGCCATATTGATATTCAGAATGATAGTTTAATTCACTGAAGCTTTAACTCTCTTAAGCTCAACGGAAGTGGTGACGTTTCCAGGTTTCATAAAATAAAACGGCAATAGCTAGGATTACGAATATTACGATATTGTAACTGAAATACATAAGTTAAAGGCTAAATCGCAATTATACTATTGGTGAGATATAAGCATTCCCAACAATCATATTTTCTCCTTAATTTACAGACACACTCACAAACATTATGGAGAGTATCAGCTGTACCGAAATATTGGGACTCGCGACGGGTATTCTATGCGTGTCTTTCGTCTGGTTCTTCGTCGTTCCACTGTGGCACTGGCGCAGAAAGGGTATCCCTCACGCCCCAGCAGTACCGATCTTCGGCAGCATGAAGGACGCTTTCTTCCAGAAAATAGCCTTGGCGGACGCACAGCGAAGGATCTACAGCGCAGCAGAGGGCTACAGATACACCGGCTATCACAAATTCTCGACGCCTGCCCTCATGCTCAGAGACCCCGAACTCATCAAGGAAGTCATGGTAAAAGAATTCTCCAACTTCCACGACAACGACTTCGACGTGACCCTCTCGATGGACCCGATGATGGGACGAAACCTCTTTTTCATGAGCGGAGAGAGGTGGAAAAGGATGAGGACCACGCTGACCCCAGCTTTCACCGCGGGGAAGATGAAACTGATCTTCCCCCTGATCCTGGATATCGTCGAGGACTTGAACAAATTCCTCGACGAGTCGAAAGAGGCCGAATTCGAGATGAAGGATCTCTTCGCTCGCATGGCAACCAACGTGGTGGCGTCCTGCGCCTTCGGGATCAAGATCGACGTGTTGAGATCTCCGGAAGACGAGTTCAGGAAGGTAGCGCGAGAGATCCTGGAACCTACTCCGGCCAGAGGTTTGGCTAAGCTCCTGTTCCTGAGCTCACCTCTCCTGACGAGAATCTTACGGGTTCGGTTTATACCGGACAAGTGCGCGGATGTCTTCCGCGGCGTGGTCCGGAATGTCATCTCGATCAGATCGAAGAGTAGGAAGAATCGCAAAGATTTCCTGAACATGATGATCTCTCTCAAGAATGCCGGGAAACTCGGAGTTGAGCCGGGCAAAGGAGTTCCCCTTGATGAGGACAGGGATGACGCAGATATGACGGAATTGAAGGAACAGGTTGCGGGTAAGCATGTTCACGTAATTTACGGTGATTTGTGGATTAAAGTATATCAATAATCATACAGCCGAAATTGAACAGACATTATCTGCGATAAAAATATAGCGGAAGCCTCATGGTTGATGAAATTACTGTGAAACATCCGCAGAAACCTCTTGTTTAATCGTTTCCTAGGATTAAACAGCTCCAGCATCTCTAAATATGTAAATACGTGATTATTTCTTGTTCAGTGGAGCAACTTGTCCAATCCATACGGTTTAAAAAATATTTCTCAAAAATATTTTTGTAAGGGACACTTATATTTAATATTTTTTCGTTTTCCCAACAGGGGTAAGCATTAGCTTAAATCGCTTTTCAGGAGCCCATACGCTGACACTGGCACATCAAAGAGAAATGCATATAATCTTGAATGTGGTGAAAAAATCCGTATTTCCAAATTTGGGTTTTAGAGGAATATCAGCTACAGACAATCGATCTAAATATCTCTCAAGTGGCATGTAATTATAGCGGACATGCAAAAATGCTTTCCTCACAAGCAGTAAAATAAAGATTTGCTAAATTAGAAATTCAAGAATTGATATTTTAGCGTTGAATAATTCGCGTATCGATGGTAAAAAAAGTACTCAAAGCTCCTTTAAGAAGAATGGCCGGAGTATTAAAAGTAAAATGTAAAATACGTCCTTAAATGGTTTGTTTCTCTACCGGTTAACTCTCTTTAGCTCATAGGAAATGATAAACAAGTAGTCACCAGTCATTTCTACCATAAACATTGTCATACAATAAACTATTAATTACTTTTTTTCCTATAAAAATATCTAAAATATCTTTTTGTACATTTAGAATTTTCCAAAGACCTTGCATCATTTAGAGGACCTAAGCGTATCTCTGTAAGAAAATTAACGAAAAAATGAGTTACCACATCAATTCTCAATACATCAATAATTTAAAAATCACCAAAAACGCTTGACTGGATGGAAAAATGCCTAATAAAGGCAGCCTCATTGGTTAAATTTAAATAATGCCAATAACATCCTCGCTATATACATTTTATCAATGGAGTTAAATGAACATCAATTCAATAAAAAATAAATAAAATTCCTCTTTTGCACCAATTTATCTCTAAAAAAATAACAATTGAGATTTAGGCTTCTACCATACACCTACAGAGGGAACTTCTCTGTTATTGCATCCCTCTCGTTTACGTATCCCTTCAAAGAGAGGATCCTCAACGACCCGCAGTCCCTGGACGACGTGACCGCTCAACTCATGGGTTTTTTCCTGGACGGCCATGATACTTCGTCGTCGTCAATCGCCTTCACTTTGTTCGAATTGGCGCACAATCCAGACGTGCAGCAGAAGCTTCGAGAGGAGGTGACCGGGGTGAAGGCCGAGCACGGAGGGGAACTGACTTACGAAGCACTGCAAGAGATGCCGTACTTGGAAATGGTACAACTAGGTAAGATCGCCGCTCTTAAGCAGTAAAATAAAATTATTTTAACAAAGATGATGAGTCTAGTTAAAATAGACTTGGTAATGTTAATATTTCGGGACTGCCGCGTGAACGGTGATGAAATTTACATGAATAACCTGTGCCATGACCATCGGTACAATTGAAAATGGAATTCAGGAAACTTAAATAGCGTATTTGTCTGCCTCGGAGAGCCAAAGGTCCGATCCCCAGTTCAGACGAATTTTTACTCATGGAAATCAATATATCTTCTATATATATAAAAGAAAGTCGAAAATCGTGTTAGTTAGAACACTTATAACTCGAGAACGGCAGCACCGATTTTAGTGACATAAGGCTCTTTGGATTTGTCTCAGCCCTGATAACATATAGGGCATTAAAAAATAGGAAAAGTTCACAAAAAAAATTCAACTTTATCTTAGAGATATGTTTTTAGGAGTTGATTGTTAAGACGGTCAAAAAAATAAGATTTTTTTTTCGTTTTTACTAATGTATTGACTGATCTTTTTAACAGCATTAAAAAATGTAAATGTTCAAACATGTTAAAAATATTAAAGTAATATTAAAATAGTATTAAAATAATTGAATTAGAGGTAAGCTCAGCTCGAATGAGTTGTCAGCAAGCACATAACTACCGTTTGTGTAAACAATCTCCAAGCAATTGTTGATTATCAGTAATGTCCGTGAACTCTGCATGAATTCAAATCTTTTAACTTTGTAATAAACGAAGACGAAGTCACCAACTATCTATCTGAATATTTAAAGTCCTTGGACGCACCTGGCTTACCACGGCACGATTTACAGCTAAAGGTAGGCTCTGTGTTCATGATCTTTCGAAACCTAAACCAACCAAAACTATCCAACGGAACGTGTTTGGTTATTTAAAAAACTGATAATAAAAGTGATTCACGCCACTACACTCTAAGGAAAATTCAAAGATGAGGAAATTCTCAATCCGAAGATTCCATGATTCTAACTTATATGCCCTTTTGAGCTTAAACGTTTCAATTTCCAATTCGTGTTGCATTCGTGATAACGATTAACAAATCGCATGGTCAGTCTTTCAGTTTTTGTGATGTTTGTTCTCATGTGTCAGTGAAAACCCATGATTTTCTCATGGTAAATAATATGTGGTATGTTCACGAGTCGGTAAACCATCCGCTGTATTTCTTCCTTCGCTTCAAGGTCGCAGCTAGGAATTAAGGATTGGCGCAGCTAGGAATTAAGGATAGGCGCAGCTAATACTGGCAGGTCTGTAGGGTATAGAAAACTCGCCAAGGTAAGCGAGAGGTGTGGGGGCTCTTCCCATACATTTTTTAGGATAAAAGGTTCAAAATGGTAGGTTTTGCGGCTGTGTGAACAGTTAAATTATTTGTGACTCATCCGTCCCCCTAATATTAATAACCAAATGTTTTATAAGAAGATTCTCTGAGCTTTTGGGGGGGTTTTAACCCCCAAAAACCCTCCTCGCTGCGTCCCTGCTTTGCTTCGCTATTTTTATTTAGCTTCATTTGCTTTATCTTGCGCCTGATAACAAAACAAAAACTGTTGTTTATCAGAAGGCGCTTGACGCAAGACATTAAGCCCGAATGTGTAGGGAACACCGCATGCAGCACTTTTACGCAGTGCATTTTTTCTAAACAGAGATACTATAACTGGCGTGCCTAATGTCATTTGATACGAATGCTGCTTCATAGGGGCTATTCTTACACTATTTTGGGCATCAGTCAAGCGTCGGTCTAGCGTTGCGTTAACCTGCCCCGTGAACGAGCCAAGTTTACGCTTACGGACTTAGACCTAAAAACATTTTTTTACGGTTAATAACACAAATAGCCAACAACTGAATGCGTATAATTTTTATTTCATCAATATTTTCTCATTTAATTTATAATAAATCAAATATGATTTAAACGATACAGCCGCTCTTTATTTATAAATGGTGCAACAAAACTATAAGTTCATTGAATGTTAGGCGGTACGAAGTTCGCCGGGTCAGCTAGTAATTTATAAATCGGATCATTTTGAAAAAAAAGCGCCGGCCTAATCACCCACCCTAGAGAAACATTAATGTCTCTAAAATTATTTCCATAATCAAACCTGTATTGTTTTATTAAAAGTGAAAATATGAAATAAGTAGTCAATCCTTGGGTTGGTTTGCAGTAGTCTTCCGTTTCTGTCTTCCACCAGCCCTTTCAGCTCCAGGTAATTGTTGCAGCCTTTGTCTTTCATTACTTAGGGTAATATAATTCAACCTCGGTCTTCCTCTGCTATTCTTTCCTTCCACGGTGCCTTCCAAAATTGTCTTTACCAATCCATTATGCCTCAGTAAATGACCAACCAACTTATTTCTCCTAGCAGTTAAAATATTCAACAGGTCTGCTTTCACTCCCAGTCTGTCCAGTACCTATTTCCTCATTCGTAACCCGGTATACCCATGAAACTTTCAACATTCTACGGTAGCACCATAGCTCAAAATCGTCGATTCTTTTTTCCTCTGCTGCTCCTATTGTCCAAGTTGCACTACCATAAAGCCTTACGCTCCATACAAAAGTTTTGAGTACATTATCTTAATCTTCATACTCATGTTTTATGAAACGTATATCTTTCTCTTCTAGTTGAAAGCTATTTTTGCCTGTAGTATTCTACTGCTAATTTCCCTTTTCCTTCTGGCATCCGTGGTGATCTTGCTTTCTAAATACGTGAATTCTTCTGCATTGTTCAGCTGTGTATTACCCAAGGTTATATGTGCTGGTATTCCTGTTTTGCTTACAACGAGTGTCTTGGTTTTGGTCAAGCTTAACTTTAGATTGTATCTAGCAAGCGTGACTTCCATCTCCCTAAGCACTTCCTGTAGTTGGCCTTCACTTTCTGCCAAGAGTGTTAAGTCGTCCGCGAAACATAGCTTATACACTCGCTTTGCTCGCTGGGGGGGCTCTGCCCCCCCGTAAAAGGCCTACGGCCTTGTTTTGGTCGCTATGGAAGGTCTTATAATTTTTGTATGCCGCTTGCTACTTACGGGTCTTTTACTTTTCAATTGGCTAGATTAGATATAAGTAATATTTCTTCTTTCAAGTCAAACGAGCGTATAGTACGTGGGTTACAATATGAAAGTAAAATATTAATGAAGGGGAACGTTTTTCTGAGGGACTAAGAAAATAAAATGGATTTCTATGAGTCTGATAGAGTTTCTAACTTATTCAATTCAAATACAAAATAACGTCGAGATCATGTTCCCCTGTAACACTCAATTTATACCTACTTAATATCATAACATAACGAATTTACGAAATACAATGAACTACAGTAAACTACATTTTAATTGATAAGTGGAGATCCTTAGCATGAATTGGGCCTAGTATGACAAATTTAGAAATGACGATTTTATTGAAAGATTATTTGTCATGATCGCGAATGATACCACTCCAGGAAAACCTCTAAAAATTTTTTAATGAGTCGGTATACACAAAAATCTCCTTACAGCTTTAATATCCAATATAATACGAAATTAAATCATCTGGTGAGTAGCAGATGACAACTTTTAATGAACAAGGCATCATAAATGTCATGATTTAGAATATATTTAAGCTAAATAACTTAGTCACTCAATGAATCGTGCTTTTCGTAAGACAAATAATTGAATAAGAAATACCTATGATTGAACTTATCCTCCATATTCTATTATTCACTTCCTATGATGCACCAGATCACGGATAAAATTGCACATAAAAAATTGTAACAGAAAAAGAACGTAATGAAAAATAAAACGCTAAAAATCATTTTTACTAACCTATCTTTGAAGGAAGGTTTGTTTCCCTTGTATTTCTCAACTTTTCCTTTGAATACGCTTTGATGTGATCAAATTTTTGTTCATACGGAAAGAAGCTATTAAAAGATTGACTTTTCAAAAATTACCTAGTAAATATCCTACCTTATCTATATCATCCTTTCGTTTTAATTCCTTTATCTTCTTTCCCAATTTAGCTCCTCTTGTTTGCATAAACAAATATGTTGCTGTGATTGTTTGCTTGTATGACTGCCGCGCCGCCATTGGAATTTGGTGGCCATTTTTTGAACTAATCCCCATACTCAATTTTATATGAATATACAGATAAATAATAGTAAATTTAGTGTTTTCATAATTTTTCCTTGGGTTTCAGACAATTTTAGAGGGGTCATCATTAGACTTTTTGCCGTATCTCGTCTCGTTCACCCCAAACATTTATATGAGTGAGTGAATGAATGAATGAATGAGTGGTCGTGAAGGGGCTTTATGGTATATAGATTCTCTGTCCATGGACCTTAATTCCTGCTTCCGGTAAGCTAGGACAGGTTATAAATTATGTAAAAGAGAAGAAATACGTCGCTATGAAAAGGTTAGCGGATAGGACAGAGGAATGGAGAGCTGCGTCAAACCAATCTTAGGATTGTTGACTAATTATGACGATCGTGGATGGCGTAAAGATCACGGCAATGGCCCGGAAAGCTAAAGGTCCGCGGTACGATTTCTGGCACAGGGGAATGCTTTTTTAAGGCAATCAGTGTGAATTCAACCATCGTTCAATCGGCAGAATGAAAATATCCCAGAATAACCTTAAACCTATGTCCCCATCATTCCAAAAGAAGTAATCTAGACACGCTGCCGCTTTAAATGGATTCCAGAGTCGCTGCGCAAGTTCCCTCCGGTGCCGTTCACGCCTCGCCGATGCACTCGGCGCCATTACTTCCCGCCTGCGGACGAGCGGGCGGAGAGGGAGAGCGGTGGCTTGTGGGTGGAGGCGGGCACGGCCGTCATGATCCCCATCCACTCCATCCACCGCGACCCCAAGCACTACCCCGACCCGGACGCCTTCATCCCGGAGAGATTTGCCAAGGGCACGGAGGGCAAGTCCGTCAAAGGTGACACCTTCCTGGCATTCGGAGAGGGACCGAGGATGTGCATAGGTGAGCTCAATATCACACTTGTGGCCAGAATGGTACATCGAGGATAATCCGTACACGAAATATAAATTAACCAATATCCGCCAATTAAGGCCATATGCAGTGGCGGACAGGGATGGCTCATGATGGGGGCACTCTTACCGGGGGATTTTTGGAAAATTTTTACGAAAACGCATGCCCAGAAATAGATTTTCGACGCTATTATGGCTCTTAAAAACCGTATAAAAGTTAATTAATGAAAATGTAAAAATTTCGTAAGAAAAAATACTATGATAAGAGATAATTTCAAAACTTATCAAATTTAAAAATGCATTATGGTTCTGTCATGTATTATTTAGTGATATTTCCCTTGAAACAGCGCTGAAATGTATAAAACTTCTAAAATAACCATTTCGAAAATCTCTTTCAAAAAAGCATTTGTTCTGTTTTATCCTCTGGCACTTTTATTTTTTATTCTTTAAACTATCCTTTTACATGCAGTGTAAAGCAACTGATGATAACGTGGAATGTTATAATTGTAAAAAAACTCTTTGGTTCAAGTAAGTTGAGTCTTTTTTTAAGTTCACTTTTCATATAGGCTTCACGACAGACGCGTTCGTTGTGGGGGCCCCATAAGCTCGGGGCCCTCGGCGATCGCCGACCAGGCGACCTGGCCATATGGCTAAATCCTGGCATTAGGAGCATATGAGGATCTTTAAGAACACCCGCACTCCTTTTTTCTCTCAAATTTCCTCAAATCTGTTGTTGAAGCTTGCAATAACTTCATCCACTTATTAATTTTGAAGACGGTTAAAATAAGAGACGGACGCGAAACGGAAATTCAGTACGGACACCTGCAATCAGTAAATTTCATGCAAGTATCATGAAATCATACAGGAAATGTCATTGTACAGATGTTTTGCAGTGACGTCATGGCAAAATTAGCAGCGCCAGAGCGCACTTTCCGTATTTTTTTTAGAAGTACAATATTACTCTTTGTATTTTTTAAGTTATTATATATGCATTTTATTACACATTTTTTTGTTTTGGTCACGAATCTATGTATCAGAAATTTTGAGGCAGCAAAATTGATAAAAGTGTAGTTTGACTATTATGTCTTTTTGTTCGCCGGAACGGCGTTCCGGCACGATGACACCTCTGATTATTTGGACTTCCCTGCTTCCAAAAATATGCTGGCCCTGAAGTGTTATCCTTTCTATCAAGCTTACTTGTAGAAATTTAGCAACATTAGATTCTGACAACAATATGTTGTGTGTACTCGCTTGATTTTTCATAAAAGTATTTGGTCCTTAAGTGGTTTCTTGTCAATTTCATGAAGACTATTTCCTTGAATTGAAAATTATTTGGGTCAATTATCTATGCTCTGACTGTGTCATGAATGAAGTCTGTTCAAATGTTCGTAGTTTTGGAAATAACTCAAATCTCCTTCAAATCACTGAAAATGAATCAACCAACTACCAATATTTTCCAATTTAGAACAATTTGTCATTGGTCGATTCGGGTCGCAATAAAAACTGTCAATCAAAAGTAGGCATAACCAATATTCTTATAGAAAACGTCACTTATTGCCTCTTGAAGGATGAAATCGAATCAAATAACATCTCGGTTTATTATTAATCCTATCAAAACAATTTGTGAGAGAAATTTTATCATTAATAAACGTCGCACACATGTTTCGTAATAAATGTAAAGAATAATTGTTTTTTTCATATCCAGGCAACAGGTTCGCCAGGTTGGTGAGCAAGACGGCCGTGGCTGCCTTGGTCAGCACCTACCGATTTATACCTTGCAACGAGAAGACACCTCAACCGATAGAATGGGATCCTGGCTCGGTTCTATTGCTCTCTAAAAGAGGCCTTTGGGTGAAGTGCGAAAAAATATGACATCATCGATAAGTAAAACGTCAATTATTGGTTATTATTTACATTACTAGCACAATATTGGATTGTTCTCTTGTAAAGCAACATATATGTGTCGAAAGATACTTAAAATAAACATATTTTTTCAAATAATTGCTTGATTATTGGCTGCTGATAAAGCAAATGCATGCGACGTATTTTTATTACATGGGACGACAATTTTTTATGCTCTATAAGCCTATAAAAATTCCCGGAATGAAGCATGGAGTTTTAGAGAAAAAAATAGAACTAGAGCCTTAAAGATCTACTCGATGATTTAAGCTATGTAAATGAGTTATATTAGCTGTAATACGAGGAACGTTTTTTTTCGACCTCCGATGGGTCATGAACAGAAGAAGAAATAATTGATTAAAAATTATTTCATTGCTAAATGTTGAGCACACTTGTGGTATCCATTAGACATAATAGCCTCGGCGATTGAGGAATTGGTCACACCTGTGGACAAATTTAACTATACCTTCTTCATAGGATGTTACCGCCAATGACTTCCTACGAATTTTGCCTTTGCCTTGAAGCTCATCGCCCCATTGAAAATGCTTCCCTCCAAGCCACTTCTTCATTTCAGCGTCAATATGTAAGTCACATGGCACTATATCGACATTGCGAGGAGGGTGATCAAAAATGTCCCATTAATATTGCACATGGAGCAGTTGGTCTGCATCAGCGCTGAGATTACGGGCTCTTTTATCGCCATTACGGTCAAGACATGTAAATTCTGAAGCCATTCGGCGAGTTTTCTAGCTGTCTCTCCGCAGTGCACACTTGGCAGGAGAATCAATTGAGGCAGTGTAGTTAATGAGACTGCTACTAACCTTAAACTAAAAACTTACGGTCAGAAATCGATACCTCCACTGCACAAACGCTCAACAATCGCCCACCGAATCTAATCCGCTCATCTAGATAGCCCTTATAGCACTATATGAGCGGATTCTATTCGGTGGGCGATTGTAAAGCGCTTATGCAGTGGAGGTATCGAAATGACTTAAGGGTGTGGTGCGGAGGATACGCACTTGCCCTACCAGCGCAGTACTCGCCTGTCGTTTGTGAGGTGATTTTGATGAGCTATCGAAGGTTGAAAAAAAACCCCCCTCGTATTCGCTCAGAACATCAATGCATGTACCAAAGTTGCCTATCTGGACAGAAAAACAGGATCAGTCGCGTAAGCGGTCATCAATATCACAAAAAATCTCACATAGGTAGGTAGGTAGCTCGCATGAAGGATATTTTTTATTATTCCACGCCTTATCATCTAGTAATCAAATTTCAACGCATTATAAAATCAAGGCCAGATTTCGTGTTGACTGAAAATTAGTTCACCCGGTTTACACCACTATCACGCCCTACCCATACACCAAAGGACACACCAGAACCAAATACTGGCGATTGACCCAAATTCCGATCGGTTATCAGCAAACGCATGAGTTTCTAATCCTTAAGTAAATGAACACACTAATTCGATAATAAACGCATTTTCAGATGAGAAAAATCCTCAGCTATCATCATAATCACTCCAGTGATCACTTGTTGGACACAGGATTCGAGATTTCAGAAACTGGCATGCACCTTCAAATTCTCTATTTTAAGTATCAAGAAAAAAGAGTATTTACCAACAGAAAACCATTCTGCGATCTAAAACGATGCCATTGAAATGACCATGGGACAGTAATCACAGGACCTTATGTTTCCGAACGTGCCATCATCGTGATCACTTAGTATTAATGTTTATTTTAGGAATCAATTTTGAATTAAATAAAAATAGCAATAATAAATTTATTGATGATGGCCTAATAAACCAAATCGTAGAAGGACAGGTGGTAGGGAAGAAAGGTAAGGTTCTGCCCCGGAGTTTCATAGTACAGGTTATAAAGGATCTAAAATAGAAGGAATACATCACTATGAAAACGCTGGCAGATAGGAGAGCGGAATAGAGAACTGTGTCAAGGCAGTCCCCGAATTGTGGACTGATGATGATCCTCCTCTTCAAGAATGTAGTTTATCGCCATGGTCATCCTAACCCACATATTTCTCCTTTTTTAACAGGCATATTGATCGGCAATGAAAATACCGTCAGTAGTATTGTCCTTTGAGAATTTTTTTCTCATATTTTGGGTCGGGAACGGTGTCCATTTAGTCGCCGTAATTTCCCGTGAGGAATTGAATCATGTATTTAAGGGAGGTCTAGAAACTAATCAGGGATGGCAATATAAACTAAACGAAGTCAAAACCAGTTAATTTAGAATCGTATCGTTCCCGGGAGCGAAATGTAGAAACAAAACCAAATGGATTTAAGCCCGGGGAGCTTAACTCAGGGCCGAAACGAAATCGGAGTCAAAACTACTTCGGGTCGAAACTAATGTAAAGGCCGTTTCACACGGAGCACGACATTGCGCAGGTTAGAGCTGCATTAATTTCTAAAATGGCGTTGAATTGCGCGAACGCATGAAAGAAATTAGAACAGGGGCTATTTTGCCGTCTCGCATCCACGCATTCTCGCATGTGTTCTAGCAATTTACCGCTTTACACGACACAATTTTGATTGCGCCTTCGCACGTACGCAATTCCGTGTACCGTGTAAAACGGCCTTAAAAATCTGGGACAAAACGAAACGCAGATAATGAATCGCACCGGAGGAACCACGTGCTTTACCTTGGAACGCTTTAGTTTCGGCCAACACACCGAGTGCGAAGTTGGTATGGTTGAATGAGGTATAGGTTCGGCCTACCGCTATTAGATGCAATGGGAAACTCGTCATGCATATTATTCGTTGGTCAGGTGTTCAGTATTACATATAAGAGAGCCCGTTCATAATATATTTTGCGATATTTACTTGAAGGATGCTGTGCCAGCAGGGTAACAACATAACAATGAGGGTGTACTAATAGAATTGAATCGCAGAACTGTTTTTTTGAACCGCGGTTGATTAAATGCCTTAATATCACTCTTCTATCACATTTGGTCCACAATCGTAATTAAAGGAGCTCATTTTATTCATCAAATTTGAGGCATATTTCGTACCTTAATCATTAGAACCATTTTTTCCGATTGTTGTGAATGGATATATACTTGAATTGGAGTTTCATTTCTCTAAAACTGTACTTAATTTAAAATTAAATTTGATAAATACCTAGAATACTATTATGGTGCCATGAAAATTTATTATTAGACTGAATTTTAAAGTTATTTGAAATACTTATTTGTTAAATTTTACCAGGTTCAGGGATGAATTAAGGTCAGCAATCGCCCTCCCCCCGCGCCGCATTTCTCCAATGGGTGTTAGTGAAGAGTTATCGGGATCGCCACCGGGTCAGGAACTCCATATCTGCCGACGTTTCGATGTCCGACTCGGTCATTGAAACGTCGGCAGATATGAAGTTCCTGACCCGGTGGCGATCCCGATAACTCTTCACTAAGTCCATTCGCCGGGAAAGAATGAAATCTTTCCCCCAATGGGTGTGCTTACGAACCAGAGCATCGAATTGTGCTTCATGTTTAAGGGAAAACATTACCATATGGGGAAATTTTAAGAAAATATCAACATATCAAACTCATGAAATCTTATACTGAGGAAAATGAGCCACCAAGGTCTCCTTGACCATAGCAATTGCGAATCACAATTCAGGCAAAAAACGCTGAAAAATGTAAATGGAATATCTTGATGCCGCATGAAACCTACATGGTTTATTCACTTAGTTCATCAAATAATACGACCAAATATCATAGTGGACGTGGTCACCATGATTCACTCTAATCGTGAACAACAAAATTTTATTCTTCAGTCATAATGAGGTGCTACAATATTTAGATAAAGAAATTCACATTTTATACAATACGAATGTAATTCAGCGAAAATTTTAAATTAGGTACAAAATCAGTGATGAATATAAACAACGCAACATTTGGGCATTTAAAAATCGTATCGTGACATTATAATCATGAAATGTCCTTTCGCTGCCATAACGTTTCCGGCGGAAGTACAAGCGATAAGGTCAAAGACCCTGAACTCTACGGAAAGCCATATTGCTTGACTCAACGGAAAGACCTTCTCGGGCGCTAAATTTTAATGTCCCACTCTCCTTCTCCTCGCCTCTAATGGTACCCCAATAGGGTAGTTTCCTTCATCAAAGAAAACGGAAGGCATTGATTGCGATTCGTTACCCACCATTAGTGTATTCATAATACACAAATTATTTGGTTTTTGAAATACCGGTTTAGACGAATGGCAAGGGTCAAATTTTATCCTCATTTGAAAAAGGCCAGATTGGCGCCCATGCGATTCCACTCCACATGACGTCACAGGGACATAGTTTCTACACGAGAGGATAGGAGTTATACATCGTCTGAGGTTACCAATGCATGCATGAGGCACAGAACTCAGGGAAACATGTCTTAATAATCACCTACTAAAACTGGCTAAGGTCAGAAAGTTTTCTTCGTTTGATAAGGTATTAATAAACCTTTTTTAAGCCATGCGCTACCAGACAGGAAGGTACTCAGCTACCCGTTAGCATCCTGCGTCCTATCAGCGCTCAGAGCCTCGCCTCAAGGTCACCTCACCGGGCGGGAGGGGGAACCAGAAATACGACGTACGGAGATATTTCCCGGCATTCATACTTGAGCGTCGCGTTTTCGCGCGCTTGAAAATTTTCACTTATCATTTAATCGCGAAAAATAGATATTGTCATTTAAAAATCTAAAAGCGTGAAATACGTACTCCAGGAGTAATAATCTTTCGATTAAGGCAATAAAAAAATAATAGGAAACCACCCTATTAACACCTACTTCATTCTTGAAATCTCCCAACGACTATCATAATCCAAGCTTGGTGGGCGGAAAATGATGCCTGGGATTAGCTGACACCAGTCATGAGCAGGAGAGTGTTAAAAGGACGCATCTTTCCCGTTCCATTGGTCGTGGTTTGTCTTTTTTTTGTAGCGTTACCTTTTTTAAACACTCGTGCTAACATCTTAAAATTTTATTGAAAGTATATATGAACAGCAGACCCATATTAGTATTACCAAGAAATTTTTTTTTCACATTTGAAAAAATAAATACACCAAGGATGACGTTCGCCATGAATAAATATTTGACTTAGCCGGGATTCGATCCCGCATCCCCCGGTCATGATACAATAATATTTTTAAATTTGAAATACAGGTATATGTTGAAAAGGGTCTGGTCTAAATAAATCAACATTTCAAGATAACAGTGCGACATGTTTGAAGACAATAGCATAAGTTTGAAATCAATAATTAATTATTAATTTTAATCAAATAACTAAATATTACGTCATTAAAGACAAGCGATCAAGCGGGAGTGATGCGTTCTCTCACGGAGTTTTCAAGTGGCTACACTGAAACTGCTGACCCTCTCTCTACAATCTAAATCTCCATTGTAATTACAAAAAAAATCATTCTATATGAATAATCAACAAGCAAAAATATGTTAGCACAGGATAATATTCGTATCGCTCACTTCCAATGTAATTTTGTCCACTTGTCGTGAGTATCCCTCAGCAGATGAAGGCCACTGGGATGCATAATTGTAATGCTATGAATCGCAAAAGTCAACACCTTGGGATTAAAAAAATACCACAATTCACTTGTGTATTTTCACACAATTCCAAGCTCCATCTCAAAAATTGCAGGAAAAAAGTCTTCTACTCTATTGCGTACTGTAGAAGCAACAGCACATATCTAATATGCAGAAGCATGATAAACACATATATTAATTGGTTTTAACCCGTAGGTTCGATTAAATCGTTTTTTATATTAAAATTTTAAAACATATATGGTCCCACAATTAAGATGCTGGCAAAAACATCGAAAATATTCGGAATACAATCTCAGAAGCTCTAAGAAAATAATTATTAGCACGAGATAGAGTGAGACTCCTTTCGGTCTCCAGCATGGGCGTACCCAGCGAGGGGTAGGAGGGGGAAGCTGCCCTCCCCCCTAGAAGAAAAATTCGCAAATACGTCTTTAAGGAAAATAATATTTTTTTCAAGCAAATAATTTTAAAAAAATAATAAAGAGGTGTTACAGTTTCCTTAAAATGTTGATTTCATTCACCTTTTCCATGCTTAAATCTTACCTATAACTTGAACAACCATGGTTTGCCCCCTCCCCCTATTTTTGATCCTGGGTACGCCCTTGTTCTCCACTGTTAGTAACCATATTTAGAGTAAGCTTCGAAACCAGAACCTATCCGAAATGGAATTTCAGCAAAAATGTAATAACGCATACCTATGTTGAACGGCACCATTTATTCTTCGAATTACTTCTTCCAACTTTATGTCATATTTTTATGTCATACTTTCAACTTTATACACACTTTGATACCGCCCTCCAATACTAATTAAAATACGAATGGTGAACATGAAACCAATTCATTCTAAATTATCATCACGACAAAAACAGGTAGATCAGTACATAGTTTTACAAAGTGTTTAGTAAACGGGTGACAAATCTTTTTAATATTATAATAAAAAACATTAATATATCGGCAAAAACATATTGCACACAATTAATATAACATTTATTTCTATTCGGATATAATATTAAGGATATGGTTTAACTTTTCCGGCACAGCTTGGCGCAACCAAAATGCAAGAAAAAATTTACTCTTTCCCTATCACACTGACAATTTGCTACCAACCATGGTTTCGAAAATTACATCTAATTTCAGACATCTTGAAAATGACAGCAATTTTAACCTTGATAATGATAGCAATGTCAACTTTGGTAATGACATAATCCTACAGTCGGAAATGAGTGGAACGTAAAAAATTGCATGAATCCATAGGATTCTGAGATCAACGATAAATGGGACGAACAGAAGAAAATCATCCAATCGTTGAGGAAATAGCGGCTTAGATCAAGGGATCTTTAATCGATTACATTAAACCTTTCGTGGAAAACTCATTATTTACTAAACATTAAAACTGTTAGGCTATTGAAGAGTTAGATATGGAGTGCAACGTATTATGGTACGGAAACGTGGACACTGAAGCAGAGGACGAAAAAAAAACTGGAGATGTTCGCGGTAAAGGTGTAGAGGAGAATGGAGAAGTTGAAGTGGACGGCGAGGAAAGAGAACGGCTAATTGTGAGTACAAGTCACACCGAGCGATGAAAGGTAGCTTCAAGAGGAGATGCGGATATGACAGAGAGTCTGATGGATAGCGCGAGTACTGATTGGGGAGCAAATACTTGGCGCATTTCGTATTAGGGTATTTAAATGTTGAGAAACGACGCACCTGGGTAGAGATGTTGAGATAAAAATATGTGACAATTTGAATGCCATTGGTTTAACACGGTTGATTTGACTTAATCAATCATTACAATACTTCCATTCATAATAAGTAACGAATAACAACTTAAACATACCACCAAATAGTATGCTTTAAGTTTAAATTGTTTAAGTTCACGCTCCTACACAACGAGAATCTTCGTCATCCGTCTAGAACTGTCGCGAAAAAATGACGAGTAGTCTCGTCATTCGTAAGCGACGTGTTAAAACCGTGTTAAAGGGAAGAATGTTAGTAAACACGAGAGGGGGAGGAAAATAAAACTTTTATCATAATAATTCACAATCATTGCTCGCCTTGCGCACTCGCCGAGGACGCCTCGGTGCTCCGTCATTGCAGACGCCAAGAAAAAAAACCGCCTCCGATGAGCGATTATGATTTCCTACGGCGCAATAGAATAGAGAGTTACCTAGTCCCAAACAACAGACCGAGTGGGTGTCTATGATATGTATCCGCCATTCAGATCTGGCGGAGGGATACGACTGTTGTGTGGTGTGGGGGACGTTTTCCTCCTCCAGTAGACCAACTCAGCACAGGCGTCTCATTCGTCTCGTCGATCTCCGACGGGACGTTTGTCGCGCGCGCTTCGCGTTGGAGCGCACTTTCGACCTCTGATTGGGCGAAGGACCCACCATAAGGGAAGACCTTGGACGCACGAATGCGGCCGTGATTCTCACAGGCGTTGGACTAGAACACAGTGAGTACGAGTCATTTTTCGTCAGCTGAGGCCAATTTGTTTGGGCCATTTTAACACGGAAAAGGGACCAATCATCTACTTCAGACAATACTTGGAAGGACTTTGAAGAAATATTACTTTGATATTACTTAGTGAAGTGGATGTCGGTAGCAAGTTTTTGCGAACCAATCTTACCCTGCGGTAAGGGGCGGTCTGGGGTGATTGGTGGCCCGTGACTGGGCCCTCCTTCCCCGGATGATGGGGCCCTCGGGAAATGGGGGTTCGGAGTTCCCGGAAAAGTTTTGGAAATTGTATACCCGGAAATGTATATGACGCTATTCTGGCTCTTAAAAACTAGATAAAAGTGAAATAACGTTTCTATCATCTATAAAGTGAATTTGTTCCCTAAAAATGCACTGCACGATAAAAAATCTAAAACAACTTTTTCGAAAAACTCTTTCAAAAAAGCATCGGTTTCTTTTTTATCTTATGACACCTTTATTTTATTAATTTTTTATATAATCTTTTTACACGGAGAATTTTGTAAATAAATAAACTAATGACAGCGTAGAATTTTATAATCGCAAAAAACTTATTATCAATAGCAGACACTTATTACTTTCACATACATTTGTTAAAACTCCGACCGGTTTCGGCCGATAAACCATTATCAAGAACAGAAAAAACGAAATAAAGAGTACGCAAAAAAACTTTGATTCAAGTGATCTGAGCCATTTCTTATAACACCTTTCATATACGATAAACGCGTCCATTGTGGGCACCCATGACTTCGGGGCCCTCGGCAATCGCCGCCCAGTCGACCTGGCCAGACAGCCCCTGCGTGTGGGTGCAAAAATAGGAATAAAATATTCTTCCTTAAAAATTTTCTTGCTTAAAATGCATTGAGATTGGCATCCATAATCCGAATTCATATTTCTTCCCACAGCAAAAACTCGTCTTCTTCAAAGCATGCATTCATTGGCAGAATGAATTTTCAATCAAATATTTAAAAGATTCATTCTACGCGTATTTTTACACGCACTAGAAAATTTTGAGGATTAGGTCCTGTGGCCCTTCCAGTTCCTCCTCCAGCGACATTTCTTCAAATTCCTTCTCCATCGCAATCTAGCAATTACTAGTCTCTCAAAATATTTTTTAAGGCGCCATATATTTTATTATGGGAAAGACAACAAAAATTTTCAAGAGAATGTCCGGAAACACGATTGACAACTGAGTTGCTTGAATTATTTGATGACATGAAGGCAGAGGTCAAGTTACCAAGAAATTTGAGGGCGTGAAGATAAAAGTGATATCATAATTAGCCAAAGAGGTCGAGAGTGCAAGATAGGATAGGATCTTGCCCGACACCCAGAAGACAGCAAGATACTTCTGGGCAATTTTCCAACGCCCCATTCTTTCTTACTATCCCAGCTCTTATGTTGGGTGTACAAATCTTGAGTAATACCCATTCTAAGTCTAATTTTCCTATTTTTTTCATGAATTAACTATATTTCGAGATGGTAACTTTTACAAATATTAGCTGGTCTCAAATGCTGTTATTCAATTCCCTAGGCATTGACTGTTAGAGAAAACACGAACTTGGCATTTCGTAAAAAAATCACCATATTAACTTTTTCAGATTCGTTTTTTTATGTTTTATTGCCTAAAATTGATTTGCCTCGTTTAAAATTGGTCCTTAATCGAATTTGGGAACAAAAGTTAAACATTCTCCACGAAAATATCCAAAATTTCAATTTTTTAAAGATTTCGTAGAAAATAATTTATTTGCTAAATGAAACCCAACCGTTGGGGAAAGCCGAAAATGTTAGCTTTCAGGGAATTTCTGTCGCGACCATACTAGGCAAAATTTGACATCACGAGTCTAACTTGTCACATCGAATTCGTATTTTGAAACTTGTCACGATTATCGAAAGGGCAATTAAAATTTTTCTCCACGTGAATTGACTGCATGAGGCTGTTATTACACAGAGTAACTAATGGAAGCACGCTCCATACAGTGAATGCCACGCCAAGGATGGTGAATGCCCTTTTATGAGTGAACCAATCAAAGCAATCCAGTCCTCAGACAGCGTCGTATCCTCATTCGCCCAAGAGTTGAGTACTGACAATGCAGCAGACAGAAAATCAAGTGGGATATCAAACGATTAAGAATCAAGGAGGGCTTTCTTTATTCTCTGTCTCTTTGTTTCAAAACTCGAACAAAAATTTACAAAAAAACATGGATGTTTCAACAGTAAAATACAGTTCTTAGCTTTCATTACACCTACCAACTAAAGAAGATAAGCTGAATTATTGAAGAGTTATTAAAAAAGTATACTTTATATCTGTAGTAAAACCAGTATAAAATTCTATTTTTTACATTAGTGAGATACAACGTAGATTGTTAATAAAGTTGATTAAACGATAAGCAGAATACAAGAGTAGCGAACGGTGCATCACGCAAAAAATGAAAAATGCTGGCGTGAATATGAATAGTTCAAGAGTAGAGAGAACCTTTAACTGCTGAATCATACTATTATCGAGGTAGTGTTCAAGGACATATTTAATAATCTTTCCACTAACTGGCGCAATATGAAAGGGACAGCAAGCGCTTAATCCTATGCGTATATCCTGTCTCACTGTCGATCAATTACCGAAGCACCTTAAATTATACCGATTATGCAAAACTGCCCATTCACGATATCCAGAGTGATTAAATACCAGCTGAGAAAGGTCTATACACTTACTTCATTCAAGGATATCATGACAAATCGATAAAGAATAAATTTCATGTACTCTGGTAAATTCTTCAATCCAAGACAGAAGATATTTTGACGGTGATTACCATTAAAGTATTATACCCATTAATAAAGGTTTGCATGGGTTATTTATGAAGTAGGTATTCCGATAGTCCCCTCTCCTTTCATGGACTTCAGTCTTTAATTAATAATAAGACATACTCCCTTTCATTATACCTAAAAATCCCATTCACTTCTTTCCTATCCCTCTTTTACCCAACATTCTACCCTCTAAATCTGTTTTCTACGTCCTCTCTCCGCTCAGTACTCGCTCCATAAATACTGCGCTGTCTCCTCTAAAATTTAACGTTAACTTACTATAAATTAAACTATCTAATGCGAAGGTCAACTAAGAATTATTCTGACCAAAGGGATAAATTAGCATCTTCGAATGCTTCCAGTGATTTCTTTGCGACGGAAATGTGGGCGGCAATGACGCCATCTACAACACCACCACACCAACACAATCTTATTTGGCTATTAAAAAATACAATGTAAGGCAATTTATACATACCGCATGCAAATTAATTACAGCCATGTTATGGCTCATTCAACGGAACCACTACCCATTCCGAGAAGCTTCCGGCATTCCGAATGCCATAAAAATATGACATTGAAAAAAATAGTACCTTTGCAAGTAAACTCCTTTTTCAGCTATGCGAATTACGAGAATTTTCGCGAGATCAAGTGGTCCATATTCGTTTTCTGTTCTTATTTATTACATCTGTACGCATTCTGCTGATAACTTCTAGCTTAGATGTGAATCGCAAAAAGTAAAATACAACAAGGTAAAATGGAAATGTGGAAGTATGCAGGTGTGTTCGAGCTTTATCTATAAATGTAAACAATATTAATCCTTCTGAGACGACAGAAAAGCGAGTGGGCCGATTATCAAATACCCACTTGAGAGATTGCACAATGGAGAACGAGTGAAACCTTATCTTCACCAAAGATAAGGTTTTTTTGAGACTCTACGCATGAAGGCAGAGCGCTGGTCCATTAGAGGGTAATGTCGCATTTCGGTATCAAAACTCGTCTCACTAAGATACTTAATCGACACAATTAGCGCTCATGATGTATCGAGCGAGCTTGATCAGTTTAAAAAATCATAATAATGAATAGCAGGTCATCAGAGGGCAAAACATAAATTAAGATCGCATAGTAATGAAAACATAGGAAGTGCGAAAATTCAATAGAAGAGAAATCACCGGGTTTGACCGGGATTCGATGCCAGATATCCTGAATTCGTGATAAAACCCTGCAAAAAAGAATTCGACAGGGTTATTTAACAAAGGGAGAATTGCTAAGGTTTTTTTCAATGCCATACTTTTTATGGCATTCGTAATGCTGAAAGCTTCTCAGAATGGTAATGGTCCCATTATGTGGGACATAGTTTGTCTTTAATTCATTTCATACGGTGCGTATAACCTGCCTTACGTTATACTTAAAAAAAATCAATATATAAGGTCATGCTGGTGTGTGGTGGAGTAGTAGATGGCGTCATTGCTACCCAAGGTAGTGACCAAAGTTCGCGTATCTCTACTGCGATACGTTTTATCGTCTTCAATTTGATCATTTTTTCCCGGTTTCAAATCAATTTCAATTGCAGCTAGCCTAGACTGGAGGAGAAATTTTTTATCTTCGTAATACCTTTTAGGTGTATAGGCAGTCTTATTCCGATCGCGGAGATAGGAAGAATGCAGTAGGTAGGGTTGGTGCACTCTCAAACCTTAATGTTATGCAAAGCTTATACTCATCAACTTTCAAATCAAAAATGGAAACAACTTTTAGCGAGAGAACTTCACATTTAAGATAGAATTTATCAGCAGCATGCATACAAATGTAATAAAGAAGGACAGAAAACGAATATTAACTACTTCATCACTCAAAAGTTCCTCTAATTCACGTAGCTAAAAAGGATTTTACCATCAAATACCCATTAACGAGATTGCACGAAGGAGAATGAGTTTTTATCTTCACTAAAGATAAGGCTATTGTGACTCTACGCATGGAGGCAGAGCGACGGTCCATTATAGGGCAATGTCGCATTTAGGAATCAAAACTCGTCTCACTAAGATAATTAATCGGCACAAATACCTAAATAACAGAGGAACCATTCCGAAATATCACATCATTTTTTTAAATTATACAATTAAAGTTGATTACATAATTGACATTTTCAGGACTCCTTTGACAAAATGCTACAATACCGCTGACACAGTATTCTAATACAGAGTTAAGCATGAGAAAGGTCGTGTGGGGTGCTTGTTACATCCAAAATCTTCTATTTGCATTAAATGTGACGGAATCCACCTATGCCTCTTTAATGTTGAAAAATATCATACCACTACATTGCTTGAAGGCTCGACCAATCCTGCGTTAGAATTCGATGTGCTCGAAGATACAAAATAGTACTTTCTGTAATTTTCTCAAATTTTAACTCAAGATAATTTTGATCTCAGCCTGTAATAGTGTTCAAAGAGTCTCATATTTATGAGTATTTTTTCAATACATGTGAGTTTGATTTAAAAAAATGAATTTAAAGAAGGTTGCTTCCTTGAGGTTGCTTTGACACTTGTATAAAAATACTTTTAAAGTCGTGGTGCAAAGGTGAGGATTGACTTGCCTATGAATTTGATTAACAAAGGATCCATTGTTACATTGGAACAGAAATAGTTTGAATATAGGGCGTGAAAACTACGAGTAAAAACACCAAAAAATAATTTCGAAATACCCCGTTTTATGGTACTGCACGAGAGAAAATCCGGACCGAAAGGTAACAGAGAAACAGAAATTAGTGAATAATGACATCTACTTTTAATTTTCACTAGAATAAGCAGCTAAAAGATTGGTAGAAATACAGGAGAAAATTAACAGGCCGATCATTCTGGATTCAGGAGGAACGGAGTTACCCACTAAGGAATCTACTGTTCTAATCTTGGAAAGTTAAGATACGTTTCACCACATCCTCTCAATGCATTTGTTAACCTTGTGGCCTACGAATACTTGAAATGGAATATGAGCCAAATAGATTAAAATAGGAGATTGAAGTTTATAATGATAGAATATTACATTGTTAAAAATAAGAGGAACTTACTTGAGTTAAAAATAATCTATAAGCTCTGAAATAACCAAATACAGCAGATATGACTTTTGAATGGATGGAAATAGAAAATAAGATAACAAAGGCCATAGACTTGGATGAAACATATCAAATTTTATCTTGTATAACTGTATGGCAGAGCAAGCAAAGAACACAAAGAAAGGGAAATCAATGATATGATGATAAATATACAAATAATTAGGTGTTCTGTACCACTGATGAAACTGCAGTCTTGGCAAATAAAAAAGTAGAGGATAGCAGGAGTAAGAGATTTCAATTTGACGGTCATTAGAAAGGCAAAGAAAATACCCAGAAGTGAAGGAAAGGGATAACAAGAAGGGCAAAATTGCACTGTTAGGAGAGGTGTTGGTGCATCAAGTGCGTATAAAGTAAACCTTGATTCCTGAGAGAGTATAAAAAAATCGTTACCATGATCGTCGCTCTGAAGCGAAAGTTTTACTACACCAGCTCAATATACAACGCTTATGCGTTTAAGGTATTTTAGTTTAAAGGCCAGAAGTCTTTCAGGGTATAAAAAGGATATCAACTTGAAAATGTTCAACATTCTCGAACTCAATTTGTAGATGATAAAAAATATGGGATATACATTGACGAGCGGATGAGAATAGGTTGTCGTTCATTATGTAAAAAAGGCATCAATAAGAAATAAGGCCGTTATCAAAACCAGTTAAAGCAGATCATGTGAAATAATAAAGACCAGATGGAGATATAAAAAAAACATTGGAAATAGAAACTTAGAATTATTTATAAATAAACTGAAATTACTTATAGTTTGTGCTATGAAAATGTTAGGCAACTTTAAACTCGATTGTTTCTGGCTTTACCTTGAGAAAATCCATTCTGAACAATAAAAAGTTATTAAATAAATCGTATTGAATAAATCGTGTGGAAAGGTACCATAACTTTTTATTGTTTAGGCAACTTTACTCAAAATTAAATATCCCGAGAGCTGCTGATAAAGAATTTCTTCTATTTATACTTAAGTTCCTTCGAATTTGCCCATGGGTAATGTATGTGCTGTCATTTTTTTTCAAGAGTACCCCAAACTCAGTCCCAAAACATAATTTTATAATTAGAGATATTCTTTAAAAGTATAGGCTGGTGGCGAGAGCATACTTATTCTAGACAAGATTTTTGAATTTACTGAATTTACGGAACTTGATACAATAAATTCCGATTCGATATAAATGCGACAGTGCAAAAAAATACGAGGCCATGATGCCAAGGAAGACAGATAAGGAACAATAATCTAAGAAATGGCAGGTATAAAATTTATGAAAATACATGTATCACTTCCGGGAAAGATATAATATAATTATGGACAGCGTATTAATTTGAAAACCGAAATCAATGCTATGGTTGTTATCAATATTAATGTCGCAAAGTTAATGTAAAAGAATTCGGTCATTTACCAAGTAAAATGTATTTAGCTCATGTGCACGTAGTGATATAGCGTGGGATTTGGCTCGACCCACTCCCTCTAATCTCACGTGAGAAGGTTCAACATTCGCATTTTCAGTGTAAATACGTTAATCTATTCTTCATTACGTTGGACTTTATAAAAATACAATTTGTTTTATTATTTTTATTTAAGATTATTGAAGACTATAATTTAAAATTACTATGATTGCAATTTTACACTGTTTCTTACAGAAAATAAAATTACGTGACACTTGCCAGTATCAGTGGATAGCCAATTCGTTTACCCGAGATTTCGAGGCCCTTCAAGGGTGTATGAAAAACACCCCAGGGCAAATTTGGGTCCTCCCTCGGAAAATTTTGAGATTTTTGAGGTTGAAAACGTGATTTTTAGGACTCAAAAACACTAATTTTGTACGAGCATTTAATAAGAGTTATTTATGGAGGCCATCTTCCTCGTTTTGGTGCCTCTTTTAAAGGCTCAAGGGGGAGTTGTCATCCGGAAACCCCCCGTGGTTACTCTAATTCCAGGACTCCCCCCCTCTCTCCCACGTGAGATTGGGTGCGAGAATCGGCTTGACCCCCTCCCCCTCTAAATGCCTCACGTAATTAATGAATTACCCCTAAACTGTTTTTAATTATATATTTATAGGCCACAGCAGCGAGGAATAGCGGAGCTGCTACCTTCACGATGATTTTCATCGACAGCTTCGGAGTCACTGAGGTGGTGATCCTCCTCATCACCATTCTATGTGGATTATTTTACTGGGCCTTCATCGCTCCACTAAATTACTGGGGTAGAAAAGGTGTCCCAAACATTCCTGGCACCCTCATTTTCGGGAACTTGTGGGACGCAATAACTCTTAAGGGAGCAATCGGCGAGATCTACGCGGATCTGTACTTCAAACTCAAAGGCAAGCGCTACGGAGGATTCGTCAAGTTCCACAAACCGGGGATCATCGTCCGGGACCCGGAACTCATTAAGAATGTCTTGCTGAGGGACTTCACGCATTTCCATGACAACGACGTCCAGATGCACCCCAAACTGGACCCGCTGATGGCGAGGAACATATTCGTGGTGCCCGGTGAGAATTGGAAGAAAATCCGGTCGGGAGTGACACCTGCGTTTACTGCACAGAAGATCAAAACCATATTCCCGCTGATAACGGAGAACTGCGATCGCTTGAAGGTCTACTTCCGCGAAATGATCGAGAAATCAGGCGAAAAGGGCTGGGAAATCGAGATGAAGGACATGGCGGCGAGGTTCATGACAGAAAACGTCTCGTCATGCGCTTTCGGCTTGCAGACGGACGCCATAAGGAATCCGGACAATGAGTTCCGTCAGATGGGGAAGCAATTACTGGAGCCTACGCCGATGAAGGCTCTGGTCCAGTTGATCATCATGGTTCAACCAACCCTGTCGAGGATTTTGCGGCTCAAGTTCTTCTCAACAGACATAACAGATTTTTTCAGGCGTCTGGTGAAGGATGTGTTGAGCAAAAGGGAGGAGACTGGTACAACGAGGAATGATTTCCTGCAGATGCTAACCCAGCTGTGCAAACAAGGGAAGCTTGGCCTGATAGAAGAGGAGAAAGAGAAACAAAGTGGTAAGGATACAAAAAATAAAAGAAAACCGTTAAGTGTAGGGAATCAAAATATGTACGGACACTTTCGAAAGTTTTAGGACAAAGTTTGTTGCGCCACTTCTTCTTCTCAAGGAAATTTATTTTTCCTTGCTCCTTTTATTGTCTTTGTCTACATACCTAAAATATTTCATTTGCGTACGCATTAAATGTAGAAGTATTCTATAAAATGTGAAATACAGTAAATTTAATCTCATTAGAATTGCTATAAACATCCAGCCAACATGGCTGATTGATGAGTACGCTATGAATTTTCTGATTGAAGTTTGGCTAAAACCTCCTCTAGCTCCGAAAATTACTCATATAAAGTTAATTATATTTCTTACCATCCCTGTAGCTAAAATATCATTGCAAATTATCATTCGGTTTCGATTTATGTTGGAATTAGTGATTATTTCGTGTAATTTTAATGCATATATGCCCCGGATTTCATTCTTGGTTTGTATCTTGCGTATTATAAACCTTACTCTGCATGTGACTGCGGTGTTATAATGGCGAACTCTCAAGTCTATCATGAATGCTCTTTGCCATCGGAAAACGAAGAATATGACTACCATGCAATCGAGAACATAATTTAAATATGATTTATAAAAAAAAATTTTATACTAAAATCTCATTGCAGCGTTTCCAAATAAATAAAATTTACTCTGAAACCAATAAATGAGAAATTTTTCTATAGGTAAAACATTTATCGAAAAATCAGACTTTGAAGCACGAATTATTCCTTGTGTGATAAAGTGACATATTACTTGCAAATAAACTTCTATCAATTAAAGTCCTCGAAATAATTGATTATAAATTGCCATCGGCAGGAAAATAATATCATTCGCCAAAGCATACTACCTTGATTAAAAAGAGTGGGCTATGACTGCAAAAAGTAATGTCTATTCTAAACGTTTGCTTACCATGAAGCACGAGCCACACAAATCTGAGAATTACTCAACGAAGATCAGATTAACCAAATAAAATACAGTCATGGTTGAAATTCGGTCCTTTATTCCTGCGGGGTTTTATTGGGAACAGCAGGATTCACATTTTTACCAAATTTGAGGTCAAAAAACAATATTTTTACTTAAATTAAAGCTTGCAGGCCACGTGGATTCACCCACAACCTCGAAACTCACCTATAACTTCTAAAATATTTGCGTAATGCCTTATTTCACAAAATTTATCTCTTGCAATCATTTTGAATGAATGAATTCGTAATGAAGATTACTAACAACTCCATTAGAAATCAAAACAATATAAATAGAGAGTGAATGAATTGCAAAGAATTAAGGATAGCATGAAGAAAAATTGAGCAACCTAAAATATTTTATTTGATATAAATACATTACATGTTCCAAACAGATGACATATGAAATCCAAATGCTTAACTTTAATTTTACGAAAACTATTCCAGAAGGCGGAGACATATTAAGTGGCACAAAATTGGATGACATAGCGGCCCAGGCAGTTGGATTCTTCACAGACGGCTTTGAAACTTCATCATCGCTTTTTGGATTCACAATTTTTGAGATGGCTCATAACCCGGATATGCAGCAAAGACTCAGGGAAGAGGTTTTTTCGGCAATGGAACGCCATGGTGGGCATTTGACATACGAAGGAATTCAGGAGATGGAATACATGGAAATGGTCGTACAAGGTGAGCTGGCAGAAAAATAATAAACTTTAAAATTAGCCATAATATTTGTTTCCATTAACGTCGCTGATTTTCAGCTCTCTGAGTCAATAATCAGAACAAGATTTCATCAGGACGAATAGAATTGGATTCAAGTAGCCTTATTTCCAAATTTCTTATTATTCAAAATAATTACGATTGGTCGCGTGGCGTCTACCAGACGCCAGGCCATTTCTTTTCCCACATCATATTTTCATAGCTAGGAAACTCATATTCCTTGCACCTTATTATTTTATGATTCTGAAATAGTCACCAATATGATTATATATTTAGTCACATTTATGAAATTAATTTTGATACTTTGTTGTTTTCGGAGTCTGCTAGACGCCACGCGACAACTTGAGTTACTATACGTTACATGCTCATAGCATCATGATATTCATCGTAAAATTTAAATATGTTGATAATTTAAATGAAAAACTATGCAAAGCATTAAATTTTGGATGGGCGTCTTATTGCGACGATTTTTTTTATTATAATCAATTTAATACCTGAATAAAACTATCATTGCCAAGAATTTACTATGGTTCTCACATTATTTGAGTGAACTTTGGCGTACAAAATACCGTTTACCCCTCTGCTACATACGTTTATGGTGGCTAATTGCATTGATGTAGATGCATGGCATTAACGTAAACATACGCATAAATATTTTGCGGTTGCATCGAATAATAACTTTCAAATCTGATAGGATATATTTTGGTTCAAGTTCAACTGAACACGCAATCAATATAAAATGTCTCCAAAGTCAATAATTCCCACTGCAATCAAAATTATTTTTTAGGTTATTAGCAAAATCATACTGTGAAAAATATGTTTGAGTATATTTTACAAATTAAAAATGCTGATATAATTTCGATGAAAGAAAAACTGCAAGAAACATCAAAAGAAGTAGAACTCAATTTTTAATTAATACAAATATCTCCAATGTTATTATGCGTAAATTTGTTGTCCATTCATGAAATTAAGTATTCATTGAATGAGTTTTTGTGGTTAAATCAGTTATTTATACTTTTACGCATTTTTTTTAACCATTACTAAAAGGTGTCTGTGAGACGCCGCGCGACAAATAGCGTTCCAAAATGTGCCGCGACTAACGGAGGGTTAAATGGTTGATGAAATTTTTAACCATGCTTTACCACAACCACAGATTGACACATATCCACACATTGGATCGGTGATATTATGACTACAGATGAAAAATTAAAAAAAACAGAGCTCTCTAACTTAAATTTGAACTTTCAATTCTTTAACGAGTAAAGAGATAAACAAACAAATCATAAAATATTTTATTATCTCCTCCGATCTTAATCAACCATTCCCATATCTTCTTTAAATTTACTAAGTGTGATTGTCGGTTTTCACGGCATTATACATATATTATGATTTTATTGCTCCATCATTAAGTAAAGTGATATTTTATTCAAATAGAATGAAACACTTTTCCTCAAAAAGTTGAAATTATGGTCACCACCGATAGGTACTTGGGAGTATTTCTTAGGAACTACGACGTGATCATGATTGCTTCCTCAGTATAATAATATTATGTCCGATATATTTCCCATTATAGTTGAGCAAACGGTTATAGAGAAGCTGCATAGAGGCAGACAGTATTTTAATTGCAAATATTAGCTGCTGACATGCAGCCAACTAATCTTAGGAACGGTAATCCAAATTCAAGAAATACCCCAACCTTTTGATTCCATAAAATCTACGCATATTTTGGGTGAAATGAAATAGCATCATAATCATTTTAGGCGTAAATAATTCATAACCAATCAATTGATCTCACCGGAAAAAGTATCATCATCTAATGGGCCATTGAATCCATGTGAAGCAGATGCTGAAAGATTGGCATGTGACTTTTTCAGAGACCCTCCGCCTGTACCCACCCGTGTTGTCCTTCACTCGGATCTGCACCAAGCGGTATCAGCTGCCCCCACACGACGAAGGGGACGACTCGGAAAAAGGCGGAGTTTGGATTGAGGAGGGGATGCCAGTGGTGATCCCAGTTTATGGCCTCCACAGAGACCCCATCCACTACCCCGATCCAGAAGTATTCGATCCCGAGAGATTTACCGAGGAAGGAAAGAAGGAGAGACATCGATTCGTCCATCTCCCGATCGGAGAAGGACCAAGAATATGCATTGGTAGGTATAATAAATTGTTTTCTTCATGGATAACTAGGTTAAACTCTAGTGATGGTCGGATCGGATACCTCGGATCCAAATATCCGCGGATATTTCCCTTCATCGGATACATCGGATCCAAAGTCGCGGAAGAGATCGGATCTGGATCCGAAATTTTAAATAGCAATAGCTTCAGCGAATGCAACGCCCCATAACGGTGGAAAGAGATCCGATTCTATCTTCGAATGCGCCGTTGCATGCGATTCTTGTCCTACTCATGAACCGTTTTGTTTGAAAGCTCTCGCAGAGGTTACGTAGGGGAATTTCAGCCGTGGAAAATAAAAAAGGCAAAATACGACTGGCACATAGTGTGACTCTTCACAAGAGATTGAACAATCATCGGGGGAATCTCAGCGTTAGGAATTTGAAAATGCATTTGGATCCGAAAATATCCGATCCGAAAGATTCGGCTCCGAAAATCAAGGATCCGATCCGAATCCGGATCCGAAAAAAATCCGTGATCCATCCATCCCTAGTAAACTCATATCAGATTTTACACTGGGTCAATGTATACCAGCGGTATTCTCCATCATCCTCAGATAGAGGGTAGGTACTGTGTCAAATTGTACTGTTCTCCTCTTGTATCTCTACTATCAGGTATTTTTCTGTTCTCCTTTACCTTTTTCATCTCAGATTGGCCATGAGTACAAAGACGCGGCGTAAAACCTGAGTAGAAATTACCAATGCATGTCTGTATCTTTTTCTTCAATTTAAGGCATTTTCAATTTGCATAATTTTATTTCATCATTTATTTACATATTTCACTACTCATTAGTACATGGTGATTTAATCAATAGCGCTGAATTCAGAGTGGAGCGTAACAAAGCAATAAGTACCTACAAGAACTTCTGCGGTATTATTAATATATACAGCACTTCAGTATAAATACTAATCAGCATGAATGATTAGGTCCAATTTTTATTCTTATTACAGTTTTTAAATATATTTACGATAATATTGTTATGTTTTAAATAAACATTTGTGTTCAGAATTAAAGGTAAACGAGAAGGAAAGAAAAATACATATAAAAAACCATTTTCCCAATGTTACAATACGTACTGTTGAACTATCTCGGAGATATTTAAAATGATTAAAAACTCCGTGTTATTATTTTAAAATTTTTACGAAAATATTTTATAAGGATTACTCATGCTATTTGGACCTATTTAAATGAGCATTTAACGTCCTTCAAGAAAATCTGCAAACATAATAGCATACTAATTCATAAGCGAAGAATAAAAACTAAGAACAAAGGAGCTGGATGAAAGAGGGGCATTCTAAGGACATTGTCACTAACATTTTAGAGCTATTTAATTAATGATGGACACACTTGTTTTATCTCCTTCATTCTGATTAACATAGATGCATATTTTCCCAATGAAATAACAGTGTCTCATAGCTAAGCAATGTTCCATCGAAAGATATACCTGAGATTTCTCATGTAATTATTTTTCACTCCTCAATCCTTTGGAATACAATAAGCCACTCCAATGATAGACGATCGTGAGTTGAAGGCTTTCATCTTTGTGCTGATCTAAAAACTTAAGAATGAATGATTTCAAACGCAGACCAAGTGTTAAAAAGAAAAACCTAATGAAATGGCTTGAATGTAAATTCATAATGAATGATTGTTTTTTGTTACGCTTTGGAAAAAAAATGATTCACATAGAAAATTATAATATTTACCCAGAAGATTTAACTGTTTCAATTTTTTAAATTTATGAAGATACCCAATAGACATGAAATGCTGTAATTGACTTAAGTTGCATAACTAATATGACTTGGACCACAAAGTCGCAAAATATGAATGAGAAGGTGTACGGTTTAGTTGTTATAAAAAGAAAAACTAGTAATTATTCCTACATTGCCATTAATTTGAAGCTATAGGTGGATTATAACAATTAAAAAATACTTGAATATTTTCTTAGTCTTGTACGATTTTCCGTTCAAACCTCAGCATTCAATTATCTTATTGGAAATCCCGATATTTTAATGATTTCTTTTACATTACTGATGTGAAAAAATAAAATTTGTATTTCTTATCTTTTACAGGTATACGATTTGGATTGGCTCAAACAAAATCAGCGATAGCGACGGTATTGGCCAATTACGAAGTTTTACCATCCGAGCGCACGAATAAACCCATTAAGATCGATCCAAACAACTTCTTGTTTACGTCCAAAGATAAATTATGGGTTAGATTTCGGCATCTGAAACAATGAAAATCAGTATCATAAATACATTATTAACGAAGGACGTAATAAAAACACATGGCTTCTGCTAAGACAGATTATTGCACCATCAATCTATGCAAGTATTATGCTTAACAATGTAAAACCTCATTTTTTACCAATAAATATTTATAAAAAATATCCTTTACTCCAGTGTACATAATTTTTATGCGATTTGAAATATTTTCTAAAGAAATCCAGACCAATTTTAGTGTCAGGATTTACCAATTCTGGAAATAAGCAAATTAATTCGTTGCTTCACTGCATACGTCGCTTCGCAACCACTCATGTCAATCCCTTTTTCAGGCAGATTTTCACGATCTGAAACTGAAAGCCATAAAACCTTAACAATATTTCACGAGGCTCATACCTTTGCAAAATGTGATGATAATGATCTCTCAACGCGAAAAGTATTTTATCTTTAAAATAAGTATTTTTTATACTAATACGAATTTCCAATAAAAATTACTTACTATAAAAAAATTTGAAAAAATGTGTCAAGCCGTAAAACTAATAATAAAAGTCTTTATGGTTGAATTGGGAGGGAATATTTGCTATTCAACTGTAATGGATATTTTGCCAAGTTAGGTGTTAGAGTTGTGAATGATGGTATAAGAATGTTTGCATTCGTCCACAGAGGAAAAACATCCTTTCATACCATTCAGACTACCATAAGATATGGCAGTCTGAATACCAACTAAAATAGCATATAATTGCGGATTCATTCACTAGAAAAAAAAACTTGCATTCACGAAGACAACGGTTGTTTATTCAGGAGAACCAAGCACCAGTTTTTTATTATTAGCACCAGAACCAAGGAAGACTGCGAATTTTATTTTCAAATACGAAAATCTCCAAGCTGGAAGACTTTGGGAACAGACACATAAAGGTAATAAAAGTTTCAACACATAAAATCCGAGGATATTTAATCAAGGTTACTTTCGGTTACATTCATGGAAAAGAGCTTCTGTTTGATTGAAAAAATATCCAAACTTATTCGAAGAAGATCAAAGGCTTGTTGATAAAAAAGAAGAAGGGCCAGAGGCGCGTAACTGTTTGCCTCATCTCCTCCTAGAGGGGATTAATAAACTGTTTGGCCTTCCAAATGGAGTTATACATGTGCGCGGTCACGCTCTCGGGGAAGCACGAAAGAAACATTACTGAATTTGCAGTCCAGTCAACTCAGGCGCGGTGAGCTGGTGACGTAATCGGCCCAAAAGGACAGTTCGGACCTTGAGCTGCCCACGACGACACACTCCATGTCATCCTCTATATTATATAGACGACCAAAAAATCCCCTCCCACCTTTCATGAGATATTTGGAAAGAGTCGGAAATAAACAAAATTATAACTAGAAAAATTAGAATCAGAAGTAGCAAATGAGTACCATTTTCGTAATTATAGCAAATATTTCCATCCAACTCCACCATAGTACTGACTGTTATAATTAGTTTTAGGGCTAACATGTTTTTTCGCCTTCTTTCAAGTAAGGATGAGATATTTGGAAAAAGTCGGAAATAAACAAAGCTAAAGAGCAAAATAAGAATCAAGAGGGACGAATTCTGAGAAACGAATGGGTACCATTTTCATAAATAGAGCAAATACTTCCATTTAATTCAATCATACGGAATGTTATTATTGGATTTAGGACTTAACTTTATTTTTGAAACTTCTTTAAAAATAACTTTTATTGGCGATTCCTATAAATACAAGGAATATATATTTTAAAGAGAAAAAACCTTTTGCACTGCAAAATAACTGGTACATAAAGGAAAACTTTCATTTGATAAATTCGGTAGGTACATAAAAAACACACTACAAGTAGCACTTGCTGATACCATACAATTTAATTGATGGTATCCTGGTATTTTCCTCAAAAAAGTAAAGTAGTGCTAAGGGATAGTTTGGCAAATATTTTTGCAACCATGTGGTTTAAACAGCAACTGGAAGAAATTTTTTCTAGAACTTTAATGGGAATTAAAATATTAAAAATAACCGAAAAAATCCAAAATAATAATATAATGAATGAGGGAACAATTGAAAAAAGTATCAGATACAAAATTTGATCCACTCATCACAAAAAGTCGACAGCACTTCATAGGAAGACATTGGAAGCGTTTTCTTTGTATTCCCGATACACCTTGAAGTCACAAACTCTGTAGGACATTCTTAGCAAATGTAATTAGTGGAAAAGCACACGCTCATTTAGATTCAGAGTTTTCCCTATGGGTTAAGATGTCATTACAAGAGGTCAGCTCGATTGCTGTAACGAGGGTAATATCTTGGTTCAATTTTTGTCTGTAGAGGGCGACAGACAGTCAAGGACACTAGCGATGGTTTGAACGGCGGGTGAGGAGCGTGAAGCAATATTTGCATACGGTTGAAGGACGAAGAGAAGCCCGGAGCGCTGGTATTTCACCATGTCATTTCGGACAGTGCCAAGAGGCCGTAGTTATTGTCATCAAACCAGACACTGCAATTGAATCGCTCTCCTAATATAAAGCGAGGTAAGGTGAGAAAAAAATTCCTCTTCATATCAGACTATGTTATGTAGCTTTCTAAAATTTCATTTTTTTTTAAATTACAAAAGACTATAAAAGATTTTGTAATGTTAATATTTAATGTAATGTAAATAATTACCAATCCATATGCATATAAAGGGACGCCTTTTTGTCTGTCCGGAGTGCATTTCCACAAGACTGCACGGATTGCAACTTAAGTCCTCCCAAAGGTGCATCTCATGCTTCCAAACTCCGTAGTACTACTTTCAGATGCGCCAAACAGGTCATTTGTGTCGTTTTCTCGTTGATGTTTGTTGTGTCACGTCATGCAACTTCTAAGGTTGGCCATCCTGCCGCGTAGGCTTACTTCTCGACACGCTCAAAGAAAAAAATCTTGCCATGTGACCATGAATTCCAAGTCTCCCACTTCTATAGGTACTATCCTTCCCGAGAAACGCCGGGTGGCCTGCTAGTAAACCTATATAACGAAAGAAAGCCTGTAACAATGAGTAAATAGTTCAATCATCTCCAACACGTAATCAAGGAACAGAGCTCCATTTTATTTTATTCTGTACGGGTTAGAAAGTCAAATCCATGAATACGTATAGGAGCACCTAAAAATATAATTATTTTCAGGATATCTCGATTGTACTTCTTTTACAAAGATTTCTCACCACAATTATTCAAAGAAACAGAAAGAGATCCTATCGCAATATTTTCCTCATTTCCACACTAACACCCATTTGGAGAAGAGAATGTTGCGTCTACGGAGGATATTAATTTCAGTAATAGGCGTTGATACAAATACGAAAGAGGTTTACAGACTTCCACATGAAATATTCATGTTGAGCAAGGATTTTTGGAGCATCTACGAATAGTGAAGGCAACGCAAATATGCATTTACCGGCAAAGCGGCAGCAGCGGCTGTTAAATTTCTATAAATAAAAAATTCTAAATAAAAAAAAAGTTTCAATTTTTAAGAACCCGATTTTAGCTTTAGCTAAATTTTTGTTCGTGCATGAACCTTGGAAGTGAGAGACGGCAGATATGGATACTAGAAGACTGGGCATCTATTAGAATAATTATATGGATTCTTTGCCACCAGTAAGTCAACCAATATATTTCCATAACTGATGGAGAATCAAAATTGGGCCAGCCTTACCTCGAACCTTGTAAACGGTTAGGATCGCCATTGTTTCTTCATGCAAACCGACTCAAATCACTCAGGTCATTGACCTGTTTCGATTCCATGATGATGGATAACAAATAAAGCTCACTTACTTACATTTCCTGATTCCAGATTCAAATAAAATTTTCCGAATTTTTATGCGAAAATGCCTGAAAAAATCACAGTGCCTTAATTTCAGTATATATTATTCTTGTAAATAAAAGGGCCATATTTAAGAGTTAAAAGTTCACGAGCGAGTATTTTGATCGATATGGCGGAATTTTCCCAATATCTACTTGTGAATAAATATAAATTTTTACCTTTTTTAAGCCTCACCGATTCGTAAATGATAAAATGTATAGTGATCTGTCTTCTTAAACGGTTAAAAATAGTGAAACATTATATTTTATTCACATTGGAAAATATAAGTTAAGGAATATTTAGATAACTTATAGGCTGCGATGGATGTGTGAATGGCTATAGAGATCTTTTGAAACACGCCAATTGATTCAGATGGTGTGAGCATGTCCCCACTGGCGACACCCCGAACTACCGCCCGAAAGAGGGGAGGAAGAGGAGCTAACTGTTTGGTTACGCAGGCAGTCATAACCGAAAGAGAAACAAACGAGAATCATTAACAACGGTCGCGCACCGAGATTAGAAGCTAGCACGGATTGGTACTCGGAGAGCGAAAGGAAGAGAGGAGAAAAAGAAGTGGAGAGAAAAAGGCTTCCCAGTGTGACGCAGTAGGGGAGGGACAAAAGCGCAGCGATGCTCCGCAGTCACCGCTGCTTTCGGTCCGCTCGGGCCCCTCATTGATATGGCCTTGAGCCGACGATAGTTTGCGAACACTCTACTCCTCCGCTCCGAGAGCGACGGTCGACTCCGGATACATCTACTTACGCCCGCGCCTCCGAACGCAAGGACACGGCAGCGGACAGACATCGGTGAGTAAACAATCTACTAATGTCAAGGTCCTCCACTACATCTACTAACTAATAGCCCAGTAGAATTGACGAGTAGGGTGAAACTACTCCATTGTTTTGATCGTGGTTTTCAATAGACAAGACCTAGATACTCGCAGCATCCATACGAGAGAAGGGTAAGATGCCCGTGACCATTAGAGTATAGGATAGTTACAGTGAAACGTATAAAACATATTACTTCCGTCTATTTACTATATAATTGAGGAGTAGGGTGTTTCTACTCCTATGTTTTGATCGTAGCTTTTAAATAGACAAGACCTAGATACTCGCAACATCCATACAAGAGAAGGGTACCATGCCCGTGACCATTAGAGTATAGGATAGTTACAGTGAAACGTATTAAATATATTATTGCCGTATTTTTACTATAGAATTGAGGTATAGGGTGTTTCCACTCCTTTATTTTGATCTCAGTAATTAATAGACAACACCGAGGTACTCGCAGAATCTATACGAGAGAAGAGTATTATACCCGTGATCATTAGAGTTTAGGGTGGCTACAATTAAACGAATAAAATGAATTATTTCCGTCTATAGACTTGAGGAGTAGGATTTTTCCTCTCCAATGCTTTGATGACACTGGATACGATCGAAGTATTTGGAGCATCCTTAGGAGAGAAGGGTAAAATACCCGCATTCATTAGGGTTGAAGACAGTTACAGCGAAACGTATAAAGCGTGTAATTCCCGTCTATTTCCGCTCAAATTGACTTAAAAAGCGGACTATGAATGAATGAATTTTTGAAGTGATAGCTACTTAGTAAATAGTTACAGTTTAATGGCGTCGTTGCAATGCCTAGAAGATGAGGAAGCGCCCAACTGCTTCAGCAATATGCTTGCAAAGGATTTCATTGCTGTTGCTGGTGGTAAGCATTCGTATCCAAGTGCTCGAATTTCAAGGTTCCACCGAAAATTCACGCCTTAGACCAACAAGATAACACAAATCGACCATTTCATAGATAGAATCTGAGCAAGCGAACTTTTTGATAACCAAATTGCGTCCATTAACAGCCGCGTTTTTTGTAATTATCAATGCTCTACTTCTGTATGTCCGTGTTAACGTCCGTACCTGTTTACTATATCAGAACTGTATTATTTAATTCGATTCCACCAGATCAAAAAAAACTTCCGTCATATGTCGAAGGAAAAGTCAGAAAAAATACCAAAAACCTCATCTGGATGTGGAAGCTGAGGTCATTCTCAAGGCTAGAATAAGATAAAATCCTCTTCGAATACATTCGAATTAGATAAATGATTTAATCTCGCTCGTAAAAAGTTATGACATTACAGAAACCCCACGTGGAGATTCCTGATATTTTAAAAGTGAAACCCTGAAAAAGTGAATTCCTGATAGTTTAAAAGTGAAAAAGAGTGAAACTGTAAATCTACTACTTACAAGGAATGTTTTACCGCAGTGTATCATAACACTTAAAAGGATAATAGTTATCGAAAAAAATGATTGCTGTAGAAAATTCCCAAGCCAAGTTGGTACTTTAATCACCGCTTTTAAAAGAGTATTTTTCCGAATAAGTCTAAAAATCTTGTATCCATAAAATTATAAAATGTTCAAAATTTTATTAATATTTCTTTTTTAAGGATGGATTTATTTCTCGTTTTTTTTGTCCCAAGAATAACAAGCTAAAGTAAATTACGCACTATGGGAGATGGAATTATAAGGGTCATGTCTTCAGTTTTTTCCTAAAAATAAAATTTCGGATTTTCTTAGCACACAATAACAGCATATAAAATGATAGTGCTTCCGGAGAAAATACTGTTCTTTGCCCTCGACGAAGAGATTGAAATATTTATTTTGATTTTGCATAGAAACTTCCTCTGAATTAGTTCTCGCCTCGCGTATAGGGCAGCAGATTGGATTAATGATAGGAGCAAGAAGTATAAAACCGCTGGTCATCCGCATCAGATCCACTTGAACGCCCAAAAGCTTCCTCCAGACTGTCTCGGCTGGTTTGCATCAAATGTCGTAACTCACGATACAATAAAAGTCAACGGGAAGGTCTCGAGAACGAGAAGGAGGGAGAGTGAGGAAGATGATTGCCCACACAGCCGGCCTCTCCTCACTTTATTTGTGGGACTGCCTCGAACTGGAGTTTGGGATCTCAAAAGCACACTGGGCGTCGACGGTTTCCGTCTTTCCGACGGACAACTATCCGACCATGATCATGGAATAAGAACGATCTAAGGCCATCATTTTTTTTCGATAATTCGCTTTGGACCACTTTCGTCAATTATGTAAAAAATTAAAAGATTCGAATGCATTTACATACTTCCTACAAATTAAGGAAAATAAAAGTGGAACGATTTTACCGCGTACAGTTCTGTTTTTTTGGATAGCGCATAAAGTGTGATAAAATATTTTCTGCACTTCAAATTGTTGACGAGCGCACTGTCGATTAGTAGCAGCCTACTAATATGAATGAAGACGAAACCAACTCCGGTAACACGTCATACCTGTCGATCATTCGTTTATGTTGGATAATATTAGTTGATAATGTCCATCATCAGTAGATTTGAATGCATTCACACTTTTCCTAAAGAACGAAGAAAATAAAGAGTTAAAATACTTGATTAAACGAGATTTTCTTTGTTTCTTTGATTTTTAAATGCAAGCTTTCTCTAAACCTTCTGCGAGGTAAATAACTACTCAAAATAATTGTAAAATTCGTTCGGTTCACAAAAATGTTGTCCTCTGGCCTTGAATGACATTTCTATCTCCCGATAAGTCATAAAGCAGGATTTAAACGATATTTACGGAAGTGACTTCATCTCTTTCCGAGGAGGAGCGTACAGATATCAATTGCTGCCTCCATTTTCTCAGTGCGGAGCCTCCAAGCTCGCAGCGCCATGGCTCGATTATTGTCATGGATAGGACAACCGCTGAAATCACAACTATGGACGAGTACTGACGTGGAATATGTGTGGTTAACACATGATGTAGTCTCATTAAACGACAAAATTCACATATTCATGAATAATTCACGCTACACGGTTCGCTATTCGGGGTCGTGGCGGACAACTGAGGTCATTTTCTCTAAAGAGTCGTTGTCATTGCCTGGCTCTGTGCCTAATCGCAAAAGAGATCACCGTAATACTCCACAGGATCTCACTCTACGGGGATAAGCACTCCTCTTGAAATGTTAAACAAATAATTCCCATCTAAAGACAAAATTACCTTGCCAGGTTTGAACCTAGGTCTTCTTCCTTAAACCTCACTAATTAATCAAAGCAAATCCTATACCTTAGACATAGGATTTAGGATTCTCGTTACTGTATAAAAATCCAGTCATCGCATGCAGTGCCCAAATAAAGGCAACGTAATCACGACTTTACTAAGTTATCTCCCTGTTACGTCCATACTCCAATTCTCTCGCGAGTATACTTGCTAATACTTATTCAAAACGAATGCAAATTATTCAAAATTAAGAAGAATTTGACAGGGTTAATTATAAAAATGAATACGGACACTCCAATTTCAAATTCATATCACGGTAATTCTACCGAGAGTGAGTAAGGTAAGATTCACTATAGAAGCAGATGGCTACATTTACAGCAAAAAATGAGAGATTCCCACCCACGTAAGAAACTAAAGGACGTGAGCGAGAACGTGACGTGAGGGCGAGAATTCCTAACTGACCAATTGTTAGATGAACGTCAAAGGAGGCTGAAATCAATAATGGATATATGATAAGGATGATAATGGAAGTGCCTTGATTTCGAGACTAAGTGAAAATTCCAATTATGGTGGTAATTCCTCGCGGCCCGCCACTTTACATTCATTTCATATGAGCAAAAGAAAAAAGCAGACATATCATCTCAGGATCCGCTCATAAAAGAGAGCGTTTATAACCTAGAGCGAAGCCACATGACGAATGACATCATGCATTTGGAGGACAGTTATTTAACGCACAGCCTTTAATAATGCGTTGAAACCATCGCCAAGAAACGAACTCATTTTTTTAGAGAGCTAAAACCACACGAACGTGCGTAACACTCTAAACTGGAGTTGAACTCGGAGATGACCGTATGGACTTAGGGCAAGTATATTGTTAAAGTATAATTTAAAATGTTTTAAGGTTGCTATTTCTTCATAAAAATAATGTAAAAAAGGAAATAATGCTTCCATATACAATTCAGAGCTCATAAAATAACTAAAATTACAGCAAACAACCACAAAATATATAATAGAACACATAGCTGTGACCAGTCATCAGGGACCTAATAGATATCACATTAGTGTCCTTAAAAAGAGTAGCGTTGATGTAAATATTTTAAATACATGCTTATCGAAGAATTCTTTCTTATCCGCTAGTATTTTTACGATTAGCCATTAGTTTTTCGGACTCAGTTCATGGATGACATTCCTTGAATATCCATCGCATTAAAAGCCCCTTTATCTAACTCCGAAAATTCTTTATTGAGGATAACATACCGAAAGGTTATCCAGGTCGACCTGATAGGCAAACTAAACACTTGTTAAACACACTCAAATGTCTTCTAGACAAGCATCATGTATACTGGATGGAACTCTGCACAGCACAACACATTGAATATATTGAAGGAACAATCTCATGTATTTCGTACATGAATCAGCTGAAAGCATGATAGACATCTGGTCGATCCCGTTTCCTGGCATTTAATGCCAACACAGTCCCATGAGTGAACAAAGCGGACAAAAATTTTCCATTATCGGTCCTTCCCTCAGTAAAAAAACGTCTGAGGTCTTTATCAAATAAAAAGAGGTTACCTATTCAAAATCCAGATAAACTATGAGGCAATACACGTATAAAAAATTAGAACTTTAAAAGGCAAGAGCCTTGGTAAAGCAAAGACTGAAAGTGATTTAATATATGCACGAAAATACAAGGAACCAGAGCAGCCGATATATGTCCTCAAAGCTCCAATAATTAATAATGTACATTTGATTTTTTTAAATCCGCGTGAAGTAATGATTTAGGGAATTTTTTGGTACTTTTTTCTAGCAATAGAGGCAGTAATTTATTATTTAAAATATGCTAACGTTATTCTATTGTCTCTTTTTCAGTGAAAATGGTTCAATGATACACGAAAATAGCCATAAAACAACTTAAGTCTACCTAATATCATAGTTGTGCAAGAAATATTTAGATAAAACAGCCATTTGATCCCGTAAGGTTCGATGAATGACATTGTCATTAGAAAACAAATAATTCACACCCACACACAACATTCATTTCCATTTCATATGAAACATAGAGGCATAGTAGCTGATGTGCTAGCCTTCCAGCCCGTTAGCCCGGGTTCAAGTTCCTGTAGAGTTGGACATTTTAAGTATTGAGTACGAGAAAATATAAATACGCATTTTATCATATCATGGGAGGCTGAAAAGAAGCAAATACACATTACAGATTAAAAATCAATCACAAAGTCACCATCGGTTGCAATTTAAAATTTATTCGCATGCGCTACTATTGTATCAGAAAATAGTAAATTTTCCATTTCTCAAAATACCTTCAAACGTAACAGCACAAAATCTCAAGAAACTTCATACAAAAATTAACACTATCCATGAATACAATGGATAAAAATGAAATCCACTACTCAAAAATATACTGACCTGAAATCATCATCGATGGTTATTTTCTCACATCACAACGATAGATACAATAAAGAATCAACTTCGATCAGTCACCTACTTCTCAAGCTGTTTGCGGAGAAAAATCAGCGGGAATAACTGTTTCCCAAGCATATTGATGACGTTTCCGACTTCTGCTGATGAGTCGCAACTGGAGCTTTAATGACGTAACAAATTCATGAAAAGTGGGCGGCAACTTTCGCGTTTTCACTATTTTAAAATTATGAGACATTGGCCGAATGAATGAAACCTTTTTCGTATTTACTTAACTTTCCCTTCCGTTCCTTATCTTTACCGTCCATTCCTTACCTTTCCCTTCCTCAACTCATCTTTTCCCTCCATAACTTAACTTCCTCTTCCATAACTTATCTTTTCCCTCCATAACTTAACTCTCTCTTCCATAGCTTGGCTTTCACGTCTATAACTTATCTTTCCCTTCCATCTACCGAATTCTAAATGAAAGTGACTGAGGCAGGCGAGATGTAGCGGAATGACATCCTGAATTAATTAAAATGGGAAATGGCAATTTTTCTAAAAATTTATTAAATAATGTACGACGCGTTTCGACCGCCAGGTCATTTTCAAGTACATACAATGTGACTGAACACGCTTGAAAAATTGGAAAATGTTCAAGAAGGGGGCATTCACTTAATTCACGACCAAACATTCATGGACCACTCCCCACTCCTTGCCTTCCAATTCCCCAAATGCACCACCCAATGACACATCTCCCCCCTTTCTCAACTTACCCCTTCCACTCCCCACTCATCCGAACTATTTAAATACAGCTCCTGATTTCAACAACTTCACATTGTAATTGAAAATGACCTGACGGTGGAAAGGCGTCGTACAGGATATATTCCTGCCGTCAGTTTGAAACTCACATGAATATTATGACACAAATATTTACCTATTCCTATATTAAGCCGCAAGAAGAATTCGAAAGCACGCCATTCAATTCAAAAATATATTTCGACGCTATTATCTTCATTTTCAGAATTGCCGCAACGCAACCTAAGTTATTGTTAACGACGAAATGAGCTCGCTTTGTGCCGTTTCTTTCCCTTCAAACGACTTACCAACAGACTTTTCCGCTATTTGAACCGATAATAGACGCAATATTCAATCCTACGTGGCAAAAACAAGTCTCTTTACCCCTTTACTCACCCACTTGAAGAATTCAAGCGCAAAATGCCTCGTTATTGAATAAATTTGTGGAAAAATTGCCATTTCTCTTTTTCATTGAATATGCCGATTTCTTGGAATAAATTGCGATATCGGGTATGAGTGAAAGATTCCATTTCAGCAAGCAGCACATAAACATGAAAAAGTAGTCAGTCACTTCCACCTTTTGCAGTAGCGGATAAAGAACAAATTCAAGGGGGGCGCAAAAGATGTCTTGAGCTACCTTTACTTTTATCGTAATAAAAAAATAATCAAGTGACATGCAAAGTTTGAGAAAGTTATACATAAACATATACAATACAATACCATCTTACGATATAAAAAAGGTACAATTATAGTTAAGCAATGTTCGGCAATGCGGTGGCCCGCAAGATTGGGGCGCGCGCCCCTCAAATGTAACCGCCGCTGACACTTTGAGCGCAACTTGGTACTCATGATCACCCTTCTTTATCCCACAGGGAGCTGTAGCCATGGGGCTCCTCGGCATGGAGTGGTGCTGCAAAGATGTGTTCATGACGCTGGCCATCATGGCCATCATCGCCTTCATCTGGTACGCCGTGTTACCAATGACATACTGGAAAAGGAAAGGCATCCCCAGCGCTCCATCAGTACCATTATTCGGGAGCATGGTGCAGGCAACTTTCCTCAGGAAAGCCCACGGCGAGGTCATGGCTGACATATACAGGTACGGCGACGGTAATAAATACATCGGATACTACAAATTTTGCAAGCCCGCAATCGTGCTCCGTGATCCCGAACTCATTCGGAACGTGCTGATCAGGGACTTCGCCCATTTCGGCGCCAACGACGTCCACGTGGACAGCGCCGATGACATCCTGTCTCGCAGGCACATTTTCATGCTCAGCGGCGAGAAATGGAAGAGACTCAGGATGGCACTTTCTCCGGGATTCTCCTCGGGGAAGATGAAGGCTATCTACCCGCTCATCGGCGAAGTTTGCAACAACTTGAGGGCTTACTTGTCGAAGAACTCGGACGCCGCGGGTCCGGCTGGTTACGAGGTGGAACTCAAGGACATCTGCGCGCGATACACCACGGACGTGGTCGCATCGGTGGCCTTTGGACTGCAGTGCGATTCGATAAACAACCCAGAAAATGAATTCAGGAAAATGGGGAAGAAGTTCATGCAACCGTCGCCGTACAACGCCCTGATGTTCCTCATCTTGTTCGAGCTGCCGTGGCTGAACAAGATTCTGCAGATCCCTTTCGTTCCCGTGGTCGTCTCCAACTTCTTCAGGAGCATCGTCGCCAGTGTCGTAGAGCGCAGAGAAAAGGAGGGAGTTCCCCGTAGAGATTACTTGCAAGAGCTAATAGACTTGTGGAAGGAGGGGAAATTGGATCCAGACATGAAAGATGCAGAATGCAAGAAGATCAGAGAGGGTAAAGCAACCGAATTCCTTACTTCTTCTCTTTTATTGAATAAGGTAATATGTATCTACATACTATCCCGCTAGCCGGGGCGTAGTTATTAAACCAGTCTTTAACCCATACGAGAATACAAAAACAAGAATGGGTGATCCCTGTGAAAGTCTAGAATTTATTTCAGTACTTTTTTCTTCGGTGTGAAACAAATCCCAGTATCTATCCTCATTTGCTGATGAAACTCGAATGTATTTAACATAAAGTATCATACTAATATTTTACACTCCTGTAGCATCGATATATTTCATTTTAGAACAGAAATTTAACTATATAAATATCGAAGGCGTGAAATTTGGCACTGCCCTAACTCTCAATTGGATGCCGAGTACTTTAAATTAAAAGCACCTGATTATTTAAAGCCATAGTTTTAGACGTACTTTGAAATATTTTCTGCTTCAAATGAATCACCAGAAAAATATTTATTCAAATGTACCTGAAGATAAAACATTTGACTTCATATTAGAGGTAGGTAGCAAAAATAACTATCTAGTTTGGATTGCTGCGGTACGCTGGAGATTAGCATACGCTGGGTCCTCGCTTTTCAAGCGTAAGCTGAATACATTGGAAATTCATGATCATAACCCCAGGTGGCTTGCGGGGTAGTATTTACATAACAATTGCCGCTATAATCACAATATAGCACCAGGATCGCTCGGGGCATTTGGCTTAGAGATAATAATAGTAAGACAGGATTTTCGTCTATAAGCAATCGCTCTTCAATGTTCACGTAGAAGTAATCATACCACCAAGCACCATATAAGTTGTTTTAATGAGTCTGATTTACGGAAAAGTGAATAGCTAAGATGTAAAAATACCTTACTGACTTAAATTGCAGCTATTGAAACAGCAGAAAATGATAGTGAAATAAAAATGATTTACAGCAGATATTTACACTATCGCCAAACCCAATGTGAAAATTGTCATAGTTGTAACCATACTACGTGAAAATTTGCGTATTTGAAATAGGATGAAAAAGAGAAATAGCAAGGAACTCGCACGAGATTTGATTGAGAACTTTAATGTCGGAGTTGATAAAGCCATTGCAATCAAAGCATCAACTGCACCAGTTAGACAGCGGTCGCCTTGAATGTATCATCCTATGAGTAAAAAAATGGAAGATTTGAAATTATTCGCTAAAGTCAGGCACAGTGACTAAGAATTAGAGTTGATTCGTTAAAAATTTTGACATTTAGTAATTTGTGCAAAGAACGGTTTCGGTTTCATCGCATTCCTGACAACAAACGATACCCGTCGCAGGGTTTAAATTAATTTTTGAGCATGAAACTACAATGAAAATAGCAATTTAAGATATCTTAATATATTTTTAATAGGTTGTAAAGGGGAAAGGGAGATTAGAAGTGCTTAAAAGGGAAAGAGGAAGCAAATGATAAGGCACTAAGATGACGGAAGCTGGAAGCCGAGATTAGGGAGGCGCAGTTGACGAGTGCAACATCCCTGTAGCGACGAGGACTGGCGAAGGACCTCAGGACATACTAGGAGAGCCCGTATAAGGGCATCGTGCTGTATCTTCGACGATATAAATAAAGTTTTACGCTATCAGGTCGAATAACGTGGACAAAACTACGCTAAAATCGACTTACTACTCAAGAAAAACTAGCGAAAAATAAAACGGAGCTATTAAACTATACCATAGTGCAATAAAAATTCTCGGTACATTCAAACGTATAGATGAATTAGTGCCGAAGTTAAGGGAAAATAGATTTGAAAATAACGTTTGTACCAACTTTTACAGCATATACTGTTACAGATCCGACCCCAAAAATAAAAATATCACGTAATATAGGCTAATGTTGGTCCTTCTTCGTCGAATTTAAATGTTATGTTCTACTAAAATTTATTGTTTAAAAAGTCGCATTATTGTAGATACTTTCGAAAATTTCTAGATTTTTCTCAGGTGCTTGCACGGTGCCATGGACAACACTCAAAACATGCGTACGCTCATTCTGTGTTACAAAATTATACCTTGAATATAGCACTGCAAAGAGTTCGTTTTTGCAAAAATAGAGATTCAGTCGCTGCAAATAAGTTTCAAGAGTAACACATTCTTCCAAGATAGGAAGTCCCACAGCAAATATATCTATTATCTTCAACTTAATATAATGCCAGTTAGCGTTAAATGTCTCGAGTTCCACGAAAGACTAGTGATATTTCTCTTAAAAATAGATTCTGTGCTTAAAAGAGGTTCAGGTTGCACCAATATCTCAATTGTTTCACTCCATCAGAAATAAATATTTATGAGGGATGCTCGATATTCAAGGCTAGAAAAGTCTTTGGTAAGCACAAAGGGCGTGAGTAACAAACACTATGCGAGAAGATGCTCAGATTTGATTGCCTCGAGGTCGGCCGAATGACGCACTGCTGGCAACCGAATTCCCCTACGCAATACGGCTGCTCATACGTAGCGAATGCGCAATGATAGAATTCGATCAAAATAAATCTCCGCCATTATTTCCGAGAGCTAATGTGAGCCAATGGATGACGCCAAATACGGAGGAAGACTGAAGAATTAAAATCAAGATCACCTTTTCAAAATATCGTATTGCATGAAAGTCAATATTTTTTATGTGACTTTCATGTATTCACTAAGATTTTTTTCCGTGCAAACAACTTTCGCGTAATTATAATATTTAATTAACAACTGATCCTACGGCCTCTAAGAAGTTGAACGCTAAATTGTTCCAGTGCATCAAGCAAGAAATGCATAATTCCCATATTGACATAATTTTAACTAATTAGATGAAATTTTACACTGGTCAAAACTGAAGGCAGACGGAAGTGAGGCATTAAGGCTAGCGCGGACGGCATTGTGGGAAGTGACGAAGGGGAACGTGAGTTGTGAAAATAAGAAAATCATTTCCTTTGAAAAGTAAATTTCTTTTATTTGGCTGGAACGGTTGATGTTATTTTCATATGATGTAATCCTGAATAGGCGATGACTATGATTGATGAGACGAGAAGCCTAAAACAAAGATATGACCTGATGGATAACATTAGAAGAAAAAGAATTAAGGGTTATGAAAGGGAGACCAATGATTGATAATGTTCAAAGGAGATGTTAGGAGAGTGGAGAAATGAAGGTTCAAATAAAAACAGGAGATAGTGTATATTTGCATATTTTGTATATTATATATCAGTGGTCACCTACGCTTTAGGGATGTGAACCACGGAGCAGTCAGATGAAAGTGTTCTCAAGATAATGTGAGTTAAAACACTAAGGAATAGACGCGGAACTTCCAAGGAAAAGCAAAGATGAATTTTAAAAAATGAACCGTAATTTTTTTATATTACTCCACCTTTCAGTTTAAAGTTCGATTTTTGTTGAAAAGTCGTGCTTTTTATTTCGATTGAAAATCGATCGCTCGAACAATCGATTTTGTCCGACATTTTTCCATCACTAATAGTCTGCCACTTCGCTTTTCTTTGCGGAGTCGCACGTACGTACCGACTCTCTCGAACATGGTCCACCACTATGCTACAGCCCTTGGTGAGCCTAGGCCTCTACCACAATTTACGCACAGCCTTCCTTATCTCTAGCTCTTCTCCTTATAGGCGTACCCAGCGAGGGGCAGGAGGGGGCAGCCCCCCCTAGAAGCAAAAAACGCGAACGTCTTTAAGGAAAATAATATTTTTAAAAGCAAATATTTTTAAAAACTAATAAAGAGCTGTTACATTTCCCTTAAAATGTTGATTTAATTCACCTTTTCCATGCTTAAATCTTACCTAAAATTTGAACAACCACGGCTAGTACCCCCCTCCCTAGTTTTGATCCTGGGTACGCCCTTGCTTCTCCTCCTTCAATCGATGTTCATTTGCTCTTGGTTAAAAGTAACGCCATACATCCATCTGTGCTTGGGTCTGCCTTTCCCTTTTTAGGAGTAGAACTTTTCCCTCACCATTCTTTTGGGCATTCTTTCTTCTTCCATTCACTCCACATACCATCCATTTTATTCGTGATTTTACGCATCTTAAAATGACTTGGGCTTCAAGCAATTGATCTAGCTCTAAATCATGTTGCATTATTCATCCTTGCTTTTCCTTTAAAGTTCCGCGTCTCTCCCTTAGTGTTGTCCACTCACATAATCTTGAGAACACTTTCATCTGACTGTTCCGTGGTTCACGTCCCTCAAGCTTAGTTGAATTGGATGGATGAGGCAGATACTTTGTGGAGATCCATTATGAGATATGAAGTGAAACACTTTGCACTTTCCACATAAAAATTTATTAAACTAGTCGACATGTTTCGCTGCACTGCAGCATTATCAAGACTGAGACAAGAGTCTTGACAATGCTGCAGTGCAGCGAAACATGTCGACTCTAGTTTAGTAAATTTTTATGTGGAAAGTGCAAAGTGTTTCACTTCATATCTCCTCAAGCTTAGGTGACCATTGGTCGGACTGACATGTTACATATTTTTAACCTGGTACTTCTTGTAATTAGTTGCTCCCCTAAAGGTTGTCCGCGTGCAAAATATACACCATTTTCTGTTTTTTTTGAACCATCATTTCTCCACTCTTCTAACCTCTCCTTTGAACATTACCAATCATTTGTATCCCTTTCATAACTTTAAAATCTTTTTCTTCTAATTTTTTCCATCAGCTCATGTCTTTGTTTTAGGATCTTCGTCATGACTGCAATATTATCTGCGTTGATAGCACACATCTGACTGTATTATCTAAATATTGCTCTCTTCTCATCAATCATATGCATCACCTGTTCAGAATTACATTATATGAAAATACCATCAACCGTTCCAACCAAATAAAAAATTTAGTTTTCAAAGGAAATGTTTTCCTTATTTTCACAACTCACGTTCCCCTTCGTCACTTCCCACAATGCCGTACGCGCTGACCTTAATGCCTCACTTCCGTCTGCCAGCAGTTTTGACGAGTGTCACACTCTATCCATAACTAAGTCTGGTTCCCATTCAGGGATATTATGCAGAGTAATGATTTCGTCATGATCTATCGAGGAAACTTCCCGGCGGAAAAATATGTACCCAACGTCAAAGAAGTTCTATATCCTCCATCTGTTTAAAGGAATCCACGCGTCCCCATGCTAATGGTATCATGACTGAAAGACTTGAATAGGGTAGTTTCCTTCATCAAAGAAAACGAAAGGCATTGATTGCGATTCGTTACCCACCATTAGTGTATTCATAATACACAAATTATTTGGTTTTTGAAATACCGGCTTAGACGAATGGCAAGGGTCAAATTTTATCCTCATTTGAAAAAGGCCAGATTGGCGCCCATGCGATGCCACTCCACGTGACGTCACAGGGACCTAGTTTCTATACGAGAAGATAGGAGTTATACATCGTCTGAGGTTACCAATGCATGCATTAGGCACAGAGCTCAGGGAAACATGTCTTAATAATCACCTACTAAAACTGGCTAAGGTCGGAAAGTTTTCTTCGTTTGATAAGGTATTAATAAACCTTTTTTAAGCCAAGCGCTACCATTCAGCAAGGCACTCAGCTACCCGCTGGCAGCCTGCGACGTATCAGCGCTAAGCCTCGCCTCAAGGTCACCTCACCGGGCGGGAGGGGGAACCAGAAATACGACGTACGGAGATATTTCCCGGCATTCATACTTGAGCGTCGCGTTTTCGCGCGCTTGAAAATTTTCACTTTTCATTTAATCGCGAAAAATAGATATTGTCATTTAAAAATCTAAAAGCGTGAAATACGTACTCCAGGAGTAATAATCTTTCGATTAAGGCAATAAAAAAATAATAGGAAACCACCCTATTGTGATCCACGTTGTATTGACCTCACGTCTCGTCTTTCGATAAGAGACAATTTTACTGCGAGAATGTGCATCTGCGTATGAGGAAAAGATTTAAATGGTAAAAGAAAGTTTTCCTGGACATCACACAATTACTTATACCACTTATTTTTATTACCATTTATACTCTTATTTTTTACCATTTATATTCAAATCATAATTTGCTCCTGAAGATGATGATAATTAATTGAAACCCGGGTCGCGCACTGTGAAAAGTTTTTTTTGATCCCTTGACCAACATCAGCAAGGATGCTTTCTATTCTTATAGCTCTCTGAGCCAGGGCTGCTTCCTATTAGGATTATAGAACCAACCAACCAACCCTCACGGTAATTACACCCGAATGCAAGTTGTGAATCTTACTACACCCGAATTATATTTTCTTATCAAGGAGACCGAGACCCTAACTAACGTTTTTCTGTCTTTTTTTCACAAAGAATTAAAAGTTAAATTATCATTTTGATAATTTCATGCACCTAAGAGTGGCCCTCAATCAACATTTGTTGTATCCGATGTATAAAAATTGCACCTGAGAAACTACTGACGACATTTAAAAAAAATAGTTAAAGCAGATTATGGCAAATAACCACTATAGTATGAAGCATGAAAAATTCAAGAAAATAGAATAAGCCCGAAATAAGTGGGTAATATGTTATAAAAGACAGGTCGAGCGTGAGGGATGCGACCTAAAAATAGGATGCACTCCTCTCCCTGGACCAGAATTTCTTGTTGGCAACTCACTTCTTTGAGTTAAAATTTTTAGGATGACTCGGAGACTACGCCCATGTCAAGTTTATTATAGATTCAAATCCAATCACATAATTTTCTGGGAAGTAAAATGTTTACATTTAGGGCACAAGTAAATATTTAAAACGGTTACTCTACATATTCTTAAAATTTCAAAATTATGCCTAATCTTAAAACGAGTAATATGCAAAGGAAAACGATAAAACAGAACCGGTAGAGCCGGGGTGATGAGTTCTCTTAACTATCACACCAGATAGATAACCTTCTTTTACGTAACATTTTTATACATTAAAAGCAAATAGCCCATCAGGTCTCGTAGAATTATTCTACCGGACATATTACTGTCTCACAGAGCAGTGGTTAACAGTTTCCGAGCCCAATTTCATTGGAATTCTCATATCATTTAGGCACATAATGCAGATTTAAAGATAAAAATAACTCAGCTACTACATCACCACTCTAATTAATCCAAACGTGGATCCCTAATTCCTCCAATATTTAGGAATTAACAAACCATGAACTGCCAAATATGAAAGCTTCTCTATAAGAAAATTCGAAAAAGGAGCTGGATATTTCAATTATTAAAAAAGGAAAGCATTGGAAATATTGTGCATAGGACACGTTCATTTATGCAGCAAGAACATTTATTTCAATAACGAATTTTATAGTAATCTAAGTAATTTAAATCTTGTAGAATTAGAGAAGCATGTAACTAAGACGATCCGATGGCTGGCATATTTAATTTCATTCGATGCCCTGAAAGTAATTCCTATATCATAGATTCCACATTAACGCTAAACTTGGTGCGATCAGCAAGTTCATCCCAGCTTCAATAGCTTTCGAAGTGTAAGAGTGATCTTTCCAAATGCAAAAAAGATACACATTAGCCATTTAAACACGTACCTGCATTTTGATTTACACGCCAAATCCTTTTCGGAGAAACTGTGCCGGCACAAACGACTTCCACCACTAACCACGAAACTATCGTCGAGCCCACTAACGTAACACAGCATCAATACCTAAGATGTCACGTACAAATACGTAAATATACTGCCGGAGTCCATTTCATCTCAATGAATTTAAGTCCAGCCGACAATCAATTTTCTAAGAACATCTAAACGGTTCCCATTGAGAAAGCGATGAAGGTCAATTAAGTTCAATTAAGTACACTTCACTCTCGAGACAGGCAAGAATCTAACTTCAGAGTCACGCGCACTCGGAGCATATTTTAAACTGACGTTAAATTCACTCACCAAAGATATAAAATCCAGCTGCAGTCGTTCTACAGGACACTCTCAGCCACAAGATACAAGACCCATGTAATAATCGTCACATTTATGTCTATCATACAGACCAATTAAGCAGGAACACGGAATTTCTCGTCCAAAAAAACTGTTGAAATTGATTTTGGGATTGATAGCAGTAAGCTAAAACATTAAATGTCAAATCATACTAAGGAAACTGACAAAATACAAGAAAAAATAGATGATCCTGCCTAGATATCTACCAATTTTTTCTTTTAATAAAAAATACAAAAAAATTACAGGACCCAAAATATATTGAGATGAAATTAAAAATGCCACAGAGATAGGATGAATCTCTTCCATGATGTCTAAGAAAGATAAACCAATTTAATCATTTTTCCCACAGATAATCATTTCAGATGATTAGAATTTTATGGAACTTTACCATAGCTTTGCCTTTCTGAATCGATATTTTGCTACTGTAATACTTGAGAGTTATAAACTAAACGTGGACCCCATGCATCAAATCGACGAAGCGCATGGTGCCCCAGGGAAAGGTACTACCTTCCATACCCTGATTGTGTTATACCACACCCCCGTGGCTTGGCCGGGGTGGGAGGGGGTCAGGGGAAGAGCTATATCCACTCCTATCCAAACCAACCTCAGTGAGGTAGATTATAAAGTAACAATATAATCTTGTCACCATCGGGGAAAATCCACTAAAATCGCTGGCACATTAATGGCTTTGCCTGGTTTCGCTAATTAGTAGGGCCCTCTTCGCTTTTATAGCATTGGGGTGTTTTCCATCGTCCCGTCCCTTCCGTACCTTTCCTTTCCCAGAGGCGTCGACGGGCTCCTATCGCGGCGGCGCCTCTTCTCCTTTTTCCTTCCTCTCCTCCTCCTCCTCCCCGGGTGATTGGGCGTATAAGCCAAGGGCTTGGTTCCCGGCCTCGGTGAGTTGTACCCTCGAAGGGTTCACCCAGAACCCTCATACTCTCTCTCTCTCTGTCACTATCGAATGAAATGTTGAACATGAAAATAAGTATTTAAATGTCCTTATTATATTCATAACATCTAGGCACATTATACAAATTTACAAATAGCACAGCTTTAAGACCTCATGGCGAATGAAATCTTGAAGATGAAAATCTGTACCTCGTAATAAAAGGGCGCTATATCCGATTTAACACTTTTCCGGCGAACAGGAAAAAATAAACTTTTCTCGGGTTTCCAAGAGGGTTAGAAAATGTAAGAGCGCCGACTTTTTGGGATCCGTCTCGTCACCCATTCTCAAGGCTCCTCAATGAGCGGGGAAAAGCGGGGAGAGCGAAAACCCGAGAAAAGTTTATTGACACTATGTCCGTTTCCCTAATTATTCAGGATATCAGATTTTAAGATATTTTAAAATTTAACTAGTAATCACTAGAAGGTGAGGTTACTGTACCTATAACATTGTGATATAAAAATGTTGTAAAATTGTAACCTAAACTTCTAGTAATTATTGATTGAATTAAAAAAATCTTAAAACTGTTATCCTGAAAAATTTAATTATTTTCATTATCCTCATAAAATCAGGACACATGCTATAAATTTAATCATAACGCGTCATAAGACCTCACGGCATTAATTAATCCTAACTTAGTTTCATGATTAGTCTGTTATCCAGAAATTTATCAATCGTGAACCAAGTTTGATCTGAGGTTTCCGCGGCGTTTCCTCGTATGAGTCTCGGTTTCCGGGCGTTCCTCCGCGTTGAGTTGTCCATAGCAATGGCGCAGCGAGGGGGGGGTTTTGGGGGATAAAACCCCCACCCAGAGCTTATAGAAATTTTTAATTTTAATCCATTTGGCTTATTTGGATCAGTATTACTTATAGAATAGTGTGAGGATTAATCAAATATCAGAAGGCCGTAAAACTCGCCATTTTGAACAATTTTTCTAAAGGAGGGCCCTCGCAACTCCTGCTAACCCTGGCGGGTATGCAATACCCCCACACCCCTAAGTATTACTTGTGTCTAAACCCCCCCCCCCTAGCCTTAATTCTTCACTACGCCCATGGTCCATGGGTGACGATAGTTTTTTCCAACCATCCTGCTCGCGTCTTCAGCTGACCTGAAGACGCCAGCAGGATGGCTGGAGAAACTGTCGTCATCTATGGACAATTCAACGCGGAGGAACGCCCGGAAACCGAGACTCAACCGTGAACCGTCAAATATGAAAGCTTCTGTACAAGAAATATTCGTACTTTTTTGAATTTCTGAATTTATTTAACCTGAATTTTCAGCCAAAATATTGAAGGACGACAGAGATGAACTGGACGACTTGACCGCACAGGCCCTTGGATTTTTCGCGGATGGATCTGAGACGTCCTCCATGCTTCTCGCGTTTGCTCTCTTCGAAATGGCGCACAACGAAGACATCCAGGACAAACTGAGGCAGGAGATCGACGACAAGAGGAGAGAGTACGGCGGCACGTTGACTTACGAAGCACTCCAGGACATGAACTACATGGATATGGTGCTCAAAGGTAACGTACCTCAGAAACATTACTGCGACACTCAAGGGTGTACATTAGGGTGCCTCGTATTGCCACTTTTTTTAAGGAGCGAATCGTAATGCCCGGAAACATTTTTCGTACCCGGGAGGGTATTACAGATACGATTTTTTTTCAAAATCGGTTAACATCTTCTGCCCCCCATTTTGTGTTGGAATTTCGAATATTTTAACGAAAAACGTTAATAATGCATAAAATTTAAATTTTGGTCTCAGCAAGCACTCATTTTTTTCCAATGTGATATAGCATTGGTCTTTTCTTGATATTTTAGACCAAACGCGGCAGCTCTGTTGGAGTTAATTATCGAGAAAATGACCTTATATCATGTCCCCGAAAGGAGTTTTGTGATTGAAAGGAGTTTTTGAGAGAATTGAGTGATTGTAATTGTTGGTTGATTGGTTGTATGAAAGAAAAGATATCAAATATACCCATGATATTTAAAATTAGCACTCAGTTTCCACAAATACTCTCATACGCCGAAATATAGTGGAATTAATGAGAAAATAAATTTTGGAAGGAAAATCATTTCAATAAATGATTTCTTATATCCTCAAAAACTCATGCACCCATGTCCTCTCGTCAAAAACCCAAGTATGGTATGGTATTTGGAGGAGGCGACCGACAGCTTAGGTCATTTGCGCCATGAGGAAAGGGTGTGGAAGGAAGGGTGGAGAGAAACCCGGCGTCGACATTAGCCTGCTCTTAGCGAAAGGTACCAAGGGGACCACGGCTTAACGTCCCATCCGACGGACGGAGTGTTGCGCTCTAAATGTCCTCCACACAACACTCAAGCAGGGATCGGGCAGTCTTTGAAAATTCTCTGCCACTACCGGGATTTGAACCCGAGCCCGCCGGTTAGGAAGCCAACACTCTGGCAATTCCACCAACCCGATCCCCAAAAAAAAAACCCAAGTAATGCCAACAAAAGGCTACGGAAAAGCAAAAGAGTACAACTGAAGTAACAAAGTCAAAAATATAGAAAAAATATAATATTTGAGAGCCATGCCCACAGGTCAATTATTAGTAAAGGTACTCTAACGGTTAAGGTAGATATGCATGGAGCGCTTTGAAAATCACCCCGCCCTTTTGAATGCGCAAGGCACGTACCTTTCATTCCACCAAAAATTCCTAAACCCATTCTCTCCTTCCCCTCTAACTTAACATTCTTCCTTCAAAAAATATTTCAGACATCCTCTCCCAGCTCAGTATTTGCTCTATACAAAATCTCTTTCTCCTCCTTATCTTGTCTAGAAGTTCCCTGTCCTCGTCCACCATGTCACTTCGCCGTTCTTTTCCCTCTGCGATCACATCATCATCAACAGTCGATAATCCGAAGATTATTTTCACGTAGCTCTCCACTTCTTTCTCCCATTCGCTTATCTTTCAGCACTTGCACATTTCCTTGCATCCTTTTCATTTATACATTTCTTTCTTTTATCATTTTTTCTTTTACCTTTCCTTACATCCATTTCTGCCTTACATCCTTCATCACCTGCACTACATCACCTGCCTGGAAATACATTTTTACATAATTTTGGCACTTAAGTTTTAAATTTAAGCAGATGCAGTTTTAATGTAAGACACGGTCTCCGGCGTTACTTTGAGGAACTGTCTCACGTTAAAAATAAAAAATACCTTGTTGTATTCCACAATTTATTTCAAATAGTACGACCCGGATCTCTGCATATCATGCTGTTATCCTGTGGATAGCATTATACGCAGAAACCCGGATCGTACTATTTGAAATTAATTGTGGAATAAAACAAAGTATTTTTTAATTTTTTACGGATGCAGTTATTACCTACATATATTTACTAGAAAATATCTTTAAATATTTTTTTATATTTCTCTGAGGTTTTGTGGGGGCATCTATCCCCTTATCCCTAGTATTTGTAGATATGTTTACATTAGCTCTCTCAGTAGGTTTTCTAAGGTTTTTCACGCCCACCTTCTTTAGTGGGCGTTTTCCTGCAGGGCATATTTCATGTTTAACGAGGGGTTAGATGGAAGATGGGACTTTCTAGTCCCAATCTCGCCCAATAAAGACATTTTTATTTCGCCGGACTTTCGCATCATTTCCGATATCACAGCTCGTTGTCATAGGACCCGCATAACGAAAGTATACAGCGTGTTTGTTTATCTATGTCGTTCCCATGATTGCCAAACATTGCGCTGCAATCGCTCAATACGGGAATTCGTTCTGATTGGCTGATATGGGGTTTTAGTGACGGTTTTAGCGACGGAAAAAGCGTCCGGACAGTGGTGATGAAAAATAGTGATGGGAATGCTAGTCCTAATAAATTGCTACCCTACTTCAGCGCATATTTTCTCAGCTAATCAGCTACTTCTCTGCCGTCCAAATACACCCACTCCATTTTCCTCCACGTCCAAAAGTAAATTCATCCTCGTTCTGCTGTGTAAAGCGCTCTACTCGAGATCAGACACTCCACTAGCATTTTTTTTTTACAATTTATCGCAATAATCCTTTCATCAGCTCCTTAAAGTTCACGAACGCCTCTTTTACTTACTCATCCCTTTTTCTTCTTGTGTGCTACACAAGTAGCTGCACTGCTCCAGCCGCTCAAGTTTGTTGCCTTTTAGTGTCACATTAAGCCTCAAATTCATTGCTCTAGATGCTTCACAAAACCGCATAACCTTGGCCTGGTGTTTAATCTCCGTAGCATATTCCCTGCGACGTTTACCAAAAGCATCAACAACCCTGCAACCCTTTCGCCGACTAGCTAATCAACGCCTGATCAAACGTGAACCTTACCGATTTAAATTCAATAATGCAGGATAATTACAATCCAGATTATCGATATAAATTGAGTTAATAATTTTCAACATAAATTATACGTATCTCCTTCAAAAAAAAAAGTTTTAGATCTCTAGAGAGTTTCTGAATGAAGCCACTTAGCAATTTTTTTATTTCAATAGATCGCTTTTGACTTCAAAACTCAGATGACACTCTGATAGGAATTTTTCGATCTGATGTATCTGTTATCTTTACAAATCACGTCGGGGTTTTATTATTATTCAGCGCATATTCCCTGCACATCATTTCAATAATCTATCATTCTTAACACTAGACGGATTTTATAAACCGAACTCTGTTTGCACTTCATTACCGTATTCAGGTAACTCTGTAATTGCAGATGTCTAATCTGATTACTCTGGACCTGAGACTGAAAAATATTCACGTGAACTGTTTACGTTCCGAATATTCATGGTATTTAATTTCAATGATTTTAAGTCGTAAAATATGAAGTGTTTAAATCGTCTCCCATAATAATGATTATCGCCAAGAGTTTCATTCTCCGATATTTTACTCTTCCAATATTAACTCTATGCTTCTGTTAAACTCGTCATTCATCAAGGTGTGGATCTATTAATTTTATACGAAAACGACAATTCTTCAAATGAGTTTGATTCCCCTGATTTTGTAATATTCTAAATATATCTTTCAGATCGCTCGAAAACAAAAGTATCTGCACTTGAGTTCCAAACTCAGATGACTTTCTGATGACAAATTTCTTCCATCCAATTTACCCGCAACAGAGACCTTGAGGAAATACCCGCCGGGCCTTATCCTGACACGCACGTGCACCCAACGGTATTACATGCCCAACCCCGTGGGAGAGGGTGTGGAGGGTGGTATGTGGATCGAGGAGGGTACGTCAATCGTGGTCCCAGTCTACGGCATCCAAATGGACCCGGAATTCTACCCGGATCCCGAGAGATTCGACCCGGAGAGATTTTCAGCAGAGGCGAGACGAGACAAGAGCCAGCTCACGTATTTGCCATTCGGTGAAGGACCCAAGATGTGCATAGGTATGTAAAACGTTCGTCTCGGGGCATCGATTGATCCCTGCATGAAGTTGAAACGCGACAAGATAAAATTTCTTCAAACAAATTTAAAAAATCAACCTTAATGTAAAAGGATAGGACAATGTTCTCAAAAATATTATCTTTTATTATTGAATCTTTTTATATGAATTGAAGAGTGATCACCATTCTGATGACAAAATGCGTTACATTAACCGTATCTCATTTTCGAAATGGGTTTCACTTGCCATTAATATTTTGTTAAAAAAAAGAATGTATTTCAATGGAATGGATAAATTGGCCACTATATTATTGATTCTTTCAAAGAGTTTCTTTCCCAAAACTGATATTTTTTCCGACTATCACTCGTTTGTTCTTCACATTGCTCCACAATTTTTTTTATTCTTGAATATTTTGCTAATAGCCTTTATTAGTAAAATGCATTCTTACACACAAAATGATGCACAAAACTACTTTTGATAAAAATTTGGTTTAGAATGGCTCAATATTGGTGGTGAAACGAGTATGATTATTAAGAACCTCCGTATGTCAATACTGAGGAGGTAAGTTTAAAAATGTACAATAGCGCCGACTCCATGGGGCCTGAGGGGGCCCGAGCCATCCCAAAAATTTGTTATTGGGGAGAGGAAAAGATGTCAGACCTGCCGATTTTCCCGGAGTGTCGAGTTATCGAAAGTCAGTTTTCAGGGTTTGCTTTTAAAAAACTTTAAAACTCTCTTTTTTTCGAATTTCCCGGGGCAACCCCCCCAATATTTTTTATGAGTCGGCAGCCCTGAAAACGTATGATATATAGAAACATAGTATTGATTTGTTTCATTATTTCAAATGAAGCAATATTCCAACAATTCTTAATATTCAATATTGACACCAGTGTTCACTAAAATTTCCTTATATTTTCAGGCAACAGATTTGCATTTCTACAAGCGAAGTTGGGAATGGCAACAGTGATGACTAGATTTAAAGTGCTCCCAAACAAAAAAAGCACCATCCCTATCGTTGTAGACCCAAATCACTTCATGATGGCGTCAAAGCATGGCCTCTGGGTTCACTTAAAAGACCTCGCCGAATAAAGACTATGCAATGAACTTAGTTAAGTAAGACAATGAGTTGAAATAATCTCTAATCGAGACTTTTTATTATGATGCTAAAATGATTCGCTGGATCCAGAGATAATGAAAATCTACAGATATTAATTCGCAACTTTAAAGGCTGTAGCACTTAGATTATATCGATTCCAAAGGGCAGTATATTGACTGCTTTGCTCAAGGGAGTAGAAGAGTTTGTGCGAAATAATTAGGTAAGTATTCTAGTGAGACCTCCTCTCATATTCCCCCGCAGAAGTGCGGTAATTCATTGTGATTTTGTGTAGCAAGAGATTGAAGATTTTGTGAGCGGTTGCCTTAAGATAACGGCACAGTCTGTCCCTTCATGTACTCCAATAAAATCAATATTATTCGAATGGAAACTAAGAGTTTTGAAGATACATTTTTCAATCGGTGACTACGGAATAAATGGTTTTCTCTTTGAAATAATACTTTTTAAATAAAATTTCATTTTTATCGCGACTGACGTACCACTGCTATGCAGTCAAATCATAAAAACCGCCAGTGGGATGTAACTAAAAAGTGATTGTTTATGCATCAATGAGCAGTTGAAAGGTTATTGAGAAAAAAATAGGTTGCAGAAGAAAAAGAAAGTGATTGAGACCGTTACGATAGCAAATATGGCCCACAACTTCTAAAAATATGAAACGTGGTTCTCAGTTTTACGAAGAATAAAATTCTCTAAAAAGTTGTCTTCCATTTCTAGCGATTATGTCAGCACTGGATGGACTTTCAAGCACGTAGCTTTCTCAATTAATGATATTTTCTGAAAAATTCAGGGCTCGATGATAACAATACAGATCTCGTCCCTAAGACTATGCGGTTTTTTATTACATTGCCTAAAATGATAGCATTATTAACAACTACCACTGTTTTAAGCATGTAATAATAAATAAATAATTTTCATTATCTTTGAGTTTTTATTCAATTATGTGTGAATTCATTGACCTTTAATTACGAGGAAATGCCACCATGGTGCAAGCGTCAGGTTTTAGCAGCCATCATCATCACGGGTCAACAATCCTAAAGGCCTGTTTACACTCTACATAAACCCGTAGTCGTTAATGTCTGTTTGCGTGAATGATTTTTGTGGACCGGAACGGAACATGAGCGAATGCATGAACCAAATTAGAACAGGTTCTATTTTCCGTTCGTGCATTCGCTCCAGTTGAGTGGTGACACTGTTCATTTTCGTGTCCATTCTCGTGTTCATACATCAAGGCATTAACTCGTACGGGTTAATGTACCGTGTAAACAGGCCTTAAGGTTGTCTTGACGCACCTCTTCACCAAATTCTCCTATCAGCTAATCTTTTACCACCCACGTATTTCTTCTCTTTCACATCCTTCTTTACCTGCTCTATATATTTTGTTCGAGGTCTTTCTTTTCCGTTCTTGCCACCTACTTGTCTCTCGACGATTGTTTTCATCACGCCAACATGTCTCAAAATATGGCCTAAGTATGGTTTTTCCGTCTTCCAATCAATTTTTTCATGCTTCTCCTCTTTTCTAGTACTCTTCTTATAGCTTCCTCATTACTAACTCGGTCAATCCATTTGATCTTTATTGTTCTTCTGTAACAAGACATTAAGATGGCCTCACCCCCTGATTTCGCCGCTGCTGTCATTGTCCATGAGTAACTTCGGTAGAAGAGCATACATCAGTTCCAAGTTCTGATAATTGTTTCCTTCCTTATAAGTTTAAGTTTTCCGCTGTAAGTCGATCATTGTAGCAGTATCGTTACAAAAATAGAAAACTAATTTAACGCGAGTAAGCACTGAATTTTTTAAATTAAATGAATGCACCCTCTCATAAAATCTCGGAATATTTACGTTCGTTAGTGGTCCTTCTCCAGTTCTAATTCTGTAACGATACTCCGACAACGATAAAAAACCGGAGAAGGACCACCAACGAAAGTAAATATTCCGAGATTTTAAGAAAGGTCACGTTTATAAATTTAAAAAATTATTTTTTTTATGAATGAACGTAAAAATTCATTCAATTTTCACTCGCATTAATTGATGTTCGTTCCGCAACGACGTGGTATTTTTACTTAAAAACTACTATAGCGACTTATTTACGACTTAAAATAATAAAAAACACTTGAAACAGGAAGAAAAACGTGAAAGTCACACAATCAGGAAAACAATGAGAACAAGAATTTTATCTAGCCTTGCAAGTACGCAAGCGGAATAGATCATATCAATGAAGAGTTTATTTCTTACTATTCATAACTTTTCACCGCCTTTGCAAGAAGAGTTCGGTAAAGCTGGTTTCCGTGATAAAAATATGGTTCTCGTCGCTGCGATTACAATTATATTCATGGAATTGCATAAGAGAGCTTTGAGCATGGCCTCCAGAATGAAATAAATATTTTTTGTCACACAGGTTTTTTCTCTACCAACCCGCTGTCTAACCAATTCCGAAATATCACTAGGCTCTCATAAATGAAAAATAAGTTTCTGGAAATAATTCAAATAGGACATAATAATTCTTTATTTCTCAATTTAATCGTTCCTAAAAATGATATTGATAATAATTAACTGACCTTCATTCTCAAAATTGTGGGCACAGTGCTTGGTATATGTTTCTTCAATTGAAAGGTTCCCAAAACCTTGAAGAATAGGAAATAAGCATATGAAGAAAGTACCATGATGGACGCAGAACATGATACGATTGAGATACCACGAGTAATACCACTTTTCCATAGTGATTTTTTCTATGAGAACTTTGCAATTTCATGCTTTTACTCATTGCGCAGTAGAGCTGTGTCCTTCACGAATGAATCGTTCAAAATTAATGATTCAAGGGCATGAACCGAATGAATTGAATCTACGTTTTCCACTCAATTCGTTCAAAATGAACTATTTGATGGAAGATTCAAATCCGCCGAATCCCAATCGTTCAAAATGAACGATGGAAGATTCAAATCCTCCAAATCCAAATCGTTCAATGAGAACGATTTGAATTCGGCTTGACTGCGTTGATGCTACCCATGAAAGATGGTGAATCATCGTTAGATCCTGACGAATGGCCATACAGGTTGGCAATAAAAATGAATAGGGTAGTTTCCTTCATCAAAGAAAACAAAAGGCATTGATGGCGATTCGTTACCCACCATTAGTGTATTCATAATACACAAATTATTTGGTTTTTGAAATACCGGTTTAGACGAATGGCAAGGGTCAAATTTTAACCTCATTTGAAAAAGGCCAGATTGGCGCCCATGCGATTCCACTCCACGTGACGTCACAGGGACCTAGTTTCTACACGAGAGGATAGGAGTTATGCATCGTCAGAGGCTACCAATGCATGCATGAGGCACAGAGCTCAGGGAAACATGTCTTAATAATCACCTATTAAAACTGGCTAAGGTCGGAAAGTTTTCTTCGCTTGATAAGGTATTAATAAACCTTTTTTAAGCCATGCGCTACCAGACAGGAAGGTACTCAGCTACCCGTTAGCATCCTGCGTCCTATCAGCGCTCAGAGCCTCGATCAAGGTCACCTACCAGGCGGGAGGGGGAACCAGAAATTCGTCGCACGGACTTTTTCCCTTCATTCCTACTTACGCGTCGCGTTTTCGCGCGCTTGAAATTTTTCACTTTTCATTTGATCGCGAAAAATAGATATCGTCATTTAAAAATCTAAAAGCGTGAAATACGTACTCCAGGAGTAATAATCTTTCGATTTAGGCAATAAAAAAATAATAGGAAACCACCCTATTCTTCACTATAATTACTATTGATTTTACTCGTCGGAATATGCGGTACGTATTACAGTGTTACGGGATAAATATGCACTGATTTCTAAGAATGTGATAAGGCTTTTTCACGGAGTAATCAGTAATATAAGTATTCTTCTAACAGTAGCAGTGAAATGAAATTTCTTGAGGCATGGGATTTTTTTATATGGAATTAATACGAATCCTTCACTTTCTCAATTAAATGTTTCAATAAGGAAGAAAGTCTTTGAGAAACAGTTGAATGAAATGGAACAATTAAGATGTCATTAATCAGACGGATTGAACTTAGTTATTTACATTAAGAGTAATTGCGTGTCAAATTAATTTATCGTGGACAACTAATTTCGTATAGCATAACAGTCAGATAAATCGAAGAGGTTTTAAAATCTGAAAGCAATTTATTAGAGATACCTTTAAAATGAAAATTAATAATCACTGCGGATTGCTATCCGTCATAGTATTTGACAGATCCTCATGAATTCAAGCATGATTAATACATTACACATGCATATAATGTATTCTCCATGGATTCAAGATTCACACAGATTCACGATGCAGATGGATTCGACATTCATATGGATCCGATAATTGCATGGATTCGATATTCACATGAATTCGAGATTCCCACGGTTCATTCGGTTCATTATGAATGATTTAAAGGACCGATTCATTGCCACGAATCAAATCCCATGAACCGAATCCACCAAATGAACCGAAATTCCCACCTCTATTGCGCAGTACCGTCAAAGTTAGTAAACACAGGAAAATGATAATTTGAGTCCAATGTGTTCCAGTGTCTAGCACCATTACGCTTTTTATGGCCTTAGTCCGATGACAGGGCAATTTGGAGACGGAGGAAACAGCAATTGGACGGACAAAAACGATGACTCTACCTAACTCGATGCTTAACTTCGCTGACAAAGTGAAAATTCATCAACACATGTGCACAAGCCCAAGAACTCGGAGAAAAAGAGCTTCCACGCAAGATATTATCTCTTTAAGTGGCGTGACTAGAAATATACATTTGGGAGGGATGGAATGGCGACCCCTCCCACCCAGGCAAAATCTGGTAAAATTTTTCAAAAATGACATGCCTGGAAATACATTTTACATCATTTTTGGCACAAAGAAATTAACTTTAAGCAGATGTAGTAATGGTGTGTCAAAACTAGACAATAGTTTTAAATAAATATTTTTATTTCTCTGAGGTTTGGGGGGGGGATCTATCTCCTAATCTCACCCCCCATACCTCAAAGTTACGCCACTGATTTCTTTAGAGTCGGATAAATGTTCAAAAAGAAAATAAAAAGACTAAGAACGAAGGTTCGGCTAACGGAGGGTTGGATACGTAAGGCTAGTTCGGGCCAGAGACGCCTCAATTAAGCTATAACTTACGCAACTGGCTCGCAACTATAGGTCAGACGTGTGATCCGAGATTATTACGAACACGACCGTGGAGCAATGGTGCTCAAATCTAAAGCGGTTGTTAAACCCAACGCTCCGCTCGCATGGGAAGTTCATTGAATTGACCTTGTGCACGGTTCCAGGCGAGAAAACTTTCTCCCGCCTCACGCATGGCGACACATGAAAAATCGACGACAAGGCCTGAGGATCCAATTTTTGCGCCTCGAATTTACTACGCAATCGAACATAGTCGGCTAAACATGAACTAAAACTCACAAAATGGAGAAAAAAGGATCCTATAAAACAAAAGAAGGCTCATATAAATGCACATGATTTGCCAGGCATAAAAAATACCTACAAATCATCGCCCGTCAGATTTGAATTTAATACGTAATCGGGCATAGTCAGGTAAATACGAAATACAGCTCGAAAACGCGAGACAAGGATCCTATAAAATAAAGGTAGTTGTATAGAAATGCACATTATTGGTCATACATAAAAAATACCTTGAAATTATCGCCCGCCAGATAGTCGCCTGAAGCTACGTTGGGATGTATTTTTGCACCGATAAGGAAGATTACCCAGAGTGAAAATGATTTTAAACTTCCACGTTGTGAGAGATAAAATTCATTTTCAGCCACATCATTTTTTAGTAACACGATTTCCGTAATAAACTCGAAAGAAAGAATTTTTGCTTCTTCGATGACAATTATTTCACAGAAGCCTGCGATATAATTGCCATCGTATCACTTTATTAAAAATCAAAATAGTAATTTACGATGTTAGCTGCATAATCCTATCCGTGTATTTGCTAAAAATATATTCCGTTCGGCACAAACTTAGTCCGTAATTTTAAACAATGACAGAAATATCATGTCAATTGCATTCAAGCACTAGTCTCATGGAATGACGCTCATGACGCTCAAAAATGTTCCTCACGTACACTCAAAACTTATGCACAAAAATGGAGCCAAAGATGGAGATGATAGCCATAAAGATGAGAACTTGAGCTGAAAACATAAGCGAACGCATGAGAATGTGATCCGAAAAACAGTTTGCCGAGGTCACCCCGAGATAAACAGACATAAGCCCTTCAACTAGAACGCGGTCGGGCTCAAGAAAAGCGAAAGGGGAAGCGTTAATGGTGTGATGGCGACGACAATAATAGCGATATCGAAACGCGTGTGTAACTCCCACATGCCGCAAACCCACGACGCTCTATGTCATAACGACCGCCTGTCAAGGCCAGCAGACAAGATTTAATCAGCAACTCTGGCGAGTGATTTACAAATAATACGCCGTCGAGAAGAGCGTACTTAGCGCCTGCCCATTATGGACCCGGAAAACATAAGCGGACGCATGACTATGTTGATCCCAAAAACAGTATTCATGACACTTTTTTCGATTGATTGAAACGAATATTTCAGACGCACATGCGTGAACTTTTGCGCCATGAAAATACTACGCTCGACGAGTCACATCAAAATTAATTTCGATGGAAATCACGGTAATATTTCTGAAATATTGCAATGCATGTGGAAATCAAGAAATAGAGAAATTAATAATTAAGAGAAGAATTAGAAAACATTAAAGCTAAAAAATATTTAGAAATAACGTCACATATCTTGAAATAAATAGTTTCCAAGTCGAATTACAACATAATCATGAAAAAATAAATAACAGAGTAAGTACAATGTAATTACTTTTACTACTCACCAAAAATTAATTATTACATGCCATGAACTGACAGTGGTTAACGTAAGAGCAGAAGAGGAAACCCTGAACTGATACAGTACTCATGGGAATCGTTCCTACGACGATAATCTTAAAAAAATAAAGGATGTTTGTATTTTGCATGTTCCATGAATTAACTCACTCATTTCGCCTGCCACGCATCGCACGTAATTGATTTTCAGATGATATTTTCCTTTTAAAATCATACATAATTATTATTACTATACAGAAATTTTGCTATTTTTCAGGTGGCAAGAGGTAATACGTAATGAAAATATTAATATAGAATTACAAATAAAAACACCTCACTGGTCCTCTAGTCATCACTCCACATGTTGCATGTGCCCATGAAGACGATACTCAGCGAGCATATCGTTACTTAGATCTTACCAGGAAGAAAACATCATTAGCTATAAAACATTATTAAATTTTTCTCCATTTTTATGATTGAAGGCTGGTTACTAACCCATTACCTCCCGGTGATCTCAAATGAGACGAAATAAACATTAACAGATTTCAGGCGAAAGCTAGTATATCAATCTTAAAAAGCAAAAAAAATCAAAATCTTATGTGTATATCAAAGATATATAGCTAAAATTTATAGCGTGGAGTTAAGATATGAAACTATACAGACGAATAATTCCGATATCTGTTAATGTTTAAGTGATTATATACGAGGGCGTGAGAAGCCAAGGGGTAAAAGTGATTTTTCTAAATCTAAAGGGTTAGGTACAGAAATTAGGCAAACTTTAAAACGAGATCAACTAGATATAGTTAGCTGGGCAATTTATTTTCCACTCGATATCAGCACAGAACAGAGACTCGATCGTATCTATTGGCCACCACGTTTTTTGTACATTTCTTTTATCAATATCTGTGCCTAACTCTATTTATAAAGATAATCACTTACATTCATTCGCTTCTCAACCCTTTCCATGAAATCAACGAGAAGTAATGGGTTAAACAAACTGTAGTGAATGAAGGAAGAGACTTCACATAGCTGACTTGGAGCTGGATTCTAAAATGCATGCAGCACGAAGGGAGATCTTTCAGAGGACTGTATCTAAAAATATTTCTATTATGAATACCGAAGATGGTTGGGCAATATTAGGTGTTTATAGAGCGCAAGAGAAACAAGTGTCGATCAAAAGATGGATTTTCCAAGAGGGCGGTAGAAAGGAAGTATCACTCCATCCACTCCACCCCGCAGATAGCGTGGTTTATTCTGGGAAAGCGAGGGAGGCGAACTTGCGAGCGCCGTGACCTCGCCTCTGAACGGAATTACATGTACGGCTACAAACTATTCCGCAAGCAGCCTCAAAGGGCAGGAGGTGCAAAGGACAGCGAAAACGAGTACCCAGGGCCGGCTAGCAGGGTTTCTGTCCTAAGGGCAGAAACCCTGCTAGCCGGGTTAATAATAATAATAATATAATAATATAATCGGGTCTTTAACAGCATTAATTTTACTATATGTCACCGTGAAATGTGGATCGTTCTAACGCCAGCGTCGCGACTTTTGTAAAACCATACACGTGGTGGGTGATGACACAGAAAAACGGGAGGGGGTTCCATGGTTCTTCCCACGTGTCGTTATTTTACAGTTATGACTAGAGTCCTTCTTCCAACGTGGGTTCCCCACATCCCGTAGTTGTATCTTTCCCCATTGTCTCTACTCTGTACGCCTGTTCCCACCCCCTTCTTCAAAGATGTCAAATACTCCCCAACCCACTTTCTCAAGAGTATAAAGGTGATTTTCAAATGTTTTGCAGTGTCTTGTACCAGATGATGGCTCAGTGAGCCGACGCGTCGGACGCAGTAAAAAATGTTGTGGAAAAGTGCTACGATCTTTTATTTACTTAAATATGTCTAACTTCCACCAATTGAAGCCTGAATCTGTTGAACTTATTAATGGTAAATGTGATATTTAAAAAAAGCAGGACTTTACCTGCGATGTGATGGGTAAAAAAGGAACAGGTAGTTCGACAGCATCTAATTTATCTTCATTGAATGAAGGGTAAAATCAGAGTAAGTGGTAAAACGTTTCTTTTTTCACTTTCCTTTAAAATTAAGTTAGTTCAGTAAGAATCACGACAAACCAATACTTCTAAATCGATCCTCCCTGGGGAGTTAGAAATCTTAAATGCACCCTTGCTAATAATAAGTTAATAAAACGCGCTGGGCCGTTTTGCGAACTCATGGTCATCGCTTCCCCGCTGCATCTCCTCTCCCATGAGCTGCGTACGTGACGCATTTGGACCAATTGATCAAGTATGGCATACGATATGCAACCGACGCGACCGCGAGAGGTCGTAACTTTTCATAAAATGGATATAACGCGTCGTGGTTGATAACGTGAGTTATAGTTCCTGCCCCTCCGCTTGCACAATGGCCACTGACAAGAGCTAAGTTTCGGGAACGAGGTCTCCAATTTTGGCGCATGGTCCTTCATTAGCAAGACGAGCTTCTATTACCTGAAGGGGAGCTAAATGGGCGTCGAGCCTTTTGGGATGCTGTGATCACTTGGTATAAATGCTGGGCTCGGGACCGGAGGGCCCCGTTAAAAACCTGGGCGAAACTTCAAAATATGGTCTCCAATTACGTAATAATAATTTCCGAATATCCGAGCGTGATGAAGTGGAATTTTCCCATTTTGGAATAGACACTCGTGATTTCCCACAATTATTAAATTTATTGCGACGTATTTCTGCAGGGAAACAATCATCATGTTAATGTTAGTGATTGTGATTGTGAATTAGTCGATAAAAAAAGGAGTTTCTGAACAGAACTTCGATATCGATTGAAACGTAGCATGTGTAAGATAACCCAACAAGACGCTCGTGTCACAAATTATGACAAAATAAGACGATTTTGGTAAGAGGCCCGTGAATACTATAGCAAGAAAAGCTAAAATCAGCCGCTGCCTGGAGGATGCCCAGGCAAATGGAGACGTTAGCTTGTTCAAATATTTCGAGACTTTGCGGACTAATCAAGCACGAAGCAAGGTAAACAAAAATAAAACAAATTCTTGGGTACAAAAAAGATGCTGTTAATTGTAAAAGCAAATAAAATAGATTCAGACCACATGTGAAATAAATTCCTCGAGCTAAAGCAATATATTTCTCACTATCCCTACCTGATTACTGCAAGGATACCATATAACTGAATCCAGAGTGATACATCGGTACATAAAATCTATTTCTAAATTCCTCTCATCAATGCACTTGCACCTTGAAATCGCACGATTTTCATTGGACGTAACAATGGTATATTACTGAATTTTATTTAGATAAAAGTAAATGAAATTATAGCCTTAAATCAAATATTTATAAAACAAGAGCCTTATAACAACAAAAAGCCACTACACCTACAACTGGATGTATTTATTTGTTGTCAGTTTTGTCTGCTTCTGGAAAACGGTACGAACTGAGAGGTCACCAGCACTACGACGTGAGGATAATTTGGACATCGGAAAGCTTCATAATTGTCCACAATTCACAATTACTGTTCATGAGTATCACTATCATATCGTAGTAAGATAAGTCTCACATTTGAATTGATATTTTCAGTCGTATACGATGTGTGCTCGATAAAATTCTTCTTTTCATCAGCTACCCAAATCTACGCTACACAGCAGTTACAAAATTGAACTTCGTGCTTTTAAAACTCTTTGGTAGCGTATCGCTGATATTTTATCTTCACAAATATATCATATCTCTTCAGCTCTGATTGATCTAGGCTTCCGTTTTCGCAGGAGAGACTTATATCCATTTCTTCCTTGAATTGTGCGAAAATTCCAATCGTTCTCTCGAACAAATACCTCGAATTCCTCTCTCAATCACGTTTGTGTAGCACGTAAAAGCAATAAAGTTACATCGGCAAATACTTATTAATCAAATCAATGTACCAGTATCCGAAATAAAGATTTAGTTACAATGATCAGCCTGCGATGATAACATACTACAATGACGATTGGAGAGCTAGCCATCGGATAAGTAAACCAATTATACTGTAGTTACCACCACAATACTAAGAATTCAGAAGGGAAAATAAAATCTTTCGTCATAATTTAAGGAGTAAGAAGAGGTAAAAGCAAACCATTTAGTACCAAACGGCCGCTCCTTCCCGTGATGCACCTGAGATTATCTATCATGTGGCGGATCGAGGTGCATTGAAAACTCTTGCCAATGTAAGCGTTCTCATCGCTAAATGCTTATCGTGAACACAACGTTGGAGGACACAAATCCTTGAGAAGATAAGCTCGTTACGACCAACAGGTAAATATCGAAGTTTGTCCAAGCGGTGAGGGGCTACGTGGATTTCACACGACTGTGAATGAAGGGAGAGGAAGAAAACAAACAGGCGTGCACGAAAAAACAGAAAAAAATTGACGACGAGGAGGGACTCCCAAGTGAAAATCCGAGGAAAGCAAGGTTATTATAGTATCATGATGCCAAAGAGTTCTTCCATTCCGTCTCGTGTGGCAGCCATGCTCGCGGCTTGGTTACCGCCGTACTCCTCGCCCGAGTTCCTCGCCATCATCGCTGCGATTAACCTGTACGTCTTCCACCGATTCTACCTCGCGCCCAAACTTTACTGGAGACGCAAGGGCATCCCGTTCGAAAAGTACCGGCCACTGGTCGGCAGTGTCTCTGATGCGGCACTCTCGAAGAAACCCATCGGAGAAGTGTACGCCGACATCTATAACAAGCATGAAGGATTCAGGTGAGTCTTTTGATTTACGTCGAAAATTTGTTCTCCGATTTTAAATTTGTCTTCGAATTTAGTTCATACTCAACACAATATTATCAGAACTAGCTTTTCCTCTAGGATCTCTACATCACTGTAATCTTTGGAGTCAAAAATCATCACTAGTACCTGAAGTCATCAGCGCTATGAGTGACACTGAAGGAACGGTTATTGGTAAAATACCGTAATTTTCCAAGTATAGGAGGCATCATTCGAAGCGAAAATTCGCCAAATTGGTACGGCGTGTATTATATACCACTAAGGCATATATATTCATCATCTTCACGAGTCAAATATCCGAGGATTATTTTGTATGATATGTGGCACAATGTAATGTAAGTCATAAATATTAGTTACATGAAACATAGCAATATTTACACAGGATTTATTTGAGCACGTGTTTTGTTGTTACACCAATGTTAAGTGATTATCTCTCCAAATAAGCCGATTTGTACATTTTGAGAAACTTTCGCGGCAAAGAATAATTCATGAAGATATTTTTTCAATAACGATGAGAATTTTTTCCTGTTTAATCTACATCAACATGCCAACGGGCACTTAAGAATTTTGTTATATTAACGAAACGAGTCGTGCTCAAATAAATTCATGGGAACTTTTGCAACGTTTCATTTAACTAAAATCCGTAGATTGGTTTGTCCCATGTCTCCACTCCGCTCCCCAATCACCTAACCTTTAAATATTTACGTATTTCTTCTTAATTATATCCTTCATAAATTTTCCTAAGTAACTCATCTGCGGCCTTCCTTTCCGTCCACTTGTCCTTCAAGACTTACCTTCATCAGGATAACATGTCCATAGGCGGATTTAGGGAGGTGGCACGGGGGCACGTGCCCCCCCCCCCCGATGCCTAAAAATTAGACAAAAGTTTTTCTACGGTTATCATTGCGTTCGTTTTGTTTTTGCGTATTACGGATCTTTAATCATTTATTTTCATGTTAATAGCTTTCATGTTAAAATAAGGAGAATATTTCGCACAGTAATTGCTGTACCTTGTTTATAATCTTAAGAATGAGAAGAACGTTTGCCTGTCAGGCCCTTTTGCCCACCCAGAAAAAAATCCTGGACCCACCCCTGCGAAAAAGTATCAAGTAAGCGGATTTTTCTTATGTACGGATACAAATATGTTCTTAGATTTTAAATTTGTACTCATATTCAATACAATATAATCAGAAATATCTTTCCATTTAGGATCTTTTACATCCGAGGCGCTAAAATTGGAAGCAATAACATTAATCGCCACGGCAATCTTACACCATCCAAGCAATTCCATTATTTATGGAAGAGTGAAAGCTATTTTGTAAGAACTACTAATAGCCAAATTTACTTGCAATGAAAGATGCTGTGGGTTTCAAACCCCATGAATGGCCCTTTGTTGGCTAACTTATTTTTCCCGTTGGTTTAGTGTTATTCGCATAAGTATATTGCGCTGATTGAGCTCTTGAGAGGAACCTAATATTAGAAAACTATCCTTTTTCTGGTTTGTAATGAAGTAACATTTCTTAGCCATGCATGAATTCCTTCTCAGTACCACTTAATCTTCAGCCTCCAGTACTTTCAGCAATACTTACGGAAATGTAATAAGTATTTATTACGATACCAAGTTTCCTCTCTAAATCGGTCGATTTTTACTTTTTTGGAAACGCCCGTGGCAAAGAATATTTCGCGAAGATGATTTTTTTCCAGATGAGTCAACATCAACAAGTGCTTATGAAAAAGTCAATTTGGACCTGATGATAATGTATTGCCATTTAAATTCTGGCTGTGAAATTTTCTCTAGCAAAACCACAAAAGAGCATTTATTTGTTCGTTTAATTCTCATTTCAATACTTTTCCATTAAACAGAATAATTATTCGAGCAAATAATCGCGGAATAGCCAGATGCGTACCGATACGGCGGCACACATGAGTGCACGTTAAATGTGGATATTCCATAGAGAAAAAAATAATCATTCGCTTTTTCCGGGATCCGAAACTGGGTTCCATAGATCTTAAGAATTCGGAAAATCCCGGTTTCGAATCCCAGTCAATGAAAATGGTGTTTCCTCAGTAGATTTTTCGCACGGTATTTAAGCTTGTTTACCTAACCGATTCGGAAGATTTGAGTTCGAATTCCGGCCAAGGAAAATTATTTTTTCACAAAGAAATTTTCGCGCAGCAACCTACATTTGTTTACCATTCCAAACAGGTTCGTGGGGTTCCACAAGTTCACCCAACCAGCGATCCTCCTCCGGGACCCAGAACTCATCAAAAAGATCATCGTGGACGACTGCCAGACCAATTTCCCAGCGAACGAAGTCACCGGTGATGAATCCCTCGACCCAATGTTCGGACGGCACCTCTTCGCCGTGAGCGGAGATCGTTGGAAGGAACTTCGAGACGCCCTTTCCCCGGGCTTCGCTGCCACCAAACTGCGGGACATATTCAACCTGCTACCGGAAGTCTGCTCGGACCTAAAGGATCATGCGACGCATATACTCAAGGCAAACCGGGGGACCTGGGAGGTGGAGCTGTGGGAATTAAGCACTAACTTCACCACATCGGCAATGTCCACGTTCACACTGGGCGTGTCCTGCGACGCCATGTCGTGCCCCGATACGGAGGTCAGGAAGATGGGGAGGTTGATGCTGGAGCCGACGACCAGTCGGGTCCTCTCCCAACTGATTTTCCTGCAGATACCCTGGTTGGCCAAGTTGCTGAGGATCCCTTTCGTTCCCAGGCGAGTCGCGGAATGGTTCAGGAAGACCGTGTTCGAGGAGGTTTGCAGGAGGGAGCGGGGAAATGTGGAGCGAAAAGATTACATGCAGATGTTCATCCGGCTTTGGAAGGAGGGGAAGCTCCGACCGGGTGATTCGCGTAAGTTTTTGGCCAACATACTTCAATCTCAAATGAGGGAGACGAGAAGCTAGCTAAATAGATTAAGCGAGATCCAGGGGCGGATTCAGCATTAAATTTAGGGGGGAGGGGTCATGGGGGCACCTGGGTCCGGGGAGTATGGAATACGCCCCGGCAGAGAGGGGCGTTCTCCCGTGCAAAATGTTTTGCAGGGAGTGCTACGGTCTATGATAAATACAACTCAAACTACTTTAATAAATAAAAGCGAACAAACTATGTATAAATCCACCAATTTTTTTATGTGGTACTACTAGTTTCGACGCAGCGGCGTCATCATCAGGTACCGCCGCTGCGTCAAAACTAGTAGTACCACATAAATAAATTGGTGGATTTATACATAGTTTGTTCACTTTTATTTATTAGAATGAACCTCCACAAAGCTGAGCCTGTTACGATAGAGATTATCAAACTACTTTCTCGTTTGGGACTTGTAGCCATGAATTTTCATGCATACTCTCTTTACTCCTATACAAAGATAGGAAAAATAAAAAAGTAATAAAAAATTAAAACTTTTGATAAAATTTGGGGAGTTTCGTGACCTCAGTGACCCCACTAATCCGCCTATGGTGAGTTTGCATCCCGGAGGGATGGGTTGAGGGGCGTTATCCAGGGCCTTCGTATTCTTAGGGGTCAGGCCGTCAAGGCCTCTCCTGTCTTCATGATAGCAAGGTTCGGGCCGCTAAGTAAAAGAAGGACCCCAGCCACACTCCTCAACCCACCACTGAGATACGGCCTTACGTAATTCCCTTACTCTGAAAAGCCTGATACTTGTCATGGACCTATTCTTTAATAATTTTTGTATAAAAAAGATTTTTGTGCCTCAATCTATATTGGTTTCTATTACAATCAATAAAAAAGACTACCGCAGAATAAATGTTTTTTATGCATTTTGTGATGACGATTAACTTACGAAAATAACTAAAATAACAATGATAGACAAAAAATGATAAAGAAGTTTTTCTCAAGGAGGAACAAACTAGGGCCAAGTCTTAACGAGATGGACTGATTACACCTACTCGCCGTGGTACAAACCTTTATCTCCTAAAAAAATTAGTAAGGTGACAACGCTGAATTTTGAACGAAGAGTAACAATATATTAAACCTGTGATAATAGGTTATTAAACATGCTATAGATTTCAGCACAATATTCAACATATTTTTAGTAAAATCACGGAGAAATGGCGGAAATAGCTTAAGAACGGGATGAAGGCATTCACAATGGACAGTAAAAAGGGGTCTGATCTCTTAGTGTCATTGGGGATTGGGGTTTCAAAATTATGCTTATGTTAGTATGAATTGTTCTGATCCTTGCATTATGTTAATTTCAATACAACACCTAACTATTACCGCATTACAACCAATTGACAACCCTGGCATCATACCATTTTTAGCAGCTGATAAAGGAACTATAATTAAGTTGTCTGAAGGTTATCAAAAAGATTATGCAACACTACTTGAAAATACTGTAACAAGCTGATGTTGGTAGTCAAAGAATCATACTCAAGTAAGAAAACCATGCCCGAGTAGTCATTTACGCCGATGCCAAGTTTCTTAATATGTTTCCTGACTAAATATACTCTCTCACAAACATCAAAAGTGAATGATGCCAAATTTTCTCCATTTCTTAAGAAATTATTTTAGATACCCAATGAAGGATGAAGTCTAATCTACTCATGGATAACTCAATTGATTTGTTTCTGCGCTAGCGTGAACGAAATATGATATCTACACGTTAAATTAAGAATTAGATTATAATAAAACAACAGATTACAGCTTCAAGGGTCTAGAGTAGCTTTTTATCAGTCTTAACATGTTCCCGTAGTCTAATAGATTTGGTAAAAATAATAGAATGTATTGTCGCATTTTTGTCCCCACCAGAAAAAATCTTCCACGAAAATTTGGAGCCAGAAGACTTGGACGACATCACTGCAGCGGCCTTAGCTTTCTTTGCCGATGGCTCTGTGACCACGGGGACTTTGATTAGCTTTGCTCTATTCGAGCTAGCCCACGACAAAGGACTTCAAGAATCCCTTAGAGGAGAAGTATGGAAAGCAATGGAAAAACATGATGGACATCTGACCTACGATGCCTTAGAGAAAATGAAACTGATGGATATGGTTCTTTATGGTGAGTATCTCATATCCATGCGGAAACAATCAAAAACTGGTGACTAAGCCCACGATATATCATCAAACAAATGCTCAATATACGATAAGAATGACTTTTAAAAAATCTTAGAAAATTATATAAAAATCCACACCTAAATTTCAAATATTAAAAACCTGGCCATACCCATACAAGATAAGTGAGGATTACACCTTAAAATGAAATAGCAGAAAATACTTACGAAAGATATTGCACCAAAAATTCAGCAAAAGTAAATAGTTGCCCCGCGAAAAAAATCTGCCTCTAAGCTTACATGTACGGCACTGTACACCACATGTGAGCGTAAGAGAACCTCAGTTTTGTTTCCATGCTCCTGAAAATGAAAAGAAAATAATTTCTAAAGGGTGCTCAATTCATGGAGAATGAATGACATGCGAGCCCGACCCTATGGTCTCTGTAAGCAGAAAAACGGAACGAACGGAAAGAACCAAATGGACATGGAAGTCAGCCTCTGTTCAGCGCTATGAATTACGTGGAAATAAGAGATTTTGACAAAGGAATCAGAAGCATTGCATTAGCATGTTTGGTATAATCATGTTTTCCGGGCTGCCATCGCGTCGTTTGATATCTGTTTGATTGACGACAGTTTCGCTGTCAAACCCGCGAGCATCTTCAGCTCAGAAATGGAGTTCAATACAGAATTGGCGAGTAAACATTAGGGTGGTAAGAAAAAACTCAAGTTGCAAATGTTGTGTCACTATAGCGCGGAAAAGTTTCTATACGTTAGTACAAGAAAAACAAAAAAAAAAGAATTATTCAAATCGGACGTCATCTTTCGATTCCGCAAAGCACCTAAAAATGACAAAAATGATAATCATTGTTGACAACCCTATATACGTTGATATTAATAATAACCAATACTAATTGTAATAATTTTTTGCTATATTAGCGTAAAAAAATACACATTTTAGTTTCTTGTTTTACTACGAAAGAAACAATTATTTTCATTTTTGTCATTTTTTTTAGGTGCTTTGCGGAATCGGAAGATGACGTCCGATTTCAATAATTCTTTTTTGTTCTTCTTGTACTAAGTTATCGCTATTTTCCGCGCTATAACGACACGAAATTTGTAACTTGAATTTTTTCTTACCACCCTAGTACACATATGTCACAGTGGTGGTAGTGGCAGTCGTTCCTTCGTACCAGTACGGTAATAAAACATGCGAGTCATAACTGTTTCCCTTGTTAAGGCTTAACTCCAACGGTATTAAGAGCCTATTAAGGTGGCTTGCGGGGTGGTATATACATGTTGAATGGGGTCAGTTTTGACCTCCATTCGATGTCAGTGTTTCACCATTTTGTGGTTTCAGCTTGAGTTACTCAGGAATAGTTTACATGTCTTAAACTACGGGATGCAAATTTATAGCGACATGTTTTTAAATTATTTTATAATGATAACTTGAATTTGAACTTTCAAGGATAAGAGGGAATCATTTTCTACCCTTTTCCTTTTTATCTTCAAAAATAAAGAAATAAACATTGATATATATCCGCATTGTCTTTCAGTTTTTTGTTAAATCATCATCCCATTTACTTTGTAGTTAAATTTAAGTTTGGTATTATTAATTACAAAATTGGCATTTTCTTCCTGAAAGAAATTTCTCCCAACTCCCAGAATACTTCTTTTACAGGATAATACGAGTAAAAACATACGTGTTATGAAATTGACAAATGAATAAAAGACGATGTAAGAACCGATAAATGTAAGATACGAACTAAGTTTGTTTGAAATAATTTTACATGCAAGAAATAAAGCCTTATCAACCGCTTAAATTGAGTAAAAAAGAACAAAAAATCAATTTCATCGAGACAAAATAGCCTAGGTTAATATTTGAGCAATAGGATAAAGGAAAAGTTCCTCAGTACGCCAAAAGACCTGTGCTTTTCTACGGTAAAAATTGTTTTACGCATTAAAATTTATTGAAAATTACATGAATACTTTCAAGCTCATTAAATAACTACAGCGATATCATTAAAAACACTACCGCCCTACAATGTAAAAGAAGCTCAGCCCTTCTAGTGTCGCGAAGGACAGGTTTATGGATGGGATGGCAACAGAATTGCTGAGTGAAGGTCAAAGTCAGTTAAGGGCGTATCTTTCCAAATTCATAATGGCCCCAATGAAAAGGTGGGGTCACAATCATGGATATTTATTTTTTTAAATCGTGTTTTCGACTTATATCAATGGTTCACGAATTGACCAATTTTAACTTTCTAAGTCCATATTCCATGAAGTAATTCCAGAGAATATACGCCCCCATTCCCAAAAACCATCAACTGTGCAAAGTCTGGGATTTCTGGGATTGAAAATTTATTTTATGTTCATATGACTAACCCACGTACGAAAATCGCAGTCCCGCCGGGGATACCCTGTAACTGAGAAAACAGGTTTTCAGAGAATAAACTCTCTCATTCCCGAAAACCGTCAACTGCGCAAAGCCGTAAAGTTTCGCCGGGATCTCAAATGTCCAAATCACTACCCTACACAAGTTTCCAAAATATTTACGCAAATAAAATTCCATAATATACCAATCCAACAACTTTTTTTTACCTTTTTCAGAGACACTGCGTCTGTACCCACCGGCTCCTTTCATGACAAGAATGTGCAGTGCGGATTATCACCTCGGAAACCCAAGTGCGGACAACAACGAATACTCCAGCTTTACGCTACAAGCGGGCGTTCCTGTAGTCATTCCTACCTATGGCATTCAGAGGGACCCAACATACTATCCCAATCCGGACGAATTCGACCCGCAAAGATTCTCACCGGAAGCTCGGAAAGAAAGGAACCAGTTCACGTATTACCCATATGGAGAGGGCCCAAGAATTTGCATAGGCAAGTATATTTATGCAATGATCAGAGACGAGACAATATTTAATCTCTGAATTTCATTTTCCCTTCCATTAACTTTATTCTATTTATTTCATGACTGCCACTCTCCTATTTCATGAAGCCATTTTGTGAGAATGAGGCCATTTCATTATGTATTTGCGCTTCATCCCCAAGGTTCGTCCGGATAGAAGAAGATAGAGCTCGTCCCAGACTATCCAAAAATATGTGAATATGGCACATTTCATCTTACTTTTTCCTAATTTTTCAAAAGAAGAAAAATAAAATAACTATGAATATTCCACATGGGTCACTTCCAGATCTCGTTCAAATTTTGCTTGGTGATAGAAAATGGATACCCAAGAGGAGCAGTTTTTGTTTCAGCCGCCAACGCTCAATACTTTTTGAGGCATTAGCGACAGAAAGAACCAGAAAACGCCCATATTTATGCGAATCGCAGCGAAACAAGAAACCCTTTATATACCGTTGCTAGGATGAAGAGCACTGACGCGACGGTGTATTGTTGTGCATCTGGTTGCATGCATTTAGGCGTTTCCCTTGCACATTCCGTCGCTAATATCTCAAAAAATATTGCGCACTGGCAGCTGAGACCAAAACTACACATCATGGGTATCCATTTCCTATCAATTAGAAAAATTTGAAAGAGATGTAATGGTGACTCATTAGGGACTTTCATTGTAAGTTGTTGTGACCGATGGCCGGTAAATAAGAACATACCTATAACTCTCGCATCGATCACCATTTAACACTTTTGAATTTCTAAAAGATACACAACAACATTACTTATCTCCGTGTTAATATAGAAATTTAAACATCTGTAACATTAACATTAGCATAAAAATTTAATCATATTAAAAGTTCAATGGTGTTTCCCACAAAAATAGCCGAAAATTTTTAATTCATCACACCATTTCATTTTGTCACGATTCATCAGTTGACTCAAAACTTTCTTTTCCACTGACAGGTCATCGATTAGGATTTCTGATGGCCAAAGCCGCGATTGCAACGCTGCTACAGAATTTTGAGCTTCATCCTCACGAAAAACAATCCAGAAGTATAAAGCTGGATCCACGTTACTTCATCACGGTGGCTCAAGGTGGACTATGGGTTCGCTTCGAATTCCGCGACTACTGAGTCGAGAGAGCAGCAATGACCAACAGAATCTCAATGCTGTGATGCCACTGAAACCATAGTGACAGCATTACGAAATTCTGCAATGGGAAAGCAAATCCACGGTGAAAATGCCAAACAAGCAATAAAACATAACTATGACAGGTGCTTAAACTGAACTCTTAAGTTCGTGTATTACGTTATAGTAATACATTTTAATGATGGAAATATTTTCTGTAACAATAACAGGGAATAAAAAAATATATAGATTATTTTGGTTGCCGAAATAAATTAAAACAATCCTTGCCTTGAGAATCATCCCACAAAATAAAAGTCGGTAAGATATTCTCTAGATGAATTACATATTATCCATTATGATAAAAACTATCTGAGCAAATTTTCCAATAATTCCTATATACAGACAACAGCCGCAAGACTATTGTACGCCGTTAAGTTTTGCATCGATTGTTTTGCTATCTAAAATCATGCAATAATAACTTCGCCAACAAAACGCAAAATGTAAAAAGCAAAATACAGAATATTTTATTTCTGGATTTCATTACTCAGAAATTAATTTTTTCCCTCGATATTCTTTCGCGTGCATGATTAGAGTTTCAGCTTTGGAGTTAATACTTTACGTAAACTCAGGGGCCTCACAAGTGATTATAATTAGGGGTCATTCCACAAGAGGAATGTGTTATAGTATAGTGAAAGAGAGTATAATTTGGCCGGAAAAATACAGGAATTCACTGCTGAGAGCCTTCCAATTATCACCAATCATTGTGAAAGAAAAGGGTGGGCGAAGGAAACAATTGACGACCAGCCAACTTTCCCACTTCAATAATTCTCTCAGACAAATTGATTGGAGCGATTGCGTGAGAAGGATGACACCCGTCACGAATAAAACCGCAGCAAGGAATAATTCCACGGCTGGTAGGTACCAAGAATCCATAAGTTGAGATACAACAGGGAGACGGTTACAACTTGTACGCTCAGAGGAGAAATCCGGCGGGCACAAGACAAAATTTAACGACAAAGAAGACTAAAAGGTAATACAAATTTTAAAAGTTTTTTTTAACGAAAAATGCAAAACAAAAAATTAATTACAATGAATTTTTTCCCTCAATATTCTTTCGCGTGCATTATAAGAGTTTCACCTTTGGAGTTAATACTTTCATGCGTCGATGCTCAATTTCATTCATTGCTCTCTGTAATTTTCTCCGAAATATTTTAATAAGAAGGTTAATAGACTACCGTTTACCGTTCACGTTATCAGTTATTAGATAACCTTATCCAGCAACAACACTGGAAAAAATACCGGAAAAAAGCAAATCAAATTGATTGCATGGCTCTTTTTATATATTTATAAACTTAACAACAGTTGGATGCATAGGTCTCCAAATGGACTGAAAAACAAAATACAATGAATATCTCAGGAGTAAATTAGGTCAACTAACCTCTAGACCAGCTGTTCCCAGCCTTTTTTTCCTCCCGTACCCCTCTATATATATAACTATTAGAATTATTTATTCTAACTCTATAAGGAACTAATATTGTACTCCCAAAAATGTAACGTGCATATTTTATCACGTAATTTCACTTCGACTATGTGTCACTATTAGCTATAAATAATTGTATAAATAGAAATTTGTTTTTAAATACCTCATGTCATATGTCCTCGTTAAGAGATACATAGTTCCTGGCGTCCGCCATTACCAATTGTTTTCGGCGTAACCCCGACTACCCCCAAGGGTTACGCCTATCACCGGTTGGAAACCGCTTCTCTAGACGATGGCTTTAAAAGCATATTATACAACGCAAACTAAGGCTCAGCGTTAACAAGATTAGTCTTGATTTTGCCCAGAGGTCATATGCGGAGAGCCTGATTATCTGTCTATTACATTTCAGTTAGGGCAAAATGGACATTTTACATTTAATTTCCATGAATCGCACATTTTCCTTTCTTTTTTTTACCTGCCCAATATCATTTCTTACGAAAAAAATCAATATTCATCCGCATCTTTTCTTTTGTAAAAAATAATTATTCATATTGGCCCTAGTTTCACGTACGTGTATCCTCATAACACGCGAAGAGGTGTTTAGATGAGTAAGCAATTTTCAAACTGTGTGCACAACTTGCTTTGGTAAACAAAAATGTATGATAGTATTGGCAAAATTATCATATTTACATTTCAACAGCAAAATCATATTTAATTTCAAAAATATCGTCAGGTATTATTTTCTTCCCAAAGATCATAGAAACGTTTGTAAAAAAATATTTAATAATCCTGAAGTCAGCTCCCAATGTATAGTGACGCGGGTGGCCTAAATTTGATATTTTCGCGAATTCGCATGCATTACTAATCCTTAGGTTTCCTTGAATGTAATAAACTTTGACAATATTATGTAGAGATGTTGAGTGATCGCAGATTGCAACTGAAATGGCAGTTGTAAAATAAAACTCAAAAGGAGACCACCCGGCTGGAAGCCCGAATAGCCTTTTTTGAATATATTCGCCGGGAAAGCATCAGATTTTACTTCGTAAAAAAAAAACTGCTCACCCACAGGCGTTTTTTTTTTAAATTTCATGTTGGATTTTTACAAAAATTAAATTTTAGGGCTCAGGTGACTGTGAGTTTTATCTTCTTACGTTGAAACAACTTCTCATATAAGATCCTGACGGTAGGTAAACAACTTTTTCCCCAAAGGCAAATTGGATCCTGAAAAACGCAACTGCTCGGCCCAAGCAACTAAATCAGTTTAAAAACCATTATTCAGCATCAGGGGCGCAGCAAGGGGGAGGTTTTGGGAGATAAACCCCCCCCCCCAGGGCTCAGAGAAATATTTAAGTTTAATCCATTTTACTTAATTGGATTAGGATCACTAATAGAATAGTGTTAGGATTAATCAAATATCCCTCAGAAAGCCGTTAAACTCGCCACTTTGAACGATTAATCTTAAAATTTATCTGGAGGAGGGTCCCAGCAAATTCCGCTTACCCTGGCGGGTATGCAATACCCCAAACACCCCTAAGTATTAGTTGATCATAAAACCCCCCAAGCCTTAATTCTTAGCTGCGCCTCTGTTCAGCATGAACAGCTTTTTTTCTGAGGATTCCTTATAAAATGTTCACCCTACTCACTTACTCTCCTTCATTTCTGTTCCTCCTAAAGGCCGTTTTACACGGTACACGGAATTGTGCAGGTTAGAGCTGCATTAATTTCTAAAATGGCATGGAATTGTGCGAATGCATGAACGAAATTAGAACATGAGCTATTTTGCCGTCTCGCATCCACGCATTCTCGCATGTGTTCTAGCAATTCAACGCTTTACACGACGCAATTTTGATTGCTCCTTCGCACGTACATCAGATTGCGCAATTCCGTGTACCGTGTAAAACAGCCTTAAGATACTCTGTGTCAATGCAATGTCTAGGGTTTATTTTCAGTTAAATGGGACCATTCAAAAATATTCTGAAATTACTCTCCTCCACTGACCCCACTATACTATTTCTCAAACCAACTATTCTAACTTATCAACCCTTCTGAAGCATAATAGTTGTTCATCTCATCCATCATTACAAAATCAGAACATTCTCACAACAAAATTTAATAGCTGACACAAGGTGTGAACAAAAACACAGCCAGACTGCTGGCATAGTTTCCACTCAAGAAGATAAATTCATGACATACCTTTAATGCCTTCCATCCTACCCTGAATGAGTGATTATTACGGCACTTATTGTAAGTGCCAGGATAGATGTGACTAAAATTATCAAAGGGCAGAACTGTTGAATGCGACTGAAAATCAGGCATCCAGGCCTTGTGTACTTGCTTGTAAAACTGCCTTTGATTTTCAGGAGAAAATGGGAAGATCACTGAAAAAGCCATCAAAGACAAAAGTGAAGCCTTTTCTAACCAAAGACAAGAATTTACATGCATACATCAAGAGTAGAGCTTTAGAGCTAAGTCTTCACATCAAACTGATGTGCCTAGCAGGTCACTTCCTTCCTGATTTCAACCCAATGCTGAATAGCCGGATGAAATGCAATTATCTGAGAGCTATTTATTCCATAATACACATGTCGCTTATGTCACTGCAGTTTGCTGCAATGGCGGTGGAATTGGTAAAGAAATTTGATGACGTGGATGCTCTAACCACTAATGCCATAACCCTGCTATTTTTTCTACATGGTCCCACAAAGGTAAGCTTTAGATTTAAGGATTATCCATTTTAGGAATTGGCATCAATGAAATATTATCTTGTATATTCTAAAAATATAGGCAAGTAAATTATTAGTTACTAGCAGGCCACCCCACGTTGCTAGCTAAGGATAGTACCCAGAGAAGTGGGAAACTTGGAATTCATGATCATATAGCAGCAAGGCCGTAGCCAGAAAATATTTTCAGTTTATGGAATAGTAGACAAACATAAAATTATTTTTATAAGATAAATAAAATAGCGTATACGGTTAAATATACATATTTATTATAAACCCTTAAAGGAAAATATAAAAATATTATTATAAAATTGAATTTAGCCTTCTAGCTTTTTTTTTATAGCGACCAAATGAATTAACTCCTCGGTGTCGATGTCAATTCTGTGGTCCCTCAGGAGGCTCATAAGTCACTCACCTCTCTACTAATTCACAGCACTATTATTTCACGCACTGCAGTACAACTACACACACTGCACCTACAAATTCTCTTAGATAATTATTGACTTAAGTTGCATTGGACTACTAGATGTCCCTGCACCGTAATATAATATCGTTGTGTGAGCACCAAGCGAGCATAAAGTATCTATTTAATTTTTTTTTCATTTCGGGGGGGGATCAATCCCCCTTGATCCCTCCCCTGGCTACAGCCTTGTATAGCACGATATTTATGTTTTTCTCGTTGATCTTGTTAAGAGGTGTGTATACTCGGCAGGATGTCCAACTGTAGAAGTTGCATGGCGTGACAAGTGATGTCATGTCAAAATTAACAGGGCCAGAACTCACTTTCCTTAACACTTTTTAGAAGTGAAATCGATACCTTCGCTGCAAAAATGCTCAACAATTGCCCACCAAATCAAATCCGCTCATCTAGTAGTGCAACAATACGAATCCACTCAGCTGGCAGTGTCTGGAGCATAAACGCACATCTCCTATTCTTCAAGCTTGGAGGTGAGCGTTTCTGCTCCGAACACTGCCAGCTGAGTGGATTCGTATTGTTGGGCTACTAGATGCACGGATTTGATTCGGTGGGCAATTGTTGAGCATTTTTGCAGTGGAGGTATCGAAATATAAGTCAGTTTTTTATTACAAGTTATTATTTAACTTTCATTACAAAATTTTTTGTTTTGGTTAAGAGTGTATATATGAAATTTTGAGACAGCAAAATTGATAAAAGTGTTACTTGAATATTATGCCTTTTGTTAACCAGTGCCGGAACGGCATTCTGGTGCATTCCACCACCATGACACCACTGGACATGCTTTGAACGTGCTCGTCATGCACTGGTGAAACCTAACTGTGGCACGCTTTGTGATGGGAATATTGATCAGTGGCAACCAAAGTTAGAATGGGCTCATAAATAAAAAAAAATAGCAATTCGACGAGAGTAAGAAAAACAAGGTGACCCAAGATTTTATCATGATATCTCCATCCATCTCGAACTTTTCTCAACTCTGTCAGAGAAATATAGCATTCTTAATCACTATGGGACTACAGAGCCTTGGTGACTAGACATTTGGATCAATTGAAAAAAAGTTTTCTTAAAATTGATTTACCAATGGTGCTAACAGTTAGTAATTGATGGTCCATATGACCTATAAAATAATCAATTTTTTAATCAAAATTTTGAATTTTTAAGAGAAAAGTGAAAAATTGGAAATTTTTCCTGATGGATTCCGAAGGCTGTTTGACACTGTCAAAGTCTGTTCAAGACTTTTTGAACAAGCTTTCTCGAATGGATATGATGTCGTGACAATTGTTATGGTCATCTTGTCTTAAATTCTCTTAAACCCTTTTGTTTCTATTAAATTCAACGTGTTGAACGATTCTATTTTATATTGAAACTTGATTGGTGTTGAGGCATTTCGACCAATCACTGAAGGTTTTCTAGCCATCCCAGCACTAACTTGGAGATGGAACAGTATTGACATCATGGCCAAATGGGAGAGAAATGTCGTTGAAGCCCTCCTTAAATTTTAAGGGGAGCAAAGGTTTATTATGAAGTTAGCTACTCAGGTTACCACATGAAGCAGAAGAGGAGCTTCACACTCCAAAAAATAGCCACGAACTTGTTGCCTGTAAGTTAAATTCCGATTATTATTGCCTCGGTCATGTTTTGCGTTATTCCTTTGTCGATCATGTTGGCTAACGTTATTGAAGCCAATTCAAGCTTTGTGCAGCAGTGAAAGGCTATTCAACCCCATTCAAGACATGTAGAACAATCACTCTTGAAAGACCATCTCAAACGGTCTTGAATCTCATTTTTGCATTCACGAGGACTGGTTCTATCTTCTTTGTTAAAGATACCTTGAGTGGTGTGAAAGATGCTAAAGTGTCAAGGAATGATTTTAATGTAAATAATTACATAAATTTCTTGTGTGATGCTAAAAATTGGCAACTAAGTGCATTGGAACCATTAAATATATAATTCCTCAAAATTTGTTAAAATGCTGCACCAAGGTTGCAGATCTAAGGCAGGCAACGGCCCACTTCAATGATTCCCCCCAATCAACTTGTATTTACTTAGGATGACAATAAAATAGGAAGAGAGATAACCAATAGTTCTTAGTTGAATGACTAATTGACTAGCTATCCAACACATGCCATGATTAGGTAGCTGTAATCCACCCACTGCCACTCACCTACTGTAACTGTAATCCACCCACACACCCACTGCCAACCCTGGTAGGCAGACTGCTTAGGTTTTTAAGTTTTACGAGAAAAGCTCCCAATTTAGCTTTAATGTAGCCATCTTGGTAGTCATATTACCAACATTCAGCAATTGATGCAGCCATCTTGACATACCCTCTGGCATAAGCATGGTAAGTTTAAGTTTGCAGTACTCACAGTGAGTCATCTTTTCCCTCATTCATCTCTACTAAATCTTCATTTATAAGTAAATATGTATGCTGCTGGAGGGGATACCATTTATTATTTTATCCTGAGCACCAAATACTAAATATGTATTAGAAATCATTCACAATTGGCTGAGTGGGGCTATGCATCTTCAAATGATTTTGCTTAGTCTGCTTTGACTTTTCTTGCTTCAACCATCTTCTCTACCACATTTCGGCCAAAATTTCAAACTTGATATTTAACTTTTTTTCTTAAATTGGCTCCTCCTCTTAACCCTCTTAGTACTATCCTTCTTTCTGGGTTACTGGCGAGAATTGCGGAGGGTATTTTCATAAAATGTGGCACTAGGAAAAAAAATCAATACAAAGCTATTTTATTTAATATCCATAAGCAGTTTTTTTTTTTAATTATTGAGGTTAAACTGGTTAATATTGACAAAATATTTTTACGTTTACTGAAATAAAATATATCAATGTAATAAGTTATAGCAAATTAAAACATGTACTACGTAAGAGCCAATATACCGGTCCGCTGCACTTTTTGCACAAGCGGCAAAAGCTGATATATCAGCCACAAAGATGGTTAATAGTTAAAAATTTTCTTGGGAAAAGTACACCCTAATTTAGAACATTCAGAAAATTATTTTCTAGATAAGCAGACATAATATTGTTTAAATCAATAAGATCAGAAAAAACTGTACCATCCATTCTTTTTACCCATGTGCCCAGCGAATCCCAAGCACATGTTAACATGCGAATGGTATATAATGCAGTTAGGATACACTTCAATGGTATTTAAACTAAATTAGGGTCTACATAATTATTGCCCATTCGTAAGTTATAAGCAGACAATATTATATATGGATTGGTATTTATTGCTATGTTAGCTCTCCCATGATAGCAAAATTTACTTTCGTTTTGTAGGTTTTCTATTTTGCATTTCAAAGAAAAAAATTCTACAAAACAATGAGCTTGTGGGACACAGCCCTAACAGAGTGGAATAGTGACAATGAAGTCTCACAAGAGATGCAAAATATCTCTACTGCAGGGAATGGAAGCACAAAATCTGGGGAGGAGATGAAGAGGAACTCAATAACAATTCAAGTTGACAGACAGAGGGTGCCTCTATTTATAGCATCCAACAATTTCTTCGTGAAGGATGCACAACAAAAAATGAGACGTCTCCTGGTGAGCATTATGTCCGGCTCAGCAGTAGCTGCCATGTTTTGGAGTATTAGACCCTTTCTTGGCTTGGGGCATCATGGGAAGACCTCAACAACATTTTTGCTGGGAGATAACACAAGTATCACTAATGAAGGCAACCCGCTAGCCAAATCCTCTGTGCATTTCACGAATGAAACAAGTAGCAGAGGCCAATGGAATCTGATTGTGGACGCAACCTACCCATGGGACACTTCAACCAATCCTGCTTACGCATTGACATTGGCATACCAGGTTAGATTCTCAACCAATATGTATCATAGTTAAAATTCAATTACCATATGCAATCAATGGGATCAAAACTTATGACCTAGCAGAATTTTCTGCTTACTATTTCCAATGAACTCTGAAGCCAAGTTCTGAGGAAAAATGATGGCCCAAGACTGAGATAATGTCGTAATGCAGCAATAGAATTAATTATCTGACCACTACTTACAGTTTATTTACTTTCTTTCTTTATTTTTCCTCTTCATCTATTGACGTACAAAAATTCTGAAACTTCTGTGTTCTCTTTTTTTATCAAAATCAACAACAACCCATTATTATTTTTTCCATGGCAATTTTATACTCAAAGTCATTGAGGGTTTTCTATTTCATTTATAACATGCATACATACATCAACAAGATTTGGGCTCCATAAATGACTTATGTATACCTATATTTTATTGATTCAATAGTAATCATGATAATGATAAATTGGCACCATGGTAGGATTTCAGATCTGTAGGCCCTCGGGTGATACAGGTTGGGGAGCATTGAATTCATTCTTGTTTAACAGGGGTGCAGACTTTAAATTAGCATTGTCCCACAATCTTCATAACCTAGAGAGTTTTCTACTCTTGTGACTTGAGTTTCACACATGTTCCTGATGTCATAGTACGGCAAAACTAAGTGGGAATACGTAATTAAAAAATTGTAAAAGAATAGAAAATTTATTAAAAAGGAACATGCAATTTATAACACCAAGTGAAGCCAGAAGTGGTCAACTCTACCTTCAAAAATGATTTATAATATAGCAAATCGCTGATCAAATCTTTGTTATAAATTGGCAATTTGATGTAAAAATATGAGTCACAAAATTTTTTTAAACATACCTTTTACTTTAGTTCTACTGGATAGTGTTCTGCATGGCCCAGATCAACCTTCTTGATCTATTGTTCTGTTCATGGCTCATCTTTGCATGTGAACAAATTGGTCACCTAAAGGTAAGAAATTAAGATAAAATGAAATTATTTTTAACTTCAAAGTAATCAATGGTATGAAATGGAATTTGCAGCACTGATATGACAATACAATAAGCAACATTTTTTATGTGATAAAAACTCCTATTTGAGGATTGATTTAAATTTTTTACTAACCTACATTGTATATAAGCAAAAAATGAAGAAATTGCTTATCCAATAATATGAAATTTGACTATATTGCATCATAATTAACATCAAGTAGATTGAGACTAAATTCATTTTTACAAAAAATAAAACATTTTAAACCTTGTCAAATATGAAGTGAGATTTGAACTTAAGAAAACTTTAATAACAGACACATTAATATTTTAAATTTTGCTCATTTACAAATAGGACATTTTACATCCCCTCATGGAACTCAGTAGAATACCAAGAAATAAACTTTTTTCTTCTCTTGGAAATATGAAGAGTGGACATGGTGTCATGGATGAAATTTTCTACCAGCATTCCACTTTAATAAGAAATGGTTTTCCATCAATACCTAAAACGTTCTCTGTCCTACGTTCATCAGTAATGGCACAGGATGAAAGTACAGGATTGACAACTGAAGGTAATAAATAATATTTATAAAAGCATACATGACACTGATGCGTTAATGTAGCTATGATTGCAACTAAAAGACTACTATAGCTACCACTACATTCTATGAAATACACGGACATGGTGACCTGATAATGAATAGTAGGGTCTCACTTGCAATATGAAGTTGATCCCTATTCAGTATGTCTCTTAGAGACCAGACAATTCTCCTGCCATACTGTTTTCTTTACTTTATAGGCACCACATCTAAATTACCAGTTTACCTTGGCAGGTGAAGTGGGTGAATTGCCATACTTTGATAAAGCATATGAGAATGTCAATTTTTGCATGTGTTTGCACACTCAGGAATCTAAATAAATTTTTAACATAGAATGGTCACAGAGGTATGTAGAAACTTGTAGCTTAATGCTCCAGTGGGGTACTGAAATGTCTGTTTGTCAGTAACTTAAAAGTCTCCTTGGCAAGTGAAGGGCCATGTTCTGCCACTTCACTTTCAAGCTGGATTATATAGGGGAGGGTAGGGTAAATGAGTGCTGTAGGCCAAGAAGCAAAGATGGTAGTAATGGCTACCACCTGCAAGACTTCTGATAGCACTTCCCTAGTGGAGTGAACTTCTGCAGCAATTCCACATTCTCAATAGCAATGCCTCTGCTTTAGTTGCCCATCTGCATTCTTCAGCCGGCTGCATTTAAATTTGTGTGCACTTTCAACTGAAACACATCACTTCGTCATTTTTCAATGTATTAGAAACTACATTTATGAGGTGGAATGTCAAAGACAAGGAGCTCGTTCAGAGTAATAAATCTACTTCTCAATTAAAGTTCAAAGTTCAAAAACATTGTCAACAGCGAGAATAAAAATTTAAACCTGATGCTTTCCGGGCATATTGAATGAATATTTTTTTTGAGAGTTCATCCAGGTGATTGGTTAATGAACACTTTTGTTTTGAGCTCCACGCTGTTCCTTGTTTCCAGGACAAAAAGCATCTTTCAGTTCATTCAGCTATTTGACAAGGATCAATACAGAAATGGTTTTCATTACAATATCCTTGTAACATATTATTATCAGTCACCAAACATTGAACCCAATAGTTTTCATGAAGTCATCAAAACATAGAATATCGCCACAACAAACTGAAATTGGGGACCAAAAAATATCAATGCATGACCCAAGTAGTAGACCATCGGATATCAAAATTAGGTTGATGTATCTGAAACATATTGATAATACACAATGGATATTTTGACAACGTTACAAAGATATACCACTTGCAACTTCCACAATGAGCTATAAAGGTAACGTTTCATAGATATCCACATTGTAATATCTGTGATATTAAGTAATTGTTATTCCAAACAGTATCCCTAGGTAGCATATGTTCTGAATAGAAGTAAAAAGAACAAAAGTTTTGTTTGCATATCTAGAGATTAACAAAACCATAATAAGCACACACATTATCTACTCATTAGATGTTGTGACAACTAAGAGATGTTGTAATATGAACAACCACCATGTCTACTGCTGAACATGGCCGCAACATTGTTTGCAAGGTCGTTTGGATATTTAAGAGATATCCATCAACTTTAATTTGATTATTATGAATATTGCATGGATGTCACAATTTTATTATGCCATCCATGCAATCCAATCAATGCATCCAGACACATTCAAAGGCCATTAGAGTGTTCAGAACCAAGGCAACAACAAAATGTTCAGAACCTATTGCTGAATTGTTCATGACCTGCTGGGGAACCGTTCAAGGACTGCATTTTGGCCCTAATGAAGTGTTACGAACCGTTCAAATAAGCTATTCATGATGCGTTTCTCAGCTGTTCATGAAGTTTTCTCTAACCGTACAGGAAGCGTTTAACTAGGTAATTAGAACCTGTTGCCTAAGTGTTTATGAACTGTTGGGGAACCGTTCATGGATTGCACCTGAAAACACCTCATGAACAGCTGGGAAACACCCCACGAACACCTTATTTGAACAGTATGCAGCACTTCAATGGGCCAAAATTCACTGTGAACAATTCCCAAATGCTTCATGAATGGCCCAGGAAATTTGTGAACTGTTTGCACAGTTTTTTCACAGCCTGAGAACAGTTAAGTGAACATTTCATTTTCACCAGGGGCAGACCTCTGGTTTGCCCCCCCCCCCCCCCCATTGGTCTAAATCTAGATCTGCTAGGGCTACCGTGCACATTCCTCAATCAATATTATCTTAAGAGTATTTTAAGTTTGCTTAAAGGATCATTAAGGCCATTCAAAATCATAATATGCTACATGCCTGCAATATTTGAATGCTGTCTAAGCAAACCCTATCTGCCAATTCCACTTTGGAGGAGGTTAATTAATGTTATAAGGGACACATCATTTCCCAAAATTAATTCTGGATGATGATCATGTTAATTGGTTCTTTTTTTAGGAACATTTGGGCACCAGAGAAACATAGTATCTCCTTACCTTGGAAAAGGAGATAATATAATAGACAATCCTCATGCAGCTCTGGAGGCTATTGGAAGAGGAATGTTCAGAGCTAATGATACAAAAGCAGTGATTCAAAAAGCCACCAAGTACTGGGTGGAAAAGCACAAGCACATTGTAAGGTAATTTGCTAAAAGTTTAATGAATGACGGTCAAACTTATTATAGAAATAAACCTTCAAAACATCTGTTCCTGAGTACAGAACAGAGGAGGATAGGAAGAAGTGTATGAAAGGAGCAGGGTGAGGGATGGAGATGGCATTGTCTACATAATGATCATCACATTTCATTGCTGACATGGTATTTCCAGCCATGGTTTATAACTAGAATCATATAATAGCAGGCACCTGGCCCATAATAGCTCACAATCCCATTGTTAAACAGGCAAAAATGTGGAATAGATTTCCTTAGACATAAAAGGAAATTCTAGACAGAGATGTTTGACAACAATGACTTTGCTCAGAGGAGTGAATTCTTAACCCTTTCCCAACAAACATTGGCCATACCCTACACAGGGGCGCAGCCAGGAATTAAGGCTGGGGGGGGGGGGTTTAGGTGCAACTAATACCGAGGTGTGTGGGGTATGGAGTACCCACCAGGATAAGCAGTAGGTGCGAGATTAATAAATTGCTGAATTTTAAGATAAATGGTTCAAAATGGTGAGTTTTAAGGCTTTCTGAGGTATATTTTATTAATAATTACACTATGCTATTAGTAATATCAATCCAATTAAGTAAAATGGATTAAACTTAAAAATTGAGTTTGATCCCAAATTGAAGGGATGAGAACACTATGGTAATTCCATCCCAAAAAAGAGTTCTGCAGAGAGATGTTTAACCCTTCATTGGTTGCGTGGTATCTACCAGATGCCATTTTATTTTCTTTGCCCACATTATATTTCCATAGTTAGGAAACTCAAATTCCTGGTATTTTATTATTTTGGATTCTGAAATAGTCGCCAATACCCTTAGGTATATGTATTGATGCACTTATGGAATAAAATTTGATATTTTGTTGTTTTTGGAGTCGGGTCGATGTCATACGACAACTTGAGTAACAATACGTTATATGGTAATATGTAGCTTCTTGATATTCATCGCAAATTTTTAAAATACGTATACAATTTAAACAAACAACTATCTTAACACGTTGCGTACCGGGGTATTTAAATTCCTAGGAACGCCGATTCTGGAAATATGCCTATTAGGGCGTAATGCCTTCGGTTTAAACATGGTTAAAAAGCTAATGTTTAGAATATAACTTTACCCAATCAAACGCTATGATGCATCAATTCATTATGAATAACGAACAACAACTGAAAACGTACTAATGAATACGTATTGTACGCTTTAAAATTGTTTAGGTTGACGTGCCTAAATGACGAGAATCTTTGTCATCCGTCCGGAACGTTCGGGAAAAAAATGACGAGAATTCTCACCATCCGTATGCAACGTGTTAAGTATTAAATTTTGGATATGCATATTATAGATACAAATTTTTTATTGTAATACCTAAATTTGATATAATTTCGATAAAAGAAAAACTGTAAGTAAGAAACGTCAAAATAGTAGTATTCAGTCTCTCATTAATACAAATATCTCCATCATTATTATGCATACATTTGTCATCCATTCATGACATTAAGTATTCAATGAATGATTTATTGTAGTAAAAAAAGTTATTTCTACTTTCACGCATTTTGTTTAACCATTCCAAAATGGTGTCTGTGAGATGCTGCGTGACATATAGCATTCCAAAATGTTAGGCGCCAGATGGACGGAGGGTTAGAATATTATCATGCTACTTGTAGCATGGAAAACATTTTCCTTTCTTAGGCACTGGCAAGAAAGGGTTAATTGGGTAGGCAATCAGCACTGATATTTGATAACTGCCTTTCCAAGTACATACATCTTCCCTAAATGATACAATTTAAAGAAACTAGTGAAAATTTGTATTTGCAATTTTTAACACATTATGAGCCATGCTGGTTCAAATAATTTTCATGATCCAAAAATGAATTTGAACTTTCCCCATTTGCATTGATCCTTAGGACTCTTTGGTGAGGTTTGTGTGTGATACTTGAATGACATTGTATGATGTACAGCCTTAATCTAGCAAACCTAAATCAAATCAATAGTTATAAGTGATGTCAAGGGTTTGGAATAATGCCTGTAATCATGGGAAAAAATCATTGAGAATACAATAACATGGAAATCATAAAAAAATAGAGGCTACAGAGTGTAAATGTATTTAGATTTTCAGGAAAATATAAAGCTGGTATTAGTTCACATTTTTTTCAGCAATAAATCATCATGAATTTGTGATAAAAATATATTTTACAAGATAGTCATTGATTCAACACAAAATATTAATCTTTATGATTCCAAAGGTCTTTTCTGTAATTGATTTTGAATACTTGTGCACCAAAATTCAAGGTCCCACTAAGTTCCACTACTATTAATCATTAAGGAATACGCCTTATTATGCACAAAAATAGAAGAATTAAAATCACCACCTCTGAATCAAACACAAAAAATTAAAGTTAATGCAGGAATGTGAATACTTTTCTAGGTTTGTTGAATGCATTGGGGACTCTTATGGCATGGCTTTACTGATTCATATGCTTACCAGCACTATAGCACTGACTCTGCTATCGTATGAAGCAACCAAGGTGAGAGAACATGCATAAAAATGAAACTACAACATAAACATGAAATGCAACACAGTGGAGCATATTTTCTGGATTAATTTTGAAAATAATGGATGAATTTTAATACCTAATGAATAATCTCATGCCTACATGAAAAGGAATCACTCAGAATTACCAAACTCATTGAATGTATAAAAATGAAACTTTTAACCTAAAATTACCACAACATACCACTTTTAATAAATAAAATAACTAGTAATATAGAACAAATAAAATAATTTTAATTCCATTGCCCTGGCTAGCTTTACATACATGATGCAAATAACCCGCCGGCCTTGGTGGAGGCGGGGTAAAGTCCTCGCCTGCCAAACTGCAGGTCGCGGGTTCGAATCCCGCCGGGGTAGTTGGTCCCTATCCTGGGCATGGATGTTTGTGTCGTGATTTGTTAATTCCTCCATTGTAAATGGCTTCTGTATGCTGTTTCGGGGAAGTTGAAAATAAATAAAAAACCCTCACTTTTCCATGTATAGACTTACTAAGACTGATTCAGTTTTGAAAATATACCTTCCAAAATAATTATTTAAAAGTATTTTGAAACTTATAGATGCTCTGACGCATAATTCTCTTTCACCTATTTTCCTGCAGATTTCATCAGTTGACATGCATGCATTGACGGTGATCACTTACTTGCTTTATACCTTAGGGCAAGTATTTCTATTCTGCATATATGGGAATAATCTAATCGAAGAAGTAAGTGGATGAAATCATTCATGCAAGTACTAATTTAGTATTGTTACATAGATGATATGAGGCTATAAAAATGGCGTGCATGCTAAAAAACTACATTTCAGAGTACTTCAGTCATGCAAGCAGCTTATGACAGCCCATGGTATGAATGCACAGAGGAAGCTAAGGCATTTATCCAAATAGTATGCCAACAAAGTCAACGCCCAATGTCTGTTTCTGGAGCCAAATTCTTCACAGTTTCACTGGATTTGTTTGCTTCAGTAAGTTCACACTCATCAATTTTACAACTATCATGTTAGTCAGCGGGTGTGGGCTCAGTTAGCTCTAAGGTAAATGGAGATTTAGGATGTAATATGTGTCAGGGTAGATGCAATTTATCAAAGATGAATGTAGGGTGGATCAGTGGCGGATACATAAGGGGGGAAAACGGGGAGCACCCCTTCCCCCTGAGCTTGAGGAAGTTCCACCAAGAAATAGAAGACATAGTTTTTTTCGACAATTCCAAAATATACTGTTCTAATTGAACATTATTGACAGACAATAAAATACTTTGGTTTACCAAACCATATTTTATTATCTGGCAACAGCATTTGATCATTAAACTTTTCCAACGGCTCTAACAGGTCTAATCCTAGGAAATATGCTGTTGCACCTATGCTAAAAAACTAATGTGAAGACTGTAGTACTCATTGCCAGTGTCCTTGGAGTCCTCATCATCTTCCTTTTCCTCAACATTCATTTCACAATCTTATTCTCTTCCTTCCCCATGTCTCAAATGCCTCCATTCTTTTCCTGTCTTATTTCATCAGCATCCACTTTTCAGGACTATGGATCGCAACACTTCATATGAGTCTCTCCACTAGCCTTTTCTAATCAATTTTACAAAACATTTCTCACACCTTCCTTTTCTACAGGTTGATTAAGGGGGGTGGCACATGGGGACACGTGCCCTTTTGCCCCCCCATTAAAAAACAATCTGACACTTAGAAACTAGACAAAATTTTTAATACGATAATCATTATGTTCATATCATTTTGTGTATCACGGAGTCTCAATCATTTAATTTCATATTAATAGCTTTCATATTACAACAAAGAGAATATTTCGCACAGTAATTGTTGTACACACCTTGTTTTTAATACCAAATATGAGACCCTTGTTTGCCCATGAGACCCTTGTGCACCACCAGAAAAAAATCCTGGATCCACCTTTGCCCCTTTCCAATACATAAATGTTTCATCGACTAATGCAATTCTCTTCCCGATGTATTCACAACTTTGCCCATATTACTCTGATGGGAATATGCACACGTTAAAAAACTTTAGAATTAGCTTTAAATGACAGAATAGTATTATCACATCCTGTGACCACTTCTTTTGAGCTTTACCACTAATTGATGTCATCTATGAGAGCGAAGGTGTAGACAAAATACACAAAAGTATTTGCTCTAGGTTACATAGTCATGATTAAACTTGCTCCACATTTTTTTAAGCATATTATTTTTTTATTAAAAAAATAACATGCTAATCAGTGAATCATCAGTTAAAAAAATAATGCAGGTCTAAGCAATCATTTGACAAAATTTTCAGATATTTTACAAAGATAATTTTCAATCCCATATTCAGACAGAGCTGGTATAGCTATGTTGCATACACCCAAAAGATGAAATTTAAGGAAAGCGTATTTACGAGAAAATTTTCTGCTGAAACTAAGAAAAACATTAGGAAGTTAGATGAAAAAGATCGTGTGACATGCCTCAATCTTAGCTACTTTCGACCAACACTGTCCCAGGCCTGAACAGTAAAGAGTATATTGTAAATATGACTAATTTTGTGCTTATACTAATTATGCATGTGAAGCAGTGTACTGCGATAGGACTATGGTGGTCGCCTGAAATTGTATGCCATTTGCATTGCAAACAAGTATTTGGAGGTTGCATATCCTGTCAGGATACTAACAACATATGTGTAGTAATGATCAGGTGTTTGCAATGCTTCCTCCTGGGGGGAAAAATAGCATAAATGAACTTTAAATGCTTCTATAGTACATGGAGAAATATCTGCTGATATACAAAGAGCTAGAATTTTCAAGGCTAATACTATGAACAATATCTTTTTCCACTAACAGACACATACCTAACGCTTTCGAAATTTCATTGATTTTCATTTCAATTGATTTCATCTGTTCTAACATCTCCCTCACCAATGCTGAGACAATATTCTATGTTAAGACTCTCCTGAGAAGCAATGAACCAATATTTCTCACATAAGTCTTCTTTTGGCTCTAAAAATGTGTCATTTAACATCACAACCACAAGCAATAAAATGTTCCAGTGAATTCATAAAATATGAATGTAAAATTACGAATTTACCTTGCTTTAATATTTATGATAAAATTAGATGCCTTAAACATTATTATTACCTACCTATTATTGTCCATAACAGTGATTAAAAAAATTATTTACAGGTTTTGGGAGCTGTGGTAACATATTTCATGGTCTTGATCCAGTTGAAGTAAAAGACAAAAATTCAGACATGGCTAATGCCAGCTTTGTATCAATGGTAGTAAAGATTGTATGTATGCTTTCCAAAAAAAAATGATGCTATAATAATACACAGCAGCCTATGTTTTATGCGTGCATAATATGGAGTAAGAAACCCTTTAATCATCATTGCATCTATAATTCCACTAGAAGCCCAAAAAAATCATTCTTTTGGGAAATATTAATAAATGGCGAGAATTCTAGTTAAAGGTAGAACAGATTCTCAAAATTAAATGTGCCACGACCCGTCGCCATGTGGAAACTGCCGCTCCTTGTGGGAACGTCGCGTTGCCCGCAATACCGCATCAAAATGAACCTGACAATGATATTAAAGGAAATAAAGGGATTAGGGGTAACTCGACTTGCAAATAGAACACACCACAAATTTTGGCATCGTCACTAAGGGTAGAATATGTGGTGTCACCCGTGAATTTAATGTGGACGAAGGAATGACATCTCAGGCTTTAGGATTACGGGCGCCTGGGTGTTTGCTATCGCAACAGTTTCGCGACGTCCCTCTCATATCTTTAAGGCGAAGAAACTGACAACACATACGCAACCCCAAACCCTGAGATATCACTCCAATGCCGCCGCGTAAACAATGTTAAATGCGAGAGGATGAGTGAATAATTAAATTGCTTTAACTCTAGTAAGCAAAAATGAAGCAGATTCTAATTCATTATAATCAGTCTAAGCTATTAGGTTAGGATTATACGCAGTTAGAGAATGCTGGTTTTTGTTTTACAAAATAAAATGTATCAGCTTCTTGACTTCTGCTGATTCATTCTTGAGGTTGAAGTTCGAGCGCGTAGGCGGTTGTAACTGTGGCGTGGTTTGATTACGGGTGTAACATCCTCGTGGTGAAGGAGACTCCAAGGTGGAGGCTCGTGAAACTAGCGGTAAGCTAATTTTCGGTTTTAATTTGGCGCGCATTAGTTTTCCAAAATAGGCCACATAGCGGCGGTGACTTACACTACACTGCTTGCGTTCGTAACAGTTGTGTTAATGGTGGCTTCGTGTTTATCTGAGTTATTCTCGCAGTCAGTGTTTTTTATAAGTGCAAGCAGTAGATTCATTCTATTTAGGCAATAATAATGCGACTTTAAGCGTAACTGTTTCGTCCTAGGGTGGGATGGGTGTGACACAAGTTTCAGTCAATCTTCAATCAAGGCTTGTTTGCATTTTTGTTCGCCAGAATCCATGACTTTTATGAGGGTAACTATTATATAAGATATCTCCGCTGTCATACGAATTCCCATTTTGAACTATTTTCAGGCATTTTTTTAGCATAATACCCAAGATCACGTGGATAATATGGACGGAGTCAGTGCGATTGCTGTGATAGTGGAACTAGTTATTTTAAATGTCAATTTCTTGAGTTAAGTTTACAGATTTTGAATTTGTGAATTTAGATACCATAAGTATTTTACTTCAACCATCTTCGCGATGATGTGGTACGAACTGAATGGACTTGATCTCTGTAGTTGTGATATATCGTTGAAGGTATGAAAACTGTTCCATGTTGTAGTGCAGTGTATGTCGTTTTGCAATCAATCATTCATTAAATGTCTCTGTTTGAATAATCGTTTCTTTATAATTTCTCCAAGTTACGACTGGTTTTACGATTGGTACTCAATGTGAGTAAACCTCTTTTTCATAAAGGTAAGTCATTAATTCTTTGGACAGGTTGTACCTACCCATGCTATTGACGTAAAAAGCCCATATTACAATGAATCAATAGCCAATCGCTTCATCAAACAAAAAAGTAGAAAATACAAAATTTTTCCAAGAAGTAGAATTAGAGTTTTTGTGGACGAGAACTCAGCACTTACGCAGTTCACAAAGAATTACAATTAAACAGATACATTAATAAATGTGGCAATTATATTGTCTACTCAAATGACCAAAAAACATGTTAACTCTTCGAAATAGAAAACCTCATTGCTATAAAGATCTTTCTTTATTAATTCTATCCTTTAGCGAATTATATCCTGTATTAACGACTACCTTTTTTGCTAAGATTGTTTTTATTATTTGTTTTCCTTAATGGCTATCACATAATAAACGAAAACAGAAAACGACAATGGCATTTCAATAAACGCCCAAGAATAAAATGGAACCAGCCCTGACCATAATTATGAATTGATGACAGACTGACTCAAACTTCTAATGGCATCAAGAAATGAAAAAGTCCATGGAAAAAATTGACATTAAAAAATGAAGAAGATAGAGAGTAGAATAGAGACATTGAGTCAAAAAAAGGGAAAAGATATCTATAATGTCAAAACAGAACAAATATTTTCATGAAAGCAAAGCATTCTGAGAAGGTAGGGAATGTTCGCGGAGAATATTGACATTAAAGATGATGGGTTGAAGTGAAACAACTTGAATCAAATTCGCTAAAGATGGCTGATAAAATAAAAATAGAAAATTGATATGAGATGGTAATGCTAACATATATGAAAAAATTATTTGGAAACAATATTAAGAACGATATTAACGCAATGATTTCCAGGTCGACTGTATTGAAAAACGAAGTATGGTATGAAAGTATATATCACTCTATTAATGTTAACCATGCAATGCATTTTCTTTGAAAAAAACTGCAAAAATACTTTTTAGGATATATTTTGTAGTGTTCTATAGTATTTCAGTGAGCTACAAAGTATTTTCAGAAATGGATGCAAAGAGCAATGTCCATGACAATACTAACCAAAAATGCCATGCCAACAGCACGATTGGAATAATGATGGAAGTATTTTATCTTGCTAGTATATCATTGGAAATCGATGTGACGAAATGCTACTATACAAATGAAATTTATCAATCCTTGCAGCATATACCGGAAAGAGAAACTACTTCAGGCATGGAAACATGAAAATCAGATCAGTTTATTGAGACCGTAACACCGCCCTCGTTTTCAAGCCCCTCGCATTTGAGGCAGCAATAACGATTGGAGTAAATATTTCTATATTCAATATGTATTTAGCCGGAAATGGTACCCTTTGCTCACATTGGCTTTGCAACTTTACACCATCAATCAGCTTGATAACTAGAGATAGAGAGAGAAAGAAAGAGAGGGAGAGGAGACAAATTCCATTTAATTTGCAATTCGTCCTTTTAAATTTGTTATTCCCTGTAGCGGAAGGATAAATAAGGTATGTCAATAAGGTATGCCCTCGACCTTTAGGGAAAATTCCACGCTTTTCCGAGACACCAATCTTCGACAATATTATTACTCTTCCAATAATATTAGAGGAACTTTATTTTAATATAAATCATATTTTAATTTCTTATTGACCAAAACGAGGCGCGGTTTCCTCAACGATATAGATTTCCCGCAGCTAGCTCATAAAATCGAAGACTTTGCAGGTAGCTTCACTTTTGCATCTGACTTCACCAGGGTTATCACAGATTACCGCAGTCCAATAAATCTCCACCTGATTATTTTCACCCATTAAAATAGCAATAAATTATGAATGTATAATTTGCAAAAATAAGTTTTTAAATCGTTAAAATTATTTTTCAAGCATAACTTCATCCGTAGTAACACAAAAACTAGTTTTCAATTTATTGTTTTAACTTGAAAATTAATTGTATTCTACATCCGGCTGCCTACATCAAAAAGAAATTACCCAAATAGCCGAATTTTTTGACAGGTAAGCAATTACGTTTCTACATATGATAAAAAAATACATAAACCCAGGAAAAAGTGCTAAGATTAGGGATGTGGGAGTAGCACTTTCTGATCCCGAGTCGAATTGGAGACTACTCGCGAGTATCGAGTCGAGTCGAGTATGGTACTTTCAGAGCCAGGCATTCTTCAACATATTCTCATTTTTCCAATCCCCTTGTGAATTTTCTATACTGAATCCTTAGCCTGATATAAAAAGAAAATTATAATGAACGTTGATGCTAATTGCGTCAAAATCGGGAAAAATCGGCATTGTCCGCCAAAACCTTAAAGTTACACATTTTTATTTCTTTCAGAAACCTTAAAAATATTCCCCTATTCTCTCGGCGTTTGAATTAAGAAAGTAGGGTAGGGTACAAAAACGTACCGCATAATAAAGTATGAGCGATACAGCGGCCCACTCGGATTACTCCGAATGTGCCGCCGGGTCGGAAGACAGTAGGCCGCCGCGGATGACGAAAAGGTATTCGGAGTCCCCGTGGACGACTATTGTGGTTGACTGCTACGTATAAAGCAAGCTGAAATTTCCAGACCAAGGCACTACAACGACATATGGACTTACAAAATGATATCATTACATGAATGATGGCACATCTAGACGGGAAATTTCGGAACTTACTGGCCTCGACAGCTCTGTAACCTAAACTTCTCGACTAAACGTTCGTAATGTAACTCGAAGCACTCGAGTCGAGAATCAATCTCTCGACTCTGTTCGAATTTTCGAGTACTCACACATCCCTAGTTAAGATGAAAACAGTTTCCGATTCCGGAACGAAGAGGATTGAAGATAGTATCTGGCTTTGCGTAAACGTTTGGATAAAATCATCGCATTTCTCCCAAAAAAAAATAAAAATTTTTCAAAATTTTCAAAAAAAGTTGTTAAAAAGTTGTTGTTAAAAAAATTTGTAGTAGAAGTAGTTTCAGTTCAAAAAAAAACAAAAAAAAAAGAGATTTTAAAAATTAGTCACGCACTGTCCTTGCAAAAAACGTATCTACCAGATGCCGCAGTGTCGGAGTAATGACACAGGAGGGGGATATAACCTCCAAGTAGTAGTGGAGGTCTAAATAACCATTTTATCTAGCGTAAATTGGATACCCCAGGGGGGATATAGCCCCCTTGAATATGGCCAGGTGGTTCTCAGAGATATCGGATTGTCTTCTAAATTTTAATTAAAAAAATCTAATAAACGTGTTTTGATTGGCTTACAATCATCACCAGAAGCTGATGATGATTGCAAGCCAATCGAAACACGTGTAAGAAATTTAGTGAAATTAAAAAAGTGGAGAGTAGGTACGATATCTTTGAGTATCATTTAATATGCTATACTACGATACCTTCCCGAAAAATTTCACTTTATACAGCAGAATTTGAAGTTCTGTGTCTCGGAAACTGCTTGATCGGTTGTAATAAAATAGACAGGCGATGAAAATAAATTTATTTCTATGATTTATCAAAAGCATCAGCAACTCATAAGGAGTTTCAAATTTCCTGCCACCTTTGCATAAAAGAAGGTAAGGTATTTGCTACTCGAGAGACGAAAGCTCCACTTTCAACGCATTTATCTAAGTATCCATGCATGGATGTGAAAGCCATGCAAGCAGAAAATTTATTCGTTAGAAATTTTTAATGCTGATAAAATTATTGTTAAGTTCTACTCTGGGATGAATTCATAAAATTTATTTATTCCTACGGATGGGCTCTCTTATACACATATGTAGAAGTTCTTGAATCAATAAATACCGTACCTTTTTTCAAACAAACACGAATAATAGACTGTTAATGGTACCAGAATTGCTGGCGATATTTATAAAAAGGAAAAATATTTTCCCTCTCATTTCCCGCTTACTTCAATTAAGCTAATTGTTTATTATTGAGACACAACACTTAATATTTGGTTATCTCGAAGATTTGCAAGAACAATAGGTGTTTCCCAAGTAGGTTTATAAGGGATTGAAATTATCGCAGTACCCCAGAAAGCGGAAAATATACAGCGGATATATGAATAGCGGATATTTAACTTTAATAGCAGCTCTCAATCAACAGTAATTGCTATACAAAGCATTTAAAACGTTTTGCGGTAATTCTGATTACGTAGAGAATATACTTTGGAGGCCGATAAAAGCACGTCAATTCAAAGCTCACTAAATGTATAATTAATCAGTGAGAGGGGTTCGATCCATGCTCGCGCAGATGTGGGTCAAGCTGACAGCCTATGGACATGGATACCTTTAAATTTAATCAATATTTAAGTCCTAAGGGGAAAATAACATCTGGAAAATGCAAAAAAAATGATTGTACAAGGTAAAAAAAATTATATGATATGGTTTTTTATATAGAGTATACTATATAACGTATATTTTACTCCATAGCTGATTAAATTCTTTGGCTACAAACAATTTTGGAGCTTTAGGCTGCCTCAAAGGTACAAGCACCTGCATGGAGAGTCTCTTTCCTAAATAAATACATGATATTGCTGGTATTGTAAAAAAAACTGAAATTTTACAATTTGGAACTTAATATGAATTAAAAATCTAATAAAAACTTCAATTTTATTTATGGATAGTATCCATTCTTTTAAAGCATTAGATTTTTTATTTTGCCTTTTTTCTTTTCTATAGTTGGTGCCTACATATTTTTCAGGAAACTTATCACAACTTGAGAGTCATTCTTAAAGGAACAGGTTTAAAAAGCTTAATTTTTCTCTCATGGTATTAATTTAAATAAAATGTTATCAATGCTAGTTATATACGTGCATACCAATACCATTTTCTGCTTAATGATTCTTGACCACCAAATTATAATAGTGTACTCTGTATTGGCCATGGAAAAAAATTGTTTCACCAAAAGGCAACAGGCTAAACATTTAACAAACAAGGTAAACAAATAAAATAAGTATCAATACCTTAAAGTCCCAGCAATGCACTGTTTTGAAAACGTACGTATCACAGTGTTTCCCAAAAGAAACAAGATGACAGTTTTAATTAAACGTTTTTCATAAATATTTATGAATAATTCCTACGTATTAATTTTATAAGAGTGGACTATTAAGCTAAAACCTGCAATAATTACGGTTGGACCCGACACTCCGTGGCTTATCATGAAATGACGTTATTTTTCATCTCTGGCTTTTCTCAGAATGGAGGCAGGACGGCAAAAATAAAGGCTTGAGCGAATGTGTATCATTTACGCTAAAATGCTGCTGTGTTTGAAAGAGCAACGGTGCTGATATAACACACTCACTTTATGGGCATGCTTTAACAAGCGCGGATTATCTAGAAAGATGAAAAAATGGACAGTTAGAAGATTAAAAAATAACGGACGCATACTGTAGTGAAAACGAGCACTCAATCGACACTAACGATGACTTTTTTTACACTGTAACATACAGTTAATAATATGAGTTTTGCGACCTTAGAATTCCTAAAAGAAACCTTGCGTTAGGGTTGTCATGGATAGAATATTCACTGCTCGACAGTGATATAGTATAGGCTCGACAGTATACACAAAAAGCTAGATATGAGAATAGTATGTAAGCTTTTATTATGGAGTCGCAATGGATATCACATATTGACGAGATGCAATTTTTAAGAGGTAATTGCGCGAATTTGTGTGAATAAATTGCACACAAACACAACACAACGCAAACTATAAGAAACAGTGATAATAAAATCATAATATTACTCCAATTCTCTCAAGAATGGGAGTAGATATTACATCCCTGTATTCCACGAACGCATCATTAATTATACCGCAGTATATACCAAAGTAGTAGTTCACTGCTCGACATCGATCTTGTGCTGTGCTCACAGTATCTTTCTAGTCTTCATTCATCATACTTCGCAACCAAATTTTAATGAGAGGAAAAATGTACCATGCGCAAAAGAGATTAGGGCAACATCCGTAACGATGATACTCTTAAAACCACCAACGATCAGAGAATAGGCATACGAAATGAAGGCAGTGGAGGAAGTTGGGATGCAGCGAACATAATTATGACGCTACATCCACGGCCAAGAGTTCCAAACTAGCCTGAGCACTATTTTCACTTCCAACCCATTGTGATCACCTGTGGAGGAAGCAAACTATTCAGAGTGCGGTAAGTTCCAGGAGCGCCCGAGTACATCGTGGTCTAGAAACAATTCCGGCCTGAACATGACACGTGTGGGTTGAGGTCAGGTTTCACCGCTGTGCCGTAGGATAATGGCTAATGATGTACTTCCTAGGAGAGCGCGGAAGACTTCATTCATCAGTTACAAAACAGAGGTGGTCCAGGGGTTCGACATCAAGACGCTTGCAAGTACAGTAACGAATAAAAGAGACTGAGCTAATTAGGAATAGGTGAAATTATTTAACTACGACGAGATTTCGCGTTAGAATTTATCTCTTGTGATTAATTTCGAGTAAGACATGATAAATTCTACATTTATGTACTGAACCTATCATAAATTTCGCTAACATTAATTTCCACAACTCTTTAGTCATATTTTAACTCATCTTTACAGGAAAGGGGGAGAAGGCGAACTTACGGGAACGCATAAATGGAAGCAATTGAAAGGTCAATAGCGATTCCCTATCACCATTCAATTCCCATCGCATCAGGCTTAAAAATCGACAGTCCGCTCTCGCCTCGATCATCGTAATTGAGTTTCCGGACAGAAAATTGAGGTTTGTTGCGATGGCGATGAAATATGAGACGCCAAGTTCAAGGCAAGAAACTGAAGAGCACTATACTTGCACACTTGAAGAGGCAAACGTGCTGTCACAACTTCCACGATGCACTGAGCAGCAGTGGCGCAGCGAGGGGGGTTTAGGGGGATAAACCCCCCCCCCCCAGAGTTCAGAGAAATTTTTAAGTTTAATCCATTTTACTTATTTGGATCAGTATTACTTATAGAATAGTGCTAGGATCAATGAAATATCCCTCATAAAGCCGTAAAACTCGCCATTTTGAACCATTATTCTAAAACAATTTCTGGAGGAGGGGCCCCGCAACTCCTGATTACCCTGGTGGGTATGCAATATCCCCATACCCCTAAGTATTAGTTGCGCCTAAAACCTCCCCTAGCCTTAATTCTTAGCTGCGCCCCTGCAGAGCAGTACGATGAAAATACTGGGAAAGAGGCGAATCGAGGCGAGGAAAATCCAATTCAGCCTATTTTAATGCAATGCAGTACCGCAAACTCGAAATAATTGGGGCCGAACCCTGTTCGGACTACTTGATTGTTCGGATTATCCGAAATAATAGTAAAAGCATCTGTTTGAAACAGAAGAATATAATGTAATAGTGCGCATATCGTTTAATTTTTTTGTGCGAGAATTTGTGTTATGAAGTACGGTTAACATGGCTAGCAAGCGTAAGCACAGAACCCTAACACATCAAGATAAACCAGATGCTTTACTGCGTTTAGATAATGGTTAAATTATAACTAAATTGGATACAGAGTTTAATGGCGGTAAAGCTTCAGTTTGTAATTGGCGAAAACCGCGCAAAGCTGGAGCAATACTGCGCTACATCTTCTGGCAATACTCTTGAAAATAGACAACGATCCAGTATTCATCTTACCATTCACCAAAATTGATGAATCACTTCCTGTTTGGTTCATCCAGGAAAGAAAGAGGTGAACTCCCTTAAGTGGGCCTCTTACTTCAGATGAGGACATTCAAATGAATGAACTTATGGTCGACGATAAGTATTTTACAGCCAGCATTGAGTGGCTAGATCGCTGGAAGAAGCGTCATTGTATACGTCAATTGGCAACTACTGGAGAGAGGATTTCCTCTGACCTTGACGCAGAAAATGCGTACGTGGGTAGACTTAAAAATTTAATATTAAAGGGAAATTATCCTCCACATCAAATACAAAGTACCAATGAAACCGGCCTAAATTTTAGGGCATTGCCCACCAAGAACGTGGCTTCGAAAGAAGACACCCGTGTCCCGGGTTTTAAGATCTCTAATTGGATCACACTAATGGCATGTTATTATGCGTATGGTAACCATAAACTCCCATTTGTGTAGATTGGGAAGTTAGCAAAGCCTAGGGATTTTGAAAACGTTAATTTAAAGGCATTTCCAGAGTATTACAGGAGCCAAAAGAAAGCGTGAATAGGTGTACAGTTGTTAAAGACATGGTTCCATAACGAGTTCGTGCCTACTGTAAAAAAATATAGTGAAGATAATGATTTACCACTAAGTGCAATTATTTTTATTGACAATGCACCATTGCACCCTAACAATGAAGTACTGGATAGCCGCGAAATTAAAACAGCTAATTCACCTCCCAATGGTATCCCTTTGCTGCAGTCTATGGGTCAGAATATTTTGCAGTTACTTAGAATTAAAGACTGCAAGTAGTTTTGTTAATCTTGATTAATTGAAGTTAATCAAGATGACACAGTTTATTTAAATATAAAACAAAGAAACATCAATGATGTTGCTTACTGGACTGGTGGAGATTGGAAGAATATTACAGAACAAATTTTAAAAAAGTATTGGAAAAAATCATTTCCAAGTCTACAGCATGAAGAAAACCAAGCAGAAAATGACAAAGATAATTTTATTCGACTCGCTCAGGCTATCCCTGGCTGCGAGGAAGCATTTGAAACAGACGTTAATGAATGGATGACAGCAGATGCTGTAAGCGATGATCTCCTATACGATGACGTCATAGTTGCGGCAGTCACTCAAGAATCAGTACAGTGTGAGGAGGACGAAAGTGACGATAAAGAAAGGGTGACGTCACACGCAGACGGAGCAGCGGCTCTTGACCTTGCCCTGCGATACTTGGAACAGCAGACTACTGCCGCAGCTGCCGATATACTACTTATGAGACGGTGTCAAAACTACGCATCGTACAAAAGAATATCTTCACTGCAACAAAAAAATGACTGAGTTTATATCTGGTAAGGAATAGGCCCTAGTATCAGAATTTTAATATTGAGTTTAAGGTCACTAATTGTATTCATGTTATTTCACCAGTGCTAATGACAGAAATAAATTTCAACATTTTAATTCTGCTATTTAATTTAAATACATTATTAAATATTGTACGCAGTCTATAGTTTACATGTTGTACTACATTTTAAAATTTGCACAAAAAGGAATAATTTTGCCATGCTTGAAGCCAAAATATAAAAAAAGTACTGAACAGAAAATAACGAAAAGTTAATATTTTTTGGAAAAAAATGCGTCTCTGAGCTGTTCGGATTAAATGGATCTTCGAATTAAACGTGTTCGGATTAGCGAGAGACTATTGTACGTAAAAAGTTTCTCTCGAGTCATAAATTTTAAACACACGCTACTACTAATAGAACACTAATTATTGCGGGAAATCACGGGAAAAGGGACTTACCTGGACACGAAAGGTATTTTTCATCCGGTTTTTCAGCAGTTGAATATGACATCAATGTGATTTGCTATGATTTAGATGACCCACACTTCAGAACATTGGAGAACGCAAATTTTAAGGCGGTGTTCGACCCATAACATTCATATATATTACAAGCTATTTTACTATTCAATTATTAACCTATTTTACAAGCTTTTCGGAATTAGAGTTTCTTGCCCTTCGGGACTCATGTGAATTTGATAGCCATGTGACAGGAAAATAGCTTCGGGGTCAGTATAAAAAATTGTTACTCGAATTAAATTGAGGTTATTTTTAAATACCATTTCCATCCTATTTTTTATTTATATTCTTATTATGTTTTGTAAATAGAGTGCTTTGATCTCAAGCACCTATCATGTAACTAAACACTCCTGATTTTTATGTTCCCCGCTAATATCGCCGTTTTTTATGTTGTCACAATTTTTCCCAAGGCGTTCACGACTTTCCGCATCAGCTCATTCTTTATTCCATTCTTAAGAGATTTCTATTCATTTTGTCATTTCCTTATTTTCTCTCTCTTTCTTTCCATTGATCGCACTGATGGACTAGTATTCAATTAGGTTTACCTATGCCATTAATCTGGTCTAATCCTCTAACCGAGGGATATATGTTTCAGGGCACCGATGGACGAGAGACCTAAATGTCTTAATTTAAAAGTGATACAAAATTATTTATTATAATATTTCACAAATTTCTCATAATTTAGGTAATTACAAAACTGCTTCCAATGCTATTATGTTCGTCAACACCTCATGCATCGTAAATTCTCAACCCTGTGCCGTGTCCCCTCTTCGCCGGTAGCATACGTACGATATTATTCTTTCCCATATTTAAGTATAACTATATCTACCTAAATTCTCTGGAAAAGTTGTATTAGCTTAAAAAAGACAATTTTTTTAACATACGGTTGAAAATAACATCCATAATCCTAAGCTTAAGCGAATGCAGCGAGAACACAGAAAGTGTTCACTAGAAAAAACTGGCAAGGAAAAAGCCCCTTAGTATACTTTCGTGTATCGTGTAATTTCTTCTGCTACAATTCTTTTGTTTATGGCAGAAAGTCAAATAAATGTTTTCATTATAAAAAATTACGATGTCTCCATTACTCATAATTTAACTTCCTCCAAAGTTTTAGCTTTGGTTCGGGTATAAATATTTAAAAAATATTTAATCCCGCGACTTATCGTGGTCGTGGAATTATCTGCGGGGAACTTCATTCTTCACTTGTTGGTAAATTCTCTTTATGTTCTTCTCTATATTATTTTCTACTGAGATAACTTTTGTAATTAAATGAATTTTATCTCATAGTCAATGACAAGAAAAAGCGAAGAAAATCTTTGACTCCACGATCCTGTTTAGGGGCCGCCGGAAATCGACTACGAAAGGAACGTTCAAACCAAATGCAATGGATTTTTATGCCACATAGCGAATTTTGTGCAAGCATTGAGGCAAAATTTACATTATTTGAAAATAATTTATTCGTAGAAGTAAAAACATTTTATATTTAATATTTCCTATTTATTTATTTATTTCACTCACTAACGAAAGAAGCATTGTTCGGCCTTTACATCGGGGTTAATATAACATATAACACTCAAGCGTGCACAAACATCCATTTCTTCTTTCTCGAATTGTTCAGATTTGAAACAGCTATAGGTACAAAAAATGTTTTCATTAGTCTTTTATTTTAGTTGTGAAATACATGCGCAGAAAAAATGACTGTGGAAAATAAAGTTTAGAAAACGGTGTAATTGGGTTTTAAATAGAGACGAAGGTGTATCATAAAGTACTTTATACTTTACGTTTTTTTGGTTTAGTTATGATTCAAGTGGTTTTTAAACCATTTTTTTTTTTTAAGTTTAAGATGAAAAAATTTGTGGAGTCAAAATACCTCGAGCGAGTAACAGACATGGTAAAATAGAAACTTTTAATTCATAATAATGGATAATTGTGAAATTTGAAATAGAAATTATATTTTCCGTCCGAAGCTGGTGGTTCAGCGTTTAAAATGATACCTCATTTATCACTGTAGGTGCAGTATTAAAGGAGCTTATATGGCAGAATAATGACAAAGAAAGACCATTCCGAAAAATATACATGCTTTACTTGGATTTTTAATGTCCGTACGCGAGGTTAAACTCTATTTCCTTTAATATGTTCGAGGCGTAGGTACATTTTACACGGACACTCATCCAAAGGTTCAATCCCATCCACCTTTCGTACAGGATTATCTCCACCACCACGACTGGAGTATTTTATCTTAAAATTGCCATAATGATACAATAACAAGTCGGGATTTCGGTTGATGCAGTAAAATACTAAAGAATTAAAATAATTTTTCTATTTCATATTGCCATTTATTTGAAGTATTTATAAAAGCCTTTCACTATTAACGCACTATTTTGTACCTTTCACTCACGGACAAAAATCATTGGCTAATATCATCAAATTTTTTTTTTTTTTTTTTTTTTTTTTTATAATAATAATAATATTTATTGCAGAGATTAGAAATTTTACAAAAACTTATAACATTAATCAAAGATGAAATGTCATTTACAAGAAAATACAATGTGAAAAAAAAAGTCTAGGTCCCGCTAAGCCTTTCAAGGCTTGTAAGCAGGTGCCTATTAGTTTTTTTTTTATTCGTGGTCGTACATTGTCTTTTAAAATTGTGTATCTCATAATGTTTCCACTATTACCAAAAACATATTATAAAATTATTAGGAAGCAAGAGTACATACATAAATACACATTAACATTACAGGAATATATGTATTAAATATTTTTTTTTTATATATAACGTGATTGCATTGGAGTTATTTCTTGTATTGGAAGAAAGAAAAAATATATATGACAAAATAAAGACAAAGTATATGTATCTTTCTTTATACATGTATAAACCATAAATTTAGGTTAATTTTTAACAAAACAATGTTTAAAATTTTTAGCAATATAATGTAATAATATGTTTTAACAATAGACTTTTTTATAATATAAGAAATTTAATGGCAGAGATTAGAAATGGTAGCAGAAAAGGTTATAACTTTAAGCAAAAAAGAAAAGAAATGTATTATCACATTAGCAAACATGAATTCTCACTAATAATGTTTCCACTATTGCCAAAAACATATTATAAAATTATTAGGGAGCAAGAGTACATACATAAATACACATTAACATTACAGGAATATATGTATTAAAATCTTTTTTTTTTTAATATATAACGTGTTTGCATTTGAGATATTTCTCGTATTGGAAGAAAGAAATTATATATGTGACAAAATAAATACAAAATATATGTATCTTTCTTTATACATGTTTAAACCATAAATTTTGATTAGTTTTTAACAAAACAATGTTTAACATTTTTAGTAGTATAATGTCATTAAATTTTTAACATGTGTACATAACATAACATATTTTTAACATACCTACAAGACAAAGAAATAAATGTATTATCACATAAGCAAACATAATTCTCATATATCGGTATCATTATATTTCTCTAGTAACCAATGTCTCAGACGCGTTTTTAGTAGAGAAATATTTTCTATTGATTGCAAATTTTGTGGTAGCGTATTAAACAATTTAGGAACTACGTGTTCCAAGGTTCTTTTCCCGTGAGCGTTGATGAAACTAGGTACATTATATATTCTAGTACTTCGGAGTCCTATATCGTGTGTTACATTTCTTACAGTTTTGTAGCTATTGTTAAAATAGTTGTCCGTTATTAATATGTAGTGTAATAAATCGCGTATTGGAAGCATGTTTAGATTTTTGTAAATTTTAAAGACATTTCTTTCTCTTGGATCCAATTGTAATACCATATTGTTTTGGATTTTTTCCACCTTTCTCAACAGGGTTTTATTTGTGGAGCCCCAGATCGTTAAACCATATCTGAGTACTGCTTCACCGAGACTTAAGTACAACATTTTTTTAAATTTAATTGGTAAGGTATATTTCACACAATATAGTTGGTACAAAATACATCTAAGTCTATTACACAAGTGATTAATATGCTCACTGAAGTCAAAATTTTCGTCTACGGTCAATCCTAAATATCTAAAGGAGTTGACTTGGGAAATAAATGAACAGGAATATAAATGACAGTTACTATTTTTATGGCCAGGGTTACCAGTATGAAGGCATAAATGCGTATGAAATCTTAATTTTATTAGTTTTCTCGTTGCCTTGGCATTTCGGAATTGCATGGTTACCGTTTTCTTATCATTTATTACTAATTTATTGTCATGGCACCAGCACTGTATCGCATAGAAATCCTGTTGCATTTTTTCCTTAGCCATTTCAAAAGATTTGCTGATTGAAACTAGCGCTATATCATCAGCATACATATATATTTTAGAATGATTAATATATTCTGGTATGTCGTTTACATATATACAGAAGAGTATTGGCCCTAATATAGAGCCTTGTGGCACACCAGAGGTGACAGATTTAATCGTGCTCTTATGTTCAAATAATTTTACAAGTAATTTCCTATTGGTGAGATAGCTTTCTAACCATGTAAGCGGTATTCCTCGTATTCCACATCGTTCCAGTTTTTTTAAAAGGATGTTGATATCGATAGTATCGAAAGCTTTAGTGAAGTCGATATATACAGCGAGAACGGACCAGTTCTTATTTAGGCTTTTCCGTACATCTTCACTGAAGTACTCCAGAAGCGATCGTGCACTTTTATTTCTTTGGTACCCATATTGATGTTTAGTGATAATGTTGAATTTTTCTATGAAGTTAATTAATTGTACCGCAAAATATCTTTCTATGACTTTATCCAAGGAGGGTAGAATAGAAATGGGACGATAATTGTTTGTGTCGTTTTTCTTTCCTTGTTTATATATCGGTCTGATTACCGCTAACTTTAAATCGTTATGTAATTTACCTTCAGTTATGCTTTTGTTTATCCAGTGGGTTGTTGCAGCAATGATGTCATGTTTACAACTGAGATCGATCATTCTTATATTATCGTGCCCTGGGCATTTATTTTTTGATTGCTGTAATATACTTTGGATATCAGCTGGAGTTGCTGGCAACAATAAAAAGGTAGATGGAATTATTTTTTTAGCACCAGGGTTGAGAATGTGTTGTGAGCATTGGGGCAGTATTTTTTGTATGTCATTAGTGAATTGAGATGCAAAGGATTCGCAGACATAGTTTAAATTAATATTCTTAAAATTTGATTTTATTTGCATATCAATGCTTTTCTTACTGGTGACACCCCTAAGGCTATTGATCAGTAGCCAAGTCTTCCTAATGTCGTCTTTATTCCTTTCGAGATTAGAGCGAACATAAGAGATTTTAGATCGCCTTATCAAGGAAGTTACCTTATTTCTTTGGGTTCTGTAATTATTTCTGTGCACTTTGTTTGTTGTATTGGATTTGTATTTTTTGAATAGTGTGTCTCTTATCTGTATTTCTGAATAAATAGCATTATTCATCCACGGAAGTTTAAATGTATTATTACCGATATTTTCCCGTTGCCTGATTTTAGATAATGAATAAACATGATTTAACTTTTCGCACAGTTGCTGATAAATGCTGTCAGAATCATTGAGTGTAAGTAGTGTCGACCAGTTTATTCTGTTTATTAATTGTGTTACCCTCCGGTAATAAACTTGTTGATTGGTTTAATAATTATTGGATTGGATAATGGTTAATAAACTTGTTGAAATACGAGAGGTCCAAGCGGTACCTATCTGAGGAAAGCTTTTAGGTACTTAAATAGCTAAAAGATTTTCTTAAAAGTTACGAAAAAGTAAGAGTAATTTTTGGGGGGCGGTAAAATAATATTTCCATGGTGCCAAAAAAATCCCACTGAATGTGCCTCAGACGGGAGCTCAACTGAGTCGGGATCCAGAGGTGTCAGGCGTCTAAGCTCAAGCGCAAATGTTTGCACAAATTGGTTCTATGACAGTGTTTGACTTGATCTCCATCAGCGCGCTCTCCAATGCAATTGATTTGCAGCGCACAGAGGCCATAGAGCTGGCAAGATACTGACTTAGTTGACTGAATGTAGATTAGAATTGAGACTTTATTTATTCCAACAAAATATCAGAGAACAGAACTACAGAATCCAGAGAATATAAATTTCTAATTCGCACACTGCTAACATAGAAATGAAAGAAAGATTATGGGGGAAATAATGGAAATACCATAAATATTCCTTAAAGTGTCGTCATCAGAAATGAGATGTTACAAGCCACGTCAAACATAATTTTATCAAATTAAATGAGAAAAAGAGAAATTATAGAGGAATATTTCACACAACAGTAAAACTCACTCACGGTAATGAAACGGTCAAACGGTACTGAAAATGAGAACGAATGCTTATATTGAGGTGTATAGAATTAAAAAATCAATGCAATAGAGATGTACTGTATGGCCATGAATGGTCAAGGAAGACGTTATAAGGATCAAGACGTTTTATCTAGCGAAATGAAAAACAATTTTCAGCGAAATAAACCATTAAATAGCATAGACTATTGGTTCCCAACCCTTTATGTCTAGCGACCCACCTTTTAATTTTTTCCATTTTCGCGACCCACCCCTACCCCACCCATGATTACACACACACATACAAAAACGTATGTATGCGTTGCCAGATCGTGCACAAGCACTGTTACGCTATTGTTTTCGTTCCAATGTAATAGGCAAACATTGCACCAAGATTTTTTATGTTAAAAAAATAACAAAAATGACACATACATAAAATTAAAATTATCTGGTGAATCAGTTAAATTTGGTACATTTTCAAGAGCCACGCCGCGACCCACTAGTGGGTCGCGACCCACTGGTTGGGAAACGCTGGCATAGACTATCAACACACTTTAAAGTAAGAATGACGGTGAAATTAGCGAAAACAGAACCCATTATTCTCAACAGTATCAGCACCTGACGGTTACAAAATAAGCAAAATGTTAAAAACATTCCTGAATTTCAGTATGGAAGAGTCAATTTCACGATGACGGAAAGTAACGTGAACCAGTAAGGTTTTTATAAATGAGTGGTAAATAATTTTTGACTGATTTATTCAATTCATAATTAAGCCAACTGAGGTTGCAGCAGATGCTATTACTTTCACAGAGTGATTTTCTCAAAATTAAAAACGACAGACATATTTCCATTACTTCCGCGTAGTTTCATTCACATCCTCTCCGAAGCAATTGATTAAGTACACGCTCAATTATAAGGAGATGGGTGCCGCCCAGCAATTGCGTGGGAGTAGATCATTAATTATACTATAAAACGTAATTAACAATCGAGATGAGCCCGTTAACTCAACATCAACCAAGAAATTTTCTTGGTAAACGTAATAAGTTCCCAAATTAAAACAAGTAAGTGCCTTGTGGGTTTTCAGTGCTTCAATACATTTTCTTCGACAAGGTCAGCACGATGAAAAAATCTAAACCAACGCTTTCAAAGTGATGAAACGCAATGGTATCAATTAGAAAAGGAGAGAGGATTGAAATGTTTATCATATTTTTACATCCAGTCTAACATTACGGTAAGAGGAAAATATGGGCACCGTCACCGTCCGCGTGTAAAACTTGCCTAATAAAATTTTCAAACATAAGAACAGAAATTTTATCACAAAAAATGCCACTTGAATATTTTTTTTTTATTTTACAAAATTCTCAGGGAGAGATAGCCACTGGCATTATTGAAATGCCTATTTCACCAAATTAATTCTAACTGCACTGGTCCTCTAGCTAAAAAGGCATGGCTGATGGTTATTTTCTCTACAGTTTTCTAAACGACAATTTAACGTCGTTATTCACTGAATAATTTGGTTTGATGGATTTCATGACGTCTATTTTTTTAATTGGACCTTCATGGTAAGAGAGACGCTCCGGAAAACTTACTTTTTCCTCAAAAGGTGTCATCGCTTTATACACGGAGATGCTGGGTTGGCAATCGAGGATTGGGTATGGCAAGAAAGATTTTGGATTACTGTCGCTCCTCTTTAAATTACCCCTCTCGGGTTTTTAAACATTTGAAATCCCATTCAAGCAAAAAATGGGAAATGATATCAAGAAATATTTTTTAAATAAATTACCGAAATACTTTGAAAGTATCATAGCTTTACTCGATATCACCGTAGGTAAGCAATATTTATTTATTTTTAATTATTTAAACCTTATATATAACGTGCGTACTGCATCACACATGCATTAGGGGTGAAAGAAATACGTAAACCTTCGATGGTACTCATTCACGGGTGCCTCGATATGAACAGCGTTTAATTATGTAATCAATGGATGACGAATAGTCAGACGAGACAATACCCAAGTCGAAGTCCCATTAGAGATTACCCGTCCGTCACGCGATTGAAAAAATTATTGCCTTTTTTCTCCCCAAAATGATTCCCAACCGCCCTTTTGAGTGGGACACGCGTCATCCACGAGAAAAACGATTTAATCTTCTTGAAATGAAATACACTGCCGATTGGGTCAGAAGAACTGATTCTCAAGAGACCAATTTGTCAAAAGAAAACATTATTATCAGTGAGACGATTTTTCTCAAACACACGATGTTTTTCCAATTTAATTGTTACTGAATACAACTATAAAATGAATAACATGATACCCCCAATAATTCCTCTCTTATCGTAAACAAGCCAGTAGTTCTTTCCGCACTCAACCAGATTATAAGTTCAAACAATATTCCATACGCTCTTCCTTCATCATAAGCTCGATGTAAATGTGAGCCAGTAAAAGAGGTGTTAATCTTGGGTACTTAAATTTAACGCCGCTAATAGGGTAGTTTCCTTCATCAAAGAGAACGAAAGTCATTGATTGCGATTCGTTACCCACCATTAGTGTATTCATAATATACAAAGTATTTGGTTTTAGAAATCCCAGTTTACACGAATGTCAATGGTCAATTTTATCCTCATTTGAAAAAGGCCAGATTGGCGCCCATGCGATGCCAACCACGTGACGTCACAGGGACCTAGTTTCTATACGAGTAGATAGGAGTTTTACATCGTCTGACATTACCAATGCATGCATGAGGCAGAGAGCTCAGGGAAACATGTCTTAATAATCACCTATTAAAACTGGCTAAGGTTGGAAAGTTTTCTTCGTTTGATAAGGTATTAATAATCCTTGTTTAAGCCAAGCGCTACAAGCCAGCTAGCAGGGTACTCTGCTACCTGCTAGCATCCTGCGTCATATCAGCGCTCAAAGCCTCGCCTCAAGGTCACCTCACAGGGCGGCAGCGGGATCCAGAACGACGTCACACGGTGTTTTCCCAGCATTCATACTTAGCCGTCGATTTTTCGCGCGCTTGAAAATTTTCAATTTTCATTTAATCGCGAAAAATAGATATCGTCATTTAAAAATCTAAAAGCGTGAAATAAGTACTCCAGGGGTAACAATCTTTCGATTTAGGCAATAAAAAATAAAAGGATACCACCCTATTCGATGTAAGTATTACGTAAATTTACCAATTAATAACACCATGCAAAGATTTCTCTAACCCTGCATCAAAATTTCTCAGTGCTCGTAAAACGGTACTTCCATCATGTAAACAGCATATACATTACTACGTTAATGTATTGGTTCACCCATCAAAAATTTTACATAATAAATCATGAGAAGCTTGCCCTGGACCGATGGCGTCACATGAAAAGTGCTGCGCGGCCGCAATCCGACGAAACTGACCCAAAATTTCACGAGTGGACTCCTCCGGTGAAAATATCTACAGAGTGACGTCAATAGTCCGATTTGATGCTGGGACCAACGATTGGCCTCATTAGTACATTGTAATTAGATCACGGATGGGTTTAGTACCAGAAAATTGTAACAGGGCTAAGTTACTTCTACCTCAAAAACTTTTTTTTCTGTAACGAATACCAGTTACGCTTTAAAAAAGTAACTAGTTACATGTATAGAAACCGTTACATTTGTAAAAAATCACACGAGGTCTATGTACCACGATGGGATGAGTTTTGATAAGCAATTTAATTCTTTCATTTGTATCACAAATAATGAATTTGACTTGAAAGCATTGAATGAAGAACAGATAAATATCCGGCTCTTCTACATCTAAATAATACCCCGCAAGACGCCTAAAAGGGGTGTGGCAAGAGGTGTTATGACACCAGCCGTTCACACATAAAAAGGAAGTGCTCAAAGGAAATTAAGACTAACATTTATTAAAGTCCTTTATAGTACGGGGAAAAAACGAATTCCCTTATCTATCCGTTTGGAAAAACATCTCTCTTAATTTATCGCTTCCGTTGGACCTGGATATATAGTGGGGCTCAAATATTATGTTCTCCGTGTCGCTCTTAAAGATATCCTTATGTCATACCTACCATCTTATGTATTATAAATATCCTTATGTTATATCGGTCTTATGTTATATCTGTCCTATATGTTCTGCCTTAAGAGAGAGGGGTGGAGTTGGAAATTGAATTAATCGACTAACGTTATACTCGAACGGCTCCTATGATTACATGTCCAGTTCATTCTTCTTACCATTCGGTCTGCGACAACATCTTGGTAATCGTAGCTTGGTAAATTTTTATGCTCGTGGGGATGCACTCCCCGTGACGCCGGCTTTTCGAACAACATGTTCTGATAGGGATAGTGTGCCGATCAGTAACGATTACTTTCAGAAAGAAATGCGTAGATTACAAATAATAGTTACATATTTTGAAATGTAACCATTATAAGTAAATGAAATGTAATATATACCGGTACCTGACTATTCGTCATAGATGCATCCATCCATGCTGTTCATTTTTTTTAGGTACCCGTGAAGGAATACCATCGAATGTTTACGTATTTATTTCACCCCCAATGCATGGTGTCTTCGTGGTTTAGGACGCACGTTACCTATGAGGTTAATGTAATGGTTACTATTTTACTGACTTATTCCGCAACTCAGACAAAGATGCGTATCTGTTTACGCACCAGACCGAATAAACGGAAAAGGAAACAACATGATAACGAAAGAGGTAATAAATAATTTAGACGAGTATCACACAGTAACAGGGAACACAGTCTGGGAACCAATATTGGATTATCATCATCATAAGTCTTCTACTTGTGCACACCCAAAAAACCACACATCCCTATGTCAGTAATGTTTTCCTTCCAGCTCAACATCAGCTCCTATTGAATTTCGATCATCAAACATGTTTCCTTTAATTTTTACAATTTTCCCGCACATTTATTTGTAGACATTTACGCCTCATAGCATACTTTCTATTTCATTTTTACTGTTGATATTCTAACGATTTATTTATGGCCAAATATCCGCAACACTTCTTCATCACTAGCACTGGCTGACCACTTGATATTAAACATATCGATGTATAAATCTGTACTTACGATTTTTTTATTCTCTTTTTATTCTATTTTTTCCTAATCTTTTAGGAAAAAAGTAAAATTTTAACTTAACTATTGCCATTAATACCGCATGATATGTTAGGAGCGCCCTATTATTCCTACAATACCCTCAAAATATTGCAATTCTTACGCATAGTTCCAACGTAATCAATCTATATCCCATCATACTCGTTCCAAGAACTTAGTGACATCGGTTTCATCATCACTGGTCAACAATCATAGGATTGGTTTGACGCAGCTCTCCACTCAGTTCTCCTATCAGCTAATCTTTTCACACCTACGTATTTCTTCTCTTTCATATCTCTCTTTACTTGTTCCATATATTTTGCTCGAGGTCTTCCTTTTCCGTTCTTGCCTTCCACTTGTCCCTCGACGATTGTCTTCATCAGCCCATCATGTCTCAAGATGTGGCCTAAAAGGTTGTTCCGTCTTTTTATTAAGGTTTTCATGAAGCTTCTCTTCTCTCCTACTCTTCTTAGGACCTCCTCGTTACTAACTCGGTCGATCCATTTGATCTTCATCATTGTTCTGTAGCACCACATTTCGAAGGCCACTATCCTTGCTTTCTCCGCTGCGGTCATTGTCGATGCCTCACTTCCGTATAGGAGCATACTCCAAATGTAGGTTCTTATAAATTGTTTCTTTACTTCCATACTTAAGTTTCCTGCTGTAAGCAGGTCTCCCTTTTGGTGGAATGCTCTCTTCGCCTGGGCTATTCTGCTGATAATTTCTTTCTTACTTCTCCCGCCACTAGTTATCTTGCTTCCCAAATAACTGAATTCATCCACCTCTATCAGTTTTTGCTTCCCTATTTTAATGTTAGTCTTGACTTCTTCTCTTCTGCTGCATACTAATATCTTGGTTTCCTTCGTGCTTATTTTCGGTTGATATTTACTCATTACCCCACTCATGAGACATAGGTTTATGGATAAATTATATTATTATTTTACCTCTTAAGCCTGAATCACACGATCATTTGTTCCGTCCGTCTTATGTTAGTGATCACTCGAGCGATCGCTTTTCGCGACTGGAAAAGTGATCGCTCGAATGATCCTTTTTCTGAATCACACGGTCCCTCATGCTGTCGCTTTTCGCATCATTTCCGATATCACAGCTCGTTGTCATAGGACCCGCATCACAAAATATAAGTATGTCGTTCCCACGATTGTCAAACGATCGCTACATACGGGCATGCGTTCTGATTAACTGATATGGTGTTTCAGTGACTGTTTTAGGGACGGTAAAAGCGACCAGACGAGTGATGAAAAAGATGATGGGCATCCTCATCATTGGAGTGATCGCGAAAAACAATCGCACGCGACGATCGTTTGCGAGTGATCACTCTAGTGATCGCTGGAGTAATCACTCGAAAATGACGAAAAAAATGATCGAGTGGTTCAGGCTTAATTCACAGAGAATTATTATTGAGCTTAATGAGGGCAGAAGTTCCGAGTCCTGTTGCACCTGACCGAGATAAATTGACATATCTATTATGGCTAGAACACTAACGTTCGTGGTGAAGTACGCACGACTAAATTATTGCCTCTCAATTCAGAGAAAACAATAACGAGGTATCACTCGGGCCTGATGATACCACACAGTAAAATTTGGACAGCATATCAGTGCAATTCTTAAGCGAATTACGAAATTATTGAAAGGACCGTATTCATACAAATATAAGCTAGCCACACAGGAAACTATGAATAGCACAAACCTTTATCCCATAATCTGCGAAGTTGTGCTCACAAAATATAATTATTTGTCTATATTGTTTATATGATGATGAATGTGCTACCAGCGATTGAACCTCACTTGGAGAAAAAACTGGAGCGAAAAAATTCTATTAACCACGATAGGGGATTAGAGAGCATTCAGTGATTCAACCTTTAGGAGTGAAGGATACAGCAACGATTTTTAGCCCAACGTAGAGCAGCACTTTGAGATGGCTTAAAGAGAAAGTGTGAAACAAATTCGTCGATATCATACCATTGCAACAGTTCTGATGAAGAAGCACAAAAATAATCTAATTTACGGTCAAAATATCAAAGGCATACAAAGCAAAGAGGTTATCTTTTAAGATGACGACTAACTATTGCACAACTAATCTGTTTTCGATACGTATCACTCGTTTAAAATTCATGCTTTTATCTTGACGTTTTCACGGTACGTAGAGTACACCTTTGTCAACGATTGCCTAGGGATGTTATTGTTTTATGTTTGAGATACATACAGCAGCTAGCAATAAGTCTATTCTAGGGACTCCACAATTTTCAAGATACTAATTTAGGTTTTATGCGGGAAATACGTCACTAAAAATACAAAACACGACCGGTGAAGGGAATTCGTCCTCTTAAAGCTGAACTTGAGAATATTGGCGTAACTATGAGGGAGGATGAGAGGGATAGATATTGTGTTTACTCACGAGAAAAAGTTTGTTTTACTTGTCATTGGACATTATGTAACTAGTCATTTTGTGCCATCATGTCCGTTACCATATGTCATGTCCTTAGACTGCACAGTTCACGAACACGGACAAGACGTCCGCGGACAAGACGATTTCCTCTAAATTAAGTTATATGTAGTTGGGACTGACAATAGGTTAGGACACTGTCCTTACTACATTGAACTTGCATCTTATAGTCGTTAAAGAGATCTCAAATGTAATCAGTGAAATATTTTACTTTTACTACTTTTTACTTGTCCACGGACATGACTGATGATCTTGGCTCTTTCAAAAAAGGGAAATATAATTTTTCTTCCAGCGTTAAAATATTCACTAAACCAAGTATAAACTCAAACAGCTCAATAAAGCTGACAATCTCCTTCTCTATACACTGTTTGTTCAGGACTGCCACCATTTCCTATATATAATACCACCTTTTCCCTGTGTGTCCACGGACATTGCTTTTTTGGGTAGGACAAATGTTTTTTTATATAATAAATATTATGAAATAAAAGCAACCCAAAAAGACTATTTTGGAATGTTATATTGTTATAACTTGATAGATTTTATAATAAGTAATTTAGTAAAGGTTGTTAATACAATAAACACCTCTTCGAAAATCTACGTGGGACAGTCCACGGACATGACGAATCATAGTCTGTGGACATCAGATTTGGGGAATATAATTTTTTTCTTTACTAATTTGTCACTAAAATTAATAAAAGGGTACATAAAATAATGTCCCAGTTTAGTCTGATTTAGCAGTTTTGGTTTTTTTATGGCAGTCCGTGGGCATAATTTGGGATTAAGGGAGAACGACCCTAATATCCCCAATCACACGCCTATTTAGGTGGCGTGTGGGGTTGTATTAAGATTAGATGAACCCAAATGAAACGGGGTCGACGGCCACCAAGCCAATTTCCATAAAAAACTAAGTAACTGACGATTTTTCATTTTCCTCTCACATTTTCATGAAAATGAGAGAAATGGTCATTACTCTCTTCAAAAGGTTCTTAAAGTGTGCATTAAAGAGTGCCTGGTGCCAGAAATATTGCATATGTATAAGTATGTATACAAATATCATGCTTTTAAAGTCGAGGAACGTGAGTAGGCAACTTTTCAGATGCGAGAGGTAAGTGATAATATAAATATGAAGCGGACTTCTCTCACAATATCAACTATCCTAGTTACATCATGCGGATCCCAGAAGTCGCAACAACTTGGGTTCATTGACATATTTTACTCGAAACAGTGAAAAAGCATCCTCAGAATATTCATTCCTGACATTTCTAATTCTGATGAAAAAACACTAAATCGTCATGCCAATAGTTTAGCCAAGACCCGAATGATCGAGATCCAAAGATGAAAATTGGTTACCATAAGCATTCACGGCATGCAAAATGAAAAATTAAACTAAACTAGGACCTGATCACACCTTATTGTTTCTCTGCCCTGATTATTTAAATAAATATGGGCATGAAAATAATTATAAAAATAAATATGGGCAGGATTAATTAATCACAAAAAGTGTAGTTAAGCACATTTATCCAGCACATAAATGGCCTAACGTTCTCGGCCCAGAGGTCTGTTTTAGCGTCTGCGAGTAAAAATAGTCCCAATTATATTTCAAATGTATACCTTGAAATCAAAAAAAGTAAAAATTAGGTCCATAAGAATCACGACATAGGCGTACCCAGCAAGGGGCAGGTGTGGGCAGCTGCCCCCCTTAAAGCAAAAATCGCAAAAGTCTTTAAGTAAAAAATTTAACTTAACTAGTAACTGATCACTTCTAAGTGTTTATCAGTCTTAGTAAAAATGTATTGGTGGGAAATTGCAAAAATTAATCATAAAAAGAATTAGTAAGCACATTTATCCAGCACGCGAATGACCTACCGTTCTCGGCCCAATTATCTGTATTAGTTTCCCGATTTCATAAGGACTGCGATAAAAAAATAGCGCCCATAATATTTACAATACGCACGTATTAATCATAATAATAAACAGCAAAGAAACACGGAAATTACAACTATTTTTGATTGAAATACGCGAGCCTACATTTTATAGGAATTCCACTGAAGGGTGAATCAGTACATACACCCATTTAAGATGAAGCTACCTTAGAAGCATATCATGACTCGTATAAGATGTTAAAGGCCATTGGAAAACTAAATATAAGAATGCAAAACATGACCCACTACGGTATGCGCCAAAGAGCGTGATGTGGAACTACTCCTTTCTTACTCCCACGCGATCGCTCTTACTTTAAGCATTTTCCGCAATGCTTCCAGTTTCAAAGCACCCCCGCCTCCCTGCGCATTCCGTATTCCTTCTCCCGCTCTCCTGGTTATCAGTGGAGGCGTCGACGCGCGCGGTACCCGTTGGAGTCACATAACACCTCCCTCTTTCTCGCGCTCATTCCGGATGTTTTCGGAGCGAAATTCGGGCTGCACGCTTTCGGGGGAGAAAAGCCCAACACCTACAGAATGGGGCCGGCACAACGAACGACTTTGTGGTCTCCGACGACGGTTATCGTTTGTTCATGAAGCTAGGTATTCAATCCCTCGCGGTGTCAACGCTTTCACGATTTGGTCCAAGTCCTTCGAGTACACGATATTAACGATCCCAAAGTCACTTAACCACAGCAAATGTCACTTTCTCCGGCCCAAAATAAAGTTTTGAGTTGTCGCGGCTCCTGGTTCAATATGTTCACAGCATGAGACACATGAGAGAGAGAGAGAGAAAGAGCTTCAGCTAAACACGTCACGAGCAGAGGCGATTACTGACTACGTTCATTAATCCACAGAGTCCACATGTCCGCGGGACCTCGACGGGGTAGAGTTCATCGACATAGCGGTTTCGACCCAACTTTCAAAAAGGTTTCAAGTCCCTGGAAGAAGCCAAGACTAAAAATTATTCCCTTTAATATTGAGACATGAAAATGAGAAATATGAAAGAAACAGGCCACATGAAAAGTTTACGTAATATTATGCATAAAATCTATGCATATAAAAGGAAGTCGAAAATCGTGCTAGTTACACCATTTGTAACTCGAGAACAGCTGAATCGATTTGAATGATATTTGGTTTCTTGGATTCTTTTCAGCCCCGGATAACAGAATAAAATTAAAATAAAGTAAAAGTTAACGAAAAAAAATTATCTTGACCTTACGGGTATTTTTTGGGAGTTGGTAACTCTGCAACACCTGTTAAGTTGGTCAAAACTACTAATTAAATTATTTGTCTGGTTTTTACCAATTTAAAGACCTAGATCTGTAACAATATAACATTTTAATAGATATGTTTATTAAAAGTATTGAAATTATATTTAAAAAATTTAATTCGAGCTAATCGTAACCACATCTCGAGTTGACATGTCACTACGGTGCTTGTAAACAAATCTCCAAGCAATTTTTGACTGTTGATAATGTCCGTGTTCCTGTCGACGAATCAAGCAGTTGATTTCATTTCCTCAGAATTTTTGCAAATTCGTTTCATCGAAAGGTGAGTAACAGATATTATATCTCATTAGCTATTTCTACTCAAAAAATGACATACTAGACACTTAAAACACTTTAAGTAGTGAGCATACATGATTGCAGCAGGGTTACTTTTGGAATGTAATTAGTTTCAAGAAATTGAATTTCCTAAAAATAATCAATTTAGCAAATACGGCGAGGAATAGTACGGGCTGAATTAAAATCTTTCTGTCGGGGGGAGGAGATTTTCTAGAGAAAATGGGGTCTTCTAGAAGGTAAACAGAATTACAAAAGTGTTTATTTAAGAGTGGATTTAAATATTTCAATTTAATTTTACCACTCTCCCTAAAATACGAAAAGTAAACAGTATCGCCTCATTGCAGCTATGAGGATCCTAGAGGCTTGAGCTAAGGTAAAATACAAAATAGAACAGGGATGTGAGTAGCTCAGTATCTCAAAGCGCTCAAACTTAATCCACAGTTAACAAAGGCAACACCAAATCACAAAGTGACTACGTAGGTTTCCGCGGTGTTCAGGTTCCAATTTCTCCATGTTTCCGGTGCAACCGCGTCGGTTTGTTGGTGATGACAAAAGTTTCGCTGGCAATGCTGCCGGTCCACGATTTTTGTCCTCCTTATATAGGGGGTCAGTCCCGCCAGTTGTGGAGGAGGCTCATTAGGCGGACCAATAAGAGAGCGGCAGCTACAACTGGCGGGACTGACCCCCTATATAAGGAGGACAAAAATCGTGGACCGGCATCATCTTCGACCTAAAGACGCTGGCAGCAGTGCCAGCGAAACTGTTGTCATCACCAACAAACCGACGCGGTTGCACCGGAAACATGGAGAAATTGGAGCCAAATCACAAAATTCATCGAATACCTACCCAAAAAATTAATATTCTTCCGGTCTGCAATGAAAGTGATGTCTTTGCTATAATATGGGTTCAATGAATACAATGGTGAATTCGAATTGTTTGTCCAAGTAGATCTGGATGCGAAAAATAATTTTTAACACGCCCATTATATATGCCATTCCATTCTAAATAAAAGGACAGCAGCCGAACGCAGATGCTAACGGTGAAGTCACGAGTAAGTAATGTGATAGCAGCTTTTATAGAACAGAATACGTATTTTTATAGCTCAAAATCCTCCAAGGCAATCCACCAGCTTGAAAATAGAAGTATAATTCATGCTTCCTATTTCATAATGAATAGGACGTGAATGAATAAGACACTCATGACGAAAACTCAACTTACAAGGAGACATTGCGAGAGTGACGCTCGGGAATAGAATGCCGATGATATTTCCTGAAACTATACGAGTAATTTAAAAAATAAAAAATAAAAAACTTAAAAATTATTTTTAAGCGGGGTTTCGAATGCATAGCTATAATATTTTAGGCCAACATTATTTACGGCCAATTATTTGTCTGGTTTTTACCAATTTTAAGACCTAAATCTGTAACAATACCCGAATCCTCTTGATTGAGCGACCTTGAATATGACTGCTGTGCAATCGAAATCTAGATTTAAATAAATTTGTAAAATGTGGAATGTATAAGGCAAATAATTCGTAAGGTCTATGACTACATTTTACGAGGTTACTCCCTAAACCATAATTTTTTTGTGAAAATAAAACTTTCAGCATTTTCGACGACCTTTGATGGGCCAACCGAATTGGGGTTATTCAACGCAAGGTAAGGTCATTCCCAGAGTCACTCTCCGTCCGCGACTCGCAGCGTTTAAAAGCGTCCCTCACTCGTCAAACAAATCGGCGATGCCCGGACAAAAGCGACGAAGAAAAATCGGAACCAACAACTTCCCCATCACCCGTGCACTGGGAAGGAAAATGAAAGCGCGATCGATACGTATGGGGCAACCGTGTAAGAAAGGAAGGGTCCCGGAAGTTCATGCGGAAGGACAGGGAAGAAGCGCGCGAAGACGACCGAGGAGACGCTAGCAACGGGAGACAAATGAGTTAACACTGTGTGCACTGTGTTAATGTGCACGATCATGTATGGTAGGAATGGTATTTGGAGGAGGCGATAGAAAGAAGAGGACATTTGCGCCATGAGGGAAGGTTGTGGAAGGAAGGGTGGAGAGAAACCAGGTGTTGGCATTAGCCTGCTATTAACGAAAGGCGCCAAGTTGCCGGGTCTACACTAGTAACTTAAGTGACTACTTAAGTTGGCTCTGTATTTAAGTAGGTAGTGTAGGTGTCACCAGCTTCATTTAAGTACACCTCCACTTAAGTCATCTTAGAACCCGACTTAAATTGCGTAGGCAACTGTTTCCGCACGGTTGAAGCTCTTCATGTGTTGTAAATGGCACATAATACCCATCTCACATCATCCCGTTGATTATGTTGTAAGTTGTGCTGTATTGTATGATGTGGTTATTGAGCGTTCTATTTCGTTAGTTAATTTCTAGTGTTGGGGATATAAATTCGACGAATTTATTTTGTAGTGTTTCTCATCTTATTGTTGGTTTAATTTCCGTGAAAACTAATTGCTATGCCTGTTGCTCACGGTGAAACTCGATTTATAAAGCTTAGAAACGTTTTAAGGAATTTTAAGACTGACAATGAAACGACGGCAGAGGATCCGGTAAAACAGTTTATTTTCCATGGAGCCATAATCGAAAATAACGTAAACGAATGCACTCAGTAACTTCCCATATTGTACTGTTATTGAAACTATTACGGCTTTAATGTTAGTCCTAGGGATGCCGAGGGAGATAAGATGTGGCGATATCATTGGACGTGGGAGGAATTAATGGTTGAAATTTAACATCAATGGTTTTAATAAAGATGTGGAATTTGACTAGCAACAAGTGTTTTTGTTTACGTTATGAATATGTCATTCCACGAAGTCACGCTTAGTAATTCTAAATTCCTCTGGCTCCATCACCTCTCGCCATATAGCGTTCCCTCAGGAAATGAAATCGGTCTTTCCTTTTAACCTTCTGAATCCAAAATGGTTAATTCACGGAGTTTGGAAGTTTATTTCAAATAACAGTCGCTTTGGATCAAAGAATCACTAATTGCTCTCCTAGACCTTCATCTGTCATCATAACTGTTTCCCGATATAGACAATCACGGTGCTGAAGTCGACTTAAAGCTCAAGTGTAGCTACCGCACCACATTTAAGATTATATTTAAGTGAAGTTACTTAAGTTAAGTGTGTAGTGTAGACAAGGCAAAGGGGACTAAGGGACTAAGGCTTAACGTCCCATCCGACGGACAGAGTGCTGCGCTTGAATTGTCGTTCACACACAATTCAAGCAGGGATCGGGCAGACTCTGAAAATTCTTTACTACTACCGGGATACATGATCATGTTTACATTTTTGGAAGTTTGAGAAATGCAAGCATATCGATCGAAAAAATGTTCCTCATGATAGTTTTATTCTGCGAGACTCAATTTACTAACTCCTTCCACTTCAATTAATTTTTTTGAATATCGTAATCCTATTCATCATTTATTTTTTCTGCGGTTCTTCTTAAATAACGATTTTTTTAGTTTTTTTTATCAACGTAGAACAGTGAAATAAAAAGTTATAATTAAAAATTGAGAACACAGCTATCGTTACTCGTGTAATATCATTTTACTCCTTCCAAAGCATCATATTACATGTAATATGAATTTTTTTGTACATTAACTTTCAAAATTTGCATAATTTTCCCGTAAATAGGGCTAAAATTATGAAAATCTGATGACGAGCTATACTCGTCATTGCGCGATTTGGCATCGGAAGTGCAAACTCGTCATTTCAGTGCAAGGAGTTAACATTTAGATCTAGCTCGAAATAATTCCTCTTTTTAGTTCTGTAAACACTTTCGCATTAGGATCCATTTTAGGAACACGTTGACAAAGGTAGGCCCGTTTTCCATCTTTTGCCAAGGAAATGACTAAAAGGATTAAATAGAGGGACCCGTTCATTTCATTTAAGCTTTATTTACGTTGCCAATTTTGGTGTATTTTAATTGATTTTGACAAATTCCCGTAGCACGGTGATGAGGTGAGAGCGATTAATTTGTTATCAATATTTACTTTAAAAATTAACTATCGTTAGCAGTGGCGTAACTATGAGGGGGATAAATCCCCCCCCCCCAAAGCTTCAAAGAAAAAAATTTTTTTAACTATGTCTAGTCTTGCCACAATAACTGCATCTGCTTAAACTTAAAGATCATTTATTAATATCATGGTAGTGTAAAAATATAAATTATATTTCCGGGCATGTCATTTTTCAAAAATTTTCCCGGACTCCCCCGTTGTCTGGATGGGAGGGAAAGAGGGGCCCCTCCGATTACCTCCTTCCCCCCAGAGCATATCCCTGGTTACGCCTTTGATCGTTAGGAAGAAAATAAAGAATAGAGTGGTTTCCTATTATTTTTTTATTGCCTAAATCGAAAGATTATTACTCCTGGAGTACGTATTTCACGCTTTAAGATTTTTAAATGACGATATCTATTTTTCGCGATTAAATGAAAATTGAAAATTTTCTAGCGCGCGAAAACGCGACGCTGAAGTATGAATGTCGGGAAATCTCTCCGTGTGACGTATTTCTGGTTCCCGCTGCCGCCTTGTGAGGTGACCTTGAGGCGAGTTGAGTGCTGATACGACGCAGGCTGCTAGCGGGTAGCTGAGTACCCTGCTGGCTGGTAGCGCTTGGCTTAAATAAGGATTATTAATACCTTATCAAATGAAGAAAGCTTTCCGACCTTAGCCAGTTTTAATAAGTGATGTTTCCCTGAGTTCTGCGCCTCATGCATGCATTGGTAACCTCAGACGACGTATAACTCCTATCTTCTCGTATAGAAACTAGGTCCCTGTGACGTCACGTGGAGTGGCATCGCATGGGCGCCCATCTGGCCCTTTTCAAATGAGGATAAAAATGGACCATTGCCATTCGTCTAAACCGGTATTTCTAAAACGAAATAATTTATATATTATGAATACAGTAATGGTGGGTAACGAATCGCAATCAATGACTTTCGTTTTCTTTGATGAAGGAAACTACCCTATTATGAATTTGACTGATCGGCGATCGTACCATCATAAACATTAATTTCGGTTAATGCCTCTAATTACAGCTTGTCTCTATGTAAAATTCGGATCTTGTAAATCCATTTAAATGCGCGTTGAGTGACAAACATCAGTGGTGTAACTATGGGGGGGAGGGGGGAGGGGATAGATTTCCCCCCCCCCCAAAGCCTCAGATAAATAAAATAATTATAAATGCTATCTATCCTATCTATCTATCTAGCTGTCTATCCCATGGCTATCTATTGGCTATCCCATCCCCCCGAAAACATATTGCTAGTTACGCCACTGTCAAACATAATAGATGCTTACTGGAGAACACTCAATTGTAATATTCAAGGAAATGACATAATAAACATACTGAAATCTGAAGGGTTGTTTTAAGTCCAGTGCCATACACTTCTGATTTTACGATCAATGCAAAATTTCTAACTAGCCAGAGGAGCTAACCAAAGTTAAAGAAGTTGAAGCGAGGATCACATCCTTTCACATAACATTATTTTGAATCGGTTGAATGTTGATAGGCATGCAATGCACTATATAAGCATATGAACGAAATTTTCCATTAGAATAGAGCTATTGAAAGGTTTTCTACAACATATTTCTGGGAGAATCCACGAAGTCTAACCTATGGAGAACAAAAGGTCCGCGGCAAAATTACTTCTATAACTTTTGCGTCGTATCAAAAAGTTAGAAATATAACGGTATGCCACATGGTCAAAAATAGATGTGAAAATTTGAGTCAATAGTTGAATTTATTTAGTTTTTTAAATAATTCTATAAAACAATCCATAAATTATCTTTCTAAGTTCAGAGGCATTCAAACATAGCCTTTAAATGCATTTTTTACTTTCTCGTCTGCGGATGTATGCCAAGCTATTATGACCATTCAAGAGAATAGGCGAAAGCTGTAAAACAACATAAGATTCTCAAGAGAGGAAGAAACAGTATGAAAGGAGGCATTGGACCAGGAAACTCAATTGCAAACAGCAAATTACGAGAAAAAGATATCATACCATAAATACAGTAGATAATGAATGCAAAATTAAAAGAGGATTTTATTGTAACACCGAAAAGAATATATTGCTTAGTTTTTTAATAAGTAATGAATTAAAGATCAACCAATTCTTAATACAGCAAAGTCTAATGACAAAAAATTGATCCATTTCATATTATCTATGGTAATATTACCGTTGTCGATTGAAATTAGCTTTATTTAACCCATTATATGATTCCACGTGGACACTGACGCAGGGATGGCATTGTTTTTTCCCGAAAAGTTACGGTGCAACTAGTTGCCTGGCAACCAGACCTAAACACACGAATTCCATTTCATTTTTCCACACAGTATCAAAACTGTTTTAAGTCTTCGCGGTGAGAACACGAAAAAAAATCAAAATACAATAATAATTGCAGAAAATACTGGCTTTACATTGTAGATGCTTCTTTCAGAATTCAATAAATCTTAACACATAGCCGCAATAATTGATTGACCACCGACATACGACGCTATCAATATGTAATGACCCGTAATCCACGGACAGCAATACAACTTTAAGAGCCTTCCATTCGTGGTTCGCCTTAAAAATGTATGCATCTCAAATATGCACCATGACAGCGACAGTCGGTTTTGTTACAGAGGAAAAAATCGGAGAGCGAGTTGCTGATGAGAAATTGATTAGCGTTTTGCCCAGTCACAAACTTTCACAATCTCTTGGTCACTCAAACCCCAGTAAGATCCATCCACCAATCACATTTTCTTCATTATTTAGTGTTTGCCATCTCCTTCACTCCCCATCTGCTGGTATTCACTTATTTCACAATTTTATTTCATACGGATCAATTCACGTTAAATATGATGTGAAACAATGACCCTATGGTGGCATTTATCTACATATGAAAGCCTTGTATCAATCATTGACCTAAATAAAATGCAATGACTATAACCCTGCCCAAGTGAAGCTAAAAAATTAAGCATCCTGCCAACTACGGAAGTACCTTAAACATTCCACTTTATTAAACTCTTTGATTATGTAACCAGCGGATGCGTCACTATGGCAAAATTTTCAGGTGAAGTCTCACTTGTCACTCAAAACAATGAGATGGAAGCCATACTAGGAATGGGCTCTTCAGGTGAAAAAATGAAAAGCGTGTGCAAAATATGAATGAAGATTTTAATACACAAAAAATCATATAACTTTGACTTCATTTCATATGTCATATGATTCGGAATGAATCGTAAATTAGATTAAAAATACAGGGGCCCAACACGAACGATTAAAAACTCTTAGAAAAACTATCCACACATTTCACATTTATGATTTTTTCCCAGTAAAATAGATGACAGTATGAAAGAGGTCCCAGTCTGACTCGTGTCTAGCTTCGGCTGATCCCATGCGCAGCGTAAGGTGATCATCATTAAATTATACTGAGTTCAGTGGTAACGACCTGTATACCTACCAATGGCGGCGCAAATGAGGAACATGCACAATTTTTCAAAAGTGCTTTAATAAGAAGGTCCCTACCTTAAATGTACTCGCCGAAAATTTCGTGGATAAATAATGTTTTTTAGCCGAGTTATGAGTCTTTAAAAATTAATCTTCACCGGCTGCTTGAAAACACGACGTCATCGGAGCGTTACGTCACGGCACGGTATCCACTGATGACAGACTGAGGCAGTGGATAGAAAAACGGTCTATACAGGGGCTAAAACGCAAATTTGGCGTAAATAATTGCTGTTTTAACGTCAAAATGCAGATTAGCTTTGTTCGCGTCGCTTGCTCCATCTGCACCTTCTGCACCGGAAGGTGCAATGAAAATCAGGCGGGTGCAGGAAGGTTCAACTCGTGCGACGCGAACGGCAACGTAACAACAAAAATGGCGCGGGACATGATTATAATAAACATTGTCGAAGAGGATTTTTATGAAGACTGTAATGTTATTTTCCCAGCTTTCATTCAGCCGCGGGATAGATATAACGTGTTATTCTAGTAATTGATGCGATTTACTCGGGTTTGTTATGATTCTGGTTGAACTAATGTTGAACACATTTGTTTATTGCTTGTTTGTTGTTTGATTGTATTGGCATTACGTTGCAAATGCCTCTACGTCTTCCTTTATTAAGAATAAGGTTTTAAGCTTTTGCAATTATGGCAAATTTGATATCGATATCCTAGACCTAAGTTTATTAATTGGTGTGAGAAAAGTGTCAATGAGCTGAAGTTACCATTTAGATGTAAACATTGCCTTTTCACTTCATATACGCCTTTTAGTTATGCTAGTTGTTTTTATTAAAGGCTATTACATTTTTATTACGCATTAATTTCTTTACTCGATTACTTCCAGTAGATGGGGAAAATAACTTGACAACTTTTTTAAAAGGATTCGTGACCACCGAGACTAACAATTTTGCTAATCTCGTTCGAATGTTTCGGGAACACGAAGTGGTCCGTAATGAAATTCTTAAGTGTAATGACCAAAGGCAATTTGGAAGGCATTCTCCGAATATTTTTGTGTCCGGCATTTCCTTCGTACCTATATACCTACTGCCCATATGAATGAAAGGATATTTGTGGCTGCCTCATTCCATATTGGTCTAAGTGGTTCGTTGGTTCAATGGCCTCAGGGTCGTATATAATATAAGTATTACCTCTGTATTCCCAAGATCGTCGAGGAAATATTTGCCCCTATCTAGAATCTGAGATAGTATTTTATTATCGTTGTAAACGACCATCTATTTCATAGAAATCATGGTGAAAAATAATGAAAACTCGTTCAATACTGCGGAAAGATTAATTAACATTCATGAATCGAACTAACGGAATATCAGTGCATTTCATTGAGAAGGTTGGTGGTGTGAAAGACGTCATATTATTCGAAGTCATAATTCTAAGTGTCAGTTGTGGCAAAAAAACATTTTTATTAATCACAATATCACCTACCATAGCGACAAATACCACTCCATCCTCATCGAAGAGTAATTCATTGTGCTTGTCTACATTGGTATAGCTGTCATTTTAACAACACTACATGGATCCACTCACGATACTGTTTCATTCACGAGAAAAGAATGTATACCTACGGTACGTTTTAAAAAATTGCTATTGGATTGGCATCAGTCCTCCGTGGGAGTTATAGTAAATGTATATAGTCGACGACGCGAACAAATCGTTTTAGAAAATTGTTTATTGATAGGTTACTATGCTAAAACTAAGGTAGTTTTCATTCGAATAAGCACTTTCGCCACGTTTAATGAGAAACGTCCATTTCATTTGACTATATATCATAAGTTCGCTTGTGTTTACTATTTAACCACTTGAAAAAATTTATTATTATTAATATTTCACCCAGTCAGATGTATTTCAAATATCAGATGTTTTATTTCCGAAGAAGTAATGTCAAAATGAAATACCTTCCAATTATCTATCATGGCCATTTGCTTTCCGCCTGTTTTCGTCTGCTATTACCCATGATTCCTGAAGTTGCACCTTTTGCTCCACCTCCGAAGCTGGTGCAAAAGGTGCAGATAAAAGTTGCACCTTTTGAACCTGCACCCGCGACGCGAACAGCGTTCGTCACTTGCAACTTCCGCGACGCGAACGCAAAAGTGGCAGAAAGGTGCAGGAAAGTGCAGAAGTTGCAGCGACGCAAAGCTATGAATATGTTGGGTTGCCAAGGCGTTGTTGAAATAAATAAAGGGGATTGTTTGGGGAGATTTGGAAAGATTAAATGAAAATAAGTTGAATGCACATTGTGATCTACGTTGCACACCTACATCATTTGCTTAGTGGAATACGTTTATTGCAGCATGGATATCCAATCGAAAAACGTGTGAAATCGTCTAAAGTGCCCCAGCGCTCCAGTACCTCTATTTTCTCGCCGGAGAAGGATTTTGCTTGTGTCCCAAAGGACAAAAATGATAGAAGAAAATGGTTGACGACCCACGGAATGGAGTTAAATACTTTACCTATATTGTCAACGAAATATTTCTCAATGTAAGTACACTCTTGAATGAGGGTTACAGTAGGGTTTTATAGAATTGCCAGTTTTTCTCGGATGACCACCAAATTTAGGATGTATCACTCATTTCACTTTGTAAACAACCCTAGAAATGTACCTAATAGTACCCATTGTAGGATTAAATATAAAGGAAGGTGGCTATTCACGAGAATAAATACTGATTACGATTAAACCACGGAGAAAAATAAGGAATATACGAGAAATATGAGGCTTTTGGCAAGGTACACTCAATATTTGCCACTGTTATGCCAAAAAAAAGTTCGCTGCATGTCAATGCAAAACCTAAAATTTCGACTCGTTTCTGCAGTGGGTTTCGGTTAAAAAACAGGAACATGAGTAATTACAGCGTAAATAGTGCTTGAAACTTATTTCTGTGTCTATCGAATACTCTTTTATTACCATTTAACGATCATTTGGATCTCAACTCCGATTGGGGAAAACTATCAAAGTTCCTCATGGTTACTAAGTAAATACATAATATAGATTTTCAGCTAGCAATGGATATATTTAACCTTAATAGACAAAAATAAATATTTAGAAACGCTCTTAATGTTATTTTCATTAACCGCATAATTATTTACCTGCTTGTTTCTACTCCACGCATCGCGCCAGTGACGAAGGAATCACTGCTTTTCAGATATCAGCCGCCATATGAAGGAGTCGACCAAAAGTAAACTATCGTATTGTGCCTTCTTAAATCCCTCTTAATTCAATTTGTCCTTTGAGGAACTACTGCAAAGCTCAAAGATGAGTTTTACTTCGATAACTTGCATTAAGGCTCTACCGCTCTACTCTCTGAGCGAAGTGAATGGTGTACCGTGCGATGACGTCAGAGGGCGTTTCAGGTCACGTGATTTCAAGCGATATTCGAGCACTTTTAATTAGCATTTACTGAAGTTTGTGGTGTACTAGGATATTTTTGGCTTATATATTTGGACTCGTGAGAAAATTGCCGATTCAATGGGACTCACTAGCATGATGAAATAATTTCATGCATGTTCCCCATTACTATTTCTTACGGTGTCCATCACCAAATAACTTAATTATCTGCTGATGACTGTAGTTAAATAAGATTTTAAGATCATCGGAGTTAGTGTGACAGGGTGAGAGACAAATGATCTTTATACTGAAAAATAATCTACTAACGAAATTAACGAAGCGCTCTAAATAACGAAGTCCTCTTTATAACGAAATGCGGTCGCGAAAGTTGGAACCCCAACAATCAGGTTAAAGCACGTCAAAGGTCAATAAATGGACACGGAAAACGGAGAAAATAGCGATGAAAATAATGGCAACTTAAAGAGAAAGCCGGAGGGGCGATACTATAAGGGCAAATTGGAAACATTGGCTACACTTTTGGCGTCCCGATGAAGTTATCATTCAGGGGATGACACAAACGATAGCAGGCAAATTCCGAGAGACGAACGAATAGCAGGGACCATGTCCCGGGTACAATTAGAGGGAATTGAAATTTTCAGGTCACATTTAACCTTATATAATCTAGAGGACCTCTCCCGAGTCCGCATTTACCAATTAAGAAAACCTTCGAGCCGAAATCACGAGGGCGATAAGATGTGGGCGTCAGTTTTCAAGTACTTCACAGTGACCTCCGACATAAAGATGTGTGCAACCTTAAGTTGGACAGATTCATGGTATTCTCGGGAAAAAATCAAATGAAAGTCGCCAAAAATAAATTTTTGCGGACATGGGTGACGGAAAAGATAGGCGACATAAAATAAAATAGCTCTTGAAATGGAGGAACGTTAAAAAAGAAATCGTCTTCGGCATTAGTGTTTAAATTCATGCTCACAAGATGATAGTCAACATTTTGTGAACATGAAATATGAAGGTTAATAGTATTTTTATTATACCGATCTATCTGCCTATACATAAATATGCGTGGGCCTGCAAGGAGTGCCAACTGAGGGTTTAAACCGCAAGCAGGGATGGACGTGACTCAAATATCAAAGCCCAACACCATTTCAAAATAAAGGAAAAACGAACAAAATCTGTATATAAACATAAAGTAAGTACCCTTTCATATTAAACGATTTCATGAAATTAGTTACTAGTACGGCTAAGGCTAATGAAAATAGATTATTTAATTACTAAGTTTTGAAAGGATTGGATAAACATAAATACCACCAACGCATCCAAGTACAACTTTTTAATACCATTTCCTTCACGAGGAATTTCACTATTCAACTTTTCCGCAATATAGAAATTTAAGGTGATAAAATACACGCTTATCCAGATCATTACTCGACGAAAGCATATTGATTCATAACTTCCGTTTATCCACATTCACGTGAAAGTAATTTACTGCTTAGAATGACACAGGGCAGCACATTTAAATAGCTAGAGCACAGCAGCTGAGGTAATTAGGCGGAGGAGCGTCACTTTACCATCCTATAAACATTATGCTGATTGAGAAAATAGATGTTACACGGAGGGAACCATATTAATTGACCAGAAGCATGGAATATAAGAGGATAAATGCCTCGAACCAGAGCTCAAAGATTAACGCCAATAAAAAATAAGATAAAAGTAGACCAATGAAAATTTATGACAGCTTACCTTAACTGCATTCTTCAAGAAACCTTTGAGGACACCTTATTGAGATTTATAGCGGCCGAGGTATTTTAAATTTTCAAACAAAATTCTTCAGATTTAATACGCCTAAAGAAGTACGAGGGGTTTCCTGAGAAGAGCGTTGTGCTGAGGTTGATTGTAGTCACAGAGTAGTCGCATAATCCAATCAAGATCTCCGTAAACTGAAATAAAACAGACAGGAAAAAAAATAACCAAAACTGAATGGGGTTTACATCAGTATCAGAAGTTTTTAATACGGTAAATTAACTATTGGAATGTTTAATTCTGGTTAAAACTGCATGGCTCAATTATACCACGTTGCTGTTTCGATTAATTCATAGCGAACATTTCAAACTACAATATGAGTAATTTCCTAAGTGATAGAAATAGTGAACAAAGAGGTTTGATGCCACAATGATGGTTTAAGATGGATATATGACTATTGTGCAGCGATTAAATCAACGAGTTAACTAGTGACCCGCAAATGAGACACGTGGCTGGGGGTTTTATAACACCGGCAAAAAGGATTGCAAAAATAATAAGGGAACTTTGAGCAAGTTTTATGTGAAGCTCAGTTATTTTAATAGCCATGAAATTTCATTCCTTGTGTACCTGCTTTCGGTAGTGGATTTCCCGATTTAATTGCAAATAATTAATTATTATTGCTATAAGTAGTTTCAAATTGCCAAAATTGTATATTAAAGGGTCACACAAATATATTTCTTCAAAAAATTACCCAAAAATTCTAAGCATAGAGCTTTTGCGACTCAAGCGCCCCTCAACGTCCCAATTAAGGCTTTACCTACTATATACCATTATGCTAGCTGCCGTTTTCCACGCACTCCACCAATTTACTTCGAATTTCATTCAAACATGAAAAGAAGACGAAACAACTGAATTATCGCGATGATTTAGATATTTTTAACCACTCATCTAAACAATAGGTAAATTAATCAAGGTAACAAGTTTGTATTCATTTTTTTAACCCTGAACTCGCAAACATATCCCCCAACACGCCATCGAAGACGAGAAGATGAATTTGAATCGTTTTACCTCCGGGCCAATAGTTGAATCTATGTCGTCCGTGAACATCTAGTTGATGTAAAGATTTTATGAATTAACATTTGCAATGAATCCCACGAATACTAATTACAAAACCGGATGATTTCCAGCGAGTCATCTCGGATAGCGAACATAAAATTGATTTATGCAGACGTATAACGAAAAGTTAGTATCCGGCACAAATCCCATAGTTACTAACTAACTATGTTTCTCGGATTTGTGCCGGATGATGTTTTGCAAATGACACCGAAGTGCTGGCTGAGAACTTGTCTATCGTATTTTAGGCGAGTTCATTCTGACGTGTAATAAATGTTCTGGCATGAATTCTGACACAGGCGTGAACACGCCCATATGGCAGTGTTCCATATTTTTTACGGCGGATGTTGCAGATAAATGATTTACGGGTTTTACACCGGGTAACCACCTCCACAAATTCCGAGGTTTCGCCACATTACTTATCTAACGTTCACGAGCCTGAGAACGCTAGAGAAGTAATTTATGGAAACGACATTTGAGATTTTAAGTCGGTGTAAAACCCGTGAAGAAATTATCTACACCCAAAAAATGATAGTCAAGTTATCTTCCGAAACGCCATCGTTTTCACAATCCTTTTCACGGGAAAATCTTAAATCAAGGACAAGATTGCGATAAATGAGATCCAAAATTATCTAATACCCTTATTGCATTCTCGCACAGCCTAAATCTATGGATCAAAGCGGCGCTCAGCCAGCAAGTTAATTAAAAAGGAAATCAATCCTCACTCGGTGAACGACACCTGCGGAATTTATCACCCATATTTGTCGCGCCTTATCGTTAAGTCAGGACCGATGGAGAAATCTATCCCAACCATCTGCCGACCCCGAAGCCATTCCCAGTCAGCCGATTGCTCCGAGCCGACTTCGACCCATCCACCATTATGCAAGGTGGGACAACAAGGGCCAACATTCGCACCAGAAGGGACTGCAAAACTAAACGAGAGCCACAGCGACGTCACACGAATGGTAGGGCACTAAAACTCGAGAGCAATCAAATGTCGCCGTCCTCATTTCCCTCAATCTCCGTCTAAAACGATTCGCATAGCCCTATCCCATTCCCCAGGCCAACACTGCACGTCACCAACGGGGGGGGGGGGGGTCTATCTATATAATCCTTCGCACTTCAAGCCAAACACTCCGTAGAGTCTCACACTATAAGAACGGGACTCAATATCTTCCGCCCCTCATCCAACCTGTTCTCTCGCATACGCTAGATATCTTTATTCGCACCACAATGTCCGTATTTGTAAGGCTATGCGGTGCGTCATATCGGACGTGTTTGATGTTCACGGAACTTCGCAATGCGAATTATTTTTCCGAAGTACCAAGCACAATCGGCCTGATGATTAAAACTGTAGATAGTAAAAGGAGCATAGCAGTTTACAATTTATGGAAAAATGTGACGTATATATGAAATAAACCATATACTTTACACAGATTTAAACGCGGGAGGCGATGACCCGCTCAAACGAAGGATGATCATTATAACACGAAAATAAATAATTTTTTTTCAGCGAGTTTAATGTCATTTTCAAGATATGCCTTGCCGTAATCTGGGTCGGTCGGAAAAAAGGTCAGCGGAAAATTAAAAAAACTTATTTTATTTTCTTTATGCCACCTAATTCTCACGATGTATTGTATACTATATGGGGCACTATTTGAAAAATATATACATTGCTCGACTTACAAGCAATAAATACCAAAATATTTAGACCAGTGGCGTAGCGAAGGCGGAGGTTTAGGTGGACCCCCCCGAAATATAAAAACACAATTACTTTCCTTCATAAAATAAACCAAATATTGAAAAAAAAATCATGAATTTGCGAAATATTTCTTTGAAAAATGAAGTTTTTTTGGTTGTGAAAAGAGTTAGAATTAGTTAAAAACCCTCTACTTAGTACCCTGTTTTCCAAATATTTCCCCATGGTTTGCATCCCACCCCCCGAACATAATTCCTGGCTAGCCCACTGATGTAGATGAATGAGAGTGGTACCAAAATACATGCAATTGACAAGGAAAAATACGGCATTTCATTTGTCATAGTCTTATTTGCAACTTTTTGACAGCAATAAATTAGGCGATGACAAGATTAAACCTAGCAAATTAATTTTTGAGGGTTTTAATTTGGGGTGTCCGAAGGCTTTACCCTGGATTTGAACTCGGGACCCCTCGATGAGCAGACAAGTGCTCTACCCATTAGGGTAGATTTCTTTTAACATACGAAAATAGCTGTCATCAAATCACAAAAACACCTACAACCCGTTCGGCTGCCACAGACAAAGTAAAGGATGAATAGAACCATAGGCAGATTTAGGAGGGGGTATGCCCCCTTCCACACCCTTAAGAAATAGGCAAGATTTTTAATACGGTTTTCATTACGTTCGCTTTGTTTAATGTATTACAGAGTCTCAATCATTTCATTTCATATAAATAACCTTCATATTAAAATAAAGAGAGTATTTCGAACAGTAGTTGCTGCATGTTTTTTTGATCTCAAATACGAGAAGACCGTTTGCCTGTCAGACCCTTGTCTTTCCCCCAGAAAAAATCATGGATCCACCCTTGAATAGAGCTGAAAATTTCGTCAACTTCAGTGCCACGTTTCCAACATAATAAAAATATTTGACAGTCGGACTCCCTAAAACCCGCGAAACTTAAAAATTCCCCTCATTTCCTGAACACACCTCGTTCCGCTTCAGGACGCTGAAATTCGTATTCCAACGTTTTAAACATGCGGCACTGGTCCAGAGTTCTCTTTCCTCGCATGCAACACCACCCCCGTTTCAACAGGTCCCTCGACGACGCCCCCACAAGAAGGCCGTTCTCCACCCACGCCACCCTCCCCTCCAACGACGACTCCACCCCCCACTCCGCTCCCCTTCCCCCCCCCCCCCTCCTCTCTCTCCAGATCTCACAAAACTCCTCCCCCCCTTCCTCCCCACACCTTCCAGGCGAAACGAGTGCTCCGCACACAGGACTTAATGAATTCCCGCCATACGCGCAATGTGTTTGTGCGTGCGCGTGTGTGTGTTGCGTCGCGAGGGAACGAATGTGAGTGGGACTCGAGATACGAGGGCAATGGGAGAGATTTAGAGGAAGGGAGAGGAGAGGGGTGAGTGGGCAGGGTCATAGATTTAAAGAAGACAATAGATGAAGTCCTGGGAGGCGAAAATGAGGAGTGCTTGCCAGAGAAAGCGACACATACGAACCCATCACGCAACGGCGTCTGCTACAACATCCGCCACATTTTTTTTGTAGCTACAGAGACTAAAGACTCGTGGATATTAATTTACTTTAGACTACAAAGCATGTTTGCCGACTACATCAGGCGAAATTCTGATATTACGATAAAACAATCAGGTACTTTTCCGCAAAAAAATGTTTAATTACGACTATCTTCGATACAGTTTCTTTTATGGCCAGGTCCACTACTTTTGTGGAACATTGACAGTCAGTTGCATTAATACTTTAGTTTTCCAAAATTTTTCACTCGTTTTTTCTGGTATTGCATGTCTATTTGATATTGTTGTATTATACGTGGATCGGGTCATAGATTTAAAGAAGACAATAGATGGGAGGCCTGAGATGCCAAAATGAGGAATGCTTGCCAAGAGAGAAAGACACATACGAAAACAACGCACGTCGGCGTATCCTACTACACCCGCCACATTATTTTAGGTATAGAGACTAAATACTCATGAGTATTACTTTACTTTAGACTACAAAGCGTGTTTTCCGACTACATCGGGTGGAAGTTTAACATATTAATATAACAGACCGGTAATTTTCCACAAAAAGATTTTATTAGAGCCAGTTTCGACACAGTTCGCGTCACGGTCAGGTCCATTATTTTTTTGGAACATTGAGAGCCCGTTGCCTTCATACTTCAGCTGTTGCAAAAATGTTATCATTACTGTTTTCTGGTAAAGCATGTCTTTTTGACATTGTTGTATTATACGTGGGACTAGTCGTAAAGAAGACAATACATGAAGTCCTGGGAAGCGAAAATGAGGAACGCTTGCCAAAAGAAAACGACACATAAGAAGCCATCGCACGCCGGTGACTCCTACAACATCTGCCAAATTATTTTTTGTAGGCTCAGAGACTAAACAGACATGGGTATTGATTTACTTTACACTAAAAAGCGTGTTTTCTGACTTCCTCAGGTGGACTGATACAGCAGACAGGTAATTTTCCCCAAAAAATGTTTAGCTACGACCAACTTCGACAGTTCGTTTCATGGGCAGGTCCACTATTTTTGCGGACCACTGATAGCCAGTTGCCTCAATAATTTAGCTGTTCCAAAACTTTTTTCAATTCAATTTTACAGCTTGGAATATCTATTTGATATTGCTGCATTATATGTGGAAAAGGCCACATATTTAATGAAGACAATAGATAAAGTCCTGGGATAAGAAAATGAGGAATACTTGCCAATAGAAAACGACACATACGAACCCATCGCGCGACCGCGTCCGTTACAACATCTGCTACATTTTTTGTAGGTACAGAGACTAAAGACACATGGGTTTATTTACTTTGGACTACAAAGCATGTTTTTCGATTGCATCAGGCGGAAGTCTTACATATTAATTTTACAGACTGGCGATTTTCCGGAAAAAAAAGTTTAATTACTACCGGTTTTGATTCATAAAATGGTCAGGACCACCATTTCTGTGGAACATTGACTGTCAGTTGTATAAATACTTTAGTATATTCCAAAAATTATCAGTCGGATTTTCTGGTATTGCAAATCCAAGGGCCTAGCCAGGATCATAACTAGGGCGGGGAAAGCCATGGTCTGGGGGAGGGGGGGGGTGCAAACCAAGTTGTGACATTTGTTTATGAGATTATTTCCTTGAAAAAATAGTTTTATTTTAGTTACATATGTTATACTAATACATATAATTTTTCATGGGTTTAAAGAAAATTTGTTGAATGCTTTCGTTTCAATTCAGTACTGATTTTGCTAAAAGACTTTTCCGATTTTTGCTTCTAAGGGGGAGGGACAGCTGCCCCCTCCCTGCCCCTCGCTGGGTACGTCCATGTGCATATCCATTTGATATTGTTTTATTATATATGTGGCACGGGCTATAGATTTAAAGAGGACAATAGATGAAGTCCGATGACGTGAAAATGAGGAATGACTAAAGACCGTGTTTTCCGACTTCATAGGTTGCAAGCCTAACATATTAATAGTACAGACCAGCAATTTTCCGCAATTAATGTTTCATTAATGACGGTTTCGATACATATAATGGTCAGGTCCACCATTTTTGTGGAACATTGACAGTCACTTGCAGAAGTACTTTAATTGTTCCAAAAATTGTCACTTGGTTTTTTTTTTGGTATTGCATGTCTATTTGACATTATTTAGACTATACGTTGGACGGATCACAGATTTAAAGTATAAAAATATTTTTTATTGCTACCGGTTTCGATATAGTTCGTCTTAATGTTAGGCCCATCATTTTTGCGGAACATCGACAGTCAGTTTCATAAATTTTTAGGATGATCCAAAAAGTTTCTCTTGGGTTTTCTGGTACTTGCACATATAAAGGTGAAGTCCGATGATGTAAAAATGAGGAATGATTAAGACCGTGTTTTTCGACTTCACTGGGTGCAAGCCTAACATATTAATAGTACAGACCGGCAATTTTCCGCAATTAATGTTTCATTACTTATTATATTGCTTCAAAATAAATCGTATTTTATGCATACTTGAACTGTAAAGCTATATCTCTATCGACTACTTTATCAATAGTAAAGTCTGAAATTTTATAAATAATATAAACTTTCCGGTCCATTAAAAACTTATTTGATTTGTCACTCGTAGTTATTTAAAATATATATTGCTATGACGTTACGTGCTGTAGCCCCGAATCCCACTTAAATCTTCAAGATGCGAAGAAAAGGCCCCCCGTGGAATAATTGAGGGCGACAATACTTCCTCCAACGGGAGAAGGATGAATTTGGAACTGAGAGGCGGATGACTGACAAGTGAAATTAATTCAAGAGCAACACGAGCCTCTCGGAGTGGGCTAAGAAAAATAAGCAGAGGAAGCAGATTTACTTTCCCTTCAAGATAATATTATAAAAGAGAAAAAAAGAGTTTTTCCTCGAGAATGCCATCCATCATGCGGTACACTTAGTAGTCACGTAACTAAGTGAAGCAGCGAAGAGGGAACTTGAAAATTCCTGCATTTCATAATATTGTTTTTGTCTCGTTTTCTGACCCGGAAAAGTATTCGTTCAAAAATTTAATTCTGGAGAAAGGATTTCGTTTGAAATATAAAGAATAGCGTATCAACGTACTGAAAACGTGAGCGATACTGCAGGTAAAACTGAAGTGATTTAAACGGCGGTGTAACTGATCATAACGAAACAAAAGCTGAGTAGCAAACTGTAATTTGGAGGCGTGAGAGAGTTCAATGAATGTTTCGAAATCTGGAAAATCAATTAGGGCCTTGCATGAAATACAGGAAAGCATATCGTTAACAACTTTCATGGCATCACATCATCACTTAGGATTCAGGAATTAGATCGTCGGGACTCTATTCATTGGTTTAATACCAAAGGTTATATTACGCCGCGCGAGATTGAACAAAACACTAATGCCTAGTAAAGGTATGATATGAGATACGCGATTAAACATTTGCTTTAATTGTGTGGCTTAGCTAAAAAACCACTCAGTCTATTTCAACGACTAAGAATTTTTCTATTGTATCTACTACAATCCGAAAGTACCATGTCAGTTGATAGAAAACTAATAATGATTGAAGTATTTCATAAAAGGCTAAAATTAACTAAATAACTATTTCCAGTAAAAATGATCATTTTCCTTGCATTGATTCCCAATTTAATAAGACCGTGCAGATAAAGCAATTCAACCTATAGAGGAAGGTCTCTCCAGTCAGGCAACTAAACAGTTCGTGGCGGTGATAGACAATTTTTATCTGGATGTGAAGCATAGGAAATAAAAAATGCACATAATCCGAGGATGCTATTTAGGGATACAACTATGCGCAGAAAACTTCAAAACGCTTCACTTGGCAAGATGTAAAAATATTACGGTCATTGGTAAAGCAGAGATATTGTTAAGGGCTTATACTTTGGATTCATTTTGAATCGTTAACTATGGTTTCAGATACAGTCAATTTAGTCACATTAGAACCCATTTACTCCATGAAACTAAAGGCAGAAGAGCACCTCCAATAAATTTGACAATGCTTCATTTAATAACTCGACACATATTAGTGTAGCACACATTTTAATTCTTAAACACAACAAAAAGTTCACGTGTAGAGGGAAATAAAAATATGAGAATATTTTTAATAATGGAGAGCAATAGAAGAATTTTTAGACAAATGAAGGTTAACGTAAAACATGAGCCTGCCAGCACATTTCTTTATTCTCTGGTTTGAATTTTGGTACAGAGTAAAAAAATACTGAGTAAGAAATCTGTGAATACGTTGAATTTTTCCTGACCCGTAAAAAATCAACTCTACACTCAGGCGCGTTTGCTTAGCCATTTAAATATGGGATTTAATGCACATTAATTACCCCAACCAATACAAGCATTAACCAAATTTTCTTTCCTAAAGTTAAGCGACCTCCTTAAATTCACAGTTAAAGTCCTGAAAACTAACCCTATGTACATCATCTAAATACCGATTTCGTCTATCCGTAAGAAATTCCTTTTTTTCTCCAGGATGAAAAATAAGATATCTTTCCAAACATATCATTGAAAGGAAAGCATTATGAATGTGGAAGTAAAATTTTTCCGGAGAGATATCCTTGAATAGCATAGTGAGAAGATATACAAAGATATCGTGGTGTCTATTTATTTCAATTTCACAAACTCTATTACGCGTGTTTAACTGGTTTCCAGTCATCATCAGGCACAGATAATACCAGAACCTGTTAAAAACACGTCCAGTGGAATGTGTGAAATTAAAATAAGTAGACAATACGATATCTTTGGGTATCTTTTCATTATAAACGTTCCCTATCTTCCAAAAAATATATATCATGAGCTTTTTACACGTCACAAGCTGGTAAGATGAGTATTCAGTGGACGAATGCGATTGGCTAACCTGATGCCGTAACCTCTTACCGGTTTTTGGACATATTGTAATGGATAACTTCGACTAAGGGAAGGTAAAAAGTTATAAAAAAAGAGATTTATGCAGCTTAAAGACAGTGGCGCAAAACACGGGACATAGTCATCGGATATCTGTCTCAGAAGTCGACTTTGATCAGTAATTAAGAATTAAATAAATTTTACCAAGAGGAATGACACTTATTTATGGGAGTACTGGATAGTTCTCATTGTTGGCTACATTAATGAATTTTACTATATCGTGTGGTATATTCGGTAGGCGATGGATAGATTAGGATCTTTTTGCCCTAAGGTAAGGTAGGGAAAGAAACGGCGGAGAGAAACCTGGCGTCGTAATTAGCATGATCTTCAACAAAGAATGACCAGGAGGGCCATGTTTTAATATTATTATTATTAAGATATTTAGTTACAAGTCGACCATGAAGTCGGGTGGTAACATAAATTTAGGAAGTACATTAAGACACAATAATATACATAACCCAAAGTCCCTTCGCATTAGATTGGAATTAAATGAAGTCGCACGTGAGTATTTCAGGTCACATCTAACTGGGTCAAGGATAAAATAAAGTGCCTAAAATAAAATCAGATAACGTTTTAAATAAATAGCCAATTAACTGAACCAAATGGAGACTTGGCTCATTCAATAGCATCATAATCAAACTACATTAACAATTATGAAACAGCCTATGCCCATTGGCTAAAATCAATATACGGCTTATATAATGGTATTACATGATTCGCCAATCACGCCAATATATTCACTTTTTTATGGTGAAAAATTAAAGGTATACTGAAAGAATAATGAAAATATCGATCCCGATCTACATTACCAGAACACGATATAAATAACCACATTTTATGGCCATGATCTGCGGTCAGACTTGATTTATGATCTACGCACACGGAAATTGCCAACATTTGAGACCGCAAACACTCCTCTCCAGAAGGGCAAATATACTCCCCTCTCCATCGGAGGTCGTGCTATTTGAAAAATAAAAAAAAGAGAGGAAATTTTCAATTCGGGTTTGGTTGCGTTTCCGGGTGATTGAGAAGACGGCCGCAAGAGGGCGGGCAAGAGGCATGTAGGAGGAAAACACACTCGCTCCGTTTCCCACGAGCCAATCGACACATTTGAAAACGACGAGCCGTATGAGGTCGTTTCAGAATTCTCCTCGCTTTAGAACGTCGCTACACCTTCTCCCTAAAACCGAAGGCCTCTCTTCAATCATTCCCTCACCTGCCCGCCTACATCCGACCATATCCCTCCGCAACTGCGTTCAACGGGAAGAACAACGTTTAATGCTGGTTCATTTTTTTTTGGTAACCATTTACACTTCACTCGCTCAATTCCTCCACGCTTTTAAAAGTTTTCCCTATTCTTTTTTATACTCGGCTCCAATACGCCCCGAAGAGTCTGATAAAAACAACAGCGTTCTCGTTCGTTTCAATTTTTTTAAAGGACTGGGTCTTATCATTTTCGCGAGTTCCTAGAATACTCCCGTCGCTTTGATTAGGGCTTAGATTAAAACAGGTGCTTCAAGCCTGATTTATTGGTTATTTTTTTAAGTTCAAACTCGCGAGCTTTCTGTATGATTGAGAAGACGAGGTTGGAGTCGATAGAATAGGGATTCCGTTAGGAAATGTTAAAGTTATTAAAAAATAAAAAATGATCAAGAAAAAAATTGGATGTGAATGAAATTGTCCTCCAAGGTGTCCAGTAACATGGTATCCCGACCTCCAAGAGATCCAATATACTCGAAGGTATATGGCATAGTCATTGTACTGACATAGCAAGAGTAAAATTTCAGAGAAGCTGGATAAAAAGTATGAGAACTCCCTGATCAAAAGCAATATGAAATTCTCATAATGTTTTAGATATGACTGCACTGTTGAGATGACCTTTATGAATGTATACTTTGATAATATTCCATTTGACTCTAAAATTTGCATGAGAACTCGAATTCTCAATTTTGATGAAAGAATAGCCACACGGAAACGTCGCACAGAGAGTCGGGAGTACTACGAACGCGATAAATATTATTTTAATAGAGGAATTACTATTAAAATTACAGACGTTGGTCATTTAAATATGTAAAATATGAATAAGTCATAATTGATTATAATCAATAAAATGCCACATATCGGATAACATTGGCGAAGATTTACTTCAGGCCAAATACAATATTCCGTAGGGAAAGCACTTCTTCATGAATCTGGCACAGTCTGCGACAGTGATTCGAGTCATAAAATAGAATTAGTTACTGAACAAAGTATTAGCTTATGTATTGAAAATTTATTTATATATACCAATGGTGGACGAACTCAAAATCTGCTGATAACACTTGTTTTGATCAATGTCTATTAAATTTGAAACAATTCATTTTAAATGTATCAATTTAAACCTGGAAATCGTAAAATTAAAAAAAAAATGATTTGAAATAAAGCATTGGGAATCAATTATCCACTTTAGCTCAGTGTAACTTATCAGGGTAAGGCCATTTTGACCATGCATTTTTAATATGGCAGCTGCCATAGGGACCTTGTTATGAGTCCAGACGCGTTTGTTTTATACCTATTAGTGCACCATGGACACAAGCGGATAAAAATTGCGGATGATCCTTATATAGAAAGTACACATTTAGGGGCGTCCGTTTGGAGAGGGGACTTTAAAGACTATATCTTCCTAACATCTAGAGGGGTTCTAGCACTCATAGAGCCGTCCGCTCACTAATACCTATCGGTGTACAAGTACATACTATGTAAAAAAAGCCAGAAAAATATATATGAAATACGCAAAAAATGACGCCAATTACTAGAATATTAATAAAAAATATATTGCATTTTGTATAATATTGTATTAAACAAATATTAGTCTTTTTAGAAAAAAGTCAGTGTCAAGTTTTGAGGCCTAAATGCCAATGATCTCTCCAGAGATCAAATCGTAAAAAAAAAGTCCCTGGATATGAAGTATTCCACGGCAATAAAGTCTAAAAATCCAGCCTAACAAGGCAATCACTATACGGCACTCTTCTCAGCAAAAATACAAGTACAAATGCAGGCCTCCGATGCGAAAACATTTATCAACTAAAATACGATAAGGTGGAATACCGCAAGGCATTCAGATTCCTTTTTTCAACTTTTCAACATTTTTAGACGCCTAATATCTCGTTCGAAAACGCCGAATGAGGAAATGAGCGGAAACAGTCAATCCTCCATTCCCACACGCAAAAGATATTGGGGAAGAGATTGTCCATCAAAATTGTTATATTACCAGTCGAGGATCAACGACCGTTTTTCTAGTTGAAATATCCCCCGCAAGAACCATTATTTCCCTCAAAATGGAATACGTGGCAGGGGGAACATCATCATTCACCGTCTCAGCGGACTTCATCGCGTTTGGAAAAATCCAATTACGTCCTTGCTCTTTACAACAGTTGACAACAAAAGATACGCTTCACTTGAGGTCTACGCCCATCCGACGTTGTCTCTTTTATCATACGTATCGTAAGTTTATCTCCGTCTGACAACTTTGATGGTCCCCTTAAGAATTTATTTAACCCTAGTTATTTTATTTCAATCCTAAATTAAATCGTAACATTTTAAAATAAATAGCATATCTATCTTACTCACTTCCAAAATAAGGCTAGGAAAGCTAACGAAAGATGAAAAAATAGACAGAATTACCACGGATGGTAAGAAAATATAATGTAAAATGTAAAAAAACATAAATCAAGTAAGTGATCAAGGCAGTAACCGGCGCGAAAAGGAAAAGCATAAACTTAGTCGTGGCAAATTAGGACTGACGGCTAAAAATAATGACTTAGAGCAATCATTCGATGGATTTCTCATAATGAATTCATATACTACTTGCGTTTACTATAGACAATAGAATGGTCCCGTTTTTTAACTATATTTAGTGAAAATAAAAACTGAAACGAAATTAATCTCATGATAAATCCAATGCTTCCGCTGGTGTTCTATTAAAGACTTTTCCAATTTCCACTCCACAAAAATATTTTCGTTTCTCTTTTAAAGTGAATGCCTTACAAATTTACCCCAACTCTCGCTCTGTTAATCTTTAAACTTCTCAAATCTTCCGCAGTGGTTTCTGACAGAACTCCGCTTTACCCCACGGCACGAGTTCCGAGTCATCGCTGAATTGAAGGCGGATATTCAATTAAAAATGAGTTTGTGGGCAAAGTTTTTCGAGGGGCGAATTAAACTAGATACCAAATATGAAACTAGCAACTAATTCACGTCTTCCTTTCAAAATCAAAACATTGCCAGTAACTTGAACAGAGTATTACGGTACCTAATTACCTAAGGGTATTTACTAATAAGTGGTTGCTAGTCAACTGAGTATGATAAGTTAAATACACCAAAGGATAAAGTTCGCCATGAAAAAATATTTGACTTAGCCGGGATTCGAACCCGCAGACCAGCGGAAAATAAGGGTTTTTCTCCCCGACAGTGGCTTAGTAAGCACGACCCTCGCCACATGTGAAGTTCGCTCTGAGAAGATGGCTTGGTGGTGTAACTGGTAGCACGCCTGACCGGCAATCGGGAGATCCGGGTTCGAATCCCGGCTAAGTCAAATATTTTTTCATGGCGAACTTTATCCTTTGGTGTATTTAACTTTGCACCCGTGCGCGTGACTGCGTACAAAGTCACTTGTTCCTTCAGTGCTGAGTATGATAAGAACTGCAGTAGAAGAATAGAAATCATACTCTACCTCCCATTGACGATTTTACGGCAAGAAAGACATTTTCTCAGCGAAAAGTCGCTGAGCTTAAATTAAAACGCATAGATATTTTTGAAGAGTAAAGACATTCATGAAACTAGAAAAAGAAGAAATTTTAAACACCAAGGAAAACTAGAAAAATATAATTTTAGGAAATTAATGCCCAAACGGTTGGTAAAAATATCCAGAAAACTAAAGCCCGTACATTGAAATTACACGCATATTCACAATGAGTCTGCTAAAATCAGAAAATTATAAAGATAATTCCTCTAGACGCTATCCAAAGGTGGAGTAAATGATTTATCATTATTCATGTTCTATTTATTTAGTTATTTAATTATTTTTTCATGTTCTCCCCTAAACGTTGTGATGGGTATATGTGCATACTTAGGTTTTCTTGCTATGATTGATTGAGTTAACTTCAAGATTTCATTTCTATGCCCTGATGTGTTAGTTGTGCTGAATTCCATTCGGAAATATTTTATATATTTTGTACAAGTTTATTTTGTGTTCTCTTTTGTATGTAATATTCATTTTATGTTCTTGACGGACAATTTGTCCAAGAACAACAAATATTATTATTATTATTAAAAGATACCATAACGGGTAGGCACTTGAAGATTAATTTAAATTATCATAAAGTTCATTTGCCAACAGACTCTTTATACACGCATTGGTCATCCTAGATCTATAGGTAAGATTAAAATAGATTTAACAAGCCACTTGCTAACAATTATGTCATATAGACAATGCGTATAAGTAGGAACCTCTTGAAAGAACAGGGTAGAGTTACGAAAGAATGTGACCCTCCTCACCGTCAATCAGATTGAGCACAAAAAATCAAGAAAATAGAGTTTAAAGCATCAAGACGAATGCAGTCGAAGAGTCTACAGACACGAATAACTGACGTAAGGAGTCATCCTTCAACTTTTCTCCATTAACTCATGGTCCGTTCCAATTTAGACCACTTACTCAAATATTTTTAAATTATAAAAGCCAATCGGCTATAAATAAGGTTGGCCTCAACACTTTTCAAGGGAGCGGAATTAATTCCAGCCGTAATGAAGTTTAGGGAAAAAATCTAAAAATATCTCAATTATTAAAGATAACATTCTGGTGGAAACCTTCAAAGATCATAATGTAAAGAATAATAAATGAATCCACTTGAATCCACGGAAAACTAGCGGATAACGATGACAAGCATAGATAAATCTATGTTTGATACACTTTTGATTGATTGAGTACAGTTAAAATTACGAAGTATCCACAATTTTCAGGTTCTAACAAGCCAACGGGAACATTTAGAAGAACCGTTTTACGACATTTCATGTACTCAGCTTTGTTCTTCAATGTCAACCGTGGATCATATGAAGTCTTGCATGGCATATACGCAAATGTTAATTTCACGTATATTACTTCACTCGGCCTCTGACTCGCGACAAACCAGTACAACTAAAGAAAATCACTTCTATTGACACCGCCTCTTCAAAATTATTTCAGGTAACCACAATTGAAAGCAATTCAAGTGATCACTACAGCCAACAAGAGATTACTGACAAATTTACAATGCTCATAATACTGATGAATATTTCTCTTCCTTGGTCGGACTTGATTCCATCATTCTTTCGTTCTGATACCCCCTTTGGCTGCACTAAAGTATTTTTTAATTAGCTTAATTTCCAATAAAATACATTTTCTTCCTCTCACAAAACGCAATATCTTCTCTAAATTTATTGAAAACTCAAAGTATGATGAAATTTAGGAAACTTAACTTTTTAGGACGCAAAATAATTTTCCGTTGTTTAACTGGGCATTAAGTTTAAAGACTGTTAATAAGTTAACAGACTGAGAAGGTACTAGAAACATCTTTCAGTTCTTTGAAACCAACCACAATTTTAAACATTCTGGAAAACATACTAAAATTCGTTTAAAATCTCTAGGTATAATCATTAAAAGGTAGAAAAATAAACTTATCCGTCAAAAAGACTTTAATTCCATGAAATAAAATGGCTCTTAAAACCTGTGGGCTAGAGAACGATTTCTTAGATAAAATTCAAAGCTACTGCCACTCGCTCTTACTCAAAAGCCACGTAATGAGTTACTAAAATTTAGATGACCTATTTACGAAGACATGCAAAGGCTCACGCATAATGGCTTACATTACACCTTTAGACAGAGCAGCGTGCGCGACAAAGATAGCAATAATTTTATTTCGCCACGCACGACAAAGCCGACCCCAATTGCACGGAGTGCATCGCGAAAACAAACAGAGCACAAAGCAAGATGGGGGAAAAATGATAAATGCAGACATACGCGGAGTCCCCGAATGCAGGGCCTGCGGTGGGCCGCTGCTCATTCGAAACACAACTCCCTTCCGCTTTCCCCACGGCTGGCCGCACCCTAGGCCATCCCCACATTTGCTTCAAAATCAACAATAAGCGCCAACAAGTCTTCTAACCCGTTCAAAATGCCCCACGAACCATTAAATGCAATCGCTTCCGCTTCAAGAACGTAAACCTTCTGGCACCGTACTCGCGAGTGAATCAACTTTTGCCCTTAAGAATGTTCACCCTGTTAAAAATGAGTTTTTCCAAGGAAGTTATGGGGTGATACGCGTGAGTCGTCAAGCTGGAAAACTACCCTAGGAGGCATCGGCGGATTTAGGTGGATGGCACGGGGGCACGTGCCCCCCTAACCCCCCAAACGCTTAAAAAAAATAGACAAGACTTTTAATGCGGTCCTATTATCATGACCTTCGTTTTGTTTTGCGTATTACGGAGCCTCAACAATTTAAACCGTTAACCCAAGCCAATAAAACAGATTAGCCGGTCATTCTCTAGTCAGCGTTTGAAAAAGATTCGCCCATGTGGGAAAGGGACTCGAAAACTGCCGTTATTTTATATAACATATTAATACTTTCACATTAAAATTAAGAGGTAATTTTGTACAGTAATTTTTGTATGGTGTTTTAAATTTTCAGAAGACCGTTTACCTGTCAGACTCTTGTGTACAAATGGGGGCGCATTATGAAATAATTATGAAATAATTGAAAACCACAGTGGAACCCAATACAAAGGTTATGAATGAAGTTTATGTCATCATAACTAACATACTACCGTCCATTTGAAAAAAGGAGACGGAAGCTTTATAATCCTTCTATTTCCTAGAAACTAAATGAAATGTAAGGTGCTTGACTACGTATGGAAGACGATTAAGGTGGCCGGCAGATGGTCAGGATAGTTAACGTGAAGTTCTGACGTGATGATCGTATCCCTTACATCTATGAGGTGATTGAAATGGACATTTTTATTAACAGATAGGACGAAACCATGATGAAAAATCATCAGGCTAGGTAGAATCAGGAAGTGATAGCTGAGATGAGTGTAAAACAGATGAGCCGGATGTTGCCTTACCACGCGGTCAAAATAAATATGTATACACATGGGGGATGTCGACGGGGAAGTGAAGCGAAAAGGATGTCCTGCGTTGAAGTATGCCATAACTAGATAGACAGGTCAGGATAATCAGTTTTCTCAAAGAATATTAGTTTTTCTTGCCTTGGTTTGGTGGCCTTACTGATTCATCGTTATTTACTCTACGTTTTCATTGAGCTACGGAACCATAAAAAGTATATAAGAATTATTGAAGACATACATCTATAAATGAACTTGTACTTATAATTGAAGTGAATATTTATCAGATGTGTAGAACATATAGATATGTTACAACGAATTGTAGAAAAATATTTCACATGATGCCCTAATTATGATTATTAGTATGCTTCGTCGCGGCTAATATAATAATCAGCTAAGTTTAACCTTCTCATGTGCTAGGCTAAATAGTTGATAGGAGAAATGCTACCCATTAAGGTAGGTTTGCATGTAATATTAAAGAAAAATTATGGCAATCTCTCCTCCCTTCATGGACTTCCCTCGTTTTATCAGATATAAAAACAAAAAAAAGAACACTGAAGCTGATTGCCGGAGAATTTACAATAGAATAGACCCTTTGAGACTAAATATCATTTCTATGCCATCTTTTGGCAAGATCTCTCCTTTCTGCTTGTTCCCATACACCAAGTCATCCCTCACTATTCAATCTTTAAATCTTCATAACCCTCTAAATACATAACCTTCTTCTCTCCAAACCAGTGCTCAACAAACGAGTCGGCTCGTAAGTTTACACAAGTCGCACAAATGTGAGCAAACTCTCGCAGTGGATGCTCTCCGACCGGCTGATGACCGGGTAATATCCATTTCACGAAGGTCCGAGAGCATGTGTATACGAAATGCCAGCAAACACGCGACTCACTCTCCGCCAATCCCAATTTTTGGATCCGTGATCTTCCATTGGGCTCTCCCGCCCCCTCACCAAGCTCAACCAAATCCCCATGGGGCATATTCATCCCTCAACTTTATCATTCCCCGCGCACTCCGAAACTCTCGCTTTCCCTTTCATTCCTACCACATAGCCCTACGCGCCACTTCCTCCCGAAATCCAAGAGCAAAATAGAGAACGCTGAGTAATTTCTTGGAATTAATACCGACCTATTTTGTTACACTCATGATGGGTATATTTGTTCATTTATTTAATGAACTGATGAAACAAATGACCGCTGTAAACTTTTAGCCTTAATGAAGTCCTCTGAAACATTGAAAATTTCATCTTTTCATGTCAGAGCCATCATGCAAAAAACGCATTTATTTATCCACAGACATATAGATTTATTCATAAAAAAATATTTTTCACTGAACCCTTATCTACTCACGACTTATTCATGTTTTGATCACCATTTTCTTTTGAGTCTCAGTCAACGAAAATAATTCTGTTAATTTTCCCGCCTGACATTGTCTTGAAATCGGCATCGTTCTCTACCACCGGCAAATGTATGTAAATTAACTAGCTTCCTGTTCTATGTTTTGGGTATTAAAAATTTCATTGGAAATATTTGAACGTGTTATTTCACATTATTCATGACGTTAAATAACACATTCAAATATTTCAATACAATGCAACCTTTGAAATTGGTGAAAAAAATTCAATGGAAATGGTACAATGTGTTACTAAAATATGAAATAAATCCTAACTTATTCTTAGAATCAAATGTGCAGCCTTATTTTCATCGAGAGTAAAATACATTTAAAAACCTCATAATGCAATGGTGACCAATAATGTCGCACAAAAAGCATTTATTTGCCGTAATGCTCATTCAGCGCAAAACTTAAAGATTTGAATATATATGAGGGGCTGAGAAGAAAAGGGGTACCATTGATATTCTTTCTAAACCGAGTTAGGCACAGAAATTGATAAAATAAATATACAAAAATTTGGTGGCCAAGGGGCACGAGTTATTCTCTTTGCTCTGCTGACATCGAGTGGAAAATCAAATGCACTACTATATATTTGGTTGATCCGTTTTTACCAAATTATCGTTTATCGTTACCAAACGTTTATCTTTACCAATTTTTTTCCCTAACTCTGCTTAGAAAAACAATCACTTGTACCTCTTGGCTTCTCACTCCCTTCCCCCTTATATAAACTGCACACTACAATGGGGAAGGCAGCAAAACCAATGTAAAACAAGCGAGAAGGGGGAAGGAAGGAATGCATAATTTAGAGGTGCTCCGGGTATTTTGACACTTTTCCTAACTCCATCCTCCCTGTCGCCTTCGACTCTTCGTTCATTAATCCATGCCCATCGGTCTCCTCATTCACATTCACCTCGATTCCCTTTTTGCGAGCACACCGACCTGGGCTTTCGTTCAATCCCTTTACATTCGCCTCTCGCATTGCGTAAAACGGTTTCCACTCTCCTCTCCCCATCCATTCCGCACACGTATTACCTCCACCCTCACAATCTCCGCGTCCTTGGGAATCCTCCAACACCTTTTTGGAAACCTGTCCGAGCGAATTCCTCTCCTGATACCATTCCATAACAAACCCCTACTCTTTCCTACTCTTGCGAACCTTCCTCGGCCTTCTTTTTTTTCCATCCTGGACCACATACCCCTTCCTCACGATCCGAGTTCAGAGAAGTAATTCAAGCCTGTCCAGCACGATCCGGAGTCTCGGACCGTGAGAAAAGGTATTAGCAAGGTAGGCGGAGCACCTAGAGCAGAGAAGTAACAGAGAGAAGTCCACTTCAAGCGAAGCGTATTCGATTACATAAGTTTCATCATAGTCGTGCGGTTTCAATACAAACGCTGAAGTACTCTGTGAGCTCACATGAAAAATATTACTTCTTTCACAGATTAATTAATCAGCGATTATAAAATAAAAATAAGGAAAAATTTGAGTAACATTAAAAGCGTGACTTAAAGATAAAAATTATTTTCTAGAAAAAACGGGAGAATTGAACGCTATGAAATAATCGCGTCAAGATCTAACACACATATTATTAACCAACAGGGTAGCTCAAACGAGTCGCTAACCTAGCTAATAAGAGTCTAGTGGAACAGTTTGAAATAGTATTAGTATCGTAAATACTTTTCTTCAAAGGTGCGTATCAGTATTAACTACAGCAATATAAAAATGAAATCTTAAATGAATAGATACTCTTGGCATGCCTTTATGTGTTTCTTTCTTTTAAGGATTTCGATTTTTCCCACGATCGAACCTTATTCTAAAGATGTAGAGCTGAAATTAATTTAAGATTCGGAGGAGTTTTGTTAACCTCTCTTCACGCGTACCGTTTACTTAAACAGTTTGTATAAAATCGCTCCTCCTACCACCATTTTTAATTCAATCAAGAAAAATGAATGCCTTAATAAGTCGTAAAGCACCTAGCGCGAATACGGAAGGTCGAGGTTCGAGTCCAGGGAAGGCAAATGATTTTTTCCACTGTGGAATTTTCGCACTTCACTTGCGAGGGACTCCGTAAAGTAACCCGCCCGTTGGCTTGCCCCCGAATAATTTATTTGAATATTTTTTAATTAGGAGTTAATTCCTTATTTCTTTTTCCTTCAATTGCTGGTACATTTTTCGATTCGCATGCGCCATTCCTCGCGCCAATTTCAATGCTATATTGGAATGAAAACACATCGCGCCTTTCTGAATATCAGACTTCTGGTTTAAAATGACTGTACCCTTTTCCGATTAGCCTTATCCACATGGAAACACCGCTGCCCTTCGCCCCAGTACGGCACGTCCTCGGCCTCCTTTGACTGATTCTTCCCTGGCCCCACAGCACACAGTCCCACAAATACCGTACACGTACGCCCCACACCTCGGACGAGCGATCCCAGCGCGTCCATTTCATTTACCCACGCGACGAAGCTAATCCCAACCTGCCGCTGTGTCACGCCGCGCCGCCACCGCACACCTTGCTGCCCATACTCTTTTGCACAAGGAATGTCATTTGAATGCCACCAACGGAGTACAGAGGGGAAAATGCTCGAGGAGGCTGGTTATTCTTTAAATAGTATTGTGTAGGGGATCAATGAGTTTAATAAATGATTATGTCGAATACACCAAGAGGAGGAATACCAATATGCACATAGGCGAATTTATGGGAGGGGCTCTGAGACACGTTTCCCCCCCAGACGCTTAAAGAAATAGACAAAAATTTTAATACGGTTATCATTACGCTCGCCTTGTTTTGTGTATTACGGATCCTCGATAATTAAAGTTCATGTCAATAACTTTCATATTAAAATAAATAGAATATTTCGTATAATAATTGTTGTATATTGTTTTTCATTTCAAATATGAGAAGACTATTTGCCTATCAGACCCTTGGGTCCCCCCAGAAAAAAATCCTGGATCCGCTCTTGAATATGCACCTGAGTTACAGTAAAAATTATCGGTAGCTGAAGAGCTAATTCCAATTGTATAAACGCATTTCATTGTACAATAGGCTAAGTACTATTGTAGATCTAACTTTGAATGAGTGAACAGTCAAAAGATGTGGGCTATTTTCATTGTGTAAAAAACTCTCATTATCAGTGTAGAAAGACAAATAATTCCCGTAAGTGCAAGTATTTACTATTTGCACGATCAACAGTTCAATATTTCCTCTTTCATGCTATTAAATGCATCTACAATACTATTAAGATGAAACGTAATATTAAAAAAGCTGTACGCCGGAAACTGGTGGTTGAAAACCCATAGTGAGAATTTTCAAATATACCATTGCCTCGCAAAATGGTTAAGAAGTGCATTCAGGATCGTCCGGAATCGTATTTATTTTAAACGCATTGACACAATAATAACTAATCTACCACCTCTCAGGAACCACCAATTTCCACTGCCGATTGATAGCTCAGGCTCGAGATTATTGCTAAGGGGGCATCTGAGATTATCAATTATTGATCACATAAAACCAGTACAAAATAGCATTAATTTAGTAACATTGATTGTCCACCTAATGGCTAACTTTTCAAGGCATCATGATTGTTATTAATCGTTACTGAATATTAGATACACTTTGGTCAGCGTCGAATGGAAAGCCGGTCTCAGGTGCGACACTAAATATTGTAGGAATGAGGAGCTACAACAAAACAGGCACTGAACTCAAACATTTCATTCTTTACGCTAGCAAAAACATTTGGCATGCCATAGCTTGTTGTAGATGGTGCCTATTTGTAAATAAAATGATAATAAGTACAAGTAGATAGATATGTCTTGCGTTAGAACTTTAAGATAAAAAAAATTGGCGCTGTTTTTATGGAATAAACCAATTAAAAACAAATACCGTTAGTCAATTGTCTTGCTAGTAGCTCAAAATTGATGAAAAGAATTCTGGTTGATGTCGTTATTGATTAATATTCAATAAACTGCAGCAATTCATCGCCTAGAAATTTCATGAAATACAAGAACATTCACTTTCGATAGATAACTCACTCATTCTCAACACATTTTCGCCATTCAACAAACTGAAAGCAACAAAGATAAAATTCGATACCCTACTAGACGCTATTCATCTTAGATGCTATTTCCACAGTACTTGTGAATGAAAGAACTTTAAACTCAAAGACGATATTCCTTCACTTGACACGATGCGAACAATTTACGACCCTACCCTTGCTATTCTAGCGCTTAAAAATGTTCCCTCTATGACACGTACCACAGCCATAACCAGATTTCTCCACCTTTATGACTCAAAACTTGTGTAATGCTGATTTCTACCCTGGAGAAACCGACTCTCCACACTTCACAAATTCAAAAATTTTCATCACGCAAAAAGTTCTAGATTCTGAGGAAGGATTCGTCCAGTAAATGGAGTCACGGCGACTATGACGTAAAACTAACTTGATGCGCATCGCGCTTACACGTTTCACGTACGCAATGGGAAGCTCTCTAACGAAAACAGAGACAAACTGTCATGAAGCTCGATCATCAAACTAGATATTAAGGGAAAAATCAGCTCTCTTCCCTTCCTTCAAATTTTTCCCCTCTAAAAGGTAACGAAGAATAAGAATCCCCATACCCTTTAATTTTCCCGAAAATTTGAAGCCACCATACTTCAATTTGCCCGCATGAATAGACATCACTGACCTTGAATACATCCGGACTTGAAAAATAATGGAATGGAACTAAAATTGAATTAAGAGGGAACATTAATGTGTCTAATATAATTCATGATGGTTGGAAAGATTAAATATAACAATGTACGCCGTAGAATGGGCTTGGTATGGTATTAAAAGTACGCGAGCAAATAGAGTTACGGCTAGAATAGGTTGAAACTCAGTAGAGGTATTTCGCGCTTTTATGTTTTCATAGCTCAGTGGGGAACTTCCAATAAATAATAATATTCCACGCGTAATATTAAGGGTGAATAATAAGCCAGTAAATCTTGATTTTAAAAGTGACTCAAGCCATAACGATGTTGTAAAATATAAATTATTGCTACAAAAAGATTAGATATTAATTTTAAAATCCCCACCTAACAGCTGAAACTGGTGATTCTAGAATAAAAATAATTTATTTCTATCTAGGAGTGATTTACTTATTCTAGGTTATAAGTTTTTCAGCTAGGTTTTACTTTTCCAGCAAGTTTTATTACGCTTCTGTTTGCTTGGATTACAAACAACCCCTATATTACAATCGTCTTGGTTTCAATACGTGTCAATGATGCTTATTGAAATTTACTTTTATAGTTATTATTTAAATTTATTTTCTCTTATCTCAAGAGCAGCACTAAAGAGTTGAGAATTTTATCATGACAGCATGAACTCATAATTACAAATCTTGGTATGCAGGATAGAAATTGAGAGAAATCAAGAGACCAAAATTAAACAGGGAAGAGTTATTAAAGAATTATAAGTACACCCAGAGGGAAGAGTTAATAAAGCAGATACTTAAATGCATCGCAGGATGGAGTAAAATTTAACAATAAAATCCAAAAAAATATATAGTGACGTGAACAAGGCGGTTACTCAAATATCAAGATGATTCGTCTTGACATTTTCAGACTTTTAAAAACGTATACCAGACCAAATAGTCATCTTTATCGTTGAAAAAAGTATGTTTAAATACAATGAAATACTAACAATAAAGAATATTCAGCAAAATTACGAAAATGAAATGAGGTTTAACATTTAAGGTTTTCCTTTTGAAGACATTCCGGGATGCGATTATTAAATATCGAAGGTGTGCTTATATGCAATAATAGTATATGGAAAAATTGATGGTTGAATTTCACATCAAAACTGTTTCTCCAAACTTTTCCTTATTATTATCATTATTTCACCTGACATTCCGAATTTCCAGACAGTGAAATCCAGTGACTTATCAGGTTTTCTAGAAGCGTGGCCACCCTATTAAAATGCACAGTAGCAAACATATTTAGAAAGGGGCCCACGGGACCTTCAGCGCAATTCATTGAACATTCCAGAAGGGCCCTGAGGAACGTGATCATCTACCGTCACCGAGGTTACGCTCTGCATTGGAGCCAAAGCAGATCGACCAAATAGGTCACGAAATGTTCGGGCAGCCCACGAATATTACAAAAGAGGATCCTCAAGTCGGTTTCGGAATGTGTTGTCATCCACTGCGTGTTTAAATGGGTTTACAAAAGTCGCCACTCGTGTCGCTGGCGGACAATGTGATCTGAGTTTCACGGGGAAATACGGTGTAAGTAGGGGTTTCAACCGAAATTTACATTCATGATGATGTGATCTATCAAATTCATAACTCCTCAATGCTGTTCCTCGCAATTACAAGGATTATACTGCAAAATATTGGAAAAAAGTGGATCGCGGACATTTTTGAAAACCGATTTAAATGCTAACCAAGTGGCAACAGAAATCAGCCTTCTATGCATGGGCGTGCCCAGCGAGGGGCAGGAGGGGGCAGCTGCCCACCCTGAAGCAAAAATGGCAAACGTCTTGAAGGAAAATAATATTTTTTCAAGCAAATAATTTTAAAAACTAATAAAGAACTGTTACAGTTTCCTTTATATATTGATTTCATTCACCTTTACCATGCTTAAATCTTACCTACAAATTGAAAGACCATGGCTTGACCCCCTCCCCTAGTTTTCATCCTAGGCATGACCTTGCTTCTATGGGATGGAATTAGGCCTCCTTCATACTGTCCCCTTGGTGAAGCCATTCAGAAAAATGTACGGAGCGAAATACTGCAAGCACTTTGCGTTAAGAGAAAGGGAAGTGCTCTTTGTGACAAGACGACGGGAAACAATAGAGGACCAACTAGTGACTAATGCCCGAGGTGGTGCAACGGATACCTTCGAAGATTTGCTCTGTCATGTCCAGGTCGATATGGTCAAAGGCGAACGTAATGCTGAAGATTATCATCGATGACGTTTCCCATCACTCCGTTGACACATTGAATTGAAGCCTCTGGTGGCACTTTCAATGAGATTCGCAACGCGATCAATGGATGCTGCCAAATTTCGCGCTATGCGAACCAAAATTCGCATCCTCACAGGAGGTAGTATTCCTCGAAATGCTACATGCTAACCGAGTAAAATGTCACTTCCATAACATTTTATGTAAGGGTGGTCCTTATTTTAAAATTTTTGAATTTCTTTTGGGGACGCCCCACAGTTTTGTTCCATTTGGTTGGAAAATAAATCGTGAGAAATTTTTTGGCATATTTTTGGATACAGGAAAAACGTGCCGCATCGCACTAAAAGTGTTGAGATTTTGGAATTTTTGGGTGTTTTTCGGACATAACAGTCGAAAATGTCACTTTCGGATTCGTATATCACTTTTCTGTTTTTTACAACAACTCGTTGTAGTGTAGTTAGACAAATATCTTTCATTTCGGCCCATTGGTTCCCGTGATAGCATTTCTAAATACACCGACGATGAAATTCGACTTGAAAAAATCATTTGGCTCCGCCGGGATTCGAACCCGCATATCCCGGGTTCTCCCTCGGAGGAAGAAAGCTTCGTGGTGTACCTGGTAGCATAACTGAACGACAGTCAGGAGATCCTGGTTCGAATTCCGGAAAATCTAATGATTTTTATCATAGCGAATTCCATCCTCAACAGTGGCGTAACTATTGCGGGGGATGAGGGGATAGATCTCCCCCCAAAGCCTCAGAGAAATAAAAAAATTATTAAAAACTATTGTCTGGATTTAAAATGTAATAACTGCATCTGCTTAAGGTTTGGTTTTAAGTGACAAAATGATGTAAAATGTATTTCCAAGCATGTAATTTTTTCTTTATTTTCCCCGACGGTTGTGTGGGGGTGGGTCATCCTCAGCCCCTTCATCCCCCCCAGAGCATATTCCTGGTTACGCCACTGATCCTGGGTGAACATCACTTTGTACCTGAGCGGGTGACTGCGTACAAAGTCACTTGTTCTAACCGGTACTTTCCATAACAAGTAGTGTAAATGAAGGGATGTGGTTTGTGTAACCAACGCTTTCATTTCGGTCGGAAATGAACGCATTTTCAACATCCATTTTCCTCATTCGAACATAAAACCTCAAAAAACGGTATTTCAACATAGAGAAGGGCATAAAAATATCCTCGCCTCTAACGAAACCCTTCCTTTCTACTATCACGTAACGAAATAGTTCTCGTCGTGTATTTCTTTGCTGACTACTGATGAGTTTTTTTCTAAAAACAAACGTCTCAATGAGGAAAGAGTAGATAATGGAACGTAAATAAAAATGTGTTAGAGCACACTCATTTTATTTTCTCCCACGCAAAGCTCTCAAATATTAATATTTTCATGAATGCTTGGTCCAATTATATCTTACGCTCTCTGTGCTAAAATATTTCCCTCTTTCCTATCCTGGAAGTAATACTTAATTCCCTTCCAGTACGCAATTTTCCTGATGCATTTGTCCGTCAAGCTCCTTTCTTAAGTCCAAAAACTCACTTTCTTGCGTTCCACCGCATGCTACCTTTCTCACTTACACATTACTTTCAATTCTCACTTACTGATCGTTACTCCCTCTGACCGTTTTCACCCGTGGGTGGGCAAATGTGCGATTCTGATCCCAGGGTAATATTAGTAATTTTAATAACTAATTTCCTTGAAATCCTTTCTTATCTTTGCTATGATTTTCCTTTTATAAATATATAATTGGAAATTATCTTAACAATGTGCCACTATGTTTTTGTAACAAATTTCTTAACTACAAACTGTTAGTCTTAGTTTTACATTATATCGCTAGAAAAAAATCTCTTTCTTCAATGTATTGGATCGTTTGAATACGAAGGTAGGTTTTTTTCTCTTTAATATACAAATCATTATGTGAGTAACGTATCATAATAATCAGCGTCACTGCGAACATATAACATAGTAATTTAAACAACTAAAATGAGAATCAAGAATACGCGATAGACTCCGGTTATTTGGGCCTCCGTTGAATATGGGAATTCGCTTATTTGCGACTAATCCTCGGGAGAAGATCCCAGTAAAAGAATTGCCTTGATTTTATTATGATAAACAGGACAGGAAGCCGTGACACATGTAATTAGGACAGGAATCCGTACAAGGGTCACTCATCGGAGAATTTGAGCAATACAAACGTGCAGACATACAATATTTTATCAATTAAAACAGTTTTCTTTAAAATCCCTTCCAAAATGAACTAATGTCGAGAACATAGAGCATCGAATTTATTAGCGCTGCCTGAGTCATTGAATGGCGTAAAATGAAAATTTCAGTCTATATAACCTCGAATTTAACGCTAACAATCTAACCAGAAGACAAATTAAATTTTGTAGCCATGATGCTTCTTTTGATACCATATTAATATATGGAGGCTCCAATATCATTCTTCTGCCCAGAAAATTGCATAACTTGTTTTTAAAATTGTATTATTTCCTCACCATTACAATTTTATGAAAATACAATCTGATCATTTATTCGTTACATACGTCTACTTAATTATACTTCAAAGTCCCTTTTTTACTTATATCATATGATTCCAAGAAATGGGGCAGCCGCGAAATTGTAGTGGTATTCGAATTGCTTTTCTGTAGGACCTGGAAAAATATAAACTAAATTTCTTTCAAATACTAACCAGAGTGCAAGAACAAATAATTATATGAAATCAGGGTGTCGCGTAGACTAAAAGCGATTCAACGGGTTTATATTTCCCACCTCAATCATTCTCAGGTACCGACTGATGAGGCATCAATAATCACACGTATACAGTGATCATCGTCTCAATACGACGCCGCTGAATATCTAGCACAGAGCGGTACTTCAGTGACGCTGATTATTATGATACGTTATTCACATAATCATTTGTATATTAAAGAGAAAAAAACCTACCTTCGTATTCAAACGATCCAATACTGATTGAAGAAAGAGATTTTTTTTCTAGCGATATAATATAAAACTAAGACTAACAGTTTGTAGTTAAGAAATTTGTTACAAAAACATAGTGGCACATTGTTAAGATAATTTCCAATTATATATTTATAAAAGGAAAATCAAAGCAAAGATAAGAAAGGATTTCAAGGAATGATAGATTAATTCAAATAGCGAATTCATATTTTTTTTCTAAATATCTATTTGAATAATTCATTGAATTGGGAACTTTAATTGAACCTGCGAAATTAGCGCAGCACCGAGCGAGAAAAACAAGGGTAACCTTTAAAGGAGATAAAATATGTTTCTCAAGGGAGGGATGATTGTGAAAGACGACGACCAAGAGGCTATTAAAACTAAATTAAATTTGATACATACCCAAGCACAATACATTAAAAGGTCAGGTCACCTGCCAGGGTATAAAGAAACACTCTGACCCTTGTTTTTCCTGCGAAGAGATTAAAGGGGTAAAGAGGTCAAATAATATTAAAAACGCTCTGAAATACATCAATAATATTTTTCACTATGTATTAAAAGTCCCACTTTCATCATAGTTGCTTGAAAGGGTATAAAAAAAACAAACTTCAACGCTCTTATCCGAGCAACAATAGTTTTTGGCAACATGAATTTTTAGCCCGGTCAAAATAGACATTGACCCTTGCATAAATTGCCAACAAGCTGAAAATTTGCATGAACATCAAGGATACCACTATAATGAAATCCTGAAAAGTCCCCATCGATCCCGTGTGTGCAAAAAATTTTATTCAAGGTCAAAGGTCACAAAAATGAGTTTTTTTGCATTTTATTGGCCAAACGGTTAGTTTTATGATAAAAATTGCTCAGATCAAAATTGTAGATCAGAAAATTATCTACAAAATTGTCATTTCTATTTTTTCTCTAAGATTCACCGTTTCTGAGAAAAAGCCTTTCGAATGTAGGCTAGAGCTGCATTATCCGTAATATTCTTGACTATATTGTTGCGTTCTCCGAACATAATTAGAACATTATTAACTATTATTTAAAAGGCTTTTTCTCAGAAACGGTAAATCTTATAGAAAAAAAAGAAATAACAATTTTGTAGATAATTTTCTGATCTACAATTTTGATCTGAGCAATTTTTATCATAAAACTAACCGTATGGTCAAAAAATGCAAAAAACTCATTTTTGTGACCTTTGACCTTGAATAAAATTTTTTGCACACACGGGATCGATGGGGACTTTTCAGGATTTCATTAGAGTGGTATCCTTAATGTTTATGCAAATTTTCAGCTTGTTGACACTTTATGCAAGGGTACCCCTATTTTTTGGGCTAATTTGACCGGGCTATTTCTGCATGGAAAGTGTTTGAAAAGAAAAGAATGACGAGTTGTACAGTATAGTGAAGTCTCATTTCCGTGAAACAAATGCTGCACGTGATACTTCTAATATAAGTTCCAAAGCATTGAATAGGGTGGTTTCCTATTATTTTTTATTGCCTAAATCGAAAGATTATTACTCCTGGAGTACGTATTTCACGGTTTTAGATTTTTAAATGACGATACCTATTTTTCGCGATTAAATGAAAAGTGAAAAATTTCAAGCGCGCGAAAACGCGACGCGTTAGTAGGAATGATGGGAAAAAGTCCGTGCGACGCATTTCTGGTTCCCCCTCCCGCCTTGTGAGGTGACCTTGATCGAGGCTCTGAGCGCTGATAGGACGCAGGATGCTAGCGGGTAGCTGAGTACCTTGCTGGCTGGTAGCGCTTGGCTTAAAAAAGGTTTATTAATACCTTATCAAACGAAGAAAACTTTCCGACCTTAGCCAGTTTTAACAGGTGATTATTAAGGCATGTATCCCTGAACTCTGTGCCTCATGCATGCATTGGTAACCTCAGACGATGTATAACTCCTATCCTCTCGTGTAGAAACTAGGTCCCTGTGACGTCACGTGGAGTGGAATCGTATGGGCGCCAATCTGGCCTTTTTCAAATGAGGATAAAATTTGACCCTTGCCATTCGTCTAAACCGGTATTTCAAAAACCAAATAATTTGTGCATTATGAATACACTAATGGTGGGTGACGAATCGCAATCAATGCCTTCCGTTTTCTTTGATGAAGGAAACTACCCTATTCAAGCTCTATGGGGCTGAGGAAGTAGCTAAAAGAAATCATCTTTAAATAGTTCATTATTAAATAAAAAAAAATTTACATTAAAGATATTACTGCACCGGTAAACGTAAACTTCACCCACATATGTCGCTGATATGAGCAAATATCATCTGGAAACTTGATCGAAATCCGTGAGAGACGATCGGGAAACTTTAATACAAAAAGAAATTATGGCTCATTTGTATTGTAAGTACTATTTCTTTTCAATCATGAACAATAAAAATATATGGCCTAATATATCCTTACTATTGAGACAGCTGGTGCCAGCATCCACGGATCACTGACGCCACAGTTTACACTTTCGACGGAGCAGCTCATTAACGAAATAATTTTGAGCCACTTGTTTAAATATTTGTTTCGAGTGGTGCAAGAGTAGCCCGGCTCATGAGACGAGAAATGCAAATAGTCCGGCGCAGACTCCTCAAGAAAATGTTGATGTGAGGACCAATAACATGCCCTATCTATATTGTAAACATTACCGAAGGTGTTGTATAAATATTCTGATAATCAGAATGAAGACTGACCATATTACTCATTCGCTGATGCTGGAGCCCATACTTAACTCAAATTATGAAAATCGCAACTGCTTAAGTCACAACCCTCGTGACTGAACGGGCCGCAATCTGGAGTTTTCGGAGTCAATTCCAAGTTACAGTTCTTCTCCTATCTTTATCATCATTTAACAAAGGTCTGTGACTTTAAAGGGCACATAACATTCTTCGATCTTTAATTTTCACTGGAGTATCAAATAATTCTTCTACCTCGCACTCTTACTTACTTAAGATACATGAGGGGGTGAGAAACCAAGAGGTACCAGTGATTATTTTCTTACCAGAGTTAGGTAAAGTTAATTGTTAGAAGAAATACACAAAAACTTGGTTGCTATGGGATAAGAGTGAGTCTCTGTTCCGTGCTGACATCTGAATGCACAACAAAATATCTAGTTGATTTCGTTTGCTTTCTTTGCTTAATTTCCGTGCCTAACTCTGCATAGAAAAAAAGAAACCACTTGTACCCCTTGGCTTCTCACCAACTCATAGATCAATTTCTCTTCCTGGCAGAGGTTATTGGCCGCGGAAATAATGGTTGTGATCACTCGTACTTCAATAGGGGCTAAATCCAAAAGTTTTATTCGATCCCGATTCGGGGCCGTGAAATGACTGGAAAAAAAGGTAATTGACGGGACAGGCCTTGCGAACGCGAGTGCTAGGAATTGAAATTGTGGCAAGAGTGGCAACAGAAATTGTGGTATATGAACTTATCGCGCTTAAGTGGAGAAGCTTTATCTGTGAGTCAAACTGTTCCATCATTATAACCCCCTATTTTGTTTTGTCCAATCCACCCATGATTTCCAAAATAAATGGGAATGAACAAGCAAACATACACAAAAACTTCATTGAAAATTGAAATGAAGATGAAGAAACATCGAAGAAACTTCAGCTTGGCCCTCCTCGGCCAGGAACAATCGAAGTGAGGAAGTGGTAATTACTCGGCTGAGGATAGGGCACTGTCGCTTGACTCATTCCTTTCTCTTTACGGAAGAGAAGGAAGTGCCTCAGTGTGATGAGTGCGGATGTCTTTTAAGCATCCGCCATATCCTGACAGAGTGCAACAAATACCATGACGCGCGGATTCGGCTCAAAAAGGGGGGAGGGACCTTGAATCCCTCCTCGAAGACAACCCGACTAATCTGAATGGTATAATTTTGTTTCTCAGAGAAACGGGTCTGATCAATCAAATTTAAATTTTTACAAATAATGTCTGATTGTTTCTAACCTATATAAATAAATTATGCAGTGACGATCCTTCTAATTTACGACTTGAATCCAATAAGTGAGTAGTGGTGCAGAATGACCTAGCCGTCGACGCACCCTAAAGACAAATACTACTGCTAACATCGATGCTTGCTCCCACCACGGGGTCATTAAATGCCTGGAGAGAAAGGTTATTGACAGGCAGGGATGGCAAGTGAAACGAAACGGAAATGTTTCGTTTCGACGCAGAGAGAAACGATAATAGGAGGCCTAGGCTTAGTTTCGTTCCCGCACGAAATTAAAATCACCAAGGAGTGTAGTTTCGACCAGGGACGAAACTTTACTCCCGGTAACGAAATTAAGTAATCGAAATTCCGCTGATCATAGGTAAGTTTCGATTCCAGAAGTTGAGTGGAGGGGAATGAGAGGTATTTTATAGTTTCGACCCATTACGTTCGACATACGGGTAGAGAGGTTAAAAAAATTGAGCTTAAAAATCGAATGGCCAGTCTGCGTTAGTGGTAAAAATATGAGTGCCCCATACATCTAATGGCGGAAGGCCGAACCTCTACTTCATTCAACATCACTTCATACCCGGTGTGTGGGTCTAAACTTCACTGCTCGAAGGTGAAACACGTGGTCTCTCCGGTGTGAAACATTATCTGCGTTCCGTTTCGTTCCAGATTTTAGTTTAGTTTCGACCCGAAGTAGTTTTCACTCCGATTTCGTTTCGACCCTGAGTTTAGCTCCCCGGGTTTAAATCCATTTCGTTTCTACATTTCGCTCCCGGGAACGAAACTATTGAAATTTTACTGGTTTTGACCTTCGTTTCGTTTTCATTGCCATCCCTGGTAAAAATCCGGTTAGCAGCCGGCCGTTGCCACTGCGGATAACCGGCGCCAGCTAAATGACCAAGCATGACGGTTTCACCGGTTAAAATCTGGCGTGTGTGCAAGCAGCGCTCCACCGATAAAATATTTTCCGGATTTCGCATCGACGCTGTGTTTAGCTCCCCGGGTTAAAACCATTTCCTTTCCATATTTCGCTACTGGGAACGAAACTATTGAAATTTTACTGGTATTCACTTTCGTATAGTTTCTACAGGGTGTTTCAAAAAGGACTTTACAACTGTATCATGGAAACAATTTTTAATACCACAGATTGATGAGGATGACCGAGAACGAAATGTTTTCTCTATGCAAGATGGCGCACCACCACACTATCTGACTGACGTCCGGGATTTTCTAAATGACCGCTTCCCAGGTCAATGGATTGGCCGTGATGCGCCAATTGCATGCCCCCCCCCCCCGTTCCCCAGACCTGGCACCACTCGATTTTTTCTTCTGGGGTTTCATAAAAGATATGGTGTACGTACCTCCTTTGCCGGCCACTCTAGCTGAACTTAGAGCAAGAATTTACGCTGCTGCTGAGCAAGTTACACCTGAAATGCTAGTGAGAGTCTGGGAAGAAATCGACTACCGATGGGATGTCTGCAGAATAACCAACGGAAGCCACATAGAACATCTTTAGTTTAAGGTAAAAAAATTTGAAGTGTTTTCCTTTAAAATAACACCAAAACCAGCTCTGTACCTTGTTTAATAAAATTTATATGAATTTTCAAAGTTGTAAAGTCCTTTTTGAAACACCCTGTATATCCATCCCTGTTGACAGGATAGGCCTTACGAGCCCGGATGCAAGGGAATGAAATTGTGCAGTTGGGTGAGCAATGAAGGAGAAAAAGGGGGAGGGAGACGGTCACCCGCCTTATATTCTGCCGGCAGAATGCTTCCTCCGCGGAGGAACGACCTGTCCACGTCTTAGCAGGGGAGAGAGAACCGTCAGGTCGAACTTCTTCCAGACGACTCAATCTCAACTTCAATGGGACTGCATAAGAGGAGGAAGGAGGAGGCCACACAAGGCTGATTTCTGTTGCCACTTCGGTCGCATCTAAATCGGTTTTCAAAAATGTCCACGGTGCGGCGATGAGCGCAATGCGATCCACTCTTTTATAATATTTTGCAGTAGAATGTTTGTAATTGCGAGACATAGAATTGAAAAGTAATAAATGAGTGGGTGAGAAGCCAAGCGTTACAAATGATCTAGTCTATAACCTAAACAGAGTTACGTACAAAATAACTAGGTAAAGAAAACAAACTACAATAACAATAAAGTTAGTTGTGGATTTGATTTCCACTCGATGTCAGTACAGAACAGAGACTCTCTCGTATACCTTGGTCATCGAGTTTTTTGTACATTTCTTCTATCAATTTCTGTACCTAACTCTGTTTAGAAAAGAAATCACTTGTACCACTTGGCTTCTAACTCCCTCAAACGACATAGGTCACATCATGATTCATATAAATTTTGGTTAACATTCCTAATTATTCCCCATTTCCCGGTGAAACTCGGATCACTTTGTATGTCAGCGACATGAGTGGCGACTTTTGTAAACCCATTTAAATGCGCGGTGGTTGACATCACATTCAGAAGCCATCTTGAGGATTCTGTTTTGTAATATTCGTGCTCAACTTCATTCATCTCCTCGCCATCTCTCGTCGCTAATATCGAAAACCGGCACAATATGCAATGAAAACAAAAGAAGTGCGATATGCACCCAGGGAAAGAAGGGAAAACAAAATGGGAAAGGGAAGGCCCTAACCATCCAGCAGCGAATAAGCTCGCTACCACACCCATTAATTTGGCTTTAATTTCGCTATCGGTTCCATGAATTTTAACTTCGACATGAAAATGGAAGAAGATGGATACTCGGAATCAGCGAAGCAAGAAAATAAATTGTCGAGTAGTTTTAAAACGATCGCACGAGAAACTCGAATATCAAAATAATAGCACGTTACCATCATACCACAAGGAACGCACTGACTTCCTACCTCTCACAGAAACATTAGCCTTTTTCCAATAACCTCATCGTTCTAACAGCGCGTATGAAATTCGTCTTTGATAATAATTTAACACAACGCGTAAATAATATCACCATAGCACGTTACCATCATACCATAGGTAATGCACTGACTTCCTACCTCTTACTGAAAGATTAGCCTTTTTCTAACAACCTCATCGTTCTAACAGCGCGAATGAAGTCCTTCGAGCCATAATTGTTTTTTGATAATTTAACACAACGTGGAGTCTGTTTTTCCGTCATCTAATTTGAATTTTTTTTTCAATCAGTGCGATTCCAGATTATTCGAAAACAATAATCTGCATAACTTTACCCCAACAGAGGCGAGTTTAGTAAAAAAAGACAAGAACTCATTCGCAAAATAATGACACCTCTGCGTACAACATGCGTAGATCTCGATTATTTCGTCGTGATGAATGCTTAATGCTCTTTTTGACTCGTGGTCCCGCAGGCCCCTCCATTTCTCTCCCACAAAAGGAGAAGGCGGAAATGTGCTCAAACTTCTGTCTCATACATTACCGTTCCCTTTCTCGCCATTCTCCATTCGTATGGTCTATCCCTGCCTCCCTTTCTCCCATCTCTTCATCCTGCTTTCAGTCCCTCCTCCCTCACGTTCTTCTCTTGGAATCTCTCTCCGCATTCGCCAGTCACCAGAGGTCCCTCGAGCTCGACCTTTTGCACCTTGCCCCGAAATTTACCCCGAACCCTTTTGGAGAGAGAGGGAGAGAGAGTCGGGAGCAATTTGCCCACTCGAGCGAATCTGACGAATGAGAAGGATCTACGTAAAGAGAAAACGCGTCTTGGTTTATTTTTTTAACGACTCCGTCTCTCTTCCTTCCTTCCCGTGTGGTGACGTGGGATTGTGTTAATATAAAAAAAAGAAAGTCGTTCGAGGTACAAATAAAATGAGAACGATACGAAGAGGAAGTATAAAATAATAAAAGAGAAAGATTATATCCGTCCAGTCCTCTCTTCCTTTTCGTCACCCACCGTTTTATCAATCACATCACACATATGAGGCCATCTCTTGTATTAAATTTCATTTTTTTCCCAGACTCGAGCGCAGTCAATGAAATAGATTTCGAAACGTGGCATGCACGAGGATATCAATATAAATTATGTTACATTCAGTATGATAACGTTAGATTTTGACGATAAATTCGACGCAAAAAGAGACAATACGATCACTCAAATAAGAGTGATGTATCCCCTTAAGGTGACGATTTCAGGAACTAAAATTCACGAGAGTTCGACCTCGAACTCACTTGTTTTCGTACGCCGTTCACAATAGTCGGAACGTTAGCAGAGTTAATGGGAGGGAGTGCATACTATCCTTTCCGCTTTTTTTATCTTTTAATTATTTTATCTGTCCAGTCAGTTTTTTTTTCCTGTTCGTCACCCACCGTTTTATCAATCATACCACGCATAGGAAGCCATTTCTCGTAATCAATTTCATTTTTTCCCCAAACTCGTGCGTAGTCAATGAAATGGATTTCGAAAAGTAGCATGCGTGCAGAGCGGAATCAATGATATCGACGGGCCAGATGGGCAGACTAAGAGAAGGGGCCGACTCTATTGCGCGGCAAACGGCAATAATTAGCAGAGCACATTCCCGGAAAATCCCTTCATTTACGATCGGGTCATCCAATCAACATACGCGCCGTTCCCACCCGCTCTCTACAGCGAGCGTTTGTGGACGGAAGAATCCACTCATTTGTTTACTTGACTGGTACGCTTGCGTCTTAATTAAAAGATAAAAAAAGCAGAAAGGATAGTATACACTCCTCTCCAATTCACACTGCTAATGTTCCGTCTATTGTGAACGGCGTACGAAAACAAGTGAGTTCGAGGTCGAACTCTCGTAAAATTTGGTTCCTGAAACCGTTAACTTAAGGGGCCGCATTACTCCTCTTTGACTGGTGGTATTTTCCCTCCTTTGCAACGAATTGATCTCCTAAAACTCACGTTATCCTCTTCATGTATTCACAGTATATAAAAAGACCTTTGCCAACATTTTCATACCTTTAACACACAAAAATTTTATATCTGCGAAAATGCCAAAGAGAATATTCTAATTTAGACTACGGCAAAATGCTGAGAATGGTCTACTTTATTGACCCATATAATTTCAATATTTTTGCATAGGTTGAAAACTAATATTATTTCATGAAAAATACTGATCAAGAGGATCATGCTTCCTCTTAAAACAGCGGTTCCATTGCGAAAGGAGAGTTCATCCATGGACTAAAATTAAGTTCAATACATCCATAAATTTTCAGCAATCCAGTTTGTTCTAAATCTCTAGTTCATATTGGTTAAAGATACGCCTTGAATTCCCTAACACAATTTAATACTGCCTTCCTTCGCTTCCGTAAAGAGGCTAAGGAAAACGAGGGGGCATTTGATCCAAAAGTCTACCCTGCCAATTTCTCTATTTTCTTCAATGGTTTAAAAAAAATAGAACTATATTCAATGGCAATTTAAACATACTAACATTAAATTTGCTTGTAGCGTTAGTTTAGCTCGATTTAATCCCCTCTCAGCTTACCCCACAATTCTATTGCTTAATGGAAGTATTCAAAGAAGTAAATTAGGGAGGAACATGTTCACAAGAGTTCCTGGCAAGGGCAGTCAAAGAGTTCTTTGACGTGGAAATTTAATGTAGCAGCGAACAACATAAAGGCGTTCACTTATCCATTTCTGATTTCTATGTTCAAAATATTTGCAGCTTAAATAAGGAATATTAAGTTAAATTAGGAAAGAAGATGAAATTAAAAAAGAAAAATTATGGAATGAAATAAGTTGGGTAAGTTCATTGTGAATTGAGGGCTCAATCAGACTTAATGATTAACAAATGCATGAATACAATGTACTTTAGCGAAAGATCTAAATTCAGAAATTCGGATTAAAAACACAATGAACTATTGATTTAATTAAAAATCTTCTGAATCGTAAATAAACGTATGCAACATATTATATAAAGACAATATTATTTGTAACATTGAGAGCAGATAAGTACGTTGATAAATAATGCCAGTAAAGATCGAAATGGTAAAACCTGTACTAATAGCTTTAACGATGGCGCATTCCAAGTTGATCGCCCAAAATGACAAACATAATTCTCCAATTTCTTTTACAGTATAGTTCTAGACCTCCCTTGAGAACATGATTTAATCCCTCACGACAAATTACTGCGACCAAAGGGGTTCCCGACCCCAAATATGAGAAAACAAATTCTTCACAAAAGACAATACTACTGACGGGATTTTCACTACCGATCAATATGCCTGTTAAACAAGGAGAAATATGAGGGTTAGAATGACCATGGCGATAAACGATATTCTCTTAGAGGAGGATCATCATCAGTCCACAATTCGGGGACTGCCTTGACACAGTTCTCCATCCGCTCTCCTATCAGCTAACCTTTTCATAGCGACGTATTTCTTCTCTTTAACATCCTCTATAACCTGTCCTATGAAACTCCGTTGGGGCCACCCTTTGCCCTTCTTCCTTCCACCTGTCATCCTATACGATTGTTTTCATCAGGCCATCATGCCTCATTTTGTGGCCACCTAAGTTCTCCCGTCCGTCTTCTTAAAGTTTTTAGACGGCATCTCTTTTGTCCCGCTCATCTTAGCACTTCCTAATTCCATACTCTCGATCGATCCATTTTTCTTTCTCATTTTTCGGTACCGCCACATTTAGAATGCTTCCACTCTTGACTACTCTTATAAAGTTGAATTCTGCAAGGCACTGCCTACGGTATGTTTGGGTCACGCAAAAAGTATGACGATCTTAAAATACTAAAATTAATTCCTAATAGCAAGATGGCAGAGAGTGTGCGAGTGAATAAATAGAGATGCACTGAGACAGAGATAACTCCAAGACGCAGAGAAGACGTAAAGGTGATGGGAGTCACGAGATGGAGAGATGAAGCAAGAAGAGGAACTGGATAAACATTGCAGAGGAAGCGAACACCCACACACGTAGAGCTGTTTATGAAATGATATGCAAATTATTTAGCCACACCGAACGATCCTACATCACCCATAAGGGCAGATACCCAAAGGACGGCGCATGCGCGTGGGGGATAAAATAAAACGGGAGTGGCTAGCGGAACAATACTTCACGTGTCTTATCCGGAATGCGGATATCGACAAAGGGTGTAGGTAGGCGTTTCCAAGGGTTTCCCACCCCCAAGCAAATAGTTCTCCGGAGTTGGTGCTGCCGTGGAATCACAACGAGGCGAAGAGACCGTTCTTTCCCCCTCCCACTGCCCACGGGTCTTGGTTCTGTCCCTTACGCACCACCGACCTCCTTCACCCGCGTTTCTCCCACGGCGAGTCTGGAGCTGAGAGTTGACCCAAGTTCCAAAGACCACCCACGCCACGCCCCCCTCCCCCAAGGAGGCATAACAACGCTATTAACCCCTCCACGTTGACTCCTTCCATTATTCCACTCTCAGACCTCCTCCTTAGCTAATAATATTCCCTCCTTACCACCTCTCGAATCGTTTTCCGAAAACTGGAGGCGCTTCTTCGCGAAAAACTGAGGGCTCTTCATCCAAAAACCAAAACCGTGAGGGGCAGGAAAGGAATCGAGTAAGCATCTCTAAGGATGCTTATTGAATTATTGAATGCTTACTCTAATAAGGCATGATTTCCTAAAAAACTGTTCCATATCACAGATTTTTTTGTGATGATTGTAATGCTTTCACTCACAAATTCGGTTGAAGTTACGTGCATGAAACATTTACGCTGAGAGTTCAACAAAACATCCTTCATTAGTACTTAAAAGCACCTGCAAATGATTATAGGTGAATTGTTCTGAGAGTGAATAGAATACGTGATTCATATAGATTTTGACTAATCTCCGTACCAAGATTTCAAGTCTTGATGCGCACACCAAGTGTATTCTTTAAACGCCAACGTGCATATTCTTAAACTCATACTTCGAGAAATTAAAATAAAAATATGTAGACAGGGTTAACTCCATTTTGAATCTGATAAGTAAAGTGGTTTTAAGGAAACCTTATAGCTACGTGTTTAAGGAAACCTTATAGCTATGTGTTGATGCTAGGAAATAAAGATTGAGATATGAAGTCAAACATATCTCATAATGGATCCCCACAAAGTATCTGCCTCATCCGTCAAATTCATCAAATAAAAGATTATTCTTAAGACCAATATTTGTATTTACAAGACTGTGAAACTAAAATCCATATACTCAAGCCGTAGAGCTACAAGTCCTCGGAAGAGTCTGCAGAGAGATTTTCGGAGGAGAGATGGACCACGTACCTTTCCCTCTTCCTCTCCTTCTGGGGTTATATTTCGCGCTAACTTCATGCAAATTTATTATGGCTCAAGGGTCAACTTTTCTACGCAAACGAATGAGTTACGCGCGACCCCATCACCCTTTCCCAGCAAGGGACCGCTTCCATTGTTGAGATTGCGAAGGGCATAAGCGGAAATCAGTGAGATGAGAAACCAAGGAGGGAAAGGTTTATAGCATTTATAAATGCTACCCAAATCAAGTTTCCGATATGAAATCAACCAAAATGGGCTGGTGTTTCCAGAAGTGCGAGTCGTGAGACGCCTAAGTTCAACAACCAACAGCAGGAACGCCTTTACATAAAATCAAAAGAGGCATTCAAATAATACAATTTTTGACAACTTGGTTTACACGGAATTTAACGGATTCAATGCTAAGGAAAAGTTTTTTTAAAGCTGGATTTTTCTTATGGATTAAAAATATATCCCTTAATCCCGGAGTAAGGAAATGTTGAGGCATTAAATTTAGATAAAACTACAATCACCTTAATCCAAATTTCACAATTATTAAAGTGAGCAATGAGGACCGGTACCACAATTTAGCAACGAAAGGATAAATTAAACTCCACCGGATATTAGTTGTTCAAACAAGTGAAACTCCCGGCAGCGTGATTCACTCTTTACGCACTGAAATATTAAAATATTATCTTTATAATGCACATGTATAAATCATCTAGGATACAAAAATAAGAATATTTGAGCTGAGTGGTAATTCATAGCCGCAATAATTCACAACCATAACATCATTCCATCCATTTATCTCATTCTTTCAAATCCCTTTTCTTCGGCAAAACATTACAGTTAATGTGCTATAACGTTCTATATACTGCGTCATGCCTCGTCAACTCAAAGCGAAAGAGTAACATTATAAATGCAACATTCTCTGATTCCTTTCACATTAAGCATTTTTTGTTACCCTAGTGAGCAATGAAAACTTTCAAATTGATAGACTTTTACAACAAGTAAAAGGAGGCTATAAGCAGAGAGGTTGAAATATTTGACTAATTAGGGCGTGTCTATACCTATAAATCTAATTTTCATTAGATGGTACATTAAAACACAAACTTATAGAAAAAAAGAGCTTCGTCATGTGTTCAAATAGAGTATTTGCATGCATTTATAAACCAAATGTTACTAACATCAAACTTTGATCTTGGATTTCTTTAAAAATCCCATTGACTTTCCCGGAAAAAGAAAACATTTTCTTGTCTAAAGAATTGCAATATCCTTCAAAAATACTAGAAAGGCCAATTTTCGGCATCGCCTTAAAATATTCACAACTGATTAACCATATCATCACAATTCCAGCACCACCGTTTACTGAAGCGAACAAATAGGCAGCAGGGTAGATAATGTGTTTCCACGAAGTTCAAGGTACTTTTATTCGGGTCTCTTGACCAAAATCATGCTAAAATTTTATTCGAAAATATAAGTGATATGAATAAAACAGGTGTAGAAAATAAAACTACACACCCAGTCTCAAAATATTGTAATACAAAATAAATTTAACTTTCATAATTGTTACTCGTATCGTCATCAAAATAAAATTTCCCACAAAGAAATTCCAAGTCATCAAGCGAAGGCTCTGATACAATATTCCAGTAGGACTAGAACTTTGAAGATTTCTGCATGAAATTAATGCTTGAGGGCAATTATATTCGTCTTCATTCACTTATAAAGTAATTATTATGGCCATTTACACAGGGCACGACATTTCGCAGGTTAGCATTGAAAAAATTGGATAATAATTGCGAAAATACGAGCTCAGGATTAGAGCAGGGGCTATTTTGCCATCTCGCATGTATGCATTCTCGCATGCGTTCTAACAATTCACCGCTGTATACGACGCAATTTTGATTACGACTTCGTATATACGTCCGATTGCGCAATGAAGTGCCCCGTGTGAAGCGGTCTTTATATATTTCATTACTTTCCAGGTTTTCGATAAATATTAACATCGTCACGAGTGTGCAGCTTATTATTCAAAATAATTCATTTCACATGATGGATTCTCAAATTGATTTCCATTTTTCAAAGGTGCTTACATAGAGCTAGAGCTCATTTGTTACACCAGGTGTAAAGAAAAAGATCATGCGCATTATTCAACCAAAATAATTACAAATATTTACCACGTGTTTCACCTCTTATAGATCTCTCAATTCCTAACTGCTTACTCACGAAGACATGTTTCCGGTTATAATCTGAGGTTTCCGGTTATAATCTGAGGTTTCAGGCGAGATGGAGTGGAAACGTGACATAATGAAAAACGACAACGCAGGAGCAATTTCCACAAATTTTACATTTAATAGTGCTACCAGTTTCGCTTTGCAGCATCATCAGGTACGCAGAGCGAAACCGGTAGTACTATTAAATGTAAAATTTGTGGAAATTGCTCCTGCGTTGTCATTTTTCATGTTTCCGGTGTCTTAAATCGCATTAACCTTATTCCTACACAAAATATCATTTGTCTCTCTACACAACACGTCTTTAATTATTCCTCAATTTTTTCTTCATATTAACCTAACGTAGTAGTAATGAATTTTTCACTGGAAAAATGCATGACATTCAAAGTTCGCAAATCTATGTGAGCAAAAGAAAACTAGAAACAATCATAATAAATTCTCGATGACGAAAACACCGTGGTAAAAAAAACTATATATGAGGCGGTGAGAAGTCAAGGGGTACAGGTGATTTTCTTTCTAAATAGAGTTAGGTACAGAAATTGATAGGAGAAATAAACAAAAACTTGGTGGCCAAGGGATACGGGTGAGTCTCTGTTCTGTGCTGACATCGAGTGGGAAATCTACTAAATGTGCAACATTGAGTGGGCACTACTAATAACTAGTTGATCTCGTTTGTTTTCTTTACCTAATTTCTATTCCTAACTATGTTTAGAAAAAGAAATCACAAGTACCCCTTGACTTCTCACCTCCATATATGCATAGGATAATTTGTAAAGAAAGAAGCGTTTTAAATAGATTAAATGAATTTACCGCCTTACTTAGTTTTAAATTGGTCTCATATGAAAAGCGACGCATACTAATCGCAGATTAATGGTTCAGTATTAAAATCTGAAAACATACGTATAAATGCATCACACTGATACATGAGAAACTTAAAGACTTTGAAAATTGAAAAAAGGACCGATACAAAAACTCAGGGATAAAACGGAGAGAATAATCGATTTTCTTGGTTCCTTTTGACATTGGGAAAAGTTTTCCCCTTAAAAGGCTTTACAACAGGGACTTTCGGAGTTTGAACAGCTTGAAAATTAAGCTTCCTTTTTTATGAAGAGGTAGAAGCGAGTCTAAAGGGAAATTTCCATACGATATGCATACATACTCCATGTTATTTGTCCAAACGCAGGTTGAAATACGCTGGTGGATTTGTACCTTATAACCCGTGTTCTTGGCGGGAATAGGAAAAACCCATTTGAATTTATTTTTTAGTGAATATTGTACATCCAAAACATATATATTACAACAGAATGAACGGTAATCACAAACAAAAATAAAGCTTATACATGATAATACCAGACTAGTCATAGGCATGAATTATTTTGATCTACAAGTTCGTTTTATACTAAATCTTCGTCTCCAAACAAAATTTCCTTCGGTGCGCAAACAAATTCAGGACGTTACATAGTGTATCAAAGGAAGAACAAAGTATATTTAAAGGAGCATTTTTACACTTGTCACTTTTAACAATTATAGTATAAAATATCCTCTAGTAGTACCTTACTTTGCTATTTGTAACATTCATGCATATTTTACTAATCGGTCTACCACTTTCACCTTTATTTTTAATGCCATGCATAAACAATGAGTTACATAGGACATTTTATAAAGGATGAAAAAGAGAAGAAATCGCTATGAAAAGGCAAGCGAATGGAAGAGAGGATGGAGAGCTGAGTCAAACCAATCTTAGGATTGTTGACTAATGATGATGATACATAAACAATAAATCTTATAGTAATCTCCTCACGCAGTTTTTGAAATTCAAATATTTTTATCAAGAAATTATTAATTGAAGGGTAATTATCATAGCGCATGTAATAGGTAAATTTGCCTAAAAAACCTTTTTAACGCGCTCACTATCATATCAAAGTATTTTTATATATAAACGGGATCCAAATCACGGATTAGTATTCAAATTTGCTTCTAACAATAGAATTACACAAATTATTTTCAGCACACTTTCATGCATAAATGTGCTTAGAAATACGACATTAGAAACTGAAAGTTTTAATTTTATAAGCAGAGATGTTAATACACGTTATGTGGTTCGTAAAAGTAATAATTAATAACGCCCGAATATGTAATTTCAGTGTTTTTCATGATATTATTGTCATTCTTTGAGTACATTAATCAGTCATATTTATTGTTATCCCACATATTCGTCAATGACGGTTACGCAGTGATTTAATTATCGGATTAACAAATGAAGCTAGCATTGTCTACGGCATCTGAACTGTTCATTCTCCCCTCATCATATGAAACGCATTCTTGGCATAAAAATTAATATTAAACCGCTCATTAAAATTTAAATGCTCATTAGTATGAAAACAAATTTCGACGACAAATTCTTTCAAACGATTTTAATTTGGATTTGAATTAGCTAAATTATAAAAATTTATATGACCGTGAAGCAAACGCAACTCACTCAAATAACTTGCATAAATCGGTGGCTGATTTTCATTTTGGGCGAAAACCGAGAAAAGTATTGGTTCGATTGCTAATAAACTTTTGCTCATTATTCTTGGCATGCACGAGCAGCTGTGCAGCATGTATTTTATCTGGAAATCACATTAAAGTGAATAATAAAGAAATAAAATAAGCATGAATCGGTCACAAGCAAACAATTCCGCTCATTCCATTCAACTTCTTTCACTACAAGAAGATGGCTGCTTACTTCACTCTAGTATGAAGAAATTATGGTGCTTCTGACATTGTTATACAGCTTTTATTTCAGTATAGGTGTTTTCTTAAATTTCGTTTGAGGAAGTTAGTTCGAGAAACAATTTTTATGTCATCATCATATAAGTTTCAAAATATGCTCCACTAGATGTTCCATGAAATGAAAGAAATAGGTTACGGCGCTCCGAGGAAAATGTATTTAAAAATCCGCATTTTCATCATGGTTTGTGTTAATGGTGGAAGGCGATACCTCGTGGGAATTTTGAACGTTAGACATGGTTAATAAAATAACTTTGTGTGGACCTTCCGTAATTCCGCTCTCTCTGGCTGATCCCAGTAGGAACCAAAATTACCGGCACCGGAACCAAAATAACCGTCACGAAAACGCACCATTTTTAAACTAGAGAAAATTTGCACCAAGAGTTCCGATTGGCCGCGAATTTGCCCTGTTGCCGGATGCTCTGGACAAATCACGACTTCGACTGGTTTGCCTGCCACGATGTATCTAAGAGAACTCGCTAAATCAGTGGGAGCGGAGGTCATTCACCACTCATATAGGGATTTTTGTCTTGATATGGATTTTCTAGAGCAACGCATAATCATTATTGATAAACGCAAAGTTTAGTTAAAATTTCTCAAAAATTAGAGAGGGTAATATTTAGGATTAAAAAGGTTGAGTTGGCATTCCAATTGAGATTTATGATATTTGGATACATAAACATCGGTAAAAACGACAAAAATAGTATATTCAAGGATCACACTAATTGTAAGATCCACACCGAATGCCAGCAAATTAGCACAGTTCACTTCTTATGACACAATAACGCTAAGCGAAATAGTCAATTTCCATTACGTATTAGTGACCAATAAAAGCGATAAGTAGGAATCAATATTATGAAGCACTCATGGGCGTTTAAGTCCGAAATAATTCATTAAGGGCGTTCAGGGCGATTATTATAGCTGTTAATGGCGATTACTAGCTCAAGTAACTAAGAAAGTGGCAAATTTTGCGACCAATGCTGTATTATCTTCTTAATGCTAGCTTATGTTAACTGTAGCTAGCCCTGTAGCGATGAAACCAGAATAAACACCAATCGTCAGGACTATAGGTAGAATCTAATGGCCATAGCGAACTATTAAAATAGTTTAAAAGCACTATATTACAGGAAGAGGAGAAAGTAGCGCTAAACATACGAAATTTCTCAAAGGATGAAAATTTATTAAGAAAAGCTGTTTGGAATTCAAGATGAAATGACCAGGCAAAACTCAAAAGAACGAAAGAAGAAATCACATCAACCATAACCTTGATATTCATAATTATGTTCGTACTTATTCTTTAAAATTTGATGGATAACCAAGCGATACATGATCGTCAACACGCAAAATGACAAAAATTAAGGAAAAAGTTAAAGCTCACTAATTTCACGAAAATTAGAGTGATAAAATCAATAATATAAGCCTTCTGAATAAGTAAAAACTATGAGTCTCCATGAAAATAAAGTGTCAGGAAAAAATGTATTTAAGAATTAGCAAAATGCATACGGGTTTCAATAGACAATTTTCACTAAAAGATGCTTACTTCGGAGATATTTTGAGCCTGATAATTCGTAAGACAAATATTTCTAATGAATTTTTCAGAAAATCACTTTGAAAGGACCACTTCGTCTAGCGAAAAATATAACATACGAGGAAGGAAATGGAAGAAAATTACTAGGAACTCCGTAAACCGGTGTAGGATCTAAATCCAAGGTCTTGCACTCACTCAACAGGTAAATCAATCGTATCCACCTTTACCGCAACTGTTTCCGCCTTGTTCTAACCTCACTCGGGGACCACGGTCGTTTTTGAACGACTGTCGCCGCCCTGAACCGTGCTGGTGCTCAAGCAAGAGGAATGAGCCTCAAGCGAACGCGGAGGGAAAACGTCGGAAATTGAAAGGGAGAGAGAGGATGACAGGATTTTTGGCGTCGGAGGTGGAAGAGAAAGAAGAGATGGATGAGGAGCGGGTGAGTCAGTACGTATCGAGAACTTAAAGCGAACTGAGACAGCCGCGTTGAAGGTCACCGATAAAAATTCTCACTATTTATCTCATAGGTTTATAGACGTGGATGTTCCTTGGACCAACTAAATGATTACCTCAAATACGGCAATTTTTCACTCAAAATATTGTTTTAATTGGTTACTACCGCTATCTATAGCTGGGTTAACGGGTCGTGGCCCTTTGATGCATCATGCTAGCAGGGATAGTGAATTTAGAACGATTAAAGAAAATCTTTTGAACTTGCCAAGTAGACAGTCGCCGATCAAAATTCTCACCATGTATTTCATAGGTTTGTACACGTTGATTTTCTCTGAATCAACTAAATGAATATCTTACATATGCCTATTTTTCACTCAAAATATTTTTTATTCGTTACTAGCGCTATCTATAGCTGGCTTAAATTGTCATGGATGTTCGATGCATCATGTTAGCAGGGACAGAGAATTTAGATCGATTATAGAATCTTTTTTCGACATGCCATATCTTGGAAGACAAAATTTATTTTCAGCCACACTTATTTATACCAATTAAATTTCGCAATAAAATTCCCAACCCCAAAGTTTTGTCAGCATTCAAGGGCCAGCAACTTTCCATCGAATTAATATCCCCAGCTAACCCAAGAACAAGTTACAGAGACGAATATTAACATTTTATCGTTCAATTTTATTGAAGTTGCCCTCTGGAAAACTAAGAGAGGTCATGTTTATTAATGATTTGAAAATAAAATTTTCAGATTTCGATTCCCCTCAAAATGATCCTTGCTAAGACGTCACGTTAACATCTATGACTTAATAGGAAAATCAAGAAATCTTATATTTCGCTCCATTGCATCGAACTATATTTTAGTAAACAATAAGATATGCGTCTTCTTTCTTAATAATGTATCCATCACTGAAACACATTGTACTAAACGGAGTTCTTCTATTATCTTACAAGTTCATTTCATTGGGATATTCTCTATCTTTCCATGAGAATAATAAGGATGGCGGCTCGATAGGTGAAGTTGGAAGCCATAGCAGGAGAGGGACCCGAAGACGAATCCATGTACGTCTTCCCACCCTTGGAATTTAAAATTCCACTCATGAAAAATTTCCGACGACGATATTTTACGAAAGGGATAATCAACAACACAACTACGAGTAACACATATCTCAGTAAGCCGTACGGAATCTAAATCTACTGAACAGATTCAGAGCGACAATTTCATTTCCAGCCATTGTTTTTGACCACACATGAAGGCATATTTCTTATGAACATGTAAACAGGAAGCGCCAAGGGTTGATATCAATTATTAAAAATATTATATTCTGTGAATTTTCATTCTTCGAACCTCTGCTGCTCTCTACCATCTATTTGTAACAAAAGCTATACAGGTGCTTCATTTTTGGGCGCATATCTTACACCTGCTGGTATGCCTTGAGTTTATTTATATTTAATGCCGAATTAAACGCGTAATAAATTTATTATCATTACTATATTATAAAATAATATATTTTGATGAATAGGGGACAAATTTTCCTTCCACAGCATACTCTACCATTCAAGGAAATCGTAATAAAACCAAGCGAAAAGATCGAGCAATAGTATTTAATACGACCTGAATTAAATGGGACTGTTCGAGCTCAAAAAAATCTCACTTTAAAAATAAAAAAGCTCGATGAGACGCAGCTCAACGAACCGCCGATCCCACACGACTGGAAAATCAATCGTTTTCACCTCTACCCCAAGTGTTTAAACCTTGTCCTTCCGCCCATCCCAAAAGTGAACTTGGTCGTTTTCATCGTTCACCATTGTCGCCTCTCTCGCCACGAATGAGTGGAGCCAAGGGGATCGGGTTGCAAGCGAAGTGGAGCGACGGAAATTGAAAGGGAAGGAAAAAGGCAGGATTTTTGACAGCGGAAGAGACAGCGCGAAGTGAAGCGAGCCGGTGGAATCGCATCGCGAATGGAGGTGGTTGCAGCAGAACGTCTCGAATATGTATTAGGAAACGATGTCATGGACGACGATAACATCAGTTACACTCTTGCGTACTGCACGAAGAAGCATACTCAGAAAACGACTGAGGGCCATTCTTGTAGGCATCTCCCACCGCTATCACTGCGTTCCTAAAGAAGGTCACTTATATGATAAACATAACACAACTGGCGGAAAATATGAGTTGAAATTTATTGGGAATCGACACAAAAGAAATACAGCCCATCTATTTACTAAAATAACCAACCGCTATCTTCGCTACCATGTGCGGGACATTATTACGGTATTCATTTCCAAGCAACCAAAAAAATAAAGGTAAAAAAAAGCGTCCAGGTGGTACCGAATAAAAAACTTGAATCATAATTTACGACAATCGGCACTAATGGACTGCAGCCTGGCAGTGATCGTAGAGCATCATAGCACACTCATGTAGATTACGCCCACAAACAGCAAGTAAATAGGCGAAAATAAGAACTCAAATACTCAAGGATAAAACCTGAAGAATGGTATCTATATGTAAGGATAGAGCTCAACCCCCAATAAAGCACAGAAATGTGAATGTAACCCATTGGGGAAGGGGTACCGCCTCCTTTCCCTGAACCACCTCTTGATTTGAGGATGTTTGTTAAAGGGTTACCGGGGATCAGGTTGGTGTGGTGGCTACAGTGTTGGCTTCCCACCCGGTGGACCCGGGTTATCCACAGTGGCAACGGCCGGCTGCTACCTGGCTTTTTACCAGGGGCGTTCCCGGGAGCGAAATATAGAAACGAAACGAAATGGTTTTTAAACCTGGGGGCTAAACTCACGGACGAAACGAAATCGGAGTCAAAACAACTTCGGATCGAAACTAAACTAAAGCTCTGGAACGGAACGAAACTCAGAAACAATACTTCGCACCGGAGAGACCACGTGCTTCACCTTCGAGCAGATAACTTTCGACCCACACACTGAGTACGAAGTGCGGTTGAATGAAGTAGAGGTTCGGCCTTCCGCCATTAGATGCATGGGGCACTCATATTTTACACACACACCGCTAACAGGGGAATGTTGAACGCAAACTGGCTATTAGACTTTCAAGCTCAATGTTTTAACCTCTCTACACGTATATCAAACGTAATGGGTCGAAACTATTCCCTCTTATTCCCCTCCACTCAACTTCTGGGATCGAAACCTAACTATGAGCAGTGGAATTTCGATTAATTTAGTTTCGTCCCGGGTCGAAACAAAACTCCTTGATGATTTTAATTTCATGCGGGAACAAAACTGGACCTAGGCCTCGTATTTTCGTTTCCCATTGGGGCGAAACGAAATATTTTCGTTTCGTTTCACTTGCCATACGTGATTTTTACCGGTGCGTGGTCGGTCAGGGTGCAAGCTCCCATGCCCTTCAATTTTTTACTACTGGAATGTGGACGACCGATATTTTATCGGTGGAGGGCTGCTTTCAACATACGCCGGTCAAACGATTACTTGCATGGTTGTTATGCCGGCGCCGACTTTTTACCGATACCGGCGCGTGGTCGGTCAGTTTGCAAGCTCCCATCCCCTTCAATTGTTTGCAATTTCAATGTGGACGGCCGATATTTTACCGGCCGTCCAAAATCGGTGTGTGAGCAAGGGGCCGAACATCCTTGATTTCTAGCGTCGATTTTCATTCTCCTGGCGTTTCCCTGACCGGTAAGTACCCCGTCTGGGTAGTGGGCGTGTTGGTATGTGTTCTTCTCGGGATAAGGGGGAAGAGGAGAGGGTAAATGATGGTGGAGAAGGGTGAAAGGTAAGGGAAGAACGATTACACGGCCCGCGGCAGTATTGCCGTGTGTGCTCACAGCCCTTCCGACTCATACCCATTCCCTCCATCCCTCCCTTTGTTGTCTCACGCCAATTTTATGTCCCCTTTCCTCTCCCTTCGGCCGCAGTGCCAGCAAACCCATCTCTGCCCCTCTCACCACCCTTTTCCGCGAATGGAGTGTTTTTATACGTTTCATTTGTCTCGCAACATGACACCGAAATCAATAGAGGGAGACGAATGGGTTAGAGATGGAGAGGATGAGGGGGAGGTGGGATGAGGAAAGGATGAATCCCGATGAAGAAGACATTTTTCTGAGACCCGAAATTTATACCTCTGAAGAATCCGTCGCCATGCTATCAATTGCGTTTTACCCAAAGAGTAGGTATCCGAAGAGATTCCCACCACAGACTGATTCAGAGCTTTTGCAAAGCTATTTATTTACCCCTAAATGTAACAAACCATTGGTTTCAGAGACATTAAGAAACGTACCACGAGCTGTACCGATGTACCGCATCCCTCCAAATTCGGTCATGTATATTATTCTACGAGGAAACTTTCGATCGGTCTCCTTATCGATGTAGGCCCCCCAGAACTTTTTAAAGCGAGAAAGTGGTGACAAGTTTAGATTCATAAAATGAAAGAGCGAGTGGGACAACATTCAACCAGAGTCATTAAAGAAGCACCAGCAATAGTAGTACCACACGCATACGTCGTTTTAATACATAAGAGTGAAACAGTTAGAAATTAATAGGTAACCACTTGTATCCTATGTCCACAGAAGCTACAGCTTTCCCATGGGAAACTATTGACTATATAAACAAGGTACGGTTTTAACTATTCCCTGCCTATTTTTTCAAGTATCTTAGGCACACACTATTTTCTAACTAATATGTTCTTTCCATAAAAGAAAAACACGATTCCTTTAAGTAATACAAACAACTTCAAGAAGAGTAAAGCATTGTCGTTTCAGCCAAAACATGAATGTCGATACTTGAAGTTTCGAAGTTAGTCTTCTTTAAATAGTTATTTAATTAATCTCCTAGAAACGTGTAACAGGAACAATGTAGTGCTAAATTGGAGCTTCCTACGGCTAGCCGTGTACAAAGGAAGATTAGGAATGTTCTCTCGAAAGAGCCTCTGAGGAAACGCCGGTGGTGTGAGTTTTCTGCTTCTAAGGTAACTCTCGTAGATGGAGAACATTATTTCAAGAAACAAGGAAAAGAAAAAAAAACAAAAAATCCGACAAAATAAGCCAGGTTACACGTGCTATTCTAGAAGTTGGTGTAGTAGCTACTTGCAACTCAATCAATTATATGTATAATGTAATAGTAAAAATAACAATAGGAAGAATTAATTGGCACGCCATAAACTAAGAATAATTACTTTCTCCTAATATTCATAGAATGGTGATAAGACAGAGACGAAAAAATTCAAATTCACCACAGAATTCCAACAAAAATGCTTAAATATTTCATCAAATGATGAGGAATAAGGAATTGTTTAGTTAAGGGAGTTTTTAAACTACACAGTGACTCAACTACCGTTCATTAACTCAGATAATGGGTGTATTCCAATAGCTGAAAGCGAAAATTTAGACGCAAGAAATTGAACATCATTCGATATTAAAAACTTAACTGCTAATCCATTGACCATTAAAGATCGATATCTCAATAAGATCCTAAGACGGCTGAGTAAAATTCCAGTTCGGCGGAAATAATAGGGAAATATCCGTAATTTATCGATTGTCTTATGCTTCGATAAATAAAATTTCAATTGGATAACTATTTATCTACGGCGCGGCATGCAAACGAGCTACGATAAAATAAATCGTAGGCACATCACCACAATACGTTTAAAGGCATAAACGATTTAATGTCGTATCTATTGCAAATATATGCAAGCTACTAAAACATGGATTAGAATGCGTCCAGAAAGTTAGAAAATTAAATGAAAATACTTTGACTAAGTTATATTCTGTGTCAATTCATTTTTGTCTTTAGCATACTATCAATAATCATTCGAAGCATATATCAATAAAAAAAGGCATTTAAAATTCTTTCAGTAAAGTCAAAGATTTTTTGCTATGAACCGAGAGATCCCAGAGGATTTTTCTTGGGTGATTCTTTTTGGATAATCAACAGAAATTAGGTTAATGGAAGAATGTTACGTAGCCAAAACTACCGCAATAAGTTCCTGTTCAATTATACCCGCTTATATCATTTTCTCTTCGTTAGCACATGTTAGCATGATATAGTAAATTTCATGAAGAATCAGCAAGCTAAATGGTGAAGTGGAAACGGAATCCATGATCCCATATAGACATACCTTTATATCCTGAAACGTTTTTTTTAATCTTTCCCTTGCTATTGAGTTTAAGCGAATGAGAAAACTGGATTTTCATTATTAGTTACGACCCTAAATGAGCTCCACCAATGAATACACTTTAAATATTTGAGTCTGGCTTTACTGTGTAAGTCGATATACTCATGTTTTCAGTTCAGCAAAGAAATAATTGATTTTCAGATAAAAAGAATAAATATTCTGATAAAATGTAATACGAAATTTTCAAACAAATGAATTTCAAACGGATAGGGAAATAAATTCATGCAAATAGATTAAAACTCCAGGGAAACAATGAATTACCATACATATTAAACAAAATAATAGTTAAATCATACGTAATTCAATTGATGATCAACTAAGGACATCCATACAGGTTGCAAAAGCTTCACCTACGTGTATGTGAGACTATTTTCTATTAATTGTAAAGATTTCTCTGTGAGATAAATTTATCGGCATAAACACAACACTACTTTCAGAAATTCAAAACATAAAATTGGGCAGTGTATAATTAAACATCCTGGAGAAAGATGATGACTAATTTAAATGACGAAAAGCAACGAGAAATGTTTTCCAGGAAGGCTAACTTATACTTTGCTGTTTTAAATTTTTAGAAGCCATCACAAAACGCGTTAAGGGCACTAACTAGATGGCGAGGATACCAGGAAAGGCCCGCAAAACGTAAATCGTATTAAAGCTGAGATTAATAACACGTGAAGAACCAACATTTCTCTCATCAAAGCCCAAATAAGCAAATGGGCGCGTAAAGTAATTGCCAGAAAAATGAGATAGAGTGATTTAATTAAATAAATATTTTTGATAGCTTAGAATGATATTTCGAGAAAAAAATGCCATAAAAGGTCAGTAAGACATATTTGACGCCTACATGAAAGAAATGGGGAGGAAAATATATTGTTCGAAGAAAGAGAATGAAAACCAACATTGAAGACCGAAAGATCGCAATTGCCAATTTCCTATTCCCAAGAATTTATATCTCTGTATGATTTTAGGTTATGTCATCAATCAAGACAGGAAGCGGTAACAAGGAAAAAAATCGATATAAAGGTGTAGGAAATCCCCGATGGTAAATAAGGATTACAATATCGCGGAAGCCGGGCCAATGCCCGCCAGCAAAATACGCCCACGCATTGATCATATTTGATACGAAAAGAAAGAGCATCTGTTATGCAAGTAACAGGAAGAATAGCGGCAGCGCGAAATAAGGGAGAATAATGTTCAGAACGTATATCTACCAGACCGAATGAGTGAAAGTTCTTGAGTGTGGATATATGGATATAATGACGGGATAGAGTCAGGCAAGGTACACTTCGAGGAAGATTGGACTGAGAAATAGTATTAAATCATTCAAATTGCTACAACCCAAACATAGGCACAATTCAGCCCTCAATTTCTCTTTATCCCAAGCCAGTTCATTTGGCCTTATTTGTTAAAGAAAATTGTGTTTAAAAAATTCATTACAACGTTATACAAGAACACATCTATCAGATCTATTGATCCTAAACCACCACACAGAGATATACCATAGATAAGGGGTATTTAACCCGCGGCCCGCCCGCTAATTTCTAGCGGCCCCTGGAGGCTAAAGAAAATATTGTACATCGCGCCAAATATCGACACACTTGTCAAACATATACAATGTCAAAATCGCATTGATTGAGTGAAATTATTAACCAATACAGATTATTGCACTTTGAAATTACAATGCAATATATTGTACATATTTTTTAATTTTATCGATGTGCTAGTAGTGACGTGGAGCATTGAGGCCATCTGACCGATGTGAAATCGAATTTTGGCCATTGCATTAAAAAGGTTGGAGACCCCTGCCATAGATCGTTCTTTGTTTATATTTACTGTAAAATATCCAAATAGGCCAGAATTACTACAATAGTAGCAAAGGGGACGTGATAACCCAATGTGTGTAAAAGAGGGAATGGCAGAAGAAAATTTAAGAAAACATTAACAGAGAAAAATTCGACTAGAAGTATTTACGATCAAACCGCGAACTCCACGGACATCTGATACAGTCCGTGTTAATGAAAAGAGAGCCCAGTAATTACAGTTGTGTTTACTATTGCCACTGCATTTTCCGCTATTACATTCTTAGGTGTCCTTCACCTACCAAACACTCCAAAATAACTGTGCCCTCACAATCATTCCTTATCCTTGTCAGTACGTAAAGAGCACTCAAAATTTATGCATATTCCACGAACTTTTTCTCATGCAAAAATAGTATATCCAGGTTCTCCACTGAGAAAGAGTACCCATGATGGCCGACGTTCCGACTTTCAACTCATGGGACACCATGGTGAAATGAGTCAGCTCACTCAGCTAATACGAGGATGACCTTGAGGTGGAAACGTATACTAAAAAGGATCTTCTCAACATCAGAAGAACTTGTGAAGATTTATTGTAACTCATTCAGCAGAAAAACTCAAACCTAACATTAATATTTTTTTCGTTAACTACTCTTCAATGAACCACAATGGTACAAGTATAGCACGCAAGGAATGAGAGGGGTGATACATGATGATCGACCTACACACTTTGGAGATACAAATGCATTACTCTAACTTAAAAGAAGAATACCTCTAAGTCAAGCATTCCTATTTTTCTTAAGACTATGCGAGCACTGAAAGCCAGATGCGTTATTTGTGTGAAGAAAATTGAAAAATATAGAATCCATAAACAGCATGAAAGTTTTGATAACACATTCACCTTGAGAGAAGTTCATTCATTCAAACATGCATTCGTGAAGTAAGTGGTCAATCTAATCGCTAATCGATACCAATCAAGCTCAAAGATTAATTTGTAAATATGGATCACGCTGCGCACAGACTGAAACAACTGTCTCCACGTTTCATGACTTGTTTTCTCACGTGAAAAGACAAAGTGTGACGTCAGTGGTGCGACGGATGATGCAGGGGTCAATGCCTCGATGGTAAACGTCACAATGGGGCGTAGTATCTGTTTATGTAAACAATCCGCGTTTGAAAAGGACATAAGACAATAATAAATGGTCTCAGCCTCATACTTTCCATTCGGTTGCCGTTCTTACAATAGCGATGCATGGGGAACAAATTAAATACCACGAGAAACGTTCTTGATAACTATTTAATCATAAAAGCGACGAGGAAAATGAGTACATATACAGGGGGAATATGACGAAGAGCCTCGGAGTTTTTGGCAAAGTTAAGTGCCAACTTCGCAAGAAAAATAGGATGCTCATAAATCGAACTCGAAGAAGACATTAACGAAATTTCCTTCTTTTTGAAGTTGGTAGGTACACAAAAAGTGAAATTAAAACCTTTCACCTAAGTTTCCAAAGACTGACAGCTCAAAAGCCTTAGACACCGAAATGTTACAGAGCCTCACACCAATTCATGTCCAACTATAAGGTTCCCATATATTCCAAAACGGTAATAAGGTTATTAACTTTTCAGAGAATTTCAAAACGGCCAACATATTTCGTAACATCCACAGACCGCTGCCAGAACTCAAGCTTGAAGCCACGGAACTAATTTGAACAAGTGAATTTATAACACTGGACAAGGAAAAGGAAAACACAGGAAGAACCAATGGAGAGCGGAGGAAGATGAAAATTGAGGTGCTGCCTTAGGCTTCATATTATCACATTTAATTGACATGACGTCGAAATGGAACCATACTTTCCTTCCCTTCAGGGACAAATTAAACACCTCATGTGGGATGGAGATTAAGTCACGGCTGAGGCAGCGGATATTAACAACAATTTTGGTCGATGGTGAGACGAGGAAAAAGTAAGAGTTAGAATAATATTGTGAGAAAGGCAGAAGCAAGCTTCATTCCACTATATTATCGCCATTTCACAACATCGCCACACTATTTCTCTCCTAAAAATTAGAAAGTAAGCATGAGCGACAACGTTGAAGCATTCTTCAGAGAGCAAACAGAATAATGATGAAGGAAGATATACTCGTAACAACATACAAATTAAGGACACAGGTTCGCGATTGAACGATTGAAAACAAATATATTACGCGCATTTTATTTGAAAAATGTGTTGCCATTATTAGCGTCATCCATCGCGGTCATACAGCCAAATTAGGGTAGTAAAAACGTGTATAATTTAATCCTTGTAATTTAAGATAACACTCATTCAGGTAATTTTCATTTAAACAACGTGAGTTAACTCCAAATGCAGCATTAATTTGGTAATATCTCTAGTGAAGGGCCTTAGTTTTATGTTTTATTTTTTTAGTTTTATTTGTTTTTAAGTTCAGTATTCTTATGGAATGACGAACATAAGATCAGTTAAAGCAAAAATCATCATTTTTCCTATGGTTAGACCACAGTTTCCGTAAGGACCTGAGTGGAAATGTGAAACTTCAAATAAAATTTCTGGAATATATATATGCGTTATAATAAATTTTTATGCCTTGACCACTGTTGCCGCAAGGACCTGAGTAAAAGTGTGAGCTTTTAAGTACAATTTCTGGAAAATTTAGCAAGGAAAGCCTATTTTTTTTAAGCCAGTCGATGAGATACAATTAGAAGAGAAAACTTTGAAATTTTAATCAAAACTAATATGCATCGTTCCTCGGACCAATCTCCTTTAAAGGGGACAAACAACATGAATGAAAGAAAGGCGGGAAACGGTGGGGACTGGTGACGTCAAAAAAACCATTCATAAACCCTCAATGGAAAGGCTGGACGGGAAATAAGAGAAGGACATACGAAGCGTTGGCATGGAGGAGGTCAAGGATAGGGTAGGGAACATATGGAGGAGGAGAGGGCAAGATTTCAGGCGAGGGTAAATATATGCACACAGAGAGGGAGAAAACGGAGTCGTAGGGGAGGGATGGAATAAGAATAAAGGTAACGTATGACTATATCGAGGGTAGGGTGAAGAATGAAAAGTTTTCGAGAGGGAGCCTCGCTGCGGGGGATTTTGGAACTCGCGGGAAAACCAGGGCCTGGCGCAAAACAATTGAAGGGTTTCCCGGTCCAAGCTGGACTGGCTGAGACGAGCGGCGAGGAAGCGAGGCGGAAAACGAGAGATGGGGGTGTCTAATGGAAAGAGAGGGGAGGCATATTACACGGGCGTGGAAAGGGCAAGGGTTAAAAAAGGAAGGAGGGAGGAGAATATAAGAGGGATGGATATTTCTCACCTATAAAACAGATTTTTTCCCACTCTTCGAGCGCAGCACCCACGCTGGCTCAGTATCTTGACTTGAAATTATTAGTAGTCGGATATTATTAACCCATTATTTCCCAATGTTGTTTCTAAGTAACATAAAAAATATAACTGATAAATTCAGGCTTGACTATGTGAAACCTCTCCGTATTGGAAATAAAAGAATAAAACTTTGTAAGGTTTACTTGTGTATTTAAATAGGCACGACCCGGGTTTCGTAACGTAGTTACATCTTCAGGTCATCTTCAGGAACCTGAAGATGCAACTAAGTTACGAAACCCGGGTCGTATCTATTTAAGTACACAAGTGAACCTTACAAAGTTTTATTTTTTTTATTTCCAACATCAAAAATTTATACCATTCCAGCTCAATTCAAGAAATATTTACACTAAATGGTCTTTTGTGCTCTATAATTTAATGGTGAAACATGCAGTTTCCACAATAATTATGAATGAGCAAAACATTTTCACTTTTTCAAAATGAAAAGCCTTGAAATTTAATTTCTCCCAAAAGCAGCTCTGGGTTAGCAAGGGTTAATATTTCGATATTAAATATGCCGCCTCCCTACACGCACTGAAATGGGTTTACTGAAGTAGCCACGCTGACGGTGAACCGATGCGAATTTCGCGGTGCTATGAATCATAATTAGGGCTGCTAACCGAAATTAGTATTCGTGATGATATGACCCATCGGACACACAGCTTTTTAATACCACTCCTTGCAATCCTGAGGGATAAAAATTTTAGTAATTTTTATCGGATTTTCAACCCATTGAAATGGTTAACGGGTACTGATTTTTCGATATCAGAATAACGAACACCATATTCGAGGAATATTATATTACAATCTAGTTGGATACTTAACATGCCGCCTCCCTGCGCGCATTAAAATTGGTTAACCAAAGCCGCCAATCGACGGTAGACCGATACGAATTTCACGGGGCTAAAAATCATAATTAGGGGTGTTAACCGAAATTAGTACCCGTGATGGTATGATTCGTGGAATGCAAAAATTTATAATATCAGTCTTTGCAATTAAATACACTCTACTGTAAAAATTGGGAAAAGAATGATCGCTCTGCAATCATCGTCGCTGTGGACGTTTTTGAAAATTGAAAAGGAAGCAATCAGGCACCATAAATTGAACTTTTAAAGGTTGGACAGGAAGCTCTCCTAAATAGTCACTTTGGTCAGAATATTCTCTTCGAACAGGGAGAATATGACCATGAAAATATAAAAACATGACAAGGCGAATTGCGACAGTGAAAATATTTCATAATTTTTTTCCACGCAATTCAAATAGTTCTCAAATACCCAAATTACATTATTCCACCGTAAGAGGATGATAATTTGCTAATTTTACAAATAGGCAATGGTATGCATTGAATAATTTAGAATATTTATAACTGCTTGCAAATATTTTGGCACATTACATAGGTAACTATGTACTAAAATATAAAATATTTCCAAGTGCTATGTCACCTATAAGCAAAGGAGAAAGGAATATATTTCGTACCACCAGAACAATACTCACGCTGATTGAAACACTCACGTATCTATTCACGCAATTCTATGACTTTACACCGCACTGCATACGAAAGAATCTTTATAAAAAAATAATAACTTCCATATTCTACCCAATTCCATCTCGCCCACAAAGAAAATTTTCTTTCCCCTTGGGCAGCGCACCCGATGCGGAGACCCAGAGTCGTTTGCATCTGTTTACGTAATCCTCAGGTATTAGAACCCACCGCATAAGAGTCTATTTAGCAATTTATATAAATTAGAAACTTGGCTCTGAATACAGTCTCAATGAGTAAATTGTAATCACTCCAACGTCCCACCTTTAAAGACATGGTGGCTCTGTTCTCGTAATTCAGAGACGCATTGCAAGTACCCATAAAAATATTAATTAACTTTCATTTGATACCAAATGCTACATGAAGTGATAAGAAGATTTTTTTCTGATCCCTCGCGCTCAATTGAAGTTGATCCAGAGTCCATCCATCGGCTCAAGAATACCAAAAAGCAATGAGAACATTCAAAAAATGAATTTTCGTAAAATACTTTAACTTTTTAAAATGGCCCGAAGATATTTTTTCTGGCATGAAATATTTTTACTCAGCCTTCGACATGAACATTGCAGTACACTGCTGCTTCAATGAAGGTAAAATAATTGATAAATTACATTATGGAGAGAAAGATTGTATGGGTTTCACACCGTGAAAAGGTCATAGGATCGGGCTCATCGTTTCCATCGAAACTTTATAATGCGATTTTATGAAGCTGAAAAGAGCTTCAGTTCACTAAGTTCCCACAACCACGTCTCTAGGGAAGCCTTACTCGTGGAGAAGATAAAAAATATGAAACATTAATTCCACCGTTGATTTTGCAAAATACCTTGCGGAAAGTATGATCCCTGTAAATAATTTCCTATTTAAAATTGGTAATATTTCGGTTAACGATGGGAAATATCCCATAAAGAATAACCAGTACGACGGTACTGGTTATTTTTATGGGATATTACGGAGTATTGCGGTAGCAATTGCAGAGCTGATTTGTAACGTAATCATGAAAAACCTACCATAAACCTGAAAGTTAGATATAGAAAAAGTTTAATTTAATTGATCGCAGAAAATACGTATAATACTTTTGTTTTCCTGAGTTAATATCTATCACAAATTACGAAAAATTATTTTGTTTACTCACGTCTTCATAAACATAATTAAAGATGGGGAAATATCATATCAGTGGAAAAAATTCCCCCACATCAATATAATCACATAATCAACAACCAATGGAAAATTGGAATAAATGAAAGATATGACTAAAAATATCTAATCTAATGAATAACTAATGGGGAATATTTTAAAGGCGACAACATAAATGTAGACAAATAAAAAAAATTTAAATACTAAAATTCCAGTTGTTTTCTGAACAAACATCGTAATGAGTGATACTATAAGTTTGTGGAATACTCAAATGGAGATTATGATACAGGTTGTTTCAGGTAGAATCAGCAATACTTCAGGAGATGGCAGAGGAGTCAATTTTAAGCATATTTTGTCCATAAACATGGGGTCGCAGTTCCTTAGTTACTGAGCCATGGCAACGCCAACCTTTTTGTATGAACTTTGCAGTTACCATGGAAACGGTTTTTCTTGGGTATCCAGTCTTTCTTACATTTGATTTAATACTTAAATCAAAGGACATTAAATAACTAAGGTTGGACTAAAATGAACGATTATAATTGACTGAAATATCAATTCCTTAATGGGTGAGATTGCACAATGTAATTTATGAGAGTCGTTCAAAGCCCTCGTTTAATCAAGCTCAAAGATTGTTTCAGGCAATTGAGGGGGTGAGAATCAAAGGGGTACAAGTGATTTTTTTCTAAACAGAGTTAGGTACAGTTACTTTTTAAAAGAAATACTCAAAAACATGATTACCAAGGCATACAAGTGAGTCTCTGTTCTGTACTGATATCGATTGGAATATAAAATGCACTGCTAAATATCCAATTGATCTCCTATGTTTTCTTTACCTGATTTCTGTACCTAACTCTGTTTAGAAAACAGAAATCACTTGTATCCTTTGACTTCTCACCCACTCAACTATAATTTCACAATTTCGTCCAACCTTAATTATTCGATTTTCTTAAAAATCCAGAGTGCAACATAAAAAGTCGAAAAGGCTTTGAACCCAAGAAAAACTGTTTTCATGTTAACTGCATCCATAAATATTTTGCGTTCCCGTAGCTCAGTAACAAAGAAGAGTGCGACCCCATGTTTATGGACAGAAAATGCTTAAAACTGTCTCCCCTACCACCTCCTTGAGTATTTCAGATTCTTCCTGATTCCATGTATACATGCAGGCCAGGAAATTTTCGTGAATTCACGACACACAGTGAGGAATGAATTCTAATTCTTATTGCGTATTTACACGAATGTTTATGGAAGGCTTGCAAATTCCGTTCAGTGGAGGGGAACACACCCCGTGCTAACTAGAGGCCGAGAATGGTCGTCGGAGAGGGGCAGAGGTCATAGGTTAGTTGGATAAACACATCCCAGGACGAGCAGTCCCTAGACCTTACCCTTCGCCACCCTTCCCAGGAAATCCCTCCGCATGAGAATCGTAACGGCCCCTCCACGCCCAAGTACACTTTAGTCCGGCCATCCCAGTTTTCCCGCGAAGAACCAACCTCGTCCACTGGTTGCCGGCCGTTTCAACCTTCCTCCCTACCTTCTTTTGTTTGCACGCGTATGAGCGTGGCCGTAACTGTGTGAGTGCGCCTTTGTTTTGCGCGTGCATGGAAAGACGTCGGAGAGATGGAAGGACCAAGGGTGGTGCTTTCCTCTTCAGATTATACCTTACCTTCCTCTTCTATATTATCCCTTCTTTCATGCGTTATGCATTAGTTTAATTCTATTGCAGACGTGTTAATCAATATATTTTGTCAACAGTCATTTACGAATCCGATAATTGAAAATAATTTCACTTGGCAATGCTCCTGAGAAAGTTTTCAATTATGAACAAGTTATTGTCATGACCTTGATAATGACTGAAAATAAAATGGAGCCTGGGTCGGTACATTAAAAAAAATCCCTGAAATATTGCTATATGAAATTAATTCCGAATGTCGAAATGTGTTTCCAGAATGAGAAACTTGAGAATTTGTGGCATATTTATGATTCCCTTGGATAACATGGAACCTAGTCGTAATAAAAACTTAGTTTTTTATTTTCATTACGTTTTACTGTGTTATGATCGTATGAACTGATAGATATGTTTTAAATTACAAAAAGTTGATAAATATTTGAGCGCAAAAAGACAAAATCTAAAACGGCTTGCAAGGCAGTCATGCGATATCATAATGTGAAGAGATCAAATTAAAATAGAAAGAATACGTTCAAAGACATATTTCTTCGTAAAATCTTTTCGCCTGATGCGTGACCCAAAGTAACTCCTCTTTGACCGCGAACACTTGCTCTAATACCTTGTTGTTTAATAATCATTCAGCACATTTGATACAACTATCGTTGATTACACATGTTTATGTCGTTCATATGCATTATTTGCTCATTTATCTCCAACTACTCTCATCTCCAACAATAAGCTGCTAAAGTTGTATTTGGTGCTTTCTCTCAAATGAATTCACGGTATCTAACTTCAACATGAACATGATTCGAAGAAATTAATTCCTATCTGAATAAATAAATGAACCTTCTCTACAATTTTTGGTTCCGAGGAAAACTTCCCTCTTGATGTAGATACATTGAAACAATTTAAATAATCATGAGTAAAGGAAACGAAATAAATATGTTCAATTACGTGATCAAAAAGCAGCTTCATGAATTCCCTCCACAGGAACCGTTAATACAACACTACAATTTAACGAAAGGAAACAAAAACTTTGCGAGCATGGGAAACTTTGCGTGAAATTAAAGGGTTGAATTTTGTGATGCGACACCCAATCTTATCACCAGCCAAATCAAATGAATCCATCAAAGTCCATATGAACCCTCGGTTTGAAAGGAAGAAGACGAAGCAGAATACGCAGTGCTTGAGATCACATTCCCTTCAAAAGTATCTTTCCCATTCCTCATATCCTCCGCACCAATATCATCTTCCCTTCCTTACACTCACATTTCCGCATCAAAGACGAGAATTTCATTCCTTCCTCATGGCCATTTTCCTACATTATTTTAGCCCCCAATTTCCCTTCTAAAATCTCAGTTTACCTGAGTAGCCGCTAGCACGCTCGAAAACGCACCATTTCTTCTCTTCCGCCCGCAAAACGTGTTACTTAGTCCAACGTCCGTGAAAGTTTTTCTTCAAGCTACTTACCTCACTAAATTTTCGCCACCGCTTCCTCTCATGTCAGCTTATTTCTCCAGCGTCCGTCATGTCGACTTCTAGAGCGTGTGGATCTCATTTCCCTCTGGTGATTTTCAACTTCAAGTTCGGGACATTAGTGTTACGACTTGGTAGAAAAAAACAACATGTCACTTTTCCCACAAGTTTTACTCTGGTACTACGAGTTCCAACCGCTAGGTCTTCATGTCTGGTATGTCATCGCTAGGTCAGCGTGTACGTTCCGTTAGGTCATCAGGCGCATACCGCTTGATCATCATACACATATGTGCCTGATGATGACCTAGCGGTTAAAACGCGTAGTATCAAAGTAAAGCTAATGGAAAAATGCTATCTTGTTTCTTCAACCAATATGTATAAATAAAAAATGATTGTTTGAGTGGCCATTGACACCAAATGTCTCAATATCTCCCCAACAAACCCATATCTTTCCACTGCATCTAGCCTCCCTCAGTAAATTTTATTCGGAATGTTGCAGCAAAGAAATATCTTTACGCAGCACTAAGACCTGGGAGTCAGGAAAGTAGGAATGAATGAAAATTTTGACCACCATTTTCATCTTTCAATTAAGGGTAAAAAGAAAACTTGGATTGCTTTAGTGTTTGTGAGAAATTAACATTTCCTCATTCAGTGGCTATCTTTTATAGCAAAAGACAAATATTATCCTTCAAAAGCATTTATATATTCACAGTAACAATTGTATTACAGTTTCCAAAGTCATGAATTGAGATGAAACTATTCCAATTGAACTATTTCAAGAAATGACAAAGACATCGCGTCAATGCAAAGAAAAAGGAGTTAAGGGAAGGAGTGACATAGAGCGAAGAATAGCTCCCCGTGGACGGTCAATGCCGAAATATCGGAAGGTTGGTAAAATGAGAAACTGAAATCAAGCAGTAAAATGTTTCAAAAATGTTACTAGTCCGAGCGAGATGGCATTGCCAGATCAGAACTATAGTTAAAATGTTGGACATTATCCGAGATAATCCATAGCCTCAACTCTTGCGTTTGCCATTAGTAACGCTCATAAAACTCAGAAGCTTGCCCAAGAGACGTTAGGCTCGCTTACAAGTTTTAAAACCCTGCATAAACCAAGTGTCGAAGTAGATTGGATTTCAACTTTTGAGTGTAAACTTGGGATCCATAAAAATTTTAGTGCATCATGAAGACCTCCGACTTCAAATACTCGGGTATTACCCAGTGGCATTTTTCCGTAGTCCTTCGCTGATTGACGATGCCTGTATAATCCGAGATGAAACTCATGCCTCTTTCCTAATTTCGCAGAGTGTATGGGTTATTCGCGTCTCTCTCGTCTGCTCCAGGAACAAACCCTTTGTCCGCATTCTCACACGTTAGCTGCAGCCCGCTGGAAGAGCAAACGTAACACAAGACATGAGATCTGATGAAACTGAGCATCGTGGTCTTAATCATTGACGTTTATGAACGAACATTTTAGACGGAAATAAACTTGTCGATGAATTTAAAGTACCTATTTAAATTATTCTAAACCATGACCCGTTACCGATTGGATATTCCAAACACATTTAAGAAAGGCGCCGATAATCCGATGGCCAATCAAAAATTTAATAAAGCGAAATCGTGTCATAATAAAATAATTGGAAGTAAGGAATTAACACTTTGTAAGGTTCACTGTTATTTAATTATGGGCACGACCCGGGTTTCGTAACTTGGTTACATCGTCAGGTGACTGATCTTGCATGCATCATACATTTATACACAAAGTACACAAGTGACTGTGAGGACATCTATTGGAAAGGAAAAGGACTGGTTGAAAGAGCGGGGGTGGGGGTTAAACACGGACTGAAATAGGGGGAGGGGGTGGGGGAAAGGGGCAGCCTTGATTTGGGACGAGGGTTTTTCCTGTGAGGATCTGACCAGTTAGTTATATAATAAAATAATATCATGATAACACCATACTCATAAATCCCCAAAAATTAAGTTGAGCAAAATATGAAACGGAAATTCTCAGAAAATCCCTTACTTTTTCGAACTTTTGCAGTCTTAACAAAGGGAATCTTAATTGAGAATAATATATAATTGGCTTAAAATGATCCACATCATTCGTATCCCAGATGAGAATTCCATGGGATTCAGCCAATCCGTGATTGATAAACACCCGGAAAGCTAGGAAAACCATATAATTTCGACACATACAAAAAAAGCTAACGTAATGATAACCGAATTAAAAATCTTGTCTATTTTTTAAGCGTCCGGGGGGCACGTGTCCCCGTGCCCCACCCCCCTAAATCCGCCTTTGCTTCCTTAGGCCCACTCTTACAGAAGGAAAATATTATTTCAGACTACATTCACAGCGTTTAAGCTGCAATTCAATCTAATCCATGATATTGCCATCCCATAGCGTAGGAAAATGTTTTCCTAAACTTTCGCACTCAATATCCGCATGGTTATCATCGGTAAATGAGCCTATAAATGGCTCTCCGCTGATGGATGCACAACAAGCTCATTTCTGGAAACGTTCGAGTGGCACATCACACGTTGACCCGGGCCACTTCAATACTCGCTCGTCCCCTATAATCATATCTCATCCACATTTTCGGCAAGCACAACGGGATGTTAACGCCCGAGTCGATGTTTTAATTGCGAGGAAAAAAACACATCCCAAAGTACATTTTCGAAATGAAATGACTTTTCAAAATTGCGTTTGTTTCCCGAATCGAAGTGTACGGGAGAACCGACCATTCACCCAAAATACTCGGCTGTGCGAATCCAAACAGTTGCAATGAATTTCGTTTTTTCTTTTGCGTACTTTTTCTTCGCACCGCGTTTCCTACTCATCCACCTACATCGACTTGTTCGGCGATGAACCCGAGGTCATACCTGATCATTCATTCCTTCTAGTAGCTCACTCAATGATTCAAACCTAAGTTTGGTTGGGATAGATGAGGGTAGAGCTCGCCATAGACTTAGCCGCAGACGTGTGAATTTCGCACATTCGCGGTAGGGTGACGCAGTTCCTTTCCCTGGGTGACCTCATAACCGGAAGAATATTGATGCTCGAATCAGCCGTAGTAAACAGAAATATAGAAATTAAATGCCACGAATAGGAGTATAAATAAAAAGTGATTGCTTAAGCGGCCATTGACACCAAATGTCCCTATATTATTCCAACAAAGCTATATGATTAGAGTAATGTTTTTATTGCCGAATTTGCCTAAATAAGGGAACAGATATCGTACAACCGGGGTTGGATTTCTGAACAAAGATGGCGCTAATTACCGTCATGATTCGGGTATCACAATCTTAGTTTTTTATATTATCTCAGTCATAAGTTTTACTCAGGGGGGTCTTCACCCGGTAACCTTCTGTCGGCAGGCCAGCACTTTACCGACCACGATACCATCGCACATAATTAATATTGGGTATTTACAATGAGCTATGAGGACCATGGAACGTTGTAGCATTCTAAGAAGAGCATTTGGCTACTGAAATTTTTCTTGGGTTCACATCTCAGTCGACGCCTTTGGATACTCAGCAAAAAATTCTCGAAGTATGAGGTATGTCAGGAAAAGTAACTTGCCCTACTACCCTGAAAATTTGAAATTCACACGCCCGTAGCTTAGTCCGGGATGAGCTCTACCCTCACCACCAACTCAAATCAAGCCTCGTGTTGAAAAACTGAGAGACTGATCTAAGACGAAAATAAAAAAAATCAGCGTAACTAATTGCAGTAATAAATATAAATATCGAAATTAAGTTTTACAGCAAATGGGGTAACACAGTAGTTATTATTTTGGAAACTGCTGTCAGACATATCTCTATAAATCCTCAACAACGGCATATTATTACAATTATTATTACCGACTTCCTGATATCATAAAAATAACACGTACCTTCCTAATCGGGGCCAGCATCCCTAACAAAGATGACATAATTACCGTCACCACGATATTATGATTTTTGTACAGCGGTGATCATAATTTTATAACGAAAACCATGATTTGTAATAAGATACAAACTGTTGTGATAATTTTCCACTTTATTACACCACTAATGGTGTCGAAAATTACCTCAACTGTCTGTATCTCAATACCATGAATTTCCACAATGAGAACTCGAAAACAATCGATCTGAATTGAGCGGGTTGGAAGCCAAGGAGTACAAGTGATTTCTCTTTTCTATACAGAGTTAGGTACAGAAATTAGGTATAGAAAACAAACGAGATCAATTAGATACTTAGTAGTGCAAGTAGAGATGTCAGGAGAGAACAGAGACTCACTCGTTTCCCTTGGCAATCAGGTTTCTGTGTATTTATTCTAACGATTAACTTTACATAACTCCGTTGAGAAATAAATCACTGGCACCCCTTGGCTTCCAAACCATTCAATTATGATTTGAGTATCAAAACCGTAGGACTAGCGCTGCGGAAACGAGGAAAGTGAGCGAGTGGAAAAAAGTATGGACCCCATTCCCAATAGCAGAACCTCTTTAAATCGGATCCATTTTCGGTTCTTCAATGATCACAATCAACCCACAATGACTTCACCTCTTTTCGCAAAACTCTGCCGCCCACACTTCCCCGTTCCCACACCCCCATCCCTCCCCCACTCCAGGATACTCGCACGCACAACGTTAATATCCGCGCATGTCCCCCTCCTCCCGACAGCAGACCGCGGAGAGGGACCCTACCCCGCGTGGGGGTGTGGGGGAGAAGGAGAGGGGTGGGGTAGAGTGGGAGGAGGGGGGGTCCGGGGGCCGTAGGCGCCTCTTATAAGAGCAACCTCGGTGCTTTGGCGCCCGTAGTCAGTCGTCTAGATCGTCGCGGACGGCCTGTCACAGTCCGCCCTCTCCGCACTTTGCGTAGCCGCCTTGCCGCACTCCACCACCTTCCGCAACAAGCACCGCTTCCCCGTGACATTTTTTGGCGGTCGGGTGAGGATCTCTCGTCAGGTAAGGATGCGGCGGATTTGGTGCTGTGATACGCGTGTACATTGAATTTATTTCGCTTTTAAGACCGGAAGGGAAAAGTTCTCGAAAAGAAAAAGTTTCTCGCGAATGTAAATTTTGCGGACGAAATATTTTCCTATATCCGTATTGTCCTCGTATAGTGCAACAGGCCCCTCTTTGGAGAAAGAGCGTCTAGCGAGTTCTCTACTTAAATTCTTTGCTACCATAGCCGTTTTCTCCCTGAATCTTACCCAAATCCTGCAATTCTCTTAATAAGTAATTTTGACCTTCCTTGGTACCCAGAAGTGGCTTCTATGGGTTCAATCCAGTTTGAGTACGCGACGAGACTACAGTTAATTTTTCATTAATTTTGGTGTGATTTGGTAGAAATCGGGTGAGGATCTCTCGTCAGGTAAGGATGCGGCAGATTAGACCGGACGTTACTGTAATACGGGTGAATATATTTTAATTTGACCGGAAGGGAAAAGGTCTAAAAAAAAATTCCTCGCGAATGCAAATTTGCATCGTCATTATTAGTCAACTATCCTAAGATTGATATGACGTAGCTCTCCATTCCTCTCTCTTATTCGCTAACCTTTTCATAGTGACGCATTTCTTCTCTTTTACATCCTTTATGACCTGTCCTATGTAACTCAGTGAGTTATAAATAAACCATTATATGACCGGAAGGGAAAAGTTCTAAAAAAAAGTTTCCCGCGAAAGCAAATTTGCGAGCGAAATATTTCTCTACAACCGTATTGCCCTCTCATCGTGCAACAATCCCCTCTTCCTAGAAAGAAAGTCTTTCGCTAGCGCGTTCTATACGCCTTCGCTACCTTTCCTCCAGAAGCTCAACCAAATCCTGCAAGTTTCATAAAAAGTATTGTTAACCTTCCTTGGTAGCATAAGTAAAATGGCTTCAATTAAGTGGAGATCGCGACGAGACTACAGTTAATTTTTCATTAATTTTCGTTTGGTTTGGTAGCGATCGGGTGAGGATCTCTCGTCAGGTAAGGATGCGACAGATTTGACCGGACATTGCTATGATGCAGGTGAATTATTATTGATTTGAACTATATATTTTGACTGGACCGGAAGGGAAAAGTTCTCAAAAAGAAAAAGTTTATCGCGAATAAAAATTTTCGGGAGAAATATTTTCTTGCGATCTCCTTGCCCTCGTATCGTGCAACAGGCTCCTCTTCATAGAAAGACTCTTTCGCTAGTACGTTCTCTTCGGGATGCGGATGCATATACTTTGGTTTTGACCAAAAGGAAAAAGTTCTTCCAACCTCGACGAAAGTTCCAAGTGAATCCAAATTCGTGAAATAATCAAAATTCGTTTTCCTCCTTGTGCATTGCTCTCGCTTCCACATAACTCACAAGGACACTCCATACATACACTATTATAACACTTTTACTCTAGTTTCTCATTACCAATCCCCCTCTTCCGACAAAGTACCTCCTTTGCTAGCGAATTCTCTTCCTAGTTTCTTAGCTACTACGGCCGTTTTCCTCCAAATTATTACCTAATCCCTAGACCCATACAAGTCCCGTAGTAGCTTATGTTAACTTTCCTTATCACGCAAAAGTAGAAAGGTTTCAATCAGTGAGGGTTACAGGAAACTAAAGCCAATTTTTTTTGTACTTTTGGCTGGGTTTAATGTAACTTTTCCCATATCGACGAAGAAATTCCGTGATAATTTCATCACTAACTTTTAATAAAAAAAGCTATGCTAGCATGAACAAATACTTCCAGATTTCGATCGATCTTTATTCTATATATGCTGGTTATTATGTAGAAGTAAATAATTTCAAGAATAAATTGGATAAGGAATATACATTTCGGGAAATTATTCCAAAACGAAGAAGTTCAGAAACTATGTTTTCATCTGGGCAATAAAAAGTAACTTCCGCCGAGAAAAAATTCTGACCTGTAGGTATAACGCGGAATTCGTGAGAGAATAACGGGAATAATATACGTCCGATAGTATTATCGAGGGTAGGGAAAGAGTGGTGGAGAGAAATCCCTTGTCGTCGCTGGCCTTCTCATAACGAAAGATGCCAAGGAGACCACGGCTTGACCTCCTATTCCATGAACGTCATCGCAGGGGAAAGATATCTCTCATAAGCCTCCTCCACAGCCGGGATTCGAACTCAAACCCTCGGAATTAGTAGCCATCACTCTAACCTACACCAACCCTATTCGTACGAGAAACTACGAGCCATTCGTTTAGACCAAGACATTAAAGAAATTTTATGAATAACCACGCACAAAAATCAATGGTGTTTCATTATTGAATGGATAAAAGCACTACAGAATTACTCGCGATGAGAGTTTTTACTGATTCATGGAAGACGGATGTAAATATTTAAGATCTTTATCCTCACCGGAAACATTCCATCCTGGAGAAAAAGGGAAATAAGCCGAAGTATATATTTTTTCTGCACCTAAATACATTGATAGTCCTAAATAAATAAAATGAAATCAGAGATTAAATGTATCAATGTAGAATTAGAATATACCAAATCTGATACGACCCCATTGTGATGTCTCAGTGATACCAAAATTTATCATAGCCCTTTTTCGCCATTTCACCAAATCTTCTCGGATTTGAAGAAAATAGGGTGAGATTTTCATTGTGGCAGTAATTTTCGGACAATCGGAATAGCTAGGATTACTGGGGAAATCGAAGTAGAAAGAGAGGAGCAAGCCGAATCGGAAGGTCGTAATAAGGTTTCTAGCTTAACAGAAAAAGGGCTATACAAAGAGCACCATTCCACATTAGGTATACCCAACAATAGATTCCCGTCGAAAAATCTCCTCCACAGGTGGCGTCCATTCTGGGCTCTACGAAAGACAAGACGGTATCTGCTTCAAACCATCATCTGAATTTTCCCATACATGGCATCTATACGGCGAAAAAGAAATTAATTTTCAACGCTAATAAGTAGGCATTTAAAGGTGTAAGACACAGGGGTAGTGCAACTTTTCACAGAAGTTTTAAGGTTATATTTTCGCAAATTCTTCACAAAGTTTTTACATGTAACAAACTTGAATAGTGCTATCCACAAAAAGTAAGTGTTTTGTTGATAAAAATATGTGTTAAGAATGAAAAAGTGATTTCTTGGCAGTCACCCCGTATTGTGCGGCTAATAAATTAATAAATTTTATTCCAAATTTAAGCGTTCTAACAAAGGTAATAACTATTCCAGATAAATCAGGATTTCTAACGGGAATCCCACTTCCTTAGCCTTAAAACAATAAGCAATTATTTATAGCGGAATTTAAATTATTATTAGAATGGTTATGCGTACAGGTTTTAATTCTTTTATAATACATAATTTCACACCATAAATTCTCTACATTCATCTTTTGACGTCAAAAACCAATCCAAAATAATATCTATATAAGATTTTAAATCACGAAGTTTGGAGTCTCCGTGATTTTCACTTAGTGAGCAACTTCCGCTTCCCCGTAAACTTTTGCTCTCAGCGAAAGTAATAAAAATAATTTCTTAACTCTCGCTACATATAAGAAATAATATGAAATTTTTGAGTGAAATAATTTTGTACCAAAGGAGATAAGTTTGGAGGGGCAGCATCCGGCCGGATATTGACGGAAGCAAACTTTTCTTCGACGAGATTAGCTGGGTAGGTTATTTTAGCAACAAAATTAGCACTAAAAACATGCTTGCTTTGAGTTTAAAATTAACAAAATTTGTAGGAGGTGATGGAATGTTATACCATTATAAAAAGTTCAATTAGTACCTATGGAAGAATGAGAAAATTTGAGGGATCGGTATAGTATGATGTCTAGAGTCGGCTTTCCACCACGTGGGCCTGGGTTCAAAACCCGGGGGATGTGGAGGAGTCTCAGAGACTTGAATCACGATCACGACTTGAATGATTGTGGATGGAATTTCCATCACAGCACTCCGTCCGTCGGATGGGACGTAAAACCGCCGTACCCATGGCAGAGCAGGCAAATGCCGACACCAGGTTTCTCTCCACCTTTTCTTACTTACCCACCCCTCACCCCACCTCACAAATGACCTCAGCTTTCGGTCGCCTCTTTATAATAAAATACCGTATAAACATAAAAATTAGGACCGCTTTCTGCATTGCGTTAAATTGAAAGGGAAATTTTCTGTCGTTTTTTTATTAAGAAATTAATCTGGCTTACAAAGAAATCATAATAATAAAAATTAATTCGAAAAAATTGAATCTCAAATTACATATAGTAAAACGCGAATAACTATATCCGTTTCCAACCAAAATTTGCACGGACAAACCTGAACAGGAGAAAATTTTCAACTGCTATTATCCTCCTAGGTACCCATTTTTTCTAATGAAAAAATTATCCTGACAGAAACTGAACAATGAATTAGCAAAGGGCCTCTGATATCAATAATCATAAGCATTAGAAGTCAGTTCAAGAAAATAATAATAATATTTACTCTACTTATTCATAAATTGCAAAATACAAATATACAATAAATAATGCAATAAAATAAAACAATAGAATTCCACTGCTTATCATGAGACAATTTTTCGATGATAAAGGCAATTTAGAGAATCCATGATCTTAAATAATACATTCATCGATTATACAATGAAAACAATCGCGATATTTTGGCACTGCATGGAGATTCGAGCATACTTTTGATCGTGGTATGGTTCGAATGTTTTGGGTGCACCTTCCTGAAGTCATTCAACGTCAAGCAAAAGTTCATTTTAACACATTGGACATTTAAAATTCATAATATAAAAATTGAACTCAACGAGATTGTTTCTGCCGGCAATGGCCTAGTTATGTTGCTTCATAGAGTCCAGCTTTCTTCCGAAAATCAATAATGTTGCTCGACAAGTACCGTTGCTCATAAGATGTTTGTAGGTAGCATATATGTATACCATTCTGCTGACACAATTTCATGCGATTGCTATTCAATCTCACGAGCTCTTGTATCGGAGATGTTACGTCATGAAATGCACTTCACAATGGAAATAATCGTGCTCAGCCCCGAACAGTGGTGTACTCGCTCTTTATTTGAGGCTGATTGGAGGTTAGAACGAAGAGTTCCACGCATAAACCAGTAAAAATTTCCTCTAACCCAAGGCTTCATTTATTAGTCTTTCGTTGTTCGAGGGAAAATGAATTCCCATACCTATCCGTTTGGTAAAATATCCCTCTTACTTTGCCGTTTCCGTCGGACCTGGGCTAGTGGGGTTATATAATGCTGTTCTCCGTGTCGCTCTGAATTATCTATTCTCAATTGCTCAAGCAATGTAAGCCTAAAGCACAGCCTCCCAGTCTCTAGCGACCAGTGGCGCAGCGAGGGGGGTTTTGGGGAATAAACCTCCCCCACAGAACTCAGAAATTTTTTAAAGTTAAATCTATTTTACTTAATTGGATTAATACTGCTTATGGAATAGTGTGAGGATTAACAAAATATCCCTCAGAAGGCCGTAAAACTCAACATTTTTCATCATTTACCTTAATTTTTTTCTGGCGGAGGGCCCCCGCACCTCCCGCTTACCCTGGTGGGTATACCACACCCCCAGACCCCGCAGTATTAGTTGCGCCTGAAACCCACCCTAGCCTTAATTCCTGCTGCGCCCCTGCTAGCGACTACCAGTCTAATTCGTTTAACATCTGTTTCACGCTTTCTGTGCACGCGTAGTAGTTTTTGACGAATCTCGCAGCTTTCCTATGTATTTCATTGAGTTCACGGATTAAATCTTTCTGCACCGGATCCCATATATTCGCCGCATATTCAAGGTGTGACAGTGCGAAATTTTCTCTCTTTTTCATCTGACGCATGACAAATCCTCGCTTCTCCACGGCTCTGCCACAGATATTTATAATATGCGAGTGGATTTCTTTTGTGGGTAATTTTGATAAGATTAAATGGCATGTTCAGATGCGCGGAGTAAAGATGAGATTCACTTTATAAGCGAAAAATTTAACGGGAAAATGCCTGTTTTGACGGGTACATATTTTACCATGACGTGAAAATAGAGTAATTCCTTGCGAGTACTTTGGTGAGTAAAGGTAGTGTCATAGGGCATCACTCAAGGAAAATATACTTCCCTCAAATCTTAAGTATTTCTCACCTCACACTTGTGATTTTCATAGTTTACACTAATTAGTTCCCATTTTCATGCTAAAATAGCATTCATAAAAGCGTTGAACAGTCTATTTTATAAGTAAATTTAAATAATGAAGTTCTTCAGACCACAAAATGAAAAGAAATTTCTTAACTCACAGATTGAGAACGGATCTAATTCAATAAAGCTCCATAAGATATATATGTAGGAAAACGGATTTTAAATGGTTATTTAAATTGCAACAATACCAGTTTCCTCTTCAGAATAATATGGAGAATATAGACATATCTTGTACTAACAAGTATCGCCGTCATACATAAATCGTAATGATAACGAAAAAGTCAGTATCACAAGGCTAAATTTTATGAATTATTATGCGTATTGAATAAAAATTTTCAAGTTGGATGCAAAAATTTCTGATAGTTTACGGATAGATACTGTACTTAATTATAATTATTCATAGAAGTCTATGAATGACCGCCAAAAAGTCAATTTACGATAAAACCAACCCCAGTAACAAGAATGTCAACATAAAATAACAACTACTGAATAAAGAGGCAAATACTTCTTCTTATATGACAAATCAACGATGAAATTAGTAACTGATTCTTCAGTTAATACGGTAAAAATCCAATTGAACCACACCGATTTGTTAGTAATCACACCAATTAGTAAATTTTAGTTTATTCGTTATTATATTTTATTATTATAATTATTATTACTTACGCCCTGATATGAACAATTTGAGGGAGAGTAATTTTCATTCATCTTATAAACCCAAGGAGTTAGGTAATATCCAAGTGGAAAATGGCCACAGCAGTACAGAAATGAGGAAGAGAATTGCTATAGCAGAGGAGGAGTTTCGTAGGAAGAGGGAACCGATGACAACGACCTAAGGTAATATTTTGAAAAGTAAAGAAAACTTTGTAATTCCACATACATTTTTAAAGTGACACCTAGGTTTCGACGTTGACCGTCATCGTCTGGTGGCTGACGTCATCGTCTGGTGTCTGACGTCATCGTCTGGTGTCTGACGTCATCGTCTGACGTGCCACGTCGGAACCTAGGTCATACATCAAAAATTTATGCGGAATTACAATTTTTTCTATACTTTTCATTATGTTAAGTTGACACCAAGAAAGAATCTGAGCTTTTCGCGTTGAATAAATTGGATAAAAGCTTCTCGAGTTTTCAACCGGGTCAGGGTCTTTATGTTGTAGGCCGACGTTTCGTTGAAAGACTTTCCCAACATCCTCAGGGCTGATGATTGGCGACATCGGCATCATCAACCCTGAGGATGCTGGGAAAGTCTCTCAACGAAACGATGGCCTACACCATGCAGACCCTAACCCGGTTGAAAACCCTAGAAGCTTTCATCCACTCTACACTCCATAAAGTCACGCCTGCAACAACTAATTACATAAGGTAATATTATTGCAATAGTAAAATCAATTGCCAGCGAGTTTACTTCGTGGAATTGTGACGACATTGTTACAGCGAAAACACGTAGGATACCACAGATACATTCAAGAAACTCGGACAACTTAAGCGTATACACACACAATATTCCAGAGAGCAATTTGATCATTTTAACTGCTGACATAGTGACATGCGGAAGAGAGGGAGTTAATAAAAAGAAAGAGAAATGGTGAGCAGTAAGCAATTCGACGGGTAAGGTCGAACAAAATCGCAAAGAAGGGAATAAACAGGGTTTGGAGGTACCACTATGATAATATAATGGGTTGGAGGTACCAGCACAGGAAGCAAAGGAAAGGAGATGGAACACGGGATGAGGTCATTCAAAATATAATTACCATGCACTTATCTTTCCAAAAATTCTAGCTTGGCTCACTCATCACACTCTGTTACGCAGGTTTAAATGTAGCTTGCTGTTGCATGAAGCGAGAGCGAGGATAATTCTGAGAGGGATAATAGTTTCAAATATTCAAGGTATGGTTGTGTAGCAGAACGGAAAACGTGAGATGGACTGAGAGAGAAACAAACCAGGAGGAGCTCAAATACGGTCGTTTAAGGCGAGGCAACTCGTGGACGAGATAGGAAGAAAACGGAGCAAGTGGCTGGAAGAGATTCTGAGAGACCGGCTAATGCTGAAGTCAGTAATAGGTAGGAAGGACATTGGACAGGTGAGGTAGGGGAAGGAGAATAGGTTTACAGGATGGGAAGAAGAGACGTACGGAAATGAACAGCGAGATCGAGGGAGAAGATAATAACCAGTATACAAGGATGAGCAGAGGAATGGAACAACTTTAATGAACATCTACCTTAACCGGTAAATTACTCTTAAAAAAATACTATCCTAAGCATGCCAGAAGATAAATTCACCGTCAAAATAAACAAAAAGTACAGATTCCATGATTCGGCCGAACACGAAATCAAAAGTAGTGACGTCAAGATGATATTTACTGTATCGATGTAAGTACTGCGGTGAGTACTTCGGTCATCATATAAATTCCTACAGGGTTTTATAATATTCTCAGTTCGTCGCCTTATTTTACAAGGTTCTAACTGATCTTCCTACTTTCTGGAAAAATAGGCTTTAAAGATATTGCCTCTTAAGGTATGTTCATTCTCAACAGTAATTTTTGATGCTAAAATTCTAAGTCTTCCAAATCATTAAGAATTTGTCATTCCATTTGAAAAATTAGATACAAATTCCACTTGATAGACAAAGAATTATTTTCAAGGATTAAGTAAAATATTCATAAAACACAAAGTATTTCCTAACCGAATAAGTAATCCATTGGCTTAAGTGGTTTTACTTCGAGAAACGGTCTCGAAGTAGCTTAAAAGCTTTTCCAAACCGTGGTTGACTTGTCTATTAATAGAAACTACCATATTTTGAAAGGTAAGAAGAGGAGCTATAAAAATGAAAAATATACAAAAGATATTACTTTGTTGAAATACGGTGGCTAAAACTCAGAGCCAGGATCACCTCTAAGTCGCCTATTTTTTTTCCTCGAGAGTATCATTTGAAAATTATTATTATGAAATTACAATCTGAAGGATTAAAATATTTTTAAATATCTAAACATTCATTTCATAAAAATGTGGTACATTAAATCCAGTGCTAGTGAGAATAGGTATTCCATAAGTTGTCCTTCACTTCCTCCTTTGATTATTTCGCGAAATTAAATCTAATTGTGCTCTAAAATGACCCAAGCGATTTAAGTGTACCTGGAATAGCCGCGGTGATATCTTTACGGAGTCACCCACAAAGCTTAAATTGTGCGAAAGATCCACCGAGAAGAAAATCATTCGCCTTGACCGGGATTCGAACCCCGTTCCCCTGATTTCGGGTCGAGAGCTACATTTCCACAGGGGAGAATAATGCCTCGGCAGCTTCTGGCTAAAGCACTAGAAAGCAAATCGGGGGATACGGTTTCGAAATCCGGTCAAGGCGAATGATTTTTTTCTTTGGATTTTTCGCACGACCCAAGCAATGTTTATAAGGCTTCAAAAATTCTGTTTTACCTATCATTTGGAATCATAAATAAAAGCTCGGTTTACAAATAGTGCCCAATTAAAGGACAAACTAACTTTACTGATATAATTTTAATTTCTGATCGTGCTTGCATTAACTGTCGTCCAATTTACTCGAAAAACCGAACTTTCTAATAATTTTGTTCCTTTCACAGTCACATTTACATGAGGCTTAGAGCCTCATACTCAAGATATGTACGACAGAGCTTACAAAACTCGCTTCTTACACAATGCAAAAACAACTATAACAAATTTCAAATTTAAAACTTGATTATGTGTATAATAATCAATCGCTCCTTACCACACAATAGAGTCGTTTCCTTTGAATGAACGACCATGTTACGATGTGGCCTGAAATTCACACTAAATCTAACATCCAAAATATAGATAAAGGTTGGTGGACCATTTGGATTCAAAAATGGTGAATTCCTTATTTTCTTCGTAGCACTGTAAAAGTCAATTTAAGAAGAGTGTAAAACAAACTTTGAGCAACATCTGATGGAAAAAACAGAGATGTAGCAAGAAGAAAAACTGGCAATCCTATTTCTTTGCCACATATTTTTTCACCAAAGATCATAAAAAATCGATTACAGTCACCCGGTAAAAAATCAACTAAAACATTTTGTAAGTCCTGATGAATCGATATGATACTCGTTTTTAAAAGTAAGCACTAAATGTACGTCTCGACGTGCATTCGTATTTTATTCACAGAATACTCAGTTAATAAGTAAAATCGTGTGAGAACATGGGACTAACATCGGTAGTTTGCCACATTATAACAGCCCCTATACACTTATACTCTAATGTATTCATGATCTATTATTTGAGGGGCTGAGAAGCGAAGGGGTACAAGCGATTTCTTTTTCTAAACTGAGTTACGAACAGAAATTACGTAAAGAAAAAAAATGAGATCAACTACATATTAAGTAGCGCATTTGATTTTTCACCCCATGTAAGCACAGAACAGAGACTCAATCGTATCTCTTAGCCGCCAAGTCTTTATATATTTCTTTTATCAATTTCTGCACCTAACTCTGTTTAGAATGAAAATAACTTGTACCACTTCTCACCTCCTTATTTACATGTGATATTTGTCTTGCAGCACCTTGGACACCATTACCTACGCCGTGGGATGACACCGACGGGGTGTGTGGCCTGGTTCCTGGTCATCGGAACAGTGGCTACATTCGCAACAGCAATGAAAGATGACACCACAGACATATTTTCTGAAAGGCACGTAAATAAATTACACTTATCTTGAATATTAAACCCATTTCAACAGTATCAAATAGGCGATCATTCACAAAACAAGGTTTAAACTATGCGGAAACCCAAAAAATCGAAAACGAACCCTAGGATTAAATAAATACCTAGGTATATGAAAATAGGTAATTTTATTTCACACATATTAATGTAGGTACCGAGGTCAACATGGTTGCACCATTCCATTATAGTGATGAAAAACTCACGTTATTCCACTTTTCTGTTATAGTTTAATGAGATGGCTGGTTCCGACACACTATATAATTTCGGAATTTCCTCTCAATGATACACGAATAAAACTAATCGTCTCATTATATTGTAAAAAGACGAAAATAGAATTTGTCCACCAGTAATTAATTTATCAAATTATATGTTTGTGATACTAATTATATGATTAAAACTAAGCGAATATCCTCATCATTTTCATAAAAGCATTCTCGAAAAGGAGGAATAGTAGTACATTTATATTTAAACTGTTTCCTTTCATATTGCACCCATCAAAATAGTTGGAAATTCATTCAGAGAAAACGTTTTCGCTCTTTGCCTCACCGATGGAGATAGAAGCAGCGTTTCCTGTATGTATACTCGGGCCCCATTCAAATTAAGTGCCATGAAGGGCGTATATCGACGTCGACGTCAAACGCAGGTTTTCTAGACACATCCAAAACAAGACTCAAGCACAAGCCGGGCGTCAAGTGCACCCTTCGCTAATTTCACGGAAAAAATCACTCTTGCATTTCGCCGAAGGTAAAACCGAAGCACCCGAACAGACATCTGTGCAAAAGAAATACAAAAATGCAGAGCTAGAGGCAATTCGGTTCAGATAAAGCGGTTTGTGGTCAAGGTTTTACCTCCATTGACAAATCTCGGCGGAAACACCAGCTCTTCCATTTAAGTCTTTCTATTCTCCCTTTCAAAAACTAAATGACGCAAGCCGGAAAAATTAATGGCTTTTTACTCATTGTTCTCGAAAACACGGCGTATTTTTAGGACTAAAGACTTTTTTAAAATATATAGTGTAGGGTAGTAAAACGATTTACAAATTATTTAGCTAAAATATTGGTAATAATACTGCACACTTAATATCACTCTCTAGATTCTAGATTTTAGCTAAATAACTTGCATAGAAAACTTAAACCCAGTAACGAGGAAAGCTCGTCAGTATTAATGCTTGAGCGTTTTAAACGGACCCAGTTATAAAATGATTTCCAAAGAATTTCAAGTTTTGAAAAATGATTACAAATTATTGAATACAGTCTGAACACTTATTTTGAACATAGGAGCCCTGTTGCAGCCTATTTTCATACCGTAGTGCATAATAAAAATGGTAAATGGGTATCATCAGCCAGACATATTTTCACACTCCATGTATTGTACCTAGAACTCATAAATTTTAAATGGGTAATTTTATGGGTGGCAAGTTTTGGTTTTCTTTATCGATTATTTTCATTTATTTTGATTGTTTCATTTTTTTCCAACTCGGTATATTTATTTTTGTTATGTTTTCATTAATTATGATTTTATTTTGTTTTGATTTATTTCCAGAATAATTATGAACTTATCTAATTATTATTTACTTGGTTTGAGCAGAATTTACGTTACCAAACCCGCTTTAGCAGGAATACAATGGGATTGTCGACAAGAAGATAAGAAAAATTAGAGTGCAACATTGGTGAGTAACGGATTGATAAGGAGCAAAATAAGAAACGACACTTCTTCACTACTCTCTCTATGCTTTCAATGCAGCAACTACAAGGAATTGCAGGACTATCCCCGGTTAAAGGATTTACAGGCTCTACGCTCCACCATACTTCTTGGAAGGCTACTAAGTGACATGGACCAACGACTGGAACCAATGCAGTAAGTATCTTTCTCTATTTATTTCATTTATAAAAATGTAACATTATCAGTAAGGCATTGAAATGCATAGAAGATAGATTTGACACGAAACAAAAGTATACTTTTATTTTGCATTTCTTCTTAAAGGTTAAAAAATATACTTAAAGTACCACAAATCTATACCATAAGTATATATTGTATAAATGCAACACCGGTGGTGAGGTATTAAAATTCGCTGAAGATGGTTTTGACACGAAAAAAAAGTATAATTACTTTCCTTTTGCGAGTCATAAATTGTCAGAGGTATCAGTGTCCAATTGCAAAGCATAAAATCTATTCCATAATCCCCACCATTTAAACTTTAGTTCTAACAGCATTTCACGATGAGTCGTTAAAAGGATTGACACTAATGACAGGGCACTTTATCAAAATACCCCGAAGGACTATATTTTAATGGCTAAATAATTGATGCAAAGCTGGCTCACAGACAATTGAAAATTAAATTGTGGCTTCGCATTGAGTAATTAATGGAAGGGAATCCCCCCTTCGTATTTCCGTTTAAATAGAACACGTGCATAAATATGATGGCTAACAACCGGGAATACTTTTTAGGCCAGGCCCGTCAAAGGCAATGCGAATGACCGTCTGGGATAAACATCCGCGGGAACCTTGTCCCACGTCTGCACTTCATTTGACTAATAATCTCAGCAAAAGATCGCCGTAGTGAATATACTTTAAAAGATCGAGAGCAATATGAAGTGCGGCGATACAAATCTCTCACTTTATTTAGCTTGTCTAGGTTACACTTCCCAAACGTATCGCCAACATTTTAGTTCATTCCGAATAGTTTCACCAAGAATATAATACTCAAGAGGCGAGTTGACAATCTAATGAAAACATTGTTTTAACAAAGTCTTCCATTAGTATTCATTGATTTCACAAAATTCGTCGGATAAAAAGGTTACCGGATCCCACCTTCCATTTTATCGATATGGATTACCCTTGACGACGACAGGTAACCCCTTGAAAAGGTTAACGACTTTGTATAAGTTAGACAATTACGGCAAAAATATCGAAACTGCCACTAGAAAACTGCGTGCGTTTTTCGACATCGAGGAAACCAATACTGCTATTTAGTAATCTAATTCAAGAGCATGGACAAATACTATCTGCAAACAGCCAAAACTGAGGAAAAAGTTATGACTCAAAAATAATTAATATTTATACCCCACAGACTAAAAAATACTACATATGGCTTGTGTACGGCATTTTAAAGACCTTACAGGTGTATATACAAAGAAACATATCTCATCTTAGTAATTTAGGTACGAATATACCTCTGAGAAACTTAAGTGATAAAAACAGAAACAGATATGTCTTCAGCTTTCATTGGATACCTTTCCACAAACATAAGTGAAACAGATAACATGGATCACAGAGATTTACTATTTTTCCGGGTGATACCCCACAAGGTCACACCGTGACAGATGAACTTGCTTTGTGTGTTACCTTGTGTAAGTAAATTTGAAATGAAAGTAAATTCATGGGTTACTTTCTTACTTTCCTTTGTTAGCACTCGATATCAAGTGAGTTTCAGAACCATGCAGCGGCTAAGCGAGGGTGGTTTTGGAGGATAACCCCTCCCCCCCAAGAGCTCAAAGAAATTTTTAAGTTTAATCCATTTTACTTGATTGGATCGATATTACTAATAGAATAGTGTAAAGATTAATAAACTTTCCCTCAGAAATCCGTAAAACTCACCATTTTGAACCATTTATCTTAAAATTCCGCAATTTATTAATCTCACATCTACCGCTTATCCTGGTGGGTATTCCATACCCCCACACACCTCGGTATTAGTTGCACCTTAACCCCCCCGGCCTTAATTCTTAGCAGCGCCCCTGGAACCATGTATTTAAATTTAACCAGTATCCGTCTAAAAGATTATTTTAAAAGGCGAATGAAAATTTCAAATTGAAAATACCAAGTTATTTTACAATTTCCAGTATCATTGAATATTTTTTATGTTTCAAACTTTGTCCTTTCTTTCGGGATCCCGATCTTTGCGGGAAAACCTAATTTAAGATATCATTGTTCAAATCAACTCACGTAACACTGAATTGAGTACTAACAATTGCATTCATTTTCGCACACTACTAAATAATATAATGAAAAATCCAAGAAGCTAATTAAAAATACACATCTTTAAACACCCCATTTCCAGCCTTTACACTCTTCCTAATCGTAACCTCATGTTCTCAAGAAGCTTGAGGCGTACCGCGCGATGGAAATGATAAGCCAATCCTAAGTTTCTGCGAGACATCATATTACACTCTCAAAGTTAGACAGCACAACATAACACACTCCACGGTTTGAGATATAACACGCCACGCCGGGGCTTCATCCGAAAGCAGTCTTCAAATTTGTCCTTTCTTCTCCCACTATATCACTTAGCACTGTTATTTGATACACATGAACTGGGATTCAATTTTGATTCTTTCTCTATCGTAATTCCTATCGATATCTATGAAATGGAATTCCAATTCTGCTCCCCGGTTAGGCGGTGCTCTTTTCTACGATGTGGCAAAAAATATTTAAGGAGTAGACAGTAATAGATAAACTTAGATCCTTCATTTTCGCAAAACGTGAAAGAATGAAGATGTGCGAAGAAGGGCACTATTTTTACACCACGAATATTACAATAGAGTGTTATAGGATACGTTTCCGAACCGCGAATATTAGACCAACGATCATTAAATGTGCTAACACCCTCCGTGACTTTCAATGGGTTTAAAAAGGTCACCATTCAGACGTTCGAATCCGAATGTCACGGGAAAATTAACTATGACTATGGGTGTTAACAGACATGTATATTCAAGATGAAGAATTGCATATTCGAGATGAAGAAATGCATATTCGAGATGAAGAAATTTATATTCGAGATGATAAAACCTATTTTTTTTTTAACATTTGCACAGCTTCTTTTATCCAGCCTCAGCCGGATATGGAAAGGGTTCCCGGCCCATTCAAACGCCAAGGGGCTATCGTCTTCCGCACAAAATTCAAATCGGGAAAACAATGTGACAACGGACCCTGTATAATATCGAGACGAGAACGTTGCTCTCATTTCCTTGATAAAGCCCCCAGTAAGAGGAGTGGAACGTTGAATGACGAACTGGCGCCGGCCTCGGTGGCGGCGGGGTAACGTTCTCGCCTGCCAAACAAGAGGTCGCGGGTTCGAATCCCGCCTGGGTAGGTTTCCCCGGTCCGGGGCATGGTCGTTTGTGTACGTTTACATGTTACATTTGTTGAACACCCCGGTGTAAAATGGCCAATAAGAGCTGTATCCGGTGGTTCGAAAATAAAATAAAAATAAATAAAAAATAAATAAAGCCCGGCGGGACAAACTGGTGCCCCCTTGGTTCGAACCGTAATCCCACTTCTGAAGATAACTCGAGACGGGTGAGGAGAACGAAAACAGAAGAATTATTTGCGGTTTGTGGACAGTGTAAAGAGAAACCCTGGATTCAAATGAGACACTTCTTCACAGATCGCGGCTGACAACCGAGGGTCTAAGCTCACCTTATTCGACAGGCGGAGACATCAAAGGATTAGGTACACTGAAAAATCTCCGTCAAGGTCAGGAACAGTACGCGGATATCCGGGGTGAAAATTCAGTTATTTAGCCTCCACTCGAAAATAATTTCACTAACCAACCTTTCATGAGAGACGCACGGAAATTAAGCATTTAATTGCCATCAGACAAATGGAAAGAGGACCTCAAACTGACATTCTCACACAATAAAGTATATGCAGTCCACCGAGGCTGAGGATATAACTGAAGCCCCAACGATGTTAACAAAAACATCATTTACAAAATAATTGAAAATCCTCACGCATGTAACCCGAATTACTTTAACTCTCGCTACTTGAGGCCGGTTTTATAATATTTGAGTTAGTTTTTTCCAAACAAGAAAAGACAGAGTTGACTATGTCTTTCACTTATGGTAACTATGGCAATTTTTTACTAAACTTCATTCTTAACTACTTTACTTTACTCTAACTTTGAAACATTCTCAAGTTAAGGATTTGGCAGTATCATGTTCCGGTTAACGCTAACTAGACTTCATTAAACTGACACTTAAAGGGTCAGTCCATTACAGGGCGTGATTATGGTTTATGCCAGGGGTTGAAATATCGGTCTTTCCATGGCAGCGGGCCACATGGCCTATTTTTTTCGCCGCACTGAACACTAATCCCAACATTTTCACGCGATTTTTTCATCTAATATATTCCTTTCGGCAATACATTCTACCCATTACTATTCAATTAATAAAAATTTCGGAATTATTAAAACCTTATAGCTCTAAAATGCTAACCTACGGATTGCGGGGAGACTTGATTTAATTGATTGAAAATTGTTGCAAATAAATTTTGGACATTTAATACTTGATAAAAAAACAAAGAGCACAGTAGTACGATGGATAAATCTTTTTTTTTAATGGCTATAGGGTTCTGGAATCGAATCCAAGCCTTTCAACAGTCCGTACAACTAGCCTCTAATTGTAAGTGCGAAATGGCCCAGGGGAAGTGCGCTTGACACTAATCGGTAGTCAGTCACACCACCCAGATATAGGAACTGCTCTCCTTACCCCGCATGACTGAATTTCACAGACCTGCGGCTTAGTGAGGTATGAGATTTACCATAACCTTCCTATACCAACCTTTGGGTTGATGCAGGTTAGTGAACTCAAAAACGAGGGTACTTTTGTTGTTAAGTATATGTAATTTTCAGCTCTGTTCTATTTTTACGTCTTTACCGCTGATGCTTTGTCCACGTTGGTTGGCAACCAAGCATATTTATCCATGTTTTCCGCAACAATACCTTCTTATGAGATGTTCTTTAAACGAAGTGTCAATCGATCTGAGTTAAAGTCTTATTATTCATTTACGCAGTGACCAGTGTCTTCCCACGGGAACATAAGTTTACGTTAAGAAACTAAAAAAATTACATACATATTTTTCATCATTGGCCTATTCTTGCCTCACAGAATCATTTAGGGGCTCAACTCCTAAGGTCCAACGCGGTCGATATTTCACTCTACGTCGGCATCACCATCCAGTTCTTCTTCCCCATCTCCGAACTCTCGAATGGCCACTTCAAGTTCCACGGGCATTCCACCCCATCCACGCACCCTCCACGGTCCTAATTCACTCGCACGCGGCCACTCTCTCATTTCCCATGCCGAGAAGATACCGACATCGCAAGAAAGCGCTCTTTATTTATGACTCGGTGCCCGTCACGCGCACGGACACGCACGCGGGTCGTACGTCACGCTTCTCGCGAGTGAGGTCGACGCTATCCCGGCACTGTTGTCGGGATCAAATGGGTGAAATCATTCAACGTTGGAATTGAACGCAACGGGAAACTTCATGCAGAGAGGAATGATTCATCTCTGTGGATTGCAAAGGTGCGAGATGGATGAAGATGAGAAAGCGGCGACCGTGACGAGATCTCCGATTTCAGTTTGAGCACAAGTGACAGAGAAATATTACTTAACCCCAAATCCAACGATTGCTCGAAATTGAATAAGACATAAGAGCCATAGTCTATCAATCAATGAATATTTCCAGGAATAACAATCGTAAGAAATCAAAGTCATATACAGCACAAAAATTTGACAGGTGCCCATCCCATACAAAATAAAATACGCCATATCGAAAGAATCAAAATAAGAACAAATGTACTGAAAAGACATAGATCCTTTTATATACGCGACAATTTAGACACTTTTTACGTCCAGCGAAAAGGGCGATGATGTCAACCCGGAATAAATGAAAAGGATATAATAATCAGACATGGGCGTTTCACTCAACTCGGTCACAGACCATGTTGGTAAAAGTGAGACTGAAGATACTGGACCCCTATGAAACGCATTGTATCCACCATTGCCCAAAAAATGTAAAAAAGATTGTGTATGAATGATCATTCTAGAATTTGAGAGCAATCAGTAGATATCCACACTCTTAGACGAAATATTCTACGCAACGCAGGTGTCTTTAATATGGACGGAAGTAATTTCTATTTCCCACCAAAAAACAACCAAGAGTCAAGATAAAAAATACCTCTTGGAAATGGGATACACTAATGATTTATTCGTGGTATTAAGCTTCTAGAGGATTGATAACTCAGGCAGATACGGGAAAACGACGCGAACGAAATAGAATGCTAGTGATTACTCGCTCGAGCAGTAAAATCTTGATAAAAAGGAACAAAAATCCACAGATAAGTTAGATTAAAAAAAAACTAAAAATGACATAATTCGCGAGAGCCTACATTATGCTAAAACCAAATTAGCTTGTTTTCTTTTAATTTCGGGCGCTCATTAAAATGGCGAGAAAGCGAAATAAACCCATTAAAAAATTGAAATTATGCACGTATATTAAAGGGAAAAATATGAATACATAAATATAAGCACCGATTAAATAAAATGCAATCTCATGGGGTAAGTCCGATGAATTAAAGGGGTCAATATTCATAAATGGCACTGGGAAATTATGACGCTTTAATAATCGTCAGCACACTTAATTCCCTGGGAAGGAGATAAATGCTGAGCATGAACAAGAGAGATAGAGAGAAATTTATTGAACAAGATTTCAATTGTAAATGTAATGGCAAGTACGGCATATTAAATTTACTTCGTCTACCCATTTAAAATTTTACATGTATTCATTTTCATAACACCGGTAAGGTCATTTATACATTGAGTGGAGCTCATAGAGGCATTAGTTTCTTCGTCTCACTACTAAAAACATAGCACGAAATCTATCCCGTCACTAAGAATTCAATGCAATATTTTTATAAACATTTACACCTGCTATATCAAACAAGTGTTGAGTACAGTTAGTTATAGAATGAAGCCCAGCGCCGGGTTTTCCTGAAAGCTTATGCATTTGCTCTCGACAGGTATGATGCGTTGGTAGTCTACGCTCCAGGATACACACCAGAGCTGTCGTTCTTCCAGATCACTATAGAGGATAAACAAAATGATGGTGATTACGGTACATACCAAGAAACCGAGTGAAAAAAATCCATCCGATGAAAATGCAGGGAGGTCAATGATGATCTTCTCGTATATTCTTCAACCGCCAGCCATCTATATGAAAAAGAAAGTGATCACAAATATTATCGTAAAAAGTCCACAGACGCTCACGATCATGTAAAAACGGAATACGCACAGAAAGTTACATCACGTTTAAAAATTTGATGTTTGAAACAAAGTAGATCAAAAAAATTTTGCCATTTAACACAAAGATTTTATCCTCCTTTGTAACTCCATTAAGCCTAATTTTGGCGATACTTAAAACAGGTAATTAAAATTAAATTCACAATGCTTATTAATCAACTCAGATTTTTCACGCATTGAAACTACCCCCAACTTTCAACAGTGATTTTGAAAATAAAATTATGCACACAAGTCGTTGATACATATTTTTGTCGATTCCAAGGAATAACCAAAAGAAGCGGGTAAGATACAATACTCCGCGTCGACAAGTAGTCGCATTATCTTATCTCATCCAGTACCTTTATCACGGTGGCATATGTGCACAATAAAAAGTACGATATCTACGTCAACTAAGCTAAGTATGATGACATCTAGTGGGATGATTTTTTTCAAGTAGCTTATGTCACCCCTACAATCTTTCGTAATAACGACACTCAAAATCATAACGAGCACAGCGTCCCCTTTTCTGAAACTCGAGAGGACCAGAACATACAGATTCTGTAGCCACATAATATCTAAAAAATTTACGTAACATTTCATAGACTGTACTTTGTTTTCAGGCGTTTACGAGGAAATTTATACGCCTTAAATAATAATTTGTTTCACTTTCTGACCAAGGACAGTGGAGAAGATAAGTAAAATCATACAACTGTAAAACATGATGGAAACTAACCAACGGTTTAAAACCACATTTGAACTATGCTACAATCAGGAAAAGCTTAGAATAAATTACTCAAATTAATCTGTGGCCAAAAGAATATACATGACTTCCCTTTTGGTAACAACTCCCATTACTCTATATTTTAACCAGTTTCTCATTCCCAAAAAATTGTCACCAAAAATTCCATTACCTAGTGCTCTACACACCTAGCACACTCTCTGAGAATTAAAAAATCTAATAGATGCCAGTAATAATTGCCCACGCCAACAGAACAATGTTTGAGGTGATGACAATTGATAAATAAATTCGTCTCGGTACCAAGGGTTTTCTTAACAAAACTGATGAAGGAAAACCGATTTCCTCGATGTAACACGTTTTTTTCCATCATAAGGCACAATTTATCTATTTTTCCTCTTTCTTTCTAACAGGAAGAGAGGATGCTACTTCAACGCCGGATTGTCGCACAGTTGTGATAACGAAGACGTACTCTCGGCACTAGCAGAAGCTCGCCACCTGGGATCTTTCAATTCGCCCGGTAGGCGCCGTCGAAGAAAGAGGCAGCCCGCAACCATGCCTCTGAGACAAGCGGCGGACGCGGATAGTGAGGAGTCGATGGACAGGAGTCGCTTTCCTGCCGCAGGCGAACGAGGAACTGAGAAAGCAGAAGGAAACGCTGACAAATACCCGAGGTGGAGTCGCATGCTTGAAGGATCACTTCCTAAACCGAAAAATGCATGAATTACATAAAATTAGAGAACGTGAGGTTTTGATAAAGCATGCATGAGTCGAAACGTCATCAAACTGAAATTAATTCATCAAAATCTTGAAATACTTGATCAATGACTTAAGGCGACATTTCGACTGCGTTTGGACCATGGCAAACTTAGGTCGAATGACTCAACTTTTGACTCCTACTAACCACGGGTAAATTTTCGGAGGGAGGGGATTACGTGGATAGAAGAGAGTACAGTTAGGGAGGGCTTCAATCGGTGGGGTTACATCTATTACAGTGCACCTCAAACTTTTCGGAAGGGGGCGGGATTTGAAACTCCAGGCCTTCCCCCGCTCGCTACGGTCATGCGTGCAACCAAAGTTTTAATCTTGGCTCCTCCATTCCTAATTAAATTCCATAGATTTCATTTAAAATTCCACCATCAACAGCATGACAATTCGTAACTAAAATCACGAAAGGTATTCACGCAACAGTTGGAAGTTTCTCGAGCCAAAGTTAATTAATCCAAATCATTAAATGAAATGATCAAGGTCTAAATATCCTATTTTGTTAGCGTTCAGACCCTTGTAAACTAAGAATAAATGAATATGCATAACCTGTAGCCACGAATCAGTTACAGTTTTAAGAGCAGGCGTTAACCCGGCGTGACTCTATTTCTAACGAAAATCACATAAAATGGAAATGGCCCATAGAAAATCTTTCGTTTAATAATAGTGCATCATCATTTATCCAGGAGTATCTTTCCTGGCGAGCGTTTAGAGAAATACACAAAACAATGGAATTCTGATGAGTAAATAACGATTCCAACTCATCAAGTTGTTCCCAACGGTCGTCGTCTGAATTCAACGGAAATAGATAGATATTCATTACATGAGGCAAACCAATCCCATCGAAACATTCATTAACAATACAAAAGTTGAGCGAGGACGAAACCACACCGCCACCAAGGAATTTCATGGTATCTTGATGTCTCACATGTCAATGTTTTGTAATACGCACAGTAATGCTCTCATTATGAAAAGCCTGAAGGTGAAAACACGATCACGGCGCGCATGACGCATCAGTTTTCGACAAAAAATAAAACCTTAAGCGTGAAGGTATAAGTCGAGACATCCATTTATTGACTATTTGGAACACCTCACCGAAGTCACTAATGTACTCTTTTCGCGCGGTAAAATTTCAAGTTACCTACAATCTACATTTCTGATTAATATGGATTGAAGAACACAGTTTAATTTCTTGCTGAAAAAATAAATATTCCTGATTGTGTTTCGGGCTAATGCCGCGTCGACTCATTTTTTGGTGGACGACAGTTTAGGGCCCATCGTCATGGTCAAATGCCATTGGACCCGAAGATGGGAGCTGGAACGCGCTCGAAACTGTCATCCGCCAAAAAAATGAGTCGATGAGGAATTAACCCGGAAAACAATCATCCATTTAATCACCGCAGAAGCCTCCGTAACAATCAACATTCCTGTTGGGCAAAAGTGTATCAACTTTGCATTTTTGCATACGCAGTCTGCCAGCTAGACCTGTGTGTCGACTGTAGGATTCGTCTGGCGTTTGAGGGCAATTGTAGCAACGTACAGCGACCGACCTATATGGGACCAATCAGTGAACTTTGGGGAGGGGGAGAAGGGATAGATCCCCCCCTAAGCCTCAGAGAAATGCAAAATAATATTTAAAACTATTGTCTACTTTTGACATATACCTAATAACTGCATCTGCTTAAAGTTAAATTTTTAGTGCCAAAATGATGTAAAATGCATTTCCAAGCATGTTATTTTTCAAAAATTTTCCTGGACTCCTTGTTGCCTTGGGGGGAGGGGAGCCCTCCAGATCCCCCTCACCCCCCAAAGCATATTCCTAGTTATGCTACTGCTTACACGGATTCAAATGACCCCTTATGCTTTAAATTAGAGATGTCACATGCTGTCTATGAATCAAATAGAACAAATAATCGTGAAATGTCATGGAAAAGCGAGTCATTTTGCCCAAACAAGTTGTTATTTTTGCAGCAAGAAGTTCAGCCATGCTCAAGACTCCATATTGATAATAAATCCATACTGAAGGTAATACTAAATTTTACCATGCCATAACCATGCGCTGGTTCAAAGCAAAGCTTTCGAGGAAAATATCCTGTAATAATCTTTGACTGCCACTTAATAGAGAAATTGTCATGAACGGAAATAAAGCCCTGATGAAAGAGTAAACATTTTCCTGGTTCCATGGAATTTCTGGATTTCAATGCATACCTGGCTGGTATGCTCCATTTCGCCAGACATCATTAATCCCCAATCTGCAAGAGAGACTGGAGGAGACACTGAATACCTAGGGCATGTAAGCACATGCAAGTAAATAGTTTCACAAATTAGCTCCAAAGACCCAGAGATTTAGACAGCAACAGAATTTTACTCATTTATAAATGTCTTGAAAGAAAAAAACTGGGCAATATCCATATAGGATACATTTTTTTTCAAATTTTAATCGTGATAGTTAGCAAATGTAATTATAATCTAAAACAATTGGAGATTAGTAAACCTACATAAGTGTAAGGCTTAAGTAGATGATGCACATTAGCAATGAGACACTCATCCATGAAACACTATGATATATACATCTGTCAGTCAAATGCCGTAAATATTTCATTTTTTAAATCCATTCAGATTACCGATATAGATCCTTTCCGACAGATAACCAAGATGAATTTAAAAAAAAAATTAATTACCATCCAAAGAGCAAAATCAGAAATAATTTTCCTCAAATCATCATTGGCATATCCAATATGCACTCTCATTCCAGACATGATGTATTTCAAAGATATATACTTCTTATTCTCAGGCATATAATTCCAGGGTGTATATATCAATGTCTCTGTATTAGCCAGGCAGTTGAACAAGAATATTACTATAACTGACTGCCATGACCTTCAAGGCGACTAAAATGACTAATTCATGGAGAAACAAAAACACAGTACTGTTCCACAAACTTATTTTTGCCGTTGACTAGTTTCAACAGCTATAGAGTCACTATCAAGATGAACAGTTGTCTTCATAATGATGCTATAGCCGTTGAAAATACTTGACAGTATAAATAAGTTTGTGGAACAGTACTGGTTTTTTTTTCATCTTGAGTATCTCATCATTTCACCAAGTCACACTAAAATCAGTTGATTTCAAAATCATGCATACATAATCCTATGGTCTTGAATGAGGTAGGAAGACAAGAAATGATTAGAAAAATGTATAAAATGAATTAATTGAGAGTAATGAAGAAAATGTAATAGCCTTTGAGGAATATATGTACATATGAAAAATTTTAGACTATTAGAGATAAGTTAGTATAACAAGTATGTCGGGAACAGTTTTAAGCAACTGACGTCTAAAATGCAACACAAGCATTGGAAGAAGAACAAGCAAGTCAGGAAGGACCATCTGAAAGATGAATATGTGAGAAGATCTTACTCTGAAGAAAGATGGTGCAGAAAATTGACTCAAGATCATCATAATACGTCTAGCTTTTCAGGGTAGACATAAATAAGTGAAAAAATGATTTGGACACAGAGGAAAAATATGTACACAAATAACAACATAGAAGGCAAGGGAAAAGAGTGAGTGGAGTATCAGATTATAAATCTTTTCATTTTTCTTTAATCTGCTAAATAATGATTTTTTTATTTTAATCCAATTTTCTCATTTTGTTTTTCTTCTGTTTAATGGAAAACTGTGTATTTGCGCCCATAAATGATAACTTCATGCAGACTACTACACAACGTATAAGAGACATTATCTGCAGCTAAATTTTAAATAACTGAGATTTTTCCTTATGAACCTCATACCATATTGATTTCAGTAGGAATGAAGCATATATGATACACAACTCAACTAATGTCACATAGCTCACGGTCCATCACAGGAAGGATAAACCTTAACGTTTTAACAATAAACAGAGATAAATATAGCATTCAAGGTTATAATGACGAAGTTTAAAGTTTATCTAAAGAATTTTATGATTTTACGATGAGTAAGAATGATCAACATATATTTAGCGTATGCAACCCACGTGCCACCCAAAATGTTTGCCTGGGGTGACAAGTGCTCACTCTTGGGGCCTTATCTCGGGAACCATTGATCACAATTGGAAAATATTTTAGGTGCCCCATGTCAATTGTCCAATGTATCGTTGGTTACCACAGAAAATCAGTTGAAAAATTCCTGCACCTTCTTATTGCCATTCACATCCGAAAAACAGCCAAAAATTCTCAACTTTTGAGTGCGATGCGACACTTCATCCCATTATCCAATTGCAAAAATAATTTGCAGGATATATTTTTACACCAGTTGGCATAAAATGAGGGAGTGTTCCAAAAGAAATTCGAAAAATAAGGACCACTCTACTATACATACATACACACAATAGTAATGATATCAATAAAAGCAATGCAACAGTTTATAGTACTAAGTTATAACAATCAATCATTTACACTGGTTCAGCTTTAATAGCACATATTCTAATGAATAACTTTGCAGATTCAATGCAGCAAGAAGCAGAAATAATATAAAAAGTGATGCAGTAAACTTCCCAGCATTCTATCCATTAGTCCATCACTCACGTCTAATAGCCAATACAGCGGCTAGAGTACAAAATCCGGCATCAACACAGCAGTGGTTCTCCACAAGTTCAAAAAGGTGTGCCAATCTATGGGATGATAGCTGTGCTGATGGAGATATCCCAGGTTCAGGGGGAGATGATAACTACTTCAATGGTGGAGATACACCAGGAAAGAGATCCCTTCAACATCAACCGCAAGAGTTTCCCAGTAATCTGAAACGATGTGCCAATGTATGGGATGACAGCTGCGCTAATGGAGACATCCCAGGTTCAGGGGGAGATGATGGCTACTTCAATGGTGGAGATAATCCAGGAAAAAGATCCCTTCAACATCAACCGCAAGAGTTTCCCAGTAATCTGAAACGATGTGCCAACGTATGGGATGACAGCTGCGCTAATGGAGACATCCCAGGTTCAGGGGGAGATGATAACTACTTCAATGGTGGAGATACACCAGGAAAGAGATCCCTTCAACATCAACCGCAAGAGTTTCCCAGTAATCTGAAACGATGTGCCAATGTATGGGATGACAGCTGCGCTAATGGAGACATCCCAGGTTCAGGGGGAGATGATGGCTACTTCAATGGTGGAGATAATCCAGGAAAAAGATCCCTTCAACATCAACCGCAAGAGTTTCCCAGTAATCTGAAACGATGTGCCAATGTATGGGATGACAGCTGCGCTAATGGAGACATCCCAGGTTCAGGGGGAGATGATGGCTACTTCAATGGTGGAGATACACCAGGAAAAAGATCCCTTCAACACCAACTGCAAGAGTTTCCCAGTAATCTGAAACGATGTGCCAACGTATGGGATGACAGCTGCGCTAATGGAGACATCCCAGGTTCAGGGGGAGATGATAACTACTTCAATGGTGGAGATACACCAGGAAAAAGATCCCTTCAACACCAACCGCAAGAGTTTCCCAGTAATCTGAAACGATGTGCCAATGTATGGGATGACAGCTGCGCTAATGGAGACATCCCAGGTTCAGGGGGAGATGATGGCTACTTCAATGGTGGAGATACACCAGGAAAAAGATCCCTTCAACACCAACTGCAAGAGTTTCCCAGTAATCTGAAACGATGTGCCAATGTATGGGACGACAACTGTGCTAATGGAGACATCCCAGGTTCGGGGGGAGATGATAACTACTTCAATGGTGGAGATAATCCAGGAAAAAGATCCCTTCATCATCAACAGCAAGAGTTTCCCAGTAATCTGAAACGATGTGCCAATGTATGGGATGATAGCTGTGCTAATGGATACATCCCAGGTTCAGGGGGAGATGATAACTACTTCAATGGTGGAGATAATCCAGGAAAAAGGTCTCTTCAACATCAACAGCATGAGTTCCCCAGCAATGTGAAACGATGTGGCTATGACAGCTGTATTACTGGGGACATTGTAGGTTCAGGGGGAGATGATGGCTACTTCCATGGTGGACAAGATCCAGGAAAAAGATCCACTTTACCACATTTTGCTGACAAAAATGGAGTCTCAAAGCTTATTTTACAAAGAAACAAGTTGCTCCTATTCTGTTCCAGATTTCCAGAGTCAAACATATGCAAACTCATACCCTAGTTTGACTTTCAATCCTTCTCAATGGATGAGGAATATGATAATCTATTACACCTGGCAAGTCATTCCATGCACATTTGTCAATTGCTTTATTTTTGGTGGCAGTTTTAGTATAAGTTGGTAACATGGTGGTGGACTTTGGTTTTTTAATAAACTTATGCATTTGAAAGTAGATGCTCACTATAAAAAAATGTAGGTCTCGAATTTTTTCTTGTTCTCAATTACTATTTAACTCCCAAACTTTAAAATACGCAGCTTTTAAATCAACTGCTTCATGTAGGTGGTGGTATTGTTTATGTGCAGGAGATTTTGGCTCAAATCATTTCAATGCTTTAATTAAATGAGAAGCTTCCCTGTTGTTTCACAGATGCTTACATTCTCAATGTAGCATAATTTACTGACTGCTATCTAGAGGCATCTGTCAAGAAACAGCTTTCAGTAATCATAATAATAGCTCACTTCTATTTGAATGAGAACCTCAGAATTTGTTTAATAATAATGGCTGGCTTACTTAATAGCAAATGAGTAATACTCTGTTTCTTATTTTCAGGTATTAGTCCCATTAATCCAGTCGATGAGAATGAAAATCTTCATGTTTCCCAGAAATAAGAAACAACTGCATCATTAATTAATGTACTAGTCTGCAAAAATTAGTGGAAGAAACTATCATGTTAATAAATGTCGCTCAGAGTTCATGCATGGATAACATTTTCAAGTATTGGTCTCATTTATAATGATTTTTTGGGGATAAGCGAAATTGATTCATACCTTGCTGGTAATTTATGGCAAAAATCATCACCAAAAGTTACTAAGACATAAAAATTTAGAAAATAAAAATTTGATGAATTTCAAAGGTGCAAGAACTCATACCTAACATTGTATAACCAAAACACTTGTCAAGAACGTTTAATTGATATAATGTTATACTTATTTCATAAGAGTAAATATTTTATTAACTTTAGTTTAACATTCAATCCTGGACATAAAATTTAGTATTTCATTCACTCATTAAAGAAAGTCATTAAAAGAGAATTTACACATTAAAATTTAAACTGTATAACTGGAAAACTAAATATATTTAAATTTTTGAGAAAATTTCTTCATGAGATGTTTCCCCATATGTAAGAAAACCTACGTAAATTTCAATTTGTCATTGGTATAAGACTGACTCATTTAAAAACCAGGTTGGAATTACAATGAAGTAAGTCAGTTAATTTAAATTGTACAAGGAACTCCAGATAAATACACAATATACACAGCAATCTAACTTGGAAAAACCAGTCTTACCGAATCCAATGAAGCACATAGAGTAATACATATTTATATATCCTGAGCATACTAAATTCCAACTGAACACCAAATACTGACCAGGTAGTTTTTCAAGTCTGCAAGTATTAATATGCTGCAGAGCAGATAGCATTATTTCATAAAATGAAAAAGGAGACACCATTGGTAGTTGATCCTGCTAACAATAAGTACTTCGAACATTTTATTGACTGCTTGTTTTGATTTTCAACATCTCCCTATGTTGTTCACACACAGTCATGATGTTTCCAGAACTTTTACTAGTTAGTCACTAATATTGTTACATAGTGGTATGATTTCCTCAACCAAAAGAAAATACTGTTTTACTAGAAGTGAAAAACAAAATGAAAACAGAAAACATTCTGATCAGCCAGTATTCAACCTAAGATCTATGAATTGCCAATAAGAGAGGTTATTCTTCATTTCCAAATGAAAATAGCCACATTCACAGCACTGTTGGATCTTCAAATGGATTCTACAATGAGTTATTCATTGCTTAAGGCAACAATAATGATGTAACCGAAATGTACTACGGAAGTGAGCTCTTTCAGTGAGTTATCACTTGCTTAAAGGGCTCCCTCTCTTGCTTGCAGTTAGGTACTCACTGAACTTCCAAAATAGTATCCATATTTGGCTTAATCTGCGATATCATCTAAGTGTAAGCCCAATTTCAAAAACACAGGATATTCTACCAGTTACCACTACCAAGCTGTCCTCCTAGAGTGTGAATTTCATCCTTGATATATGTATGTATATATTTGAATCTAGGCATATGACTGCATACATACAAAGTTACTTGTTTAATGTAACTTCTTTTTGAGAGGGATTGTTTTAAAAGAAAAAAATCGCCCAGATAATGTGGGACAATCTATATGAGGTATTTTAATCCATTCTTTTATGCAAGCATTCAATCCAGCATTCCATACTGCAGAGGAAAAATGAGATGAAGGGGTATTTCTTCAGTTTGCACACATGCAATAGTGCATTTCTTTTCACAATTTATCACTTCACACAATGAAATTTTTACTATTTCCCAGCAATTAAATCATAATGCACACTAAAAAGCTTCATGTGGAAGGGCCTTAAGGATACTCAGCAACTTTTGGTAATTTGAAACAGTAAAATTAGGTAAAATTCAATAATGGAAAATAAAAATACTTAAGAGATTATAACAGCCAACAAAAATTGACAATGAATGACTGATTCAAAAAATCAATTGAAAAACAACAAGAATCTGCTAATTTTACATACAAGTTAAACGTTTGGAACATTTTCTTTGAAGATGGAATTAATCCACTAAATATTTTACGTAGTACATGATTCTAAATAAGATGAAAATGATTAGCTAATTACAATTAGGAGATAAGAACCAATGCAAATGAGTGGGTTAAATTTTATTGTATTTTTATAATTATGTATACTTACAATTCAATTAGGGGAACTAGGCAGAATCACACTCAACCTTAATTTAAAATCTATAGGAAGGAGGAGCTACATTCTTGGAAAGTTAATGCAGCAACCACAGAGAAATTGAAGGTACCCAAGAGGAAGGACAAGATGGAGGAACACAATTCTGAGCAGTAGAAGACTAAGAGTTATAAGGGGCAGTATGAAATGATACCTGCTAGCTTCTGGTACTGAGGTAATGAATTGGTCTGCAGTATAAGGTACCCAATCTGCAATCAATATCCCAACAAGATCAATACAACACTGCCGGAGTTAAAATATGACATCAGTGCAATATCCATGTTAATCCATTTAACGTTGCCTGAACATCTGTCAAATATCCAAATGACCCACCAAACAACGTTGCAGGGATGTCCAATAGTTGATATTATAGGTCCACATTACAACATCTCCTCCACAACATCTAATGAGAAGATTATGGGTTGCTTATATTGGATTTTGGTAATCTCCAGACACAAATAAAACATTTGTGCTCTTCAATTCCATACCGAACATATGCTACCTTTGGATACCATTTAGAATAACAATTTTTTTATGACATCGATAAATTACAACTCGAATATCTATGTAAATAACGTTGTTTTCACAACTCGTCGTAGATGCTACAAGTAGGATATCTATTTAACATTGTCAAAATATCCACCGTGTAATAACGTGTTTTCGAAATATATACCTTATTTAGATATCCGATGGATAATGCCTGCTGCTTGGGTAATGAACAGCAATGATGAAATAGGAGGTGTTCAACTCTCTCATCCATGTATGGCATACTGACATTAGCCAGGAGAGCATGATGCAAATTTCATAGGCGTTCTTCCCATCAATGATATTAACTTCTACTCATTATGAAAAATACTGACTCCTAAACCAGAACTTCATTTATAATCATCAACAGTCATCAATAATGACAGTGGTTCGATGCATCTTTCCACTCTATTCTCTTATTGGCTAATCTTTCAACACCCATAAGTATAATTCTTCAGCTTTAAGTCCTTCATCACCTGCTTTATGCAAAGTGGTCAGAAATCCAATGATACGCTATCATGGACGTTATAAATTAAGTATGTAATTCCTAATTACAAGTTACTTTTTAAAAATTTTTCTCAGTTGCACCATTTCCAAGCTATTAGCGATTGAAGTTAGCCAATTAGAGTGGAGTGCGGGCTAATAAAAACATCCTCAGAGATGTGGTGCTGTCAAACTGAAAGTGGTTTCGAAGCACCAGCTAGACAAAGCAAAAAGATTGCATTTTACTCTCAACAACAATTCGAACATCAAGGGTCATTAGAATCAATAAACTTTGGTCTGGGAGTCTCACTTCTTGCCACTAGCACTTTGTGCATATCATGAGTTGAAGAAACAAGACTACCAGTCTGAAGATTGTTGGTTAGAATGGTGCTCGATGTTCGAATTGGTTCTTATTGGGTAAAATTCAATCTTTTTGCTTTGTCTGGCAGGCGCTTCGAAGCTGTTTTCAGTTCGTCAGCACCGCCTCTCTGAGGACGTTTGTATTCCCCCACGCTGCACTCTTGATTGGCTGACTTTAATCACAAATAGCTCAGAAGTGGTGCAACTGAGCAAAAGCTTTTTAAGTAATTTGTTGTTAAGAATAACTTACTCTATAACATCCATGGTAGATTATCAGTGAATTTCTGACCACCCTGTGCATCTTAGAGGGAGAGTAGCAGTCGTGTGCATAAGGGATCTTGCGATATGATACCTAATTCACTCACATGAAGGAGAGCTGCTGTCCACTCCTCTAGGAGCTGGGAGACCTAATTTTTGGTGGCCTTCCATGACCAAATCAAGGCTTCTTCACAGGTTTCCCTATCATTAAAATGGCCTACCTTACCCAAGGATAGACCAATACCCTCTCATTAGCCACCCCTTTTTTCCAAAACTGCTTATTCAACAAGTGACCTCACTTATCTCACAGCTAATCTCTATATCTAGTGGTTGACCTACCATCAGCAGCCTAGTGGACGCACTCAATGACAGCTTAGCAGTGAGAACTTCATTTAATTGCATTTTTAAGTTAACTTCACTCATATCGATAGATTGGAGTATGACTGGAAAATTTGATAAATGAGTATTGATTAGGTATTGCATGAAGGTTTCACAATCATTCAATGGTCTAGTGCACTCAAGTTTTATGTGAATCTCTTCATGATGACAGAACTATCAAGGCGTGATATCAAAAGTCAATTCACAGTGTAATATTATTAGTTACATATTTGAAGTTACATTATTAAATATTTACAGAAAGGATATGAATAAGTGAGAGCAGAATAGGCAATTGCGAAAGCACACTACTACACCACCAGAGGAATTAATGAGGAATTGCTGCATCTCTGACATTTCTTGGTGTTGTGCAAGGGCATTTTACGGTTAATACTTAATTCTTTACACTCTTGAGGGTAATTTGTTCCCTCGATGAAAGGTTCTCTCTAAACAAGTGAATGAACAAGAACTCGAAACTGAAATGACATCACCATCTCATGACAAGAGGCAAGTGGGTAACAACTTCTGCATTTTTTAATTTCAAACTTATGAGTCGCTCAATGAGGAAGATTTTTTTATTTGTGCCATTTACCTTTCCTTTCCATCTATGAGATTATTTTACTGAATTTTGAATTTGACTCTGATCTCATTGGATCAAGAAAGATGGATACGACACAAATATGAGATAAAATGAAAAATGCAAATGGTTTTATTGGAGCCAAATCATTGAGAATCAAGTCATGACTTGCACCAGCAAAGAGAATAATTCCGACCGATGTCATTCTTGCCTTGTCAGGTTATCATAGAATGCAGCTCTTCATCTGTCCATGCTTAGAAAATTCACTTGAGACTACTTTCAAATAGATTGCACAGGTCCTCTATTGAGATAAATTCAGGTTATAGGAAAGGCAGCAAATAAAGGATTTTTCTAACGAAATGTTCCAAAGTGAAGAGAATATGCATGATAGGTAATTGGCTGATTCAATAATGACGAAAGATTATTGTAACAGATGATGGTTGAAAATGAGTACCAATGCACAGTGGGCTGAAATTGAAAAAAAGCTGGCCAAAAATCAATAGATCGACTTTTTCATTTCGAACCGGGAATGCAATATCATCATTTAAAAGGTCCAGGGCATGTAAAACTGAATTTAATTTCCTGTCAAAATTTTTTGTTTAATTTTTATAGCTCACCAAAAATCAATAAAAATCTATGAAATCGTGAGTGCGCGATTTATACGTAAAATTTCAACGTTTGTTCCCCATGTAATGGAATACAGTTAATAATTCCGAATTTTTGAGTATATTTATTGATAGTACCACTCTTTTAGTTAATTAAGAGCAAACTTTTGTTTTCCTCAAATGTTTATTATTAACTTTATGAATTGTTAAAAATATCACTGTTTTACGTTAATTTTTTACCTAATGCTAGAACAAAAGTAGTTACCGCCGCTTGCCGCTCCTAAGATATTTACACCAAGAGTTAGACTGAAGTCTATATTATTAGACGGAAAAGAAAAATCTTGCTCCCCTCCGATTTCTTCGTGGTAAAGCAAAATGATGTCGGGCGGTTGTTGCGCCCCATGACCCGCAATACAAGGCGTAGGCACTCGGGAACTTTGGATGACATGCGTCGTAGTCCGTTTGTGAGACAGAATTTTCCCTTAATTGTGAGTGGATTGTACTCAACTACTTGTTATTTGCTTTTATTTATGATTTGTGCCCTCTTCTTACGATTATACCCCTGGGTCTTTCCGCAGGGGCCGCGTGCGGATGGTAAAAAAACTAATGGTTCGCACGTTCTCCAAGCCCTTTGTCCTCGGCGGCTAACTCTATGCACCCAGACTTGTTCTTTTACTATGAACACGTGCAAGTGTTTCCATTTTACAAATTGGGTTTCCCCAAAATATGCCGTCTACGCGATTGGCACGCTCATTTCTAGCCGAGTGCTCAACATCAGTCTCCCTTCAGTACGCCTTGTTGAAGTATGTGTCGGAGGACATTCACAGTTTAGTTCCCCAGTTATGGATACAGCATTAGTGACTCGCCAAGATTTACATAGTGTGATATTGGCAAATAGAAGGGGGACCATCAAGCAGAAGAAATCGTTAGTATCTACTGTAGTTTTTACTCCAAAAAACTTTTTTTGGAAGGAGATGAGAAATTAAAACCTTTGCTTGCGGCCTTCATTCAAAAAGTGTTTTTTCTTCAATACTTTCGAAAGTAGGATGCGTGCACCAGAGTTAATTATAGATTTCTGAAGTTGAATCATATTTGGTTAAAACAGCCAAAAACAATTCCTGACGCTGTGTTAAAATATCTCCCATGTTCGTCTCCAGGTGAATGCTAATGTTTACGGATAAATGATAATATGTACTACACGCATATACAACTGCACGAGTATCTCATTCCTTGTTGCCTTAGTCCGTGAATTGTAATTATTTCGTACTTTATCATTGTTTTAGGCTTAACTGAAAGCACTCCTCATGGAAGACCGTCACTACATTTCGATAGTGCAAGTGAGAGGTCTAAACATAGAAAAAAATAAAACTGAGAAGTTCTACTTCTCTGAAGGATCAAGTGTAGCATTTCCCATGGAATTCGCGTTAAAGACACCAGGAAAATTTCTAGAATTGCCACAAACTATGACCTTTTCCATTGGCTTCTGATTACGTCAGATCCTTCCATTTCTTGTTCTGTTCCGTAAAGTAAAAAACTTACCAGAGGAGGTGAAAAATCTCCCTGATAAAAAGCAAATATATTTTAGAATATGAGGAGTCTTTATCCTCTAACTCAGAATAGAATTTAATGCGGCACACCTTTGTTTTCAGAAATTTGCAACAAAAATATTTGTCAATCGTATTAATTTTAATTATTACCCTTCAATGACCAAAATTTCAGGTTTAAAAGACTCAATAGCAATTTTCAATCATTGATTACCTTATGAGAAGCAACTAAATAGCTTAAACATAGTTGAAAATGGAAGAAATTCTGAATTTCCCTTGATATTCCTATATCAAAATTTGGACTTGCCGCTTGTAAATATGGTTCCCGCATAACTTCCCCCTATTTTTAAATTTTATCGCCCTCCTAAACAATGTTCTGGACTAAATCATCCAAAATAAGTTATATTGTGTCCATACAATACCCAATTCGCAAAAAGTTTCATTCATTTAGCAATACTTCAGACTACAGCGATTTTTGGCCAGCTTTTTTCGATTTCAGCCCACTGTGCAATGATAATACACACACATTAAGATGCACGGTACACAATGACAAAATAGCTAGGAGCTTAATAGAAAGAGAAGCCAGGAGTACAAATGGGGTTTCTCCCAGGACCTAGTTACATGTCACAAGTACATATGATCAGGGCCGGATTTACCAAAAGTTACGCTATAGGCATCTCTCCATTGAGCGACCCTTCTTGCTCGAGGCCCCCCCCCCCCTCCCCAATTTTTATGCTAAGGCATAGCCACATGCATGAGGCAAGGTTCAGAAAAAAGGAGTAATAAACAGATATATGGCTGATGGCATAAGTTAATGCTTTAATTTTTATGCAAGGAAAAGATAGACAATTCAATTTTTTAAAACGGCTTAGAGTAAAACTACATGAAACAGTTTAACTATTACGCAACTAAAACACTTAATGAATACCCTTTCCAAAAATAATGTCTAGCCTTAATTCACACAACAAAAAAGAAGAGTAACTTCAAAAATAAAAACATTATGTACTGCTGTAACGGAATGAACTGTGGTAGCATGAAATATGTACATATAGTATAAAAAATAGTAGAACACACACTAATTATAAAATGCATGAAGAGCAGCGGTACGAAGGACATTTCAAATTGAACAAAGCCTTAAAATACAAATACAGCTCAACTACTACTTCATTCATTCATTCACACAATGCCTTTAGCGCAAACATTCAAATAAATTCAGAGGCGAGGAAAGTAAGGTATCGGAACATATAATAGAAAAAGGATGAGGAAAACGGTGCTGTTTTAGATGGAAAAAGCCAGAAATCAGAGGGTAAAAATGCAGCCTGACTATATATACGTATAGTCAGCCTCTGAGCTTAGCATATACATATATATGTACATATGCTAAGCTCAGAGGCTGACTTACTCATCAGCTAGTGCACTTTCTGAGTCATCCACATACATTTCTGATAGATCGTCAGGGAATTTTTTTATCATTGGTACATCTATGTCTAACAGATTTTCTAGAAAATAAAATCTCTTATGGAGGACTTGGTAAGCCTCACTTTGCCTCTTAAGTTCAGCACTTAGTACATCCAGAATTGCACAAATTACATTGACGCAAAAAATTTCTGTGCCCTCTGAAGGTACATGCTCTCCTACGGTACAGGCTCTCCTTGCTTTGTCTCATCATTCCTAGCCTTTCGTTCTGGTCTTTAGGTCGTAGGAATATTGAATAGCAACAGCAGAATAGGTCGCAGCAATACCGCTAAATTCTTTGGCTTCTTTCTCATAGACATCGAAATTATATCTTAAACTTTGCACGAATTTCGCTAATAAGGAGTAACATTCTACCACAGTGCCCAAATTAGTGCTAACTTTTTGGAGCTTCTGGCTGACAGTATTTAATCTTTTTAGAATGATACTTCAGATAACAACTAGGAAAGCAGTTTCTAATTGTGGGATATTGCTTAAGACACCTTTGGCTTCACTTTGAGTGTACGCCTTTTGATTTCTGTCTTTGTGTATAGTCTCAAGAGCCACCACACCAGCCTCCTCTCAGAGCTTGACAAGGGTCATATCATGCTGACCACCGAGTCACTGACAGGCTTTTTAGTATGCGTGCAATAAAGTTCTTTAAAATTTCCCATCAGTATATCGAAGTAGTAAAAAAGTTGTACAGTTCTTGAACTGTTAAAAAATACCTTACAGATTCTGAACAAGATTCAGAGGCATGAGTTCCAGCCAAATGTAGAGAATGGGGTGAGCATGGTGCATAGAGAGCTAAGGGCGTTCTTTCAAGGCCGTTCTTTGAGCTTGCAACCCCGATTATTCGCCGAATACTTCCGTTATCGTAAGATTGGCCTTGAATATCTCTTTTTCATCAATTTTGGCCTGTTGGAGCTGAGAGGGAAATTCCTATATTAATTAGAGCACCTCAAGCATCGTAAATTTAAAAAGAGTAACTTCAAATATTCTCTGCAGGCACAGTATGATTTTGAGACCAGACTGATGTATGTCACCTAGTGCAACAGTGTATCAAGGAATTGCCTGTTGGGAAAGGACTTCTTCGCTTAAAGTAAATCGTGTACAACAGCTTACCTTGAGTTGCTTAACACCATCGCAGTCAATGTCATGAACCGCAGAGCAAGAATTGTCATCCGAATTTGTCGTAGGAGGTGTAGTATTCACACACGCACTAAACATCTCATTTATTTTACGACATTTTGATAGCGTAACCTCGCCTTTCTTATCCTCTTCAGTTTTTCGGACACAGTTTTGGTAACCAGACAACTTCTTGCTGCCCACAGTTTAAAACACTTATGTACTTGCAGATCACATCACAACAAAACAACACGTACAGTGCAAGCTCGAACTCACACACAGCACAGGCAAGGGGGTGGGGCACTTTGATGTTACATCAATGTAAGCAAATGCAGCTACCGCAACAATAGCGTGCACAGTACAGATCTGCTCGCTCGCCTCCCCTCCCCTCTTACACTTGTTGGGACGAAAGAGCCTTGAGCGGCATAACGAAGGGCTAAGTGGAAGGGCATGGGACATAAACATTATATTATTTCTAAATGTCTCTGCTCATTTCTCAATATTTATCTTGGCATGTATACTGTTATAATCCTAACTTAGCACATTTGAAGCCCTAGGAAAGAGGGCACCTGCAGGTAGACAGAACCCACATAATCAGCCTGCTGACGGCGGTGCCATTCAAGGTGCCTCCAGTACAGATCATTGACGGTTTCCTAACAGAAGGCGTCCCTAGGACTGCGACGCCCCCATAGGTAAGTGCCTATTTTGCCTTATGGTAAATCCGGCCCTGAGTATGATTTGATGAATGAACAAACACATGCAAGAACAAAAAATAGAGCATGTTCTAACTCGATACATATGCTTTCATGTATTGAATTATAACCGTTCATTAAAATGAACATTAAAAGTTAACAAATCGTGTAACCAGTCCTTGTAAACCTCGCCCCGACGTAATAATGGTAATAAATGCCTGTCGAAACGATACATTCTATTTTCCACCAGTTATTTTCAACGTTTTAACTAATATATGCAGAGATACCTAGTTAAATTTAAGATGAAATAGTGCGAGGTTGGGGAGATAGCTAATAAGAGGCTTACTAAAGGGAATGTTGCAATGACTCTTGCGAATGGACACTAAAGTTTCCTAAGATTTAGTGAAACATCGATAACAACTAAACGGGAATATCTTTCGATGTTTTCGCACATAAATTCATAGCCTTCAAGGCCTTATGAATGAATGACAAAGACAAATGTACACTAAATAAATCAAGGCGTCATTTTAAACGTATAAATATTACATTAATGGGTGAAAGTCGTCGGACAGAAGGTTGGTACAGAATTAAATGCATCAATCCACATTGACCCAGAGGAAAGAATAGAACAAAGATTATATGAATAGAACGCCACATGGCACAACCTGTCTCTCATGTCTTCACTCAATGTAAAACGAACTTATACTCATAATCTACAAAGGACTGATAATTTACTTTCCCCGAGCTAAATACCCATACCCGAACAGACTACATTTCATTGCATAACACTCACCTCTGAAAACTGAAAATTTACCGCCCTCGAGGATTGCACAACATGTGTCAACAAATGAGCATCGTGGTGCGTAATCCATGTCAGCCATTTCGCTGTATTTGTACGTTAATAATTTCATAACTTATCATGGAATCGAACGAAAAAGCCGAAGTACTTGATGAGGTAAGATTTACCTTTAAATTAGATGCATGCACTCTAAAATTATGCACTGGAAGGAATACCATAGGTGTGCGTCCTTCAGTTAGATTGAAGAGTTATTATTGAGTATGAGAACCTCGCTGTGGACAATGTTTATGTCACATTTTTTTCTAATATTTACTATCAGGTTGAGCTATTGTTGAAAAAGTTAAAAGATTTGCCTGATGATTTGAAGCAAGCTGCTCTTAGCAAAATTCAAGAACAGTTAAAACCATCTCCAGCCAAAGATGACAAGATCGTCGGTAAGTAAAATTTCTCATAAGATGATATGAATGTTTTTCATAACTCGAAAATTTTTTATCGTAAATATGCTTGGGTATCATTTTCGAATGCTCATAATCCGTGTACCTAACCGAAAAAGTGTGTGGTATGATCGAAGATGGGAAGGAATTGTAGTTCTCGATTTGGCCCGTCTCATTTTACGTTAACTAGCTCTTTTAAATATTAGAACCTAATTTGAGGGCATTAAATATGACACTTCTTTATTTATAGACGAAGTGCTGTCGGGAAAAGTCGATTCCTTTCAGGGCCCTCCCTGAACGAACGGTTTCATTTTGATTTCTGGTGTTACAATTTCTTAAATAAACCTTAAAACCTCCTAGACATAAGTGTCCTAGTTTCTACTAATTTTTTTACGGCTGTATCGGCAGTTTAGATTGCTCATGAATGTAGATTGCAGACATAGCCAACGATCGATACAGCCATGTAGATGGAGGATTGTTGATGTAACCATAGGCGCTGATGTGGAGAAGATACATGGAAAATGCGGTGGCTTAGTGGGACGGAATGTTTGCATACGGTCGCATGGGTTGCATTATTAGGACATTCCCGGCAAAAATTCTTGATATATATCTGAAGCCCAGGGAAGGGAACTGGACCATTAGCAGCCTCTGCAGATTAGTAACTGGGAAGCATGGGAAAAAGAAGGAAAAACAATACCTCTCAGCATTCAAATGACTTCGTGAGGTTTCCTTTCCCTTTCCAACATTATGCAGTCCCCTAGGGATTTATTTAGCTCATCAATCGAGACTTCATTTCCCAAATTTCGTTTTCAACCCCTACAGGCTTGCTGGGTAATAAAGCTGGAGAGTTTATAGATTCAGCGTCTGAAACAGAATCTCATGGAGTTAAAAGACTTCCAAGTCCGAATTTAATCAAAATGCGTCACTTAATTATATCATTGGCTTGAATGTTAAGAGATTATTTTCTTGTGGAGGCTCTTCTACTTGTGGGCCCAATAAACACAATACTCAAATCGATTTTGGACAAAAGCACTGCAAGATCCCAATATGCACTCAATTTCCTTCTTGCTTCGGTTTCTGTGGTGATACTCATTCAGATTGCCATATTTGTCGTTTGTGATTGACAGCAGTTTCGGAAGTCATCTTGCTTTCATCTCCACGTCGAAGGCGAGAAGTCTTGATTTTTTGCCTCCTTATGTAGTCCATCCCATCGCTGACCAATCAGCACTCAGCAGAAAGAAGGCCAGTGCTAAATTAGACAGCAAAAATTCAAGACTTCTCACCTTCAACCTAAAGATGAAACAGGATGGCTTTCAAAACTACTGTCAATCACAAACAACAAATGCAGCTGGAGAACCTGGAATTTGGCAGTCATAACTCAATTTCCTTATTTTCTATCAGTATAAGTGTGAGTTTATGAATAGACATGTGTATAAAATGCCTAACAGACTTTCTATAATTTTAGGAAACATTGAATTTTGAGCAAATATCATCAGATTCACCAAGATTCTTTTCTTATTAAAATAGTTACAGGGCGAATTGCAAAGTGTTATTGTTGGGGGATGGGTGCTTACTAATTTCTGTCACGCTGTAATCATTTGAAATGTATCTCCTTTTAATAGGATGGGGTCATCTAAAATTTAAACAGCAATGAATGGCATAAATAATGACATCAAATCATTTTAGGAATCATTATAAGCAATGGCCAGAACTTTCAGTGTGTGACTACTTGTTGGCGACTTTTGAAGTGTATCAAGTGAAATACTTCACCAAAAGTCCCTCTGTAACTCATGAGATGGATTGAAGAAAACATTTCAACATTGTAGTGGAGACATTTCACCACACTGTGGGAAAAATTTGGATTTGACTTAATTAAAGTTTTAAACAGAAAGGACAAAGTTTGGTGGGAGTAATTATTGAAAATTGTTGCTGAGTTAAATTTCCAACGCTACAGAGATAAGAATTTAAGATAAAATTTCCAAACATTCAACAACTTTTTCAGGCTATTTTGAGTTCTTCGATTTCTCTGCGCCAGGTGGTACGCATAAGGCTACATTGCTGAATACAAGTTTTGATATACTATGGGTTTTAACCCTCCCAATCCATAATTTTTCTTAATTGGTCATTATATTTAGTATTTTTCGTAGAAAATTAATACATACTAGGTACTGATATTGTTGGTGAGCATGGAGGCTTATTGACTGCTCGGTATGCTCTCTTGGGAACTGCTTTTAAGGTGATGAGAGCACTTTCATGCTTCTACAGCAACAAGAAAGTGTAATATTGAGTACACATTTCCATTGAAATCCCTTGCTAACTGTTAACTATCACCTCATCCACTTTCAGTTAGATTATATTAGCATTATATATGAGTCAGTTATTAGTGAGTGTTGTTAGGGTAATTTCTCAATTTTTTGGATCCACATAATCTTATTCTTGCACTTATATTCAATGAAAAAGTCGGTAATATACTTTGTTTGGTGCATTTTCAGATGGATCTGAGACTCTCTTAAAGGCAGAAGACATTGTTGAGGAGGAAGACATTATTCATAAGGAAGAAGTTGCTGTTAAGAATGAAGAGGGTTCTGTTTGTGCTCCCAAAGAAACCAATGTTACCATAAAAAAACTTTTATTAAGTGATCAGATCGTACCTGGTAGTCGTGTTGTTGCTATCCAGGAACCTATTTTGTCTCGAAAAAAATCTAGGCGATATGGTTTGGCTTCAAGTTTGGTTGAAGTCACTTTGGTGGAAGATGAAAGTGTGGATGAGAAGAGGATGCAAGAAGGTCATTCAGCCACCTCAGACAAAGAGGCTCGGAAGTTTAGAAAAGTTGCACGTCTATCAGATTATGTAATTAACTTAGAAAGTTTAGATAGTGATGCAGAGCAAGATGTTGATGATCCATCACCTCAAGAAGGAAAGAAAAGTGAATCTGAGGAATGTGAGGATATCACAGAAAATAGTGAATCTAAATCTGGAGCAGTGGATGACAAAGATACTACTACAGATGGTACGTAGCTACTCAAATGTGCCTGCCTGATCTCTTTTTATTTAATTTGGTGATTTTATGTTACAAGTATTAATTCCACTCAATGGAATGATTAAGTTCTGATTCCATTTCTCATGTTATGGGGCGAGCTAATGTTGATTGTAAGAGTAACACAGCAACCTTGTCCTAGCCTAAAAAATGTCTCCATTTGGCCCAAATGCTTTTATTTTTATTTTTGTGCACCTTTTTAATCGTGATTCACATTCTGAGGTAGTGAAACAAGAGTTCCATTCAGTATTATGCCATGAAGATTCACTGATGGAAATTTCATCTGCATCTATTAATTGCTGTAGTACCTATCAATGTTAAGAAATATCAATTACCTCTGTAAGTTGCGATGTTTTATTGAAAGCTTTCTCTAATGAATCTTGAATTTGCAGTATTTTTTTTAGTATTTTGTCATTGTTGTATCACCATAAGTTATTGCCCAAGCGGTGATCAATATCCCAACAACATCCAGGCAACATTGTCAGTGTTAAGCATGTGACAACCGTACAATATCCATGTTAATCCAATTAAAAATTGTATGAATATCTGTCAAATATCCAAAGGACCCGCCAAACAACATCGGATAAACGTCCAACAGTGGATATTACAGGTCCATATTACATCATCTCATAGACATCTTCACAACATCTAATGAGTAGATAATGGGTGTGCTCATTAAGGATTTTGGTAATCCCCAGAAATACATACAAAACATTTGTGCTATTCAATTCTATACAGAACATACGCTACCTATGGATACCGTTTGGAATAACAATTTTGTAATGACACGGATATTACAACTTGGATATCCATGTAATGTTATTTTTACAACTCATCATGGATGTTACAAATACGGTAGTATTGTCAAAATATCCACCGTGTAATAACAACGTGTTTTGGATAAATCAACCTTATTTAGATATCCGATGGATATTGTCTGATGTTTGGGTGAATACTTTGAGGGAAGTAAATTTCTCTTCAGAGGGTTTCTCTCTAGGTTTGAATCACCATCATTTTCTCTACCTTCACTTTGATTGCTAGTTTGCCCAGTTTTCTCATGGATCTGGGAATCCAATGCAGTCTCCTCCCATGAATCCCTGGCCATAGTTTACATGAAATGTTAAACTATATGAAATGGTGTAAGTTTGCTTAAAAATTAAGGGCCGTATTCTTAGTCGACCCTGTAGGGTCAACCGACCCTGGATACGTCATCAGCCCCAACATAAACCGATCTCGCCCTACATGCGCCACATCAAGCCCTACATATGGCCGCTTTTGGAACTAAACGGGCCCTACTTGATGTAGGGTACCCGAACCAGCCCTACACCCTACAAAAACATGGCGGCCAAATATCGTGTGCTGATCACTTCGATTAAAGAATCTACGTTACAATGGATATTGAGGGAGACGAGCTCACACAAACCATTTTAAAATGTACAGTAACACAGCGGAAATGTAATAATGCTACCACTTTATAACCACCAAGTTAAATAAATTATAAAATTGACTGAACTAATGAGAACAATATAGCAGTATACATCACCTTGTTTCTACGAATATATAATAATATTTTTCACGTTTGGCACTTGGTATACTTTTGGGAAACTAATACATCGTTTACGTATAACCATAGAAAACGTATTTTCATGCCACTATTTGCCACATAATAAACTTAACTACGGAAGGTGAAAGCGAATGACGAACCTTGATGATGCAACGTAAGTTTCCACGTCAATGCTCATATTTGCTCCGTACTTATTACTATCTTGTACAGACCGCTTTTGAAGTAATTTAAAGACAATAAGGTTCTACATTTGGCTCGATATGAGAGTATTTGTAGCGATAATTAAGGTACCGACACGACCTGGCGGACGACACTATTGTTTATTTACCTTGAGCCGTTACCCTAACAATACGCCCGAAAATTATCGGACGTCTTTTCTTAGTTTCATAGTTAGTTCCCAGTACGCCACCAGAGTGGAAAATTGGCGCTGCGCCATCAGCTACGTCATTTCAGAGAACTTGACGACAGAATTACCCCCCACCACTTATGTAGGGTCGACTGAGAAACGCATGTAGGGGCCTTTTGTTATGTAGGGACGGATATGTAGGGTCGACTAAGAATACGGCCCTTAGCTCATTTATGAGTGCCATTACCTGGATAAGGATTTAGCCAGTGGTGTAGTTAGTGAGGGGTCTAGACCCCCCCCCCTGAAAAATAAAAACACAATTTTTCTTCATAAAAGAAAACAAAATATATAATAGTCACGAATTTACAAAATATTTGTTTAACAAATGAAGTTTTTTCAATAATGAAAAGTGTTAAAATTTAGTTTTAAACCCATTATGCACTGTTTTTCAAAAAATTTCCCTCTGGTTTTGGACCCCTCCTGAACGAAATTCCTGGCTAGGCCTCTGGATTTAACCCTTATTTTTTCCATGTGATATTTCCAGATGAAGATTCCAGACCTCCTAAGCGTCGTGGGAGACCGTCCAAGCAAGGCAGACATGGAAAGCTATTTTGCAAAGTATGATTTCTTTATTGGCTAGTTGTGTACCTATGTGTACTACTATGTCACCTTGTGTCTAAAATATTTTCTTTCTCCCATGCAGGATTGTAATTTTGAAACAAATCGCCCCTCACAATTAGAGATACACAGGAGAAAACACTCTGGTTTTAAGCCATATGCTTGTCCAGAGTGTGGTAAAGCTTTCCCACACTCATCTGGGCTCAGTAAGTATCTACATTTGTTATCAATCTGTATATCCAATAAATGTTCCAATTTGCTATCTGGAAGTAGAGATTATAGTGTATTGGAAAGCTTACACTGGATGTATTTTACCATATAATTATTAAAAACTAGTCTGGTAATGAATTAAGTACAACATATTTTGATCATTTATCCTGTTGCCACAATTTTTGCTGTCTAAAGCTACTTAAAATAAGTACTCTATCCACCTTTTACCCTCTGTCAGTGTCCCTAGAATCACAATTGTGATAGATACTGAAGCACTGAAATTTAATGAAACAATTAAAAAGTACTCAAGGCAGTGGTGTGGATATAAATTTTCCTGTTTGAAAATCCTAAAAATAACTGATACATATAGCATTTAATTTATTATTTCTACTGTTTCCTATTCTAGGGTTAGATTCATGGTGAAACAAAACACAGTACTATTCCACAAACTTTTATTTTTGTGGAATAGTACTGTGTTTTGTTTCACCATGAATATTACATCGTTCCACCAAGTAACGCCCAAATCAGTTGATTTTACTAGGGTTAGATATTAGTGATTGCTGAACTACTAGAATTTAACAATGCATAGACATATTTAAGGAAATTGTGAACAAAGTAGTGTGAGAATTATGTTCTTAAATGTTCCCATTACATAAAACCCCTCACATAGATTACATTTTCTTGGGCCAATATCCTACATTCTTCCAAAGTTAGAAATATATAACTTCAGAGTGCAAAGAGGTAATCTCCGTTGTAGAAATCAATTCATCAAGCTAATAGGAAATCTTGTTATCAATTGTGAACAGGTTGCATGGCACCCTATTGTCTCACTTTCTGTCTAATAAATCTCACTTTGAATGTGTTGGTCTATTCTGTCCACCATTTTATTCCAATATTGTTGCAATGATGAGTAGCTTGTGGCTTAATTAGCCGTTAAGTTGGCTTGCCTACCTTGCCCTTGGAATTTTAGGTCTTGTTTAATTTTTTTACCCACTTATATTTCATGCTAAAATGGTTTATGAATACATAGCACTTATTAGTGTGGTGGTCAGCTCTCCATGCTCTGGTTAATGAACCGGTCTTGGAAAAAATAGGTATATATTTCAACCAATATTTCCTTGTTGGATATTCTTCTTTGATATATCTCTTCATTCTCATGAAGGTCTCTTGGTTAACTTCCCTGATCAACTGACCTGGAAGTTACCCACGATACCATCAAGAGCATAACCCAACAGGAAAGCTTGAAACACCTCTTCATTTTCTTTTCTTTTCCTTGTTGACAATACTCCTTAACCCTTTTGAAGTAGTTGGAATGGGAACATGATGATTCATTTTTCAGATGTCCACATAAAACGTCATCGAGGTCAGCGTGACTTCCCATGTGAATTATGTGACTATCGGGCCTACACAAAAATTGATAAGACACGTCACATGACTGTTCATACTGGAGAACGTAATCATGTTTGTGAATACTGTGGAAAAGCTTTTGCTAAAGATTCTACCCTGAGGGAGCATGTGAAAAGTATTCATGAAAGAAAGGATAAATATGTTTGTGAAGAGGTTAGTAGATTATTTTTTCTCTTCCTTTTTCTGCAGTTTATCCTGTTGTAGATTTTAATTGATGATATAAGGTGTTGCAATAACTTGTCATTTTGTATAAATTTCTTCTTGGTCTGTTATTTTCCAAATATGTACATGAATACTTTTTTTTAATTGGTTTAAAGAATTGTAAAAAATGATTTTAAGGAACAAAAAAATTGGTATAAAATACTATGAATGTGAAATATTGGTGGCCTTGACGATCCATGTGATTTTATTCTACCCTAATTGTAGCATTAAAGTAGGAGCAGGGGTGCCGACTTACAAAAAATATTGGGGGGGCCCAAACCGGGGACCTTGCCCCAGTAAATTTTGTAAGTAGTGAATTTTAAGTTTTCTAAGCATTTTAGAAGAGCCATGTGATCAACATTAGAACCCTGATGACTCGAATTCAACCCTTACTCCTTGCTGAACTACTAGAATTTAACAATGCATAGACATATTTAAGGAAATTGTGAACAAAGTAGTGTGAGAATTATGTTCTTAAATGTTCCCATTACATAAAATCCCTCACATAGATTACATTTTCTTGGGCCCCCCTCATTTTTATCTGAGCATTGTCAGCATGGATATCTGGACACTCAGGGGAGAATCGACAAGCCTGACACATTTTTTCCTCACATCTGTAACGAATTTTTGGGGGGGCTCGGGCCCCATGGAGTCGGCGCCACTGAGTAGGAGCTTCATTTTTTTCATGCGTGAATTCTCATTCTTTTTTCTTTCTCTTTTTGTAGTGTGGGTTCCAGACTTTTCGAGCCAACAATTTACGGGTACATATTCGAATGGTTCACAGGGGAGAGTTTGATAATCATGTGTGCCCAGTGTGCAATGCGCACGTGAAGCAAAGGAGTGCATTTTTGGAGCACATGCGAGCACACACTGGTGAACGCCCATTCCAGTGCAAACTCTGTCCTTCATCATTTGCTTGCCCAGCTCGTCTAACAGTGCACATTAATAGTGTGCATGCACCTCGCAGTTTTCCTTGTGATAAATGTAGTAAGGTGAGTTTGAGTTGGGATAAAAACTTTGTTAACCCTTTCGAGACGGTGGAGTTTTCGTCTTAGCATGACTGCTGTACTGAGCCCCAAGAGACTCTTCTTTCTCGTGGTATGGAGCATTTTTGGAGGGCAATTGTTAAGAAGGGTCTCCCTGAACCTTTTTCGACCCCTCCACGCAGGAACTTTGCATTATGTGGGACTCCGAGAGTAATTGTCTCCCTCCTTTCCGGGTTTACGACCATACCTGCGGCATTGGTTCGCGGTCAACTTATGTATTGCTTATATGTATTTAGCAAATGGATAATTGTTGCTTTCACGTAAATTGCAGACGTTGAATTGAATTCCTCATTTTTATCTGAACATTGTCAAATTTTAAACGAAGTTCTAAGGCCATTATTAACGCATTTAATGCAGCAACAATTTCCATGTTGATGTTTATACATAACTCGAGATTAAGTTAATATTTATCGTAGAATTTTGTATAAAAATTGTAAATGCCCGCCTCGGTGGCGTAGGGGTAACGTTCTCGCCTGCCAAACAAGAGGTCGCGGGTTCGAGTCCCGCCTGGGTAGGTTTCCCCGGTCCAGGGCATGGTCGTTTGTGTACGTTTACTTGTTACATTTGTTGAACACCCCGGTGTAAAATGGCCAATAAGAGCTGTATCCGGTGGTTTGAGAATAAAATAAAAATAAATAAAAATAAAAGACAAATAATTCAATTCTTAGTTTATTTTTCTAGAGAAATGAACAAATATTTATTTCGAAACCTGACTGGATAGACAATTGAATGACCACTGTCCCGTACCCCTAAGAGGGTTTATAAAGGATGAGGGGCCTGGGTACCTGCTCCCAGATTCCGAGGGTAAATCCTAAATCCTGCAGGGTTGGGTCCCGAAACAACGACGTCGTAAACCCGCGACCATCTTAAAAGGGGGAGAGCTAGAAAACGTATATACGGCTTTCGTTCTCCTGGCTAGCAAAATCTCACATGTAAATATATGGCCGTCGTCTCCCGGGTCAGGAAACGTCCACACCATTCACCGATGGCTCTCGGAAACAATACCCGAAGATAAGAAGACCGCCACGTGTATTTACCTAAATGCTTTCATTTCTATGTCCAAAGTTTGTTAACCCTGAAAAAACCCTTTAATTTCCAACCTTTTTACCTCGTCTGGTTTTTCCACTCTCCCCTTCCTCCCCCCCACGCTTTCCACTTCTACCCATTCCAGCCACCTCCTTTAGGATTTTCCATCCCATTTCTCCTCTCTCTACCCTCAGTTCTCCCACTCCCGCCTCCTATATATGCATAAATTAACTGCACATACCACCATTTGTACCTTGAAAATGATGTAGTAACATCGAAACTCGAGTCGAATTAAATTTATTTTTGTGGAAAATTGCAAGTCAAGTTTCATTATGAATCAATTCCACTCCATCTCGCTTGATTCCTCGAATTTTATTTCAAGTTAACTATGAAGGCCATGTCCATGCCATTTTTAGATTTTTGAGTACAAGACATGAGGTCACTAACCAGTGAAATTCTGAAGATTACCTTGATAGCAATGGTAAAATTTTCTGCAAATATATAAGAAAATGACTGATCACTTCAGATATTTGTAATACTGAAGTCACTTCCATGTTCAGGTCCATGCACAGGTTTTGTAACTCTTGAGGTTTATTTTGATAGTTTTTTTTGGAGTGCATTTTGTATGACATGGCCTGTGGACAAGGGCTATAATATCTGCATTAAATATTCTGTTCCAACTAAAAGATAATTGTCCCAAACCCCATCTGAATCTCTCATGGAAAACTAGGAATTACCCTTCCTCATTGGTCTCCTTCATTGATTTTCTAAATTGTCTGCTATTATCTCTTCCAGGTGTTTCAAACTAAGCATCATTTGCTGCGACATCGAATCATCCACACTAATGAGCGACCTTTTGCTTGTCCTTTCTGCATGTATGCATGCAACACACAAGGGAATATGAGCAAGCATGTTAGAGCCGTTCATCATATGCCAGATTTTTCATTTCGAAAACACAAGCTTGCTACAAACCTGACACGAAAAAAACAAAATGCCTCTAAGAAATCTGCGGAGGTGAAAATTGAACAAGAAGGAGAGAATTCATCTGAACTGGAGTCTAATGATGATGATTGGGTCAGGAAAGGCCAGCGAGTTACTGAGGAATATTTGAAGTCTTTTTCAGCCAAAGTTGGACGGAAAATCACTTTGGAAGAACTGCAGGTGAAATAAAATTTGCTATCTTTCAGCATCGCTGCGCTGTCGCTGATCGCTGCGGGTCTTAAACATACATTTTTTTTCGCAGGCTAAAGAAGAAGAGAAAAAGAAGAAGTTAATATTAGAACAATATCATGCACGCCAGAGGCGAATCAATCGAATTTTGACTCCTGAGCATTCTTACTACAGTAAGGTTAGTGTCTTTAATTTCTTCCTATCTCTCCATTATGATACTTCCGAAGGGAAAGATGTTAGTATGTACTTTTATATACTGCCACCTTGCCTGAATAACTCATATACTTCTTAACAAGAGGGTTGCATTTAAAAATTTGAAAAGCAAATGTCTTACTATGTATTACATTTTACATACTACAAGCATGTCTATTTTCTAACTGCATAAAAAGTTGAATGAAATGTACCATTGTAGGACAATTATGTACCACCATTAACGAGTATGTACCTCCTTTTCTAATGTTTCAAAAATCTCTCTAAAAACGTGTAAGCTAGGGTATAATCAGAAGTGATAGATTTCAGAGTGATTGTTTCAAAGTAGACTTTCATGCGAATTAAACTTGCTCAACTTACAAGAAAGAAAATGTGATGAGTATGTACTTCAGGGAGGTTTTTGAGATGTGGATTGTTGGTGTGGTGTGGGGAAAATGGTGGGGATACTAATAAGCTCTGAGAAACAAGGATTTCAATGGGCATGAAATGAATAAATCTAAAAATGTGCATAATAATCACAATTTGAAAGTTTTTAACATTGTATGTTGAATAGATGATTTAAATTTTCAGAACATCCCTGTAAAATTAGATGAGCCAAAGAAGAAATTGAAATCCACAAAAGCAAAAGTATCGGAAGGGGAGGAAATGGAAACCTGCGATTCTGCAACTGTTGAAGAAATTAATACAAATGGTGCACAAAATCATACAGCCACTATTGTTGTTGGCACTGTTGAGGGCCAAGCATTGCCTACCACTTCTAGTTCTGTAAGTGAAATTCATGTCTTGGTAATGACCATTGAACTGCAACTCAATTTAGTTTTGAGTCGATATATTTTACTACACTACTCACATGTAATTATTTCAGTATTTATTAATTGTGCAGTTCTAGTGTTTTATTTTTAGACTACATTTATTCTGCCCACTACAATTGTGGAATGGAAGGTCCAGTACACTCCTGATTATCTGAGCTAATGATGGGGAGAGCCGGCACGAATAATCGGAAAACATGGATTAACCAAACTTTACTTTGATTTCCTGTCATTTTCATAATTTACCTAAATCAAACAATCAATTACTACTTACCCACATTGACTATAACTTAAGGTAGCTTTCCAGAATTGTTAAGAGCTTTCTCTCCCCGACTGAGATCTTTTTCGCGGTGATAATGTGATTGCCCTATTCCTACTGCTACAAGTAATACCTGGTTTCTGAAAGCCATGCATCCATGGCTGCGAGGTCACGGGGTCAGAAAAGTGGTTTGCACGAATGCTTCGAAACCACTGCACAAAGTCGGAAACTACTGTGACAGGCACTGTGCCGAGTTGTTGCATGTCACACAAGTTGCCCGGGATACAACTGATGTGGGACACGCATCTTTCATCACCGAGCCCAATCCCACACTGCGATGCTTTGGAAAAGAGCAGGGAACTTCCATGAAGGCAAAGGGCGTGCAATTACACCATCGTGCAGTAGTGGCTATAGTAAACTGGGACGTATGACAAATTGTCTGCGCAGGCGAGAGTCTGGCTATGACTCATGCTATCTCTACTTCCACTTCTACTATTCTCTTCCTTTCCAGTTTGGCCTTGATCGGTAATGGCATAAACATTCCAAAGTGCGACGAAATCTCCGATTCCCTTGGGCCGTATTCAACTGCATGCGAGACCACGACAATAATTGCGCATTTGCGATACGAAATGTACAATTAAAGATCGTAGTCAACATTTCTCTGATACCACGAATGATTTACCGTTGAAGAATCTTCTTAAATTAATCAAGAGTTTTTTTTCCGCCGCTGATTGTCATCTGCAATGATAGAGCAGACATCCAAGTAAACGTGAAACATTCCTTGTCAGCAAGTAGATAAAATAATTCCTCTTTAAGGAGAGGATTTTAGTGGAAATAATTAGCCCGGTGTAGCATTGTATTTAAAAAATGCAAATATCTTTGTGCTTTTGCGTCCGATGTTATTTTTTATAAAGATTGCAGAAAAGTTCGAAGGACCCTGAAATCATACACGGATGATCTGCAACCGATAAACTACAGCCGGATAATTGGGAGTCTGCTGTGTTTAAAGAAAAATTAAAATCAGCAAATTAATCATTATATTCATCAGTGAGCCAGTCACGTAAGGGAAGGTTGCATATTCTGCACTAATGTTAATTCAGAGAAATATTAATATGTTTAGTTGAGAATTGAGGAAAAATAAAAAAAAATTGAAAATATTCAGTTTTGATACTATGCACATGAGTGCATACTACGTTTTCAATTTGTTCATCTTTTTTTATATGTACAATGTGTCCTTATCAACTTTATGGCTATAAATATGTATTTATCTTTTACTACATATCAGAGGAATAATTTCAATCTCAATTGGTTGGTGTTCAACGTTAATTCTTTTATTGTTGCACTGTAAGCGATTTAAAAAATTTCTTAAGCATTTATATCCATTGGACTTCATGAATCATACCTCAATGAAGTGAATTTTATGATGTATTATTATCAATTTTTATTTTCAGGTTATTCATTTAAATACGGCAATGGGAAGTAGTGTAATTAACCAAGTATCACAACCAAATCCTTCTTATCAGACTGTTTACTTGCCTTCTGGCATGGTAATGGCTGGTGGTGGACAGTTATACAGATTGATTTCCACAGACGGTAGTGAAATCCAGTTAAGTTCAACTTCAACAGAAGCAACAACTCAAAGATCAAATCTTATTCTAGAAACTCCAGAAGAAGACTCAGCGGAACCAACTGTTGTAGTTATAATAAACACTGATGAAACTGCTGAGACGTGAGGGTGTTTGAAGATTATCTCATAATACAAAAGGAAGTTATCTATTTTGTCCCCTGTTGTTGAATGTGTACTCAGGCAATGTGACAAACAATTAGGCAAAAATATGTATCCATTAACAAAGACAAATCATCTGATACATAATTAGGATTATGATTTTGAGAGGAGAAGGTGCTACTTTAGTAACCACATGTCTGCCCAGTACTGATGATGTAATGGCTGGAAAATGTGTAAATTTTTACGGAATCCAGCCAACAAAGTATTAATAAAAATTCTCATTTTATTAAATACTTTGATTTGTTTCTACGTGTTTTAAATCACCGCCATGCATTGAATATGGACTATAATTAGTATGTCTTCAATGATTCAATTTGCACATTAACTAATCATGTTGATCTACACCGGAAAGCAATTAAGAAAAATGGATTAACAACATTCCATTATCCCAAGGTAACTGTCACCTCCAGATGGCATTCAAACTTCTTAGTGTGACAGCAAATGGAATTTCAAGGGAAAAATGTTTTTGCCTAACTGTATCATGAGCACTAGCTTTTGAGATTACTGCGATAGAAAATGATAGAAATACCCTGAAATTATGCAACCAGCAGCACACAACTACAGTCTGTCTTTCACACACCATTTCTTGACCCTAGCAATGGAGTTGAATAGTTTTTGTGTCGGCTTCATAGCCTTAATAGCTGCTCTTGCTGGTGTTAATACCAGTTGGTCTCATTCTATAGAATACCTGTTAATATAATGAAGGTGTGAGGGTTGTTTGATAAGTCCTTGACTTTATGAATTTCCCATGGAGGTCAACAATACCCCCATTAGTTGCCATCTATAAGTAAAAAAGTGTGAAATTTAGAGCTGGTTCCAACATTTGGTTAGCATTTGACAGCCATTGGAAGCAGACTAACTTGTGAATTTCGTGGGCTAATTAAAAAATGTTTGCAAAAAACACTATCACCGAAACTAAGGGAGTACTACATAAATATTATGGAAACTCTGTACCATCTACTCCAATGGTGAAAAAGTGGCTCAATGAATTCTATTGTGGCCATATCAGCACAAGTGACATAAAACATTTACAAACAACAAACACAGAGTAGAACCAGATTTTTGTCACATTTAGCTATCTCAACAGTATAGTGCAAAGGATTAGGGTCATAAAACAACATATAATGAGGAAGATGCATAATAATTGCTTAAAATGCAGCTTAATGTAAAGAAAATATATGTTCCCATTTTGTAGCCTCAGATGATTGCATCTCCATTGTTTTGCAGAAACTTAAAAATCACATACGACAATTGAGAAGAAACTAAAAAAATTCAGAAGATAATCAAGAAAATATGTAACAGTTGGTATCCTTTTTTTCGTGACTTTATTATGCAGACCCTTCAAATATCTTGAAAATTTTAATAAATATATATGTACTTCACATTCACTACGCAATGAATTGCAATCCCTGGTAAATATACATGATGACAAGAATAACCACATTTTGTACATTTCAATATTACAATAAGTATAAAAATATCAGTGCAAATGTCAGTGATCATCTACAAGTACACTAAAAGGTAGTCTCAAAAAGTGAGCATCAATGTACAAAGTATGATTGACATTTTTAAAATAAAAATCAACTACCCACTCTCATTCCAAATGTTGATCAAAATATGTACAGTGCAACCTCGATATAACGACACCCCACGGTACACTAATAAACACTCGCTATAGCGAATTGTCGCTTTACCGGAGGTGGAGCAAATAATAGCCAATATACCTGTTGCGAACAGATATACAGGAACAGGAGTGGTGCGGCGACAGATAAACATCTATCCGATAAACGTAAGCATAAATCCAGACGAAAGGGGATGTTTTTTTGCATCACTAAATTTCCTTACTCAAATAATGACTGACTATTCAAACAATTTATAAGCACCGCACTGAATAAAAATCGTGCAAAGCATTGTTTCGTCAATCATTATATTTATCGAACGACAGTTTACCACATAAATTTAAGACTGAGCACTCCATTAACTTCATTTCTAACAGATCGCTAGCAATTACAGAGGTTAAGGAGTCTTGATGAAAGTCTTCCGGCGGTGAAACCCTCGCTATGGCGAGAGCCAACGCCGAAAGGGTCTCGTAAAAACGAATTTTTTAACACGCTCATTATAGGGTCAATTGACGGTGCATCGGCTATCTCTCGTTATAGCGGGGGTGTCGCTATAGCCCGTACTCGCTTTAACGAGGTTCCACTGTACTTTGTACTAGTATATTTTAATCCACTCTCTTATGTGAAACTATGGATCAATTTGAAGAACATATTTCAGTTAGAAAATTTAAGGAAAGTTTTTGCTCATGAGAACCATGATAATTCATGTGACTTTTTATCATTAGGTAAACATTAAACAGAAGCTTAGAAGCTTAGGTAGGGATATACCTCAATGATAGTAGTGTTGAGCTGCTCAGTAGAATAATATCTTGACTAAACATGAGTTCTGATCATGACAGAATAACAATACTGAACCAACTTTCGATTCCTATGCCAATCAAGAAAAATTTTAAAACTTTTTACTAAGTTTAAAAATTACTATGGACGGATTATTTAACAAGGAATTGTAACTTAGCTTCATCAGGAATACTTGGGCTGTGCAAGAAAGAAGTTCTTCCTCAAAATAATAAATGCAAAAATATGAACTATGGTATGTTCAACTAATTACCCCTGATATTGAGGTGTCCCTCACATATATCATTAGACAAGAATATAATTCAGTCTTCATCTTGCTTACTTAAACAGGTTCCAAAATTATTTTGAAATACAGCAATCAGACCCCTGAAATCAACGAGAAATGTCAATGCAAAGCACATGTTGGTAGAAATATACATGCACTAACAAGCAGCTATAAAATTTGGTGAGCATTATAATGTTAGGCTAAATTCTTATCAACTTTGAAGTATACCAGACACATAAATTTTGCCATTTCCCAGAAGTGATGTCACGTTTTCAAACTTTGGGTGAACTTTGTATGTACTTGGATTGGAATTCGGCCTTAAAGCAATAAGAACCAGACTTGAATAAATATAGGTACCTAATTTCACACCAAGGCACTCTTTCTCAATTCAGAGCATACTATGTTCAGTATTTGTTTTTACTAAACAACACCTATTAGGACTAATAACTGTTTCCACAAAGCGGCACCTATTTTCTTAAGGGAATGTAGAAAGTGACAGACTGACACACAAGGAAATTTTTGAAGCCTTTGATTTAGCAATTAGCCCAGAATTAAGCTGACAGAGTTAATCTAAGAATTCCATTTCACAAAATATGCAAAAATATGTTGTTGTGCGACATCTCAGAATAGCCAGCTATGTCAAACTGGAACTGTACCTTTCACTTTCCAGAACAGCTAACCTTCCCCTTCCCCCTTTGTCAAAAACATCCTAGTTTCACTTTTCCAATATAATGGCATGGTGGAGATGCTATGAGTCTAGTCAGTCGTCAGTGGTCAGTCAGTCAAAGCAGTTCACAAGTTTCTCATAGGCCAGTTATCGACAATTAGTTACTTTATAGCCATTCACTAACAGGGCAGTCACAATGTAGCCATAAATGGGAGTCGAATTGCAGGCCGTACGGCCTGTGCTACCAAAGCACCTCGCTATCCACCTATGTCATCACCAGTGGCTCCTCTCCTTCTTGAGACATTTGTAATATCTGAAATTTTGGCTCTTCTGGATGCAAACTCATTACTTTATATTTGTTCATTGAATTTATTTTTTGTGAGTTCAAAGAGAAATAACTTTAGGCAAAGACTTTCAATATTTGTGCGTAATTTTTCCCTTCCTGAGATCAAGGCCAAAACCCCACATAAAATATGACCAGCAACTTTGATACGTTGCCTTACACTTAAAATTTCTTGGCTCAAAGGTTAACTTTAAAGGAAAAAAAAACCAGCAGGGACTCCAGAGCAATGAGATTTAATTACAAAACAAGTCATAATGAGGAATCATGTTCCTATAAGATAATCAACTACTTTTAACAACTTTGCTGCGACTAAACCCACCAAGGAGTAACACCTGATCTCAGCACAAAGGGAAGGCAAATGCATTACCTATCTTCTTTTTGCAACAGTAAGTATAGATCCAAGTCAGAGGTTTGAGTTATAAAAGTTACTGCATCTAAAATATAGATGGTAACCGATGAGGTATGACAGGAAATTAGATTTATCCACCACTCATTTTTAACGGATACACATTACTCCAACACAAACATGGGTTTTTACTTCCAATTACTCACTCAGAATTGCTGTTTGTAGGTGAAGGTAACTCATGAGTTTGCATTTCCTCTGCATCAAGTTCTCTAGTTGAGGCTTCAATCATACTCGTTAAATGCTCTAACTGGCGATCGAGAGGAGAAAAAGCTCCTCTCTCCTCTTCAGGAACTTCCTTTCTGTCTCCATCACGGGTAAATCTACCATCAACAACACCAGTCACCTGCAAAATTCATATTGATTCATACAAGCATACCTACACCTAAATTTCATCAAAATTCTGGAGTAAGATAAAAGTGTGCTTCTATAAAGGACTTTCGTGGTTAAAAAAAAATATGGACAAAAAGAACATGAATATGAAACTTTAACTGTCAGAATCCAAAAATGATGAATTACTGACTGGAAGGCTACAGGACAGACCATAGTATCATTTGAGGACCAACACATAAACCATACCTTAATTAGATCTTCTAAGCTCAGCTCTCTAATTATTTTTTTACTTTTGGGCAGAAGTTCACTAGCATTTGTTGATAAAAGCTCTCGTGCTGCATTCTTGAAAGCTGCCAAGCTGTGGCTGAAACAGCAACAATCATTCATTACAAATAAATTCATCATGAATAAAAAATGAATTCCATATTACAGTTAAAATAGTAATAAAAGCTGGTATAGCTTTTACAGAGAAATAAATAGCAGCTTGTTTCATAAAAGGATATATTATCTTTGTTGCAATAGGGACTGATGAGTAAGAGAGGGTAAAAACTAGCATCTATATTAGTCTGCTTTCAACAAAAGATGCCATTGGTACCACAACTTTAAGTACCATCTGATAGATAGAAGGCTGTACATGAAGTGCCCTCCTCATTGCACTCAGGTAATCACTGAAATATCTCTGCATCACTACGATTTTAACCCAGACCCACAGAGAGGGAAGCCAATACTCTTGCCCCTACACCAACTCAATCCCCAGTAGTAATATGTAGTTCTAAAAAATAAAGTCTATAAGCAGCTAACCTTAGTACATTATTAGGCTCCAAAGTCCACTGAAGGTTCTCCATATAAAAAAAGTTAGATGCCAAGTGAAGAGGCTTTGCCTGCACCAATACATACATTATTAGAGGTATTAGATCACAGGAGCCAGGCTGAATTGGTGGAGTCCAGGACTCATTTCCAGCTGCAAATAAATTCAAATCAAGTAGTAAGTCTATTAAACAAGAAAAAAAAACTTAGTCCAAACCAATTATATCATGTAAATATCACTTAATGTGAAGAAATGCAAATTGTAGAAATGATAAGGGGAATTATATATATACATGCCAACAAAAACCCATTTAAAAATAAAGCTCAGTATATATTCTACACAAATATTTTTCTATAATTCCACTTAAAAGAATAACTATGGAATGAGTATAATGGCAGCTGAAGCAGAGAACTGAAACAAAATTCAGCTCTTATATTTCTTTTAACTTGCATGTACCACAATATTCTTAACCTCCTCTCTACCAATTACAAATAATAATAAAATATAATCATGCACTGTGCTATTAAAACCTTCAAGGCAGTGGCTGATGATCAGTTTGACGATGAGCATTAACTAATTATCACCCGAAGATAAAACCTTAAATATTATATGCATTGATTTTTTAAATCATGCATTTCAATCAAAAATGCAAATCAGAATAATATCATTATGCATGGAGGTGATATGAATGCTCCTCACTGATTATGAATTGCACATTTCACAACATTGTGGATAATTTTGCTTGATGATTCTAACATTCTCTTTAATATCAATTTAAGAAAATTAAAATGAACAGAAATAATTTAAACAGAAAGAGAATGCTTGTGCAAAATCTTGAATTAGCACTTAGGGCACAATAATTAGGCATCCCATTCTAGCTCCCAAAGAACCAATGGCATTCATGCTATTTTGAAATGTTAGAAGATATTGAAAGTGCATAAAACAAAGAAATAGACTTACATGATAAGACACTATGAGCATCAACGATAGCTCCTTTAATTTCTGCCATTATCAAGTCCATTGTTGTTCTAAGACAGGTCAATTTTTCCGCAGGGCTGGTCAAGCGATCAATGGAAGCAAGCTCAACAACCTATTAATGGTCATGCAACACAAACAGAGCGTTATCATGCAATACCCTACATAATAAGTATGAATTAAATTAGAACTACGTCAAGCATTAACCACAAAAACAGACTCATCCCATCTGTAAGAGCTTCCAAACAGCATCCAAAACAACAACAGCAATGTGTTTCCTCTATTAAGGTTACACATCACACACTGTTAGACATTTACAAGGCAAGCAAACCATAACCGAGCTAAAATGAGTTGTTTTCAACATGAACCCATGCAAAAAAAGGTCCAGTTGCTCCTACCCCTATTATTTTTTAACATGGGCTATGCCGATGCTATAATGACCTATAGAGGCCTTTTAATACATATTTTCAAAACTTTACCACCAAATAAAGGTGATTTCATGATCAGAGCCACGCAATTTACAGCAATTAGGTATGTAATGATGAAATCCTACATGACTCTGGGAAAAATCTAGTTGTCTGGGAGTAAAATTGTAGTTCCTCAAAGTTAGAAGGATGCTTGGAAATAGGCTATGCATTTCATAGGACCAAAGTTAAGGGAAAAATTATTGGAGTCATCCGTAAAGTATATTTTATATTTTTCCTGAAGTTAATTGAAAAGGCTTCCTGGTCCCTTCATAAAAACAATTTCCACGAAGTAAATACCACCACAAAAAGTTTATTTAAGAATGATCCCATGAAAGATCCACAAAAATTCTTACGATAATGAAAATTGCTTTTAAGAATAACATTATACTAGAGAACTTTTAATGAAATAGAAAGTATGTGACAAGTTAATAGGATGATCAGTTAGGATGAGGATATTATACATGCCACTGAGAAAATCAAAGGAAACTTAGTTGAATCAAAGAGGAAAAAGATACATAAAGCAATTTTCCTGAGATTTCATCAATTGCAATTTTTTCCGAAAATATGGAGCATTTGAAGTGATATAAACAGAATAAACACTTTAGAAATAAGGTAACGAATAAAATATTTCAATAATTTTACTGTGCAATAAATTTTCTCCATTTATGTAGAAATAAAATTGAAAAAAATAATTTTTTGCCCAAATGGAGTTATTTGTAATTCTTAATAAAGATGAATGTTATCATACCAGATAAAAAAATCTATCACATTCATTATCAGCTGTCAATAACATAAAAAAGACAACACTCGCAACCACCAAAAAAATTATCAAGGATACAATGAAAAATACAGGAAACTAAACTATAAATGGTAGCTTTCCTTATGCAGAAAAAATACATGCATTTTGGCCATACCTAAATAATAATAATAATAAAAAGTCACACAAACAGTAAGTCTGATAAAAATGTTACCATTGCACCCCAAAATTATTGGAGATTTTGGTTCTTCAGATCATAAATTCACATCTTAAACTAGTTTATAAAAGCGCATTTTGTAAATTAGCACTTAGCATTACTATACTACATCCTTCGCAATCTCTTATTCTTAGACAAGGGACTTCATCCAACGGCCCCCGGACCGCACGTGGCCTGCCGGCAAATTTCTTACGACCCCTAGAGGCTATAGCCAATATTGAATTAGGAACCAAATAATGACACACTCATAAAATAAACAATGCCAAAAATCGCATTGATTTATTGAACTTTTTAACCAATAAAGATTAATGCACTTTCAAATTATGTTTTTTTAATATTTTATTGATGTGGTGGTAAAGTGATGTGGAGCATTGCAGCTATCTGGACGATGTTAGACTGATTTTTGGCCCTTGCATTAAAAAAGGTTAAAGACCCCTGTTCTAAGAGAGGGGGGGGCATTTCCTTGGGCATAGGCAATACACATAACAAAACAAAGACTTACAAAGTTAACATCTTGAAAAGTTTGTATTTTTTAATACTTTTATTGTATTTATTTCCGCCTGGAAGGTCTCTACCTGGGAGCATACTCAATTCATCACTTAAGAGATGTTTGCTTTTAAATTGTTAAAACACCTCAATGAACCACTTGTTCCCTTGTATTTGTTTTGGGGAAAATTCTCCATTCAAAACTATCCTTGACCTACAGCTGCTGAACACTAGAACCGCGGACGGGACTTTTTTGTCCCATCGCCCTTTGCAAATGCTTGCCATTCATGTACTAGAGGTTTCATCCCTTTAAAATTTACTGACTTTCACTCAATTTTTATGCTCTTTCAAGTGGTTATATTGAAATTATTGTACGATCTTTGGTTCACAAGAAAAACCGATTTACCTAGAACCGCAGGATGGGACTTTTTTGTCCCATATGGGGAAAACATACAATTTCAGTTTTTTTTTGTACACTTATTTTGTATTTAGAACAATAACAGTTTATTACGAAGGGGATAGATGCACAGATACCGTTATTCTGCCAGTTAGAAGCACAGAAGGGAATAATTTGTGCACTGTGCCGGCTGCCTACTCATGCAGCGCCGGCCGCATCAGCTCTGCCCGGTGCGTCTGCAGGTCTGAGCTTGCAACCAACACGCTTCAAATAAGTTTACTTTATTCCTAGTTATACTTAATAAAACATTTTAAACATTACCTAAACACGTGTTTTGTTCGCACAAACCACAAAAAAACCGTCAATTATACTTAAACATGACAGAATCAACGTATTTTGTCAAAATGGGACAAAAAAGTCCCATCCCACGGTTTTGGTGGGGTTGGAAAGTTCAGCGGTTCTAGTGTTAAGCTACATAAACATAGAAAGCTGCAGGGAACATCAAAAAATTCTTTATGATCCACAGAATAATCATTTAGGCACAAAAATTACTTCAAACTAGAGTAAAGTAACTTTTTCAAATAATAAAAACTGAAATAAAATTTCATTGCTTAGTCTATTCCAATAACAATTAGAAAAACCGACTGCAACTGAACTTCAATATCAATTATAAGGTATTATTTATTGTAATGAACAGATTCCTTCAATTTAGCTCAGCGAAGAGTACAGTTCATTTCATGTTATTATAAATAAAGCATTTGTATAAAGTGGAAGCTCGTTTTAACAAGTGCTCATAATCCTCAGAAAATTGCTTTCTATACCAGGCTCACATCATATCCGAAGGTCATCATAAAGCACCTCAATTCCCATATTCACCTTTGATTACCACTTTTATTTCATATTGCTATTAGACTGATGAGAAAGATCTGCATTTGCCTTTGCATATGTGTACATAATCTTGCAAATTAAGCAATGAAACAAAATATTTCGCTTGTCTCTAAAAGCCACACATGACTAGACAATCTCGTGCAAAAACACCTGAAATCTGTATATGAAGATGTCACTCCTGTTTTATTTTAATTTTGGTTCACTGGTCTGAACACTTAATTCCCTGAATGATTCTACCGCAGTTTCATGAATGACACAACCTGAATTCACACAAGAGCAGAGCAGACAGAAGATGGAAAAAAATCAATAGATGGCAAAGATAAGTGATGTGCAAGGAAGGTGCAAACTGATGTCACAAAGACTCTTTCCCAACAGCCCACTTTCTGACCAGTCTACCCCATGCAAACCCAGCATAACTCTTGAGTGAATTCCACCCTTTACCCCCACCATCACTCTCCGCAGTCATCAAATTGGCTAGAAGCTTCTCCACCTTCTGGTTTGTGAATGTGGATTAAAGAAAAAGAACAACAAAACACTGCGATATCATAAATCAATTGCAAATGAAGGCTATCAATTTTCGGTGCATGAATTTTCTGTGCATTTAGATGCATTTTCTGTACTTCAGACAACACTCTCGTAACACCATGGATGTATACAGTGATGAATGAATGCTTATGAATTCGTGATTGACGATCAACAATTTTAATCTGAGAATTTTTCTACAAGAAGTTGAAAACAAAAGTAATTTCCAAGTGATGGGATGGGCATCATGGCCTGGATTTGAATGCAATGCAATAGCAGTCACGCTGGGAACTAGGCTTAGAGTCAGCAGCATACAAGGTTGATAATAAGGTGACGCTCAGACTATTCATAACACAGACATGGCTCATCTTGTGTTTCGACTTGTAGGCGACCAACAATACTCCTTGAAGACACATTAGTTATGGTAAGATAGCTCAAGGCTCAGCTCTGGTGCCAGTGTTTACCACCCTGGAATGGAGTTAATTAGCCCAGCCTAGATGAACTCTCCCCACTGTCACTGATGTGTGATTGTCGCTGAGGCTTCTCCCCACATGAAGCTATGTTGGCCTCTTATCTTCCATAAACATCCAACCCCACAAGCACAGTAGTTATTCAGTTGAGCTGTGCCTAGCGATTTAATCAGTGCAGTTACATGCTCATATTCGTGATGCTAAAATGTTTAGTGGCTGGCGATATAACAATTGTACACTAATTTTCTGGGTTATATTTTGGCCGTCAACAGTGAAATGGGTGACCATGTTTATTCCAAGTTAAATGGTTACATACTGCTCTAATGAGATATACCTTGTAATACTGAGCCTATTAGTGTAAAATTAGGTTAGAAGGAAAAGGATTCATGACTGATGGGGTCCAAAAAAACTGAGAAAAAACCAAATCTAGAAATGAAAAAAACAGGGATCTACTGAATACATTGTACACTGTACATTGCACTAGGTCATACGTCATTGTATCAATGAAAAGCATACCAGCTAACTCATTCCTGAAAGGGTAAATACTTTGTGATCAATGCATCCTCAATTACTTACTGCAGCAGGTAATGGGACAGCAAAATCCTCAGGAGCTCCAAATTGATCAGCAGTGACTCCTAAGTCATAGAATTCCTTGGCTTTTGCATAAACTACTTTATCCTTTTCAGCAAGGGAGGTAACCATTAAAGGAAATATATAATCATGCAGATGGCTGACTATGTATCTGCAAGGTAAAAATAATTATTCTTGAAACAATGGAAGGATGTGAGCATTTCATTGAAAATCAAAGATTTGCCAAAAAACATTTTCCCAAGTGACATCTCCAAAACCTTAAGCATAATAGTATGGATTTTCTTAATTTTTTTCTTATACATTTATGAGATATGATAAAGTTAACTTTTTTCAGTGAAAATTGGAGACTAAGGTAATTCTAAAAAAATAACATTTCCTGATGAATAAATACAACCATAATTCAGAACATAATAACTCAATTCAACTACAAAACAAATATCTAACTCAAATCTGCCAAATTACACTTCAAAAGGAAGGACAGTCTTTACGCTATTTACAGTTTTAAGTTTCTATACATTAACTTGTAAAAATTACCTCATTCAAAATGCTTTACCGTAATGACTTTATTCAAGAGAATCAAATGCATAACATGACCATAGGCATCGTTTAGTAGAAAAAAATACTGTGAATGGCCATTACAATCATTCCAACTTTTTAACTGATAACTGAGGACAATGTGCTAAATCATAAATAAAAATAAACATTTTTTTTAGCTTAATAATTTATCTGTAAAAGGTATGCAATTTTATGAAAATACTTGGCACCAAAAATATTCATTGATTTCCTCATGATGATGATGTTGCTTAAAAAAATCTAGCAAACACATGGTACAATGATGCCCTATAATCAGAACCAATTTCATACAAAAATCTGACAAGCTGTAGATACAATACGGCACATATGAAGAAAAATGAGCTTACATTTCGATGGCAGATGACAGCAGACCTTGAAAGCGGGCATCCCTTTGTCTCTTGAGTGAATGAGGACGAAGGAGAATATTCCACTGAGCTGCAACTGTTTCATGGACTAGAGCACAGATTTCTTCCATGGTAGCACTAAGAGTCATGGTTGGAATCAAGCACTCCACAGAATTATTGAGAGATGACACCCAACTTTCACCATGAGGTTGAAGGAAACTAACAAAGAACTGCATAGCTCTGAAAAAAATGAAGATTATAAATTGATGACTTCATAGTGATAGACATATCTAAATAAAGAAAACGTATTATAGTAGAATAGAAAGTTGTCCAAAATATTCTGCAGCACAAATTGCTCCATTTATATATTGACCGAAAGAATTTAACGTGGTTCAAATTGATAATACATACATACATAAGTAATCATTTTTATTTTATTCAAATTTTTCATACAAGGAGCACGAAAGTAATAGGGCCGTCTTCAGTTTAGTTAAGGGGAAGGGTGGAGTGACCACTGGCCAGCAAGGATGAAACACAAGAAAAACTAAGGAAAATATAACAGTAGATTTGGAAAATTAAAAGTTTCTAAAAAATATTAACCTTACCCCAAGTATGCCCATACGGCATGGCAATATAGCTCCACTTGGTGCCCGGAGTGCCTGAATGGGCATGGTGTTTTAAATGCGTTCCTATTAATTTTAACTGTGAGGGACAATCATTGGACATTTAAATCCAGTGGTTATAATGGCTGTATTTTTTGATGACCAAGGGTTATGACTGACATTACTTGGAAAGCATTTTCCACTGATTAACACTATCTTCATACCTTCTGCAGTGTAGATTGAGAGTAAGAAAATAGGCAGACAATACGTGACCAGTGAGGCCAAGGTAATATTAGCACTATCTTGTGAATAATTGGTTTTATTCAAGGAAATAAAAGTATATGTACAAGCCATTCACATTAATTTACAGTAACCTGCAAGTCCATGTAATGCGTGAAATTTACACAAAAGGAATAATTTTTGCATTGACCAGGATTCAAGCCCGCATCTTCCAAATTCACACCAGGTGCTCTATTTTTGAAACTACTTAGGCATTTTCTTCCAAGTATAGTTTTGCTGGCTCGAGAGGACAAAATGGTTTATGCTGCCAGACATAAAAAGTCACAAGGCAGCATGCACATAACACCACAGACTCATGGCTAAAATTTAGACATGCAGATACGTTAATAAAATAACTAATGCAAGGAAGTTATGAAAAATAGTCAGGGGCATACTTATATGCAGTCACCTGAAGTGCAAATACATAATGTGTGAAAGTTCCGCAGAGGAATCAACTCGAACATTCTGCATTGTGACAGTGGATATCTAAAGTCCCCTCGCTGGGTACGCCCGTGGGCACATAGGTGACCACTCAAAATATGTATCTGAGATGCCTACATGCTTTTGAGATCATACGGTCACATGAGATATCTCTGATGTGTTTGATGCTATGTGGGATGTACACTGTCATATTATTTTCATGAAGTTCTCATGAATCTTGACTGACAGAGCAGCGATCGTTTTCCATGGACCCATGGTGCACCCATCATATGTGACGCAGCCGCAACCTACTTACCAGTCATTACGACCTGGATTCGTCATACTTTATCTCTGCATTCAGATAGGTTTCATCCTAGCATAAATGTATAGTATCCTCATATTTGGGAATGAGGCTGTGTGTGTTAGTTGCGCTTAAACCATCCTGTCCTCTAAAGAAAACAAAACTTTGCAGATGAGGAAGAAATGGGTAGAACAGACAGCAAAGGATGTTATGGGTGTGGAAAAATGAATAGCTTCAGAAGTAAGGAGTCAAAAATGTTGAAGAAAAATTAAAAACTTACTCATCCAACGAAGTTACGTCCTTTTGCATCATCAATGAGTCCTCATCAGATGATTTGGCTCTGAATTCTGGGCTTAGCGGCTTGTCAATGACAACCAAAGAGTAGTTCTCAAATTCCTGTGAAAATTTTCCTTTATCAATACTTTATCCCCAGAAATATACATTTTACAAAATGCATCAATATTTATGTCATAATACCAGTCAAAGCTCAATCGTAAAATATAGCTTTAGGGAGATGTTGTTAACTATAACCATGAATTAAAAATGTGTAATGTATTAAAAATTGAATTCCTGTGTAAACTAGTGCAATATCATGCATCAAAAACCTAGATTGTGCAGTTTAACCACTGTTCGAAGTGCAGATCGGATTCCAATAGCTACTTCGTAGCCATATGGAATCAACAACAACACACATGAACACAAATTAAAAGAAAAAAACAATTGAAAAGGTAGCAAGATTATGATGAGCATACTCACTTTGTTATACACTGTTTCCTTCTCAAGAATTTTAGCCTGGTAGCTTTCTGGCATGGGTACCGGCGCAGATAGTAGCTTAATATTTTCGCTTTCCATTTCGTATGTATACGTTGCATTTTTGCCTGTACTCTTGTAGAGCCTTAAATAAAGTAGATCATTCAATTATTAAACTCTAGAACTATAGAAGATAGAATAGTTACAGATATCCATGGTTTTTTTGATAGCATTAACAGAGAAATTGTTCCAAATCGGTAAAGTAACATTTCATAAGATAACTCACTTTGAGTGATCAGAGGACCTGATCAAATGACAGTCTGTGAAAATAAAAAAATACATCAGATATACACGTATACAGATGAAAACTAATTAATTAAACCCAAAAACATCAATGCCGACCAACAAACGTTTCCGTTATGTCAACTCCTCTCAATGCTAATGAGGAGGGAATACATATAGTCCACCGATTCGACAGGGCTTTCTCATATTTGCTTCGAAATCTTTCCTAAAATGGATAGAATAAAGTATTTGGGAGTTCAATTACTAATACAATCACGAAAAATCACATAGATACGGTAAAGTTATGTTTTCTTACTTGGAGCAGCCGATAAAACGGGTTGTACTCGAGCTCGTCTGCTGACATTTTACTACGTATTCCAATTGCAAGACTTTAAAATATTGTAGAGGTAAAATAAAATTTCAAACATTAAAGATAACCATTTAATTATAAACTAAGTAAATCTGATATAATTGCAATCGTCGAGAGTACCTATTATATATCAGCTGAAAACTAGCTCAGCAATTTGGTTCGTACATCCTGTTTCCGCAAAAACATGGCAACCTTAAAGTTATTTTCCCTGCGGAATACGGGTAAGATAGTAAATAATTCAATAACTTATCGTTAAAAGGGAAATATTTCCCCATTGGAACTTTCATAAAATTTAATCTGGTTATAATTCAAATAATTAGCATGTATCATACTCTATTTAATGGAATTTCCTCCGCTCAATCAATTTGTCTGTAGGTGCCCCATTAATTAGGAAATCATTGGGAATAACGTCTGTTTGTCAGACCAGGAATACGTATAAGTATGTGAGCAAACCGGAGCCAAGTATGAACATGAAGGATATTACAGACAGAGCAGCTCAAACTATTTTCTGGACGGAGCTATTCCGCGGTAAGCCGCTACCGAATATTCACAATATCCTTCTTTTCTAGCTAGTCAATGGCATTAAAATGCATTTGAATACAGGATTTCGTTCTCTATAATATAAATATTATTTGAAATTAGGTGCCGGTGTCGTGTTGGGTCATCTCTTCAAGGAGCCTGCTACCATCAACTACCCATTCGAGAAAGGACCCCTCAGTCCAAGATTTCGTGGAGAACATGCCTTGAGGCGATATCCATCTGGCGAGGAACGCTGCATTGCTTGCAAATTGTGTGAAGCTATTTGTCCAGCCCAGGTGAATGCTCGTAGTCATACAGTTTCTTGCGCCTCAAAATCTGAATATTCTCATCACTATTTCTTGTAGTTCCAGTCTCTTTCGACGGGGCACAAACCAATTAACTTTTTGTAATCCTACGAATGTGATTTCAATTGCCTCGACTGGTTGAATTTTGCTTTCATCTTAATCCCTTTCATTAAAAGCATTAGTATAATCCCAGATCAAGGTTATTGTTGTGAAAGATGTATTCAGTAAACTCAAAACATATCGAAAGTCAGGAGGCAGTGAATATTTTGAGTGCAGTTGATGCTGCTACCTCATAATTTAATCCTCACTATGAAGCCAGAAATTTGATATTCCCCAAATCGAATTTTCTGCATCTCTTTTAGCACATTTTCAGATAGGTAATTTTAAAATGTTCTCCATACAACGTGTGCACAGGTGATTTCCCTAAGTGCTTGCAGAAGGCCCTGCAAGGTTTTGTTCTATTTTGATGAGAGCCTGCCCTCTAGTTGAACGTGCTTCTTCAAGGGAAATAGCTATGCTTATCAACTCGGGCCTCTGACATTAGGATTTGGTCCTTAGAAGACCCATAAAGTACTTGTGTCTATTTTGCCAAGCATACATTCAATACTTCAACACCTCTTTCATTCCTGGGAGTTTTTTTGTATGAGTAGCATCCACTTCTGGTCTCTTCAAGTAGCAAAAAAACTACCTACTATTAAAAGATCTATCGTTTGAAGCAGATTAATTTATATTTGTAGCTGTGTGGTATGAAAAATGAATGCAAGTAACAAGAAGTAAGTTTTCTTTTAATATACGTCTTGGTTTGACAAATTTTTTAGCTCTGTATTGGATGTTACCCATTTATTCGATTGGGTGCCCACTTGTGGTACAATTTTTGATTTTCATTCATTTTGTGCCACTACAGAGGGTCAGACACAGGTATGCAAAAGAGACACACACATGTCATACGTATGCAGATGTAATTTTGTGTTAACATAAGTAGGCGCATCAGTTGCTGAAAAGATAAGATAAATTGTGAAATTAAAATATAATGCATTTTATGATTATGGTTACCAAGACAAACATTTAACTTGATCAGAAAACTTAAATTCTGGGCCACAATTTATCAAGTGACAGAATTAAAATTTAATTTATGTGGAAACCATGAAAAATACTGAATTAAATCTGGGCAGTTTTTTGGAACCTCTATGCTGTCACTAAATAAAATATTAGGGCATATGAAAAAGAATTTCATTGGTTCAAGTTACTCACACTTATTGTTACTTTTTGACATGAATACCTTGGTCATTGAGGCATTTTTGTACCTATGTACAAACATCTTACGTAGAAAATTTTACTGCTGAAAATAATGTTTGAGACTGTCTATAACTTGAAAGCCTTGCCTCTTCAGTTACATCTTCATTTCAGGGTATAAATAGGGTCAGTCAGTGCTTTCTACTGGTTGATTTAAAATTTCCATTTAAATCACTCCTGAGCCATTGAATTAAAGTTTAACTGTAAGGATGGGTGTTTTCATGGAACATACAGCATTAGAAGTTGGTATGCCTCTACTTTCGTGGTGAATGGTTTCCCCTGACAACTTAAGGCTTTACAATATTCAGATTCATTACATAATAATAGTCCCTGGCATCATGAATTTCATCAGCAACACATCTCTTTAGTGTCAAAAAATAATAGCCAAACTTGTCTGTCAACACTTATTTAATAAATTGGTGACAGTGGTTCATGACGAGACCATAATGCCCCGTTCACACTACGTCCTTTTTACGCCGGTTAGCCCCGACCATGGTTACAAAACGAGGTGTGAACGCAAGTTCCCGTTAACCGTGGTTGGGATTCTGACCACCGTTTTCCGACCATGGTTGGCGGTAGTTCATGCGTGTGTGAACGCAAGTTGGTTAAAAGCTGGTTAGAAAAAGAAGAAGGCGAAGCAGCAACGAAGTGGGATAGGAGGAAAGAAAACAGAAAATAAAGTTTCGAAGAGGAGACGGCCGTTATTGTTGAATTATATTCGTCAGAATTAATTCAAAGGAAAGTGCTATTGATTCATTCCGTAATGTGTTGCATAGTATGAGATTTTAAACCTGATTTAAGTTATGCGATATACTTTATAGTTCGTAGTGAATTAGCTATTAGCTCGTATTGTATTGTTACGGACAGATTGAATAATCTATATTAATATTATGCTAGAATTAAGTAAAATGTGCGAAACTACCATAATAAAAATCCGAAGGTCACAATGATTTTAATGTTTTGGTAAGAGTTCTTTGTCCCAGTTTGAAAAAGATCACTTATGTTCATCCTTGAACAAAAGTTCTTCCCATATCAACATAAAGTATTAGGCTAACGGCTAGTCAGATGTAACGATAGAAAATAAATTTAGAAACGTCAGGTGATACCACATATCGCAAAAATTACCACGTTCTCTCTCTTATTTCATAAGTTAAAGTTCAACAATCGTCACATTTCTGCAAGTTATTCGTCCACATTTGAAGAAGAGGTAATAGAGTTTTAATTTACGGTATAGCATCAGATTGGATCATGTCCTTTGTCAAAGTCAGAAAACAATAATAGCTAAGAATGTAATGCAGCGAAAAGTGTATCTCCATCCCAAATCACAAGTGTCTCAAATTGAGGCTCAAGTCTCAAGATTAGGTCCTCGATTTTCTTCACCTACATCAATGATTTGTCGACACATCCGAATCAAGGGCAAGTAGTAGTATATGTTGTTGATATCAACCTAATTATCAGTAATATTCGCTTTCATTCGTATTAAATAGAGCAGTAGAAGAATGCAAGCCACACTATGGATGAAATGATTAGTTGGACGAACACATTTGAATTACCTTCTACGTAGCAAGGAACAATGATTGTCGACGCTGGAATGCAATTTTTAATTCATAAGCCGCTCATAATATGCACATATGTTTAAATTCATCATCAATATCATTGCAATTAACACAAGAACTTTTCCCTGCACATTCTATATTTCCTTCCAACAAGTTATTCGCTCTTGTCAATTCATTTTTCACTTGGAATTACTCTACCACTCATCAGATGTCGCCAGGGTCTAACCATGGTTGAGTGTGAACACGCGTTGGTTCTGACGTCATCTTACGCTGGTTAAGAAAGATGGTAATGTGAACGGGGCATAATATATGTTAGTTCTTATGGTGGTAAATACCTCAATCATCAAGATGATTAATTTTGGAAAGTAAGCATAAGCCTCTCAATTGAACACTATGCATACCCTCACACACAACCTGTTGTGGATCCTTTTCAAGGCTAATGGGACCATGCTAAGGCTACCTGGTTTGAATTTTACTCTTACACAGGCTCGAAAAAACAATTAGTCATACACTCTTTGGAACCAAATCTGACAGAATCTGTAACTCATGCATTGTCTGGGCACCAAAAATGGAAATATGCACGTGTGAATTTTGATCGCCAAGTCATCCTCTCTTGCATTCGTGAAGCATTAAAGCTTCACATCAGTGCAAGGTTTAAGTGATGCCAATGGAGGTCTTTTTAAATTCAGGAATTCCCTCGATTACGTAAGAGATGCATGACGAAGAAGGCAAGTCATAATTTAGTTGATGCTGGAAGTGGGCCAATTTCCCTTGCGGGGCATGGGAGAGGTCTATGGAAGTAGAAGTATAAGTACGTCAAACATTTTACATTCATGCTCTTGTGTTTCAATTAGACTGCTTCAGATGAGGTGGCTAATTATGCAATTATAGATTTATGGAAGTCAAGACTTGTTACTTTAAGACTAAGTGGATGTATGTTAATGGTGGAGAAGGGAAAGGGGAGGAGGTCGGACAGCCGTTGCTAGATCGGTTGAATATAAGAGATGAAGGTTGAGTGGAAAAATATGATCAGTGGTTGAAGCATCTTACTGTTTTAAATTCTGTTGAGAGAGGAGGGGAGGTTTGAGTCCCATGTCACTTAGGAGTTGTCCTTTCCTTTTAAAGATGAAAATGCTTTTGTTGGCATTCAATGGACTATTTTCTATGCATCCCAAATTTCTAGTGTTGATATTGAAGCTGAAGTAATCACTAGGTTCTCCTTGTATCATATATTACTACCTTAATTATATTTGGCAATTACGGTATTTGTCTGAATATAGTCCCTCCTCTTTTTTTTTCAAAAATGCCCGTGATAAAAGTTAAGGGGGGACCATATTCAAACCCATTTTTTTAATTTTTTCCCGAAACTAAAACCTCAACATTAGGGGGGAGGACTATATTCAGAGGAAAAAGGTATTAATTTTTAATAATAACTGAATATATGTACCTATATTGTTAGTGCTGTCGACGAAAAGAAGTTCTCAGTTGTTGCATGATTCTCTGATTTTTTTATTTTACCGGCTTTGTTTCAATTTATTGTGGTTACTACTTTATAGGCAATTACCATTGAGGCAGAAGAACGAGCTGATGGAAGCAGACGAACTACCCGGTATGACATCGACATGACTAAGTGCATCTACTGTGGATTTTGTCAAGAGGCATGCCCAGTTGATGCCATTGTGGAGGTAATAATTTATTTGTTTTTCTTTTATGCTTGCTAGGAGAATATAGTTTGTGTTTTGGCTTTCAATTAAGGGATATTCAACCTTTGTTGATAATTACTCTTTGTTTGGTCCTCCATAGATGAGCTGGATTTCATTCTAATTTTTAAGACCTTGCAGTTGGATGAATCTGCCAAGTTTTCGAAATTTCCACTTTATTGATGAAGAATGCAGTAAATCTCCATTTTAGTGAGGGCTGAAGATCCCTGTAAAATCACTTGTTGTAATGCAAACTGGTTATAATTGATGTTTATCCGAAATTGTATCTTTTCACAGTTATTATGGCACAAGATTTGTACATTTGGGTTGCCTATTCATTTCTATTATAAGTCTGCACCAATATTTTAATGTATCTACTTAATCATGAAGTTGTAGTGGGAGACAACTTATAGCCATAGGTGCACATTTTCACTCTGTAGAGAGAGAAGCTTTTTCTTCTATTGCAATATAATTAATAATTGCCTCTTGTTTTCTCAGGGCCCCAACTTTGAATTCTCAACAGAAACTCATGAAGAACTCCTGTATAATAAGGAAAAGTTGTTAGACAATGGTGATAAATGGGAATCCGAAATTGCTGCAAACATCCAGGCAGACCACCTGTATAGATAATTCATACATACTGTAGTCACCAAGAGTAATGTATTGTTGTAAATTAATTGTTGCTTAGAAGTGGCTGGGTTGTTGAATCTAGCCACTTTAATATGTTTTTGCTGAAGTGGATGTCCTTCTGTACTTAGCACTTCAGTAGTAACAAAGAAGTATGTGATTTTCAGTTTGTGTATGAATGATCTTGAGTTGAGATTTCTTTGTTCAAAATGTTACTAAATTATTGACAATGCCAATAAAGGTATGTCTAACAAATTTGTGTAATTATTGAAGATGTTTAATTTTTTATATTTTCATTTTTGAAAAATTCTTTTACTCAGTCCAAAAATATTAATTTAATTCATGAATCAAGAAAATGGATTCAAAGCCACATATATATTATTTTAAATTAACGTAAGGATCCATTAATGCTGCTGCCCTTGCAGATGATCAGATTTCCATCACATACTTAGTCTACCACCTAGTTTGATTCGTGGTAAGCTAACGGGCTAAGCTAAGCTCCCACTTAACCGTGAAAACCTTTAAATGGACAATTTTGTCTGCTGTGGAAAAAGCTGTGAATTTCTTCTTAAAACCTCACTAATCTCTGTAACTTGTAAAGCTATGATTGACAGATCAAAAGAAAAATCGATTTGTCGATCATGTTTCTAGGTCAGTCACTTGCAGACACAGTCTACACATCTATCTGCACATGTATATTCGAATCGCAGTTATTGGTCCATGTCTCATTACGACACATTGATCTTAAACCTGTGATTGGAAGACTGGTAACCAAAGTGTTCATTAACCCTGGCAAAAAATCAGACACTTCGCTTCCCTGCCACCCTACTCCCTCCATTTCCCCAGTCACAACCTTTAGCTGGCCCTGAATTTTGCTAACGATAGGTGACGTCATAAAAGATAGCACTATCATTGCTGTGTTTGCAAACTCGTCGTCTGTCGCGTTTGTTAAATTTATAGTTGACCTGCTACTGATGATTATTACGTGATCAGTATTTCTGACTAAAATAGCTCATCAAAGGATTGTAAATTTGAAGACATTTAGACAGTGAAAACATGGAAAAAACCATGAATAGGGTGGTTAACTATTATATTTTATTGCCTAAATCGAAAGATTATTACTCCTGAGTACGTATTTCACGCTTTTAGATATTTAAATGACGATATCTATTTTTCGCAATTAAATGAAAAGTGAAAATTTTCAAGCGCGCGAAAATGCGATGGCTAAGTATGAATGCTGTGACGTCGTTCTGGTTCCCACTGCTGCCAAGTGAGGTGACTTTGGGGCGAGGCTTTGAGTGCTGATAAGATGCAGGATGCTAGCAGGTAGCAAAGTACCCTGCTAGCTGGTAGCGCTTGGCTTAAATAAGGATTATTAATACCGTATCAAACGAAGGAAATTTTCCGGCCATAGGTAGTTTTACTAGGTGAATATTAAGAGATGTTTCCCTGAGCTCTGTGCCTCATGCATGCATTGGTAATCTCAGACGATGTAAAACTCCTATCTACTCCTATAGAAACTAGGTCCCTCTGACATCACGTGGAGTGGCATTGCATGGGCGCCAATCTGGCCTTTTTCAAATGAGGATAAAATTGACCATTGCCATTCGTCTAAACTGGGGTTTCTGAAACGAAATAATTTGTATATTATGAATACACTAATGGAGGGTAACAATTCGCAATCGATGCCTTCTGTTGTCTTTGATGAAGGAAACTACCCTATTTTAGTTGGAATGGGAACCCTGGCTAAGGAACGAAGAAGATTGCTGATTGGACAAGGGTAGTGACTTACATCAACAACTTTTCATGTCCCTGTCCAGTAAGGTATTTATAACTTCAATGTTTTTCCGCAGATCACTGGTAAATAGGTAAATCAACGGAGACTGAAGTTAGTTTTATACTTTGAAAAGTACAGAATCAGAAAGAAAAATCCACGACTATAACCATTGACTTATTATGTACATCACACAAGAAAAACGCTGTAATACCCAACTTCCTCTCCTTTGCATTACCTTGGAATAATTACATTGTTGCATAAATCACTTATTCAAAACATGAATCCTATTAAATGAAATGTTACTTCAATAAAAAAAACTTACTGTGCCCAATTTACAACAGTTAAGACTTTTGAATCATCACAAATTTAGTAGGAGTTGATACAAGTTTCATGAGTAAAGAGTAACTTTTATCTTTTGATTCTTTATCTTGATCTGTCGTTAATTAACATGAGGATTCATGAATGTTGATACCCATGCAGATGTTCAGACATCCATCATTTTTCAGTATACTACCAAATTTGATAACCTTAAATTAGGTACTAATTTGACTTACTGATAGTTACTGTGTTCATCTTGCGTTGTGGCAAAATGCATTGTTGAGATGGATTGGCCAAGTAGTGGAGATGTCCTTTATCATCCTGATGACCCTTTATTGGAGTCTTTCCAGCCCATCCATGTTATAGGCAGCTTTAACTGTCTGTCCTTGAAGAACAAATTCCTTACGGGCCACTCCTTTGCTGTCGAAAAAGATATTGAGCTCTGATTTCACTTTTGATTACCTTATTCTTGCCTTATTGGGCATGAACCTCTTCCCGGCCCACGTTAAAGGCCTTAAACCCCCTCAAAACTTATAGGTATAGGTAGGCTTGAGTGGTTAAAGCCCTTAACCGGCAATCGGAAGGTCTGGGTTCTAATCCCGGTCAAGGTGAATGATTTTTTCTCTGTGGAATTTTTTCACACTGTGCATTGCCGGTGACTCCGTAAAGTTATCAGCATGGCTAGTCTTGGTATACTTAAATTAAATTCCATAAATTTTTGCTCAAAGCATTGTACTTGTATCTTTTCCTTTGTTACTCCTAAAACTACTATACATGTTTTACTACCATTTTCTCTTGAAGCAAGAAGTTCTCTACAGAAATGTATCTACTTGCATCCATGAAATGATTTTTTTTCATACATGTTTTCACAGTTTAGCAGAAATATAGCAACACTCGGGAGGACTAAAATAATATATCTCACAATCCTTCCTTAATACCCTTACAATGGCAGATAGCTGTGATCAGTGGTGCAGCGAGGAGAGGGTTTTGGGGGATAAACCCCCCATAACTCAGAGAAATGTTAAAATATAATCCATTTCACTTAATTGGATAAATATTACCTATAGAATAGAATAAGGATTAATAAAATATCCCACAGAAATGTGCAAAACTCACCTTTTTGAACTATTTATGTATCTCAAAAATGTTATGGGGTGGGCACCCGCACCTCCTGCATTCAATACCCCCAATATTAGTTGCTCCTAAAATACCCCCTAGCCTTAATTCGCAGCTGTGCGCCTGGCTGTGATGTAACTTAATACTTACTTTGCTGGTTATCAAACTGTTTAAAGAAAAGAAATAGCATGTAAAAATCCATTAGCTGGAATGCTAGGAAGAGTATATTTTTATGTGACCCCAAATGTACAATCAGCTTTTTTATCCTACACTTAAGGAACCTGCTAGCAAAAATGAGCAAAATAAATGCCAATTCGACCTAAAAATTTAACAATTTAGAGTAAATAATTAGGTGCATAATGCTGTGAGGTCTATAGCTTATTGTATATAGTTCGGGGTTTCGTAATTTTCAACAATAGCAAATTTTTGCAACTTATTTATGTATATATTTATGTTAGGGATGGTCGGATCTGATACCTCGGATCCAAATATCTGTGGATATTGCCCTTCATCGGATACATTGGATCCAAAGTCGCAGAAGACATCGGATCTGGATGCGAAGTTACGTAGCAGAATTTCAGCCGTGGAAAATAAAAAAGGCAAAATACAACTGGCACATAGTGTGACTCTTCCCTAGAGATTGAACAATCATCGGGGGAATCTTGCCCAAGTCTTAACCCATTAATTCCCAGCTTTGTGTTTATGCAGCCTTATTGAATTGTAATTCTTAGAACAAACCTTTGCTTCAGGATATTTTTTTCTTTGGCTTACTGACTTTTTGATGCATATCTAGTTCTTATTAGGGGGTCAATTAATAACGTGAGGGGATTTGATTTTGGTGATTTTTGGACCCTCCTTGGAGAGATATAGCAAGATTTAGCTCGACCCTACCTCTAATTTCATGTGAGATCATTCAAAATGTGTACATTCAGTGTAAATACATTAATCTATGCTTCATTGCATCGGATTTATTTTTTAAAATAATTTTTATTTAAGATTAGTTAAGACAGTGGCGTAGCCAGGGGGGGAGGGTCCGGAATCCCCCTGAAATATAAAAACACAATTATTGTCCTTCATAAAAGAAAACAAAATATTGAAAAATCAGGAATTTACATAATGTTTCTTTAACAAATGAAGTTTTTTCGATCATGAAAAGTGTTAAAATTAGTTTAAAACCCATTTTTTTTTTTTGCCCCGTTTTTCAAAAATTTTCCCCCCTGGTTTTGGACCCCCCCAATCCCCCGAATGAAATTCCTGGCTTTGCCACTGAGTTAAGAGTAGTATCTCCTCTCTGGTAGTATGTATTTAAGATTACTAAGATTGTGGTGTAAAATCACGTTTTACACTGTTTCTTGCGGAAAAAATTACGTGCCATTAGCCAGAACCCCATCTCTCTCCCTCAGCTTGACCACCTCCCCCCCTAAATGCGTCATGCAATTAATGGATGCCCCCTTATGTTATTTTCGTCAAAATTTTCATTAAAATTATTATTATTTTTTATTCAAAATTTTCCTTTTTTAAAGCAGTGAAGCAATACAAATTGTAAATGATGTTTCACTAAGATTTCTGGAGGAATCTTTCTATCAGTAATGTTTTCTCTTAGTCTTAAGCTTCGTTATTCATCATGTTTATTTCTGTCATGATCTTTCATCATTACTGTTATAAAGCCGGCTGTTGTAAATAATGTTTGAGTTTACGCAACAATGGGAATTATCTGGTAGACGATGGGGCTTTTTTCTAAGCATAATGCAGCTCGTCAATGTTGCTTTTATCATGGAAAATGTAGTCTTCTGGTGGCATTTTAGCAGCATTTTTGGTACTCACAAGTCATGAGTAAAGAAATTAAGGGGTGAATGGCACTTGGTATTCCATATGGTCATCTGTATGAATGTTAGACTGAACACTTTACTTCTTAGAATAGTCGCACTCTAGCATGCTCATGTAGAACCGGTATAGGGCAAGGTCATTCCCTGCAAGTGTTACTAGATATACATTAAATTAAGCTTTCAATGTTAGAGATGCTAGAATGAGAGGTTGAGAAACATATAAGTTGAAGCAGGGTTATGACAGAAGATGAGTGTTCCTCTAGTTGCTCCTTGCCATTCTTTCTTCTACTGCTTAGGTGGTGTAAGGCTGAGAATCTAGCTTCATTTGAGTAGGTATTAGTAAAATAGTCCTTTAAAAAACTTCTTAATCACTCTTCCAGTAATTATATTCATATTACTGCAATATTTTTGATTGGCTTGTTGTAAGAAAATTAATCCAGATGAAAAAGTGAGAAAAATTTCACCTCATTTCTGTGCCTCAGAATTTTAATTTGCAAGAAGCGCCAAGAAGGTATCTGAAGAATGTTAATTGACAAGAGAGGCGGGGTATAATGTTTTGTAAACTTGGAAACTGCAATGAAGATTACAGTATTTCAGATATGGATGATTTCAGGAGGTACGTCATGGCTGATGAAATAGCGGATGCATTGGAAAAACTTTGTTAGGGAAGTGATGAAGTCGATGTGGTGGTACTCCCCCCAGAAGTTAGTGAACTCACTAAGGAAGAAATTATGTATCGAGGAGATAGTCATAAATGACGGCAGTATTCCCCTGCCTTAGGACATTTCTGGGGCTTTTGAAATACACTAAATGCACAACAAGGCAAGTCACAGTATACTCCAGTAGAAGCTAAAGAACAATCATCCAATAAATGTGCATACCCAGAAAAAATATGCAAAAAGCAAATGGGTTCACTGAAATGGGAAAAAATAAAGAAAACTCAATTCAAGCCCTAAAAGTATGTGAGAAAAAAGCAATACAGTAGACTCTCGTTATTACGAAGTTCACGGGACCGAAAAATGGAGGTTCGTAATAACGAAGTTCGTAAGAACGTTTCTTATAGGGATCGTCGTAAGGAATAGTGTATTATAAACGCGACTAAATTACGCGGAAACATATATAAACAGGATAATTCGTTTCAGTTTTTCAACAGAAGACTGCGCCATGACGCAATCGAGGGTTGATTCCTTCCCGAATACATGAACTCCGATATTCAAACTAGATGCGTCTCAAGACCTTGTTCCTAGGTTGATAAAATTACAGTCCGGCCACCGAGAGTTGTCCAAAAACAGACAAAATGGTCTAGGTCTGGGTAGGGTGTGAGGGGGCCAGGTAAGAAAGGGAAACGCTGACAAAGTGTTCCATGAAGAAAAGAACTGGAATGGACGACGAGCGTGAAGGACATAGAGGAATAACTTGAGGAATTACTTGTTCTTGTGATTCGAAGAATGGGCTTATTTTGGTGGATCAGGCTTATTTCGGTGTTCGTTTATGCATTTGACAACGTTGTATGACTAGGCGAGTGTGAGGTGCGTTTGGGGGACAGCGATTGGCTTTAAACCGTGCTGCCGCAGGATTATCCACCAATCCTATTGTGCCGTAATCGGACAACCCTCGCCAGCCGGACTGTATGTAATTTATCGCAGAGTACGGTTATCCTGCGGGATGCAACACTGCATTACACGTATGCGCTTACTCACGCTTGTGGCGAACTGATCTAGCGGGGCCCGCGATGCATTCGGAGCCGAAAAAATAGCTCCCCGCGGTGACGAACGGGCGAAACTTTGAACAGTTCCTACATTCACACCATTTTCATTGATACCTTCGATACCTTATTCAGATCATGATCACAGTGAGAGTTTCCCAGCGCCACACCGCGTAATATCGGTCAAATCGAAAGGCGCCAAACTTGAAATTTGAAAATTTTGAATGCTTGTTTCTCTGAAAATTCGTAAATCGAATGTGTATAGGAAGAGGACTGACTGTACATCCTATTTACGAACTGTTATGAGTAGGGCACCCTGACTACACAGGAATGAAGCTAATTATATGATGTTGCATGTAAACTGAATAAAGAACCACAATTGACGCTCTTAGGCACAGTAAACGAGAATAACTTAAACGTGGCGCAATTATTGAAACTTAAGTGTAGTGAATATCCACCTAAATGCCGTGACTTGTGCGGGCAACTTCGTAATAAAGTTCATATTGTAACCGCCGGGACCGGGACTTAGGTTCGTAATTTCGTAAAAACGAAAATTCCGTAATAACGTTTCTTTTACTGTAGCTTGGATAGGCCTTTTCGACGGGACCAACGGTTTGCTTCGTAATAACGAGAACTTCGTAAAAACGTTGTTCGTATTAACGAGAGTCTACTGTAGGAGCACTCATTACTCAATATGGAGGCCATTCACCAATTGAGATCTTTCACTAATTTATCAGTGAAGAATTACTAGAAATAATTTTAATTATTCAAATAAGTATGGTAAGGAGAAAAATAGTCATATGTTTACTCTTATTGTGGCAGATTCTAAAAAAATTATTGGGATACCAATACTGTCACAGTACCATACATAATCAAGCACCAAGTTGAACTGGACGAACTAAGAGATTATGCCTGTGCCAGTGATGAGGCAATGTATTACGTAGAGTAGATGTGATGAAATCAAAAAAAATATCTACACCTGTCTGACGATTCTCAACTACACAAAAGTACTACAAGTTTGAAATTAAGGCCTTATTTCAATTGCTTAACCAAAATTCTATTCAGTTTGGAACTTTTCTAACAAATTGTCCATTGATGAGCAAATACCTCCATATTTTAGGTGGCACTCAGCTACAATGCTCATCCGTGGGAAACCAATTAGATTTGATAATTAATTGGATTTTGATATTAAATCGTGGAGTCTAGTATCATCTACAGGCTATCCAGTTTTTGCCATATAGAGGGGCCAAACCAGTCTAGCCAGACAGCAGAAAGGGTAGCTTTAAATTTGTTGAATTTTTGTAAGTCTCCAAAAAATCATGCAATGTATTTTGATAATTTATTCACCAGTAATAGTCTATTGGTAACTCTAAGTGGTATTGGTACCTAAAGTAATAATGGCAATTTTGCAATCGGAAGAGTGAGAAGAGTAAGAGAAAATGAAATGGGAACTTGCAAATGAGGGATCTGGCAAAAAACCTTAAGGGGGTTTTGGCTGTTTGTTTGAAAAGTCACAAAATTTTCTCTTAGTTTAATGGCATATTACTTCTGTCGTCACTGTTACTTCAAACTACTGGAATATTGAACCCATAGTAGGACGTAAAGGTACATCCGGAATCTGAAGAAAAGGGAACTGTTTCTGCAACTAAAGTAATCAACAGTTAAAATCAGTGAATTGGAGGGGTAGATTTACACAATAATTCTGTTGAATGTTATTGTATCCAGATTAGGGGAAAAAAGTGGTGGAGGCCTCTATTCATAAATGGGCTCTCTAGTGAGTGCAATGGTGAATGCATGGCCATTTTACACCATGGCCATGGACGAATCAATTCCTCAGTTAAACTTCCGGTCTGGGATCATAAGAATTTTACAAAGCAAGAATTACTTTCCAATACAAAGGTTGATGACATTTGGTATGGAAATTGGTGCCTGCATGCAGCATGCCCTAGGAAAAATGACACACCCCAGCATGTCCATCAAGACAGAATAGGGAATTCCATCCAAAGAAATACTGATAACTTCCGCTGAAGATGTTTACTGTGCAAATCACAGACAATTTGTGTGTGTCTAAAGTGCAATGTTTACATTACGCAGTACGTTTTCGAACATTTCATCAGAAGTAATGATGAAAAATAAAAGATGCAACCTAAGTTTGAAAAGATGTTTTTTATTTTTATTTACTGGAGTTTTCCCAGCATTGCGTAAACTCAACATTATGCAAATCATGTAAAATGATGAGTATAATAATTTTTTATGAAAATTCATCTTAATTAGGCCATAATAAACTGGAAAATATAAAAAAACTGAAGTTAAAAGCTCTGTGTACACTCTGGGGAATAATGGGTTAATGAAGGGTAGATGACTGGTATTTTGTCTTTTCATTTTATAAATCGTATCACAATAGGTTATCTGTAATATTGGAAATAACTGTTCAAATAGGAAGGATAATGGGGAGAGACAAATGAAAATTTCACTTTTAGTAATGATTTCATGACGTATGCATTTGGTGCACAAAAGGGCAGATTGGCAAAATCTAATTTTTCAAATCTATATGGCCCAAAGTGGCTATGAAAAAAGTGGTAGAACTGATCAAATATAAGGCCTAAAAAATTTGAGACCTCTAGGTGAACCCATGACCCTTGGTCATCGGCCATGTATGGGGGAGGGTCACAAATTGAAAAACTTAATATTTTATAAAAGGGTGTGATGGAGGACCTGACCCGGTGGAAATCCTGAGTAACCTTATATTATTATAAATATTTTATGTTAATTCCCTATATACATTGCCAAGTTACCATTTTCTTAGGAAATTTTGTGCATTTTGATGTATCTGCCACCAATAAGCCACAAAATGCCAAATTTGAGCTCGTGTTCATGAAGAAAATATTCTAAGCCCAAGTAACGTGGCCACGTAGGTGCTGCTCCTCTACCCACCACGCGTGGTGGGTAGAGGAGCAGCAAGCCCCTCCCATCCCACTCCACGCTCCCCCTCTCCTCGCTTCCATGCCCTGAATGCACCAAAATACACAGTGAGTGTGTCTTTCGTTGTTAGTGTAACTACTATTTGATGTTTCAGCAGCGTCTATAGAGGAACAATCAAGAAAGAATTACTTATTTGGGAAGAATGTTAAATATTGTAATCAAAACCAAAATAGAGAATGAGAACTCCCTGATTGTATAGAATTCATCCTATTTTAACAATTTCCTCTCTAATGAGCGAGTGAACACAAAAATAGTTATCAGAGCTCACCGCATGGAGATATCCTCACTTTGAGCTGCCCAACCCACCCATCCATTGGTAAATAAAGTTGAGGAAAGCATTGCCTTTATCAGGTTAAAATATTTTATCTTTATACTTCATCTAGGTTAAAATGTTTATATTCTATACTATCTATTATTTTATATTATACATGAAAAATAATCAAATACTCATGTTGTTGTAGATCTTCAACTTGTTGTAGAACTTCAAGGCCCAAATCCTCAAGGTTGGCGACCATGCTGTGACTTGGTGATAGATCTTTTTAAGTTGGCCACTAGAGTGAGTGATGATGGATTTGTAATGTAAGCTTTTTCAGTAATGCATTTCAATTGTACATGTGCCAATAAACCTTGTTTGTTTGTGTATGTTTAATACAACTTTGCGTGTTTAATTAGAAGAAGGACCACACAAAGATTAAAATACATGCCGTAGTAGCTATTGGTTGAATTGAATAAAATAAGCTTATCCAAATGAATGATTACTCTTGGCATGTGAAAGTAATTTCCTATTTATTTATCATGTAAGCCTGGAAGATTCATTTAAAACTTACTCAACCGCTGCAGTCAGCATTACAGCCCAGGGGCACAGCTAAGAATTAAGGCTAGGGGGGGGATTTAGGTGAAACTAATACTTAGGGTGTGGGGGAATTGCATACCTGCAAGGGTAAGTGGGAGTTGCAGGGGGGCCCTCCTCTGGAAAATTATAAGATTAATGGTTTAAAATGGCGAGTTTTACAGCTTTTTGAGGGATATTCGATTAATCCTAACACTATTCTGTAAGTAATACTTATCCATTAAGTAAAATGGATTAAACTTAAAAATTCTCTGAGCTCTGGTGGGGGTGTTATCCCCCAAAACCCCCCCTTGCTGCACCACTGTTACAGCAAGAACAGAGACTTGGTTTTGAAGGTCGGCATTTTCGCTCTGCTTTCCAGTGTTTTCTGTATTTCATAAGTTGGTGTCGTTCCTCGTCTTTTGCTGCTGTCAATAAAGTTTGGGTGATCTCTTTCATGAATCTTTCAACTGCATGGGTAACGCTAGGAATATCTAACTTCAAAGTTCAACCTTGCTAAAACAGTTTTTGAATTTCCTCAGCGGTCAGGTCAGATGTAACCAAAAGTACCAAGTTTCTCCCCAATTTATCACCAGCAGGTAATTGTCAGAGTGAAGTCCTCTGCGTCGACGTTAAAATTTGGCAATAAAAAAATTGTCAATATGTTCCCCACACACATGTTCTCGCATGTCTCTAATATTTTTGCCACCCATCCCATCTCAATATCTCCTGCTAATCACCTATTATAGCCAGCAGTACATTGTCAGGGCGACTGAAAAATCAGTTACTTTAAATACATAACTGGATATATGACTGGATATTTCAGTTCTTCCGGTTGGAATCTCAACCAGTTGATGAGCCTCCACAATTTTGCAGCACAGTCATGTAAGAAATGATCATGCTTTACTAAAAACCAAATGGACATATAAATATTATAAATGAAAGTTATTAGATCTCTTGAATTGGTGTTTGGATATATGGTGGAAAAATAGAGCCACTGCAGCCTATTGGCACTGTAAGCCAGCGGGAATGAGCCACTTTTCATGGAGTTTTTATTTGCTAAATTTTTGTAGTAAATTCCTACAAACACAGCATTGAAAATTTCCAAAAGATATTGCTGATCAGTGCTAAGCAAATTTCAGTCAATTTTGAGAGACAATTTCAATAGTATAAGCTCAAACTCTAAAACATCATGGTTGAGGCAGTCTTGACGCAATGAAAAAATAGGTCCTCAAATTCGGGCCCCTAGTTCATCCTTCCAATTTTTGTCACCATGTCAAGTCAACTAAGTGCCATTAGCAAAAAGACCACTACAAGGGACACTGAAGTTGTGCTTTTATCAGACTGATGATGTCTCCTTTCTGAGAAGATATAGTGGAAGAGATCAAGGAAGTACTAAGGGGTGAGGAAAACCTTATTGCTTTAGGTGATTACAATGCTAACGTCTGTGATAGCCAGGATGGCAGAATAACAGGAAAATATGGATTGGGTAGTCAAAATGAAAGAGGAGAAAGGCTCCTAGAATTAATTCTGCACAGAAAACAAATTAGTGTTTGCCAACACATTGTTCAAGAATCACATGCAAAGAAGATATACATGGAAAATGCCAGGTGACATGAGAAGATTTTAATAAAAAAGACTATATTTTAGTGAAACAGAGGTGACCAGGCCTGCATAATCCACCTGGGAACGGATATCGACAGTGACCATAAAATAGTAATGATGAAATCCCATCTGGAATTCAAGAAATCAGTGAAGAACATCAGGCGATCAGACAAATAGAGGAATTACAGGAGCCAAAAAATTAACATGCATTTCAAGAAGTAGTGGAGACCAAGATAGGATTAGATTAGACTAAGAAATCAGTGGAGAATAGCTATCATATATCAAAAATGGACTTCAGGAGTCTGAGGCCGCTAGAGGAGTTCAAGGTAGAAGAAAATTTGCCCTCCTTGCGGGGCCGCCAGCATTGCCTAACATTGCAGATCCACAATTGTAACTCTTTTATATAGTTAGATTGCATTGTCTAGTAAATGTGTATAATCAGTGTAAATAAAAATTTCTTAAACTTTGCATGTAACTTGATTATTTTGCATTACGATAAAAGTAAAGGCAGCACAAGATATCTTTTTCACACCCCCCCTTGAATATTTTCTGTATCCACTCCTGCCCTAGACCTCATTGAAGAATGGAGAAAGTAGAAAGTATACGCATGCAAAAACTGAGGAAGGACAGGCTTGCTACTAGAGACTAAGGAATGAGATTTGTCGCAAAGCAAAGGAAAGCAAGAGAAGTGTGGATGATGAACCTAAGTGAGGATGTGAACCTCTTACAAGGGAAAATAGAAGTGGCCTTAAGTATTGTTAGGAACCATTCCAAGGAACAGAGTACCAGATGTAATAGAATAAAGGACTAGCACAAATATTGGCCTCTAAATGTGTTTTCACCCACTCCACATTTAAATGGTTTACAGAAGTTGCCACTCATGTCGCTGATGGACAAATTGATCTGAGTTTCACTGGAAAAAAAAGGTATAATTAGGGGTATCAATCAAAATTTATGCATATGATGATGTGATCTATCCATTTCATTACTTTTAAATGCTATATTCATCCCAAAGACAAACATTAATCTGCAAAATATTAGAAAAAAAAATGGATTGCATTGCACTCCTCACCGTTCTGTGGACGTTTTTGAAAACACATTAAAATGCAACCAAAGTGGCAATAGAATTCAGCCTTCTATGGGATGGAATTGGGCCTCCTCTATGCAGCCCCCCCATGGGGACAAGTCTGGAAATATTTTGATTGAAACCAAGGACAAAGTGAAGAGATTGAAAAAATACCAGGAGGAATGGAAGCAAACTTAGCTACAAAATTATCGAGGAGGAAAATTAAAAGGATGAAATGGTAGCTGGCATTTTAAGATTGGAATTTGACACAGCAATAAGAGACCTGCAACAGATTAAGGCCACAAGAATAGATGAGACTCCAGTAGAGCTTATCAAAAATGCAGGTGAGAATGAAGTCAACTGTACAAAGCCACCTGCAATATGTACTCAACAGGAGATACACCTGGTGACTTAGGAAAGAACATCATCATTCCTATTCCCAAAAAGAATACAGCAGAGGAGAGTGAAGAATTCCAGACCATCAGCCTGAAGACACATGCATCGAAGATAATGACGAGAATCAAATAAAGGAGAATAGATAACGAGTACAAGAATTCCTGGATGACAACCAATTCAGATTTAGGAAAAGGAATTGCACAAGAGAAGCAATTTTAGCTCTAAGACTACTCATGGTGAAGAGGATGGAGAAGAACAACTGACATTCCTGACATTTGTTGACTTGGAGAAGGCCTTTGATGCCGTGGAATGGAATTCAATGCTTAGAATTCTGAAAAAAATATGAGTACCCCACAACTATTGTAGAATTATGCTCAGTTTATTTAAAAAACAAGCATCTGTGATAAAATGTGGACCCCCACGGTGCAGATGCAAAAATAAGAAAAGGAGTGAGACAATGATGTGCACTGTCCCCCGAAATTTTTAATGTTTACATTGAGAAAGCCATCCATGAAACCAAAGAGTAAGCTTTGAGTATCAATATCCGCAGAGAAAGAATTGGTTTGCTGCAATTTTCTGATGACATAGCAGTTAAGTATAGCAGAGACAAAGAATGATGAGAAGAAAACTTTGAAAAATGAACAGCTAACTGTAGAAAGGCATCATGTCCAATTTGGCTAAATTTACAGGAGAGAAAACAAATCTAGGAAACTCATACGCACAACATATATAATTTTTAAAATATTTTTGTTTTATATGACTGGGCATTTGGATCTTGTATACTAATAAAGTAAGTAAAATATTTTAATAGAGCTGAACAGAGTTTTTCCTAAAACTGCCCAAAAATCTTTCAACTTGGACATGATGCCTTCCTGCAGCTGGGGATTCAAATATGGGAAGGGCAATGGCCAGATATCAACAAAAAGAAGATACTACTATGCAGCAAAAGAGAGGAGGTTAGGACAAACTAGGAAAACAAGAGCTTGAGGAGGTGAAAGTTTTGTTACCTACGAAGCCAAATTGTAAAACGAAACAAATGATGGATGAAGCAAGAAAGAAATAGTCAGTAGAATAGCGCAGGCGAAGAGGGCTTTCTACAAACGTAAGAATCTTCCCACAGCTGAGAGTAGTAGCATAGAAGTAAGGAAGAAATTCATCAGATGCTACAGATGGAGCATGTTTCTCTAGGGAAGCGAGGCTTGGATGTTGACAGCAGCAGAGTAGTCAAGAGTGGAAGCATTCGAAATGTGGTGCTAAGAAGAGTAGGAGAAATAGAAGTCTTCTAAAAACATTAAGAAGAAGACTTTAGTTGGCCATATTATTAGACATCATGACCTGATGAGAACAATCGTAGAATAACAGGTGAAAGCGAAGACGGGTAAGGGAAGGCACTGAATGAGTTTCAGAGAACAGCTTATTAAGGATGTAAAAGAAGAAATACGTTAACCATCTACCGCGCATATATCTCCGCACGCGTGCAAAATAATCTCGCTAAAGTAAATAAAGACGGCTTTTGAAACCCGAGTAGCTAATGGATTTCAATTATACGGCTGCTAGTAAATATTTACAGTTTATGGCTCTCATTAAAACTTAAAAGTATAATTGAATGGTTGAACTTACTTCATCGGGATGAAACACAATCACCTCCAACGCCAATCCGAGAAGTATATTGGAGAAAACAACCTCCCTGAAACTCCTTGGCGTAAAATTTGGCACTGAAGCGCACGAAACAAAGAGATTTACATTATTTTAACAAGTGCACCCTCAATAGAGGAATAAATGGAAGGATTTAATAACTTCAGTCTCAAAGCAATCAAACATGTACCCTCAAAACAAATACACCGCCTTGCCGCAAATGTTTTTACGTCTTGGGCGCCACGTTATGGGAAAATATTTAACTATAATTGTAAAGCGGAAATCGCGGAAATTTTATAGTGCATTCGAATTAAGAATTGAGGAAAGTTCAGTTTAAGAGATTGAGGGGATTTGATTAAAATGTAGTCTTTTTCATGCGATAATTCAGGATGCTTTGGTTTCAGCAGGGATTCCATTAAATTGAAGTGTCGCAGAATGTCCTGTGGTCCAGGAGGGAAGATGATATTTTTCGGTACCTACGTAAATAAGATATGTAAATATAATGTTTCAACATTTCATTGCCAATTAAGGGTACTATTCCGGGGAAAGATAATTCTTTCTGTCTCATCATTGGGAAAAGATCAAATGGATGGCATTAATTGTTGTGACTGCGGCTGAGGCGTATACATATGGGGGCGCGCGCCCCCCTTGCGGGGCCGCCTGCCTTGCATAACATTGCAGAAACACAATTGTAACTTTTTCATATCATAAAATGACATTGTCTTGTATATGCGTATCATATCAGTTTAAATAAAACTTTCTTAAACTTTGCATGTGACTTATTGTAAGTTGTTTTTCATTACGGCATAAGTAAACGTAGCTCAAGATGTGTTTGCGCCCCCCTTGAGTTTTTTCTGTATCCGCTCTGGATTGCGGGAACTGACTTACCTTTGAAGCCTTACCTTATTCCATGAATTACCTGCCCAGTGTAGCAGAAGAGTGCAGCAGGATTAAAATGAAATAAAAATGATGACTAAATTGATTTTCAGTGGATTTTTGACACAAAGTCTGGGAATTTTGAAATTTTTATGGATGGTCTGTAACTTAAACTTATCTCCCTCAAGCCATTTAAATTCAAGATTCATATTACTAACTTCTTTAAAATGATTTTTTAAAAATTCTATGTGTCGCCACGTCACTTATTCTTTGAACAGAAAAAATGTACTTTCTGCATGCATTGAGATAAGACACTCAGAATTTCCATATTTACAGGAAGTATATTATAATTTAAATTTGAAAAAAAAGGAAATCATTAATGAGATAGATATTTCAATTTATAAACCTTCAATCTTATGCCATAAATAGTTGTTCAATAGGTTTGAGAAATAATGAGGAATGATAAAACATGGACAAGATCGTTGTCATTTATTTTTATTTACAAAAAGGCATTTTGTAATATAATGAGAAATGACAGATGAGATTAAGATTTTTAAACCAGTTATTCAAGGAATTTGACAAATAAAGACAGAGTGAGAGATTCATAGGAGTTCTCGGGCTTTCATCATTTGTGAGTTTGAGGTTTCGTTAGTGCTTTTTAGATGGACAGCTGAACTTCTAGGTGTAACCTCAAAGTTTCCATTCCTTAGTAAGGTTAAGCATGGAAGAGCAAAGAGGTTTTTCTTAAAACTGCACTTTCCCTTATTAGAATGCTCTTTGCTCCATGGGCTTCTTTGTCCATCATTTCTGGAGGAAAAATTAAACTCAAACAATGTTCAAACAGTTTCTAGTGATGAATGCACTCAAGTTCTGACTCTAGACCCGAAAATCGTGCTGTTACTCATAATACGAAACCACATTTAATGTTTTGGATTAAAATGCCTGGCATTTTTTCACTTATGCACCTCTTGGAATAAAAGGATTTCCACTAGCACTGAATATATGTTAAATCTTCTGCAGCTTGTGAATGAGATTCTTGTCATAGTAAAAATAGTCATCCAAAGCTATATGAGAATTAGTCTATGGTTAATTGACTACTTGAAAAAGTTTTATTTATACATGTATATATTTATACATACGAGACACCACCACACGCTATCACACATGATCACTTCCATGTTCTTGTCATGTTTACATTTACAAATCGTCCACAACAAGTCTAAATCGCATGGACTTGCTGAACCCAGTATTCAGTCAATGAGCGTAGAGAAGAACGAGGGACAGAGTGAACATATTTATGCTCCTGGGTTACATCAGTCATGCGTTTCTATGTGACGAACAAGGCCTCAAATAGCCTATAAAGAGTTGCAATATAACTAACAGAACTCCCCAGCTTCCACTTGAATCACACACTTTAGTCCTAAGACATCCATCTGGGGGACTTCTGTGTTGCAACTGCAAAGAGCCATATCGGTCCATCGAAGATAAAGAAAGAGAGAAAGAGAGCAAACGAGCGAACCAGTGCCCAAAACCCGACCGAAATGTACAAGGGAACAGCAAACACATATTCCTCGAAAGGATGAAAAAATTGAAATCCTTCCGTAATGGTTTTTCTAGACGCCACCACTACATAAGTTGGTCCGACGCCGACGAACCACTCGTTAGCTGCTCGAGGGCGACACGGGTGCGGCTGCTAAAACCGTCGCGGCTGCGGAGGCCGGCGGCGGACACGCTTCAACCCCCTCCCCACCGCCCCCACCCTCTTGGGGGGAATCGCTTTCAGCCGTGCCCGTGGCCGCCGAGCTTATCGCCGCCGCACCCACTGCCACCGTCAAGTCCGCACCCACGACACCGACGCCTCCGGCTGCGGCTGCGGCTCCCCCACCGACGCTCCCCGCCTTCTCCTCCGTCTTGGGGGCGACGGCCAGCTTCGCCACCTTGCCCCCCCCGGGAGACGTCGGGGGCAGCGGCGTGGTCACCCTGCTCCCCCTATCGTCCAGGGGCGAGGGAGACGGCAGGGGCCTCGTCGCTTTGCCGTTGGAGGCTACCGGGGTACAACTCGTCGGGGAAGGCGCGACCGTCGACGCGATGCCCGGAGTCGCAGGTCCCGTCGCCGCCACCGATGACTTTTCCGCTTCGAACGCGTCCGAGTGCTGGGAGCCCTCCGGTGTGAGAGCGGACATCCTCGAGTGGTCCTCGCTCTCCGACTCGCTGGGGCCCGGGGCGATCGCCTCGTCTCCCGCGACTTCGCCCGAGGCGGGAGGGGGGGAGCCGGCCTGGGATTTGACCTCGCCCGCGGAATACCCGATGGTGTTGTTGTTGCCGTTTTTGGTCGGGGGATTGACGCTGTTGAGGATCTGGGACTTGGTGAGCGGGACTATGACGACGGAGGGGGACTGCGGTGTCCCGGGGACGGGCGTTGAGGTCGCCGGCGGATTCGCGCTCGAGTCGGATGAGTCTCCGGACTTGGGCGTCAGGGGTCCTCCCGCCACGGGGGCGACGGAGGTGTCGCCCGATGCTGCTGCTGAGGTCGCCGTCGAGGCGGAGGAGGCTGTTGTTCCCTTTGGAATGACGAGAGCTTTGGCGGCCGCTTGGACGGCGGCGTTATTCGGCGTGCCGGACGTAGCCTTCTTGTCCCCGCTGGCCTTCTCCGACGATTTCTTCTCGCCCTTCTCTCCTTTCACCGTCGACTGGTTCTTATGCTCCGCGGCCTCTGCATTGCTTATGTTGTCCTGTTTCTTCCACTTTGTTCTCCGATTTTGGAACCAGATTTTGACCTAAAAAGAAACAAAGGAAAAATAATTACCATGGAATGAATGAGATAAATTTGCACAAAAATTTGATTATTAATTTCCTACGAATCATAGAAGCTTATATTGCTCCGTCTTATTTCAAGAATTAAATTCCAATTTGCACAAAATACTTTAAACGAAGTACTATTATGTCATCACATAGTATTATCCTTTCTACTTCTAAATCATTACCTCAGTCTTTAATTACTCAATGAATTACATATGCTGAAAGTGTCAAAAATTAGAACCACTATTATCCCTCATTGAGCAGTTAAAAATAAGTAATTCAGTAACGTGCTAGAAAATTGAAGGATAAAGGAACCAATACAAAATCACAATGATATAAAACTAGAGAGTGCAATAGACGCAATGCTATTTCAATTTTGGAAACAGTTCGGTAAAAATACCAATTGATATCTGATTGACTCACTCAATCCTATAAATAAGTAGAATTATGTAGAAACGATGAAGGGCACAAATAAATCCATTTAAATACGAAATTTTTAGATTACCAACTCACAATTTACTTGTAAAAGGAAATTCTTTTGCCAATTCATTATAGCAGTTAGCAGAAATTAAAAAAAGAAAATTTTACAGCAAAGGAAAGCAAATGGGTAATAGCATAAAAGACGTATATTAACTTCATGTAAATGTGTTAATTATTTTATTTTATTCCCGAACATAAGGCTCTTCTCTTATCTTAGCTCTCATAAATAACTACCGCATCGATGTTAACGCAGTTCTTGCAGTCATACAGACAGAGATCCCTTCCCTCAGTTTCCCACTCTTCCTGGTCCATCGTGTGAGGTACGGACCACTTGCTGGCGTCTGGATCGGCGCCAAAACAACGCAATAAATAGACGACGGGAGAGGGAGAGAAAAGGGAGAGGGGGAGCTGTAATAGCTGTGGAGGGGGGAAGATGAGGAAGGGAGGGGGAGGGGAGAGGTGGCTCATGACTCGTCGTGGGGACACAAGGGGACGAACCGTTGGAAAGTGATGTTTCCTCCCATTAAAAAAAGGAGGGATTGGGCGTGTTTGCCGTAGTTATTTCCGAGGTTTGAATGTCAGCGGAGCAGGCGACAGAAGCGAGTGGGATTTGAGATGGAAAGCACGGGAAAAAGATGGAGACGGAAATAGCGTCGTATAGTGAGAGAAAAATACGAAAATTTAATAAATGAGACGCAAGAAAACTAAGCTCTTAATTTTTTTGAGTATGGGCAGTCAGCTCTGACCGCAATTTGCTATATTACCATAGGCGGATTTTGGGGGTACAGGGGAACTTGTCCCCCCAGGCGCTTAAAAAATAGACAAGATTTTTAATACGGTTACGTTCGTTTTGTTTAGGGTATTAAGGAACCTCAATCATTTAATTTATTATAACCAACTTTCGTATTATAATAAAGAGAATATTTCGTACAGTAATTGTTTCATGTTGTTTTTAATCACAAATATGAGAGGACCGCTTGCCTGTCAGACCCTGTGTACCCTCCCCAGAAAAATTCTAGATCCATCCTCGTATATTTGACATGATTATTATGAGTAAGTATCTGCACCGGAATTGATTTTTTGGCGTTTATTTTATCTTTCAGACTCATCTACTCGCTCAAAAAAAAAAAACAGCGAAGACGCGAGAAAATATCGCAAAACATGATGTTAAATTGCTTTGCTCGGCTCAGTAACCGATTGTGGTGAGGTAAGTTGAACAAGCATAAAGGCCGTTTTACGCGTGGCACGGAAATGCGCAGGTTAGAGCTGCATTAATTTCTAAAATGGCGTGGAATTGCGCGAATGCATGAACAAGATAAGAACAGGTGCTATTTTGCCGTCTCGCATCCACGCATTCTCGCATGTGTTCTAGCAATTCACCGCTTTACACGACGCAATTGTGATTGCGCCTTCGCACGTATGTCAGATTGCGCAATTCCGTGTACCGTGTAAAACGGCCTTAACACCTCCAAGAGTACTTAAGAGATTCATAATATTTACCTATCCGCAGAATCGCATTGATATTATAATTCCTAAAACGAAATAGAAAAAAGCACTGTCCAAAATCAAAGGAATATGTCGAAGAGCCCTACAAACTACTTAAGATACTCTTTATGAACTTAAGACCAATTTCATATCACAGGGAGACTATTAACTCAACGTCAAAACCATCCATCAGTGGAATACGGAGATTGAAATGGTTATTTCACCATTTTCACGGCGCCTCAAAAAGGAGGCTTATTTGTAAAATCTTTCGTTCAGAACAAAATAAAATAATTTAAATTGAATGAAGATATATTTTATACCAACGATAAAACGAAATGACAACGATTTTTGATAAGAAACTTGGTGTTTACCTAAATAAAAAAAACTTCTTGTGTATGAATGTGGGAAACACCCAAGTCCTCCTCCCTAGCTACGCCATAAAAGTTGACAGTGCGCCTTCAGAAACAGTGATAACACCTCACAGGTAGGCTAGAGGTGTAAATAACTCAGACACAAATATGTCGGAGTAATAGGCTTCATCATCAATTAATATAAAACTACCAGCCATATTAAACTCAGTCTAATAACATAGGCGTCATGAATTTCAAGCGGTCACTCAGTGTTCCTATCACACACTCACATCGAATAATCATTTCTACTACTTATAGTACATGGCTTCCCTGCCGGTATGTATTTTATGTCCAAATTTTTCTCCCTGTTGCAGGAAACCATCGCAGCCTCTCCCATCATTCCGAACTAGTTCTGAGCTAAAGGAACTTTTATTAATATATGGACATTAATAACTGTTATTTTACTTGATGGCTAATTTTGTCCCATGAGTAGTACATAGATTTTTCATTTTTAGCCTCTTATCTTTGACAGTATCAGTATCTTTACCTTTTCTTTGTTGGAATTTTATACTGCCAACTAATTGAAGAAAGAAAAAAACCGACAACCTACACTTCGTTGAATTTGTCAGGATTGGCAATAAATAAACGCTTATCGAGCTCGATATCACGGGGTGGGTTACATCAAAAGCTAGAACTGATAAAAATTTCCGTATCGAATCATTTATCATGGAAAGACAAGGGATGGATGCCCATATCTGGGGGGCGCTTTTGTTCTCACCGTCCGCATTCATCTTCCACTTTTTAAGTACGTACGTTCTGCGTCAGCAAGCGAGATGTAAACAAAATGAGTAAACGAAATGGCGGAGGAGTATGGGGGGATTTTGGCACACGACTCAGCTTTGAATTCTGAGGGGAAAAACTTTTTAACCAAGAGATGGACCCGCATCGAAAATGATTTCAAGTAAGCCTTAAAAGGAAGTTGTAAACATTTCATCAAAAAAAGTGGAAGATTTATATTGTACATTTAATCCTTTTGGCGATTCAACGCAACCTTATTCACTCTAAGCTCAGTCTTCAGGTTATGGGGTTCTGATACGAGAAATACGAAGCTGGCTGCAAAAGAAATTGCGAGGTGAATGAAAATGAGGACAAGTCGTTTGATTCTTAATTTTGAATAGCGTGTATGTTCTGAGCCAAGAATTTTTTTGGGAAAATGATTATTCAACTAGAGGAAACGCACGAAGTCCGAGATAAAAATCAAATATAGATCTTGAAATGAGGAGAAAAGACAGAAATACTCAAAGTCATTCAGCCACAAAAATCCACTGCTGAACATTTTCAGACGTAACAAGAAGGAATGTAATCACATGTGTCTTCGACCATATTTGGTTTTAAGGGAAATAAATTACTGTCAAGTAGATAAAATTTGACGCAGGAGGAAAGTAGAGAGGTAGTTTTGTAGTCCGTAAGAAAATGTCGAATAAGATGGGCGGCTGAAGTCCAACTTTTCATTGGAAGATTAGATCATTAAAATACCTATTAAATTTAAGGGTAACGTGTGTTGCATTCATATAGGTTACGGCACAACACCATTTTTCTATGCTATCAGATTACTTCGTGCCCTCTGAACCTTGACGCTAATAATTCACCACCCAAAAGAATGAAAACTACCCCATAACGCAGACGAAATGAAAAAAATTCCCGAGAGAAATCACTTGATACATTCAGGATCACTTCCTCTGAATGAGTCACACAAGCTGAGAGAGTTGATTACCGCGAGCAAAGAGAAAAGTACGAGATAATAGGGTGGTTTCCTTTTATTTTTTTATTGCTTAATCGAAAGATTATTACTCCTGGAGTACGTATTTCACGCTTTTAGATTTTTAAATGACGATATCTATTTTTCGCGATTAAATGAAAAGTGAAAATTTTCAAGCGCGCGAAAACGCGACGGCTAAGTATGAATGCTGGGAAAACTCCGTGTGACGTCGTTCTGGTTCCTGCTGCCGCAAGTAAGGTGACCTTGGGGCGAGGCTTTGAGCGCTGATACGATGCAGGATGCTATCAGGTAGCAGAATACCCTGCTAGCAGGTAATGCTTGACTTAAATAAGAATTATTAATGGCTTATCAAACGAAGGAAACTTTCCGACCATAGGCAGTTTTAATAAGTGATTATTAAGAGATGTTTCCCTGAGCTCTATGCCTCATGCATGCATTGGTAATTGCAGACGGTGTAAAACTCCTATCTACTCGTATAGAAACTAGGTCCCTGTGACGTCACATGGAGTGGCATCGCATGGGCGCCAATTTGGCCTTTTTCAAATGAGGATAAAATTGACCATTGCCATTCGTCTAAACTGGTATTTCTAAAACCAAATAATTTGTATATTATGAATACACTAATGGTGGGTAACGAATCGCAATCAATGCCTTTCGTTTTATTTGATGAAGGAAACTACCCTATTGTCCACTAAAATTATCCTCCCTCGTCTTCAGTGACTTATTCTATTCTTCCGGCGATCAACACTCTCTTACGGGATCCCAAAATGCATCATCTGACCCACGAACTCTGCAACACCACCCTTATATCCCCTCCCTTTAGCTTCAGAGATTCATTAATTTCTCCTTACTTCTCCCATCCGATTTCTCTCTCTTTTACCCTCTCCCCGGTCCAAAAGTATCCTCTCCTCGACGATTAATCATCCTTCCCCTCTCCCCCACGATCAGCCATACACGCCACCGAAGTATCACTCACCCCATGCCAAGTACCTTCTCTCCAAACATCTCGCCAATGGCGAGAGACTTAAACGCAGGCCTCTGTTCCCCTTTTCATTCGCAAATTCCCGTGATGAATTCCTGCTACGTTTATTTTCCAATGCTCATTCCTCTCCATCAATCTCGTCCCATCGGAATCTCACCTCGCAAGTTTTTGATTCGTTCCGTTGTTCCTATCCATTTTTAGCATTACTCATTTAGTGGCTGTGACGAAATTTCGGTGTTGATTTTACTTTGAAGATGCTTAAGGATACGCAACGCTCCTTCTCTGCCGGCCACGTATCGTATTTTTTTTGGTGACATTTTGCTCGTGTAAAATTTACGAAATCATCGTAAAATATATCAGCGCGTACAGAGGAAACTCTGGTTAACATCATTAACCTTCACTGGGATTCGAACCCGGATCCTTAAATTGCTAAAGCACTTGTTACAACGCTAGAGTTATTGTAAACTAACGGCTCTTAAAATTGCAAGACTTAAAATCAAATTAATTTACAATTTACTTATGATATGCTTACACACCAAGTCAGTAAGAGAACAAAAATCACGTGATTAACAACCCTTAAATCTCTCCAAGCTTCTGTCCAAAATGCCACATCAATTGTCACTGCAAAAACAAACACCGAAACTGGTTAGATTTTTTCTCCTTGAATTAACCTCTTTTTTAAATGATAATGGAGTTTAGGTCAAAACGATGCAAAACTTTTACGCCGACGCGACGTCTCGGTTTATTTACAAACCATCTTCAGGGCTTTAAATGAAAAACAAGTGTACAATATTGATACATTAACTAAATTAAAGGTCACAAACAATATTTTTTACAATAATATAATAAAAAAAGAAAAAAAATTCATTCATTCATGTTTTTCATTTAAAACCCTGAAGATTTTAATAAAAAAACCGAAACGTCGGCATAAAAGTTTTGCATCATTTTGACCTAAACTCTATGATACTTATGATCATTAGCAAATATAGTACAATTTGATGAACATCAACCAGGATATAAAAAATACAATCTCTTCACACTTAAAATACCGGGCAGTAAGCACGGAAAAAGAAAATGCTGGCCGAAATCGAGAGGTTTTCAACGCGTGGAGGAGTGACGGAGTTAACAGCCCGTGTTTGAGAGTGGAAGATACGCGATCCCCGTTGGGCAGATCTCATTAAAGGTTGAGAGGGAAAGATGTGGCGTTGAAATGACGTGAGTTATGACGTCAGACTTTAAACGGTAACAAAGTTGATCTTTCTACCTCTTTTTTACCCTGCTGAAGATGTGTGGGAGATTATTTTTGTGAAGTCTGACTCAAAATAGCCCGCCTCCAAAGTGTTTGGGACGGATATGGCAACAGTGATTAAGGCTTCGACAGTCATCTAGCCCCCGAGGACCGGCGACTGTGGATTTTTTTTCACCCACCGATTTATCATCTTTCCTTTTCCATTAGCGTCGTTTTGAGGTATTATTAGGCTGAAACAGAATTCATTGACGACTGCTGCAGATGAAGGCTTGGAAATTCGAAAACGATTTTTATCTTAGAAATATATCCTTATAATCTGCAAGTTTTGGAAAATAAGACGGCAACTAGTAAATTATAAATCTCACTCATTTGATTGTTCTCATTTGAAAGCTAAAATAAAAATCAAGTCGCTTAGAAAATTGATAATGAATTTAGAAAATAAAATTAATTCAAATGTTCAAATGCTTGACTTGCCGAAAATATTGCTAAAATATATTGCAAAAAATTTCTTCACATTGACAAGTATTTAGAAGTTTCTTTGATTTACTACTACTGGGATCAATAAAATAATGGCTCAAGATGATGATAAAAACAATCGCGATGCTTGGCGGCTTTTATAAAGGAAGTGGAATGCTTGAAACACACACCGGGAGTAGTTCTATATTTATAAATCCAAATTAACCGACAGAATAAAGTACTAAACAAGTGATTTAATATTCACGTTTATTTGAAGTGAGCGATAAATTATTTTTACCCAGCACATCTTATAATATCCCTCTGAATCTGTGTGCATTTTATTTTATGCGATACGTTTCATACCATAATATTCTGTGATGATACAGAGATATTTTTACATTTCGTTCATGCCTAGTGTTTAGCTGGATTAATTGGCCCCAACAGAAAATTGAGTTTCCAAAGTTTCCAAAAAAATTGAGTAGGCTCTCAATGTGCCCGGAAAAATATTAAAAAACCAGTGGCGAAGCTTCAAGGTAATCTTAGAGGCTGAAATTAGCTAAAATGATTCCAAAAACAATTGTGCCCATAATTAATTACCCACTTCATGTTTTCGAGAAGGCAGGGACAAATTGGGCATTATACCCAAATTTTCAAGCTTCGCTTCGATGTATTACAATTTTTGGGGGGCTTGGGAGCATGGCGTTTGTAGTAGGAAGCTTAGGAGTCTCACGGTATACTCACACATGACCGGCGCATGCGCAAAAGCCAGTGACATAGCCAGGGGGAGGCTCCGGGGGTCCGGACCCCCCACGAAATATATAAACACAATTATAAATCTTCATAAAAAGAAAATAAAATATTGAAAAATCATGAACAAATGAAGCTTTTCGATTATAAAAAGTGTTAAAATTTGTTTAAAACCATCTACTGAGTACCCTGTTTTTTTTAAATTTTCCGCTCTAGTTTTGGACCCCCCCGGAACGAAATTCCTGGCTCCGCCACTGGCAAAAGCCCATCTGCCGCAGTGCGCTTATCATGGACTCAACAAGATTCTTGGGCGGATAAAATATGTTCTCTTGAATATTTCCTAATACCGCGAATGATTCAACGATGGTCTCGGAAATGTAACATAAGATGAATCAAGACTTACAGCAACCTCTAATGGTATACCAATTCAAAAGAAATAAGCATATCTTTATCACTGCGGAATGGTTATTTTACGCACGTACTCATCAAGTAAACGTTTTACTTTTAGTCGGGTGCCAATAGTGTAGAATTCCCACTTGGATTCCTTTGGCTTTGCTCTGCAGAGTACCAACCCCCTTCTGCCTTTTCACCCTATTTGGTCTCTGCATCCCCCGTCAGAATATCCTCGCCATGCTCAATTGCAATCCCTCATCCCTTGATCATTCATTCCCTCGAGAGCCACTGCCCTGGGAAACCCTCCCCTGTCTCCCGATGCCCATTGTTGCCAACCTCTACTACTAATGTGGCTATCCGATCGTCATTACCACTGTTCGAGCTTGAATGAAATCCAAGATCTAAGCCGTAGCCAATGCGTTTCCCATCGTGCACCACTTTCATGTGCCGTCGAAGTTATTGTGAAAAATCTCGATCTAAAGGACTCCCCACCTACCCGGTATGATTGATATAGGCCTTTCCACAGGTAGAAACTGCTCGCTGTTGAGGTTTTCCTGTTACTGGCTTGTGTTGCAAGAGAGGTGTGATCATAGGTTTCACACCGCAGCTTTACTTACGCTAGTAAGGCAGTGGGGAAAAAATAAACCAGAACATCACATATATTCTTGAAACCTGATGTGATAAACCATGAAAATTGGAGCTAGGACTCTACTGTTAATACATAAGCGGATCTAGGGGGAGGGCACGGGGGCACGTGCCCCCCCAGACCCTTAAAAAAATATGCAAGATTTTTAATACTGTCCCGTTATCATTGCGTTTGTTTTGTATTACGGGGTATCCTTGTGCCCCCCCCCCCCTCAGAACAAAATTTGGATACGGCCTTGCTTCTACCCCCCCAGAAAGAAAGTCTGGATCCGCCCCTGTGTTAATGCACCGATTACAAATTTGTGTTACTCCGCCAGTGTGATAGCTGCTGTGATTGCCAGTAGGCATAACTGGCTTCATTTCACATCATATGGGAGAGATACTAGAGGGCTTCATCTAGTTGTGTGAGATACAAGACTCAAGTTGCGTATCGTACTTCGATTAACGTATTTAGAACCTATGATAGCGCCTAATGAAGTAAAATTTGACATTTTTATCATTTTTGAAAAGCTAGTTTCTGATAATGATAAAAATGTACATTTTCAATGAAATGTACCCAAGAGGCTTAAGGCTATCGAATTCATATTTTATGCAACGTAATGATGGGATTATTGAAGCTGGATAGTTGAAATTAAACTCTCAAATTTATTAAAAAGCGCTGAGAAGAGATGTGGAAAATATAGTGTAAGAGTTGAAAAATTGAAGATAAAAAGTTCACTCAAAATAAAATGCATTCCATGAAATTTTCAATTGGTACTTTAGCTGGCTATCGATCCTATCCACTACTCTCTTCAAACACCGCATTAGAGAGGTGAGTTTGATGGTTTCCGACCGTAATTCGGTGATAAAATCAACTTATGATTATCCTTGGACGACCTAAGCAACAAAAAAAGACAACACGAACAGATGGTGAAAGGTCGAAATTGTAAATTTCGTTACCGTATAAAATTCAATCCCAACCAAACATTTCTCACCATGAATTTCCCGAGGAGACTTTGCGTGCTAGCCAGAAGATTTAATTCCAAGCATTTCGCTCAACACGACAAAATAAACGAGACAAACGGCGCGAATAAAACATCGACTGACCGTAACGCGGACCGGAGAAGCATTCGAAAAACATTCTCGCTCGTCAAATGGGGCACTCCACCGCGCTCGCTGCAAATGAAACGCCAAGGCAGCCGTAATAACGTTTGAGATCGTTTCCCAACGCGGTATAAAGTGAGGAGAAAAAAGGCTCGAAACGATTAGTAAAGGGAAAAAAAAACATTTTTGGTTGACACCTTAATGCTCTCTCAATTCCCTCGCCTCGGCCGTTCGCGTTTCCCCTCTCTGGCGAGGCGACGACACGCGAGCAGCGATTCGGAGAACGGAAAAGGGAAGGGAGCCATCAACCCGATGATTGAGTTCACTGCAGTTCTCCTTCACATGTTTTCAGCTCACTACCTTGTTACTTGCTCACTAGGTACTAATTATGGTACCGTTCTAACATTGCCGTCCGTATTTCATTTCTTATCTTGGTAAATTACTTCAAGGAGACAAACAGGAGGTTGCATGGCGCAAGTTGAAAAAATTCGGATGGAGGGGATCAACATTAAGGGGGAGAATAAAAATTTTGTGGGCAAATAAAAAAATTGATGGTGGGATGGAAACATTTATGAGATTCCAAACATGCTCAGTACTACATATCGGCGAGTGGCAATATTTGGGGAAATGCGAGATCAGGGGACACCCCTAAATGACTTTAAGTATTCTATTTCTCACCCACAGTTTTCTTCCCCAAGGATTTGAAATATAAAAAATGGGTTCAATAAAACTGAAACTCATTTGGTTCCCACACAATTGCTCGCTAGGTACTAATTAAGATATCGCTCAAACATTGCTGTCGGTATTCCATTCATGATCTTGATCAATTACTTCAATGAGGCCCACAGAAAGATGTACGGAGCAAGCTAAAAAAATTCGGGAAAAAGGGATAAAAATGGGTGGAGAATAAAAAAAATTTGGGGTTATTAAAAAAATGAAAGGGAAATAAAAAAATTGGGAGATCCCAAACATGCTTACTATACAGGAAGATTCAGGAGGAATCAGCAATACTTCAAGAGGTGGTAGGGGAGAAATTTTAAACATTATTTGTGCATAAAAATGATCGTAACTCCTTAGTTACTGAGCTATGGCAACGCAAACATTTTTGAATGCTACTTGCAGTTACTATGAAAACGGGTTTTCTTCGGTATCCAGCCTTTTCGACATTTAATTAATACTATGGATTTTTAAGGGCACTAAATAATGATGGTTGGACGCAGTGGCGTAACTATGGGGGGATGAAGTCATTTATCCCCCGCCAAAAGCCTCAGAGAAATCAAAAAATTATCTAAAAATCTTGTCTGGATTGGATATATAATAAATGCCTCTGATTTAATTTAAATTTTAAAATGTTGTAAAATGCATTTTCAGGTACCTATTTTATTTTTCAAAATTTCCTGAACTTTCCCATTCATGGGGGGCTAGCCCCTACTAACCCCCTTCATCCCTCCCCAAAGCCCCCACATCCCCCCTAAGCATATTCCTAGTTATGCCACTGGTTGGGGGAAAAGGTGCGATTATAATTGTCTGAAACAATCTTTAAGCTTAATTGAGCTTTGAGCGAGTATCAAAAATACGATTGCGCAATCTCACCCATTTTGAGATTAATTCCGAATTTATTGATTAATTTTCGAACAATTTTCTTGCCCTCTTAACTAGCAGTGAGTAGCTTCATTGACTATTTCGTCGCTGCACTAAAGTTCTCCATCAATGCTTCCACTTCAATGATTCCTATCCTGATGGCTCTACCCACAACAAACTGCTACATAAAGTCATTCTTCTCAAATGCGCTCCGATGAATTACCTCCAAAACTCGGCTACTCTCGTGAACCTACAGCGATCCTTGGAGAGTGGAAAGTCGTATAAAAGGTGCGGTGGGTGAAGCAGGAAATCCAACAAGGTGTTTTTACATCAATGGCAATTCATACCCTATGAATAACAAAAGTATTTGCTCGGACAGCTCGGCATTTATTTTAGACGAGGCAATCGAGCAGTGAGAGAGTTTGTGTTTACACAATTAAGTCAAGGTACGTCTGAACACTCATAGGAAGGAATTTTCTCACCCACGCTTCATTGCATAAATCGAGAACATAGCGAAAATTTTGCTTCTGAGTCGCCACTCTCATTTTTAATGTACTGTGAGCTGATATTATGCGTCATACAATTTAAGGATTACTCCTGTTACAGAAAGCCTATCACTTAGTAAAAGTATACCATTATCTGATTTAAGCCACCATGGGACCCCTTACTCTTCAGTTCACCAGACAGGAGATTCATACCTACAAAATAATATGTAAGTAATACATCATGTAAAGCCGTCTACATATAGATGCGTTTACACTCTGTAACTTGTTATATGAAATAAGTTACAAGTAACATTGTGTTATAAAACAAAATATCGTGTTATACAACAAGTTTTTAGTTTCCCACACGGAGCCGGAAACCAAAAACTTGTACAACACGCTATTTTGTTGTATAACACGGATTTGTAACTTTTTCGTAAAAGATGTTAGATGTAACATGTTTTATATAACATGTTACATAGTGTAAACGCACCTTATGATACGCACGGAATGAAATTCAGGTTGTATGCATGAAATTTTTTCGAAGAAAATTACTCAATTAAATGCATTATTGGAACCATATACTGGTATGTACCTGTGTAAGAGGTATAACTGGTAAATTGAGTTAGTGACAATGATAGTCGCATGTTAGTTTTAGGGACAGGATATCTGGAATTATGAATACAGGCCTAGACATAGTGATAGACTGCGAAGAAGATAAATTGATGGGAAATGCGTCAAGGGGGTTGCTACTGACAATGAGAGAGAGAACACCGAAATCGCCGGGGGGGAGGGGGAGCGGTGACGAGACGATTCCGTTGGAGAAATTTTCCGGTGCGAAGTGTCATGCGATGGAAATGTTAGGAGCCGCTTGCCACTGCTTCCCTCTTTCACCCTCTAAACTCCAAACCGCACGCCGAACACTCCTTTGTTATGTCGTTCGGCTTGTTTTCTGGGAAGGCGGAGGAAATGAAAGCGTTGGAAATGGTGAGGAAGAAAGGAGGAGGGGGTGAGGGGAAAAACACGAAAGCGGTTGCCCACTGAGCGCATGCGATGGAAATCCCGGTACATTGAAAGAAAAACAGTGAAAAATTAAATTAAAAACTTAACGACAAATTAACTCTGGTGCGTTAAAAAAACGTTAACCAGTATTGGATGCCACCCGTCACTCTTTTAGCAATAAGATTTGAAATCGAACCGCCGCACTCACATCGGAGGATACAGATGGGGGCGCAACGGACGCGCGGCCCCCTCCTTGGGGGCCCGTCCGTATTGCCAAACATTGCAGAACCACAATTATAACTTTTTTATAGCATAGGATGGCATTGTCTTGTATACGTGTGTAATAAATTTAACTAAAATTTTATTAAACTCTGCATGTTACTTGATTATTTTTTATCAGGATGAAAGTAAAGGTAACTCAAGATATCTTTTGCGCCCTTCGAGATTTTTCTGTATCCGCTACTGCGCACCCATTGCATTAAAATAGAATGGAGCTGGTCTTAAGGTCTTGATGCCTTCTCCAAAGGTAACATCTCAGTCCCTCTATTAATGTTCCTGCTCTTTTTCGTGAGTGGATGTCATCTTATACGATTCAGTATTTTAGTTAATTAAACACTGAATTAAAGGATTATGGAAGATATTACTTCGGCACTGCGATCTCAAGAAATTCCACGCCAACTTTATTTGATTGATCAAGCCTTGCGCTATTTTTTACGTTACTTAACCCACGTTTCGCGCTAATTGTTTCTATCAACGATGCATATAGCCTTAGTGTTCTAAAATCTCACGCTAAGTGGGTTAACATATCGTTAATTTATGGCGTTAAGTTTTCGCGAGTGGCAGGGTGAGGTCAGGTGGTGCGGGTCGAAAAAGTGGCTGAGAGAGGCGTTCGAACATTAACTCGAGAACGGCACGAACTGGGCGGGCGATTGAGCAGGGGGCGAGGCAGGAGCGCATGATACTTAGTGCAATTGGTTCGGGGATGAATTGATAACAAATCGAGGCGTGAGCACTTAAAGAAAAACGTGCGGGAAGAGGGAAAGGAGTGCGGTTTGAATTTAATACTCAACTATAATATCCCAAAACGATTTGCTAAAATACTAATAAACGAGAAAGCTTTCTCTTCATTCTCGAGAGGGTTCCAAGAGACTTATTTTCCCGAATTTATTTTGCATTAACCCACAAGTATCCCGGTTCCGGACTGTCGAATATACCGTTTATCGTTAGTTCTTGAGAATTGTTATGTCTTCCAACGAAACATATACCAGCATGGAGAAATCCATCTGAGGATTTTATATAGCTAGATTTTCGCTATGTAATTCGTGGCCACTTTAGATAACATGAGAAACAATACTATCAGAGTAATATTGCGAGCGTTGCTAAAAATAAAATTATCTCTCTCGGCCATCGTAAACGATTAACGAAAGACACCATGCGGTCTCGATGATTTGGCTATGTTATCTACTATAATTAGAGTAAACTACAATTAATGAATTAGGAATTTATGTTAATCCGTCATTCGGTGATTACGATGTATTCAGGGTGATCGGAAGAGATGGGAAAAACGAATATATGCAGCGGTAAGGAGTTAACTCTCTAGAGAACTTAAATGGCGATAGACTTGTGATTAAATTAAGTTAAAAATAAATATCGAAGTATTCCTATGAATATTATAAATAATAATAGCTCTAGAATTTTTAAATCTTAATTATATTTGTAAGAAATAATGATTTTCACGAGAAAGCCTCATTTGAAATTATAGGTATAATTTATATAGGTTAACTAAATTATAAAAGCGCCTGCTGGGGACATCAGCTGGCTATGTCACCGGCATTATACCAGTTTTTCGATTAAAACTAATAAATATAATCAAAATAAATCAGATGATAAATTTTCATGGATGAAAATGAATTCGTGAGGGCAGTCACTCCAAAATGGCTAGTGAAACGGCGACTGGTCTCAGAACATTCAGATTTAATTCGATTTCATTTTATGACAAACAAGGGGCTCGAAAGGTAACTCCGAATCCATCTTGTACCGGCGAGCGGGAGGAGGCGAGGGGTGAAGGAGTGGAAGGAGAAATGGAGCGTCGGCGTTTGCACGCGATCGGAGAACCTCAAGCACTTACGGAGAGAGAGAGAGAGGACGCCACGCCCAGCGGCGAACACGCCAAACTGAGAACGGTGGAACAGGGAAAGCGTTTGGGAGAAGCAGAAGAAACAGCAGCGCACTTCGGGAGTAGATCTATAGTATCCACGATAACTTTTGGAGATGCATAATTTTGTCACCTCTCCAGATGATGGGTTTCATTAAGTGAGGGCTTGTTATGGAGGAAATATTTGAATTTTCGTGTCTCAGCTCCGTCGATTCTCAATTTTAAGGAATCCCAGTCTCTAAAATATTTGAGATTGAGTTAAAGTATGGTCAATGTTGTGGCCAAGGGGACTATATAGAGGAAGGCCGATTTCGCCCCGTAGAAGAGCGATTCCTGTTGCCACTTCGGTTGAATTTTAATCGGTTTTCAAAAATTTCCGCGGCGCAGTGATGAGTGCAATGCGATCCATTTTTTTTCCAAATATTTTGCAGCATAATGTTTGTAATGCGAGGAATAGAATTGGAAAGTTATGAATTTGATAAATCACATCATCATGTATATAAATTTCCGTTAAAACTGCTGATTATACCCTATTTCCCCATGAAACTCAGATCAATTTGTCTGTCAGCGACGCGAGTGGCGACTTTTGTAAATTCGTTTAAATACGCGATGGTTGACGAAACATTTAGAGGCTGGCTTGAGGATCCTCTATTAATTATTATCCTAATATTCGTGGTTGTGGCTTTTGAGAATTTTCAGTTCAAAGGGAATAGGGTCCTGTGAATGACAGCAACTTCTGGGGTTTCCAACCTTGTTCGTTGTTCATAGTGAAAACAGTTTTGCCTGAATTCCAACGTTTCGTTTCGACCTGAAGACGCCTACTGGAATGGAGGCGAAACTAATGTCACTATAACCAGAAACACGGTTGGAAAACCCAGAAGATGCCGCCACTCATTACGCAACTCCATGGAAGCCTTCGCAGCAACTTCAATAGGATCAGAAAGAAGGGAATTTTCTTCATTCATGAATATTGGTAGGCACAAATTTACATTTGGCCAAGCGAAAATGAACGGGGTAACACAGCTTGAGAAAGCATTCGGAAGAAGCAGAAGTCGCCGAAAACAGCAGTGCACTTAGGGAATAGATCAATCGTAGCCACGATAAGTTTTCGAGGTGTATAATTTTGTCACCTTTCCACATAAAGACTTTCATTCAGTGAGGGTTTGTTATGAAGGAGCTTCAAAATTTTCAAGACTTAGCTTCAACGGTTCTCAATTTTAAGAAATGTCAGTCTCTAAAATATTTGAGATCCTGACGTCAAAGTATGGTCAATTTAATGGTAATTTTAATATAACTAAAACTGCCTTTCAATGAAACCTTTTATCTGGAGAGGTGACAAAATGCTAACTGCATCATGCACAGGGGCAAAATTAAAAGTAATTGTAATCTTACTTATAATCTTTATGATTACTTTTTCACACATAAATTTGTAATTATGATTATTTTATTTATTTAAATTGACGTTGTAATTTTAATGAAGCCCAATTACACATATTATTACTTTTACCATAACTGATGTTAACTTGAAGACCATAAATTTCATTATTGTTAATACTTTCAGGGATTACTATTAATAGCCCATTTTTTAAGGATGACTAAAATGAAATATTTTTTCAAACAGTAAGGTTAACCGTTGCCAAAAAAATATGTAAAGGAACGGATGGATGTATCAAGCGTAATTAAGAGGTAGATAGCTTGTTATTTAGTAAAAAACTTCAATTCTTCACCTTGATTTTATTAAGTAATTAATTCGAAAAAAAGATCAAGTACCGCATTTCATATGTACTACTTCTGCCACTCACGTAAACGTGCATTAAATTCAGATGAATATTTTTGATCACAAGGTTGAATAAGATAGGCAGATGACGTCCTCGAAAATTTTCCGGAAATTGAATTTTCTTATATTTCGAATAAAATTTCCGTCGGCCCTTCATTGTTTTCTATTAAGGTCAAAATCCTGGGAAACACGTGGTATTTTCAGCCCAGTGCTCCTACTGAAGCAATATAAACGGGGAAAGAGCCTTCACCGCTTGATACAATTTACATATTGAAAACAACCAATACGAAGCTAAGCTCGGAAGCGCTCGGGAAAAGGCTATTTATTTCGAGAGCACGTGATCCAAAGATAGCAGAGCTCAAAAGCTCTTCCAAAAGGTCGGCGGCATTTAACCGCAAGGAGAACGTCATCGAAATGATAGACCCATTTGATCCTGCAAAAAGAATTTTACGACCCTACGCTCGCGCATTGTGGCCCTTAATATAAACTTCCGCATAAAATGGAGGCATGAAAGTAGGTACCACTAACCATTTCTAGCGAATAACGGAGAAGATGTAATCACTCTCGTTCACCTTCACAAAACAATCCCAGAAGCGGACTAATCTTCGTCCCCAACCCCTCACACGAATAAAGCCTCTCTCCATATATCCAAGCCGACCCATGCCGCTCCGATATCTTTACCAAACGATTTCCCAAAACCCTCCTACCACGGATTCTTCGCCTCCCATCCTCCCTCCCCCTAACAAAACAACAAGATGATGTGCTCAATATCCCCATCTGCTCCTTCCTCTTCCTCCTTTTCCGTCGGCGCTAAGTTCCTTAAATCCGTACACCCATTACGACGCCAAATCCCCTCATCCACTTCCCCACGCTTCTCCCACTCTTTAAGAGGAACACCACACCCATTCTCGTATTCTCTCCCATTCAGTTCGTGGGGAAGGGAAGAAAAGTTGGCTTCACGAGCGCAGATTGCGGGAGGATATTCATTCACTGTGTCACCGTTTAGGGGAACCACCATAATGTGTTCGTGGTGTGAGGAAAATCATTTCGGATAATGTGACAACGATGATGACGATGAAATTGACACTAATGTTTTAAACTTTCTTCATGCATCGAGGGGTTTTGGGTTGGTGAAAGGCTAGAATGTTTGCCTCCCATCTCGGGGGCTCGGGCTAGAATCCCGGCACATGCATGTCACTGTCAGCTCTTTTGAAAGCTTGCATAAATCGTAGCTGCTTGTACTAGTGTTACTCCCTTTCATTTGCTTATCTTTACCGCGCTATGGTATTTCACTGCCAGTTCGTTCGAAGGCTTGGATGAACCATAGCTTTTTTTGTCTTATTCGCTGTGGCAAAACTGAGTGTTTTACCGTCATGATTACTATCCCTCCGGCCTCGGTGACGGCAGGTTAAAGTTCTTGCCAACCACACAGTGGTCGCGGGTTCGAGCCCCTCCTCGGTAGGTTACCCCTATGGATGTTCGTGTAAATTTCATTGTTAAGGTGAAAATCCCCATGATAAAGGCCAATGTTGCTTTTTTAATGGTACAGGAATAAATAAATAAATCAATAAACAAATAAATACAGTATATTCCGGTTAATTGGGACATATCAGGACTTGTGCACTTTTCCCCAATTAAGCGGCTGCCCCAATTTGGCGAACTATCCTGTATATGGGCATAAAAAACGTTGAAATGATAGAAAGAAGACTAAAGAATGTTTATAATGCGCCATAAGTTTATTAAATTATTAATTTGATTAATAAGAGCGATTTTAGTTAATTTATCATCATTATTAAGAATTATAACAATTTAGTTTAAAATATTTTCACAGCCTCGGGCGACGCTGAACGAATGTCTTTTACTAAGTCCTTTTAAAGAAAAATCTTATCCTCTTGCGGATAGTATAACAACAAGAGATTTCAAAATAGGACATTTGTGAAAAATAAGAGTAAATCAAAGGAGGAAAAAAATAGTATTCTGAAAAAAAAAATTATTTTCGTCGCGAGTATAGAGTCTATGTCGCCGACTCATGGCCCAATAAAGCGGCGTGCTGTCCCAATTAAGCGGAGAATACTCTGGGATATTCCTCTATTGGATTCTGTTCTTCAAGATCTGCCCCAATTAAGCGGCTGCCCCAAGTAACCGGTGGACCCATTAAACGGAATATACTGTAAATATTTCAATCAAGAAATAAAATAAATAAATAAAACCGACTGAAATCAACCGAGAGGGATGACAAAGGATAAATTTTGTAAATACGATTTTCGAAGGCTTCCAAAATCGGACACTCCACTCATAGTCTCATCCGAGGTGCTTCATTCATCTTGGTCTCCTTGGTTTCCCACCCACTTCCTTTCCATCCTAACCCCAAACGCTTCTCCCGCAGCCCCTCTCGCAATCCTTTCCCCCATCTTCCATTTCGTTGCTCCGAGCTCTTTATTTTCTTTTTTCCCTCCGCCAACATTTTACCCAGTAGATTCCCAGACCACTTTAACGACCCCGCCCATTCTTTCCACACGTACACCCTCTCAAGAAAACACTTCCCCACAGGATGGAAAACAAAAAGACCTGGTATTAGCCTCTTTTTGAACATTTATCTCTTCCTTTCCTCGAAAACCATCCACAAAACTGCCCATTTCTTTCACTACCTCACGTTTGTGCAGCCGTATTCATGAATATTATTACTAGATGTATTTTTGTAAGCTTGGGGGATCGGGTTGGTGTGGTGGCTAGAGTGCTGGCTTCCCACCCCAAGGGGCTGAGTCCAAATCCCGGCGGTGGTAGAGAATTTTCAGAGACTGCCTGATCCCTACTTGAATGCTATGTGGAGGACATTTCAAGCGCAACACTTCGTGGTCGCCGTGGTCCCCTTGGTGTCTTTCGTTAAGAGCAGGCTCATGCCACGCCCGGTTTCTCTCCACCCTTCCTTACCTACCCTTCCCTATTGGCGCAAATGACCCAAGCTGTCTGTCGCCTCTTCCAAACACCATACCGTTCCATTCTTGTAAGCTCAGCTTTTTATGCTTGGAAATAGCACAAAAGGATATAATTCAAACATTAATGGTGAAGGTTATCGGGCACTTAACTTTCGGATCGGCAACTTCATCAGAGCTAATTTGGAACAAAAGTTCAACGTAAAAAACCCTGAGGATGACCAAGAGCTTTCTAACTAAAAATATTAACGTAAAAAAAATATTTGCATTACATGGTGAAATAAAAGAAACAGCTGAAAACCGTGGCTGTTGGAAATTTGGCTGCAACGTCAAAAATTTTCCAGAGGAAAAAGAAGAAGACAACCTTTTTCACAAAAAGTTAGCTTGACTTAACTGGCGTAAATATTAGCGACTAACGTATTTGGAGCTGAAAACTCCAAAAGAATTCTTTTGGTATTTGTAACAAAAAATGAGGTAACACAATTCAGGATAATCATTTGTTCAGAAAAGTTCAAATTTCTCATGGACTTAACCAGTATAAAGGAGTTTCCTCCGTTGACCGACATCAACACAATCACCAGTGTAATAAACTGCACAGGAGACCAAACAACTGGTTTGTTCTATGATTGACGGAATGTACCATTTATTAGCGTGGTATTATCATAATAAGGTATGCCACTCCAAGTTATAAATTGCTTGGAGCGGGGAAGAAGAGCATTTCGTGGCTCTCCATGGTTCCATATAGTTGCCACGGGCATTGAAGATGGGCAGTAAAAAATCTATAATTTGTTGGCGTGTTTCCCCCTGGATTTCTCTCTTCCATTCCACACGATAGACCTCTTAAGCGGAATTGCCGGCAGCAACGATTGGTTCCGCCGTCGCTCGCAACCCAGCAGTCACGAAGGGGCGGGAGCCGACGTTTAATGTATAATCCACCTTTATTACGGGTTAAACAACCGTAATGTATGTGTTATTTATAGTATTCCAGCAGCTTAAGTTGGTATTTAAGGGGTCGTATCCTCTTACAATTTGATTCACCCCACTCCATATTTTTCAGACTATTTTGCTGTTCAAACCACCAAAACATAAATGAACCCGCACAAATGGAACAGAAAGGGATTTCAGAGGGAGATAAAAGCCTTTAAGAGATTTCATGACAACCATTGGTGTCATGGAGCCGGTACGCGGTTCCGGTACTGGTTAAAAAAGACCTAATAGTCAAATAACAATTTTATCAATTTTGCTGTCTCAAAATACATAACATATACATTCGTAACCAAAACAAATAAAAATGTAATTATTAACTACTAATAAAAAACACACAGAGTAATATTTCATTTCTAAAGAAAGTTAAGGAAAGTGCGTTCCGGCACTGCAAATTTTGATATGACGACACTGATGGCAACTTAATATTTTTAATGCCATTTTTATAAAAAATAGGCAAAAAAAGCACTACGAGAACTGAGAACCATGAAAATGACAAAAATTTTAGAGCAATGATATAAATATTGTATTTTTTTAAAAAGAGTAAGGCTATTTTTCAATCTGAGCACAATAAAAATTGCTTGCAGAGAAGAAAAGGGATAACATTCACTCAATACACAGAATAAACGACCACTTACTGCCAAGTATCTGCTCAATCCAGCCAATAAATCAGATCAGCACGGAAAATATCTATTTGTGATGGGATAAATCTTTGATAGGTATAATAGTCACTATTTTAAGAAAAGTCTTTCATTGTTTCGATGAATTCAAATTTTAAATTGCTAAAACAATATCAAACGGAGACGTGGTATAGTATCCCGTGACTATTATCTGAAGCACGGAAAACAGCGAAACTTTACAAAATCACTCCAAATAACACCGACCAGCCGTTTTCATTCAAACAGACGAAGTGAAGAGCTACGATTTCCCTTCTCGACGAAAAAGGATCTCAACTCATCCGACCGCGAGACTAACTCGTTCTCCCCCTTTTACAATACCTATCCTCCTTTATCCTCCCTCGAACGCCATCTCGCTATCTCGAATTTCCTTCTGCCTCCCGCACCAAATACACTTTTACCTCTCAAGTAAGAGAGGATTTGCCCGCATTCGCACAGTAAAACTTGATGAAAGGAATTCGTAAGGGAAAAGATCCACGCAATAAATGGACTGAAATGGCTACTAACCACAATACATCAGCTGGATCTAGCTAATTAATCACATTAACGCGCAACATAAAATTTTGTGAATAAACTCATTTTTATACAATTCTTTAAGATCCATCATTTCTTTTGTCAATCCACCCAAATGTTTCAAATAATATCCGTCGGAAACGCGGCGGATTATGGAAGATAATTAAAAATGAAGGGAGATTATTAAAACGGTAATCCGTGACTTTAACCCAAAATGAAATCACTCCAAATAATACCACCTTGTCGCTCTTAACCTAAAACACGAAATGAAGTGACACGATTTCCCTATCCGCCCTAATGGATCTTAATCTATTCATCCATTCTCAAGTATATCTTTCTCTCCTCCTTTTACAATCCACAGCCTCCTTTCATCCTCCTTCGAAGGCCCTCGCGCTATCACATATACATCCATCTCCCGTAACTGATATAATTTTTAGTAGTGAAAATTGATGGCAGTAACTTAACTCTATAAAAGGAAACATCCTCGCAGTAAAGGAAAAGAAATAGCCACTTCTTTTTAAAAAATATGTAGTATCTAAATAATTGGCAATTTAGCACGTAAAGTAACCTTTAATAAAATATTTTTTATATTAATTAAGAAACGATTTCTATCGTCACTTCATCGTATCGTCCACCTCGTGGAAGTCCATTTTATCGTAAATGAAATGAAAAAACTTTGTTATGTTCCACCAATTTATTTAAATGAGTTGACTATAACTAAGTTTTTCTTTTCACTCACGATAAAAGAAACCATTTAAAGATCTATCACTAGGTAATTATTTCAATGTATTTAAAATGTGAATTGTTAAAGGATATCCAGGGTAGAATATGCGGCTTAAGGAAGATGTAAATATATTCCGTGACTATTTCTCCAACGGCGGTATGACTTAACGAAATCACTTCAAATAATATCTGCCCGGCGTTTTCAAGAAAACAGATGAAATGAAGAGCCACGATTTCCCTCTCCGCACAAAAGGAACTCAATCCATTCATCCATCCTCAAGTATATATACTTCTCTCACAATCCACAGCCTCCTTTTTATCCTCCCTCGAGGAGCGCCTCCTCGCTATCGCATGCCTCCATCTCTCGCACCACCGAATATACTTTTACCATCTCCTCCTCCTCTCCCCAGTTCTCACTCCTCCGTCTCTGTTCCTTCTTCCGCCGAACGCGAATACTCCTGTCGCGGCATTCTACGCGGCACCATTAATAATTCCCCGAGGGAAGATGGAGTGGAAGGAATATGGAGGAGATGGATGCGGAAAGAGGGGATGCGGCTAAGACGCCAGGAGGGGGTGGGGGAAGGAGGAGGGGTAGATATGATGGGGTGGGGTGGGGTGCATGGCAGGGGGGGAGGGGGCGCCGCTTGGCTGTTCGGGGCACGTTAAATGGAAGCTTGCGGGTGGTGAAGCTGGAGTTCTCTCTCCCCCTCCCTCTGTATAGAACCGGGAGCTTAGGCCGGCGTTATTCGAGGCTTCTTTTTTTTTTTAATAAATTGGTCCTAGCGAGTAGCTATCGAGGAATGGGAATGAGTCAAATCTGAGATGTGTTAAACTCAGAAATATCTACGTTAAATGATTGTTTATATTCTAGATGATTGCTTCCAAGGGTCAGGGGATTTATCAAGACAATTTAAATAATATAATATGACAAACACATGAAGGAATTTCAGTCGGTTGATACATTTCAAAACTGCATGTGAAAATTAAATTTATCACTATAGGTATTTACGAAATGTAATAAAAGAATTTTTTGACAAAATACCAGTGAATTAAAAAGCTCTTAACCCTTTCTTAAGCCCTGAGAGGATGGCGTGAAAGTCAAATCTGAGATGTGTTCCACTCAGAAATTTCTGCGTTTAAATATTGTTTTCTATTCATGACGATGCCTTCTATGAGGTAGGGGCTTTATCGAGACAATTTCAATAAAATAATATGACCAACACGTGAAGGAAGAACAGTCAGTTTATGCAATTCTAAACTTCATGCACTAAATGTCAATGTAAAAATAATTTTTTTCACCATAGGTATTGATGAAATCCAATGTAAGAAATTTTTAAACAAAATGCCAGTGAATTAAATAGCCCTTAACTCTATCTTAGGCCCGTCTAGGATGGAAGAGATTCAAATCTGAGATTTTTTCCACTCAGACAGATCTGCGTTAAACGATTGCTTTCTATTCCAGACGATGGTTTCATTAGTATGATAAAATGGTATGGCAAACAAATAGCAAGAGGTCGGAAAATTCGGGACTTAATTCAGCCTAGTACTTATTCTTCATGACACTACTTTTCAGTACATCTACTATAACTTTCATACTTCCTAATGGTTTTGATTTTACATCTTTGATAATTTAAAATTTAATTTTATATTTTTGAAAAAAATTGGGGTATTTTTATTAGAATAACCTAACCCGTTGATCTAGGCCATCCCTCAAAGATATATTCGCCACTGATGCCAAAAAAAACAGTTGCTTAGAGCAAGGGCGTACCCAGGATGAAAACTAGAGGGGGGCAAGCCGTGGTCGTTCAAGTTGAAACACGGAAAAGGTTAAGCCAACTAAAATTTCAAGAGAATTATGACACCGAGTTTTTAGTTTTAAAAATTATTTGCTCGAAAAATTAATGTGTTTATTTTAATTACATGTCTTATATCAATATCACTTTTCTTGGATTTAAAGAAAACTTCTTCAAAATTTTCGTTTTGAACTAAGTACATTTCCTTTGGCTTCATGGGGGGGGGGGGGCAGCTTCCCCCCGCTGGGTACGCCCATGGCCTGGAGTACATAGATAGTGGGTAGACGTTCGACAATTGTGATTTTAAGCTTGATAATATGAAGCAGAAAAAATGAGCACTGGATCTTTTGTGGAAATGATGTTGAGTTCCTCGGGACAAACCGTTGAGCGGATGATAGGGTATGACGCTAAACTCGCCGGAGGAAGAAGAGATATGCTGGTTGGAAATGTTTCCTTGGGAGAGCTGGCTCGAAGGAAATTCATGGTGGGATATAAAGGGGTGGTTGGTAAGATGGTATCAAGAGATAAGGATAGGGGGAGGGAAAGTTTACTTCCAACGGAGCGGAATGAGCGGAATTGGGAGGGTGGTAGCTTCCCGGGGAGCAGGTCGGTGGTTACGGAATGGGTTTTGAGGTGTCGGAGGACTTGGATCAGGTAACGGACAGACGGATTGATCCCCAAATTGAATTTACTGATTGATCGACCATGAATAAATCTGCCGATTGTTGGTCTCGAAAGGGAATTCCCCATCCAAGATGACTGCTAAGGCTTGTTTTATGACGCTTGCCTCCTGGAGATATTTCCAATGAGGATTTTCAACTCTTACTTCGCATAAATGTTCCCCGTTGCTCGAGGAAGGAGTAATTCATCACGATAGGAGAGAAAGAAAACGTGTATCACGATTGAGATGAACAGCATCAAATTATTCGTGGGCACTTTGCGACTAAAACCGCCCGGGGAAACTAATATTTCATTTGAAAACATAGCGGTGAAATCATAATAGCTTTCAGCGATCTTTTTTCTTTAATACCAGCAAACTGGAATAAATTAAATGGAAGGGCAAGTTTTAAAGGAAAAGCTTCAAACATTCTTATATATTACTTTATGTGAAGTGGTGACAAAAAGTAGTAAATATGACGATATTACGCATTATTGCACGCAATTCTGAGGGAGTTCTAATTCACTAACATGATGGCACGAACAAATAAATTGGAGGAAGGTAAATACCTTCAAAAGATGACTAAAATACTGTGGTAAAGCGCATCAGAAATATAATACCATCAAGAGGAGGTTGGACTGCTTAAAATTTCAACTTGGGAAGGATTGCAGAATTACTTACGGCGACTAGAAACGTATTTTCCAGACTTCTCGACACGCAGGGATAAGATTCAGACCGTCATAAATACAATGCGAAGTTTGATATCGAGCGTTATCTACGGGAAAATGAAGCGATCAATCTCCGTTGTTGAGAACGTGGTGAGTGGATTCAACTGAAATTGCCAATGGCTCGGGGGTAAGAGTTGATTTAACCTCGTTTCCTTCCTCCCCATCCACACCGATATCAGTCAAGAGCATCTTCACCCGTCCCAGGCAGAACGACGCCTGCCTTCCTTCGCCGCCGAGATATTTTCTCTCCGGAAGGATTTTAACTCTCTCCTCGCTTGGATACGGAAAGTAGCTGTTAACAAAAAGCGAAGGTAAAATTCTCGGCAACAATCCTGCTGCTGATGAAGGCAAAATCTTAGATTTTGTTTCAACACTTCCATCTTTCGTATTATCTAATTCCTGAATACATCCAAAACTTTATTTTTAGTTCATATTTTATTTCTATACCAGCGAAAACAGCACTATTACCACTTAAGTCGGGATTTTTAACTTAACAATTAAACGTACACGCACATCCATGCCCTGGATAAGGGTAACCTGCCATAGCGGTTCTCGAATTCACGACCTATTGTGGGGCAGGCAAGGACTTTACCCCACCACAACTTTGAAAACTGTATGCACTAAATTTTAACGTGAAAATAATTTGTATTACCATACATTTTTGATAAAAATTTCTCATCTCATTATGCTATTGTTGACATTAGTAATAATTTGCTGCATAAATTTTATAATGTCGCCTTATGGGATGTTGGTATACGTGTTCATTTTTTGTTGTTGTACTGAAGGGGTAATATCCTAGAATCATGGACTTAGACAAGACCCAGGATAATTAAATGGCCGATAAAATAACTTGAAGACAAGAAAATGAAATAAAAAAACGTGCTAATTTCCGAGTAAATTTAATTTTATTTAAAGAATGGTTATTCCATTGGTAATTGTAAAAAAATTAACATACAACTTTGCTTTACTCACAAATTTGGAGATAGATAAGTGATTGATACTCGAACGATAGCAAAATTTTGGCGAAGTGAAATATAAGGTACTTAATCAAGTAAAATATGTGACCATTTTCCACCGATTTATAAAAGTTCAAGTCAAGAGGAGAAAATGGAACAAAAATTAATCGCTTCTATGTGATAAATAGGCTAGTAGCCACCCGAAATGCATTACCATTTATGAGAACCTAAAAGTGAGCAGCGCTCTCAAAAGATAGATATTTCCGCGCAGTTGGTAACTCAGCGTGGTGACTAACGTGAAAGAACGAGTCTGAGAATAACAACGACTAAGGAGGTGAGATGAGGACACTTAGGGAAAGCCAAGTTCGTGGAGAAAAACTTTGGAAAAATGTTGCCCCCAAGAGTTTTCCCTCCCACAATTTTTCGAGAGCAATTTTGAAATGAAACAAAAATATGAAGGGTGGAGCGAAGGCGTTCAGAGATGGAGGGGGAAGCAGGGGTGGGGGGGGGGGGTGGAGAGATGTGGGCGGGGGATGGGAACATGAAACTCTCATTTAACTTTAATGCTTTATCAAAGAGGGAAGAAGTTCATTGGGTTGTTATAGGGGGACCGAGAAGAGGCAGAAGAGTAAACATCAGATCTGAATGAATGGCAGAGAATAATCGGTTCAACGTCAAATGATGTGGAGTACAAAAGAGGGAATAAAACTGTAGCCATGATTTTGAGGAGAATATCGTCTTGGGAAAACGTTGAAGCCCGTGAGAACGAAAGAGATGCAAAAAATGGAACGAATTAAATACTTGTAGGGAAGAGGAATTAGCAATATATAGCAATAGCAGTAATAATAATAGTATTAGCAATTAGCATTCATGAAAAAAATGGTTGACTGATGAAGGGTATGTGAATGAAGGTATGTGACGTTGAAGGTGTGTGAATGAAGAGTTTGTGATGATATGTGAAGTTGCAATTGACATATTATGGAAGTGAGTAAAAAATATTTCTAATACGAAAGAAAAAGGCAAGATACGGGGATAATTAGCCCGAAAGTTATTTTTCTACGCCCGAGAATGGAAAGTCGCTAGAATCAAATACGAGGCAGGGAGAAGAAGGGATAAAATTTATTTTTCACGATAAAAATGCATGATTAATGAAGGGAATAATATTAAAAGTTGCGAATCACAAAATATGGAATTGAATGAGTAGATTTCTAAAACGCATGAGAGATAATTGTAATAGTTTTAATTTATCATAAATAAAAATGGAATGAATACGGAAGGAAAATGCCACATACGAGGATAAATAGTCCGAAAGTTATTTTTATCTACAAGAGAATGTGTTTCTGGATTTAAAGTTTCTCTATACCGGAGGATCATTTTCAATGAGAGACGAGTCAGAACAATTGAAGCAAGAGACACCCGTCCGTCCCTAAGGATTTGAACTTATTTCCTCATAATTAATCAGAAAATGTTCGCGTAAAAAGGGACCGTTTTCATAAAAAAAAAAGACCGTGATCCTTTGTCCTGCAAACTTTGACGTCAAATTGAAGACAAATTTTCAGCTTAAAATTTTATCTCGAGAAAGTCTGATTTATTTGCTCCCACGCGATCTGGCTGTTACGTATTCTTCGGTATGTTACACGATTGCCTTCAGCATCAAACGAAATATTTTAACAAATAAATCACATTGGAAAAACCTGCTAGCTTTCAATGCCTTCTCCCTCACACGGGCCTTAAAATGAACCATACAATTAATTATTGGTACTTAAATATGCAATAATTGCGATTATTTCATCAATAGTTTATGTGGTTGTGGAGCTCCCTGATCGGTTAGGATGCATAACTACTTAGTTCTATGTAAACGTGGAATAAATAACAATAACTTTATATTTATTTCTTTGGTTTTTGCCAGGATGCGAGTAATTATAAACGCACCTTCATGATAAATTATATCAAGGTAAAAAAATGGAGAATGAATGAATAAGTACCTTACTTCATTCACATAGGATGAAATGCCATATATGTGGACAAAAAAAGGAATCCGGATGGCAGCAAGGAACGATAAATATTTACTCATCCAAAGTGAGAACTAAACATTCATTAAAGATATTACTCATGGAAAATAATAGCTCATACACTCCAATGTCACCAAAGACGTAATAATGCGACTGATTATGCGGCAGATAAAAATAGATTTAAAATGAGCAAAGCCTCCAATTCAACACCAGACGTCATTTTCAAATGGTTTCTCTATGGTGGTAATCATAAATGATGCATTAATAAACGCAACACTTTGAGGAAGACCAGAAGCAAAGCAAGCTATCTTCATTCTCACTCCCATCTACTCACGCGCAGTCAGACATGAGAGGGAGGATTTATCTAGGACAAAAAACAAAAGGCAAAGAGAACGAACATGTTCGGGCGAAACAAGTAACTCAAAACACAAAGCGGATTTGAATCACACGCAAGTGGGAAGGCCTGTCGAGAAAGCGGATTGAGACTACGAGGAACGAGAGACTAAATTGCTTACTATGTAAGAACCTGGGTCCAAGTAAAGGTAAAATTATAAAAATAGAATTTTCTCATATTAAACGATGTAAAGAATATAATAGATAAAATTAGATTTAGAAGGGGAGGTAAAATATGAGATTTGGAAGATATAGAGAAATCAATTCATTTTGAAATATATTTTCGCAATAACTGTTAAGGTGATCGGATTATTATACAATAAAAACTCAAGCCTAATTACTGAGACAAGATTGCCAGTATTCCACTATTTAATGGATTGTGATAAATGGGAGTATTTATCAGGGATGATAAGTTAGAAATACATGTGGTGAATTGATTCGAGCGCAAATAATAACTGAAAATATTGCAGAGGGGCAATAAAGTTGGCGGATTTATGGAATCCTGTTGTGGATGCGGAATATCAATAGCGAACTAGGCATTGAAGGTGAAAACCAAAGTTCCACTTAAGGTATAATAAACAAAAATACTCATACGCTACGGTGCAACGAAAATGGTAGAAATCACGACGAGGATAATGATACTTCGAAGAAACATAACTCTCGATTCATATTTAAATTCATTTTCATAGCAATAGTTTCTATGGTGTCAATCAGGTGAAGGTACGAAGATTAAAAGCTCAAGTCTCAATTGGCGAGACAAGAAGGAGAAAAGACATACAATGGAAGTAATTTCCTCACTCTCACATCCTTAACGGCATTGATCTCACGTATAACCAGGCATGCTAGGATTTATCTGTGATAAAAAGGGAGAAACATATTCATGGAGTGAACTGGTTCGGCCGAGAGGAGTAACTGAAAAGATAACAGCGGAACAGAACAGCTCGCGGGGAATCCTGTCGGGAGGAAGAGGGATGACAATGAGGAACGAGGCGATGGGTTGGCTTTCCAGGGAGTTTTAGCATCGCGTGGGAGGGAAGAGAAGGGCGCCTCGCTAGAAAGAGCGAGGAGCGACACGGCTGCGAAGGGGAAGAAAATTGAGAGTGTGTGCTCGGGATGGGTGACGAACGAGGCAGGAGGAGGGGGTGAGGTGGGGTGGGGGGAGAGGAGGGGAGGGAGAGATGGGAGAGGGGGAGGAGTATCTTGAAGATTCAGAGCCATCGGCAGAGGCGGGAACCATGAGGGAATCAACTTAATGGATTGCCTTTCTCGTCTGCGAAAGTCATTGAAAGGGCGAGAAGTTTAAACCCTTGGGGCATATTCTTGGCGGGAGAAGGCGGGGTGGATAGAGAGAAAGACTTCCTGCTTCAGTCGGTTCGTCTTATTACTCTCTCCCACGTCGCCATGCATTCCTACTCTCCTAATATCATCCCCACCTCACTCTCCTACTCATGCTCCACACTACAGCTGCTCCATTTCCTCTCCGTCGCCTACATAACTGCACCGCTGCTCCGGAGTCAAGCTCATTAGTTCTCTCGGCAACTTCATCTTTTTTTTTCGGCCGAATTTCTTTTTCAAAATTCGAGATCAAAATAAGAAGGATGAGAAAAAAGAGAGGTAGCCGGTTCGGCTGTGTGATAACGGATTTAAAGAAAAAAATGCAGGAATAAAGAAATGATGGAAAAATGTTTTTACTTTCCTCCTTCGTGCCGAGGAAATTTTCCTGTACAATTCCCATTGCGCACACGTGCAGTATTCTCCTTTTTGGAAAAAAATGAGACGCCTTCATCACGTTGGTGGGATTTTTCCAGAATCGGAAATTGAAATTCTTCAAACGTTTCTCTTGGAATTGAAACGGTCTTACTAGGAAGGAAGTGATGCGTAGCTACAAGTACGAAAGAGTAAATCGAGGGGAGAGAGAGCAGGTTAAAACAACGAAGGTAATAGAATTAAATGATGGAAGGCTTTAACACAAAAAATGTTAAAAAACGTGAACCACCATTTCCACTGTCTGAAATGTTTGCATAGCGAGTGAGCGAACTCTATTTAATTAACACGTTGGATTCTCTGAACTGAGTGATGCCATTAATGAAACTATTGAAAGAAACTATGCAAAAAAACCAACATGATTAAAACTACTTTGTACCTTGAAGATGATGTAGTAACATCGAAACCTAGGTCAGGAGTAAAAGTTTGTATTTGTGGTAAATTGCATGTGTTTCTTTCAATACGGAAAAATTCCACTTCGTCACGCTTAGGTCCTCTGATTTTATACATAAATAAATTAAAAGGTAAATCAATTGGTTCGTTTATTCGTATTTATACCACAAAATAATTTATTCATATACACGAGGACAAAAACTCTTGAATTCATGCGAGGTTTTTCTGGAATTGCAAGTAATAGGTATAAAAATCGATATGTATAGTTGACAGTGAAAGGGGACAGTATAAGGAAAATTGATATATTAAAGAATTTCTTTTGTTTTGAAGGATGTTGGCAAAAGTAGCGAAAACATTTGTCATGCGCGATAAAATAAAGCATCAGCCCGAATCAATCCCCAATTTCTTAACAGCGTAACATGCTTCCTCCTCAGTCAGAAAAACCCAAGCAAAAACAAAGGGTGAGTTTAAGTTTCCAAGAGAATATTTGACAGCATTATCATTTGCAAAGTCTCGTAAAAATGACTGACGAACCAGTAAATTCTCTTTCTTGTGCACAAATTCCAAGTGAATCCGTAGCTACATGAATTTACTTGAAATTTAATTGCCGGCGCCAGCATTTTATGCTACAGAGACTACTTTCTGGTAAGGTCTAGGAGTGCCGAAAGTAAAAGTAATATTACTCCAATAAACATAAAAAGATTCACCACCGCTTCTTGGCTAATTTATGTTACGATAGCTACACTCGGAAATGATTTTGATTCAATAATTCCTAGTCCCCAGACTGACGGCGGCCAGGCCGATTATCTCTGCCTAAAATCCGACAACATCTACGTATTTATCCGCGATTAACTGAAAGGCTGCGTAGCGGTGAGTTTCTGGAAGTTAATAGCTGCGGTTAACGGAATGATTCGTGTGATAAAGTTCACTTCTCTCGTATCCTCTACACTATCAAATTAATTTACTCACTAAAGAAGGACAAACAATGCAATACGTTTATCAAAGTCTCTTTTTTCTGGAGAAATCTAACTTTTCATATCTCTTCTTTTAGAGGCGATGAAAACCCTCCATGAAAGAATGAAGGCATAGGTAAAGGAGAAAAGTTTTTAAAAGAGTTAAACAAATTTCCTCAAAATACATGTAAACCACCCGATTTTTACAGTTCATAGGAGGATGGTTCGAACTCAGAACTATGGTGATGGCTCTGGAAGATACCTAAAATATCGAAAGAAAAAAGTTAATTTTGTAAAGCTACTAAACGGATCTATTTCTTCGATAAAGAGTCGACTCACTCTTTGCTTCAGTAAAATTTGCAAGAACATACTATAGGAATTTTAATGAACAAATAATGAATACCAATCTCCAAAGAAAGAAATCAAAGCAGTGAAGTGCTAAAATTAATAGATCAGTACACATTCAAATAGATTTAGGTGACAAAAGTTTAAAGTTTCTCCAGGCCAAATCACAGTGTAAACAGCATCAATACGACCTGAGTATAGCGTATTTGCTTCAATTTACAGCAAGCAACAGCTGTGGCAAATGAAAGTTAGTGATCGCGGTAGTAATTTCATTGAGGGCGAATGAGCTTTTGCTTGGGAAAGCCCGGAGGCAGAGAGTGCCCATAAGAGTGGGTTAATGGCTATTCATGTTTTTCCCAGGCTCTCCGCGTGGATATGTGTGCCTCTGACCTTTCATTAAACTTCTGTTAATAGCGATAGGCGTTCCATTAAATAATGGTGGCTGTCAGAGGTTGGAATTCCAACGTTACGAGTAAGCTGAAAGTGGCTTAGTTGCTTAAGAATTATATTCCGACAATAGTCTAGGTGACGCAACAGTTGCACTCTCAGCATTTCAATGTAATAATTGAGTTGGATTAAAACCTGCTCAGATGGAGTAGAGGGAAAATGTCTGACAAAAAATCAGTAAAGTCAAATAAATTTACGAAAACATAATTTGTATAATTTCAATTGAGAAAAAATTGCTGGCGACATTAAGAGATGTTTAGTTTTTATATATTTCTGATTTATTTTCGCGGAGAAAACGATTCCGGTGGATCTAAAGTAACCTCTCTGGAGCAAAAATCTCCCACAACTGCTACCCTCATTTTCATTGCCTAAATTTTATTTTTTTAAAGGAGGTACCTATAAAGATAACCATGAAGATACTGATGCATTTTACATTATATCGGCATAAATGGAGCCCAAAGGAATAAAAACATGCTCATCCGATGGGAAAGAAGTTCAATACTTTTCTCCCGAACCATAAAGAACTTTAATAAATGCTAGTCATAATTTTGTATGAGCATTTGCTTTTTGCATGTAAACGCCTGGTGCCCTAACATCTCCTTCCACACGCCTTTTTAAGCGACTTGCGGGGTAGTATGTTGATGTAGATGAATGTATATATCCAATTTTATCGGTTTTTTTAGTATAAAGTCTGCCAACAAAAATAATTATAAGACGGAATAGAAACTGGCTATGAGGATCTTCAGCTCTCAGCTTCCAGCCCCAAAATGGCAAGTGTACCACTGAGGTAATCCTCTTACATATACGAGACTTATACATATATCGGTGACGGCGATGAACTTGGCGTCCTATAATATTTTTTTGTATTTATATATTCACATATTTATTTATACATTTATTGATTCATTAATGCCCTTTACTCCCGTATGGCCAAAAATGGGGTTTTCCGGCGACGGAAACAAACCATGTTGCCCGAAAGTCTTGTTTGCTATTTACCGGATGATCCAGATATGACCTGAAAAATGAATGATTGTGAGAGCCAGACATTTTACCGGCCTACGTGTCACCCCTTTGTTAAGCCATGAAACTCCGATTAGAGTCCTGGGTTAGGGGGATGGCCATCTGGCTTCACCGAACCCAGGTAAGATAAACAAGTCAAGTCACCAGCTTTGAAAAAAACTTTCCTACCGCAATCGTCACGAATAAGTTAATGGAGTCAAAGAAAAGCTTTGTTGACTAAGTAGAGCGTGACTAAATGACCAATCCCCAGATGGTTTACTCCAATTGATTCTGAACACCGGATCACATAAGGCATCTCTCTGGAAGACAGAAGCATATGGAAATCGCATAAGCGAATGATTAATATAATAAAAAGGCTCAGAGGGGACCAAAGAAACCAAACCGCAACCTCCCAGTGCTGAAATGAGCACGGCAGCCATCTCGCGAGACATCTTTTTAGTTCGTATTCTCATTGTGATGGAGGGGTTAAAAAAGACATTTCTCATTCAGCCAAAACTCGTAAACTGGACGGTTTAGCAGGAATTTTGATGAAAGAACTCACTTCGACGACCGAGGGATGTTGCGCGAATATGAGAAAAAAGCCAAACGCGCACTGCGAATGAGCGTTTAAACGCTATATAAAATGGAAGAAAATGGAAATCAAATAGGGCGAGATAAAAAACAGAGGGTACGTGTGAGAAAAAATTTATGCATTTGGACATCAATATTTACGTAGTCATACTATTAACAGCATATACCTTCTTTATTTCATATCATATATTATTTTTTCGTATTTCATATTAAAAAAATCATTCTTCCTTTGTTTTCCTTGTTTTGCGTTTTCACGCGCGGTGAACATGCCGACTACATCGAATGAAATTCTTCGTGCGCACTAAATATTTCTATGTCTTTTCCACCCTGCCAATTATTACACGAATGAATACTTCCCGACCGCAGTGATTTAGCGACACATGTACACGGAAGAGTGCTTGTTTGACCCGAATAATCTAAACTTATTGACTCTTTCACCATTGGTGATGGCAACGGACATGTTTTTTTTTTAAATTCTACTCTGAATTGTATGAAAATGATTCAAATATCCATATAAAAAGATTTTTCGAACCATTAAATGGAAAACTGTGCACAAAAATTACCTTCCTTTGCGTTATTTATAACCCAAGTACAAAGAAACAGGAGGAAATAATAACATGACAACAAATATATATACCTGTAAAATCATATAATACCTCCTTGTATTTAATTCCTAATTAAAGGAAAAGAAAACACATGCTATTCTGAGAAATCAAATTTTTTAAGGAGGATGAGGGATTTTACCTACGAAACAAACTGAGCATTCTCAGCATTGGTCTTTGAATTAGAGATCGGCGATCTCTAACCAACATTTACTCTAATCCTGCCTTATGCTCTTTTTACTATTAATTGCCGTCCTTGGGGCCAGGAAAAATTATAATAATATTTTGGTATGGATATTTTTTGGTCCCTCTCCTAATTATGGTCTCTTTTTAGCTTAGCTTGATGTTACGTGAAAAATGATCCTTACCGCTCAGCAAGACTTATTTATAGAGTGGCATATATACTTATGACATATATGAGACAAGAGCGGAAATTTTTATAGTGCTGACACTTGTGAGAGACCAAAATGGGATTTACCAATATGAAAACACCACTCGGCTTTTATAAATGTGACAAGTACTTTGTTATCTGAATGAGAAATCATTCTGCAAATATTTGCTTTACTCGGCATAAAAAAATTGTATCTTCAGGCCATCAATGAAAAAAATAAGAAAAATAGAAATAAATACCAATAAAACGTCGGGTAATTGGAAGAAAATGATCGAGACGAAATAGCACTTCATAGCTATGAAATTGAATAAACACCGGGGTGGAATTGGGAATATTTAATTGAATGATAAATATAGAGGTTCAGGGTCGATAGATAATTCATTTTCCAGCTGATATACCAAAATGATTTCAGTCGCACAAACACGAGAAAAATGATTCATTACATCAAATAAACAAATGACTCGATACAAGCGCTGCTTAACAGCTAATCTAATTAAATTAAAGTATTGCAGTGACATTTACAAAAGCAGAATTAAGAAAATAAGATAATAAATCATGTTGGAAACGTTTACTTAACTTTACGAAGAGTTTACGAAAAATCGTCAAAAATAGATCGCCCCTCTTGCTCAGCTACTTAAATTTTTAGGCGAAGGGAATTTTGTGAAACCGCATTCCAGAGGGGTGAATTGAGGGGTCTTCCTAATTTTTGGGGTACTCGTCAAGGGCTCTTTTATAATCCTACTGAGGTCGAGCCCAAACAATAAAGGCGCCGGTTCACGACCCTTAACCAACCCATTTGGAATGCGTCTCACCAAATTCCCTAATAGCCGATTTATAAATAGATTTATCGTCGTAATGCATTAGTTGCGATAGAATTAACAGCAGTTAAACACAACGCCAAAATTCGAGGATTCTCATTCAAAAAATGAACGATTAAAAAAAAGAAAATCGTCGTTGAGATGAAAATTTTCCACGAAGTCATGTCGACAAGACGATGAAAGCATTTTGATGTCGGTCGATAAAGTCCAAGAGAGAGAGAGACAGAGAGAGGAGGAAAGGGAAAAGAGAAGCGAGAGCGAAAGAGAGAAAGGAGAACTTGTCCGTCTTGCAGAATGGGAGTAGAGGTCGCTCGCTTCCATCAAAAGATGTACGAAGCTCCACGGCGTCGAAAGATGAAAGGAAAGAGATGGGTCGGGGGAAAATCTCTTACGCGGCGTTCCGAAAAAAGAGCAAATTGAGAAGAGCTTGAAGAAAAGGGAAGAAGAGTGGATGGAGAAGGTGGAGATGGATGGGAGTGAATGGGGGAGGCGCAAATATGATGGAAGAGAGGAGAGTCAAGAATGTAAAGGAAAAAGGTCGGACGACAATAAGGACTGCCCCTGATGGAAGAGTAGGTATAACCACGATTACGAAGCACAGAGGAATAGCGTGCATCAATACATCGGCTTCTGCGCATGGAGCGAAAATTGAAATAGGTTAAGTCTACATCACGCGATGCATCTGATGGGTCTAATTGGCTTACTATGACGATATATTTTGCTTTCAAGTTTATATAGACCAAAACTTTTATTCTCAATTAAAATGAACACTCACAAAGAAGGAAAGGCATCAGGAGTTTGATAAACTCTATACATAAGTATTCACTTCGCACGACTTTGGAGTTTCAATTTTAGCCTCGAATTTTGGTTACCACACAGCTATAACGCGCGTTCTTGTATGTATTGCCTAGATGCGAAAGCAGGATACGACTTTTCGAGTCCGATATTGAGACATTGAAAACGGTTGATGCAAGAATTTCTTTTTTTTAACATGGATGATAAATAGTTCTCCTAGACCGGAAATAGAACTACGAACATTAGGCCTCTAGCCCTAATACCTAGTATCATGAGCCTCGGTAAAATTGCCTTAAGCATTAAAAAACCTGGACCAGCAATGCCAACCTGCCTGCTCCACAGCCAGGTTTACTCTGAGGCGCTGCCGGTCTTTGCCTTGTCGTTTATCCTTGTGGCGATTTTGTCTGTCATAGTGTTACACTTGTTGCTGGTTGCTCGAGTTTTGCAAAGGAGAACCACTGCAGTGGGAAGACAGGAATTAATTGTGGCCAGCCACCGTTTGTCTCCCGTTATGTGAGCAGGCTGTTTTTGGTCCGTTTATGAACGTTTTTTCCCCGCAACTTTATGCAATGTCGGGACACAGTTCTGGGACTAAGTATAAAATGTGCGTGTGGAGATTATGCGTCGAATGCATCAATTCCTATCCATTTAGCACTTGCTACAACTTAGATAGACCCTAAAGTGCTACTGCACTAAATGCAGACAGACTGAATTGCTAGAAACTTAATGTATATACAATTAGCATAATGGTCTGCAAAGTGGCCCGGAATGTCAAAGGTCCGTGGTTCGATTTTCGTTTTAATGTCTGATGGTCAGAGGAATTTTTTCTCATAGCAATTCGTGTAGATTTCAACTCCTCTCGCGCGGTAGGCTCGAAACGTTACGAAAGAAATTCATGGTGATATCATTCCCTTTGAAGCTCTCCCTAAATAGCGAGCGGTATAGTCCTTAGCACTCTAAGCAGGAGATCTACGGGCACTCCTTCACTCGGCTCGAACGGCCAGTCCAGAGTGAAGGGATGATTTACCTTGATGGATCGCTCGCGTGGTAAGCTGATTGATAGGCCTCATGCATGTACGCTGACTGATGAAATGCCGATCGTCGCTATCCACGCCGATAGCCAACTTGCCTTGTTCCGATACTACATCCATACTTTCGATCTATTTAGAACTGCATGTTCTGCTGCTTGCTTCCATGCCGGGATGTCAATGATAAGCTTCGCTGTCTAAGAAACTGGACGGACAAATATGACGAAAGAAGCTGAAAGGGGACGGTATGAACGCAGACAGCCACTAGAATAGAAGCCCTGAGAAGAAAGCTTCAGGAATATATCTACTCCGTGGATTATGAAGATGCAAAGGGAAGGGATAATGAGAGAAAACATTCTCTGGAAAAGTATTAAAACTTCGGAAAGATATCTTTTTCGGGTTTCCGTTAGGACGCCCACACTTAATGCTATTTATAGATTCATTTTCACCCACCAGTCGACTATCAATCACTCCGACGAAAATGAATCCCAGTGCCAATCCATGGGAACGAGTGGGTGTACCTAAATAGGTGGTGCGGATTCACCATTCTTTTCACAAGGGTCTGTTAGGTCTTCTCATATTTAGGATTAAAATAAAATACAAAATTTACTGCATAAAATATTCTATTAATTTTGATATGAAAGTTATTAATGTTAAATTAAGTGATTGAGGCTCCGTAATATACAAAATAAAATGAACGTAAAGATAACAGTATTAAAAATCTTGCCTATTCATTAAGACTCTGGGGGGGGGGGGGTGCCCCCCAAATTCCGCCTTTGTAAATAGGGGAACAAAATACCTCAAAAAAGTTAAGAAAATGCTTCCGTTCTTTAAGGTCATGTAAACGGGGAACATATTTGATAAGAGAGCGAGTCCGCCTCAGAAATCGACCACGCTGGCATGTATTTTGGGAATCAAGTAAGATGCAGCATTTGTTAAAAAAAACTATATTTTCAGGTACCTTATATGCCAGGAAATATACAATTTGACTATTACTATAAATGCTAACTCAGAGCACTCTTTTTCACATTTATTCTTAACTATACCCTCATATGATGCTTCACCAAAGTTATATGGGTGTAACCAAAGCATATTTAATGATATTGGTTCACAGCACAACAAAATACCTCTTGATAAAACCTTGATTGGGGTGTTTGGTATAAGCACTGTTACTATTTCAAGAACCTATACCAACTGCCTCAAAGATACCATTTCTAAGGAGATACTTATCGTTAGGTATCTCTAAAGAAACTTAAGAGTAATAAAGTAAGTAAACGCTCAAAAACTGTAAAGAACAGCGCAATTGAAAGCTACTCGCATTGCAACCAAAATGAATTCTTCGATATAGGAGCTGTTAGTTATATAATAGGGAGTTCTAACTCTGTTTCACGGCCGGTTTTCCAATAAAATTCGACGCGATCATTATGTGATAACTTATTTTCCACCGTAAATTTGATGCAATGCTAGCAAAGTCCAACTTATTAATATCTGTGGAAAAAACACAGGCTTTGAGACTTCGATCGAATACTCGACGAAGTCTAACAAGCATGCAAAAGTGACGGAGAGACGGTCTTGAGAAGAAGCGTATTCGATGAAAATTGAGGGAGAGATAAGCATGTTTACGTCTGCGAAAGACGGACGGAAAAGATTTGAGAACGGTTAAAAAATCCACGCGCTTTGAGACAATGATCAGATACTCGATGAAGCCCAACAAACATGCAAAACGATACTGGGAGCGCTCCATTCTTTCACACTTGTCACTCAGACAACAATTAGCGACGACCAATGGCAACGTATGAGAAATGAGGGAGAGGTGGAATTGAAAAGGAGCCTATACGATGAAAATTGAGCGAGGGATATGAATGTTTACGGCTGCGAAAGACGGACGGAAGAGATGTGAGTACAGTCCGGAGGAATGAAAAAAGAGTGGCGAGAGAGAATGGGGGGGATGAAAAAACCATCTCCCTTGAGTTATCAGCTTCCCGAGCGGCCTCAACATCTCGAGATTACTATCCACTTATTTAATTTATTACCGGGAGGCCCCCCTCACCCCTACCGGTCGGGAAGGGGTCACGCCCTGGCAAACAAACCTGCCTCACCAAAAACCAACTCCCGCTAACCTCCGGCACGCATACACAGCACCGCATCTACCCACGCCTTTTCTACCCCGGATGAAAAATATTCCCTCTTTAAATTCTCTCCATCTTTCTCTCTCTCTCGGAAAGATCTCATCCCCCTCAATCGCGCACGACTTGCCCCGGCTACCTACTTGTATCAATCACTCCACTCTAAGTCTCCGACTCTCCACCACCTGATCGCATACACAATGAAATAAGAAACATCCATCAATCAAAATCTACTCCGGAGTGTTTCTTCTTTTTCGATCCCCGCAAAGAACTATTATTATTTTTTTGTTTCAATGTTCTCAGGTTAGGAGAGAGAGGGAGGCTGGCTTTGCGGTTGTGGTGATCAATTGTTTCTTTGCTTTCAAGTCTAATTTTTTCATCATTTCGACATGAAGCGCATTTTTTAGGCGACCATCGAGTTGATATTAATCGAACGATCACTTCCTCAGCCGCGAGGGGATGGAGAACACGACTGTGAGATTTTTGCCGCGGTATGATGCAGGTGATGCTGAATTTAACTATTGGGCCATGATGAATAAATGCCTGAAGAATGAAAAAAATAAATAAACCTACCTCGGTTCCACGATCGAGAACAATCTGTTAGCCCCGGCAAAGTTAGAAATATTTGAAAAAATGAAACCGGTCAGTTAGTAATAAAAAAAGATTAATAATTGCCTCCAAAACTCTACTTTCTTCATTCAACTAATTGATTTTCCAAAACAGCCTCGTTACACCTTTATGTTTCACGAGAGATTTTTTATTTCAAAATTTATGACCAACCTCTTAATTTTATGAAAAAGATGTTTACTAACCAAAGTAAAACTATGTCAATGAAACTGAATCAAATCTTTCAATGAATGAAGGTGATGTAAAATCATGAATCCATCGGAATTGCAAATTGGAATACCGTTGTACGCTGGACACGATCAAAACCATAACAAAACTTATGATCGATTTCCCGGAAGCAAGGAATAGTATCTAGAATGTTAGAGAAGGTATGAGCGCGAGGAGGAAGTTGAGAAAGCCACTTCAGAACTTCGAGGCCTTATTATCCTCTTCGCGCCCCCAAATCCCTTCGCCAATTCTCCAGGATGTATTACGTACTCCTCACAATTTTTTAAACACTTTCGACTCGGTCATCCATCATCATCGCTCGCCTCCTCCGACTCAAAGCACCTCCCCCACTTGTGAGATACCCGCATAGACGGAGAAAATAGAAACAAATGAAAACATATTTTTATGGCTATAACAACAAAAAAGGTTGCCATGAAATGTCTGCGCTACTAGAAATGCAAAGTCGCCACTTACACGTAACTCATTCTCAGGTTAAGGATTAATACTCTTATTTATACACAATTCTGCAATTCTAATTCTAAGGAGCCAATATACGAAGATTTCACATCTGATTAATTTATAGTAAAAATAATTTTTAAGACAACTTCAGGTCTGAGTATTCAAATTCCTTATGTGATCGGTGTATCATCTAAATCTAAAAGAAATGCCAAACGATAAACTCTACGAAATGTTCTCAGATTGGGAATGTACCTGGCCGAACGCGTACATTTTAAACATATTCATCAGATCCACATCACTACCTTCACCCATTGCTATCACAATGCAGCATCATAGCCTCAACCAGGGATCATTTTGGATCATTAGATTAGCGAGAGGAACGAAAAGCGAAGCGGGAATAAAATTCCCTCATGACTGCTTACCTTTGCCCTTCCCTCCGTGCCTCTCATCGCCAGATCGACCCGAGAGTTGTTGACGACGTCGCAAGCGGCGGGAGGTTGCTACCAAACAAATGACTTGCGGCGCAGCGCGCAAAGGAAATGCGGGGGTGCACGGAAAATAGATGGATGAATACGACCGAGGGAGGGATCCAGGGGGGCGGGAAGGCTTGCGCTGGGAGGAGGAATGAGAAGAGGAGACGGAGGGGTTGGTTTCGGGAGGGAACCTCTTCTTCCGTTCCGATTGAGGGGAATATTCAAAAGATGGGAGAGGATTTTGGGATCTTCCGTTATCGTGGATGGCGGCTGGGGAACAATGAGTTCCTGGATTTTCGCAAATAGCTTCACTTGTTCCCTTTTTTTTGCATTTATTCCGTGCGCTCTCTCTCTCGCGCGCTTAATGAAGTCTGGCGGTGGGAAGCGACAAGAGATGTGAGGTTATTAGCATCCTTGGTGGAGTAAAAAGTGCGCAGAACGTAGCGATTCCGGATAAAAAATAATATTCAGAGGAAGTTTAAGTACCACAAAAAAGGCAGAGTCGGCAGCTTCAATTTCCGCAGGAGTCCATTAGAGATGTGTTTGCAGAATTCATGAATGAACAATTTTAAAACGATTATTATTTGGAATGCAGTCGGGAAAAAAGATTAAGTCCTCACAAACACTGCTTATTCGTTGGTATGAAATGTAGGAGAGGTTTTGAAGTAGAAAATTCCTTGGGAATGTGAGATAATCATGCCTAATAAGTGTTATGGGAAAAATAATTTTCTGCAAGACCGCAACAGCGTAATTTGGTATTTTATATCGATGATGGTGACAAATTGGTGTATAGAATACATCTACGTGAAGGTAAGCTCTAGAAAACGTGTTACTCAGTGGAAGAAAAATATTGAGAAAATAACTCCTCTAATTATTAAAAGAATAAATATGCATGAAATTATTTATTAATTCTTTCCTAGAAAAAATACAGCAATACTAGACTATCCAGTAGTTTTATATCAAGTAAATTCGAGTAATTATTATGAAAGCGGGAAGGAATAACTTTATAATTGAAAAATGCTCATCGTAGACACCGACGTCACATGAAGTTATTTTATTTATTGAGGCGTCGATAATGCTCCAAAGTTGCCAAACCTTGGGTTTTGTGCAATTTACAACGCTTCTTGAGCGCAAGGCAACGTTTATCTCGCTATCCCAGCAAAGCTTGCCTTTAAACATGTAATTACGCTATTAATGAACAATTTAACAATTTCAATATTATTGATTAACTTCCCTTTTTATATCCCATAATCAGATGGATGAAAACCTTGAATATAATGAATCATGAGCAGAAAAGTTTCTCGGGTTTTCCACCGGTTGATGTTGTCCATGTCTCCCGACATTACGAGCAGCGACTTGCTGATCATCTTCAGGGGATCTTCCGAATTCCGAAAGGGGATCTTCCCGAGGGGATTCATGAAAAATCCATTTTTTTATTAGCAACATTGTTGCTATCCATAAACCATAGCCTTTACATATAAAAGGTAGCGTGCCGCAAAAACTTGAATATCCTCAAAATCCTCGCCCTTCGCTGAAATTATGGACTATCATTCAACCCAGTCATTTGAAAGATCACTTGGAACGACGAAAACAAGCATTAACTTACATAGTCACTCACTCGAGCAAAAATCGAATCCTAAGCTCACCACTGACGGCATTTAAGAGCAATCCTGATTCACCTTTTTCGAGCCTTCCAAAAAACTATTTCTCGATTTCCTCCGAGCCACGATTTTATACCTCGCCACTCGGTCCCTTTTTGGAAAACGGAACGCAAATCCGGATGCCGAATTAATTCCTACCCATACTCTATATAGCGCACGAGACAGGCGCAAAGGAAGAAAGAGAAGCAGAAAAAAGAGAGAAATGAAGAGGTTAAGGGCGGTGGCACTACCACTGGGGATCAAGCAACCGTCTTTCTCCGCTTCTCCGAGCCCTTCTCTCTCCTATTTTATCCCCACGCGGATGATGAGAAACTCGAGGGTGTGGTGTTTGAAATGGAGAAATTTTTCGCTACCTCCACCCTGACGATTCAACGGTCCCTTCCTTATTTTTTTCATTCTTTTATTTTTTTAATTCTCATAGACTTAATCTCGTTCCACCAACGCTTCCCTTTAGCTGCAAAAACCCCATCAACCATCCCCTCCATCCCCTCCACGGCTCAGTGCAACCTTCCTTCAGCTCCTCACCACTCCAAATCTCCGAAACCCTCGAAAACCTGCCCTTCCCCTCCCTCTAAACATCCCGTGTATATGCGATAACATCACCTCCTCCTCCTCCTACGCCTCTGCTCCACGTCAGAAAGCGTTTTAATTCCCATTGAATTTCGACTCAACCTTTAAAACCGTCGTGTCTCCAACCCATTACCCTTTCAAGTCCACCTTCCTCCCTTTTCATTTTCAAAGCATCCCTCTCCACCTCTCTTTTGCTCTCCCTCTACGCCTCTCGCTCACTCTTGATGTTTCACAGTGTGTCGCACCAAATTGGGGAAAGGAAGATGGGAGAGGGAAGAATACGGGGGTGGCCTGATGGAGAGGAAAGTGGGAGAGGGGGGACCGTGGGACAAGAGGGGAAAGAGATACATTATGTAACGCAAATGCCATCTCCCGGCGGTTCAATGAAACGACCCGCAACCTTCCATACCCTTAAAAGACCTCCACCGTTAAATATTTGGATTTCCACGTTTTCCGCACTCGGGCCACCTACAGGGCGAAATTACTTTATCTGTCATCATTTGTCACTCAAATCCTGCCGTTAGTCAGTCACATGCATTCGAAAAGGAAATTTAACTTGAAAAATATTACAATAATACTGATTTCAGGCGGCAATGAATGATTGTAAAGGGAAGCACAAAGTTTACTTTACGAGCGAAAGACAATTGTTTTATGAAAGCTGGATAAAATAATCAGGGTATTTTGGAAAGAGGATATTAGATTGCTGATTAAATTTCTAGTTTTGACATGCAACAGTATTCACCTAAATGAAATCTATCTACTCATTCTTTCGTTTCGATACTTCATTCATTGCCAAAGGTAGAAAACTCATTCATGATACAAATGCATTTTAATAGTTTTTCTGAGTCTTAACGAAGTTTTAAACAGCCCAGAAAGCCCAACAATTTGTGAGAATGAAATAAAATCACTACCTCTAAGTTCAATCCTAAGATTGGTTTCGATAGGTGTAGGTAAAGCTCTCCTGAGACTAAGTCACAGGCGTGAGAATATCAATCAGGATACGGGAACAAGTTCATTTCCCTGAGCCACCTCGTACTTCCAAAATATTTTTAGGGTATTTCCTAAGGATAAAAGATAAAGTTTCCGGCACAATTCGGCGGAAATCTTTGATATTTAACATAATGAAAAGTATTTGTCTAATTCCACACTTATCTATTCCAACCGAACCAGGTTTTGGCAAATAATTCCATCATGAAAATGATGCGCCGAAACCTGGGTCTCGGTCATAATGAATAAGTATGGGAATAGATAAGTACTTTTCACTATGTCAAATGTGTCCGAAGGGCTCACCTGAGATTCTAAAGTATAGGGGCTCCATACTAACGTATGAAACGACGCAAACAAAGAAGTAGGATTTTACCAGTTGACTTGGCTTAGACAGCCGTGATGTAAACCTCCTTTTAACAACTCATTCCGATTCCTTGAATGTCTTTTCTCCCATTCTCTTTCTCTCTCTCTGAAACCGCACAACCTCCGACCTGCTTTCTGCCGTTTCGTTTTCCTCCTATATTCCTCGCTTTTCCTCCGATTCTGTTTTTCCGCTTTCCTTCTCCTCTCGCATCCAACCCTCCTACTCCACGGTTCAGCATCCCTCTTATCCTCCGCTGAGCTTGGAGCAGAAAAGAGGGAGCACGGTGAGCCCGGCTTGGAAGCCATTAGTAATTCCAATTAAGATGGCTGACTGGTTCATTTATCCGGAACCTTTTCAACTCTATCTCTCTCTCTCTCTTTCTCCAACGTTCGCTCTTTTTGCTCTGCCTCCTCCACTCCTCCTCTTCCAGGCCGTTCCCTCGTCGCGAATTTATTCAATCTTTTTCGAGCGTCCTTTCACTCCTTTTCCCATATAAAAAAGGGCCAACGCACCTTTCGCCAATGCCCTTCTCAACATATTTTTTTCCACACGGCTCCAATATCTATTCTTCTCGACTTTTCTCCAAAAAATGGGTAAAAGGGTTTCCGAAGGTCGATTTTACTATTACTACAAACATCTTCCTACGACGCTACCAAGATGGCAGGGGAGATGAATACCACGTTTCCATCTTGATGAGTGTACTTTACTCCAAGCTTATTGAACAATATTTTTTTTGATGATATTATTATATTTATCTCAATAATCCACTTCCATATAGTAAAATATCTAAGCAATGCATACTTTTGACGGTATGAGATAAATGGATCTCGAGATTTCAACCAGGTGTGATGGGCAACGAAAATCAACGTTTTAAATCTCATTCGATACAACAGTAATTATGGTGATGACATTTGATAATGTAAAGAAGACTTACGAGTACTAGCAAGGCGAAAAATTTTTAACCTAAGAAAGAAGGGTACAAGAATATTTTCATACCATCCTGATGGAGACAAATTTGTAAGCTGTGCGTCCCTTCCAAATTTTGGCTTAGGGAAATATGGGAACTTTAATTGAGCTATAAGTGGATGAGATTAAAAGTAATTTTTATAAAAACAAATCTCCCCAGTATTTCCTCCGCATGTGGTTATCCATATTTACCAACGTTCCAACACACAAAGCACGAGTAGTGTGTTGAAATGTTGATGGACATGGAGAAACTTAAGTGGTAGAAATCTCGATATCTCATGAAAATTTAGCGCCAGGAAACCACTATATACTTGGTCGCAGTCTTTCCCGGCGCATTGTATCGTGGAAGGTTGTTTGGGATTTCCACCGAGTAGGTTCTCCATCACAACCGACGTTTCGATGGACGACTCATTCATCGACACGTTTGCCGTGATAGAGAACCAGACCCGGTGGAAATCCCGAATAACCATCCACGTCACGAGATACTTAAATATGTGTAATACTTCTAACCCTGCCGTGTGAACGACGGTGAAATATACAAGAATTGCCATGAGAAATTGCCATGGATTGCACTGGATAGCTCAGTAGTCTGCGCATTGGCCCGGAAAGCCAAAGATCCGTGGATCCATTCCCGGTCCAGGGGAATTTTTTCTCATGGCAATTCTTGTATACTTGAATATTTATATAAACCAAGGGATCTTTCTGCAATTGGAAACTCTTTCTACAACTTTAAATTACCGTCCCGGTAAATGCACTCCATCGGAGGCCTTCGATCAGTTTATGGATGGACTTGATGGGCTGATGAGGGTGCGTATAAAATGGTGGAGATATGGCTGGAAGTATGCAGGACGATTACGGCAGGAGAGGAGAAAGGCCTTTGCTTGGGTTAAATACCACACTCTTTTATCCTTCCATCCTTCGAACAGTACATCTCACTGCCCCCTTGGCTCCTCCTCTCTCGCCTCATCTTTCCGTTCTCGGTTTTCTGCTGGAAATAAAACGGGTGGGTACTCGCGAATAAATATTTCATCTCTCCAGTTTCCCCCTTCAAGGGTCTCCCAAAAAAAAAAAAGAAACCCACACTGATACGAGCGCACTTCTTTTCCGCGACCCCTCCCCTTTCTATCTCGCCTCCTCCTCTGGAGGTTCGCCTCGGAAACCGCAACGGGGGAGGAAGCGGAGAGAAAAAAAACATATATATAAGCGCGCAAAGCTTTTCGCAGCCCCGCGTGCCTCCACCTACTGCTCTCGCTTATATCCAGCTAACCTCTTTCGTTCCTCGCTTCTCACGGCGAATCATCCACCGCCCTAAGAGCTTATTCTCCTTTTTTCCTCTCCTTCCTCTTCTCCCAACACGCTTTTCCTCCTATCGTTAGCGAAATCTTCTGGAGAGAGGAATGGAAAGATTTTGGGGCGGTGTAAGTTAGCGTGTTTTTTTTTAGGCCTACGTGCTAGCTTACTCTCCTAGATTGGAACTAGAGTCAAATCTTTGGCGTCCGGGATAATAAACCCAAATATCGGTGCAAATATGAATTCAATTTATGAGTTAACTGGCCTTTTTTTAAGCGTTGTTTAGTGTTCATATTATCATTTTACATGAAATAATACTCTTCATGTATCATATTAGTGCTCAAAGCAATTATTAATAGATTGTAGTATTCAAATTACTTCGAGTTATTTCTTTGGTCCAAATGAAATTTTCTGACATGTTATCGGAACCATTAGTAGCAGAACTTGAGAATTTAACGCAAAATTTAGATTGGTATACAATTAATGAATTCTCTGTGTCCTTTTTAGCCTTTTCTAAGAGTTGAAGTTGATTTTTGAGCCCTTATACGAGTTTTATTCAAAAATGTATTTCAAATTACAATTTACAAACCTAATTTGTATTTATGAGCTCAAATATTGAAATTCTTTGGTCGAATACAGAACAATAAACCTTCCTAAAGTGAACATGATACGCTAACAAAAAATCCCTGATTGCACCACCAAACCTATTAGTGATTGGCCCTTGATATTGACGGCCATCGATTGAAGGATAGAGATATCAGTTTATGCAAAATGACAATCGCTTATTGAACCAAGCGTATTGAAAAATCAAATTCAAGAATATTCATCAAATGGGACGCTTAGCTGAGAACCCATGAACGCTTACGTTTAAATTTAGGCCCATACCGAAGATGGCTTCCTTCTCCCTCTTTTCGTTTGCCGAAATATTATTCTCTAAGTTTGTTACTACTATGTTCTAAACGACATACAAAACTTACGCAATCGATCACCTCATAAGTTGGTCCAGCCGTGGAAGTGAGGAGGTAAAGAAAAGTAACCAAAAGGATAGGATAGCACCAGTGGCGTAGCTAGGAATTTCGTTCGGATGGGATCCAAAACCAGGGGTGGAATTTATTAAAAAACAGGGAACTATTGTAAGTAGAGGGTTTTAAAATAATTTAACACTTTTCATAATCGAAAAAACTTCATTGTTCAAATAAATCTTTGGTAAATTCATGATTTTTCAATATTATTTTTTTTCTTTTATGCAGCAACGTAATCAAATATTTTTGGGGGGGGGGAAGGGGTCCGGACCCCCCCTCGCTGCGCCACTGGATAGCACGCTAAAACCTTTTCCTCACTTCCCCAGAGCCGACGACCCCCTCTCGTATCAGTTCTCGATCCCCACAATTATTCCGAACCTCACGGCAAACACAATTTCCTGCAACCCCTCACTTTCCATTCTCTCCTCCTCCCCCACTCCCATTCTCCCCATCACTTATTAAAGACACTTTGAGGAAATGTCTCCCAGCCCTTCCCCTACCTCTAATCCCGCCCTCCCTTCAACTAAAGGCAAGAGACGGAAGAGACCCTTTCAGGATCGTTTACCTGCCCCAGCCCTTTTTTTCCTCTCTGTAAACTCTACCACCTTAATTTACCACCTTCCTTTACCTAACTCATTCTTTTTATTTTATCTCAACCTCCACTACCACAAAGGAGGCTAGATCTTCGCCTCTTAGAAGGCAAAGTGTGTAGCTCTGAAGCCACGACAACGTGGCTCCAGAGCTACACACTTTGAGAGACTAATTACTGGCTTAGGGCTTCTTTTTTTCTGCCACATCAAAACATTCTCTCATGGGCAAAAGTAGGCAGTTTCACAATATGAGCACTGTTATGCACACTCAGGATTCTCTACTGACACATGCCATAACTTCACCTTCCCAACGACATGGGTTCCGACTTTACTTCTGTGTGGCTTCCAACATTTGAGATGTTTATCATGAAATCCTAGCCGGACATGAAAATTTGCCGGCAGAAAACTTCAATAAAATTGCGATTTTTCATCGTCCATAAAAGGTTACAGGAGCACCAGTACTTTATCCCGCTCAGATGATTTTGATTCTGTCGGATACGATAGAATCAAATGTTTTTGCGGATTCAGTAAAAAATCAACCATTACACCAAATATTTTTTTTCTGAAAGAAAGTTGTACTGCAAAAAAGGCTAAATTAAATACGGACTAGTTTCATAATACTCATAGGAAAGTAATCTATAATACGGACGCAGTACATTTTTGTCCAAATGGAAATCTGGCATTCGAGAGTGATTTGAATGAATGTGAACATCAATATTGAGTAAGCCTGACCCAAACGGAAGTCAAGAGGAATATAAGAAATAATAATTAAATGATGTGGGAAGCCATAAAAATTATCGGATTTAGGGAATAAAAACAGCAACAAGATATCTAACCTTGGCGTCTTCTTTGTTAGAGATACCTACTCTGTGTTAATCACTCTTTCTAACGCATATCTGAATTTTTGTTGTAAGAAATCAATTATTAGCATTTGATACCCAAATTTCTTAGACGATAACAATGGACTCGCGAAAGAATTCCCCGAAATTCGATTCTTCGCACCTGATTACTAAGCTACCTAAAGTTTTTAATTTTATTGGCTTGCGATTCAATAACTTTGTACCCATTCCATCTCTTAATGTCGTCATTTTCTACCTTTCCAAGCTGTAAATTACTGATTGAGGGATAAGAAGTATACGTTTTCAAACCTTTAGCTCTAATTCGACCCGAGATTTTAACTTTAACGCGGACCAAGGGACGTGCGAACTGAATTTCACAACAGATTACGAACCCAAAATGAACCTCAATCATAGTACCCATTTCATTAGTGGAAAGATGAGTCGTCATTCGTGGAAATCAACGCGAGGAGAACCAGCATTTCGTTTCGGTGGAACACTTTCCTGCTCGAATCGATCTCGCTTATCCGACCACAGCAACGGTTGACCCTTGACTGGGATATGGGAATGGCGAGTGGGGGAATCGGGAGGAGAGACTTCGGATATACACGAGAAATCGGAGAAAAGATACGAGGGGAAGCGAAACGGGACAAGTGGCGCTCTGGAAGGAGGAGGCGGTGGGCGGAAACCTTATTGGGGCACATATACACACGAGAGAGGGATGGGGATTGAAAACTTGGATAGGGAGCGCCTGAAGAAATCGCTGAATCGAAAAGACTTCTTTCTCTCTCTCTCTCTCCCAACCTTCCTGCCAGGGACGAAGGAGAGCCTTTCTCGTTTTCGGTATCGGGATGAGAGTTTCCGAGAGAAAGCCAGAGTTGAGTAGGATGCGGCGGGAATGTTGGGGGGGAGAGGGAGAAGGAAGAGACAGGAAGAAAACAACAGAGTGAGGTAAATGCGTCTCGAAAAAACGAGGAAATGTAAGGGAAGGTTGGAGGAGATAGTGTGAGGGGGGACGATAAGACGGGGAGGGGGAGAGCCGATAATCCAATCGACCGAGCGAGAAGCTTTTACTCCGGATTCGACGTCGCCGGCGCGCGCATAGAAATAACATCCCCAAGAGGCAGGCAGAGGTTGAGGAGGAAAACGAAGAGGTTTGGCTTCCACCGCTTGGTGGACGAAGAGAGACGGATTGATCCGGCCGGTCGCCAGATTTAATTTTTTTTATTGTTTTCAAATCAAGAGCGAGGGGCTGATGTCGTGAGCGTACACTCTTGTCTTCCTAATGCCCCGTTCTCAGTAAATTAACTTGACGTAACTTTACTTCCTATGAACCAGACAAGTTGAGGACATATTTATTCAACCACAGCAGACACCGCTTATCAATGGCGCCGTCCATTTTGAAGGATTTACGATTCACTTCGGCATGGCTATGATAAAAGAATCATCACAAATTAACGTACGTACGCGGAAGAGAACCCGGAAAATTCAATCAATCCATAGCTCTCTACGGAAGCCTTCCATCCAAGGATTTACATTAGTTTTACATTATTTCGATTGACAGAACTACTTTCCTCGGCACTGGTTCAATTAACGATGAATTTAACCTTTTCATGACTAACGGCTATCCTGCGCTACACCAAGTTAAGTCAATTTTAACCAACAAAATCCCTTGAGATTTCAACTCCATTGTTTCGTTCCGCCAAGTAAAGTTAGGTTTTTTATTCGCTTTTTTCAAGCTTAGTATTTATTTCGAACAAATGCATAATTCAATCCTGCAATAGTACACTACCCTAATCAAAAAGTCATGAGGCGTTGGCGTTCCAGTCGTTCGCAACAGGTGCATACGTCATTGGCAAGGCTAAATGTATGACATCAACAGATCCTATAGCAAGATGAGCCATTATATCGCCTTCACAACAAAAAGAGATTTGCACGCAATCCTCGTTGATAGCTTTCGGTGACTGATGACTGCTCGTTTACCGCACAGCCATCGAGCGTAGTACACAAAGTATTGGTAGATAAGATTGTGGGGGTTCATAGAAAGTTATCATGAACTCTGTGTGGGTGACTTCAATAGTTGATGTTAGAGCTCACCCAGGGCGGATCCAGGATTTGTTTCCTGGGGGGGGGCGGCCGTGTCCAGGATTAGCAAGGCCGTGTCCAGGATTTTGTAACGGGGGGGGGCTCAAGGATACCTCGTCATACAAAACGAACGCAATGATAATGGGATTTTATTAAAATCTTCCATATTTTTTTAAGGTTCTGGGTGGGGGGGGGGGGGCACGTGCCCCCGTGCACCCCCCTAGATCCTCCTATGAGCTCACCACACTTTCGTGAACCAAATCACATCTCGAATATTTTTCAAGTGGGGTGTGCGACGGCTTAACCAAAAATCGAAACCGGAAGCTCTCGCACAGCAGCCAAGCGCTCTACCACTAGACAAGATGGCACTCTATGAGAGGATTATTTGAAAAATACTTACAATTAGCGTTAAATTCACAATATTGATGAAATAGCTATTATTTTAATTTCATATAGGTATAATATAATGATAATGATAATTTTATTTTGAAAGAATGTGATTGTCATAATTTTAAAATAGAAACTCAATGTTTCTCTCCATCAAACCTCCGTTTGATAACACTTCGTTCAGAACCCACTCTCACCACGGGGAGAGTTTATGACCACAGCTACAAATAGTTAGGAAAGTTAGTCACGCATGTGAAGATGAATTTTAGAAAAAAGAGAAGTAATTTTAATTTAATTTACAATTTAATGACAAATTTAATTATAAATAAAATGTGTTTTAAGTAGACGCTCAATATTTTCCTCGACCGAACTTCCATTTAGTAACACGTCGATCAAAACCCACTTTCACTAATGGGGAGGTTTTAGGACCATAATAATAAATATAAAAAAAAGTCAAGATCAAATTTAGAATAGATAGAAACTATTTCCTTTTAATTTAATATATAATGGCAATTTTCTTTTGAAAGAATATATAATTTTTAATTAGACACTCAATTTTTTCCTCGATCGAACCTCAATTTAGCAACACTCCGATCAAAACCTTTTTTCGCTCGTGAGAGATTCAACTTCCAAATCCCCCCATTCTCTTTGGAAAAGCCGCTGGAGTGGGAGTGGGAACTGGAAAGCAAAGCACAGCCTTCGAAGCGGAGACGCAAAATGAGAGGGCCTTCTTTCATCGCGGCTCGCTCATTTCCGACTGCGGACGAGAAGATGTTTGGAATTCGCCGGCGAGAGATCGTAGGCGGGAAAGGAAAACGGGGCGAACATTTTTCTGCTGATGACGGCTAAACAAATTGTCGATCCCGTTTCTCCTGGGCAGGGAACGAAATTCACTCAAGGAGGATATAAACGTTATGAGTCTTAGGCGGGAGAGGGAGTGAGTTAATGACCTCGTAGAAATAACCACACTGAGCAGTTCGAAATCGGTTTACAAGAAAGACCTACAAAACACCAGTTTCTCTGGGAAATTCTCGATCCGGAACAATCCTTTTTAGCACCAATTTGCGCTTAATATTTTTGCGGAGTTGTTCTGCACAGATGAAAAATCAGTTTCGAATCGAAGTTGAGTTCCGAATAGTTTGATGTACTCATTGAGATGCGTTTCTATAAGTCACGCGCTTTTCGTGAATCAATTCACTATCACTATATTTCTTTGAGAGCAATCAAGCCACCAGAGGAAAGTTTCTATTACTTTAAATGTCAAATTTAATCGTAATACCAAACTGGAAAAGCGAAAAATAATTTTTAACCCTCGCATAGAGTTCCCTCACTGAAGGAACGTATAATAAAAAAAAATATTTTCGGTTGGATACTTGACTACGAAAGTAAACTGTTCACCCACCGATATTACATAACGTCTTAAAATAATATTTATACCTTGAAATCCCTTCTATAAATTGGGATAAGAATTGCCAAAGCCTGTCGTTACTTAAAAATAATATTTCACTAAACACTGACTGGGTCACTAGGCCATTCTTGGCTAAAAATTATGTGAACAAGAAATGAATCTTCCCTCTCTTAAATAAAACTAGAGTGATAGTAAATTTTATGTATCTATGTGTTTGTATAATAATGCATATGCATCAATTTGGTAGTTAAAGTATACTGGTCAGAGCTATTGACCTAGTGATCCTGAAAAAGAAAACCACAGAATATTATGCTAACCATCCGACAATTTATTTCTAGTGAGCTCAGCTAGCATAAGCTCATTTTGTATTTGAAGTACGCAATAAATAAATCATAACCTGAGCAGAAGAGTGCTTAGCTCATTGTAGGAAAATGTTCGGGATCCTCCACATTGAAACACACAGAGATTACAGTCGGCCACGGGAGAGATTTCCGATGAGTTGAACTTTGCCGGATCCGACGTAAAAAAAAGTAACTCGCTGTGATTCCATCGCATGTTTTCCTGCTCGAGGGATCCATTCCTACCCTTCCGGTGGCCGTGGGTGGGGGGAAATGGGAAGGGGATGCTTTGGGGATACAAGGGGTGAGAGAGGAGGAAGACCGGGGGGGTCGTTTTGGGGCCAATCTCCAAAACCCTCTTCCATCAATGGGATCCAATAAGCGAGAGGGAATAAGAGAGGGTGCGCTATGGGGTGAGAGGCTGGGGAATAAGATGGATAGTGGCGGATAGAGAGAAGGAGATATAAGAACCGGAGAGGGATAGTAACTGACAAGGGGAGAAAACGAGAGCAGTTGGTAAATTAAAGGGAGCGAGAATTTCGAGCAAGGCAGGTAGACTCCGGTCCGCTCGCGTAAAAACCGGATAATTAACGTAATTTGGCGATACACCAAGAAAACCTTTTCCTCCTCCACCTTCTCCTCCCTTCCGCAAAAAATTCTCCGATCCAAGGCGAGCCGAAACGAGGGGAATGGCTGAAAAATTCGAAAATTTCGAGGAACAATGAGCCGAATTGGTATTCGAGCCGAGGTTAGGTTGGCAAAAAAAAGGCGATGAGTGCGGGGGGGGGGGGGGGGGGGGGGAATTTTAAACGGCTTAAATTGCTTGAGAAAACAGTGACGGGATTTTTCGATTCCGAGATAATGGAAGTTTTTGGAATAACTACTCAAGGCTCTTTCCCTTGATTTAAACTCTCCTGTTTTCTTATCTTGACGATTATTTCTTCTTGATGAGCCCTGTTCTTATCTGAAGTGAAACTTTCGATTATTGAATAGCAACCCAATTAGGTAAATAAATCTCCAATTAACTATCGCTCTCGTGTGATATCACGTTTTCAAATAAAAACTACTCCATAAATCTGCACGAGGACGACTTAAGGGTTTCAGATGGCGAATTTCATTATCACTGACGTTTATCGGAGCATTCGTTTTTGCAAATTAAATCCCACGGTCAATTTCTACTTGCACCTACGAAAAAATACCGGTTTACACTAAAATATGTTAAATTGAACGTGAGTGTAAAAAATCGTGAAGAAAGTAGGGCTTTGAATAATGATATTGCACGCCAAGTGATGTAAAGTGCTAAGTGTTAAAGAGAAATCAAACTATTCATTTCTAATTTGACTCAATGGACTGAGCACAGCAAAAAAGTACTACGCACAGTAAGTTAAAAATCAACAAAACACCTTAGTTTTAATGATTGTTTGAAAAAATAATATTTGATATGAATCAGAAAAGTAATGATAAGAATGTGCAGCTAACCGTGACGGGAACAAAATTAACTCCAGTTACTTATAATTTTAAAACGAAGACGAAAAACTGTAGGATTGGAAGCTAACAATTCATAATTCTAACTCAAGTAAAGATAAAAACAAAACGGAAAACTTATAAAAAATATTAGCAAACACCTCATTCTAGTATTCAACTAGCATTCAACTCCATGGCGGCTGGATGATATATCGAATCAATGGAAAGAAGGAAAAATAATAATCTTGGCTATTCCTAAGATATCCTCAGATAAAAAAAACATACAAACAGTATTTCAAGATTCGTGTGAATTCCAGACGAAAATTCTGGTATTTTGGTTGGATAAATGTTACAGACGGAAATTTAAGCCTTTTAAACAAATCAAACTGATTGGAAGAATAAAATTCGTAAAAACTATTACACACTACTAATTTTTACCAGGGAGATAAACATGGAGAAAACACGCAGGAAATTAACACGGGGAAATCACCGGTATCGTATGCGAGATTCATAGTCAAGAGAGTAGTAAATTTTGTGATATTAATCTCCAAGCATAGCAGTAATCGATTGAACAAAAAAACCCGCTCACTTTCGGCACTGGAGATAAATGAACGGGAAGTTAAAGAAACTGGGAAAGAAGAGGATGATACGAAGAGAACGAGTAGGCTAATAAGGCGAGAAGGCAAAAATGAGAAGAAAAAGACACGGTACTGGAAAATAAAAGAAAAGCGGCGAGTGAGTGAAAACAATTGAATGAGTGAGACCATTGATAAGTTCTTTTTATTGGGAAATGATTGAAGGCGTTTGCGGAATACGGAAAAAAGGAAAGGCCATGGTGTGGCCCCAGGGTCGGGAGATAGGTTAGACGTATATTTTCGGGAAGGATTTGAAGATATATAGAGAGAGGGAGGGAGTCGGAGTTAGAGAGAGACGGTGGAGAGTGTGAGGGTATATAGATTTATAAAGGTGAAGGCTGTTTGAAGAGGGCGAGAAAGCATAGCAAACCCCCTTTTCCAGCGACCCCACCTTTTTTTTCCTCTTCACACACACATACCACCCCCTCTTATCTTTCTCTCTTTCCTCCAAATCCTTCGCGCGCCACGATCCATTCCAATCCTTAAACCTCCTCACTTTCCCGCCTTCGAAACGCACCGAACTGGTCCCTCCTTCTTTTATACCAACACCTACCACCACTACAAAGCTTCTATCGAGTTCCCCGAAGCCGGATCTTTGTCGCGTCGTCCTTTGCCTCTCTCAAAATGGTCGTGGTCACTTCTGCATTTCTACGACGACAATCAAGAAGTATTCGTGACCAGTTGGGTGTGACTTGCCGGCTTTTCCGTCGTGGAGATGGCGAAGCAAATCGGAGTTGGTTTCCACAAATTCCATTGCCTTTGCGGATTTCATCGCAGGATTTTTTGTCAACTACATCCTAAAACAACACATTTTTAGCGAAAACTCTTACGGTGAGGTGGAATGTACTCGTAGATACTCCACCTAATTCAAATGATAATGTATTATGAATATTTTTGTAAAAATAATGAGCTCAGAGGCATTAATTTTATTATTTCATTGAAATAAACTAATAATTTTACTTCGAAGTGTTACGCTTTATAAACCAGTAAAAGTCGTAGATTTTTCAGAGAGTAAACGCGTCGTGTTGAAATAAAATCCAGTGGAAATATTGCACAGTCTCATTGTACTAACTTCAAAACTTAAAAAATTAAAAATGGTAACTGTAGTGAAGCTGATTGCGGCAAGTGATTAAACCTATTAGTGCATAGCGTCTGATATATCGCACGCGCATATATTTTTTCTGGGCTCCAGTTGACATGCACTACATAGTGATGCTATATTACGTTCAAAGGGAAATCTGTCTTCACCGCTGCGCTAATGTTTTAGTTCCATCATTGACTTTATCGTGTTAAGAAGCGTTTATGTGAGGAATGGCATTGAAAGAGTTTTCAGTCACCCGCACGGGGTGAGTAAATAATTTTTATTGAAATATTTTGCTTAATATATTGATAACTTCTTTCTCATTTTTGTTCTAAATATTGATGTTTTTTATTAGATCACGTTTTTCTTGACTATTTTTTAAAATGTGTTATCAACACATGAAACTTGAACGTCCGATATATCGGACGCCACGCACTCTCGTAGCTAAGCTAATGATGGCTACTCTTATATTTTATGAATAAATATTTACTTTAGTGTTGTAAATTTAATCATAATATTAAACTAATTTTATATAACGGTAGAATACAACCATATTGTAAGCAGGTATCAATGAAAAGATTCTTTGACCTTGGCAATAAATAAATATAAAAAGTCAATGGTACCTCTAGAGGTGACTAATGATGCAGGCTTACCCTCAAATGTAACAGCATATAAACTATGTGAGTGGAGACCTTACATACCTCCTCATACTTCCTCCTAATTCACCCTCGCACTTCCAAACCTCCGTTCCAACGTAGTAAGATACCAATGCGATGTGGTGAAAGGGATTTTTTGACGCCTCCGAACGGCCACATTTCCCAACTTAACCACTTTCCCCGCTATTTACTCCCCCAATCCACTAGCTTCCCCCTCCCTACCCCATATTTGAGTCTGCCGCCAGAAAAAAACCTTTCCTCCGACCCCTCTCCCATCTCCATCCTTTCATTCCCTTCCATTTTCCTCTTCCATCGCACACTTCCCTTCAGCAACCCCATTTGTTCCGACTCTTAATAGCATTTTCCCTCCCCGCTCCATCGCAGGTCAAGAAATCTCCAATTAAAGATAAAAGAATATCTCTCGCAGAGATCGGGAGGCGAATGGAGTTGATTGTGTAGGCACTAATAATAAAGGCAATTCATTTATTTTTTGAAAAGAGGGAAGATCATTCGTATTTCCGAGTGAACATATATTTCACCACAATTTATGCCAGCTCAATCAAGGCGAGACGGAAGTCATTGCACTCTCAATACAAGAAACATTACTCAAGCTTAAAAACTGTTTTGAACGAGAGCTAGCAAAGAAAAGCAATCTCTAAATAACGACAGTGACATGAGGATAACATATTGCGTTACTGTCAATAAAGTTAATTAGGTAATTTTCTGGTAATTTCATAAGGTAAAGGTAATGAGGATGAGGGACTGTTTTCATTCATGTAAGTATTCTACATGTTAAGGTAGGTTTCCATGGCATTAAGAAGTACTTCCTTCATGTACTTCCCTCTTCAAAGCACAGTAAGGCCGACTCTATTTTATTCTATCTATAAATTATATCCTCTTCCTTACTATCCCTTCTTTAGCTAACATTCTACCCTCAAACTCTGCTTTCAACATTCCCTCCCCACTTAGTACTCGCTCAATCCACCATGTTTCTTCGTCGTTCCTCTTCTTCTTTGTCTACTTCACCTTCTCCATTCTTCGCCGTACCCTCATCTCGAACGCCTCCATTCTACTCTCGTCCTCCTTCCAAAGTGTCCACGTTTTCGCACCGTAAAGATCATATCTCCAGGAGGGACTGAATATCTTAGTTCATAAGTATCTAAAAGTAAGTGAAGCAAGCGAGTTTAAGTTGAAGGGCACCTTTACTTGTGTTAATAATAAAGAGATAGCACTTTTTCACATATTTATTCAGTAACGTGCGACCCGTTTCGACCGTTAGGTCATTCTCAAGTATACACTGAACATTATTAAATTAAAAAATATCCAGTGGTAAGGAAGGCATATAGCAGATATGAGGTATTTAGAAACGATTTGCGAATAAATAACGAATACAATGGTCTCTACATTCCTATTGGTAATTTAGTTCAGCCTTATCGAAATTCTTATTTTAGTCTAATCGAGATAATAGCTCAAAGAAACCATTTGCCTAAAATGATGAAATCAATGATTTTATGAGGTTTGGAATTATTTTTAATAATATTTGAGTGGTAAAGAAAGCATTGACGAGAATACTTCTACTGAATAAGAGATTTTCTTTGAAAGAATATCCTGATTTATTTTGTACAAGACACATCCTTAATCGACAAATTCACTTCTGAACTCCCCCAATTACTTTCCTTTGACGGATGATTTTAAGGGGTTTACATTTATGGCTGTATTTATTGTGAAATGAATAAATTCCAGATGCATGCGAGTGTCTAATATGTACTATTAAGTTATAAATCCCTGTATATTCCTAAATATAACACGACACAAATATTTCCTTATTCACGCGGAAAGAATCATTATTATTCTTCATGCCTTTCATTCGAGGAGCAGATGCGTTGTTTTTCTCCGCCATTCCCGACTCGGTTTGAAGGAATAAGAGAAAGAGATCGGAAGTTTTTCTTTTTCCCGTCGGCGCGTATGTAGTATATGCGGCGGGAGGGGCTCGCGCGGTTGTGTGCGAGTCAATTCTTGTTTGCTCAGCTCCTCCCCACATGGGAGCACCGGCGGAAATTGAAGACTTCGGGAAAGAGAGGAGCGATGATGGGTACGGTTGTAGAGAGAGGAAATAGGGAAGGGGGAATATGAAAAGGGCAAGAAGAAGAAGAAGCGAAGAAAGAGGAGGAAAGAAAAGATGGCTGAGGGGGGGGAGGAGGAATATGCGTGCTTTTTGTGGGGGAAGTGGATTTCGCAGACTCGTCAAGCGTAGGCAGAGGAAACATCATCCTTTCCCATCTTGCGAGGAGGAGGAAACACATCGAAATGATGCTTCTTTGAGGTCTGATAGCACGTATGGGTAGACTTCCTTTCCAATGTGTGCCCTAATAGATAGATAGGGTGAGGGGAGGGGAGGAGGAGGGAATGGGGGAAAGAGGAGACCCCTTTGCGGAAGAGATTTCACAGATATGATATTTCTGTTTATGTTCTTCCAAAACCCTCCCTCTTCCTATTTATTCCCTCTTTCACGGCGAGCATTCCTCCGCGAAACCGAATACGTCTGTCGATGCGGCCCGCATCGGTGTTGCGTAACCGGGATCATTGATATTTTTTTTGCATAAGGTGATGGTTACCGTCGCGCAGTCTCTGCACGTGAGTCGGGTTACTTGGAGAATGTGCGTAAAAGTGGCGACCTTACCCCACGATTTGAAATTAGTATCGCAAGCGTGGCGTCTGTGTGAAGCGGAGATATATTTCAGTGTTATTTTGGATATTCGCAATCGCAGGCAGATGTTTCAACAGAGGAGATTGAAGTGAATGTGATCCTATTGAAATTGTCCCCTCACTTTATTATTCACTTCTTATTTTCGCAGCGTAAGCGTTATATCAATTGAAATCCAATTTGATCTCAGGGCGTGACGTCAAAGCTGGGTGGCTAATCGTATTGAAAATGAAGCGACTGCAATTGTAGTAACTTCTTTCATGCAGAAGAGCAGCAATTAAAACTTTTCTGTCCATTTGGCACGCAACGGTGCTGCGTAACCGGCATCATTGATATTTTTTTTGCATAAGGTGATGGTTGTCGCGGAGCAGTCTCCACCTGTGAGTCAGGTTACTAGGGGAATGTGCGTAAAAGTGGCATCCTCAACGTGCGATTTGAAATTAGTATCCCGCGCGTGGCCTCTGTGTGAAGCGGAGATATATTTCAGTGTTATTTTGGATATTCGCAATCGCGGGCAGATGTTTCGAAAGAGGGGATTGAAGTGAATGCGATCCTTTTGAAATCGGTCCCTCGCTTTAATTAACTTCTTATTTCCGCAGTGTAAGCTTTATATTAGTTTTAAAAAAATTCTAAATAATCATAAAAGTCTTTATTATATTGAGTAACTCAAGTCACTGAAATTAGCATGGAAAGATATTCTGCACATTCAAAGAGCAATAAACTTTTCCCGAATCTGGAATATTTCTCCGACAAAAGCAAAGATGTTCAGATGAGTTCGTCGGAGGGTATAGAACATTTTTTTGTACATCTTCACTTTATAGAGATAAAAAATTCGTTTACGTCAGAAACTATTTCTACAAAAATACTCGGAATAATCCTTACGTATTTATATACGCCGGTGTAAAAAAGAACTTTCAATGATACATTTTATTCACTTCGGGAGCGAGAATAGAATGATGCCGTTACTGCTCGTAAAATACGCTAAAATCCGATTTGAGGGCATTGACTAAAGTTGTGATCTTCAGCGATAGCGGCAAAGTGAAGAGAGAGTGAGAGAGTCAAAAGGAAGGAGGGAGAAGAGGAGAAGGAGGCGGCTTTGAGAGTCGAGGGTATGGCGGCGGCTCAGAATGGGTGGTGGGGGAAATCCAAAGAGGAGCAGGGACTGCCGTTGCTAGGCAACCGGGGATCCCGTCATGAAAAGCCTATATGGCTACGCCACCGCCTCAACCCTCGGGGCCAACCTTCTTTCACACACTTCACTCTTAACGTCTCCATTCCTTTCCTTCGCCGCCCAGCAAAGAAATCTTCCCCTCCCCTTCTTAAGAAGTCTTTATACGATGAGAAAACAACTCCACACCTTGGTGACATCTTTCTCCTTCCATTCAGTCTACTAACGCAGAAACGAAATAGCACTGGCACCCTTGTTGAAGGCGGTTTTTTTACGACGGGTAAAAGAAAGGTCTCCAAAAGGATTAGGGTCGGCATCTAGTTAATCCAAAATCCTTCTCCTGCTCCAAGCATTGTGTATGAGGCTTTTATGTCGAATCACACCAAACTAAAACTTGAAAAGTTATGAAAATGTGGCTGATTACTAAATTATCGATTTTTGAAAGTGATAAAAATTACGAAATTGAAGGATTTGATAATTTCCCTTCTCGAGAATATATTTATATATAAATCCCATTGCTTTTCTGACCCAAAACATGAAACATGAAACAACCTTGGTCACCTTCAAATTTGGGTCTGAAAGTGATGAAAATTAGGAACTTGAAGGATTTGATTCCTTCCCAGGGAATGGTGCTGTAAATGTCTCTCGGGATTTTTACCGGGTTAGGCAATACATTACTGCCGACTTTTCTATGAAATACTCATCCGCCAGCCCTCAGGACGATGAGATATTTCATCTAAACGTCAGAAGAAATGGAATGCCTAATCCGGTGGAAAGCACGTGGGACATTTACTGCCACATTGTGAACTTGACAATTAAATGCGCAAAAAGCCAAAAGATACAGCATAATCATTCAATTCACTCAAGAAATTCATTCCGTGCGAGTATGTAGACATTTTCACCATATGTATGCATATATGGAGGCAAGGCAAGAGGTATAAAAATACTCCACGATATGAATTGCATGCGAAGTAAATTGATACGATAACCGAGACCGATTATTAAATAAGAAAAGCGGTGGTTTACACTGAAAAATTCACTCTCCCAAATGTGAAGGCGACGAAGGTCGTTTAAAGGATCTGAAGAGCAATGGAATTATACCTTATTACATTCTCGTGAAGCCAAAATATTCAGTGAAATCGTTCAGTTTGTAGAATCTTCACAACCTGAAGCCATATAAGTACTAGTTACGAGCTCACATATAAGAAAATGTAAGATAGCGACCACTAAAAGAACATCAACTATGAAAGTTGGCAACATAGGGCTAAGGATATATTATTTAAAGTGATTTCATTTGATTTCCATTCAATAAATCAAATAACGAATGCCAATTTTGAAAAATATTCACCTTGATGCGGCCATTTAAAAATATTTCAAGTCGGTATCACTTACCACATTTTCAATGCATTATTTTTTATAACAATGTAATTATATTATGAGGGTTTTATTTTTACATAATTTTGTCACCGCAGAAATTAGGTAGGTACATCCGAAAATTTGCTTTTCGTAATACGAATCCGAACAGTAGCCATCATAAAATTTGCAAAATACCATTTTGCTAATCCTTAATTTCTTAAATTATCATACCAAATACGCCCATTTATCTTCTGCTACATGAATGCTAAAATTCCATGTGGGAAAAACCTATGATCACTAATATATTTAAAATGACGAGAGATCAAATGATCCCAAAAGAAGGGAGAATCATGTCATGGAAAAGAAAAAAATGTCCCCTTCTTCCGATTTCTCTCCACCCTCTGTTAAACAGCGCTTTTCGGCATTAAAAGCCTTTAAATAAAGTATGACGCTGTGTGCATTCTAATTGCACTCGATTGGGCTCGCTCGACGTTAATGAATTTATTTTTTCATATCGCGGATAAACCTTAGAAAATGAGTCACTCATCTGGAACGTGAAATATATTGCCGGCGTCATTAGTTAATAAATCACAAAATGTGAGTAATCCGATTGTACATCGGAGGCAAGGCAAAATTGGTCCAGCTATTAAAATATCGCGCTGAAATGAAGCAAATAATTATGATTTCATCATCGAACGAATTTATAAATCCGCGCGCAATCGGACATAAATTACGGGTAAAAATGCATTTAAAGGCTCCGCCAATTACTGCGAGAAGTAACGTGATATACCATCGAATGAAGTTTCATTAATTGTGATGTTAGCATGAAAAATTAAATGAACGTGCAAAATGAGCGTAGCTTGGTAAATAATGGTATTTTAAGCATTATATTGGCAAATATTCCCAGATGATAAATATCCAATAAAATATTTATTAAACGCCTCTCAAAAATGAGGCGAATAAAAATGATGATGGAGGAACGCTCGCATAGTTTGAAAGGTTTGTCAATTTCGCTTTAAGGGTAGAAATAGACAAATAATATGAATAAGTTACTACACAATGTAAAAAGTACACCTTAAATTACTGAAGAAAATATTGGAATGAAGTGTTGTATGAGCAGAACTCTACTTATAGTAAATCACATATCAAATTTTTCAGAAATTCTCCAGGTTAAAGTGATGGTCAATTTTATTGCTTAATCTGCAACATTAAAAATCATCTCCTAAAAATGATACGAAAAAATTTGGTTGTACAAGAAGAGAAATTACATTTGAAAAACCAAAAACATATGTTACAATCAAAGAATGGATAAGTTACCTGCATGTCAAAAACGATGTGTTTGATCCTCGCTCCATTTTTCAACAAAGGTAGTCTGCGAGGCCAAAGATTTTACTTTGATTACTGTACATTACTCGTATTTATAATGTACTCCATCTTCAGCATTATTACCCTTATAGTTTATCGGGTGTAACAAAAATTTGAGGGGATGGGGTTGGTGTGGTGGCTAGAGTTTTGGCTTCCCACCCTGTGGGCTCGGGTTCAAATTCCGGCGGTGGCAGAGAATTTTCAGAGACTGCCCGAATCCCTGCTTGAATGTTGTGCGGATGACATTTTAAGCGCAACACCCCGTCCGTCGAATGGGACGTAAAGCCGTGATACCCTTGGCGCCTTTCGTTAAGAGCAGGCTAATGCCAACGCCGGATTTCTCTCCACCCTTCATTCCATATCCTTCCCTCATGGGGCAAATAACCTCAGCTGTCGGTCGCCTCCTCTAAATACCATATTATATTCTGCAATATGCCATTATTCTATCTTTCTTACCTAAGCTTCCCTCATGGCGCAAATGACCTCAGCTGTCGGTCGCCTCCGTCAAATACCACACCATACCTAACATTTGAAACTTATACCAGAGTACGCATCAGATACCGAGTACCCTATGCATGTACCCGAAACTTATTGGATCTAAAACGTTCATATTTAGAATATAGACTTTATTACTAGAATATTGACGCTATATATCCTAATACTATCAAGATGATAGCGTCAGTTTTTAACGATTAACGTGCCTCGAAAAAAGTACAAAACAAAGCCAGTTTTTTAGGGAGCAACGCGTGTTTTAACTCCAGCAATCGAGGAATAAACGCATCATACAGTACATCAAGCTGCAAATACCTATGTACGGAGAGAAACGTTCTACCCGCAAGTCGACACGACAAAGCACTTAATCTTGCGATCGGGTGCACGGGAAAGCAGCCACCTCATTAGACGCACGCTATGACCACGAATTCGGGATTCAGAAGTGCACATCAGTTGGGGACGGGAAGGGAGGGAGGGAGATACAGGTTTTGTTACGCCAAAGAAACAAAGGGAGTGGTTATAGAGGCAGAGTGGATTTGGATGGCAAAGCAAATAAATTCTCGCAAAGCGCATCGGAAATGCGCGGATTTTTTTTTCAAACGCAGCTAGATAGAGAGATAAAAAATAACACTGCCACGAGAGAAAAAAAGCAAAGGGAGAGACATACAATGGGAATTCTGCTTGATTTGAGGGAGGGCGAGAGTGAATTACGCGATTTGTCCGTAGAATAAAAATCACATGCTGTTATTTTTTCGGACAAATCCTTTTCCCTTCCCTTTACCTCCTCGGTCGGAGAGAGAGAGAGAGAGAGAGAGAGAGAGAGAGAGAGAGAGAGAGAGAGGTCGACAGCCCGGGTCCCCCCGAAATAAATGAGTTTCGCTTCGAATCACGGTGTGTATTCTCTCTTTATTTATATAAAAAAATTAAATCGCTGATTGATTGGTTCCCTCCCGCGACAGTTCAGTCCATCAAAAATATTTACTGAGCCCTCTCTCTCTCTCTCCTTCCACCCTGGCAAAAAAAAGGACAATCGCGGGCGAATGGTAATTCGCGTCGGGAGTTTTTTTTTAAAACCAATTACGACCGTTGAGTAGGAGGAGGAGGAAAGGGAGTAGGATGGGGAGAGGAGGACGAATAAAAAAACCGTAAAGGGAAAAATGCATGTATTAATAATATGGAACAGATACGTCCTTCGGATAAAACAAAAAAAGGGAGTCACAAAATCCACAAAAACCTCAATTTTTTTCGCTATCATCCGATCGGACGACCTTTTCCAAAAGCCCTGCCGCCTCTTCGCGTGTATCTCTTTTTTTATTATTATTGTCAATGCGAAAACGAGAATTCCGCAAATTAAAGAAAACATTGGGAGCAAAATTGACCAAATTAAGTCACCTTTTAATCACGATTAAATTTTTGATGGAATCGACTCATTTAAAATACACATATTCCGCGGAAAAAACCAGTTAGCAAGAAAACGCTTTTTTTTGTTTGCGGAGTGATTTATGAAAAATGTACAAATTATCAGGAGATGACCTTTTTCCTCGTCCGCAGGTTTTTTCTTTTAATGGGCAATTTTAATTATCGCCATCGGAACTGAATTCACTGCACTAACATTGGGTCATTGAAAAACAACAGACGTCACGTTTTTAAAACGCCACATTTAAAACAAAACTTTTCTCCTTGATGTTTTGTTCTGTGAATTCTTATTTTAATTAAATGCGACAGCAAGAAAAAATTGATGACAGTTTAGAATAGTTGAAATGGAATTCAGTTATTTAAAATGAAAAATATAATTTTATCAGCGGAGCTACTTCCCCCTTCAGTTGTAAAGGCCAAACCTATTATTTCCCTGACAAAAGATTTTTTTAATAATTTGAAAGACGGTTTGATAAGTGAATCTTTCCAAATTTTTACCCCAAATTTATAACGTATGAACTGTAGAATATATGAAAAACATTATATCTGAAATGAGAATCAACAGTACCTACCCATTTTAGTTCATCATCAAAACAACATCATACTAAAAAGTCCTTGCTCCCTCCAGAAGACTAAAACGTTAGGAAAGAACAAGTGGAACCTGTAAAACCTCTTTCATTTATTATCAAAATTATAATTTCAGATAGCTTGAATGTAACACCCCCTGCTTCACGCCTTTTAGGCGGCTTGTGGGGATTTATGTAAATGTATTTAATTCCAGAATATAAGAACTACAGCTACTGCGTGACTGAGCCAACACACTACTTTATCAACGGAATACTTTCAGATAGGCGTGAACCAAGAAGAAAATATAAAAAAACCGGTGAGATGAAGAACACCGGTAAACAGCTATTAGCCAAACAGACAATGAGAAACAGGATAACGGAGGTCTGACATGAAGGGATATCCTTCATTTCTACGTGCGACCGCAACAGCCTAGCAGTGTTTCCGGACATCCAGGCCTCCCAGAACATCTCCTCGCTCCGAGAAAACCCTACCGTCTCCTCTCTATCTCCCTGATTAGGGCCGAATTTCTTGGGCTTGTGTGTGAGAGAGAGAGAAAGGGGATTAGCGGAGATGTAAGGCTCCTGCAGAATGCCAAGTGGGAGAGGATCTAAGATGCGGCGGGGGATATACTGAAGGAGTCTCCATGGGGAAGTAGCGGAGGAAGTTAACCGGGAACGGAGCCCCGATGACTGGGATAATTTGCGCCATTAAGGACAGGTAAGCAGGAAGGCATGTGAGGAACACATGGAGCGTGGCCTCCGAGTGATGTGTAAAGGCCATTCACTACAGCCTACATATGAAATTTATGTCATATATATGCTACACATTTACATGTTTAGGTGTTCTGTAAAAAGAGCAAGAAATACGTTTTCTTCTTGAGGCGAATTCTGATGAAACTATGCAATGGTATAGGTATGGTATTTTGAAGGAAGCGACCGACAGCTTAGGTCATTTGCGCCATGAAGGAATAATAATAATAATAATTTCGTCTTATTTTTTCAAGCGAATTTAGGACAGAGTTGTCCTCTCTTACAATTAACTTGATTGACAATCACAAACATCCATGCCTTGGATGGTGATCAATCCACCCAGTTGGGATTCGAGCCCGCGACCTCTAGGATAGCAGCCGGGGACTTTACTCCGGCGCCATCGAGGCCGGAGGAAAGGGTAGGTAAGTAAGGGTGGAGAGAAACCCGGCGTCGGCATTAGCCTGCTCTTAACGAAAGGCGCCAAGGGGACCACGGCTTTACGTCCCATCCGACGGACGAAGTGTTACGCTTGAAATGTCCTCCATACATTCAAGTAGGGACCGGGAAGTCTCTGAAAATTCTCTGCCACCGCCGGGATTTGAACCCGAGCCCACGGGGTGGGAAGTCAACACTCTAACCACAACACCAACCCGATCCCCAGTTATGCAATCAAGTATAAAAATAATTTTAACGGTGTTTGGCAAAATATGTTGGAGCAGTATGCTGGATAAAATGATAAAACTTATTATACTATCCACAGGTTTATTAATAATGACAACGTACTTCAACGCTCATCATCATATAAAATAGAAATAAACTAATTTTTATAAATACACTATAAATAATCAATAGCCGGCTTCGGTGGCGGCGGGGTAACGTCCTCGCCTGCCAAACAAGAGGTCGCGGGTTCGAGTCCCGCCTGGGTAGGTTTCCCCGGGTCCAGGGCATGGTTGTTATTGTACGTTTGTTGTTACACTTGTTGAATACCCCGGTATAAAATGGCCAATAAGAGCTGTATCCGGTGGTTTGAAAGTAAAAAAGTAAAAAGTAGCCTTGTTTGTTATTTCTACTTGACCTGATTATGACGATGAGCGTTGATACGCGTTGTTATTATTATTAAACCAGTGGACAGTACAACAGGTTTTATAATTTTATTCGTATTTAATTGCCCAATCCAGTTTCACTCAACATGTTTCTCCATTTGGAAAAGTATTGATGACCAATTCTTGAGAGCAGGATTTCAGGTGTTTGAGAGAAGTCGGAAAATGTCGTAGGATGAATTGGTATTATTGGAATGAGTATTATTCACAAATAATTTACATTTTACATGCTAAATGTTTAGTTGGATCATGAAATCGAGCATGTTGGAGATGGTCAAAGAGAGTGGAGTGATATGAAGATATTAGGTGTAAAAATAGAGTATTCCTGTGCATCCTTCAATTTCGATATTTTTAATTGAAATTCTAATCATCTGTTTTTCAGTCAAATCATTAAAATGTGAGGCAACTTAAGTCCTCCATTAATTTTATACAGCATCAGTCCTGGTATGCCTGATTGAAATTCCATACTGCGTCCCTTTGACTTGATCCGTGCATACTATTAATACCGACACGCATACTAGTTCAATACTTTCGTCCGTGCCAGCCTTGATCACAATCAGAGACAATATTTTGGAAAAGTTTCATAAAAATTTATTTCTGGTTAACAAATGTACTCAATGGAATAAATATGGCCGACTGATAGATAATTATTGAGATAAGTATTTAAGAAGTGTACACATCCAATGCATGAAAAAATCACTAGTTAAAAGTCAAAGCAATGCACGAGAATGATGACCCTGTTCAAAAATAAAATTAATAAAACTAGCAAAAGTTTATTAACAAATCTCCCAGTCAAGGGAAATAATATTTTCGTAGGAATTTAGAATTTAAATCATCACAATGCAATATACCTATGCTGGGAATAAACCTTTTTTAATGGACTATGGCTTTCTGGATATCAACTTTGCCAGGTATCAACTTGATATCTCCCTCTGACTACACAAGATATCTCCTCCTTCCTGTATTGAACATTCAAATTATCGTCTCCGCCCAGAATGCAACTCCCTTAGACTGTTCTCTGGTGCACCCACTAACGCCCTACCCCCTCCTCCTTTCACCTTAACTGCTCCGGTGTTATGGAAGTCGGTGAGGTTAAGGGAATGGGGTCTTAACACTTTTTTCACATGAACACGAAGTTTACATCCACGTCTTATCCCCAACAAACTCCAGCCAAGGCCGCTGAGTTCCATTGTGACCTGCTGGCGCACGGTGAATTCCATGACATATTTGTGGAATATGTCAAAACTGTTTCTATTTAAAAAAAATGCTCTTTGCAGTCAAGAAAAATATAACAAATATCACTTTAGTTACTCTCTCTTATTCCACACTAAATGATATAAAAAAAATGTAGATGATCTGAAGGCTTTCCTCAAAAAAGGAAGTTTAGTACGGTGACTGCTAATTTTCGGGTTCTCCAGCCGCGTCTGTCGTTTATGGTTGACAACAGTTTCGGGAGCCATCGTGCTTCCGTCTTCAGGTCGAAGGTGAGAAGTTTTCATTTTTTGCCATCTTATATAGCACTGGCCGATCTCCTCCTGTGCGCTGATTAGTCAGAACTCTCTTCCAAACGTTGCTGATTGGGTAGCCGTTGTCCCTGTTGATATTTTGTGTTTTGTGTTGATATTTTGTGTTTTGTCAACCATAAACGACAGACGCGGCTGGAGAACCCGAAAATTAGCAGTCATCGTGAACAACGCCGCGGAAACCTACGCACGAAATTTTGTACGGGTTGTAACGACAAAAGTCTAGCAAAAATTAGCTCTATTGCTAGAGATAAATTTACGGAAGATACCATTTACGAATAGGGTAGGTATTTCTCATAGCGAATTAAATGGCCAACACCAAAAATTGCCGTAAAGGTAAAATTTATTCCTTTACACCATATTCTGAAATGATTTTAATGACCATTTTTCCAATTTGATTGAGGAGCAATACACCACGAACGGATAGCTCTATTATCAGCTGTTCTTTGAGCAAACTTTATCCATCGAAGGTATCAAAAATTCACCAAGTATCAAAAATTAAAGTTTATAAAATAGTTGAAGCCCTAGGAATATGAGGTGAAACAGTTGAACGCAATTATTAACAAGGAGCATGTGCATACAGCCCATTAAAATCTGCCGCTACACGTCTTCACCACATCGAAAGCATTTCAGGTAATAACCTCGGTGCTTCAAAAATTAGCTATCAGCTCAAATTAACAAAGCAGTAAGTACCTGTGATTTTAACAATGTCTTCAAAACTTAAGATCACACTAATGGCTTGGTGGCTCAGCTCATAGAAAAGTCTAGGGACAAAGTCGTCAGGAAACAAAGATCCAAGAACAAACATCCGCACGTCGGAACGATTCATATCAATGCTCGGCAGTCGCGAGCGGAAGCGACGCTTTTGAACCGACGAAAATCCCACCGAGATTAAGGAAAGCAAGATGGCTGAGGAAGCCGACACACAGATGCATCCCCCCTCTTACGGGAAGCAGAGAGACTAACGTGCAAAATCCCGTCGCATTTGGAGCACGCGGTTTAACTCCTCTGACAGACTTTCATGCACGCACCGCACTTTTTAATCCCCACGTACAACCAGGCCCAGGCATTTCCTACGAGCTATCTCTCTATCCTCCAGTTACACACACAAACCCTATTCCCCCGCCCGGGTGCAGCGGTGGCAGGAAAGGCAAGCCGCCGCCTGGCCGAGTCGGGAATGCCACCCGACAACGGGGGGATGAAATTAACGGCCCTGGGTGGTGTATGGAACGTGCTCAGAAGGAAAAGGGTGTGATAGGAGAAGTTGCGGAGGAAGACGGACGCGGAGAGTTAGTGGAGAAACATAGGAACCCCTCCCCCCGTCTTTTTCTCACACCCCTATGTAACGCGGAGAAGGTGAAGCTTTCGTTCGGGAGATGGAGGGAGGTAGTGGAAAATGGTTCCCAGACTAACCGTAAGACGTTGCTGTCGGTGGAAAGAAAAGCGGCGGATAGGTGGTGCAGGGGTCAGGGTGTGGAGGGCGGCTGCAGGGTAAATAAGGACGAGGAAAAGGATGGAGACGGGTTGGTTGGGAAGGGAAGGGGGCGTTATCCCTGCAGAGTGTTGGTGAGCCGAGGACGTGACGAGAAAATTTTCCCCGACTCTGTCGTCGCCTCGTGAGGTAAGGGACACTTCTCTCCGCCCCTGCTTCCTCTTCACTCCCGTTACCCACACCTGATCTCTTTGGTCCCTCAACGAGAACCGCTTTTTTGAGACGCATTCTCTTCCAAAATCTACGTATTGCCCTTTGTAAATCGATCAAAAGTATTTTCCCCATTATAATTCGATTCAAACAATTTATTATTTAGATTTCTAATGATTCGGCAGATTTAGTGGAAAAACTCATTAGAAAAACTTCAGATGAGTATGATATTTTAGAGCAGTTATGATATAAAGAACCTGTAGCATATTTCATGTTGTAATAAAATTATTTGCGCATTTCTCACTTTTATAATTCAAGCAGGTCTTCACTATTTTTCACTTAACTGATAATCAATGCCACAAACCACTCTATCTACGGCAAATATTTCTTGAGGATGAGAGCTTAATAACAACATTTCGAGATTTCGATAGTTTCCTTCTCTGTCTTCACAATAGAGACGATTTATCACAACGAAAAGACGCTAACATCACCATTTAATGTAAGACGTCATTGATTTAGTTTACCAGATTGACGATTATAAATATCACTAACTATTATTATAATATTTAGTCTGTGACTATTCTTGAGCTAAAGATAACTAAAGGTAAGTAATTTTGTAGCAATTAGCTACATGGGGACAAAAATGCTCTTTTGAAAAGAAAGAAAGGTGATTAAATACGGGAATAAGCTACATGAAAACTGGAAAACCTCGGTTCCTCGTAGTACAGTCACCAATAGGCCTAAAATTTAAGAGAAAAAAGGAATCCTTACCTTTCGCTGGGCACACTAGTAAGTTCATTGCCTGTGTGACAGATCTCTAAAATGCACGATGTACTCCAACTTCGGGTCATTAAAATGGATGGGGACTAATGAGGGGTGAATAAGAGTGGAATAAAATAAATCTGACCGAAAAAAGTATTAGAGGAGTGAGCTAACATCAAATAAAAGCAGAGAGCGGAAAAGCTGCGACATCGGTTCGCGCGGAAACAATTACGGCTTCCAATAAAAAGCACGAGAGAAGGTCTGAAAGATTAGAGCAATTGTCAAGTATACTTCAGCTTCAAAGAACTGGTTTGCGTGCGGTGGATTCAAGAGAAAAATTGAGCCTTAAATAATATGGGTCGAGAGCGTAAAGCCACTAAGGCAGCTTAGAAACATCAAAGGGAGAGTAGAATGAGGGCAATATTGAGGGTTATACGTGGCAGTAGTTACATTCTAAAAGAATGGGAAAATGACAACTTAATGCAAAGTTTTAGACAAAATTAAATTCGCAAATTCATTTTTTTTCGGAATGTAAAAGGCCAAAATACTGTCAAATTTAGTACGCCGAATTTGGGATGACTTATATTCCGGAAGGAGGGTCATTAGTTAATGGCCAGAGTGATGCATCAATAAGAAGCTTGTGCTATCGAAGTTACGCAGCTAATTGATTACTTCACACATAATGGCGTCAGAGAGATACATTGAAGGATAGTATGCTTGCCGTAAGAAAAAAAGATGAAAGGGAGAGATAGAAGATGAAGATAAACAGAGAAGAGAAGAAAACCAACTTATTTCCCAATAAAGTAATTTTGAAATTCTAAATCTAAAAACCTAATTCTAAAAATTAAAAAAAAATTAAATCAAAACTTGACATTCATTAAAAATAATTTAGGCTGCATTTTTTAATTTCTAATGAAAACTGCAGGGGAACATAGCTTCCTCAAAGATCGATGTCAATTATGATTTATCCTTAGGTTTACGAGATTATATTACTGCACGCTGTTGTTACTATTCAGATTCCTGAAATACTCTAGCTTTCACTCAACAGTAAGAGCACTATTGAGAAAATTAAATTAGTTAATAACATACGCATCACGTTGGCCAATATCTCAGAGCTCTCATTATGCACTTAAACAAAAAAGAGTGAATAACTTTCCGCTCTAAAGGCTCAACAATACGAATAACAAAAAAATATGCTACGACCATAGATAACGAAGAATGCACCTCAGTGAAGGAAAGTGGAGCGAGATATGATAGTATGTAAACTTAGATTAGCATAATCAATTTAATACTATGTTACTTTAATATCATATTAACGATGGATAAAATCCATATTTGAAACTATCACCTAGAAGCTATGAACAAATTTACTCAAATTAGAAAATAACGCAGTAAACTATTGTAACTCATATTTTCAATTTTTGAATTACTTCCCTCAACTGAATGTTCTAGTACTCATGAGAAAGACTGGATGAAATTTGCGTACTCAATTGATTTCAAATATTTTAAAAAGGCGTAGAAGTGGAGTTGAGAACTGTGATCAATTATTTTCGAGTAGGTACTTTCCGTTTTAATTACCAATTTACATGGCTACATGGCTCCATGACATTTGCAAAGCTTCTAAGTGCCTTCCTTCAGCTCTCAGCGCATGATCTATTTTATAAGCTGGCAAGAATTGAGGGAGAGGTTGAGTTAATCAAAATCATAGAATGGAGAGGAGGGGAGAAGGTGGGATCATTTAGTAAGTGACGGAGGACTAACTATTGGGGAAGAGAAAGAGTGTGGAGAATGCAAAGAAAGAACACAAGAGGCAGCTTCTGAGTTCCCAACCGAAAAGACCCTTTTTCCCGGGCGTCAATTAATGGCTAACAATGGGCAAAGGTCGAGGGCGTGGATGACCTTTAGATAATCGACAGAGTGGGCCAAAAGCGTCGGTTTCGGCGAGGAGTGGACGAATTAAGGCTTCGGGGGATGAAAGAGCGCCCGTTGAGGGCGGGAAGGGCAGGTCGAGATTAAGGGTGGTGAGTGATGGGATAAGGGTTAAGTGTAGGATGGAATAACGGAAGTTAGAGAGAGAGAGGCGAGGAAATACGGACAGATGGATGTGTGAAAAGGAATATGAGGAGAAAATTTGCGACACTTGGAAATAAACTGTGGTAAATAGTTGCAAAGGCACTTAGCTATTTATCTATGGAAATATTTTAATTTGGGGAAAATTCTGAGAGAAAATAAATTGAAACTGAATTAAACCAAGTAAATCAGGCTTGCGAGCAAAAGATAAAATTATACTAATAAACATGAGAGGCAATGTTACTCGGAAAAAATATGAATTCACTTTTGGTAATGTTAGCCGCCAAAATATTTCATAACATGATAGAATACTTAATTCAGTAATTTAAGACAGGAACCTAGATTTTTAGAGCTTTGCATCTTAAAAACAAAGAAAATATGAAACTTCGTAATCCGGAATTCTTAAAGATCATACACTCTCAAGTACTGTGGTTCAAAGGTCCGCAGTTACAACTTCGTGTTAGTACCACTTAGTGAGGAATTGGAAGAGACGAAAAAACTTGAATTTCGGAGTGAAAATATTCGAGATTTGAGCGCAATCTTACTTGATCCAACCCCCTCCGGAGCAAGTACGACTGCGCGAGCAGGAAAGCTAATGACATCAGTAGGGCGGAGGGATAGGAACGAAATCCAAACGGCGCTTTCGGTTGGACGGGAAATCCAAAGAGAGCATTCCATTGTGTTAAATAAAACAGCGATGGGCAAAATATCTGACAAATTAGAGCGTTGGAATGAAATCGTGGAGGGGAGGACGTGGAGAAAGAAAGAGATCCGTGAATAGAGGAGCGAGTTGGATAGATAAGCTACTCGTGGGGGTGGGAATGGTGTAAGGGAAATGGGGAGAGAGAAAAAGGGAGGTTTAGGGTGTAACGGAGGGTTCAACAAGGGGAATCAGAGGCCCTGGATAAGGGAACGGAGCAGGGTAAGGCCTCCTCTCGCTCAAGAGGGACTGACTCTCCCTGGACTTCTCATCGGTTTCCGATTAACGGAGACCGCCGCATTTCGGCGGGCGAAAGGAGTCGGTCCACGGCTGGGCAGAATGGAGCCCAGGACGAGGGTTTTGCAACGTGACTAACGAGACGAGGCAGGGGACGGAGCTGGGACGTATTTTGGACGGGTTCTGCGACAGCCGAGCGTCCTCGAGGGTCCCTGGACCGCGATTTGCTCGATTGCTGACAACGTCAAGCTATCCTCAAAGCAAAAAAATTTGGGTGACCCGAATAAATTGATTTTTTTACCGCATCCCTTTGTTTACCGGGCTAAAGTGATGAAAAAGACACCCTGAAGACCGTTCGACTACCATCTTTGCCTCTTTAAACACACTATTAACCCTGCAACAATAAAACCAGAACGCATCGTAGGTGAGTAAAAGTATAAAAAAGTACAAGAATAAAAATAATATGAGAGCGCAAAAAACTAAGAGAGAAAGGTAGGTGAGGAATGGTAGCAAAACATGGGAGAGCCATAATGAACATCGTCAGTAGAAGAGTAATTAGGAACCATTATGTGACTTGGAATTTTATTTGGAATATGATTATGAGAATATAAAATGTCTCACAAATACGTTACTGACATAAGAATCGATACATCACCTGTACCACAGTACAACTCAAGCCTTTTAGGAAAAAATGGATGCAGAGCAAATCAATAAGCTATCGACAAATACCCTAGCACCAATTATTATATCTTTTAAAATAACAGCGATTTTAGAACAAGATTCGTAATTGTAATCACAAGTCAAACTTTCAAAACATTGGCATTTTCACTCTGAAATTTATTCTCGAAAGATGCAGCGGAAGTTGGGAAATCCGAGGTCATCACTGGTCACCGAGAAAATCTTCTCCGACCGTATTCAATTTAGCAAACGCGATTACCGAATGAATTCACAGGAATTGGAGGCAAAGAACTCAAATCTTCAGGGAAAGAAAAAAAGATCTGTTTGGACCGAAAAGGACCTGAATGTTCGCTTCAAAACACAGCGCGGCAGTAGGCACCCTTTTTCCTTGATCCATTCCCCCATCATTTACGGTCTCGAGACAAGAGAGAAACTCTTCGCAAAGGCGCTTGATTTACGCGAGTCGGCTTGAAAAATCCGATGGATAAGGGGGAGTCAGATGTACCCTTTGACACTGCGTACACGCTACGAGGAATATTGGAATATTAGGGAGGACGGAGGGAAGAGAAGGAGGAAAGAGGTAGACAGGCAGCGAAGAGGGTGGAAGTAATGAAAGAATGGCAAGGGTGGAGCCTCAAAGGACCTAACACAACAACGTAACTTGGAGTAACTTCACTTATCACGAACTAGAACCATTGAGGACCCTAAAATCCATGTCGTATAATAGAATTTGTATAATTTTAGGGATAAGTAGAATTAATGGGTAGTGGAGTACACAATATTGTTTTATCAAAGGGATTCAGGTGAATCACTGAATCTATGTGTATATACTTATCAGTGATTCACTTAAATCCCTTTGTCATAGGAATATTATATACTCCACTAACCAATACGTGCACTTATCTCCAAAATCATAAAAATTGCACCTGTAACCCTTGGCTCCTAGGGTCTTCAGTTAATGATACATACCTCCAATAGCAGCACGAACAAGTTTCAATCGTGAAATCAATTTTGGAGGATTTTCAGTACCCTTATGTCTCTCGGTACACAAAACTATCTCACTCGTTACTGATAGTCTCACAATAAATTTGAATTAATCTTAACTTATGATTATTATAGGTCAAGTTAGGCAATTTCAAGTTGTTGTGAACCAACAGAAGCTCCTTATAGGTGTTGTACTCCAAAGGCACGTCAAGGATGGAGCCTCGAAACCCTGTTCATAACTACTTAACTTGGCGAAACATTAATTATTATGAAATAGAAAAAATTAACTATACACCCTTGCAATAGCAGCACAAAACGGGATCAATAGTGAAATAAACTTTAGAGAATTTACAGTGGCTTGTCTCATGGTAGAGAAAACTATGTTACCTATTACTGATAGTTTCAAAATAAATCCAAGCAAAAAATTTGGAGTGAAGTTTATCCTGAGACAGGTAACAGGAAGGGACAAGGAAAGGTATACTGTAATTGTGTATGCGTGAAATAAAGCTATATTATTATTGTGTTATCATAATCAACTAATGACTATTTTACGTTAAGTTACACCATTTGAAATTGTTGTGAACCAACAGAAGCTTCTTTTGGGTTTCCTACTCCATGGTTACGTAAAGTTAAGTCATTTTGAACAAGGCTCAAGGGTTTGAGGAATCATTGAAACCAAGCTCCTCCTACACTCCTCCCTCCTTTCCCCACTCAAATAAATTCCAATTATGTCCTCCTCTCCAGTCGCTGGCGACGGTGACGAGGGATGAGGAAAGATTCAGGGAGGGGGAGCCAGCGTTAGGAATTCTGGGGGATGGCGAGTGGGGGAAGACAGGGCGGCGAGGGCAATCTTTTCGACCTCCCGGCCGAACGCGACCGACCTACCCAGCCAGCCATCCCACTAGCGATTCAACCGTATCCATTTCGCATCTCATCACAAGGAATCTCACTTCAGGCAGGGACGACGCACGAGAAATTACCGGGGAAGAAACGGGTGCGGTCGTGAATATTGGTGCACAGAGTACGGCTACTTGGGACCCGAAACGGGTGTTTTTCGGACGGTTGAGATGGAAATTCGAGGGAATCAAGTTAAAAAAATAGTATTCCTTGACCATTGATGGAGAAGATATTTCCACCACATATCCTCCTGAAATTCGACATGCTAAGACTACTTTTAATGCTTATGTCGACTAAAGTCAACTTTCTTAGGGGAGATGTCGTGGAACATAACTAATGAAAATAATAAACGAAGATATCATATTGCCCACAATTTTTAACCGAGTACTACATGCGTTTAGATTGTTATACAATCATCCTCAGGTACTATTTGAAATTAACAAAAATTCTAATTCCAATAGATATTTATATCTTCAAAATAGTGGGGGGAGATACCGTATGTTATATATCTACTATTAAAGAAGATATTCATATGCCAGACGAAATTTTATCTATTAATTATGTGTCATGGTGACCTCACACTCCTATCAATTTCAACGCAAAAATTGTCATTTGCTAAGGTCAAGAAAAAAGGTAGTATTACACTCCCAATTTAATTGCCATTTTCATTTGGTTTAAAAATAAAAACTCATTTTATCCTATGGAACTAACACCCAAACTAATTCAGGAGTGAATCCAATTCTGCTACCTATAAACTGATGCAAGAGCTAAGTCGATAACTCCATACAAATGGAAAAATAAGGAACTATGAATATTTTTTTACGTCTCTGGGACAAAGTTACCCCAGTAATACACGAATGGGGATAGTTGGAGGCAGAGGCGTGGCCAGGGGAGGGGTCCGGGGGGTCCGGACCCCTCCCGAAATATAAAAACAATCATTTTACGTCATAAGGGAAAACAAAATATTGAAAAACCAAGAATTTTCAAAATATTTCTCAAACAAATGAAGTTTTTTCGATTATTAAAAGAATTAAAATTAATGCAAAACCCTCTACTTAGTACCCTCTTTTTTAAAAATCTTCACCCCTGGTTTTGGACACCCCCCCGAACGATATTCCTGGCTACACCACTGGTTGGAGGGTGAGGAATAAAGAATGGGTAAAAGGGTTTCAAGGAAGCGGACTGGCGGGACAAAATGGGAGCGGAGTAAAGAGAGGCGTTGAGGTGGCTGCCGGGATCAAAGGAAGAGGCTCGGAGGTGCACGGCAAGGGGTTCATAAGGAGCGAGAGGGGAAGAGACGAGAAGGTGGAAAATCAGGAAAGAGAGCTGTGAAATGGGGAGGCAGAAGGATTTATTGGGGAGAGGCGCAGCGAGATTTTTTTTATCAAGACTGCGAGAGAATATGCATGGTGTAAAGGGGAAATTCTCGGGGAGAGGAGAGGTTGAAATAGGACTACTATTTTAATTGTTTGAAACTGTTTTACTGAGAAGGAGAATCAAAGGAAAATCAGGAAACGATCCGGACCTGGTTTTGCAAAATGATGCTGAGAACTAAAGGCTAAGCATTATTGGGTATGTTATTTGGAGGAAACGACCGAAAGCTAAGTTTAATGCGTCATGAGGGAAGACTATGGAAGGAATATGGAGAAAAACCCGGCGTCGGCATTTCTGCTCTTAAAGAAAGGCGCCATGGGGACCACGGTTTAACGTCCCATCCAACGGACTCAGTGTTGCGCTGGAAATTTCCTTCAAAAACATTCAATCAGAGACGGTTAGTCTCTGAAAATTCTCTGCCATCGTCGGGTTTTGAACCCGAGTCTAATGAAAAACACTCGCTAGGCCCGTACTCGTTAGTACAAGGAAGAAATTCGTATAAGTAATAACTGAATGAAAAATTAATTCTATATATGCTACCCAAAACAATCAATAGAGTTGTACAATGGCATGGAAATTGGAGAGCAACAACCTCAATTGGCAAATTTTTATGTCTCAGTAAAATAGCTATTCAACCACAAGACTGGTTTGGATAGGTTAAGGTAGAGCTCGCGTCGGACTAAGCCAGTGATGCGTGAATACCAAAATTTAGGGAATGGGAGCCAGTTACTTGGCGTCGCCTCTTCGTACTCTATTAGGGGGTCGGAAGGTTTCACCTCGGATTTGAACAATGGATCACGTTTAGCAGGCAAGCGCTCTATCCCATAAACCATAAATATTTTATTTATTCTTATCGATAAAAAATAAAAGAAACTGATGGTTGTCGAATCCCCAAATTTTTTGGATCTCTAGATAAAACAACAAATAGCCGAAAATAATTAACATTTCAAGTTACGGAGGCATAATATAAGTTCAAAGTTATGCAACACTCCTCACAGATCGGTGTGAATGGATACCTAAGCAACATGATATGGGAAATTTTCTGTCAGTGGAAGCATTCTCAATCGTGGAATTTTCACGAATGAGTAACATTTTGGCAAGAATTTAATCATTAATTTTATATAAAAATTTATATTATTTAAACATAATATTCATAGCAGTCAGCTATGAAAAAATACTGATTGTACTGATAAGTTTCATTTACCTTCATGAAACCTTGTAGCCATGACCAGAGGGGTTTCTCTAACAATTAAATACTACTTACGAATTCCAGCAATCATGAAGCAAGTACATGAAAACATAACAGGATGGAAGTACCTGAAATAATAAATAAACATGTATAAGAATCACTAAAATCACGAGGTAAAAGTTATCTACAATACATTACACACAGTTATAGCTCAATAACTACGAAACAAACTTTAAAACACGAATGTATGTTTTGAAAGATACAAATAATAACTTCAATTTATAGCCTATACATGCTAGTAAATTGGAATAATAAAATAAACAATAACACCTTTAACCTTTAAAAATAAAAAATAAAAATCCCTCTAGTTTTTAAAAATCTTAAATAATTTCTATTCTTCACTTGGTGATGTGATATCCAGGGAATCGCCATTTTCATTGAATTTCAAAAATTAGATTTCCTCTGCTATCTCCTTCTTCGCATCATAGTCAATCATTCTTTTTTTTCAAAGTTCTCTCTATTACAAAAAAAATAGATTTTTTCATAAACTTTTATGTGGACAAAATGTTACTTAACTAAATTCTCGTGCAAAGGAAAATCAGTGTTTTAATACTAACCAACGATGGAGAGGCAGTGGAGAATGAATCACCCAACTCAACATGCAGATTTCCCCTAAAAAAATAGGCACACATGGAAGAACATATTTTTTTACACCTTCGCGCCGCAGTAGGTGTCGCTCATCATGAGTTTTTACACGAAAGGCGAAAAATTTTAAATTTCGATGACCATTTCCGCTTCGCTGGAAACCGCATTCATTTGTTTCACCTCGACGAGGAATAAGATAAGCATGGATGGCTGCATAGGATAATGTTCTCGTTTTGTTTTTTCCTTCGACTTGTTTTATTTGAACATAAGGCCAATGAAATTTCGATCCTATGGAAATTAATTACGCAAACAGACATTTTGCTGTCGAGGAGTCTCTAAATACGACGAGTCAGCGCTTTGAAAATTGGTGTTGAATAAAATATCAAGTTTTGATCGTAGATCGGTATTTTTAAAATGTTGCGATGAGATAAAATTCGCGAAATCCATTCCTTCCACGCGTTAATCAA